>NC_044293.2:3709292-6109292 GCF_004027225.2 Strigops habroptila
TGATTTTCATCATTCACATCCCCTATATTCTAATTCTATGTGAGTTGAAAAAGAAGGTAAAGAATATTGAAGATAGGTTTAAGGACTCAGCCTCCCTTCTCTTTGGGCTGTTTTACCTGCAAAACAGAGGTCAGGGGGAAGGAATCTCCTCATGTTGAACGGAGGCAAAAGATGAGGCTCGGATGTCAATGTAATTGTGTGGAAGAGCTTAAGGAAGGAGGAGCTGCAGAGCTCCTTTACAGAGGAGCTGAGGTTTGGGGACATTCAAATGCAAGGGGCGGAAAAGAGTTACTGCAGTCAATGCAGCAGAGGGGGATGAAATCCTGTTGCAGTGTGCTGACACCACAGCATGTGCACCCTGATTTAGAAGACAGAGTGATAGCGGTGTCTCTGTTTTGTCTATGCCAATTATAGTTTGGTTATGAATCTTTTTTCCCCCAGGAATCCGTGAGTTATGCTTTTTGCTCATTAAGGCAAACAGATGGCAAAACAGATCTGCAGGAAAACCACTCCTATCCCAGACAAGGTGGTGTGTATGTGGTTTAAGATTAATTCCCCTAATTCTTTTTAGTACAGGCTGAATTCCATAAGGCATTTTTCCGTGTCTTACTTACGAAGAAAGATGACTTCAACTAGACCCTTTATGAATGGAGGGTATGGCGAAGTGTGGAAAAGTGTAGGAAGTAAGAGGAAATTCCTCTGGTTAGTTAATGAGCCATACTGTGTATTCAGTTCATATCCTATCCCCAGGATCTGGGGAAAGGCCTTAGGGGTGTTCCTCTTTTTAACATCAAACTTGTGTATTTTGGCCTGTGGCATGTACTGTGTTAGTGTGCAGAAATGCCCAAGGTTGCAAGGGCTCCTTCAGGAATGCTGGCTGTGGGAATGAGATCCAGATGCCAGTAAGGTTGTCTGCTGGAATGGCATATAGGGAGCAGAGGGAACTGAATGCAGGGGGGTCTAAGGAAAGAACAGTGTAAGCGACCCCATGTCTACATAGAAATCTCTGCTCCAGTCTGATCTCATTAACACTTGGTGCTTACTTTCCTCTGGTAAACATCCTGTACATCGTTGGTCCTGTTGTGGGCTATCCCAGTGCAGGCAGTTTCTGTGTTTCTGTAAATATGAACCTAACTCAGTGAAACTTCCAAGGGCTCTGTTACAAGTCATTTCCCTTCATATTCCAAACTGGGTGACAAATACTCCCAGTCCAAGATCAGAAACAAGATGGCTTCAAAGAAAGAAATACAGTGAAATGTTGCTTCTGTCCTTGTGTATTGGCTCAGCTCCCCCATGTGCAATGTGGACATGCATTGCTGGTTGGGAGAGAGGGATGGGCACAGCCGTGTAGTAGTGAAAGGCTACAGGGCTCCCAAGCTCCATTGCCCTCAGGTAGATCCACCCTAAAATGGGGGATGCCTATATTGCCAGTGCTGCTTTGTGTCCTGGCATTGGAAAGCCAGCCTGACTGGAGTGGGAGTGTGAAGCTCATCTCTTCCTCTCTCTGTGCAGATAAATCTCACCTCCAGCTGAGAATTGCCAAGTGAGACTTTCCACGCTGAGTTGGCTTTTTCATATGCTCCAGTGTGCCATGTGGCCTGTCCTTTCAAACCATCTGAAATGCCATGATAAAGACAAATAAAATCACATGTGAAATGATGTAAAACACTGCGCACTGAAATTCTGGAGGGGAAAAATATATCCCAGCTTCTTTTTTTTTTTTTCTCTCGTTTTGCTTAGCTTTTCTAGTGATTTTTCCTTTTATTTCAGCGGTTTTCCTTAAAATGCTATTGAAAGTCTGCTGGATGGCTTTTGTGAGTCAAACGGTGTCCCTGCCTCCTTGTAGTTCTTCAAGGGCTTATTTGCACAGGGTCCCTTCAGTGCAATGTGATTTTTTGCTACCTGGCCAGCAGCAGTGGAAGGCTGAAGCCTCTCAAAGACATGGCTGATGAGGAGCTCCTCTGTTGCTAGTGGGTGCTGCTGTTCTGCAGACGGGAGCACAGTCTGTGTGTGTGCGTGCATGGGGACATGCACACGTTAGCCTGAATTGTTTCCTATGATGGACTTGTGCTCCTGGATTTGTTCTTTGTTCCTGTAACTGGAAATAACTGTGTTAGACCACACCATTGAAATCTTCTGTTTAACCCCACTTTCACGTCACTAAATATACAAACTAGATTGGACCTAGTTTCTCTGTCCATCTTTCTTTTGGATCCTAAGATCTCTGTGCTAACTAATGCTTCTCTTTTATTTTGTCCTTACAGAAAAGCCAGAGTTGGTATAATGTAAGTACTCCAGTTTCTCTTGTCCCTGGGGTGAATATGGGCTGGGTACTTGGGTGGGGGGAAAGGTGCAAAGGGGCTTTGCAGTGGCACTGGGGCATACTGACCATTTCCAAGAAGAGAAGATGGAAGTGGCTCAGAACTGGCATCCTGAGGGAGGGGATGCTAGAGACAGAGAGGACAAGCTTTGTCTTTTCAGTCACTCTAGTGATGATCTCCACATCCTGTACCTTATGGTTTCCCAGCAGTGTTGGTCCTGATGTGGTGATGGACAGAGCTGCCACCCTGCAAACCCTTTGCATCTCTCAGGGTGCTGTGGGGTGAGAGAGGAGATATTTTCTGTCTAAAAAAACATAGCAAAACTCTCTTTTGCTTCTGCCTTGGCCTTGTTTTCATTCTGCAAGCACGGTTGGCAGTGCTGTCAGTACACACTGTGCGAATTCCCACAGTCAGTGTCATTCTGCACGGTTGAACCCTCATCCCTTGAGTGCTCTAAAGTAGATAGTTGGCAAATGCAGCAGCCATTCCATGTCCAGCAACATGGAATGTTCCTGTAGACATCAGAACCAGTGATTTTGGCTGATTCAGATTTGGCAGAGGCATGAGAGGCAGACTTCGTTACTTGCTGTATATAATCAGTGCCAGGATAGTATCAAGGGCAAAAAAGGGCGTGATTTAAGGAGCAGATTGAAGCATGGAGGCAATGGCATTAAGAATGAAGGGTAAACCACGGTAGGTCAAACTGGTGGAGATGTGGCAAAGAGGGGAACATGGAGTGAGGCAGATAGGGCAAAAATGTGAATCTGTGGCCATGGCTAAAGGTGACTTTTGCTGTTACTGCTTCTGACTGTAGCTGCTGAGATCCGTACCCTGCTGCATGATGCTTTGCTGTGGTCTGCTTCTGTGGGTCTCTTGTGTTTTCATGTTCTATCTTATCTTTCTGTTCTCTTGTTTTTCCTCCATATATTTTCAGCATGAGAGACAGTACATCCGGAGAGTAAGCACTGGCTGCATTTTTTGTGGTTTCCCCCTCCCAATTATTTTCCTTTAGAAGACAAAACCAAACCATATTCTATTAGTAGAGACATTCTGGCCAGATAAAAGCAGCAATGTAGAAATACGGATGGGCCACAAACTCCAGGCAGGCAGTCAAAGTCAATCCTATTTGGCAGTATTATTACCATTAAAAACTTGCTAATGTATCCCCTTGGTATAGTTTCCCTTCTTTGCCAACTCTTTCCAGGCAGGATTATTCTGGTGTTTGGACCATTCTGGTTCTTCTATTCCTTTTCCTATTGAGAGCAGCTCTAGAAATGAATCTGTGGAGGTTACCCCTTCACAAAGCCTTACAATTACCTTTACTCACTTTGCACCACTTTGATTTTACATAAGCTTCCCTATGCTCAGAGTAAACACTCTCCATGTTGTTCTTTGTTCCTCAGAGAGCACATAGTCCTTAAATATCCTCAGAGCACCAGTGGTCAGAATGCTGGTTTTCCTTCAGGTTTTGCTGCTTTTAACTGATCTTCTTGTCCTCGTAGCACTGTCTCCCTCTTTGGAGTTGGAACCCTTCCTTTTCCCTCTCCTGGATTCCTTTTTTGTCTACTTTTCCCTTAAGATGCTACCAGCTTCTCTGACCTTGTGTGTTCTCCTTTTGATCCTAACTGTTGCTTTTGGGGATTGACATCCCTATCAGATTGAGAAGTGGGAGAAAAGGGGTGACTCAAGGTCTTGGATTGGTTTGGCAAAGACCTCTCTTAGTCTTAGTGTGCTTTCTCTGCTTTGCTTTCCAGAGGACAAACACAAACTGGTCCAGGTGTGAGGTTTAGAAAAGAACATCACTTTGAGAGTAAATACACTCAACCTTTGCTCTGTGTTTATGTCTTTATGGTGGAAGAGCAGAGCATGACTGAGCTGGTTGGGTTCACTAACAGTGGGAAGAAGAAGTCCCTGAGGTGATTCTCATGCCTTTAGTGAGGAACTGCAGACACGGACACTCTGGTTTAGAAGAACTGTTATTCTTAGAGCAGACTGGGTTTGGAACAAATGCTGTGGGACAGGTGGCCAGTTTCTTTGCTGCATTAATCAGCATAGCAGTGCTGCTGTCAGAGGGGGAATGTATGCTGTCCTTTTCCAGTAGTTTTCTTGATGTCCAGAAGCAATGTAAATCTTCTTCCCTAAAGAGTTAAGAGTAAGTCTGTCAGTCATGCAAACCAGATAAGATTTTCCTTCCCCCTTTTTTCCCTGCCTCTTCCATCTCTTCTGTTTTCTGTGGCTTGTGCTGAACCAGACTATACCTATCTCAGTTATTATGTTGTCAGATTCCATCCCCCAGCAACAGCTGCTTTAAATTTCCTGTTGGAGGATATGTTTGTGTATTAACAGGGAGCGCTTGCCGTGGGGAGTCACCCTTTTCTCCCTGTTTCCCCCATCACAGTGCCACCTTGTCCCGTCTCTCTCTGTTTGCAGTAGAGTTAATGTTTGCTGTCTCCACCTCCAGGTTAGCTTTTCCCATCACTTGTGTCATTCATCCCTGCAAGAGAGGTGGGTGGGTGTGCAGACAGAAGCATCCTGGTGGGTTCTTTTTGGAAGTAATCCCATAAACAGTTTCCACCAAATAGGGCCATTCAGTAAAGCAATGCAGGTACCTCACAGATGCCTGTAATCCTAATTCTTTGTCCTTCCCAGGCTTGTTGTTCCTTCATCATAGGATGGCAGATGGATATACTGATTCCTTCTGGCAGAGCTAAATGGGGAGACCTGTGTGCTGTCTAGCACCAGCAATGCTTTCGTGGTGCATCTGAGTAGACAGAGCTCTTGCCAGGGAGCAAACTGCAGTCAGTGGCCATGGAATGACACAGTGGCTTTGCATAGGCTTGGTTGGTTGGATGATGTTTTGGTTTTTGACATCTGTGTGCCCAGTTTGTTAGGAAGGATGAGGATTTCCTGCTCTCAGCATCATGGTTGAGCATTTTTGATGCCATAGTGTGGACGTTCACCTGTTCATTTCTACACTTGAGCAGAGAGATGGAGAGGCTGGGGACTAGGGGCAGAGGAGTAATAGGGAGTTCCATTGCTCCAAGCAATCATCCTGGGACCTGCAGGGAGTTCATTTGCTGGAGCCCTTCATTTCCAGAGTGACCTGAGCAATGAATGAAGCCTAGAAAAAGCTGTGCTTTTGAGGGGGCTCAGAGACACATATAGGAGTAGCGGATCCCTTAAGATTCCTAGCTCTGTGTGTCTCACATGCCTGATTCCTCATCGCTATATGCTTTAGACTGGTCTCTCTTTACTCCCCTCGCGCCTCCCCCAGTACACTCTGTCCAGCAACTTTCCATTACAGGAAACATCTGCTGGGAGGCAGGGCTGAGCCCGGGTTACTGCAGGGCATTGGCCGACAGCATTACCCAGCTACAGTGACTTAAAGCATGTGTGAGTCGTTTTGGGATCTTCCCCACCCGCTCCTTCCATGAGAAGCTGTCACAAAGACTGGAGCTGCCTTTCGGAGCAGAAAGGGAACAGAGAGGAGACGCTGAAGGAATGAAAGTGACTGCTTTCTGGTTGAAAAAGGTGGAAATAAACCCAAGCTGAAGCCTCCAAGCTGTTGGTCCTGGTGGTTGGAGGTATACCAATTACCAGCTCCTGTGCATCAGACCTTGGTTGGGAGCTGCAGATGCCTTGCACAGACCTGCCTGGGACCACTCAGGCTGTCAGCATCTCTGCAGTGCTGCTTTAAGGGATGCCCACAGCAAGAAGGTGGTGAGGCTGGAGCAGAAGAGCACCAAGGTTGCCTGCCAGCACGCTTACCCCAATGAGCCACTTCTGCAAAGTCCTCTGGAGGGTAAACCCTCTCTCAGATGTACAGAACCTGCTAGGACAGGCGACCTGAATGCAAGCAGAAGCATAGGGGAGGGCACATAAACCCCTGCCAAGCTGCTGTATCTCTTTCGACTTTGAATCTAAACAAGAAGCGGTGACAGCAGGAACAGGAAAAGTTTGACTGGGAACACAGGGAGCTGTGCAGTGGGAGCACTATGGATTCTTTGCTGGAGTGCGGGTCTCTCTGGGATCTGGTGCTGGATCAGGAGCTGCCGTGTCTGCAGAGGGACCTGGAGGGGTTTGTCGACTTATCGCAAGAATATGGATCAGATGAACTTCCAGCTGTGAGTGTCTCTGAACCCAACTGTTTGTCACTAACAGAAGCTCTGGTGCTGAGCAGAAGTGTCTGTTGTAGTATAGGTTTTAGACAGGTCAGAGCATCCCTTACTGCAGGGAAGCGAGGAGAGCACCCCTCCACATGAAACTGTACTGCTAAGCTGGGTTGCTGTAATGCACTGAACCCAAAGCTTGGAGCTGATTGTGTTCCCCTCCGTCCTTTCCCATCCTGTCTGCTTGTCCCAGGAAATCTTGGGCTTGGGGCTCTTACCGGAGCCCATCTCTGACCAAGATCTTTTCCAGATGTTCAGACTAGCAGCTTGGTAAGTAAAATCCATATTTCTGTCATCTGCTGGTTGGCAGATTTTACTCAGAAGTAAGAGACTTTCATTGGGGACCACAGGACTGGAGCAAAGTGCTAAGTTGATGTTAAAAGAGATGGTTTCTAGTTCATTGAATTGGTGTGAGGGAGAGGGAGTGCTTTTGGGACATGGGGGATTGTCTGTGATTCTTTCTTTGATTTGACAGCATTTGTAAAGCCAATGCTAAATAAACTTCCTATTCCTCCCACCCCTGTGACCCTGACACCACCATTCTCAAACAGAAGCTACCTTCTATAATCACGTTGAATTCTGGGGCCCAGGGAGGCTCCCTTTCTGCTTTGGAATATTTGCACTGCAGAGCTAGAAGAGATGGGAGAGGGTTGTTGAGAGGAAATGGAGATGGGAAGGGAAAAGGTTGTACCCCAGGTTGCTTTGCCTTTCCTACATGTGGGAGAAAGAGCATAATAGATCAGGTAGGAGATATGGGTCTCCTGAATTTGGACATGCCTCTATTCTGGTCAACTCTGCCTTCAGAAAATGCCCTGGCTGTTCTGAGCAGCTGCCAGCATGGGCACGGTGTGCAGGGGCGTCTGACATGGGCAGAGGCACATTATAGGGTGGTAAACACCAGAGAGAAGCCAGCTGCTGGGCTCCCTCCAGCCAACAGCACCATGAGGCCAAGTGTCTGCAGAATGAGTGCGAAACACAGTTGAGTCCCTATGAGAGCCTCTTCTGAGCCCCACAGGAGTGTTCTCGGTGTACAGTGGGTAGTTGTGGTTGACTGACTGACCAGCACTTGATGGGGAGAGGAATGGGGTGACTGCAGTATTCCTGAGCTCTTGTGACAGTGACTGTTCAAGTCCCTCTGGTAGGGCTGCAAGTCTACTAAAGCATCTATTTTGCTGTGTTGCTGTGTGTTCCTGGGAGAGCTGGGGCTTGGTGGCAAACTGATGCACTGCAAACAGCATGTTTCATACCTTGTACAGTCTAGGACTGCAGGAAAAGAGGTTTCTCCTGCAGCCACAGCTTCCATACGATTCCGTTTTGCTACTTAGCAAATATGGGTATACCTCTTCTGCTCTGTACTTGCTCCTCCAAGTCAGGTTCTCCTCTTTTTCTCACTTAATGCACTAAATCCCAAATCCTCCCATCTGTGTGTCTGCTGTGATGGGGAGATCCTAGCCTCACGCTTTGTAAGTGCATCTGATTCCCCTTCTCCTTGCCAAGGTGTTCCCGTTTTCCCACTCCATTTCTCTGTACTCATGCCTGCCCCTCTCTTTAACAGGCACTCTGTTATTTGCAGGTATTGAGTCCAACTTACAAACAGCGGAATGAAGACTTCAGGAAACTCTTCAAGCAGCTTCCTGACACAGAGCGCCTCATCGTAGGTAAGGTGGAGCCTATGGTTTGGGGAGGATATCCAGCACACATGCATGCAGCTTGTTCTTCTTCAAAGAGGTTGCCACCAAGGAACAAGCCCATTGTGTCCCTCTTGTGCACAGATGGAACCCCTCCTCACCATTTCTGATGGATTTTATCTCTTTTTCTTCAGAGAGCAACGCTGATTTGCATCAGCTATGGCTCTGTTCCCTCATGATACGAGGAGCATGTTTTCCTCCACAGTGCTCCCCCAGACCTGACAGTGTGTCAGCCTTGGAGCTCATTCCTCTTTTGGTCAGGGTTGCATGTCTCAACATGTGTGCCACTGAGTTTCCCTATTTTCCAACATCTCTGGTGCTCCCTGCTCACGCATGACTGCCCTTCACATATCCATTTAGTCTTTGCCCTTGCAGTTGATTAGTGACTGCCTAGTGCATTGCATCTGTTCTTTTATTTTATGTAACTGGTGATCTCATACCATGTCTCATCCTGTTGAAAAGTGCATGTTCTTAGCAGGGGAATAGAAATGGTTTAGGATGGTTAAAATGGGAGGGAAATGAAGTAGAAGGCAAAAAGGAAAAGACACGTAATAGTACATGGGATGCTAATAAGGCAAATTCATCAGTCACTAAGAGAGATTGTCTTTGACATGCCCTTAGGAGGAATCATAACCCACTGGACAGAGCAGCAGCTGTGGCTCAGTTCCTTCTGGCTCTGCCTTTGGGTTTCATCAGCACTGCACTGAGTAGCTTCTTCTCTTGCTGCTGCTGCTTACCCTCACCTTTAGGCTGTCCCATCTCCTGATTTTGGTCCTCCTCAATGACTCTTTGTTGTCCACCCACAGATTACTCATGCGCACTACAAAGAGACATTCTCCTGCAGGGCCGCCTCTACCTCTCTGAAAACTGGATCTGCTTTTACAGCAACATCTTCCGCTGGGAGACACTGGTAAGGCTGTCACACTCTGCACGTGTTCTGTGCCAGCAGATCTGCTGACACGGCTTTAAAAGCACTCTTCCCGTTGTCTTCCTCATCTTTACCTGTGTTCTTTCTCTGCCGTCCCCTTTCTGCATGGCTCTGACTGCAGCTGACGGTTCGCTTGAAGGATATCTGCTCGATGACCAAGGAAAAAACAGCACGGCTCATTCCTAATGCCATCCAAGTTTGCACTGACACTGAAAAGGTACATCCTTGAAGCCGCCACCTCCAGGGCCACCCCTTATGGCTGGCAGGGGCAGGGAATGTTGCGGGATTGAGTGCTTGTGCTACCTGGAGCCTGGGAGGAGGCACCAAGGTGTAGAGCTTCTGCAGATCTCAGGCTGAGGCTGGAACACATGTTGATCATATGTGGGGTGTTGAAACAGGTAGAAGATCTGGGTTATTTAGTAGCACATCTCAAACAGAACTGTTTCTGTGCTCAGATGCAAGTGAGAGGCCTTACAGCTGATTCTCAGTTTAAGCATCCCTGGGTGAGAAGCACTCAGCCTACCTGTGAGGCCTTCAGTTCTTGTACCTAAGAACGAAGTAGCTGTGCTCTGTGGCTTGCTTTGAACTGCAGCTGGGAAGTGAACCGAACAGGCTTGGCTCTTCTTCTTCCCTTTGTTGGGTCTTTTCTGAACTGATTTTCCTCTCCATCTCTTCCCATTCAGCACTTTTTTACTTCCTTTGGGGCTCGAGACAGGACGTACATGATGATGTTCAGACTGTGGCAGAATGCTCTCCTTGACAAGGTACAGTCACCAGCCCCTCAATGCTGGAGTGGGATGGAAGGGAGGTGATGAATATATGCAGATGTGACTAATGTATATGCATAAGAAGACATAGGGACAGTAAGCACATGTGTTTAGGTACATCACTGCAGGTGAAATTCTCTCTTCTCACATGGAACTCTGTATATACAGACGTTGCATATGCAGGAGATCCCACTTTGCCTCTGCTAAGGTGTGGAAACATGTGTCTTAGGAAGGAGGTTTTTTTGTGGTCCATAATGCGAGTGAAACAGCCCAGAAGAGAAGAGTTTAAAATGGAACAGAAACAGCTCACTGCATACGCAAAGCTCTTCCTAAGTCTGTGTGTAGGCTTCAAGATAGGACAGAAAAGGAGCGTGTGTTCAGGGCATCCCAAAACCAACCAGTGTTGGGTGAGGGTAAAGGGCTCAGTGGGTTGGATTGTACAATAAAGCAGGACATGCACCTGCTGTGAAGGGGCCCCATTTGTCCTGTATTTGATCCCAGTATCTGTTCCACAATCCATTGAGTATTTCTGGCCTCCCTGCGGGAGCAACACTCATGAACTGACATTATGGTGCTCCCAGCATTTCGGGATGTTTCTGGCTTGAGTTCATACCGTGCTGGAAGGTTTAAGTAATCAAGCACCCAGAATACCCTGTCCTGAAAATGGGGGTTGTATTTGGTATGCCAAAGGATCGCTTTGCGTTGGGCAGCTTCTGTTGCTGCCATATGCTGTCATTTGATCAGCCTTTTGGAGTTCCTAACGAAATTCAGTGTCCTTGCTTTCAAGGGCAAAGCAAATGGGAATGGAGATAAAGACAGGAACCACATCCAGAGCTCCTTTTCCAAATGTAGGATCCATACCTGCAGGAGAGAGGGAGAAAGAACCTGGTCCTTTTCTCCTGATGTGAATTAGAGTGCATGTGGGAAGAAGGTGAAACACAGATAGATATTTTCAGGAGAAAACTTTCTCATTATAGGCTTTTTCCCCCATATTTTTTATTGCTACTTTTGGGAGCCAGATTATATATTTCCCGCCTTATCCCATGCAGTAACTATGGGAAGAATATTCTCAGGTGAAAATCTATGCTGTTCTCTGTTCCCTCTTTTAGCCTCTCTGTCCAAAGGAGCTCTGGCACTTTGTCCACCAGTGTTATGGGAACGAGCTGGGTCTGACCAGTGATGATGAAGATTATGTGCCTCCTGACGATGACTTCAACACAATGGGGTGAGTGAGGAGGAGTAAACTCTGCTTGTGATGAAGAAAAGATGGCTTCAGGAGAGCAGGAGTCCTGATATACATTGCATCCCTCAAACTGCTGATTGTCCCCGGTGAGAGATGCTGGCTTCTGGCCAAATGTTTGCCCTTAAATGTGTAACATCTATAAAGCTGAAAGCACACCATGGAAGTTGGCAGGGATGAAATGCCTGCCTCTCTACCTGCTGGGCTAGATGAGCAACTCTGTAAATGCCAAAGCATCCCATCACAAGGCCAGTCAGTGTGTTACACGTCAGAAAGTCCTGATGTTCCCTGTACTGAGCCATTTCTGCTCCCAGTTAGCCTGGAAACCTCATAGAAATGTTCTTACTTGCTCTGTGTGTCCAGTTGTAGCTGTACTGAGAGGGGTAAACATAAAAACCTGTGTTCTCTGTGGCGTCTCAGCTACTGTGAAGAAATACCTGTGGAAGAGAATGAAGTCAACGACAGCTCCTCCAAAAGCAGCATGGAGGCCAAGCCAGAAGCTAGCCCTCAGCTGCCAAAGAAATCTGTCACTGCCAGCACACTGACATCCACAGGAAGCAGTGAAGCACCAGCCTCAGTAAGTGCTTCCTTTGTTGCAATGGGAGCAGCACTCCTTTCCTTTGGGATCCAGCTCATTGTCTTTGATGTTTATCCTGCAGCTCCTCTTCCACTGCAGCAAACTTTGGTCCTCAAGTCAGTGCTATCTATATGCATGGCTTTCGGCCATGAAAAGGTGTCCAAAGTATGCCTAAAGTCCTAAAAGCCAGTGAACTTGGGACTTTTAGATGAAAGTAAATGGAGTGTTGGAGATAAAAGGGTTATAATTTCTTCTCTGCCTTCAATTATTCCCTAGGAAACAGTGTGTACCCTCCTAGTATTGCAGCAGAGCAGACCTTGTTTAGATCATAGAATCATAGAATAGTTAGGGTTGGAAGGGGCCTTAAGATGATCTAGTTCCAGCCCCCTAGATATAACCTTAGATTTTCCTAGCTATATAGGGCTTGTTTGGTAGCAAATCTAGTGTTGTCGATGTGCTTGTCTGAACAAAAAGCCCTATGTACATCCCCAGCTAGAGCTGTATGTGGTTCTTGGAGCGGAGGTGACCTAATGTGTCCACGTGTTTTACAAACAGTGTATGGTAACCTTCCTCCTCTCTCTATTATTTAATTTCTGGACAAGTTGAGGCCAAATGCTCACAGGTATGAAAACTGGCTCAAGGATGTACAGCTTTGAGAAATAACCCCCATTTCCAGGTGGTGATCTTGCCCTTGTTGTGCTCTCTCCTTGCTGCAGTTTGATGGAGTGCTACCGGAGGAGGAGGAGGCAGTGGCAGAGAGTCCTGTGGAAAAAGACATTGGCATTGCAAATATCATGGCAGAGAAGATAGAGATCATCAGCCCCGTGAACTCCCCTTCCCTAGACTTCAATGACAACGAAGACATTCCCACTGAGCTCAGTGACTCCTCAGAGACTCATGATGAAGGTATGTGGGGAAGGGCTGTTCCATCAGCGTTGTTTTCAGCCTTTCCCCATCCTTTCGTGTGAGGGACTGAATATTGAATTCCTTTTCTGGAATCTAAAGGTTCAGAAGATGCAAAGAATTCCCATCCTTGGGGATGCAGGTTACTTGGAAGGATGTCCCTAAAATAACCTATGTAGTTAATTACCCCTTCTGACATCCCAACTGTTTGAAGAAAAGGGTTACAATTACCTCCTTTGGGTTCCTTCTTCACTAATACTAATGTCTTGGTGCTGTGAAAGCCCAGCCTCTGACATTGGCATGGATCGTGACTGGGCTTTGTGGACCTGTTTCCCTACAGGGGAAGTCCAAGCCTTTTATGAGGATCTGAACGGGCGCCAGTATGTGAACGAGGTGTTCAACTTCAGCGTGGACAAGCTGTATGACTTGCTCTTCACGGACTCCCAGTTCCAGAGGGACTTCATGGAACAGCGCCGCTTCTCCGGTGGGCTATCTAGCTTTATGTTCTAAGAGCCAGCTCTAAGCATATGGAGGAAGCAGACTCTTATTTCTGAACATCAGCTAAGGCTGATCCTATGTTCAAGGCTTAAGAGTGTCAGCAGAAAGCTTTTCTAGCTCCACACCACACACTGGCACAGACTGTGCAGTTGATGGTGCAAAAAGAGTGTCCCTTGGCATGCTGTAGTCCTCCTTTCCCTGTAACTGAAGGTTTAAAGCTGAAGCAGCTAGGTCTCCTGTACTAAATGTGGATATTTTCCCCTCTTCCAAGTGCAGGGAAAGAGGCAGAGGCTGGGGACATTTCTTTCACACTCAGTTGAGCTCTAGTGCTTCTGCAGCCAAGGGGAAGGAGATACTGTCCTGAGTGTGGTCATGCCTTTCCCTAGGGAACTGACCCGAGATCCCTCTCCAATTACTTGAAGGGAATATTGTTTTGTCCTCTCAGATATTATCTTTCATCCCTGGAAGAAGGAAGAAAATGGCAATCAGACCAGAGTGATCTTGTATACCATTACCCTCACCAACCCTCTGGCCCCCAAAACTGCCACTGTCACTGAGACACAGGTATGTGGAAGTGGAGAGCAGGGGTGTAATGCTCTGTAGAAATAGATCTGTGATTGATTTCCTTGCCTTGGGCATGCTGCTTTGCACATTATCATTCACCATATCCATTTTCCTTTACCCATTTTTCTTGTATAAACTTGCTACCCAGTATCACTGCAAATGCCAATAACTAATCTTACACTCACACCGGATTGCATTGCAAGGAAAGGGCTGTACATCTTCCAGCAGAAGCAGAGTTGTTTGGGAACAAGCCAGCACATGCTAACAGCAGTGTGTGTCACCCAAACTGGTGCCTTTTGAGCTGTGGTCAGTCCAGCAGATGTTATTCATGAGCAGTGCACAAGAAGGTCAGATACTGTCTGGCCAGTCCTTTTCACAACTCTATATAGAGATGTCAAGGCTTTTTAATTACTGGTGAGGACAATTAGATGACCTGTTTAAAGTGATGGGTAAAGGGAGCAGCACACTGTCAGGCAGACAAGGACGTGGCCCATTTTATATTTGAGTTTGGGGTCAAGCACCAAGGTGCACTTTGCTGTGTCCTTGCTGCAGAGGTACATGGAAATAGTCTGTAAGAAAACCTGTGATGTGTGTATGGATCAGGTCAGAAGCACATAAAAGAAGTAATTGACAAGTTTATATAGTGTTTAGAACCACAGAATCATTTATGCTAGAAAGGACCTCTGCTCAAAGCAGGGCCATTTTAGATCAGATTGCTCCCTGACAAGCCAAACATCAGTTTAATGAGGTCCCAAAGGACTGGTCCTCGTGTGGTAGTGTATGTAACTACATCTCTGGTACAAAATGCTGGGGGTTCATCTGCTAGGGCTGAATGGCCCTTTTGAAATATGCGCTTGAGAAACATCTGAGTGTGAAACCCTTGGTTTCCTCAAGCTTGCCTTCCCTTAAAGGTGGGCTGTTAACAGAAGTGCAGAGATGGGGCTTGGGTATGGGCTTGGGTATTCGTGGTAGAGCTGTCTTAGTAAAGTGCTGATGAAAGTGCCAACCTATCAAAGCCATGTTCTAACCAGACTAATAGTTGCCTTGCATGCTGTCTTTTATGCAGACAATGTACAAAGCCAGCCAAGAAAGCGAGTGCTATGTCATAGATGCAGAGGTGCTAACTCACGACGTCCCCTACCATGATTATTTCTACACCATTAACCGCTACACGTTGACTCGTGTTGCCAGAAACAAAAGCCGACTCAGGTACACTTCTTGGGGGAGTAAAAAGAGCTTTAATAATGACCAAAAGGCACCTTTGGGTGGGAGTTCTGCTGTTTGGTGTGTTAAAAGGGGCTGGGGAGAACTTTGCCTTATTTCTTTGTCCTGTCATGAAGAGTTGCCACAGGGGCAATAGCCTACTGTAGTGACACTGGACAGACAACAGACCCAATGCAGAGGAGTTATAGCTGGGTCAGGGAGAGCCTTTACACGCTTTTCTTGCCCCCTCCTTGGAAGCAATGGTTTGCAGGGCCAGTTGTCACACACAATCAACACGTGACAAGCAATAGGACATACTTGCAGGGACTGTGCTTCTGAGATGGGTTTGGGAGGAAAAGGGGAGGAATTTGGTGCCAGGCAAAGCTTTAGGCTTCGATAAGCAATGTAAATGCCTGCCTGCCACATGGCTGAAGGTCTTGGGAGTCCTCTTGGGGGATGCTCTTGTGATGCCTTCCTGCCACTGCCTTTGGAAGGCCTTTTCAGGCAATGCTTGTCCTAGAGAAACATGAAGGGCTGAGACCATTCCAGAAATAACAGGGTGCATGATTATTTCTCACTTATTATTGACAAAGGATTGTGAATTGACGTCGCCTCCAGGAAGCAAAACTGGAAGAATGATTTTCCTTTCTTCCCATAGGGTTTCCACAGAGCTACGTTACAGGAAACAGCCTTGGGGGCTGGTGAAATCCTTCATCGAGAAGAACTTTTGGAGTGGCCTGGAAGATTATTTCCGTCATTTGGGTAAGAGCAGTGATGAGTGGAGCTGCACAGTGTGGCACCTTCCACAGTTTATGCATGCATCCCTCCAGCATGACATAGTCATACCTGCTGCCAGCCTACTGGGGATCAGACCTTGGAGGGTGAAACAATGAAGTGTGTTGCTGGTTCTTCTGACATATGTTTCTTATGCTTAAAAGGCTGTGTTATGTATGCTCTCAGACAGTTATGTAGGAAAACACATTTTCAAATGCTTTTTGCATGATAAGCCTAATTTCCAAGTAAGGGCTGCTCTCGAGGAAGAACTCTAAGACATGGAAGTGTTCAAAAACCATGTAGATGAGGCCCTCAGTGATATGGTTTAGTGGTTGTCTTGGCAGTCATGCGGTAATGGTCGGACTTCATGATCTTAAAGGTCTTTTCTAACCTAATTGATTATATGATGCTATGATGTGTGGTGCATCCTTTGTCATGGGCCTCTCAGACCCTGCCAGCCTCTGTTGGCTGTGCCGTTAGAGTGCTTTAGTCTGTATCTATGCAAGGCTAAGACCACTTCTATTAAACACTTCCCCTTGCTGCCCCTGCAGAGAGTGAGCTGACCAAGACGGAGAGCACGTACCTGGCTGAGGTGCACAGACAATCCCCCAAAGAGAAGGTGAGCAAGCAATCAACCGTGCGCCGGAGGAAACGCACCCATGCCCACCTGCGGGTGCCGCACTTGGAGGAGGTGCTGAGCCCCGTCACCACCCCTACCGACGAGGAGGTTGCTCATCGGATCAAGCATGTGGCAGGTAAGGAACCCCACATCCCTCATTGCTTCGTGGAGGGTTAATGGGAAGAGGGGACAGGGCTTTCCAGGGCAGGGAGGATGGATTGGATTGATTTGATTTGATTTTGATTTGATTTGATTTTGATTGATTTGATTTGATTTGATGAGATGGAGGAGGGAGTAAACGGAAGAGGGCTGCCCTCCCCACTGGACAGCATCTCCTAACCTAAACTCATCCATCTCCTCAGGTTCCACTCAGACACGGCATATCCCTGAGGAGAGCCCCAGTGGCTTCCACCTGCAGAGTGTCTCCAAGCTGCTCCTTGTCATCAGTTTTGTGTAAGTGATTTTCTTTGCTTTCCTTGTCAGCCTTTTAACAGCTTTGGTCCTTTTGTGTTCCGTGCTCCCCTGAGTCAGTTTTTACTCACACATATTCCTCTCTAGTCCTAGACTTTGTGCAGCACAGAGAGCAGAAAAGCAATGACAGGCAATCTTTTGTCTGGCTTGGTCCCAGCTTTTGTCAGTGTTTAGCTGGCCACTGATCTGGCTCTGTAGGTTCTGGATCTTATTTTATCAAATGCTTAAAGTAAATTAAGTACTTAAATAAATTAAAGTACTTGATATTTAAGAGAGAAGGAATCCAACAAGTAGAAAGTATTTATTATTTCAAGGACTCAATTTAGAGATTTTCAGTGACATTTAGAAGCTGTGGTTTTGGTTTTAGTGAATTTAAGTCATTTAATGCAATCTGCCAACAAACTAGCTGTTATCATGAAAGTTGACCATGCCAGGCTCCCTGGGAGTTATTATGCTACCGCAACAGGGCTCAGTATATGTGAGGAGTCTGTGACTTCTTTCCTCTGGTCTGGCAAAACCTATTAGGATCTGGTCCTCGGCAATGGTTTTGATGAGAGATACCATCTCAGAAACAAACTGGACCGTTTAGAGATGATTTCTGCAAATAAGGGTAGAAATACAAGAAGCAAGAGAGATTGGTGTGGTTTCACTAGCTCAGCAGCAGGAAGTGTGTTTGGTTCAGGTCCCTTTTCTGCCACCACCTATCACAGTGGTGAGTCTTGGATTTGGCTGGATGTGTGCTCAAAGGGAGCTGGCTAGGGCTCCTCGTACCCCTGTGCTCAGTCTTTATGCCTAATCTCAGGTGTATTTACTGTTTCTCTGCCTCTTGGTAAGTAGCTTTCATGTGTTAGTGCTGCAGCGGATGCTGGGCTGGCGCTGTGAGGCGGTACAGGAGCAGTCCAAACACAGCGGGGTTTTCATCATATAGGGAAAGGGAAGCAGACTGTTAAACCCCGAGGAACAGCAGAACTTGGGCTCATTCTTAAGCTCCACTTGCCTTTTAGCGAGGTGGGAAGAAGCTGAATTGTAGCCTGACGTTGCTTTTCAATTTGAGCTCCTTCCTGCATTTTCTTTTCCCAGTGGGGATAAAGACTGCAGAGGTTTGCAGCAGCGGCCCAGCTAGTTGCTGTAATGATGGGTAAGGTGATGTAAAGCAATGTAAAGATGAGAAGACAGCCTTGTGCTCTCTTTTGCCCACACAGCTCAGCTTTTGCTGAACACTTATCACCATTAATTGCAGGCACACAGTTAGGTATCTATTCTTCTTGCCTCTCTTCCCACCGTTCCTTTCTTCCCTCCTCTCCCCATGTATCTTCCGCACTATTGAGCCTTCTCCCCTCAGCCCTGTTTCTCCTGTTCTGTGTTGGTCTGTTTCTAACCTGCAGCTACTCCCTCTTTTCTCTTCCCTGCTCCCATTAGGATCTGTTTCAGGTACTGTCTCTCTCTTTTTTACCTCTTTACTCTCCCATTTCCCTCCCTTTCTCTGCATTCAGCTCATCCACTCACCCAACCTGCTCTGTCTGACCCATCATCCCTGTCTTTCTGTCTCCTGTCTTCCTTGCTCACACATTTGTCCCACCAGGTGAAGCTTTGGGTTCTGATCACCTTTTTCTTTTAAATTAGATTAAAATCTAATTTAATTAGATTAAATTCCCACTCACATACAGCGTGGACCTTGACACCTTCTGAAAGCTTTGGGTGTGACTGGCAAGCAGTGGCTATGCAGTGCTCCTAATGAATGGTTTTCTTTATTCCCAGTCTGGTGCTGCTGGTCATTCTCAACATGATGCTGTTCTACAAGCTCTGGATGTTAGAATATACTACACAGACACTCACGGCGTGGCAGGGCTTGCGGCTGCAGGAGAGGTACTGTCACATCTGCTTTGTACTGGGCCTGTGACACATAATCGGCTATTAGATAAGTGTTGTGAAAGGTACAGTTCCAGATGTCAGGAAGTTGTTGGAGCATGGGAGGAAGAGAAGGATCACAAGGAGAACACAGGGCACAGTTCCTGGCAGTAGTAGATGGGAAGCAGGGAAATGTGATTGCAGATTGATTTAATTTCCTTAGTAATTGGTAGCACAGAACCTTGTCCAAGGCTTTTTGGACATCTTATTTCAGTATAGTGTCTGCTTGGTGTGTGCTGTGTAGAGCTCTATGCTGTATTTCCTTGGCAGAAAGCATGACAACAGCTACACTGAGTTTATTTGTTGGTATCAATCTTTATTGCATAGACTTCCCCCTCGTGTCTAGGGTCAAAGGCAACCAGACAGTTGCATCTCCCATGATGTGCATGTACAGTGGAGCTGGTGTCCCTTAGCTGCTTGTTTATAATGATAGCCAGACACTTTGTGTTTGGAATTCCTCCTGGCATTCTTAGGTGAATGGTCTTTTTACATACGTAAGTGCTGCCTGAATAGTTTTCTCCTCTATTTTCAGAGGTTGAGGAGATCCTGAGTCCCCTTTACTAGGTGTTTTTGTCCCCTTCTGTCCCCTTTCTGGCTGTATTTCTGTGCAGTCACAGTTGTTCCCTTGCAAAGCTGGGTTTGACTTTAAGCATCCCCTAGCCCTGTTACTGTCTGATGACTTTTTTTGCCTGATTTGCCTCATGTTTTGAGCTTTTTCATTTCTCCTTATTTTCTCCATAATAGCCCTACTATTTTCCTATGGATATATGTAATAAGGGATTGTGCCTGCTTTATGTGCCTCTGGCACTCCTGCATTTATTTGGACCACCCCACTATAGTATTTAAGTATAGGATTTATGTGCTGTTTGTATGCTTCTTGTAACATGTGGTATTGGGAATGACAAGAGTAGCTCTTCCCTCCCTGCCCACACAGGTAACTAACTCCACTGTGTTTCACCCATGATTGCTGTGGAATCTGCTGGACTAGAGGCTGGATGGAAGCAGAAGCATTCAGTTTGAGGCTCTACAGACTTTTTCCATATATATTTCATACGTTTTTCCATATATATATTTTTCCATACCTGGTTCTATTGAGACTTCAGTTCTCTATGGGCAGTGATGCAGTCCTCCAGACTCAGTGTACCAATCCTAAGTGGGTAGCCTCTCCCCTCAGACAAGGAAAGCAGTAACACTGCTACTAACAGAGACTAGCATTAATGACCATGGGAGTAGATCCATTTTTCACTTATATTGGTTTTTATTGTCATGTTTCATCAACATTTCTTTGCTGTATCTCCAGGGCTGGAGCCAGCTGAGCAGGGCAGGCACTGATGGGAGGATGTCCAGGCTGAACAGTGCTGCTCCTTGGGACCATGCAATGGGCTAGGGGCAGCACAAGGAGCTTTGCTGGCTGAGGTGAGGTGAATCCCAGTCGAGCAGAGCAACACAAGGAGTGTGGCCAAGGCATTAGCATGGTAGTTGGCAGGAAGGCACAGCAGCGGCACCTGGGTCCCCTTGGTTCTAAGGTAAGAAAAGAACATGTTAAACTATCACATTGCATTGAAGGGAGAAAGGAGGAATTTACCCAAGAAGTGAATTCTAGCTGTGGATGTGCCCTCATGAACACATGGACTTCCACAAGGGAGGCTTGAACATCTCTGCTGTAGAGGGAGGAAATTAGCTATGGTAGAAAGTAACAGAGCCCAAAAATTGAGGAAATACTTTTTAGCTATCTATCTTGGAAACCAGAAGAGTCCAAAAAGGTAAGTAGAAGACATCTAGCTATCTATCTTGGAAACAGGGAATTAGAAGACTCAATAGGAAAGACTTCAGGAAAGATTTATGGTTATGTTAGAAAGTAGCAGAGCCCAAAGAGGGAAGCAGAAACCAAAGTAGGAAAGACTTGCCAAAACAGGTACAAGAAAGGGTAGGAAATGTGTGCAGTTATGCTGGAAAATAGCAGAGCTCCAAAAGGGATGTAGAAAACAAAGTAGGGAAGACTTATAACAGAAAGCAGCAGAGTCCAAGAATTAAGCAGGAAGGACATTTTTAGCCATCTTAATAACCAGCAGAGCCCAAAAAGGGAAGACTTCAGGAAAGACTTTCAGCTATGCTAGAAAGTAGCACAGCCCAAGCATTAAGCAGGAAAGCCTTTTTAGCTATCTTGGAAACCAGCAGAGCCCAAACAGGAAGTAGAAGACCCAATAGGAAAGACTTCAGGAAAGATTTCTGGTTACATTAGAAAGTTGCAAAGCTGAAATAGGTAAGTATAAGAGAGTAGGAACCATTTCTGACTCTATTAGAAAGTAGCAGAGCACAAAGAGGGAAGTAGAAGATGAAGAAGGGCAGACCTTTAGCTATCTTAGAAAGCAGCATAGCCCAAATAGGCAAGTAGAATCAAAACACAAAGACTTCTAGTTATGTCAGAAAGCAGCAGAGTCCAAGAAGTAAGCATGAAAGACTTTTTAGCTGTCTTGGAAAGCAGTAGAACCCAATGAAGAAAGCAGAAGAAGACAAAGGAGGAAATACTTCAGGAAAGACTTTTAGCTATCTTAGAAACCAGCAGAGCACAAAGAAGGAAGTAGAAGACAGTAGGAAAGACTTCAGGAAAGATTTCAAGTTATGTTAAAAAGTAGCAGAGCCCAAACAGGTAAGTACAAGACAGAGTAGGAAACATTACTAGTTATGTTACAAACTACCAGAGCACAAAGAGGGAAGCAGAAGACAAAGAAAAGACTTTTAGCTATGTTAAAAGCAACAGAGCCCAAATAGGTAAGTAGAAAATAGTTGGGAAGACTTTTAGTTATGAAGTAAGCAAGAAAGACTTTATAGCTATATACCTAGCAGAGCCTAAAGAGGTAAGTAGAAGACAAAATAGGAAAGACTGTTAGGTGTCTTAAAAGGTAGAGACTTATCTGTCTTAACTGGGGGATGCAGAAGTTAAGAGCCATACCTGTCAGGAGACACGTGCTGAGTGGGGTGCCGTTGCCACACTACCTGCCTCGATGCCACTCCTCATGTCGCTCTGCTCAACTGAGATAGATCCTCTCTGATGTCCAGCCATGCTCTGAGGCCCATCCCATGGCTCCAAGTGGCAGCACTGGGCAGCAAGTCCTGGTGATGTGCCTGGAGCGCTCGTTGTGTCCTGATCCTGCTCCGCTCAGCAGCCTCCAGCCCTGTTTTGGAGGATGAATTGGGCTTGAAGGGAAGGGCTTGATACCTTCATCTACCTGCCATTAAAGAAAGAGCTGCTATTAGTCATAGCAAAGAGAGAGCCTTGTCTTGAAATACAGACCAACACAGAAAGCTGTACAGGGCTACCTCTCCCACCACATTAGGGTGCACTGCACCATTCCCCATCGATGGCTGCAGTGCCATCCCTCAGCATAACACATCTCCCCAGACATGAGAGCACACTGCCTTGGTTCCTCCCACACTACAGCAACTTCTGCAAAAGGCCCATCTTTGCTATTAATTCATACAGAGAACCACTGTATCCAATTTAGGAAATGCTAAGCATGCTTAAAGGCACTTTTGCTCAAGAAAACATTTTACCCTTCAGGGTAAAAAGACACAAACTGATTGATAGACTCTACACGTTCCCCCAACCCACTTTGCTTCCCCTTGGCCTCAGTTTCCCTGTATTCACTCTTGTTCATGTTCTGCCTGACAGGTTACCCCAGTCTCAAACAGAATGGGCCCAGTTACTAGAATCTCAGCAGAAGTATCACGACTCAGAGCTACAGAAATGGCGCGAGATCATCAAATCCTCGGTGATGCTTCTAGATCAGGTGAGACCAGAAGGGTCACCGTGTCCTCCCAGTCCTTCAGCCATACCTGGTTCCACTGTAGTCCCTATGGAGAGGGCTGCTCGCCCCATACCTCATCCAGCTCACCCCATCTCTGTTAGGTGGGAGAATGCTCTCTTATGGGCTCCCATCTTCTCAGTCCCCATTTGTATATCCCACCCCTGATGCACCACTCCCGGATTATGGTATCAATACTTTACATGGAGGAAGGAGGCACCAACAGGGAAAGAAATCCCAGAGCACTCTCACCTCTAGGGTAGCATCACAGTGGAGAAATTTCTTGTCTTGCAGATGAAGGATTCACTAATAAATCTTCAGAATGGCATCGGGTCCCGGGACTTCGGGTCAGATCCAGAGGAGAAACGGAAACGTTTCCACTAACAGGCAGGAATGCAGGAGGCCAGAGGACGGTGTGCAATATGTGTAAATAGGATATATAAATATATATATATAAATATATATATATACAGAATATAAATATATATATTATATACAGATTTTAAGAGAAAAAAAAAAAACAAACAAACAAAGCCTACGTATCGAGAGGAAGGATTGACCTCCAACACTGGCTGAAATGGAGCGTCTCGGTGGTAGTGTGGTGTGTGTGTGTGGGGAGGGCTGTGCTCTCCCGGCACTGAGGTGCGCTTAGGGGCACCTCGGAGTGTGCTCCCCTGGGCCTGTGCACCACCCTTCTGTAATATTCCTGCCTGTCTGTCTGTCTGTCTTATGTTGTTTCAAAGGGAAGCATCAGAGTGAGTGCCCCCCCACCCCTCCTTGTGCATGAAGGTCCCTGGGTGACTGTATTTATCTATACACACAAAGGGGACACTGTCAACTTTCTTACCTTGCTGGCTTCAGGGCAGAGAGGTTTTGGCAGTCGCTGTCAATCCCTTGCAAAACTATTCCACATTCAGAGAGGAGGTCACAATGAGGCTTGCTGTATGGCTGTAGAGAGCAGCTCTCGCTGGCAATCATCTTCTGTACTTCTTGGAGCAGAGATGCCATTTGCTGTGGTGCCAGCCAGCCTGGTTCAGAGAGCAGAGCACAGCATGTAAATGGGCTGAAATGCTTTCTCCAAACACTAGTTTGATGCCTCCTGTTATTGATACTGCATTAATAGCCAAGGAGATGGTGGGAGGGGAGTATCTGCCTACAAGGTGCACGGATGGAGGAGAGCCATGCTGCAGGAAGCACGCTTCCATCCCTTTGACAGTGTCCCCTCTAGTTCTCTGCTTTCTATGTGCTTGGGCCCCTGCCATTAAGCCATCCCTGTGCTGTGAAGATCTACATCGGTGCTGAAAGGGTGAGTGCCTGTGTGACTCCCCGTGATGGGGGAGTAGCCCAACTGGAAAAGCAAACCAAAACTAGTCTCAATTTGCAACTGTTCCCCCTTTCCTGCTCAGCAAATTTCCCTCCTGCCCCTGGTCTGAGAGACTGTTTTGCTCATTCCTTGTCTTAAAAACTCTGTGGGAAAACATTAGGGAGAGAAAAGACAACTTCCTTTCTTACATGACTATATCTACATAGAATCAATGGCTCTGAAAGCCCAGGAGAGGTTAGGAAGGGTCATGGGGACCAAAAAAGAAAAGGAAAGGAAAAAGGGACCACTAGTGGGTGGCAGGATAGATCTGGAGGGTATCCGTGGTGTAAGGTAGCCGACTGGTATCCCTTATAAGCTGGATAGGAGGGCTCTACCTCCATGACTCCTTGCAAGTCAGGTGGTAGAGCTGCATTAAAAAGACATGAAAATCCATTAAATATGGGTTTTCACTTGTTCTAGGGGATAATTCTGGGCTCCTGTTAGCAGGTAAATGAGGAAGAGGGGCAGCAAGACTGTACCCGACACCACTGTGACTGCCTGGGATGCAGGATGCTTGGCTGAATGTTTAATAAATGCTTTTTCATCTTACCCAGCCACCTAGATTAGGTGATGGGTGAGGTCCACAGTCTCCACCTTGTTCCACACTAGGATTTCCCACCTTCTGAAGGGCAGGAGGGAGTCAGCTGCATATTCCCTGTATGCAAACTGTGCAGTTGTAGCTTATCTGCTGTCTCTAGCTCCAATGGGTGCTGAAAGAGCAGGGGACAAAAGGGTGAGCAACTGGTCCTTGTATCTCTGTACCAGCCACTCTCATCTTCATGGAGTTCAAGGAGAACCCTCACAAGCTCCCACATTCCAAAGCACATACAAGTAACCCACTGATTTCTCCCAACCTGCCTATAGTTTGCACAACACATGTCCCACAGAAGACGACTCACATTTGAAGGAGCACAGATGAACACGGGTTATTAAAGAGACATTTACGAGTGTGAAAGCAAGGTACAATTGGGGAAAACATGCCTCAGCAACTAGAGAGTAGTGTGTATTTATGACTATTTATTTAATTTAATGCTGCTGACTACTGTACTTTGTTCCTCCCTGGCTTTGTTCCAGGGAGGCTGCTGAAATGGCTACTGTACAATGAAACTGAGGTGCTAGTGCCTGGGAAGGGTGTTCTGTGGCTTATCTTGGGACAGGAGGGCCCCCCAATTCCCCACTGTCACTTGACACACTGGCAAAGAGTCATGTTCCCCCGTTAGTCACTCCCACAATTACTGTGAGTCTCAAGCACTAACACTCATTCTGCCTGCACATTGCTATAAACTGAGTTTAAGATGTTTGGCCCATATCCTGACACACAGTTATGTTAAATCCTTCAATAAACAGCCTAAGGGTGGCCATCACCAAACAGATCTTGTACATGCAGTGACCTTCAGACCAAGAAAGGTTTCTCTTTACTCAGATTCCTCGTTATTTACTATCTTTTTGCCACTTGACAGCAAGTCTGGCTTGCAGTTGGACAGGATTCATAACCTTTTATTGCCTCTTAATTTATCACAGGAGTAATAAAAGAGAGAAAAGCAAGGTCTTTTTCTTAAGGCAAACCCCATAATGGCACTAAAAGTGAGGGCTGAAAGAAAACCTTGGCGTGTTTTCACCTAGATGCCTTCCTGCCTAGAGCTATGACAGGAATCACCTGCTACTGCAGCTGAGTCCCAGTTGACAGATTAATCCCTTTTGCAGCCACAGACAATGTTGGACCAGTCACTGACAAGATTTCCTGGAGAAATCAGCAATGCTTTCTAGGAGCGAGGCAGAGCAACCTGAATAGTGTTACTTCCACATTCCCTTCGCAGTCACAGCCAAGGTTTCCATTGTCAACGCTTCACATCTTCACTTGCTTACCTGTGCCAGAAACCCCACGTCAATGGCAGGGCTTTTAATAGCTCCTCGCAGCCGTGTTTCCTGCTGAGTGCTCCCTCTGACCCTTCTGCTGCTGCCAATCTGCCAGGTGAGCACAGCTGGGGTTTGGTTTGCAGCATCTGAAAAGCTATAAAGAGATTTCTCACAAAGCATTTCTCCAGCCAAACCTGCAAACTAATGCCAGCAGCTCGTAGCCTAATTCTGGCTGAGTAAGATGTTACCTACTGGGAGGAGGGAGACAGAAGGCTCTGATTTGCCAGTTTGTGTATATTTGGGAGAAGAATATACTTGCTAATCCTAGCTTGCTTCTGTTAAATACATGCCTTTGGCACTTTTACCTTAAAAGAGCTGTGTGGGTTATGGCACCTGGGATGAGCTCAAAGTGAATTTGAGACCTGAATAACTGCTATGCATTCATAAACTAGATACCAAACTATATCTAACGTTCCCAAGACAGGGGCATTGTTAGGTCTGCACATTCTGCTTGAGGGAGAAAGGTACCTGCAATGGTAAGAGTAGGAGTGAGCTACGAGTTAAATGGGTAACTATGCACCAGTTACCTGGTGCTCAACAACTAACTAATAATCCAAGGCAGAAAAACCTCAGTGTTAATTAACTGATACTAACTAACTTCTACATAAGTCCTTTCTGGCTCCCTTAAGTCCTTTGGGAGAAGAGAAAAAGGTCACAACTTTGATTTCCCCTAACATACCTCAGTTGCAATGCTGACATAGAGTGTGCATTTACACTCAGCTTACAGCCTGCCATCCGACTGCCTGGCCCCGCTTGTCTGCTTCAGATCTAATAAAGGGAAGATGAGATGCAACATGCCTTTAGTAGAAGTATGACCCTGTATTGAAAGAGCATAAAGCCAGGGTGTGAGTTAATGTCTATGAAAAACCCCTCTCTGAAGGTCAGGATCCATCTTAGTGCAGCCCTCCTATGCAGGAGGAGGCTAAGGCACAGCAGAGCAAACACAGCACTCCTCTGCAATCAGTGCAGAGCTGCTACACCCTGAGAGGACTTCTCTTGCAGTGTTTCTGTGCTGAACTGGCCATTTTAACCAGGTAGAGCTCTATCAGTCAGTGTCTGCTTCTCCCAATGAGGATGGAAGTGAACCCCTTCCCAGTTTAGAGGTGGGACTTCCACAGCACATGGAAAAGCACAGTCAGTAACAAACACTTTGACTGGCTCAGGGGAGGTGATTCCATCATGTTTGTCAAGGCAGCTGCTGCCATCCCACAGACCAGTGCTTCCTGCAGGACTCCAGAGATCTTTCCGATGGGATCTCTGCCAGGCTCACTGCCACTCATCATAGCACAGTCAGGTGGACTCTGGCTTAGTCTTTTCAGACAGTCTCAGCACTAAATACCCAGCAGGGGCTTGCTTAGAACAATACTGGAACAGAGACTCTTAAACCAAAGCACCTGAGGTAAGTGGCTCACAGAACATTGATGTCAGTGTGGTTCCTGAGAGGGCCCATTCCCCCTGCCCAGCATGCTCTGATCTCTGCAGCACGAGTCTCTCTGTGCCATAATACCTTATTCTAGATGTGCACACTGGCCAAATAATCTCCTCGTGTCTTGATTGAGATTATTTCCCGTCTAGGCAGACAGCATGGGCTTTCCTCAGCATGGTTATGTGCCATGCCCTCCTCTCCTACACACGTTCTGCAGTGCTTGCTATGGCTTTTCCCTCTCCCCTCACACCTTTGCTGCTGGACAATCATTCCCTGTGTCACAGATGGACTGACCTGGTGCTGTCCCTGCTCGCCTTCCCTTGCTACAGTCTGTATGCTCTTTAAGTGAATGTGTTCTATTTTTTTCAGTAGGGAAGAGGATTTCCTTCTGCTGAAGGAATTATATTTGCACATGGCTCAGGGAGGTACCTCCTCTGGCCGTTTCTGTTACCTCACTCATTTAGGCCAATTCCATTGCTAATGTTCAATGGCCACCTTCCCCAACCCAAACTCCCAGAATAGTTAGGGAATAAAACCAACGTGCAGCTCAGGTTCTGGAGCTATTTGGTTGTGTCTCAGTTTCGGCCCCAAGCTGCCCCAGATTTGGGATTTGGGAGTGCGCCTGTTACAAAACAGCATCTTTATCCTGCAAAGAGGTGGAGCCGGTGCCACACACGCCTCACTCCCCATCCTCACAAGCCCACCTCCATCGCGACAGCACTTAACAGAGCAGATACAGCAGCACTAACCTGGCTCTTGGTTGGGGCAGAGGGAGGAGCAGCAGAACCATCGCAGTGTTACAAGGAGTGGCATCGCGGGGCTGTGGCACCTCAGGGACGTGACCATGCTGGTGGCATCCTTCTCCCATCACATGCTTCAGGGGCTGGGTAAAGCTGCTAGAAACCTGGGAGCATGTTCTCCCCACCTGAGGCGCTGGATCCTGCAACCCCAACTACTGTGTGTAACTGCGACTTAACGGGGATTGCATCGCGTTGGCACGGAACGAGGGGTACAATCACCCCTTATGGGGTTCCCCCTGAGCCCAGGAGGTGGGGGGGGCTGTTGGCCAAGGCCTGTAGCACTAAGGTGAACTCTGGGGTGGAGGGGAGGACCCCGCGGTTTTGTTTTAGGAGTTGTCTAACTGTCATAAACTTTGCGCTGTGCGCAAGAACGTGGTAAAATGATAATGAAACTTACCTGCTAGAACCTAGGAGTTGTAAAGGCTGTGCAGCCAAACCTTAATGTAAAGTAGCTAGTACAATGGAAGTACAGTATAAATTAAAACAAAATCTATCAAACAAACAGCGCGACTCGTGAGTGCTTTGTTCTTTTTATTATCCTGCCTATTCTAAAGTCTCTTCTGTTGTTTCCGAGTACAGAGAGAGTCTTTTCAGACACCAACCAGGACCATCTCTTCCAGCACCACTACCCCTGAAAAAATCCCTTTTGTTACTTTTTTGCTATGGGAACCTTGAGCAATATTTACACACCTTTTTCTCCTGCCTAGAACAACACAGGACAATATCTGTCTGCAGGAAGTGGAGAAGTGAAAGATATGTCCAAGAAAAAGCATCTTAAGAAGATGCGTGTAAGATACTGGAAGGTGTAGGACTAGAGGACTGCCCTTCTTTACCACCTGAGGTAGCTCTCACCAAGTTCTTAGTTTACTCCTTTTTTGAGTTAGTATTATGACACCAGAGGGTTACCAATGCTTCAGCGGGCTGAGGAGCAGAGCTAAAGTGGGAGAGAAGTTACATGGCCTTACCTAAATATCACTGCGGGTGTCAATGCCGTGGTCAGTGACAGATAGATACTCCGGAGTTACCATCTAGCCCCTCCTCTGGTGCTGTGGGTTTAGAGTTAGGATTATGCCCAAAATGAAGACATGCAGCTGAACAAGGAGCTGCTTTTTCCCCTTTACGCTATTCGGTTTGAAGGAGCAAGTGTGCTTCCAGACTCCAAGTGTCTGGAAAACATGCTCACATTGCCAGACTCAGCTCTGGACGCGAGAGCGATCCTATGGCAGCGACTGCGCTGTGGTAGTTTACTAAAGGTAACACCCACTCTAAAAAAGGAATTTTGAATGCCTGCCAGTTAGAAATCTGGCCCGGGCCTGACTTACAAACGGAGTAATTTCTGTGATTTCAGCAACACACAAAAAGCAGCAGAACAAAGCAGGGGAAATTCCACACGTGGGAAGCATGCCTTGATTCACAAGCACTTGGTAACTATTTAGAAGCGGTCAGTGTAGCAGAATTTGTCAACTCTTGCAAGCAGTAGAGGCTCCATTGCAGCAGGGATGTAACAACATCTGCTATGTGCAAAAATAAACTTTCCCCATTTGGTCTTCAGGTACAATTCCACCCTGGCCAGTGTTTCTGCCTTATTCCCTCTTTGTAATCCTAGTTGTTGAGCTTGACCGATTACATGTGAGGCCAGAAACATCCACTACGACTGAAAAGGTAGGTTTGCATGGGAAAGACTGAATATACAGTGTGATTCCCGTGCAGCAGTGGATCACTTACAAAGAATGCCAGCTACTCAAACCAGTGACTATCACAAGAAAGAAATACTATTAACTAGGAAAAAATAAGTGTTTGGTGTCTATTCCTCTAGGTGGTGCTGCACTATAGTATGAGGAGACTATCAGTTACTAACACCACTACCATTTTACAAAGCTTTCCTGGGAGGGCTATGCATCCTACTGACTTTGCTTTGCCTACTTGCCTGTTGTCACAGAACGTGGCTCCACAGGTTATTCCTACCACTGTGCACTTGAGGCGTAAACCTGCTATGCAAGGCAAAAGGAAGGAACTAAGACTTTTGATGCTTGCTAAATAAAAAGGGGGTTATACAGGGGGTTCTTATACTTACATCGTACTGCTTCCTGAAGTAAGGGTACTTCAGGATCTATAGTCTCAGTTCCCTCCTTCAAGAGCAAGTGCGAATGGGGCACAGGGGGACTCATTCTAACACCATCACAGTCCTCATCCTGCTCTGCCTGTGTGCGGGCAGCCCAAAGTCCAGAGCAACATGCCAAGGAATAACTAATCATTTAAATTCTTCTTGTTTCAACACTGATAAGACTGCTTGGGCTGTAACACACGGTGAACATCACCTAAGATGACCTCATTCCCAGTCTCAGAGGTCAGAGTAACATGACATACATACCCTTTACCTCTGCAATGGAGAACTAGCGTAGTCAGCAAATAAAGGTGGTGGTGACGGCAGCTAAGAAATGACACTTAACATTTACAAAGCCATTAACATGATGATGGAACAGAATCTCGGGAAGGAGCCGTGCTGCCCACACCCCTGTGCCCTTTGCTCAGCATGCTTCAAAAGAAGAGTCCTTTAGCAAATGGGCTGGCAGCTCAGAATGGAGTCATGAGGCCAAAGTCAAGGCTGTACAGAGTCCAAGGCAAATGGAAGAGAATTTACACTTCCCCGTATCTCCTCCCGACGGCGCAGAGCTCCCCCTCAAACCTGGCTGGCATGATGCGGTCCTTCTGTCTTCAGAGCCCCTGCAATGGAGAGAATTCCTCCTGGAGCACGAGTCATTTGACCTTACAGAAGTGAGGATCATGCTACAGTTAGCATGGTAACTAGCAGGATAAGACTTTAAAAGATGTAGATTTTGGTCTTTTTCCACAAAGTCCTTCCTAGCAGATGCTTCCGTTGGAAATAGTGCCCTTACATGCCTCTGAGCGCAGCTCTGCATCCACACGGGACAACGACTATTCCCAACTCAACAGGAATGGGCAAAAGAGGAGTAATTACATCAGGGCTTGAAAGCAAACGTGTGTTAGTTCAGGGTTAGAAGTAACACTGGAAGACCCGTCACCTTAGATACCTATAGTGCTTCTAAGGTCACTAGGGAAGCTTCAGAGAAGGAGCACAGCCAAAGTGCAGGAGTCTCCCATCCACCTTTCCTCCAGCCCCACACATGTCTAACCAGCTGTAGTAAGGCTGAAAGGTTGACAGACACAAGCAGACTGTTCCTCATCACCTACCTTGGTGCCGTTCATTCCACTGACTCCTCTCTGCTATTCCTCTACAGGCACGGCACAATTTTCCTTGTTTTCTGACGGAATCGCAAGATAGTCTGTCCTGTAGTTGGAGGGAAGGGGGAAAGCATAACCTCAGTGCTGCAGTGCAAACCACAGTGTGGGTCCATCCACCCTTACAGAGATACTGAATGCCTGTAAGTATCTCTAAGGTAACGAATGTCACCTGGAGGAGATGCTCACAGGAGGAAACTCCTTGGTCCAGTCAGGAGCACACACAGAGATTTCACACTTACGCATTTTCTTGGGCAGCTTCCTCCGCCTTGGAGACTTTCCTGTAGCAATAGACCATTTCTATCAGCAGCCACAAGGTGAGGAAGACCAGCAGAATATACATCATAATTTCAGATATGACCGAGGTGAAGTCTTCTCCAGCTGTGAGGAAAATTAAATAATCTCTGATCAGTTACATGCAGTGATTGGAGCAGAGCAGCTCCCTTGACACTTCCCACCCTCGTGCCATCCCTCTCAACCCACCTTAACAGAGATACCCAGATACTACACCATGAGGGGGCAAGAGAGAGGGAACAGGCAGGATCCTGCCAGCAGGATACACTGCTTGTTTCCAGTGGAATGGAACACCCAGGCAAAGGCTGTGCTGTGGCATCCTTGTAACTTCCCACATTCACACACAACCACTCTGAGCCCACAGAGAGGCTGCAGCCAGCAAACAAACACAGGTCTCTCCTCCTGAACCCTGTGTAGTGTTTGTTGCTGCAAAGACAGACACGATTCTCTGGCAGCTCAGTCACCCCTCTCCTACAACACGATGAAAAGCTCTATCCCTGATGACAGCACCCACAGCGAGTTAAGGCACAACACGCTGCCAGCCCTTCATACCCTCCTCCACCACGGTGAGGTGGATCAGTCTGGAGCTTGTGAAGAGAGGCCGGTGAATCTCGAACTCAAACTCCCGGGTGATGTTACAGGTGTAGATACCCGAATCGTTCAAGGTCACGTTTAACACAGTGATGGAGACATCCTGCATGTCTTTACTCCCATTCCACTGTAACCGGCCACTGAAGCGGCTTGGAAATTCATGGTTGGTTTTCCTGTACTCGTAGATCTGTAGGGAAATGTGAAAGGGTATTTCTGATTAATCACTGACTCGTATCTCGGACAACAGCGCAGCATATGCAAGGAACATCACCACCCTCGAGCTACACACATGTACATTCTGGGCTAAGGCTTCCTTGGTAACAGCAGCTATTCATATTCCATCATCCTTTTCCTCAAAATCTTTACAGAAGACAGAAAACTGAATTATCTCCATCACAGAGGTATTAAAAATAAGGCAGAGAAAACGTCACATGTGGACAACAATGCAAAAGATCAGCAATAGAACTAGAACCAAAGCAGTCTTCGTGCCAGCCTGTCAGTCACTGCACATTAAGATCATCTTAAGAAGGAACCACAGAATAAATACAGCAAAGACAAACTGACGTTTTCGGTAAGCCCTGAGGTATTCAGCTGAAATGGAAGTGATGCAGGATAAAAATGACAGCGTGGAAATGGTGCAACAGAAGAATGGAGCTTTGGTGGCTCTAATCTCTTCCAAGTTTTGGGCTGACCACAGCCCCATCATTTCCCTGCCCACCCCAGCTCACTTTCATCAGCATTCCTTGGGTTGCCACTGGCAAATGTATCACCCAGGTCACTGAAAGTGGATTCCCATTTCACTCCTTAGCATGGTCCCTTTAGCTCTCAGGCAGTAGGAATCTATCTGCCTTCTTGCCTGGCCCTACTCAATCGTGATGAAAAGCAACCACTGATCTAATGCTTTTACTCAGATAAAATAGCTAGAAGGGAATACGTGCACTCAGCCTTTATCTTACTCTCCATTTACCATTCCTTCCTGAATTCTAGCTGTCCATCTATACAATTCCCATTTTGATTCACTCTGAAAGGGAGTTTTACCTTTTCCTGACAGAGACCCAAACCAACTCACATAGATCCTCCCACAGTCACGATACCACTGCTTTCTCCGAGGCAAAAAAGTAAATCCTTTCCTGCAGATGTATCAGAGCCCAATTTAACCTCCAAAGAATAGCTTTGGGATTCAGAAGTGTCCTAAGCCAAGGGTACCGGGTGTCACTCCATACTTCTATTTCCCTTCTTGATTTCCTTACATACTAGGCTTCACCTAGTCAAGGGACAGAACTGGAAATTCACATTCATATATGTATATGATCCCAAATGTTTGAACTCAACAGTAGATTCTAGCTTTTCCTGCCATAAGGAACCCTCTGGTGTCACAACGCTGTGCCCAAGCGTGGAAATCAGCTAAGCAAGGAAAAAACACTTTAGTTACTGCTCAAAACCAGTGCTGTGGAACTTCTGGGTGAAAATGCTGCAGAAATGGTGAAGGTCTGCAGCTAAGAGCTGATTTCCAAGCTCATCTCTTCTCTGATATGAAAGCAGCCTTGCTGGGTATTTCTATAGGCTTTCGGTAAAAGCTTTTGCTCTTATTTGGGTCTCCCTCCTTCCCTTATACAGCCCTCCTTGGGGATCCTGCCACAGGACAAACTTACACTCTCATAAATACCTTTTGGCTTCTCCCACATGAGTTCCCTGGGCTGTGTTTCACAGAAAGACCTACGACACAAGGGCTCAGCTACCAGGCATACATACAGGTTCATCCTTTCCACCCTCCGGCCTGTAGAACCATTCCACCACCGTGCTGGCTGTGACCTCTTCCCTCTTCATGCAGGAGATGCAGAGTAGCTTCATGTGTGATCCTTGGACAGCCTCTGTCTCTGATGGAACTTCAACACATACTGCAGAACAAAAACCGGCTAGGGAGAAGGAGCAGCAGAGAAGAAGTGTAAGATGGAGTTAGATAGACATCAGTTATCCACATCTCGGCATCACATCATCCCCAACAGCAAACTGATTCATTACTAACTCTGTCTGACAACAGATAAGTCTCAAATGTCAATTTTTACCAACCTTCCTTCTCCAAGAGATAAATAATTCATATTAATTAACAGAGAGTGATCGCTTCACACAGATTCACCCCTCCAGCATCTGCTTTGCCACAACTTTAATCCTTCCCATAGTAATTAATGCCACTTTGGAGGCATTGTTGCTTCTCTCCATGCATGCTGAGCATGCTCCCGCTCCAGCAGCAATTACAGTCTGGTAGGAGAGAAAGCCCAGAATTCAAGTGTGGAGGGACAGCTTGCTCATTGTGCTAAATGAAACGAGCTGGATGTTTTCATCTGGCAACGTGGAAGCATTCTAGGTTTCATAAGCAGTACAGGGAATCGAGGGGCTTGGACCCAAGTAAATGTGGCAGCAGGAGGAGTTACTGATTTTACACACTTTCCTGCTCAAGATGCTTCCAATTAGATCTGTGCTCACACTGGCAACTGTAACACACTGCTCATACAAGACAAAAATCATTGTCTGTGGAGCTACTCGGTAAGAAAAGGAACGCTTCAGCACCACATCTCAGACTAAATCCCTGCTGACAGTTGTCCCCTGGGCTAAACAATACTGGGTTCTGCTGTCCGATCCTGCCTCCAGAGCCCACAGTTCAGCTCACTGAAGGTGCTGACTTTGCTGCCTGCTCCCTCCTCCCCAGCTCTCATACCATTAACCCTCTCTTGAGCACTGTATTATCCGAGGACATAGCGGGATTCCAATTCTCCTGGACTACCAGCTTCGTGGGTAGCACCAGCTTTCTAGGAGAACTAAGAATGCAGCTCCTGGATCGTGCTTTGCTCCGGTTAAATTAGCTCTGCACGCAGAGCTAAGCACCCACACATGGAGCTGTAGGTTACATGCACATCAGATGTGGCTGTACTGGCAAAACCAACCTTCTCCCGCTTGCAGGAGAACAACTGTGATTGCAACAAACTGATTTACTCCAGCTCACACTGCATGGGAAAAGAGCACTGCCCAACAGTTTGCACACCCCGATGTAACCAAACATTAAATTACATTGCAAATTTCACAACAGCAGCAGCAGCAAGGCAACGGGAAAGAACTTGCATGCATATTAAAGCACATGCTTCATGCCCTATGTCTTCTAAGCAGTAATGCATTTTTCTCTGCTCACACCAACTCCATTACATTCACACCAACTCTGCATGAATATCGTTTCCTTCTCTTGTAAACGCAAAAAAGCCACTTCGAAGCCTGGTGTTGGTAAGGGAACCCTGCTAGGAGAAGCGGCACCCTACAAGAGACAAGCACCGGAGCAGACAGCACAGAATGGAAGCACCTACCCCAGACCACCAACACGACCGAGGACGCACAAACCAGCCTGGGCAGCGCAGCCATTGTTCCGAGCAGGGAAGGCGCCGCTCCTCCGCTCCTGACCGTGGCCCCGGCGCAACAGGATGCGGGCGGCGGCGGCGGCTGGGGCCGGGCTCCGGCGGCGGCAGCACCACGGACAGGGCCGGGCCGCGGGCAGCGCCGCAGCCGGGCCCGGGGCGGAGCCGCGGAGCAGCAGCAGGTGGCGGCGGCGGCGGCGGCTCCGTCGTACCGCGACGGCTGCGCGGAGCCCCTGAGCCCGGGCGGGGGGCACGGCCCGCCGCGGGCATGCGCGGCCGCCGCCTCCCTCCCTCCCTCCGCCCGGCCCCGCAGCCCCTTCGGAGGCATCCTACTACTTGGCACCGTGGGGTCATGGAGAAGCCTCCGGCTCTGATGGGTTTAACACAGCGCTGAAGGTCACAGTGGGAAATAGTGGGAAATCCTCTCTCCTCCTGTTCCAGGCTGATTCCCAGGAGTTTAATGCCAGCGCCAGGCTGGGCTTTCTCTCCCTGGCGTGGGGCCACCGTGCTTCTCCAACTTTGAAGGTCACCGTGGACATGGAGGGGAAAACAAAGCACTCCCTCCTCCTAAAGCATCTGCTCTGATGGCAGCTTGACAAACAGCCCGATCTATTGAATTAAACCTGCCCAACCTCATCAGAGAGTGGCATGTGAGCAAGCGGCAGTGCCAAAACTCGGGGTGCAGACGGAGAGACCCACCCAAACAAGAGGAATCTGCAGCCATCAGAAAGTTCTGGGCACACGGCTGCGGGTGGTGGGCTCTGCCTTGGTGCTAAGGGCACATGCATCCAGTCTGGTCCCTACAACGCTGCTGAAGCGCAGCAGGCACAGAACAAAGGCAACCAACGCTATTCCTAGACATCATGTTCGTAGCAGCAAAGCTGCATTCATCATCTGCCAACAACCACACACACAGCAACTGCCTCCACCTCGCCCTGTATAGCCTACTGTGACAACTCCAAGTAATTCCCAGCTAAGGGCAACTTCCCAATTCCTTGTTCTGCTTCATTTTACTGACTGGGCAGGTTACCCTGCCCTGTTCCAAGTTCCAGCCCAAGCCCCCTCTGCTGCTATTCAAAGGAAATACCCGTTTAATGTGTCTCCAGGAGCAATGTGACAGCTTGAGAGTTGGTGGCTTGCAGATGCCAGAAACACACTTACATTTCCCAGCTTAGGAACCATCCATCATGAATATCTACATCTTTAAATCCGACTTTCCTCCACAGGAAGACAAATTGGCAGCTGCAATACCCAGAGACAACGGAAGGATGTAGCCTCCTACTTGAAGCCATTTCCTTTTCTCCCATTGCCCCTTTCTATATTCACCACAAAGGCTGTGGCACAGGATTTGCTCCCAACTCTTCCGGAACAATCCAGCCCGTGCATGGTGGATGAGAGCTGCTTGGGGGTTTTATATAGACACTGGAGCTACTGGACAATGTCCCTGGCTATCTCATTTGGCAACCAGCTCTTTCACGATGTGGAAATCACATCTGTTCTCAGGAAGCCAAGAAAACACACAGCACGGCTCAGCAGAGCTGTGCTGTTTGTGCTACGGCTGCTCTAATTACATCTATTACAGAGGATCCTGCCAGGGAGGAGAGAGGGGCTCTGAGAGGATTAGAGGAAGCAGAAGCCTTTTCCTCCTCTAATCCCAGGCACTCCAAAAACCCTCACCTGCCAATCAATGCAAATCACAGTGGCAAACATCCTAAAACAGCAGTGAGTTGTCCCTCAGAACCACTCATATGCAGACCTCAAGCACTTCATGTTAGACCAGTGTTGGAGCTGCTGTTTAAAGAAGGGAAATTGGGCTCAGAGGTGAAGAAAATGGGCTTGGATTTAGGTGGATTGTAGCACCAAAAGCCACAAGTCAGGGAAGCAGATGGAAATCACACCCTCTCCCTCAGCTCTGGAGAAGTTTAGTCTCCATGCTTCATGTACTGCATATTTCATGTACTACAGACCAAACCAAAGGTGATTTAACATAAACACTTGCAGTCAGTCCAGTTTATTAAACTGCCAGAACCTATGCTGGGTTTTAAGGAAAACTTCTCTGGAAGTCTGTCTTATTCAGGGACGCTGTATGGGTTTGGAATGAAAGGATAAGATACTTTCATTCTTGTTATAACGTGGGCTAAGATGGGAACCATTCCAGCATCTCCATGTGCCCGTTTTCAACAGGCAACAAACACTGCCCAACCCTCTTCAGGAAAACTTGCAATAAACGGGATGCCACGTGGGAAGCCTGTGTCAATTTTCAGCCCTGGTGTGCTGGGAAAGAGATGGAGAGCACATATTCCTTCAAGCCAAGGCTATGCAGCTTCTCCTTCATGCTCCAACACAGCCCTGATGCCTCAAGTGACCAGGCTGGAGGATGGGCACAACGCTCGGGGTGCAGGATGCTTGGCACACCATCAAGTGCAAAACCATTTTGACACTCTGGGGACTAAACGTTGAGAGAGAGAGAAATCTTGAATGCTGCAAAGAGCAGCCCAAGTTATCATGCAGGGGTTGCTATGGCAACCCACCCAGTTAAACCTCACAGGGAAGAAATTGGGAGAAAAAAAAGGCATAAAAAGAAAAAAGGCTGGTACTTTTGTACAGGCACAACAGGACAAGGAGATAAAAATAACTTCAGCACCCTGCCCCTGCTAATCCTCACTCTTATGGTCCCTGAGTCAGGCTATGGAAGTCAGACCACAAAACCTCCCTGTGACAGCTTCCTCTTCCATCCACAATCACATCAGCTTGCTCCAGTGCAAACACCCTCTTTACTGTGGAGCTGAACACCAGAAAAGCTTCTTCCTTGCACAGCCCCTCGTGGCTGGCAGGAGCTAACACGTACCCAGCCCCAGATCAACTGCTCCTACACATCCATCCCAACATCAAGGCCACATAGCTGTGCAGCAGCCAAGGAAGAACAGTGCAACCCCCTGACGAACAAGTGCTGGAAGTAAAGGCAGGGAAATGAAGTGAGCACCCATTACACTGCTGCTCCCACAGAGCAGCCTCTGCCTGGTATGGGACCAGGAACGGTTTGCAGGGAAGTCTTACAGGATAATGTATACCAATGTTAAAATGCTGAATTTGATAGATGTAGGCACCCTTCCCACGCACTGAAATCCTCAGCAAGGCAAGGCTTCCCTAGCTGCCTTTACAGGGTGACTGGAGGGTTATAAAAGCTCATTCATTTTTCTCTTTTTTCCCACTCAAGTTCTAAAATGCATTCTCCATGTACTTGCCATCACCCGCATCCTCATCATAATGGTCCTCTAAACTGCAGACAGTCCAACTATGCTCTTCACACATCTGTGCAGGGTGACATTTTCCAGCTGATCTCCCAAGGCTGCAACCAGGCCTCCAGTCTTCAGATGCACCTACCCCCAGTTGCATGCCCTGTCCCTCCTAATATTCAAGAAGGTAGGTCCCCAGTGATGCTCTTAAGATACAGGTACCCCGAGTACCTACACAAATACCTGCCTGCAATTGTGCTGCAGCATTTTGTGCCAGATCTATTTCCCCGTGCAGTGGGGTGGGGTTCTCCATGTGCATCCCACTATGGTTCCTGAAAGCTGTGCTCCATACTGAGCTCTGGTTTCTGTCACAGACACCCTGCAGGACCTCTTGCCACTTGGTTTATGGCTGCTACCTGAGCTTGGCTTAGCTTCTTCATGCCTGTGGAAGAGACCAACTGATTCTGTTCTGATGGGCAATACTCTGACCCTTTAACACTGGCTGCTCTCCCTGTATGCTTTCACTGAGGACCCACAAGCACGGGCCCTTTGCCATCCTTACTTCCCAGAGAAAACACAGGCTGTTCAACATGCATCTATCTCTCCTTGGCTCCGAGAACTGTTTTCCTTTCAGGACTGAGGACTGGATATTAGAACAAGATATAGAACTGGATATGTGAATGAGAGCTGCCTTGCCAAGCAGACTGCCTGAGCTGTCTGTGAGCCTTTCCTGCTTTCCACAGCAGTGTTCCCTGTCGGAGAAACACTTCCTCAAACAGACCAGTCTTGCCTAAGCCAAAGCCTGTGCATGCACGGAGGGCTGGGGACCTGTTTCCCTCTGAGGAGCCAATGTGCTCCAAAGCCCGGGCTGCAAATTCTCCCCTCTACATCCAAGAAACACACTGAGCTACATTCCTGCATGCTGCTAACACTCCGTGGTCAGTAACTAAACACACACATTTTTCAGACCATTAATACAAGCCGTGTTCAGAGGTGTGCTATTGTATACATCCTGGAAATTTTAAGCCCTGGTGTCGGTCCAGGTACTTTTGGGGTATTGTTTTCCGTTTTCAATGCCAATGAAATCAAGCAATGCATATGCACACAGGCCAGCCTTTGTGTGCTGTAACTGAAGTGCTGTTTTACCAAGCTGGAGTCTAATGAGGTGGCACTTTCCACAGACATGCTTTTAGGCCTCTCCTCAGCTCGCTCACTCTAGCAGGCGATGAAAACCCATTAGCGTGTCAGATTGCCACACATATTCATTCACATTTGCTCATTTAATTTCTGAATTCTTACTGCTAGTAAAACACACAAAGGCATCAATTGTTTTAGCACCATGCCACGATTGCATTTTGGTAAAGAAAAGCTTGTTCAGCAAGTGATACTGTCTTACCTTGGCTGAAGTGCTAGCTGCTGCTTGGTTGCTTTAGTGGTGAACAAGGCTGAATTTCCTCCCAGCTGTCAATAAACATGGACAGACACCTTTAAGTTCATTTCCAAATCCCCTACAAGACAGCTCTGAGCTACTTCTCAAATGTGGTTTGTTTTCACTGGCATCCAGGAAATATGAAGGATTCCAAAAGACATTTTTGGTAGTGGAAATGTTGGGTCGGGTGTACTTCTTGTCTTGCAGAATCAAGTCTCCCATTGTCAAAGAGAAACTTGTTTGGGCTTTGGATGTGTTCTGCACCTTCTGTCTGTGGGGTTTCAACTTTCTCCTCCTAGCAGCACAATTGGCATCATCTTTCATCTAAACCAACAAGCACATACGTAAAACATTAAATATTGTAAAAGAGAAAGGAGAAGCAGTTTTCCCAGCTTCAACAGAGCAGAATTAAAAGGCCTTTTGTCTTCCGACAGTGAGGAGCATATCCCCAGTCAGATTCAGAGTTTCTGTGTATAACAGCAGAAGTTACACAGAGCTTTGAATCTTGTATAACAGCAGAAGTTACACAGAGCTTTGAATCTGTAAAACGTCACTTTCTCCTTCAAATCCACTATTTGTCAATAGCACTTCAGCATCTAAGCAGGCACCTTCTGCTGTTGGGTACTCTGCAACAGTTTGCTTACTTTTAGTTGTTGGTTTATAAACTTTAAACGAAGAAACAACCAGAATAAAACCAAACCAATTTAGAGCAATTGTAGGTTTCCATCCAGAGGTCAAATAGCATGCGGGAAAGGAGAGATTACAGGGAGAGATCCCTAGGGGGAGAGGTAGGGGAAGGAGAACACGTATGCATGCACATGTATGTGTGTGTACATGTGTATGTACATGTGTTGCAGGCAGGAGGTGGTACATGCCCGGTGCTGTGCAACCCTGGAGCACCCGGGCACCAATCCTGTCAAGCCAGCAGATAGCGCTGTCCCCTCTGCAGCGCAGACACAGCCAAGCTCCTCTGCTCCCAGTTGTAGCTCAGGCAACACAGATCGTAGAGCTAGAGAAACAGTGCCACTGTTTGTGTTGCCCACGTCTTTCTAGCCGCAGCCACTTGTCATCCGTGTTATTACTGTTGTTACTCACCTCAGAGAGGCCCCATTATAGACAAGATGCTGGGCAAAGAACTCGGTGTAGCCTTTCTGTGCTGTGATTTAATGGCCACGAGTTCTTCAGTGTCCCAGCCAGTGGCTGACTGAAGTGTTTTCCCTTTAATTTATCTACAAATAGATGATGTGTCTGCATCACTTACACCTTTTTCCCCTCAGTTACTGTGAAACTCCACAGAAGTACATCACTTCTGTTAGAACAGGGGTGCAAACCTACATTAAAGTCACACATGGTGAGCGAATCAGCTGCAATACTTAATACTTTGCGTGCAAATGCAAATACTCCCCTTTCACTCCAAAGATCTAAAGTTCTCCATTTAGCAAAGCCATGAAAAAACAGAACAGTTCTTCTGTTGGTGCCTGTCAAATTCTAAAAGCATTCAGCCATAAAGGACTTAAGTGATGGACCATCTCATACAGGCTTCAGAATTGGATTTCTGTGACACCATAAAAGCCAGAGGGATGCAGAAATTCCTCTCCATGTTTACACTGAGCAGAGGGGACACTACACTGTAATAGACTGTATTGCATGCAGTAACCATTTACAGTGAGTCACTACTTTTTACAAGAAACTACAGACTATATAAAACACTGGCTTCAGTTATCATTAAAGCACCCAATGCTCCAAGAACGATGAGTCTGCAACTGTTGATAACAGGTACAGATATCAGCAAGTTCTTTAAGATAAATAAAGTAATAAGAAATCAAAAAGTCAATGAGATCAGACAAGCTGGAAGGCAAAGGGAATAACTCAACTCCACCAGCAGCCCTGGAACAGAGCACACCTAAAGCAGCCTTCGCTCCAGAGCCAGCAGACAGGATAGCCAGCTACCCGAGTCATGTAATTGCTTGAAGGTCACAGAGGGTGCTTATTTCAAGGTCAGCTGAAACCAGGTCATCAGCTCAAGTCTGTCTTTTGGCAAGGACCAAAGATTTGGATAAACTGCAAGCAATGTATGGAGGATCAATGAAGCTCAAGAGCATCCTTGGTCCTAATGGTCAGGTGCCATTATCACCTGCCCACCCTCAAAACTAAACCAAACCAAGCCCTTTTTGGATGGGGCTTACTTTGGGAATAGAAACACTTTCCTTCTAGCACTAGAGATGAGGCTGTCCAACTCAAGAACAAGGGACACTGTTGATGCTCACTCCCCAATTACTCTTACACATGCAGAAATACACAACATCAGCACAATGTTTCCAGAAGGCCATATATTACTACTGCTTCCTAGTAAAAAAGGCATTTTTGATTACTCATACTTGAGAAAAGCTTGCTGTTCTGAAGAGAATTAAGTTTTATCTGCAACTTGAACAACATTTTCCTTATTGCTATTCTTATGAACACATTTGAATAATCAAAGCAGAAAAGCACTTGGACTATAACCTCTTTTTCTTCGATGTTGTGTATAGATTCAGCGTCATAGGATCTTTGTCCAGGTACAATTATCCAGTGGTAACAACTGATTTTTGATAAGGGGTCATGCTGCTCATATCAGAGAGAATGCTATACAAAAGAACACAATGCACATATATTCAACTTCTAAAGACATACATATATCCCTTTATATAAAAGTGGTTGTGTTGGAAGCCATCCACATGGTCAGAAATGTCCAGTAAGAACGAGGTGAAAGGCTACTTCTGTGACCCATTAAGCAGTGGCACAATCATTTCCATTCCAATGGCACTACACACAGCCACCAGCCCCTAACAGTGCATGAGTTATCAAATTCTGATCATTCATGCCCTCAGGATGCTCGCAGTAGTTAGTTAATGCTTCTGTCATGCACTGTAAACAGTCCTTGAGTAAAGACGTCTTTGGAAGTACAGTTTTCATTCTAAAACCCCATGACATTTTATAGCATCAAGACTGTCTATGAACAAAGCCTTTTGGAGGAGAGACAAAATTAACTTCTATAAAATCCATAAGCTTTATGCCAGAAATTCCACCGCATTAAACCCCAAGCTGCGCACTGTAAAACGGAGCCCTGACAGACGTTCTCACTTAAACATATTCCATTTGCCTGGCAAGGATTATGTTCTCATCTCCTGCATATAACTGTTCTCCCTGTGCAGCTACTCCCTGCTCCCAGACAGCCGTGGTGCAAGATGCTCAGTGGGGTTTGCATTGCTGACTACAGAGGGCAACTCCCTGTGCTTTGACAAGCGTCTTTCCTCCTCCTCCACCCATCCTGATGTAAGCCACACAACAAGTGACACTTCCAAAGAAAGATGTTTGTTCTATAAATAGTCTTTTTCTCATACACCACAGACATCACCACCCTTTCCCAGCATCTAAGAGCAGCAACACATAAGTAAGTATCAAGATTGGTCGGTCCCCTAACGAAAGAAGAAATAAAGCACATCAGTGAGATGTACTGAAGGCAAAAGCATGAAGTATTTCACACATCCTCAATAGAAGATGGAAGTTTATTTCAATTTTGGAAGAAAAGTGCTCTCTCTAAAATGCCAGAGTGCTCCTAAACTGTAACAGAGTATTAAGTATGATTTTCCTTTTCCCAGCTACTGTAGGGTCTGTAAATGCAGAATTGAAATGTAGAATTAGAAAGATCAGTAGGGTCAGTTCTGCACCTGCTTCTGATTTCAGTGGGTACTGTAGACGTGCATCCATAAAGCAACAAAGTCTTTTACTATCCAATTCCCAACAAATCCTCCCTGCCATGAGGAAGAGCAGAAGCAGAGGTAGATCAAGGTGAAGTGATTTGCTCAAGGCCACAGATTACATCTGGGGTTGAAGTGAGGGCCCTTAACTTCCTGCTTCCCATTTTAATGACCAGGTTACGGAGCCTCCACCCCACCACTGACCCCCATAACTTCATTGCTGTCCCATGAACACACATGACCTTGCCTGGCAACAGCAGTCCTTCTCCTTCCCATATGCATCTTGCTCAGCAAAAACTTCTCACCCTGTTTCCCTTTCTAGGCAAAGCTTTACAGTCTGTTCTTTTCCCTGTCTTGTCTCACGCTCTTGGAACACTCGGGTGCCAACACCCAAACAGGAACCATTTAGTTCCTTAAGTACTGAAAGCCTTTGCCCTTGTGTTTTCAACTGACTGAAATCCAGGAATAAAATCAGCTTTCCTCTTGGTCATAGCTCAGAATTAAATATTTCATATTTTTTTCCTCCCTTTCCCATACATTTTTCCTTCCTGGGGCATTGTTGTTTGCATTTAATGACTTGCAAACTATTAAATATGTAAAGAGCTACAGTTCTCTATAAAGGGACTCCATGTTCTGCTGATTTACTGGTTTGAGAGACATTCCATGCCTCGTGCTCAAAAACAAGCATGAAATGGAGCATCCCTGAACAGAAGTCTGGCAATCCATGGCATGGTTCCAAATGCAGGCTTAGATTGATAAGGAGGATCTAATGCAGTCAGGAGTATTTCCAGCAGCATATAGATTTTCCTGTGTGTTATTTTAGTCTCAAAGCCAAAATGCTGGCTTGGAAGGTTCAAGTCTTCTGATTACATTTAGAAAATACAATACAGACAAACTCCCTGCTGCAAGAAGGAGCTTTCTCCTTGACTTGTTCTATTTGTGATCAGAGCATTGGCATTGCCACCAAAGGGATCTACTCATGCTAACTGTGGCAGCATTTCCTAGCCCTGTGGAAACACTATCACAGGTAATAAAAGAGCTCACAGCTCACTTTGAGGAGTCAATACAAACAGCTCTCAGATAGCAACTTTCTCCAACCCAGTCTACTGATGCATAACTCGTGCTTAGCAGCAGAAAGCACTACCTCCATCTGTCCAAGCAGGTTGTAGGAGACAGCACAAAAAGTGGCTGGATGCATTAAATAGCAGACCCCAATACTCACCTCAGCAACAAGAAAGGAATCTTGGGAAAGGAAATGTTTTGCTGCCCGTATCCTGCTCTAATGAGGCCAACCCAGCCTTGATTTCAACTGGAATTTCCTACTGCAACCAGAACAAGGCTTCCCAGCCCTTGCCTGAAGCAGTCTAGAGCACGGTTCACATGTGCTAGAGGTTCTTGTTTTCTGGTGAAGTTCTCGGAAGTGGGAAGGAAGCAGCATTCCCATTACCAGCTGGTTGCTGTTAAGCATCTTATCACCCACCTCTCCCACATGGCTTAGAATACTTTCCATAAGGAGGCTGGCAAGCACAAGCTGGCAAACAGTGTTGAAACAGGGCACGTGGTCCTGATAAGCACTAAGATAGAGATGGCAGAAAACTCACTGTCAGTTAGGACTTCAGATATATAAACTATGTATGAACTGATTCAGTTTAACTGTTCCTCACTTTTCATACCTTCGGTTCTGCAGGGAAAGTAACAATTTGCTTTTCCTTCCAGCAAATTCTCAACAGGTATCCCCCCAACTCCACCATTTGATGCTCTTTCCTTCCAAAGCTCTTCCAAGCCCCTCTTACCATCCCTGTTTAGCCACTCGATTTTCCCATTTCATCTCTGTCTTGCTGCTTGCAGACAGGTTTTGTCCATGCCCTGAACTTGCAGCTAACCTCTTTACCCTTGGGGTGTAACAACCTGCTCAACACACTGTTTTGTTCACATCCAGGCATGTTGTTCAGAATCAGTAGGAGACAAATTAGTTGTATGGGAACTATAGATGTAGGTATGACAAGATTTATGGTACGGAGACAGTGACCGGACTATGGAGCACATATCCAGAGGAGATTTCCCTAGGGCAGCAGAGTACCCATAGGGAAGCAAACAGCTCAGAACTGGGATGGGTTTCCAGGAGTGAGGATAGTGAGACACTGAGAAGCATATGGCAAAGAATCAAGCAGGGAGTTAAAAAGCGATGAGGGAGAACGATGGTTTGGGACATGCTCCAAGGCAGTGTCCTGACATGCCCCATGTTACAGAAGTCTCTACTGGAAATCAATGCCCAAATCTCATCTCCTCTCACTCCTCAGGAAATTGTCTCTGAAAAAGTACATTTTAAGAAGGAATCAGCAACAGAGCCCTAAATAAAGACTTTGCTGCCATGGCCCTGAGCACAGACAAAACCTCAGTTCAGATACTGGGAGGCCTGACAAGCCTCAGGGAAGGAATGATGCCATTTAGCCTTCCCAGACACGCACAGCCTAGGAGGCCAAGCTTTGCTGTTTATCAGCTTATAATGCAGGAACAGAAAGTAGGTCAGCAAGCATGGCATCTCAAAAATGAAGAGAACTACCTCCCAGCCCCTCCTTCCGGGGTGGTTTTGGTTCATATATGCAGGCATATATGAACCGTATATGCAGAGCTGATATTGAAAATGAAAACCAGAGAAACTGCTGTAGCCCAAGGCTGAAGTAGACTCCTCCAGAGTGCAGCAGTGCAAGTAATTCAGCACTCAGAAGAGAAAGATATTCACACCTAAGTTCCTGGGGGCCCCAGGCAGAGGCATGTTACCAGCTCTAGGTGCTGTAACTGCATCAAAAATCAACCCAACATACAGCGAAGCAGTGATTATAACATCAGATTTAGCACAGGCACACACAGCTTTAAGCTATTCTTCCTGAGTGTCCTACATAAGAAACCCAAACAAATTAAGGGATGAGTAATGAAAAGGTAGGAGGTGGCAAGGCTTGTTTTGGTTCAGGAAAGGATTCCCATCCCTTGCTTGGAATCTAAATTAGATTCAATCTAGATTAGAGTGAGGCAAGGCCAAATTCCCTTGATGAATGACTTGCTGCAGTAGATCACTTGTATTTTGCAGCCACTCTTCAATAAATGTATTTTTCATCTCCTGCGTCCACTTTTGTTTCTGATCTTGTCACCTTCAGGCCATGCCCTCCCTTGTTCCTCTGGGTTAGGATACCCATTTTTATCTGTCTCAGTAAGGAAAGAACTAATTTGTTGTCTAGTTAAGAGAGAGAATGTGTTCTTGGCCTGATAAGTGGATTATCTCCATAAACATGCTTTCTAATGCAACAACACCCCACACTCTCACAAAATCAAAGGAATTAATGGCAACCAGTGATGTGGCATGCAATAGTGAAAGCTCCCTCTCCTTCCCAAGATACCAGTATTAACAGCCAGGCTTCTTGCTAAAGGAAAAAGCCAGGGAAAATGCACAGAACATAAGAAAATCCACACTCAGGCTTACAGTGACTGCACAATAATCTCTATCCCCCTCATAGACTTTGTATGGTCACAGTGCTCACATCTCCAAGGCAGATCTACAATTGCAAAGCAACATGTTTTACGCAGGCAGCACTTCCATGGTTCTGATGATCAAACCACACAATGGAGAGTTTCAAAGATTCAGAACCTACCTTCAGATTGTGAATAACCACTGACAGACCGGTATGTATTGCATGGCATCAACAGAGCACTGTACAAAGCAAAACTTCCAGCTAAAGAGTTTAATAGTCTAGGAACATAGAAAGAGATACAATGACAGGAGTGCAGTGCACAGAACACCATAGAGAGGTGGGAACAGCACCAGCCATAGGGAAAGTGGAATCCATCTACCTCCAGCAAGTGGGCAATGTTCACTATCTGGTGGGCTTGCTGCAGTCTAGGCTTGTGATTTTTGCTCTCCTGATGCTCTCCATCACACAGATTATCATCTGAGACATTAGTGCTATCAACTAAGACGTTGGGTCCCTGCTATCTCCCTCTCAGGACAAATCCAGACCATATAGCAACTTAAAATGGATACTCAGTTCCTCCCTGGACTGAAACTCTTTAGCCTCTGACTCATCTCCATGAGGAAGACAAGCATATGTAAATCATATGTTGATCCAGAGCAGTGTACCTGATAGACCTTTATGTGCCACATGCTCAAGGGATTATTTTCATACTTATGAAGTACTGATAGACAGTTTGTTCTTGCTGGGTAATGGGGTTTGTGGAAATCACTGACATGTCCTGAAGGAAGCTGGAGTGCTGAACAGAAGCTGTGTGATTTAAAAGCACTACTTACATCAAAGCAAATGGGAATTGGGTTGATTCACCCAGAAACTCTGGACAGACATCTCTCTCATGCACTGAACATTTTAGGAGTGCTGCTCCAACATACACCAAAGGGGAATTGGCCTTCAGAATTGTTAACTGGCAAACAGTACATCCAAATATAGGGTAAGACACGTTATTTCCAGCTGACAAACTACACGTTATACCAGATTAAAGCTTTTTTGCAAGGGCATGATCATAAAAGTTATCACAAAGGCACATGAGGCAGCTAATAACAAGCAGAGATGTGTCCAAAGGCACACAGTATTTTGGTCAGGAGAAATGAGAAAGGACCATCAGCACCTTCAAACCACCATGAGAAATAGACTTACCCTGTTGCTATACTGGGTTTCATAGAATCCAAGGAGAAAGACAAAACCTTAAGGGGCAATTCAGAGCAGGAGACTGACCCCAGTAGGTCAAATCTCTGCTTAGAGGGAAAACCTGCAGTGGCAGGCTCCTAATTTGAATTCCAGAGTCAAGTGACTAAGGTAGCTGAGATGGTTTTGGGGGGAGAGGGCATAAGCAAGGAAGTTATCTGGGGATAATACAGCTTTCTGCTGGGCTTGCAGTTTCCTCTGATGCATCATAATGAAACTGCTTTATTTCATTAAAATAGTTGCAAAGGAAGCTGGACTAAGTTTTGCCTCTTCCTTAGAGAATCCAGCTTCATGATGGGCAGCTGCAGATATACTAAGCTGTCATTTTTAGTGCTTACCTTTTGCTTAAACTCGCTACCTTGGGCAGAATCAAGTCTATTAATCATGCTGCTGAGAAGAAAAACACAGAACTACTTCTCAGAGCGCAAGACAATTCCTCTAGGACTGGAAATTTGTTAAGACTGATTTTCTTTAGGATGCTATTTTCCCTTTCTGAACTTTGGTAGCCTCTGCAAAACTGGTCCTCTACTGTATTTTAGTCTTTGTTTCCTCCTAGCATAGCATATAATTCGTCCTTTCTGATGTTTGATTTCACATGCATTCACTCTGTGATAAAATGATGCTCATTTTGTAGTACCACTTCAGCAGCTGAATAATATCCTTTAGGATGATACTGCAAAACAGTAGTACTTGAGAGCAATGCTGATTCTGTGCAATAACCTGATAAAAATAGACATTTTTCCAAGGAGCTGCTCTCTTGAATGGATGCTCTGAAATTATTAATCTGAAAATACATTATGTTAAAGAGTAATCTGTTTCCAAAGGATGCAGTAGCCTGAGCTCCTACACACTATGAATATAAAGCCTTATTTTGCCAAGTAGTGTGAATTTTCAGGGTTCTGAAATAGCTAAAAAGAAAGGGAAAAATCAAGGTATCTGACATTAGTTCCAAGGAAGAAAATATTAACTAGTGTATTTTAATTTACCATGATTACATTTTCCATGGGAGAGAGGAATAAAACACATTCTGGACCTTTTCTAGTCATCCCAAATGCATTGTGTGTGTGTATACTGTGCTGCCTGCCCAGATTGCACTGCAATTGAAAAACAATTCCATGAGAAGGCAAAGATGGAGTTTCCTATTGCTAAAACACACATGCCCATTGTCCAACAAAACCCCAAGCTACACACAGTCCCAAATTCAAATTCACATCTATACCAAGAGGGATGAAAACTTCTCAAGTACAGTTAGCATTATGATGCTAAGCATTGTAAAGCTCATCACAGAGGCTCACATTAAGTAAACCAGAAGCATGGCTGTTTCAATGGCTTTTAGGGATGAAATCAAGATCCCAAATGCTGCACATTCTTCTACTAACAGTTTTCTGAGCTCAAATGGTTTCCCAGCTCATCTCCACATTTGAAAAGGAATAAGCCTGTTGAGTCAGAACCAAAGTGTAAAAGAGAGATTTGATTCAATCCTTTATTTCACATTCAATCAAGTGCCCAACTGCCTAAATAGCTGCGAGGGCAAGCTCTAAACAGGCTGGAAGCCAACCTATTTATCACTTGTATTGAAGCACTGCTTTCATATTTGCAAAGTGCTATGCAAATACCAATTACCACCATGATGCAGCAGAGTTTATTAACACAAGCACAGCGCTGATGTGCTTATGGCTGCTTCCAGCTGTGGAGCTAGTCCCTGTGCCAGCAGCTCAGTGGTCTCTGCCCTGCCTGCCTTCTGTAGCAGGGTACAGCCATGCTGTGAGACTCCCACCATGGAAAGCACCTGGAATAAGTATCACAAGACATCAGAATGGATTTCCAAAGCAGGATGCTGAGGTTCAGCACTTTGTGTGCCTCCAGATACTTGTGTTGCAAGGACAACTCTGCAGCCGGGCTACACAGCAGCAAGGAAGAAGTAAACCAGCTCATCTGACAGGGTATCCCAGTTATCCCCTGCTCTGTCCATCTTTTCACAGGCTTACCGAGAGCATGAGCATATGTTGCACTTCACAATACTTTGCCTTTTTAAGTTCAGAATATCTCCCATAGTTTGGTTTTCCTCTCTTGCACTTCCAGAGAAAGACATGGAGCACACAGCATTTGTCCTAGGAGAGGAACAACCTCCTGCATCCTGGGAACCACTTGAATCAGACCCACTACCCAAAGGGCTCAATTTGGTTTCCCTCTTGTCAAGAGCACAAAAAGCTGTTGCCTGGCTATTTTGGCTCATTTCCTTGCTTATACTAACATTGTGCTTACCTGCATGTAACTCATGATAGACCTCAGCCACCACCTACTTACTCACCACAAAACCTTGCCTAGGGAACACTGATTTGGAGCCTTTCACTCCTAGCCAGCTTCTTCACAAATCATCTCACCCAGACACATTCAAACTAACTGGCTCTTGATGGGACTTGCAAGATCTTCCTTTCATAAAAATTAGCACTAACAGCAACTATTTCTCCATGGCAAACCACTGTGACCAACTGAAGCTCAACATGTTAAAAGGAAGCCCAAGGACGACGCATGCTCACATGTGTGACAAGTTCAGACATGTATGTACACAAAAGCAAAATCCAAACAGTGCAAGCTTAGGACATGCTTGATCTATTGTTTAAATCATGTCATCGGGACTCATCTATATGTATTTGTTCCCAAGGACAGGATTCATCTCTCCTAAAAGCAAGCCATGTCATTCCTGGCTGCTCCTTTATGGAAGCAGAGCACAGCTTGCCTCTACATGGTAATTACTCTCTCATATATGCCTAACAGGAATGAGATGAATTGCTGTCTGGAGGTGCTTCTTCCTTCCTTTTGGCTATAAAGGAAACCTGAGTGACTAGTGCAGCCTCAGAGTTAAATTGGATGAGCTGTATCCCATCCTCAGCAATTTGGTTCTAGGAGATCTCATTATGCTTTGCAGCTATCAAGGAAATTAGGTGGGGAAGGGACACACACAAGCCAAGGTCTCATGCTTTCATTGGGACCTGATTGCTGCTATTCATTTTACTGTGGAGGCACTCATATCATGGGGACCACCAGCTGTAAAAGCCACGATGCCCCCAGAAAACAGTGGTCCTCTCTGCCCCACTTCACACAACAATGACCCTATTCCATCAGTGCTTGAGGTGGCAGTCAGAGATCTGGCAAAGACACTTAGCAGGGGGCTGTGACCCTGTACCAAGTGGACACGACACTCAGCAAGGACCCCAGATTTACTGGTTGAGCTTGTACAAGTCACTGCCTCTCTGTGACTCAGTTTCTCCATCCGTAAAGTGGAAATGATGCTCCTGACCTCCTTTGCCTATTATTTGATCTACTGAGGAAAAGACCCAACCCTAACACAGAGGTGTTACTACAGACTAACTAGGGGCTTTTTATAAATGCCTTTAAGTATGACACTAAAAAGACCCAGTCCTGCAACCTTCTTCAAGCTGAGCACAGTAAAAACAGATGCCAAAGGTACGACTTACAAAATTGCTACAGGGAAAAATCTAAACTCAGCTAACATTTTCTTACCATTAAATGTTAAGATAACATTTGGAACTGTTAAATACAAATGCTTCACTAAAATGAGACTACAAATTGCATCTTGCATCTAGCAAAACTTTGCATTCTTTGTGGATTAAATAGCTTTTCAAAACATCAACCGTGCTATCCTGAGCCATTTCCAGAGTCAAACAGAGTGAAAACTAGTGAATTCATTGCTAGCCAAGCCCCAATTCTATAACTTTCTGTATTTCTTACCTGACTTTATTCTAACATGCATGGAATGAGCAGTTGGACTGGTTCTCACAGCAGTCGAACAGTATCCAGAGTAAATCAAAGTCAAGGGCATTTTCCCGAGAGGAAAGTAGGTGAAAGGTAAGGCTGGATTTTACTACAGCATGAGCTGCCCCACGACTCAAAGCACAAAGTGAAACTCTGCCTACGTACAGAACACGCTCAGCATTGGTGTACAGGGAGGTGACAGCCACGGTGCGGGCAGTGTCATTCATGCTTCCTGGAAGGCTCTGAGGAGAAAGCCAAGGAAGATCTCTTTATGGCTGTTGCTCCCTTTAAGGCCATCACTCCATGTGTAGGGACCTACAGCCCGTAAAACTAAGCGGCAGGGCAGCTTTTTCATCATCTTCTGTATCATGGCTGGTCTCCTAAAACTGGTGAGAATTGGCAGTCTGAATTTCTCACACTCGTCATGTAAAGGCCCTTTGTCACAGCACTGGCACCTCCTCCTCTGTATTTTACCTTCCACATTGCTCATCTCCCACCTGCAACGTCTCAGGCTGCCTGTGTGACCCTGAAGTGAGGCACTGGGTTATAAGCACAAAGGATGGTGTGGGACCAAAGCAGAGGCACTGGCAGGCAGGGCATGGAGGCTTGGCCAAGCCCCTTCACGTGGCTTTCACAAATATGAAACAAGTTTTTCTTGACCTTAAGTATTTTCTGTACAAGGACGAGTGCAAGGGCTGTGTGGGGGAGATTTCACACTGGGCTGCCTGCAAACCCATGTGATTTTCAGATTCCACAGGTAAAATGCTTTTTGCAACTTCAAATCACAGCTCAGTTGTGTAACACCTTGAACTATTCAAAGACCATTTTCTCTCACCGCAGAAGCCGCCTGTGAATTTACTCAAGGACATAAATGTGACCATTATTGCTATAGGAGAGTGCTTCAGAAGGAAATAGCAATGAGAAATGAAATATGTACAGATTCTCTGAAAGGGAGTTTGGAACTAGATGATCTTAAGGTCTTTTTCAACCCTAACCATTCTATGACTCTGAGTTGAGGAGAGAATGCTCTCACTCCCCACCTTTTAAAGCAGCCAAGAGAATTCCACTGCAATGCCGTCACATTGCAAAACAAAAAGAGAAATGAAAGAAGGACACACAGCATTCTCTATTAAATGCTTCAGTAGATACCTACCCTCTTGCCTGCTCTGGTAGCAGCTCTGTACAATCCACCCACTTGTCTGGGAATGCAAAAACGTAAAGGCAAGATGAAAAAATAGCTTAAACCCCATCATTTTTAAACACAGTTTACTCCTGCTTGCACTAAGCCACCAAAGCCCACAGTTTTCAACATCCATTCCAGCTATTTCAGGCCATTTAAATTCTGCTTCCTGCCTGCAAATCTGCTAATGCCTTTCCAGATGGGAGCACCAAACACAGAGGTCAATCTGTGCTGGAGCAATGGTCACTGGCTGTCAGCTCCTGTAAACCATGAGCCATCACTTCGTCAGTCTCAGCCCTGGGCTTTGCAAGCTGTGACTAAAGAACCTGACTTGCTCTGCTGGCAGCTGTTGCAAGCTGTGAGCCAGCATCTTGGCACGCTCAGCTGCAACGCTCACCACTTCTGTGCTCACAGACTGCCATGTTCAGTGAGCAGGGCTCTGGGGTGACATGGCAGCAGTGCAAGGACACCACAGGGGGAAGAGGATCAGCTATTTGAACGACCCACATTCACCCAACTGACTCATTTTTAATCACTTTCCAATAGAGGTCATATGCAGGCAGTAAACATCTGGCCGTGGCACCTCAGCCACCTTCCAAAGAGAGCTATCTTGCTAGTCAACATCCAGCCCCTCTCTATCAGTTGTCAATTACTTGTGCAGTCACATTAGTGCAATGACCTGCTTTTCAGCCTGAAAAAGCCCCAAAAGCAAAAGGACCAATATTTTCAACGCAAAAGACCATCTTTGCCAAATAAAACTTACTTTGTTTCCCCATGAAATTAGGAAAGAATTCTTTTGACACATAATGGAGAACACCTTTCCAGAGGCTGTGTATGGAAACCTTTGCTGACCACAGACAGCACAGCAGTATTTGTAGGCAGCATTAGTTAAAACATCTAACACACATATGATGTATTTTACAAGCTTCCTTGCCTGAGAATGATGAAAGCATCAAGCTGTTTGAAAGAAGAACGAGAATTTACAAAGTCCTATAAATCATTTGTGATTGCAAACGAAGCATTGGGAATATCATCACATTTAAAGAAGAAAGCTATACTGTGTTTCCATACCAACTTCTAGGCTGTACCTCTGCAAAGGAAATTTCAAAGAGGAAGAAGATCAATTTTCCTTGGTTATTATACCATGTTCAATATGGATTTGGTAATGGTTCACATTAATGGCACTAGGAAATAGGAAGAGAAAATATCAAGAAGAATTAAGCCTATTGCTCCTCATAACTTCCTACTCACCTTGAATTAACAGGAAAGGAAAATCATAAAGAAGCACAGAAATGCCCTGGTTCTGGCTGGGAGGGAGTTAATCTTCCTTTCTTTCTTTCCATGAACTCTGTACAGTGCTATGTGAAACAGAACGTGCCATTCCCTGCTCACAGGGAGATGAATGCTGTAGGCACTCAGACAAGGAGTGGTTTACAACCAATGCCTAAATTACCAGTGTCAAAATACCACTTAAGCTTTTGTTTTAATGTGGCTCCTGACAGCTCTATACAAGTTCATCACTTGTGGCCTGTGAATTGCGGTTTAACATCATGGGTTAAAATGAAGAAGGGAAAACCAAGTAAGATTTAGCAGCAGCTTTACCCTCTGCTGAGAGAGGAGTTTCCTCCTCTCCACTAAGGAAACAAGGAAACCTCAAAACTTCCCGTCTTTGCTAATGGATGCACCCAGAATACATTCTTAGCCCCTTCTACTAACAGGTTGCCTGCAAAGCCTTGCTTTAGAGCCTGCTTAAAGGACAAGGAAATCATACAGCTCATGTACATACCTGCCAAGACATGTCTAGCCCATCTGCAGTTCTATCCACCTCTAAAAGATGATTTCAGCACCACAAAACTATCACCTGAAGGTCAGGTTTTGCTTTACCCTTGGACTCAAAGGGAAAATAAACCCCAACCACCACATTTCTATCTCACTGGAGGTAGACCTGTGCTAAGACACCAAGATAGATACACACTCTGTTCCATTAAATGTGATTTTTGCTGATGTGGCAGCAATGAATGAACAAGCACCATGCACAGAGGCTGCCTTGCTCCCTCTGCTGGCTCTCCCTTAGGAAAGCTGCTCCATGCCTTGTAAAAGCAAATTTAAGTACAGATGTAACATCCACTCCTGCATCTTCAGGTACATCTAAAGCTGCACGCTGCCATTTTTTTGCTAGTGCATACATATGTGCTATCATACAAGATAGGAGGCATATAAATATCCCAGCAAATGCTCCTTACTCTAAAAGCCCTCACAAACATTTACCCCTTTGCTTCACCATCTGAAGGCATTTGAGAACATGAGCACAGCAACCTGCAGTCCTCAAGCACTACAAGTTGAGTAACGCGCTGTCTGTGCGTTAAGTAATATCAAAGCATTCTCCTGGCTGTCTTGTTACAGGACTTGCATATAGGAACTTAGAGAAGGATCAAAATAGGTCTTTATTCTGATGACGGAGAGTGAGAGACATAATAATTCCAAAGGGACATGTTATTTTTCTCGAGTAGTATTTAGAAATCAGAACAATACTCATTCCTTTTGCCTTCTAAACAGGGCTCAGCTACAAATGTTGAGACACACTGGAAACACACGTGATGATTACAGCTCCCTGGCACAGACCCCAGTATACTCCTCTCTATACCTGTCCTGTCTTGCCAAACCAAGGTACATGTGCTTCACTGGCAGGACTCAAGTTGCGTACAAGCACTTGTCCAGAACTGCCACCCAGGTTCACATGTGGGATCTATTCCTGGTACCTTTTCAACTGATACACCCTTAAAAGCATCAGTGCAAATACTGCATGTGGACCAGGGTCTAATGGGTACTTTGTTGCCAAACACTAAGTTGCACTTCTAACACTTGTCCCTAGGCAAAAGTAGTCATGATTTATAGAAGACAACTGCAAAAGCAGCCCAAATGACCTGGATAACATTCTAAATCACAACCCATTACTAAAAAGCACAGAGTAGTTGTTTTTACAAATCTATGAACAGCAGGATGTAATGATAGATGTTCTTGTTTTCCATCTAGGAGCTATTCCTCACCACTGGATTAGAAATCTCAGTTCATCTATAAATGAACAACACAAAGTATGCTAGCCCTGTTTCCATAGTTTGCAGCCCACTGTCTTTACCAACAGACCTGATGGACAATGCACCTGCATTCCTGGAAGGCATTTGCCTATTTCCAAGTCCAAATTTCCTTTCACATATCCTCCCACTTCCAGCCTCCGCAGTCTAGTTTGGAGTCAGACATGCTTATTGTACCTCTCCATCATCTAGCCCTGGTACCTTCTCCAGCAATAGAGAGGCCAATCTCAGGAATAGGTAACACATGACACAGGCAGATTCACTGGATACAGTCAATGTATTACTACTTTTGCACATGGCCCATATTGTGAAATCTCCACTGCTTATACACATATGAAAAGGTTTATATTCAAACTGCAGGACACAATCCAGTTCTCAATACGACAAACAGCAGAAATGGAGCACAAAACCTTTCCAGATACGCTTCTGTATCTTGCGTAACATTCCAAGATTAAATAATGCCATGGAAAAAGACCAATGAACACAACCCGAGAAGTGGAACCAGCTTTGCTTTTTAATGTGTCATTTAAGGAGGTATGATACTGGAATCACTGCAAACCTGACCATGATTTGAACATGAATTTATTCATGCTCCTCTTGAAGCAGCAAAGGATGTTTCTTGGTTGTCTTCCCTGCACTAACAGCTTATACATGTGGTTTGAAACAGTCAATGTTAGCTATCTTCATTAACATGTTGTATCTCTCGCCACAATTTGACTCATCTGCTAGTGGCTATAGTACCTCACAGCATCTCAAGTGATGCAATTTGAAGATCATGAGCGATATAGTGTAGAAGACATACTGAAATGTTATGTTGTTCAGTGAGACCAGTTCTGTCAACAGATGAAAGAGAGTCTGCCCCCAGATAATGCTAAAATACATAAAACATTCCAGCACATTTGACTTAGCTGTTTGCCAGTTCAGAGGTGAAGAAGTTAACTTTGCTTCCGAGTGATGAGACACGCCAGGTATCCAAAGCGTCTCAAATCTCATTATCACTCCTGTATGGAAGCAGGTAATTGGTGCAAGATAATTTAGACAAGCTGTTCAGGTAAGTGCTCCTGCTGAAAATGCACCAGGAAGTGCCTTTTTCAGCTAAGCATGAAGGTTAAAACCAGAACAAATGAAAGAATTAAAAGCAAAGCCCAAGCTAAAAGGCTTCAAGGAGCACCACTCCACTAAATCAGAGTGCGAGCACCTAAACAGGGCAGCGATCTGGTTTTTAGGGACTCTAGGCAAACAAACATCATGTGAACAGGCAAGACAAAAGGTACGTTGCCACCACAGCTGGAAATAAGTGGAGTCCAGTGCTGGAAAGTCTCTGAAGGAAACTCTTTGCTTCTAGCAAGATGAATAATACACCTGGTTCCCTAGTCGTGAGCAAACACTACAAAGGAATAATTAGAAACTATCTGACCTGAAACCCACATGCCCATTACTGTGGTATTTTTCCACCTACTACGGGTGAAACAGAAGATGGGCTGGACCTGGAAGGGGAGGGGTGGGGTGGCAGCACAAGATGCTGATTTATAAAGCACTGACAAACACTGTTCTTTCTCCAGAGGCTTTGGACACCGAACCCGTCCTGCCCGAAGGATGCTGACGTGCAAGCAGGACTGCAGCTAACATCTACTGGGCAGTGGAGAGGCAGCTGCAACCTCTGTGAGCTTGTGCACTCCAACAGCCAGAACTGCCCTGAGCCACTTCATTCTCCAGTTGGGCTTTTGCTTTTCATCCAGAGACTTTAGCTTGCCTGTTTCACTCCATCAGGGAAGGAATAAACTCTCCAACATGGTAAAGGTGAGTACACTGTTCACAGAACTGCTGCTACTGCATGTGTGTTTCTTCTAAAGAACAAGAATTAAGTTTTAATATACTTATCTATATTATAAATATGAGCTAAGTGAAAAATGGAACTGTTTAATGACTAAAATGTTCCCTGTAGAGGGATATGCACCTCTGATCCTAAAAAGTAAAGAGATCAGAGTGGATGGGGAAGAATTCTAGGAATGGCTAGTTTCACAATCAACAGCTTCACGAACACTGTCCCTTTTGCAATGCCAGAATCTGAGATTTTATGAAAACTTGCTGTTTAAAGGTTAAACATAGATCCTGCATAGAAATGATTAATAGATTTTACCAACTTCATTAGTTTTCTTTGTAATTCTCCTCTATCTGCTGAGTTCTCACAATAGAGAGCTGTTTTCTTCCTCTCCTCATCCCCCCAAGGGGATTTGAAAAGCTGAACAGATTTTTGGCTAGGATTGTTAAAGAGAGGAGGAGGAGAAGGAGGAAGGTGAAGGAGAAATCTCAATAGATAAACCAGACTGTGAATCTTCAGTGAGGAAAAAATAGAATTTCTTGCAACAGACATGTCCTTTATTTGGGATATGTATCACCAAGCAAATTCAAATGCTTTAAGGAAAAGCATTTCAGAGCTTTAACTCCCCAAACTACTCACCAGCTCTTAGCTTTTCCCTTCTTCATGGTAACAATGTCAAGACTTCAACATTCCTCTCATTAAAGGGCATCTGAGGATAAGACGCCACTTTCGAGTTCAGAATAGTATTAACATGTCCCAGTCCTCTTGTTTTTTTCTTGTTGCTTCCATTACTTGAGCTCTCTGGTTTAGTCTGCATCTACTCTCAATCCATCTGAGATATCACCTCTATAGGAGTGCAAACACTGATAAATGCCCTGCAGAGTATGTATGTACTCGTCACACAGACAGCAGCCTAGGAGCTCTGCTGTCCCACTAGCAGATCACACCATCAGATAACATCCAATATGACTCTCATGAAGCTCTGACGCTTAATCCATAAGGAAGCCTCTGAAACGGGGTCAACCAATAGTTCTTCCAAGGCATGGCATGTAGTTTACAAGATAATTAGGATCTGGAACATTATGATTAGAGAAGCTGGTTAAATTATCAACACAGGAAGTTTGCCCTTCGAACTACAGTATTAAAGTTAGGAAACAGCTCAATCCCCAACTTATCAATTGAAGCAAAACTTTCTCACAGGCAAGCTCCCAATGAGCGTTTTTCCCTCCCCTTTCCTTTTCAAAATCTTTTGCTCTTACACCGATCTCTTCTTGGAGCTCATAAATGACTTAATGGTTTTGAGATCCTGGGCAGTATTCCTGTACTTTGTGTCAGACCAGAAAGTACTACAAGTGTTGCACATCCCTAAAGGAATCACTGCAATGTACATCTGCTGAAGACCTGCCCATGATTACTGTAACACACGCTGAAGAAACCTCCGGCTAAGAAAGGAACTAACACCCTAATTTGCCAGGAGTAAGAGACAATAGCAATGTGTACCTTGTCTAATAAGGTAGATTTGTCAGAGTTTGACTTGTTTGTGGGATTTTTCACTGCTTCGAGTCCCAACAGATGCTCACAACAGCACCAAAACCTTATTTCTTTTACAGAAGAAGTCTGATATTTACTCACTTGAGATCTATGGGACCAAAGATGTAGAAAAAACAGAGTTTGGTGAAGAGGAGAAGTACAAGGACTTAAAAGGCAACAAGAAACAAAAGAAGACAGAAGAGCTTAAGAAAGAACTGGAACTGGTGAGTGTTGCTAAGCTCCTATTACAGCTGGCAGGACATACAGCCTCTACCCACTGTCTGAATGAAGTCTGGTGAAGGGAAGTGCTGATGCATGATCATTTTAACTCAAAATCCTAACACAGGGAAGGATTTGCTTCCTCATGCTCCTGAAGCGTGCCAGAAGAAAGCTGTGCAGGATTAATACCTCTAATGAAATGAGAATTCTGGCTTAGTTAAGCCACCAACGGTACAGAACATTATCTCCTCAAAGAGGAGTTATTCCGCAAATGGAGTAACTGTAATCAGTATTTCCTGGGAACTGCAACTTGCACAGTGAGCCAGGAAGCAGAGATGCTTTGTTCCAGAGATTTCTAGTGGATCTAAAAGCACACCTCAGCTTTAAGCACAGGGTTTTTTCCACCCAAACTAACTGCACTGTACTTCAAGGACAGCATATTAAGCTCAAGAAACTTGTGTTTTACTTCTGGCTTGTTACTGACCTGAAACGTTTCAGTTTCCCAATCTGAAAAATGAAGGTAATTACACTGACCTCTTTTCTGAATTGCTCTGAGAGCAACTCAAAGGGGAGGCTACTTATGAGCTAGATGCTATTTCAAAGGCAAAGAACCCCCAAAATGGACCATCAGTTTACCCATCATGTTACCCAGTGCTAGCTGAATAATTCTCAATGTATCTTTGCCACCAGGGATGTAACATTACTCCCATGTTTCTAAAGAGAAACCAAAGCACAGACAAGTTAATTGACTCATCCAAGTACCAATGAATCATTCTGTGAAAACAATTGTGAGATCGCTCACTTCTTGGCTTCTAAATCTCAGTTTGGCACAAGATATAATTAGGTCAATGATACCACAGAAGTGTCACTTGCAGGGAAAGGAGGACTTTGAGATTTTCCCCTCCCACACCCTTTTTAGCTGTGGTTAGAGTCATTTCACATACTCTGCCTTGTCAATCAAGTGCAAAGACTGCTGTTGTGCATATCCTGACACCACACTCTTTCTTCTATGAACATATCGCCTGTGGTAGCGAATGCTTGAGTCCTGTAGCCTGTAAAGAGGATCCATTTATCTAAAAGAAGGACAGATATTTGTAACAAGCAGTATTAACATGAAAACACTGCTCTGCTCTTGTGACGGATTTGCTGGAGGAGGGAGCTATTTACAAAATGCTTTCTGAAGCAAAGAAAATTCCACCTTCCGGTGGAAGATACTTTGCTTATCAATATGCAAGTTGTGTGTTGTCTGTTCATGGCAGTGGGATGTCACACTGGCAACTGCATCCATGGTTCCAGATCCAGGCAGTTTGAGCATTCACCAGATCCTGAAATAAAAATGTCAACATTCTGCTCACTATCATTTTCTCTTTCTTTTGGAATCCAGGATGACCACAGGCTCAGCACTTCAGAACTGGAGAGAAAGTATGGTACCAGCATCAGCGAAGTAAGTGCATAGGGCATCACTAAGAAACTGCCTAAATCAGTTTGCCTCTGGGTTACCCAAAGCTTTCTAGCAGCAGTAGGAAAGCATTCAAACCAACAGACCCATACACAGGTGTACGTGGGCATGCAAGCATTCATGCTCCCAATAAAGCCTAAACCAGCCAACATGCAGCACTGAACTGGATTTAAACTGGAGTTTCTCTCAAGCCTGAAGAAGTCTGAACTACTGATCAGAAATCAAAATCCTTGCACAAAATGTGACCTCAAAGTTCCCACCAGAACCTATGCTTTTTTATAGTTTTTATCCAGTATTTTGATTCCACTACAATTGGGTTTTCACTGGTGGTGTCTGTAACAATTCATAGCAAGAATGCACTGGAAATTATTTTATCTTGAAGGAAACACTAGGTTTGAGAAGATATACACCCAAGTCCCTTTGACACCTAACATTCAAATACCAAAGTAATGTGGCCAGAGTACAGACAGGAGTTTCAAGAAACCCACAAACTACAAACTTCTTGGTGGAAATGTAGAAACAGCAGCAAAAGAACCAATGTCTCTTTTTCCTCAGCTTTCCAATCCCTTAGTTCAGGTGTACTTGACAGATAACTGACAGAATGAAAACTCCTAATGAACACAGCCCCACATCCAATGCTCCAGTAAAGAAAAAACTGTTTCTTTGTAGTAGATTGCTAATAGTAGCCACTCTGAGATCAGAAGGGTTGGAAATCAAAGATGCAGGTTGCTACAGCTGATCTGTGAAATGACAAACAACATTTAAGGATAAAACAGAATCTGTTTTATCGTGACTTCATTTTAAACATATCATTTGCTTTTGTAGGGTCTCTCCAGTGCAAAAGCAGCGGAGATTTTGGTGCGGGATGGTCCCAACTTACTCACTCCTCCCAAAGCCACCCCTGAAATTGTGAAGTTCCTCAAGCAGATGATAGGAGGGTTTTCCATCCTCTTATGGATAGGAGTTGTCTTCTCCTGGATTTCGTTTGGCATTCAGCTTGCCCAGGGAGCTGAATCACCCTTTGACAACGTAAGTAGTTGAATAACTGCAGAGTATTGGAACCTGTGACAATCTAAGTAATTTAAATACTACTTCATGGTTATTCAGAAACTACAAGGAGGCCTTTTATTCTTTCAGGACTCTCCCTCCAGTACTGAACATTTCTGATAAATGCTCAAATACCTGACACACCACTTCTGCCTAAGAGTACCTTTCCAAAGGTTTTGTAACCACGTAATACTTGAGTACTTATAAAAGCAATACTAAAGTCCACAAAGGACTCCAGAGTCTTTGGCTCCGATTCATTTATGAGTCACTTTGCTAGGAATACAATTTGTCCAGGTTTGTGTCAGGTATAGTTTAGAGAGAGATGGGAAACTTGCAATTAAAAACACTTTTCATACTCAAAAAGCTTTATTTGATCATTAACCTTGAATTGTCTTTTCGTCAGCTGTCTTTTAACCTGACAATACCTCATTTTAAGTCTCCTGAAACAAGAGAAATCTATAATGTATTCTAGCAGAAGAAATGCTGAGTATTTGTCTCAAACTAACCAGACTGTGTCTTTTACTGATCAGCTCTACCTTGGAGTAGTCCTGGCGCTGGTTGTCATCCTCACTGGCATCTTTGCTTACTATCAAGAAGCTAAAAGCACAAACATCATGGCCAGCTTCAGTAAAATGATTCCACAGGTGAGAACAACTGATGCATTTCATTTGTTCATTCTAATAACGCACCTCAAAATGACAAAAGCACACTAAGCCTCACCTGAACATTACCTCTTGGTAGGAGGGTTTAGAGGATGGCACAATGCTGATTTTTGTCACACTTCTGTCTTTCAGCAAGCTCTGGTCATCAGAGATGGAGAAAAGAAGGAACTGCCAGCAGACCAGCTGGTGGTTGGAGATGTTGTGGAAATCAAAGGTGGAGATAAGATCCCAGCAGACATTCGTCTGATTTTTGCTCAGGGTTGTAAGGTACTTTGAAGAGCATTGGGGTGTTACATCTGAAGAATGTCCAAGCACCCAGTATGAGTTATTAATGAGACATAATCTAACTAAACCATAGACTGAAGCAGCCATACTGTGATGCTCAGCTCATCTAGGACTATCACCTCCACTCCCTGAACACCAAAAGAAGCCATTAGGTCCATACCATGTTCTAGCAATGCTCTTTGCCAGGGCAGAGGCAGAAATACCAATAGAGTATTAAGAGTTTCCACAAACCTGGAGGCAGACCTTCAAACCATGTGTTCTTTCGGGCTGCTACTGAAAATCCCAATGACAGATGCACATCACTGACAGAACTGAATTCCCCCAGAAACAGAATCTTTCAGCAACTCTCTCAGAGAAAAGGCACCAAGAGAGGATGGCCCTGTCACCCGTTATTAAATGTGCCACCACCTTGCCTTCTGGGCTAGACATAACTGCATATGACTAACTTGGGCATGTCTCCGTTTCATTAAAGGTGGACAATTCTTCACTCACAGGGGAATCAGAACCACAGTCTCGCTCCTGTGACTTCACCCATGAGAACCCCCTGGAGACCAGGAACATTGCCTTCTACTCCACCACCTGTGTGGAAGGTTGGTACAGAGAGAAGGGCCTATTAGCGATTTCCTTTCAGCCTTTCCATCACTGTGTTTATGAATGTCAAGTTGCAGATGCTTCCGAGTACTTGTGGATGCTCCTGTGTGAGGGCTCTGCACACATAAAGGGGTGCTAAAAGGTATGTGTGCCACACCTGACAGACTATCTGCTACAAGACTGTACAGTGCCCAGGATAACACTACAGTCCTACTGCAATGCAATTAAAAACCACTCAAATTAATGAAAATCCTTAATGTTTTTCCTTCTCCTCACCAACAGAGCTGAAAGATTTCTAAGGGGAAGAATGTAATTATGGGGTGAAGTCTCAGTCACATTAAGGCTGAGAAGGGTCTTTGTCAATCAGGACTGGGTACAGAAGGCAGGAGCAGTCTCTCCTGAAGCTGAGTGTCTCTTATTTCTTTAGTATTTTATGACAGTATTTTATCTCTTTATCTCTTCAGGCACTGCTACGGGCATTGTAATCAACACAGGGGATCGGACTATCATTGGGAGGATTGCCTCTCTCACCTCAGGAGTAGGAAATGAGAAAACACCCATTGCTATTGAGATAGAACATTTCGTCTACCTGGTGGCAGGAGTGGCCGTTTCCATTGGTGTTCTCTTCTTCATTATATCTGTTTCTATGCGATACAAGATTCTGGACTCCATCATCTTTCTAATTGGCATCATTGTGGCAAACGTGCCAGAGGGACTTCTAGCCACAGTAACAGTAAGTCTATATTTGAATTCACTGGTTGCCTCTGTAATAACCTTAAGTCACCACCACCATTCATCACTCCTAAGTCATTACAGTACAACACTAACCAGTGAAGAGCAGACTATGTGTTAAGTGACTTGGCTGAGCTGCACTTGAATCAGGGGTGGTTTTTCCATGAAACTGGTAGGATAAACATTTCATTTGGGAATTCTGGCACAACTGAGCCATTAATCATAAAGGCTACAGCAAAACCATCCAGTTTGAAACAAGGTACTTCAAGTACTGTTCTCCCTCAAGTGCTAACCAGAAGAATGATGTGACTCATTTCCCCACAACCTGTTCCTATTTGGAAATGAGTATATTGTACCCTAAAAGTCATATGAAAATTCCACTTAACACATATAGGGCATCACTAAAATCGCTGGCTGAGAAGAGAATCATTTCAGGATTCATTAAATTGTTGATTAGGAGCATCCCCCCCCATCACAGGTTCTTCCGTCTAAAACAGCCTCTTGACTGATATGACATTTCTATCAGCAGGTTCTTCTCAGCAGCAAATGTACTTGTGCTGGTTACAGCCAAACCTCTGATCTTAATGTTGCTGTTACAAAAGATAATTCTTTTAAATGCTCTCTTCCTAAGGAATAAAACACCCCAAAAGCAGTACAACCCCTCCAGCACAAGTATGTACCCTCAGTGCATCACTCTGTAACTGTACCTAACAAACAGTGAGCTGAACCTCTTTACTTCTACCAGGTGAGTCTGTCTCTGACAGCCAAGCGGATGGCAAAGAAGAATTGCTTGGTGAAGAACTTGGAAGCTGTAGAAACGCTTGGCTCTACCTCCATCATCTGTTCTGACAAGACAGGGACCCTCACACAAAACAGGATGACGGTTGCTCACCTCTGGTTTGATAATCAGATCTACTCAGCTGACACTAGTGAAGATCAAACAAGTAAATATGGCAATGGGGGATGGAGGAAGGGGCAACTACTTGGATCAAAGCTGTGATGTTTCATACCTACCTGCTGTCAAACTGGTGTCAATGGGAATGGCTTTTGATAGCGAGATCAGACATGCCTTTCTTCCATGCTTAAGTTTAGTGTGCAACAGCAAAGTCACTTCTTAGCCATGTTGAGAAGCGAAAAACTGAATTAATATTTGAATTTGACTCACAGAAAGTAAGTCTGGAGGAGGTTCTAATCCAAATCCTTTTGCTGACAGTAAAAAGGGAAATAAACAGAGAACTGTCATCTAACCCAGAAGTGCTAACTGAGGGATGCAAAGGTCTGCATCAAATTGGTTTTCCGTAACAGAACCTCTCAAAAGAAGAGTTTTCTTCTGCAAAAAATTCAATCCTGTTGTTTCAAACTTAAGCTTCTACTTCCATCATGTGATACGCTAAAGGACACAATGTGTATTTTGCTTCCTCTTAGCCCAGCCTTTTGATCAGAGTTCTCCATCATGGACAGCATTATCAAAGATTGTAACTCTCTGCAACCGGGCAGAATTCAGACCAGGACAGGAGAATCTCCCCATAATGAAGGTACTGCCTACTGCACCTCAGCTTTTCTCCTCTTCTGAAACAACCATGCATCAAGGTGTTCTGTTTGGCTTTAGTGATCACATCCATTTTATCACACGAATCTTCGAAGTTACTATTTATAGTAGTATCACTGCTATACACTCACAAGAAGTTTAAGATGGGAAGGAAAAAACACACAGCCAAAAGCAACTGTAGGTTGGAAAAAGGCAATGTAGCAAGAATTTCCACACTAGTAATTACTATACTATTAAAAGTCATCTGATTCTTTGCATCAGTCAGCTCACCCATACATGCCTGCTGCTACACTACAACTGCATTACAGGGCCACCACATAAACCTGAAAGTGATCACAAATCTGCTTTCACAGTATCAAACACTGATTTCACCTCTTTGCTCTAGCAAAGACGTCCCACATTTCTACTGCAATGCTTCTCCAGAGGGACTTGAATGTAGCAGTGCTGCTTAAGCATAGAACCTGTTACAGAATCATGCAAACTCTCCTGATGGAAGTGTGTGCTATAACTTGTTTCTTCTGTTGCGCATACAGAGAGTTGTGGTAGGAGATGCCTCTGAAACAGCTCTGCTGAAATTTGCTGAAGTCATTTTGGGTGATGTCATGAACATTAGAGCACAGAAGAAGAAAGTGGCTGAAATTCCTTTCAACTCTACCAACAAATTCCAGGTATGTTTCATTTTTGAAGATTATGCCAGATTGTTTCCAACTTATTATGTCACTGGGTCTAATGCAACTATTTGTGATCTGGGAGTCTTAAGGGGGTAATTCAATGACAGAGAAAATTTAAGCTATAATAACTAAAACTCATTCCATTTGATGTAGTGTATGATATCCTTACGGAAAAGAAGAAACATTACTTCAATGCAAAGTGACCAAAACTAGAAACAAATGAGGATCACATATGCTCTTTCAAATCATTTCCTATCTGTGGCACACAGCTTTCCATCCATGAGACGGACGATCCCAACGACAAACGCTTCCTGCTGGTGATGAAAGGTGCCCCCGAGAGGATTTTGGAGAGATGTAGCACCATCATGATCAATGGCAAAGAAGAACCACTGGACAGTGAAAAGGCAGAAGCTTTCCAAACAGCATACATGGAGCTGGGGGGCATGGGAGAGAGAGTGCTGGGTGAGTCCAACTAGAGAGACCATCAGAGAACTGCAGTGTAAAGTGAGGGTTGAAGTCTTGGTGCAATCCAGTGTGTTTGGAATTGATTCTTCCTGCACTAGAAAGGAGAAAGGAAAGCATACAGCCTCCTAAGCAGAATGTTAAAAACACACTGATGTGCTCCAAGATCTCTGTGGCAGGGATGCCCTTACTGCTCTAGACTGATGTTGATCTGCCACACTGAACAGCCAAAATACCCATGCGAGTAATACACAAAGGAGTAATGCAAAGTGTTCCAGTGCCACATGGAACACTGACTCTGTATGAACTTGGATGTGAAGGTTACAATGGCAGGTCAAAAAAATCCTCCATAAAAATCTATTGGTTAAAGGCACTGGAGTTCTATGGACAAGAGCAAAGCCTGAAGCTATATAGCAAGTATCCCGTTTCTCCCACTGCTTCCTGTATATCACATCAACCTAAGTCTCTTTTCAGGTTTCTGCCACTTGTACCTGCCTGAAAACGAGTTTCCAGACACCTACCTGTTTGACACAGATTCCATGAACTTCCCAACCTCCAACCTGTGCTTTGTTGGGCTCTTATCTATGATTGACCCACCTCGTTCCACAGTGCCAGATGCTGTCTCAAAATGCCGCAGTGCTGGGATCAAGGTAGGGATTTTACAATGAGAAAGAGTGATTCCACAGAAAGATTCATGATAACATAGCTTTTAAGATCTTCCACCACGTTGTCATTGAGTGCCTTTCTAGCAACAACTACCAAAAACCTAAATACTTGTTAATACCATTCTACAATTGTAACTTAAAGGCCATGAGAGACAAAACAATTTAAGTGGGAATTGGATGATAGGAAGTGCATGGAACCCACAAACTGGAAATCCAAATTGGGAAAAGCTCAGATACCATCTCATCAGATCCGCTTCTAGAATACAGAACCCATGCCAGCTAGGCTTACTCATTGTAAACAGAGTAAGGTTACACAAACAATTCTTGAGAAGGCATTAGGACACAGGGCTACACCTGATAAGAACTTTGCAGAAGTTCTTATGCAAAGTATCACTAATCTCAAACTGTTCAAGTAGAACCTGAGGCAGTAATTCTCCTCCTTCACTCCCAGAGGACCCACAAGTGAACTTTCAGCTCTAGGCAGAGAGGCAATCGAGCTAAAGAAAGGAAAAATGGTATTTGGAATTACCCATCTCAGATGAGTCCCAACCCTGGTGACATTTTCTATAGTCTGAAGGCAACTTTTCTTCCACAAAACCAAGAAAAAAAAAACCCCTGTGTTTTATCTGTCAGGACACCTCAGTCACAGGGATCTGTTTTATGATGCAATATTCTAATGAACTCTCACCTTTGAATATACCTAATATAAATCCTTCTTAATATAAAGGCCTCTTTATTCTGCATTATTCTAACCCTGCTGCCTGTCACAAGTTCTTCCTTTACAGCCCTAATAAAATACCACCAATAAGAGATAAAGACCAGGTGTCAATATAGAGCTAAGTAATTACTTGCCATAATCTGATACTGCTATGTACATAGCACACATTTCCATGTTTAGATTCTAAACTGCTTCCTGGTCTACAAGCACTGAGCTATTTCCCCTTATCTCGCTCCAACCACTGCACACACATTCGCTTGTCCCTTCCCCAGGTTATCATGGTTACTGGTGACCACCCCATCACAGCCAAGGCCATTGCCAAGAGCGTGGGCATCATCTCGGCCACCAGCGAGACCGTGGAAGATATTGCCAAGCGCCTCAACATTCCCGTTGAGCAAGTCAACAGGCGGTAAGAGCAGACAGACTACAGGGGATACCCAGGGGGTCAGCTTCTGAAAGCCAAAATGCTTTTCTATTTCTTTATATATCCACCCAGCATGTCACCCCTACCTAAATAACTATGTGTCTAGGCCAGTGGCTCTCTCCTCTGAGAAAACCCAGCAAATTATACTTTGCAAATCATGCTGGACTTTGCTGTCACTGCCCATTTGACAAAACACACACATGAAAAGCGAAGTGCAGAATCACACAACCCAGGGACCATCGGTTCCAGTTCTTCTTTCAGCCATTAAATGTGACAAAAATAACATCAGAAAAGATAAAAGCTCTTCACAGAAAAGATGTCCTCCTCCACTGTCCACCCTCCCACTGAGAGCCCTCTTTAAAATGCTTTTCCTGCTGTTCTGTCTGCTCAGGAAGCTTCAATGACTTCCCTCCGTATCCAGGTAACTGTAATCCACTCTGGATTTCGACAGCGGCTTTCATTCAGCACCTGCTGATTAACAACTAATGCTTCTGAAATTAACTCAATTTGTGCTCTCCTTACTACCTGCATCCATTCTATGAGTGCACTATTTTTATCTCAGCTCTTTGGTTTGAGAATTTACCCAGCTTTCCCCTGGCTCTTACAGAGAGGCTACAGCAGCGGTAGTTAATGGGATGGAGCTGAAGGACATGAGCTCGCAGCAGCTGGATGAAATCCTATGTAACCATTCAGAGATAGTCTTTGCTCGGACATCACCCCAACAGAAACTGATTATAGTTGAAGGCTGCCAAAGGCAGGTAAGAGGTGTGCAAGGGTAGACACAGATATGTCTATAAGGTATTAATGAGGCAGATATCATACCCGAAGTGAAAGGGTGGAAGCCAGTTTCCAGTGCTCTCTAAGCTCTGTTTATACTCTTTTCACTCTGCAAGAGCATTATCTAACAGAATGCCACAAACGCTGCCTGGACAGAGTCCAAGCTACTCGAATTCCTGTTACAGACTCCAAACTCCTACTGATAAAATGAGCTTTTCCCAAGTTCAACTGGCTTGGAGCTGTACCCAGGGTCTGCCTTTTGCATATAAATCTGGGAAGCTGCTGCACTGCACATAAAGGCTCCTGGGCAAAGACTTTTTGGGAAGGAGCCTTCCCTCAGGAATTCTTTAAACCCAGATAAAAGCAACATGTTACCACATCCTCTCATCTTATCTCTTGTGGCCATTTAGACCTATGCACATCCTGCCCACAGGAATGTTTAGAAGTAAAATGGTTTAGTGCTGGACTTGGGAGTGCTGGGTTCGATCTTAAAGGTCCTTTTCCAGCTTGAACAATTCCATGATTCTAAGGTATGAATCCCTCAAAATGTCACAGCATGATTTATGTAGGACCAAGCCTTATCTATGTTCCTTTCAAAGACCATAAAACAAGCCACAGGAAGCAGGATTTAAAGAGAGTTTGTCCCATTGGCAATGTTACGTACAGGAGCATGGAGCTCAGCCAACGCAAGAGGCAGAAGGGAAAGAAATGACATGTGTAGAGCTCTGAAAGAGATTCAAATTGTCACCAGAAGATTCTCCCCTCAGATATGCCATCTCCAAGTAGATGCTGTGAGTTGGAAGCCACATGACTGCTGTGCCTGAACTCTGCAGAGGAAGAGATGAGGCACAAGACATTATTTTATGCTAAGCTTTCCAGTCAGCATTATCAGCAATTTGGGTTTAAGCCTGACCTGCCTTCAGGAAAACATGCAAAATAAGGATAAAATCTTTACATTTCATCCTTTTTGAATGGCCTGTGGCAAACAGGAGGTAAATGTGCTCTGCACTGCTTAGACACCAACACTAGTACATTTGGCTCTTTAACTGATGAAAAGGAACATCCTCTCCCCTCAACTCAAGCCAGCCAGTCTACACGCTATGTTTAGTGCTTAGAGCTTATAAGCTCTTCTGTACACGGCAATATTTATAGGTAGTGACACTGTGCTAAATCCCCCCAGGGACAGGGCATTCAGTATTTGTATTAATCAGTTTGTCAGGCTTTTTTCCTCACTCAGAATATTCTGTATTGCTATCAAGCCAGGAACTTTGGCATCAATTTTGTTATCTGTATTGGAAGATAATCAAGAAGCTGAGTTGAATAATCAGTTTTTTTCCATCTTTTGGATTACTGGTACAATTCTAGCATTGACTGGCAATGCCCAGAAGTTGTTGGGATGAGAATGGGCACTAGCTGAACAGTTACGTGACTTATAACTATGATGAAAACTGCCTGATTCTATAAGCACTTCACAAGGAAAAGAGACAAGGACAGAACATGTTGTGTCACCTGATTCCCCACAGATGCCAAAGATGAGCCTGGGCCTGCTCAGGTAGACAACTATTTATATGTGTGTATAAATAGACATATAAACATATATGTTTCTACATGTATGTGTAAGTACATACACATATAAACAGCTGTCTAAATTTTTCAGCCCCCTTATATTCCATAGAAAGCAATGATCAGATTGTGTTTTATGTGCATCTAATTAGAAGTCTACTCTCTAGGATGTAGGAAATCATATCCCCAAATTTCCTGAATGGTTCTTCCAGAGATGTAAAGGCAAGGAATGTGACTGTCGTTAGCGGAAGACAGCACCATCTCCTCAAAAACCCCACATCTGGATTGATCCTTTTCTGTGTTCCAGGGAGCAGTCGTTGCTGTGACTGGAGATGGAGTCAATGACTCCCCTGCTCTTAAAAAAGCAGATATTGGAATTGCTATGGGCATTGCTGGCTCTGACGCAGCTAAAAATGCAGCTGATATGGTCCTGCTGGATGATAACTTTGCTTCTATTGTCACGGGAGTGGAGGAAGGTAAAAATAACGTTGCTATCCCCTTTCTCAGCTGAAAGCTGCTGACAGCAACACAGCACGGGAGGGGCCTCCTGATCCTTCCCTCCTGCGCTCACCCCCCCCCCAGTTTTCTTTCTGGATTTGAAAATGGGATTTTGATATGTGGGAAAACTGGGAATTAAATCCATTTAGCCACATGGCAATCAGACAATAAGGGAATCATCCCTCCCCTCTCACACATAGCATCGGTCTGCTACCGCTCCAGACAACAGCGCTTCCATCTTGCTCCTATGCAGTTCTGAGCCTCACAAAGACACAACTTGCTTTCTCTACATTTTCACTCCATTACTTGCTCACACATCACCTTCACCATGCTCCACCTACAACAGTAACACATATTCCACTCTTCTCTCCCCATAAAGAGCTTGTGGTGTCCATTAAAGCTACAGTGCATTGCAGAAAGAGACTTTTTCTTCAGTCTTTGTGATTGAAAGAGATTTTTAAGTTTTCATTTAAGTTTTCAGAAGGCTCTATGGGAAAGTAGGTTACTATTTAAAAGAACAGACTCAAAACATATGAAGAAAGTAGACAGAAGCAGTAAATGTTTTCACTTCATTTCGTTAAAACCCGACCTTCTCCTCTGGAAAACACTGATGACAATTAGAGTTTACAGAAGTGTTTCCTTTTCCTCCAGGCCGCCTCATCTTTGACAACCTAAAGAAAACAATTGCCTACACCCTGACTAAGAATATTGCTGAGCTCTGTCCCTTTCTCATCTACATTATTACCAGCATTCCACTGCCCATTGGGACTATCACCATCCTATTCATTGACCTGGGCACGGACATTGTAAGTTGGAGTGTTTTTCAGTTATTTTCTGCTGAAATCTCATGCCATGTGCAAGGGGCTGGGTGCAAAGGGACATGTAGAACACAGGAAGATTTAGTTGCCTTACCCTGCAGCTGAGTAACATGCTAATGAAAGAGTAGAGGGCTAGATTAAAAGCAGTCAGGTACAGACAAAGGAAAACCTGTGGAGGGAGAGCAGAAAGAAAAGACTTCTGATCCATGCTGACAAGCAAACTTAGCGTGCAAAATACAGTGTGTTTCAAGCAGGAAATCATACAGATTGCTGCAGTTACTGCAGGGGATGAATACCAGACATTTCATCAGAGCCCAGCCCAAGGGAGCTGAAAGACCCTTTAATGTTTTCAGGTTCCTCTAGCCCTTTGTATTGTCCTGTGATCATCAGACCTATGAAACAGCTTCAGACTTCCCTCAGATCCTTTACACATGCCAAGGGGATGCTACACGGATCCTTTCATTTGCTGTGTGTGTACTGACAAGGCAGGGTACAGCGACAGAACCACTCGAGAACAGAAACCTTTCTGATAAGCATCTGAGCAGCAGAATGTTGGCACCAAGATTCTGATGGTTTATTTCTGTTGCAGATCCCCTCTGTTGCATTAGCCTACGAAAAAGCTGAGAGCGACATCATGAACAGGAGACCTCGTAACAAAAGGAAAGACAGGCTGGTGAATGAGCAGCTCGCTGTATACTCCTATCTGCAGATCGGTGCGTTGGCCTGTTCTCTGATACTTCTTGTATCAGCAAAGCAAGTTAAACTGACTCATTTGTTAGGAAAGGGGGACTGAAACTCAACCCCGTCCCCAGGCACACTGACTAACTCGTTCCAGTTGCTCATTATTCAACAATATAACAGGTTTTTATCTAGAGATCGGGAACCTTAGAGCACCAACAGCTCTAAAACTACCTTTAGATGCATGGCAAGTTTCATGCCATATGAGACAGATCAACACTGATATCCAGCACATTCCCCAGTGCTCCTAAATTTGGCTTCTTCCTCATTTCTCCCTCTTTGCTTTTGCAGGTATCATGCAATCAGTGGGAGCCTTTGTAACCTATTTTACTGTGTATGCTGAACAAGGTTTCCTCCCTTCCACGCTGCTTGGTGTGAGAGTCAACTGGGAGAACAATGCCATCAATGACTTTGAAGATTCATATGGACAGGAATGGGTAAAGCAGCACTGAAACAGCCCTGGCACTGCCTCTGTCCTCAAAAATAAAGGATTGGAGAAAGAGAGAGAGATTTAAATGCAACAAGAATTAGTTTTCATCTAATGGCCCTTCAAGATAGACTCTTCAGAGCTTCCTGCCACCCAGCTCTTTCATCACACTCTATTCTTTCATCCATTCTTTCACAATCTGCCACCTTCTGATTCAAAGCCCTCAGAGATGCACCTTCTTCTCTGGGCTTTATGTTTAGTCCCATCATAATCTCTCAACCCTGATTCTGAACAGCACCATCGTGAAATACTTTGCAGCCTCTTACTCCCCCTCACTCATTCTGCAGGACTCACAAGACACAGGAGCCATTAATAAATCAATATAAATACCTCTTTATACCAAGCTCGTGCTTCAGCCTTATGATTCATCATCAGGCTAGGACAACTGGCCAAAGTCTGATCATTGTGTATCTAAATCAGGAATAACTCTGCATTCACATCTTAGTAACTGAAATCCCACTATCATGGTTTGCAGTCAACTGCACAAGATACGGGTGTCTGATAGAACATTGTTTGATTTCCTTTTGTTTTGCAGACTAAATACCAGAGGACGTACCTGCAGTGGACTGGCTACACTGCCTTTTTTGTCAGCATCACCATTCAGCAAGTTGCTGACTTGATCATCAGGAAAACACGAAGAAATTCCATTTTCCAGCAGGGTCTTTTCAGGTAAGTTTTGCAGGTATTCTATCTGACACACAAGAGGGTAAGTTAACCCACTACTAATTGTGGAAGGCACCTACGCTACACTTCTACACTAAAGCAGTGATTTAGTCCACTCACATCCAGTCTTTGTCTTCAAAGACAAGATCTGCCTTCAAGCAATTGCAAATCTCAGACAAGCCTTTTATACACCTCCCCCTTTTCTCCTTCATGATAGAGGCTTTCTTTAAGGAAAAAGACACTGGTTACTCTGAAAATGCATCAGCTTAAAACTAACTCTCCATTCATCAAAATGTTTACTACAAAAAGAGGGAATTTCCTCTCCAAATTAACTTCTTCGTGTAGTTGTCAATAGACAGCACATTTGGACTTCTCCATGCTAACTTGAGCCTCTGAGCGGACACCAGCTGGACAAACCCCCTAAGATAGTGCTGGCTGCCCTCTGCACCCTCAATCCCATGGAAGCCAGGGAGTTAAAAGCACTGAATGGGACAGAAACCACACATAACAACTGGCACTTGAAGTATTTCTGACAGGAAAAAGAATTGTTTTCCTTTATCTGCAGGTACAGAGCCTACACCTCTGTATGTTTCCTTCTTGCATTTATACATGAGCCACCACGTGCACATTCACAGTGCAGCGAGAAGACACCACTAACACAAGTTGCATGTCTAAACCTTTAATCTAGGTAGGTCAGGAATGCTACCAGGAAAGAAATGGGATATGCAGTGTAAGACAGTGCCATAGAGTCTACCACTTGTGTTGTGCTCATCATCTGATGTGGATCATTCCAGCTGGCTCCAGAGCCTGGCCACAAAGCTGGATGTGGCACAGCCTTTGCATCAGGGTTATAAGCATGGACAGAGGCATGTAACCCTTCCTCTCTGGTTCTCTTGCAGGAACAAAGTCGTCTGGGTGGGTATATTTTCCCAGATAGGAATTGCTTTGATTCTTACCTATGGTCTGGGACACGTTACAGCCCTGAACTTCACACCACTGAGGTGAGCATCAATGTCAGTGTACTTCCCTTACCCTCCAGGGACAAACACATATGGGCTTGACATCCTGCCAGAACCTGACACATGGGAACAGGATGCCCATGGAGCATGATTCAAGGAGAAATATTTAACATATTCAATAATAAATATTCAATAATAAAGTTATCAGGTGGGACAGGGCTTGGAGCAACCTTCTCTAGTAGAAGTATGTCCCTACACATGGAACTAGATGAGCTTTAAAGTCCCTTCCAACCCAAACCAGTGTGATTCATTATGAAGAACAGGGTGGACAATTTCTTGGCCAAAAAGGGCATTATTTGCATAGATCCATAAAAAAAAAAAAAAAAAAAGCACTATTTTTCTGCTAGATTTACTACCAAGGATTCAGAAACCTACTTATGTAGAACATTGATATTTTTCCAGGATGCCCAATATTCTGGTGAGATTTAGATACCGTTTTACTTTATTTTAGCCAAGTAACTTTTATTTTAAATAGATCACTGTAAGAAATGTCCCTTTTTTCTGCCATCTTCAGAGGCCATAACACCATCAGGCAATATTTCCTTCTCAACAGTGTCTGGAATAGATTAATTCAGTTCATTCATTCTTCTCCCTCTGCCAGGTTCCAGTACTGGTTTGTGGCTGTACCATTTGCCATCTTGATATGGGTCTATGATGAGGTCCGCAAGCTCTTTATCAGAAGGTACCCAGGAAGTAAGTAGATATTCCTTGCTTAGTATTTCAATATAAGGTGTCCTTTCCTACCCTTACACTCATACACCCACTTTCGCTGCTGCTGACAGGTAAATTGCTTAAAAACAGACTATTTGTTCCCAATTTTCCTTTCCAAGGAAAATACCTAATTTCCCCATCTCCTCTCTCCTATTGCAGGCTGGTGGGACAAGAACATGTATTATTAAACCAGTCCTCATCACTGGTCTTCTTCCTCCTTGTGGAGAGCTTCTCCCCCTCCTGACAAAGCCTCTGCTGCTTGAATGTCCTATCTGTGCAATATCAAGCATGGGTTCGCCCCGCCATGGGGTGAAGGAATTTCATGAATATAATGAAGAAATAAGGACTTCAGAGGTTGATAAATCACCTCCCACCGTACTGTAAAGCTGACACTTGTCTCGAAATTGAAAAGCTACCTATTTTTGTGACAAGCACAATTTTGCCTCATTCAAACTTGGAGAACACTGAGAGGAAAACACATGTAAAGGGAAAAAAGACAGAAAATCCATGTAATCCAAGGCATTAATTTGCACTAAAGGTGGCGTTTGACGATTTTCTTGTTTCAGTGGAACTGAATTCCAAGCAACTGCATCCATAGACCTGTATTGCCTTACCAAGGGTAAAAATGCTGTGTAGGAATAATTTGATAATAAAACTTTTTCCAGAAAACAGTTCTCCTTTTTATTTTCTCATAAAGACTAAGAGAAATGGAGTGAAACAGGAAAGGACCTGACCTGTGCCAGGGCAAAGAGGAGAAAGGTGAACACCTCCTTTTTTGTCCCCATGAACAGACTAATATTTCAAATACCTGTTCAGTATCGATAAACACATCTGGAATACCAAGACACAACTGGTTGATTGGAACACTTTGAGACACCATATTCAATATTCACTTTCCAATCTTTATGGCAAAATAGACCTTAGTATGCATTAGATATACATAGTTAAAGTTCTATTTGAAACCACATCTTTAATATGGTCATTTGAACAAGAACCAGTAGGTACCACATCTTGTTTAGACAAAGGCAAATAATAATGTGTTGATATTTCACATTTAAATACAAATCTAGCTGAGCCATAGAGAAGAAACAGGGGCAGAAAGAGAACTCCTGTTGCAAGAAACAGCAAGAGGGATTACAAATGAGAAAGAAACCAATGGAAGAACTGAGGGAGGGGAAAGAAGAGTGTTTTCCAGCTTAAAGCCTGCCTGTTCCCAAAAGTGCAGTGCAGTTCCCTTATATGACAGCAGCTACTTTGCATTTTATGATTCTCTTCCTCAAAGCTCCTCTCCTTAATACCTAGTTGGGTATTACACGGAATATCAACTATATTGGCTATCAGCACTTTCACATACAGACATGATTACTAAGGAATAAGGAAGAGGGACAAAAAATAAGGATGTAAACAATGGGCGAGTCCAAATTGCAGCTATACGTGCTGCTTATCACTGCTAATGCACCAAGAAGTATGTGAGGTGCCAAGCTGAATCATTTCACCACCTTGTCATTTGTCATAGTCAGGGTTGATTTGTTTTGTCTTCTGCTTAAAAGATAGGAAAAATATGAGGAGAAGCTATATGGGCGAGCAACATAGCCCACTTTCCACCAGCTATAGATCTGCAGTCCTTAGCCGAAATGACATGTTCAAATATAGACAGGAAGAGTGGTTGTTGCACAATGTGGAGGCAGTCACTGCACAGAACCAGGGAAGAATATAGCAGAATATAGAACCTGGTTTACTTCAAAACCAAAATACATTTTCTAAAGAGAAAGAAAATCGTGGCAAAGAAAACTGGACAGGTTGCTCACTTACAGAGTATACAAAGCTCTAAAAGCACTGAGAAATGCACCGGCTGCTCTGCAAAACCACATAAAGAGTGAAGAGTCTGTTTTCTCCTGCTGGTGCAAGACCCAATCTACAACAAATTCTTACAAGCAAAAATGTCTCTTGTTGTACTCTATGATAGTTATCACCTCATAAACACATGACTCTGGAGGGATAGCAGAGTACTACCACTGCCAGCTGGACCACGGTTGTTTCTGGCCTCCCTTTGATACTCACAGTCAACTGATCACTTTGCTGCTAAAGCAAAACAAAAACACACTCATGAAACTGAATATACAGAACCTCAGAATCAACACTTCAAGAAACTGACAAACCACAGAGCTACAGGAGAAGAATTTCCCAGGATTTCAAGGCCAAGTGACAGAAACTAATTCAGCTTCTTCAGTGTTCTCCTAGGAACATTCTTTTCCATATCACAAACCATTCAGTGTTTGTCTGACAAATGCACCCTCCCCAGTATCAGAGAGAACTTTGATACATGGATGCCCTTGGCTCGAAGAACAGTCAAAGAAAGAAATTGAGAGGAAACAAAGAAGTTTTGAGAGGAAAACTTAAAAGATGGATGCAATTCATCCATTTTAGCACCAACATACGCTCCTGAAAGAAATCTGTCATAGTAATATCTGAAAAAGTAGCAAACATACATCTTCATGTCCCCTCTGTGCAGAGGAGAGTGGGGAGGAATTTCCAGCATGTATAAGCAAAGCAGCTGATGGTCTGGAGCAAAAACCTCAAAACCAGCAAATGATTATGATACAGTCTGCTCTCATACCTGTAGGGTCAGTTCTGCTTATAACAAGAGATGCCAACAAATGCTCCTCTCCATTTCAAACGTTTCTTTAGCTCAGAGTCCTCTTCAGAAGCTAAGAGTAGCACACATCCTAACAGCAGTTTGGCTGCCTCCGTCACACCAACGTTTTCTTTGAGAGGACAAGATGTACTTTGCAATCTGCTGTATTGTATTAATGCCCAAGTCCAAATCAGAGATTTGCAAAGCAACTGAAAAGGTAAGAAATGGGAAGATTAACATCATTGCTGAGAAGGGCAAAGCCCATGAACGCCTCAAGACAGACTCACTGTTTCTACATCTGAGAATCTTTTCAGTATTAAAAAAGATCTCAAAACCATGAAGGTAAAATGGACAAACAGGTGTGGAAAGAATGAATCCTGCACTTTCTCACTGGCATGCATAGTGTTTGTTAGAACTATTAAGTTTGGACTGCACAGGACAAGACAGGTCATTGCATAATGGCACATGTGGGAAACATTAGGCAGGACCTCCCAGTTCAGTGTAATGATCCTCTGTTAACATCTTAACTAAGGCATGAGGCTATGGTATCTGATGCAAGTGAATGTGGAACTGTCCTCAAACACAGGCCTCATTTAACCCAATAAAGTCAGGAAGCACCACTGTACTCACCAAACATTGAGTCTGTACACAAGGAAAAGTGCAAAGACAATGATACAATCCAGTTGCAAACTGAAACAACTCATATACACAGAGACATCTTCACTCCAATCTCACAAGGGTTTTTCAAGTGGCAGTATCACACATCAATTCTTACACTTCATGCTGCAGCATTTACTCCATTTAATCTGTTTTGTACCCCATTTGTGAGCAGGTTAAAGACATTCACCATGGCACGGCATCTTCGTGTTCTAGTGGCTCCCAAATCAAAAATGTTATAGACATCTAGTTACATTCCAAATCCAGGCAGAATATGCACAATATAACTCAGAATTGGACAAACTGAGCTGGCAAGCTCCTTATATTATAGCTAGGAAGGAAACTAATTTACTTTCCTGGTGTATGTACATCTCTTCCATTTAGCCTTGCATGGTCTTTATCAGAAGGAGCCTTCAACCTTGCATAGGTTTCTTACTATTACATGCATGCCATTCTTATCATTTGAGGCATGAGAAAACACGTAGGAAGCATAACCATGAGAAACACTTCCAAATCCTAAACCAAACAGAAAATGCAATTCTTTCACTCTTACTTGTGAATTCCTTTAGTCAGCTCTGCAGCCTCAACAGGAATAAGCATTGTTCTCCCTCACTCAAGTAAGCAGCAATAACTCACAGATAAGCAAGGGAGAGAAGCAGACTTGAACCATAAGTTAATATACCTTCAAGCAGGCTGCTGCTTTTCTGCCTACAACTCTGCTGCAAGCACACCAAGAGTTAATTTACTAGCTCATAAACTGAGAAATCTTTCTTCAACACAAAACTGTGCTTTCTTGCTCCAGCCTCAGCCAGACCAGACAGGTCAGATGTCCCCACTGATTACACTGCACTTCACAGCTTTCATTTACCTCCTTTTGCTTCTTTGCACAGCTTTCTCTAGTTTAAACTAGCTCTCACCATCTCCCCCTCCCACCTTCCAAAAACTCAAACACCTTTCCCCTTTCACCTACTCTGTTACTAGACAATTCCTGCATTCCAGCCAAGAGGCCAGTGAAATGGAAAGGGAGAGCTGGCTTAAGGCAAGGGGCTACTCTGCAGCAAAGCAGAAAGGGAGTATTTAAGGATGGCAAGAACTGCTGTGCAATGCAGCATGTAAAACAATATGTACTAGTTCCTCTGTCTGTACTAATTGTACTAGTTCCTCTGTCTGTACTAATTTTGGCTGTCTTTGGTCCCATTGCAAGACTGCATACTAGTTACACTGTGGGATTTATATTACACTTCCTAAGACACATACTTAGAACAAGTCAGAGTTATGAGCAATTTAACTTGGGGTGAGTCAAGATGGTAACAAACAATACCTAACTTCTACCATAACTGTATAAGAGCTGAAGTTCTTATGTGTGGTAGGTCTGAATATTCCCTTATGCTCAAATACAAAGCTGATTTTGGCAGTAGCAGAAGAGACACATGTAATACCTGTGTAATATGTATGTAGATATACTACACTTAGATATGTATGTACACTACTACATACACTGTAAGTAGTACGTATGTTCCAACTATACACACAGCACATTCCTTCCCCTGTAAATCAGTTCTGCAGACCTCACGTAGGATACTCATCCCCTCTCAAAATAACGACTAGGAATTCTCCATATTACCTTTCTAATCACATAATATGATGCAAGAGACAAAGAACTGTTTGAGAGAGCTTGTGATGTCGAGACTGGAGGGCTACAGTGAAGACCTGTATGCCGATGAGGCGGGGAATGCCTTTACCATCATAAACTCAAAAGCAGGGTTCACATTGTGTAACAAAACCAGTAGCCAAATTATAGAGTGAAAATTGTTCTTATTACCTTTTCTGCTGGCAACGCAGACATCATGACACTACTGGTCCATGTGTATCTCCACTAGAAGAGGCAGGAAAACACAAAAATTAATCTTCTTCTACTTATACTTGCAGGTAACTGCTGTTCTCACTGCAGTGTCAACACTTACTGAAATAGGAATGATTGCAACAATGCTAGAAAGCCAAACCTAACTCAGAGGCCATTTATTCTTGTAATTCCAGAGATTACTGCTCTGCACACAAAGAACTCTGGGCTGGCGACTCATAAAGGCAATGAATTCCCAAGGGCCTTACTGCAGATCTGTGATGTAGTGATGTAAATTCATGTAAACACATATGTAAGCCGTAAGGAGAAAGACAACACTGCACTTACAGAATATGATCATTGCCATTACACAATTTAAGGCATCCCAATTTACAGAGACCCCAATGATTTGCTCCAGCCCCATCCCTGACAAAAACCAGACACTGTGAAGCTGGCTGCATTCATTTCTTCTGATATTAGAGGTTTTCACAGAGGAAAACCACCTTCTCCGAGGTCATGCCTTACTACACCTGCTTAAACCAGGTCACTTCATGGCCTTTTTCCAAAACAGGATTTTGCAATGACTGGAAAACTAGTCCAGACCCACCAGTGAAAGGCCTGCTGGGAGCAGATAGTCTCTGGCAGCACTGTACACCCCATAATCACTCAATTCATCTAATTCAACAGCACCAGAGAGCACAACATAGTTTGCATTCATAATGACATTTTATTTCTTGCTCCTTCAACTCCGAAGCATTTTTAAGCTGAAAGAAGAGGTTTAATTCAAAGGTGCAAAATTGGAGCCCATAAATGAAAACCACATAAACAGAAACGCTAGATGCAAAGGTATTTAACCCCAGCACTTGCCCACCTCGATTCTCTGGACTAACCACAATCACTACAGCAACATGAGTTACTATTTGTTACCTGTGAGATGCTATCTTCAAAGCTCATTTGGCATCATTTGAATGCTCACATTACTAAGCACATTATTTAGGAAACAAAGCTCAACCGGACTCAACTTCAGCTGGTTTGGTGCAGCTGAACCCCTGTAGAGTTTGGCCCGGCATTCCAAGTGGAATGCCCACTACCCCAGCCAGAGCTATGCAGTATGTTGTATATAAGCACAAACATTAGTTTTCTACAAGACCCCTATAGCAAATCAGCAACCCCCCGAAACAGTCTAGAACTGTGTCTTTTACTCAGCCTACTCTGAAACACAACTATGTTTTTCAACTAATGCCACTTTAACTGGAAAATGAATTGCAACAAGCAATGATTTCTTCTGAAAAGACTAGAAGACTAATTCCTTCTGCCCTGTATCTCTTAAAGATTTCAAGCAAAAATCTAAAACAAACAAGAGAAAACATTGTTCTTCTCCTTGAAACACAGAATGATAACAACACCTCCAACAAGATCTATATGAAAATGAGCTTAAAAGCATAACTGCTAAAGGTTTAAAAACAGCAAAATGCCCACCCCAACCCCCAAGTACTGCCTGAGGACTTACCACAACCATGGCCCATAAAAGCACAAATTCAACAGCACGAGTATCCTTTGTCTGCTCTGAGGAAGAACACATGCAAGTCTGTTCCTGAACATAAACCACACTCAGCTTTGCCCAATACCCACTAATGAGAGGGTCTCATTATGCCAACAGCCTCAGATGGGAGGCACCTGAGTGCACCCTCACAGCCTGAATACAGCCACCTTCCTGTGACCTGTTCTGCTAAATAAATACCCTTTGGAACAGATACATCTCAGTACTAATATTTGTAAAATGTCCAGGTTATCAACTGAAAATAGGCTTTTATGTCCATAGAATCACAGACAGGATTGGGTTGAAAGGGACCTTACAGCTCATACAGTTCCAACCCCTCGCCACGGGCAGGGACACCTTCCACTAGACCAGGTTGCTCCAAGCCTTTGCAACATCTCCATGGCCGCCTCTGGACTCGCTCCAACAGCGTCACATTCCTCTTGTGCTGTTGCCCTAGAGCTGGATCAGGACCGCAGGGGGAGGTCTCGCCAGAGCACAGCAGAGGGGAAGAATCCCCTCCATGACCTGCTGCTCATGCTCGGGGGGTGCAGCCCAGGATACTGGGACAGAAGGATGCTCGAGCTGAGGTTGGGAGCCAGAGAAAGCAAAGCTGCTTTCTGCTGGTTTTACTCTGTCATTTACACTGTAGTGGATCCCCACTGTTAGATTAATAACCATTTGGCCAAATCTCATTCCAATCTCAGTGGGAAAAGCAAAAGGTACTTTCATCAGTCGCCTACAGTCAGCAGTCCAGAAATGCTCTAACCTGAAACTACCCTGACAATAAAAATACTGGAAGTGATTGCACTATTTATTTTGCCAATCTATGGCCTCTTCAGTCACTCTGCACCTCTGATCTGTTCCAGCTCTACATAGTCTCCATACTTCTCCAGCCAGTAAAACTGGAAAACAGAAAACTTTTTGGGCTACACAACTGAGAAATGACAGGAAAAACCACATTGTTCTGTACAAACCAAGTCTTTTAAGCAGAAATTCCTATGCTGACAGCCTGCCAGGCCTGAAGCCCTGTAACGCTGCTTCATCCTACACCAGGATCTCCTTTTTCCAAAGGAAGGAGACACAAACACATGGCAAGCGACATAAACTGCGGCGAGATGGAAGAAAATGGAATGAAGTAAGGAGAGAACTGAGTTATCCTTCTGTAACTTCCCTGAAGGGTTCACTGCCGATGAAAATCCCATAAACAGATCATTTATCATATGAGTAAACCTACTTCTGGTAGAATTCCTGGCATATCTCACCCGGTCGCTCAGCCTGTTATCCAGGCATTAAATCAAGATCACAGTTACTTGCCTGGAAGCCTGTGTGGTCTGCAAATCAAAGGGTATGTAAGGACAAGGCTACGCAGACCTGAGCAAGGGCAAGAGCCAAAGCAATAGCGAGCTGGGCACAGATCACAAAGATCACAATAAAACAACCTGGAGACAGCAAAAGCTTTTGCAAACTCCCCTGGTCACAAGGAGTGCTAACAGGAGAGTAAGGTTATACTTCAAATAACAGAATACTAAGCCTCAAAAACACAGTGCAGAAATGTGCTCTCAGATTATTCCAGTCTCAAACTGCTAGTTCCCAACTTCCATTGGGTCTAATTTGGTCACTTTGATTATCTTCACCATCTCTACTAAACCAAATCCTACTTTGGAGGCAAATTCATTACACCCTGAACAGACAGAATGTTCCCAAGACAAATCTCGTCCCAGTTCCCACATAGAGCTGAGCTTTAACTACAAGGCCAGTCAACTGGGGCGCAGAACTGCCCCCCGCTCCCTCTCAGCACCACCCAGTGAAGTTGAATAGTAACTCAAAGGGGAAGTAGCCGCTTGGCTTCACAGCCTCCTGCTCAGACCACAGCTGGATCCAGCTTGCTCGTTGCCCAGACTAAACTCCTGCACAAGGTGAGTTTCTCCTTGAGTGCAGGATCTACACACAGCCCAGCCTCAAATTTCCTCCCAGTCCAGAAGGTGAATGTGGTGGGAAGGACAAAAAAACACCAGGAAGGAATAAAACCTGAGGGGGGTTATTCTGCTGTGAGAATAGTTCCCTTCCGAGCTTAGCTGAGAGTTCTGGAGCTGCAGTTTGCTAAGAGAGGGTGGAGAAGCCAAGGTAAGCAAAAAGTTTATAATGCTATGAAGTCTTCCTCATTCTTAGTTCCTGCTGACCTACAAGGAACAGGTAAATACACTGCAGGAAAACTCCTCAGGGCGGTAAATCATTGATGGGAGACATTTGCTGGTGGACTTATTATGGATCAAGTAACATTTACATCTGAAATTTAGAATTATTTCTGCAGGAGAGAGTTCAAGGACTGTTAACCTTATGGACAACACTTCTGGTGCTAGAAGAGAAGAACATTAACTCTGGCTTCTCTGACAAGAACAAGGTCCTGGCCTCACTGATTTCATGTAAGTGGAATAAATCCAACTTCCAGAGAGGACCATGTCTTTTTACAATTCCCATTTGTAACTTCTGCACCAGTGTTATAATGTAAATCCAATGCACGAATATCCACTTTTTCCTCTGATCTCTCCCCTGGTATCATTTATGAGCATATTCATTATCTGGCCCTTCTCCAGAAAGCTGTTAACCCAGGATCCACATGTGGGACTGTGGTAATTCACCCTTCCTGCCTTCTAACACTGCAGCACAGCTCAGTCTGGGGATGCTGAAGAGCTTTGTGCTAAAGGCAAGCTGCTTTTGAAAACAGTTTCTTACACCTAAAATCACAGAATCATAGAATGGCTTGGGTTGGAAAGGACCTTAAGATCATCTAGTTCCAACCCCCTGCCACGGGCAACTGGCCTCAACATCCAGCGTAACAAGAGGCCCTCAACCCATACAGCACATTGACTTCCTTATTGACCACAGTCCAGTTATCAGCTAGTAGCAACCCTGGCACCACTGACAAAGGCCAACCCGTCAGACCCACGTACAATGGCTCTCCAGTAGAATTTATAAGAGCTGGGCACCTGGAAACCACCAGCCTTTTTAATGCCATGTTCTTCACTTTATCTATGTTTGGCTTGGCAAATTTGCTCCAAGAAAAGCTTATTAGCAGCTTTTCTCCCACTAAGAATACCATAGGTGTACACTGGGTGTGCTTTTGGAGCTCCAAAATACAGAGCTGTTTGCTCTGTTGCTCAGAGGTGTAGGAGTGGTGGGCTGCAGCAGATTTCTCACAGAGAACAGTGCATATTTTGTGCTATTTTGGGCTTTGATTTGTCAGAACTTACACTGGCTAACAGATGGGTGAGGGGGAGATTGGGAATCAATGCCTATTGCTTTTGGTAGGTGTAAATGGGTTCTCCAGGCCTCTCTTTTTCGGGGTGTAATACTGCCAGGCAGTGAATGGTAACAAGGAAAACCCAGTCTCTTCTTCCTCTGTTCAAGCTTCTTCCAGTTCTTCTAATGACTAGACTGGATACCTGACTTACTTCAAGACAAGATTTTGTCCTGCTTAATTTATGAAGTCACATTGTCTATCTGCTACTCTTTCAGGGATCTTTCTTTTCTTTCCTAGTGGTAAGTCACTATTCCCTTCATGACTTTCATTTCCTCCAAAGCAGACACCACTTTGCACTTCCCTAGCAGCAACACAACCTCATTTTGCAGCTCCATTTTGCAACTGCAATCAACAAGTGTTAAAAAAATACATTTTGAAGATCTTTATGTTGAATTTGAAATGTTTTCAGCAACAGGAGGGTTGCATAAAGTTGTTTGTGAGTTTGTCCGTGATCAGTGTTCCACTGAGTGTTGTATAAAGTTCCCTTCTCACCGATTAGGTTTTACAGCCTTTCTTGTTTTTTAAGAGGAGCCTTGAAGAAGGAAGCTTTATTGGTTCATCTACAGCTTTTGCAAGATTATTTAAGGTTTTATATGCAGGTTTAATATATTCGTCATTGCGTTGCATGTATAGAAGCACTTAGCAAAACAGCAGGACTGCTGATTCAGTGGGATGGGAAAGATGGGACAGGGTCCATCCCGTGGGGACATGACCCACCTGAGGAGTTCTGAAGTTATTTATAGAAGCTGGTCAGGTAAAAGTTGAGCTAAAAGTACTAAGGACTTGTTCAATGTTTCCAGAAATAAACCTACTGAGTCAAAGCTGAAGCAACCTGGGGCTGCAGCTTGTCCTTCTGCCAATTCCTGTGATTCACTGCACAAACCCAGTGTCTGCAAGGATCAAGGCTTCACTTGGCAAAGTTACTAAGCACATACTTGGCTTCAGACTGATTCAGTGACGAACTAGCTCAGCGAGACTATTCTTATAGAAATGAGGCGTTTACTATTTCAGGCTTCTGAAAACAACCCAACAAATTGTTTCATCAAGGAATAAAGGAACAAGCAGAAAGATGGCCTCCAAAACTCAATACCAAGCAATTCCTTCAATCTGCCTTTATTAGAGTTTCCCAGTTTATTTGGCAGGGGAAGCCAGAAAGTTTTATTCTTGTTGCCCTCTGGTGAATGACTTCTTTTACCTGTGGTAGAAACACAACACGCTCATGGATAGGTACGCTGTATCTAACTGTGTTTGTATAGAAGGCAAGGATTAATCAGACAGTGAGCACAGCCAGGGGCAGCCTCAGGAAGTGCAACACACACCATCAGGAACATTATCTGTTAACAACTGGGAGGCTTGATGACAGTCTCATGCTGGAAGACAGAATAAGTAGAAACCACCCATCTCATTTCAGAACTCAGAGCCCTGCACAGCCATAAACCAAAGAGGTTCCTCTTCAAGGAGCTCAACCACAGCTTCCTTCTCACAGCCACAGCAGCATTTGATGCTGAACTTTACAGCGAATGTTGAAAATGGCTGTTTCATTTTCTGTGAAGAGAGGCGTAAGTCAAAGCCACCGAAGGAAAACCAACAGCCCTGTGATCCTTCTCCAAGGCCTGAATGAAGTGACTCTGCACTCGATCACTCTTATCAGCATTCCCAGGGAAATGGCACCCTTCCGAACACAAGGGGCCTTCACAGCCACTCCAGACAGTGCTGGACTTCCAGATGATTCCGCAAACCATTAGGAAAAGAGCTATCAATAGTAAATACTTCAGAACAAAACCAGTGGTTGCACCACTCCTATTTGTTCTTTCCTTTCCAAGGAGCTATCAACAGAGCATGAAAAGAAACACTGTGTGAAACTGGCCTTTTCATTGATTTTCTTTGGGTTTGTGGGAAAAAACCAACCCAAACCATTCTGAAACTCATGAATGTTTACTTAGAACTGAAGTGTGCTTGTTCAGAAAACCATGCTATTGCATGGTATAGCCTGAAATGAGATTTCCCACTGCCTTCCCCAAACATAACCTGGAACCACGTGTCACAGGGATAACTTATCGCCTGCCTGGGCACCAATTCCCTGTGGATATTACAGACAGCTATCCCTGAAGGTGCTTTCCTTTAGGTATCTATTGATACCTAAAGCAATGAATCACAGCTAGCGAGTCGACGGGACGCGATTGGCCAGCCCACTCTCGCTCCGCCCTCCCATTGGCTGGTAGAGGAAAGGGCGGGACCTTCGCGTTCCCACGACGGAAGGGGCGAAGAGCTCCAGCCCGCGCGAGAGTTCACCCGCATGTTCTCGCGATGCTTCTCCGCGGTATAAAAGGCGGCGGGCGCATGCGCCTGGCAATCGCGGTCTGTGAGCGGAGGGGAAGGTTCGTATGGCGGCGCCCGGTGAGAGGGGATGGGGCCCGGTCTCCTCTGTTATAAGGGCTTGTTATGAGCGTGATTGTGCTCTCTAACCCCTCAAGGGCCTTCCGAGCTCGAGTTCCTTCCTCCAGCTGCTGGCGTTTGTGTCTGTGGTATAAGAGCGGGGCTTGCCCTCAGCTGGCTGCTTTAATGCGTCTGTTTGGGGTTATTAGAGCTGTGTGTCGCTCTGTGTTAGCACCATAACGAAGTGTGTTGGTTATGGGTGTATTTAGAGGCAAAACTAGCCTGATTTCTCTCGCCTGAACACCTTTTGGGGGCTGGCTTTGACCCTGCATTGCACTAACCCTGTTTTAAACCCATTTCTTAATGCTCTTTGCAGGCGATTGAATAAGACACAGGCTTCCCAGCGATGACCAGCCCGGTGACACCGTAGCTGAAGGACACTTGTGCTGCCAGGGGGGTTCAACGTGCTGCTGGTGGGTCAAGGCATGTTATTAATCAAGCTATGCCTCCTTAATTACACTGCTGCCTTTAATAATGATGATATTATAGTGAGGGCAGGGTGTGGGGGGCCGTCCAGTGGGAACTCAGGTTTGTGGGGTGGTGCCTTGGGGGTTGACACATACACGGGTGGGTAAGTGGCCTCCCTTGGGGCATGGGGGGTGTGAAATTAGGATGAGAAGCACTGACTGTTGTCTTCATGAGTGCATTGAGCTGGGTAGAGGTGAGGGCTGAGCCCCTTTATGTGTGGGGACCCCATAGGTGGTGGCCTGACACCCGGTGTGGCAGCCATCACTCCGCTCCAGAGTGAACAGCGAAGGGGACGCTGAGCCAGCTCAGCTGTGGCAGTGTCACAGCGGTGGGCAGAGGGTTCAGTGGCCACCTCTAAGGTCGGCTGGGGTGGCTGGTGCATGCTGGGTGCGGTGGCGGATGTGGGAGGGAGGCCCCAGGGAGGGCTGAGCTGCTTCCCCTGCCTGTGCTTCCGCATGCCCGGGAGAACCCGGACCTGCCCCCAACCGGGGGGATCTTGGGGGGCTGAGGATGAGGCAGCTCTTTCACTCTGTCCCTAGGGAAGCTGGTGGGTGCCTCTGTCCTCCCTTCTCCACCTGCTCCATCAGGAGCTGCTCCCAGACGAGGAAGCTGTAGGGATGGATCAGCCTCACCATTCACTGTGGTTCCCGTTAGGCTCCGGAGTGAACATGTATCCTACCTTTTCTTTCCCACCTAGGTGATCCCAGAAGATCCTCCTTGCTGAGCCCAAGGGCTGATGCATCCCCCTTCCCTGCTCCGGTGCCCAACTCCTGCATCCCAGGTAGGCATCCCCCAGACTTCTCCCCACACCATTCACCATCCATGAACAGCAATAGCTTTTCACTATTAGCAAGCAGTGCCTTGCTTGGGCAATGTGGTTTGTGTGTGCTGGGGCAGGACCTGGCTTCACCCAAGCCCTCTTTTGTTTGCCCCAGCCTGTTGGTCCCGGGTGATCCCTGTTGATCCTGCTTCTCCCTCCACAGGATCCTTTCCCCACCACCGGGAATGAGGGTGTCTCCTGCTCGTTGGCTCTCGGCCTCGCTTGCCATAGGTATGTATCTCTGGCATAGAGCAGGGGGACTTGAGCTGGCAAATATTGGGGAGGTGGGTGCAGAAAAACCTTGCTAAGGGTGATTTTGGGGCTGGGATAAACCCCGCTGAGCTCTGGGGGCTGAGACCTGCTCCAGGCTGGTTCCTGGTCTCCTAATTTCTTCTTTTATCCCTTATTTTTCCTGCTGGCAGGAGAGGTTTCAGGCTGGCGATCGGCAGCTGAGCAGCACAGTGCCTGCTATGGCTGGTGAGTGCCGGGGGGGTGAACCCTCTGGGTCCGTCCCTTTCCAACCAAAACACGAGGGTGCCCATATGGATGCACCCATGTGTCACAGTAGCAGATGTTTTAGGGGATGGAGTGGGTTTTGGGGGTCAGGGCTAGACCCCATCTGGACCTTCCCATTTGGAGGTGTCCTGCTTCTGCTATGGAAGCCCCCCCTTAAACCTCCTTGCGATCTCTCTGGCTCCACAGGTTGGTTTAAGCGGCTCCTGCACAAGCCCAAGCCGAGGTCAGTGGAGAGCAGCCTCAACACCAGCCACTCTTCTTCCTCCTCCCCTTCCTCATCCTCTGCTGAGAGCTCCAGCACAAGCCTGACCCGGTCCACCCGCTCATCACCCGTGTTGGTATCGGACATCACCGCCTCGGGCAGCGCCCGCTGGGCTAAGAGCTACGACGTCTGCATCTGCCACAGCGAGGTGGACCTGGAGGTGGTGGAGGAGCTGGTGTCCTACCTGGAGGGGCAACCCGAAAGCTTCCGCTGCTTCCTGCAGCTGCGGGACGCGGCGCCGGGCAGCGCCGTGGTGACGGAGCTGTGCGATGCTGTGCAGAACAGCCACTGCTGGGTCATGCTCATCACTCCCGGCTTCCTCCAGGATCCGTGGTGCAAGTACCAGATGCACCAGGCACTGGCCGAAGCGCCGATGGCCAACGGGCGCACCATCCCTGTGCTGAAGGACGTGGATCGGAAGGATTATCCCAAGGAGCTGCGGAACCTCTACTACATCTACATGAAGGAGAACAGCTTCAGGCAGATCAGGGACACTGTTGTGCGCTGTGAGTCCCTTGTTCTGGTGGGGTAAAGACCGTGTCAGTTGATTTAAATGGCTTATTTTAAGCTTAACTGGTTGCTAATGAGGCTTGTGTTGCTTCCACAGACCTCCAGGACCTGTGCCGGAGCTCCATGAGCACAACGGAGTAGTGCACAACAGATCTGGATGCGACCACATCCCAAAGGACCTTTTGGGGTGAAGCTGAGCTCCTCAGAGCAGACCTGGGAACCGAATATGGACACTTGCCTGCATCCCTGGAGGACAGATGCCCACATCTGTGTGGCCAAACCCCTCTCAGAGGGGACAGGGACACCCCGGTCCCCACTGCTTATTGTGCAAACACTAAGCTCTGATGTATGGAGGCTCGGGGAGGGTCTTTAAAGCTCCTGATGGGGCTCAGACCCTCAGTAAACTGACGCAGCGGCGGCCCGGCCTTTACACGCGTTCTCTGGGACAACATAAATGCAGAAGTTTTATATTTTGAGTTAGTTTTAATGTTCTTTTCACTCCGCGATTTGTGGGTTTGTGTGTTGTGGGGTTAAGCTCAGACCCCCTCTTAGGGAGACCTACCCCCCCAAGCCGCCAGGGGGCGCGCTCTCCTCACGTCGTCCTCCTCGCTCCTCTCGGCGGGCCCACGCAAGCGCAGTGCGGCGGGGTGCGCCATGGCGGAGGCCCCGCCGTTGAAGAGGAAGCGGGAAGAGGAGGAGGATGCGGATGGGGACGGCGGCGGCGCCGCCGCCCCGTTCCCGCTGGCGGAGCTGCGCCTGCGGCGTGTGCTGCGGGAGTCGGCGCGGGATAAGGCCGTGTTCCTGCACGGGGAGGTACCGCGGGGCGCCGGGGCTGCGGAGGGGGGGCAGCACCGCTTGCACCCGCCGCGATTTACCGCGCTGAGCGCAGGCCACGCCCCCTCCCTCGGCGAGGCCACGCCCCCAACCGGAGCACATGGCGCGCCCAATCCAGCGTGGTGCTGATTCCCGTTATCCTCCCCGTTATCCCCATTAACTCGCATTTCCAGCCCGGTGCTGCCCAAATCCGGCCAAATGGAGGGCCTGGGGGTGGCAGGAGGCGGCTGCTTCCCGCGCTGGAAGCCTTAATTCAAACCTCGGGCTGTGTTTGTGTTAGTACCGTTGTTGCTTCTGGCCCCCAGAGCAGGTTTGTGGTGCTTGGTAGGGAAGAGGCATTGAGTTGCAAGCATTTAGCTGTGGGGTGTAAATAGGGCAGGCATATAAATACCTATAAGAGGTAAAAGGATACCACGAAAGAGAAATTAATCGGATCACAGATGGTTTGGGTTGGAAGGGACCTTAAAGCTCATCCAGTTCCAACCCCTGCCATGGGCAAGGGCACAAGCTGCAGTGTTTGCAGTGCCCCAGCCGCTGCCTGCCTCTGCCCTCATCCTGACCTTCTGACAGCCCCATGCTGACCTGCGAGTATCTGGGATGAAATCAGTGATGTGGGTCAGTGGGAATGTGGCTGCAGGCACTGGGAGCATCCAGGGAGGTGCAGATGGGCTCACGCACTGTCCGCGTCCTGTGCTCCCCCCAAAAACCTCCCTCATAGGGAGTAGATTGCTGACATGCTTCAAGCCACATCTGCCTTTTATTTTTGGACCAAGAGGGGGTCTGTGTACAAGAATTGGGGGCCTGATGTGTGTCTGCTGTGGAGCCTCAGGTCCTGGCCTCAGACTGGATCCATGTCACCAATGGCTTTATCCATTCCTATTCCAGGTGACCGGCCCCTCCGGAGAGGGAACAGATGCTTTAGTCATCCTGGAAAAGACTCCTTTCCAGGAGGAGAAGCTGTTGGACCTGCTGAAGAAGCACACGAAGCTGGAGCTGCAGATGCACAATGATATTTACAGGACATACCACCTCTACCCTCCTCCGGAGCTGAGCGGTGAGCAGGGGCATCCTGGGAGGGTGATGTGGCTGGGATGCTGCTCTGTGTGTTCCTGCTGCTCTGGTTGTGGTTTGGCAGCAGCAGCAGATTGGGGATTGTTGCTGCTCTGAAAGCAACATCTGAATTCTGAGGTTTTGGGACCCTTTTTCCTCACGCTTACCAAGCTGTTGAGTTGCTGGCCATTAAACAGACATCACTTGATTCCTTCCCCTTGTCTTGGTTTAAAGGTCAAGGGCTTGTGGGTCTGAAAGCTTTCATTGTGTGTCTTCGTGATATCAGTTAATCTGGTACAAAACACTGTCTCTCACCATCATGTTTACCTTAATAACAATCTGCAGAGCACATCTTGGCAGGTCGGGCACCTCAATTTAATGCTGGGATGGGTTTAAATTCCAAAAGTGCAGCGATTAATTACACATTGATGCTTCTGTAAGCATAGTGATAGCCAAACAGGCTTAACAGTCAAAATTCATCAGGGTGATAGCCTAAATTAGAAGTTGTTGCAGTCCTGAATTGAATTCTTTGGATGTTTGATGTGCCTGCCCAAATACACCTGTATTTTAATGCCGTTTCCATGGTGTAGGAGGAAGCACTGTCTGTCTTTGGGAGCTTGTGAGTTGTGCAAAGCTCCTCTTGTCCTGTCAAGGACTCAAAATCAGAGGTTCTGGCGTTCCAATGGCAGGAGAACACCAATGGCAGGAAGATGTTAAAGCTGTGCTCAGGCTCCTTCCTGCTCGCAGCGACTTGCAGTGATTCCCACGAGGTGGCATTGCAAGACCAAAGTCCCCTGGGCCTCTCTCCAGCTGCAGCCCTGGCAGCTGTGCTGGCATCTGACTTGTAGCGCTTCGAGCAGCGCTCTTCAACTCCGGTATTCCCAGATCTTACTTTATTTAAGGTTTATGACAGTGTGAGACCCCTCACCAGGGTGAAAAGGCTGTTGAATGTCACCTCTATCAGTGCCATGCCAGGTCCTGCTTCTTTCTGGAGCAAATCCAGGTGAATCTGGGTCTTTTCACGTGCCATTTCTGGCTCTTTGTTAAACTAAATCCTCGCTCGGGTGGTTTGGTGTGTCCTCTGTGCTGTGGTTGCCCTGTGTTTGTGTCACGTATGGCTGGACCAAACCTGCTGTGCTTTTGGGGGAGCTCCCATGCTGTTCCGTTTGAATAGGGAAAAGCCTCTGGCTTCTCTCTGCTAAAGTTCATCTCTTTAATTCCTCTTGCATTGCCTTTAAAAGGTAGGTTTTTGCAGATACGTTACCCAGTGCTGCATCTTTCCACCTCATTCCTCTCCTTGTGCTTGCTCTGGATTTTGAGCTGCCCCAAGAAGGGATCAGGATGGGGTTGTGGACGCTGGTGCTGCTCTCTGGACTCCCCAGCTCTGTGCTATGAGCAGGGAAGCTGCTTCTTTAAAGCAGTTCAGTGCTCAATAGCTGGTTTTGCGGGCATGTTGCTTAAGCTGCTGGCAGGCAGCTGGGCTGGCACCGAAGGAAATGGTTGTGTGTGTCAGGAGGGGAAGGAAATTGCCCTTTTGAGTTGAGTCACGGCCCAAGGAGGGAGTTGACATGAGGAATGCAGCTCGTAAACCTACAACGGAGGAGAAATTTCCTCTGAGACTGCAGACAACGTCAAGGCTTGTGAGGAATCCAGGGATGTGATCGTGGTGAGACACAGTTCGAACCCTTGCATGGAGTCTCTCTCAGCCTCTTGGTTCCAGGGTTGGCGAGATAAAGGGTTTTCTCCCCTGGGGCTTACACCTGGTTAAGATGATGCAGTAGAGGTTAAGTGATTCATTAACCATTAAGCAGTTCCTCTGAAAAGCCCGAGGTTGTGGTGTGACACAGTTCACCCTGGGGATTTCACAGCATCCCGGGTGGGTGAACCTCTCTTCTGCTCAGCTTCTTGCTGTCTAGAGGTAAGATAAACCTCCAGATGATGAAATCACAGCCTCAAGTGGCTCATGACACTGTGTGTGAGGAGCTGCCTCCGGTCCTTCTGCTTTTGAGATGTGTGTTTCTCAATGCTGCCTTTGTGGTCCCAAGTCCTCAGGCAGCTCTTCTTTGAACTGGAGTTTCTTGATAGCTGAAGGTGAATGTTTTCTTCACCCTCTCCCATTGAAGTGCTGCTGTTCCCTCTGCAGAGTCAAGCTAACACAAGCCCTGTGTGATGAAAGCTTGTTTTGTCTTGGTGGTCCATTGCGAGTCTGGGCCAGTCGCTTTGTTTGCGTGGTGAAGGCAGAGGAAGGGAGGCCAAAAGCAGCACATTACCTCAGCAAGCGCCTCCCCTCTGTCCTGGGAAGAGGAATTTCACTCTGCTGCTGCTTAAAGATGAGGTTTTTAGGGCTGGGAGCACACGGGTGTGGGGATGCTGGTCAGAGAGAGGACCTCAGCTGTGTCGTTGGTTTAAGTGGCCACTGGGGGAGATGTGTCAAGGCTAAAATGGGGGAATAAAAGACGTGTAAAGCAGCTTAATAATGGTCAGAGTTCATCTGAAGGGCAGCACAAGCTACCTGAATGAAGAGAAGGAAATCTGTGAGTGTGGTTGCAAGGAGGAGCAGCGTCAGAGGGGTGCGTAACTTACTTTTAAGGCCAGTTGCTGGATGTTGCCTTGATTTAAGAGGCAGCTTATTCCTATAGGTTTGAGAAATGGTGCAGGAAAGCCTTACTCTGGGACTCTCCCTTGCAGTGAGAGCAAGGGTTGCTTTCATAGCAGGGGAAAGATCTTTGCTGTTGCCAAAGGCTTGGTTGCAAAAGCCAGATGGTTTGATCCGCGTGTTCCCCAATAACATCCAGCTCCTGATGGTGCTTGCACCCATTTAGCAAGAAGATCTTGCTATTTGCAGCAAAACCAGCCTCCTCTGACCTGGTTGCTGAGGAATGGGGTGTTTTACAGCACCAAAACTGTGCCAGCGTAATTGAAGGGCTCTTAGCAATCCTTTAAGGAGCCTTTACTCGCTGGGCACAGCTCATCCGTGTGCTGCGGGCTGAAGCTGATTAAAACCATCTCCAAACGAGCACAGCGGGAGGTGCTCCATCTCTCTGACACGGGGCTGGGAGGAATGGGAGAGCGTGGAAGGAAAGTATTCAGTCATGCAGGAAGTGATACACATCCCTGCTTTCCCCGGTGTGGTTTCAGGCAGCGAGGAGCTGGAGAGACTTGCGGGAGGTTGGTTGTGTCCCAGCGTTTCCGTGCTCCGGCTGCCCATGGGGCTTCCCCAGCAAAGAGAATTCCTTATGGAAGCATCGCTGCTGCAGCAGTGGGAGCTGTGGGGTGGCCATAGAGGGTATGGCCATGCTTTGCTCTGGGTTTTGGGGCTTGATAACCTGCAACTAGAGCCCCCCCGAGTCCTCTTTGGGAGGGAACCAAGGGCCAACCAGCCTTTTCAGATGCACCCAGCAGCTTGGCTTGCCCTGGCATGCACTGGCCTCTTGCAAGCTTTATCCTGTTCCTTTTGTGCTGTTATCTCATTCAATAAAGAAAGCCCCAGGTGGCTGAGGCGGTTAAAATGAGGTGTTCCCCTGTGGCCACTGTGCTGGGGTGATCATGCAACTGAACAAAAATACAGAAGGGGAAGGTGTGCATTGTTATGTTGAGTTAGGGCTGCGTGGAAGGAGGTGCTTGATGCTGGGAAGGTGGTGCAGAGCTGTATGCAGCAGGAAGAAGCCTTGCAGAGGAAGGTGCAATGTGGCTTTCTTTGCTTTTTCCTGGCCTTGGCACCTTCCTGCACCTCATGGTTGAGTTGATAAGGCAAGCAGATGAGAAGCCAAAGCTCAGCTTCCTAATAGCAAAGGGAGGCAAAAAGCACCCCTGACCAGGAGTAGAAACAGGTTCTTCCTGCCCTGTGTGCTCAAATCTATTCAAAACAGAGGTAGAGTGCTCCATTTCAGTGTTGCTGGGATGGGAGAGGTGAGCACAGGGCACTCACCAGGTCACCCTGCTCTCTCCTTGCTGTTTGAATCAGTTTGAAACTCAATGGGCCAAGCTGGAGGGGGATTTTGGCAGAGCCTGGGAAGAGCGTGGTGTGGAAGGGGACAAGACACTTTCCCATGTGTTTAAGCTCTCTCTGCCTCCTTCCCCTCTGCGACATTTAGTTGTCCTGCTCCATAGGGAGCACAAATGTGTTTCATCCTCTCCTTCTGGCAACAAGTGCCCTCAGCCCCTTTCCCCATAAATCCCCCAGGCTGAGCTGGTGTTTTGACTTTGTTTCTTGGTTGGTTTTAATGTGAGCTTCCTTTTCTCCTGGTCAGGGAAACAACAGTGCGGTGCCTCCCCTCCAACACACTTCATAGGGTGAACTACACCATGGGTTGTTCTCTACTATCACAGCACCTCTGCCTCCTGCTCCTTCAATTAGAGGTTCCTTCAATTAACCCTCCTTTATTATAACCCCCAGTTAATTGAGGGCCGCTCCTGACTTCCAGAGTAAACCACAAGCGTTCCGTGGCAGCCCATAGGAACATGCAGCTGATGTGACTCAGCCCCAGCGAGCTTAAAACCCCACATCATGTGTCCTAAAGCAGTTCTTTACCCTCATTTCCAGGCCAGGGTAGGTTTCAGCTGCCCCACAGCCTACGTGATGCTTCAATGCACATGGAGCCTGCCAGGAGCACGGCGGCTTTTAAACTGGAGCATGAACACGGCCGCTTGCCAGCAATGGAAAGATTCCGTGGCGAGCCTGGTCTCGCTGTAGCTGTTTCTTGCCAGCCTTAGCGAGGACTTTGCATCTTGTTCATGGGCTCTTAAATGCTCAGAGCCTGACTATCGTTCTCAAACAGCTTCTCGGGCTGTGGTAATTCATGTTAATGAGAATCGCTGGGGCGTTCCGGGGTTGATGAGACCTCTAGAAGGGAAATAATCATTACTGAACCACAGCCTCTCCCCCCTCTCCTCCTGCAAACATCTGCTGCTCGACTGCAGCTGCACGTTGAGGGTTTCTCGGATCTTGCACAAGGCTTTAAAGTAGCCAAAGTGGCTCTTTCCACCACCCAAAATAGGGAGGTGATGGGGGAAGCTGTGAAGGGTCCTCTCCAACCCCATCCTGGCCAGTGCATGGATTGTATTGTCACCACCATGGAGGGGGTTCTGCTGCAGCCCCTGCTCTGGTTTTGGGCTGTACAGTGAAATTGTGGAAGTTTCAGCCTGAGGCTGGACGTTATCTTTTCCCTTTTTATTTTCTCCCCAGTGCTTTGCTGGTCCTAAGTGAGGAGCAGAGGAGCTACAGCCTTGTGTGTCTTTTTCTCTCTTGCTATTACATCATCCCACTAGAAGTGCTAATTGAGTCCTGGAAAACAACCTTGTTTGAACATGTGTATGGTGGGAATCGGACCAGGCTGCCCTTGTGGTTTGCATTTTCATATTTCATGTTACCAGCATTTTCCTGTGGATTTCATTAAGCTGGGTTTGGCATGAAATGAAAAGGCAGAGTCACCCGGCCTGTGCAGAGCCAGCCTTGAAAAGAGACAGCAGAAAACTAAAGACCCAAACCCTGGCTTTAGGAACAAATAGATCATGGAATGGTTTGGGTTGGAAGGGACTTTAAAACTCATCCAGTTCCAACCCCCTGCCACGGGCAGGGACACCTTCCACTAGAGCAGGTTGCTCCAAGCCTCTGTGTCCAACCTGGCCTTGAACACTGCCAGGGATGGGGCAGCCACAGCTTCTCTGGGCTTCTCCAGGCTGAACAAGCCCAGTCTCAGCCTGTCTAATATTCATACTACATTTATATTCAGTGTCTGGCTGTGTATTAAAGTATATAAAGCATGAAGCATGGCTGTTTGGTACCATGGTGAGTGTGCGTCCCATGGTTTTCATGCCCTACCTTGGGCACAAACTGCATCATTGACAGTGCCCTGGCCCCTTGCTTTGGTCAGATCTGCTTGGGGTTTGTCCAGGCTCGTGGGGTTTTTTCTCCTTCCAAGTGTTTCACCACTTGTAGGCAAGATTTACTGCTGCAGAGGCAGATGAGGTGCGTGCTTGGGTCCTGTTTAATGCCACACAAATGACGCAGAAGTTATAATCTTTAGGTCAACAGAAACTTTTCCTTTTCCTAGAATCACCAGCCGAATGCTCACTGTCAGGTGGTGCAGGGGAATCACCCGCTCTTCCCTTGGCTCATCCCAAGCTGTATTTACCCATCAGCCTGTGTTGTTTGCTCTGGGTCCATCCCTGTGCCTTTGACCTCTTTGCTTCCTGCACTCAGGGCTCAAGGCCAAGCATCGTGATGCCTGAGAGCTCTGCGAAGGAGCCGCTCCATGTTCTGGCCCTGCTGCTTGCAGCTCATATTGTGTCTGCTCTTGTGGCTGGAGAAAGTTGCTGGGTGCTTCAGATTTAAGCACGAGGAAGATACGTCTGTGCCCTGGGGTGGTGTTTCTGTCCTGGTTGTTGACTTGCATGTATGGGAGCCCCACCTCTGCCTTGATGTTGCTGATATGCCTGAAAGAGTGCGAGTGTGGGAAAAAGCCCTTTGAGACAGCAAACTCCTCCACTGAACTAGAAAGACAGGCCCTGGCTGTCTTGTTGGCTTATCCCTCCTCAACAAAAGCAGTGGCAGCCTGGGAGGTTAAAGTACCTGTTTGCTTTCCGTGTCTGTTCTCCCCACCCTGCTGTTTTAGTGGTATTTCTTTTAGTGGGGCATTTATTAGAAGGGAAAACAAATTTATTGGGGACTGCAGGACCTAACGTGGGTTTTGTCCACTGACTTATCACAAGCGTGTTTGTCTCTAGAGATAAAGACCACGGTGGTGTACCCTGCCACGGAGAAACACCTTCAGAAGTACCTGCGCCAAGAGGCCCACCTCATCCGTGAAACCTGGGAGGATTACAAGAACATAACGCTGCCCTTCGTCCAGTCCCAGAGCTTCAGCATCCAGGTACGGGTACCACTGCTTCCCCAATGCACAGTGGGTGTCTTTTTGGTCTCTGGCTCCAGAGCAGAGCTGCTCCAGCTCTCAGAGCATCTCCGTGGCCTCCTCTGGGCTCGCTCCAACAGCTCCACGTCCCTCTTGTGTTGTGCCTCAGAGCGCAGTAAAGGCAGAGAACCCCCTCCCTTGACAACCTGGCCTTTCCCAAGCTTCCTGCAGACTTTCTGTGCTGGGATGTTCCTCCTCCTTTCCCAAGGATGGCTCCCTGGGCGTTGGTGTCATTCTAGGAGTCTCTTGGGTGTTGTGGAAATGGAAAGACACAGATTGTTCTTGGATTCCTGCATCACAACTCACTCCTTGGACTTTGCCTACACCTCCTTTGCCATTCAGTCCATATTCCATGTGATGAGACTGTGCTTTTAGTGTCCTTCTCGCCCCAGGCAGCAGCAATGGATTGTTTTTCCTGGTTTACATCCGTTTTGATCACTCCTCTCCCTATCTCTCTTCTTTAGAGACCGAAGGAACACAATCTGTAAGGACCAATTCACGCCAGCCTGTGCAGAAGGGGGAATAAACCAAATCCTTGGTCTGCTGAGGCTATCCCATTAAAAATAAAGCCCCCCAAAGACAACCAGCCATTGATAATGCCACTTCTTGACTTTGTCTAACTGGGTTTGATGAGTGGAAAGGGGAAATATGAAGGGTAACAGAAATACCAGGGGACTACAGAGGCCTCTCTGTGTTCTGCTGGAGGATGCAAAGCCTGGATGCTTTCGGTATAATAGTCTTATTGTGGTGCCAGTCTTTGGACGTGTGTTGTCCGCACTGGGCTTGTGCTGGAAACAGCAAGAGCAGGCAGCTCATGACCTGCTCATCACATGAGACAGCAGTTGGGTTTAAAATTCAGCTCATCTGATCAGGGAGCTTATTCCGGGCACTGGTAGCTTGGATATGTGAATAGAGCAGGCATAAAACCAAACCAAGGGGCAAGCTTCCATTTCCTGCACTGCTTTCCTTCCAGGGTCACAGAGCACCGTGATCTTGTGCCATGCTTTCCAAAATCACTTTGGAGAATCTAATCTTCTCTAAGACGTTGTTTCTAGGAGAAAAGACCAGGAATTTAAGCAAAAAGCCAGATCAAGGGAGGGGAGGTTGGTTTCTCCCTAAGGGATATATTCAGGTCAGTTCACAATGATCCTGAGTTTTGATTTGATTGATTAAAGTCTTGACAGAGCTCCCCAAAAGGATTCTTTTTGTCTTGAGTGTGCCCAGCGTCCACTGACTGAGCTCACTGAGTGTGTCTGTGAGACTGGCTGCACCTTCCCAAAGCATTTCGTACCTAAACTTGGTGGGGAAAAGGTTTCAAAACCCTTTCAATGGCTTCCAAGCCCCAGCCATTCTCTGCTGCCTTGTTTTATCTTCTAGGAACCTGACTGGGGATTCCTTTGGCAATCCAGTACTTGAGCTAGAGCGTAAAGTGCATTTTGGAGGTGTAAAGAACTATAGAATGGTTCGGGTTGGAAGGGACCTTAAAGCTCATCTAGTTCCAACCCCTTGCTATGGGTATTTAGCACTTGCAGCAGCTCCATCTCTGGAGCAGCCAGGTCTGGTTGGAGTATTGCTAGACCCCAGTGGGGAGGATTATCCCCACATCCTCCTAGGGGCAAATGCAACTGTTTCTACACTGAGCTAACCCCTTTGTGTTCAGTGCTTCAGCTCCAGCTGTGGCCAGTTCTTAATGCTTGAGAGAAAGCAAAACCGCCTGAAGAAATCAGTGCAGTGCCACACAGCAGGGTCAGGGGGGGATCTTTTCACTGAAGTGCTCATAACAGCCTGGAGTTTGTTGTTGGAGGGTTATGGATAATTAACTACAAATGTTACCAGCCGTGAAATGATTGGGTCATCTGAAAATCAAGTTGTTGTTTGGTTTGGGTTTTATGTTCTAGTTGCAGGGATTGTGCACTAATCCATGAGCTTGGGCTAATTGTGCCTGAGGTGGTTGTTTTCTCTGCTGGTTTCTAAATCACATATTTCTCTTTCAGTGGGTGTATAATATCCTGGAGAAGAAAGCTGAGGCCGATCAAATCATCCATGAAAACCCAGATCCTTGCGATGGCTTTGTTCTGGTTCCAGATTTTAAGTGGAATCAAAACCAGGTTGGTTTGCTCCTCTTTGCTTTGGAGGGATGCTGCTTGCCTGAAGGTAATCCAGAGGAAATGTCCACTTTGGTGCTGCTAATAGCATGCTAATGAAAGTTTTAGTAGGGGAATGTGTCCTTCCTGTTCCTGCTGTCGTTAAGTGATGGTATTGCCAGGGCCTTTTATCATGTGTTAATTGTGGCCGCTGCAAAACCCAGGCTGTTCCCACTGCTGCTGGGGGTGATTTATTTATTAGGTTCCCTTTCTCTTTCCTGTATTAACCCAAATGGTGCTGTGATGTGTTTGAACCTAAAGGCAGCTGCGTGTTTGCTCCTCCTGAACTTGGTTGGGCCTTTGTTTCTTTTTGCAAGCCTCAACTTTAGAGACAAACGGGGCCGATGTTGTTCTTTGGTTGCTGTGATTAACTCCCCTCCACACAATGTTAAACAGATGGTTTTTAGCTTAGGAGCAGCTGCTTAACCCCTCGTGGGAGTGGCCATTCACTAAAACACAGAGGGTTTTAACCAGCCTGTAACTCATGTGCAACACAACTCTGTGTTTCTGTGCTGGTGCGAGGTTGCCTGGGCGAGCACAGGTGAGTGGGTCACTGCAGGGCAATCTCTGGTCACATCAGCTTGTGACAAATCCCTTGTCAAGCAATGAGGGGGTAACCAAACCCAAATTTCTTCTTGTTCACTGGGAGGCACGACCTTCTTCCTGCAGAGGCTTTGATACCTGGCGAGTTTGAGCTGTGCCTTCTTCAGTGCCCTTTGCTTTCAGGCTGATAATATGCTTCAAGCAAAGCCTCACTGTAAATCATCACTCACAGCAGCCAAGCTTCACAACCTGCATCAGAATTACAGATGGATGGGCTAAGAGTTGTGCTTTAGAGACCTGTTGTATCCACATCTTGCAGCTGGCATGGTCAGGGAGTGCTTAAATGGTGGGATTTGTCCTCAGGGGAGCCTCTTGTTCTGCTGGACAGGATCATCTTGGTTTCTTTGCACTGCTGGGCTGCTGTCTGCAGCAAGAGATCCCTGGGGCTAGCCAGGCCCTTTGCCTGTCTCTTTCCCAGGCAGGCAAGCCAGCATCCCAGCAAGGGCTGTTGACTTCTGCCTTTGAGCCAAGGAATTTCTTCTTGGCTGTAGGTGATGCTGAGCCAGAGCTGATCCTGGCAGCCCCGGGGCTACCACAGGCACAGGTTCCTTCTGCCTCCTCCCATCAAACAGGCAAGGCTACTGAATTAAATTAGGGAAACAAGACATTGCTCCCAGCAGGACTCTCTGAAGTCCCTTCCGCAGCACTACCTTAGCCCACAAAATGGGGTGAATTCACCTGGAATTACATCAGCCTGATGGATGGAAGATCTCTCCCTTGCATTGTCCTTGCTGCCAGCCTCAACCTTCTGCGTGCTGCATCAGCTCCTGCTGCCCAACCTTGGTGGAGGTTTCGAGTCAATTTCTTTTGGGTTTGGTTTAGGTTTTTTTTTCGTGTTTTAAAGTCTTTTTTTGTGTGGTTTTGTGTTTTCCTCCCACTTCTTTTGAGCCGCTCTCAAAGCCGCAGGAGCCCCGAGGCGTTGCCTGAAACGATGCCCGGCATGACATCAGTCAGAGCCTTTTTAGCAACAGCCTTATTTGTTTCAAACAGCAACATGCAGATGTTGTTCTAAGGAGAAGAGCTGTTTGCTTTTCCTGCCGCCAGCCAGCCCTGCTCCAAAGAAGACAAGCTGATACGAGCTGTGCACAAGCTGCTTTGGGAATCAAACGGAACCATGAGCATCGCTGTGCTGGCCGGGTGCAAACAACAGCTTCGTGTTCGAGAGCTCCGAGTCAGGGTCCTCAGAGCATCTTTTGGCACAAGCATCTCTTTCCAAGGAGCCAGATGGTCTCAGATATCTCAACCCTTTTATTTGCAGTGTTCATATTGGGAAGCTGAAGGAGATGGTGATTTATTTTCATTTACTTTTAAAGTGTAATGATCCACATCTCTATGTCTTGTTAAACATTGAAGTGCTTTGGGAGATGCCAGAGGTCTGGCTGAATGCTGCTGAATGGATGTTTTACTGCTCTGGGGTTGTCCAGTGACCGATTAGGTCTTGAAAATAGTTCTTTATAGGATTGGTGTGACTGGAAGTGGACAGCTATTTGTACAGTGGAAACATGGGAAGCTTTTCACTTGGAGGCATCTATAGTTGCTGTTTTGGCTGCTGTGATTCACTGTAAACCCTCATCGGAGCATGGAGATGAACCACTGAGCTGAAAGGGCCGTGCTGGCAGATCCCATGGAGTAAGGTGGCTGCCAGCCTCAGGCTGCACCAGAACAACGTATTTGAGATGCTCAGGGCTGTGTTGTGAACATGCAAGGGCTGTGTTTACAGCAGAAAAGAGTTGATCAATTGATCTGCCTTTAAAGCTGAGGAGACACTTGCAGTCCCACTGTGTATGGGTTGAGGTGAAGCTGTCCTCTCCTGGTTAGTGCTGGACAAACCCCAATTTGCCCAGAAATGATGCTTTGAGGTGCAGTGGGTGAATGCATCTCATAGTGGGAGATTCATACTGGGTTCAACTCGACTCAGGCGTGGGTTAAACATGCCGGAGGTAGCCCCTTATCACACAAGCTGGGGTTGGTGTTGGGTCCAAAGTGCTCGTGCCTCCATCTGCTCTGTGGTCACCTCCATCTCTATCTGCAGCTGGATGATCTCTACCTGATAGCCCTTGTTCACCGCAGGGACGTCAAGTCACTTCGGGACCTCACTGCTGAGCATCTCCCACTGCTGAGGAACATCTTGCAAGAAGGGAAGGTAAGAGCATGGCTGGTCCAATGCTGCTCTCCTGGCCAGGGAGAGCTCAGCCTGCTTGCCACAGCATCACTGGTGACCAACCTACCCACCCACAGCGCTTGTGTTGGGGACCACTAATGGGAGGTGACAATAGGTGATGAACTGAAGCTGCGCTGCCCCTCTCTAGCATCTCCATCTGGAGACCCTGTGGCTCTGTCAGCACCTTCCCCTGGGGCATTGGAAAGCCATGTGGCATTCAAGGTGGTTTAGGGGTGCTCAATACACCTCTGGTAGCAGTGAGCTGCAGGAGTCCAGCCCTGTCCTATCCACACTGATAACAGGGCAGTGGTGGAATCGCCATCCCTGGAAGTGTTCAAACAACATGTAGATGAGGCCCTTAGTGACATGAGTTTGTGATGGCCTTGGCAGTGCTGGGAGAACATTGGGACTTGATGATCTTAAAGGTCTTTTCCAGCCTGTTTGATTCTGATTCCTCCCAACCCTGTTTTCACTGGCAGACGAGTGTTTTCCAGCCCTGTGCCGGGGCATGCCTGGTGCAGATAGATGCACGATAACTTCCCTTTCCTTCACCGCCTTAGAAACTTGGGAAGTAATTGCACTGGGGAAAGTGGAGATTAATGAAGAGATTAGCCAGGGGATTGCAGTGCACCCAAGCAGCGTGCCAGAGCTCACCAGCACTGCTCAGAGCTTTAATTACACTGGCTGGTAACAGATGCCTGTAACTCACCGGGTGAGCTGGAGTGATAAGGGTGGAAGGGGGAGTGATAAGGGTGGAAGGGAAAGTGATACGAGCACGTCCCGGCACCGGGGGAGGAAAGTGGGGCAGCTGAAGGCATCGCTCCAGCCCTGTGGAAGCCAAAACAGAGGATGGGAAGAGCTCTGTCCTTCCCTTCTCCCTTGCTGTGAGGATGGAGAAGCAGAAATCACTCCGGCCTTTCTCTCCGCCATCAGGGCTGCTCCTTCCAAGTCTGTCCACACACTGCCTGCCCCCATGCCCTCACTGTGTGTTCCAGTCCTGACCTATGGGGGTTTCCTTTCTCCTTAGGAGGCTATAATGAAGCGTTTCGGCGTGCCTGGCTCCCAGCTGCGCATCTACCTGCACTACCATCCCTCCTACTACCATCTACACGTGCATTTCACCGCCCTGGGCTACGATGCTCCGGGCATCTCTGTGGAGAGAGCCCATCTCCTGACAGACGTGATTGACAACCTGGTGCTGGACTCCATGTACTACCAGAAACGGGCTTTGACCTTCGCCCTTCAGGCAGACAAAATGCTGTTCAAGAGATTCCAGGAGGCAGGAAGGGTGTGAGCAGGAAAAAGCGCTTTTGTATCATTCTGGTTTTAATAAATGCCCCTTTTAGGTTGTTTTTTTAAAGAGTTTGTTTTTTGTTAACTCTGCTTTTGTACCAATTTGGGGCTGATGGCCCATTGTATAGAAATTGTGTCTTCTGCTCAAGTCAATTAAAACGTTGATTGAGTAACTCTTTTTAGTGTGCTGGTCTGTACCGGGGTTGTAGCACTGGACTGGGATGCAGCAAGCGGAGGGTCTGCGCGCATCCATCTTCACCCAAAAGACAACCTCTGCCACCAAACAGGGCTGAAGGGGTCCAGGAAGGTTGGATGGGGCTTGGAGCAATGTGGTCTGGTGGAAGATGTCCCTGCCTATGGCAGGGTGTTGGAACTAGATGGGCTTTAAGCTCCCTTCCAACCCGTTCTATGGGTCTATGACGTGGTGAGAGCTGCCTATTGTTGTAGGAAAACCTGATTTCAGCATGCGGAGAGGCTTGGTCTGCTGACCCAGCCTTTGGTTCCCTGCATCTTGTCCTCTGGACACCAACCTCTGAAAACTTGATGAGTTCTTGCTGCCAAAAAGGGCTCTGGTTTCAGCCAGGAACGAGGGATGTAATTGCAGGAATCATCTTGCTGGCTACCCGTTTCTTTACTCATTTCACCACCTTCTGCTCTAGGAGGGTGGGTTTTTCACTGATGGGGGGTGAAACCCACCTGAGATTTGCTGTTTGCAGATGTGATTTGTTGTTTGCAGAGCACTGCCCTGTGATGGAGCAGCCCAGAGCTGGCTGCATTGCAAGCAGCAGCATCAGAGATGCCCGGGGCTTTGCTCGCCTCATCCGATTAATAGATATTCAGGTCAGGCAGTTCCCTGGTACCTTTTAGCAGCAGGGAGAGGCAGAGCATCTGGATGCAGCCACCTTTTCTTCTTCTTTCTCTGTAGAAATGCACTATGTGGTAAGAAAGCCGGGGCAGCCCTGCTGAGGAAGTCTTTGCCTCTCATTTCAGATCTACCCATCTCCTAGCAGTTGATTTGGGAGCTGCTGTAGAAGTGGATCTGGAGATGCTCAGCGTGGTTGGCCATGCCCTGGCTCTCTGCATCCCTAGGATTGAAGTTGCTAAGGGAAACGGATGATTATTTATTATATACCGTAGTGTTTTCTGTGCTAAGGGGGAGCTTGGTCTCCCTAGGTGAGGTAAAATCACAGTTTTACAGGTTTGACACCAGATGGGACCATCCTGTCGACCAGGAAGCTTCCCTGTTCTCCAGATATTAAAACAAAAGCTAAACCTGCCTTGAAAACAGATGCTTTAAGGGCTGTGGCAGACAACCAAGCAGCACATCTGCATCCAGAAGTAATCCTTTCACTTGAGAGATTAGAAAGGATGCTACTTGGCCAGCACCCACCTCCTCTGGGAGCAGGGGGGATCCATGGAGACCAGGACCCCAGGAGAAGAGGTCGGGGGATGCATGTTGATGGATCTATGGCTGGAGCCTTCAAAGGGCTTATTGAGGTCCTGGGGCTGGGTTTGCAGAGCCAGACACAGCATTTCCAGGCTATGGGTTGAGGAAGGGTGAGGCCGAGGTGGTCACAGGACAAAGGTGGCTTGTGCTGGCCGTGAATTGCCCCATTCTTGTCCTTCTGGAGCAGATACTGCAAGCACCCTGGCCCCCTTTATTAACACTGTGCTCGCCTGGCTCCTGCTTTGTCCTCATCGCCCTTTTGGGAGGGTTTTGGCTCTGATGATGGTGTGAGGCCACCCTGGGATGGCAAAACCCCAGTGAGAAAACAGCCCTGTTCCTCACTGCATCTTCTAAACCCTTGTATCCGCATCATTTCCGAACAGCTTTGGGCTGGGTGGTGGCAGAGCTCCTTACAAATCACTGCTCAAACAGCCAGGAAGTTTCTTTTATCCCCTCCTTTTCCTCTACAAATCACCTGGCTCTCATCGTGCTGAATTCATCTAACTGGCAATTTATCCTTTGTAAATGGAATATTAGGGCAGGGTGTAGTCATTAGCAATGACTAAGTACCCAGTGGAAACTCTTGCCGTTCTGTTAAGGCAGCAAATGTGCTTTCCAAAGACACTTTGTCTCTTGGAGCTGTGGTGGCCACTGAAAGAAGCTCTTTGGTGGCCTTTGGGTCCACCCAAGACTTGAGTAGGGTGGATGTAGGTGGTGTGTGCCCCTTGGCATAGGACCATGCTTTCCCTAAGCCTTGGTGGAGCTCAGAGCCCAGCAACAAGACCTCTTGGGTACAGAGATGCAGGCACAGCAGCTCCCTGATGGTGGGTTGGCATCGCTGCTTTGGGTCCTCTTGATGCTGTCCCAGGCTGCAGGGGGTGGAGGCAACATCCCAACACAAGCCCATCCCACCAGGAGGGAGTGAGACGATCCTGGGAAGCAAAGCTTGGCAGCCTCTCTTAATACTGTGTCTTGGGGGCATAGTAAAAATAGACATTTGGGATGCATTATTATTGCTGGCGCTTATTGAACGCCGCTTATTGTTTTCAGATGCAATAAACAGAGCAGGGGAACCCAAGAGACCAAAGGGGCTAAATATCCTTCAAGCACATCCCAGCTCCCCCCCTGCTGAGCTGTGGCCCCACTAATTACCCCAGCATCGTCGACAAGCTGGTGGCAATTAAAGCCTAATTACAACGGGTTTGCCTGTCACCACGGGTAGAGCTCTGCCCTGTTGCTTCACTTCTGACGGGCAAGGAAGCACCATCCTGGAGATGAGACGAGGATGCTCTTCAAATATTGATGTAGTTGTTCAATGAGCCTTGGCAACACCAGAGCCATCAGCTCAACAGGTATTTTATCAATTGGCACCAGCCTTGGTCTTCAGATGGGGCCGGTTCCCTCCCCATTCCATCAATCTCTTGCTTTCCAGCCCAATAAATAGGAATAAAATTCACTGCCTGCTCCGGGGCCAATATTCCACATTATTTCCTCATTAAACATCAGTGTTAATATTGTCTTGGGGATTGGCAAAACCCACCCCAGTGCAGGAGGGATGGGGTTTGGACTGTTGAAATGAATGCCTTGAGGGAGTTGGCTGCTGATTCCATGTATGGTGATGATGATGGGGATGGAATTGAGAATCCCATGGGATACTGAGGTGGGGATTAATTTCTCTGCAAGAAAATAAACAACAGAGAAAACTCTTAAATCTTTAGTTGGTGATTTTAAGCAAAGCATCATCTCATGGTGGATTTGGTGGGGGAATGGTGCGATTCCCCCCCAAAAAAAACCCATTAATTTGCTGTGAGCTGCTCTTATTTGGGGTCAGATTTGTACCAAGGAGGGGGATGCTCCCCGTGCTGCGATTTCCAGGGGTCCGCTGGGAACGGAGAGGGGGAATTGTCCTCTCCCACCTCCCCGATGGCGGGGCCGGCTGCTTCCAGCCCTCGGGATGCTCTTCCCTCCCTCCATCCCTCCTCCATCCCTCCTCCATCCCTCCTCCATCCCTCCTCCATCCCTCCCTCCCGGCGCTGTGCGCAAGCGTGCCCGCTCCCTGCCCGCTCCCCGCCCGCCCGGCTCCGGGCCGGCTCCGCATCCCGCCCCGGTCCCCGCCGCCCCCCGCAGCCCCCCTCGCCCGCCCCATGGTGAGTCCGCAGCGTGTATATGGGGGGGGGTCCCCTCTTTTTCTTGCCCCCCGCGCTCCGTGTCCGCGTCTCTGCTACAAATCCAACCGCCGGGGTTGAGCAAAATGGGATTGGTGGGGGGAAGCAAAATCCCGTTTTGGGGTTTTTTGGGGGAGTCTGGAGGGGTTGGGATATGGGATGCGCTGGGAGAGCGGCAGAACAGGCAGCGCTGCATGCATATGGGTTTTGCATATGGGGGGGATGCAAATTGGGGGTATGGGGGGGAACCCCCCCATTAACCAACGCTTGGACCCCCACTGATGTGCCTCATGCCCTTGGCGTTGATGTCGCAGTGAGTGTGGCATGATGGAAAGCAGGAAAGCAGCTTTATTTCTGTGGTTTGCTATTAGTATTATTTATCTAATTAATGTAATTAATTAGTGCCCGGAGCGCGGTCGAGCTTCCAGGTGGGAAAGCCCCCGCTCTCACAATGCCATCCCTCCCCATCCCCGGCAAAACAAAACCCCAGCATCTTGCTGGGATAATCCAGCCTTGGACATCGTTCCTACCCACGGCCACCCGTGAGGAGGGAGAACCCACCCCAAGACCCCCGCCAGGATTGTCCTGGCACCTCCCAACAGCTCGTTGCGATGGGTATGTGCGATTTTAATGCCTGGGTGCCAGTGAAAGGATGGGAAAATCCTGCTGGAGGCCCCAGGGAGGGGAGAACGTGCCCTGTGTGAGGCTCAGGATGAGGTTATGGGCAGAGGAATGATTGATTTAGGTGGTCTGAGCTTTTTATTTCCATCCCTGAGCATCCTCTGAGCAGTTGATGGATGCGCTCTCAAATCCTGGTCATTCCAAAGGGGTAGGAGGGATTGATCCTGGTGTGGACAGAGCTGCTGGGAGTGGGATGTGGGCATCCTGGTGCAGAATATTGATAATCCCCCATTGCACTCCACTGTGTGGCTTGGAGCTCCCTTCTTCCATGGGACAGGCTCATTCCCGGAGGGATAATGAGGTTGGTTGCCCCAGGACAGCAGAAAAAGGACTTTTCCCCATTGATCTTTCAATGTCAGGTCTGTCACATCTTTGCCGATGGGGTTTGTTCTGGGGAGCAAAGAACAAAGGGAAATCTTCCTCCAGGGCCTTTTCCATGCTCCTCAGTTGGGTATCAGCCATGGGGTGAGTCTTTCCCAGCGGGTTAATGGAGTGATGCCGGTGCTGTCCTGATGCCCAATGGGTTGGTGCCGTCTGGTCTCCGTCTCTTAGAGAGATGAGCTAATTAAAGTTTTGTGGTATAGCTTTTGGGAGATTCCTGCTGAATTTGCCTGTCTTCTGTGCCGGGATCTCCCTCCAACTGCTCTTGAAGAGGCTGGTGGTGGAGCCTGAGGCTTTTCTTTCTGCTATGAGAGAGCTGGGCTTGTTCAGCCTGGAGAAGGCTCCGGGGGGAGAACCTTCTCCCTTTGCTTAGCAAAGGGGCTGGCGCAGGTGGGGGGTCCCTGCTAATCCCTGCTCTTGGGCAGGATCTTTGGGATCAGGGATCAGCTGTGCTGGGACTGGTGGCTGCGGTCCACTTGTATTTCAGCTCTTCAAGGTGCACGGCGATTCCCATTGTGTGGCATAGCACTTCTCTGTAGCACATCCCAGATCCCAGCCTGGGAAGAGCCGGATCTGAGCAGAAGACTCAGAGATGGACTCATCCCAACAGATGCTGCCTGCAGCTGTGAGGTCTCCTCTTCCTACCCCAGCTCCTAATGACATGTCCAACCTATGACGAGCTCCTAACGTCATTATAAACTATAGGATGGGATCAATGTGCTTTGCTGGACTCTCCCTAACCCCTGTGCTTAATTATCTCCATCATTAGAGGGCTGCTCGCTCCTCCAGCTCCAGGCAATGGTTTAATAGCAACTTCCACAGCAAGGCACCAAATCCCATGAGGGTTCTGCAAATGGAAATATAAGAACTGTCTGTTGACACTAATTTTAAGGGATGTCCACTGTGGAGTAGAGTTGTCAAACAGAACTGGAACCATAATAGTGATCAGAGCCCACCCGTGGAGTGAAAACCCACTCGAGCCTCTTCTTGAGAGCTTTTCCTACTGTGCTTTTAGAAACAAAATAATTTCTCTTATATTATTTCCCTCCTTTTGATTGTTTTCTCTGGGCACAGCATGTAAAGAAGTAGGGATGTGGTTCTTCCTCCTGCAGAGGATGGCATCTCGCCTCACCTGCATCCCTGTGGGGACCCCAGTGGCTCTTACTGGGGACACTTGCAAGAGTAGTCTTGATTTTGCAGCCAGAAAAGGAAATGATTTGACTGTTTCACTCTCTTCTTTGCAACTTCTGGTTCTCTTTTTTGGGGTTTCTTCTTAACCTCCCTTTGCCTTCCTCTTGTGCTTGAACACCAGCGGCTTCCCTCTCTTCCAGCTGCGATCCTCATGGTGTTTAGCGAGCTTTTTCTAGGAAAACCCTGCGTCTTGGGAGGGAAAAGAGGAAAAAAACCCCAAACGACTTCCTGCTAACCTCTTACATTTCCAGCTGCTGACCCCTTGCATGTGACCGGGGTTGGGTTGGAAAGTTTCCTCTGAGGAAGGAGAAAGGGATTTGGTGAAACCAGAGGAGGAGTCACCTTCAATCCCGGCTTTGCTTCAGCCTGGCGGATGCTCAGGGTGGTTTTGGGCTGGCGCGGGCTGCGGCTCCTCTCCAGGATGTGTTCTGCTGTCTGTGGGAGGCCGATGAGCTGCAGTGCTGGCTCACAGATGCTCCGGCTCCGCCGCGCTGCCCATCGGCATGGGATGATGACTGCTGAGACCCTGGGAAGGTGGGTGGGAGCGATGGAGATGGGAAGGATGCAGGTGTTTGGTGCGTGGTGCGCCTGAAACAGCGGTTTTGGGGCTGTGGGAGTTGGTAGGTGCTGGATTCCAGATTCTGCACATTCCCTGTGGATCCTGCTTTAAACTGCCAGAGGGGAGACTGAGATGAGCTCTTAGGCAGAAGTTCTTCCCTGTGAGGGTGCTGCGGCGCTGGCACAGGGTGCCCAGAGAAGCTGTGGCTGCCCCATCCCTGGCAGTGTTCAAGGCCAGGTTGGACGGGTCAAGTGGAAGGAGCTTTAAGGTCCCTTCCGACCCAAACCATTCAGTGATGCTATGAACCTATGTTTGGCCACCCATGGGTGCTGCTGGTCCCTGTCACACGGGCTCCTTGCAGAGGACCTCTCTGCTTAAGCTAGGGTGGCATCTTCCATCAGCTCTTCAATGCTGGGATGCTCCGGGGTTTGCTGATCCACTGCCATTCAAGGACCAGTGTGTGATGCAGCCCATGCCGGCAGGGGATGCTCAGAGGTGGGATACAGTGGTCCCACGGGATAGATGGTGCAGGGCTCTGTGGTAATACAAGCAAGGCTGTTTGAAAGGATGCAGTGCCAGAGGAGGACTCTCCTCCCAATACCACACCTGTAAAGTTCTATCCACAAATCTACGGAGAGATTTCTCCTCTTCTTCGGAGTTGTTTTGCTTCTTGCAAATCAGAATCAACCTACATCACAAAGCTGCATCCAGGTAGGACTGAGCGGGGAGCTGGCTTCCTTTCCATCGCTATTTAGGGATTTAGAACTATAAGTGCTGAAGCTGGGTTTTTCTTTCTAACCCTGGGTCTGCGAAGGAGGCTTTAACCTGAGCTCACGCCGTTGGAATTCCCCGCTGCGCCTGGGAGAGGCTCCTCGCCTCCAATCGCTTCCAGATGCCGGCCTTGCTTCGGCTCTTCCCCTTGCAAAATGTCTCCCCCAGCCTCGGCCGAGTTCTCCCGGCCGGATTCGACATCCCGATATCCGGCTGGGATGTGTCAGCTGAGCCGCAGGGCTTTGTAAACCAGAGCTTGTTGCTGGTGGCGAGAGGTTGTGACTTGCCCCGCGGCCTTGCACAAGGGGCTGGATCATGTGTCGGGTTTTGAGCTGGTTGTGACGTTTCCATCCGGTGTTTTCTTTATATTTCTTTTAAATATATATATAAATATATATATCATATATATATATGAGCTGGGATGGAGCTTGGGACTTGGGGTCCCTGCTGCACGCCCTGTGCACATTGCAGAGCTTCCCTGAGCCCCAAAACAGGGGGAAACTGAGGCAGGAAAGCGCTGAGCAGGAGTTGAGGATGCTTTAATACTGCTGGGGGACTTTGATGATGCTCTGTGCATGCTGCCAGCCAAGCATCCCCATGATGGGTAATAAACCACCCCTGTCTGGGTGTTAAAACCCCATCCTGGCAGTTCCATGACCATTGTGTAGTTCGTGGGGTGGGATTTTGCCTAAGGATGGATCTGGACCCACCTGGGTTGGGAATGGAGGAGAGTGATAGGATGTCATGTGGAAAATGGGGTGGCAAATGAGAAATAAAGGGGAAAAACACAAAGAGAGGATGTAAGTGAGTTGAGGGATACAGGACTGAAGGAGGACCTGGGTGTGGGATGGTGTCAAAGATGAAGGGCAATGAAGGGCTTTAGGGGTTAAACGTGCTGCTGCCTCTTAGAGCGGAGAACAAGGCGTAAGGAACGGTGCCAAGTGCTGGGAAGTCCTCAGGCCCATCCCTGTGTGATAACCAGTGCCACTTCAGGACAAAAAACAGAAGGGAAAAGAAAGAAAACCCCACAAAGAACCGTCTGTTCAGGCACGTACGGGCTCAACAGGTTTTGCTCCCAGGCGGGGTCTGGTAGCTCGGGTGTTCAGAATGGGGGGAGCTGAAAGCCCAGCTTTCAAATATGCTTCTTATGCATCAAAAAATAGGTGATTTGTCCTCAAAAATAGGTGATTTGTCCTCAAAAATGAGTAATTTGTCCTCAAAAATATTACTCCAGGCTCTTTTTTTTCTTCCTGTTTTATTGCAGGGCGCAGGTAGGAGGGGAAGGTACAGGCAGCTCCTGACAAAGGACTGGAAGAGCAGAGGGTTGCAATAAAAATATAGGTGAACACAAAGGTTCACCCCAACATATGGGGTGTTTACCCCTAAAACAGCACCATGTTAGTGCAAGGGGGGGGGGATAAAACCTGCTCCAACACTTGGTCACCCCGCCAAACCCCTGCATCCTCCCTAAAGCACGCTTATGGTCCTTCAGCATCTGCTGAAGCTGGGGCTTCCCGGGCCCCTTTGCTACCTAATTAACAAAGCTGCTGCTTAATTCCGCCTGCATTTACAAGTTAAATGGACATATTATCTCTATTATGCAAACCCATATTTAAATCTTAATTATTTATTTGCCTGGCTCGCCTAAACGCATGCAGGCATCAAGCCTGGGGATGCTTTTCTCTTGGAAGAATAGAGTTTTGCTAAGAAATCAACCCCAAATAAGCTCTTTTTTGGTCTGACGGGTGATGCTGAACACTCCAGCATGGAAATAGCGGTGATTTCTCATGTCTGTTTTTTGTAGGAATTTGTTTTGGGGTGGTTTATCACGGGAGGCTCGTCCTTAAATAGCACTCATTTATTTTTAGGTTGTGTAATAGTATAATCCAGCTTGGCTGGGAAGCTTTGCTTTTCTTCCCATTCGCAGGGATTTAATAGAAGTAGGTTTATTAAATTATTTTATATTAAAATAAAATATTATTTATAAATAATCTTTTAAAAAATGTAATAAATGATCAAGATAATAAATAAATCCAGTTGGGGTCGAGGATGGGGGTTCTGCTAGTTGCTCTTCCATGATTTTCTGGCCAGGGAGCATCCGCTGGGGTGAGGCTCAGCAGGGAAGCCTTTACCCGAAAATCACATCCCACACTAGAATTACACCTTTGGACGGTTGGGAAGCGGCTGGATTGTCTCCCACTAAATACCTGCTGAATGAATAAGCTCCAGGTCCTGGGGCGATAGGGACTGGGGTGACGTGAGGGATGTGCCGGGCTTGGAAACACCTCGCTCATGCCAAGTAGAGATGTTCTCTCTGGAGGAGGAGGAGGAGGAGGATGAGCTCACCTGGATTTTATTCCCCTCCCAGCCTGGCTTTTGCTCTCTCCCCCCTTGGGAGGTTATTTTAACCGAGGGAGACCGGCGATGGAGCGCCGATGGACAGATGGATGGACAACTGCCTTGCTTCAGGTCTGGCTGCTGGAAGGGGGAGAAACTCCATCTCTATGTCCTCCTCCTCCTCTTTTAACAGCCTATGGGGGGTCCGGTTGGAATTAGATGATCCTAAGGTCCTTTCCAACCTTAACTATTCTATGATTCTATAACAGATGGGAGGGATTTGGTGCCTTGTCCCTGCTTTGCGCGTGTCCCCTCTTGCCTCTGCAAGTCCCAAAATGCTCGTCCCCCCCGAGGATGCTCCTGCACTGGGCCTGAGCCCCTCAAAGGACTGATCCTGGTTGGGTTTAATCATTAATAGGCGAAGGGATGCAGCCTTTTGGGTTTATGTTTTCTTCTGTCTGAAGCCATGAGCATCCCGGACCAGGAGATGTTGAGGAGGGAGTACAAGGTGTCTTTTCCCCCTCAGATTTGAAGATCATTATTTACATGGAGCCTGATAGAAGGAGGAGAAACTGGGCAGCAAAGCTGGGAGCCTGGGGAGGGAAAAGAGCAAAATTCAGCTTGTTCAGGGCTTTTTTTGAAGGCTCTGGGCTATGGGACGTTCATTTCCTGTCGGGATCAGCTGCCAGATGGGTTGAGCTGCCCGCGGCGCATGGTGGGGACCGCAGCTCTCAACCTGGCGGCTGCCTGAACTGCAATGGGTTTATTCCAGACCCTGGGCTGGGAGCACCACTTGGGAGGCTGGGAAACAATCCTGGATCTTCCAGTTGATCTGGAAAGACCAGCTTCGGGCAAAACCTCGGATCCTCCCGCCAGGGCCCATGTGCTTTAAGGGATCGTATGCTCCTCATCCTGGGCTGCAGCATCGTGCTGGGAGGATGCTGCAGGTAAAAAGGCATCCCCTCGCCCACCCTCAGGCAGCTCTGAGCATCCTCATCTACGTGGGTAGGGGCTGTACCATGAAGTGCTTTAGCAGGAGCTCCCCAGGGAGAGTTTAACCTCATTAGTGGATCCCATAATTCATGGGTGTAAATAGAACAGCTCCTTGCTGGTAGCAGAGTTGGATGCTGCAGTGGATTCAGGGCTGCTGGAAAGACCCTAGTGCAGGAAGGTGAATTTTTAGGGCACTTGCAAAGTGGCCCCAAGTGCATTGGTTTGGCTGTTGGTTGCCTCAAGCTGGGTTAATTGCAGATGGTGGAGTAGGAGAAAGCAGAGCTCCTTTAGCTGGAGAGGGAAGGCTCTGGGATGGAGCCATCCCTTGTTGTCCAGGGCATTTGTGGAAAGCCTGGTCTCTGGGGAGAAGCACCCAGCTTCCATGATACGAGAAACCATCTTAGGGATCCTCAGTGGTTTCCTTCCTCATCCCTTGCACAGGGATGTATCCCCATTGTTAAAAGCAAGAGGGCATTAAGAGTGAAGCATGCCTTGGGAAAGGATTGCACCATCTTAGCAGCCACCAGCATCTTTTATCTTTGCTTTCCCAGCTGGAAGAGGTGGAGAGAGGTAAGGAAATCTCCTGCCCTTCAGTTTCCCTTTGGAAGCATCTTCTCTGTGGTACTCAAACACCAGCTGTAGAGAGCACCTTGCTGGTCCTGTCCAAGCCACCCTTCAGCATCGCCATCAGCCTTCCTTGCACCAAATGAGGCTGAGATTGTTCCTTTAGTGGTTTTTTGGGGGGAGAACCACAAATCCCACCATCCATCCCACTGGCACAAGGGGGAAGAGCACAGCTGACTATTAACTGAGATAGCAATGGGTTTGCTTCACCCCAAGTGTTGCTCATTAGCTGGGGTAATCAAGCTGGATGCAGGGCAGCTGGCCCTGCAGAGGGGCTTTTCTCCCAGAGGCAGCATGGCAGGAGGGTTTCTGTGTGCAGCAGCTTCTTGGTGGGGTTTTTCCTTCCCCAAATCATAAGGATATTACAAACCATAAGGATGTTACAGTGCCAGGTGAGGATGTGTGATTTGGAATGTTTTGGGGGAAGAGATGCTGGAGATGAAGGATTAAGGAGCATCCTCCATGTGGGAAGGCAGGAGAGCTGTGGAGCACCCCATGGGGAGCAGGGCTGCATCACCTGCTTCCCAAGGATCTGAGTAACTTGTGGAAGGGGATTTCAATGGGAAAGGCCAAGAGGTTTTGGGGAAACCTGTGGCTTTGAACTGCCTCACTTCCTCCTTAAAAGCAGCTTGAAGCCAGGCCCTGGTTGCTGCCAGTGCTGGAGGAGGTGGGTGGCTTTGCAGAGAGCACAGACATCCTCTGCCACACGTGATGGCTCAAAGGGGCCTTTCTGCTGGTTCCCTGTCAGTGCTCAGAGCTGCACTGGGTGGGGATCAGTTGGGATCCACTGGATCCTCAGAAGGCGGATGGCTGCTGAGCGAAGCCTTCCTTGCCTGATGCTGCAATGGGTTGCTGTAGCCCTAAGGATGTTCTCCCTTCTTTCTTTGCTAGGGGAAGAGAGGACGGCCTCGTAGATCCCACCAAGCTCCTGCCTGCTCTGCCTGGACCAAGAGGACGGACCGTAAGTACCCATCGTTGTCCTGATGGGATGAAGGATGGGGATGCTGGAAAAGGTCTCCCTGAGAGGAGCATCCTGCTGCCAGCATGGCTGATGGGGTTAATGGAATGTCAAGGCAATGCTGGGGATGCAAAATGATGGAAGGATTAAATCCATCTGGTTCACCCTGGAGGTTTTGGGGACAAAGGACTTGAGATCAAGGGTGTGGTTACCCTGAGGATTGTACTACCCAAAATTGGCCAGTTTGCTGGTACAAAACAGGAGGTGTTGGAGGAAATGGTGTGGAAACAGCAGGGCTGCTGCGGTTAGGGGGTTAAGGTGGCACTTGGAGCCTTGCAAAGGGGACCATGACTCGGCAGACAGCTTTAGAGCCCCTAGAAAGGGGACTCCCATAGTCAAAAGTCTCTGCCTGTGGGGTAACTCGGCCCCTGGGGCTTAAGATCCCTGAATTTCCCACCTGTTTTCCCTGGAGAGCTGAGGTTGAATCTGGGCATTGCTTCAGTGTGGGTTGGAGTTGGGCCGGAGCACTTTGGTTTGGGTGTTTACCTCCCTTGACTGCTTGCATCCCTGTGGAGGCTTTGCCCACTGCTCCGGGGGGAGCAAGCAGTGGAGAAAGGCTGCCTTGATCTACAATAACCTATAACCCACCTGTTTTAACCTATAACAACACAGCCTAACACACTGTAGGTGCCTTCCATGCCGTGGGGTTATCCCAGAGGCATGGGATGCTCAGGTATGCCCATGCAGTGCTGTAAGAAGGGATTTGCGTCCCATCTCCTGTGTCTTCCTGCTGCAAGGACTAAATGAAAACCTGAAATGCGTTTTGGCTCCTGGGTATGTTAAAACCAAGTGCTATGAAAAGGTAGGAACAGCCCGGATTCATTCTGAGGACCTGCCACCATGGAAATACTTGTCCTACCTTATTTACTGTTTCTACCTCCTCAAAAGCACCCTCCTCATGGGTAAATGTTTTGTTAAGGCTGACATGCTGAAGGGGTTTGTTTTCAGTCGTCTTGTAAGCCTTTGGCTGGATTATTGTGTGCCTGAGATACCATAGGCTAAAGAAACAGTCACTCCTATTAAGGAGCAATTAAGATTCCTTCGAACTGACTCGCAGGGCTCTTAAAATAGGATAAATACGGGTACCAGCAGCACAGGCTGGTGTTCTGCGTGCTCCATGTGGCCATGTCTGGTGTCAAATGGGATTGATTTTTGCAGCACCACATCCTGATGACCTTCTGCATCCCTCCAAACCTGTGCTTGCAGGTTGTGCTCCTGCAATTGCTCTCTGGCAGCATCCCTGGTCCCACCACAGCATCCCTTGGAGGGGGATCAGATCCAGACCCCGCTGACTTTTAGGCTTGCAAGGGTGGTTGTTTACAATCCCACACGGTATATTTCCCGGCATTTGCCTCCCATCTTGGGCACAAGATAATCCCCAAGCACCTGGAGCTCGCAGCAGCCGGCACAAGGAAGTTTTGGGATGCCAGGCTGGAGGTTTGGGTGCCTTTGATGCTCTGCCAAGCCCAAGCAGCATCTTGAGTTGGCTGGATCCTTTCCCTGGAGCATCCCTCCCGGGTGCCTCCCAGGTTGTGTTCAGGCTCCAGCACGTGATGGCTTTGCCAGGGCAGGATGCAGCCGAGGCAGCGTGGGGGGTATGGCAGCATCTGCAAAGCTCCTCTGGGCTATCCCAGCCCTACCGCAGGGAGAGCATCCATGGGATTGGGGCTTGGAAGATCCCGGGGCTGCAAACTGTTTCCCCACTGGTTGCCCTTAAAGTGGAGCTTAGGATCTGTCCTGCTGTTCCCTGCAAGGCTCCAGGAGAGATGGGCTGGCTGCGGTCACAGAATCCCAGCCTTGTTTGGATTGAAGGGACCTTAAAGCTCATCCAGCTCCAACCCCCTGCCACGGGCAGGGACACCTTCCACTAGAGCAGGTTGCTCCAAGCCCCTGTGTCCAACCTGGCCTGGAACACTGCCAGGGATGGGGCAGCCACAGCTTCTCTGGGCACCCTGTGCCAGCGCCTCAGCACCCTCACAGGGAAGAGCTTCTGCCTCAGAGCTCATCTCGATCTCCCCTCTGGCAGGTTAAAGCCATTCCCCTTGTGCTGCCACTACAGGCCCTTGTGAAAAGCCCCTCTCCAGGTTTCCTGGAGCCCCTTTAGGCATTGGAGCTGCTCTAAGGTCTCCCCTTAAGGAGCCTTCTCTTCTCAGCCCAGCTCTCTCAGCCTGTCTCCAGAGCAGAGCTGCTCTAAGAGGCTCTATAGGAGAGCTCAAAGGGGTCTCTGCTCTCCCAGCCGTCTGTCCATCTCCCTTTGGCTCCTGCCGTTGTGAGTGAATCCCTGGGAACTGCTGGCACATCCATTCCTTGGGTGTGATCCCCTCCAAATTGAGCTCTCCTCCAGTTAAAAATAAATGAATGGGGGTTTTTTGGGGATGAACTTTTGGAGATGCTCATTCCCTGATGAGCACCCTTCTCACTCAGGGAAGCTGGGCCACAGACATGGGATGGTGGGAGCACTGGAGAGGTGTCCTTGCCATGTCACGCTTCATCTCCTCCATCCTTGGGTTACCATGGAAACATAAAGTACCAAGAGCTTTTGTTGCTGGTCCATGGATGCTTGGCTGAGATCACCATCCCCCCGTGCCAGGGTAAGGTGGGGGGATTTATATTCACCCACCACCTTTGTGCTCACTCCATGGCTTTAAACGCATTATTTTAACTTCTTTTCCCCCAAACGTGGGTTGGGAGCAGCTCAGCTGGTGCCTGCTGCCACTTTGTGGGTTGATGTGACTGAAATCCATGAAAGTGGAGCTGTTGAGGGGGGATGGATAGAGATACAGGGATGAGCTCCTCTGCGGTCACACACAAAGCTCTCCATGGGGCTTTCCTAGGATGGGGAGCAAAACCCTGCTCTGGGTTTGAGGGAGACGGGGAAACTCATGAGGTGCTTCACCACCAGATGCCTCCACAGCGTCCTGGGGATGGGGCTTTCCTGAAACACTGAGCTGGGGAAGGGGGAGCCTGGCTGGGAACACGAGATGCAGCAAGGATTCCATGCCCTTTGTGCAGCACTAACATTCCGCCCCAAGGTTCTGTGGCGGTTCGTTGCTCAGACATCAAAGAGAGGGGCTTTTTCAGTTGCTGCTTCCAAGCGTGGGGAGCAGAATCCACCTGGAATTTTCCTCCCAGCCCTGGAGTTTGGTGGGGGAGGCGATGCCCTGGACCAAACCCATGGGGAGCCGTGGTCGAGGCATGTTTGCATGTTCCATGAGAGGGGTGAGTGCTGAATCTCACCCTGCCAGATGGGACCAGGGGTGCTGCAGGGTCTGAAGATGCTGTGGGGGGATCAGGGGTGCTGTAGTGAGACAAGGATGCTGTGGGGGACCAGGGATGCTGTGGTCCCCCAGCAGGTGACGGGTATGCTGCAGGATGCTGAGGGGGGACCAGGGGTGCTGTAGTGAGACAGGGATGCTGTGGGGGGACCAGGGGTGCTGTAGTGAGATAGGGATGTTGTGGGGAGACCAGGGGTGCTGTAGTAGGACATGAATGTTGAGGGGAGACCAAAGGTGCTGTGGGGGGACCAGGGGTGCTGTAGTGGGACAGGGATGCTCCAGGATGCCGTGGGGGACCAGGGATGCTGTAGTGGGACAGGGATGCTGTGGGGTCTGAGGATCCTGTGGGGGACCAGGGATGCTGCAAAGTCTGAGGATGCTGCAGGGACCAGCAGGACCCTTTAGCATTGCTCCCCCACTATCTCTTCAAGGATAGAGGGAGCTGTCTCGAGGTGTTGAGACCTTCTTGCTTCTAAGCAACCGCTCTGGTTTGGGCTGCAGATCTGGTAGCACAAGGCTGGGGGGTGCTTGACTTCATTCCAAAAGCACCTCCGCCTTGGCCTGGGCTCAGGGGCAGCCTGGGTGTGCTCTGTTTTGCTCTGCATTCCCCAAACGCTTCCTTAACCAGCATTTGTTTTCCTTGGGAGTTATTAACTGTTTGCTTTAGATAAGTTTTGCATCAGGTCCAGCTTGTGCACGCAAGCCTTTGAAAGGATCATAAAGCCTTAAAAGAACACATCGGGTGGTGTATAAAGGCAAACACGGGGGTGAGAGCGGATTTTCCCAGCGTGTTAAGCCGGTAGGAAGCTCGGCTGGATGATTTGGCGCCGGAGGAGAGAGCTGGGGGGTGAATTTGGTGCTAAATTCGGGTCCAAATGCTTGGCCTGCTGAATGGGGATGCCCAGGCTGCCCAAGGAGCATCACCAACCTCAGGCTGTGGCTGCTGATTTCCCCTTGGGGACTTCTGTGGCCAGTTTTGCCAGGAAATAACAGCAGGAAAACACAAGGTGCTTCTTAATTTCCTCTGATTTTATTCTTTCCAAGCAGATGTAACATCTGCTTGGCGTTACTGGGGTGAGACCCCCCCAGCTCCTCATCCCTGCTTGCTCTGACCTGTGGGTTTAATCTTCCCTTTCCTTCCCAAGCTGGAGGGAGGACTCAGAGCCAGAAATACCGATGCAGGATGAGACCTGGGAATGGCAGCAGGATTTTGCCTCCCTTTCCCGGGGTCTCCAGGTGATGAACGGACTGAGCTGGGCACGATTCACCGGGAAGGAGCTTGATACCTGTGTTTTATGGAGGAGAAGGGGTTCCAAGGATGCAACCTCACCCGTTTCCCTCCCCTGCTGCCTTATGGACACAGCTTTCTTTGCTCTCTATCCTGTCCTGTTGCTTGTAGGACAGTTTAATTATCCTTAATGCCCTTTTAATTGCCCTACCTGCCCTTTTTAGCTATTTGCCCTTCCTGCCCTTTTCATTGCGGGAGCCTGGGATGAGGAAGGGAAGAGCCTGGCTCTGGTGGGATCATCTCTGGTCTCATTCCTCCTTGTTCTTGATACACTTTGCTCCCCAAACCACTCCTTGACTGATTCTTGGCTGGGTGAGGATATAGCCCGTTGTTGGGTGTCATGTGCTGGGTTCATTAGCAGTGCTTCATTAGGCGGGGCGAGGAGCTGAGATGGGTCACGTCCCCCCCCTCCAACAAGGTGACTAATCCCTCAGAGACCAGGGTTTCCACTGCTGGCCTGGGCGTGCTCCTTTTCTCTTGGCTGGGCGTTTAACACCTCCTTGCCCTCTCCTCCTCCAAGACGTGGCTGATTATGAGCAGGGAGAAGCTCAGTTATGGGCTGGCAAAGCCAAGCCCAGTTCTGAGCTGGGATTCATCCTTGGGGAGCGGGTTATTCAGGGAGCAAAGTCTCCCAGGTACCCCAAACCATCTCCCAGCCGGTAAGTCTATTCTCCGTCCTTGCTGGGTCGCGGTGGGGCCAGGGTGGCTCCGAGCTGGGCTCTTTGCTCCCTTATTCCAGGAGCAAGAGGTTTTGGAGGAAGAAAAAGGTGTCCCCACTTCCTTGTCTGGCGTTTGAGTGTACATTAAGGTTGCAGCATCCCCCTTTGCCCGGGCCAGGATGGTTGAATCGAAGGCATTGGAGGTTCCCCAAGTACGTGATGCTCTTTGCTTTGACACCACTCCTGTCTTTTCTGCTTGGCTCGGTGGTGGCTCGTTTGGCTTCTGTGGTGGCTGGTGTTGGTCGGATGCTTGAGCCAGGGCTGGGCTTTAAACCTTGCCCCCAGGTCATTGATTTGGGGTGTTGCGGTTGAAACCCCACTGGGGGCTTGTTCTTCCTCTTTGATTCTCTTTTGTTTTGTTCTTCTTGTTTCGGTGTTTAACCTGTATGGCTGAGGCTCCCCGGGAACTGTAGCCTTTGCCTGGCTTATATAAACTGTATAAATCAAACCTTCTCTGTGGGGCAGAGAAATGCGGATTTTAAATGGAAATACATTGGAAAACCCTAATACCTGCTTGTCTGATTGCAGATGGGGGAAGCGGGGGGGGGTGATGCCTCTTGGGCAGGGTTTTCAGGGATGGGTTTGGACCTCATCCGATGCCTTTCCCTCTTTCCCACCGCAGGTGACCAGCGACAGCCGCAATGAGAGCTCCGGCCCTCTCCTGATGCCTCTCCTGCTGATAAAAATGATCAACAAGTCTCGTGAGTCCCATGGGGAAGGTCCCATCTCTTTCCAAGCTGGAATGGGGGGGTTCCTGGGGGATTTGAACATGGAAATGTGGCTTTGGAGGGGGTCGGATGCTGCTTTGCTGTGGCTCCAGTTGGGTGATGGAGTATTGGGGCATCGCGATGGGATTTTGGGGTCTGGGTTTGGGCACACGGGAGCCCTCAGGCTTTGTGGTAGAAAAATGGGGTGGAGGCACCTGGAGAAAGGTATGGCCTTGTGTGGCCTTTGACACACACTGGGCATGAGGAAATGACACGGCAGACTTTGGATCCGGGACAAACCCACTCTGGCTCCATTCCGGAGGGGGTGACCTTGCCAGCCGGGTCCTGCTGCTCCCTGGGAATGACTCTGCAATCCTGGATCTACCAGAGCATCCCCATATCCCACCATCCAAACCCCAGGGTACCAGCTTGACAGTGTTTTTCTCTCTCTCCCCCCCCCCCCCCCCACCTTGGCATGCAGGAGGGAAGATACTCGGGGTGCTGGCATTGTTTCTGGTGATGGTTTGGTACTCGATCTACCGGGAAGACAGGTACATACAGCTGTGAGTGGCTTTTATTCCAATTTAAAGGACCTCCTGCCCTTTCCTTCACTCTGAGAAGGCGGCACCCTCCTGCCCAGCCCATGCAGCGATGCTGGAGCATCATCTTGCTGGATCCCAAGGGGCTGGGGGGGGGGCGGCTGATGCTGGAGGAGCAGGGACATGATATGAGGTTCCCCATTGGTGTGTGTTGGGATTGGGCTCTGTGGGGTTTTTTGGCAAGTGCCAGTGTTTTCCTGAGCCCAGGAAGAAGGGCAAACCCTTCTCTGTTCCCAGCCCCGTGATGGAGATGGGGAAAGCAGCGTGAGGTCTGTGAGTAGAGCAAGAGAGACCTCTTCTGATGCAAGGCTGCAAGGCCAGCAAATAAATACCCAAAGCAGAGCTTAAATCTGGCGGGCAATCTCCGCCATGCAATCCCATTGAATTCAAGCCCCCACCGCCAGGACAGGGATGCAGCGGAGCAGGCAGCATTTATGTCTTGTTTTAACCTCTTCCTTTACAGCTTTTATTTCCCTGTGCAAGAAAACAAGACGACGTGTCCCCTCGGGGAGGTGGAGAGGAAAGCGGCGCAGCTCATCGGGAAGTGAGTGTTGGGTTAGAGGGGAAAGCAGAGCCCTTCCTCCCCATCCCGCTCTCACCGTCCCTTTGCTCCTTGGCAGCTACACCAGGGACCACCCGCTCTTCTTGCAGCTGAAGGACTACTTTTGGGTGAAGACTCCATCGCTCTATGAGCTGCCCTACGGCACTAAAGGAAGCGGTGAGCCTCAGCATTGGGTTTCTGTTTGTCCTGAGACTGCTCCCTGGGGGTTTCATTGCCTCTTCTCAAAACCAGGTTGATATCTGGGGGAGTATTGTCTTCCCCTCCATCCCCCAGCAAGTAGTTTGCTCGATTTCTAGTTGTTATAGCACTTATCTACTCACCCTGGTCCCTATCCTATGGTTTAGGGTGGGCCAGGCTTGACTAAGCAAAGGATTATGTGCCCGGAGCTGGGATAGTGGCAGGAGGTATGTGGCAGGGATGGGGCAGCACTCATTGTAGCAGGCAGGAGCTGCCTTCCTCACCTTCTCCTCACTCTTGCTTTGCAGAAGACGTCCTCCTGCGCTTGCTGTCGATCACCCACTACTCCCTGCCCAAGAGCATCCAGAGGTAACGCCGGGGTGGGTTCAGGGGCTCTTCTGTCTCATCATCGTTCTCTTGTGGGGTGGGAATTTGCTCATTTTGGGCTCAAGATCTGGCAAAACGAACCTCAGCAACCCAGGGCTGGTGAATAGAGCAAGGGAAGCTTTGTGGGCTGGACAACATAGGGTTAAACCCCTCTCCCTTGGGGGTTAAACCCACCTTGGTTTTAGAGCAGGTCTGGTTGAGAAGGGGCTTTTCTCCTGCAGACTGAAGTGCCGGAGGTGCGCGGTGGTGGGCAACGGCCACCGGCTCCGCAACAGCTCCATGGGGGAGACCATCAACACGTATGATGTTGTGATCAGGTATGGCCCTGCATCCGTCCCACTGATCCCTCCCCAGTGCTACCTGCAGATGGGGTTGATACCCGTGATGTCCTCATATCCCCCCTCAAGGCTGAACAATGCCCCGGTCCATGGTTACGAGCAGGATGTGGGCTCTAAGACGACCATGCGCCTCTTCTACCCGGAGTCAGCCCACTTCAACCCCAGGACAGAGAACAACCCCGACACATTGCTGGTGCTGGTGCCCTTCAAGCCCATGGACTTCCAGTGGATGGAGGCCATCCTTAATGACAAGAAGAGGGTGAGTGTGGTGGGGAACTGGGTCCAACCTTCCTCCCAGCCAACCCTTGGGGACCTACCTCTCTTACTGGGACACATCTCTATCTTCTTGCAGGTGCGGAAAGGGTTTTGGAAACAGCCTCCATTGATCTGGGACGCTAACCCGGAGCAAGTCCGCATCCTCAACCCTTATTACATGGAAGTAACTGCTGCTAAACTGCTCAACCTCCCCATGAAGCAGCCACGGAAGGTCAAGCAGGTAAGGGGGTGAGAATGGCTGGTCCCCATTGAGGACCCCCTTTGAGGGGTGATGTCCTTCCTGCTGCTCCCCCTGGTGCAACTTGGTGAAGGCCATGGCTCTTTGTAAGCTTTTTCCTCCACCCTCTCCCTTCAGAAGCCCACCACGGGGCTGTTGGCCATCACTTTGGCGCTGCACTTCTGTGACCTGGTGCACATCGCAGGCTTCGGCTATCCCGATTCGGCCAACAAGAAGCAGACCATTCACTACTATGAACAGATCACACTCAAGTCCATGGCAGTACGTGTCAGCCCCCCACTTTGTCCATGTTAACCCTTGTTTTCCCCCCTGGATGGGGATTGTGGCCCAGGAATGACACTGAGCAGTGCGGGAAGCTCTCCCCTTGCTCCCCTTTCACAATGGGTGTTGATGGGCTATGGGGAGAAGTTAGATGATGACCTTTAAAGCCATGGTGGAGAGTTGGGTTTGGTTTATGTGAGGGGGCTGGGAAGGTCATATCCTTCCTTTTGGGGGGCTCCTCACTTTAGGTGAAGGCACCAGGTCCCCTCAGTGCTGGTGGAGTGGGCAAGGTGGAGGGCTGGGAAGGGGCAGAAGGGATATGGGTCTCAGCCGTGCCATGTCCTGCAGGCATCAGAGCACAACGTCTCACACGAGGCGGTGGCCATCAAGCGGATGCTGGAGCTGGGTCTCATCAAGAACCTCACCTACTTCTGAGGGCACCGGGGGCTGCGCAGGGACCACATCCCCCATTTGAAGGGGGACACCAACGCCAGCACAGCCGGAGCCGGGCGAGGGCAGAGCATCACCACCGCACCCTGCCCTGGTGGCACTCCTGTTGCTGGGGAGCCTGCGCTGGACTGCGGGTGCCCCGGCCTGGGGGGCGCAGGGAGCCCCCACATCGCACCCGGAGCCTTTTCCTACCGATGCACTGATGCTACCGAGGACCTGAAGGGGGTTTTGGGGTGGGGTTTGCCCTCCCAGCAGGCCTGGGGGGTAAAGGGGGGGGCAGGAGCCATTCCTCTGGGCTCTTACTCTTAATTCCCTCCTATTCGGACGAGGGTCCCACTGAGGGGCTGATATGGGGGTCCTGGGGTCCCCCCAGGGAGCAGGAGCCTTCAGGGGGTCCATGTCACCTCCTCCCTACCTGGGTCCCCCCCAGATATTTAATTCCCCCTCTTTTTATTTCCTTTCTCCTCAGCGGCCCCATCCTGTGCCTTAGCGCTGGCGCGGGGGCTCATCCCCGCAGCCCCCCGGGGAGGGGGGGCACCCCGAGGTGCTTGGGGTCTGCAGGGGCCTTTTGGGTGGGGGGGGCGTTTTAATTTAATTAATTTAAATGCTTATTTATCGTGGAGCTTCTCCTGGGGCTTGTGTGATACTCATGGCGGGGTGAGTATGGGTGAGTGATGGGGTGAGTGGGTGAGTGTGAGTGTGCACCGGGCCTTGGGGGGCTGAGATGGGGTCACCCCACTACATCCCCTTACCTGCTGTGTCCCTGGTGTGACACCCCATCTCCTGCGCCATGCCTCAGTTTCCCTTTGCCATAGGCCCCCCTGCACCCATACACCCGACTTGGGAACCCCACCGTGATGTTGTATCCCACCCAAGCTCCAGGCCAGGTCCGTGCTGGGGCAGAGCATCACCCAAAGAGCCGGCGTCCTCGCGGGGCGGGCATCAGCCACGAGAAACACCTCTTGTATTGACCGTGGCGCTGCGCTCCAGTGATACTGCGCGGAGAGGCCCTTCCCGGGGAGGGGGGGTCCCCATCCCACTGATGTCCCCCCTTCTCCTGTCCCACGCAGCAGGACCCCCCTTTTTAACCCCCCCCCAAAACGGACGCTATAAGTATGGACACAGAACACCAAGAAGGAAGGGAAGGAGCCGGGTGGGAGAGGGCGGCGGGAAGCTGAGGTGGGTGCAGGGGTGCGTGGTTGGGCTGGGGGTGACCCCTCGGTGGGGTTGTGCTTTAGCATGTACCGGGCTGGAGGATGATGCTCGGCCGGTCCCCAGCCCCACAGCCCCGCTCCGCTGGGGGCTGGATCCAGCCTCTTCCCACCGCCATTCCCGGCGGGTGCAACCGTCCCGGCACGAAGCCGTGGCGCCCGCACGGAGGGTCCTGAGCATCCCCGAAGGGGGCTCAAACGTGTGTCTGCATCCGCCTCTGCAGGGGCCGGCTGGGGTCCGAGTTTTGGGAAGAAGACTGGGAATGGTGGGAGGAGGAGGCGGAAGCCTTGCTGGCCTTGTCGAACTGCACGTAGCCGTCCTGCTTGCCGCTGCTGCTGATGCTGCTGTCGCACTGGGTGTCGAGGAAGGAGCTGCTGTCGCTCATGGAGCCGCGCTGGAACTCGCGCTCGCACAGCTCGATGGAGCTGCTGCCCATGCCCAGCACGAAGCGCTGGCTGTAGTCGTAGAGGCGGCTCTGCCCGCTCAAGGTGCTGTAGATGTTGGTGAAGGACATGCCGGTGGGCACACGCTGCTTGTTGGCTGGGCGCAGGTCGGCCGGGCAGCCCGACAGGGAGATGGTAGGGGTGGAGTGGTGCTCCTTGAAGGTGTTCACGCTGTAGTAGCCATTGGTGGGGTCCTGGGGAGCAGGAAAGGAAGGGGACAGGTTGGTGGTGCCCATCCTACATGTGTGTGCTTTTGAGGCACTCACCCAGCAATACCACCCATGATAGACACTCATCTCCCTTGTAGAGCATTGTGCCCCTAGTGCATCCCATGCAGCTCAGCCCCCTCTGAATAGGGGCTAGAGGGAGGCATGGGGACCCCTTGCCTAGCACCCACCCACCTTTTTTTATCCCGTAAAGGGGGCTGGGACCAGCAAACAGCACTGTGGGTACCAAAGCATCCTTCCCTGTGCAGGAATGGCCCTTCAGTATGGGGGACATGGCACAAGGAGAGAAAGCCTGGCAGCAGCACTGCTGGGTGATGGATGAGCTGATCCTGCCCTATGGTGGGCATGGAGATGGGTGCCCAGCACCTTGGGATGCAATCGCGTTGGCCACAGGGGTAACCGTGGGGTCTTTGAGTCACATCTTGTCATGGGGCTGGGGATGAAGAGGGGGGATGCTCACCTTCAGGTTTTGAAACTCCTTCTCTTCCTCCTTGAGCACCTCGAGCTGCTTCAGCACCGAGTCCTGCTGGAACTCCCCCCGGTCCATCTAGGAAAGGATGGAAGTGGGTGTCAGCATCCTCATTGCAAGTTGTGGGTTTTAATCCTCTGTTTAGGACTAGAAGGGCTCAGCTGATGTGGGAAGTGAATTACTGACATCTACCATGGTGAGTGTTGGGGCTGCACCCAAACAACCCCCCAAATCTCCTTTTTTGTTGCTGTTTCTTCTTTCTTTTCATCCTTTCCCACTAACCTGAACTTGGCCACCAACACCTCAACATCCCAGCCACGTTCTGGCACATATTTAAGGCGAAAGCCTTAATTTGACCCCCACACTTTGTGTCATTGGCTCTTCTTGAAAGATTTGAGTCCCCTGCCTGTCCCCAGGTGGGTCAGGAGGGGATGGACAGGCTCAAAAAGCTCCTTTTGATGTGATTTGAGTCCATTTTATCCTGCCATTGCTCCTTGTTGGATGCTGATGCCTGATGCTGCCATCCTGACATGCTGCTTTCACCCATCTCTCTTCCTTTGGAGACTGACCATGATGCAGGCGGGCAAGATCCATGTTAATTAGCTCATGGCTTTAATTACCCTTCCTTCAGCAGATGGGGATGTGCAGAAGCAGAATACTCATAGAATCATAGAATAGTTCAACCAACTTCTTCCTGAACACACACCTCCAGCTGTGTTTCTCTGCCCCGGCACTGGGCTTGCACCCCTATATCAGCCCCAAAATCCCCTTTTATTGCCCAACTTCTCCTTTTTGTAAAGCTGGTAAGTGGTTGTGGAAACTCACTCTGCAGCACTTTGTGTTCATCTCCTGGAAGCCTTTGATATGGCTATTCAATGTAATAAATTAAAGTACCTGAGTTATCCTAGGGAAAAAAAAAAGCCTGTAATGGCCATTGATTTACCAGGGTAAATGCAAAGGATTGCATTCAGTGCAGCTCAAATGGTACATGGAGGGGTTTTATTGCTCTGTGGGTTGCATGCCAGCCCCAGCAACACCCTAAATCCCCTAAAGCATCACTGTAAAGGCATGGGATAGGGTTGCACGCAGATGTATAGCACCCATCACAAGGGTTTCAAAGGTCCTGGGTTAGAACGAAAAGGAGAAATCACTTCTGCTTGGACATGGCTGTTTTTTGGTATGAGCGATCCAGGTCTTCACAGTCAGAAATGGAGAGGGGAGAAGAGCAGGAGAGAATCAAAAGGACAGTGCTGCTGGTGGCAAAACCTCCAAAATGGGTATTTTAAGCCATTTTATGTCACCTCTTGCAATGATGACTGGATTGACTAACTAAAGTTAACTCTATTACCAGTATTAATGGGGATTACAAGTGCAAAAGCAGCAGGGGAGGGGGAGGAGAGGGAAATACGTGGAAAAGGAGACTAGAAATCGTAGAATCACAGCCTGGTTTGGGTTGGAAGGGACTTTGAGATCACTTCTATCACACTTGCTCCTGGCAGTGACGATGACTCCTTCAGGATCGTCAGCCCCATTTCACAGGTGAGGAAACTGAGGCACGGAGTCCCATCAACCAGGAATAAAGCCCAGTCACCCAGCCATGACAACAGAGGAGGTTACACCATGTTGAAGCTGATGATGTTCTTCAACCCCTAATCACAGACCAGACTCAGCCGAAGTGGCATGCCCATTCCATGCATCCCGATGGGAGTGAGAAAGCTGCTGCTGTGATTTAGTTTGTCCAGGATCAGACTCCTTAATGGGCTCTTTTGCCTCCAGCCCCTGGCTGCTATTTGCTTTCCCTGCTGGCTGGCAGCCTTTTCCCTGCCTGTGGGCAGAGCGGCTAATGGAGTTGAGGAGCCGGTGCTGAGACAATGCGAACAAATGCAAATCAGGCAGCATGACGTGTCTCCTAAGGTGTTAATGAACTTATAGATGCATGAATAATTATTTGTGAAAAGCACGGCGAGCTGCAGAGGTCACAGATGGCTGGAGAATAACAAATGCAATGACATTTAGCGGGGGGAAAGAAGAGTCACGCTGGCACTTTGCAGCCGGAAAGGCTCCAGCAAAGCAGAGACATGGTGAGATCATTTCAAAGGATGCTGTTGAGGTTGAGCCCGGGCTTGAAAGGCCACAAGAAGCTTAAGGAGGGTAAATGAAGACGCAGCGAGGGAAATAATGTACGGGGAGGAGGGAAAGCAGGGAGGTCTTGGGGTGAAGGCATGGAGCAAGTAAAGGGTGCTGTGCAGTGCTCATCACCACTCATTAGAAAGGATGGATTTGTTTTAACTTGATCCATCATTTCATTGGCAAACTTGAAGCATCTTGTTAGGAATTCATTGAGCAGCTGAAGCCTGGATCTCTAATGGCCAGAAGAGGATGCTCAAAGAGCAAAGAAGAGGAGGAGGAACAGTGGGGGATCCCTGAGGACTCTGGAGAGAGAAGAAATTGGGAAGCATTTACTGGGAATGCTGTTGCCAAGAGCAGATGATGAAGGGGAGGCTCTGGTCAAGGCATCGGACGGGGCTTTGTTGTCTTCTCCCTGCCAGGTAGGCTGTCCAAATCTGCCCAGCATTGGGGTCGTAGACTATGGCCATTTATTCCAACCTTTTGATCCAACAATGTTATTTCCAACTGATGTATCTTCAGGAAAAGCCCCTGGATTTGGCCAGAAGAGGGGGAAACTCACCTTCTCCCAGTCCAGCAGCCAGGCTGTTATGCTCTGTCATCTTGCACCTGAAGTGCTTGCCTCCCCTCTTTGCGCTTAAATAGCCCCTTTATATCATGCTGTAACCAAACCACCTCTCAAAAGTCTGGCTGATAAAGCTAGAACATGAGCTCTGTAAACCGCTCCCTGTAAGGCATTTATTTCCCTGCTATCAAATAAATGTCATTCTTTTTCTGCACCATTTCCACCCTGTCAGCATCCTTACTGCACTGTGCCCAGCACAGCGCTGCACTGCTCCTGCACAGCCACATCAAGGGCACACACTGATGTGAAATCACCTTCTGGCTCTGCCCCATGGTGTCTTGCAAGATGCTGTGGCTGGAATCCCACTACCATCCTCTTCCTCATTTATTCATCAGCGGTAAATGTTCCTTGTATGCCCCCTCTGCTGAGGCTTCCAGCTTGGTGCTTAAGGTCTTGAGTGGCATTTGGGCTGCTCCCAGCCTCTCTTTTGGAAGCCAGGTCCAGGCTTGCACTGTTAATCGCTGTGGTAGAGGGTCCTACGAAGAGGAAGCTCCTCATTCCCTGTCATCTTGCTCCAAACCCACGTCCCAGCCCCCTCTGTCCTTCCATGGAGCTCTGTCCTTCAGCACATCCTGAAGTGGATCTGCAGACTTCTCAGGGCAAAGTTCTGTTGGGAACGAAGGGTCTTGCACAGAAACCTCAGCTGTGCTGGGATAGATCTCCATGCCAGACCTCCACCTCTTCCTGCTTCTCATTTCAAGGCTCCTGCTGGTTTCTGTGCCCACCCTACGACACTCGGCCTTGCCTTTCCACCAGTAACTCATCAAACAGCTTTTTGCATGCTAATGCTTGCAAGTGCTGCCCGAAAACCAGAGGGTTAGAGCAGGAAAAACCCACCCAGCAGCCTAGAAATCAGCCTCCAGCCTCTTCAATCCCTTCTCCCTCTCCTCTTAGCTCTTTTCTCTCACCTTTCATGGCTATTTTATCTATTTATTTGTTTGATTCATTCCAGTCCATGGACTGAAGATGAATTTCCTGGGCTATGTTGCCCAAGTCTACTTGCTGTCTGCAGCTCTTCCCTGAAGCGAGGTGGCAAATTCACAATAAACCTCTCCCATCTCTCCCTCCTCATTAGCAAAGTTTCACTTGAGGAGCTTTTATGGCAGGAGAATGTGTATCTCAAGAGCAGGATATTGGGAGAAGCATCTTTGCCTGGAGTGGGGATTACAGTGCTGAACTACATGTGTCTGGGCTCGTCACCATCAAACACTTACCCGGAGTAATAGCTTAAGGGGAGAAGCAGTTAATCCTTACCATCAGCTGCTTGATGGTGGGGTGCTCCTCTGTCTCTCTGCCCGAGGCTGGCTCCTTGTGCACGATCTCCACACGGATATCGTTCTTGGCAGAAACCACACCTTTGAGATCTGGGCAAAGAGTGAGATGGAGAAGGGGGTTAGTCAAAGGCAATCGTGGACCATCCTCAGGGACATGACTGGTAGCATCAAGGAAAATTAACCCTGGCTCAGCAAAGCCACCTGAGAATTGGGGGAATTGCCATGAGGTATGGGCATGCGAAAACTATATCACTTGTGGGGAGCTCAAATGTCTATTGTAATGCCTTTGGGAGCTTGTTTAGTCCCTGCCATACTCGTGGTGCTTTTTAACAGGGGATCAAACAGATGGTAGGATGTTTGTCCAGACTGCTGATGCTTGGGGAGCACCTGAAATGCTGCTCCCAAGGGATACACTGGCACTGGGAAGCCCCTGAGAAAAGCGTCCTCCAGGATTGAGGTGCAGATACATATGGGAAAGGCCAAGCAATGAACAAAGACGGGGCTTTGGGAATGATGAACTCATCCCTGCTGCTGTTCCAAGCAGCCTGTTTCCACGTAGGGCAGAGACAAGCGTTTCTGGAGAGACTCTCTGCCTCCCCTGAAGGTGTCAGGCGTGCTTTGAAGAAGTCATTTCAGCAAAGTGAAACCACAGACACAGAGCAGCAGGAGCAGAAAGAGCCGCGCGCGGATCCGAGATGAAAAGCAGCGGTGGATGCAAATCTGAACAGCGAGATCTAAACAGCTCCCAGCTTTGAAGCCAGGCTTCAGCTTACGAGCTGGCTTCCACCTCCCGGCCAGCTCTGCCAACCCTCCCGGACCCAAAACTGCCTTGAGCTGCTGGGCTCGTCAGATCTGCCTCCAGCCAGAGGAACCAAGCCAGGATTGCACCGCCTCAGCCCAGCAACGGCTGGGCCATGCAGGAGGAGATGGTGATTGTATCTGTGACCCAAACTGAATCATGCAGCCGAGCCCAGCTTGAAGCTCCATCCTTGAATTCATCTGCCCCAGCATCCCGTGCCCTCAGTATCTGCAGCCCTGCTGTTGCCCATAGATGTCTCCAAGTCTTGACATGCAAGGCAAAGGGTTTGCTTGGGAAGCTACTACTGCTTTTTCCTCTTTTTTTCCCTGCTGAGATTGTGTTCCTGGTGCTGGAACCTTCATCTTTAATCACAAGGAGAAGCTAATTACTGTCTTGCACGTCCTCTCCCAGGAGTGTTCCCCCTTAAATAACTCTGGGCTGTTAAGTCACTGAAGATACAACAACAGATGTGCAGTAAAGTGGTTTCTTTTCCCCTTTTCCATGAGCCTCCAGGCTCAGTGTGTCTGGGAGAGGAATCTGCAGTCATCCTGGTAGGAAATGAGTCCCTGCCCTGACAGCGAAGGGCTCTGTTGGTCCCCTCACTCCTGAGCTGATCCCTATAATCCGTCTGCTGATTTCACACCACTAACCACGATGAGAGTGCTTTCCTCGCCTTTCAGCCTGGTGTTTCTACCTTCCTGATGCCCACCTGCTGCTGCAGATAGCGGCCACAGCATCCAGTTTGCATTAGCACCTGCAAAATTGGGCTAAAATCCCTTCACCTCTCCACAGGGCACGGCAACAAGGGACTTAACACTGCAGGAGGAGAACAGCAGTGGAGCAGTGAGCACGCTGGGAAGATGCCCACACCCGGAGGGCTTATACAGGAGACCAAAAAGTCCTTTCTAAGTGGGACATCACTGGAAACACAGCGGAGGAAAGGAACTTCAATCACTGCCATGCCACCATCTACCCTCTTCCCAGCCCTGGCAAAGCAAATGCCTCTTCTTCCTGATTTACCACTGGGAATCCAAGGGATAAATCACAGCAGACATTTGGCTGGGATGCGGTTGTCCCCTCCTGGAAGGACAATCCCTGCTTCTTCCCTCACCCTCTGCATGCTTCCAGCTTGTGAGGGACTCTCAATCCTGGCGCTTGCACCGCATCTTTGATCTGCTATCACAGCATCAGTGTTAAACTGTATGTCCCATAAAGAACCCTGCACCATCTGGTTACATCAGATAAGAGGAAGATAATGAACCACATGCTTTCCCAGCTTTGAATGTGGAGAGCATGGATGATTGCGTCCCACCATTGGCATGGTAACACGGCTTGGCTCCTGCTTCTTCAGGTGCTTGAACTGTCCATCACTGCTGAGTGATCTCCACAGCATTGAACTGGCGTGGTCTTGGGTCCTGCCCGTCACCAATGCTTCCTCGAAAAGCAAGATTAATGACTGCCCCCATTTAATTCGTTAACACTCGCTAATGGGAGCTGCAAGAGTTCAGAAAACCAGGGGATGAGACACTGAGAGGCATCATTATCGCTCTCAAAATTAAACACATTTCTGCCGTGGGAGGCCGTGTGTTCATACCCAAATCCAGGAGGAGCCTGGTGCCTCTGACTGCTTTGTAAATGATCAAGGGGGGGAAATGAAAAGAGAAACAAGTGGGGTTTCTGGCACACATACACAGAGCTTGGCATCCCCGCATCCATACCACGCGTCTCTCAAGCCTGCAGCACCATTGAGTATATCCTCTTCTCCCTTAGTCTGAGATGCTCCAGACAATCCCCACTCTTCTCCCTCTTGGTCTGATGCCTTTTCATTTAGCCAACAATCCTGCTTTAATTTCCTGGTGTCTTTTTAATGAGGCAACATGATACCACGCTGTTTATCCCCTCTTCTCCTCTACCTGTGTCTCTAATGTCACTTTAACTGGTGTTCTCAACACAGCCAGGCTTCAAAACCCATGTGTCCCATGTAAAACCCCTCAGCTGGCTGTGATTTCCCTCTAGGAAATGCACATTTGATGTTGAGAAAAATGGAATTGAATCAGAAGTAGAACAGAGAGCACAAACCAAGGAGGGGTTTTAAGCACCATGGTGAGGATGCTTCTCCCTCTTGGATATCAGCATTTTCCCAAGGGAGGGATTAAGCACAGGTCCCTTTGCTACCCCTTTGCCCCCAGGACACCCGTGCCCAAGCTGCCTGGGCTGTTAACAGGGATTAACATTTAGCTGGCATCTTTTTCCCTGTGCTCCGAAACCCTTTTCCCATAGGGATGAACATTTCCCATAGGGATGACCAGTGTGAGGAGCACATTGTGCTGGCGCCATGCCAGTAAATTCAGCCTCTCTTTTCTTTGTGACCCACTCTATTCACCCCAAGGTTTTAGCCCCAGAGGGATGCAGTGGGGCTGGGGGAGACACTTACTCCTCTGGGAACGGGCACAGCAGAAGGCGACGATGGTGGCCATCAACACCAGGAACGCCACGCCGGCCCCCACAGCCACTCCGATGATCACCGCCATCGGCACCGACTCTGCAAGAGGAAGGAGATGGAGCATGAAGCCGGGATGAAGGTTGGAGAAGTGGCTTTTCCCCATGGGACCCACCCCCGGCTACTGGAAAGAGGCTCGGTGGTGAGCATGGGGAGGGTTATGGGGCCAAGTGGACCTCCTTCCCCGCTCCCTTGTCCTGGCATGGGTGACACTGGCACAGGCTGCTGCGGGACACTTGGGATCGCTCTGTGCCTCAGTTTCCCCTGGGAGGGATTGAAGAGGAGGGAGCCTGAAGAGCAGGTCAACAACTGCTCTCGATAGCACCCTGCGGGTAAATGAATGAGTAGCTCTAAAGGATGAGAAGTGCAAGAGAAGACGGTGTGTTAATATTGTTAAGGAAGAGGAATGGCATTAGAGCAGGCTGGGAGAGAGCCAGGGTGGAGGGATGGAGTTGGGCACTGAGCCTGCCTGCCAGAGGCTGTAGCTCAGCTCTTAGCCCACGCTGTTAAGTCTATATGGATGAATTAACCCAAGAGCCATCATTCACAGCCTCTGCCTGGTTTATATCCCCATCTCCTGCCTTTCCCCTTGGCTTGTCAGCTCTGTCATCCTTCCCTGAACCCCTGAAGGTGCTACAAGGACTGGGACAGCAGGGATGGGCAGAGGCCAGGCAGCTGAGCAGGGGTTACGTGCTTGCATCCTTCTGCCTACAATAACTTTGTAGTTGGGCTCCCAGCGGGGATTTCAGAGAGCGGCTCAGCCAGCAAAGCTGATTTATTTGCGCAGATCCAGGCAGCAGCTTGCGAAGGAAGGGGAGGGTGGAATATGAATTCACAGTTATGGAGAGAGGGTCAAATTCGCAGCCCAAGAGCCTTGTTATCTCCCTGCTCGGTTCCTCCGGTCCCTCAAAACACAGCTCCTACCTAATGGTGAGTGTTGGGCTGGTGCCTGCTCTCTGGATTATTGCCAGGCAGCAACAGGCAGCACTCCTGCTCGCAGGACACCAGTGCTGGTTACCACAAATCACCTTTGTTGGCTGGGATGATCTCCCCAGAAGCAGCAGATATCTATAGGCCTCCATTCTTGTTCTTTCTAAGCACCCTATAGGCTCTTATGAACCCACACGAGGCCAAAAGATGGGTAACCCTTTCCAGGATGGCTGGCTAAGCCGGGTGAGCGTGTCCTCACCGCTTTCCTGGACACCTCCAATGTGTGATTTCCCCTTTCAAATGGATGGGATGAATTTAGGGAAAGATGGGTGCAGACAATTGATCCTCCTTCCTCCTCCTCTGTGCAGATGGGGACGCGCATGCTGTTGGTACAGGGGTGATCTACCCGAGAAGCAAAACGCAGCAGCCTCATGGCTGCCACTTGACTGGGTGAAGAAGAAACCATTTCTCATTGTCCACTGGTGTGGAGCTGGTGATGTCCACGTTTAATCCTGGACTTGAGATCACTTAATAGCACTTCAGTGGTCCCTGATGTTATTCCCTTTTTAGTGGCTGGGGAGCTGGGGAACAGAAAGGTTTGCAGAGCGGAGACTGGACCACAACAGCATCCTAATCCATGCCCCAGTCACGGCCCTGCAGCTTTCCTACACCCCTTTGTGCCCCTTCCTGCCCTGCCCTGCTGGGCCAGGAGGAGGACACCGGGTCCTCAGGCGTGGTAATGGCTGGGGACAACCCACATTCACCGTCAGCTCATGATTTCCATACCTGCTTGAATACCAGCTCCTGATTTCATTTCCGTACCTGTTTGAAAATAAAGCAAGTGTCCACAGCCTTGCACAGCCCAAGCGCACACGTCAGTCCTGAGCGCTCAGCCCTCTGCTCCGCCTTCTGCTCCGAGCACAGGGATGTTCCCATGAAGGGGATGTCCTCTGCCACCCTACAGCAGCCTCAGCCACCCTACGGTGTCCCCCTGCCCAGGGCAGGGATGTCCCTAGCAGAGATCTCGGATGTGGAGCCGGCTGTGGACTTGGATGCTGTGGAGCAGGCTCGGACCCGGCCACCCTCCGCCGGGACCCAGGCTCCCGCTGACTGGCAGACGACCTGGAAAAACCACTGGCTCTGTTTGCATTGGAAGAAGCCCAAGGCTAATTTTAAGGGGTTCATTTAGCTCTGATCTAATCTGGACGGCAGCCTCGCCTATAAATCACGGCTTAATGAGAGCAGTCCACCTGCCTGCCCTGGCATTTAATATAATAGAAGAGGACTGGAGTTCCTCCAGGAGCTAAGTGTTTGTCACAAAAGCCATCACCCTCCCTTGCTATGGAGAGTGGAAATCCCTTGGCCATCCCCTTGGGATTGCTCGAGGTGCCTCTGAAGCTGGCTGGGTAAGCCCAGTCCTGCAAAACACGTGCTGGCATGGTGGCTGGTGGCCAGGATGGAGGGTTGCCACCAGCTCAAACACCTTCCTCTGTGCTCTGTGGAGCAATGGGGTCTGGAGGGAGCAGCCATTCCTGTTTCTTCAAGGCTATCACCTTGTATTGTGGGGCAGGGAGTGAGGGGTGCAGGATCGTCCCATGCACTCCAGCTTTAGCAGGGTGAGTAAAATCAGGCAATATCATATCAATCAGAGACTTTGCAGGGCTTGTTCTACCTCCTGACTTTTGGCAGGACCAGGTACCCTAAGGATGCAATCCATTTAGCATGGTTGGAGCGTTCTCACCATCCTTCCTAACTTCCTCTGATATCCCAAGAGCTCTCCTGAGCACCTCCTGCCTCTCACAGCATCTCCCCACACTTACGGCCCATCCAGGTGCTAATTCCCACTGCCCAACAGCCCCACCGGCTCCCCAGCGATGCCCACCTTGCTCTTTGAGCCGGATGATCTCCGTGTCGGAGCCGAAGCTGTTCCAGGCAGTGCAGTTGTAAATGGTTTGGAAATCAGCCCGGACAATATTGCTGATGGTCAGCGTGGAGATGACACCCTCATCCGTGCTCACCGTCTCCACCGTGTAGCGTCCGGATGTCCCAGACTCCAGGACGTTCTCCTTCCAGGACCAAGCCTGTCAAGCAAGAGGGGGATAAGCCTGGGGCAGGTCTGCCCACTGTAGGGCACCTAAAGGTGCTCAAGGCACCCACCGTGCCCATGGGATGCTACTCACAATTCGGTCTGGTGGTGGGGTGCTGCGGATGAAGCATTTGATCTGCCCTTTCTGGCCATGCAGGGCATGCTGCGTCTGGGTGCTGGAAATGATGGGTGGCCCTGGAAGAGACAGGAGAGAGCTGCTGGCATCTCGCATGGGTGGCTGCAATACAAGGTGCTGGTGGTGATGGGTGGGTGTTAGCAGAGCCACAAAAGGACATTGGGGCGCCCCTTTGTGGGGATACATGGAGCAGCAGCTCCCTTGCCTCCTGTGATGCTCCCCAGGGGCTTAAGGAAGCAGCAGGAGGGCAGGAGGAGGCACTGATGGGCAGCTGCTACCTGGAAGCCACCATCAGTGACCTGCAACCAGCCTGCCCAATGCCCTGGAGGGATGTCTGCAGGAAAACCCCAAACCATTCTAGGATTCTATGATTCTATGCCCAAGCTGGCAATGTCAGCTTGCCCTGGCCTTCACTCTCCGTGTCTGGTGCAAGAACCATGCCAACAGCCAAATGAGATGGGCAGATGGCCCTAAACGTGTGCTGGGGCTTTCTTCTCCTGGATGGGACATGATGGGGACCTTTTGGGTCCTGTCATCCTCCTAAGGGTGGCACAAGGCATGCAAGGATGAGCTTCTTGGTTAGCTAAACACGTGCTCACTGATGAACCTAATGCCAACAGAGTCAAGAGCAATGATGGGATCTGTAGGCGAGGCCTAAATAATGATAATAAAAACATCTCTTTATTTCAATGGTTGTATGTGGCTTATAAATTCTGGAAGCACTCCAAGACTGGGTGATGCTGGAGAAAAATGGCTTAATAATCATTAAAAGGATCATTTTCCCCAAGGCGAGTGGATTTTAACTGGCACAAATGCCAATGGCTTTGGGTTTTATTATTGCTTCAGGACTTCAGAGATGAAGGCTTATCATCCCGATAATAGTGTATGACTAAAGACCATTTGTGAGATGAACATGCCCAGAAATAATAGCATGAAGTTGCAGCCTCTTCACATTTGGGGCCGGAGATTGATTCTCCATCAGGCTCTGGCTCCTTCTGAAAGCTGCCAATCTCAGGCTTGGCATTCGGTGCTACGTGTGAGACAGCCCACAGGCAGGAGAAAGGCTTTAAACAATGTTGCTATGGATATAAATGATGGAGCTATTGGTTGTGTTTATTTTTAGCATGCTGGTGCCTATTTATTTGTGTGGTCCTGGCGGCTGCTGACTCAGGAGCCTTGGAGCAAGGAAAGGGTGGTTGAGACTTCTCTGTCCTGCTTGAGTCCATATGAACCTTTCCTTCCTGGCCCTTGCAACCTTGGCAATGGGTTGGCAACAGAGCTTGGTTTAAATCCTTGCTTCCTGCCATTGGGAGACACCTTCCACTAGAGCAGGTTGCTCCAAGCCCTGTCCAACCTGGCCTTGAATACTGCCAGGGATGGTGCTGCCACAGCTTCTCTGGGCACCCTGTGCCAGTGCCTCAGCACCCTCATAGTGAAGAATTTCTTCCTTTCTAACCTAAATCTCCCCTGTTTCACTTTGAACCCATCACCCCTTTTCCTATCACTACAGTCCCTGCTGCAGAGTCCCTCTCCAGCATCCTTGTAGCCCCCTTCAGACACTGGAAGCTGCTCTGAGGTCTCCACGCAGCTTCTCTTCCCCAGGCTGAACAGCCCCAATGTTCTCAGCCTGTCTTCAAACGGGAGGTGCTCCAGTCCCTGATCATCCTCATGGCCTCCTCTGGGCTTGCTCCAACAGCTCCATGTCCTTCTGATGCTGGGAACACCAGAACAATGCTCAGCACTGCAAATGGGGCCTCACAAGAGCAGAGGGGAATTAAATCCTGAATTAGCCATCTGGAGTTTTCCAGCTCTTCTAACAAACCTTTTCTTGCAGACCCTGGATGCTAGATAATGCATTGGCAGCCTGTACTGCAGGCAATCCTGCTGTGAAGGTGATCTTGGGGTGCTTCTCCTACCGTGATGGGAGCTGCAACCAGGTTTGCGTGCAGTCAGGAGCATCGAGAGGCTTTGGCTCATGCGGGGGCTGTAAATCCAACTGATTTATGATGGCACCAACAGCTCCTTGGTTCCTTCTTGCCTCTGCTGCTCCTGCCCTGCCAAATGCTGCTCGTTTGCATAATCCTCCTTCCCATTAACCAGGCTCTGAATCATATCTGCTTCCTTTCAGGCTGGTGGCCTCACACCCTGGCACGGGGATGGGCTGCTCTCTGCATCCACAGAGCCGGCTGGAAGGCTGCAGTGGGGAGAGCAGGAGGATGCTCTCATCCCAGAATCCTGCTGCCGTGATTCCTGACAGCTCTGAGAGTGGATGGGCAGCTGCAGAGGGATTGCAGGCTCAGATGACGATCCCTCAGTCGGGGTCTCTGTGCTTTCAATAGCATGGATCAGCCCTTCTGAAGCCCGTGTGCACTGATCAGAGTCTGCGCAGCTCGCCCAGAACAGGCAGCTCTAAATGCCTAATTTTAGTGTGACGAATCCCAGCCCACAGAGGAAGGCACCTGGTTATACCGAGACAATTGTATCACCCTCCGGATTTAAAATCACTTGAAAATACGAGGCACTCAACTTCCCTTTCAAATTACAGCAGGAAAGACGTTCAGCAGAATTCATTAGCTGGATTAGACACACCATGCCGTGCTCCGGCGCTGGAGACCTGCTCTCACCTGCCAAGCCCCAGTGCTTGGTGGATGTAGGGCATGGGGATGCTGCTCTGGGGCTGGCCCACCTTGGTTCTCCTTGTTTGGAGGGCCAGGAGACCATCTTGACGTGGAGGTGTGGAATTCCCCCTTGGCGTGGGGTCCAACGCATTGTGTCCTTGGGGTTGCAGCAGACCTCAGTGTTGGATGCACATCTGAGTGGATGGGATGCTGCAGGCAGGCAGCTCCTGGGAGATGCTCAAAGCAGAGCAGTGAGCCTCACAACACGGGTTTCATGTGCTCCTCCATCAGCTCTGGAAGGTGAAAAGCTCAGCAGTGGTGTAAGCTGCAAAGCTCTTTCCATGCCACACGCTCTAAATGGCCCCAAGCCTGCTGAGTGCGTTGTCTGCACTGAAGGCAGCCGTGTGCTTGGTAGGTGTCAGGAAATGAGCAGCTTCTATATTTGTGCTAATTTGTTGCTTTGTTTTCCACGAGCAAGCTTAATTGTAATTAAAACCCAGCAGCCAGCGGCGAAGGAGCATACAGGCGCCGAGGAGCCGAGCTGAAGTCAAGGGAGTAGTTGGTTTTCAGTCCCCTGCTGCGCTGCCCTTGGCTTCCCTTTCTAGCATTATAGAATCTCACAGTTTGTTGGAAGGGATCTTCAAAGGTCAGCTAGTCCAGCCCCCCTGCAGTGAGCAGGGACACCTTCAGGTTGCTCAGAGCCCTGTCCAGCCTGACCTTGGATGCTTCTAGGGATGGGGCATCCACCTATCTGCATTATCTGCATTTAAAATGCTGCTGCCTGTGCTGCTTCCCTGCTCATTTTCTTCTCTATGTGACAGCGAGCGGGGACTGAAGCCTGCCAGTTTGTCATGCAGGTGAGAGACAATGCAAAATTCATACTCTATTTATACCATTCGCAGCCTGCCTGGCTCTTTCCCTCCCGTATTTAGGCTGGAATTTGTTATCGGCTGCTGCAGGGTCCTGGCAGGGTCATCATTAAACTCCAGAGCTCTGAAGTGCTTCCCAACTAACTCCTGAGCTTAGGTGCAGGTTCAGGACACATCCTGAGCCCCAAGCAGCTGTGGAGGAGCTATATAGCACTGCTGCCTCCCATAGGTACCCTCACGTGGGCTCTGGGAGAGTGATTAGGCGGCTGCTGCTGGATTCGGGCTCAATTCCCAGCTCTCCAGCTGTACAACAGAGACAACAGTGCTCTCTGACCTTGCAAGGGGTTTGCAAGATAAATCTATTAAAGATTTAAAGATGCCAGCTCCCAACTACTCAATAAACCCCTGTTGATAATAAGGAGCATAGATAATGTTGGGGATTTTTGCTTTAACCCATGCATCTCCAGGAGAATGAATGCAAAATCCAATCCACTCACATTGCTTGCAGGGCAGGACCTTTCCCTCATCCAGCTGTGGGTGGGGTTTGCTCTGAAAGCTAATATCCAAGGGGATAATTTGGCAGTGGGAGCAGTAAAGGGATGAGACAGAACAGCCATAGGGAAGCAAGAGGTACCATTGACGGTGAGTGTCACCTCCCGCTCGCCCGCGCCCACCCGTGGCACCACGGCTCGGCACACGTATTTCCCAGCATCTTCCTGGCGGACAGACTTCAGGGTCAGCTTGTTCTCATTGCTCAGGACCTGGAAGAGAGCAAGGGGTTCCTCTTGCAGCCACCTTGTTTTCCCTTTGCCTCTCCCAAATGGGATTCCAGGCATTTTCCAGCCTGACATCCAAAATCCTGCCTCATGGATGCACTCATGCTTCCATCCAAGATATTACAAAGGCAATAAAGCTTTTATTGCTTAATGCACTTCTCTGGACTAACGGGGGACACTCACTGCAGGCTTGCAATGCTACATTGTCCCCTCCACTTGGAGGATCCTCATAGGTCCAGCCAGGAACTCCCAGCCCCTAGGTATGGGCTTTGCTCCATGGGGAGCATCATGCAGCACCTCATGCTCTGAACATGCCATTCCCCACCATCCCAGCAGCAGTCCTTACCACTCCTGAGCCTCGCTTCATCCAGACGATGGTGAGAGATGGGTTCCCAGTCCAGGCACAGTTGAAGACCGCATCTGAGCCCAGATCAACGAGGAGGGACTGAGGTTCTGTCGCCATCCTGGGCCCAACTGCGCAGAGGAGACCGCAATTACCTCCCAGTGATGGGCTGTGTCAACCAGAAACCCTCAAACCACACAGGTCCCTGTGCCAGAGGAACCAGTGGTAGGTCTTGCTGGACCTATGGGTCACAGACAGATAAAACCCAGCAAGTCCTGGTCACCCCGGGCAAGCCAGACCTGGCCGTGTCCCCTTCCCCTTAATTTTCAGCCTCAGCCTCAAGCTGACCCATCACTTACAGTAGACATCCACGGTCCTGCTGATGTTTGTGCTGCCCAGTGCGTTGGTGACCTCGCAGGAGACGGGCTCAAAGAAGAAGGTGTGATCCACGATGGTTTCATAGAAGTCACCAGATGCTTCCTTTATCACCTGGCCCTTTTTCGCCCACCTATTGAAGAAGAAAGAGCATCGTGATGGTGCTGTTCTGTGTCATTCACATGTGTGTGTGATGGTAGAGACTTGCTGGCCCAGCAGACAGGTTTCAGTGCTGGGGAGCAGCACACCACAGGGTGCCTGCTGTTGCCCTGGGCTTTAGGAGGGACATACATTTGTCCTCAGCATCATGCACTTCCCCAGGGATGCAGGGATAGCCGTAGGGTTTGGAGAGGAGACAACAAACTGATGTGTACATATATCCCTACAGAAACCTTTCCAAAATAAACCCAAATTGCTCTTTCCCCGTGAGAGCCTGTTCCACTGGAAAAGCACCTCATTCCTTAAAAGTGTGGGACATAGATGGAAGACCTCGATGATAGGAAGGATGGGACATGGAGGGTCTCTGTTGATGAGGAACTGCAGTACCAGGAGAGCAGTCCCTTTCTGAACCAACCAACAATCACTGATCCTTCCACATCAAACCACTAAAAACCTTTTCAGCTTCCCCTCACTTTTACCCTTTTCTTCCTTTTATATTTTTCTAATCAAAAAGAACTTTATCCCTTTAAGGCAGCTGAAATAACATTACCCTGAAAAGCCAAGCTGGCATTTGCAACACCGCAACTTGCAAATTGTCTTGGAGAACAAGCTGTCAACTCAGCACTTGAATTAAGCCGCTGTTTGCCAAACAATGAGCAAATGTGACCTAATGGGGCACCATCTGGCAACCTGCCACTCTGGAGCGGGTGGGAAAGACAGGAGATGCTGTCAGGCATGTGAAACTCCAGCAGCTCTTTGGGGGAAGGGAAAGAAAGCACAGGCAGCAGCCCAGGGAAAACATATATAACCATCCTCCCAAAACAATTGACAGGTAGATTAGAGGGAAGAGGATTTCCCTGAGGAATCTCTGGCTTCATCTGGGTGGGTTGGGATGTTTGGATTGGGGAAGATTCAGGCACTGGGAGCTGGGCTTGTCCCATCAAGCTGCAGAGAGATGAGCCAGTGGGGTGGTTTTGGTGTCCCCTTCAAGGCAAACAGCATCTGCTCATGGGCCTCCCAGGGGTGTCCTGCTCCTGCCTTTACTGCTCTGCTCTGCTTGTCCCCACCTCTCTGCTATGGGTTCCCCTTGCTGCCCTAAAGGCAACCAAAGACTACTGGAGCTAGATGGAGCTCAGGAGAGGGTCTGCGGGCACAGAGAGCTTCCCCAGGTGCCTCTATGGGGCTGGAATGAGGGTTAAGGCTGGAAACACTCCAACAGTGCTGCTAGAACAAATCCTTTCTGTGACTGAGAGTGTGAATGTAACAGAATGAGGACAGCTGACCTGCAAGGCTTCATCCACCATCTGATGACACAAGCATTTCGAGAGAGATGTATTAGCGGTACAGATGCAGCCGATTTGTAGGCACTTATCTGCCCTCTCATTTCATTTATCTTTGCACCTCTAACAGATGCTGACTGGCCACTCCAGCTTCCCCACCCTCCCCACGCTCCCCCTTCAATAATTAATCAGGAGATGTCACTTCTATTTCTAGGGCTGTGCTTCATGTGTTAATGAGGGAGCTTCCTCCTAGGGAAGAACCAGCACAAGCAACACCTCCCAATGGTTGGAATGCTGCATGATGCTCTGGTGACGCTTTTCTCCTTCCAGAGGGAATTGCGGCCCAAGCCAAGGGGTCAGCTGGTTTCAGCATCATGCTTCCCTGCCTTGCCCTGCTGCCTTTCTGCCGCAGGAACGATGCTGCAGGGGGTTGGAACAGGATGAGCTTTAAGGTCTTTTCCAACCCAAACCAGCCTGGGATTCTATGAAGCCATTTCCTGGATGTTGCAAAGAAAAGCAAAATGGAGAGCAAGGTTTCCAACAGTCTTTTGGCTTTGCAGCACCTTGGGAAAACACAGAGCAACAACCATGGCACGGTGCTCTATGGATTTGTTCAAACCCCATTGCTTCCGCAAAACTGGATTTCCCGAGCGCGGAGATGTGTCACGAACAGCAATTCTTCGTGCTTCAGCAGAGATCAAGGTTCTTGCTCCAGTTTTCCAAGGCTTAACACTGCTAAATCAATGTGGCTGAACAAGCAGTATAGATCTTTTATAATGTCAAATTGGTTTTTAATAACGACGCCGGATAACCCTCTTGTAAAGTTTCCCGTGATGTGCTTGTGGACAGCCAGAAGGCAAGTTACTCATGTTTTTACAAGCCCATAACATGTCTTACTCACCTATTAACCTTTCAGTAACTATTTATAAACACAATCTGAATAAAATGGAGCCAAGAAGATAAAGAGGATGCTCTATCAGCCCCATTCACCACCTCCACTGCTTTGGCTCTTCATGCATTGGCCTTGTTACATAGAGCCTGGCCCCAGCCCATCCTGCCACCTCTGAGAGCAGGGGATTCTTTCATTTATATTGCTGCCTTAAAGGTATTTATAGATTGCAAACATGTCACCCGGGGTCTTTTCCAGACTATTAATTTACCTGTTTTAGTCTCTCCTCATATGACTCAGCCACTAACTCAGCTGTCATTTTTTGCTGCTGGTTTTCTTCCTAAGCCAAAGAATATTGCAGGGATGGTAGGAACAGGTCTGTGCAGAGAGGGGCAAGAGTCTGCCCATGGGGATCTGCCCAAAGGACCTGTTCCTATGATTCCCAATTCTCCAAACTCACCACTTCTCCCCACTACCACATGTCATAAGGCCAACACAGATCTTGCCTCCTACCTATTGCTGTCCCTCATGCCCTTGGGCTTTGCACATAACCTGCTTGTGTTTTCCTCTGGCCTCTCTGGATGGAGTGCCTAATGCCTTCCAACTCAGTATCTTCTGGAAATTGAATCAGCCTGGGTGATGGAGCAAAACAGTTTTCAACCACGAAACAGATATTTTGACCCAGGCTTCAAAGGGGTTATTACAGACAGCGCTGACAAGCCAGTGATTAAAGAATGGGAAAACCCCCCAAACCTGTACTGCTGGTTTTAATGCTTAAAGAGGGGACGGGACTTTTCTAAGGCGACATTCTGCATTTTCTGACTACATTGATTGCTTCCTAGCTAAGAGTACATGCAAGCAAATAGGAAAGGACAGTTTGGGATATGTTGGCTCAAAGCGATGCTGTGGCTTGTTTATGGCTTTCATACCTCAGTGTTCCTCCAGTGATCTGCTCTGGTTTCCAAAGGAAAGCCAGGATGAAGCACCTGGGGTCTCAGTGGAAGATGCTCAGCCAGGACTCATTCAGCACAAGGGGGTTTTACTCTTTTTTATCCCAAAGGATCCTATTTTTGGCTGGGCTTTCTGGCTCATGGAGCTAACTGCGTTCACAACAAGAGCGGAACATGCCCTGTTAGAGCATTGGTACATGGAGGAGCATCACTAGCAAGCACGTCGTCTGCCTTAGTGATGCCCAGGCTCACCATAACAAATAAATTCCTCTGTGTGCTGTACAAGGACTGGTAATTCTTCAACAAACAGCGTGTGTGAACAAGCTATTTACTTTACAGCCCTGGGAAGGCTGTGGGACTCGTACGTGCTCTTTATAAAGCTCCTCATCACACCACAGCTCTCACCGGCATCTCCCCGCAGCACAGGAACAACAGGAGAGCATCACAGCACCCACCCTGCAGCACGGGCTCTCTGAACCCTGCAGTGCTCACCAAACATTACTCAAACCCATGCTGCAGGCTCCTCAGGAGGTGTTTTTGCTGTAGCCAGCAGCACATGTGCCCCTTGAACCAGACCTCGCAGCAGATCGGCTGCTCTGGTGCTGTACAACCTGTGGCAGTGGAGTGGATCGTTTTTAACTAACAATGCAAAATAAAGCACTTGCCTGCCGTATAAATCATGTTTACTAAGAACTACTTAAAAAAGACAAATATTTTCTTGGACGCATGTTAATTGCTTAATAAAAGTACAGAGAACACCCACAAATACCTTAAATAAATGCATAGGCTGAGGGAATGAATTAATTAACATTTCATTCCTGGGAATGGCTATTAATTGCTACAAATTGCTCAGAGAATGGGTTTGTTGCTTTATTGCCAGCAGTACCTTCAACTCCTACTGCTGTAATGTGACAGTCCCCTCTCACCCTCAGATAAGAGCTGCCCCTGTGTGGGATGCCGGACCCCACATCCCTCCACTGCCCCTGTAATCCCAGCATCCTCCATGGGGAGGAGTGGATGGAGGAGGGTGTTTCATGTATAATGGAGGTCCAAGAAGGGATAAGGACAGCAGATAGCTTGTGCTGGCAGATTGCAGAGCATCTCCCATGAGTGACAACCTTGTAAGAAGTGACTGAGCAAGCAACATGGCCCAAGCAGTGTCTCGCTACCCCCCTGCATGACTCTGGTGTGATGCATCACGCACATTATTTCTTTATTAAGAGCAGATTTCCATAATAGTGATCTATGGGGTTATTCCTCTTCTCCTGTTTGCTCCCTCCCTAATGAAGATGTGTGGACCCTGTACAGCTGCTCAGCCACACATCTGCCATCCTCCCTCCGTGCTGATGCAGTGGGTTCATTTATCAGCCAGCGCAGGCAATAGGTAATCTCTCTGCCATCTAAATTACAAGGCTGGGCCTTCCAGCTTGGGTTTAATCAAGTTCAGGGGGGCAGAGCCCTGAGCAAAGTGCAAGCATCCTTGCTGGTGGCTGGCAAAGATGATGGCTGGGGGAGCAAAGATGATGGTACCCATCATACTCAAGGAAAGGTTTCCACGCCTCCAGCTCCCTCCCTGACAAACCTCCATCCATTCATACACAGCTGCTGCAGTGATTGCCTCTTCCCAAACCCCTCAGTCTCCAGTGCAAGCATCTCTGCTCTGCCACAAAACAAACCCCAGGTCCTAAGGGTGGAGATGCTGCACCTCAGAGCAGAGATGCCAACTTTGTTAATCTCCCCGTGCCTATTTCTTTTCCCCCATGTGTTTTTTTTTCTTCAGAAACAAATAAACAGTGAGAAAGATTGCAACCTTCTCCCAAATATCAAGAGTTCAGGCTTGAATCCTGACAAAGATGTGTTTGGTATCTGATTGCACTCGCTGTGATACACCAGTTGCTGCTGCTGGGGTTTGATTGTTTTTAAACACTCTGGGGTTTTGATGATAATAATACCACCTCACTGTGCAGAGGAAACCTCTGGCTTGATTTCCTGTCTAATCTCAGCTTCGACGTTCCCCCTCCTGCCAAGCCAGGGGGCTGGCGATGAGCCTGATTGCTCATCAAACTGCAGTCTTTCAGGGAGGTGCCTGTCTTGGGTGCACCTCCTCCTTTCTATCAGCATGGGTGGGAAATAGCAGTGAGGGGCTACTCAGAGCTCCCCAAATCATGCCTTAAGATGTGCAATAGGAGTTCAGCTCTCTGGAGAGCAGTGGGGCAGTGATGGGCAGGAACACCCCAGGGTTGGTCTGTGCTGCCCGTGGCACAGGAACCTGAGCTGAGAAGGTTTCTCTCTCCTGGACAACACAATTAAAGCCATGTCACTGGTACAGTCTGTACAAGCCGGGTTCATTTTTGGTGAGAAAACGATCAAAACAAGCTTTTACTAAGCACAGTCAGAACAAACTGGCCACAGAAGTGGTGAGGAAGAAGTAAACAAAGCTGTTAAGTTGTCAATGACTTGACTGATCAAACATTAAAGCTGCTGATGAACAGTGCAGATAATCGATGGTGTGACCCTACACGCAGCCCTGGACCAGGCATGACCAGGGTTTGCAGCTGATGCTGCATGGGCCTGTGTGCGTGCCTGACATGCAGGGTGGCCATGGACCACATGGGTGGCTCGGCCCACTTTTAAGCAGAGGTGTATCCAAGGGTGCTGCTTGGGGAATTAATTAAATCAACAATAACTGATTCCAACTGCAATCACCAAATCACCTCTGGTTTACTGGAGCACAGAGAGAGAAGGAGATGCTAATAACTTCATCCTCCATTTAAACCCCCTTCTTGCCTCTGAAAACTGCAATAAAGGAGTGAAGAGGGAATGAAAAAATGAAACCCTTTAGCAAAGCACCTGCTTTGCTGGTGCTGAGGTAGGTGCAGCCCCTGTCACCATCACAGGACCTTCTTGCACATCCTACCTCATCATTCAAGGCCAGGCTGAATGTGAGTCTGAGCAACCTGATTGAGTTGAAGATGCCCCTGCTCATTGCAGGGGGGTTGGACTACACGACCTTTGAAGGTCTCTTCCAACCCAAACTGTTCCATGTTTCTATGGTTCACACCTGGATGTTCCCTGCCATATTCCCCACCCTCTGGCATGCAAGCAGAAAAAGCTCAAACAGAGCTGAAGGCCTCTTAAATCAACGACTTTCCCGACTCAGAAGCTGTGAGAGGATTCATTATTTATACTGCAGAAACACAAAAGCTTAGCATATTTTAAGCTGTCTGAAACCACTTCAAGGCAACTCTTCCTCTCTCTTCTTTCTTTTTTTTCTAACAAAACACACTGAGATGGCTCTGAATCGAGCGGCGGGAGGAAACTTTCGTCTTCTTCCCAAAGAGAAAATAAAATGGAGGGATTGAGGGAGAGAAAGAGAAGAACCCCCTGCGATCCAGCTTGGGATCACCAAGGAACGCCCCTCAAGCATTCTCAATAACCCTTCCATAGTCTCTTTCCTGATGATGCGTGGAGGTTACGGCAGTAGGAAAAGTGAAGGAGGCATCTCTGCTACTTCGTAAGAGCAAGCACACGCAACCAGCTCCTTCAGAGGCAGCCGGACAGGAGGTGCCGAGTGCTGGGTGTCTATTTCTTTCCTCCTTCTCCCCCTTTTTACATTTTCAATTTAGTCACAGCATCTCTAATTTCCTTAGATCTGAAGCCACCTCATGAGACTGGAAGGGAACGATATAGAAGAAAGATGAGAGGGGAAAAAAAAAACAACCCCGCCAGTAATCTTGTAAAAGTCAGTTTTGAAAAATCAATTTTCTTGTGTGACAAGATTTGCTTAAGGCTTTTCGTTCTGTGAAATCAGCCCATCATCCTGCGGGAATGCATGAAGGAAGTGGCAAGTGTGGTTTGGAATAACTCAGATTAAAGACTGCTAAATTAGGCTTGAAAAGCTGCTACCTCTTCTCGCACAGGGAGGGGAGATCTGACCGGAGGAGCCAATGATGCTCCCTTCCCAGGAACATGTCTTGAATGAGAGGTGGCCAACAAGGCTGGTAGAACACAACCCTCAGAGCTCTCAGAATCATAAGGGTGTTTAAAAGAAGTGTTAGCAGCTTTGCTTGGTGGCCAACCATAAGGTCTTTTTTAGCACCCACAGATTCGGGTGCAAAGTTTGCTTGAAATGAGATGCTTTGGAGACAGGTTCACTCCAACGTTGGGAAACTGCAACGCATGGGCAAAGCCTGGAAATCAACGCCTGTCCAATGGGATGCTGGTGGTCCTGGATGGGATTGGAGATAGCCATAACCATGGTGCATCCCCTGTTTCAGCGAGCCCTTCTGAAACACAACAGCAAACCCCTTCCGCCACCTGGCTCCGTTGGAGAGGCTTCATCCAACACAGCAGTTTGGGCGTCATCACTCATTTCCTTTCGTACCTTTAATCATTTCTACATCAGGGAGTGGTGCTCAAGAGTACAAAGCACTTTCCCCTCCTCCTCTCCCCTTCCTTTCTCCCTTTCCAGCTGTCAGACTCTCTCCTCTACGCTCTCTCCTAATTAGTTCGAGCTGCCTCCGAACATCTCCCACCCGCTTGTTCCCATTATCCTGACAAGCCAGGGAATGGGAAGACAAATCTCCCCGTCCCCACACCTCTGTGAGTGAAGGGAGGCTCCTCCAACCCATCTTCCCACTCTCACCAGGAGCTGTGTGCCTCGCTGGAGCCCCCACAACAGCCCAGCCTTGCTGCAGGGATATTTATGCCTTTTATTTGACTGTATTTTCCCTTCTTTAAAGCCTGCTTTTCCCTCTCCGCCTGCCACCCTGCGCACTCCGCTCCCTGTCAGAGGGAGCTGGCAGATGGGGCTGATGCATCATGAAGGAGATCTGAGGAATTCATTTCCCCTTATTTCTTTTTCCTTTCCCCAGCTTTCATTTTCACTTCAGAGCAAAGGTCCAGTTGTCTGGGAGGAAGCTACAAAGACAAACCCGGGCAGGAAAACAGAGATAGTCAGGAAAAATGTTACAGTGCCGATAACTTGAGACCTCTGTGTGCTTTGCATTCATTTCACCCCCAGCTTTAGCTGCATTTTGTTATGTCTATAAATTAGATTTACTCTGTTGCTGCTGTGAAATGCCTGCGGGCCTCTTCCCTGCTCTGGCTTCTCTGGCTTCTCTTGCTGAGTTTGGCTGTGGGAGGCAGGAGGAGAGGTGACAGCCCTGCTGAGGGACGGCATATGGACTCACAGCGTCCTGCTGCTGGACAGACTGCAGCCCTGGCCGGAGGAGGAGGAGGGAGCAGATGGGAACAGGGAGGAGGAAGGCACCAAACTCAAGCAAAGCCCACGCACTGGTTTATACAAGCACTTTGTCCACGCTGGACTGAAGGAGGGAGCTGGTTTGGGGGGGAGAAGGTCCTAAACCTGCCAAGAAATGCAGAACTAGAGTGACCGTTTCACCTGAAGATGCTGAGATGCCTCTTGCCTGGACCAGATATCAGGTGAGCTGCTCCCCACATCATCTTTCTGCAACCCCAGCTCCCCCTGCAGTCCCCAGTGGAGATATCTAGGTATTTTATTCCTGCGAGCATGGTGCTGAGGCTGATGGACATGGGGGAGCGTGTCCGTGCTGCCCATGGACTTCACAACTTGTCTGCGGTCGCTGGCTGCTGTGCAATGTGTTTCAAGCCCTTGACAGTCCCTTTCAAATATTAATAGAGATGTGATTGTAATTTAATAAGAGCTTAATATTGCAGATCCCCCTTCCTTGGCACAGATTGCTGCGGAGACAAAAAATGTGCCAATTAGGTAGTGGCTTTAGTGATCAGAAGCTCTGGGGAATGCAGGCTACAAGGGGGATGTTCACTTTTATTCTAGGCCTTTCATGAATGGGCAGAAGAAAGCAAGCAACATACCAAACACACCAGCTCCCAGGAGCTTTTTCAAAGCCATCTGAATTTCATATTAAAACATATTCAGGTCTTATAGTGCCAGAATAGGGAAAACGGCCACTGCTGTTGCTTGTCTGCAGGCAGTGCCAGGCGTGTCCATTAAATGGATCATCTGCCACCTCTCTGTCAAAAGTTGCCAATGAAATTCATCACCCTGAATATCTGCATCAGCTTCCCACAATCGTAGAATCACAGAATCAATAATCCCTCCTGGCCTTTACAGCCTATGGAGCTGTGAATATATTCTGCAGCTAGATGGAAGTGACAGGGACAACTTTGGTGCCATGGAAGAGCATTAAACTTCCCTGGCCTTTCACAGAGATGTTGTGCAGCCAAAATACCCACAGACCCGTACTTGGGCATGACTTTTGTGAGACAGCAGATCTACCAAAGGCACATATTGCTCAATGCCCCATCCAACATGCAGAGGGAGGCTTGGACACTGTCCCCACTCAGGTGTGTTTGTGCCCCACCGTCTTTAAAGAAAACCTTTTTAAGAAGCAATTGAGTTTGGATTAATATTTGATGAGTGACAGTTGTTGGTTCAAAGATAACATAGTGTTTACAAAGAAGACGGTCTTTTCAACAGACCAAAGCCCACTGAGCAAACAAACATCCAATGCTCCTGCCGCAAACCAGAAGTGTCGGTGGTGGTGGTGGGGCTGGCTCCGAGCTCCACACAACCTAACCAGGCACCCCAATGCTGCAGCTCAAGCCTTGACCTCAGCTCAAGCTCCCCAAGCTGATGGATGCATTAAGATCACCAATATTTAGGCTGCTGGCACCTTCAGTTGATGCTGGAGGATGCCTTGAAGTGTCTCCCTCCTTCATGACTACAAAGAAAATGTTACTTGCAAAGGTCTCTTCTAGCCCTGAGGGTGAGAGCGCTGCATCAATGTGCCAGAGTGAGATATGTGTTATTGTCCTGCCTACACCAACTCCCCATCGCTCTGAAAATATAATCATCATCGGAGGAGCCCAAAAGGCTGAGGGACTCTGCCTTGTGCAATATTAAACTTCCCCATTTTCTTCTGCCACTTTAAAGATTCTCTTTCTTACTGCAAGTGATAAATAATAACAGCAAAGAAACACCCCACAGACACACAACAGACATCAAAAGCCACGAGAAGATTGGCAAATAGAGAGATCTGAAGTGAGCAAAGAGGAGGCCTGGTTGTGAGTCGGTTCACGTAGCCACGACTTCTGTTGCTTTCCATTAATTCTACCCACCATCACAGGTGGCAGAACAACAGCGACAGCTAATTACTCTCTTTCCCTTTCTTGCCCGTTTGCTTGCAGCAAAAGAGAGCCAGTAAATTCCCCAATTCCCCTCCTCCCCGTCCCAGAACTGCCCATTGAGATGCACTGTTAAAGGAAGACGAGGCGGCTGCAGTTTGCCCACACATATGCTCGCTGCCGCTGCTTCTCCAGCCTGGCATGGTGGTTGCGTGATGCTCTGCCTGCAGACGAGCTGGCAGACGCAGGCAGTGGCTCCAGCAGAGCGGATAGGAAGGAGCATCTTTCCCAGGGACACCGGGGAGCCTCTTTGGGCTTTCAACCCCATGTCCGTGGTGCTAATGTAGGTGGAACGCGTCCATGGAGGTGATGCCAAAAAGCCCAGGTCCCCTTGAGCTTGTCTCAAGCAGACGAAGCTGCACAGGCAACAGCAAGGAGCTGTGGAGGAGTGGGCTGAGCTGCTCTTTAGCTGCAAAGGAAACATGCTCTCAGTTGGAGGTAGGATAAAGCAGAGCCAGATGGGGTATACGACCCTGCAGAGGCCGTAAGGATATGTCTATGTAGCTAGAGGGAGAGCACGTAACTGAGCAGAACCCCTGCTGCCAGGGTTAATTCATCTCTATGGCAAAAACCCTGCTCACACAGGGTGCGAGCCCTCTGCCTGCCTCCCACCCCTTGCTTTTGGTGACACTGGCCTGTCCCACATCCCAAATTGAGTGACAGCCCGGGTGACACTGTGGGTGAACAAGCCCCCTTGGGGAGAACGATGCTTCTCATCAAGAAATCCTTGCTGCCAGTGAGGGATTGGGATTTCAGCTCCAGCTTCGGCTGCAGGGTAACCTCAGCTAAGAAAAAGAGCTGTGTCTCCAGCAAAGCACACCCTGCCTGCCCCCCAACATCACGAGATGACACTGAATTTTAAGGCAGAGGGATTCAGGCTTCTTCTCGCCTTAGGAAATGCCACAGAGGCCAAACCTTTTGTGGAAAGCTGTCAGTTTTGACAAGATGTCATTAAACACCCCAAAGAGGAGAAGATGCAGTGCAGGCTGTAACTTTCCTCTCTGGCCCTGCAAGCAGATCACTCCAAGATCTCTTTTCTAACCAGGTTTTGCATTGAAACCCCCATGTACGTGATAAATTATAGAAGAGAGCATGAAGAAAACCTCTTCAGGTAAAAGAAGCTGCCTTGATTTAATCAAAACTACTTTCTCTATGGGGGGTGTGGGGATTTTTGCCCTCTGGGAAACTGTGTTGAATTTGGTTTCTTTTCCCTAATGAAGAGAGTGAGGGGTTTGTGCTTAGAACCATAGGGCAGCAGGACCAGCAGCTTCTTGCTAATGAGGAGCACAGTTCATGGGTGCTTCCCAGCCAAGAATCTTTGGGGAGATGCTCGACCTCGCTTGCTTTACCCGGCCAGAAGAACCTGGGGTGCAAACCCAATGCAAAACTCATCGCCATATCAAACTCAAGCAAGGTGACAGCTTGCTCCTGTATTCGGGGATGGCCCTGTGGAGCTGGCTGTGGATTTATGCCCAGAAAAGGGGATTTATTTTGTTTAGGCTTTTTTCTTCCCTTTGTGTTCAGAGCTGTTTACTGACAAACATATTGGGAGGCATTAAAAGCAAATGTCGGCTGAAGACCAAGATGTGCTATCTCTATTTGAGGATGAGGGAAGCCACAGGAGATATGTTAGAGTGGGAAAAGAATCACACTATCTCTCTATTGCTTGGTTTTAAGGCAGAATAAGTTCATTTTCACCACTGACAGGGTCCCACGTGGCCCTGGAGATGACACAGAGCTCATGTTCTGCCTTTTCACACCTCCAATATCCCAGTCCTGGAGCTTTGCATGTCCCACATTCCCTTCCAGTCAGCGGTAAGGTGCAGGGGGCTGCTTGCTTGGATGTCCCACTCCAAAGGACTCCAAGCTTCAGTGCTGGGACATCTGCCACCTTTACATAGTTAGTGAAGAGATTTGGGATCTTTTGGAAGGAAAAAAATCCTTCCCCAATCAATCAGAGCCATTAAGTGGAAGGAAGCCCCGCTGAGCGTGGCTGAATTCCATTTGCTCGTCACAGTGGTAGGGAAAAAGTGTGATGTTAACATGTTAAGAGAACTTCAGAAATGAAAAAACAAAAGTGCTTCTTGAATTTTCATGATTTTTTCTTTTTTTCACCCTAAAAGAAATCCCTTTTATGGGAAAACATAACCTGAAAAAACCATGCAATTAATTCTGAGAGTGGAGTCCATCACAAAACCAAACACGGCAAAGAAATAACCCCAATGCTCAGGCAAAGGGAAGGGTGACAAGGCACGTGGCCTCGGGGTGGATGAGAAGGGCAGAAGAGGGCTACGGGTGGCATTTGCAGCTACAAGAGAGAGCAAAACCCAGCACTAACGAGGCAGCACTGAAGAGGGGAGAAGCGTGGCACGTCCATCTGCTGCTTGGTGGGGAAAAGCAACCCAGCATTGCCTTGCCATGTACCCAGAGGCTGGAAACAGCCAAGAGGAAGGAGGAAACACAGATTGGAGCCTTCAAGGCTGCTGCAGTGCACAGAGGTGGGTTCAGGGATGATGTGAAAGCCCCTGGTGCTGAGGATCAAACTTAATGCCCTGTCTTTGGAGCAGAAATACTGCCACTGACAGGTTCCTCAGCCAGAGGTGGTTGTTCTGTCTTCGACTGTACCAGAATCAATCAAGGCAAGACCCACACGGGACGTTCGCCCAGATCCCTCCCCAGCTTGTCACACACTTCATACTCCTCCTAACTGTAAATATGAAAACAGGGCTATTTGTATCTTTGACATTAATTGACTTCTCAAATTAATAACTCTTCTGTGTAACCAGGAACGCAATTACTGCTTTGTTGTGCTGATAGCAGATCTCCAGCTGGAAGGAGTTGTTCCTACCAGCAAACTTGATTGTATTAATTAAGCTGTACGAGCCTAACAGGAGGCGGGTCATGGTAACCTGTCCCCGGAGGTGCCTCCTCTGTTATTATCAACCGAAGCTGTTGCAAAGCCAGAGCTGATCGTGTGCTTGTGTGTGCATGCTCCTGGCTGCCAGGCAGGAGTGAGGAGCGGCTGATTGCAGTGCTGGGCTGGGGGTATACCTGCTTGCTGTGAAATGTCTTTGTGCTGGCTCTGATATGAGCCCTCCTGGCCAACGATGCTCTCTTGTCCCAAAGTGTGATGACAACTCACCCTGCTTCCCATACCCGTATCTTTGTCTGCTTAGACCAAGAAACCTTTGAGAGAATCATCAGAGAATGGGTTGGGTTGGAAGGGACCCTAAAGCTCGTTCAGTTCCAACCCCCTGCCACGGGCAGGGACACCTTCCACTAGAGCTGGTTGCTCCAAGCCCCTGTGTCCAACCTGGCCTTGAACACTGCCAGGGATGGGGCAGCCACAGCTTCTCTGGGCACCCTGTGCCAGTGCCTCATCACCATAGGTACCCCTGGGTACCTATGTACCCAGTCAAAGCACCTCTGCTCTGGTCACTTCTGAGCTCTGCGCCATGCTGCTGGGATTAGAGAGTCTTACAGCGGTTGCTTAAGGGTTACACAGAGACAGCAAAGGAGTTGTATTGTTCAAATCATAAAAGAGTATGCAAAAAAAACCCTGAAAAAAAGGAATTTTCCTGTAATAGACTTTTCACTCGGCGAGCTTTGCGCTTTATGTCCCCAAACAGATGGCTCCACCTGCTCGGTGCCAGGCCTCTTAATCCACTCCAAAGTGCCAATGAATCTCTGACCGAGGACTTGCTGCATGCAGCAGAACATAGCAGACGGCCTAACGCGGAGACAGTTGCAGTCTCTCAACGTGTAACAACATCATCAAGGTAAAAGCAGCATCAGGGAGCCATCAGAGCAGGGATGCTGGGAAGAGGACCGTACCACCACAGCTCTGCTGGGACCAGGGGCTGTGTATGGCTCCAGCCATCACATCCCGCAGCCAGAGGACAGCAGAGGCCACAGGAATGAGCTAGAGTGACCACCAAGCAGTGATAAACATGGGACAGAGTGGAATAGCCACCCAAACCCACAACCAGCAGCCACCTTACCTGTACTGGGTGACAGCGGGGTTGGCCTTGGCAGAACAGTGGAACTTCACAGTGTTATCCTCTAGCACCGGCTGTGGCTCCACGGACAGGTTCACAAGGGGTGGGTCTGCAAACAGACAGAGACAAGCCCATAAGCAACACAAAGACATGATGCAACATCCCCATGCCTGCTACCTGCCATGCTTCCGAGTCTGGAAAGCAGGATTTGGTCGTGAGAAAACAAGGTAAATGCACTGAGACTCCTTGATGCTGTGAAATAATGTGTAAGACAGGCTGGTGTCACGCACGCTGTGCTTGTCTTGGAGGGCTTCAGTAAATAAGACAGAAAGAGGAGACACACACACCATTCGTTGTAGCATTTCACTTCAAAAATGTTAACGCCGGCTCTGATTCCTGTTTAAGGAAATAAACTTGCCTGCTTTGAAAAGCTCCCATTTAATATCTCGCTGTGTAATGATGATCTTTTGTCTATCCGCTAACTTGAAAGTGGCATTTCTGCTCTTTCATCAGCCTAATCATCTCTGCCAAGTCCTTATCGGTGTCACAGGCCTCTCGGTTCTTCCAGCTGGTGCTGGTTTCTCTTCTTTTTACAAGATAAGCATCGAAATGCTTTAGCAGCAGAAAAATTTAGGAGAGAACTGATGAAAGCAAGTGAGAAGTGAAAAGGGTGCAATGTTTGGATGGGGAATAAGAATATCCAGAGTTGTTTTCAATTTTCATGATGTCTGGGAGGGGGGGTTTGGACATCCAGCTTTAGGTTTTAAGGATAGGACCTCATTTGAGGGACAAAGCAGAAAGAAATGGCCTTATGAGGCCTCCCCCCCTGCAGTCCTGCATCTGGCTCTGGGGCAACAACACAAGAGGAACGTGGAGCTGTTGGAGCGAGGCCAGAGGAGGCCACGGAGATGCTGCGAGGGCTGGAGCAGCTCTGCTCTGGAGCCAGGCTGAGAGAGCTGGGCTGGGGCAGCCTGGAGAAGAGAAGGCTCCTGAAGGGGAGACCTTAGAGCAGCTCCAGTGCCTAAAGGGGCTCCAAGAAACCTGGAGGGGGGCTTTGAACAAGGACAGGTAGGGATAGGACAAGAGGGAATGGCTTTAAGCTGGAAGAGGATAGGTTTATGATACTGATGGGAGAATGGCCGGACTGCCACCTCTCTTTTGGGTACCACTTTACAAAGGTAATGACACTGGGTGAAACCTCACATGAATGAGTGATGAGGAGGAAAAGGTGATGCTGCCTGCAAAGCATGGGAAGGGTTGGCACTGGGAGGGGAGAGGAAAGCAGAAAGTCTGTCCGTGTGCCAAGTGAGCACAACAGCACCCAAAGCAACCCTGTGTTATTCCAGTCTCTCCCTGCGAGGCATGGGATGGGTTGGGATCATCCTTATGGCAAGGCTGGGGACCAAAAGGGAGTCTCTGAGATGGCCTCAGCTTGAGCAAGATGGGAGAGGGAAAGGCAGTGGCTGGTGTCGTGCTGCAGGAAGCTGGCGTGCTGCAATGCCTCCTCCTCCTCCACCTCATCTCCACCTCATTAGGCCCCATGATATTTACCCAGCCAGAGGCAGGCTTTGTTGCAAGCAAAGCCACCTGCCTTCTCGCTGGGAAATGATGACGAGGAAATTATAGGTATTTTCAATTTACCCTAATTTCATTTTAAAATGTGCAATTCAAATGACAATAAAGATGGGCGCAGTTGGGAATATAAATGAGCTTCCCTCACCTAACAGCCCAGAGATATATAGTGGGCTCCTAATTCATTTGCAGGCATCCTGACACTTCCCTATTGTTATACAACAACAGCTAATCACCTTCCTTTGTTAAGTATGAATCACACTTCTCTTTAGGAGCTTCCCCATTGTTTGATGGTTTAGTAGCTGTGCCTAGGATTTACAGAGGAGCCTCTTTGTATTAAAATGAGCCCGGCTCCCTCCTGCACTCAAAATTAAACAAAAAATAGAGATTAAAAGGCAGGAAAAAAAAACCTACAGCAACGGAAATGAATTGAAGTCTTTGATCTTGCCTTTCACAAAAGGGATTGGGCTTTCTAATATTGCAGTAGCTCCCTGTGAGGCAGCGGGTGCCGTGGGTTAGCGTGGGTTTGTGTGTGCCAGTGTGTTTTGGGAGAGTTAAAAGGGGGAAAAAGACACAAATTGTAGCTCGTCAGAATGTAATTCCACTTGGTTACAATTAGAATTCCTGCCTGGCTTCTTGTAATTAATGTGAATGATGGAATCAGACAGAGCCAGCCTACAGGAGAGCGTGCATGCAAATGCTTATATGTCCAGGTAACCAGTATCCCCACGAGCATCGCCCCTGGGGACCAGCATCACTCCTCATGTGCAGCCAGTGAGGAACCAGAGCGAACCCTCAGCTCCCACTGGTTTAAATTAGCCCCTGGGAAATGGTTGCTGGGATCATGGGCTGAGCATCATGTTCCTCTCTCCTACGGATGCCCAGAAAAGCCCTTGCAAACCTGTACCCTGGATCCAAAAGCAGCCTGTGGGCCAAATGAGGACTGAGGAGCTGGAGGAAGACTGAGATGCCTCTTCAGGTCTGGACTTTCATGCTCCCCACTGGGAAGGACAAAAGGGAATCAAACACTAATGCTACAAGGACAAACACAGCAGGACACAGTGATGCTGCGCACACTTTGCTCATCACCCTGGTGCACTTCCCTTTTCCTTTTGCCACCTCCTGCTAAGACATACAGATGCAGATAAATCCCTTCTTGCCATGAGAAGAAGACGTGTAAAAATGAGGAACTGCACATGTCTGTGTAGAGGCTTGGAGCAAATGGCTCTGGATAAGCAATAACCCCACTCCTCCCCAGCCCAGCATGCCGGGTGTGCATTTCCACAGAGCCACTGGGCCCTGGCACTGTAAATAGTTTATGGCATATCAAACTATTAAACATGATTTTAATCCCACTTGTGATGTTCGGTGCATAACTCACAGGAGGCTGACTTTGATGTGGCTGGTGGAACGGAAATCACATTGAACAGATGTTCCAGCTGGAGTCGCTTAGTGTTTCCATTACAGACCCTGCTCGGGGTTGGGGTTTTTTCAGCTGCTTTTTTCCCTTTTCTTTATGGAAAGGGAGGCTTTTATGACTCAGCTATTTCATTGCTCCAAAATGCCTGCATGAGATTGATGGGAGCCAGACTGAAAGGGGATATTCTCTTCCACCATGCATATACGCCCTGTGTAGGAAACACCCCCCATCCTGGCCTTTCCTTGCTGCCGCTGAGTGTTTTTGATGTTCTTTTGGATCACAAAAGGAAGCAAAAGGAGAAGCAGTGATTTAGCAGTCTGCTGCTTCCTGAGAGGGATCATTTTTGGTTCCCTGGGATTATTTTGCAAGGCCACCTCTTTCAAACCTATGGTGTGAACAGCAGAGGTGGAGATGTGCAGGCTCCAGGGTGAAATGTTGGCACTGGGAGAGCTGCTGGGGAGGAGAGGCAGGGGGTTGGAACTGGATGAGCTTTCAGGTCCTTCCAACCCAAACCAGGCTGTGGTTCTATGAAGAAGAACCTCCTCTCACCATCCGGGTGGTACAGAGGGGTACCTTGCCTGTGCAGCCAGCCTTGCCCAGGACAAGAAATGAGTGATCCAGATAATTTTTGCTTAAGAAAAGCACCTTTCGCTCATTGCAGAGTGGATGCAGCCAGGTTGGGAAGGAAACCTAATAGACTGCGCAGCAGCTGGAGCAGTCTCTTGCATCCAGGATGAAATCCATCCCACTGCAGGCTGGTTAATCCATCTTGGTATTTTTCTATCCCTCCATCACCCATCCAGCACTGGGAAATTGATATCCTCATTAGACTCCATTAAGAACAACATCTTTTTAATAGCTGGATAGGATATTATTATTGTTGCGTTCACAGCATGGAGTATTTAATGGCTCGGAGTGGAAATTGGTGCTCTTTATTGGGCGCTTCTCTTTTCAGAGCAGATTCTACCAGGCTCAGGGATGCAGCTCACGTCTCCTGCCCCGCACTGTACAGCACAGTGTAATGATGTCTTGGGCTTCACGTTGTCTGTGCGGATGCGTGTGCGTCTCCAGCAATTGTAACTGTTTGCAGGCTGTGAAATAACCCATGCTATTATCTCATTTTATCTGGCCAGCTCTGTCAGGACATGCTATCCAGCGACCCAAGAGCCTGTTAATCTTCCGGCAGCAAAAGCTGGAAGTCTTAAATGGTGAATTTTCTGCTGTGCTCGAGTTTGTTCAGCCAGTTTTAATTGGGCTCTGGAAAGCAGCTGGCATGCTAATATTGAACACCCTGCATTTGCAAATTGTTGGTAAATACAGCTGCAGGGATTGCGTGTGCAAATGAAGCCCTGCTGGAGCGAGGTCAGGATGAGCCCGAGAGCAACAGCTATTACAGAGGAAGAGGGAAGAGATCTGTGGAGTTTAGAGAAAGGAAGGTTTTGCTTCATGGGTTTACAGTAAAGGGTAAATGATGTGGCTCTCGCCACACACATGTCCCCATCGGTTAGTGGCTGATGCTGTATTTCATGGGAGGGAGACTTCCCATCCATTAAATGTCTAACATGTTATCTCAGTGGAGAACAACACAAAGAACTTTGTGTTGAACAGCCTGTGATACTGGAAACATGCTGGTTTGTACCAGAAGTCTTCATGGGCCTTATCTCTGCTACTGGCCATGTCTAGAGATACTGCTTGCGCAGCCAAAACCATTCCCTGCTCCAGACACACCAGAGGGCCTGGATCAGCTGGGCCACATGCAACGCCCACCAGATACCCAGAGCATGGCAGCTGGTGCTGCTTTTGCTTCAGACCATGGACACAAGACGCAAAAGCTGGGAACAGCCCATCCCTGGGGTGTTCATGTCCATCTGGTGCCCCAGGGACTTCAGGGATGAGCTCTGTCTCTGACTGCACTGTATCAAGGCACCAGTAAAGGGAAACCCCCAAATCCCAGCATCCCGCTCCTGGCTGGAGTCAGATCCATGCAGGCAGCCCTGTGGAGAGAGCAGGGAGGTTGGGATCATGCAGTACCCAGAGGTAGCTCAGCCAGCCATGTACTCACGTTGGATATCAATGGTGACAGAGGTCTCCTTCCCACTGGGAATGGCTTTGTTGGTGGCACGGCAGATGATGCTCTCCCCGTTCTCAATGTCAGAGGGGGCGATGAAAAGGGTGCTCATGATGCTCTCCCTCTTGCCATCACGGAGAAGTGTCTGTGGGGGGAGAAACAGGGATGAGAAGAGGCAGTTTCCTACAGGAGAGGGTCCCTTTCCCTGGCCAGACTCTGCACACACAGAGCCAGGCTTAGCCAGGCAGTGCTTCCTGCAATAACAGTTCCTCTGGCTGGAATCTGCCAAGAAGCCTTTGGGGAATAGCATAGACAAATTTCACTGCACTTCCCTGGGAATTGGGCACTTAACTCCCATCTGCTTCCCTCCAGCCCTGCTGTGCCTTGACCTGGGAATGCCAGCTCCAGTGAGATACATGTCATCCGCTGTCCCAGGAAAGGGGGAGACAGGGGACAGACAGGACAACCAGCTTCTTCAACCTGCTGCCACTTTCTGTGCCAGGGGAGTGTAAAAAGCTTCTGGGCCACTTTAGAATCATAGAATCATAGAATAGTAACGGTTGGAAAGGACCTTAAGACCATCTAGTTCCAACCCCCAACTTTAGTTAGCAATGAGGGGTGATGCCAGCTGCCAGCAGCATGGGACTGATCCTGACCATGGGTCCCTGGATGCCATGCAGTGGTCCAGCCCATGGCAGATCTTCACCCCTCTGGCTCACTTTGCGCTGGGGATCACTGTAATGGGGACCTGAGGATGCCAGAGATCCAAAACCTTAAGGCTGGTACAGCAGTTGTTAACCAGCTCTATCTGCTCAGCTTTGGCACCTTGTTTCTTCCCCGGACTTCTCTCCTTTATCAGGAACCCTGGAGCCCTCCTAATCCTCCTCAGTTCTTACAGACAGCGGTCACATCACCCTGTAGCCCCGCCTTTGGTAAACAAAACCCGTTGAGCCCTCGGAGGCTTGAGATATTGCATTGGTTTCAATCTTTTAATCAATCTCTGGGCTTTCCTCTGACCTCTCTCTGGTTTATCAACATCCACCGGGGTCCAGAAATGCCAGAAACGCAGCTTTTCCCGGCCGCTAATCATAGCCCATGGATACATTCATCCCGTAACTATGTATTTTGGCTCCTGCCAGGCAGTTTTCCCCTCTAAGTCTGTATCCTTCAAGTTTCTTCCTCCCCATGTAAGCCAAGTGCTTTATTGAATTATAGACATATGGCAGCAAGACTAAAGCTTTCACCACCTGGGTTCATCCTGACACTGCGTTCCTGTGTACATGTCTGTACTCCTCAGGTACACTGAGGGTGGATGGGGCTTTGAGCAACCTGGTTTAGTGTCAGGGGGCTGGAACTGGGTGAGCTTTAAGGTCCCCGTTAACCCAAACCACTCCATGATCTATGATGGAGAGAAACTGTCACTGCAATCAGCCCAGAAGCTGGGGAGAAGCAGGCCCAAGACCTATCAGCAGGTGATTGTCAGGGCCTGAGTGCGCCAACAGTGCTTTATTTCCCTGATGAAACTCATCTGGGGACTCTACCCAAGAGCTCTTTACCCATAAGCCCTGGAGAAGTATTTAAGCTCCAGCTCTAGGTTAGGTCCTGCTTTGGGGGTGGTGATGTGGATTGGGTTTCCTGTCTCACTTCCAGGGCTGCCTCATCATTATAGACATTCTAAAGATTGCTGTGCTGTAAATGACCCTCCTATGACCATCAAACCCGCTCTAATGCTGTGCCCTTGACGGTAAGGCTGCTACCCTGAGCTTACTTTATTGTCCCTTTATGTGCCCTTCCCTTGCAGAACAGCCCCACTTTTGGTGCTGAGGATGTAGTGGACCCTAACCTTGTGCAGGACCTTCCCCTTGCAGTGTCCCTGAGGCTCCAAACCCTGCAGGATCCCATAATACCCCCTTATGGCTATAGGGACCATTCCCTGACTCCTTCAACAGGCATCAGGGTATGTATGTGGGTTTGCAGATAGTGGGATGTGTTTGTGGAAGGCCCTCATGGAAAACCCTCTAGTGAATCATGAAAACCTGAGATTCAGCCCCAGAAGCTAAGGTTCTCCTGATGCCAGGAGAAGGGGATGATGCTTTGTTCATGCAGAATAGGACTCTCTTCCCCTTGCATCCTTGAAAGCTGCTTAAAATGTTGTGTAAATCTCTGTACTGCATGAGATGGAGCTGCAGCCTAAAAAGCTCTGCTTTAGAAAGTGTTTTTCTGTTGGAAAGATAAATAAAGGAGGGGTGTTCATCCTTCTCTGCTACCCACCACTTGTGGGGCTGAAAAGAAAGGGCTCTAATGCTGGCTCCCCAGGGCCAGGTCTGAGCAGTCCGCAGTGGAGAGGAAAGCTTGGGATGAACAGAATGAGTTATAAACAACTGCAATGGCCTGGGTTTTAATTAATTCTGCTTGATTGGAGAGAGGGAGAGGTCAGTTCTCTGTGGCTTTAATTAGTGCTGCCTCTTGCATTAGCACGCAGGGAGATCGGGCAAGTCCCCCTCTGCTTGCACCCATCAGCTCTAAGGAAACAGCTCAGCTTCATCTGAGCTATCCGTGTGCTCTGCAGGGTGATGGGGAGGAGGAGGAGGGTGTTCTGGCTCCTCTGCTTCTCCAAGCAGATCGGGGTGATGCTGGAATGAGGCTGGATGAAGGCTTTGCAGAGCTAGCAGAGGGTGAAATGTTTATTAACAGATCTTCAGGAGCTGGAGAGGAAGGCCTTTGACTCCCGGCTTTGAAGTTTGCTTGCATTACAAATGGCTTCAAACTGACCTATTTTATGCCTCCAGTTTTGTTCTTTAGGAGTTTCCATTAGAGATGTCAAGTGTTACTGAATCTTTAGCACTTACCAGACATCAGGCGCCTATAAAGAGGAGCACATGTGGGTACCCATTCCGAGTATGCTGTCGATCGCTCTTTGATGGTTTCCTTTATGACCCAATAAAGGCTTTCCATTTAAATTAAAAAATGCCAACAACCCTGATCATTTGTCATGGAAAATTGCCGTTGGAGGAAGGGACATATGTCACTGCAGCTGCCTTTCCATCCAGAGGTTCTGCTACAGCCAAGGCCAGGCCAGTGTTGGCTGTGCTGGACACAGCATTACCACAGCCAGGTGGGATTCTGGGGGGAGAAAAGGGCATGCCAGGCAATTGTGAGCTATTAGAGGGTAGAAAAAGCCAAGCAGGTTCAAATGGGCTGTTTTCCTCCCACATTCTCCATTGAGAAGGTTGCATGGGGTGATGTACAGTGAGAATCTCAGCTCTGCAGAGTTGAAGGTGCTGCCCTAGATCTTTTGGAGCTGTGTGAAGAGCAGTGTCATGCTACACCTTTCTGAAGCAAGGGAAGAACAAAGCCTTTTGTCCCAGCCCTGTTCTGCCTCACCTTGGAGTAGGTGGCTCCATTGATGACTTCTCCTTTCCGCATCCAGATGATGGAGGCTGCTGGCTTGGCATTGTCTGCATGGCAGGTCAGGTTGAGGGGGTCTCCTGCTCTCAGGCTGATGATGGGACCCCCCATAATGACAGGATCATCTGGAGGAACTGCAAGGAAAGAGGACAGAGGAGACAGTGTCATTTGCTAGCATTAAACCAACCTTCCTATGGGGTCTGGGCTGCTGGGATTGGACTGTGACCTCTCAACCTCTGCAGCTCGCTTTGATGTGGCTGTGGCAGCTTCCAACCCATCTCACCATGTTATATCTGGCTTGCCTTTTGCTGCTCGTATGAAAGCTCTGCCCCAGATCTGAACTAAAGCCTCAAACTGGCTGAAGTTTTACAGGGGGCATGGCATGGTTGGCTGCCTGAGCTTTGCAGTAATACAAAGGGTCAAGCCTATGGTAGAGAAACCCACAAAGAGCTATAAAATACTCAAAAATCCAGGATGTTCCTGAGCTGCAAGTGTTTGAAGGAAATAGCCCTGTTTGCTGATGCTGCTCTTCTATTCCTCTGACCCCTGTTCCTCTGACTGCAAACTGGGAGGTAGCAAGGGTTATGTGGGGAGGGACTTGGACTGTTCCCTATTGAACTCAGGGGGAACAGCTTCTATGGGCATCAGGAGTGTGGTCTCCAACTGCCTTTGAATAGGGCTCTGTTGGCAGCACTCTGTTGTGGTGGGATGGAGGAACCCCTGAGCGCTCCCTTGCTCTGCTTTGATTTCCCTGTTGCTTTCCCTCATTGTCTGTGCTGTCTCACTGCACAAAAGGTTGTGAAACTCCTCTCATTCAGCCAGACTCCCTCTTGCCATGGTGAGTCTTTTAAGCATCTTCCTCCTGTGAAAGCTGGTTTTGCCAGGGGTGTCAAGGAGGTGTTTAAGATCTCATCCTTCCTTTCAAACCACCTCAGCCTGACAGCCTGTGTAAGGCTGCATCCTCATTACAGGACATGGCTTTGCTGGTATCACACAGCCCCCGGAGCATCTGTTTCTTGTATTGAGAAGCGCTTCATGCCAGAGACAAGGAGGAATGGAAGCAGGGATGAGGGGTACATAAGCATGGTCTCCTCTGGCTAGTTCTTGAAGCCTGGCATCTCCACACAGCCCTGGTGTGTTAAAAGATGGGAAATTCAGCTGGTGAGAGGGGAAAGGACCCTTCTCCATTAACCCAGTTGGGTCTGCTCTAGCCAAGACCTGCTCTGAGGAGGGATGATGGATCTGTACGTCTCAGCCTAGCTTCTTACAACCAGATCCTTTGGGAAACCAAATGCTGTCGTTGCTACAGATGTGTTGCCCACCTACCTCATGGCCTGTTTAGGAGCTCTGGGGGTACATGTGGCACTGGGAAGCCAACCAAAATGTAGAGGGGACAGTGGGAAGGCATCCCTGTTGCAACCCCTCTTTCCTAAGCAGAAGAGCTCATGTTAGCGAAGGATGTAGGAAGAAACTGCTGCTTCACACCCAGCTCACACACCTCCTACCCTTCAGCATCCTCACCAAGGGGATGCACTGGGGGAAAGGAGAGCTGCTTTGGTTACAAATCAACACCTCTTCCCCCTCCCTCACCATGCAAAGTGTGTCAAAGCTGGCCAAAGACCCCTCTGAAACTCCCCCAGTACATGCCTGCTTCAGCTCCTGAGCTTCCCCTATGTTTTAGCTGGTTGAGAACCATTTACAAGCCCCTCTCCGCCTCTTCCAGCTGAACTGGGGAGCTGGGAAGGGATTATGTTGTGTGACAACCGGAGGTGGCTGCCTGCATCAGCCCGGGATTTGTAGGCAAGGCAGATGTGCTGGTTGCACACAACGCCGGTCACACACGTGTCTGCCAAACGCTGTGAGTAATGGGATTTCTCAGCTCAATGGGTGGAACCCAGGGACTGGAGGCAGAAAAGCTTTTCTACATGGATCCAAAATGTGCTTTTTCAGGCTACAAGGTTGGAAAAAGAAGAGTGAAAATCTGCGGTTGGTGTTGGCTGAAATGTGTCAGGCCTGAAATATGAAAATGTGAAGAAACCTGCTTCATTCTGCTGCTATTTAACTATTATTTTCACTTTAAAAATTCAATGAATAAGTTTAAACTGTTTAAAAAAAAAACCCCAAACTGGTATTTTTCAATATTTTTTCACCTCGCTGAAGCTATTAATTGAATTTGACCTCAGCTTGTAAAATATTGGAAATTCATCTTGTGGAGCAGGGGAAAAAAACCAACCCACGAGCTGTTCTCTCTGAAGAGCAGCCTGGAATTAAATGAAGGGAAACTTACACTGGGAAGTTTAATATTCCTGGCTGATGCCCTGTAATTGGCTCACATCTGAAGATCCTCAAAGCAGTCCTGCCTGTCCCTTAGCTGCCCATGAAACCTAAGGGACATCATGGGACAACCTAATGCAGACGGACATCGAGCTACTTGCCTTGTGCCAGAAAACCTTGTTCTCTAACCTACTGTTTCTCTCCTGTTTCTTCTTATTGGGTTAGCAGCAAGACTTGGGGAGCTGCTTGAGGAGGACAGAGAACAGGCCCTGATTACATCTTCCCAAGTAAGTGGTTATTATCCCCCAGTTATTCGTGTAGCCATGAATTATTGATGGTCTCCAGGCTCACTAACCAGGGGACTGGTTGGGCAGGAGAGGGGCTGATGAATAGGAATCAGCAATGTCTCTCAACAGCTCTAACTCTTGCAAAATGAAGGGTGGGTGTATTCCTTTCCCCCTCTAACTCCAACCTGAAAGGAGGAGGAGGAGGAAGGGAAGAATGAAAGATAAAAAAGGGAGAAGAAGAAAGAAGGGAAAGCGAGAAGCTGGTAGCATAGAGCCATGATCCATTATTCATCCACCGTGCTCCCAGGATTGGTTGTTATTATAAGGCATCACTACAGAACCTGGTCTGCTAATTTTTAATCACATAGATGTAGAAGCACCAGCCTTTCTGATTAATACAGGGATATAAATAGGAAAAGCTGTTCGGGGTTGTGTGTGGTTATTCCTGACAGCAGAGAAAACAGAGTTAACCTTTACATGCCTGGAAAGCTCAAAAAAAGAATGAAAGAAGTGATTCTTGAAGGCTCAAGCCTTCAAGAGTAGGAACAAGCCAGAGAGATGGATGACATGCAGCTGCTTTTGGGGTGGAAGCCCTAAAAGATTATCCCTTAATGGACCTTATCACAGAATCATCATGGAATGGTTTGCCACTAGACCAGGTTGCTCCATGCCCCATCCAACCTGGCCTTGAACACTGCCAAAGATAGGGCACCCTGTGCCAGTGTCCCACCACCCTCATAGGGAAGCATTAGGGTGAGAGGCCCCAGCAGAAGGTCTCCTGCTCCTGTCAGTGCACTCAGGACCTCAACTGGAGAACTGGTCACTGCAGACAGAACTATCTAAAGAAATAATGACAAGCTGCTCTCCATCACCTTCCTGTTTCCTGTCAAAACACAGGCTTGCTGAACATTCTAAACCAGCCTTGGCCAGGCATTAATCTGCTCTCTGTAGCTGGGGGCTGTGTGGATGAGCAAGGACAGCCTGGGATCTCTGCTCCTTGCCCTCCAGAGTGCTTTGGGAAAAGCATGCTTTCTATCAGCATAAAGAAATACAAATAAATGAGGGGTGCTCTTGGGCTGCGCATTCAGCAACTCCCTAAATTAGTTGGCTAGTTAGAGGCTTTCTTGCACACAGACCCACCCTGCAATGCTTAACTGTATGATTCATCAATGAGACCATGCAGAATTAGTCAGGGCTGGACTAACACCCCAGGCTAACACTGCACTAAGAACACAGGTGGCTCTAAATGCTCCTGGCATCCAGGCTGCTTGAGTCAACAGGATCCTCCAGCAGTCAGCTCCTGGAAGCAGAGGAAACAAAAAGCCCTCCAGCCACCAGTACTTCTTCCCTAATTAAAGCTAATGGCTTGTTGTTGTTGTGGCTGGTGCCTTCTTGCTGCTGGGTTTGTGTAACCAACCTCTTCTTGGGACAGTGTTAAGAGATTCAACCCCATATGCTCACTGCTGGGCTGGAGAGACAGATAGTGAGCATCCCTAAGGATTGCTCTGAGTCATGTATCTGCAGGTAACATTCAGCTGACATTAGGGTCAGCCCAAGTGGGGAATGAGATCCCTTGGGCAAGGCATTACTGATGCATTGCTCATCTTCCTTACAGGGTCTGCGGCACTCAAGGCCCTGGGTTCACCCTACATGTATGTTAAAAGTGACCAGAAGATGCTCAACGTGCTACAACCTATTGGAAGGTGCTTCCTAGACCCAAATCTGACAGTCTAAGTGTAGACCAAAAGCATCCCCAGCACTCCACAGTGGTTTGCTAACAGTACTTGGGCTGGCTGCCTTCCAGCAAGCTGGCACTCAGAACACAAGGCCCCATGGAGATGATGATGATGAAGACATGAACAAGGGTATGTTTGCTCCTGTATTTTGACCCTACAGTAAGGAAGCACTGAGGACCCCAGGGAGGCAGCCTGAAGGGATATAGTTGACCCTCTGATGCAGAAAGGGTGGATCTGGAAGCTTTGCTCTGGTGCAGTGAGGTGTTTGTGCATTCAGACATCACATTCTGGGCTTGTCAAAGAGGCATGTTTGCCTCTTGTAGACAAGTCAAGCTTATGAGGGCATCACAGTACACGTGCTCTGGCTGACTGGACCCAGGCACTGCCCTCATCTGCAGGCAGCTGCTTGCTCCTGGGAGTATCTGCAATACAAAGAATGCTTTCCTTTGCAAATCCAACCTCTGCTCCACACTGGGTCATCCCAAGTCCAGGTTTGATGGCTGGCTAAGGTGCCTGTGAAAGAGGCAGGATTTAACCTGCAGCATCTGCGTTCTCCTTATGTTCTCCTTATGTCCTGCTCCAAAATGGACCCTCCACAAGTGGTCAATATAGCAAGGGTGTGACTTTGACACTAAGCTTGGTGCTAATGATGTTCAGCAAAGTGACAAGGTAATAAGCTGCTGTATCGTGTCTGTGCTCTAGCTGGGACTGGCATGTCCTCTCCTGCTTGATTCCTGCAGGGAATAGCCTCCTCCTTGCACCCAATGTCTGCTTTCCTTGTCAGCCTCGGGGGTGTTTTGCAGAGGTGCTGCTCCACAGGATGCCCTTGAGATCCTGGCAGGGGTTTGGCCACACTTGTGGATGTTGATCTTGGGATAGGCAAAAGATCAAAGGGAAAGAGCAGCTTTCCTATCCGGTGAGATCAAGGGATTGGCTTGTTTAATTTGGTAAAGTGAAGGCTGGGAATCTGTGACTGGTTGAAGCAAAAGAATTGGGGAAGGTTGGGAGAAGACAAGGGGAAGAGCAGGAAAACTTGGACACTGGGGGAGGATGAAGGGGCTCTGTTTCATCAAGCACCTAAGATAGCCTCACAAGAGGAAGGAAAGGGGCTAGAAAACAAAACTGCTGTCAGGCTGCAGCTTGCTGCACTGGATAAGAGAATCCCCTTATAGGGATTGTGTTTCTGGCAGCAGTTTTCCAGCAGACTGCCTAGGGTCTCACTGTATTATCAAGCCTGAAGGCTATAAATTGTGAGGGCCTAAAGCACTGCAGAGCAGCTTACAGCTACATGAATGTTCAGCTTTTTCATTTATCAGGACTTCACACATTTAGGATTCAGATTTCCAGCAGCTCTTCAGAGCTAGGAAGGATATAAACAGGCTCTTAGGTTTTGTCCAGCACTTTAAAGGCTGAGATTTCACCATGTCTGAGTGCTGCCATGGCTTATGTTTTTTTAGGGCAGCATTAACTGGAGACATGGCAAGTCTGTGGGGCTTGGGGAAACCTGGACTGCAATCACACCTTCCCCTCAACCATCTTGGTGTGCATCCGTTCTACATCTCCCCTTCCTGGTGCAATTAGGATTGCAAACCCTTCGCAGATGAGGAGCTTTGGCAGGTGAGGAAAAAGGGACAACACAGAGCAAGTGGTCCGAGTTTGCAAATGGGGTAGTCACAGCGCTGAGAGTCCTGACTCCAACTTGTAACATTCCCCTCTCCAAGCATGACTGGCCAGATATTCCTTTGCATCCTACATCTAAACCTGGAGCCCATTTCTGCCCGCAGGCTGCTCAGCAGGATGAGCCTCCACTCTTCTGCAAGGGAAACAATCAGTGTCCTTCCCTACACAAGGCAGGCTGAAAAGCATCCAGTCCATGCTGTGCAGTCAGCTTACAGAGGCCATGCTGGCTATGGGGTGAGATCTGGCACTGCTTCAAAGCACACAGCCCCCCTCCTGTGTGCCACCAGCCTCTGTTCCTGCTGCGATTGGCATGGGATGGAAGGATGGTTGGTTGGAGGATGCCTGCATGACTGGCACCCTTCCTGCACCTCTCCCATGCCAAGCCCTGGCAGGGTCACCCACCCTTGGAAGGCAATTGCATAGTCTGTGCAAATCAGATGAGTCTTAAACTGCCCTGGATTTCTTGCTTGGCCAGGAGTGGATAGAAGAAAAAGGATGCCTTTTCCTGGAGGAAAAGGACCTGGGGATGCTGATTGTTGGAGCTGAACATGAGCAGCTTGTGCCCAGGCAGCCAAGAAGGGCACCAGCATCCTGGCCTGTATCAGCACCAGTGTGGCAGCAGGGCCAGGGCAGTGGTTCTCCCCCTGCACTGGGCACTGGTGAGGCTGCACCTCGAATCCTGTGTTCAGTTCTGGGCCCCTCACTACAAGAGAGACATTGAGGTGCTGGAGCGGGGCCAGAGAAGGGCACCGGAGCTGGTGCAGGGCCTGGAGCACAAGTGTGATGAGGAACGGCTGAGGGACCTGGGGGGGTTAGTTTGGAGAAGAGAAGGCTCACAGGGGACCTTATCACTCTCTACAGCTGCCTGACAGGAAGATGGAGCCAGGAGGGGGCTCCATCCTCCCAAGGATCAAGTGATAGGACAAGAGGAAATGGCCTCAAGCTGTGCCAGGGGAGGTTTAGATGGAGATGAGGAACAATTCGTTCCCCAAATGGTGCTCAGGCATTGGAACAGGCTGCCCAGGGCAGTGGTGGAGTCACCATCCCTGGAAGCACTCAAAGCTGTAGACAATGCCCCCAGTGACATGGGTTAGTGATGGTCTTGGCAGTGCTGGGGCAATGGCTGGACTTGATCTTAAAGGTCTTTTCCACCCTGGTTGATTCTATGTCTACAGGTCCTCTGTCCCCTGTGTCCAGCCCCCTGCTGCCCTGCTGCTGGGGCTTTGCTGCCTCGTTCCTCTCTCTGACCCAAGGGAGCTGAGCCTGGACAGCCTGAGAAAGGCAGGGCATGTGTGGGTGCCCTGGGAGAGGCGCCTGAGTGCAGCGAGTGAAGGAGGAGAGGAAACGGATGCGAACAGCACAGCCTGGAGAAAAACACGCTGAAAAATAAATCAAAGGAAACAAGGGGAGCAGGGAGAAAAATAGCGATGAAAGTTTAAATAGTGCATCTCTTCCCTGGGCCTATTTGTCTTGTGGCACTTTGGTGTGTGTGTGTCTGAGCTGCAGCAGTGATGCCGCCTCCTCTCCTTCCCAAAGGTACACAGGGATGATGCCCTGGCAGGAGGGGTGGGTGAGACCTCAGCACCCAAAGCAGCCTGCTTCCCTCTTGTCCATCTGCAGCTGTGATGCATAGACCCTCACAAACTGCTAATGTTTCCCCAAACCTGGTTTTTCCCCCCTAACAATTTACTCTATTTTCATCCAGCCACTGAAAGTCCCACATGTTCCAGATTGCTTTGGGTCAGAGGATGGAATGATGTCCTGCTGGAGAATGCAGATTCCTTGGACCCTGCTAAAGCTTTGCCTTCATTTAACTGCAGCAAAACTCTGCCTGGACTTGCCAGCTCAGCTCCACTTTCCCACTCTGCCCAGGAGCGGCTGATCTTGCCCCACCAAATCCCCCTCCAGCTCATGTGGAGCACAATCACTGTAATACTCTTTGCCTTTACATGCTTTTTCTCTTTCTTCCTCCTCTTTTCCTAAAAGGCCACAGCTTTCACATGTGCTCCCCATTCAACCATGCCTGCCCCCCAAAGCACTTGGCTACTATTGCTTTTCTTAGCTCCAGCCCAGTGCTGGAGAAGGAGGCACGAACCTGGATCTGGCTGCTGGGATTTGTCACTGAGGAAGCTGGGAATACGAATGGAGTGAGAAAAGACAGGACTTTAGCCCAGGCTGGGAAAAATCTCCCCCAGCATTGCCTATGCCTAGGATGTGAGATGTTAGTGCCATTTCACAGATGTGTGTTCAGTTATTCCTATGGTTTTGATGTTCCCACTCTTTGCACATCCAGGGCAAGGATGAAAATGTTTCACCCATTAACTTTGGATGAGGAGGAAAGTGGTGTGCAGGGTTTTGAGAAGGCAGCGCTGCCCATGCTGCTCTCCATGGACATGTTGGGTTAGACCCACCAGCTACTGGGAAAGCTCCTACCCCACCTTTGCAGCAGTGGCAAGAAGATCTCCTGACTTCACTTCAAACACTTGAGCACAGATAGGTGCTCCCAAATAATGGAGTATAATGTGGGCTTCAGCACAGGTTGAGTGTGGAGGGATGGAGAGGATTCCGGGACCTGTTTGTGATGGATATGGGCTAATATGGGATCAGGTAAGGATGTGGGGTGTTGGAAACAAAGTACACGTCTGATTTATCTCTTTGCATCCCCTATCAGACCCAGCTAATACTTCTCTTTGCAGGTCAGCAATTGGAAGTCCTTGGAGATACCACTTTCCTAAGTGGGAATGGGCTATGCCTTGCATTCAGCAATGCTCCTTCCAACCCCTGCCAGGGGAGATTCCTGCTCAGATCCCTGCCTGTGCTGCTGTGGAGGAATCCAGGCCAGCTCATGGCAGGGAGACCCACCAGGGAGATGGAAATACAGCACTTTACTGTTACGAGACAAGGACGGCGCACGCAGGGGTAAGCTGGGAGTGGGGAGCTTTGATCTGGGTACCAGCCAAACTCTCCTGGGTGGAAGATGCCATCAGAAAGAACAAGTGAATGCCTTAGGAGGAGACTAATTCCCTGCCATGCCCCAGATCTGTCAGTGCTATTCTTCACTCTCATCTCCCCAGCACTTCACCCAGGCAGAGCAGCTGGACCCAAACCCACTGTAGCATCCAGCACGGGGGCTAGCACAGGCTAGAACACACTTCTTGCCCAACACAAATGGCCTGAGCCTCTTACACAGCCTCTTACACCCCAAATCCTTCAGCTGTTGTGCTGGAGAAGGTCCTAACCCCATTCCCAGCATGGGACAGCAGGATTCCTGTGGCATGCCATGCAACCAGCTGCTAAGCCAGCCCTGTTGTGGCTTTCCTGATGGAAAAGTGTAATTGCAGCCTGATACTCTGCTCCAGCAAACAAGGAACAACCCCTCCAGCTCTATTTTGAGTGCTGTGCACAGCATTTAGAAATCAAGCAAATGACCCACTGATGGTGTTATCTAGATGACACGTCCCATGCGAGGCTTGCTAAATGCCAGGGATGTCCCTACATTGCAGAGGTCACTGCTCTGTTCCTTCAGCAGCAATAAGAGCTGAGCAAATCATTAGGGATGAATCCAGCAACCATCAGAGAGGTTGGATCGATGTGCTGCAATGCCTTATCTATGATAGTGGTGGGGACAGATGTGTTAAAGAAAACCAAACCCAGCTCTTCCAGGATGGAGTGCGATCAATCACAGCGTTCCCAGCATTGACATGTGTCTGGGTTCAGCCTGACTCTGGTTGTCAGACAGCAGCACAGCTCCATTGCCCTATGGAAAAGGTTCAGCCTTGCAGATGCAAACTTTGCATGCCCTTGCCTGCCCTCCTGTCCCACTGAGACACTCCTGAGATCTTTTATCCTTGCATAAGATCCCCTTTCTGAGATAAATTACACCAGTCTTTAGAGTTCTGATCAGAGGGAATTCCCCCAGAGCTGCTGTTTGCACTCAGATCCCCTCTTTGAAAGCATCCCCACCAAGCCAGACCTGTTAGTACAATTGTATAGGAGTATTTAAATTGGGCTGCAATGGCAGGAAACCTTCCTGTTGCCTGCTTAAAGCGAATAATGAACCTGGAGGTAGAACCTTGGGTGGATGCACAAGAGGATAGATTTAAATTAGACAGTAGGAAGAAGTTTTAAGGTCCCTTCCAACCCAAACTATTCTATAATCCTTTGGGTTTACCATATTTTGGTGGTTTTGCAAGGGTTTGTCTCTGAGAGGAGCACAGAGATACATGGATCTGTATCATCTTTAGGGATGGGGGTGCTTGTGTGTGGCACCTTGGCAGGCAATGGGCAGGTTCCCTGGTGACAACCTTATTAGAAAGGGTTGGGTTTGTGGGAGAAGACCTATTGAAATGTGGACAGTGAAAAGAAAAGGGACTGGAGAGTGTGGGAAGAGAGGGAACAAGCCAAGTTGAGCTAACGCAACTGCAGATGGGAGCAGAGCTCAGCTCATTGCATCTTCCCTGCATCTCCTCCCAGCCCATCCAGCCAGACTCTGACTCTCACAAAAGGGTGTGTTATGGTTTCCCACCACCCCAGATAAATGGATTTTGAAAGATGCTTTGCTTTATGAGCAGTTTATAGCTTGGTGAGTGTCAATAGTAGAGCAGAGAGATGTTGGAGGTGCTCATAGGCTCACTGGGGAGCTTTAATTCATTAGGAACCAGAGCCCTCCGCTCGCTGAAGGACATGGTGTTTCCTTCCTTTGCTGTTACTCTTAGGGAGGAACCACCTCAGGCTGCTCCAGAATCTACTCCCAAAAGTCTTTTTTCTAAATAGGATATTGATTTTTCCCCCCCCCCTTTCCTTTTTTTTCCCCTTTGACTGATGGTGTGTTCCAGAGCAATGTCTGCTTGGTGGAATTTTAGTCTTTTTTAATTAAGGAATCAATAGCAAAAAAGGCAACAACATGTCAACAAGGGACACATTTTGGTCAGGGACTCTTGTTCCTCTTGGAGGGTGATGGTGCATTTGAGCTGGCTCGGCCTGAGGTGGGAAATGAGGCGAGGGAAGAGAAGGGGAGCGAGCATAGGGTGTGAGTGACGATTCCCAGGAGCTATTGCAGCAGAAATAGTTGTGTTTCCTTCCCATTTTATGGTTGATTGGTTTTTTTTCTTGCAGTTCCAGATATTCTGCCTCCATCTACCACCTCTGAAACACTATGGGCTGAAAAGCAGCAACTCCCCTAAGCCTGGTCTCCTCCGTGGATGTGATTATTTATCCCTTGATACCACCTGCACAAAGCCACGTGGCCAAGACAGCACTAAGTACATCTCAACTCTCACAGTACCAAGTATCTGCTCACCTACTGTGCTCAAGCAGGAACAACCCTGGCCAGCCACAACAGAGCAGTCTCGGGAGGAAGCAGCGTGGACGGCGCAGAGCCCATCAGCAATCTCAGCCTCATTACAAACAGTGATCCCCTGACACAGAACAGCAATTTACAGGCACCATTAGCCTGCACCAGAGATAGAGAGATGCCGAGAGTGGCCTATTTCCTGCACCTTCTCTATGCCACACGGTTCGTGACGGATGAAAATAATTAGCTAGAGTGTCTCAGGGATGATTGGCAAGCACCCGGGGGCTGGAGTTCCCCTGATGTGCTGTCCTCATCTCCAACGCTTTGAAAGCAAAGGAGAAAACTTTGCTGAGCAGCCAGCTCTGAGCTGTGAGACTGGGGGCCCTGCAGCCTGTATCTGCAGAGCTGGTTTGGGATGCTGCCTCTAAACGTGCTGCTGAAGGGACAAGCCAGGCTTTGGGTCACCTCTCTTGCAGCAGGTAGGACTTGGCTCCTGCTGTCTCTTCCCTCCCTCACTCCACTCTCAGTGGCCTCTCTGTTTTTGAACCTTTGAGGGACCTTAAAGCTCATCCAGTTCCAACCCTCTGCAGTGAGAACAGGGTACAGCTACCCACCCAGAAATGGGGTCCGTGGCAATGCCAAGGGAGCTCCTATGGGGCTTGGATTGCTTCTGAGAGAGGCAACGCCTTGCTCAGCTTCCACAGGGTGGAAGGGATGTGCAGAGAACCTCTGCCAGCTAACTCAGCAGCACCAAATCTGTGCTGCGCTTGTCACATCATTTCTCACTCCTCTTACAGCCCAGATCCTAAATCTATTTGAAGAGAGGAGGAGCGGAGCCTTTCATCATAATAAAACCAACACGTTTCTAGTCCTCGGTACTGCAAAGCTTTAGAACATGACCCTGGGATGCTCCACCAGTAACGGAGGCAGAGCATTTTAATTGTCACTAGAAATCCCCTCACTTCTTCACGCAGTCTCAAGGCTTTGGGGACCCGACATCTCGTTCTGGAGTGCCTCTTGTGCGGGGCAGATGCTTCTAAGCCTCCCTGTGACAACATTCATCCCGGTGCCTCCAAGCAGCAGGTTCACAAACAAACCCTTACCACAAATAAAGAGGGTCGTGCGCATCTGCAAACAGCCGTATTTGCATCAGAGCTTGGTTTGGGGACTGTTTGTGAAGGAAAAAATGCTGAGGAGCTTTTCATGAGCTTCCCAGCTCTAAGCAAACTATTCTATTTCCCAGGCTGTGGCTCATTGTGGCCATCTGGGTCCAGGACCCATCCTTGGTCCTGCCAATCCCTCTAGGGGAGCTCAGATGAGCTAATTCAGACCGCAGCGTGCCATTGCAATCCTAATTTCACCCCGCCAGTAATTGGCTTGTAATTATTTCTCTGGCTATTTCGTCTCCAACCCAAACAGAAAGGCATACCCTGCCTGCTCCTTGCTGTCCCTATTTGTTCAGAGGGGTGGATGAGTGTCACTGAACTCCATAGGGATGCTCCCAGTGCCGCGAGCATCGTAGCAAAAGCAGGGATTAATGCACCGATTCCTCCACCTTCCTTTGCTCTGTTCTTGCAGCCTCGCTCAAGCGTACGTGTTACAGGCCCAGGCAGAAAGCAATTAGGGCTGGCAATGTGCTACAAAGACTGGCTGGAGATCCTAACCATGAATGGGGTGTGCAGCAAGGCGGAGAGGTCAGGGGAGCAGGGATACATTAAGTAAACGTATGACTCATTACAGTGGAGAAAAGGAAGATGCTGCCTTGGCCTTGGTATTTTTACCAATTCAATTAACTCTGTGTTGTGCTGCAGGCTGAGAACAGGGAGAAAATGTTGTGCTCTGCAATGCTTGGAGGGGCTTTGATTTCTCCTCTTTTATACCCTCTATGGTGCCTGGGATGGTACAAATTGATTCAGAAACCTGACCTGAGATGGTTTTCCCTTCCCAACAAGACTCTGTTCTTCCTGCAAGTAACCCCCGCAATGCTTGCCAGTTTCCAAGCGTGATTTGCAGGACAGAATCACCCCCAAACCACAAAGCATTGTTAATTTTCCCCTTCACTGCAGCAAGGCAGTGGAAGAATGAGGTAGGACTCCAGAAAGACAGTCTAGTTTGGGTGCTACGCTGGTTAATTCCCAGCTCTCGTGAATACTCAGGTGTGATGCGAACAGTGAACACTCACTTCCCTTCCTGATTCCCCATGGTAGGACCTGTAGGAGGAAAACCCTCTAACATGACCATCACTAGCCCCATCTCCCACGAGCTGGGGCCACGGGAAGGGAAATGCTTGGAGTGCAGGAGTAGGAGCAGCACAAACACCCTTTGAGGGTGGCTCTGCCATTTCCATCTCTCTATATCAGTACCTGTCCCTGAAAAAAGCAAGACTTTCCCCCCTCTTTCTAACTCACTCATTTCTCTTCTTACCTCCTTTCTGAAGGAAAGCAGTGGAAGAAAGAAGAGCACAAAACCTAAAACCTTCTCAAAGACTTCATGTGAGCTTCTTCTACTGAAACAGAGGAGGAAAAAGAGAATGTCTTCACCTATTCACTGCAAAAAGCTTTCATCCCAACCACTGCAACTCTAGTGAGCATCTTCCCAAAGTCCAGCTGAAGAATGCCCCATGTCTACCTCTCTCAAATGCTGATGATACGAACAGCGTCCTTGGCTGCTGCAGAAGTACTACCAGCCACTGCACTCAGCCTCATTTTGCACATAGAATCCCAGACTGCTTTGGATTGGAAGGGACCTTAAAGCTCATCCAGATCCAACCCCCTGCCATGGGCAGGGACACCTTCCACTAGAGCAGATTGCTCCAAGCCCCTGTGTCCAACGTGGCCTTGAACACTGCCAGGGATGGGGCAGCCACAGCTTCTCTGGGCACCCTGTTCCAATGTCCCACCTAACTGGGAATCAAAGCTCAACAAGGAGCTGCCAGGATGGAGGTTCTGCCTGCAGACACTGCCTAGGCAGCATTAAACCAGAATGGAGGTCCTGGATAAAGGGAAAAGCCAGGAGTTGCCAAAGATGCAATACAGGACCCCACATTCAGCACGACTTTGATCCAGAGGGTTAGGGATGAGGTGATCATGTAAAGGTGGAGAACTTGGTGAATAAGATGCAATTTGCAAAGCCTGTCAAATTCCTGAATTTGAACTGGAAGGATAATTTACCCAAAGCTTGGGCCAGAGACAATATTATTCATTACCTCCACCACCCTCTGCTACTCTATTATTTAGGATGATTCAGCCTCTTAGTCAGGAGAAGCAAAACAACAGTCCCCATAACCCTCCCGCACTGTCACAGCCATGCCTGCCTGCATCAGCTCTCTTCTGGATACCTACAGACAGAGTCAACCCTCTCAGAAATCACACTGAGCTCATCAATAGTTCGCTTTGTGCTGAAAAGAACAAACCCTCAACTCACCTGATAGTTATTTTGTGAGGCCCACTGCTATTAAACCAACCTCCAAATTCCTCCTTGCGTGATTCTTCCTAATGCCAAGCACCAGATGTCACTTTGGACGTATTAAGACGTGCCTTAAGTGCAAGTGAGTGTTGGGTTTAGGATGGCTGGGGGAAATCCATCCCTCTTGCTATTGCTCTGAGAGAACTCATGCCCCAAACAGGAAGCGTGTGATGAGCACTTTGGGCTGGATCTCGGCACAGCAGAGCCTTCAGCAAGCTTATTGAAGCTAGGGGGGAGGTTTGGGTATTGCCCTGTGGTTTTGTGGCTTGGCATTATCATAGAATCACAGAGTGGTTTGGGTTGGAAGGGGCCTTAAAGCTCATCCAGTTCCAACCCCCTGCCACGGGCAGGGACACCTTCCACTAGAGCAGGTTGCTCCAAGCCCCTGTGTCCAACCTGGCCTCGAACACTGCCAGGGATGGGGCAGCCACAGCTTCTCTGGGCACCCTGTGCCAGCGCCTCAGCACCCTCACAGTAAAGAACTTCCTAATACCTAATCTTAATCTCCCCTCTGTCGGTTTAAATCCCATATCCTGTCCATACAGGCCCCTCTCCAGCTTTCTCATATCCCCTTTAGGCACTGGAAGCTGCGCTAAGGTCTCCCTTGAGCCTTCTCTTCTCCATTACACGAGCAGGAGGAGGCTGATGAGCAAGAAGAAGATGTGAATGCAGATTTCACACGGAAGCCAACTAGAGAAATGGGTTGTTGCCACTTCCCATATCTTTTTTGCCCAGTCAAGTACCTCAATCAACACAGAGCGTTCTGAACAAACACAGAGGCGGCTCTGTGGCAGGAAAGAAAGGGAAGCAGCTGAAAAAAACCCCTGTATTCTTAATTTACTGTAGTTAATTTTAGCCTAATTTGATCACAATATTCCTCTGTAAATATCGGTCCTGCTTTAATAAGTCAGGATTCGCCACGGAGGCTGCAGTTGCAGTGTAATCACCCGGTGTATCATAAAAGACTTTCTCTGTTAATTGTTAGGAGGAACTGGAGCCATTCTGCAGCAGGTATGGGATTGCAAAGAGAGATAATTATAACCAGATCTAATTTGTAATTATAACAGACCTCTCCTAGAAATTGCTTTTTACTTAAATATTCCCCCAGTGCTCCTAAAGAGACTTTGCTGGTTGTACATCACTGTGCTGCGACAAAGCGTGGGTCCATCTGGCACCCGGAATGCCAGGACCCCAGACCCACATTCTCACCATAGGATGTGGTGAAGAGCCTGAGCATGGGCTGAAAGAAGGGAGCAGGGAAAAGAAAACGCAGTGAGGCAGAGCTGAGACAGGAGAGGGTGCTCTCGCTGCAGCGATGGAGGCGCAGAGGGAAGCGGGATGTCCTGGTGCTGGGGGGAATTGCAGCGTGAGGGTCCTGCTGCCTCGACCCACATCCCCAGGGATGCTCTTCCCTCCCAGAGTGGCAGAAATCAGACAAGGTTTACAGGAGATGGGAAGAATAAGAGAGAGGTTACACAGAAAGCTGGGAGATGGGTGGTAATGGCTCTGATTTCATTTCTCAGCTGTGTTAGTGGACACAGACCCCCCAAACCTTGCCTGTGATACAGCTCCTGCCTCCAGGAGAGAGCCCGCGGCTCCCGACCACCAACACACACCACAGCGTGTCACAGGAGCTGCTACATGGCAGCACAGGAGATGTCCAAGCCCAGGGAGGCGAATTGGCACTTGCACACATGGTCTCAAAAGGACTGGTTTTGATATGGAGGAGGTCTTGCCCAAATCAGTCTTTTTTTCAGTTCAATTGCATCAAAATCCTTCATTCCAAAAGGGAAACTTTTCAAACCTCTGCAGTTTTACTCTTCCATCCTTCTTTGTGCCTTTGCACCAGTCAAAGGTACCTTTGAACAGCACTAGGAAGCAAAGTACCTCCAAGTCCTGCCTGGGGAGCTAAGCAGAAAGCTGCAGAACCAGAAAATGGAGCAGCCTGATCTGAGAACCCTGCGCATGAAATCTGTGCTCCAGTTCCAGCAGTTTTCCTGAGCCTGAAATCCCTCTTCCAGCTCTCCCAGGGGCATCACCCAGGGTTGTGGGTGCTCCTTGTCCTTCCCACCCCACCGTGATCCCACTGTGGACATCCTTGTGCTGCTTGTCGGGGACTGAAGCCCTGGTAGCACCCAAAGTACTTAGGAGGATGGAAGGAGGAGATGGGCAGCTCAGCCTCTGCAGCCAGATCTTTATTTGGTGCAAGCTCAAAAACTAAGCAGAAAACTATCAACAAGAGAGCAACTTTAGTGATGGAGGAGCAGGAGATGTCCTAATGTGGTCCTTTCTGAGAAGGCAGGGCCAAGAGAAGCTAGGAGTAATTAAACACAGAAAGATGGACTGGATGGCCTAAAAGGATTTAATATCTGAAATCTAGACTCTAATTACTGGCCTGCACTAATTCTGACCCATATTAGCCTATGCTGATGTGCTATATTTTAATGCAGTTATTTCCTCTCAAACAGAGCCATCTCCAGGGGGCTCATTGGGCAGCAGAGTTAGCTCACAGCTGGGGACAGCCTAACTAGGCCAGCACTGCAGGGTTGCTTTAAGATTGTCATTCCTTTTCCTGCACATCTCAGTATCATTCCCAGCAGGGAGCACCCACAGACAGCAACGTGTGCGCGACACACGTGTGTGGTGGTGGGAAACCACCATGTGATGAGCAAGCGGGATGTTGCCAAGGCCAAGGGGATGCTATGCTGGGACCAGGCTCTGGGCTTGCAGCTAAAGCCAGCTGTAAGGGAGATGAGGATGGAGATGTGTGTGCTCCTAGGAGGAAGTTTGAGGACTTGGAGAGACCTGGGAAGTGACAGTAGATTGGTAACCTCTAGGGTTGCTAGAAAGCATCCCTTACCAAAATGGTGCTCTGCAGATCCCTGAGCTTTAGGGTCTCTTCCAACCCAAACCATTCAGTGATTCCATGATATGCTAATCCCAGCAGCAGACATGCCCATGTTCCTAATCCCAAGTGCCATCCCTGAATCCCACCCTGAACATATCACTGCAGTTCTGCTGCTGACTCCCTACACAGTGGTTGCATGGGGATGAAGAGACCTGGCAGCTCCATCATGTGCATGGCTCGGAGCGAGACACATTCTACATCCCTCTGTGTTATTGCCACAGTTCCCACCTCCTTAATCAGGGCTTCTCACTCCACGCTGACCTTGCTACCTTCCAGTTCGAGGCCCCTCTATGGCAAAGCAATTCAATTAAGCCCTGGTGCACTGAGATTGCTAAAATAAAAGAGGAAGGGAATAAAAGGAGCCCAACAACAACAAAAAACCCACCCTCTGGAGAACAATTTTCTTCTATGGATTTTTAAGTCCGGTGGCTGGAGAATCACTTTCTCGTTTTTGTGCTGTCTCTCCAGTCAATAAATAAGAGGGAAATAAAGGATTTCAGAGAAAATAGAATGCAGTCAAAAGGTAAATTGTGGTCTTAAAAGCCCCTAAGAGACTGTCACAGACTTTGAAATGTTTCCTAGTTTGAGACCGTTTCTTCCTGACTACATGGTTTCCGCTCCTTTATTTGTATCTCTGGGAGGTAATCTTTAAAACTGATTTTCCCCTGGTTGCATTTCATCGGCAAAGAAACTAAACAGGCTGCTGCATTACAGTAATAACATCAACATTTCAGCCACCTTCGCCTTAATTATTTCTCTGTCTTGCCAACAGAACCAGTTAAAAGAGATTTATATTGGGGTGGGGGGGTAAGCTGAGTGTGTGTGGATGGGTAAGATAACCTGGAACAACCCATTTCTCCCTTGTTATATGTTCACCAGCAGTAAAAAAAAAAAAAGAGTAAAATAAAGAAAGAAATAACCGAGGTAAAAGGTTTGGGCCATTTAAGTAATAATAATGTCAGCATTTCACCTGTCTCTTGCTTAATTATTTCCTTCTCTCAGCTCCGCCACCTGAACCAGTTTAGATAAGATTTCAGTGCGGATAAGGAGGAAGAACCTTTATTCTCCAAAGCAGATAAGCCGCTTTTTCCAACGGAAAGGAAGAGAATACGGTACTAAAGCCCTCCTGCCTTTGAGTCTGATTTATCAACAGCCTCTTAGCAAAAGCCACTTGTCACTAAAAGCTTGTGAAGTTTTGCAAAATACTCCCGGATAAGAGAAAAGCACTTGTAAAGACAAGAAAGGGAAGCTGGAGCGTGTAAAGCAGCACGTCAGCATCTGTGTTGGGCCAACACACACTCAAGGTCAACCCAAAAAGCACAGAAGTGACAGGACAAGGGGGAATGGCTTTAAATTGGCAGAGGGGAGATTTAGATTAGATATTAGGAAGTTCTTTCCTGTGAGGCGCTGGCACAGGTTGCCCAGAGAAGCTGTGCTCAAGACCAGGTTGAATGGGGCTTGGAGCAACCTGCTATAGTGGAAGGAGTCCCTGCCCATGGCAGGGGGCTGGAACTGGAGGAGTTTTAAGGTCCCTTCCAACCCAAACCATTCTGTGATTCTATGACACATAAAGTCCTTCATGACCTTGCAGCCAGAGAAAGGCGCTGCATACACAGAAAGGCTCTTCCATCACAGAGGCTGTGGTTCTGGCAAGCTGAGGGCTCTGGAGGCTTCGTGTTTGGGTCCAGCCCTGCAGCACAGCGCTGGCTGCCGTGTGCCTGCTGCTCGCTGCGGGCGCTTCCAGCTCCAGCCTTGCCAAGCCACGTGTTCGCGGCTGCCAACGCGCCCAGCACGCCCGCAGATGGGACGCTCGCCTGTGTGCAAACATTTACCAACACCTTGAGAGACTCGCGAAGGTTGCTGGAAGCTGTCCAGCCACAGGAAGGAGCCTCAGCACCATGGGGAGAGGGGCTGGTGAGTTGGGAGATGCTGCTGCTAGTGGCGGGGGAGAGGAGGAAATCACAGAATCATAGAATGGTTTGGGATGGAAAGGACCTTAAGATCATCCAGTTCCAATCCCCCTGCCATGGGCAGGGATGCCTCACACTAAATCAGGTCACCCAAGACTCCTTCCAACCTGGCCTTGAACACTGCCAGGGATGGAACATTTACCACTTCTCTGGGCAACCTGTGCCAGTGCCTCACCACCCTCACGGTAAAGAACTTCTTCCTTATACCTAACCTAAACTTCCCCTGTTTAAGTTTGAACCCATTACCCCTTGTCCTATCACTACAGTTCCTAATGAAGAACCCAAATGCTTTTGGGCCCTCTGCACACCAGCACTGGTATCTCAAAGAAACATTATAAAGATAAGAAGCTTGGAGTCTCTCCTTCTCGCCTACAGAGTCTACTTTTGTTATACAATTTCCACCCTTCAGTGGCTTGGATGTTTTGCCTGCATTTCATTGCTGACCCTCAGGCCAATCCCCAAAGCAATATTTGCTCAAGGTTTTGAGCATGTGTGTGGTTTTTTATAATCTTTAAAGTAAATCCAGGGTGGGCAAAACCTTTCCCTTTTTCTTGATTTAAAATGGGTTTGGGAGTGGGATTGTGTAAGAAGACAGTAGGGGATGAGGAGGGTGCGCTTCTGGGCTGTGGTGGATTAACAACGGGGAAAAGAGCCCTTGCTTGCAGGCAGAAGGGTGCTTGGACTTGTACACTACCTGCCTGCAACCTGCTGGCTTACAAGGGGTGAGGAATTGCCACCCTGCTCTAGGCTCTCCCTTCGCACCAACAACCTGCCCTCTCTCCAACCCAGTGCACGCTAACAGGATGCTCCTGCTTCAGCCCATGGGGCTGGACTCGGCCCCGTGCCTCTTCCCGCAGAGCCTGCTTATGCTTATGAGCTCCTCCAGCTTCCCTCTGCCTGGCCTTGCCTTCCCACCCTGCCTCGCGTCTGATTATATTGGGTCTGCATGTGTAAGTACAGCCTCCTGCCATCCTAATCATCTAAAGTGGCTATTTGAATAACAGTTGTTGGTGCCTGTAGTTTCCTGTAATTTCCAAAAGGAAACAAATCCATGCAGACTGCAATTTTGTGCCTATGAATTTTGAATGAATATCTTAAAGAGCCTCAATTTCTCCCTCCCTTCCTTCCTTCCCTCCCTTCTCTGCCTCCAGACCCAGCTGAGCAAGATGCTGCCACCGAAGGGTCTCGACCGAGCGGCTCTGAACTTTCAGGGGGTGCATGTTGGGCTATTGAGGCTCAATGCCTCCTAGGAGAGACATTGGCATTTAGCTGGCAAAGCACAGTGCCACTGGTTGAGCTTGCTCAGGGAGCTGGAGGAGGAAGGCGGCTGGATTTCACTCATGGGAGACCTGCTCCATGGCAGGACGAAGCAGGGCATGGAGGCAGAAGCATCTTTCCAGCCTCAGTTTTTGGGATTTTTCCCTGCAAACTTGGGAGGTCCCTCTCTACTCTGCTGGTACTTGCCCTTTGGAGATGCTGCTGTTAGCCCAGCTCTTCACCTCCTAAACCAGAGCAGCTGTATGGCATCTCCCCTCCAGAGTTATTTCCATGCCGGCGACAGTCCCTATTTACAACCTTCTCCCTTTCAAGTTTCTCCTCCTGTTCTGCTGTGTGCAGTTTTATGACAGTGAGGGTTCTCCTCTTTATGACATTGTTGTTTTTAAAGTGGTTTTATCTCTTGGTTTTATTACAGAATTACCATAGAGCACCCCAAATGCCATGGCAGTGGGGAGGGAGAACAGCTTTGGAAGTGCAGCAACTCACTCCTGAACAGCTTGTTGCCTTGCTGGGGAAGGGGCTGTGATTTGGTGATGGATAGAGCACTTGTTATCCAGTATATTTTTATCCATAGATATATAAAGCACTTTGTGATCCCAGTGGATACAAAGCACTATATAAATGTAAATCATTATCATTATCATTAAATACCTTCTGCATCTTTTATACCTACCAGTTGGAGTCAAATACATACTGGGCAGCTGGTATCTGCATTTTGCTGGTGAACCAAATAAGACGGGTGCCATTTCTGCCTTTGTTAGCAATTAAATGTGATACTGGGAAAGCCTTTATTTTCCCATTGCAATTTTTCATGCTGCCTCTGATTTGAAAGCCTCTTCTCACCCACTATGAGAAATCTCTGCAGACTTCCCTAGCGACAACCTGAATAAGAAACAGCCACCTTGGGTACACAGATGCTCCCTGGATTATCTGAGCTGTCCGGTGTGTTAGGGACAGTAAGATCCCTTGTGTGCTGCTCGGTCACAGAGAGGAGAATTCAATTCCTACATGACTTATGACTTGAAGGAGGTTATAGACACTTGTCTCCAAAACTATGACTCTGCAGCATTTCTGCTTGGCCGCTGCCCAAAGCCTGAGATAACTGCAAAAACCTCCTGGATATCATCCACATTGCAGCCATAACCACAATGAACACAGGGTACAAGGCAGATGAGGTTTATGACCCGGCGTTTCCCATTTCTACTTCAGTACTTCCTTTCTTTAACGGAGGGATTTGAGCCTGAAGGACTCGCTCAAGGTCGCACACAGAAGCTTTGGCAGGACTTGGGACTCGTGTGTTTCCATCCAGGCCATCAATCACCAGATTCCCTTTCCACCAAGAGGACAAGCCAAGTAGGCAGCATGCTGGTGCCCCTTCCTTTGTTCTCCTAGCCGTGCTAAGCCTGTATTTTATTGCTAAAGCCCGTCCTGCAAAGCCACCAGCTACTGACAGCCTCTCCCCATGGGAATTCATCTCCAGCTGCATGACACCCAGCACAATGCTTCCACTCTGGTTTCTGCTTCCCACCCCTTGGAAATAGCCATGGCTTCTTGGATTATTGCTGCACTGATGCCCCATCCCTGATAGTGTTCAAGGCCAGGTTGGATGGGGCTTGGAGCAACCTGTTATAGTGGAAGGTGTCCCTGCCCCATGGAACTAGATGAGCTTTAAGGTCCCTTTCAGTGCAAATCACCCTGTGATTCTATGATAAAAGGGATCCCAAACCCATCCCCGTCCTAACATCATGCCACACATGCATCAAAATCAAATGCTACTTTGAAATGCCATGAACAGACAGCACTGCAATGGATTTGTAACAAGAAGAGAGATTCATCGCAGGTTTTCCCAACCCTTTCTCCACAGTGGCATGGGGAGGAGGCTGGTTGTGAGCGGGAGCTGTGCGAGGAAGCCTGAACTCTGGCTGCAATGCTTATTGGAGGGGAGGTAATGCAAGACTTGCAAAAAGCAACCTGGCAAAGCTCAGCGCCAAGAAAACATCCCTGCAGGCTGGCCCAAGCAGAGAACCAGGGTGGGTGGGCAGCCTCCACCTCCTCAACAGCCGCTTTACACATCCCCTCCCAAAAGCATTTCCTCTGCCCCTGCCGAGCCCTGGCTTCATTCTTCATTAGGGGGGATCGATAAGAAAGCAGGGGCTGTCACTCAGGTGATGCCACGCTTCGAGGGCCTCATTCTTCTCTGCCAGCAGACAAGGGGAGGGGGAGTCAATACTGTTGTCAGGCCACTAACAACCCACCAAGTTCCCAGCGGTGATGGATCCCCGGCTGAGCAGGCACCGAGCGCAGCGCTGCAATCCATACTGCACCCGTGCATGCACGCGGGAGAGGCACAAAAGGAGCTGCTGCAAGTGTGTGTAATGCCAATACAGGGTAGGATACAGATGAGGGAGGTTTGTCTAGACTGACAAGAGGGAGAAACACACGTAGGCGTGCAAAGCAAAGAGAGATTTTGCAGAACGTGAGGTGTCAGCTATCCAAAAGGGCATAAAGCAGAATAATGTCCGCTGTCCACTGCATGGAACAGGAGCAGTTTGATGCTGGATGACGGATTTAGGGATGAGATGCTGAGGTTGGTGCCCGGAGCAGGAGGCGCAATACAAGCTATGAGCATGGCAGGATGGAGGGATTTTGACACACAGCAAGCACCCCCCCATTGTTTTCCCTGGGGACATTCAAGGCTGGATGTGGTTCTGAGCAACCTGATCTAGTTGAAGATGTCCCTGCTCATTGCAGGACTAGATGACATTCGAAGGTCCTTTCTAACCTAAAGTATTCTATGATCTCAAGGCAACTTCACAGCCATCTGAATTGGGAGTAATTGCTCACTGTGTGAGGGGTAGGGAGGTAGGCAGAGCAGCAGGGGGGGCTAGGAAGGGGTAAAGGGATGCAGCCACCACTGCACTGAAGGGATGACAGAGAACTGGGAAGGGTTTTTATCAGCTCTATGTGCTATGCATCCGTCAGCTCGGTGCAGACCAGCAGACTCCGCACAGAGAAGCCAAATGCTTCGTATTTGATAAAAACGTGGGTCAGGCCCTCCCTGCATCGAGACAAGAAATCACAGATCAGCGCAAGAACCCCAACATTAATCATTTCTAACCGTGTTTCTTCCTATTTACTCTGTGGTCCTTCAGTCTTCAGCATTCAGCTGGGAATGCTGCTGCAACTCAGAGTATAAGCATGAAGAAGTTTGATGGGAGAGGTGGCAGACCAAGTGATACAGCTCAAAGCAAACAGACGGGCTTCCAGGCACACAAATCTTCCTTCAGCATTCAAGCCTGGCTCTGAGGTGCCGACAGCTCACCATTAATTTACCGACAGAACAAGCAAAACCTGCTGGTATCACCTAACCCTGGGGCCCCGGGCTTTCAGAGAACATGAATCTTGCAAGACCACTGAGAGATGGTGTGAGCCAGCAACATGGGACCAGGGTTTGGGGGAGTGGAGGCAGCATCTCTGTAGTGAACTTCCCTCTGTGTGATTCAACACCAGTCGCTGCTCAGATACAGCCCTGTCCTGCCAGGAAGGAATATATTGATCATTCTTAATGCATTTGATGATATATATATATATGAATTTGATTATATATATATATTTCCTGGTTGAACAGTGGGCTTTTCCCATTTAAACAGCAACTGGGCACACTGAGCTCCATCTCAGCAGCCCTACAACAGCACAGAAGGGCAGCAGAAGGGCGGGTGTATCTGAAATGTGAAACAAACCCCATTCTTAGCTTTCCTCATCCCGTCTTTATGTGATTGGAAATTGTTCTCCAGCATCAAGGTGGGCAGAGCCTGAGGGTGCTGGGCATGCCCCACACAGCATTTCAACCCAGCACCATGCAGCCAGCTAAGATGCACTTAATGGGGATGTAAGTGAAACAGTTTTGCTTCAAAGTAAGGAGAAAGGAGCTCACATGAATGCTGCTTGGCCTTCCTCCTCCCTCCAGGCCAGGCCAATCCCTCCAAAATGGGGGAAGAAGAGCACTTCCCAGCGAAACCCAGCTTGGGAGGACCCATCTACATCTGAGCTTTTAGCATGTGGTACCTCTCTTTGACCTAGCTACAGACTACACCAGGCAGAGGCTGCCTTTCACCTTGAGTTTGTACAGCACCAAGCACCTCCCAGACCATGGGTTTGCCTGGCTGGGTATGGTCTAGCCTGTGGAGGTACCTTCCCACCGCAGGAGCCACGCAGGGATGCTAGCAAGGGAACCCACCCACCCTGTGCTATCAGAAGAAGCCGGCTCAGAGCGCTGTAAACTTAAGCTGCTCAGACATGACATCAAATATTTAGGTTATCTGGGATTTGTGCTCGATTGTTTGATGTTTCTGTTTTATTCCCAATAGACCCAGTTGCTATTTTACTACTGAAAATATTCCCAGCAGAAGATGCAGCTTTGTGAAGACCCAAACGTTTTCAAGGAGAAGAGGTGGTGTGGAAGAAAATGACATTTCCATCACTTCTTTTTCTGTTAGGTTGTATTTTGCATTCAGAAGTTAAAAAGTATGGAAAAATACTTGAGACGGTCCCAAGCTGAACTGTTTCTGGATTTGGAGCATCACCTAGTGTATATTTTACAAACAAACATTGAAAACCAGCCTTTCCAAGGCCATAACCTTTTTATTTCCTATCAAACCCTCCAAAGAGGGTTTGCTGGAAAACACAGATGGGAAACACAGATGTCTCAAGCTGCCAGCGATCATTTTGGTGATGGAAATAGCTTACTTTGCTCTGCAGGGGAGGACTGGGAAGACTTGGCTAGAAAGGGGATTGGAATAAAAGTGAAATGAGGGAAAGGGTTGTGATTGAATGTGAATACACTTGACATCGAGGTGACCTTCCTCTTCTCCCGTCCCTGGCTCGTGCAATCTTAAAAGACAGGAGTTCTCACTTCAAATTAACTTAATCTGTAGCGTTAAATAATTCATGTTGATTAAAGAAAGCTTTATTTCTAATGGGACACACATGAAGGCTGAGCTAATATTAGAAGAGGCCGTGGAGGGGGAAGAGGCAGGGAATTAGATTGTAAAAGGTGAATGTACAAGTTAATTAGCTATCAATTATTCACCTGAAGTCTCTGAAAGCAGCTCCTCTGCCCTCCTCCTCACACCCCCATGGTCCCTTTTTCCCGGTTGTCACTGGGTTCCCACCATCATCCCTCTGGAACTGACCCTTTCCCTGTGCGGAGCTGCAGAGCTAGTGAAGTACAGGAGTTCGCCTGTACAAGGCAGGGCTGGAGGCATCACATCTCCTGCTGGGGAGGAGCAGAGACCAGGACAGCCTTGGGATGCTCCTGCCAACCATGCTACCACCCAGCTTCCTCACCACCTCGTTGTCCACATGCTCTTCTCAACCTAGACTCAGGACACCACTAAGGCTTTGCAATGCCACCAGCAGATCAGTGCAGACAGCCTGTACTCCCTCTTTCCATCCCCTCTCCTCCCTCCCGGGGATGCCAATGTTCTCTTCAAGGTTTCTCCTCACTTGGCTGCCTCTGTGATGTGGGAACTCAACACTAATTAATGTGCCTGCAATTCCCAGCTTGGCTGCGGGGCTTCCCTTTCCCTCCTGCTCCCGCGGGTGCAGTAGGATCCACAAGCCAGCCCTCTGGTTCCTTCAACAACATGGGCTGGCAGAAGCATATTTTAACAACACACATCTGGTGGCTATATAATCTCTTGTATTTGCCCTCCCTGCTTCCAGCTTTGATGGAAGACTGGAGGGAACTCTCCGGTGGTTACAGCCGAAGTGTTTGCTTTGCAATTCCACTCCATCGCTGTCTGATTTTATTTTCAAATCTCTCCAAGTCCTAATCAGGCTCTTACTTTAGTTAATTAATACCCCAGCTTAGTTAAACACATCATAAATTAAGAAGCCCTGCCGTTAAAAGATGTACCAGGTAGCAAACAGCCCTCCAGTGGCTTCCCAAAGCCTGCCTTGCTTGGGCTCCCCTGCTGACTGGTGTCCTGACATCTCCTGCTTGCAGAAAACATGGATGCCTCCGTATGTCCCAAATCCCATCTGATCAGCTCAGTGACTCCTTCCCTGGACGGTCTGGGCTATGATAGGAGGGAAGGTGAAGAGATCCTTCAGCTTTTTTGGGATGGGTGAGCCGAGTTCCCGAGCAATAATTATCCCTGAGACTACAAATGCGAGATTTTCCCTGATGCTGATGACATTAATAGGCTCATCTATCTGAATGTTTGGACTTTCAAGGCTATGGAATGATCTGTTCCACTCCATTTAACCATGTAGATTTGAAAACAATGTGACAAAACCTTAAATATTTAATTAAAATACGGTGTAGCTCTGCCTCTGAGCAGGGAAGTAGGAGGCATCAGCCCCATAAAGCTGATGTTTGACATGAATGACAGCAGTTGGAAACTGAATTGGGAAGCATTAGGGGATTTCTTGATACCAAGGAAGTGGAAAAACTGGCAAGAATGGACAAGGCAGCTCCGACAGATGTATAAGAAACAGGGAAGGTATTTTCCGGAGACAAGGTTGGGGTGTGATAGAGCGGGATGGGGTTCCCCAGAACTCCTCCAACATCTATGGGGAGACCCATGTCCCACTGGTGATGGCTGCTTAGCTCATGACTAAAGCAAGCTTATCAAGTCGGATTCACAAGCGCCAGCTTTTGACATACGGTTGGAGGTGTCACCTCTTAACATGCCAATTCTATTCCCCTCCATTGGGCTGGCTAAAACACGGACCACACTCCAGAGCAGCTGGACACGCCATCCCACTACAAAGGTATCAAAGTGTGAGCTGCTGACTGCTACTGACCCTCCAAGCCCCTTTCCAATGGTGCCTGCCTCCCCAACCAGCCTTAAATTCCTCCAGAACATCTGCATAAATACATCTAAAGTGAAAAACATGCTACAGACGGGTTGCAAAGCCTCATTTTCTCATCGATTTACCTTAAGTTGAATGCACTGTAACTTTAATTTTCCTAAAAGGAAAACACTCTGCAAATACAAGTTGCTGAACATCTTAGGTAAATGTACCAATTAGCAACTACCATGTATATTCACATAAACATTAACTACCATCTATTCAACACATTCCATAACCCCAAAGATAATAACGATTTCCTTTTGATCCATAAAAGCATCACTCTGCTCAATCAACGCTCTGCAGCGGCTCTGAGCTCTGACGCACACCCCTGCGCCCTGGGACTAAATTAGGTTTGAAATCTTTAGCTCTAATTAAATAACATTATTTCTTTTGTCTGGCTCCAGCAATGTACTCTGCCTTTGTGACAGCAGGAGGGAGCCCAGGTGAAGGAGGGGAAGGTGACACGGCTTGCAGAGGTTCAGGACATATCAATACAGACCGGTTTTTGCCCAAGCTTTTCCAGAAAGATACCATTTCCATTAACTTCCCCTAAGCCACATCCATTCTGGGAAGTCATACGGATGCAGCCTGCCTTTTCCCAGCACTCCAGATCACTTTGCCAGAAGCCCTTCACCTTTGCCAGTGCTAGTCTGCCTTCTGCCACTCAAAAAGGGTCTTTAGGAGATGTCGGGAGCCATCTCCTGTTCGTAATCCCGACACATCCCCCTGTGTTGCTCAAGGAAAAGATTAATTACTGAGAAACACAGGATGATAAAGCCTAGGTGTGAAAATAGACTGTAGGGAAACCAGCCTTTCCTCAAGAGGTAGAGTCCTCCTGGTCCTACTGCCGAAGGGCACTGCAGCAAGGATAACACATATCACACTGATGGCACCAGCACTCTTCATGTCCCTAAATTTATGCACATACACTCTTCAACCAGCACGTATATTTGCAGAGCAGAAGTATCAAACATTCTGTGCCTCTGTTACTCATCCCACAATGGCCATACTCCCTAAACAGCTTCCTTCACTACCCTTCTCAGGATCAAGATGCAGCACGGTGGATTGATTTCCAGTCCTCTTGATTTAGCAACAAAACATTTTCTCTCACAAAGCAACTTGGTGTGACTGTGAGCACAAAAACCAAGAGGCAAATAACCTCCAACATGATGAGGAGATGAGACTCACCAAGAACAGTCAGCCGGGCAGGTCTGGATCGGATGGCTGCTTGGATAGCCTGGCATTCATAGACAGCATCATCTTGGAGATCAGCTCTCAGGATTTTCAAGTGATGCTGTCCAGACAGATGGTCTCCTACGACCAGGTAGCGTGGGTAACCTGCAGAACAAAAGGCATGAGTCAGGAGGCAGCAGGACCCGTAAGCCTGAGGATGTAGAGTATAATCCCTTCAGTGAAAGCTCATGGAACCAGATGAGCTTTAAGGTCCTTTCCAACCCAAACCATTCTATGATTCTATGAAGCAGACTGCAGGTTTTGCCTGAAGAGTTCAAAAAGAAAGAGCTGATGAAGGAGTAATTACTGAAACCCCTAGGAAAAGGGGTGAGCCCTTCCCACCAGGAAACCCACCACCTTCTGCTTCTCTAAGACCTATCATGGAATTGCCTTAACTCCTTCAGTCAGCTGTGCATGTGCTTGTGGTGAAACCCTGGAGCACCTCCACTATTAGGTCTGTGTGATGGTTGGGCAGGGCTCTGTGTGGGTACCACCAACTCTGCCCAGCCTGCCCTGTGTTTTGAGACATCTGAAGCAGCACAGAAGGAAGAGCTGCCATCACCCCATCCCTCTTGGTGCTGATGATTAATGTGCTGCATAACGCAGGCAGCTTGGCACACTTGTGTTTTTGTTGTTTCCCCAGCTATCAACAGCAGGATTTGCTCTCCTGAACCGCAAGAAATACAAATGATGGGTTTGTTTGTATTTAGCTAATGAGATCACTGGCTGAGCTGGTATCATGCGAGCTGGCAGCTCTTCTTGCTTAAAGCAGCCCCAGCTCTGTTAATTGTGGAAGTCATTCACACGAGCTACATACTGCAGTGAAGCTGTTGTCACCCATTCGTGTTACAAGGTCTTGCATGGAAAGCTCAGCTCTCTAATATATGTAGAAGTTGCAGCATGGAGCTTGGAAAACCAGTTGAAGAGGGGACTGCTTGCTCAGGCAGGTCTGAGAAATGAGTAATTATATGTATTAAAGAGAAAAAAGAGGACAAGATAAAGCAGACATTGCACTTTAGAGAAGAGCGTGATCCCTGGAGGCTGCGAAACACCAATCCTTCCCTGGTGTCTGAATGCTGCTGCTTGACTTGGAGGAAAACCTTCTCTGTGCTATGCCGAAGTTGAGCAGAGGTAATGTCACACATGTACAACCTCTGCTGTGCTCAGGGGACAAGGCTGAAGGGCTCAGAGCCCTCCCAGGTTTCTGACACTCAAGCAAATGCTCTCCCTTAGTGATGTGAAGTATTTAACTAAAAAATCAGTATTTTCCAGCAAAATATATAGAATGAACTGTATAACCCCTTCACTATCGTTTCAGAGTTGCACCAAACCCTCAATCCCAATGCACACGTGGGATTAAGGAACAAGAAGTCTGAGGAATTTTGTTACCAGACCGTAACTGCCAGAAGCACAGTTGAAGGAAGCCACAAGTTCTTGTCATCTCCGCTGGGCTTCAATAAACACATTTATGCAAAGCCTCTGCAAGCAGAGACTTTTGTTTCCTTTTTTGCGAGTGTCAAAACAAGCACTTCCAACGTCTACAAACACTTTCAGGCTGTGTTTTGGAAACACAACATTCCTTTCCTGAAGTCAACCAAAACAAAAGCAATGCTTTCCAAAGGGTCAGGTTACACCTGCGGGAAACCAACTGTTTGGGTTTGAGCGAGAACGAAGAGAGTTCTGTTCATTCCAAGTTTTAATGCTCATGTTTGAGCTAGCTGGAGGGATTTGTAATTGAAGTGAAAGCACTCATCAGCCTCCAAATATTGTGGCTGCACCTGCGCCGTTGGGCAGGGATAACTCTATTTATCATCTTTAGGTAGGGTATTATCCCGACTTACTGGAGAGGTCCCGTCCGACACCGAGGGCGAGCCCATCTTTAATCCACAGCACAATGCCATTGTACTCAGGGATGGCGCACAGCAGCGTCACGGGCTGCCCAGCAATCACCACTTGGTCCTGGGGCTGCTGCGTGAATGAGGATGCTTGACCTGGAGAGGGGAACACAATAGGAAGAGGAGTTCAGTTCTCTGGTGGTTTTCCATGTGATATGTTGGGATGCATCAGCACAAGATGCTCCTGACGCAGCACAAATCCGAGGTTGGGTTCTGCAGCTCTTAATTATGTGGTTACTTATTGCCCCTTCATACATTCAGACAAATATGTGCAATGCTTTTCTTTGCTGGGGGAAAAAATGATACAGCAAAGAGGTGCCAGGCATTTCCTCTACCTATTTTATTCCAGACTGTGGTGCTAGTGTTTTAGCCATCAGGATCAACAGCTAGAGAAGCAGCATGCTTCGAGGCAGCAGTCATATTTTGATTACGCCTAATCATAGAATCCCAGGCTGGTTTGGGTTGGAAGGGACCTTACAGCTCATTCAGCCCCAACCTCACAAGGACACCTTCCACTAGAGCAGGTTGCTCCAAGCCCTGTCCAACCTGGCCTTGAACACTGCCAGGGATGTGGCAGCCACATAATTCATAATGTTTTACTTTCACGCTTTGAAATACATCATCATTCCTTGGCATTGCCACAATTGAAAAACATTGAAAGGGTTAAATCCTTCTCATGAGACCCCCCCCCCCGCAGTCCCGTGTCCAGCTCTGGGGCAACAACACAAGAGGGACGTGGAGCTGTTGGAGCGAGTCCAGAGGAGGCCACGGAGATGCTCCGAGGACTGGAGCACCTCTTCTGTGGAGAGCATTCTAACACCAACACGAAACGATGCCAAAGCACCCAAATATACCTCTGGGATATCTTAGGGAGATGGCTCCCTGTGCTACAAGCTACCACATGTGCTTAGTGCCACAGCGGGATGGTGAAAGGTTCTAAAAGCAAAGCCATTTCAGGCTGATTGGCTGATACCTGGACACCTTGTGAGCAGGGTCCTTTGGGTCGAGCACCCAACACTTTTAACATCTTGCTCTTACTCTGCATATAAGAGAGATCTGAAAAATGAGGAGCTGGGAGCAAGGCGGAACGACCGGATTGTGTCTCGCTGCGTTACCCGAGGGGTTCTACAGCTCAGGAGCCTTGCTGTGTGTGAATTATCACCTTGCACCAGGCACAACATCAAAAGCCCCCACCCCTCAGCTGAATGTCAGTTCAATACACAGGATCATACCAGGCTGAAGAAAAAATTCCTCTTTAAAATCAATTTGTTAAACCAGGACAGTCTCCTTGTGAACCTCCCAAAATCAATTCAATCCTAATTTACATTAATTCAGTTTAATCATTGATTGATGATTAATCCTAAACCAAGGTTAAGTGTGACACAAGTTCTCGCAACTAAACTTGTTTCCAAATGAGTTGTCAGGCCTTGCCTACAGGACAGAGTTACAAAGCTCAATCATCTTCTGACTTAAACCATTGTATACCCCCATGTGAACACTTCTATTCCAATTTAATTTAGTGTAGCTTAATTTAAACTTGCTCTTAGACACCTAAAGATGCCCCAGGGTAGAGCACAGCCATCCTTTCTAGATTGCTACTGGTTTACATACAGCAGGTTAAAAAGCCTTGCTGAAATCATAGAATAGTTAGGATTGGAAAGGACCTTGAGATCATCCAGTTCCAAGCCCCTGCCATGGGCAGGGACACCACACACTAGACATGTCACCCAAGACTCCGTCCAACCTGACCTTGAACACTGCCAGGGATGGAGCATTTATCACTTCTTTGGGCAACCTGTGCCAGTGCCTCACCACTGTCACGGTAAAGAACTTCTTCCTTATATCCAACCTGAACTTCCCCTGTTTAAGTTTGAACCCATTACCCTTTGTCCTATCTTTGCAAACCTCTCTGCAGCACCAGACACACCCTGAGGACCATATTCCCAGGTATTTCCAAGGTCTAGGCTCTCCCAGCACACCTATATTTGCAAGGAAATCTGATTTTCATCACAAGCGCTCCAAAGAAACACAGTGGCGGCTCTTGGTGCAGTGCTGCACACACAAAAGGTTTATTACAAGGGAGATTCCAGTTCTTTCTGCTAGGAAAGACTCATTGGAAGTCACCGTGGCCTCTGATAGCAGCAGAAACCCTGGCTATGCCAAACTGAGATTTAGAAACTTGGTTGCAAAGGGAACATTCAATCAGCTCTGTATTTTATTCGGACTCACAGAGGACAAGCACCATTAGGGAAAAGCAGGGATGAGAGAGAAAATTAGGGAAGGAAACAGGAAAAAAGTGAGCATTTTGCTTTGTTGTTCGGTTTCTTTTTATTACATGTTTTCCACCCGCTAACTGTGTTTTCACAGCTCTCTCCATAATCCTGACAATTCTCAAGGCAAGCAGGGACAGCACTGGAACGCTGCAATAACCCAGGGAGATTATTTCATCGCTGAGAATTATCAGGTTGTCAGCTGGGAGCTACAAGAGTCATCAGGAGAAAGCAGAAGCAGAAAGTGGTGTCCATGCCCTCTGAAAACGGCCATTAAGCAGAGGCTTTGTTTAGTAATTGCTCTTAGAAATGAAGCCCTTTTTCGGGTTAGTTTGGGGTGGGGTTTTCTTATTTCCTGATTTGTTTTAGAGAGCAGCTGATGGCTGTGGGAAATCAGAGGAAAATATGGCATATGCTGCCTGTCTTTTCCTTCCCTCTCTTTGCTCAGTGGGAAAAGCTGTCACTTGAAACCATCTCTTTGTTTTTGGTCTAAGGCTCCATCTCAGCTACAAAGGCTCAGACTCAGTTACAGGAGAGGAGAGATGGGGGAAGGACCTTAAGAGCATTACCTGGCCCAGTCCCTGCTCCACAGCAGGATCATCGCTCCCTAAATCACAGATAAAAAAGAAGCAAAGAAAATTTAGGAAGCATTGAAGGCAGAGCTCAAATCAGCTTAAAGCTGATTACTGGGTTTAACTGGGTTTGGAAGATCAGAGGCCCGTCCACGTTGCAGCTTTCAGCCGTCTTATGTCTTAATGTCAAAGGAACAAGTAATTTGCAGAAAAGTTTTAAGGGAGATAAGATACTTGACAGAAAATAACTGGAAATGGGGAGATTGGGAGAAGGTGATTTACAAGTGCAGGTTGAGCGCTTTCCGCTACAAGAAAATGGGCTGAAACACGTCAAATGGGTATTTTTCCTATGAACATTTACAACATTATTACAAAAGAGTGCTTTGATTTCAAAGCAGGGTGGTTTGACTCCAACAAACCAAACTAAAACAAGCACTATACTGATCACATGAGGTGCTGTTGGTCAACCAGAACACTCCCATTCCCTTCCTTTCCAGTAAATAGGGTGTTAGCCAAAAAAATATGGTTTTAACTATAAGCTGACCTTCCAAATCATACAATCATGGAATGATTAGGTTGGAAAGGGCCTTAAAGCTCATCTAGTTTAAGCCCCTGCCATGGGCAAGGACACCTTCCACTAGACTGATGCACCAACTCTGGCCCCTCAGAGCATCCATACTCTTGATCCAGCAGAGAGGAGATCAGAGGAGACCACACAGCAGCAAATATCAGGGCTCTGAGTTCATTGTTGATTTCTTTCCCTTTTAAAAGCAAATGGCTATGTAAATGAGATGCTAACCATGCCTCTTGGCCACGTTCCAGCCTGATGGCCAAGTCCTATCTGCACTCTCAAGCTGCCCTTCTGCTGAATGCAGGTTGTCAGCTGCAGGTTGACCCACGATTGTAGAGGAGGGCTTTGATGTCAGAGAAAGCGCGAGAGGCTCTTGATCTCAGAGCCTCATCTTCTCCTGGTTGCTGCCTTTGCTTTGCTTCCCGAGGAGCTATTTACACTGCCAGCAGAGTGTGTGACCCATTCCCTGGCCCTGCAATCCCTATCTTCCTGGGGGAAGTCTCTCCAAGACAAAAAGTGGGGGCATCTCTCACAGCTATTGGGATCCTAAACGGCAGGAACAAAACAGGAGAACAAAGGAGGCACCGCAAACAGTGAGCAGGCGATAACGTTAACCCTGCTTTCAAATATCACAGGCAGGAGCCTTATGAAGTCATAAACATGTCATAAAAGTGTAAGGAAAAAAAGGAGGGGAAAAAAAGAAGAGAGAACCACTTTAGAAGTCTTTATGTTTCCTTAATGGATTTTGCACCTGTGGCTCCTGGTTTTCAGTGTTTCTCTGTAATGTTGCCTTGTTCTTTCAAAAAAAGGCTGGGACTCTATTATGTTTGTGACTTCCAAGGGAAATCACGCCACCAGCATTCCTTTTCAGAGAAGCCCCACCACCCATGGATGGTGAGAAGGACCAAAAATCCCAATTTACAACCCAGAAAACAGTGGGAAGCACCTCCACAACGACACTGCCAAGGTCACACGGGGCATCTGTGGCACAGTGGCACCCTGAAGCTCCTTCCATTGCCAAAGCCTGAGCTGATGACTGGATTTTCAAAGCTCTCTGAAGACTGAAATCTGTTTGCATGAGTTCCTGTCTGAATGATTTCAGCTTGCAGCCTCCTGTGTAAAAAGCAGCCTGTCTGCAGACAACTTGCTGCAAGAAGACAAGAGGCAACCGGGAACAGCAGATAGTTAAATTTTCATTACCCAGGAGAAGTGAGTATTGTAGTAAGAAGCAAGGGACTTAAAGAGGGAACAATGACTCATTAGAAATGGAGACACCGTGGCTCCTTTTATGTAAGTGGAGTTTTGAATTTCCATTGTGTTCTGAAAAGAATTAGTCCTTTTAGTCGAGGAAAGGATATGAAGCTCCTTGTAAAAATATTACTGTTCAGGAATGAAAGGCGCAGTGATTACGAGTGGTGGGACGTTTTCCTTGGCCCTTGATAGAGAGAGCTAATCCTTCCCCCGGCTCAGAGCTGGCACAATGTGCAATAGAAGGGTGATCAAGGGGGCTGCTGTGTGATAACTGAAGCCTACACACCATCCTAGAAGCGCTCCCCTCCAGACCAAGCAGACATTACTGAGTGCCCCATGTAAAATTATGGCTGAGTTAAATCCAGCTCAGGGTTGGTTTCTCATTATGTGATGCCTGGAGATAGAGTCATCTCTTGTCCATGGATGGGACTGGGAAGGGAGGGTGGGGATGGCTGCATGCCCACGCCTTCCCCACAGATGAGGGCTTGTCTCTGCACCACTCCATGTGGCTTCAACTATCAATCCTGTGACAAATGGGCTGGTTCTCAGTGCTCAAAGGGGTCTTGTCTTCTCCAAACCAAGGACAATGAGCTCCCTGCATAAGGCCCATTGCGCTTAAAAACCCATGCCCACATTGATTTTTAGATGATGAGGAAAAGCGAGCAGACAAAAGCTTTACATTATTTACAACACTCCCTGGAATTGTCAGTCATTGGGGAAGCACGGAGCAAACAGGGAAGAGCATGCGGGCAGCACAGCCGCTCGCTACCTGCTTCCCAGTTGCCTCCGCAGTAAGAAATGCCACCCAGACCATCCCTGAAGTTGCGTGCGCATGGAACAGAAAGGAAAGGGACATCCAAGTGTCCCCAGGAGCATAGACAAAGATGAGGGCAAGCTTTTCCTGCACCTCAGGAGAAGAAAAAGACCTCTGGCTTCCCAGATAGGAGCAGATGAATCACACCAGCAATGCTGCCTGCAGTGGGAGACATGGAGCAGCATCCCCGAGGGAAGGTCACTTGTTGCTGATACATCATGTACTTCCTTTCAGCTTCATGGAAGAAAAAGGAAAGGTAGTTTGAGTTCAGCCCTTGCATAAGCTTTCTGTTATTTTATTTTGTTTCCTTGGGGGGAAAAAAATAAAGTCCATTTGAACAAAAATGTCAGTTTGGCCTTTTTTAGTTTGACTACGTAAATCCAGCTCATGTGGCTTCTGTGTGCTCAATGCTTCTGAATTATTCCATTTGAAATGGAAAAGCACAACACCCTTCAGTCAAGGAATGAAGCAGCTGTATGCAAAGGCAAGTGGCAGCCTGGTTCTCACTGACCAGCTTGCACTGAGTGCATCCCCTCTCCTAGCGTGAAGCAGGGAGCTCAGCTCCTTCCTTGCAAATGTTGGGGAAAATGGGACCTACCTTCCCCTTGAAGCATCCCAACAACCAAAGCCTGGCAGTCCCCATCAATTTATTTGGCACTGGGTGCCCAGAGAAGCTGTGGCTGCCCCAGCCCTGGCAGTGTTCAAGGCCAGGTTGGACACAGGGGCTTGGAGCAACCTGCTCTAGTGGAAGGTGTCCCTGCCCATGGCAGGGGGTTGGAGCTGGATGAGCTTTAAGGTCCCTTCCAACACAAACCATTCAAAGATTCTATGAACCAGCTAGCTACGCAGCTATGGAGGGGAAGAAGTGGGCTGCATTTCTATGAAACCAGAGCCAAAATGATCCTGGGTGCAGGGACCACCCCAGGAAAAGCAGTGCCAACAGTCAGAGCTGAATTGAAGGTATCTGCTCTTCAGCTTGGCCTCTGGGCCACGCACCAGCTCCGAGCAAGCCTCACACTGCAACAATGGCTGACATTTTCCTAATGCTGCTTAGAGAAGAAACATCAGCATCCCACTGTGTCCACTAAGCAGCTTCAAATGGGAGACAAGGAAATTTTGAATAAGATATTAGACCTTTTAGAAATCTTTTTGTCTATTAGTCACACAGGCGAGAGATCTGAACCCTCAAGTGTTCCACTCGCTTTGATACCCATATGAAATCCCAGCACTGATTTCAAAGTCACTGTGAGTAGTTTGATCAGCCATGCAGAAAGGGCTTAAATGTCATCGTCTGCTCGGTTATTAGCTACCAATTGGGGAAGGTGTAAGAGTATACTTACTGTGGGATATTTATTAGCAACCTCCTCCCTGAACCAGCTTCGAGAATTACCTCTGGTGAGATTAAATACCTGTTAGCTGCACCAATAGAAAACCAACTAATGCACTGCACCAAGGAATCAAAACTAATCTGTCCCCAAAAAGCAGTGTTCAAGAGACCTTACAGACTGGATTGCACTGAATATTCCACTTCAATGGATGGCTCCTGGCTGAACTGCTTTAACACCCTCATGTGTACCTGCTGCCCAGAGAAAGACAAGCTTGCAGCATTATCGTCTATTAGGCAAGCTGACAGAGGCAGGAAAACAATGAGAGGAGCTCTGGGACACAGAGGACGATTCCTGGTTGGAGATAGAAGCAGCAAGCTGAATGAGGTGGTGTTCAGCACATGAGGGTTTGCTCTTGCAGCAGGGAGGTAGATGAGGCTTTGTAGAGGAGAACAGGAGGAAAACTCATTGTGTTACTAAAGCTAATGACTGGCAGAGGAGGTGTGTGTGCTTCCCTGCACCTTAGGCAAGGGCTGTGGCCTCATCCTAAAGCCTGGGTTGCTGCAGGTACCTCAAGATTGTGACCAAGGTGAGCTACAGGCTCCAAGCCTCCTGCTGAGGCTGCTTGGGATACAGGGGTGATGCCTGCTCTTCCTAGAAACAAGGGCAACAGCACCACAAGCTATTTGGAACCTATGGGCATGGCACCGATCAGCATCCCTTGCTTGACATGTGCGATGCTTCGCTCTTGTGAGCGGAGGGGAATAGATTTCCTCACATCAATCCTCCTGGAGCCTCCAGCTCCCCCTGAAAATTGCCAGTGACTCTAAGAAACACTTTGTCATCAGCACTGCCAAGGAACCTGTCGCAGGATAATGAATTACCATTTGCTCTCTGTCAAGGTGTAGCTGTCCCGACACAGCTCTACCATGGCCAGGCTGATGGGCTGAAGAGGAGGGGATGCTCCAGTGACTCCAGCCATGGCACCTACAAATGCTTTTCCAATGGGAACTATCTGTAGCTGGCAGAAGGTGCTCAGAAAGAGGTCGGTGGGTCTTCAGCTCTAGGAGCCTTGCACAGACACTCCTGGGATGTAAATCTACCCACTGTAACTCCCAATGGAGGTAAGGGAAGAGTTCCTCCTGAAATAACAGCTGATGTTCAAGTTATTGAGCAGTCTCCTGGATAAAATCCTAAAGGATTTTAACCCTTGTGACCTTCCACAGCCCTGGATTACATTCCATCTGGATGCATCCCCTTACCCCACCCTTTGTTCCCAGATTGGGGCAGCTCTATAAATCTCAGCTCATCTTTGAGTTAGAGGGCACGCAGGACACTCATCCACAGGAAAACAAGGATGAATAATGCATTTCACAAAAGATTTAGAGATTTCAAAGTCTGGCTCTGCTCCCAGAGCAACTGGAAGTTGTGCAGTCCACAGGGTGGAAAATCAGACCAAAGAGCTCACCTTGGGTCGCACAGTGTTTCACTTCCATCCTTAACTTTCAGACTATGCTATCGCTTGCTTTGAGGCACAGAGAGAGATCATAGAATCACAGACTGGTTTGGGTTGGAAGGGACCTTAAACCTCATCCAGTTCCAACCCCCTTGTCCCTACAAAACCCCTCTCCAGGTTTCTTGCTGGCCCCTTTAGGCACTGAAGCTGCTCTAAGGCCTCCCTGAAGCCTTCTTTTCTCGAGGCTGAAAGAAAATGAAGGCTCATTTCAGAACAGAAATGCAGATATTTAATCCTAAACCTACTGAAAGGCTCTGCTGCTTCTCAAAATAACCGCATGTATCGAGGTAGAGAAACACAAGAACAAATCTTACTCTTACCCCCAAACATTGAGAGGCCACTGTCTGCATGAAACACTGACCACATTTCTTCTAGGGTATGTGGTATTACGAATCCATGATTGGAACTAGACGATCTTTAAGGTCCCTTCTAACCCAAACCATTCTATGATGCACCAAGGCTGAAGACTCGCTCCAGCTCCCTATTTAGCTGAGCTAAGAAGCAGGGTGAGATTGCTTCAGGTTGTGTCGCATGAATTACCAGGTCTGAAGATGAAGGGGAATGAGAATGAGCAGGTTTCTGCTGTAATTGTTGTTTGTTTGGATTTTTCCAAGCGGAAATGATTGTAAATATGTGCACTTCCTTTTTTACATGCAAGATTCATATTTCGAGTTAAAACAAATTATTCTGAAGAACAGCCTAAAGTCAAGCATGTGCAATGCACAAGAAAAAGGTGGCGGGGGCAAGACAGGAGGAGGTAAGAGATGCTAAAATGAACAGACAGGGAGCAGATCATTGGCTGAGCAGGAGATGTTTCACACTCATGCCCATCCTCGCTACCCGAGGAAGGTGCTCAAAAGCTATCTACACATGAAGGCCTAATAACAGCTGAATCCCCTGGAAAACATTGCTGTACTGCATCCACAGACCCAGAGAAATGCCTAGAAGATGCATCTATCCATTGCTCAACCATCACAAAGGAGGCCAGTGACCTGCACCATTGCCTACAACAACTGGCTCCTGTTTTCGACTTGCTTTTATCCCACGAAGCCAACAGCCATGAAAAATGAGAGGAAACATGGTGAGGCGCTGGCACAGGGTGCCCAGAGAAGCTGTGGCTGCCCCATCCCTGGCAGTGTTCAAGGCCAGGTTGGACACAGGGGCTTGGAGCAACCTGCTCTAGTGGAAGGAGTCTCTGCCCATGGCAGGGGGTTGGAACTGGATGAGCTTTAAGGTCCCTTCCAACACAAACCACTCTGTGATTCTATGAAACATGAGTCCAGTCAATATTTATAGCCCTGCAACTGCTTTATCAGCCCACATGCACCCTTGGTAGAAGCCCCAGGCTAATGGACTCAGCGGTATCTTTGCTGTATTGCTGGAGGAGGAGGGACATGTCAGAAGGGGACTCAGATGTATTTAAACACCGGACTCTGCTCTTTGTTCTGCTACTATCTCCTTCTCACTGCAGAGTCAACGGCTTGCTTGTGCAAAACCCCAGTCCAGGAGAAGATTAGCACGCTCCAGCCTGCTGAGTTAATGAGCAGGTAATGAGAGATGCTCATCAATAAACCCAGCTGCTCCTGAGCCCCCTCCTGGGTTGAGCCTCTACGCCTGCAGCACATCGGAAGCTTTCCATCCCGTGACAAGCTCCATGTGGCTCACTTAGGAGATGATGTGCTCTCACTCCAAAGCAGACAAACCCCTGGCCCTACACAGTGAGCCAAAGTTTTGAGAGAATTTACACGCACACAAACCCCCTTTGCATTCAGGTTTTGAGGGAGATGCTTTTCCATCTGGTTTCCTGGTAGGGGTTTCCTCAACCAGGGTTAAGAGCCGGTAGCATAAAGCTGGGAGTCAAAAATTAAAGGAATTAAGTTATTATAGTGTTACACTCTCTTACAGTGGAAATCTCACTCCAAGGATTCCCCCCTCTTGAAATCTGATGAGTCCACAGCTGGGGATAGAAATCCACAGGTGAAAAAATTATATATATATATATATATATATATATATATATACACGTATATATAAGGCCTCTTTTAGCAGCTTCAAGCACAACCAACCTCAACTATAGGACCCTGCTTAGGCTAAAATGCTGAGGAATGGGGACAGGAAAGTCCCCAAAGTAGTAACAGCCACACATTTAGGGCCACCTCCATTTCTGGCTTAAAGAAAAGCTTCCTTCCCACCCCAAGGCAGGAACATAACCTGTTTAAGGCTTTAGAGAGAGAGACACATAACCATCATCATAATTTTTAAGCAGCAATGTGCAACACAGCGCCTTACAGACTCCTATAAATTACTCGGCACCCGGCTGCCAGCTCAGCCTAAGCTCGATATTGCCTGCAGTAATTATTTGGATCAAATGCAGTTTATCTGCTTCATATTTGTGTTTCTGTGCTCTCTGGTAACTTATAAATGTCATTGCAGTGTTTATTTGTTATAATGAAACTTAATGATGTTTGAAACCAATGGTTGTGGTTGTGGGCTGCAGGTTTGAAGTAATCTCTTCATCTCAGGAGCAGGAGGCCCAAAGATAACATTAAATTACCCTATAGGAAAGGAAGATGTATGCAGACAAATATTCAGGCCTCTGTATTATTCATTGGAGAGATGACTAGCAATGAGCTACAGCGCCTAAGGCTGCGGACTCAAAGCATTGTCACCCAGCGAAGGCAAATGTTCTTGTCCAAGGGGAACTAGTTGTCAAGCCATAAGCCCCAGTGCATCTCAATCTGTTTTATTAAACCTTCTAAGGCTTGCTGGGATGGCTCGGTGCAGGATACCCGTATGAGATAGCTGGCAGGGAAGAAATGAGGTGGGGCTGCTGTAGAACAAAGCAAAGCCCAGTAGGAGATAGAGAAACCAGCTTTGTGAGGCTTCAGAGGGGATGGGGAGTACAGGGTGGCAGCAGCGGTACCTGTCTTGGCCAGATGCCTGATGCTGAAGGCCCATCTCCTTCCACGCAAGACCCAGCATAAACTTTTCTTGCCTTTGCTTCAGGCACTGCTCCTTGTCTTCCCTTCCTCTGAATAATTTCCTCCCTTGGTTTCTATTGCTGTGTGTATTTATAGACTCTGGTCGTGTCTCCCCTTGAGCCTCCTCCAGACTATATAAATTTACCTCCTCCAGTCTCTCCTCTTACAACCTGCTCTCTAATCCCTGGGCCATTCCCACCACTGCAGTTAGTATTCTCCCTGGCTTTGCTCCACGCTCCCGGGGCAGCAGGGACCCACAGCACGCTCCGGTGCCAGTCACATCGCAGCCCACATGGAGCTGCACAATTACTGATGCCTTATTACCTCGGGATCTGCTGAAGCAAAACGCCCATGGCAACAGCCAGGAACATCTTCCCTAAGCTCCCTCCTTGCTGGCAGGAGTGAGGAGTTACTCAGGACAGCCAGCACCAGAAGGAGCTTTAAGCCCTGCAGCACAACCAGGCTTCGGCGCCTTGTGGTTTTGAGCTGCTTCCCTTACCATGGGCATGGTATGGCTGGGCTGATGCTCCCTCTAACGCTCAGCACACACTGCTGTATTTCTCACGAGTAAACAAATAGCATCACTAGCCCCATCCCCACTAGGGCAGGGGGACTCTGAGGTCTGCAGGAAACTGAAGCCCAGTTGGTAGTTCAGGGAAGTTTGGCTTTTTGGTTTCATCTGCTTCTCTAGCACAAGGTTAGACAGGTTTGGAAGCACCCGGTGTTGCAGGCATCTGTCCTCAGCAGCAGAGCTTCTGCCCTTTGGTCTGAACCTAAGCAAAGGGTGAGATACTGCATTGCCAGAAACCTCTCTGCCTCCCAAGGCTGTTGTGCCAACCCATTCCCAATCCTTAAACAACCATGGGTGTGCTGATGATTGGCGTTTCAATCACTTCATGTGATTCTAGGGAAAGACCATAGAATCACAGACTGGTTTGGATTGGAAGGGCCCTTAAAGCTCATCTACTTCCTGGGGACCTGCAGCACAGGCAAGTAATTCCTAGAGAGGTCAAACACTACAAGCAACCCCTTGTCAGTGCATTATTCACTGACTGACAGGAAAGGGAAAAACAAAAAGGCCTGGGTAACTTGTTTAACCTCATCTGACCACCTGCATTAAAACCAGAAGCTATTATTGGCAGACACATTACCTGATGACAACTGACAAGAGAAATGAATTTTCATTACTTGCAATCACTACAACCAGCCCTAGAGAAGCTCCTGTGAGGATGTCACCATGAGACCCCGTCTCCGAGCAGACAGGCCCTTCCTTTCCATCCAGGAGCACTGCATATGAACGCACCTACACACAGCTTCTTGCAACACTCAGAGCTTCAAGTCTCCATCTACAAACCGACTGGCTCTAACCTTGCTTAAACCCTTTGTGACATGGATTAATGAGAGGGAGAGGACTATGCAAGGCCACCTGCAACGACCTTGCCTGCAAACCCTTGAGAAGGGAGTTAATGCTGGAGTAATGCCTTGGCTGAGCGAGGAGGGGCCGGGCCGCCGCCGTCTCCCAAGCAGCTATTGAAACAAACAAGTTGACAAATGAGGCTGCCTCTTAATGAAGCCGAAGCCAAAGTCAATACTCGGCCCTTCTATCAGGGCACAGATCAAAGATGGTCTCAAGGGCAGACGACCTTGGTGGGGGTGGGACGGCTGTCACTCGGAGGAGGGAAGGGATGGAACCGAAATGAAAAGGAGCAGCCTTGGAAGTGGAGGGAGACAAGGGTGACTCTCAGAAGAAGAAAGGAGAAGGATTTAGCAGAGGAGATGGGGGGAAGCCTTTCTTCCAGGCCTGTTGTGCTTTTTCAGCAAGTAAATTTGGGTATTCAGATCCTGGTTCTTTCCATCCTCCGCTGTCACTGCTGCCTGTCTAGAGCTACATCCTTCTGACAAACCCATATTTCAGGTATTTTCTCTGCAGAGGCTTTCCTTCTCCTCCCATTGCAGCTAACAAAAGATTGAAGTGTGGAAGGATCAAGTATTTGTGTTTTCAAGTATTTGGGGCTGTTAATATTTCACCTTCAATTTCAGCGCACTCGGGGGGATTTTCTGCTGCAGCAAAGACAAGGACAGGGAGGGAAATAGGGACAGGAAGGGAGAGAAAGAGCAGAAAAGGCCAGGAACTGCATAGTATATAAAGACTTATCTTCCACATGAACAAATCAGCTCCCCCACTATAAACAAATGTTTGTAGATGGGACAGTTCTCACCAGAAGCCCAGCCTTACGGCACTCAAGTGCCTCAAGTAATATCCACTGCACCCTCTAAAAGTCCCAAACAAGCAACCTCACAGCAGGGAACGGAAGAGACAGGAGCTCTACTGGGGACATTGCAAACTAGGATTCGCCTGGGACAGCCCACACTAGTCCCAACCCTTGCTGCTGTTCTATACCCCAGCTTCGGCTGGCTTAGGATATGGGTTCTCAGGGCAGGGATTGCTTCACTCCCCATTCGTACTGCATCATGGACTTCACCCTCAAAGACTTGTGCTGCCATGCCAGCCAACACCCTCATAGCTCCTGGCCATGCCGTCTCCATAGGCACCTCTTCTCCTTGAAAGCTCCTCAATTGAACCCTGGTCGGAGCTGATGGCAACAAGGACCTGCCATACTTATCTCCAGGTCAACTTAAATATTTCATTTAGCTTCTAAAGAAGTCAATTCCTTTCTCTCTTTCTTCCTTCCTTTATTTTACATCTCGAAATGCATACCATCTCTCATGAATATTGATGAGGATCATTAGTCACTGAACATTTCGCTTCTCTTTCTCCCTGTCTATATAAAAGGTTCTTCTTTGCAAAAGGGGAGAAAAAAATCCATCTCAAGTTATATCTCTGGATTAGCCCAATCCAAATGCATTAATACATTTATAGATTGAGTAAATACTTATGGGAGTAAATACTGGGCATAAAAGGGTATATACAGGCCCCGAGATTGCTGCTGCACTGGAAGCAATTGTTCAGGTTGCTGGTTTAAGTTCACTGCTTTGTGAAGGATCACATTAGCAGCCCTGAGCACTAAATAACTGTCGTGTTGGCTGCCTGGCCAAGGGGAATTGCAATCACACTCCCCACCCAAGCTCCCTACCTATCCTTCAGCTTTTTCACCATGCCTGTTCTTTCTGTCTTCATCAACCTTACCCTGAAGGCTGCTAATGGACTTCAGTTTTATCTAGTGAATACAGATGGTAGGGTTTGGCCAGGTACAGCAAACAACTCGGGGAGAAAAAGAACAGGACTTGCAACATTCAGCTTGATACTTGACAACAATATTTCATTATTTCCTTATGATAAGAATGGATTTTGAGAAGGGCTTAAGAAATGCCATCCCAAACAGAGCATGATACTGCAAAACACCCAGTAAAGTATATTTCAGTCAAATCCAAAGACCCACTTCACTGAGAAACAGGAGTAAGTTCATTTTGTTGGCCTGAAACAGACAATTTCTTCCTATTTGTCATTATAGCTGTGAATTACAGCTGTCTTGCACTGCTCCTGTAAGAAAGGAGCTTCATCATACAGGTTGGGACTGCAGAGCAGATATGACATTGTTTGACCTAATGATACCCAGGGAAACCAGCAGGGAACGGAGCTTCAGAACTCTTTCAGCCTTTTCATATCATACCAAAGCCACAGACTCTCTTGTGAAGATGAAACCCTTCTGGTGTCACAGGCACAACATCAGCTCCCACCTCACAGCCTCACTTTAGCTGGAAATCCTCTAACGACAGCAAGTTTCTGCTCACAACTGCACAGTTGACTTGCTTTTGCTGGCTTGAGAGCTATTTTAATGGCAAGCTTGGCTGTTTATCAATACAGAGCGTGTGCCTCAGCATGGGACTTCAAGATGCAGTGGTTTTAATTGATATTCTAAGCGATGGTAACTTAGTATTGCTTCATTGCTTCAGCCTGTAAGGCTCCGACCTGGCTCTGCCTGCGGAAAGCAGGCACATGTGTTTGCCTCCAGGGGAAAGGGGTTGGAGATCCAGACCTGGAAGGAACAAACCCTGTGTTTCCTTGCAGCAGACCTCATAATGGCAGAAAAGATGCTCTTCCTTTCTCCAGCTTTCAATGGGGATATAGTCTCACACTCCTGCCCCCTTCCCAAATCAAAGTCTGGATCGCTTTGTTGGAAGCAATGGCTTCCAGTTACTTTCACAAGCTGAAGGCTCCCTCACAATCATGCTATCAGTTTATGCTGGGAGGATTTATGGCATCATCAGAACTTGACTTGATGGCACAGCCAGACCTGCATGTCCAGGTTCTGGTCTGGTGGACACCACGTCAACAGCATGACCTGCATTGCTAGTGAAATACTGCCTGCCAGCTACCTCTCTGGCAGGGTCCCACGGGCACAGAGGGAGGAAATTAAACAGCAGACCTTGGGGCTGCAGCAACAGCTCTGCAGAGAGGGGAGAAATACCGATAGAACCACAGGCTCCAACATAAACTGTGAGGGCAGCCTGGAGGCAGCACAGGGATGGGAAAGCCAGAGTCACCCTGTTTGGGGAGAAGCCCTGTGTCTCCTTTAAGCCATGCTCCCCCTACCTCTAACAATAAACCAGCCCCAACCTGATGGAGACAGCAACACCAGGAGGTAGGCACCAGGGTAAGGTGAAGTACCTAAGGTTATCTCTACCTTTTTCAGGTGCATTTTACAGGACGTTTTTTTTCCCCACCAGCTTGCACGTTCCTTCAATGCACATCTCATTTCAAATACAATTCGGGACTCAAAGGGGAGAGCAAGGGCAATGGAATTCAAGTAGCCAAGATATTCTAAATCCCACCCTAGATATTGATCTGTGTTTATTAACCTAAGATTCCCACAGTGTCTTTAGCAGGCCCTCCAGTCCCTGCAAAGGGAGGGAACACAGATTCCACGTGATCCTACATTCTCCCATACAGACCTGCAGGCTGAACAGCACGAGAAACAGCTTCTGAATTATCTCATGCCACTAAGGGAGTGAGGAAGTATTGTACTCATTTACTGAAGACCACGCAGCAATAGCTTTCCACAGGGGACCACTACTCCAATCGATAGATAAAATTATACCCTTAGACCATTAACTGCTGCAACACCACCATTGCCATGAAACTCTCAAGCTTTGCATCAGATTTACAACCAGCAGAGTCACTCTGGCGCACTACAGACAACTGGAGCAATGAGGATGAAACTCTACTCCCTCTCTCCAAAAGGGCAGAGAGCAGCAGGAAGCTGGAGGTGTTTCCTATCCTGCCTGAACACAGGGCACACGGGATCCTTCCTTCAGCAGCATCCTTATGAATGTCCGGGACTCGCCACTGAGGTCTCCAGGGAGACCTTAGAGCAGCTTCCAGCACCCTAGAAGAGCTACAGGAAATCTAGAGAGGGTCTTTTGACAAGGGCATGTAATGACAGGACCAGGGGGAATGGCTTTAGCATGACAGAGGGGAGATTGAGATGAGATCTTAGGCAGATGTTCTTCCCTGTGAGGGTGGTGGGGCACTGATCACAACAGCAAGGTCCTGCATTACCCGCTTTTCCAGCTGACTCAACCCAGACAAAGTTTGCCCTTGAAACTAGACAAAAAGACAGCTTGTATGCTGGTTTTTCCTCAGGTTTCACTTGCATCCCTGCCTTGTTTAGCTAACAGAAACACAAAGCACCACAGAAATATCAATGAGACCTCTGCTGATAACAATGCATCTTTAACAACTTCTGGGGAGCTCACTCCATCCACTTACCTCTTCAGTCCCTAATGCTTTTATCAGACAAAGAACAGCAGCATCAATGCAGCTTAGATGGGAGACGCCTTCCCTAATCAATTGTGATTGTGTCTTCATGGGGAGACTAGTGACAGTGCCTGGGGTAAGGCAAGCTTCCCTCTCACCAAGCTGCCAAGCCCTGAGGAGACACTGCCTTCATCAGCGGTGACAGCAGAGTTAGCAATGCAAAGTCCTCACTGCATCCCGGAGGAGATCAGCTAATAAGGGACCCACCACCACAGTGGATCCCAGCAGATTTTGTGCCAGGGGTGCTGTAGCTTTGAGCAAAGCTTTGGAGAAATCCCATTCCCAGGTTGCGGGCTGATGCAAAGCCTCAGAGGGCAAACTGTAGGAAGATGTTGGGATGCTCAAGATGATGTTCAAGTTGTGTGTGGGCTTTTGAGCTCGATGCTGCTTCAACTAAACCAAGTAACACGTTACAAGTCTGGTCCCAAAGGACAGCCCCTTTCCACTGCTGAGCCAGGGAACCGAGTGAAGTTTGAGCTTCTCAGCAGCACAGAGGGTGTTGGCATCTGCTAGAGGAGAAAGGTCACTTGTTAGAGGGATAAGAGAGGCTGGCTCTGATTTATCCTCAAGGCCAAGGAAGATTCATGCTCAGCCTGTGCTGCTACAGATGTAGACGTGACTTGCAAGGTCCAAATGAAGTATCCTCATAAATCCAAGCAACTCTGAGGCAGCAACTCCTTGCTGGGCCACTACTGGGTGGCATGAACACATCACTGCATCTCAGTGCCGTGCTCTGAGAGGACGAAGCCTTCACTGAACAGTGGCAGGCAGCAGGAAGGGAATTCAAGCAGGGAGGTGTTTGGAACAGAGGCACAGCCAGCTTCTCTCAACAAGCCATTTTCCCCCCAAAACAGCACTGATGCCACCCAACCGAGCTGGTTTCTCTCCAAGCAGTAAAATGGGGTCTTGACTTGGTTTTCACCCACCTCAGCATCACTGCTGCAGCACTCCACTGACCCAAATGCTCCCTTCCCTGCAACGCAGCCTTCATTCGTGCAAGAGCTGCGGCTTCCCTTTGAGAAGCTATTAGGAGGCAGTCGAACAGAGCAGCGTCTCATTGACAAGTCACTTGGCCCTTGAAACGATCGCCAAATAGTGTTTTCCTTTTATTGCTTTCTGCAGTGTAACAGCCTTGATTTCAAGTTACTTGGGCTTATGATAAACTCCGGATCTATAACGCTTCTATTCTCACCCTCTTTGGTCTCTCTCTCGCCTACTTTCTTCTTCATGTTTTTATTAAAAAAGAAAAAGATCCAGGAAAACAGATAGCAGATTAAAAGGGAAACAAATTGAAATGGGTCAAATGTATCTTGCTTAGATGACAGCCACCCCATTAGATACTTTTAAACAGGACAAATAACCCGTTCACAAGCACAAGTGGGCTTTTACATTTATTCTAAATTGCAAACCAAATGATTGCAGCCTCAAATGGAAGCACTGGCTAATTGCACTAATATCTCACTAATTCCAGCACCAAGGAACTGGGAGAAAACTAACGATTTCCACCATTTCACCAATTATTCAATTTAGACCAAGGTACATTATGCAAAGCCTGGGTTGAGCTTCGGCTCCATTTTGTGATCTATGACAAGGACTGGAATTCCAATTATTAATAATGGAGGAGCTGTAGTTATTCGAAGGATGGGAACAAGATAATTATAAGCCATAAAATCAGCTTTCACATGCACGCACAGTTCTCTCCCAGCATGCTGGCAGAGCCAAGATCTGATCTGTAGACTAGAGATACCTGAAGTTGAAGGCAAGAAACTGGTAACGCAGGCCAGAAACAGGCAGCTGCCTACTTCTGCCAGGCAGGCAGGGACTGATGGAACCATCGCCACTAGCTGCAGCCTGTGAGGGCTGCATGGACCACCATGGAGACAGCAGATTGGTGGCTCTCCTTCCATTCAAGCCACCAACCCTGACTTCATTTCCCACCTTGAGGTATGTGGATGAATCTCATCCTTTTGGCATCTCCATCTTCCCCCCATCAAGACACATCAGAGCTGTGCATTAGTCCCAGCACCTTTAAATAAGATCCCAAATCTGAATAGAAGAGTCAAGGTGAGATTTGTTTGCAGCTCAGACTACTAAACTGAAGTCCTCACCCTCCATCCTCCCCAAACTCTAGGTTGGGAGGTCTTATCCTGACCAAGGCTGTTGGTCTTATGCTGACCAACAGCTCCACGTTGCCTTTAGAGAAAACCCTGGATTCGGGCAGCCCTATTTGAGCACATTTCCCCAGCCATTACCCAACAGATATGATTTGCTAAGCAACACCCTCTCCCAATGAAATGCAGAGCAGCGCTGGTTGCTATGTGGAGCTGCAGCTCTGCAGTAATGGCTGCTGGCTTTGCTGTGCTTTGCACAGTGAATGGAGATGCCTCGAAAGCAGAAAACTAGAAACTTGGTTCTGCTTCCAGCCACAATGCAGATCAAGGCACGGATTTTTGCCTTGTGCCTGTGTCTAACTGATGGATATGAGCCAAGCAGGAAAAGCAGGGCTATAAGCCAAGGCAGGACCTGCAGAGGGGGAGTTTGGCCCTCGTTGAGCACCAATCATTAACTGTTAGCTGATCCAGGAGGAGGATGCTGCATTGAGCCCTCAGACACAAGGATGAAGCTCACCCATGCCCTCCAAGCATGGGGTCCATCCCACTGAGATGCCACCTGCCCATTGCACAAGAGGACATGAGAGCCAGCCAAGTGCCTGGAAGGGGAGGAAGAGGATACAGGGAGCTGCCCCACAGGTTGCAGCACCTCCAGGCAGCCAGTGGCTGGTGAGAACAGTTGGTGAAGGTGAAGGCTGACACCCCTCAGTGCTTAGTCGTTCCCGTTAGTAGCTTCATGAATGGCAGCCAGAAAGTGCCATAATTGCTGCAAGTGACGCTTGCTAATGATTCCAGTTAGATGTGGCATGAAGTCAGAGGCAGGAGAGGAGAAGAAAAATAGCAGGAGTAGGATTGATGCCTGAATACCTGCCTTGGACCAGTGACGAGGAACAAGGCCAGCTTGGGACCTGTTCCTATGGACAGGCAGGGACCAAGAGCAGGGAAAGATTTTACAGCACACCCCTGGCCTTCCCTTGGAAAGGGAGAACTGAATGTGAAGGGGAAGAGGGAATAGAAAACAAGCCCAAATCTTCAGTTTAGTTGAACATCCTTGTTGTTGGGGGGCTGAGATGACCCACCCCATAGATACCATCTTTCTACTCCAAAATCCCCTCGAGCCAGGGCAACACAAGCCCTGGGAAAAGCAGGTAACTCAGCTCACTGCCAGCCTCAGCATCACCTCTGTTGCACAACACATGCCTTGTGACCTCCAGTCCACAGCCTGTGGCTCCCACTGAACCACTGTGGTCAGGGGAGAGTTGTTCCCGAGGAGGGAGCCAGCCCCTCGTGAGCAAACAGCACACTCTTCCTGATTATGTATCTGCTTCTGAATGTTAACAAACAGTCGGCAGCATCTGATTGAGTGGGTTATTAGCAGAATGAAGACAGATGGTGGAGGATTAACTCTAAAGCGTCTTTATTGCAACGCCGTCATTACAGACAGCTCTACCTCTCCCTCTGTCTACAACTGTCACCAGCTTAATTTCACCCTACAACTCACAGCCGCACACCAAACAGCAATCCCAGCACACAGATGAGGCAGTCGTCAATCACAGCAAAGGGATAAGCGTTAACAGCCGTGCTGCAGCAGCAGCTTTCTGCTTCTCAGACCTCGAATCATACCCAAATCCATCACCTTTCCCAGTGCAGGTTTCACAAGGGGCAATCACACACAGTGCAGCGTGCCCAAATCATTCCTGCCCTGCACATTGCCAGTGGTGCTGACAGCAGCCCTGGAGAGATACCAACACCTCCCCCAGGCTTGGTTTTTTGTGGCACAGGCTGATATATTGATATGTGTTAACTAACACTGGCAGAGGCAGGTTCTCACACTGATTTTTGGCTTCTCACCCTGGAAGATGGCTCAGCCTGCATCTGCAATCAGTTGTGTTAATGGACATCCATCCCTTGCCAGCTGGTAAACAAACAACATAATGCTACCAAAACCCCTTGCTGGGCATGGCCACAGAGCATCTGCAAGCCACAACATTGATTTTACCCTGCTGGGAGAGGCTGCTGCGCTGGTCTGCAAGTGCCCAGCCTGGACCTTCTCCATAGGGACAGCCAGGAGAAGCGCTTTCCCACCACAAAACTATAACTCCACACTGAAAAGGCCTCTTTGCTTCTCTACCTATGAGTGCATTCTGTAGATGTCTCTGTTAAGTGACAGCAAGGTTCTAATGAGCCCTGTAATTACCTATTTCCACTACGATGGAGACCCCACACTTCATAATTAGCCCATTGCCCCACTGCCTACCTCTGCTTTCAGTTCCTTTAGCTACCCTGCAATTATTAATAGGGCTATTCATTAACACCATCATGCAATAAAAAGAGGAAAAGCTCTCACTTGGCTAAAGTATAAAAGGGAAGCTGTCTCTCTCTTCCTTATCCCTTCAAGGTAACTGGTCCAAATAGTCCGACTCAGGTGCTTTGGGCAGGAAATGCCCTCACTGCACCTCTGTAGATGACCAGACATCTGAAACCCCACTGAAATACGCGGAAATCCTGGGAGGTTGGAGGCCTGTAATTGACATCCAGAACGGCCTCCAGCGAAAACACAAGTCCTAGGTGGTCTTTGTATCCATGGAAATCCCCTGACTTTGGTTTTGGCAGATTGTACCTTTAAACATAACGGTCCTGCAGCCGGTGGGGGCCAGAAGCTCGCTGGCTGCACAGCATCAGGCAGGCACACTTTGTTCCTGTTCCTGCACAAAGGCTTTACTGTTGGCCTTTCATGTTCCTTTGTTCTCGCCACTCAAAGCCACATTCAGCCTGAAAAGGGGGCTTCACTTCCTAGACAAATGCAGGCTTTGAATCCACTGGGGGACAGGAGCTTCTGTGAAGGATCCCAAAGGGTTGCCAGGATGCCAAGGTGGGTCCTGCCAGCTCTCAGACACCCTCTGAGCATTCCTAAGATGCTCTTTCCCATCTCAGCACAGCCACGAGCAGCTTTTCCCAGAGGCTTAAGGGGCAGGAAGGAATCGAAAGGGATATTACTGCACCTTCTCACAGCACTCGGACCAGGCTGCCATCCTCTGTCCCAAGGGGCAGCCCCTTCCCATTAAACACACACTGTAATCAATGCTTAAAAAGCATGTGGTAATTAACAAGCACAAGGTGAAGTCTTGTGAAGTACTTTCCCCATGTTATCAGCTCAGTATCAGGGCTCCTGAGAGACCCAAGGAACCTTTGATCTTCTAACTGATATTTGAGCCATAAACTTGCCTCCACATGAGTTTTATACCCCATGAAAGCTAATGCACTTTTTACTCTTGTGAAGGCAAACCTTCCTGCAAGAGCAGGCACTCCTGTGGCTAACTCCTGCAATACTCCATCCTGTGTGAGCAATCTCACCCTTCATCCTAATCATTCCCAATCAAAGCCCCCAGAACGGATTAAATCCAGGTTTGGATGAAGTCTGAAGTCCTTGGAGGAACCTCACAGCAGCCAAACTCCCCTTAACACACCCTGAAGACCCTCCCATCCCAAAGGGCTCTGGGATCTGTAATCCTCCTCTCATCCAGCATTAATCCGAGATGGTGCTGCGCTAGGGTTTGCACAAGAAAAAGGAGCCAAGCAATGAAGCCACCAGAAGCAAGGAGGCCAATTCTTCTGAGCATAAATAGTTTTTGTTTAGTTATTATGCTTCATAATTATTTATAATATTTCTATGGATTAATCGATGCTCATAAAATACTTGGTTAATGACTGGAATATAAACCAGGGAAACGAGCAGAGTGCAAGGGTTTGGTGAACAATGGAAAGGTACCTCTGAGAAGTTCAGAGGCACTGAAAACTGACAGGAGGACAATGAGGGTCTACCACCCAACCCCGACTAGAATAAAAAGACTAGATGCTTCAAGTTGTGGAAGAGCTTCCCATGCAACAAATCCTTTCCATAGGAAAGGACAGTGGATTATGGATGTACGGAACTAAAACTCCTGTTCTTCTATTGAAGCTTCAGGCTGGGGGCTTCGCATATCCATGCCTGCTAAGATGTATCAGAGATCAGAAAGGAAGCAGGATTCTCCTTGGTGTGAACAAGAACCTAGCCCATTCCTAATAGCAGTGAATCCACATCCCTTGCAATGAGATGGCTAAAGCAGACAGAAGAATAGAAGGTGAGGGACCTGCTCACCTTCAGTCATCCTGCGGTACTTCTCCTTGTACATGAACCCCAGTACTAGGCAGCATCCTCGTCCTGGGAGCCCCAGTTCTGCAAGAGAAGAGACAGTGATGTTAGAAGACTAGGCTGGGGACCAGAGCAAGCACACAGGGATGCTGCAGGGAGCAAGTCCTGCCAGATGCATTGTTCTGGTAAAAAACTAGTGAGGCGGGCATGTAACTGAAGGCTGTGGTCAGCCTCAGAGCTCAGCTTTACATCCCAAACCAACTGCTACTGCACTGCTCCACTTAGCCATGGACATGTGGACAGGACACTATCCCCTACCTTGCCCCTGTCTCAAGCACTCCTATCTACCAAGCAGAGGGAATGAGCTGCTTCATCCTCCACATCAGCACGTTGCGACCGTAGGGACTCTTTCATCGCTTTGTCCCTTAAGCAGGCAGCAAAGTAAAACGGGAAACGGCCCTCAGAAGGGAAGATAACTCTGGCTTGAGGCATCTTGCTCTTCAGAAGCAAGCAAGTGACCCCACAAGCAGTAAAGCGCCGGAGTCTGAGGAGGCGCATGCCTTTGATGCCTTGATTTCTTAATGGGGCTTTCTGAGTATCAGTAACAAACAGAGATCTGAACAGGGGTTTCTCCAGAAGTAGGCTGCGTGCACGCGTGCTCTCCCCGTGCAAAAAGCTCTAGTTCTTCAAACAAATTCTCCTGTGTTGCAGCGGAGAAAATTAAGGTACCATGTCCCCAGTGCTGCCTACGGACCCGCTGAGCTCCTCGGGGGCTTCTGTGCTCGGCAGAGCCCCGCTGATCAAAGCCCCTTTGATGTTTACTTAATGTGGCCGTGGACTCTTTAGAGCCCTGCTCTGCTGAGGAAGGAGCACTCGGGATCAGTGTGAAGTTGTGCTGCATGAGAGAGGGGAAGGCAGCGAGGCAGGAGAGCTGCAAGCACAAAGACAGCTTCGGAGCTGTCTGCAGCCTTGGCTTCTAGTGCCATGGTGCAAACTTGGGTTTGAATCCCAGCTCTGGACTGGGTCCAGAGGAAGAGGAAAGTTGTTCAATGTGACATGTGGGGAAAACACCCAGATTTATGTGGGTGTATCTCTCCCTAACGCTGCTAGCTGCCATGGCATCCCGGCAGAGCGTTAGCATCCTCATAGTGCAGTATGAGGCAGATCAGAGCCTAAACACAGAAAAAGCAGTCTTGTTTTGAACCCACGACACTCAGGGTACACACTAATTAAAGTACTATTTCTAGCATTAAGTAGGGCTCCACTTGCAAGAGGCCAAGGACTAGCAGTTCCTAGTCCTAAGGCTCCCTCCAGGGAGGACATAAGCATCTAACCAAGATAAATCACACTGAAGCAGATGCTGAGACAAAAGTCTCTTGAGATGTTTAGAATAAGCCAAAATCTAATTTCTCCCCTAAATCCACATTGCTACTTAAGAAATGCCCCAGAGCATCTCCAGAAGTGGCTCATTTCACCTACCCGGTGTGGCTTCGGAGGTGCTTGTAACTCTCTTGTTGGCCATGAAGGCAGTGACTAACTCAGATGTAGATGTCTAAAGATTAGAGAAATCAGGGCAGATAAACCAACTACCCACATCCTCAGTGGTTTCTTGAATCAGAGCCCTAATTAACAGGAAGAGGTGCACAGCAACCATCTCCCATCTCTGATGCAAAGGTGGAGACCAGCCCCTTGCTCTGCAACATGATGTACCACAGTGTGCACAGAGTACACAACAGCCACAAATAGACTGAGAAAGGTGTCGAGGGCCTGCTGGCTTTGCTGGACATGCAGCACAGGTTGCCTCCCTTAGCACTAATAACTAGAATCAATAAGACCTTGCTGAACTTCGACTGCAAAAACAGATGTTGCAGGTGGATGTGGCCGGAGAGCTTCAAGCCTGCCAATAGCCTCTGCAACCATTCACCTAGAGCCCATGAAGCAGGCAAGAGGCCTTTGTGTCTTTATTGACAGGAAAACAAAACTGCATTGATTCCTACTGAGCCTCCAACGAGGAAGGTATCAAAGCGTAATTAAAACAACACAATTAGATTAGCACCAAACACGGCAGTGCAGCCTACAGCAAGCTGAGCAAGCCGGCGTTGCTAGTGAACCCATTCAGACATCCTGCATCCCGGTGTGCATATGCTGCCTGCTTGTGGGTGCTGGCTGGGTTTTCCCTTAACACACAGACCTGGCATGACAGGGGCTGCCATGCTCTCCATGGACCACAAACATCAGCAAGAGCATCCTGAACCAAAGCAGCGATGTGGCAGCAATAGCTGCAGCCTCCTCGGGGGATGGATGAACATCCCACCACTCAGATGTCCACCTCGTCTTCCAGGGACAGGAAGACCCAAAAGGTCCCAGTCCCAACTTAACCCTGAGAGGAAGGAGGGATTCTCAGGGCTGGATCCTGAGGAAATCTGGGTTAAATCCCCATGTGGAGTCTGGATCAGCACACACCACTATGGGTGTCTATCTTCCACTTGCCTCCCTGAGGGATTCTATAATTAATGCTTATAAAACACTTTGATATCCCATGATGAAAGGAGCTGTACAAGAGCACTGTATTATAATAACTCATACCATAAATGTGAGAACATGCGAAAATCTTTATAGCTAAAGGCACCTTTAAATACTTGAGAGTGCCTTTAAAAGGTAAGATACTTCAAGATGACTGTGGTGCCTGAGGATGTCTCACCACTTCATGGCTTTTAGTGGCTACCTAAAGCTAAAATAGTTAAGGAGACACAAGCATTTAAAATGCTTTGGCTTTAGGAGCTAACGAGACACCACTGAAAAAAGAATATGAACCCGTGTGTGTCCCCTTACACCCAAACCAAATCGCAGCCGCTTCCTTGCAATAACAAGTGATTTTTCCCAACAGAGCTTAACTAGTTACAGTTGAAGTTTATCATCCCAGGAGCTGTGAAGAAATGCAAGCTTCATTTGGCAAAAATCACAGCAGAACTGTGTTCTTGCCTTGCTCAAAAGTACGTGCATTAATTCACCTCCAAACTTGCACAAGAGCCACTCAAACAAACCATAAGCGAGTTCACACCACACAGTGTTAAGGGCAGCCACTGACAACGAAGCAAAAGCCAATTAAAAGTAATGAGAGCTCAGGGTCTTCTAAGAAAGCATCTTTATGCACAATCTGGGCAATAAAAGAGAATGTCTGTGTTGGAGGAAAGATGTCCCAGGGCTGGCCCAAACTCCTGCTCTTCCCTAATATCTCCCATCACTTGGCATTTCCTTACTCAATTTAAGGCAGTTCCTCCACCCACAACTCAGGAAGGGAACTCAGTTTCTGATGAACCACTGCAGTAAAGGCTAAAGCAGTAATAAAGCTTTATTAACACAATCATAATGTGTATTATTGTGTAGCTGTATCCCACCAGGAATGGTAATAAATGTTTAATAGCCCAATAATACCTGTTTAATAATTTTTCAGCTCATCCTGTCTAATTGCAAGTTTATTAAAGAACGATAAACTTTAGAATCGTTGCAAAGGCATAATTGCAATTCCACTGCTTATTTAATATTGAGTTAATTATATTACAACTGTTCTATTTTCCCATACATATTAAATATCAATTAGCTGGTTTAAGCTATTGATTTGTATTTAATTAACTATGCTATTATATACCAATTAAGCTCTTCTAAGAGAAGCAGAAGCAGCTGGCCTCTTAAATGAAGTTTTTAAAACTTTGTATTAACATAAATAACACATTTCCATTTTCTCACCTTTTTCTTTCTACAGAGACAGTGATTTGCTATCGGTAAATATTTTTTCCAATCGCACGTTATATACATGAACTTCATTCTAAACTTCTTTCTTTCTAGGATGGGGAATGGGCAACCTCCATGCCAGATATCCCAGTGCTAGCAAGACCAAAACACAGTGACTGGGAAAGACAGAGGGTTGGAAAAGCCCTGTGTCACCTGGGGGTTTCATAAGCAAAGAACTTGGGTGGGAGCTCTTGAAAGAGCATGAAAGTCTCCAAGCAAAGGAGCTCAACACCAAGTTGGACAGCAAGAGTGATACGAGAAGGTCCTGTCACCAAATCCAAGAGGTTTTGATCACTTGAAAACACTGATTGAGACACTTTATACTCCTGCTTAGATGTTTCCTGTCATGATAAAGCTGTGTGCTGTTGGATGTCTTGCACATTAGAGAAAGAAAAGCCCAATCTCCCAAGTCTTTCCACGTTCTCAGCTTCACCATGTCTAGCGCCGATGCATGCCAGAAGTTAGAAGAAGTGCATGGAGGAGCATTTTCTTCTCTGTTTGTCAGCATCATTGTTTCCAAGCACATCTTGCTTTTCTCATGCAGATTTCCTGAGCATCCCTATGACCTCTTCTTCAGGCGACTGTGCTCTGGGCACCCTTAAAGCAAGCTGCATCCTTCCCCTCCAAGTTCTTCTGCTACGAGCGCTGGCTTCGAGCTTCCTCTCTTGATGCACTTTGCATCCGTGAGCATTGCTGAGCATTCCAAACACCACAGTTCAGCAGAGAGCAAATGGATCCTTCTGCATGTAATTTCTATATTACACCATTAAGTCTGCAGAGCAATCCAAGATCCTCAGAGATGAAAAAAGCTATACAAATGCAAGTTATTATTAAATCTGTGCCTGGTTAATTTATAAAAATGTATTAAAAAACCTAAGAGGCTTCCCAGATGAGAAAATGGGCATATTACTGTTTGAAATATGAATGAACCAGAGATCAGTGTTAAATGCTGAAGTGATATTGTATTTTATTCTATAGTGCTTCGCAGAAAAGTTGCATTTATAAACCCATTTATTGTGTTATGTACTTGCAAACCACCTTGTCATCCATTTATTGCACAAATAAAATCTTAAAAGCAGAGGATTAGTTGAGTATATCCCCGTGGGACCACAATCTGACTTTAAAGAATCCATCAGTGAAGGAAAACAGATGGAGCAGAGGTGTTTGCCAGCTCGTTGCTCCGAGATGTAAAACGCAGCTGCACACAAGGGCCATTCTCTGATGGACACAGAACTGGGAGCTCTGTTTGCACTGAGAAGAGAAAGCACATGCAGCAGGGCTGGAGAAACAACAACATCACGAGCCCCAGTGCTGTTTTCCCTATGGCAAATTTCTGGTTCTGAAGAGTGAAGGGCTGCAAGGTCCTTAAAACTTCTACCAAACATTCTTTTGGGTTAAAAACTGTGATGGAAACTGACAGGAAAACTTGGATGTGCTGATTTTCACCTAGCCTGTTTCAACCTAGCAAAAAACAGAGCTCTTCAAGATGCCTTGAAAGGCATCAGCATCGAAAGCTTCAAGGGGAGGACTAGAGAAGCCACACAGCAAGAGTTCTCCCCAAGAACAAGCTCTGCCCTGGCACCAGACAATTAGAAGTTGCTTCTTAGCAGGAAGCACAACTTGCAGAAAGAAAGAAGAGGTCTGAGTGCTGCTGAGCAGGGGATTGTTTCCCTGTGTTCCCTGCCTAATGAAGGGAAGAGAGGCACCTCCAAGTTGTAACTCACCACTGAAGTGTTTCGAAGAGCTTTTTTTCCCTTTAGCAGTAATGCAGAGCCTTTGGTCCCTAAAGCTCAGGACCTGTCTGGGTTCCCCACTCTCCTCCCTAGCTCTCTGCAGCAGGGGCACTTTATCTGAACCTCTAACAAGCACATCCCATTTAGGGAGCATCTAGCAAGTGAAGAACCACCCTCGCAAACCTCAAGTCCAGTCATTCTTAGGATGTTTCCTTCCCCTGATGTCTGAAGGAGCTGCTGTAGGAAGAACAATTCACCCAAGAGTAAGGGGCCCTCAGGACCTGAACCTTGCATAAACAGCTTTCACACCTTTGTGTGCATGTATAATCAAATCACCCCAAATGCTTTGCTAAGGTCGTGTGGCACCAGGTTCCACAGCCTAACTACACCTCACATGCAGGAAAAAGCATTTTCCCTGTATTTCCTATTGTAAAAGTTGGATTTAGATGAGATATCAGGAGGAAGTTCTTCACTGTGAGGCAACTTTGCATTACCATTTGCTCCCTTTATAGTCTACTTCCAAAGGCTTCACCAAGGAGAGACACGCAGCTGACTGTCCACAGCAATGCTTCCATGGCCTCTCCTTCCATGTGGGGTCACAGAATGGTTTGGGTTGGACAAGACCTTAAAGATCATGTAGTTCTAACACTACATTTCACAATCTCACAGCATGCAGACGTAGCTCAAGTACTGCTCCCCCATTTACATGATTTTTACAGTATTTCACAAGAACTGCTATTCCATTGCCACTTTCATCTCGCTTAGCAAAGACCTTCTGAAGCTCCTTGACTTGCTACAGCACTGGTGCTCAGACCCTCCCTTGGAAGATGTCTGTATTGTTTGGTGGGGCTACGGCCAATTCATCTTGCTGGTGGATTTGACCTGCACTTCAAGGGCTTCCCAGGGATTTGATCTGCTTTTGACTACAGCCCATTGTACGTGCTGCTCCATTCAAGCCACAAAACCTATCTCCTGTTTCAAGGCAGCAAAGCCATTGCAGGAAGGTCAGGAACAAGTCTTCAAGAGACATTTAAGGAATATACGAGTACCTCCACATACATCGCAGTCTCTCCTTCAACCTTCCCCATGTTCACAACACATCACTATCCACATCGTGTGCCGAGGGACCACATTTGCTGACCCTGAGGAGTCAGCCAGGGCCATCGGAGGACAACCAGGTGATGGGCACATCTGCCTAGGTTGCACTCCAGAGGTTGTGCTGCACCAGCTAACAGCTTATGTGTACTCTACGGAGCTTCTTATGTCCATCAGAGCATGAGCAGCGAGGGCAGGAGAGGCTAACAGGCAGTTTAAGCCTTGTCCCTCGTCCTCTCTGCCTCCTCCAGGCATTTCCTCTCACAAGCCAAGGGCTCAGATGCCCTTAGGCTGTCTGTCACTTACCCCCACGCTCTGCTTGGCAGCTCAGACCTGAACTTGCAGTCACTTGGGGATCTGCCTGACAAGGTCTGCAGTGGCACTGATGCTGCATGACTTGTTCCTCCAGCCACCTTCCTCTTCTACCCCACCAAAACCCAGGACCTGTGTATTCCACAGCACAGAGCCGAAAAACACTGCCCAAACAGAGAGGAAACGGTGGAGGACACCTATGAAACCCATCACACTTTTCTCCAGCCCTTCTTCCATTGCAGATGAAGAAAAAAGCTCTCCAGGGAGCCAAAATGCCTTTATGAGGCTGGAAAAGCCTCAGACACCACAGCACCCAGGGTCCATGTGAAACAGATGCGCTGCAAGTGGAGAATGTCCTACATGCCAAGAGGGCTTTCAACAGGAGGGGTTGTTAAGTCTCTAAAAGGGTCTAAAACTAGAACAAAGAAGCTCAGAACAATTCTGACAGGGATATAAGATCCACATATTTAGATTCTTTAAGAATACAGCATTTCCTCGAAAGACCTCATTTTGTCACCAAAGACTCTGGTTTCTCATTTCATTGAAAGCCACTGCACTGTTCCTTCCTCCTGCCGTGGGACCCCTGCACATCCCATTGCAATCCAAGCAACATTAGGCACGCACGCAGCACAACATTATCCTGAAGCCTGGCAGGAGCATCTTGTGTTGGAATAAATAACACATTTAGTGCTCCCCTGGCACACAGAGAGCCACGTTTACATGCGGGTCTAGAGATGTACATCAAGCAGGAAGCATCCCAGCCTCACACCCCACCCTGTAACACCCCTGCTCAACCAGGAGGAGAAGGTGTCAGTGGAAACACTTTACTCTAAGCCCTTCAAGTCCCTGTGCTGCTCTGACAGACTGTGGTCACAGCGGGGAGAAACACAATAAAACCACAGCAGCGTAAAGGTCACATCTATGGTAGCGCTCTGGATCAACAACTACTTCTCACACCACCCATCCTGACCAGGTTTCTGGTTCAGCCATCCATTTTATGACTCGAGGAGGAGGACAAACCACTTCTACCCTTGGAAGCATCCAAACACAGCTACGCTCTGCCTGACAAGGAAATCACAGTCACTGCCTTCAAGCCCATTGGCTTCTCCTGCCTCAAACCCCATAAAGCTCATGGCCCAACTGCTCCAAACCCTTCCCATGCTGGTCATCCTTGACACAGCTTCTCCAACACTCAGTAGCCGTGTCCCTTTTATCCCCTCTGAAGGCAGGGAAGCGCTGAAGCAGTCATGTTCTCACTTGAAGATGACACAGCAGTCAGAGGCAGGGAACCCCATGGTCCTTCTATTACTGGGAAATCACGCTCCAGCCTCACCAATGCTGTTACTTCTATGTATGTTATAATTAAATTGTATGTGCCAGTTACCTCACAGCACGGCTGCAATTCTTCTGCATCTAGGCTTTTTTTCCCCTTATTTTAGATTTCTGGTCTTCAGCTTGTATTTTATTTTCCCCTTCTTACCAACTCTGAGCAATTTCAGAAGCCTCTTTAAGCTGCCTTCCCGCTTGTGAGGTGAGAAGTGGGTAAGAAACACATTGTGCAGCATCAACTCACTGCCGCGCCACTTCCTCTTGGGCCACCCATTGGTCCCAAGAAGGAGATCACTGATGTGAACAAGTCATCTTGGGTCAGACCCACTCACAGGTTTATCTCTCTCCTCCTCATCTACTTAAGCCCCTCAGAATTTGGGACCCAGAACACCTAAAAAGCTTGGGGAATCTCACTTTTGGTGGTGTTACCAGACTATCACAGATGATTAACTGGGCCAAAGGAGCAGCAATTCCAGATTAATCCCAGTTGGAGGCGCATTTGCTGCAGTCCCTGCTTTTCCCCTTCAGTTAAAACTTGCTCAGAGAGCACATGGTGCTGAGGTGGAACGGGCAGGAGGAAATCAGGTCCGTGCCCTCTGCTAATGAACAAGGTGCCAATTACAGGGAAAGCCACCAGATTCAGTGGATTATCTAATCGTTACATTTCCATCCCTTTCTGCAGGAAGGCTGCTTTGATTGAGGCATTGAAGCGTTACAGCATGCTGGCAGGGGGGGCTTTGGCCAAGCTCAGCGGCAAGAGAAAGGAAAGTGAGCGGACAAATGTCAGGCTGTGGGAGGCTGATTGCTGCCCTCTCCGGACCACATTCCTGCAGTGTCCCAGCAGCAGGAGACTCAGTCCCACTATGAGAAACAAATCCATCACCCAGGCTGTTAGGCCATGCAAGCATCCCACTACAACAGTGGCTGCAGGCTGTGCTGCTTCTGCTCGAGCCGGCACCGACTGCCTTGACTAGGTCCAGAGACAACACTGAGCATCCACACTACCACCTGCAGCATCCAACCTAGATCTCTAATCCTGCAATATTTGCCTCATGACCATCCCTGCTCCCCTTTTAAAGCACTATTAGTGTTCTCACAGACCTGAAAACTCATGATTTCTACAACTAGTCCTGCTGGGTGATACTAGTGATACTCATCAGCTTCAGCAAAAGAGACCAGTAATTCACACAACATTAAATACTTCCTCCACTTCTATGGATGCAAGAGGTAGGAAGGTAAACCAGGGCAGATCAGTGTAAAGGACTTGGCACCCTGCTTGTGTCCTTGCACAGCCCAAAGTACACGAGTAGCAAGTATCTCACACATATTGCAGTTCTCCTTGACCAGTCTATGCCCCAGCTCACAGATGATGCCAATACACACCTTTATGCACCTCCCCTGCTACTCCTCCTCCTATCTGCTGCCAAACCCTGTAAGTTATTACAAGCAGCTTGGCTTCCACTGCCAGGGGGGCATTTTCGCAGCATTGGCCATAACTTGAATATGTGAAAACAGCTCCCCTGCTTCCCTCAGTGTCAGAGCACTGCTCCCGAGCGTGCCCTCTCTCAATCCCATTAAAAGTAATGGGGTGAGATTGTCCAGCCCATTACTTTCAATGGCTTAGTTTCAGCTAGACAGCCTAAAGCTCCCATAGCCTCCAAAAAGCAAGCAGAGTAGCTCCAAAACTCCCTGCTTCATTACCACATCATGTATCGCAGCTTGCCAGGGTTTAATTGGAAGGAAAACCAAGCCTGAGTTTAGGTTTGCTAATTGCTGCAGCACACCTTGCACCACTGGCTGTTATTTCCTTGCTCAGCAAGTTTTGGTTGTTCAAGGTGTGAGGTTTTATGAAAAGAGTCCAAGTTCTTTTCATTTAAAAGAAGAAACATATGCAAATGCAGCCATGGGAGAGGTGCTTTATGAAACAGTTGTGTGCTCCAAGATTCAGCTGGTCTTGCTGGTGCTGGAAGGAAAGGAGAGGTACAGGAAGAGCTAGTGGGGGAGAAACAACTCTTGCAAAGAGAAAAATCATACTGAAGATGCATCACAGGAGCTGTAGGTTGAGTACTTCTGAGCTCTAAGTCCAATAATACACTGAGGGCAGAGACAGGCCAGAAATCAAAACACTTCGCTTCCAGACAGGTTGATATTACAACACGCTTTGAAAGCAGCCAAACATCTTTCCTTGGGAACTTGAGAATCCTGTTTCTGGTCTGATTTCTGACCTCACCTTCTGCTCTGCTTCCATAAAAGCCTGGCAGAACTTGAACATCTATAGAGCCACATGCCCCGCTTACAGCTAGGTTAGAGACCCATTAGGTATGTACATAATGAAGTATCCAGGACAACGAAGTAGCTGCAGCCATCTCATTACCTAGAATCACAGCCTGGTTTGTGTTGGAAGGGAGCTTGAAGCTCATCCAGTTCCAACCCCCTGCCATGGGCAGAGACACTTTCCACTGAACCAGGTTCCTCCAAGCCCCATCCAACGTGGCCTTGAACACTGCCAGGGATGGGGCAGCCACAGCTTCTCTGGGCACCCTGTACCAGCACCTCAGCACCCTCACAGGGAAAAACTTCTGCCTAAAAGCTCATCTCAATCTCCACTCTGTCAGGTTAAAGCCATTTCCCTTGGCCTGTCCTTACAGGCCCTTTGAGCACCCTCTTGAACTCACCTTACATGTCCTTAGGATGTTAATGTGGGAAGAGCCAACTAGATAAATGGTTGACAAACAGAATCCTTCCCCCATAAAACTCCAGAAAGCTGCTGAACTGGCACAGCCAAGCAATGGAAGTTCTGAGCACAACATGGACTTTTCTTGCCTCTGACCTTAGCAAAGAGAAGACTACAAAGCACTGGTCACCTGTGCCAAACGCCTGCAGGCTCTGTGCTCAGCCTCTGCAGACTCAATGCCGTGCCCTGTTGCGATACCGAGTCTATCTGCCACCGCTTCAAAGATGAGAACGTCTCGATGCTCACAGCCCTGTCCAATCCAGGACAGATGGTGATATATTTTTCAGTGGCTGGAGCTGAGTGCAGCAAGTGTGCGATTAGCATCTTTTCCTGCACTGCACATCTCACCTGTAAACTCACATTAAATACCTGGAGGAAAAAAGCCGCAGAGAAAGGGAACCTCAATATGTTTTCGCTGCAGAGTTCACAGGAGTGAGCAAACAGCTTGGATCTAAGGTCGGGGCACTGTGGCAGGGGGAAGCTTTCCCCGTGTGCTCATTCAGCTTACCCAGTTATCACAAAGATGCTCTGTTAGCACGGCTGTACCTTGAAATTCTTATGACACGGGCAGATGGCCTTAAAGCCAACCCTACGAGGAGCAGCAAAGTCTGCACTCCTCTAAAAGGGCCCCAAAGGAGGAGGACTGCTCCATTATCTGCGTGGGTCTGAACTCTCAACTCATTTAAACCAGGCAAAACCTATTCCAATTGCCTGTCAAGCCTCAGGGACCTCTCTTTCCTGCAACCTCAGCCAGAGTTAAAACAGGGGAGTGAGTTTCATGTTTGTGTGGGAGATGAAGGATGGTGCCCACTGTTGAGAAAGAGAAGGAATCACAGAATGATTTGGGTTGTAAGGGCCCTGAAATCATCAGCTATAAGTTCAGCAACTGTCAAAACAGCGTTCTTCATCACTGCAACACAAGTACCAGGCCAGTGTTGCCAAGAAGGCAAATCATATAGCAAGCATTAAACGAAACAAACAAAAACCCACACACAATAAACCACCTCACACTTTGTCTTGGCATGCATGCTATTTACAGCCACCAGAATACTGCCAGGGCTTGTAATCCATCCTCCTCCTTCGCTACAGGTCCTCTTCTCTACCTATTCACACAAATATCTGCCTGACTTGCACCTCCCAAATGTTGCAACACGCTTTAGTTTTGCTCACGTTTAGATGCAACATGGGGATCCTGCACACAAAATGCTCCTGAACACAACGGGAGAGATCCATCTGCTCCTAGAGGGAAAGCCAGTGAGTTTTGAATGTTCTGGATTCACTTGTAGGAGAATCTCTCTCCAGCATTTGCTTGCTTAAGAAAATCCAAACATGCCAAATAGATAGGCTTGAGGTCACCCAGAGCAATATCCCACTGCTATTCCCTAGTGATACCAGGCTGTAACCCACCTTTCTCCCTGCCCATCCTCTCCCCACACCGAGCCAGACTTGCCTCACACTTCCAAAGGGCAGAAAGAACGGTGTTAGGAGTGCTGGCAGATGGACATGCACTACCTGCCTTTCAAAGGACATTCCACACCATTGCTGTAATCAATAATACATTATTCCCTCTATGTCCTATAGCTTCGTGTTTATTATGCGTAAATAGGGATTTACAGCCATCTGAGTGTGTTCATTTAAGGGACCTGACACCCTGCATATGAGATTTGCAAGCTGCCCTCTCAGGACCTTCGGGAGAATGAAACGATGCTTCTTCCACAAAGCCAACTCCGCAAGAGAAACAGGGACAGGAAGGGGGGGAAAAAAAGACTTAAACAAGGCCAAAGTAGAGAGATCAGAGACTGTGCACATGGAACAGAGAGCAGAATAAGAATTCCAGTGCTGGGATTCAGAGTCATGCCAGCACGATTGTGAAAGGGACGCTAAACATCTCTCTCATCTCAAGTCTGAGGTGCTGCTCCTAGGAGGCAAAGGCGGGGATGGGGGAAGAAACTTTTCCTTCAAAGTCCCTGGCACACCTATGCAAAGAGCCTTGTTTGATCTTCAGCACAAAGAGCAGAACAGAAGCGTATCAGCCTTTGCAGCTAAAATGAAAAACTAAAGAGGACTTTTATCCCAGCTCCACTTATCTCAGGTAATAAATTCTGCTCCTGCCTGCAGCCAGTCGGTATTTTCCAGGTGGGTAGCTTTCTTGCTGGAAAAATGAACAAAGCAATCAAAATAATTTGCTAATTCATTTCATCCTCTTCTGTTTTTGAAGTCTAAACTGCAAGTTAAAGCACCACCGAGGAGCCTGGTGTGTTGTGTCAACAGTTTGTTCAACAAATAGCAAAGCAATGCTGAAATCCTTAATTGTCTCTTAAATAATCTTAACAGACTTGCAGAAGTTACACAGCGATTCCCAGAAGGAAAGCAGCACCAATCCAACAATCACACGTTTTCTATGGGATGGCAACAGCCTAAAAGTCTCTGACACCTCTCAGAACAAAGTGCCTTTGCCTGTCTCCACAGCAGCATGTTCATCCTGGCACACCTTGGGATGTGAGGATGTGACGCTGCTCTCACCTTCCAGCTGAAGCCACCAGACAAAATGAATCCACTTGTTCAAATCAACTTCTTGATCCATGTTCTCCATCAATGAACATTTAGGTACATGCCAGTGCAAATACAAGGTTGGAGCAGCTTTCCCCTGCAGGTTAGCCCAGCATGCCCAACATCCATGCCTTTCCCAGTGTTTGTGCCCTACCCAGTGTCCTCTCAAGCTCAATTTGGTCCTTCCATTTCAAAGGAGGAAAATCCCACCTCTGTGCCATAAACAAACTCCCAAAGCAAACATCTTCCTCCTGGCTCCGCCAAAAACTCCTCTGTGCTATTTACTCAAAGCTTAGCTGGGAGAGAGCAGCAGCATCCTTTTCCTGCTTCCAAAACGATGCAGGGACCATGTTTTTAGCATGCACGAGGCGTTGTGAAGCACTACAGAGGAGCAGGAGGTTCTCCTCGCTCCCTGAGCTCATCTGCCTCACCGGGCTCTGTCTCGCTATTAAACATCTGCCACGTTCCACCTCAGAACTTACTGCAACTCAGCAAAACAGGAGCCCTGGCACAAAAATAGATAAGTGCCCTGAAATACTGGAGAAAAGAGTCACTCATTGGTCAACAGCTGTGAGCTGCTTTGGCATCATCCCTCACTAGAAGACACTGCATTAGAGGAAGCAATGATCATCATCATTAAATGCCTTGATGGAAGTCAGGCATCTGGTTTGCAGCATTTAGCTGATGAAATAAATAAGGGTGCTTTTGGCAAACACGGAGAGAACAAACATGATGCTATTGGAGAAGCTGGAGGGATTCCAGCTTCCCTAATAACATCGCTCCCTTTTGCCAGCTCAGGGACTTCCCGTAGGAGAGTCCTGCAGCACATCAGGCCACTCACATCACCCCCCCTGCATGCTCTTTGGGCATGCAAATGCCCTTGTAGAGGGGACTGAGCCCCCCCCGGGTGAGAATAGACAACAACCTGTATTAAAGGATGACAAGCACTCAGACACTGAAGGGCACAAGCAGAAAACCTGCCAGGATAACCCAGTTTCCTTACTTCACATGCTGAGGAATGGATCCTGGTTGTGCGGTACCCTACAGGGGACCATACTGCCACCTCCTGCCTGTAGCAAGGGCGGAAGGCTGCCCACCTCCTCCTTTTAGACCTGGACCAAATCATTACTCCATAGACCAGTTATTCCCTTCACAATCCATGTCAGAGGGACGCATCCCAACCCTAAGACACTAGTGCTGTTCTAGCCATTAAAAAGGGTTCACAGCCTCAGATATGCTCATTTAACATATTTCTGCCTGCTGAATGGCTTTTTCTTTTCACTAAACTGAAAACACAGTACAATATATGTGACTGATTAGGCTATGTAATACAGTTCCTGCACATTTAGATTAGGAATGACTATGACTTAAACAAAATAGCTGAACACAATTCTTACTGCCACCTATTCTGTCCCCTCGCTTTCAAACACAAGACACCATGTGGGAGGCGTAGAGCAAGTCCAGAGGAAGAATAAAGATATTATGTCCAGGACTTCTGAAGTCCAAGAACCACCTTAAAAGTCTGACCTCAAAGGGACCTCAGTACCTTCCTCAATACCATCCAAGGCCAGGTTGGATGGGGCTTTGAGCAACCTAGTGGAAGGTGTCCCTGCCCATGGCAGGGGGTTGGAACTGCATGAGCTTTAAGGTCCCTTCCAACCCAACCTATTCTATGATTCCTGCTTTCTAAGCCACTACCAGAGCGAAGCACACAGGCAGGTGGTCTGTTGCAGATAGCTTTGTCCCTGTGTCCCCAGAAAGCCACCCCAAGCCTCCTCACACAGATATCTTTACCTATGGATAACAGCTCCCATGGCACTTGTGCTTCCTCTGACAGCCTTGCAAGCATCTGCCCCATGCTTCAGCACGAGATAAACCCAAGGGAACAGCGAGGTCCTGGGTAAATTTAGGGCTAGATTATAGCCCAGCTGACTGTGACTAACCCTCTGAAATGAAGGTCAGTGCTGGTACTTCGAGATGTGATTTTCTTCCATTTATTTCTTGATGTGAAAGCGATGGAGAGTGTAATTACTGCTGTGCAACTGCTCACAAGTTGCAAATGTCCTAGTCCAGGAAAAATGAAGACTCAGATACAAGTGCTGTGCAAGGAGAGGGAAAGAGGGGTGTCGGACAGTCCTTGCCAACTCCCACTATGTTCAGGGAACGGTTCCCAGGCTATCACCATCACCCTGCGCACGGGGGGTATTGCACAGCAACTGAAGTGTGATGTGCTTGTGGTTAAGGGAAGCAGCACCCATTGCCTGCTCTCAGCTGTGCTCACATGAACCTGCAGTGCCCTTCTTAACCCTCCTGTCTACAGCCAAAGCGGCTCCAGCAGGGGTCAATAAGACCCGTGTCTGTGAGAGGTTACAGAGATGACTGCAGCAACCCTAATGTTGGAAGCGACCCAAAGCCCACCTCTCTGCTGCCTACATAGAACCATGGAATGGTTTGTGATGGAAGGGACCTTAAAGCTCATCCAGCTCCAACCCCCTGCCATGGGCAGGGACACCTTCCACTAGAACAGGTTACTCCAAACCCCTGTGTCCAGCCTGGCCTGGAACACTGCCAGGGATGGGGCAGCCACAGCTTCTCTGGGCACCCTGTGCCAGCGCCTCAGCACCCTCACAGGGAACAACTTCTGCCTAAGAGCTCATCTCAATCTCCACTCTGGCAGGTTAAAGCCATTCCCCTTGTGCTGCCACTACATGCCCTTGTGAAAAGCCTCTCTCCAGCTTTCTTGTAGGCCCGCTTTGATACATGGCACATCAAATCTCAGGAGAGAAAAATCCTAAGCAAATCCTGCTAAGAGCTCAGGAAAGCCAGAGCCGTCTCCTCTGAGCAGCAAAATAAGTCCAGACCCAAAAACCGACCCCAAACAACTCTAAAACACCTCCACTGCAGCTTCAGCAACAAACCACAAAAAGAAATGCTTAGTTATAAGAGGTATTTCCACTGTCAGCCCTTTGCATCCAGCAACACCCTCTGGGGAAGGACAGCCATGAGGCAGCATCACACCAGCCACCACACCTCAGGACTGTGGAACCCAGAGAGACCACATGGCTTTTGCAGCAAAATAGACGTTAATACCTCTGCTCAAGGGCTTTTAAAGGCAGGAAACTCACTATTTTACACAGTATTGTACAGGGGAACAGTACCTGTCCTCCATTGTGCAGACATTGGACTTCTCACTGCAACGGTCATCTTGTTTCCTCACCATGGTGCATATCATATCCCACTGCCTCACCACAAACAGCTTCTCCCTTAGCAAAGCACAGGGGAATGGCAGGAGGAGCTACCTCAAGGCTCTAATTAGCCAAGTGCTGGCACCTGAGACCAACAAGCACCCCACATCCACTGGGCACCTTCCGGCACCTTCCTCACCTGGGACAAAAATCCCCTCTGAATAACACCACCACAGAAACGCTTGGGGGGAAAAAGAAATGGAAACCCACAAATCCCCTTCCCCTCCCAGTGACTGAAGGCTGCAGATGGAGCATGGAGAGCAGCTGGGATCTCCTTGGAAAGAGATGCAGTAACAGCAAGCTGGAGAGGCAAGAATGTGTGTGCACACACAGCATCCCCTGGGCAGGACCCACGATGGGAGGATTGCTGATGTTCCTGCTCCAGGTGCCCATCACGTTCGTTAGGATGTGGTACTGGATGTCCCTTCCCATAGAATCATGCAATTTCATAGCTCCCATTGAGATCATGGTCCCTAAACTGCTTCCCCTCTTCCAGGAGACAGGCAATGTCCGCTTCTTCCACATGGTGGAAGCTTCTCCTGCTTGCCGACAGGCTACCATCTATCTGGATGAGAACACACATGTAGACATACATCCTACACGTGTTCCTGGTGTGCAAACATGACGTTGCCTGTATCATACAGGCATAGTACCTCCATGAACACACCTACCACCCTCTACACGCATGCATGCTAGAGCCACACACGCAGGTATAAGCATGTATCACAAACATGCCCCTTTGTCAGTGCCTGGTTTCTGCTTTTGCTGGAGATCACAAAACATTTCTGCATTGATGTGGTGTATTTTCCATTCTGCTTTAAAGCCATTCTCTGACTTCACATTCCTCTGGGTCTCTCACATCCCCCCCAAACCACCTCTCTCTGTAGTTGCTTCTTTTTATGTCACCGCTGACTCCTCAGTGATGGGAAGCAATAGTTAATGTTACATTTTCCCTTCCAAGCCTGTAAATACCCAGAATGGAGCTAAAAACAAGAGGCTTCTGACCAAAGCAATGTGATTAAGAAATGCAGATTTCTCTTCTCCCTGTAGCGTTAGTGATTAGAGTCAGGTCTGTGTCACCTCCGCAGACTGGCTCTATAAAGCAAGTGCCTTCAATGCCTCTTTTAATGAAGTCTCATTGATTGATTGCTCCCTGCCCTGACAGGAATGCTGCTGTCACCCCAACCCACTCTCACCAGCCTGAGGATGATGGCAGGAGGGTTCAGCCCACACCAGCCCGGGGCTTGTCTCTCAGCTGAATTTCCTACCTTCCCGCATGGAGCTGCAGCATGAGTGAAGTGACAAGTTTGAGCTGCCGTCAGCAGAGGAGCCGACAGCCTCATCTGAATAACGGTGCTCGAGTTTAGTTTTTAATTAAGCCCTTGTGGGTTCCTTGAAAGGTTGAGGATGACACAGCCTCCTCTGAAGCTGGCCTAGGGAGACATCCAAAGTCAGCACCAAAGCCTGCCTCCTCCTCCAAATGATGTGAAATTGGGACCCTGGAATTAAGGATGAATTCTGAAGAGGAGCAAAACTGGGGTTTCTTTTCCTGGGTCTTCCTCCCTGATCGGCTCTGGCAAGGGTGAGGAGCAAACGGCCCTGCCTGGTGAGACATCTTTCTCCATCTCTGTGCCAGGCCGCCCCTTTAGGGTATCACAGTGATGGCTGCGATGTTTCATCCTGAATTGATGGCTGCAGTCTATGCAGATGCCAACAGGGAAATGCTCTCCCTCACATTTACACTACTGGGTACACAGCCATCAAATACCCTAAATTAAAGACCTGCGGCTACTGTCCAATAAGCCTTGAATCCATGTAAATCCTAACGTGCGCTATTTGCTCCCAGGACAGATAGATGTAAAGCTTCCCCTCCCCATCCTGCCCCTCAATATTATATTTTAGTACTGCCTAGAAGATTTCCATCAAATAATACAAACACATTTGTCAAAACTGTTCACAGTGGCTGCTTTTCTTGGGGGAAATAACTGAAACGGAGCACTGTTTAATTCCCAGTTCAGTGGGATTCATAGCACTGTGTTAGTTGAGCTTTATTTCCTCTGCACTTCCTCCTCTGTTTTTTCTTTTGAGGTTGGAAGATCCCCCAAGCTAAAACATTCCTACCTGGATTGCACTCATTTCTAACTAAAATTAATAAAAAGCCCTTGTAGTTTTGGACGATTTTGTTAAAAAAACAAACGAAGCAGTGATGGCAGAGGGATTTTCTGAGGTGGTGTGAATAGGGAGAATGCTTTTTCCTTGATTCAAATGTGAACAAGACTGCCCAATTTCCTCATTTTAATACAAGGGGGGAAATGGGGAGAAACAAGTTTATGGCCAGGAAAACAGATGCCAAAGCCCCTTGGGAGGAGGCATCAGAGCCTGTAAGGTGGTGCCAGCCACAGAGGAAGCATCAAAGAAACCTTAGATAACGCAGTGGCAGTTTGGGTGATGAACATGGGTAGATGAGGAGAAAGAGGAGAAGGAGGAAGAGGGTGAAGAGGAGGAACAAGAAGAGAAGGAGAAGAAGAAGGAAGAAGGCTTCTACTGACAGAAGACAGGTAAAGTGGTGCTTAAATGTCACATCATCCTCTGGTGATAACCTGCCCCTCTCGGCTTCCGCTTTATCTGGGGACGAAGCAGAGACGTCTCTTGATGCTGCCTTCACCCAGCCACAGGTCTATGGCTCCTGGGACTTTGGCTAACAGCAAAGCCCCTAACAGCCTTGACAAACATCTTACAGCCAAATTGGAGTGGGAATTGATACTGAACACCATTTCTAGAGCCACTTCTGCCACCACAAGCTGAAGAGCACTCCTCTGCCTTTGAAGAGCTCTCTGTGTGACACAAAGCTTCAGTTCAAGCATTCTCACTCTGCGCTGGTTCCCTTTTCTCCTAGGAGAGGACCTCATCTTGTGCTCTGCAAGATCTCAAGGCCTCTTTTTCTTTCCCTTGTTCTTGTTTGCCTTGTTTCTGGCAGCGTAAGAAGCAGCCCAGAGGATGCACAAGGTCTAAACCCTGTCATTATTTACATATCTCCATCCAAACAGTTAAAAAAGGGGTGAGAGACTGAGGTGCTCTCAGGAAAAGGAACGATGAGATTTTCCAGAAATAGAAATAAATAGCAAACTACTTCTATGTCCTTTTTATTTGCTCCTTGGCTCTGCAGGACGTAAAGGTTATGTTTTCCAAATTTTCCCTGCTACAGTAAAGACCAAACAGTCAAAGGCAAGAAAAGCTCCCTATTTCACGTTGTGACTCCAGGAGCTGGGGCCATTGGGAAGCAGTGAACATCATTCATTCCCTGCCCATGGCAGGGGGGGTGGAACTAGGCGATCTTTAGGGGCCCTTCTAGCGCAAATCATTCTATGATCATAGAACTGATGCTCTTGAGTATTGACAAGATTTGTGGATGAGTACAGAGTTTTATGGGCTTTGACTATCCTTTGCCTTAGGATCTTTCAAAAGGGGCTTCTGATTATCCTAAATATAACTTGCTGCTTTTTCAAAGTCCATTTCATCAGCCAGGCTCACTGTGGCTTGTGCAGAGGGAACAGGGCACTGCTGTACATAAGCTCTCCTGCTCTGAAGAGGGAGATTTCTCCTCCTGCTTTCCATGGCTGTGAATGGGTGCATCGGGTACTCCCCTGAAGACACCCAGACCCCTGTGCTTTCATACGTGTGTCCCAGCCTGAGCAGTAGCTCTTTGCAAAGCAATTTCTTTTCCCCTTTTTCCCTGCAACAGGCCAAGTGCACAGGAGAAGGGCTCCAGCCCCAGGGGACACCGCTCTTGAGATCGTTCCAGCGGGGAGCAGATGGCGATTGCACATGAGCATTTCAGGCATCACAACGATTATGGATGGGCTCACCTTAACAAAACAGAGAAACTCATTTGTCCTACTCTTCAAACCCATGTCTGTATCCTCGGCTGACACAAAGCAGCATTCTCTCCTCAGTGTACACAAACCTATGCTGGTTTACTTCAGCTATCTGCAAGCCCAGGAAGGTGAGTGTGCTGTGGGAAGGATCCCAAGCACCACCCTGTTACTGCAGCAGCACAGCAGTGATGCTCAGTCCCAGGCTATCAACTACAGCAACACTGTTCTATAAGGGTCCTACTCAGTCCTGTGTTGGGAAGAGCTCAAGCCAACAGGAGAAATGCAAACAGACCCCCCCACCTGTGTGGAAAGCTCTCACTGGCTGCCCACAACCACCCAAAAAGCCACACCAACCTTTTATTAAGTGCCAAGCCATTGCCTATACCTCTGTCTTATTTCATTACCTTTCAGCAGGGAAAGATTTAGGATCCATTCCCTTGTTTAGCAACATCCATTTGAAACAGCGGGATCACTGGGGAGCAGTCAATAAGCACTATGCTGGCCCATCCCTGGTAACTGTGCAGCAGTTAGTGTAGAATATGGAATATATATGGCTGCCTTCCCCTAATCTAAAGCTGTATCAAACTGCTCTTAACCCTGCCCGAATGAATTCAATTTGGCTACTGGATGCAGCTCCAATCCTGGGGCTAGAACAGAAAAATCACTTACTAAAGCGATGCTCCTGAGGGACCAGCTTCTGAAAGAAAACTAGGAAAGATTTCCAGTTCGCTAATCCTGTGATAGTTCACGCAAGACAGATCTGGAATGATGAGGTCTTTTCGTCAAACACAAGCAAACCCCAGGAAGCACAGGAATAGCATTACAAGTACATCAGAGGGGGGAATCTTTAGTGATGCTCAAGGGAGATGCAGGAAAACACAAGGATGGGCAGAGGATGTTGATGTGAATCAAAGGATCTTTGCATATTTCCAGAAAAATGGGTCTGTAAGGAGCAGATAGTGCTCAGAAGCAAGGTGGACAATGCGGAGAGCCCCAGCCTGCATGCTGGCTCAGGAGTAGGAATGGAGAGTAGTGCCAGCTGCCAAGACTGCAAGATCCTGATGGATATCAGCTCAGCAAAGATCTGTCCCAGGCCTGCTGTCTGGAAACGAGGAGCTGTTTCTCCAGAAAATTGCACTGCCACCATCCGTCCTATCTCCATCACAGATACAGTTTTGACCCTCTAATTTTCCCCTTTCCTCTCTTTTATCCTAGGAGGTGACCTGGAGAAACTCAGGCTCCAGCATCGCCTTTTCTTCACACAGGATGCTCCAGGAGGAGGTTTTGCCTCCAGCATCCCTGTCTCCCACAGCAGGATCAGCCCTTGGCTGACAGGTGCCAGCACAGCAGGTTGATTTCCCCCAGCTTGGAAGCACGGTGCGAGCCGTGCCGCGCTATTGACTCCCGCTCGCAGCTAATTGAATTGTCTTGTACTACACTTTGTTTAAGCCCATGAGCGATGACTCACGCTCAAGTATCCACCTCACGGCGACACAACACCACAGACAACACGCTCGGTGCCACCCCCCCGGCCACCCAAAAAGCTGCTCCCCTTCCTGTGGGGATCCACTTCGCTGGGTGCTGGCAGGAATCTATCTATTGGCTCCCAGCACTTTTCTCCTCACGTTTCCCTCTCTATGCAACAAGGGATGATGCTTGGGGGGTAAGTTGGGATGGTTGCAACAGGGATGTGATGGGAACGGCTGGAGGTGTTGATGATTATGGATTAAGAAAACAGAGAAACTCATTTGTCCTACTCTTCAAATCCATGTCTATATTCTCTGCTGACACAAATGAGCCTTCCCTCCTCAGCATAGAATCATTGAATCCCAGAGTGGTTTGTGTTGGAAGGGACCTTAAAGCTCATCCAGTTCCAACCCCTGCCATGGGCAGGGACACCTTCCACTAGAGCAGGTTGCTCCAAGCCCCTGTGTCCAACGTGGCCTTGAACACTGCCAGGGATGGGGCAGCCCCAGCTTCTCTGGGCACCCTGTGCCAGTGCCTCATCACCCTCATAATACAGAATTTTTTCCTAATATCTCATCTCAATCTCCCCTCCGTCAGGTTAAAGCCATTCCCGCTTGCCTTACCCCTACAGGCCCTTCTCAAAAGCCCCTCTCCACCGTTCTTGCCAGTCCCTTTAGGTACTGGAAGCTACTCTAAGGTCATACACAACCCTACATCAGTTTACTTCAGCTATCTGCAAGCCCAGGAAGATGAGCAGGTTGCAAGAAGCTATTGCACAAGCCAAGGACAGTGGTGTGGGGACCGGAGGAGGAGGATGCAGGGAGAGATGGAGAGAGGTGAGTGAGAGCGAACACTCAACAGCTTCATTCCTTGAACAAGAAGCTGTCGGCTGGCCCCTCCACAGTGCTGCTGCTGCGCGGCGCTGTGGCTAATGAGGCATCTGCTCTCTGTGATAGTCGGCATCTGCTGCCGCTGCCTCCTCCTGCCAAGATCCTGCTTGGGCTCCCACACAGCCAGGTGAGCCCATGAATGAGGGCTGGGCATGGAGCGAGGCAGGAAGAAACACTGTGCAGAGATAACCTCCAAAGAGAGGGAGCACAAAGATTTCTGCATCCAGAAGCACTGCGCAAAGAGAGAAAACCCTCCTAAAAGATGAAGTAGGAAGAGCTCTGCAACCAGAAACACCGTGCAATGAGACAAAACCCCTTAAAGATAGGGAGCAGGAACCTTTGCTCCAAAATACACCCGTGTCCCTCTCTAATTGCTACTATTAACCATAAAGTGCTATGTTTGCAGTCTCTCCTTTTATGTACAGCTCCCTGTTTACAACCACTCGGAGCGAGCTGCCAGGGCTGGCATTCAAACATACTATTCAACTAATGGGCGAGCCCAGGGCAATGCGGGGGAGTGGGATGCTCTTCCAGCCAGGAGATGGGAAACATGCTGACCAGGGCTGGCTTTAATGCAGGTGAATCTTGCTCAGCCAGAGACAGAGCGAAAACAAAACCCAAGACTGGAACAACCTGGATATGACGAGAAAAATCTGGAGTCAGATTTGGCTCCTTTAAACCAGAAGCATTGTGAACAGGAGGATTTTACCTTGGCCAAAAGGGTCTGTTTAGAAGGAGAGGTGTCTTGCTGCTGTGCTTAGGGGCCATATGGAGGAGGTCAAGCAAGAAACAGGCAGATTTTGCTGATAAGACAGAGGTTAGCTATTATTTTTCCCAGGGTAGCCTCTCTCAGTGCTACTGAAAACTGCTGTCATCTTCTGAGCCACAGGTACCTCTTGCTAAGGGCTGCTGAATTATCAAGGGCTCCTCTCTCAAGAGGAAATCTTAAATCAAAGTCTTGATCACTACTGGTCACCGCAGGGCTTTTCTAATCACAGAAGTTGAAATCCATTATCTAAATCAAATCCTGCTTAATTAAATTCCCAGTAGAAACTCAATATTTTCACCTTATTCATTTCCTGGCTGCGCTGTTGTACGATGTGGTCTGGAGAAAGCTGCGGTGTGGGAAACATTCCCAAGGGTCTACACATGGCTCTGTGTGTGTGGTGGTTGTGAAATCCATTCGGGAAGCTTGTGAAGATCCATCAAAAGTGGGTGGTGAAACAGGCTACATAAATCCAAAGGCAGTTTGAGCATTTTATGGCAGGACTCCTGCTTCGGTTTTGATGTCTTTAATGAAGAAATAAGTGTTTCAGGGAGATACTGGAATGTCATTAAAAGTAATACAGTAAATAATGCTGAGATAACTGGGTCAAAGGAGTGGAGGGTAGAAAGCCCAACCTGATTTCCATACGCGGAATGCAAGATGCCTGGGTTTGGCTCCATGCTCTGCTACTGCTGCTCTTGACCTTGGACAACAAGTGGTTTTCCTTGCTCTGCCTCAGTTTCCCCATCTACAAAACAGCACCAACCTCCCATTGTCAACACTTAATTGCTCAGTGATGGCGAAGCCCTTTCCTAGGCACCAAGAAGGGCCCAAAGGACAGTGTTTAGAGCTCCTCAGCCCAGGAAACCTTGCTGCATGCAGAGCAATACGTTCCACTTTTCACCAGGAGTGAATAAGCCCCATATGAACACACATACATGGTGCATCAGCAGAACGGGGTGGGGAAAGTGGGGTTTTTTGGGTGCCCAGCCCAGCATCTCACCCCCAGCACTGATGCACAGCGTGAGCCAAGGACTTTGCACGGCTTAGATCCCCTCAGACCTACCTCAGCAACTCCCAGCACCACAAGTGATGCCCAACACAAAAGGCAACAAAACATACAGCTGGGCAGGGGATGAAGCCTGGTTTTTGCTGCATTTCAATCCAGCCCAACTCTTCCTCTTTGCCAGGATCCCACGCAGCATCTCCTCTTCAAGCAGGACCCCATCTGGCTTCGCCTCCTTCCACCCCGCTGCAGCCAGCTTCCCCCTCTCCTCCCTGGCTCCGCACCAACAACGTGCCCATCTATTCACTGAACTCGCTTGTCTCTAGAATTGGGACTCCTCCAGGTAACGTCTTAAATCTGAGTCCCTCTGTGGATATTTCCATATTTCGGAAGTTTAACGCATTGTGTTTAATGTCCTCAATTTGGAAGCCAGCAGGCAATGCAATTTTCAGGTGCACGCAACGTGAATAATGAAAGTCTCTCAGTCCCCAGCTCTCAATCCACCTGAGTCCCTGGAACAGCATTAGAGGAGGGAGAGAGGAGGACTGGCCAAATGGAACTCAGCAGCTGAGAGGGACAACGGGCCGAAATGAGTCTGGGGCTGATGAATGAAGTTCGGGTGCTGCAGCCAAACTGGAGAACAAGCTGTACCGAGCACACACTGGGCACAGCATCTCCAGGAGACATTTAACTGGCCTTAATAATGTCAGTGTCTCTTAATGAAAATAGTCTGTTCCACTTAATAAGTACAACGCACTCTCAGCCATCAATCCACTAACGTGGGGGATTCAGCCGGCAGCGCTGGGCGGGCTCAGCTCTGCAGTGGAGCTGACCCTGTGAGCACTGGGGATGCTTGTTGCCTCAAGGCAACCAAGGGGGCAGATGCATCACAGCCTGGAGGTAAACCCCAAGAGGAACATCCTTCCCTGCCATCCACTTCCAAATTAACTCCACAGAGTAACCACCGACAGCGGGATTTACTGTATTGTTTAGGTGTGTTCCCACTGTGACTGTGGCCCCTATGCCACAGGGAGAGTAGGAAATGGTCAGCATGGGAGAAGGTCATGCTGAAGGCTGCGGTGCTGCAAAGCCCTGCACCAGAAGTGCTGCCTTGTTCATATCCCCTTAACTTCGAACCTGCAGGAAGCTGATCTGAGGGTGAAAGCGAAGCCACTTCCCTCTGTTTCCTCTCCCTAGCACAAAATTAGTATTAATTTTAGGCAGGTGTTAAACCCACAGAGACTATAACTCCACTGCAATGGAGTGGAATAAATGTCTCAGGGTACATTATCTGCATGGGAACACAGTCCTCTGGGGAAAGAGCGATAGGCAGAGGAAAATACTCTCCTTGGGAACACGTGACTGAAGCAAGAGAGAGATTCTGGGGTGCGGAATTAACCGGAGATAAAGGACCTGCAACGGATGGAAAAGGAGTTATATGGGAAACAAGCCCCCTAGCACGAGAGGAGCTCAGCCCATAATGGGGACTGTCAGGCACTAACTTAATAATGCCAGTAACAACAATGCTAATAATGAGTTCACTAGGGTGGGATTCACCTTCGTGCAATCGGGGTCCTTCAGAGATTGAAACTACCAAGCAAAGTGATAGTCTAACCTCCCCTGTAACTTGCTCGGTTATCATGATGTAACTTAAAATCTGCTTTAGCAATTACATTCCTCACAAGAGCTGAAGTGGTGGAAAGGAGAATTATAATGAATATATTAATATACAGTCTCTTCCTAGCGAGAGTAAGTCATTAGGCCAGGCACAGAAAAGATGCCCAGGCAGAAACAGATGGAAAAAGAGCTACATCAAGAGTTTAAAGGCATGCTTACATAAAAGAAAAAAGCTGCAAATTCTAAGTGGATTAGGGAAGGCAGGCTGCAAAGGGAGAGCCAGAATTGCTCTGTGCCATGCAGGGAACGGCTGCTCACGCTCAGAAGAGAGGGATGGATGGTGGGAAAGATGAGCAGAATCAGTACACCGTGGATGTGTTTCACTCCCTGGAATTTCACATGGGGTGCAGAGGTGGCTAGCTATGTCTTGTGGGATTATCTAGGTTTTTTCTCCTCAACACACACAGATAGGTACCAGGTGATGCATTCTTGGTTGGTTTTCATCTCCAACACCCTCAAGCCCTTCTCCTCAGGGCTGCTCTCAACCCAGACTCTACCCAGCCTGTATTTGCACTGGGGATTGCCCCAACTGAAGGGCAGAACCTTGCACTTTGTCTTGTTGAACCTTTTGAGGTTCACACGTTCCCACCTCTCAAGCCTATCAAGGTCCCTTTGGATGATCCCTGCCCAAGATAAATCAAGGCACTTCCCGGCTGAGCATCCCTGGGAACTCATGGCCATAGGATGACATAAACCACAGAACACGCACAACCCCTTTTCATCATTGAGTGATATTTTCATTGTGTGAGTGCGAGGACAGAGACCTCCTCCTCTGCCACACAATCAGCTGTCTTATTTTCTCAACCTGCTCTGCAATCAGCCCATTGATACACAATTATCTCCAAACCACTGTGCTATATATTACTGCCTTATTGTTATCTTACAGGATTATTTTGGTGCTGTTCTGTGCCAGATAACCTTAATTTTCCCCATTTGTTCCAGCGTATAATTATTTGTTTGCAATCATTGCCTATTAGATAGACGAATACTGCGAAGGAACAAACATTTTCCCTCCATTATGCAGTCCTGAAAAGTTCTAATTCATTATTTGATCAAATAATCTCCGCCGTATCAAAGCAATACTATTTTCCCCTTCCAAACTATTCATTTATTAAAATGTAAAGTAGCCTGATCATATTGGGAGTGAAAAGTAAAAATAATATTATGATCTTTCACGGCAAAATATTACATATTTATTGCGGATGACTTCCTTAGAATTTTAATTCAAGCCTTTATATATTTATTTCCCTTCCCTACCAGCTAAAAGAGTAAACCTCATAGGTTTGGTTTTAGGAATTGCAATGGCTGGGCTCGGCTCTGGACTCTACATGCAGCACTTTGTTAGGTGAAGAAGTCCATTTTAAGGGATTTTACAAGCTTGAAGTATCCATTGCTTTCTGGCTCCAAGGAGAAAGATTCATTTCCCTATCTGAGCGTTCAAATAAAACCCTGATTTATGCCCCACCTCATGAGACCAGCTTAGGAAAAAAATAAATAGATCACAGGCAGTTTTAAAACAAGTAAATTTAAGTGTTTCCTTTCTATTTCCCTTCTGAGCCTTGAGCTTTAAAGGGGTTGTATTTTAAAGCCTTCCCTCTGCAATTGCAGGAGACCGAAACTTATAAAGATGATGCTCATGCCTCTTTTTTATGCAGGTCTGGGGATTTTCAGGTGATGGAACCTATGGGGTAAAGGGGCTTTTCCTGATGGGAAAAGGTGGGTTCACTGATGGGCAGATGCAGGTTGACCCCATCTCATGGAGGTGGGACTCAGGCCAGGTTGGATGGGACTTGGAGCAACCTGGTCTAGTTGAAAGTGTCCCTGCCCATGACAGGGGTTTGGACACGTGTGGTTTCTGGTCTCAATTACAGGTCATTGTGAGTTCTTTGTCAACCAACACCCCCAAGTCCTTCTCTACACAGAAGAATAAACAAGAATAAGAAACAAGAAGAGAGGTTTGTAGCAAAGAGCTGCTCAGTATACACCAAATAACCAGCCTCTGCTTTGCAACAGGACTTGGGGTGAGCTGCTGGGTGAGTTATCAATCTCCATTGCAGGAGCTGCCCACTACAACTCCCATCCCCACTGGCAGAGCTGTTGAGCACCCAAGAGCAGCAATGTCACCAGGAGGATTAAATCCATGCACAGCACAGAGATCTGCTCGCTGTGAGACACTGAATGACTAAGAGGGAACAAGATGCGTGCCTGGTTTTCCCGATGAACACAGCTTTGAGTTTCTCACCGTGACACCCCATCACTGTTTTAAGCATTAAAAGGGTGTTTAGAATCTGCAGTGGGGGGCTTTTGATCACAGCTCTCCTTGCAAAGGCACGAGTGCTGAAGCCCGAGGATGTATTACAGGGGAATTAAAGAGACTCCAGCATGAAGGTTTGCCCCTAAAGATGTCAGTCCTGTGGGAAGGGAAACCAGATGCTCAATGGCAAAAGCGCCACATCAGCTCATGCATCCCAATGTTGGGAAGCACATATCGCCACAGGGATCATGTCCCACTCTGACAGGGATGGTTTCACATCTGATACCCATGTTCATTCCTGCAGCAACAAGGGCTGGATAAAGCTCCTGAGATGGCGAGTGAGGAGTTTGCTGCTATGGACACAGTTTTTGGCTGATGTGAGAGGCTGGCACATGATTTGGGCACCACCTCCCCACACTTAACCCGCCTACTTAAAAATGAAATGAGAGCTGGGTTTCATTCAGCTGCACAGGAGTGATTCAGAAGAAAGGAAAGGATATTAAATTTAAGCACTTCATTTTCATATAATGCACCACAACTGGTTGAGGAGGAGGAAGAAAAACAGCCACTCTTTTGATTCCAACTATTTGATAGGTAAAGAGAAAGTCCTGTAAAATGCACTTCTATTTCCTAAACCACCCATATAATACTTTGCAATTAGGGTCCAAGCACATGAAAGATCATCATTAAAATTGAGACCCTCCAGGAGTTTCCCTGCTTTTTGCTGCAGTGGGGAAGATTGCTCGGAATAATATCATTTTGTGTGTTCAAAGGCTCAAGAGTATGCCGAGTAGGGAATAGGAGGAAAAACCATCTAATGGTAAATGATATCTTAAAAGCATGGCAGAGGTTGAAAAAGTGGATCCATGCAGAAAATAATATACTATTATTTAAAAAAGGAAATTGCTAAAATGACATTCTTCTGCCATTCCGTCTCCAGAGAAAGCATCTTGGCTGAATCCTTAATGTACAAGACTTTGGGGTTATTGTTATTTTTTTAGTGGCACTATAAAACCTGCAGAAACATCTTAGTTCTTTACCAAGTGATTAAACCACAGTCATTTATTATGGTTTTACTAGAATATTGTTTTCCTGGTTCTTCCAGGGTTTATTGCCTCCAATATAACACTCCCCCCTTTAATAATCCCCGTTGCTTTAATTCTATTGCCTTATATTTTTAGAGTTCTTGGAGCGTTTTGCATAAAATTCCAGCTCTAATGGGCTTTATAAAATGAGATGTATTGTCATGGATCCAAGCCCTTATGAAGATAATTATCTTGTCCATTTGTGTTTTCATTATGTTGAGAAATACTTTTTCTCTCTCCCCCCAACATTTTATTTCCTACCCCAAATCACAAGGGTCCTTTATTTTTTACTTTTAAATCCATTGGCAACAAAAGAAGGAAACTCAAGCTACCATCATCTTCTGCTTTTGTCTGAAGGTTCATGAATCCTGGGGTGGAGAAGGAGGGAATGGGGACAGTGTAGAATGAGGAAGAGAACATGGTTAGGAAAAGGACAAGGATGAAGGAGAGAATTGACAGTAAAGCCAGGGAAAATCACAAAATCCCCCTCCTTGACTCTTCCAAACATGGATCCAGCACATGGGTAACCACTAATCTCACAGGGGAAGCATCTCCAAACTGCTTAGGACAGTGCTTTCTGTAAGGATCATTAATTGTGCTTTCACATGCACATGCACAGTTTCTGATCCAAGGCACATTTGGAGTCTTCCATAAAAAGACAGATGATATGGAGAACTAGGTCCCTTTCTTGATTACACTTTCCAGGGTCTCCTGCTTCTGGAGAGCCAAAACTAGACACATGAAGACATGCCAAGTGCTACACCTTGGAGAGATTTCACTCATAACTCATGAAAACTTCGGTTGTCTTTTGCCTTTTCCCTGAAGCCCATTGCACAGAAATGGGAATACGTATCATTTGCTGAAGAAAAGCTCCCTTGGAGCTGGAAAAAGCAATCACACTTGTGTTATGTGGGGAAAGTGGCTCTGCCCTTGTATGGAATTAGGCCTGGGTGTGTATTTCTCCTTTCCTACAAAACTAAGGTTATTATTTCCACTTGAGATACATCTGAAGCTCCTTGTAGAGCAATGACAATTACAGTACAACAACAACGTGCAAACTATGCCATTCACCTGTCTAACTGGGCCCACGTGTATAGTCTGGAGTGTACTGGGAAATAACTTCCATCAATTCACAAGCACGTTGCTACCCGGAGTCATGGAGACAAATATTGCATCAGGACCAGACCCAGGGTTTCATAGCTGCAACAAAAAAGAGCAGAGGATGCGGGTGGCATTGCCATAAGCCAAACCCTCCCACTTTGAGAAACACTGGACCTTAACAAGGCACCCATGTCTGGGTGATGGCAAGGTCACCCTATAAACTTGTGTCCTGGATTTATCCTTCCTTCAGGAAAGACAGAAAGCAGAAACCTGATGACTGAGTTTGCTCCCAGGCAGGGAAGGTCCCTCTGGACCTGCCTGGGGCCAACAGGCACAGACCTCGAACAAACCAGACCCTAAAAAACACGTTGCTTCCCTGTAATTAACAGCAGTGTGCGTGTCCCCCTCTCTGCTGTGAGTGACACTGCCAATTCTGCTGTGCTTTCCATGTGTCATATCGTGGTACATCACATCCTAATTAACGCATCTTGTCAGGTCCAGCAGTTGGCTGCAGTAACATGCTTCCAGCAGCTGTCATAGGGACCCCGCAAAGGGACCGGGGCCACCTGGTGAGGCAGCAAGTTGCTATATTGCTGATTTTACTTCAGGAAAATAGGACAGAGCATGGTCCTACATTCAGGATTGTAAGGTGATCTAGGTGGCTTTGACCCCAGCGGCCACCTATGCTCCTAACACAAGGGCTGGGTGGGAAGAGGAAGGTGAGCTTTGCCATCTCATCCTCATCTTGCAATGAGCATCCTGCGCTCGTTCAGCAGCTGGGTTTTAAAATGCAGGCAGCTGAGTGCTTTGCAAACAAAAATGAGTGTAGGTCCCCCAGCAGCCCTGCACAAGGGATGGAGAAAACTTCTCCAATGGGAAGAGGAACCTGGATCAAGGTCACCCATCAGCTCAGAGGCTCAGAGTTTTCGGTCCCCAGCATCAGGCACAAAATGGAACATGCTGGATGCATCCAGGAACTGAACTTGTGCACCTTGACTCCTGCTGCTCTGATAATTATTAGGCAAGACAGCTTGGCAAGCACGAGCATCCAACCCAGGCGTCCTGGCCCCTTGGCTCTTCTTGGGATTAAACATTTAATGCTGCTGGAGACTGTGGTTGTACACAGCCCGGCTGCTGGACCCCAGCTTGAGATGCCATGTACCCCTCCCCAGCCCAGCATAGCATCCCGAGAAATGCAGCCAAAAAGGGGGGAAAATGCAGGGAATGAGGGATTTTTTAAACTACATTATGGGCTCTCTTTATATTTTGGATCCTAAAGTGCATCTGGTTTCCTTGGGGTGAAACCAACACATTTCTATGCAGCCCAATTTGGAAGGGATCATTAGCAATTTAATCTAAACTAACGCATGGACTGGTGACTGTGAAAGATCCTATGGCACTTCATGAAGAGGGTTTTGGGACAGTTACAGTGGCCAAACTCCACTCTGCTGCAGCTTATAGGGATCTGGCATGTTGCTCCTTGCAACACCAGGAGCAGGGACAAGGATAATCATGGCAAGATGCTCATGGGCTCAGCAAAATGCCCCATTCCTGACAGCGTTCAAGGTCAGGTTGGATGGTGCTTGGAGCAACCTTCTCTAGTGGAAGGTATCCCTGCCCATGGCAGGGGGTTGGAACTGGATGAGCTTTAAGGTCCCTTCAACAAAACCAGTCTGGGATTCTATGAAAAACAAAGCAGCCCTAAAGCTGCTCTGGAGATATTCCCTTCATCAGGTCAGATACACCCTAGTAAGCTTCAGGTAGCCAAACTAGTTCTAAAGGCCAGCAGTCAGCCTGGCACTGAAACCAACAGCAAAATCACTGGGTTTGGGGTGCTTTTCCCTCTGACAAGACCGTTCCTGCTTCTTCCTCCTGGCCCACTGAGCAGCTGCCACCACAACCTGCAGACAAATGGGCCTTCTTCAAGGAAACGCATGCACCACGTCAGTGGAATTTGTACATCTTTGATAACAGGCATTTAAAGGGTGAAGCCTAATTAAAGGGGGCAGAAACAAGCTGCAACCAAAGGCAGGATGCAGCTTTTTAATTAAAACTCTGATGCCTTTTTATCTCTTTCCCTCTCCCTCACTCATCCCCCTGCCGACAAAGGGGATTTCTCAATCTGAGGCCTGTTGCTGTACAAAAAGCTCAGCTTTAATATTCTCTTTGATTAAGTGGGATTTTTCTTTCTCCCCTTCTGGTGGGTGCTGCCTTGGTACTTACTCTTTGGTGAAGATTTAAAGGAAGAAGGGCCCTGCCAGTAGTCAGGAAAGTACCTGCAGAGAGGAAAGGAAAGCACGGGGACAGCCATGCTCATGGCAAGATTCAAGCACCAGTGTAGCCACATGCCTTTGAAGCACCAAGTGCTGCTTTCTCACACAACATGTGTCTCTTCAGCTTCCTCCCCTGACACCAAGAAAAATCTAATGGTACAAAGGGTTAAGCAGTGAGAAGGAAGGAGGAGATCAAGCCCATTTGAGGGGATGATGAGACGCTCTAATGTGATTGATTTTTACTGAATTCATGGCACTTCTCATTTGCAGTTTCCCTCCTTTTAATTAGCTGATGCTTGTAGCTATCATGTTCAATTCTCATTACTTAATTAAATAGGGTCCTTCCACCTTTAGGCAGTGCTGGGAGATGGTGGAAGAGACTGGCTGGACAGGAAGAGGACAGGAAGAGGAGCATCCTTTTGGATGCTGGACCATGTTGCTGGCCCTTCACTGTCAAAGCAACATGGACCTTTCAGCTTTATTTTGGATCGCACCCTGGCACGTCTTGCTTGGCAATACAAATAACCAAGAATTACAAGGGAGCAGAGCCTGAGCTCTCCTTTCAGCCCCCAGAAGGTTCCCATCTGCTCCAGGTGACCCATACTCAGGAGCTGGGCTTGAGCATTGTATTGACACTAGTGGGATTTAGATTACAACTGAACTGTGTGAGCAAAGATGTCTGGTACTCAGCTAAAGAGGCATCAGCAGTACAGCACGCAGGGCTACACAGGTCCCCAACACCACTGCAGAAGTTTGTCTCTGCGGGAAGAGCTACTAAAAAAGGGATGAAACTTAAAACCCTCCAAAGAAAATAACCCAGCAAACTGCCTGTAAACCAGACTATTCTCTGCAAGAAAATCCAAACCTCCAGAACGTTCTTAATACTTGGCAGAGAGGCTTGTAACAAGGAAGGTGTTGGCAATGTGGTGGTGGTGTTTCTCCTTGGTGGGAAGTAACTGGGACAGATATGCTGGCAGTCACACCAGCTGTATTTCTCCTTCTCTGGCATCATTTCCCACTCCTACACATCTGCAGCTCTTTAATGGCAAAGCCTGGAAACACTCCTCAAAATACCCCCACCAAGCTTGGCCAGGCATCTGGGCAGCTTCAGCCCATGTCCATCTTGTGTTGGCACCTTGTTCATATCCCACACTTGAATGTCAGCCTGTATGCACAAACAGACCAATGTATTGGAGCTACACGTGGTCCCTCGCCGCACAGATTTGGGGTGCCCACAGTGCTCAGATGAAGGGACAACCCTCAAGTAACAACTCACATTCAATTTGCCAATTTTATGGTAAAGGCTTCCCAGTTTTTCAGGGATTTCTGTGGGCCTTGGTTAATTGTCTCAAACCTACTTTGAGATCCGGAGATGAATCGGGCTACAGAAGTACACTGGGTTATTATTATTATTACAGATTTCCATTTGAGTCACCAGGATCTTCCCTGTTGGAGCATAATGTATTCCATCAATTATAGGGAAGCAGCACGAAGCTGAATAGGACCCTGATAATGAAGGGCTCTTTCATTTCCCCTGCGCATGCACAGACCAGTTCAGAGGCTGATAAATGAAGGTCTTCCCCCCCCTCCACAGATGGCATTTGAGAATTCTTTCAGTGGAATAATTTTATGGTTCTTGACTCAGGAAGTCGGTTTGAACTTTGGTTTGGGAGATAAAAGGACTGACAAAGCATCCCCACAGGACGCCCGGACTCGTCTGCATTCATAAATGTGTAGCCAGCACCACAGCCCTCTTCTGCACGCCAGGAATTACCTTCGCTCAAAGGTTTTTCTATATTCACTTATCATCTAATGAGCAGTGTAAGAAACTTCATTTCAAGGAGGAGAGGAGGGGAAGGAGGATTAAAAAAAGAAATAATCCTCTCTTGGTGGATGCCTTTAAATGGGATTTGATTTCTGTGGCTTTTTCATATCCTGCCAGAGAGGAAGACAGGGCGCAAAGAGTGATGAGTTGAAGAGGTGCAGAGATGAAGGTAGCACCATCCCCTTTAGGTGGAGATAGGCTTGGAAGAAATGCAGATCTTGCTGATCATTTGAGAGCTTGGAGTGGGCAGGATGGGCAGGAGGGACCTGTCCTGACTGCTGAGCTGGGGAGGAGCAAGAGAGTAGGGGAAGGAAAATGCCACCGGCATTTATATCAGTAGTTATCATAGAATCACAGGGTGGTTTGGGTTGAATGGACCTTAAAGCTCATCCAGTTCCAACCCCCTGCCACAGGCAGGGACACCTTCCAGTAGCCCAGGTTGCCCCAAGCCCCATCCAACCTGGCCTTGAAGACTGCCAGGGATAGGGCATTCTGCCCTGGACAGGCCAGCTCGCCAATGAAACACACAGCCAAAGGGAAAGCGAATGCATGGGGCAGCCTGTCACATCACTAACAACACCTGACAGCTTGTGCCTGTTGTCCCAGGATCAACCCAACCCCAGCTCCAAGATAGGACACACAGATGGGAGAAGAAATGAGACAACAGCAATACAGGCATTACCCAAGATCCTGTGTCAGCTGAAGGTTAGCAATGAAGTAGTTGATAAAGAAATAAAAATGCTCATCTCCCCTGACAGCCGCCGAACCGATTGATGCCTGCTCAGTGAGGCCATTACCACGGGCAACGGAGCCATAAAACCAGCGTTCACAGGCTGTGGACAGACGAAGGCAGCTCAGTGTGACACCGCACATCACTCAGGCACATCAGCTGGGGTTTTGGGTGACAGAGAGGCAAGATGCAACTCTGCAATTGCAACAGGCTGCGGAAGGGAAGCTCTATCCCCTGTACCTTGAACCCGGCAATTATCCCTGCGGAGCCATCCCACCTTTCTGCCACTCTCGCAGAGAAATGAGGCATTTCCAAACAACATAAGGTTCGGGGGAAACACCGATTGTTTCCATTGGCCGTAAGTGGAAAATGATCCAAAAATTAACTCTGATTTGAGCTAAATTAGAGTCCTGAATAGCACCAAGGAGTTTGCTTCCACCCCAGGTAGCAACCGGCAAAGACACCCCGCCATTAGCATCCCACTACACAGAACAAATCTGTGCTGACTCCTGGCTTGAGTAAATGCCAGTTATCAACCTCCTGTACTTACAGGGTGGAATAAGTGGTATTTTGTACATCTTCAGACATGCTTTCTCTCCATACCAGCTTTCTGGTAACCCAGACATCAGGAGGTGCCTCTGCACTGTTTGGCTTCAGATTGGGCACACTTAGAGGCAGAGGTTTCCCAAACAAGGCAAGTACCAGATTGAATGGGAAGCAAGCAGTTAACTCGGAAAATCCCCACTCCCTGCTGGAGGCTTCACTACTTAGTTTTTTACAAGGAGAAAAGCAAACCCAAGAGCTTCAGCGCTGTGCCCATCTCAGGGTTCACACTGAGCCCCGAATGGTGCCGCCTGAATGTGTTTTTTCATCATGCCATCAGGGCAATAAACCCTCTTGGCCAAGTTTTAGCTCATGTAGGCGTTGCCTGTGGCAACTCTGCATCTTCTAGTGATTGCTGTATAGAGACCTTTGCCGCTTTATTTGATGAAAACAGGCTATAGCCCTGAACTTACCCACACACATCCCAGGCTCCGAGCACTTTAGCGGGTAAAGCAACGAATTACAGTGATCTAACGCAGACTTCATACATTAAAACTCACCCAGAGTGCACCATTAATCTAATTATCTAGAAAATATAAAGGGAAAAGGCTCTTTTACACTACTCCTCAAGGTGAAGGATCACCATCACTTACTATTGCTCTTGCAGGGAAGCAACTAAACCATGGTTTTGTCTGAGTTATTGCTGTGGCTATGAAACGCACGAGAGTGATGAAACATGGGTTTTCCTGTTATTCCATCCTCTATTGCCATTCACCCCTTTCCAGTTTCTGGGGAGCAGAGGGCTTTACTTTAGTTGACCCACCTTGATTTTCCAGACCTTTCCCAAACCTGCTGAAGATGCTGTGACCTGGGGAGGGTGGCAGCCCCTGGGGACCAGGGGCTTGACCGCTGCAGTGAATGCAGCTCCAGTGACCAAAAGGTAGCTGCTCACAGCCCCATTTCATGGGAAGCATCAACAGTCCATGTCCTGCTACTGATAACAACCTCAGTGATAATCCTGGAGTTTGTCTCTCTGCCATTTAAGCGTGCAGCTTAGTAAAAGTCTTCCCATGACCAAAGCTCACAGAAGGTTGTTATTCTGCACAAGGCTATCTAAATCCCTTAAGCTTGCAGGCCCCACTGCCTCCAGCTTCCTAGGTCCTGCATCTGGCCTGATTTAGCACAGTCCTCACACATTTGTGACATTTCAGGGCGGATTATGCCTCCCAAGATCAGCCCAACTACTCGCAAGCTTAAAGGTAAGCATGTGCTGAAAAGCGCAGGGGCATCTAGATCTTAAGAGCTAAACCACAGCTTAATGCCAACACAACAAGCTTTGCAACTCCTGATCCTTCACTGCTTCACGAGGCACAGAAATGTAGAAGCCCAGGGTGATGGTTGGGGTTGGACACCAGCAAGCTGATCTACTTACCCAAAGTGTGTTTGAGCAGCAGGTCTGGGCTGCTAAAGGCTGTGAAATTAGTATTCTCGAGCAGGCTGATTGCTCTCAAATCTGTTGCTGTCATCAATCACCTCTTCCCAAACTCATCTGTCTGCATCAGTCAATTACAAACTTATTTTCAAGCCGTGGGTACTCTTATGAGATAGACCCAGGGAAGGAGCTAAACTCATTTAAGGGGTTTGACCTCTCTGCTTGGCTGATTAGCAGTGTGGTTTAATAACTTCTATGATCCATCTACTCCAGCCTGGGCTAAGACCATCTCCCAAACCACCTCCCCCCCCAGAGGTGCTGATTATATTGCAACATGCTGCCTGTGGAAAGAAGGTGCTGCAATGTCTGTGTGAATACTAAATAAATTCATTAGGATCTGTGCTGTGACCACGGATACAAAGCGAATTCCTAATGATAAGACAATTAACCTGCAATCTTTCTCAGCCTTTAGATGACTTGCAACACCTTTTTATATTTGCCACACCAAATGTGGGCACAAAAGCCTTTTTTCATCCAACAAAACTGTTCCCGTCCATCTCCCCTACATTCCCCCCTGAAAGAAATCCAATCCATGAGACCGGCCTTGGTTTGTCCGCTTTTTCTTACTAAGAGGTACATAAATAAAATAATAACATGATTAATAACACTGAAAGCTTTCCAAATATTAATGAATTGATCTTGTTGCTCGAGAAGAATGGGAGAGTTTGAGATTTAAAGCTGTGATAGATTTTCTCTTGGGAAAGCACGGTGATAAATACTGCGTTAAAATGCTCTTTTATCTGTGTTGCTAATATTAAGTTCGTGTGTTCATAGATTCGAAAGCGCAGAAGGAGAATTATGTCACCTGCTCTGACTCGTAATGAAGGCCATCGACTTTCCATTGGTGAAACGAGTGGGATTTAGGACAACTGAAAAGGGGCATTTCCAGGGAAGGGCTCTCCGAGGACCCTCTGGCCACCCTCTATGCGCAATGCTGGACCAGGGAAGGGGCATCAGATCTGTCTCCATACCCACGTTTCTCACCCAACAACCACCCCAGTTCTCATCCATCCTCAATTAGGGACACCACCATGAATAATCCCAGCAGCTCCCAAGAGAAGGAAAAGCCCAACAGCCTTCCTGTGCAAATCATAGAATCACAGAATGGTTTCAGTTGGATGTTCCCCCAGCTTCACTGGGCTTTTGGAGTAAAACCAGCTCTGCCTTTGCAGTTCCCTTGTACAATCACTGCTTTGCAGAGCTGAGGACCTGCTCCTGGGGAGCACTAGGAAAAGACCCTGCAAAAGCACCCCAAAATCCAGGTCAACGAGGCAGAGAAGAGCCGTTTTCCCTCAATCCCATAGACCCTGCATCCAACTTCTGGGTGAAAAACAGCTAAAAGAGGGACTAGACATGAACAAACCCCCTCCCAAAAAAGACTTTGCCATGTCCTTCCCTGGCCTGGCAGTGTGCAAAGTGATGATGCAAAGCAGGGTCCAGCGAAATGAACTCGGACCTTTCATGGCAGCGCTAATGCCCGTGCACACAGTAATTAAGGCTGGATGTATGAAGGCTGAATATTGAGCTCTGAAGTCTGTGAAGGTCAAGCTACGTGCTACCGGAGCGGCAATTTATCCTAGCTCTGTAATAAGGTCTCACATCTGACCTATTAACTGAATGTTACATGATATTAATAATCTCCCCTCAGGTCGGGTAGAGACAAACAAAAGTCGAGTTTGGAGGCTGGTTTGCTGGGCAGGAGTTAATCCACAAAGCAGAGTCTAACAGAAGCACTCAGTAAAAGTGATGATTCTTTAACTGAATATGCTTTGCTTTGATGAAACTGCATGTGCCTCACACTCCACACACACCTTTCTGCGTAATAAAGAGCGATGAATTATTCATGCCAACATTATTAGTCCTGTATATAGGACACTCTCTTACAGATGGGCGAGTTCCTTCCAATCAGAAACCTCATTTGCTAAAAACTGAAGAGTCAGATAATGCCCCCAGATTGTTGTCAACCAGCTTGAAACACTTCTAATTGGAAACACTCACTCTTTTTCTATGGGAAAATTAGGAAGGTTTTCTCTCTGCTTTCTCAAAGCAAACCATTAGGATTTTCCTTTTTTTCATGTTTGAAATGATGGTTTGTTTTGAAATTTACCTAAACTTAATGGAAAGCTTTTCTACAGACAGCACCACAAGACAATCTTTAAAACCCAACCACTTCAACGCAGCTTCAGCAATATAATCCATTTTAGCCAAACCCCAAAAGTTTCATTTTCATGATATCCCTTATTTCCAGACTCAGCAACCCCCAACCCTCCCATTGATGGCTTTCCTGAAAGATCTTTTCCTTTCTGGACATGCTTTGCATTTATCCTGCTGTGCAATGCCTCAGATCAGCACCTGCCCAAATGTTTGGTTACACTTCATTGGCTTCCTCAAATTACCAAATATTTGGGCTTTGTGAAAGTAAACACGGGAAAGCAAAACACAAGGGAAGGGGAAATAATCTCCTATCCCTGGCAGTGTTCAAGGCCAGGTTCGATGGGGCTTGAAGCATCCTGCTCTAGTGGAAGGTGTCCCTGCCCGTGGCAGGGGGTTGGAACTGGATGAGCTTTAAGGTCCCTTCCAATACAAACCAGTCCGGGATAATGGGAATGGTTGCACTTCACTGGCATTACCAGTCTTGCAAGAGGGAAGCAAGTCATGGGGGTCACAAAGGTTTACCAACTGAGACACTCATGGGCACCAAGCGCAAGCCGTCTGGGATCATGTGGATGTTGAGCACCTTTGAGTCAGTGCGAGATGGGGAAGAGCACAACCCATAGAAGAACCCCATTGGAAATGGGAGGACAGAACTGCAGAAGAATCTGAGGCAGCACACAGAGAGACAGCTGCAGAGGCACACACACGCCAAGTGAGCTGCTTTCCCAGAAAATGAGGTTTTGATTCCTTTTCAGTTTTGTTAAAAAATGACAAATAAATGTCTTAATATTAATAAAGGAAAAAATAGATCCTCCGTTGGTGTGAATATATAATGTGATTTGACATACAGAATGGAATTAAATTAGCGAAATACAATGGGCTGGAAAGAAGATCTGCTTTCCCTTAGAAGATTGGCATTGGTGTGGAACTGAAGGAGGGCATTTCACGCTGGGATGCAGCAGACTATTGCTCGTTGCAAGTCTCAGCCGGCTGCGTTCAGCGGCCAAAGCCTCAGGTGGTGTAATTTGGCATGAGCCCCCCACCACCAGCATGATGGGGCCAGCTCCTGCCAGCTGAGGATCCGGCCAGCAAAGCGCTCAGTGTGCTAACAGGGAAGATGTGTCCCTGGAAGGGAACAACACTGTCCTGCTTGCCTGTTTGTCTCATATATAGAGGGGTATTTGAGAGCTTCAGGGTGGAAATCTCTAGGTGCAAAGGGTTGTGAGCTCAGATGGCCTTGAAAAGCAGCATTTCTTTGTCATCCCTGGAAGATGTCTGGGATGGAGAACAGACCTCAGGCAAAAGCTAGAGAAAAAATGACTGCATAGAATCCCAGACTGGTTTGTGTTGGAAGGGACCTTAAAGCTCATCCAGTTCCAGCCCCCTGCCACGGGCAGGGACACCTTCCACTAGAGCAGGTTGCTCCAAGCCCCATCCAACCTGGCGTTGAACACTGCCAGGGATGGGGCAGCCACAACTCCTGTGGTTGTGTTGTAGCATTTTGTAATAGCGTATTGATTAGCCAATCACTCCGAACTTTAGGACTGTGCCTACAAGATAATTCAATTATCTGCCTTTGTTTAAATTGTAGTTTTATTTACTCTGGATTCTACTATATAAAATTCTGCAGGCTCACAGAGTGTTCTGTGTCTTATTAGTGCTTAACTTCGGTGCTAATTTTCAATACTCCATCACTGTGAAGTATTAAGTAATTGCTACTGTTTATTCTTTGTGATTGCACTGCACTTTGGGTCCCTGCACAGCATCCCAAGTACCTAGCCAAGAGCAGAGCTCATCCCATCCACTGCTCCGTAGATCCAGGCAGCGAGCTCAATCTCCTGGCATGCATGGAATGTGATTTCTCACTTTGTTTTCCTTCCCTTCAGCTGGTCGGTACATAGCAAGGAAAGATTGCATTGTCATGCTTGTGCTTCAGAAAGTGTAACCAAAGCTCTTCACTTGTGTAGCCTGGTCGCTGAGTTTAGTTATGTGTTAACGCAGGGATGAATCCTTGGAGGTGCAGAGCCCTGGTACATCTCAAGGGGTTCGGTATCAGCCAACACCCATTTCCCATACACTCATTTTTGAGGGCAAATCCATCCTCCCTCACTGCAGCAGGACCCTGATTGGAACTAGATGAGCTTTAAGGTCCCTTCCAACCCAAACCAGTCTGTGATTCTATGATTCGAAGAAATGGAAAGAAGTGCAAAGGAGTGCTAAAGCCGCCTCTGGAATGAACACAGAGATTTTAGTGGGTTTAGGCTGGTGTGACATGAATTATTTTTCATAATTAACCAGACTGTTAATTTTACATGGTAGGTGTTCAGGTACTCTGGTGATCCATGGCTGTTAAACACCCAAAGGTAATTCTAAATGCTGTTGATCTATGTCTGCTCTCAAGGGATGACTAATCTACATTTCTCTTCTCCCTCTACAATTAATCCCTGGATAATCTTATCTGCAAACACAGATTCGGTACCTGGAGGCAGATGACTCACAGATCTGCAGCAGAGGTTCAGCTTAGTGATGGGAAGATACCTGGTGCAGAGGGAGCAGTGGCACCTTCCCACCTGGCTGCGCAGAAGCCTCTCCTTGGAGATGCCTCACCATCAGTTCAAGCCCATCCCTGCTGCTGCAGAGCCCATTTGGACCATCTCACCATCCGCATGCACGGTGTCACCCCACTGCAACCCAGGCATCATCTTCACCCCAGTCCTCTCCCCACAGAGCCTTCCTGCACCATCCTTTGCCCTTCTCCACTGCCCAGCTGAAGCCCTAATCCAAGCTTTGAGCCATTTGAGCCTTTCGAGCCTTTCTTCCCTTGTCACCACAACATCTGTTCCTCTGACCTTTACAAATGCAAACTCGCCTTGCCTGTGTCCAGCCTGAATCCTAGTGCAAACATCACCACCTCACTGCCCTCCTCATGACAGTGCCCAGTTCCTCCTCTTCCTCATGCCACACTTTCAACCATGCTCCTGTTACACCTTGGTGCTTTCTTCCATCCCTCCCATCACCTTTAAAGCCCAGAGAAGCCTCCTCCAGTTCTCCCTCAGCACCTCCAAAACCTACTATTCCTCCCTACACGTCTCTGTCAATCCCTGTTTCCCCATGTGCATCCTCTTTTAGAGGCTATTTGGGCCAGCGGGCTGCTTTCCTTCTGCATCAGTGCCTCGTTCAGGGGGATGCTGGCTGAGGAGGATGCTGTGCTACACAAACCATTATGGCGATGCAAAACTAAATCATTAAGAGCATTATTAATGCACTCCAGCTGCCAAGCAGTGAAAAATTTGCCAGTCACAAGGCACTTATTTATTCGGGGGGAGTCTGCAGACATCTCCCAAGAGAGATCTCCTGGCGCGACCAGCCTTGAAGGCTGCTATTCCCAAAGCTGGGCTGCAATGGCCTGTCAGATTCCCACTGGGCTGGAAGCTTGGAGGCCCTCACTTCAGAGCTCCTTAAGCACAGCCATAAATCACAGCGGGTCTCAGTGTTTAACACTGGCCAGTTTTACAAGGCCTCAGGGACCGCAACTGAGTCCTTAGGATAAAGCCAACTATTTCGGTCACACTTTAAAATAAGTGTCAGTAGTTCATGCCTAATTACTCCTGAATTAGCTAGGTGATTCATCAGGTCTGATTATGAATGCATAATGAATTTACCAAATCCACATGTATTAGTGAGATATTAATTCCACACGAAATCCCACAATTCATTCATGTGCCATTTGTTTTCATTCCCTTCTTTTAATAAGCTAATTAGTTCAAATTATTTGTACTTCACTAAAGAGTTGAAACACATATAAGGAATGATTAGCTTAAAACTCAGCAAATGGGCAAGTATGGAGCCTACATTAATTGTGACGGGAGGTTCATAAAGAATTATTATCTTCCAGCCATCTCTGTTTTCAGTAATAATAATAATGTCTAATTGTGACAAGTGGATAAAACACTGTGAAGCCCCTAACTGATGCAGCTGTACATGAATTACTAAAAGGAATATCTTAAGGCTCCATGCTTGCCTTTGAAGTCAAGCTCAGCACAAACTTTTGTCTCTCCCCACCAGAAATCACGACCACAGCTTTATTGTGGATCCATCCTTTTTCTTTGCTGAGTCTCCCTCCCACCTTCAGCATGCAAAAAGTGAAGAAAACGGGATATAGAAGCTAAAAAAACCACCATGTCTGCAACTTCCAGCTGTTCCACAGCTGGGTAGAATGTGAAATTCTAGCTATGCCTTACCCTGAACATGGGGCTGAATGAAATAAGGGGTTTGCTTGCACCCAGACTGCCCTGCTTACCCCCAGCAATGTCCAGAAGGTCCCTGCTCTACTGTGCTCTGAGGAGACCCCTTGCATCCTCCTTCTAGCTCTGGGGCAACAGCACCAGAGGGACGTGGAGCTGTTGGAGTGAGTCTAGAGGAGGCCACGGAGCTGCTGCGAGGGCTGGAGCAGCTCTGCTCTGGAGCCAGGCTGGGAGAGCTGGGCTGGGGCAGCCTGGAGAAGAGAAGGCTCCTGAAGGGGAGACCTTAGAGCAGCTCCAGTGCCTAAAGGGGCTGACCCTGCATCTTCATCCCTCCTAGAAATCCCAGTTCCATCCCCAAGAGAAGGGATGGGCAGCCCTTGATCCCTACATTTTACCCCAGCCGTTATGTGGGAAGCCCGGGGGGATAAGAGCTTTTTCTGCAAGCACTCAGAGCAGCCCAAGATGAGATAAACAAGCTAATTTCTCACTGTCTTCTCTTACCTATTCAAACAAACCCAGCACGTGGGGTAAAAAGCAATGACAACATCTGATTTTGTCTCCAGTGGGGGCTGATTTTGCTCCCCCTGAAACCCCCAGGGCAGCATCCGCCCAGCTCAACACAGGTCTATAAAATATTCCAAGTGAATAAAATATACAATAGGAGGTTAAGCAGAATAAAAGCAATCAGGGAGTCTGCTCCTAATGAATTCAATAGCAGCAAAGCCCATTTCCTTCTGTTGGCTTTCTATAAACAATTTGCAGAATAAATGTATTTTTGAGGTATACAAATTGGTCTGTATTAAGACGCTTGATAAACAGTTTCTGGGTACACAGAGGCTATGAAAGCCTCAAGTACTTCCTGAAATGCTCATATATTTGTGCACACCCTCCCTTCTAATGGAGATGAAGTGTTTTGTGCAGGGAGTGAGCTAAAATCCTGCTCCAGGTTTGCGGGAGAGAATGATGGTGGAGCTGGAAGGAAACCTAAAAGATTGTATATAATTAGATGGAGACACATGGTGCCAGCTGGTTCCATGCCGCCTCGCATTTGCAACCTATCTATGCTTTATTATGCAAAAGAGAAGCCATAAATAATAAACCAGCCCAATAGCCAGGTGAGAAGGTTTATTCCAATGCAACCTGGCAAGGTTGCATTGATTTTGTGGCGGCTTTGCCAGTTTCCTCCAGCTCTGAAGCAGTGAAACATGCCAGTTTCAGTGCCATTTTAACCCCAAATTACACTTAAACTACCTGAGGTGCTGTTGACATTTCAAAAAGCCCCTGAATTGTTCTTTTTTACCATTTGATGGCCTGGACTCGCCAGGTTAAATGGTGTTAAACCTGTGCCTCAGTGTGGAATCCAGCACAGCATCACCCTCCTGGCTGAGAGCACAGCCAACACCCAGTTTAAGAGCTCACAGTCAACGGGATCTTACCCTACAATGTGTGAGAGGCAAGAAGATGTACCCATCATATCAGAATGGCTCGCTCTGATGTCTTTCCTGTCTTCTCTCAGAGAGGTGCTTAGAAGTCTATAAACCAGAAAATGGTGGGCAAAGCAGCCCAGGAACATAATGAAAACCTAATATCGGAGCCACCATGGTGGGAAGAGCAAAGGACATTGTTTAATGCAAGAAACATGTGCTGAGCCAGCAAAATCACATCTCCTGGGGTGGCAGGTGGAGGGGGAAACGTGTTACTGGCACCAGTAACATTTACCAGGGCCTGGAGAAGGAGTATATGAACGCATCATCCGCAACCTTTAACTCCTAAATCCATCAGCCCCTGAACATAAGATAGAGACTCCTCGCGTTTTGATAACTCCATGCAAGCCTGTAGACATTATGCTAATTCTCTGTGAAGAATAAGGCCAGGACACTGAAGGCAGGGAGTTTATAATTGCTTTTTAATATATTTTCTGAATTCATTGTGCATGCGCTATCTGTCCCAGGGGCTGAGCTGGCAGAGGGGACAATGTCAGGTGGAATAAATAGGATCTCATAACTTTAGTCATTCTGTATTAAATAGCGTCGAGCATCACAATAAACAGAGGGACCGGGAAGCACATGCAATAAGGATATAATTCAAGCACCGTGCATGCAAATCTTTCTCTCTCAGATCACTCTCATTAATCACCTCCTGCTCATTTATACACTTAAAGAAGCTATAAACAAAGGCAGAGAGAATTCCTCTCATTATTAGTTTTTTTATTGAGTTAACTTCCAGAATATTTTATAATAATAGTCACGGCTGGTGATGGAGTTCCCTGCTCTAACCAGCTCATAAAGTTCCCCCTGCTCCTCCTGTCTGTGTGTGATACAGAGATTATGAAGCTTATTGAGTAAAAAGAGGGAGACGTGACGGCAGCTCCATCATTTCTCCTGCCTCTGGCTTATTCAAGGCTCTAGCAGGCACTGGGGCTTCAACATTTTGTTATCGAGACAAGGAAGAGAGGGACAAGGGAAAGGGGAGATGGGTGAAGCCCCAGATCCAAAGCCAGATGAGTTGTTCATTTGCGATATCTCCCTGCAACCTCCATGCATCTCCAGCCTTCCTTGAGAACCAGGAGAGAAACTAGGAAGAGAACAAACCCCTTTTCCCCTTGGCTGAAGGAGCACACCAGGAGATGCTACGACTGGGTGGTGATGTGGTGACAAATCGTTGTTGATTTCTAGACAATTTGTGACAACTTTTGGACCCAGTGGACACATTAATGCAGCCTACATCAATAGAGGGAAGCAGTTTTGATTTGCAGTGACACAATGCCAGTATCAAATCGCGCTGCACGCTCTACTCCCTCTTCGAACAGGTCACAGCTCATTTCTTTATTATTAACTGCTGTTAACTGTATTAAGCAAGGCAAAACCAGCCTAAGGTTAGCTAAAAAACCCCAGAGAAGCTGCAGAAAACACTCAATCCCTTCAGGGTATCAACACTAATAAGAGGATGGGCAAATAAGGACGGCATCACCTTCCGCAACCATCACCCCGCTTTTCACCCACTGTGGCACGGCTTACTCTGTTTACAGTCCTTAAATCCCAGCTGATGTTTCCTGGAGTGCCTCATACATAACTCTGTCAAGTCAGAAGATGAAGTGATGTTAACTTAGTCTAATATGAGGCTTGGTAATAAATATCATTAGGGGCTGCTGGAAGTGGGTGACTCTGCTCCGCGGTGGAGCATCAGGTGCTTGGCAGCACTAACGTATATCTCAGGGAACTTATTATCTAATTATAAAGGATAAAGCCTATTTTTTCAGTGTGGTTACATGCGGTAATGAAGCATGCAGAAAGCCACGCAAGATAGATGGGCACTTCCACTGCTGAAGCTGAAAACTTGCTTAACTTAATAGTCGATTTATTACATGTATTCCCCGAGCAGACGTGGCCTGGCTAATATCTGCCAGTTCATCCCATGCCGTGCAATTAAAACCACTGCCAAACCAAGAGGACCATCATGGTTTAATGTCCTGGGAATGAGCAGAGGTGAAAGGCAGGATCTACCAGGCACATTCCCTTCCCAACAGCACTGCTTGCAAAAGAATTGTGTCCATTCCTGGCTTTTTCCCCTTATTTCAGAGAGATCGAGCTGCTGTAGGGCTTTGGTGCTATGATACAACCATGGGCATTGCATCCCCATTCTGCAACCAATCGGGGGGAACATCCTGCTGCCCCTGATCCCAAACCAGGAAATTTCTGCAAAAGCTTAGAGGGAAAACTGTCCTTAAAAGCAGTCCTGATGGAATTCTGCATCCAGAGCTGCTTATTCACTCTTAATCCATTTGTCACAACAATTGCTGGAAAACTTCTCTCCCCGGCACCTCCAGAGCTGAGAGAGAGGGATGAAAAGTAAACTTATGCAAGGACAGGGGTTTAAGCATCCTATTAAGATTAACTTATCTGCAGTAATTGACTTAACTAAGGGATTTTTAATGCTTTTCAAGGTTTTTTGGAAGGCGGGTTTGCAGCAGCCAGCAGTAAAGATGCTCCTAGGAAAAAACATGTATATAGCGAGAGAAGTCCATAGCTAAGACTTTCTAAGGCAGTGATTCCAAGGGATTTAATAAGAATGTAATTTGTATAATTAACCATTCATCACTGTCAATTTCATTAAGTGAATGCCAGAAATATTACCTTCACCAGCATGACCTAACAGGATTGGAATATATTATGTGAGAAATGAACACTTAGGAGGGTTTTTTTCCCTCTCTCTTGCTTTCCCTGCCTGGGCTCCGGCTGTCAGGAAGAGATTTGCAAGGCTGTGAAAGAATTTAAAACAGTAGTAAATGAAAATGACTACAGAAAATGTGTGGATTTTGGTAACTAACCCTCATCATTATGTATGAAAGTTCAAGTCAAAATGTTTTCGCTCCTTCCAAAAGGAAATGACTGGAGGAGCGCCCGTCTGTGGGGCTGCGATGGGGGGGAGCCATCTGCTGAGCTCCTCAAGGCATTTCCTTCATGAAAAGGGGTTGAGAAAGGACTTTTTGGGGAAAAGATGCTTTTCTAAATGCTTCATTTTGGTTATTCCTATTTAGGATGGTATAGGGATAAACAATAAGGGGTTGGGAAAGGCAACAGTCCGAGAGCTTAGTGTGTATTTCTCTGATGGGTCCAGAGAAACGTCTCTTGGCCCTTGTTCTCCTCCAAACCCCATTTCTCCCAGGGAATAATAAAGAGGATTTCCTGGGCAGGTCTCACAGCTTTCCCGTTCATCAGCCGTTAGAGGGCAACATCACACAAATTCCTTACAACATCAAAATACCCACCCAACCCATAGCAAAAGAGGATGGGTGGGAAGAACATCCAAGGGAAATCATTTCCATTGGAACCATGTGGAGATGGGTTAAGATTTTTACCTTTAGATGAGTCTAAGCATCTCTTCAGATGTGAGAAATGGGGAGGAACAGGGAAAGCGAAGGTTTTTGTTTGTTTTGTCCCTTTTTTTATTGCTTTCCTGTGGGTTTCTGAGCCTTTCTCTCGTTTGAAATGCAAACGAAGATGTTATGAAAATGTTCATTTAACAGCTCTTGGTGGCTGCGATCACAAGGAAGAGGAAGGAAGCGGTGGAGGAGCAGCTAGACAGACAGATGGGATGCTGGAGAGATGAAAGGATGTTTGCAGACCAAGAAACAGACCGTTTCTAGATGCTTTCTGGGATGAATTCCCCACCAGGGCACAGAGGAGACTTCAGCTTCATTACAATTAAGAGCAAGTAATGAAAATAAATACCAGTGATATTTAAAGAAGGTGAAACCTCAGCACATCGACAGTATCATCCTCCTTAACGGCGGCGAAGAGCAGCTGATGTGAAAAATTGATTCCCCCATTCCCCTCTTTACAAAAACTTGGAGCTTTCTCACTGAAAACAGAAAACTGCCCCTTTAATGGCTTGTTTTTAGTAAGATGCAAAGATAAGCCTGCATTTGAAGGACCTGAGTAGCTGACTCTGCTTCCCTTCCCATAGAGAGACCTTGGAGCAAAGACCCCTCTCTGTGTCCCCCCATGTCCTGAGAGTTCATGGTTCTTTTTCAAACCAATCTCATTTGCAACAACAGTGTTGCTGCTCCCTGGCTTAAAAACCCAGAACAAATCAACATTTCAAGTCAAAATGTCAATTCAAAACAAATGTTTTCTTTTAATTTCCTGTTAAAATGTCACTGCTGCCAGGTTATTTTGGGTTGCAGGAAGAGAGAGAAGGCTTTGAAAGACATGGCCTCTAAATGAAGGAAAAATAAGCCAAGGTGAGGAGACTGTTTCCTCTTGCATTTCTACATGTGGTCCAGAGAAAAAAAACACTCATCACAAACCCCGTTAGACTTCCAATGGCAAGAGCATAGAGCTTCCCACCTGAAAACATCCTGGAACTAAGATTTTTCTGGGGAGAATATGGCGTTTCCAGCTGGATTTATTTTGCCTGCTAAAACCAGGGAAATGCTGATAGCGTGCCCCATATGGGCACCCTGTTGCCCACTCCTGATGCAGACCTGAGCTCTTCTTGGGGAGTTCCTGGGGAAACAACTTCACCTTGAAGCAGCATCTTGGACTTTCTACCCCTAAAACACAACTGGGCACCCTTGGAACTCCTCAAGCATCTCCCTGCAGCACCTGCACAGCTCCCCATTCAGCTTTCAGAGCCCTCCATCACCACACTGCACTGTAGACCCAGCCAACAGCTTGAAGGCCAAGTCTACAAAGAGCTCCAACACAATACTTGGCATCAGCCTGCAGCACAAAGTCACGTCCAAAGAGTAACTAGCCACGTCGCACGTAGTAACGTTGGGTTAGCGGCTATCTCAGTCATCTCTGTGCTGCTCATCATGATGTCCTGAAGACCCCAGGTTGCACGTCCCCCCTTGGCATTGCCCAAGGTCTTGCAGAGCCAAGCAGGGAGCCCATCCTGCCATCTCACCTCCCAGCTCGAGCACTGACCACGAGCTCACTCAGGCACCAGGCACGTAAGAGCCATTGTAATTCACAGCGCTACACAACACAGACTGTAACATCGAGGTTGCTGTTAAGATCTTTATGATTTCACCACTGGAAGAATACACGCTGATTTGCAAGATGATGGTTATTATTACTATTTCATTTCCGTTTTAAATCCAGGAGGGAAAGCAAAGGGAAGCAGAAGGTGATAGCGTCAGATAAAGCACCAGGGGGAGTGGGAAGCAGAAAGCAAGATGGGATGCAACGTTTATGAGGGCTGCCTTTTTGTGTATATGTTCCTGGCTTCCCAGGCCTCTCCGCTGTCAACCCTAGCACACCAACAACCCTTTTGATTAGAGATGTCAGGCAAGAGAAAACTGCTGACAGCAGACCAGGAACATCCACAGCACCAGCAGGGTCCCCCCCAACTTCCAGCCTGGACATCACACACCATCAGCTGCCATCCCAAGGACCAATTAACACCCAAACGATGAATGTCAGGGCTGACCTATCGCATGGGGAAGTGAACAGCCCTGTCAGGCTCAGCACGGAACAGCAAGGCCGGATGCTAGGAATGAATGCTCCAGCATTCCCACGGTGTGGAAGGATGGAGAAAACTTCAGAGTCCTCACCATGCTCTGAGCGGGGAAGGAAGCTGCAGTTTCATATGCAGTGGTGAAGGATGGAGTGAGAAATAAATACATAAAGGGGCAGGAGAGAAGAATTTATTGCCTGCTAAAGGTGCAGAGCATTTAAATTTGAGAGATAAATAATTTTATTTATGTTGATGCCAAAGTAAAGAAGATATATGACTTTCTTAACAATAACTCCTGTCTCCCCAGGTTGGTCTCTGCTGAAAGGCATGTAGTGATTTTTTATTATGATGATTTTGATTTTTTTCCCCCCCTTTTACATGAAGATGGATGCTCACTAATGGCATCGTATTGTCAGAGCTGTAAATTAGAGGAACGGGGAGGGATGGCTTCATACCCTTTTCTCCACCTTCCGAGCTATTTGTCAAACTGCTCCCCAACTTGGATTGAGACTGACACTCTTCCTTCTCAGACCTCTTCCTTCCTATTTAAAGACTTCCAATAAGTTCTCCTTTTCCCACTTCTAATGAGACATGACCTAAAGGGTATCGACAGCTAAAGGTTGGCAATGCTTGGGTGGAATGAGGAAAATGGGGGAAAAAGGAGAATGGAGTAGAACCAGTAGAAAAGGTAAGGAGGAGCCTAGCAGATTTATGTGACTGGAAGCAGCAATGTTGTGGGGACATGACTGTCAACAGCTTGCTTATGGTGGAGTTGGGGGAAATGATAACAAGCAAACCAACCAGGGTGGGGGAAAAACAGAAAGGAAGAGAGAAACAGGGGGAAAAAAGCCTTGTACTAAACAAGCTGTGGTGGGATGAACGCATCCCTGACAACCTCTCCAGCCTTATCTAGCAGCACCACTCATGCATCTAATCGCAAATAAGTTGCAGAGAGAGGTTGTAATCCAGTCCTGAAAGAAAGAAGTGAAGACACAGACAGGAGGAGGCAAGAGCTGGGGGATGATGCTGTGATGCTGCCGGCAGCACTGGCACTAGGAGGCGAGAGGAGAGCTGGGAAGCGGCACTAAATCCCCCCCGCAGAGCCTCTGGAGCTTGTTTCCATCGAGGACCGCTTAAAGAGCATCGGGGTTGGTGCGTGAGCATCTCCCTCCCGGCGCGCAGCAGCGGGCGCCGCAGTCTGTGAGTACAGCAAATAAACCAACACACCCTCCCACGTTCCCTCTGCGCTGCTTGGGATGCGGATGGGAGACGCGCGGTGCCAGAGCAAACCATGCCAAAACACGCCTCATCCGAAATCAGATCCGGATGGCCGCTTCTCCGCTCGCTTTGAGGGTGTCTTTCACAAGGAAAGGAGCTTTGTGAGGTCTGAGAGCTGCCCGTGCCCATGCTGCTGGCCTCTGAATGTCAGATACACCAGTGCATCAAATGATGCCAATGTGCCTAATCAAAGCAGGCCAGGGAATGAATAGGTTGGACATGGCTTGGAGCAACCTGGTCTAGTGGAAGGTGTCCCTGCCTGTGGCAGGGGGTTGGAACTGGATGATCTTTAAGGTCCCTTCCAACCCAAACCAGTCTGGGATTCTATGAATTCCCTTCCCACCTCTTACTTATTGCTCCCACTTCCCATATTTTGTTTGATGTCAGATTGGTTTAATGAATTCTTATTTCATTTCTACCCTTATATATATGTATTTATGGGACAAAAAGGAGTCCTCAGGCTTTGGGTCGCCTCTTAAAGTCTGGCTGGGTTTGAAGAAAGGATTTTGACAGGGCTTTTAAGATATGGTAAGAGGGAAAATCAACATATATACATACAACATGCAAACCCCTAAAGCCAGGTTTGTGTGTCAGAAGTGGTTTTCATTCAAAAGGTGCTGCCACCCCACCTTGATATGAGCCAGGGAGAGAGAAAGGAGGTTGCACGACCTTAGGAAATACTCAGGTATGGGTTCAGACCGGCTCATGCTCACCACAAGCACAATCCTCAGCGTTATCGTGGGAGCTGGGTGGAAGTTTCCCCCCAATTTATCTTCTTTCCAAGGGAAAGAAAAGCTGATGCAGGACTTTGCGAATGAGCAGAGTGCTCTGTTTTCAGATACAGATTTATTTCCTTTTTCCTAATTCAGAAAACCCAACAAATGGCCGGTGGCAATGTTTTCAAAATGAAGTGACTGTAATGTGAAAAATAAACTGTTGAGAAATAACCCCTCGATGCTGAAATGAAATGTGCTAACCTGGGGTTGCTTTTTGAAAAGGGGAAAAATGGTGCCAGCCATCCAAAATAATTCCTGTTTAACTCCTCAGCACATCAAATATTGAAAATACAACCCCAATCAGCAGGAAAATAATGATTTTGGTTGAAATCAGGCTGCGATTAGCCATTCTCTTTGCTGCTGGTCTCGGGAGCTGCCCACTCTCCCTGCTCCTAGCAAACATGTTTGAAAATGGCTTTAAGCTGAATAGAGGGGAGATTGAGATGAGCTTTTAGGCACAAGCTCTTCCCTGTGAGGGTGCTGAGGCGCTGGCACAGAGTGCCCAGAGAAGCTGAGGCTGCCCCATCCCTGGCAGTGTTCAAGGCCAGGTTGGACACAGGGGCTTGGAGCAACCTGCTCTAGTGGAAGGTGTCCCTGCCCATGGCAGGGGGTTGGAGCTGGATGAGCTTTAAGGTCCCTTCAACCCAAACCAGTCTGGGATTCTTTTATGATTCTATGGGAATTGTCCCTGGTGAGCTGGAGAAACCCAGAAATTGCCAAACTTCACCCCAAATCAGCCTCCTGAGGGTTTATTTCCCAGGGCGATGTACCCTGTATATCCCACCTATTCTGCTCTGTACCCCCACCAAAACCTCTTCCAAAGCCCCATCTGCATCTTTCCCACCTCCTCAATCCTGGGGGTGTTTTAGTGATGCTCGTGAAGCCCGACCCAGCACAAAGCCATAATTTGGGCAAACTGGGCAGAGGCAGAGGAGAGAAACAGCATCGCCAGCGTAAAACCTCCTCCGTGGAGCGCAGATGGGAGGGAGAGGGTAATCTTCTGGAAAAGCCTCTAATTGTCTGCCCACACTAATAATTTCAGTGAGCGTTTCCCCCCCCCCATCCCTCCCCGGGTATAATTACACCGCTCCATCTGTCTATCAGCAGGTTTTTTACAGCTCCTTACAGCAGCCGGGCTCTCATCCTCACAGCAACAAGAGGGTTTGGGGGGGGGAGTGTTGGGAAGATTTAAGGATGCTTCTGACACACGTCCCAAAGACAAGGCTCTGGGGACACAAATCCCTCTCGCAGGCTGGCCAAGGCTCTCTTTTAAAGAGTGGTATAATGGCTATGAGCTATGTTATGGTGCCAAAGCAGGAGGGGCGGAGAGGGCTGGTTTGTTTTCAGCAGTTTGTTATAGCTTTAGGGTTGTTTTGGTTTTTTCTTTAGGAAAACCTCCTTTTTTAATTCATTCCCAGGAAATCTGGCTGTTCTACAATAGCTACACACGACTGGGTGTTGCCTGAGCTGAGATAAAAACACACATGGGAGTGCTGGTACTTCATAGGTGTGTACAGCAGAGAGTCCAGGAGGGTTATTTTGCAGGTATGACATGGTTTGCTTTATCTTCCCCCTTCATCCTTCCCCTTTTCAACAACAAACACATGAGAATGCTCTAATGGAGAAGCTTTGGCATCATGGGGTCACCTCCAGCCCAGACAAGGTAGGAAACTGTGGGGCTCAATGCAGCTCTGCAACCCACAAACTTCAACTGAATCCCCAGAAAAGAGGGTTCAGGTCCACTGTTGTTAGAGATAACCCAACAAAGGCCACATTCATCCCCAAAGAGCCCTCTAAAGCAGCAGCGTGAGTCAGGGTGTCTCTTTGCAGAGGAAAATAAAGGTATGAAAAATACATACATCTCTATAAACCCACACTGCAGCGAGCATAAAAGGGTTGTTTGAACAAGGTAGCTATAGTTAAATTATCTCCAAGCATTTCAATCATTTTGCAACATCAAGGCTCATTTTTCAATATCACGGTCCATTGGACGATAAATGAATTGCATGATTTGTGGTGGGCTCTTTTTTTTTTTAGGCTTCCTTTCAAGAGGAATTTCTGGATGAGGCACGTCAAAAGCTATCTGTCCATCCACCCTCAACATCAAGATGCTGTGTTGCAATACGCCGCCATCTGGACTGGCCTGTTTATGGGCAGGGAAGGGGAAAAATACCTCAGGAAAGGCAAATTTCGCTAGAAATTAGGCTGTGCCCCAAAACCCCACCTGGAGTCCTGCATCCAGCTCTGAGGCAACAACACAGGAGGGATGTGGAGCTGTCAGAGTGAGGCCAGAGGAGGCCACGGAGATGCTGCAAGGGCTGGAGCAGCTCTGCTCTGGAGCCAGGCTGAGAGAGCTGGGCTGGGGCAGCCTGGAGAAGAGAAGGCTCCTGAAGGGGAGACCTTAGAGCAGCTCCAGTGCCTAAAGGGGCTCCAGGAAACCTGGAGAGGGGCTTTGGACAAGGGCCTGTAGGGATCCTAGCTTTAGAGTCCCTTCTAACCCAAACCATTCTGCGATTCTATGATTCAATGAAATTGTAGAGGCAGGATGGTTGATGGAACGACCATCGCTTGAACCTCTGGATCCACTGCCCCCAGTGGTGTGCCCCATCTTTATGGCTCTGCAATTGGAAATGACACTCCACACATCCACACACCTCCCCAGCCCATATATATATATATTTGACTTACAAACGCCAGGATTTTTCCTTCCCCCCCTTGATAATGCTTATCACATTTTCTCCTGGCAAATTGCAGAGCTGCCTTGCTTCTGAAAGGAACTAAAATGAGTCTGTGAAGTCAAGCATTAGAGAGTATCAGAAAGTCTGAAATAAATAATATCAAAATAATGATCCTTTAATAGCACAGATTGTTTGTTGCTGTCGCTTATTTTTTCTGCTTCCCCCCCCGTTGCTGTTTGCGCTGAAAGAGCACCCAGTTGGGATCCTTGTTTCCTTTATAAAAGCCGCATTAAAAGGGGAAGTAATTAAATTTCTATTAAAGCCAGCAATTGCTCCCCTGCCCAGCCTCCCATTTCCTTGCAAGGCAAAAAGGTACCCAACAACGATGTTCTAAAAGACAATGCTGACCCTGGAGGAACCGAACTGTCTGGATAATGGAATAGGGAACCTTTTGCCTTTGCATCAGCAACACAAAGCTTCAGTCAGAGCAATTGCTGTGATGTTTTGGGAAGCTCTTGGTTCTCCGCAGGCTACCATAGTCATGCAGAGCCCTGCAGGGGTTTCTATTTTCCCCTCCTATGGGTTTCTAGTGACTTTTCCCAAAGCTAAAATTGATTCCTAATAAATAATCAAGCAAAAGGTGAGGCTAGGAATTCACTCCCTAAATCATGGAAAGAGAATGCCTGGTGGCAGCAGCTGCCCTGGGATGGACAGGGGCTGGGACCAGCCAAACAGCTCTCCCAGCGTGCCAGCTTTCCTCAGGAAAGGCGCATGAGCCCTCAAACTCCCATTAACATGGGTAGGAGCTTGGGGAAATCACTCCTTAAGTGGCACTCGCAATGAATAACCATCACCTTTCATATTTATTAAGGCACAGCCTCCTCCGTCTATGCCGGAGACGTGGGCTGGGAACTCCCACCACGCCAAGGAGAGGTGGCAGGGAAAAAAATAACCCACATGTAATTAAGTGTCTCAAGTAAAGAGTTGATTTAGATTTAATAAGAATGTTATTCTAAGTCAAACAAATGCCAATTGATTATTAAGAACCTCATTACTGGAGTGTAACACCTGTCATGGGGAGAGTTTTTCCTTCTCTTTAAGCTGCAGAGTTGTTAAATCCCAATAAATACCCTTTTAATAATTAATTAGCATTTAATTAATAGACAATAACAGCTGAGAAAGGTTGGTGTATCCTTCTGCACTGAGCATGAGCTGCTTGGGAGCTGAGACATGACGCAGAGCGGGACTCAAGGACCTGGCTGCGGTGGAAAGACACATTGCATTCAACGGCGGGGATCTGCAAGATGCTGAGCACCTGCAAAGCAGTTACTCAGCAATTCCTTTTCCATGTTGCCCTTGACAATCACTTTTAACTCGATACTTCATTTGGCTGAAGCCAAATACACCAGGGGTTCGACACCAATACTAAAAACATTGGTGCATCACCTCCTTCCTCCCTCATCGGCAAAGTAGGAGAGGATCGGGTCAATCTGTTGATCAAGTGATAGGACATGGGGCAATGGCTTTAAACTGACAGAGGGGAGATTGAGATGAGCTCTCAGGAAGAAGTTCTTCCCTGTGAGGGCGCTGAGGCCCTGGCACAGGGTGCCCAGAGAAGCTGTGGCTGCCTGACCCAGCTCTCTGTATTGGTTGAGTGCAGATACCGCATCCCTAAGAGACACAGGGTGATGGGGGGGATCCATTTCTGCCACATGGGTGAAAAGCTTTGCTTTTCCAGGAGGGCAGGACCCTTGCAGGTTGGTCTAATGTGAGCTGCAGGGCTTCACCCTCCGTTAGAAATGGGGGTAGCACCTGTAAGCCGTGGGAATACAGCGGCTTCCAAAAAGCCTAACATCTATAAGCAAGAATAGGAAGGGCAAAAGGGTTGCGCATGCAAAATGCAGACCCATGTGCATGTGAAAGGCTCCTTTTGCCCAAGGAAAAGGTCTGCATCACCACACATGAGCCTCGAATCTCCCAGGGGCTTCAGCTCCTTCCTTGGGATCAATGGGCCTTTCTATCCTTTCCACCATGCAGGGTCTCGCCTCCTCCCCGGGCAGAAAAAGGATCTTGGTGCTGGATGAAGATGCCCTCAAAGACTTTGTCCCCAGCCCAGCCAACAGGTACCATGGGGATTTGGACAGCCAAGGGTTACCTTGTTATTTCCTTCCTGATTTATGTACGCTCCTGCACCGCGTCCTAATAAGAAATCAGTTCCTGTCATCATCTTTATTTCTTATTCCAAGCTGCAACACTAAAACACTTCACGGTGATTACAAATAGCAAAGTTATTTTTTGCCAAGCCTTCGCATCAGAACTTAATAGCATGGTGTAATGCCACCCCGTGCTGATGTGTGGCATATTTAATATCCATCTTTCTTAGAAATAACAGTGTTCTGAAATTAGAAGGGACTTTAGCGGCGAAATAATTAATGTGGATAACCATCATAAATGCCACAAATGGAACAAATACAGATGGCAGTGAACCATGATTGCTAATACTCAAACCTGTTGTGACAGAACTTAAAAAACTGACACCCATTTTCCCAGAAGCCGCTGGAAATAAAGAGAAGAAGGGGGTTTCTCTTAATGGCATCACACTCTCTTGTTACCTGCCCCCCCAGTTCACGAGGCACAGGCTGTAGCTGCACTCCAAACCTGCTGGACCTGATTAGCATCATGCTTTCATTAGCAGCAAGTTTAGCACAGAATCACAGAGCAGTTTGTATTGGAATGGACCTTAAAGCTTCTCCAGCTCCAACCTCCTGCCACGGGCAGGGACACCTTCCACTAGAGCAGGTTGCTCCAAGCCCCTGTGTCCAACCTGGCCTTGAACACTGCCAGGGATGGGGCAGCCACAGCTTCTCTGGGCACCCTGTGCCAGCACCTCAGCACTCTCACAGGGAAGAAATCTTTCTTAATATCTAATCTCAATCTCCACTCCGTCAGTTTAAACCCATTCCCCCTTGTCCTGTCCCTACCTGCCCTTGTCAGAACGGTTTCAGAGAGCTCTGAAAGTCAGCCCATCTGAGTTATGTGGTCCTCCCGCAGCACCGTGGTTTGACAGCCTGCTTCACTCACCCCCCAAAGAGGAGGGAAGGTGTTTTTACACCTGCAAAAGGAGCCTGGTGGCTAACCCAGCCTTACAAAACAAGTGAGCGAAGGAACAGGAGTAAAAGCCAAAGCAGGAAGTGATTTTCCCAACTCATTTGCCTAACGGACAAGACATGAAACGAGCTGTCTGGCAGATGGGTACCCTGGGGGTACATCGGCTTGTCACTCCCTATATGGCATCGCAGACAAACCGCCCTGCATCTTCCTGGGAGAGGGAAGAGGAGGAACCCTCACAGCATCTCATCAGCCTCCTGCATCCACAGACAGAAGCTGGGCAGTCCCTGCTCCCGCTCCTGCCACAGGAGCATCCCTTCACTCCTCACTTCCACGGAGTTTCTACGTTCCTCATTCAACTCCCAGCACACAAAGGAGCTGGCCAAGGGTTATTTATTGTGCCAGTGTGAAGCCACTGAGGCAGGAGGCGAGTGCAAAGCATGACATCCTGTGATGTATGGGTTAGGACAGCTTGGTGCTGAGAATGCCACGAAGTATTAATCTCAAGGAGATGCTACTGAACTCAAGAGAGACTTAACATCGGCACTGAGAGATCAAAGATATGATATCTCTGGCAGAGCTCGCTATCAGAAGTGATCATAAGCAAAACAAAGGGGTCATTTTAGTGCCTTCTGCATTAGCAGAGCGACTCGTAGCCTCCAGGCAGTGGCAAACAGCATTTCTTTCCCTGAATCAAACCAATGTGCACATGGGATTTTTTGACATTTCTTTACATCTCATTGCGAGCTGCCAATAAACAGAGGCAGAATAACGTCAAATCCGTTTTCCCATGTAACTCGTGAGCTGCCCTCAGTATTTTGTTCCAGAGCTTTCCAGACAGCCCACGATGTAAACTCTTAAGGCCTCTAAATACAAAACTTCAGCACTAAACGAATGCTTAAGCATCTAGGTCAGAACAACATCTGCATGCTGGGAAAATCCTGACAGGAGGCTGTCAGCCACTCTATTTGCAAGGGGGAAGAAAGGAGAACCCTGTTCCTTGCTCAACCCATGGTTGCTTTGAGAAAGGGAGAGGGAAAAGGTCTGCAGCCGCCTCCCAAGGATCCACACCAGTGAGATTTCAGGACAGTGCAGCCGCCTTCTCTTTGACACGGCCAAAATGTCATTGGGCTGCAATATTTTGAAGGCAATCACACTGGAAATTGTTAGAGCTGTCTGTCCAGCACTGGAGACAGAGGTCTCTGATTGCTGACTGCTCTCCACTGCCCTAGCAAGGAGCAGCAACACGGATATCCCATGGTAAAGCCAATGTGAGGCTCACCTTGGTGCCAGCACTGCAAGAAGGGTGCTTCTTGCCTGCTTAGGAAGAAGCAGGACTTCCTGCCCCGCCTGGGAGACTCTGGGCTTGGGCACTGCCCCTTCAGACTTGTTCCCCCCATGGTGTGCCTCAGTTTCCCCATGTATAAAGCAGGGGTTAATGCTCTCCTTTAAGCAGCAGCTTGGGAGCTGCACGCAGCGCAGGATACAGAAGAGTTTGCCAACTGGGAAGTTGGGAAACTTCAACTTCGGAAAACTGAACCTTGTGGGAAGTTACACCTTCATGCAGCGTCCCAGGAAGGAACGCAAAACATCCAGAAGGCCTCTTATTAAGCACAGAGTCAAGTGGAAAAATACCCACCCACAGTTTTCCTGTCCAGCCTCTCATCCTGTATCCCATTCCCAATGTCCACCCTGCTCTGATCACACACACCCGCTGCAGTGCGAGGTGAAGGCTCCCATATCTCTCTGCACTCTGCCTCTGAATTCCTCTATTTCATCTGCAGCTGAACTTTCAGGGGGTCACTTCCCAATGCTTTTTAATTGCTTCCATTAGGTGACACCGTGCCCTGAAGGCTAGTCAGGAGAAAGCCTCTGCAAATCACAGCATTATCAGGACTAAGGAGAATTTGTCCTCCCCGAGGACACAGCTATTGTAGTCCTTGTACAGGCGAGGGCAAACGGCACAGGGAATAATTAAGAGATTTGCTCTATAGCCCAAAGGTGTTCAGCGCTGGAGTCAAGACAAATCTGACACTGATTTCTGGCCCTTAATTCAAGTCTGTCATGCTGACAGTGAGCAGAGCCGGGAGGGAAGGTGCTGTATCACCCACAGTGCTGCTGCTCAGCTTGTTCTGCACAGCCTCAGTCCTGACCTGAGTTTTCTAATCATGCTATATTCAGGTAGTCTGCTGTATTCAGGCACGAGGTATGGTGAGGACACGTGGGGACCGAGCATGCTCCTGACAATGGAGTGTGGAAGCAGCATTGATGGTGATATGATGGAGGGACCCAAGCAAGAACACATGAGAACCTGCTCTGAGTCATTTAAACTAATCAGGGCAAAGCCTGGGGAGGCAGACAGCAGGATACAACCTGGTTTTGCTGTAGGGAACAAAGTAATGGAAGCCCCTGCCACCTACTTATAGGGGTGCAGTCCCACCACGGAGCTGAAGGAAAACCCTATGCATCCTTGGCAAGAGAAGAGGCTCCCTCTCTGCTTGCTTCAGGATCTCTCCCTCCTGAAGTCTCCCTGGAAAGAAACCTGCTCTTCTGGCAAGATCCAAGCTCTCATCAGCTTCTTTATGCCAACAGCCAAGCACGAGGCTGGTGGCCTCCCGGATTGTCACATACCATAAAGTCTGAATCACTGCTGTTCTGCTTCCATCATCATTAATATTCTTAAAAGGTTCCTGGAAACACATTCCTACACGGCTACATGAACTGCTTCTGCATCAACGTGCAATTTAAATGTGAGTTTTAGCCAGGCTTTTGATGTGCTGTTTACTTTAATTACTGTTCTACCCCTGTCTGTGCTTGCCACGATGTCGCTTAATATTTCATACATTTCCCTAACTCCCCTTTCCCTCCCCAGCGTGTGTGCCTCTGCGTCTCCCCCCGCCTCTTCCCACCCCACAACTTCCATGTCTAACTTTTCAGGGGCCACCTGTAAATGAGATGTGGCATGTCACCGAGATTATCCTCCTGTGGTGACTGCAGAAGGGATAAATAAACCAGTAAACAGATGCTTCCCAAGCTGGCACGGGGAGCTGATCCCAAACTACGTGCCGAGGCCGACTGGCAGATGTGTGGCTGCTTGTGCTGGTACTCAACAGACAAAGGGATGGTGGGGTGCAAAAAAAAAGCATCTGCTCCCCATGCATCTTTCAAGGAGGCATTGGAAAATACAGAGAATTGTCTTTGCTCTGTGTGCCTGGCAGCAGCTCTGCATTACCACATTGCTCCAAGATATGGAGACGTGCAAGGAGTTCACATACAAGGTGCCAGAAGATGGCACTCAAGAATGCACAGCTTTATAGCCTGGGTTTGCCAGCCCAATAAAGCCGACGATGTCTCCCTCTGGCTGCTTTTATATCAGCTCATTACGTTAGGAAAACTTTGGTCTGAGTTCTGCACATTACTGGCATTAGGGTTGTTAATTAGATATTCTTCCTCTGGTCTTTAATGGCCAGTCTAGGATATGTCTTCATGGGTAGGTATGGGGAGATATGAGCATCTCCACTCACCTCCTGTAAGCTGCCCACATGTGAGCCAGGACTGGACCAGGAGGCACATAGGACCATTATGGGTGCTCAGGCAGAGCACCATGCTAATGTGGCCAAGGAAACCTGCCTGTCAGAGAGAGTAGAGAAGTGTCCACACACACATGCATGCCTCCACCAAGCCATCCTGGACACCCATCTTGGCCAAAGCAGATCTCGCATATTCGGATTATATCCTGAAGACTCTTTGGGCTGCATCAAGACAAGGGTCTGAATGTCTCCTTATAGCTAGAGACAAACCCTGGTGCCCTTAAGATGGGTTATCTTGCAGGGGCTGGGAGAGGAAAGATGCAGAGGGAGGTGGAGAGCCATAGTGAGACAGAAACATGTGTCCTTGCTGCTAAATCTCCCCTTTGCAGGGAGGGAACAAAACCTCTCCATGCTATTTCCCACTCCTTGCCTTCAGCACTAAGACTGCAAACTGAAGGAGATGATGGACCCTAAACCATAGGCAAGAAGGGACCCACATTGAACCACAAAACCACCCAACCTCTACAGCCACCAAACATTTGCTTGGGAAGAGGGAGGCGCAGTGCAAGGCACAGGAGGGCAATGCAGATAAAAGCTATAAAAAGACTGATGGTGAAACAAACCTTGGAGCGTCTTCCCTGTACCGCGGGGGCCTGTTGGGGCCAGTGCTGTGTTCACACCTAATACAGGCTCCAGGCCACGGCTGGGTGAGCAATCAATAACACTGCAACGCAACAGAAGGCTAAAAAGTCTCGAGGGACAGAAAACCGATGCTGAACTCCAGGTAACATGCATTAAAGGGAGGCGGCGAGGCTCTGCCCAGGCAGCTGTCATGCCACAACAGCCAGAGGAGAAACTGAAATTACTCACTGCAAGACATCCCGGTTGGATGCTTCTCCCTCCTCCTTCTCTACGTATCCTGGAGGAAAGCGCTGCCAGGGAAGCAGGCTCCAGATTCAAGCTGTCGCTGCTTTGCTGGGCTGCCATGCCAGACGTGGCTCTCCCAGATGCAGGAAGCACAAAGTCTGTCTCCATGCCCTCAGAGCATGCCAATCCACCTGGGATGCTCCTTGCAGGATGCTCCTGTCTCTCCCCTGCTCTCACCCTGACCTCCAAAACCTCTAGTGATTTCCAGATGAGGGCAGAGCTCCATTTAGGCTTTTCCCTTACTTAGTAAACCAATTTCCTCACTTTTTCTTTGCTCACCTTGCCCTGGAGCATCCCACACCTGCCTGACATGCTTTGTGCAGGCAAGGGGAAGCTGGGCTCCTGCTCTCCCTTCATCCCATGTGCCCATGGTCCCACTCAGTAATTCTTGAAGCATCAAGCTAATTAATTTATCACTCAATGAAATTGCACCGAGCATTAATGAAGCCATTTAGTATTCACGCAGAAGTTCTCTCTCCATTTCCACAAGTGCTCCATTGTAGTTCAGCATTTGTTGGGCAGTAATTAATGGTACTTAATCCTTAAATTGTTTCTAATTTGGTAAGCAGCAGAGTTGCAGCAATCCATCTTCTTGCTGCGTTTCTGCAGGGCTGGTTGAGACGCACCTCTGGGTTAACCAGAGCATGCAGAGACCCACCAGGGTCTGTGCCAGGGATGGAGAGCTCAAGCCCCCTCTTGTTTCTGTGAGTGACTTCGTGAAAAATGACTTCATCTCTTTTACACCTGTTTCTCCATTTGTATAACTAAGGAAAATACTTATTTTCTCTTGAGAGAGTTAGTCGATAGCACAAAGAGCTCCTAAAGCCAAGTAATCAATGTCTGGGAGAGCAGAGATTTTCATCTTTTGATCTCAAATGCACGTAGGGAAGAAGCTGGGGAACACCGAGGCACAAAGTGCTCAGTAAGAGGAGCCTTTCATTCCTGGCTTTGCACATAGAAACCGCTGCCTGGTCATGAGAGATGAAGCAAAACTTGCTGCTCTTTGCACATATTATGGATGCTCAGAGCACATCTCCATGCAGCCACAGAGCAACTGTTCAGCATCTTATCTATAACCACCTCTTTCCCTGAAAAACACCATTCCTTACTTTCCAGACTCGGCAACCCCCAACCCTCCCATTGATAGCTTTCCCAAAACATCTTTCTGTTCTGGACACGCTTTACATTTGTCCTGCTGTGAAATGTCCCAGATCAGCACCTGCCCAAATGTTTGGTTACACTCCATTGGTTTCCTCAAACAGTTACCAAATATTTGGGGTTTCTGGTTTGTTTTCTCATCCTCCAGTGAAAGCAAGCAGGGGGAAGAAAAACATAAGAGGAGGGGGAATACCAGTAAATGTCCCATTCCTGGCAGTGCTCAAGGCCAGCTTGGACAGGGCTTGGAGCAACCTGCTCTAATGGAAGGTGTCCCTGCCCATAGCAGGGGGTTGGAATTGGATGAGCTTTAAGGTCCCTTCCAACACAAACCTGAGTGTGTTTCTATGATAAAGCTGAAGCAGAGAAGTAAAAACTTCCCTTTGTCACCCGCTGTTCTGTCCATACACACCCTCGTCAGGCAGGAGGGAAAAGACTTATCGGGGTAGATTATGGGCACACGAAGAGCCGAAACCACAAAGCTGAGGACCACATGTTTTAGATCCATGTGTCAAATCCCTTTGTAAGTCCCCACTATGGGAATTAGATGGAGAAACGCAGACTCTTTTCTTGCACAGGCTCTTTGGGTAGAGGCAACCTCCAGCTGCCTGCGAAAGGGCGATGAGCAGGTCTCTGCCTCGCAGTCGCTGAGGGGATTGGATGAGAAGAAGCGCTTACAACATTTTTTGACACTGCACTTTGATCAAATTGATGGATTTAATATTACAGAAATATTTCATTTTTCAATGCGGATGGGAGAGGGGAAAAAAAATCTCATCATCCATCCAGCAGGCCTCTGTATTTGTCATAATTCACTGGCAAGAAAAGGCAAAAACTCAAATCCCCCCAAACCTCTGATTTAAAATCCAACTTAACCAGAGGTAATTTCCATCATTAGTTCAAACTGTGCGATCTTCGCTCCCTCCCTGTTTTGAAAGCCATTGTTCTGGGTTTTTTCCAAGGTATTATTTAAGCAAAGCAGCATCTAATTGTGTTTTCTCCCTGCATTCAGTTTTAAGGAGGTAATGAACGGTACGGGGGAAGCAGCACAATAGACTCATGCCAGGGAAGGCAATGGGGCAGAATCCCAGGCCCAGAATAAAATGTTTTCATAAACACCAGTGTAAAGGAAGAAAAGGAGCCACCTCATGAGCATTGGGCAGACGTTGCCACCTGCCACTTTCCCAAGGTGACACAGTGTTACTGGAGGAGGCTCCTTCCCAAGAACACCAGGCAATTAAGGAATTAATGGGACACTACTTGAATCCTTGGGAGGCGAAGCAGGTCAGGGAGACTTGAACAAAGCTGGCTCTAATGAACTCGGCGCGTTCATCAGGCAGCAGGAGTTGTACCAGGAGAGACTGCTTGGGCTTTACAGCATTAATAGCACAAGTCACCTCATCTTTTGAAGGGGACTTGGCAACAAAAGACACCCTTCGGTGTCCAAATCTTGTTGCAGTAAAACATCTGAAGGATAGCAGACTTGATAACACCTTGCTGATGGGGAGGAGCAACAGTCTAGGTCCTGCCAGAGACCTCTTCTAAATGAAATCTCTTCCAAAAACATCACTCCACCCTTGACCCCTTTCTTCCCATCTCCCTCTGCCCCTTATTTCCTTGTGTGTATAAAATGGATGATGATGGGGAAAGAGCAGCGTTATCATACCCTGAAACAGGGCAGGGTCTTGAGGATAGGTATAACCAAGGATTGGCCATGACACTCACCAAACGATTTGTTTCTGCTTATCTAGTTCCTGAGCCCTCTTGACACAAAAATAAAAACCCCATGGAAATAAAGCCAGCCAAAGTCTGCTTGAGAAATGAGGTCAAGAGGAGAACCACCGAATTAGCGGTGTTTTGTGGCGGGTTGTGGTGTGCCAGCTGGGATTCGGGGAATTGCTGTGCCTCAGGAAAAAGCAGAGAAGCTTAAAATAATAACATCCAGCACTCAGAGAGTTTTGCATCTTCCCAGTGTGGCATGAACTTTAATTAGTTTGGGAGTCAAGACAGAGCTGGGCGAGCAATAGATCTCTGTGCAATATGACCGGTGCTGGGAGCACATGTGAAGCTGCAGGGTCTGTGGCCAGGCTGTAGAATGGGACCTCTTCGGTCTGTGATAAAGGTGAAGCTTTAGTAAGGTGGAAGAGGGAGGAGGAAAACTTCTGGGAGGGGGATGGAGCTGTTGTTTGAGTTTTGGAAGGGACAGCAGCAAATTCAGGTCCGTGGCTGAACTCCAAACAACTCTGCTTAGATGGAGAGGTCACAAAAAACACCAAACCAAAACGCTCTGGGCTTGATCATGCTGCACTTGAAATGAGGAACTGATGGGTGAGGATTCAGTCTGTCCTGCTTCCCATCCAGTGCTCCAAGGTGCTGGGACATTTGGGTGCTCAATAGGGTTGAGCAGTCAGGATTGTAAGATGCTGGTCCAGAGATTTCCAACATCAAAGTCAGGGGGAAAGAGAGAATTGGCCATTTTCCCATTGGAAATGTGTCCCTTCTACAATTATTTTGTACCAGAACATGGGCCTCATGCAGTCCCTGACTGGCTGTAAAAGTACCCAAGGGACATTAGGTGGCTGGGCAGTTGATAAGGTCTCTCCTCATTAGCAACCCAGTAACGTGGGCAAAGGCTTGTTTATTCCCTATGTGCTACCACTGCATTTTTGTTTTCTGCTCATGGCTGGTGCTCAGGAGAGTGTGAGGGCTCATACTGATGGGATATGACAACGTTTCTCCTGGAGCCTGCCAAGCTACGGCTTGTGCTTTTAGTACTGATGGCCCAGAGTGACTCCACACTGATGATTTTGGCCAGGGGGGCAGTTACATGGAGCTGAATCAGAGCCCATCGGTGAAAAACTCAATTAGCAGAAAGAGTGCACAAACCCGATTGTGCTGAAAAGCTCCTGGCAGGGTTGGTACATCCCACGGGTGATGTGCAGCTCTCACAAAACAAGCATGAAGCTCTTAGCATGGAGGCTAATGGCCAACTTCAAGTTGAACCCTGCAACAATCAGAGATTGTATTTGCTTAGGTCAAGTGAGGAGTAAATAAGAGTATATTTATCCCCTCTAACTCCTACCTCCATCACTTCCCAGCATTAGCAGATACGTGGGCTGGAAGATTCCTGCCTGGCCAGTGGGCAACTACACAGTGGCTAAAACGATAAGGAATAATAAAGCTCTTGATAACATCGTTCAGTGGATGAGGAAATCAGTTTGGCTTTGGCTGAGCACCACATCAGCTGAACTGGAATTGCCATCCAGCAAAGAGGCAACATCTGGTTTTACCCTGAGTTACTGAAACAATGACATGAAAAATTAAACAAGAAATGCATTATTTGAGAAAGGGACTTCAGATCAGTGGGACATTAAAAGCAAGAGACAGGCACAAGTGCTGCTTGGCTGTGGCAGCTCCTGCCTCCTGGATGCTCCATTCTGTTAAGCTTTTGCCCTCGTCTGCTAATTTGCTTTCTCCCCCAGTAACAACCAGGTTTTCCCTTACTGGAGACAGCTTTAGCCTTGGGAAGTTATGGAATGCAATAAAAAGAATAAACTGTTTCTGGGTCACCACCAGTTCCAGTCCCCAGGGGGTTCTTTAAACAACAATTTCTCCTTTGCCTCTGTCAAAGCCGAGACTTGGTCCCCAAAGGTTGTTCCATCAATAACTCCTAAGCTATCTGAAGGCCAGCAGCCCCAGCCCCAAAGGGGCTGCATTGAAACGGCCTCCTAGATCACAGGTTTTGGCTGCACCAATGTATCTAAGCAAAAAGAGATGATGCTCCTGAGGTCAGGGCAATGGATCACACTCCACTTGAGGCAGGGTTTCACACAGGACATGACACCAGCCCCCCCAGCAATCCACATAGCCGCTCAATCATCTCTGAGGACTCGGGGGTGCACAAGTGCCTTTCCTCTTGGCTTTGTCTAGCTCAGAGATGCTCGGGAGAAACACACCTCATTGCCCTGAGCTGCAGGCTTTTCCTTCGGTGGTTGATAGCCTCAGTGACAAAAAGCTCATTCTGGAGCAAAGCAGACACCCCCAGTAACACACAACACCCCCAGAGTGAGGAGGGAAGGTGCATACCACAAATAAGACAGGGAAAAAATGCACTGTGGTCTACTTGGACCACAGGATCAGGCAGCAATATCCTTATCCAAATGGCCGTTCTGCAGGGACACCTGCTCCAGTCCACCCCCTAGAGCAGAGATGTGCATCCCTGGGGAACCCAGCCCGTTCTGCAGGTATTTACAGACAACAGCTATCTTCCCTTGCCTCAAGTCCATCCAGCACACCTGTACAACCTTGAGAGAACCTCTGGCAGCCTGTGACTCAGTTTCCTGTCTATAAACCACTAAACACAGCTCCCTCATCTGCTTTGGTGTTGCCTACAGAAGCTGTGGCTGCCCCATCCCTGGCAGTGTTCAAGGCCAGGTTGGACACAGGGGCTTGGAGCAACCTAGTCTAGTGGAAGGTGTCCCTGCTCATGGCAAGGGGTTGAAGCTGGATGAGCTTTAAGGTCCCTTCCAACACAACCCATTATGTGAATTTATGATTCTCTTTGCTCATGAGCATCGGCACTTCCGAGATCACTGCTGGCTGCTTGTGGATGCCACTCAGGCGCATGAGGAAAACAATCCAGCCCAAGGCAGAATCAGGCTCAAGCAATCTCTTTTTTTGTCACTGTGACTTTGCTGAGAGACAAAATGCTGCTGCAGGGAAAAAAAGAAATAAAAGCAGAGGTGCTGTAGAACATACTATGTCCTGAGAAACTATCTGAATGGGAGCAAAAGAACCTGAAGGGATTGGGGGATCAGGGCTGGCTGAAGAAGGGCATCTTCCTGCATCGCTTGCACTTCTTCATTTCCAGCACCTGCTTTTTCTGGAACAGATGATGGGCACATCTGCTCTCAGCATGAGCGCTGGGTAACAGGGACCTCGTACAGCAATTACTTTCCTAAGACTTGACCCTGCAAACACGGCGCATGAGATTGCAGGTCCCCGCACCACCTTGATGCCAGAGAAAAGGCTTGCAAGGAGGAGAAACCAATCCAAAAGACAGTGACCATCACACATCAGCGAGGCCTTCCACAACTGCCCGCTGCTCTCCTAACTCAAAGCTGTCTGTGATTCTATGAAGATGGATTGCAAGGTAAATCACTGACATGAGAAGAGCAAAATCTGTGCTGGGATGTGGGTTTGGTCTCCATGTGAGGAGCAGCAACAGCAAAATGCAATAGCGCATCAGGTGCTACGGTGTGCTCTGTACCCCATTAAACCTTGCACTGATTCAACTGGGGTTTGCATCCCTGATGATGTCCAAAGAGCCATTTTATTTCTAGGAGGGTTTCTGCACCAAAATCACTGGCAGTACACAATCAAACCAAAACACTGAAGCTTCAAGGTTAAGAATTCCTGGCTGCCTTCCTCGCTGCTGGGGAAGCACTGAGGAGGAAATTGCTTTCAAATAATAATAAAAGAAGAAATGAGAAGTTAAAAAAGGAAGAAAAAGGTGAAAATCCTGACACTTTAAACATGCCAACGCTCCTAGCAATGGAGATGAGCCTGCAAAATGCATGGAGAAGGTTCAATCCTTATCCCAAGCCCTGGGCTTCTAACTGCTTGCTCTGTCCCCATTGCACACACAGACTGTCCAACCATGAGCTCCCCAGGGCAAAGACTTTCCTCTCATCATGCCTAAAACTGTTTGGGGAATGGCCATGGCTCAGAAGTTAATAGCTTGCAGCATCAGTCTGGATGCCAGGCTCCTGGCTGGGAATAAGACCATAGGGACATCTAAATCTAACGCTCCCTGGAGTGTTTTGGGCTACATGTTATTCTGGAACAAATCCTTGGTGGACTTGAAAATCATTCTGAAAAAACTCAATGCACTTCCAAGGGGGTAAAAGAAATGTTTTGACCAATCTTCCCCTGCTGCTGATGGACTGCTTCAATTAAATGGGTTTGGAGCGATCCAAAACACACGTCTGAAACGAAATATCACACTGTCCCAGGATAGTCTAAGCAAATAAATCCCCAGAAGCTGAGGAGACAACAAGACTACCTCTGACTCAGCACTCAGCCTCCCTTGTCAGGAGGGATGCTCTATTTCTCATTGTTCTGCTGTGCATTTGTTAGTAGACTCAGCTCCATTCTCTTTAGATGATATCTATATTTCTCTAGTCTACTGGCTGTGATGGATGAGGAAGAGATTTCTCCCTACAAACCCATTTACAATGGAAAAAAGCCACAAGCACAATATAGAACTTCTGCGTGTGTGTCGCTTTAGACAAATAAACATTGCTCCTTTTCCTAAAACATCTAAACATCTTGTATAGGAAATATTAGATCTCAGTTGACTGGAAAACGAAACTAGGTTTATGTTCTCTTCCAAAGCCTCTTGTGATATTACCCATATTTTTTTCCCCTGTCAAGAATAATGGCTTTTCTACAGGCCAGCAGATAGGAAAGTGCTTACATATATTTCTAGATGCAAACACTTCCCTGAATTACCTTGTTTTAATGCACTTCAGAGTTTGGTGCAAGTTCCTTGATGACTCTGGATAATAAGACCCTGTGGCGAGAAGCCATGTTAAATAAATCAGTCACTTCAAAAGTGGTATAAGACGATGAAAAAGAAATCCCATGGGAGTCCACACAGGTCTTGGGAAGCAGCTGGTGCAGCATCAGTGGGGCACGCCAGAAGCAGAACTATTCAGGTTTGGAGTTTGGATGTCTCCTGCAGGTTAAGGATGAATGGTGGAGGACCCCCTCCAAATGCAACACAACCACCTAAATTCTGCCTATGGCTCAAGCTCTATGTGCTTGGGAAGTGCAGGAATTGCCCAACTCTGCTCATGCAAAATAAAATAATATTAAAATAAAATGACTTCGTGTTGAAAAACTGAGAATCCTAACCCCAAAGAAGCAGCCAGCACACCAGCTCAGTCGGTGTTTACTTCCCAACGCTTGCCCTCCCTATACTATAAAGCCTGGCACATCAAAATCTCAATCCCAAACCAAGCGTCGCTGGCTTTTCATCTGCAAATTGAAAACCAGCAAGAAGTAGGAGTTGCATAAAAACAAAACCTTCTCAAAGCAAACACATTATTTATTTCAAACCACATTTTGATGAAAATCTCATTTTCCACCAAAACAAAAAAAGGACTCAGTGAAAATGTAAGGCTAACCACAGAGAGAAGCTCCTGCACAAGGAAATGTTTCTGTTCCCTTTAGGATGGGAATTGCAAGACAAAGGGCACAAAAAAATCCTACACTGTCACTACTTATCATTCCTGGTTAACAATATAAGATATATGATAGAAGCAAAACAATTTGGTGGCAGAACATCATAAATGAAGTCTGTTTTCCCTGGAAACTGCATAACCATTTGAATTAATTTAATTTGAAATATCAAATTAAATTAAACTGTAGAATAATCCCCAAGGGAAAGCATATTTCATTTGCAATGTCTTCTGATAGAGTATTCTCTGCCAAAAGTTTTGCTATGCATCTGGCTTTGGATCTAAATTTATTACATTAGCTTTGGGAAGACTTTTAATAGAAAGGGAGATTAAAGGGGAAGGGAAAAAAAGAAGGAGATTGTGATGAGGAAAAAAGACCCCAAACTGGATACAGACCAGAAGTGCTGAACATGGATAAACCTGGGCTGCTCTACCTCACCTGGCTCTGTCTGCTCTGATTTCAACGTCCAATCAAAGAGGAATGAGACATGTCATTAAACAACTCGACTGCTGCAATTGCCTGTATCTGTATGCACAAATATGATGTCTTCAAAGCTACCTGACAAGCTACGACATCGTCTTAAACTTGCCAGCCAGCCCAATAACAACCAACAGGAGGAAAGAGGGTCAGAAGATGATGAATGGAGAAAGATTACGCGCTTTCTAAATGGGCTTTGAAGGGCAGAGGCACGAAGGAAAGCACTTTCCTGGTCAGGTGGAGCCAGGCTGGGATTTTCATTTCCAAAGGAGAGTAAAGGGGAGGGGGAAATAAAACCAGAAATCAAACCCCACCAGAAGAACAGTATCTTATTAGTAATAGCTACCTTGCTTTTTAAACAACCTTCGAGATAAATACAAGCCAGGGCAGATCTCAGATACTCTTTGGTTCAACAGGTTGGGAGAAGGGAGGTGGTGACCCCATCAGTTTTCAAAATATAGGTCAGACACAAAAGCAGCACTTACAAAATGAACGCTCTTGCTTTTCACGGCAAGAAATTGAAGAAAATTGCAGCCAGCAGCCGCCTGTAGGTTGATGCAGTGGGAATAATCTCTTTCTTTCTTTCTCTCCCTTTCTTTTTTTTTCCCCCTTAAAGTTTCCCCTGCGAGCAAGCACAGAGCAGCAGATGTTGGCATGGAACAAGGGATTTGCTCTCTACAAACAACCCAGTCCCACCAAGAACAGCTTTACACCAAACCCGAACCAAGCATGCACCCAATCCCCTTCCCTCTCCTGCCCCCTAAAATAAATCCCTGTGCTCAGAGGTATCTTAATCAAATCAAAAAGCATTAGGACTTGAATCTCAGTAACCTCCCAGTTTGTTTTAAATCTTGATTGGAAGAATTATCCTGACAAGAAAATTAGTGGGAAGTCAATAAACCTGTAGCCTGGAGATAGAGCTGTGAGTAAGCAGCGAGAGAATTCATTTGATCACGCACACCAACGCGCCCGAGCCGATGGACTGACTTGGCTGGCAAAGTTCATTACGATTTGAACCATGAAACCATGAAGTGCAGGTAATCATATTTAAAGAGATAAGAAACACAACTAGTGCAGGCTTGAGCCGCGACACAGGAATTCTCATTTATAGCAGTCATGGGTGGAAAATCAATACCCACTTTTGGATGCAAAAGGAATGTCAGACTTGACAAAGCTTCTTTGGGTTTTCCTCCCCCCTTTCCCTGCTTTTCTATGGCTTCAAAACCAAAAAACACAAGGAGATTTGCATGCTCGCTGCAGCCAAGGCTCCCCCCCAACTTGGCTCACAATTCCTCGAGATTTTCTCTGGCAACAACCTCATTCCATCTACCCTTGTCAGAGCACATCTTCCTCCCGGTCCAAGCAAATTGTCTTCATGCCACTTACTCGCAAATTCTCCTCTGCCTCCCTTCTGCACACCCAGAGCCCTGTCCTGCTCCATTGCCTAGAGGGAACCTCAGATTTACACAGCAGTTGAGGAAGTCTGCTCCAAAAAATAAGGATTGGGAAGAGGATAGATTATTCTCCAGCTTCTTTTAATTCATTTATAAGGTGATAGGGAGGAGAACTCTACATTCTTTCCCCCTTTGCCCTCTATAAACCCCACTATAATGAATTATTGGCAGCAAATTGCTCAAGAGGCTCTGCTGTTTATGAACTTTCTGTGCTCAAGCCTGGTTATTTATGAACTGATTCTTCATGTCGCGTTTTTTTGAGGAATGCTTGATGCAAACATATTTCAGCCTTTGGGTTGCTCGCAAATGATTCACTGTGATATCGCTGAGGGCATACGCAAAACGAGTCTGCCTTTGATACATGGGCTCAGAGTGATTAAACATGAGGGCTTTGTTAGGAGAAAGAGTTATGGCACAGCAGCTTCCATGCAGCTGGGCAACCAGCCTACCAGAAAACACCACCTCACACAACCCATTCTCGGCAGAGTTCAATGCCAGGCTGGTCACCCAGAACTGACTGTCATGTAGACAGGCTGATTGTGCTTACCTCCCTCTCATTTTCACAGTTGGGAAGGGAGAGGTTAATCCAAGCATCCCCCCTCAAATCAAAGCAATCAGGCAGCTCCTTGACCGCTCGTGGGATAAGGAGTCCCAAAAGCACAGTGACAGCCCCAGATTGAACCACTGCTTGCAAAGGCAGAGATAAAGATGCAAGCTCTTTGAGATGGCTGTCAAATTGCAGGCAAGCAAAGCAGGGGGATCTACGTCTCAAGTCAGGCTCTCGTATTTGTACATAGCACATTGCACACACCGCTTCTGACTCTCTCGGTGCCTTTCTGAGCACTGGCAATCAAGCAGAAAAGTTCTGGGGCAAGCTGTGAAATCTCTGAAATGAAAATCAATTCCATCTCCATTTCACAGGGACTAATGTGGCATTTACAACATAAACAATCGCTTCTGTTAGGGAGGGAAATTAAAAAGCTGTGCTACATAAAAAGGAACAATGTTTAAAGTTCTGGTGGAAATGAGCAGTCGGATTGTAGATAATTACAACGAGGGTGCTGGGCATGCGAGCACCCGAGGGTAATGACTGCAACAGGCAGCTCTGCTGCCAGCTGAGCACAGTGCCTCCAGGTTGGAGCACAGTGGCTCCAAACATGAACAATAAAGCTGGTGGAGGTGCTTTGAAGGGAGATGGAGGGTGGGAGTTGAACTTCACAGGACAGCCAGGTTGAGCGAATAACTCTCATCTCAAACAACTGCCACCAAGCTCCTCCTTTCCAGCTGGAGAGGAGCCTCACAGAGCCAAAGAGGAGCCAGAACCAGAGCCACAAGTCAGTTTCATATTCCCATCTATCTGCATGATCATATAGCTATAGGATCGTAGAACCACAGAATGGTTTGGGTTGGAAGGGACCCACTAGACCAGGTTGCTCCAAGTCCCACCCAACCTGGCCTTGAACACTGCCAGGGATGGGAGATTTATTGGTATCAAAACCCCACCTTCTGCTGGGGTGGTGGAGAGTGGGAGCAGGTAATTTGGGGTGTTATGAACTCTCTTTCACTCATAGCTTCATTAGGAACAGGATGCAGAAGTCCTCATACCTAATTCCCATCACACTGCCCTTTAATTTCAGCAAAGCAATGGGGCTCATGAATCAGTCCCAGAGGGATTTATCTGGCCACGTGAACAGATTCTGGCTAGAAACTGTTTGAACAGCGTTTGAACTGTGACAAGGTGACAAGGTTGAAGTGGTGGAGGAGCATCTTGAGAGCACTGTCAGGTGATGCTAGCAAAGAATTTAATTAGCTACAGTCCAAACATCAGTAGAGATGAAAACTCAGCCATGAGATGTGGTTGCTTGTGAGAGGAGAGGGCGGGGTGTGGACCAAGAGATCTATCCCAGCGTGATCCCACAGCCGCCTCTTGTGCACATGATGCTTCACAGTGCAAGCTGGAAACACATTAGGCGTATCTTCCCCTACCATGAAGACTTTGCTTTTTCTATACACGCAGCCAAGTAGGACCTGTAAGAGACTCAAAGCAATGCTTGCACTCTGCTCAGCTCTGATAAAGCAGCAGCCCGCTTTGCAACACCGTGCATGAAAGGAGATGGGGATGCGTGTCCAGGTGAGACCAGTGAGAATGCCCGGAGGAGGAGGAAACATCACCAAGGAGGGCTCAGTGAGCCAACGGGGGCTGTTTTGTCTGCAGAAGAGGAGAACCACGGGAATAATCTTCAAACACATAAACAGCCAGTGGCAGGAGGGAGGAAAGCTGCTCTCCATGTCCACAGCAGACAGGATAAAACATTACGAGCTTAAACTGCAGCAAGAAAAAGTTAGGGAAGACATTAGAATAAACTTCCTGGGGGAACAAGAAAGGCTTTGCCCTGTCTCCATCACTGCAGGCCCTTAGGTACAGCTTAGACAGACTTACTTAAGGGGTGACAGAAGTGCAGAGCCCTGGTCCCAGCACAGGCAGATGGACTTAGCAGTGTGCTTATTGCTCACCTAAACCACCACCATGTGCAGCCGTGGGAAATATGGCACAAAAGAGCATCCGCTGGGAAGCAGCACAGCAAAGAGACCACATAAAGGGCACAGGCTTCGTGGCTCTTCAGTCCTGCAGCTCACCTGTGCCGGGGGTCACTGAGCAAAGCTCTTTATGGGTTTATATTTAATCTGAACACGGCAGAGACATGATTCTTTTCTCCCAAACCTTATTTCAGCACCATAACACACGCTGAAATCTCCTGATCAAAGAGGCTAGATCCTATTTTCCCTTGTTCAGGATAATGTATTTTGCAGGGAAAAGCTCTTTCCCTAGCAGAAGTGGAAGGAAAATACACATCCAACAAACAGAGCCCACAAGGTCTTAATTTCCCTGTGAATGTGGGAAGTAGCTCTAGGTACAACTGGCTCGCAGATGACACCAGGTAGTTACATGGGATTGCTTGATTTACCTCCATCAGAACAGCAATTTAACAGACATTTCTTTCAAAGAGCACTAATCACTTTTTTCCCCTTTTGCGTGCATAAAAGAAGATTGAAACGCACAATACAAATTGCTTGCCACAGTCCAAAAAATGCTAATAAGCTGCAGACATCTAAATCAGGGCTCGAGACTGGCATGATAAGGTAAGAAAACAGTGTCAGTGCATACAGGACTATTATTTAGTGGTGTCAGAAATAACTATCACATTTACATAACTATGAGCTCGTGTAACAACTTCTTCCGGGAAACTGCTTTAGCTGCAGCAAAAGCCATGGCTTGAATGAATTGGGTTTGTTTTGTTTTAAACAGCAAGAAAATATGAACCAGGATGCAAGCGCTTAACCTTGCAAGGTCTGTGCTCAGCTATTAATCCATGTGAAATCAGGGAGAAATAGGTTCTGTAATAAACTAACAGACGTACTTTTCAGTGCCCTCCTCAGCTGGGCTAATTCTTCACTATGAGAGTGGAGCTGGCACAGGTTGTCCAGAGAAGCTGTGGCTGCCCCAGCCCTGGCAGCGTTCAAGGCCAGGTTGGACGCAGGGGCTTGGAGCAACCTGCTCTAGTGGAAGGTGTCCCTGTCCCTGCCCATGGCCCTAGATGGGGTTTAGAACCACCAGCTGTTTCCCTCCTCCAACATGAGCTTCCCCTCATCTTTCAGGAGCATTCTGATGATGAGCATTGCTGCCTATCACTGTGCCTGCACCTCCTGGACCCAGCACTCACTGTTTCCAGCTGACCTCCACAGCATCACCAGCCACATCCATCCCTGCATCCCAGATCTCCGTGTAAAGGCCTCTCTGCCTCTACCCTTGCCCAGGGAGAAGGCGAGGTGCAGCTGCACATATGCTCACTGGTATTTCAAATCCCCCAATTACCAGGAAGATAATTCATGCATTTAAGCATTAAAAAGGTATTAAATCAGAATAAATTATGCTTCATTATTTCCCCAGATTCACCACCCGCTCTCACAGGCTGCACAACTGGCCCCTCAGTCCACCTCAGCAGCCACCATCACCCTGTGTCATGAGTTCCTTTGCAAAACTGACTGATATTATTCAGTTCAGTGTGTTCTAAACTAAGGCTGCAGCAAGAGAAAGTTGTTTTAAGCTAATTGTCTGGGTATTTCCCTCCCCACATGGAGCATCCCCTTCCCTGTGTGTAAAACTACAGAGGCGAGAGTTGAAAGCATCAATAAGGAAGAAACTACCCTGTGTGTATCACCTTGAAAAAGCCCCAAACTCCTCTTTCAAAGCCTAACTGATTTTAATCTTCTTTATAATGGGTTTCCATGTTCCTACAGTTTAGCAGGTTTGTGGCTTCTGCATTTAGCACTGGAATAAACAATGCTCCAGTAATTGCCGGGTCACTGTTATTTACTTCTGTCTTTCACAAAACCCTTCCCATAGAGCTGCCTCGAGTGGGCTATACTGTAATTTCCTTCCCTGTCTCACACTAATGAAGGCAAAAGGGCAGGAGGACCAAATCAGATGGTGGAAAAAGCAGCCGAGCAGCCCGGTGGGCTTCCAACACAATATTACAACGAACTCCTACCTATAATGGATTAATTGGCCTGGTCCTCAGCAGCCTGGCAGAGAACAAAGACAAATGCTACAAACACAGCGCGTTGCTGGGTTTAATTATAGATGGGTTTCTCAGCTGGCCTGTTGAAAGGAATATTTCCTCACCTGTAAGTTTTCTGTGCAACTGATGATGAGCAGTTAATGGGGACAGGGCCAGTCAAAAGATGAGGAAGGGAGAGCAAAGCCGGTGTGAAAAAGCAAGCTTTCAAGAGCTGGGATTTATTATGTGTTTCCTCTCCAAGTGTTACCCCCCAAGTAGAAACAATGTGCAGCTTCCCAGTACCTAAAGGGGCTGACAAGAAAGCTAAAGAAGGGCTTTTGACAAGGGCCTGCAGTGACAGGAGAATGGGGAATGGCTTTAAACTAACAGAGGGGAGATTTAGATGAGATATCAGCTTTAAGGTCCCTTCTGACCCAAACTATTCTATGACTTTTATCTCCTTGCTCCTATCAGCCAATCCATCAGGACACAAAAGATGGAGCCAGAAGGAGGTACCGCGCTCTTGAGACATCACAGATGGGGTGGTACAAGAGCCATAGGTTAAGAGACACAGGAAAAATCCTCTAGGAGAGGGAAAGAGAAGGAGGAGGGCTATGTCCTGCCTCTCTGTTGCATGGGACGAGAAACTGCCAGCTCAAAGAAATGCTGAAATCTCTCTCTTCCTGTCCTCCCTCATCAAAAGCTGCATTTCATGAGCCTATGGGCACTTCCCTATGTGTCCCTTTCCCTGCTTTTAGGAAAAACTTCATTTTCCCGAAAGACCTGAGGCAAAAGGCTGTACTCTATTCCCTGATTCTCTTAATCCTTTCCTCTGGAAGCATTTTGGTTGCATTGCCTGGCTGCTCCTCTCACAAACCTCTTGTATTCCTTAAATTTGACTAGAATTCCTTGCTACTTCCTGGCTGTGTGAGTTAGCACAAATGTTGACCTGTGTCCTGCCCAGGAGGAAAAGTAAAGCTGTGTGGCACAGGTCACCAGCCAACACAGTAGAGGAGGCGACATCCATGCTCCAGGCAGAGCATCAGAGGAGTGCACAAGGGTTTGCAGCTCTAAATTTAAGCTCTTTCTACAGGTTGAGCTATTAATTACAGTGCTGGAGTGCTTCCTGACAGTGCCTATTCACTGGCTAAGCTCTGCCATGAGGAACTGGAATAGCACTGGGTAATTCATGAACGGGGAACAGGAACGAACCTTTACAGCTAGCTGGGAAATGTGCTTCCATAAGAAAGCTCAGCAAAAAGCAACGGAGGTGCTGAGGATTTCACTGCATCAACATTATTTTCTGCAAGTGTTTCACACAAGCTGGTGGGTCTCCAGAGCAAGGAACGCTTGGTTTAAATACAAGCCATCAAACTGGCCCAAATTAGCAGTCTGTTCTTTCTTTGATACACTCAAATGTTTGATTGAAAACAGACAGTTCCTGTTGAAAGCCTATGCTAAAAAAAATAACCAACTGATTTTTTGTGGGAGAGGGGAAAAGAGAACACAATCTGCCACCAGTTCAACCACTATTACAGGGGGAAAAATCCTAATCCCATATGCCACAGTTTACTCAACCATCTCTATTGCACGTGCAGGCAGTGTGCTTATTATAGAAGAGAGATGGGAAAAGAAATCAGAGGGAAAACTAGCTGCCCTCCCAACTGCTTTTGATGACAGACACTCAGCAGAGCAGGTGTGTGCTGAGACCTACATCCCTCCCCACTGATGACTTCTTGCTGTATTTATAGTCCTACTTAACCTTGCCCTTCCCATGGGTACCCACCTGGCTTTGAAGGGCTTCAAGAGCCCACGGAGAATATCAGAGTCCCAGTCTGGTTTGTGTTGGAAGGGACCTTAAAGCTCATCCAGTTCCAACCCCCTGCCATGGGCAGGGACACCTTCCACTAGAGCAGGTTGCTCCAAGCCCCTGTGTCCAACCTGGCCGTGAACACTGCCAGGGATGGGGCAGCCACAGCTTCTCTGGGCACCCTGTGCCAGCGCCTCACCACCCTCGCAGACAAGAGCTTCTGCCTCAGAGCTCATCTCAATCTACCTTCTGGCAGGTTAAAGCCATTCCCCCCTGTCCCATCCCTTCCTGCCTTGTACATATGTTGTCTCATGCAGTCAGGAGACTCGCAAGCGAGGCTGTGTGAAATAATGCTTCATTAAGGGCCGTCGCTGACTCCAGTGCATCAGCACAGCAATGAGCACACTGTGATGAGATACAACCCAGTGCCTTGAACATTTGGGTTATTAAGAGTCAGGAGAGCAACTCTGAGGTTATTGCCTCACTCCGAACCCACTCTGCCACTCTGCATATTTGGGAATGACTGAAGCCTTTGCTGCTTTTTCCTGCCTTCCCTTTTTGCAGCCGATCATCCCTGCCAAGCTGCCGAAACGGCAGCGTTTGGGGATAACAAAAAGCTTCCAGTTTAGCACAGGTTTGTTCCATCATGCCGTAAACTTTACAGCCTGCTGGAGGGCCCTTTTTACATGAAGAACGAGCACAGGAGCACCGGCTCAACACAGCAACGCGAGAAGCTGGCAGTTGAGAGCACAAACTCCAGTTGAGATTTGCAAGAGGTGGTGGTGAATTTTGCCTGGCAACTCCCATTCATTTCAATCGCAGCTGCAATGTGATGTTGAGCACATGATTTATCATGAGTCTCGTGGTGGTTTGTGTTTCTTTTCAGAGTAAAATATAACCTTTCTATTATGTGGAAACAATCCCCTCTCCCAAAGTCCTGTTGCTGGCACAGTAAGAGCATTAATAAAAGTGATTTAAGAGTTAATAAATTAGCAAGCGCCTCACACACCATTACATTAACGAGAAATGGCAGGGTTCTTCAAGATGTTTGGCTGAATGGGGTAATACAGACCCCAAAACAGCTTTGGAAACCCAAACTGCAGGGCAGGCTTTGCATCCAATGCAAGTAGAAAAGAGGAAAGCAGAGAGAATCAAGTCTCATCACTATAATTTCTATTAGATCTTGGAAAACTTGGTGTACACATGGCTTTTCCTCCCATATGTACCAGGTCACCTCTCAGCAGATGTAATGATACTGAACCACAAGATTCCTGGTGTTCAGCTGTAGCTGAACAATCCAACTCCAGGTTGTGCTGCCTTTGAGGAGGAGGGAAGAAGGTCTTCAGGAGCTTGCTTCTAAAGTAATTCTGATAACTAAAACAAGCATCAGGTGGAAGGTTTTCAATAGCAATAACCAGCCATACCTACTGGGTACTTATAAATAGCCTATTCATCTCACCTCTGGCTTGCATTTATATCACTTTTTTATACTCAGAAGGGTCCCAAAGTACTTATAATCAACTATCTATAGATTCATTTCCCCAGTCCCGAACCACATTGATTCTGGTACAGAGCACAGCATCTTTTTAGTGATGAGCAGCAACAAACCACAAGAATTCAAGGCAGGGAGTCAAGAACAACTCAGCATCTGAAACTGACAAACAAAAGGGGGGGATTTAGGGAAAAGCAATGCAGTTAAATGATCTAAAATATGACCACAGCTCATGGCCACCACCTTTAATCTTCTGGAAGGTGTTCTTTCAAACAAGGGGAAAAAACCCAACCAAGTATGTATAAAAATGCCCAGTATTTGCTAGGTACAACAGAAAGAGAGACTCACCAGCCCTCTTTGACAGCATCTAGAGTTTTCTCATTGTTTCCCCAGCTAAGCTGCTGACTGGGGATGACCCAGAGAGGACTGCAGCCCTGGCTCATGCAGTTCCCATCCAACCTGCCTGAAGAAAGAGCCCTCTCCGCACACAAAGAGTGACCTGGGAGGTGGCACAGTTTCTCTGCATCCTTATTAGAAAATAGTAACACTACAGAACAAAGACCCCTAGTCTGGATAGAGCTTTGAGCGGAAGGTGTCCCTGCCCATGGCACGACATGGAACTGGATGAGCTTTAATGCCCCTTCCAACACAAACCACTCCGTGATTCTATGATTCTGTGATTAAATGTGCTAACCTCCACCCTGATGTGGCTCACTCCCCTTGCACACCGTGCCCATCAATAGCTTGCAAAAAGCATAAACACTGCAGAAGGGATTGTGGGAGAGAAGGACATGCCCTGTGCTGTGCATGCCATTAGCACAGCCTCTGCAGATCTAACAAGATTAAAAGAGAATTACGAAGGCTGGACTTCTCTACACCACACGATTTCAGTGCACACACATGTTGTGGACCTTTTAGTCCCTCTCCAATCTATACATGCATCGTAACAAGACATTCTTTTGTGCTTCTCCATTCTCCTTTCTTTCTGTAAATCTACTGTTTTAAGCCTCACAAATGGTGTGATGTTTGCCTGGCTTCATAACCCCACCCCCAAAACACCTCTGTTTTGAAAGGAAAGTGCTTCCTCACTGCACACACTGCAGATCTCGCCCTGGCTGTGCTGTTTCCCAGGTTGATCTCTTATCATGGTTGAGAGCACATAGGGCTGCTCGCTGACCCATGTAAACGGGAGGTGAAGCATAGTTATTGCCTGGCTGTGCTGACTATAATATTACATGGTTCCCAAACAGATGAAGGGAGAGGTGGCTTCAATGGCATTCAACTCTACTAAAATAGCTGAAATGTCTGTCAGAAACATTTAAAACCAGCCACCTCTAGAGAAGACTGCCTGAAGAATGGATGAGTGCCTCGAGGAAGTCTAACAGGACCAAATACTTCCAAAAGTTGTAGTGCTGCAACAGACAGTAGATCTTTCCCAATGACACCAAAAGTCTCTAAAGCCTGTTCAGAGCTGCTGAGGGGCTGGGGATGAAGGTCCCACTCTAAAGTCAGAGGGAGCCACTAGCATGAAACTCAGAGGGAAGTCAACAGGTAGAAAAGTTGGCTAACAAACACAAGAGAGCATGTGGGAGAGAGGTTCATTGCTTCTTTCAAGTCTGTGCTGTTAATTACTTTCAGGGCTCAAAATAAAAGTCATCTCTAGGTGAGGACGCTTGACAATACTTCACTGTATTTCATGTTTGGTGAGCTACCCTTGCGATGTCGCTCACCTGGTGGGGAAGGTTTGCCTGGACCAGAGTGACAGCACATAAATCATCGGCTTTGCTTGCCGTGACTGAAAAATGAATTTAGGAGCCCTGCATTTCTCATCAGTGCATCTCCCTTCCTGGGAACACAGCAGGGCTGTGGGCTATTTTAAATGGAAAGCCGTAACAAATCTGTGGCTGCATTCATTCAGGCAACACCGGAGAGAGCTGGGCAGCTCTGAAGGTAAAGAAATAGCTCCTACACGTGAGCTGATGCAACAAGAGACTTGGGTGCCTATCAGCAGGCACTGAGCTCGCTGTGTTAGCCGGGCTCACTAGACAAAGTGGTTTGGGAATGTTTTAGGAGCTGATGGACAGCCAGGTGCCATCACGGGAGACAAACGGAGCTGGATGAGATGTATCAAAAGCTGATGCTGTCACCATTAACCAGATGGCTCTGTGTATGCCATATACCTGGTGTGCCACGCAAGGCGGGCATGCCAAGATGCTAAAGAGAGCCTCTTGTAGGGTTCCCAAAAGGTAAATGATGCATCCTGCAATACTCCTTGAGGCACCTGCATGGCAATCACAGCAGCTCAACTCTTACAGGAGCTGCCCGTCTCCTCCCACTTCCCCAACACATAGAACCAGCCGCTATGAAGGAGTCGGATCCACTGGCGATGCTACATCCAGGTGTTTGAAACAAAGGCTAAGGGAGACCCAAATTAGGTCAGATATGCTGATGAGAGATGAGTAAATAACAGTTGCTATTCCGGGGAGCTTTTGTTCTCTCCAAAAACAGAGCAGGTACTTTTGCAGATCTGTCTCCTCTCATTCCAGTGGTTCAGGCACTTCCGAAGTTTCATGGAAGCATAAAAGGCGGCTGCAGGAGGGAGGGAGATTAACAGTACATGCTCCTGGTGCTATGAAGCTGAAGCTATGAACAACTGATTAATGGAGCCCATCAACAAACAATAGTGAGCATATTATTGAAAGACTTCCTTTGCAAGCATCTGGACATGACGGACTGACAATATAGAAAAGCGTACGGCTTCATAACTGGGATTTTTTTTCTTTGCAAGTATAATAAGAAAGTGGCTAATAATAGGATGGAGAATATTTTCAAGGTGTGTTTTATTATCCACTTATCTCTGATGCTTGCCAAAAGAGGCCTGAATATTCCTCAGCACATTTGAGACTTTCTGGCAGAGGAAAAAGACTGATGAGTGCTATAAAATTGGGAGTTAATGAAAGCAACTACATCTAAATGCAATATCTGGGTCCCACGGCAGAGATTTCCTGCAGACCGATACTATATCCCCCTTGACTCAGTGTTTCCAGCCAAGTAAAATGCTCTCTGCCTGCAGAAGGCCACAGGAGCTGGGTTTAACTGAATGCCGTTGGCAGCATTTCATTGTAGTTGGGGACTGGTGCTGTGTAACACCTTTGTCAGCCACATGGACAGTGGGATCAAGCACCCTCAGCCAGTTTGATGACACAAAACTGTATGGTGTGGTCGATACTCTGGAGGGAAGGGATGGCAGGGGGTTGGAACTACATGATCTGTAAGGTCCCTTCCAAACCAAACCATTCTCCAGCTGTGCCCTACAGGTCCCCTCCATGGAGGGGAAAGAGTGTTTGGTTCATTTCTCTTCTCATACCTGCTACAAGATCCCAACCAAACTGGGTTTGCAGAAGCCGGATTTGTACTTTATGCTCTTTATAATACCAGCTGATAAGACACATATATATATGTGTGATACCACATATATATATATACACACAAATAAAGAAACCTGTACCTACAAAAATCTATCTCTATATGAAACATCTAAAAGAATTACTTCACCAAAAACCACTGGAGCTTTTGATGGTAGCAGAAGCTGTCATTATAAAGGTGCTAAGATTTAAAGAAATGCTTTTTCATAGGTGCTGCTTCATGGCTACAGCCTTCCACGCTCAGCTCCATCACCTCCTTCATCTGCACAGCCTTGGAGCAGACACCAGCCCCGGCATCTCTCAACCCTCCTCACACCTTATTCAAATTCAAGTAGTTCCTCCGTAACACGCTGAGCAAAAGCTTCCACCTCTTATCCGAAGCTTTCAATCTCATCAGAAATACTAAAAGGCAAACATTCAAAATTACAGGAAAAGGAAGCAAAGGCTTGTAATCTGCCACAGTAATGGAAAATCCAATTGGTCTGGAGTACAGCTGGGCTGGTGCAGAATAAAGAGGAAAGTAAATGCTGCTTAGCCCAGTCCCTGTTAAATGTTGCTGCGTGGGGCAAGAAGTGGAATGCAAGATAAAAAGGTGGATGGAGCCTTTTTTACGCAGTTGCAGGATGCACCACACACTACAGAGGGAAGGTGATGGACTCATTTATCCCTGGGAAAAGAGGAAGGTCTAGGGAAAGCAGCAGGAATAACCAACAGAGAAGGAGAAGGAGGCATCAGGGTGCCAGTGTCAACAGCAGTGCCCCAATAACTGCCATGCCAGGCTGTGGATCATGATGGACCATCCCAGGATGGAGCCCAAGGTCCAGCTGACAGCCCTACCACAGATCGGCTGCACCAACCCTCTGTGCCTCAGTTTCCCTCTCAGCACAATCACTTCAAGCCCTACAGCATTTTAGATACCCCTCTTTTCCACTTCAGCCCCACCAAACCCGATCTCTTAGCCTGGAGCTTCTATCCTACTGACCTAACCTGAAAAATCCCACTTCCAAACACCATCATCCCTTTGCTGGGAGTGGAAAAACTGCTATCAGTTATCAATTCTGCTCTTGAATACACTGTGCCACTTAGAACCAGGCAAGGTCTATTAGTGACAATGAAACTGGGGAGCCTAATTCCCCACACAAATGAACTTTGGGAAAGGGGATTACATCTCCTGATATGCACAAAGTTGAGGATCTGGCATCAGTGGCTCTGTTTAGGAGTCTGACCTCATTCCTGCCTTGTAAACAAGCTTCCAAGTATGAATAATAATAAAACCCTTCATTTTTCTTGCAGAATCATTATATTGTTTTACTATTTTCCTATTCATGCTGCCAATAATAAATCACATTACCCAAGATGTTCACATTTATTATAGTATTTAGAGCTCAGCGTAGCTGGCGTGGTTTTGCATTAGCAGAGCTCAGGTTTTTGTTAATAACTTTGGTGTCCCCAGCATATACTTTTCATAAAGCAACACAAGATGGGGAAAACAGCCCTGAATTAGTAAAGCCATTGCAAAACCCTAGTGCTCTGGAAGACTCAGGAGGGTGGCTTTGGGCTACAGAGCTCCTGCAGACATTCGTAAATGAGAAGGGCAGACTAAAGGGGGGATAAAGGATGCAAAGGGACACACATAGCCTAAAGATCGTACTTGCTCACTTCTCTTTCAACACCTAACTAAACCAAGAAAGCGCAGAGAAAGCTGAATTCATCCAAATTCTTTCTCTGCTCTCTTAAATCACCCTTTCGCTCTTGACTTAATTCTAAACCAGGTTTGATGGGGCTTGGAGCAACTTGCTCTAGTGGAAGGTGTCCCTGCCCGTGGCAGGGGGTTGGAGCTGGATGAGCTTTAAGGCCCCTTCCAACACAAACCAGAGATTCTATGACTTCACCACTAAAGCCAGAGCATCAACATCCCTTGGGGCCAGTGCAGTGGAATTTTGGGATGTACCTTTTCTGCCAGGTTCCCTTAATAAAGTGCAGTTTAGCACTTGGGTTTGTTTCCACATGCTTGGCCCCAGGGCTTGCTGCAGGATAAGGGCAGGAAAACCTCCCAGGGCAGCAGTGTACAGCAGCGATCAAAACAAACCCAGGACCTGGCTGCTGCATGAGAGAAAAAGGGAATCATATGGTTGAAGAGAAGAGTAATTGCAGTGGAAATTCAAAATTACTTCACTGAGCCCATTTCATGCCGTCGTTCCTGCCCTTGTAAATCAGCAGCAGCAGCAGCAATTTATTCCTAAACAACAACAATCCTGAATGGGGAGGAAAATGAAATAATTGTGTTTTGACCAGCTTGACACAATTCCTCTGCATGCGGATACATATTTATAAACACGGGTGTCAAGTGTAAAGGCATTTCATCACTCTCATGACCTGCTTCAATGTGCCCGCCACCAACAGCACCATGGGGCAAAGGGACCCCATGCGAAACATCACCAAGAACTTGGTGTTTGCGTCTGGTGCTCACAGAAACCAAAATCATTACGTGGTGTTGCTTGGGCAAAGCAATGCCAAAATAGCCTGTGCATCCCAAGCCAGGATTCTCTTGGATTTGATACCTTTTTGTGCTGTCCTCAGCTTGTCCAGCCTTACTGCTACACCTCTGACAGCTCACCTCTGTCTTTGCTTACAACACTCTTCACTTCTCACCCCCTGGGCCATGCACCATATGCTGGGTGTCTTCTAACTTTAAAGATCTACAAAAGACAGATGCAGCTTTCCGCTACCTAGCCTCTTGGAGATGCTCAGGAATTCACTGACAGAGGTGTTGCTCAGACCCGCTGCAGGCTCCCCAGGTCTCTACAAACCTTGGATCCATCAGTTTGCAGGGATGTAACAACCTGTATTGCCTTTGGCTATCCTATATTCCTTCATCCCTTGATCAGAACATAATCAGTTGGCAGAAAAAAACCCTGACATAAACCCACCTTTTCTTCTAACCATCCTCAGGAACGTACCTGTCAGTCTCACTCATCACTCTGCAAATCCCTGGGTGATTTGGGGCTCCTGTAGCCTTTGCGTTACCCTCCCAACAGCACTGACAGAGGAGACAACCCAGCAGCCAAGACCTTTTTACACAGGAAAACCAAGGTACAGTACACTTGAATAACAGCTCTCAAGCTGCATTAATCAAAGCATTTTCTAGGGGAATATTCTGCCTTTTTTTTTTTTTTCCTCCCTAAAGTATTTGGCATATGATGAAAAAAATGTCAAACTCTGCCTGTCTCCAAGTTTTCAGCAGAAGACCTCTCAGCTCATTTTCCACGTCTCTACTCCAGGTGCAGATTGCCTTTATGATCCCCACGAGGTCTGGCAGCTGGAAAGCCTTCCAGCCTCTTTCCTTCTTATCGATTTCACTAATTATTATCTTTAGTTTTAGCCTCATTTTCTTAAGCTGTTTTGACAGCCTTGTTGGCCCATCAATCAGTGTCTCCTAAGTACTTCTGAATTTCTTGGTGAATCTCAACCAAACCTGACAAGTGATGATGAAAGTCGCTGTGAAGAGGAAAAAAGAAGGAAAAATTCCGTGATAACAACCAAAAAAGATGTAAAAAAAGGCTGGGTGAAGGAAAGTGACCCCTCTTTCTGCAGCTAGAAAGAAATACACCCCTTTTCCCACTTAGGCACATGGTTCTTATTCCTGCACCCCATCAGAAAGGAGAAGACAGTGAGTGCTCTTCTCACAACAGAAACACAGCACAGACCACAAGGCAGCAAACCCCAAAGGTTAACTGAAACAAATGGGAGAATTTCATTAGGTTGTTTGTTTGACAAATATAATCCAGATAGGGAAGATCTGCCAAGGGGAACAAACATCATCTCGATTAAGATTCAGCTGCAGTGGACTATCAGGAACATGCCTCCTATGAGAAGTTTGCCCTCTGAGCCTGCTGTGCCTAGAATCTCAAAACAGACAAAAGACAATTGCAACACAGTTTATTTCTTCTTTTCTTTCATCCCACCTGGCCTTGAACACTGCCAGGGATGGGGCAGCCACAGCTTCTCTGGGCACCCTGTGCCAGCGCCTCAGCACCCTCACAGGGAAGAGCTTCTGCCTAAGAGCTCATCTCAATCTCCCCTCTGGCAGGTTAAACTCAATCCCTCTTGTCCTATCACTACCTGCTCCTGTAATTTAATGACAGAAAGGCCTCCAAAGGACATATGAGATTGTTCTATTGCACTGCAAATGATGGATGGATGGAAGAAAGCATCTAAAAGGAGGTGTCATCCCACAGTTTGCTGATGCATGTTTTAGCTGTCGTTTGGGCTGTGATGGACAAAGGAAATCAGGACATCAATGCAAGGCAAACTATGGAAATAAAAGGTAATGCTTGTTTTTGCTTCACCAGCTTTAAGCAGATGGCATAGAACAAGTGGAAAACTCAGCAAGGGACTGGAAGAGGCAAAGCAGCATTAAGACGAGGGAGAAACGTGAGCAGACTGCTTTCTCCCAAGGCAGATATGAATCGCTGGCTCACTGGAAGCAAATTTCTCCTGTCCAATTAACATGGTAACACAAGCACTCCTCTTAAATCTGAGCTCTTGCCACTGCTGGTGTGATTTGGTTCCCATTCTAAAGAGCAGAGCTGCTAGAGCTGGCTTTTGAGCACCCTGCCCTCACCTTGGGGCTCTCAGGGGTGGTTTAGCCTCTTTTCCAAGGTGTTCAACATCCCTGCACTGGACTCCTTGGCAGCTGGCAGTGATTCCTGGGTTGCAATGGGAAGCTGGATGCCCACTATCCAAACCGCATTTATCAGAGATGGTTTTGCTTCACGCAGTGAAAACAAAACCCGTTCTCCTGCCTCCTGCTGCTCCCCAAAACTGCTGCTGTAATAAAGGTGAGAATACTTACAAACAAACACGTAGTTCTATTATTACTGCTGCTGCTATTTGATTAAGTTATTACGATAATTGCTGTGCCAGTTTTGCCACAACAGTGACTTTTACTAGCTGGTGACGCTGTTTGTTTTACAGTTGCGAGGACAGATAAGTGGGTGAGATTTACACGCAGGATGACAGCCAGCTACATTACCCAACCTGATAATTTGCACTCGGGAGCCCGAATGGAGCAAAAAAGGCCACTGCCTCTTTTCCAACCTGCTTGTTTTATGTTCGTTTTGGTTTCGCTATCAACTAAATGCACTCAAGGGTAAAGACTCCTGCGGGACCTGCGAAACGGTGCTATTGCAAACATAACATCTGTATTTGTTGCCAAGGCAATGGCTAATAACATCAAAATGGAACATGGGCTCTTTCTGCAGCAGGACTGGTGCCTGGGCAAAGTGGGGGATGATAGAGGGAAAGGAAGAACACAGCCCTTTGCCTGACACTAGTTAGGGGGTTTTGTGTTGGGGGGCTCCTGATCTAATAAGGGGACACCAAGAGCAAATCTGCACCCCAGCCAGGATGCAATGATGATGGAGAAACCTGGCAAACCTGAGCGCTGTGGTGCTGAGGTCTTCACATATAGAAGAAATCACAGCTTGAGGCCATGCAGTTTCCCTCCTGGCCATTGGGACTAAGCTCTGCAGAGTGCAGGAGTCTTCACGATGACCTTTCCTAGACAGACGCTAGAAAGCTATTACTGAGCACAAGCCGATTTGCTTTGCAAGTCTAAGTGGCAATTTTCCTTCTTAAATACATTACAGCTGAAGGTAAATGGCTATAAACAGAAAGTTACTTCTCACTCCCTCCACAGAGACCTCTCCGTGTGGTTATGAGCTATGATCTTAAAAAATAGTGTTGGGAGACACCAGCAGCACAGGACGTGGCTGTTTTCAGTTGGTAGCTTTCACGCCTGGTTTTTATTAAGAGGAAAAAGGATTGAGTGATAATATCCACAGGGACCAATGACTTCTTCAAATATCCCTATGCAGCAATTTGAACAGGGAGTGAAAAATTAGGAGCACGGTTTAAGGTCTCTGACATTTTATTCTGAGTAGGTGCATTGGCTGAAGAAGAGCAGCTTGCAAAGCATCTTGTGAAAATCAGAAAGAGAGGGTTGTGAGCTGGAGATTACATGAAGCACACTTCAGTGTACAAGCTGGGACAGGAGAAGGAAACACAGGGACTGGGAAGACCTGCCTTGCCGAAAGCACAGCGCTTCTCCAGTCCCACTGCAGGCTCCAGAGACCTCCCATGGCACAGGGATACCACAGCAATGAGAAGGGGAGGTGGGTTGTATGGTGAGGGAGACCAGCTCTGCGTTCCTCTCAGCCCCAGGAGAGCTTGTCCTCAGGGATTGTGGTGGCCAAACAAAGGCATCTTCCCCTCCCTACCATTCCAAGCCCCTCTTCAGGATGCTCAGCAAACAAACCTCGATTAAAGCATTTAATTAGCAGCTCTTAGAAGCATTGTGGGATTCCCTTCTTTCTGATCTATTTATTGGTCTTTCCTGTCTGACACCTGCCTCCAGCTGTAGCGCAGCATCTCCAGACAACCTAACAAAAAGTCAGGGTAATAATACAATATGCCTCAGAGAGTATAATCCTCCTCACCTATTATTGTGGCCTGACATTCCTGTTCATTAGGAGTGCACTGTGTACAGGCACTGTACATCTTCATTGGGAACCCACCGTTTCTATTAAGTGTAATTATTTCTCCCTGCGGCTTGCATGCTAAAGACAGGTACTAAAAAGCAAGTGGCTGCTACAGAAACATATTGCAAAGCTCTCCTACTATAAACGTGCATCGCAGCAGTGTCTACAAACTACCTGAGACTGGATCCACAGGTTTCTGAGGTTGGCAGGACCACCGTGATGAGCTGTTTCGACCTCTGGGCTCGGCAGCACAGGAGAGCTTCCCCTTGTTGATGCCCGCCTGAACTCCAACATCTGGATGTTCCCCAAACATCTGGTTTCCACTCAAACCTTGCTAATCATGCTACCATAACCCCTGGCACATTGTGCCAAGTGCTAATTAGCCTCCTTGTTAAAGGTATTACTTATTTTCTAGCCTGAATTTGTTTGGAAGCTTCATCTTTGAGCTAGTGGGGTTTATCACATCTCTGATGGCCAGACCAGAACACTCACATTCATAACGTCGCTCCCCCCAATTGTCCCCCTTTTTCTAACCTTTCAGCTCTGTATTACCCAAACCCAGAAGCAGGAAGAAAAATGGGGGTTGACCAAGCATTAAGCATTTCCTTTTTCTCCTTTAGTCTACATGTTTTCCCACCATGTAACAATATTGTGTCTGAAGCACTTATTTATTAGCAAAAAAATTTCCAGCTTGACCAGCCCAGAAAGCCTTTACAAAGTCAGTTTTGAAGTGGTGACACATCCTATTCTGACATTTTTGTACCAGCAACTTGAAATGGAATGTAATTTCCAGAGCAAGAATCCTTATAGCATGGTTTGCATATATTGAAATGATAGAATGTAACCAAACTGCTCTGAAGTGGTTGCTCTAGGTAGGATTTGTTTGGTTGGTTTTAAATGATGTTTTCATGACGTTTCAAAATGTTTCAAAGTCTTGGCATTTTGGTCATGTTTCAGGATATAATTGCTGTTTCTGACTATAGAGGGGAGCCCAGATAAAGTGTTTCAACAGGAATTTTACAACGGCCAGAGTTAGAGGAGATAGATTTTGCCCTTGAAACCAGATGGTCAAGCACATATTAAACCAACAGCCATTAGTAGCCCTCTGGCACTGGGACTGAGCCACTTCAGTTCCCAATGCCTCAAAACTAGAAAAAGCACTTTGACACTTATTTAGTGGAACATCCTGATTCAACCCAAAATACACAATCAGCATTAGTTTGATGTATTCCAGCCAGCAGCGACTTGGGGGACCGACTCGAACAGGAGACTTCATGAATATTCTACAGACTGACATTTGTTTGCAGTATTTGAATATTTCCTAATAACCAGGGGAGAAAAAAACCTGCATACTGAGAGGCCAAGCTCATGAATGCTTTATAAAGTCAGGTCTCCCCTGAAATATCATAAATGGCAAACAGTGCTTGCTACATATAGATATGCAAAGAACTTCTGGCTTTTCCACTGCCTTCCCTCCTCTGGGAGCTCCCCTTTTTGAGCCAGGGTGAGGGGCAGCATCCCCTCCCCATCCCTGCTGCAGGATGGAGGGGAGGAACTGGCCACAGCCTCCTGGCACTTCTGATATCCCTACAGGAAATCCCTTCTTTTAGGGGAAGTCTTATCAGAGATTATTGATATATTAATATTATAATACACCCTTTTTTAAGGGCCTGTAGTGACAGGACAAGGGGGAATGGCTTTAAACTGACAGAGGGGAGATTTAGATGATATTAAGAAGAAGTTCTTCCCTATGAGGGTTGTTCCTAGGTTTGGGGATTTTAGTCAATGGAGAGAAACAGGCAACCTCAGCGTGTGATTTATCTTAGCTAAAAACAGGCATTTGAGGAGGCCCACCTGCTACAAGTGCTCAGTTCTCTGTTTTGACTGTAAAAGAAATCTCAGGTGACTGATTCATTCTTCAGTGTCTGACTTGAAACATCTGTCCTGCTTCCTTCAAACAACTCTGAAGCTCTTTGGTGCTTTCTGAGTGTTTTAAGAGGAATTGAATTCCCTGACTTTCACAGTACATCACTGGATTAATCCTTGAGCTGGAAGCAATCTGTTTCAAGTGAGACAGCGTGATTGTAATTATGAAGCTGCCGAGACAACAAGAAGTGTGTTGGACAACTGGTTTGGTCACGAAGGAGTTTTGAAAGGCAGATTTAGGCCGATGCCAAACAGGCTTTGAAAATCCCACTATCTACTCTTCAGAATATGCAGGAGCATAGATTTTATGAGTAATCCCTGTACTTCTTCACCGCAAAGAAATATTAACTTTAGATAGTGATCCTCTGGCTTTATAAAAGAATAAATAAAGCCAGAAAGATTTAATGGTTGTGGAAAACTGTGTAGTAAATGAAAATCCATTTTGCTTGCCCTCTACAAGCATGGGTTAAGGTTGGAAAAACCTGAAGTACTGCTCTTTTGTAAATATGGGGTGCTGAGGAGGAGCTAGAGGAAATAACCATACACATCCTTAACGACTGTAGCTACCTTGAGTGCGGTTTTTCCCTTGTGTTCAAGTACTAAGGGTGTCATGGATTGAAAGTTATATTCTGGGAGGTGAAGCTTATAATGTAGAAGAGAAAAGATGGAGCAGTATAACAATAAAATGCTCTTATAGTGCTGCTTCAGGGCTGAGGCTCATCTGAAATATAGAATCATAGAATAAAGGAATGGTTTGGGTTGGAAGGGACCTTAAAGCTCATCCAGTTGTAACTCTCTTGCCATGGGCAGGGACACCTTCCACTAGAGCAGGTTGCTCCAACCTGGCCTTGAACACTGCCAGGGATGGGGCAGCCACAGCTTCTCTGGGCAACCCATGTCTCGTCAACTTGTCTAATTAGAAGCTCAAGCCTGAAAACTTAACTCGGGAAAACTTAATTCAGCAAAACTCCTCCAGCGTCTCCAGTGGGACACCTGAACTGGGGGACCCCAACTGTTGTGCTCAGCAGGTTGACAATACACTGCATTACCAGGTAGCACAGATTGCTTTGCCTTTACTTCTACATCAAGTTTAATTACGATGACGAAAACGACATCAGCAACAAAACGGAGCCAAACTGCTGGGTCCATTCTTCTTGCACACACTAACTATCACAAATTAACCGGTGGATTGTGTTGTGCTCTGGGTATTGTCATGCATATGAAGAAAAACAACTCGCTTTCCAATTTCCTCATGCAAATATAGACCGAATTGTTCCGACAGAGAATATATTTTGCCATCTCAGTGGTTCTGCAGAAGATAAGAGGAACTGCAAAAGTTTTGCAATTTGTAAGCTGGCAGCTTATTAAATAAATAAGTACAAGCATCACCCTGCAAAACCAAGTGTTTAAATAACATTACAAGTAAACTGTCAAGGTCAGCAAACATTTAAACAATCTCAGATTCCTTTTGCCTTGCCGCTATAATTTATGGGTTGATTTCCTTTTCAAAGAAGTTTCTTGATACAGCCCCAAACTCTGGTGGAACATTAAGAAAACAATAACAAGACTTTGCAGCCCAAATGCTGCTGCCAGGTCTCTGCATTCACGAGCCAGTGCCTGCCCCAGCACAGCAACTCCAGCTTCTGGGAAGCTGTACTCTTGCCCAGTAATTGGATTAAGCCAGAAAAAGGCACGCAGACCAGAGCTCTGTGTGCGACACCCACCACTAGAAGAAATAAACCTCTGTAGAGACTCAGGAAAGCCAAAGGAAAGGAAAAGAAAAAGGCAACTCAGTCGTGAACGTTGAGGACCAGCCATTATTTCTACCTTTTCAGGATTAAACAAAAGCTCGAGAACAATTATACAAAAGCCTGGGCTCTCCTCCCAGTCTCAGTATGTGTTCATCTCCATGGCTCCGATTTTCAACCCTTTCCCTTTTATTCCACATTCCAGAGAAGCTCCTGCTCACAAGAGTTACCTCCATGCCCACGTAGCTTGTGTGAAGCCTGAACTGCGCAGCTTGCTGCCTGGATACCCCTTTGACAGGCACATTTTCATGGTGCCACCTACAACTATGGACAATGTTGCCATCAAACACCAACCACAGCCATCCTTCCACCTCTGTGTGGCCTGGCTATGGAGGAGAGAGCCAGACGATTTCCACACTCACCGCTAACACCTCTAGAGTCAAATCTCCATTGCTGAGGACAGCAACAGGGGCCAAAGCCCCAGAGGAGGGACATCGACCTATCAGGCCAGGAAAGGAGCTGTTCCATCACACCACCTCTCCTTCTTCAAACTCAACTCCTTCCAGACCAACCTAACCATGCCCACCTAACATCCTATTAGAGCTCAGTAAGAAAGTACTTCCCTTTTCTCCTTGGTTATGTGCTCAGCAGCTCTGGCACACTAGAAATAAATAGATGTCATTATTAGTAACAGCCCCAGGGGATTCATCACGAGGGAGCAAACACTGACCACACACAGCAAGCAGCGAGGGAGTAGGAGGTAGGTTTCAACAGAGCAGCTGTCAACCCACCCTGTTGGTTTGCCGGGGACTAAAAGCATGTAATTCCCAAGTTCTGCACGCTGCAGAAGTCATCATTTGGAAGTTGTTGCTCTGCAGTGGCTTGACAGTGTAACAATACAAAATAAATCTATTCATGCTGCTTTGGCGAGACTGAATCCCGGGAATGCGCCGCAACAGCAGAGAGCAGTGATAAGTTCTTGTAACTTACAGCAGCTCGGTGCTGTCCTCATTACCATACATTATCTTACTGCACACACGAGAAACCTTTCCAATGGACTTCACTGTTGCTGAGCTTTTATTCCTTCCTCAGTGTTAAAGCTGAAAGCACTTTGTGCAACCTCAAAGCTTCCCTGACACTGGCGGGTTTGAAGTGCTTGGAAGCTGCAGCGCTTTTGCCCGTTCTCTGGCCACTGCATTGGTGTTAGCAGCGGTTTCTGGAGTCTTCTAAAGAGGGTTCATGGCTGGGTTTTGTGCTCTGTAATGCACAGGAACTTAGCACATCATCTCCTGCCAGTCTCACCATGCTGGCCGACACAGGGCAGGGCTTTGTAGCAGGACGGTGGTTAAAAGGAGGAGGAGAAACTCCTGCATTAACAGCAAAAGCAAAACCAAGACAAATTCACCGACTCCAAAAATGAGGCACCAAATTAATCAAAGTGGACAGGGAAGGGAACAGTGTTCTGCCTATCAGTGGGATCTTGGATGCACCGCTGTTGATGAGAAAAGACAGCAAGACATCTTCATTTCACCTGCTGACACTCATGGAGACAGATGCAGCATGTGTCAGCGTGTATGGACTTGCACCCAGATAACACAGAGACCAATAAAGATGCACCCAGGCTGTTAGCAATGCCCACCTGATGTAATTTCTGGCCACGTCTCCTGCAGCTCGTGTCAAATGGAGCTCCGGAAGCGTGTGTCCATGCCCACTGCTTCACCCGGCATCCAAGCCCTACTCTGTTGACTAAAGCAAATGTGCAATGCTTTACAGCCACTGGAGATCTCAACTTACAGCCATACCCAGCAGCAGGCAGGCACATACACACATTTAGCTGTAGGGCCTTTATAGACATAAAAGTGTTGGCTTTTAAAAGCTGTCCCTGGTTTTCCAGCTCCGGAAAGCTGCTCTTTGAGGATGCTGTACTGAGTTGAAACATGACAGGGGGTTGGAACTAGGTGATCTTTAAGGTCCCTTCCAACCCAAACAAGTCTGTGATTCTATGATTACAAACTTTTATCCACCTGGAACAGAAGACTTCTGGTTTATTTCCTTGCACCTAAAACAGCCAGCAGGATGCAGACTTGGTGTTCAAGTGCTTCTCCCAAGTCAGAGAGGTTAAATTAAGTTGCATTTTCCTCTCTATTCCAGCCAGGCTTGAAATCACCCTGCCAAAACCCACAGTACCACAGGCTGGGAAAATCTAATCCTAATTCCCCCACCCTCCAAAACCAAGCTGGAAAACGCAATGCTACTCACACTTTGCACATGAGCAAACTCTGCAGCTCTCAATCCCCCAGTCTCCTGAGTTTCTGTCCAACGCACATCCAAGGTTTGCATTTCCCTGGATTTTAGCTGAATGATGCCTCCTGTCTCTTGGTTAGGGAATCAGCACATGGGTAGCAATTCCCAATTTATTCCTATAGCTGGATGCTCAGTAAGCAGGCGACAGCCGTAAGCGGTTCTTGACAGGCGCTTGGAAATCTAATGCGCCACGGGTTGTGTTCCCTTCCTCTTAATAGGATGCAAAGCTCCGTTTTCAAAAGAATATGCTAACATTTTAAGCTCTTTTTGTTAGTATAAATGATAATGTAGTCAACGCAAGGGCCTCATCTCTCCTTGAAGTGAATATAATTCCTATTCACCTTAACACGTATGCATCAGGCTTGAGAATAAACCTTAGACAAGCTCTTCTTGAGTGGGCTTCATTGAAGGTTTTGCTCCCAGAGAGGAGCTGTCCTCAACTGGATAAGCACAGGATGGACTCGAGACCTCTTAAAATTGTACAGGCTAATACAGCTTTTATTGTTCCTTTAGTGAAGGACAAAATGGAATCTTTTAGTCTTGGGAAAATTATTTTCTAGAGGAAAGATGCAATAAATAATGTGCCTGAAGTAGAGAGGTCAGGGTGCTGAGCAAGAGGTGAGGAGACCTTTGCCATGGGCAAACTGCAGAGACAGTGCAGTGTAAAGCCATAAGAAACAAAAGCCATGGGTCTTTAGGGGCATGGACCTCTCCAGGCCCCTTCATTATCATTATTGAGGCTTGTGGTGCTTATTCATGCTTAAGGAGCAGGATTACCTCCAGGTACATCATCCCCTCTCATATAAATTCATCCTGCTGTGTCTATAAAACATTCACAGAAAAACTAGACAAGTAGCACTCAGATATGGCAAGAGAGGAGGCATAGAAACCCTACAGGTTTTTCCGCTTGTGAGGTTTATGAAACCTCTGTTCTCCTTGTTTTCAGCGCACGGGTTCCTCATCACACCTGGTTTACATACAACCCACTGACAGATTCAGAAACAAACACGTCTCGCTGTTACCGGATTACAAAGGAAGGATCAATTCCATCCTGTCAATCCCTCCGTTTCATTAGCGACTGATTGGGAGGCATCAAATCCTGTCTTCCACGAGTCAGACCCGTAAACAAGACAACATTGTTTAAAGAAAAGGAGGCAGAAAAGACAAAACCAACTGCCAGGTGCCAGAGATTGCTACGGGGCTGCAGCATGAATAACAATATGGGGAATAATTGGGCTGTTCCTGTTGGCGATGAAACCAGAGCCCTGGCAAAAAAGATTTCCCAAAGTTATTAGCAACCCTCAAAGATATTTTCCCTTATGGGATGAGATGGAAAGAGGAAAGGGGAATCATTGGGAAAAACTTCCTTCCCCCCTAAATTTCTGATAGAACCTCACCATTTCAAAAGGTGCTGGGTTCCTTGTGGAGGACTAGACTCGCCCGTGTTTTTTCCTAATGCACCAACTGTCAATTCAGTTCCTTTCACGGAGATTAGAATTCATTTGTAAAAGGAAAAAAAAGGAAAAGAAATAAAAGGAAAGAAGAAAAAGAAAAGAACAGGTATCTAATTGGCAACTCGATTCTTCATGAAACAAAGACACGGACTCGTGCAAAGAAGAATAGGGAGAGCTGTTTTGATATCTGAATTTTAATGACTCCATGGCATCCCTATTTGTTATGTATCTGCTTTCGAAATGTCACGGCTGGCTCGAGTGGTAATTACTGAATTTCAACATTTATAGAAAAGCAGCACATACAGTATGGAGATAATTGCCCAGTTGGATAGTTATGAAGGATGCAGGTTCCCCCCCGCCCTCCTGCCTCCTTCTGTGACTACGGAATTTCAGTAATTATCACTAGAGCCACTTGTTAAAGAATCAGAAAGCAGGTAAACAACAAACACCAGTGTGGTTTATTCATTAGAATTCAAAAAACACATCAGCACCCTCATCTTCACATTACAAACTGCTGCATCTTACACAAAGCGGAGGCATTATGCTACGCCAGCGTTTAACGTTGCTGTACACCATACAACAAGACATCTTCCTGATGGGAACTCTTATGTAGTAAACGCTATGGTGTGGCATTTGCAGGTTAAAGAATCGATTGGTACTGATGTTATAACATCAGTGATGATTAGACTACACATCATAAAGGCTTGGGGTGGGTCGGACCCATGCACAAAGCAAGGACCAACCATGAACCGTGGCTGCAGCTCCACATCAAGATGCTCCAACACATTTTGGGGGTTTGCTGGTGGTGTCCTGGCTTAAACTATGCATTTTCTATAGGTAGATTCTCTCTCAAAATACTCCCATAAATGAAAAAATCACAATGGAAAGGGCAGCTCAGCTCCCACGTGTACCACTGTCCACCCTTCACAGCACAACTGTCCTCTTCTCTTTGTAGGAAACACAATCTCCACCTCACAGACAGGAAAATCAAGACACATAGAGGTAAAAAACCCCTCTCAATTTCTCACAGCGCATCACTACAGCGCCGTTACATTCCACATCTCATGCATGCAGCACCCCAAGAGTCACGGCAGCTTTCAAAGCAGAGACAAAACCGTTGGCTCGGCGCAGAATTCAGGTTCAGCTTCAAACAGCCCGAGGTTTTGAGTTTTCAAATCACAGGAGTTTGTTGTGTTCTTATCTTTAATCAAAGCAGTGTACAAAGGAAACTCACCTGCTTAGAAGTAGGGAAGTGTTAGAAGTAGGGGGCAGGGGGTTGGGAAGGTAAACACACAAGTGTATAATTAAAGGAGCAAAGACGGTTAATGATGGAGAATCTGCTGGCTTTTACATAAACAGTAGAGGGAAAGACCATTATATATACACAGGAGATAAGTGGGTACAGCATAGATAAGAGTGACAGAGGGAAATTGGAGGCAGAAGAGGATAAAAGGCTGACATCGACACTTACAATATTTACTTTTGCATCTGTGTTCGCAAATGAAGAGGATGAGGATTTGCTGAAGTCAGGGATCAAATCCCCAGGGAGAAGAGAAGAAGAATTAGGGAGTGCGCAGATAACAAGAAATGGTCAATAAAAGCTTAAAGGAACTTAAAACTGACACCAAGCATTAGGGACCAGACGGTAACGGGGGCACAAGGGATTTAACAAACAGGGGAAGCAATGGCAAAGCAGGACTTTGGTCTCAGAGATCTCCCTTAAGATGGGGAGCAGAGTGTACGAGCAGTTGGACATTTACACAACCACCACCAGACCCTGTTACTCCAGCAGCTCTTTCCCAGTGTTGCTACCGACAGTTGGGTTGATTATCTAAGTTGCTGCAGCAATGTTGGTTTATTTTCTGTGTGAAAAGCCACTGATTTCATTGCTCAGAGAGCTCCTCTTAAAATGCTCTTCCCATCTTTATTTGTACTATTCGAGGCACAGCCTCTCCAGAAGAAAAACCAAGATCTGGCGGTTTGCAGATGGCTTGAGACTCACATCTTATATATCTTTCCAAAAAATCAGCCCTGACCCTGCTTTCTGAAGCCATCACTCAAAGTGACAGTTGGTTGTAATTAAATCAATCTTTATTTAGGACCAAGTGTAAGCTTAACTTAAAGCCCCCTCCAAAACCACTACATATGACCCATCACGAACAATGGAGGGGTAGTCCTCAATCAAAATCTTAATGCATGCTGGGGATACATAGAAAGAAATCAGCTGCCCATCGACTGGAAGAAGAGTCTTTGGAAGCCGATTTTTAAGAGGAAGGAAAGGCTTGAAAACGCCCAGGTTCATTAAGAATAGTCACCGAGATCTCATGAAAAGCAGATCAATCCTTATTAACTTCTTAGAAGTCTTTGAAGAGATTACTTGACTCATTGGACAAGCGAGCAGCAATTGGCATGCACCTCTCGGCCAGCCTGGGAGCATTTGACAAAGCCCAGCCCATGAGGCTAATACTAATGGTGAGCCTCTGAAGCACCTCATGATGAAGAAAGTGAGAAAGTCAGATGAAAGGTGCAAGAAAGAAGATGCACAAGGACATCTCACGGGTCTGGGACTGCCTCTGATATACTGCAGGGGGCTCACTAGGACATAGGTGAGAAGGAGCAGGTTTTATAGCCTATGCTGCCCACAGCTCACAGGATGATTTAACTGCTTTACAGTCTGGCCTAGACACACATTTGTACGGTAACACTGAGCTTTGCCCATTTTATTTTACCTCCCAGCCTTCTGTCTAACCACAGCTCAGTTCTGCCAGGACTGAGCACCCTGCTTCTGCTGGTGTGACAGCTAAAACTTCTCTTGGAGCCAAGAAAACACTGACAGAAAGCCTGAATTTGTAATGTTACATGTACTAAGCAGGACTCTAAATATGGACGTCCTTCTCCGTCATCTTGCAATGATGATGAAGCAACCCATGATATCTTGGAATATGCCCCATTGCTACTCCAGAAGGAACAGGGAGTGGGTAGGTAATAATCAAACAACACTGCAGAAACTTCCTATCGCTGCGCCATCCTTCGGGAGGAATGCCATCCGGGTGAAGCAGCCAAAGGAGATAATGAGGTGTGCAGCGGGTAAGAATGGGAGCCAGCCAGGCAAGCGGAGGAAGCCTCTTCCTATCATTTGTCATTGGCAAAATTGATTTTGCCACCAGCCTCTCCCTCACTTACGCATTCATCCCAATTAAGGAGTGGCAACCGATCTCCTCCAGGAACGAAAGCATCCCAATTTTCAGGCAGGATGAAGCAGCTTTGCCTCTCAACTACTGCAGCTGTTGGAGGAGAAGCCCTTGCCCACCTCAGGTCCGGTTTCTTCCATACAAGAAGACCATTTCTTACATCCCCAGAATGATTTTTTGTTCTTGAGTGGACAAGATGAGCTCATACCTTTCCGCCTCCTATGGTGCAGCTGCATGCAATATGCCCACACCCTGCAGAGAGGACGATGCTCCAACCACAACCCCCTTTAGATAGCTATGAATGCCCAGACTATGTTTTCCCATGCAGGTGGTGTATAAACTGCAGTGTGACAGTGGCGGGTGCAGGATGGGATAAAGGAAAACCAAGATCCATGCAACTTATTAACTTGACTTTGTAAGATACGTCCCTATAAACACCCCTTGGAGATGCGCTGCAAGCTCAGCTCTTACTAGACAACAGAGACGCCCTCTCTCCCGCCTGAATAAATACCCTAATCACAGGAAAAGCTGCAATCAGAGCTTACAACAATTCCCCAACACAAATCCATACGACGCTACATTAATGCTCGCAGTGTGACTTGTTATCCACAAAGGAAATACTGCTGTGTGATAATGAAGGCATTCGATTGGGATTTCTAGATGAGCAACAAGAACTGCCTGGTTACTAGAGCATGACACTCGAGGCCGGGATGAATAAGATGTTGATTGCTAAGATGAGGCTAAAGTCACTCGTGGCTCCACTTAGGAGCCTCTACTTGCTCCCTACAAGTGACCAGGATGACCACAAAGCCACGGCAGGGGGCATCTCCCCAAAGTGCAGTAGAGGGGGGGAATCCCTCCCTCGATGTGTTGCTCACGCTGCTGGGGATGCAGCCCAACACATGGGGGGTTCTGGGCTCAAGCTCACACTGCTGGGTCATGGTGGGCTTCTCAACAACCAACACCCCCAAGCCCTGCTCCTCAGGGCTGCATTACCACCAATGCCACAAAACACAAAGAGGTCATGGAAGGTAGCAAAGTAAAAGTTACTCATTGCAGGTGGACCATCATCTTGAGTAACTGAGGTAGGAAAAGGGCCTCTTTTTACCCATTCCCCTAGCAAGAGGACCAGCTCACCTCTACAGGCTTGCAGGCAAGCACTGCTATATTTTCCCTCTGCTTAGGATTCTTCACTAAACCACAGCATGTTTCTGCCAGCACAGGGTCACAATTACACTGCACAGCCTCATTGTCTTTGCGAGAACAGCGCGATCCCTGCAACAAAGGCGCTTTTTCCCACTTGGAGTCAAATTATGGAAATACCTTGTTTTGCTTGACGAGAGGGGGCGAGGCTGGGAGAGGGGATGGCATCGCGCGGCTTGACCTCCTCGCTGCTGGCTGCAGCTGCACGTTGAACGCAGCCCTGCCTACGCACCAGCGAGCATCAGTGTTTCATCTCACCTTCCTGGCTTGGGATGGAAATAAAGCTTGAAGACAAGGCTGAAAAAAGGCTAATCATTCTCTTGGCAGCTGGAGTCCAGGCTGGAAGCCTTATTTTATTGTTCTCCTACTACCTTTTGCTTGTCAGGAAAGAAAAAAAACGTCAGAGAAGTTTGAAAACCCTCTTGTTTTCATGTTCTTTGGCAGGGAAAGAAGTGAACTTTCATCTTCCCTCAACACTGATTTTAGGTTAGCTTTGCCAGGGCAATTCAGCTCACCCCAAAAAAAACGTGTGTGTGTGTATGTATACGTATATAACCATCATTAGCAGGGAAGAATCTGGGGCTGAGTGAAAGCAGATGAAGAGAGCAGTACTTCTCCAGGCAACCATCTGCCACCCACAGGCTTTCCTTACTTTCTGTGCACAGATGAAAAACATTCTAAGCACCCGAGGGACATGTTTGGAGACAGTTTCCCTTCTCTGCCTATAAAACAGGAACGCACCTCCCCAAAACACCAGCTCACTTCTATCTGTGTGTGTGTGTGTCAGCTTCCAGGGTGGTGAGACACTGGCACAGGGTGCCCAGAGAAGCTGTGGCTGCCCCATCCCTGGCAGTGTTCAAGGCCAGGTTGGACACAGGGGCTTGGAGCAACCTGCTCTAGTGGAAGGTGTCCCTGCCCGTGGCAGGGGGTTGGAACTGGATGAGCTTTAAGGTCCCTTCCAACAGAAACCTTTGTATGATTCCATGACTTTGGGTAGCTTGGGAAGAAATCAGAGGTTTATATGAGTGAAGGAGGGTGAGTGAGGGCAGTTGATGCTAAAAGGGATGAGCAGTTTGGGACAGATTAAAAACTTCAAGCTTCAGGTCTTAAAGCAGTTTCTAGCAATTAAAAGTTAGGACAGGACCTGGCTGGAGGGTAGATGACCCCCAGATCTGCCGGCTGCAGGATTTTCTTCCATCTTCCTCATAAATACCTAACACTGGCCACAGGGGCAGCTCCTTGAGACCGCTCTAACCAGCAGCAATTGCCACCCTCTTTGGCAGCAAGAGGGCCAAGAGGACCATCATCACCATCCACTAGCCCAGTCCCAATGGACTGACCACAGTGAAGCAGCTTTAAAATGATCCCAATCTCTCCAAATGCTACACAACAGAGGAATATTGCTAATACATTAGATTCGCATGGCTACGCGAGGTAAAATATTGCACCTGCAACATAATGGATGTCTCATATGATTAGCTCTAAAAAGCCTTGAGCTTTTTAAGGAAGAGCTGATGGGGGCTCAGCCCCATAAACCTGTAGGTGCTTTCCTCACTCCCCCTCCTTTTATTTTTAATATCATCACTTCTCTAAAAATAAAATCAACTTGACACTGATTAAAGCTGAAAAACCCCACCAGAGAAGCCTCTCTGTGTGCCTGACTCCAGGGCCCCTTGATCAAATTGTTTTCCTTCCCCCCACTGATCCCCAGGAACTCCTCTGCTCTGCCCGGAGGGGACAGGGCTGGAAATGGAAGCACCAGTTTGCCCCTGGCATAGGAGCTGTCAGAGCACCATCAGTTCTGTGCCGCCTGCTCTTCGGGAATGCTTTGGAAATGGAAATGAAAGATTTCATTCCTGCTCTCTTCCCCCTGCCAAGCCTGTAATAAGGTGGAGATGGAAAGTGCCAGGGATGGAGGAAAATAGGTGACAGCGTTGGAGCTAAACCAGCCTTAGGATGAGCAGGGAGCATCTCTGAAGGAATGCCTGCCCCTGCCCCTTGCGATAAGGGGCAGTTAATGAAAACGGTGCAGCTATTCCTCCTGCATGAAATGACTCCTGCCTCAATTCACAAGTATTTGAGCCCAGATGGAGCAGGATGATTATCTGCCATAAAGATCACTGCTGCCTTCACCTGCAAAAAGAAAACCCTGCCTGGTTTCACCCCTTCCCTCTCCTTCCTGAGTACATCCCAGCTTTTTAGGCTTCACCAGGTCCTTCTTTCGAGGCTGATCAAGCTTGGCTTGTAAACCAGGTGAGGAGCTGCAGCAGTTGCTGCTTTACGAGCTCAGGCCTGCAGCATCCTTAGGAGGTTAGGGCAGAGAGAGGAAAAACACATTCTGCTGCCAGTGGAAACCAAGTTATCCCCCAGCCAACACGCAAAACCCACTCATGAATTAATCACCTCTTGCTAATCGCTCGCGCTTGATATCTATCATCGGCACGTTTCAGGAGATGAATCCTATCCCCAGCTTTTGCAGGCAGTTGCCAAGTCCCCGGAGCAGCTGCAAGTCTTCATTAATAACATTTTGGGGCTCTCTTTGTCTGGGCTGGAGCCTGCCGCTTCCCATCCTGCCCCCCAGTAAGCACGAGGCAGCATCGCTGCCGAAAACAGCATGCAAAAATGATGCTTGGAAATTGTAAATGAAACCAGATGTTAAGAAATGTCATTATCCAGCTACAGAAAATCACATCAATGTTTCTAAGGGATGGGTTTTGGAAGTTGGATGCTGCAAGGGATGCATTCACAATTAATGGAGAGGGTTCTCCTGCAGCCCTTCTGCAGGTGGTGGGGTGATGGGTTCATGGCTGCTGCCGCTCATGATGGACACGGAGGGAACTAGGTGTCAGGAATGAAGTCTGAGGGACTCCTGCATGCCAGCAAGCAGCAACCATGGCCATCCCTTCAAGCTGAGTGACCTCTATGGTCTTACAGCTTCGTACTGGTCTTGCAAACTCAAAGAGCCAGCTATTGCCTTCATACAAAGAGGAATTACTAAAGGATAAACAAGAGTACCCCGAATATATTGAGATAGAGAGGAAAAGCTGATAGGCACAGAACATGCTCCGTCTGCCATCCCCAAACCCACATGTGAGGGGCAGGTAGGATAGTACCAAGCTGCTGCTCTCAGACTGAACCTCCTACCAAGCCATCATTATACTCCTGGCCTGAACACACATCTGAAAGGCCAAGAGGGAGCCAAATCAATGCTCCCAGGCCACCAGGATGACTGGGCTTTGCTTTGGGGTGGGTTCATTCAGCAGAAAAAGAGGGTGGGTTAAAGCCCTGGCACCAGATGCTCGTAGGATACCGTACTATTAGCCAAAGGAAAAGCCACATTCCCAAGCCCCAGTGCTCAGGGAAAGGTTTCAATCTGGAGGAGCACTTTGCAGCTCCTGTTCACAGCCACCCTTGCAGGCAGCTTTGCTGTTTACAGCAACAACATCCTCATGCAATGGATCAGCTCCTTGTAGAGGTCAGCTCTCGCTTGTCAGGGCAGCTTGCTATTCTCCTCCCAGTGCTCAGAATGTCCCCACTTTCAATACACCAGTGCCTTTACAACATGCTTTATTAAGTCTACTGGTGTATTTCATTGTGCCCATGGAGCGATATCGCTTTTTAACAGGGAGCTGGGTGAATAGCATCCTCCTGCCATACACTAAGCATGCTTTGTTCTGGTCTGAATTACACCAAGCCAAAGCAGGGAATTCAGAGTTTAAAGCCACAAACACTGCCTTTAAATAAAGGTAATTCTTGTATGGATAGCCAGGAGCTGTCTCTTCCCACTGCAGTTACCCTGATAATAAGGATCTTTGCGTACTCTTATCAAGCCTCCCAGATGATTCGTTCGGAGCATCTCCAAAGAGTAGCCATTGGTCACAACATGCTGCTTTCCCCAGGCTTTGTTCCTTCCCTTCCCCACCAGTCACCTGCTTTGAAGGTCCATGTGAGGAGTAAGACCAGGTATACAGGATCCAAAAGCAAAAGGAGAAGAGGGACAAAACGAGGGGGCAGTGCAAGCAACTGCTGAAACAGGAGCATCACATCTAGAGCATGACTCTGGCGGCCTCACCACAACACACTTCCCTCTGCTATCTTCCAACCACCAGCAGCTTTTTCTCTTCCTTCTTGCAAGTCAAAAAAGCTGGGAAATTGAGGAACAGAGGAAAAATATTTGCTCGTTATCCAACCAATTAGTTGATGGTAAAGACAGCAAACAGCAGCTAAGTCTCCTAAGCACCACATTTCTCTTTTAAGTGCTGTAAGCAAGCTAATGACTCTGCAGAGCGCTGGGAAAAAAGCTTGTAAGCTGCAGCGATTTTGAAACTGTGAAAAGAATCTAGAACTCTGGGGTTTTTTGGTCTGAAAAGCAGCAATGGAAATGTCTCCATCTGGGCTACTGAGCTTTGGGAAAGACAACCCAAGAAGCTTTCCTCCTAGTGCATCGTGTACACCTTTTCACACCATACCTGTTACTTCAGGGGTGCATCGATATTCCTGAGGGAACACGACCATCAATATCCCTATGGACACAGATGGGGTCCTCCCACTCCCCCGCTCCATCTCAGAGTGGGAGGTAAGTGAAAATACACTTCACACCCACCAAACTCCTGAGGATGCATCTGTCTGAAGGGTTGAAAAACACCCCGTGGGCTTTGGCCCACCTAATTCACAGTAGGAAAATTGCTTTGGGGTCATTACTGGTTATTCAAGGTGGGGAAAAGCTTCATTACCAGGTTCAGCTTTGATACTACAAACCCACAGGCTTGGACCAAAATGTACACCCGGCACTAACGCTGTCATAATCCTGATGGCTTTGTATCACGGGTGTCATAGAGAATTCAAATTATTTATTTCACTATCCCCACATCCCTCCCAAGCTGCTTCTGTCCCAAAATTGCCTCTTACATTTTCTGTATACAGATAATAATAACTAAAATAACCTTACGGATGGATATCGCAAACCTGTAAGGTAATAAGAGGCAATGACTCTAGTGACTGAAATGAAGAAGACAGTTAATGAAATAGAGATGCCTACCAACATGTTTTAAGTCAATTCACAGAGGCAATTTAAACAGCCAATCCTGTCATCATGTTTAAAATATGTCAATTCCGCTACTTTTTCCCCATTTCCCTTTTGGCTCTGTTTCCTTTGCTTTTCCCTTTTGGTTTTAAAGATAAATCAACAAAACAAACAGAAAATAAGGAAAAAAAATCACCTTTTTAGGCTCATAGCTCGAGCTTGCTGAAAGACAAAAGTCTACCAGGACACAAGTGAAGTAACTCCAATGACAGAGTGCCCTGGTTAGAAAATTCCTAATAAATCACCAAACCCAATTGCTGCTCCTATGCCACGTTTGACAAATTGGAAATAAATAGCATCAATTGCAAGGGAGCCAGGAGAGACCAGTTCAATATTTTCTCCCTAATACATCTACAGGTGGAGTGCGTGGAGGGGGAAATCTGTTTATTTATTTATTTCTAACACTGATCAATAGCTTATTCTTCTTCAGTACAGCACACTCAGTGATAGTTAGTTAATATTCAGCCTCTCACGTTATGGATGTGCATGCACGCACACAGCATTTCTCTTGTCCTGTGCCCTGTGAGCATCGTGTCATTCACACGCACACAATAATAAGCTACTGAAGTGATTTCAAAACTGAAGTTCTTAGTGTCTCCTCCACACACATGCTCTCCAACGCACACTCCTTCATCTAAGCTCCCTTCAAAACCATCAGTAAAGCCGATTTCTCCTCCAGCATTTGTTTTTGAGGTGTGTTTTTTCTTCAACTGTGTGGTATTACAAGGGGGAATGGCTTTAAAGCCTCAAGCTGCACCAGGGGAGGTTTAGACTGGATATTAGGAACATTTCCTTCCCCAAAGGGTGGTCAGGCATTGGAACAGGCTGCCCACATCCCTGGAAGTGTTCACAAACCATGTAGGTGAGGTCCTTCGTGACATAAGTTAGTGTTTGCCTTGGCAGTGCGGGGGAACGGTTGGACTTGATGATCTTAAAGGTCTTTTCCAGCCTGGTTGATTCTATGAAATCCTAACCCCATTCCAGGGAAATTAAAGACTTTGGCAACCCCAAATCAAGCCTATGGGGAGAGAACTGCAAAAACTTGCTAGCTTTGGCATTACCATGATTCATGCTTTGCCATGGCCCTGCTGAAAAGCTGTGCCTCCTCCATCAAGAGAAGCATCGTTCAGAGCCACCGAATCCCCGGCAACAAGCCCATGCAATTGTGTTTGTGTCTCTGCTCAGGGTAAGAAATTAGTTATCTGTCTAAAACAAGCAGGCAGTTTCAAATGCTGTATTTGTGTAATTTGCATGCCTCAATAATGTTTTATGTATTACGCTACTTATAAGCTAAAATGTACATGCACACTCCTGCAAATTTAGGTAAATTATGAATAAATTAAATCTTATCTAAATAAACAAGTGTCTTTTTGAGCAGAAATGCAAGCTGTCATGAATATTTAAGTGGACAAGGATAAATCCTCTTCACACAGTGTTACTTCAAAGAGGATTTCAGAGCTTCCTGATTTTTAGTTAGGGGAAAGTAAAGGAAAGAAAAGAGGACGGGAAGGAAACCTCAGGCCCAGCTATTCTCAGGGGAAATCGCTATTGAGGAATCTGGGGAGAGGCAGCAAAAGCTCTTTTTCTGGAGGCCTGAGAGGGCTTTTGTTGTTGTTTTCTACCAAAGGAAGCCTTTAAGATAGGGTCTGCAGGAAGGGAACTGGAGCAGAGCCCTGCAGAAAACCAATGCTGGGGAGACAGAGAAGCTTTGAGGGCAGAGTCAGCATCATGCACCATCAATGGGGACCCACTCTTCGCCTGGTGCAGCATTGAACAAGGACTCTGGGCAACCCCTGGGTTCACTTCTCTCAACTGCACATGGGAGATAAACATGCAAATAAGATAGGGAATAAGAGCTGGAGATCATCTATCTTATCTCCCTGCCAGAGCCAGATCCCTCCTAATTGCTCCTGCGTTGCTGCTTAGCCCTGGTCTCACCCATGGCACCAGGGGGCAATGGAAGGCTTAATTAACTGAAGTCTGTAAAGAGCTCCGAGATCCTCAGATAAAAGGTGTTATGGAAGGGTGGAGTGTTATCAGCTGGAAATAAACCCTGGATAATCTTCTCTCATCCAGAACTAGATGTCTCTTAATAATACCCCTCCGGCATTGCGGCGGTCCTGATTAAACCCCATCTGGTGCTCCAGCAGGAATTGTGCAGGAAACAAGAGAGCCAGGAGTCCAGACAGCAGCTCTCATTTACTAATATATTATGGAATGTGTCTATACTCCCCTCACTGACTTGAACCTGGAAGTCTTAACTCCTTCCATGGCCCACGAATTCCCCATAGGGCTCAAAGGATGGAGATGGGGATGCAGAGGACGAAAAACAATTTGTGATGTTCAGCTGGTGAGAGAACCATCACTGAGCCATCAACCTGTTACTGGCACAACGGAATAGAAGAATATTAGTTTACATGTTGTTGGGAAATGACTGAGGGAGAAACACTCCAGGTACCCTCAGCCCAGCTCCCACGTAAAACACAGCTCCATTTCTCAATAGAGAACACTCTTGCTGATGAGCCTTGAATGTCCTCATCGAGACAAAATGGGCACAATGAAACAAGCTGATGCTTCCAAGGGAGTCTCTCCCAACATCTGTTTGTGCTTGGGATTGCCCTGACCCAGGTTTGGGACCTTGCACTTGCCCTTTTCACCTTTCCCAAGCAGCAGGCACCCCACCAGTGTGTGAGCCTCCAGCACTTATTCACCTGTATGTCACTAAGGCAGTTTAAAGAAAAACAGTCAGCAGGGACAGACTAAAAACACCCCTAATGAGCCATTGCAAAACACAAGGGGGTTGCATATGTTAAGAGAGCACATACAGCAGGGTTATCATTTAAAGGTGTAAAACAGGCAAGCTGGCTTAATAATTAATGCAGGTGTTATTAGGAAATAATGGCATCAGCACTGGAACTTACAAAGCAGCTAATGCCGTTCCAGGCTGAGAAACAGCAACACCAAGACACTTAATGTACTGCAAAAGATGTTGCTACAAGCACAGCTCAACTCCCAGGATGGGACCAGCATCCTGCAGTAAAGCATCCCACCAGATAACCCCTTCCAAAACCACAGCTTCAAACCCTGCACTGTCCCCTCTCCACACTCTTCTTCCTCATCCCGCCTGCCCTTCACCAATGGGGTCGCTCATTCCCCTATCCACAGACAGGGATTTTGCTGTGGGAGGGAGCAGCAGTTGATGCAAACTGGCAAAACGGCAGTGGAGGGGCTGCAGAAAGCACTTCCCAAATGCATTGCTTCCCATTCTGCCCATACAGATGTTCTCATCTTGAAAGTCTTGAAAGGAACAGGGAGGAAAAAACAAGAGGGAAGAAAAGATCTTTCTTTAAGCTCTTTTGGCCTGTCAGATCTTCACCTTTAAATCAAAAGCAATTTTTGGAGTCATATGAGAGCAAAAAGGCTTGTGAAATTGGTGCAATTGGATCTATTATTTCTCTTTTCAGTGCCTTCTGCATTTTTCTAAGTTACATGGATTAGTTTGGCCCGAGACCAAGGCACTGGATAACAAAACCAGAGACCCTTGTCTCAGCTCAGCATCAAGTTTTGCCCTTCCTGAAGGATCTGCAGGACTCATTTACCAAAGGTACTTCGTGGGCTCCCACCTGTGCTGCTTCACTTGCACACTAATGAATTAGTCCCAGTACTCCTTCAGGCCCTGGGGAAACCATCTCATCCTCGTTCCAGCTCAGTTCTCTGTGAAAGCATAATTAAAGTTCTAGCAGGGGATTTTAGCCCAGAATCCTTCCCCTTGGTACCCGGTTGCTGTCATCCCTATGAGATCACAGCATGTGCCTGGTAACAGCAGCTCAGAGCAAGCACTGCAATCCCTTGCCTTGTGACCAAGCAGCTGTCAGGACACCCTAGGAGAGGATCCTACAAGCAAGGAGGAGGATTTTGCTCAGCAGGTCCATCCCCCAAAGGGAAAACAAATTGTTGTGGTTACCAGAGCTATGTCTATGCCTCTAAACTTCTCACTCCTCATGGAAGGTAACTCTGACATCCCCAGCACAAGAGCTGCCCTATCCCTGGCAGCATTCAAGGCTGGGTTGGATGGGGCTTGGAGAAACCTGCACTAGTGGAAGGTGTCCCCACGGCAGGGAGTTGGAAGTGGATGAGCTTTAAGGCCCCTTCCAACCCAAACCGGTCTGGAATGCTATGATCCTCCATTAACTCCTCCTTACAGAGGAGGTACCGGGGCTGGCAGTGGTGGGTTTGCTCCCTTTGGAGCTCTGTGAGCCACCTCTCCATGCAGCACTGGTAATTTCCATCCCTAAGCCCCGAGGAAGAGCAGTTTGATAGTAAAAATGCTGATGCAGTCATAGCAAGCATAGTGCATGGCAGAGCGGTATGTGTAAGGGGCTCTCTGGAAAGCTGTTTAGATAGCTTCTGCTTACCCTGCTTTGTCCCCCCATGACATTTAATCAATCAAGCCAAGTTGGAAGCAAGCTTGGGAGGGGGGGAAAACAGAAAACCCACCCATAAAAGTGTCCCATTTACCTTCCTCATAGCTTCCAACAAAACCAAATTTACAGCAGAGGGAGGGAAGGCGAGGGAAGATGAATGAAATTGCCTAAGAGAGGGAAATGAGCAACACCCCAAAAGCAATGCCTTTATTTAAAAATACAGAGTTGAGAAGTCTAATCACAGAGCACTCAGCTGTGAGGCCTATCCATTATCAAGAGACTGACAACACATACTAGTAGCCAGTCTGGGAACATTACTTAATAAATCAAAGCTGACAAGCGCTCCCAAACTGATATAAAAACGCTCTTTAATGTCTGTGACCTGCATAAGTTTTATTCATTTTACTTTCTAAAATAATAGATGAATAACAATCGAAAACAATCTATTCTCCTCAAGTAGGAGTCGTACATCTTTATTTTTCAAGTGGTTAGGGTTATGGAAGAAATAAAAAAGGCCCTTGTTGAGGAGGCATGGGGCAGAAGGGTGGGTGCATGCCATGGGTGTCTATCAGGTAGGAGCAGGCACCTTGTAGGTGAATTACTGGCAGTGTTCAAGGCCAGGTTGGATGGGGCTTGGAGCAACCTGCTCTAGTGGAAGGTGTCCCTGCCTGTAGCTGTAAGGATGAGCTTTAAGGTCCCTTCCACTCCAAACCATTCTATGATCCTAAATTATGTGCAACCTAAAGAGGGAAGGGATACATCCAAGATTTACAGAAGAGCAGAGCTGCAACAGGTTTAGTTCAGCAGATTTTCTTAACATCTTAGGGACTAGCCCTCACGCTTATTTTATTCTATGAACTTCCAACTGAACCAACTTTCTGGTGATGAAAAGGACCAATGGAGAATGATATCCTGCCTGTTTACATTTCTGTGTCCTCATGTTTGCTTAAGTCTAGGAGCAGCAACACCATAACCCTGACAAGAGCATCTTTCATCACAGCACCTATAAACATTAATCATTCCCCTCTCTTTATACGTGGTGAAAGTATTTGCAAGAGAAATCCCAGCCCTTTAGCAGCAACTGCTTCTGGAAGCACAGCTTTACCAGGAAGCCTTGAAAGAGCAGCCTGGCAGGAAACATCAGCAGGGAAAATTTTCTCTACCTATAAAGCGAGAAGAGTGATTGTGCTTTCATATGCCAGGAACAACAAGGATAAGCTTCTTAACAACTCTGGGATGCCCAGTGCTCCATTAAGACAAAGTCCCAGCAGACAGAGGGATCAGACTGAATGCAGGAGACCAGGAAACACACTGAGCTTAAAATAGCATGCAAAAGGAGAGGTTCATGATTCAGCAAGGTGTCCTGGGTCAAGCTTAGCCTTTGGGATGTTACATCCTGCCCTTCCACAAATCCTTCCATGATGAAACACTCCCTGTGCCTGTGAACACATGTAGGAACAGCAAAAAGATCACAGAAAAGAGCCAGACCTCTGGAAAACAGAGGAATTTTGCACTGAGGACCTCTGAGATGGATACACTGTGCAAATGGGGCATCATCAATTGGCTGCCTCCCTGCTGATCTGCAGCCCAGGAAATGAGGCTGCGCGATGACAGATGAGAAGCAGAGCTTTATTAAACATGATACCAGGAGGTATTTTACCTTCGAAACTCCCTCAATTATTGAGTTACTGAGTGTTTGCTCTGGCCAAGCAGAGCAGTGCTGGCTTTCCCTCCAACACGAGGCTTTCTGCAAAGCCAGAGCCAACCGGGAAGGGCTTGGGAAGCAGTTCTGGAAGTCTAACTTAGAGCATCTACATCTTTTATCTCATAGTGGGGGGAAAGGCACCGCAGCTCCTGTTTCAGTGCACGAGGTTAACTGAGGCAGGAAGAGTTTTATCCCAATCCTGTGCAATCCTACATAAGAAACAGGCATAATTTGCTTTATTTCTCATCCCTGAGAGTGCTCATCCTGATTTCCTAGCTACAGAACTGAGCGGGATACAGAAAACACCCGGGATAAGGAGTTTCAGAGCTACAAGAAAGTATTTGTGAGTGTCAACAGTGCCAAACGACTACTGGATTTTGCTTTGTTTTTTAAGATCCAAACATTTTAGCATCAGCACTTCTGCAATAAAGTAATTTGACATTTTAGAGATAAATTCCTTTGATGGAGCATTTTAAATTCAAATTACTCTGAAAACAGAACGCTAAAGCAAACACGAGTGTTAAATAGTCCCGAAACCCACAGATGAACATTTTGCATAGTTTTACAATGATCTGCTCTAAGTTTTGGTGGAAAACAAAGTGAAAATAAAAGTATTCTGACGCTTCTGGCACAGTTTGACCTGTGTTATCAGTTTTTTCCTCCAAAGCTTTTGGCTCTACCACAGAACTGATCCATTCTCTATTTAGAGACACTGACACAGTCAAACCTCTCGTGGTCAGCGCATACCCTTTGCCCAGGCATAAAAGAACCTATTTTCAGCCTGGTCCCATTAATACAGGCACAGACCCCCACCTCCACCTTCCACTCCAGACTTCTTCAATAGTAACATGAATATCAATAAAGCATTAATGAGTAATTTTCCCAGCTTCACCGGCTTTTACTGGAAATAAAACCTGACATCTCTTCTGTCATTGACTACCTCTCATCTCCCGGCCCGCCTGCGCTGACAGATAACCAATAGACCCTGGCATTCACTCGCCTCCCAAAATAGCAGGTTTTCACCATGGGCCTGAGGCTGTGTCTGGGCTTCAGTTCACACTTGGGCCAATCTCAAATGATCTGAATCCCAGCCAAGGAATAGTCAAAATCCTTTCCTTGTTTTTGTGAAGCAACTGCTTATTGTTGCCTTGAAACACAGGCAGTGGCCAGCACACCACTGGGTGCTGCTTGGAGGAGGACACAGGAGTAGGAGATGGAGAAACCTGTTCTATATTCATATTGAGGGAGGTTGCACAAACCAGGTTCAGAGAGGGGGTTCTCCCCTCCTACTCTGCTCTGTTGAGACCCTCCTGCAGTCCTGCATCCAGCTCTGGGGCCCCCAGGCAATCACCATTCTGACTCTATGATAAAACAAGTGAGGGGAAAAGATGCGTCTCAAGGCTTCCAAACGAGCAGCCAAGCCAGCACAAGAGACTGAAACACATATATATATGTATATACATTGCCAAGGCATGCATAACCAGACAGTGGTATTGACTAGCCAAGACCTCATCACACTGCTTGGATCTCCACCAGATCCCATCACCAGTCACTCTCGCAGCCAGCCAGACCCCAGGGGCAAACCACGGAATTCCTTCTCCCAGGAATCATAAAAGTCAAACATTCTGAAGTCAGTTTTGACACAATTTCCATTTAGGAGAACTTCTTCCCCTCTTGCAAAAGAAAAGTGCTTTGAAAAATGTCAAAACATTGGCTTTATTTATTTATTTATTTGGAGCAAAATGACATTTCCCTTGGAAAATGTCAGTTAATTTTTAGCTTTCAAAGTTTTACAAGATGAAGCAGTCAAACTGATTCTTCTGACAATACCAAGACATTTTCAATGAGCCTGACTGGAACGTGGCTTTGGAGGGAAGTGCAGGGTTTGAAGAGAAAAAAAACAAACCATAATTTAAACTATCTCTTCTATTCCAAAGCTTTAAAATAACAATAGCGAACAAAATACATAGAAAAATCATTTGAATTCTCAGAAGGCAGAGGAGAAAATCACCCGCTTGACCGTGCTTTATGCAATGTCAGTCTTTACAAGTTTTACTTGCAGCAATTAAGTCCTCTGAATGGATTTCCATGATTGCTAGCTCTGAATAGAAAGTCTAATGCTGCTCCTCCAATTCCCTTTGCTGGGGAAGAAACCACTCACTGGAAGAGAAGGTTCATGGAAAGAAGCACATGCCAATGCAGATGAGGTGGCAGATGTTTCCCTCACCTTGCTGCCAGGTTAGTTAATGACCTCCCATCTATCAGAGCCCATGAGCCAGAAAAGTTGACAGCAATTAAATGAGTGTATGTATGAGCTGTTGCTGGTCCGTACAGCTCTCTCTGTTAAACAGGAGGGAAAAAGACCAGAGGAGACCAAGGAGATCCTGGTGCTGCCAAAACTAAACCGTAGCTTCAGCATGGAGTTAAGAAGCATCTAAAGAGAAAGGATGGAGGAGACCTTCACCTCTCCAGGACACTGACCCAGCTCTCTTTCAGATGATAAAATTGAGGCCCAAGGCGAACAACATATTTGCCCATGGTCATGGGGATGAGCAACTCCTTGGACAATGCCCAATCCTTGAGACACCCAAATAGCTCAGACCAATGGGACAGACTTTCATGAGCAAAATGCCTCTTGCAAGCAAGGTTTGTGACTTAACTTGCATATACTTCTTAATACTCACTGAAGACATTTTTGCCAGACCAGGTCCTCTTATGAGTGCTGGTGACGACCATAAGGGGATCATAATGTGGACACAGGAATGAGATATCACCACAGACTCTGACCCTAGGTAAAAGCCGAGCAAAGCCCTGAGCACTACCTACAGCTGCTCTTGGTATTCTCAATTGCAATCCCAACAGCCCCAAAAGCCACATAAACACTGCACATAGTAATCGCCCGCTAGAAATTTAAAGCCAACAAGCTTTGTCAATGAATAAGTGTTCCAAAACAGTAAATTAATAAATTCCCCTGAATCCATAATAGATACATCTTTGTTCAGCCACGGAGCTTTGATATAAATTTTAGCTTTTTAGGACTGCGCTGTTAGAAATGTAATGTATCACCCAAGAGTGGATCTGAGTTCAAAAGTACATATAATAATATAATTAAGATAGCTTGACAAGAATGTATTTTAAAAGTATAAAATACCTGCAGGTATAATGGCTTCATAAAGTCTGTCAGATTTACTTCTGCTGGGAAGAAATTTAAAATGCTTTACTCTAATGCAATGCAAATGAAGCCAAGGATATTCATATAACACAGTCCCAAAGAAAAAAATCAGGTGCAGAGAGAAAAGCAGACGAAGTCAAGAGCAGCCCAAACAAGGTATTTAGCTTTCCAGGCAACTCAGCTGCTCTGTGTATCAACCAAGACCAAGCAGACCAATATCAAATGCATCACTTCCTCACTGACTTGGCAAAGGCAAAGCAAACCTATGAGCCTCCTTACGGGTTTTTCTTATTATCCCAGGCTCCTCACCTGCATTCCAGTAGTGATGTGTTTTATATCATCATTTGCAGGTGGCAAGTGATTTCCTTTTTTTAACTTTTCTTCCCTTGCTGCACTGAAAGCTTAAAATAATAGAAATGTGCAAGGGAAAAGCAGCATGCAGAGGATGGAAACTGAATCCAACCTTGCAAAAGCCTCCACACTTTCTTCTTTGGACATCTTCTTCCCTGTGGCAGGCTGGAGCTCAGGCTCAGACATCTTCATGTCGCGCCATTCCCCCGCAGACAGCCCCTGCCCCGAGCAACTTGTAAGCAGAGTAAATATTTTCCTGGTTTCCAGGAAGAAAAGCCATTAAGAAATCAATACCTAATACTAATAAAATACTTCTCAATTTACTTGTTTCCAATAGTGGTGTTTGGGATGTAACTCTGACAGCCCTGCTGAGATGCACAAATACCTCAGATATCACAGCCAGGAAGTAGCTTTTCCTGCTCCTCACGTTTCATGTTGAAGGCTTTTAGCATTTTATTCAGTACAGGCAACATGAACTGGTCTAAACAGTCTCTTTTGGAGATGCCCACACACACACACACAGTCCTGCATCCAACACTGGGGCTCCCAACACAAGAGGGATGCAGAGCTGTTGGAGTGAGTCCAGAGGAGTCTTTTAGCAGCCTGGTCTAGTGGAAGGTGTGTCCCTATCCATGCCAGAGCTTTAAGGTCCCTTCCAACCCAAACCATTCCAGATTTCTAATGTACTTGCTAACAGGAAGATAGCATGTGCAAAGGCTACCACATCAAGCAGATAAGACTTGGCTTCTCTCCTTCTCCACCAACTTGCTTTTCTGCCTCATTTTCTCTATCCATACAACAGAGACTTGTCACAGACCCTCGGTAAGATCTATTCAGGTAGCCAATATCTTTGCAGCAGTTTTCTTCCCATGCAAAACTCCATGGGGCTTTCATTCATTTTTACATCTCTAAGAAAGAAAACAATCTTTTTAAGCTTTAATATAGTGCTTGAAGGCATCTGGTTGGTAGTTGGTTGTTCGGGGTGGGTTTTTTTTGCTTCCATTCTCTTACTGAAAAGAGATTTACTTGCAGTAACCAATTCCAAGAAGAGGGTTTAAGAATGCAAGCTATTAAATATTAAGAAAATCTCAAGGCACGGCAACACCTACAAGCATGAAAAAGCCTCAATTTACTAATAGTGAGAACAAAGCTGAGCCTAAATGTTTCACTAAAGCTAGGAAGAAAGATAGGGAAACAAACCAGGCACACACCATAAAAATCCAAACGCTCCAGCAGCGGTTCAGCTCTATTCGCCATCCCATTTTATCCCTGTCTTGCTCCCTGCTGTCCAGCAGACCCCAAAATGCCAAGCAGATCCCAAAAGGCAGGCAGAGACCAGGGTGGTCCCTGAGACATGTGGCACAGTGCTTGGTGGCAATTGCTGCTGTTAAGTCGCAAAAAAACAAAGATGTCAAGAGCCTATGGGGAGAGCTGGGAGGATGCAAATCAAGATACATTTCCCAGCATCTATGCCAGGTGGAAAAGGAAAGTGTGAGCTGATTAAATCTGTACCAGCATCAGATGGGGAGAGGGCTCCTTCCATCTGTTCACTCACCAGCGAGTCCCTTGGCTGGTATCGCCCAGTTCTCTCACTTTGGCAGCCACGGGTTAGCAGAGACTGTCTTGGAGATGCGTGTTCGGGAGGCATGCCTGTGTCTGGATATGTGTGTTGGTGCGTGCCTTCCTCCTCTGCGCAAGCAGCTCTTATCAAGTGAAGTCAGAAAGGCAGAGAGAGAAATGCATGTTGATCCCAGCACAGGGTGCCGAGATGCCAGGATCTCTCTGTCCCTGCAGCTGGCCATAGAATGGTTTCTCTCTGGCGCCGTGCAAGACGTGCTGTCAGTTTAAAGCCATTCCCCTTGTCCCATCCCTACAGACCCTTGTCCAAAGCCCCTTTCCAGGTTTCTTGTAGCCCCTTTAGGCACCGGAGCTGCTCTAAGGTCTCCCCTTCAGGAGCCTTCTCTTCACCAGGCTGACCCAGCCCAGCTCTCTCAGCCTGGCTCCAGAGCAGAGTTGCTCCAGCCCTCGCAGCATCTCCGTGATGTGTGGACTTTCCTCTAGACTTTCTCCAACAGCTCCACGTCCCTCTTGTGTTGTGGATATATATATTTTGTGTGTGTATACATGTATATACACACACACACACATCTGTGCCTACCCTAAAATCATTGGCAATGAAAGCAGTGACAGCAGCCTGGCTGAGGAGGTAGCAGGACCATGCTTCAGGCCCTCCAATCTTGCTGATGTCCAGCATATCCTTCCAACCTCACAAAGGTTTTTTCCTGCCCTCTCTAGACCTGCAAGTGAAGCCTGGAGTCAGCTGTATTCCTGCTGACCCATGAGCTTCTCCCAAAGGATTTCCTACCCTGTTCCAGTCCCACCACACCATGCCTCATCCTTTCACCTTTTTCTTCATCCTTACAGCCATCTGAGGTGACATTTCTCCCCCTTTCTTTATCAGATAATTACAACACTCCAGAAGTCAATGTTTTATTAACAGGCTAAAAATACTCTTTGCATCTGAGGGTCTTTTCTGCTGAATGCTCAGTCTGACAGCACTTTCTGGGAGGCTTAATGCTAGGAAAAAAAAGCTTTCCTCTATTTCAACTTTTATTGGCAATCCATTCTCATTAAACCAAACACATTTGTCTTCATAACGTGTACTTCACAATTACAATATCAAAGGGTTTGTATCTACATAATAAAAATGATCTATAGAATAATACAAGGGGAAAAACATCATAACATAATGTTATTAATGAATCCAATGGGACGTAAGAAAGCGATATTCCCACAAGGCGACTCCACGCCCTTCACTATGAGTTGTTGTACTGCATGGTAGGCTTTGAGATCAGCACCAAAGGGGAGGGAAAGGGAGATGGAAATGAAATTAAAACAATATTTCCCCTATTGACAGATAGAAAACAGCACATGCAGGGGCAGAGTCTCTGGAGGGCTCTCCCAGTTAGCGTTAGGTCTAAAACCCAGGTAGATTTACATGGGATCTCCGGCAGAAGTTCTTCCCTGTGAGGGTGCTGAGGCGCTGGCACAGGGTGCCCAGAGGAGCTGTGGCTGCCCCATCCCTGGCAGTGTTCAAGGCCAGGTTGGACACAGGGGCTTGGAGCAACCTGCTCTAGTGGAAGGTGTCCCTGCCCATGGCAGGGGTTGGAGCTGGATGAGCTTTAAGGTCCCTTCCAACACAAACCATCTTGCTCGGTCCCAGCAGCGCTCAGCACAAGGGCTGCTCTCCAACTGCAGAGACAGGGCAAAAGCTTTTCACCACCCAACTACTTTAATTCTTTTGTGTCTCCCAGACAGGATTCAGCACGAGCACCAGTGGGTTGATTAAGCTACATTGTACGAGATTACAAAGAGCAAGGATAAATAGAAGGGGGAGGATCCCGCCACCAGCAAGGCCATTTTAGGCCACAAAAGTGGGGGAGGAGGAAATAACTCTAAGCAAAGAGACAGGAAGGCAGAGCTCATCTGCAGTAAATAAGGAGAGACTGCAGAGATTCTGAGCAGGGAAGAGGGATGACGCTCCAGAGGGACATAGCCAGCAAAAGAAATAATAGCAGCAATATTAATAATAATACTAAATATTAATGGTAACAGCAGTAATAGGGAAATAGGGGGGGGAAAACCACAGAACAAGAGACTTCATTCACAATGTGTCCTGTTTGCTCAAACCTCTTCAGTTCCAAGTGCCTGAGGTGGGAGTTTAAGAGCAAGACAGTCCTCCCCCATCTGACCGAGACTTGACAGCCACTTGGCTCCACTTTCGTACAGCCAAACAAACAGACCAAGAGCTAAGTCTCTGAGCCAAAGTTTGTCATTTACTATATGTGGTCCCATTTGTTTCTCACCAACCTGTGAAGGCAGGATTTATATAAAAGGGCATATTACTGACTATCATCGACAGCTTCTCCCAAGCTCCAGGAGCTTAACCAAGATGCATGGTTGTCTGCATCAAAATGCAGCCAGAGAGAGGTGCTATGATTATTTCATTCTGAGGTATCAAAAATAATTGTGCTCAGCAATGCAAAGAAACAAAACCCAACCCAACATTATCAACACTTCAGGAATAATCCCGAACTGAAAAAGAACCTGGAGGATTAGACAGTCAAGTCAGCGACAGCAATTCTTCTTGATAACTTTGACATGCTGCATGTCTTCTTCCCACCCCCCCACCCCCCTTCCCTTCTTCAAATAGACCAACACAAACAGCATTTGAAAACAGCCATTTCAATCAGAGGACTGGAATTTGGGATGTCAGTGATGTCATCCCACAACTCACAAGGAAAGTCTTGCCTCGTGACAAGAGGAAGCTGATTTCCACCTACAAGGTGCTTGTACAGGGAAGTGGCACATGGGTCCCAGCTCCCTCCTCTCCAGCTCTCACACAGGGGGGCAAAGCCCATCACCAGCAGTCTGGGCTATGGCAACACAAGACTCTGAGTTGGGAACCGTGCTCTGTGAGCTGCCAGCTTTTTCCATAATATTCATTGTATTGAGAAAGGAAATTTATATAAATAGCCCTCCCTCACAAATTCTGTTTATAATGTAGGTGAATAACTATTGCTTTAGGAGGGTAGAACTGCTGACTCCTTTATTTCTGAAAAATGTATTAGAAAGCCTTCTCTTTATAAGAAAAAATGAGAAAAACAAAATCAATAGAGTATGAAAGAGCATGAAAAATGCATTTTAAACCTTTTTTTCCCCTTCTCCCTGGGTCCAATGTTGCTTTCCTGTAAAGCTTCTGCAAAAACACACATTTAAATGTAAATACTCTGAAAGTAAATGAGTAAGGGCTGAAAAGATGAATAGGAATCGTGAGCCACTGCACTGGCTCCTTGGGATAAGTAATGCAATAAACTGCAATAGGCCAGGACAGCACAGCACATGGGACTTCCCCCACCTTGGTGCTCATATGTTGGTGTGGATCCCTTCCTGCTCAAACCCTTTTGGAAGACCACAGCCAGGGTCTGATGCTGCCCAAATCCCTCAGCTCCGCACAGCTACAAAGCTACACATTAAGGGTAATGCACTTTGGAGCTTCTGGACCAAGCAACTTGGCTTTTTGCTCACAGCATCCAGTGGGATGGAAGAGATTAACATCCAGGGAGCAGTTCCCCACAAAAGGCAAGAAAGCAGAAGGGCCTCTCTGTGCTGTAGCTGCTTAACTTCACTCACCCAGACAGCTTTTAGCCTTTGAGAGATGCTGCAAACCCCACTGGAGGAAGCCAGTGCCACCCCACTCTTTCCTATGGTAATACACAGTCCTGGAGCATCCCAGGGCTGCTCCTCCAGCCTTTCTGGCTGTCATTGGCAGCAAGTGGAGGGAATTAACCTACCCAGCTGCTCTGAAGGTATAATACCAGATCTAATTTCATCAATACTGTATATAGGCCACAAGCCTATAATCATAATAATACAGATGTCGGATACAGATGTTTCAGGCGCAAGCCTGGGTGCATCCTGTTAGAGTATTTATTCAGTCTAGTGCTAAAGCTGAGCTAATACCAATCTCCTTAGAGGATTAATAGACACTAACATCACATTATCAAACCATTAAACACACTTGGAAACGTGTGCCATTCTGTCCATCTTTAATGCTTCTTATTCTAACAGTTGTCCTCCACACAAGGTCAGGGCTTCAAGGCCAGGCTGGACAGGGTTTGGAGAAACGTGGTCTAGCGGAAGGTGTCCCTGCTCATGGCAGGCAGTTGGAACTGAATGAGCTTTAATGTCCCTTCCAACCCAAAACCATCTGGGATTCTATTTCTAGACTCCAGACAAGCAGTATTTGAGCCCCCTGTAGAAACTCGATTATACTATCTAGAGTATCCAGCATGTAGCATCTTAAATACAATACCCCCAAAATGCTCCATGGCCAGCAATTGTCCGATTGACCACTTTCACCTGTTTTATCATCCTACACTGGTTTTTTTCCTTCCACCTTTCATTCGGGTCTTTCAGTATCTATCTTACAAGATTTATTGATTGAACTTCAATGAGACTTTCTCTTCCTTACTTGACTCTGAAGGAAAGGAGGGGGGAGGAAAACCCGTTGAAATTATTTGTATTCTTCCATATAATACCGCTTTCAAAGACACATCAGAAAAGTCCTTTACAAGCGAGGAAATAGCCAATATTTTAGAGTCTGCAGTGAGACTTCACTTCAGCCAGGCTCACTTTATTGTAGAATTAGATGTCATTGTGAGAAGTACTGATATAAATATAAGTGCAAAAGGACCCTTCTGCTAATGCAGAAACCGAGGTAACAATGCACTATTTCTCCCCATCATCAAAAAACTTACCTTGATAGCTTCGCCCATATAATACACACCATATTCACACTGAACATTAAATATATATTATGCAAAGAGTACCGCACTTGAATATCCAAGCATATTTATAGAAAGCTAAATTATATCACCATGTTTATTCCAGCCCAAGAAAGCCCCGTGGGAGAAGATATTGTGCCTCTTAAAAAGTAAATGTAAACTCTTCAATAGAAGGAGCCTTTAGTGGAAAGCAGCGCATTGTACCTGGGTAAATCTTGGAGCAATTACACAGCAAAGTTTCCTTTGATGAGGCAGAGATGTGATGACATGTAATTACTTTTTCAATGCTGCACTGTGTGTTTATCAAAATGTTAATGCAAGCATAATAACAGGCTGTATGTTTGTGCCGAGAATGTCAGAGCCTCCAGCTGTCAATCACAGCTGAAAATAAAATTGCAAATAAGCAGGAAGGCTTGATGGGCCCAACTGACAGCCTGGTACTGACAAGAACACAGCTTCCCTCTCCCTTGGTGCTTTGTCACTGTAATGCACCTAATAGAACGGATATTTCTTTTATTAACCCAAATGGAATAGGCTGGCACTAAAATGAAATAAACCATGCGCATCCATGGACTGAGGGAGGCTGTTAATGAGTACTTCTGTAGGCAAGGTTTGATGGGCTTCTAATTTCCCCTTGGCCCTCTCATTCCACGCAGCCTATGAGAGATGTTACCAAGCTGCTGCAAAAACAACCCGGCGTACCTGCTTCTGTGTGAGGACCAGAGCCTCGGCAAAGAGCACTGGTTTGTGTTGGAAGGGACCTTAAAGCTCATCCAGTTCTAACCCCCTGCCATGGGCAGGGACACCTTCCACTAGAGCAGGTTGCTCCAAGCCCCATCCAACCTGACCATTCTTATTTTCTATAGGAATTAAGAAACATGACAACCAGAATGTTTTCACTAGTTACAAGGGGCAGCACCTGCATTTCCAGCTCTCCCACTATCAGTATTACACCAGGTCTCAAACACATACCGGAAGGACACACAGGGAGAGCCACGGATTCCCTTGGAACCTAACCAGCAAGATAATCACAGGAGGAAACGGATGAAGAGCTTTGTGAAAGGAGGTAAGGACTAAATTGGAAGGATGCTACCTGGGCTTCAGGAAGGCTGGGGAAAAGGGAGAGCATAACAGCAGCATTTGGGTCCCAACATCTTGAAGGCAGCAAGCATCTTAGAAATACAGCTGACAGTTGCTTGGCAACTGTGGGTACAAAAGATTTTCAAAGCAAGCAGTAGGCTGAGGCCAGCGTATGGGAAGTTGAGCATCACAAGCAGACAATAATCCCAGGTTCGTTTCTGATAAGAGGAGTGAGAGAGGAATTCCTAACAACCCCTTCTCCTAAATACTGCAGACACCTAGTTTAGATCCATGTTTGATCAGAAGAGAGAGTTGCTGGGACAAGGCAGCAACAGACAAGTTGTCTGTGTCTTTCCAACAGGTCAACACCACAACCATCACGTTTAGGGTGAGACTCCAAAGAATCACAGAATGGTTTGGGTTGGAAGGGACCTTAAAGCTCATCTAGTTCCAACATCTTCCATTAGACTAGGTTGCTCAAAGCCCTGTCCAACCTGGCTTTGGCCCACCATCCAACCTGATTATTTGCAGCCATGAAGCAAAACATTCTCCCTGCCAACCTGCTCACCTACCTGCCTTTGGCTCCATATACTCAAGAGTTTTGGATTTCGAAGCTTTGTACAGCACAACCACCACAACTAAAAGCATCATTTCAAGAGCAGAAGGCTTCACAAGAGCTCCTGCCTTTCAGGAGGGATGGAATCATTAGTCGTCAACAGCAAAGTATGCAGCCAGCCTGATAACAAACCTAAACAATACTACTTGAAACCATCAAGACAGCCAATGAGTCTTATGACACTTGAACAAATATGATACTTCAAAGGGAAAAAAGAGGGAGAGAAAATAGCAAAGCTCAAGTATTTTCCGTGATAAACGGCTTCATCCTTAGCAGAGGAAGAAGTGAATAACCACTTGTTGAGGGGGAGATGGTGAACCGTGCCACGTGCTGATTCCAGGTTGGACAAAGAACCGAAACCTTGGTTTTGTTTTCCTTCCAGCACAGTGACAAAACTGCTTAGCAGAAAATTATTGCCTTCAGAGGGCTGATGGTGATGGCTGATTGAACTGATGATGTCGAAATCGCACCTTAGATCAGCATTGAAAAAATGAAAATGGAATAAGGACAAAAAGAGAAAGCAGCTTTCTGCCTCCCCTCCCGTTTCTCCTCCTTGTGCCAAGATGATTGGCAGCAGACTGTCAGCACACCACTGCACTAGTGTCTGGGATATTTAACCTTTATATTTGTCACTTTAGCAGCTGAAAAATGAATCCTAATTTTTGTAACTGGTTTTTTCCCGCCTTGCCCCAGATGCTTTGGGAGCTGGCAGTGCATTGAGTGTCATTTGGATACTGACATGAAACTTGCAGTGCCCAAAGAATTCACCGGAGCCTTGCTAAGTACGTCATCATCATCATCTTCTTCACCACCACCTTGGGAGCATCTGATTTAATATTTGGAATACTGCTTAATTGGCTCCTTGCAGGTTGAGCCTGCAACATGACAGCCTCAATACCACTGACTAAAATTAAAGGATAGAGATTTGTCAAATGAGGTCTTGCAGCCGCCTCTGGGAAGCTGCAGACACTAAAAGGGATCCAAGACATGTCTGACAAGGTACTTCATCGCTCAAGAGCTCACATTCCTTGCAGCAAAGGTCTTCCACTGCAAAATGTATTTATATTTTGGAGCTGCTCTCAAAAGCAGGTGTTAGATAATGCAGTAATTAGTATGCACATCTAACTTCAGCCTCTGTTGATCTCTCAATTATAGTTAGCTGGGTCCTCTGAAGTTTGCAGTGGTTAATTAGAGCATTATTGAGCAGGCAAGCTCGGCTGGTGAGCTTTACCACATCAGCCTTGACACCCATGCATAGGCTGGGCATGGCAGGGACCAATTCTGACCTCATAGATGCACATCCAAACTGCCCAGAGAAGCGGTGGCTACCCCATCCCTGGCAGTGTTCAAGGCCAGGTTGGACGGGGCTTGGAGCAACTTAGTCTAGTGGAAGGTGTCCCTGCCTGTGGCAAAGGGCTGGATGAGCTTTAAGATCTCTTCCAACCCAAACTATTCTATGATTCTATGGTGAGATGCAAGGTAACCTAAAAAGCTCTGCTTTGCTGACACTAAAATTTGGCGGAGAACATTGGGGAATAAAAGTTGGCGTGAAAAATATTAAAACCTGCCAGCACCAGGAAGACAAACAGGGAATAAATAAAATACATTAGAATAACCACACCATCCCTGTGGCTTTCTGTGCAAAACCTATAGCCCAACACCACCAGCACAGGGGAGCACAGATAGGGAGAGTTTAACAGCGGGATACAAATAAGTTCAGCGCACAGACAACATGTATCTGAGCCTCCAAGTACCTTAATGCTGCGAAATTGAATCCAGCATTTTGAAAAGAGTTACAGGTAAATAATTGAAGGTGTCATGTCATCAGCATCTGAAATCTGTTTTTCAGGCACTCCTGATAATCACAAAAACACAGCTTTGCATTTATCCTATAAATATTAGAGAAGGTGTATGTGTAGGCAATTTCAAATTCAGAAGGCAAGCCTCTTAGCTGGACATCAGGGAAATCCACATGAAGAATACATGAAGCATGGAGAGGGGCACTACACAGTACGATCAAACCCAAGGTGGTTTACTTTCAAACGCTTCTTTTTGCTCTAACGCTGGTTGATGATTTTTACAAGAGCTTCCTGCAGCCTTTGGGGACTCAGCAGTAAGTACTGTCCAAGTACATATAAATAAACAGCCTAAAAGGCAACACCAGTGGGAGTCTCCAGGAGACACCAGAAATTTCATTACAGAGGATTGCAGTCTTTGATTCCGCTGCACCGCAGACTGCAAGGATGGAGAAATGCAGAAAGCAGCAAAAGTGCAGAGCTTTGAGGCAGCAAAACTCCTGCAAACCTGGAGAAAAATAAACATAGAATCTTTGGGGTTGGAAGGGACCTTAAAGGTCACCCAATTCCAACCCCTTGCCAGGGGCAGGGACACCTTCCACTAGAGCAGGTTGCTCCAAGTCCAATCCAACCTGGCCTTGAACACTGCCAGGGATGGGGCAGCCACAGCTTCTCTGGGCACCCTGTGCCAGTGCCTCACCACCCTCACAGAGAGGTTTTCCTGGTATGTAACCTAGATCCCCTCTCTGTCAGGAGCAGATGGGGAGAATCCCCTCCCTGGACCTGCCGTTCACCCTCCTTTTGATGCAGCTACTCACAGTGGATGTGATTTTGATGCACATCCCCAGCCAAGCTCTAGGGCTGCTTCCCAAGCTCCCAGCATGTTCCTGCCTTTTGCACCATTGCCTGGAGTGCATCTTCTGTGGAGAAGCCCCATTACCACAGACAAAAGGGCCACATGTTGCATTAGGAGCTCCGGTACCTGCTATCATGAGAAAGGCAGTTTTCAGGTGGCTTTATCGCTGACCTCCATATGGAGGTGAGCTCCATGGAAGCCTCCAAGCAGAGCTCAGGGGGAAGGCATAAACAAAAAGGCATGTTTTGAAAAATTAAGAAAGCAATTTAGAAGTGGATAATTAGATCTCCTTTTCGTGCTGCATTGGGAAAATTCAATTACTTTTTTATGAAGGTGTGTGCATCAGCTCCGAGAGTTCTGTGGGGAAAGATTATTTTTCCAATATTCTTTTTCCCTGCCCCAATTCCCCAGGTCTCCGCTCCTCATGCATCCAAGGAGGTGGCACTTCTAGCCTTCAGCTGTGGCAGGCGTTCATCTCCAATAATTGCATTTGCTGCCTAAATTGCCAGCGACATGGAGAACAAAATTAGCTTCAAATGAACCCAAATCTCAAACAAGCATCATATGGAGGAACTCATTACTCCTCCTTTCTGAACAGGCAAAGAATCAGGGCAGCCAAGCTGGCCCCATGGCCAACAGGAGGGTGGGTTCTCTTTGGTGATGGTGGTGGAGCTAGAGCCCCTCTTCACATCAGAGATGGATCAGACTTTGATAGATGTTCAGGTATAAGTGAGACCATGGCCTGTCAAGGCACTGATTTCACCCTGCTTTTGAAAGACACCACCACCGTAAAGGGGGAGCAGGTAACCAGCTCCACCTTGCACTGCCCAACTCTTCTAAGTAGACCAGAGACAAGAAATCCATCCTAACCCTCCACCAGCAGAAATGCCCATGCACTGCTGAGTCGGCCAGCAACAAGAGGCTCACTGGCATCATATGCAGGCTCCTTCTGCATCCAAAACCTCCTCAGAAGGAATCATAGAATGGTTTGGGTTGGAAGGGACCTTAAAGATCATTTAGTTCCCGTGCCATGGGCAGGGACACCTTCCATGCTACAACCTGGTAGCGATAGGGATGCAGACACGTTCTGCTTCCTGCTCCCCAAGCCGCATACACATGTTCTTTGGTACTGCCTACCTCAGACCCAGTTAAGGAAGCCCCACATCAGTTTTCCCCCTCCTGTGTCCATTCTCCACGCTGGATTTCTGCGCCGCTTTTGCTGACTTTATTTAATGAGGTTTATTGTTTGCGCTGCATTATTTTCAAAGGCATGTCACCCACTTGGAGATCGCCTTCAGATCTCCAGCTTGGGGAAGGGGGGAGGGTCCTTTGAAGCCACATTCATTAATTCAGTAGCTGGCTCCTGCATTTAACAGCACACGTGTTTGAAGCACAGAGAAGCCACCGTGGAGACATCTAAGAGGCGTCCCATGATATTGCACATTAGAAGAAGCGATTATAAAACTGCTAGACCTGCCGTCCTTCCCCGCTTTGTAACTTCCCTCCAGATATCAAAAAAATAAGCCTAGAATATCAAAATACCACTGTCTGGCTCTGCTGATGGCTTCCTAGGACTAGAGACCACACAGAACAAAGGTTTCATTTTAATTATCAGCAGTTCAAGCTTTCCTAACAGTTATTGCAAAAAAACCAAAAAAGCCCACAAACAAAAAACCTACAAACCAAACCAGTTTGGAAACAAAAGAGTTGTGAAGCTGAGAAGCAAAGCTGTGCAGAAATCAGCAATTCAGCTATGCAGGACCATTGCCAACAGGACACAGAAGCACCTGGGGATAAAAACCTCAGCATTTCCCTCTAATATCAGCAGCTCAGGTGAAGACTCTGACCCCAAATCATGGCCACAGCTTTGCACAAGTCTCTTGGACCAGCTGTTTGGCAAATCCAAAAGTAGCTACTACTGCTACAACACCAAGTACTGCTAATACTTCCCCACCAGCTCTCTCCACTGATTCTGCCCGCAGACTCTGCTTCAGCCTATGAAGGGCACTGGCCAACCCTACAGCAACAACCTACATACAAACACCTTCTTTGCATTCAGGCAGACAACAAGAGGCACTTCAACAGACTGCCAGTGAAGGTAACTAAATTTCTGTTACTCATTATCACAGTAAATATATCTTCTTTTTTTTAAATGGGGGCTAGCCTGAGCATTGATGGTACCTGGTATCAACTGTGCATTTATTTTTATGTACCTCAGCAATATGCAGCAATTAGTAGAGGTAACACTAATTAGATTTTACATTGTAATGCAAGTCCCTCTAAACTTAAGTCATAACATACCCAGCTTCTAATGACTGCAAGGTCATTTTGGTATTCCGTGTAATAGCTTTGATGCTAATGAATACATTTGCTATGCATGGGAACATCGCCTCTTTTCCCTGGGTAGTTTTTACCATTTACCAGTGGACACTTGGTTTAAATTGCTGCCAAGCACAATGTGGCCTGGAAGAAGCCACCTAAGCACCCCGATTAATTGCAGGGCTTCAGAGCTCCCAAGAAGCCGGACCCCACGACAACCTACTCCAAGGGCAACCGGCATGGCTTGTTTGAAAGGATTAGCTTTAGATTAAAATGACATGAGGCTGCAGGAGGTAGAAAACTTGAATTTCCTTTGTGTTCCATAATGGAAAAAGCTGGAAGACAACAGGCTTACAGTCAGCTTAGTGCTGTTCCTGTGTCTTTTCCATCATCTATGGCGTAATCTCCTTAGAAGACAGCGCAGCATCGCACCGGGTCAGGAACCAATGTTTTGTTTCCCTCAGTTTCCCCATCCACTGTCATCACTGGAGCTGAATACATCAGAAAAGGTGGCATTTAGCAAAAGTAAATTCATCTAAAGATTTGAAAACAACATTCATGGGCTTTATAATTAGCTTTTTAATTAATTTCCTTTTCTCCCCTAATTACTATGCCTGCAAAGACAAATTCTACTAGCTATAATTGTTTTCCTGAAAGCAACTGGATTATTCCAAGACAGATACCATCCATGCTAAAGGCTGTGGGACTGCTGCGGGCTCCAGGCAAGGACCTGTTGAGTAGGGAAAACCATGCTGGTCCCCAGACATAGCTGGGCTCTAGCAGGACCCCATTCTCTCTCTTTCTTTGGAGCATCAAAAAACCATGCTGGAAATTTACCCAGGATAAACTGTGCTACGGCATTCAAATAAGGCAGACCTCGCTTCCAAGGACCTTCCAAGAAAATCTGCATCCAGTCTTCAACAGACCATGGAAACACAATGGGAAACTATGCATCAAACCAGGAGGGAGCAAGCATGGAAGGAAGTTTTGAATTGCTGGCTGGAGGCTGGGTATGGCAGGCAATAAAATCAGAGTGAACAAATATATCTCATGACATATCTGCTGAACTTGGGTTACTCACTGTGAAAAAACAAGTCACGCTGTGACTCATTTTACAGACCCCAAGAATCAATGCCTGCAGTAACCAAAGGACTTTAACGTTCATTGAAAATAGCTGCTACTGTTCAAAGCCTAAATGCTGCATAATCTTCAAGTTCTGAGCTTTACTTTGTGCCCATGTGGCTGGGTGGTTCACGCCTGGCTGCTGACCACTGAGGTCAAAAAGCCCACGCTCCACAAAAGCTGGAAGCATCCCCTTGTGTATTGAACTTGCTGTAAGGAAATGCGAACACGAGAAAGGAAAACATGCTGAAAGAAGAAGGAATTCTCCTATTCTGACTACAAGCTCCCTACGGCAGAGATGGGGCTTTGTGATTTTAAAAAGCAATTTCGACAGACTTCCCTACCCATCTTGTTAGAAAATGAAGGGCAGGGAGGCAGTTAAATCTCTCAGACCACTCCGTGAATCTCAACCTACGTCTTTTAGCATGTCTTAAGCCACGACTCCGCACGTTGCAAGCGCCAGCATAATCACTCCAGCAGGATTAGGGAATTCAAAAGGAACCTTTCTGCAAGCCACCGACCTAAGGAAGTTCAGAGGCTGCTCTGCCGCCTGCCACTTGGGTTTGACGCATTGGATTTGTTGGCTGAGCGAACAGTCTATTCTCATGCTCGGATAATGCAGAAATAAAGTGCATTTGTAACAGACAACAAAAGGATTATCCCCCATTCATTTCAAAGCACCTTTCATTCCACTCGGGGATTACATTTTCCTTTACTTATCTTGCAAATGGTTTTTCATAAGAGCGCGTGGCTTATGGCAAATACCAAAACGTGGTTGGGACAATGAAAGCGTGTACTGCAGCAGAGAGATCCCATTCAGCAGTGACTATGTCCAGCTTCAGAAGGGCCACTCTTCTGAAGAGAAGCAGCACTGAGTGGAGCGGCTTTAAAGCCCACAGCACACTTCAGATTTGCCCGAAGTTTGTTACAAGTGCATCTTTGGCTTTCACATCTTGTTGTTGGAGAACAAGAGCCCTTTGCACTTCTCTCTGGTCCATCTGCCTAGGATGTGAAAGCACTTCTGTAAGCACAAATCCCATCCAGTAGCAAGCACAATTAAGAACTCCCTTGTTTTTTGGCTTGCTGAAAAGCAATAGCTTCATTTCTCCATCCACGGCTTGGGAACCAGAGCACCATGGCAAAAGTCAAGGGCTCACCAAGGCAGAGAAGCCCAAGAGCCTGGTGCGACCGCAATACATCCCTTTTCCCAAGTAAAAATCAGAGGATCAAGCAGGAGCTGGCATTACTCTGCCCCAGGAACACCCATCGCTTGAACCATCACCAACATACTGAAGACCACCAGCAAGAACTGGTTCCCCCAAATCAGCACCTCCCGTCCAGTGACTCAAAAGCTTACCAGGTTTGTGTGAAATGAGTTTGCTTGTTCTCAGCCCAGACATAAGCAATTGGAAACACTAGAGCTGGACCTCCTCCTGTGGCTTGGAGAGCCAAGGTAGGTACAACTTGCTTGGTTAAACCCTGGTTACAACAGTCCTGCCACTCACTACCTAGCACTGATGTAAAATTCAGCTTTAGAAGGAGAAAGCAGCCTGGGGCTGTAGTGAGCAAGTGGCTTCATGCTGTCTGTAAACTGATGAGTCTAAGAGAGTTATGACTGATTTGGAGTTGGGGAGGGGACAGCTTTCATGCTCTGAAGAGGCTAAAAAACAGATTACTGCTTACTCCATCTTAGCTTTCCAAGTAAAAGTGGACAAAATCACAATGCTTGCCATTATGTTGCCTCTCAGCCAAAAACTAACCTCCCACTGGTGCTGTTAGTTCCCCCCTTCCCCAACAGAAAGCATTCAGTTATCTCTCCTGTCCTGCTGTTCCTGATAGAGTAAATTACAGCAGCTCCCAGGAGCTGGAGGAGCAACCCTGCTCTTCACTGCTGCTCCCTGATGATTTATTCCCTGTGTTTTCATTCAGCACCCCCAAACCCACCAGTCTGTATTGCCATGTCCCCAGAGATAACGCTGCCATAGGTGTGTAAATAATCCTGCTTTCTGCTGGAAGAATTTGATTTGCCAATGACGCATGAGCTGCTCCTTTTAATAACCGAGGGCAACTGGAGACAGCGCAGAGCAGCTTATCCTGCAGGAAAACAAGGAAAAGGTGGGAAAGTGTCACCCCAGCACTGCAAGCCAACCCTAGCAAACCCCAACACTTCTGTGCAGTCCATACAACCCATAATCAGAAGCTGAAGCCAATACAGAATTGGCCCCATTTGCCTCACCATTGATTAAATGCTTTGTTGATGTAACTATCTTGTCTAAGAGCTATGGGTTGGGGTTTTCCCCCCTTCTCTTTCTAATGGATTGAAATTTTTAAAGGAAAAAAGAAATCCAGACAATATGACCACACTCTGCAAATCAATGCATCTTGTGGATAATAATACTGGAGATTTATGTAACACTTGATGTTTGCTAAGTGCTTGGGAAAAGATAAATTAACCTTCAGGACTGCATTGAAATAAGTATGCATTCATTCATCCAGCTTTACTGGAAGGGGAAACTGAGTCAAGGGATTCAAGTAGCAGAAGACACTGCTTTAACCACTGGGCAGGATTGTCACAAGGACTCTACATCCATCTATACAACTTGCACCACTTAAAGGTTATGCTACAGATGCTAAGTGGTAGTTGTTTAAGTCAGGAGGCCTAGGTTTAAGTCACGCTTACAACCAAAACCACCAGGAAACATCCAGAATGCTAGAAACCTGGACTGACTCAACACACACTCGGGTTATGTCTGTCACAAGGCAATCTTTCAGTTGGAGGTCCCATCCTGTTGGCTAACCCTGAGAAACCCCAGGATTTTGGTGTCTGTCCTCCTGGCTTAGTCTGGGTACACCCACAGCAAAGCTATGTCACTGCACAACATGAATGGGTCTAGTTCTGTCACGAAAGATGAGTCCACAGCTTGCTAATCCTGGAGTAAAGCAGGTTGAGAGAAGGAGGGGTTGGAAGACAGACCAACCCCAGCAATGTTTGTGAAAGCACGACGCTAAAATGCAGTTGGCTCCCACCTCCCCCTAACCTCAACTTCCTCCAAAGGGTTAAGAGAGTAAGTAATTAAACAACAGTTCTGCCATAAGTACTGGACTTCAGAGGCCTGCTTTTTCCTTTTTTCTTTTTTCTAAGAGGAGGAAAAGGGGAAAAAAAAGATTTAAGATAATGGCCTTTTTCTCTTCAGAATAAATTAAGCTCAAAGATAGAGAATCCCATTACTAATGCCTTTTAGCAAAGCCCAGACGTTCTTTTAAAGTCAAACTTTAAAGTATAATGTGCAGTGATCTCATTGAAATCTTTGCTGTAATGATATTTAAGTGATGGCCAAGTATATCAGTGGGTTCAGGAGAAGTACTGATTGCGTATCTTCAAGGGGATGAGCAGCTGCAGAGAGCCATGGCAAAGGGAACCCATGCTGCTGCTATGAAAGATGCCTTTAAAACCACATGCACACAGTTGCTAGTAACTAATTATTCCAGGAGTCATGACAGAAGAAAAGAAAAAGGTAAAGAAATCAAGGCAAAGGATCCGCCTCGAGGAGGGGAATGTGGGACACGCAGCTCTGATGTGTGAGAGGAAAACTTGCTCCCATCCCTTCTGTGCACCCTTCCCAAATTTAATATTCTTTTCAAATTCTTCTTCTTTTTTTTTTTGAGCAGGAGGAAAGCTGACAAAAGCATGAGCTTCACATCTGCTCAGGGAGAAAAGAGAAGGTGGTGCTGGGGGAGGCTTGAGATTGCACATGTGCCTGCTTAAAAGAAGCCTTCTGCTTACGAAACCCAATACCCAAGATGTACCATGCCACAATCAAATGGGCAAGGTGATCTCACCTCACACTGACTCATCCAAATTTGGGGGGCACAGGCTTAGGTGGCCCTTTCTACAGCACATACCTGGGAACTAGGATGCAAAAATCAGAGCATCACCCTTCCGCAGTCAAGCCCCATGTTTTGCTGTGGAGGTGGCAAGAGGCTGGACCTGGAGCATCAGGAGGAGATATCTACTGCACGGCATTGACCTCCAAGGGCACAGGGAATTTATAGCAGTGCCTCCAGCAACAGGGCAGCCTCTCCATCTGCTGCAGAGTGCAGCTGAACCACTGCTCCAGGGGAGTGGAGAAAGAGAGTCCCCACAACTTTAAAGAAGGTAGTTCACAGTAAAGAGAGAAGATGCCCTGTCTGATTGCTCTGCAGCTGCAATCCCCCTTTCTCCACCTAGATCTCAGCCCCTCAGCCTGAGTCTTCGCCTGTCCCCTGCCCAAGCCCAACTTTACAGATCATCAAAAGGGAAAGGAATAAGGTATTTAAGACAGAAGAGCTAAAAAGCACAAGGAAAACTGCTAAGCATGGCTGTACACTGAGCTTCCCAAACACTTCTTCATATGGATGTCACCTTTACCTCCATATGCATCCTCATCCCTCAGCCTCTCTAAACCACAGGATTGAAAGTTTTGGTCACAAGTTTTCTATCAAATCCAACATTTTGTAAAGAAAAACATCACCCTGGCTTTGTCCCATGTCATGCACCGGCTGCAAAGCTTTGCTCCCTCGGTGCTTGTCCTGTAAAGAAGTTGTCCTTATTTCAGGCAGCGTGCTCAAGAACATTAAAAAGAAAATGCCTGTACATGTGTCCAGGTGAGGTGTAATCACCTATGTGTTTGCAATCCCGTTTGAGCCATTTAGGTAGTACTGCCCTTTTAGAGTGGGATCCTGTCTAACTCATTTCAAAGTCATTTGCTGTTAAACCAGTAGAAAAACATGTACCATAGCTACTCCACCCTGAACACATACCCTAACTTCTTCCCCCAATAACTTTCCCACCTGAACACAGAGCTTAACCCAAAACCATAACAGATTCAAACAGCACTGACCACCTTTAACCTGCTACCAAGACAACAAAACATCTCAGTGCAGTCAGGAGTTCACACCTGCTCAAGCATCCTTTGGTCCCCAAACACTGAGGAAACACTGAAAGCAAGAGACAGAACTGCCAGGTCCTTGAATCTTCTCCAGACAGGTTAATGACCACCTTGCTGCCTGATGGTCACATAGAGAGGCCTCCTTTCCGTATTTGCTTTAAATATGCTTTCGATTTAAGGGATTACCATTTAAAAGATACCAAAAGCCTAACAGTCATCCATTCCAGGAAAGAGAAAAGCCCGTCTTTTTGGCAGTTCCACTTCCCCAAGAACTTCAGGCTCTCACATTTTTCTGGTTAACAGTACACAGATCATAGTTACACATTTATTAAGAGGCCACTTATGTTCAGCTTGGCACAAACACGCTGTCTGCAGTGGTGTTTAATTAGAGATTAAAGCCAAGGAACTGGATAATCAGGCCTGCTAATGAATCAGGAAGCTCAGTAAAGCTAAGAGATAAAGATTGCAGTGGCTTTGCTGTATCTATCTGTATTCCTTCATTGTATCCTGCTCCTTCAACCTAAAATTGCAGGCTTGGCTATGCTGGAGCAGAATGACATCAAAGCTTTATATTGCCACACAGTCCAGGTGATGGCAGAACACCTCCACATCCTCAGGGAATACTCACAGTTTGCTCCAAGATCCCAAACTAAACAAAAACCACCAGTTATTACATCGCTTCCAGGGAACCTCAACAAAGAAAGAGATGTTTAACTTCAGTAGCAGCAGGAAGGTACAATATTTAAGGCAGTTTTTATTGGATGGACACTAAACATTGGTGTTTAGTAAATTTCAAGCCTCATTTGGTACAAAATTGAAACAGTTTAAGTCAACATTCAAGGTAAACGTCTGCATTTTTATGGCCAAAGGCCCTGACTTACTATTATTTGCTTCTGTGCCATTGGTTAAATTGAGCTTTTATCTATTTACTACATCATCCTAAACTCTAATCAGACTGATTGCTGGCAGAGATATTATGACTGGGAAAATAAACCTTTCACCAAGGCAATAGGAGGGTAACAGACTTTGGTCTGCAAAGTCTTTCATAAATAAGAGGTCATATGTAATAATGTTTGTTTAAAACTTCTTAGCAGAGCTTCTGTTCTCAGACACTACTGGGTTTATAGTTTCAGCTTTAAATAACTACATGGGTATATATTTGCTAGTAAGAAGAGAAATAATCCCCTTCTCCTAAGCCGTCATCTGTTCTACCATTGGACATAGACAGGGAGATTGGGGATATTAGGAGACTAGCAAGACAAGGAGGAAGAAATCAAAGTTTATTCTAGGAGGCAACAAGTTCATCACCCAAAGACTCACAGAGCTGGCAGCACTCACCCATTCCTGCATCCCCACCTAGAAAGCACTTGTATGTGGTGGGACATCCCCAATCTCACTGTCCTATCTTCTTCTCCTCTCCTCCTCCAGAGGTAAAGCCACTGTTACTACCCAAACAGCTGTGGGTGCATGAAGCCTGGTCCCAGCTTTCTCTCAAGGGAATAGAGGTGGATAAGCAATTCTGAGCACTACCCAATTTTGGACACTGTCACCTCTACTACAATCAAGGCCTGAATGCAGTTACCATGCCAAGAAGAGGTTAGGTGGGCTTTCTAAGCCATCATTCAGCCTCTGAATTCAACAGTGATAGGATTAATCCAGCCAGTATCTCTGCAAGGGACAACTCTTGCATAAGACAGGATGTATTACAGGAAATTCCTAGGATATACACTCTGTACGTATAATGGCCAGATAGCCCTATCAAACAAAACACCACCAGAAAGCTGAGAGGGGTCTTGGATTCAGAAACACTTGTAGACAAACTGAAACGGAAGGAGAGCACAAGCGCAACATCCAAAGCTTTGTTATCCAAAAGAATATGCCACTAGAATGACACCTATGAACTCCTCTTTGGCATCAAGTCAGAGATGAAGCAAGCTTGACTTGCTAAGACAAGCTCCTGAGCCCCAGAAAGGTCGAGAAGGGATCCTACCCAGTGCTTCAGACTGAATCCAGCAACCAACAAAAGCAGTAACACACAGACCTGGCAAAGCCTTTCAGAGGAGAGGTTGTGGCCAGAAACCTGGAGTTGAATGCATGCACTAAGCCAAGACACACAAGGCCAGATCCTGACTGACTTCTGGGGAAAGGAGAGAAAGAGGCACTGAAGCAGTCTCCTGATGAAAACACATAAATGTCAGTAAGCAGCATGGAGATGAAATGGGCCTGACAGATGGAGCCATCCTGGTTTTTGTTTGTCTCCAAAGTTGTCAGTTCAGGTCTCCAGGTCAGAAATCATTTTATCTGCTAAACCATATGCTTTGTAGAACAAAATGCCTGGCAGACTTCAAGGCATATGTATTTTAAGGAGCAGAAAACCACGCTCAACATCTCTAGACGCTTGCTTCCTATTATTACTATACCACCGAAGAAGCTTTTTTCCTCTTGCCCTGACTGTAGCCTGCAAATCACAGCAGGAAAGAATCACCCCACTCGAACATAACCATTTACGAGTATCCTGTTTTAAATACCCCATGTATAAAAGAACAACAAAATCAAAGCCTTTATGTGACTAACATTTGGAAAGAGCAGGATAAATCCATCATGTGCCCAACTCAGGATGCCATCCCAAATGCTTTCTCCAGAAAACCCAAACAGACCAGATTTCCTGCTTAGTATGACCCATATTGAACATACAGCAGTACCTGAGCTGGGGCAGGAAAATATTTCACCCTTTCAGCTTTGCTTCATGCTCAGTCTGTATACTACACACCCCTTGGTTTATTTTAGGCTGCTGCAAGCCTGCAAGGTCCAAGCCAATGATGTTTTCTGCATGCAACGAGTTTTGTCCATGCAACAAACTTCCCTTTTCCTAAATACAAGTAAATCAAACTAAATGATGGACAGCCTATCAAAATGATTAAGCCAGACACAGAAGCAGCATCTGCAGAGGCCAGATTCACAGCCATCAACTTGAGTACTCAGAATAAATGTCCAGAAGAAATCTCCACTACCATGCCTCAGGGCCAGGGGTTCAGCACACACATGGGATTTGGGGCAGTGTAAGAGATGTTGGTGAAGGTTGCTTGATGAAGTCATGTTAAACTGCCTTTTTTATATATATGTATCCGCCTAAATATTTATATATATTTAATCCATCTTCTGGCCAGTTTAATTAAACAATGAATAGAGAAGGTTGGATTCTGATCTGACAAAGCATTAGATCTCCTCACCCCACACAGCCCAAACTCTATTCCCAATTTCTGACAGCAGAAGACCCAAAGCAACACCCAAGATTATTAGAACAGGACACTGGGGGCATTTATCCTCCTTTGCTGCAGAGCTATGGATTGTGCTTGGCTGTTGACATACCTGCCTGGAGCACACAAGACCTCACTGGAGCAGCTGAGGGCAACTGCTGCTTCACATGCATTTGAGCCTTGGCAACTGAAAGCTGCAGAGGCAGGTTTTCAATAGGGATGATCAATCTCCTACCATTTTCTGCTGAAAACCAGGCTTTGACTAAAAAAGCCAGTTTTTCACTCAAGAAAGGGATTGGCTTTTTTTCCACCAAAAGAAGAATCATCAGAATGAAAAGAGTGACAAGTTGGACTTTTTGTCAGAGGCAGCAAAAACCTGAACTACTTTAGCAGGGAGTGAGATGTTTTGATAAGCAGCTCTGTTTGATCCTCAGGACTCCTCAAAGCTTTTCCTGCCATCCACCACCTCTTACCTTTAGGCTAGTTAAGATTCTTGCCCAATATTGTGCCGATGTACTTGAAAATAAAGGCTCAGAGAACGGGGTACTGAATATCACAGTAAAAGAGAAAACAAGCACCATGATGTCTCAGACTGGCGCTCTCATGCTGGGGATGCCTGGGAGAGCAAAACATCTCTCAGGACTGATTTATGAACAAGAAGAATGGATAGCAAAGGAGAATTTGGAAGCCAGCACAAAATCTGACCCCAAAATAGGGCTTTATGGAAATGGTCTGCACTCCAAAACCACATAACACTCCCTCCACGTATAACACAAGATGTGCAGCTCCAAACCCATGCAGACATGCCCCAAGAACATCAACACTTGGGGGGCTGGTTGAAGTAGTCCAATGCCCTACTGTTATTAAACATACAAACTTATGCAGAGAGGAAAAATAAATGCATTTCGTTCCTCCCCTGTTTTATCAGTTTCAAGCTGGCACTGCAAATAAAAACATCTTGTTTCCAGCAGTCTACTCTTGGACTCTATTAGTTCTTGTTGCATACCTGTCTCCATTTCTAACACTCACTGTCAGCTCCTGGAGCTTTCCAAGACTTCTTCCCTAACGGCACTTCTTTTTTACTACAAGAAATAATAAAACAAAAACAAAGAAAAAAGGGCATTTCTGGGAAGAACTTACAGCAATCTCTGTCCCTTTGCCACTGATTTGGCAAAAGCTTTTGAGTTAACAGAAATCTGTTGTAACAGTTCCATCCAATAGACACTACATTTCACTGGCACACAGGGTATACGCACTTTTTGGACTACTCTGCCTGATACCAGCAAGCTGTAGGGCTGGTTTATGCACCCCAGATTGGAGCTGGCTTGAAGAGCATATTTTCCCCCTCTTTACATAGCTTTAACTAATTACCAGCTGCCTTTCAGAGGGCATTGTCATACCCTCCAAACCGATAGCCTGTTCAGGCCAGGAATACTCATTCTTGTAATAAAACAATGCAAACCATCCATCTCGCAGGCAGTATATCTGTACCTTGTACAGAACATCCACAGTGGCATGGATCTGCATTTAATGTGGCATTTTGTCTTGGTGACATCCGAATCTCCCGCCTGCTGAGTTTTCAGATACTGAAGCGAATGAACTGCAGAACATCAATTCTTCAAGGAGCAGAGATGCTGCTCCTGGCCACAGACCCTATGGCACCCAAAAAAAACACACTAGCACTTGGGAACAAGCCCTCGTGAAGGTTTCAATGCCATCTCAAACCCTACACTTTACAGTAAACCTTAAACCAGGAAAAAACTAGCTACCAGTGGGATATGGATGCAGTCCTGTTCTTCCTTCTGTAACATAAAGGCAAGAGGGAATAAAAAGGAAAGCTTCTGACAGTGTTGTACATTCCTCATACTGCACTCTGCAAGTCTAAACATGCACTAAAGCGGCCCATGGAGTTTACTACCAGACAAGAAAAGCCTTGAAGCTGCCTTAACACCAGGGAATACAAAAGCCCATTTGAAGTTGAAGACTGATGAGCAAAAAGCCTGGACACAGACATCAATTCCCCTGCTCCCAAAGCGCTTAGGGAGATGCACATCCACAAACAAGATGTGTTTTCCACCCCCGGTGCTGACAGAGGACCACGTCTCCAATTGATGGTCCTGTTCTGCTTTTGCAGTGCGTAGAACCTCCCTCATCTATAAAGGAAACTGGTGTTGATGTTTTCATGTCTCACTCATCTTACTAAGCCATCAATCAGCAAGTCAATAATTGGTAAACATGCTTCAACTTCAGCTTCCTTGAAGGAACAGTTTCACTAGCAACTACTTCAAAATCCGCTGGGCAGCTCCTTCAGTGTTTCACATGTTTATCACTGTCAGTAAGCAGCTTCTAAAGCGGTTTTGCTGTGCCTTCAATTCACTTTCTTCAAATTGGTCTCTCAAGTATCGCATGTATGAGTTCAAAGACTTGAGATGTTAACAGCAGCAACACATCTTGGCATTTTTCTGTAGTCTTACTTGAGGATTTTTATTCAAAAGAACAGAAGCTATTTCTTAACAACTTTTCCTTTTCTCCTGACATAGAGCTTTACGCTTTATGTCTCTCGGCTCATCTCGATCGCCGGTCAAAGAATCAAAGCCTGGTTCAGACGCTTCCAAGCCCTCACACTGCTGACCACCAAGCATCAGAGCTGTGTACAAATGTGATCCTGGGGAAGCAGAAACACCTTCCTGCAGTCAGCAGTCAAAACAATACTCTTTGTACAAGCCAAAACTCGAGAACAGGCTGGAAGCAGCAATAAACCCCAAAGCAACTTGGGTTAACAAGTTTGTTCCCGATAGAAAGGGAAAATTTACAGCAAAAGCCAGGTTTTCAGCTGCCCTGCAAAACTATGTGGGATCTGTGCATGGTTACAGCCTGACACACACCCCTCTTCACTTTGCAAGTGCCTTATCTCAGGATGTACAAATCCATAGCTGCAAATGATGAATTACCGCCAGGACCATTCTGCCCAGAGCTGTCTTTGGTGTAACACAAGAGCAGGACTTTAGCTGACCATCACAGCCTGCAGCAGGATACAGCACCACCACAACCAGAACACCTTAGTTCTACTAGTTCACATAAATGCAGGCAGGACTCTTCCTAAAGCACTTGTAGATAGATAAATAAGAATCCCTTCACTAACATTTTCCTGTTTCTTTCTGTGCTCTCTATGAAATGACTCGGGGTAGCTAAATAACTCCAAGTTTCCAGGGTGATTTTCATTTTGCTGTGGTCTGACCATCTCCTCAGAGCAACAAGACCTCTTGGTGCCAAAATTTAACAACTGCAACAATTCTCCTTAACACCTCCTGCCAGCATTATTGTTCATCACTGAATTGTTTCATTAATTCCTAGGCGATATAACCAGCTTCCTTTTGTCAATCTCTGTATATTAACATATAATTTCAATGTTTGGGACCGGTTTCAGCCTTGGAAATGAGATTAGCTTCGAGTGATTAAAATAAGTTCTCCAGGCTGGGCAAAATAACCAGCTCACAAAAGCTAGAGATTGATCTTTGCAATGGAAAAATGTAAAAACCATTCCCAAATTACAAGTTTACCTTTACACCACTCAATTCCTGAAAGCTGTTAGCTTTCAATATCTTGGTTTTGTTTTCGCACCAAATAAACATAGGCAGGCTTCATAAAAATTGCAGCCCTGTTTCCAGAGGCTTGAAAAGCCGTTACTGTATCGGGAGGAATGCAATCCGCTGCTAATAGGATGTCAAAACCGGCTCTGTTGAAGGACATGAAGTGCGTGGCGGTTGAGAAAACCTCGCCACGTTCCCTGTTAACATCCCTCTTTGCCACTTGCTGTTGGAATTGTGTGTGACATCATCAACCACAGCTAATGAATTAGACTTGTCAGAAGGAATATTTCTTTCTGCAGCAGGATTGGTAAGTGACACTCCTGACGGAGCCAATTCCAACAACAGAGTGATTCAGCTGAGATTTATGATCTTATTCTTCCCTTCTGAGGGTCTCCTCTGAAGACAACGGCTTCCACCAGCCACGTGCCTGCCACGAGCAATAAACAAGTGACCTGTTGCCCACTGAAGTCCCTGTTAGTGGGATGGTGGCTTCACAATTACAGAATGGTTTGGGTTGGAAACAATCTTAAGATCACCTAGTTCCAACCCTCTGCCATGGGCAGGGACACCTTCCACTAGAGCTGATTACTCCAAGCCCCATCCAACTTGGCCTTGAGCACTGCCACGGATGGAGCATTCACAACTTCCTTGGACAGCCTGTTCCAGTGCCTCACCACCCTCACAGTAAAAAATTTCTTCCTTATATGTAACCTAGATCTTCCCTGTTTAAGTTTTAAACCGTTACCCCTTGTGCTATCACTGCAATCACTGATGAGGAATCCCTCGTAGGCACCCTTCAGATATTGGAAGGCTGCTAGCCTGCTTCCCATGCAAAGGTTCAAGTCCAAAGTGATCATTCCTTGCCACTTGCAGGCAATTTAATGCAAGCACAGACCCTGGAGTGTGCATGGTGGTTTCTGCAGCTGCATGTCCAAATTTGGCCAGTGGTGTGCACTCAGGGTTAAGGGATTTTCGTTACACACATCATAGAAGTCCTCCCTTTGCATGTTCTGCCTTCGACATCACCTGGAGTGGCTTCAGAGGCTCATGTGGCCATGCTGTTGAGGTGACTTGAACTCTGGGGCCTCACCAATCAACAGCATTGACAAGGGGAGGTATGAAAACATCCAGGTCTGGGACTGGGTCAGGAAATAACAATAGGAGTCTCCTCAAGGGGCAGGAAATACAAATGCACAACTCAGAATCTGATGTGCTTGTCTCAGGAATACCTAAAAATCAGAGGAATCAACTGACAGGGAACCAAAAGTCAAGGCTTTTTGGAGAGATGAGGAAACTAGTAGTGAAATGGAGATCAAAGATGTGCAGCTGACAGAGCTGCTAAGGCTCATTACAGCTGGAGTGAAATCAATACCACTGAGCTTATGAGGAGTTTTCTAGGATGCCTTGAAGTTTTACCGCAGCCCAAGCTCCACAGAGCAGGCGAGCCCTGTCCTCTCAGCTCTCATTTGCAAGTGTTGAGTTCTCATGGCTGAAGAGTTCCCATCCAGCGCATCGCCAAGGAGAGGGCTGAAATGCTCCCCACAGCACACAGCAAGTTATCAGCACTGGGTTTAACAGCAAGGTTGTGCAAAGGAGCCATGCCAGCAAGGACAAAAGGAGGTTTCGGGAATGTGAACCTTCACTCCTCATGCCCACAGGGATGAGACCTGGAGAAGGAGGTCACCACTCCAATGAGAAGGAACAAAAGCCTCCCACAAAATGCTGTGGCCAGTGAGGCCGAATTGAGATTCCCTCAGCGTAGGCATGTCTGTACAGCTCCTTCTTCCCTCTTTCATGCCTGAGGCTGTTACGGCCCCGAGTTTCTTGCTTTTATGTTGGAATGAAAATATCATGATGTACAAATTATTACTTTGTAATTAATTATGCAGAGTAACTAAAGTGAACATGACTTCAGCATTATGACAGCTTTGAATTTTACCACTTTGTAAATTAATAAGTCATGAATCCAGTTCGCTGGGTGCGTGGTTAAAATAAGAGATGGTTACCCAAACAACAGCTAATTGTGCTGCAACAGAGCAAGGAGTCTCAATTTTTGTTGGCAAGGAGGAGAGAGGAAAAGGTATGTCTTGGCTTTCCCCCTTTTCAATTGCATGAGAAATACTGGCAGGGATGAGAGGATCCCACTCCACTCAACTCCTCATAACCAAGCCTGACTCAGATTCCCCCAGACTTGGCAAGATCCCACATCCTCGCTGCTACACAGCCAGAGCAGGGAAGTGCAGTCGAGGTAATGTCTGTGAACATGATTTATTTAAACCAGACAGCCACATTCAGGAAACATTCTGGTGTCAACGAGAGTTTTCCCAGCCTTCAAAAACTGCAGGAGTCATCTATTCCTCAGCCACCTCCAAGCAGTGAACACAAGCACAGTCTCAGCCTTGAAGTCTCTTTAGTTCCTCTGTTCCTTCCCAAGAAAACTGTTGGAGGCTGAGGAAGCACCATTATACAAGTGCCAGATTTTGGCATCGTGGTAGCACAGCTCTGCAACACATGGACCATGTTTTTCCTCTGCCTCCCTATCCCATCCGACTGGCTGAGTGTCATTTAAGTCACTCCTGCTCAACTGGCAGGGCTGTGCCTGAACAGCAAAGCCTGGAACTACAACTGAGAGATGACCTTGGCAGTCCTGGGCAGCAGTAATTACAGTAATTAGTGCCACATCCCTAGATGTCAGCCTGTTAGCCAAGGATCTATGGACACCTGTGGTGCAGGATGTCCTGAGTTAATGACCAGCAGCTCTGGGACCAGTTTTTCCCAGCTCTTGCACAGCAATAAATCATACAGAACATGCACAAGAATGCCAGCAAATGGCTGGGATGTGGCCCCAGGACAAGCCAACCCTGCTTTGCTCCATCTGGCAAGCCAAAGCCATCCAGCAGCACTTTGCTTGTTGCACTGGACAGGATCAATAACTCCCAGAGCACAGAAGGGTTTCTACTGGTGCCAGATCACACCTTTATGGGGGGAACAAGACAGGCTACAGCTACGTGCTTCCCCAACAACAGAACTGCTGCCAGCCTAAACCACCAAAAACATGTCCATAAGCAATGGGAATGAACACTAACTTTGCTCCCAGAGACAGCACAGCCACATCTTTCTTCAGCACAAGAGTGTGTTTCCAGTAGCCATCAAAGGTTTAAGAGAGGCTTCTCCATGCAGTATTTTTCCCATCACTTTTTCCTGTGTCAGGCACTACTTTGGGGAGGATAAAAGGGGGAGAAAGTCTTAGGGAAAAAAAAAAAAATCACACCCAAAAAACCTGGATAATGTAAAAGCTCCCTAATAAGGTGTTCTGTATCAGCCAGTTCAGCTGCCTATGTGGTCCCAATCACTGACACAGTGTTAAAGAGGTGACGGGTGTCATCTCAGCACATTTTTCATGACAACAGGTTTCAATGGAAGGACTCCCAGGAGACCTCATTTCCTTAAGAAGGGGGACTGGGAAATACATGTATAATCAACCCATCACTGAGCACTGTTGTATCAGCTTATGATTTGCTTGGTGGCTTCTAACAGTGTCTCAAGGAACCTAACCAAGTCACAGACTGGCAATCATAGAATCACAGAATGGTTTGGGTTGGAAGGGAAATAGCCATGCTGCAGCCACAGATGCAGCCTCTTTCCTCCAGGTAATGACACTTCTACAAAGAAAGAAACCTGACTTATTCTCCTGCTCTGCCTGATGCAGGCCATGAAGGCAAGCCTCCAGCATCCCCATGGCATGGCCCTGCACAGAAGGGCAAAGGCTGCAAGCTTTTTATCTCTACACAAAGTTTGGATTTTGAGACACTGCCATTTCCCAAAAGAGAAAGCAGCATTACCCTCTATAAAAGGCACAGCAGCAATAACCACATCAAGACAAGGCTGGAGGGTTGGAACTAGATGGTCTTTAAGGGCCATCCCAACCCAAACCACTCTAGGCTTCTATGATGCTATGGTAACTGAGAAGGCAAAGAAGCAGCAACGTAAACCTGGGTCAAGACCTGCAGAAAAGCACCAGGCAAGCCCCAGCCCAGCATTGAGACCACCAGCCCCACAAGGAAAAGGCTTCCCTGTATTTTGACTCATCTGTTCTGTGGTTCCCAGAGGCAGAAGAGGGAAGCACCATCAGAAGGCTGGATCTGAAGGCTCACCACACAACAACCAGCTGAACCCCACTGTTTTTCAGGCAGCCATTAAGTTACCTATTAGAGCATCCGATGCTCCTTTCATTAATTCATGTCTATGCCTCTATCAAGCCAGGTGGGGAAAGTCGTTAGTGTTTGACAACAAGGCCAGTGCCTCACCTGGGCTATACCATGCAAAGCAAAGCAAAGCAGCTACCCTCCCTCAGCCCACAAGCCAGCAGAGCTCCAGCAGGCAGATTGCACAGGGATGAAGCATCAGGGCAGGCGACTGCAGCAGATCGGTGGGATTTAAGGATTAGGGGGAGCGGATTGTCAGATTCGAGGAGGGATCAGTGTGAAGGCTGAGCATGAGAGCAGATGTCAGCGATTTCCCCCACACTGCTCATCCCCACCCCAGTCCTCTCCCCAACAAGCCTTATCCACTCTCAGCATCAGATCTCCCCCATCATCCCTTTTTCCAGTTGCCAGCCTGGCTCTACAGGAGCAGCTGCTCTCCCCAAATCCACAGGCAAAAAGGCTCAGTTAAAGTGAAAGATTAAAGGTGTCTATCTGACTGCCTTCCCCTGTTTCCTTTGCTCTTTCTCCATGACACAGGCTCCCTCCATCACTCCACTAAGACACATCCTTATCCCCATGAAAGAACTCTCACCTGCACAGCCCTCCTCTTTGCCCAGGGAACAACAGGTCTTTGGTATGAGAACATGACAAACGGGTCCTGCTCTTAACCTTTCCCATCCAAAAACCTTTGACTCTGTGGCCACCACCCCTATTGCTCCCAGAGCCTCCCTGGTCTTCATCAAATGCAGCACATACACCAAGACCCGCCAGCACTTATGTGCCTGTTTATGTTTAAAAGCTGACCCACAGCCAAGTAATGCCCTGCAACACCAGCAGCAGATAACAACTCCCCAAGGCCTCTTTTCTAAGGGGCTCCAACAGTTTTCTCCAAAAGCCCCACTTTAGCAGCTTTCCCAGCCTGACCTCCGTCCCTATTTGATGAAAAAACTGGCACAGTCATGAGGAGCCAGCCCTTTGCAAACGGGCTGGAGCTGAAAGCTTTTGTATTCCATCTCAGAGGAGAGGGTGCATTTGGCACTAGACCAGGCAGCCCTGAGGCTGGGATAAGACTTGGAAGATGGGGAAAGAGCACCAAAATGTCTGTGCTGAGCAGCAGCTATGGGAAAACAGTGACTGGGTACCCTGTCAGCATAGCCCAACTGCAAAATGCAGAAGGGCAGGATAAGGGGCAACAACTCCAAGATCAAGCACGCAGCTCTCTTCCATAAAACAATCTTGCACATCAAAAGCTTCAGACAGCAGTGAAGCTTCAGCCGCTTATTACAGCCACTTCCCAAATGAGCCGAAGGGGATCCAGCACTCACCTCACACCCTTGACAGCGGGGAAGAGAGGAACCACTCGGTGCTAGTCGGAGACAGGCCCTAAAGCTAAATCACAGCAGCACATAAAGCAACCAGACACCAGTTACCAGTGTCACACAGTGTGGAAAAATAACTAGAATATAAATAAAATAGAAATAGGATGGCTACCTCCAGTTCCTGGGGCCCAGCAGGTTCCCCCTGCTCCAGGATGACAACTTACAGGGGGGAGGAAGGCAGGAAAGGGAAAATAAATAAATAACTCCCCCCTGCATGGCTTATACAGTAGACAAGATTTAATAGACAGAGTGTACAGAGTCTTATCAGCACAACTCACGCTCAATAGTGCAAGGGAGGGCATCATACATTAGCTTGCTTTGACCTGCAGGGCCCTCAGTGGGAATTTTCTCCACCACACTGACATGCCGTTGTTTAGATGCTATGCACATCTTGCCTGCATGGAAACATGCTGACACTTTGGAGGCTTTTGAATGCAGAGAAAAACCAGTGAGGAAAAAAAAAAAAAAAAAGATGTCTGGGTCGAAACGTTTCTCTAATAGTTATAGATTTAATTCCATGGTCTGGAGGGAAGGGAGTGGGAGAAGACATTATTTTCCCCCCCATTTTCTTTTCAAAACATGAAAAAACAAATCCAAAAGCAAATTACTGTCCTGGTCTGCTTCGCTTTGCTTTAATTCTCTGATTTTGCTGTAAGCTTTCTCTTTCCCTCCCACCTCCATCAATACATATAGAGGATGCAGGGAAAATCTAGCAAAACAGTTGATGCTTTAGCTTGGACTAGACATGCTTAGATTCCCCTAAGGAGGAACAAATTAACATCAGATCTCTCATGATATAAGGCAAAATAAACAGGGGAAACCCAAGCCTTATGCAGCTGATATAAGAGGAAATGTACCAAGATGTGGCAGAGCTGAGAAACTTATGGGACGTTGGATGAAGAGTTTGAGCAGGTTCAAGGAAGGATTGGGCAAGCCTGGGAGTTAAACATCCTTAGGGCTGTTGAAGGGAAACACAGCCAGTCACCAAGCTGAAGGTGCTTGGGGTGAATTTTCACACAGCTCCAGGCCTTCCCATGGCCAAACAGACAGCCAAGGACTTGGTGTGATTTGTTCATGGTCCTTGAAACCAGAGAAATACCTATGAGGTGCATGAGAAAACCCCAAAAGCTGCCTGCTCAGTCTAAAAAGAGGCTGCATGAAACACCTTCATAGCTTCAAGATTCTCTGCATTGGTGAAGCCCTTCTGGAGGAGAGCAGTGGGATGCCAGTGCTGCATGAGCATGGGGAGGAGGATTCAGAGATGCCCAGGAACTTCTCCCTTCACATTTGTCAAGCAGGTAGATGCCACCCTGGCTCTGCAGCCAACTGTAATCACAAGCAGGCACCTGGAGACAGAAGAGTGCCAGGTTTCCTGGGCACAGAGGTAGTTTCATTCGCCTCCATCAGGTGCAAATGGGCTGCTTGGCTTTTAAGCACTAAATTAGTTTCCTTTTTGTTTTTAAAAGCAACATTTGGGTGCTGTGTTCCCCAGGAACAGGGAGAAGGACGTGATGGATGAGCTGTGTACATGGATACAGCAGCCCAATCCTTCAACACACGGGAGATGGATTCCAATTCCAAAGCGCTGCACTGGTGGTAAACGCCAGAGCAACTGCATTTCATCTCTACTACTCCTAGAGTAGGCAACTGGTCCCAGCATCCCCCTGCTCGTGGTTAGTACATACACAGTGCACATGCAGCACCTCAAAGCACATCACTGGTGGCATCCATGTCCTTCCCCAGACGCATAAACTACCGCAGTGTCCCCCAATCACCCCTCAGAAACCAGCTTTGAAGGAGAAACCTGCCTCTGCCGGCGAGGAGCTAAGGAGAGAGAAATCTGCTTCAGCTCAGGCCATGGTAGGTCAAAGTGATAAAAATCCCCCAAAACTACATGTTTGAGAAGCCATCAACTGAATATTGAACAGATCTTCTGTGCTGGCCCTGAACACCCGGGGTAGGCTGTTGAATGCCCACAGTTCAATACAGAGAGAAGCCCTTGGTAGCAACTTTCCTCCCCTACAGTCCTCAGCTCTCATGAATTGTTTTCTTTCCTGCGAACCCTTCATAATTCATTTCCAGACACCCCCCTCCCCTTTCCTCATGCTTTTCCTCGTAGATAAAAAACAATATGTGACACTTTTTTTTTTTAATTCCCGTGGGGTTTCAGCTAATAAAAAGATTTATAATTAAGCCAGTAGATTTCCTTTTGCTATGCTGGCCTGGATTATGAGAAAGTATATTTATATGCAATTATGAAATGAACAGTATTTCTTACCCAAGTGAAGCTTTAAAAGTCATTATGAATCCATTAACTCAGCAGACCTTACAAAAGGCCTTCTCTGCTCTGGATTTATTTTAATTTAAAGCAGATAGAAAACTTCTCCCCTCCCTGTTTTTTTCAACCCCAGCTTTTCTGCAGTAGAAATGTGCAAAATGGAAAAGATGCCTCAAATTCAGCAGCAAGAGCCATAACTCCTGGCAAGCACAGCACTGGGGGACTCAATACCACCTCAAGCCACTTCCCAAGTTTCTGCCCTTTATTTGATTGCATTGTGACCCCAAACTTGGGAAGTGTGTAATATTCCTTGACAGACCCTTCATTTGCTTAAACACTGCCTCAGCATCATTACCCTGCATCGTTTTGGAGGTCTTCTCCATGGTATTAAAGGGAAGGAGTGTGCTGCTGCACGCAGTAACTATTTGATCCTTTTTGCTTCTGCTGTAAAATATCACCCCAAGATCCCCTTTGAGGATGATGTGCCCAGTGGTCTGGGACACTTCAGACATGTAGGAAGAGCCAGGAGACAAGAAAACCATATTGGAAAAGCCAGGGAGGAAAATGTGCCATAAACTCCAGTCAGAGCTGCCCTAACACCTAGATCTGGGTGGAAAGAAGCACCAGAGCTTTCATGAGCATGTGTGATCACAGCTGTGGTGTTATAGCAGCAGTCAATGGAACTAGATGATCTTTAAAGTCCATTCCAACCTAAACCATTCTGTGATTCTATGATGGCAGGAACCCCGTGGTGCCCATGCCAAGACATGCTCTGGCATCAGCATCTCCTCTGCAATATTTACACCCCTGGCAATGCAATGGAAGCAGAAGCTTGCGAGGCTTAATCACCTCATCCAGTGCCACCACTGGGAGGGGGGGTAAAAGCCCTGCCTGCATAAGGACCTACCAGGGAGAAGATGCAATCACAGGCACAGGTTTCAGCATCTATGGCATCAGAAAGAGACAAACATTATTCTGGCTCCACAGCAGCAGAGAGGGTTTCTTTCTCCCCATCTTTAATGAGGTCCTTAGTGGTCTGGACTCTCCAGAAGCCCTACCTGCATCATCTTGTACCACTAGTTGAGAAGAAGGGGTTGTGTGGCATTTTAAACAACTAGTTGTCAGGCAGAAGAATAGCAGCCACCCAGCAAAATATGCCCCAACCCCAGCCATCTTTCACCATTTCTTATCTACCCACAGGATGAGGATGGCTCATTTTACTCGCCTTAAGAGGAAATCCATCTCCAAGTCACAAAGAGAGGCTCGGTTACAATGGCCTTTTCATTAGCGTGGTAGCAATAAAGCACAGCAGCATCCCTTGGCTGTCATATCAACAGGATCTGGGAGGAATATTAAAAGGGAATTCGCTGGCAGAAGAGGCAGGGAAGAGGGCACCCGTGGTGTGGCATATCACTTCCCTTCTACAACGCATACTCCAAATGGAGATGGCCACCAGTTTCTACTCAGTTCAGGAAATTATTTTGAGTCATAGAATCATAGAATGGTTTGGGTTGGAAAGGACCTTAAGATCATCTAGTTCCAACCCCCTGCCGTGGGCAGGGACACCACACACTGAACCATGTCACCCAAGACTCCATCCAACCTGGACTTGAACACTACCAAGGATGAGCATTCACGACATCCTTGGGCAACCTGTTCCAGTGCCTTGCCACCCTCACAGTAAAGAGCTTCCTTAGATCTGACTTAAACTTCTCCTTTTTAAGTTTAAACCCATTCCCCCTTGTCCTGTCACTCCAGTCCCTGATGCAGAGTCCCTCTCCAGCATCCTTGTAGCCCCCTTCAGACACTGGAAGCTGCTTTGAGGTCTCCACGCAGCTTCTCTTCTCCAGGCTGAACAGCCCCAACTTTCTCAGCCTGTCTTCATATGGGAGTCTTCCATCAAGTGTTCTTTGGGAACGAAGCCAAAAGACCCTCAAGCTATCTGGAGGGCACAACTACTCATAGTCCCCTTGGGCATCATGATAAGCAACACAGTGGTGGTGCTGCACAACATGTTCCCAAACTGGGCCCTTCACTGGGTACCTCCATCTCCAGCATCCACAGGCACCTGCCTCTCCCTCCTGTCCACTCCAATCACGACAGGGCTGTGAGTGTTTTCATTCTCACACAAATTAAATCTCCCTGACAGCCTCGATCTGCCTCTAGTTCTCTGTGATGCTTTCACTTCCAGTTGGCTCTGTCAGCGACAAACCTGCTTTGACACCTTCGCTGTTTCTCAGTCTCATTTCCCCCGTGCGATCTGCTTCTCCCTGTCTCTCTGTCGTGCACTATGTGATTTCTGCGCTGACAAACCCATTCTGATCTTCTCCTCCTCCCGCTCTCCCCTCCCAACAATTCTCCATCTCTGCAATTCTTTCAGATACTGCATGATTGCTTTATCAAATAGGAAGAAAAAGGGAAGCAGGGCAAGGGAGTTCTCTGCAAACTAACTGCTCTGGGTGTAATTTGGGGAACACAGCCACAGTTAGTTTCATTAGACTTGCCTCTTTACCCTCTAACACTTGTTTTCTTAATCATGAGGGGGTTTTTGATTCTGCTTGAGCAAAATCCACCGTGTCCCCTGTACCAGGAGGAACAGAGCCCTGGGCTCTTGCTACCATTTTAATCCCCATTTGCAATTCACAGGAGCTTTGGCTGAGGGTGAAAGGTTCTGCATTTCATTATGATGCCTCAGAGGGACCTCTGCTAACCCACACTGTGCTGCACTGTCTTGACATAATACAGTAGCTGCACTTAAAGTGTTCACCACCTCAGTTCTATTACTGGCTCCGGCAGCTATCCCCCTCCTTTAGCTGCAAGAAATAGCAATAAGTCCATAATGAACTTTAAAGAGCAACCATGCCTACAGGTATTATGGCCACAGGTACGCTCATTACACCCCATAGCCAGGTCTTAATGTCTGGTCTACATCTCCCCTTGATGCATCTCCAGAACAAGGATCCTTAGGAAGAGATTCTTGCACCTACTTCATGGTTTTTTCCTCCTGGAGGTCTGAGTGCTTCAAAGGGAAGCAGGTTTGCTATGCCCATGCTGCAAAAGGGGAAGCATAATGAAGAAGGCAAAGACTGGTGGAAAAGCACCTCTTTATAAACTTGCTTCATTCTACTGTAGTCAACACATTCAGAGATGACTTAGTCACCTGTTACACAACAGCAACCTGCGTCACTGTGGCTATAAATCCATTTGGGAGATGCCAGTGATTCAGACAACACTCTCCCTTGCAGCTGGCCACTAACAAAACACAAGCACAGTCTGTTTAAAATAAAAGCAAGAGGTCAAGTAGTTAAAAGCTCCAAATTTGACCCTTCCTATTCCATTCACTGCATTTCAAAAGAGAACAGCAGCTTGGAAATTATGCTATTAGCAACAGCTACAGGCTGCTAGCCCTGTAAAAATATTTGCTTTCTCTTGTCATGCCATCAGATTTGTTAAAGAGCAGAGAGCAGTCCCTTCTGTTGTGAGGTTTGTTAAATGGGTTCGCCCTCCATACACTGTGGGATGGAGATGTAGCCGTATGAAGGGCTTCAGGAGCAGCAGCCATTCTCACAGCACTGCCTCCTGCCACTTCCTATCTCCAGTCAGGAACAGGAACGAGACCCAAAAGCTCCAGGTCTGGGGCAACGGGTAGAACAGAGTTGCCAGCAAATCCAAAGCAAGTCCCCAAACAGTTCCAAGTCCTAGAATCAACCAGGTTGGAAAAGAGCTGTAAGATCATGAAGTCCAACCTTTCCCCAGCACTGCCAAGGCCACCACTAACTCAGTGTCACTGAGGGCCTTGTCTACATGGTTTTTGAGCACTTCCAGGGACAGTGACTCCACCGCTGCCCTGGGCAGTCTGTTCCAATGCCTGAACACCCTTTCAGGCAAGGGATTTTCCCTAAAATCCAGTATAAACCTTCCCTGGTGCACAGTTGGAGCTCTGTGCCTTGCTAAAGTGGCCACAGCCTCTCCCAGCCCTTGGGGTCCTTGTTTAATGCCTCAAACAGTTCTATTACTTCATATCTTGGTGGTCCACCTTGTTTCCAGCTTATGTATGCAAAGAAGAGGAGTTCAAACTGCTCAGCCCAAAGCCTGAGCTTTAAAGCACAGTTAGCACTTGGGTGGGTGCTTCCAGAGGAGATTTAAGAGCCTCAGAATGTGTTTCCTAAGGCTGCACCAGGGGAGATTTTCTCTCATAGATTTTCCTAGGCAGGCAACAGCAAGAACACAGGAGGCAGAAAGCACATCTTTAAATTCTCCCCAAGCTGTCTCCTGGACAGACAATCCCATTAAGTCAAGCACAGGGACCCGAAGCTGTGTAAAAGCAACAAGGTGAATCTCCTTAGCACAGAAGCCTGACAGATGAGTGCAAAATGCTAGATTTAACTCCAGTGTAACACAACAGACCGCAACACATAACCAGAGGGTGAAATGCAACCCCATTTTGCAACTCGTTGCACACAACCAGGTGATCTCCCAGCTGCCAACAGATTTCCTCCTTAAACAGAAGGACTTCATTTCTAGATGATGCAGTAAAATAAGACAGATCTGAAGCAATATGCTCAAGGTCACCTAAGGAATTAATTGCAGAGCAAGAAGCAAACCTGAATCCAACCATGAAGCATACTTAGCCCCAAAGCCACTAGTTGTAAGACATGCCATTTATCAACATCTATCAAATTAGGCAGAGTACCATAAACTCATGCTTGTGGAGCATTCTGTAAATGGCAGGAGCAGAAATGCAGTTCAAGTCCCTAAGAGCATCTCACAGAGAAAAATACTGGTATAATAAACCAAACTCTTTTAAAAGGCTCCTCATCTAGTATTTATCTACTACTCAACAGTCTTCCTAAATCTAAGCGCAACATGTTGGTAATGGGTATCTTAGACACGTAATTTAAAGTGTTACTGAAACTTCCTACGTGCGGAAGATCAGCCAGAGAGATCGAAGGCTGATGCATCCAGTGACTGCCTGTGACAAAAGAGAGATTTCTAAGTGAATTACAGCCTTAACCAAATTGAACTCATCTCCCCTAAGCACGCTGCCCTTCGTACCAAGGAGTACAAAGTTTGTTCTAGACAGGCTACTCACAGGCTGGCTGGTGGAGTGCCTCATCTAGGGAAATACTACTGTGCCCAATGGCAAGGAGGAGGAGATATACACCCAATGAACCAGCCACCGGGCCAGTAATTAAGTGAAGAATCTATAGAGTTCTAGTAAACCAAAGTTAATCATGTCCAGATACCACAGAAAACCATTGAAGCTGTCTGCCCAGCCTCTATAAAAGCATCACCTGCCCAGAAGCAAATATCTGCCCCCACATTTTAAGGCAGATTGACACATCCTTAACACAGTAAAAACCTCAAGAAAATAAGGGCAGGAGATTACTGCTCCATTTGCGAACCAGTGGAAATGCCCCATCTCCAGACACGCTGTAATTCAGCCACCCAAGAGGACATTATAATGCTCTCCAAGTAGGTTTTAAAAGCAACCTTTCCAGTGAGGGACATGGTGAGCCATGGCTGGGGCTAACCCTTGCTGGTTGGAGACTCCTGCCCTCCAGCTCTTTATAAATAAAACAGCCTCTTCCCAAGCACACAGGTGGAATAATCAGGAGCATCCCCTACACTGCAGTTGCCTTCCCTGGCTCACTGATAACAAGCATTACCTGAAGTGGGATCCTTTGTTCCCTGCCTGCTGCAGATGGAATTCCGCCTGGCACTTTCTAGCCCAGTCTGTTTAAACAACAGAAGCTGTGTTTCTGTTGCAGGTTGCACGTAGTTTGGGAATTGGTTTTTTCTCCCCTCTCAGCTCCAAGTGTTTCATTTGTTTGGTTTTTCTGAACCATAGGCATATTTGCATTAATGATACAAGGAATTCTTTGCTGGGTTTTCCCCACCAGCTCCCTGCCCTGAATATCAAATACATCCACCTGTGTGGATGCACAAATCCCTCCTATCAATGGCAGCAGGGCAGGCTTGGCTCCGTTTGTTTTCCGTACAGGATCACAAAGCATTTCAGAGTGTGCTCCGTGGGCAAAAAGTACCTTTGGAGCATGATAAACAACCAGCAAAACAGCTCTGTCTTGTCTTCTTAAATAAGGTCCATGCAAACAGCAGATAACAGGGAGAATCCTGCACACCACCACTGCAGGGGCAAACAGCAGCAGGAAGGAGACAGACTCACTCAAGAGAGAATGAACATAAAAAGCTTTCTCCCTCCCAAAGATGCTCACAGGGTTGTTTTCCACCTTCCCCTGGTGCAGCTGGAGGCCAACATGCTTTACTCATGGGGTTGTTGGAGGACAGTCAGGGAGAAAAGGCTCCCAGACAAGCTCCTGGCACGCCAAAGGGTGGAAGAAGGAGAAAAAACAGTTGTTCTCTGCTGGTCTCAGACCTAAACATCCTCAAACTCAAAATCGAAACATCCTCAAAGGCAAGGCAGGGTCACAGACTGCCCTACACCATGAAACTGAGATAATGCTCAAGTCCTCCATCCCCACTGGAACTTGCTCTGGTTTCTCTTCCTCATCTCCTCTCAGCCTCCCTCACCCCTGATGCCCCTATCCATGCCTCTGTCAATCCGCATCCCCCCACTCATTCATCCCCCTCCTATAGCTATATCTTTCTCTTCGGGTTAGCGTCGCTAATGTCAGAATCATTCCGTCCGACAAAGCCTGCGCTCATCCGCATCTCCCTTGTCTCCTTGAATCTCTGTCAAGGCCTTTTCCACATGTCTAAGCATTTTAATGACATATGGTGCTGGGACTTGGGGGAGGGAGCATCGCTCAAAAAGGAGGGAGACAAAACAGTTCATAACCAGGCAAAATGCAAGGGAAGGTCCTGGAAGAAAACTGGATCGTGAAGGAGGCATCTGAAGAGGATGCTCATGGAGAAAGTTGGTCCACCACCCCATTCACTTCTTTTACGTCTCCCACAACAGCTAGTTGCTTGCCCAGAGGAAACTGCACCTCTTTCTATAGCAGGAAAGGCTGGTCCTGCTCTGTACACCTCTATTCCAGCCCCCTTCTTTGCAGTCACCAGACCCTGCGTGGCCACTAGGTGTTACATTCCATATGGATATGTTCTGCCACCAGATGGAATGAAGGCACAGCCCCTCTCTTCCTCAGTCTCGAAGGTACACAGTTCTGTGGTGGTTGAAACCTCACACACAGAGAGCAGGTTACAGCCAGGCAGGCTACACCCCATGCATCCACCTGACAGCACAAAACCACCAAAGGCTGCATGATGCCATACATGCTGCCCCAAATTCCAGGGTCTGTGCTTCATGCCCAAGTGAAGAACACTCCCAATGTCACCTCCAACCCAGCACAAGCTTCTCCTCCTTCGTGCTGTGGACTTAAAACTACTTTTAGCAAAGCAGTCTTAGCAGATCCCAAAGCTTCCAGACAGCTAAGAAACCCCAGAAGTCCCTTTAAGACATGGTATTCAGCAGAATCCTAGTGGATTTCTCCCAAAGTAATTGCATTTTGCGTGCTTATAATCCTCTTGGATTTTAATTCTTCTTCACCTGTCATAAACCAGTGAGAGATGAGCCAGGATGCTAGGATGACGGCCGCCACAATGAAGTGATCTTGTCTTCAAGGTGGTTCAGTATGAAAGACTAGGGCACCAAAAGACAGAATAAGAAGAAAATAGACCTACATCCAAGTTAACAGACACCCAGGCTGCCTGCTCCAAGACAGAGGCGACAGTAACACCAGCTTTTCAAAATCCTCACCTCTTTAGGAGCAATAATCCTATTGCAAGCCAGCTAAACTTCAGCTCCTAAGTGTTTTGGCAAATCCCACCTTGGGCAGATTAATGAGAAAGCCAGCAGCAGCACAAATCCTTCACGGCATCCCATTTTGGGTACCAAGGACTTCCAGGCATAGCTGCACAGCCCTCAAGACTACTGCTGCCCAACAGGCTGTGTGGGAAACAAAACTGAGACAGGATATATCTTGCATGTATGGGTGGATTATGCTTTTTCAGTGTTATTCAGCTTATTCCCTAACTTTCACATATTCTTGGGGCTTGGGGAAGCTTCACAAGGCTCTTCATCTACAACAGCTATGAATATATCCACACAGTCTCAGTGTGGCCTTCATATTTATAGAACACTTGAATAGAGACCCCAAAGTTAGAAGCAAGACATTCTTGCTGCTTGGGTTCTTCGTTCCCTGCAACACAGTTATATTAGAAGCAAATAAATCAGTAAGGAATGCTGGACAAAGCCCTCATTTGTCAGATGACAGGAGGGAAGGATGAGGGCACGCTTCAGGAATTCATCAAGGAAATCTGTTGAGATGTGCAACGCTTTAAGAAAGATGCTGAAGATACAGCAGCTTCCCCACTTGAACCCTGAACAATGAAACACAACACAAACAACCCATCCGTTTAGCAGCCAGCATTGTCTAGCACCTAGTTTCCCATATCTGCTAATGCCAGGAAGCTGAAGGATTATGGCCAGCGCTTTCTGCCCTTCACACTTGACAAAGACCGTAGCCCTTAAGCCCCAGTGCTTCCCAAGCCCTCCTTAATACAGCTATCTGCCTGCCTTCCTCTGAGAGGGGAAGGAGAAGGGGATATTTTCAGAGTGCTCAGTGCTGAACAAAGTTTGTTTGAACTAGACTTAAATCAACAGCAACAAGAGCAGCACTAAGCCAACCTCAAGCACTTGTGAAAACACTCTGCTTTAAATAGTGACTCTTCAAGCTTTAACGTCATGTAAAGCTCAAGAAGATTTTATGGGCCACTGAGAGCATCTAAAACCTTGGCATCCCATTTGCAATCCAAACAGCTTTGCACCAGCAGGACTAAAGCAGCTTTGCAGTGTGGGTACAATGTCTCAGAAGCAGGGCTGGAGTCAGCAGCATTTTCAACAAGGAGCCCTGCATCAGCCCCAACACACCCACCTTTACAGCAAACTGAGCTGGAAATCACCCCCACACCACCTTCAAGTGGTCATCTGGCTTAGGCAGAAGCCTACAGGTTTCCAGACCGGGTGCAGAGATACTCCTCATCCTTTCTCAGCGGTCCACACTGATGCTATTCATACCTGTCACCACTGCTGTCAGCGTCAAGGTACTTCACTGTGTTGGCCCAAGCAGGCATTTGGCATGCTCAAAATTCATTAAAGTCAAACACTTCTAAGACTTTCACACACAGAAAAGCAGATGAACGTGAGTGGTTCAGTGTGGTGCAGGCAGAGGGGTTTTAATGAAGGTATATTTACTCAGTAGAGCTGAAGGGCTGCGTCTTCACAGCAGGTCAGGGGCTGCTATGCAAATACTAATAAATACTTTGCACTTTCCAAGCATGCTTTACCCAAGTGCTCTGCAAGCACAAACTGCACTAAAGCCTCACAGGATCTGGAAGGAACAAGGGAGAAAACAGGAACAGACACTTTGCCCATGACAGAAACACAGAAGCCGCTTGGGTGGAAAGCACAGGCATTTGATAGTACCAACAGCTTTCCCAGCTCCCCCTTGAAAGCACTCTTCCATCCCTAACCTCACATTCAGTGTGGTTGGCAGCTTTCTAGAAACAGCAGCTCAGTATCGATTCTGAAAACAGAGTCATCTGTGGTTCATTACACCCAACAGATTTCATAAGGGATCCCTGTCTGATGCCTCAGCTGCTTCTAAGCCAGCTAAACCTGGAAGATCTGGTGCTGGTATAAAATAGTAAAGCTTCTTATGAAACATCTCGTAGAGGACAAAAGCCACCACAGGGACAAGTTCATCAAGCACACAGAGATTCCTGCCTGATTAACTGGCTTTCCAGAAGGTCTCCTTGGGCTGGAAGGCAAGGTGCTGGGCAGCAAAGCATGCAAAGGAAAGGAAGATGGACAGAGCTGCCAATCAGTTCAACAGTTCTAACAGAGGCAGCTGAGAAGATCTCCATGCACTACATGGAGAAGAAAAGCTTCTGTCCTGTGAGACACTTAGGGGGAAAAGAATTAATAGAGGATGGCTACAGAGTAATACTACATAAAGACACAAAAGAAGGCAGCACTGAGGTCTCAGGTTCACAAAGACTCCCACTTGGGGAGCCCTGAAGCTGTTTGTGCAGCTGTAACATGCCATGAGACACATATGAGAGACTGGAGAAGCAGTTTTCCTGGTCTAGTGGAAGATGTCCCTGCCCCTGGCAGGGAATTGGAACTGGATGAGCTTTAAGGTCCCTTCCAACCCAAACTAGTCTGTGATTTTCTGATGTAGACACAAAATCATACAGCTGCCTATGGAAACAGCAACCTACAGATATAACCTGTGGGGAACAGAGATTTGCATGTCAAACAGCACAGCCCTGAGCTGCCTGCTGGAGCCAGGCTGCAGCATCACTTCCAAGATACCAACTTAGTTTGAAATCAATACCAAGATTTATTGATCCAGGAAGGGAATATCGACTGAGGAGAGAGCCCGGTCAATAGCAATCCCAATGGGTCATAAGTTTTAGTGGAGACTGGAAAAAAAGTTCCAATCTGAACATTGTTTCAGAGCAAAACTCTGCACATGATTATCAGAGCCCAGGAGCAAGTAAAGGACTCCTCACTATGATGCTGACATCCACACTGACCATCTTGGATGTCGAAGTCTGGGACAGCACATCATCACTGAGTGAATGAGAAGAGAAACCCTATCAGCTCTTCACACTGATCTGTCTGGCAGAGGACAAGCTGCTAATGCAGACTACCTTGAAAATCATAGCAAGAAATTCAGCCTGCACAGTCAAGGCCATATTCAGGCATGTAACTCAGTGATGGCAGGAGTTCAAGCACTTAAAATGTCTTTTGAACGCACAGTAAAATCATGCTGTTCCATCCCTCTTGGAAATGGACCCCACTGAATATCAAGGCTCTAAAAGGCAAGACTCAGTCAGGCTCTGCTTGACTGAGGCTGGGAGAGCTGGTTGCAGCTATTTCTCTTTATTTGTCAGCAAAATCACATCAGCTGCATAAACACACAAAAAGGGGTTAAGTTACCAGAAGGGCATCCTCAAAATTGCGATAGGGGCCAAGGAGAGATTCAACATCCCATTTCTAAAGTTGAGAAGCCAATGCCCAAACTCAAACATTATGGAAGCAACAAAATGCTACCTTGAACCATGCTCGCTGCTTCAGCAAGGACTTGTAGAGTGCTTCAGAGGCACACAAATCATGAAAGCTTGCTGGGACCAAGCTGCAGAAGTGCCATCCTGTAGCTCCAGGGAATGAACCACCTCTTCTGCACTTCACAATACAACAGGTCTGACCTAGGTTTAGTTTTCTAGGAAGCCCTCACCTAAACTCTCCCTTTATTCCCTTACCTATATCCTCAAAACAGCTTTCTAAGAGCAAACAGCTCTTTCTGGCCCTTTGAAAATGCTCAGGCAGTCCAATTCTGCCTTGGAATCTCACACCAAGGTCACCCCAAGGCACTGAAGAGCTGCAGACAGAGGTTTGGAGAGCCAGGGTTTTCCTTGTGGCATACAGGCTAAAGGCTGCCAGCACCCAGGGAAGTAACTGGCACAATATGACAGCCCTGCAGGAGGATAATTGGGCAGGCAGTGCTGTGCAGATGAGCTAAAGTGTTTACTGGCTTTAATATTTAATTGTGCAAAATGAAGAGAAAGAAGCTGGAGGAATCGGAGCTGCAGATAGGGGAGCACGTGCATGTCAGGTGCTCTGATGTCTCTGTGCCAAGCTGAGCACCTGAATGAGCCAAAGCACCAACCTAAAGAGTACAGGTTGGGATGTGCCCATCATATTGCTGCTGCCAGGCTCCCTTCTGCTCTCCTCCCTGGCAGAGGAAGAGGTCTCTCCCCCCTCTGCTTTGGGAGGCAAACAGAGCAGGCAAAGGCACCACATGCAGGCAGTCCTGAAGGCACATATGTGAAATCCAACAGGTATAAGGTCAGCTCCATGGGACCTGAGCTACCTCAACCACTCCATAGCCTCCATCCAACCTCATGGGTAAGAAAACTATTGGCATCCACATCCTATAGAACCTCATAAGCATGACCCTCATGAGGACTCCTTTCCCCTCTGCATTACCCAAAAGAGTTTTGGCTTTGTTTGGTTGAGCACTGCTCATTTGCAGAACAGCTTTTCTCATTCACAACGAGATGCCTTGCACTGACATTCATTTGTTGGAATGCTTGTATGGAAGGATGCATACAAGCAGGTCCCCTTCACAATAAAAATCCCAGCAGCTGACTCCGCTTAAAGTTGTTCCCCTGTTCCCAATACAGGGCTTGCCACCACTATTTGTCTTTGGAGGCAGCCTGGGAGAGCACAATCGCTGTCAGACACTCTCAAACCATGCTATCCCTTTTCCAAAAGGATACCAAATCAGCTCCAGCGAGACACTGAAAAGCCCTACATCCCACCAAGGGAAAAGCCTGAACTATTGTGCGTCTAAAGCCGCTGTTTGTATTCTATCTCTGCATATGGCCAAACGCAGCATGGAAATTAAAAGGAAGGCTGGCTCCATAAATATTGCAGTGTGAACAACACTGAGGTCTTTGCTGGATTAGCACCGCTAAAAGGAACTGCAAAGCATCCAACTACACAAGCAAAAGATGTTAATAGAGCGGTCCCAGCGGAGAGGAAGGCTGTATATAACATGGAGCTGCTTTCACATCCTGCAAAATGCACAGATTTAAATAACATTCCCCTTTCACACAGAATAAATCTCAGCCTTTTCACAAAGCAGCACAGGCCGACACCAGCCCACTCCAGCAGGCAGATGGCTTATGGGAGACATGGGTGACGGATTGAAGACCTGACATTTGTGCCCCTTGTTTGATGTACTGGTACTACATAGCTCCACCAGACGAAGCTGGGCTCTGGCATGCTTTCATGGTAATCTTCCTACCCTGAGTACTCTTTAAATACAAAAAAGAAAGGGTTAAAGACAGATTTTTTTCTCTCCAACTTTTTAATTAAGCCATTAGTCTCTTCCCCCTTAACCCAGGAATGAGAGGCCTGTCTTCACAGGAGCAAATGATTTCCCCAGAGTAATGAAGACGCATTATCATACAGGAAAAAAAAAATCAGTAGTTGTTATGTCCAGGACAATGTGATTGCTCAATTAATCCACTAAAACAGATAGCACCCCCTTCCCAGCACAAGCTTGGGAGAGCTGCATCCCAGCATATATGTCCAGAGAACCATCTCTTGCTCAGAAGACCTGGACCAGTGCAGAGGTCTTACTTGAATCATTTTTCAAGCAAACCTTTTCTCACTTCACCTTTAAGACACCACAGTACATCTCAGGAGGATTTTCTCCAAGAGCTTTACAATAGCAATAAAGGGCCTGGGGAGTTTCTCATCACATTGAAAAGACCCCGAATATCCCAGTAAGGATTCATCAGGATGCTTTCTGGTCCTAGAAGGACTCAAGCTCTTAACATTGAGAGAATTGATGGTGAAACATGACCAACAGGGCAGGGAGAGGGTTCGGTGACAGAGCATGTCACTGAACCACACCAAAGATACCTCTCTTGGTGAGAGGACTCATTGCAAAGCGTGCAGCAATGCAGGGACTGGCAGCTTGGGTTTGGGTCCCTCTCTACCCTGAAACCTCAAGGCTAGCTGCAAAATACTATTCACCTGCAACTTATCTAATCGGGATGATCCAACTCACAATTACCCCTCTGCATCGCCCCCAGGATGACTAAGAATAAGATTTAGTCATCTAAATAGGGGCCCATTATTTTTTCAAATATATAATTTCAGTACTTCTCACCTACCAAGACTCCCATTAGAAAAATGACTCATTAGCTCTTCCCCCTGCATCTTTGGCATAATACCTCCAACATAGAGATGTGGGTCAACTGATGCTATTCATGAACTCCTGTCCAACCCATTCAATTGTTCAGGCTGAAAGGAGAGGAAGTGGGTGTCAGAAGTCAAAGTGCTTTGTTTAGACATTTTCCCCTCTACATGTAACATTCAGACTTTTTTCTCCCCCCAAGGCATCACTGAAGATAATTTACTTTATAAAAAGGGGGCTGTAAGTCTGAACAAGGAACATATCATACTAGATGAAATGTTTTCTTTGACCCGAAACAAATATTTTCAGTTAACCCAATATAGATTCAGTTTTTCAGTTCAGACAAGGAAAGGGAGAATAATCCATTTCAGAACTCCATACACAGCTTTTTCTGTAACTGTTGTCAAAGACTGTATGTAGCTGATGTCAATATTAAAATACTGCTTTTGCAATTTATGAACATTATCTGGAAAGCTAAGGCACAGATTAGCAGAGATGAAACAAGTTACCCAAGATAATGCACTTTGACGTTAATATCTTTCCATTGTTCAACTTGACTTAAATAGATATAGATTTACACTGAAAAAAATGGAGGGAAGCTTGATGGCTTACATGGGTTTGAGATGATTCCCAGAAATGTTTTGGTGGGCAAGAACATCTCTGTGCTAAAGATGCTGCCTAGAGAATTCTTCACATGAAGAATGCGATACTTGACTTCTTTGGATAAGATGTAAAATTGGTGGCCTCCAAAACTGTAAGACAACCTGGTGTAGCTGCCAGGGGGCTTTGTATACACACACAAGGGGTGCTGAACTTCAGGGCAACCAGCAGTTTGCAGCTACACAAGGTACATTCACCATCACAGGAGCAACACTGCGAGTGGGTACCACGACTTAGTTTCAGGCGCTGGGGACGCATACGGCGGCTGCTGTAGTTAAATGCAAACTAGCAATCTCTGCCTTCATGTCTGACAATTGCCATGTGATTTCTGTCTCATTAAGCTCTGAAATGTAAAACAAATGGGATTTATGTGGCTGCTGTTTGGCATTCGCTTGCACGGTGTCAAGTCTTGCCTTTAATGGCCCTTCAGTCTCATCACTGACTTGAGATCGTTTGTTTGGCTTCTGAGCCAATACAATACCTGATGGTTTCCCACCTCAGGCTGAAATACAATGTAGGAAAAGACAGATATGGAATAGCTCTAGCAAGCAAACCTTCCTGTTTCTGCCCCACAAGGTTGTAATACTAGGTAGCAGGGATCTCCGTTTCAGGCTTTGTGCCTCAGTCTTGAGAGTTTTGGGTACCTAAGTTTGGTCATCTTAAAAGGCATGACATCTACTCCAAGTATCAGGCAATTGAAGGTGACCTGACACACCATGAACTGGGCACCCACAGGCAAAATCATCACCAAGCCCTGGTGGCTTTTGGATCCTCCAGCTTAGCACCACCCAAGAATGCTCAAGGAGCCAGAAGCAGGACAACAGTTCACCTCCAGCTCCCCATATCCTACCCCACTGCCCAGCCACAAAGACCCTCTCACCACATGGAATGTTATAGCCTCAAGCACAAAACCTCTTGCAAGCAGCACAGTGAGCATGTGAGAAATTGTAATGCCAGCGGCACAAAGTGGCACAGAAGGAGAGGTATTATGGAGAGCTGCAAAACCAGGGAGAAACACAAGAACAAAACATAAGGGAAGCACAAAGCTGGACACTGTTCAGCACAGCCCCACTCCGCAAGCCAAGGCAGAGAACCTCATACAAAAGCAAGAGCTCCCACTGATGCCATTGTTGCTCTTGCAGAGCAGAGATTTCCCCGGAAGAAAAGCAGCCCCCCTGACTATTATTTATCGCCATGCAAACATCTTCCTCCTTGCCTTTTGTTGGTGCAACATAGACCACGTGTGTCTCCAGCCAGGGAAAGAAAAGCTACCAGCAGGATCAAGGAAGGCTGAGATTAATCTGGTTTCACATAGATAAAACACCACCCTCGCACAATCAGTTTTAAAATTAATATTGAAGTTGTAAGTCACCTTTGACTATATTAAAATATAAACTGGAGCATACAATAAGCCCCAAATAAGCCCCACTGGCAGGCAGAACAGCTCCCTTATCAACCTCAAACATCCCCTGTAAAATAATAACTGGAAGCCAGACTGCTCTGAGAGAAACTGGCTCTCCTGGGGCAGCACGATGCGACCCAATTCCTGCTGCCATCTCAGAAGCCTTTGCTTGGCCGTTTTTCAGCATGCCAGCAATGAACTCAGCTGCAGCAGAAGTCATCTGGGGAGGGAGAGCTGGCATGGAAAGACTTGAGCATTAAGCTATATGCTGGGTAGATCTGCTGGAGATAGGGCACAGCGAGTGAGAACGCAAAGGGGCACAGTACTGCAATTCAACGAAGCATATGGGCTTTGGTGTCTTTTTTTCCTCCCTAGTAATGACATGGAGTTTTGGGTGGTTTTCTCCCAGCCTTTGGCTGCTTCTTCTCTGTCTGACACTTCCTCAACATTTCCAAACTTCCAGCCTCTTTCAAAGTCAGCAATAGAGAAGGAAGGCTCCTGTCGAGGGAAAACAGCATGGGTGGACGACAGCAGGATTGATGGGCATCACAGCCCAAGCCCATATGCAACATCCCAAGGTCAGCTGCTGAAAGACACCAGAAACAACAGCCCCATGGTGAAGGGTCATGGTCTGATGGGGAACACAGGAAGCTGCGGCCAGCAGGTATCCACATCACCCTGAGCACTACTGCAGAGTCAAGGAGAGAATGGGGGCACATGGATCATCTTGTCCATGGACCACTGCAGTCAGCATCAAGTGGCTCGTGCTGACTATAACCAGCTCTAGCACAGTAACGTTCCCACTTCATCTTGTGGCAAGCCCACACCCAGACACTGGTAATACCAGTATAATCTTAAAGAAGCATCTGATTAGTTAAGGCAGGATGAAGCTATCCTTTGATCTAGATAGTTGCCTTCTTAGGGGGTCAAAAGGTCCAAGCCAAAAGCTTCTGGAGCATAGACTACCAGCTCCAACCACTCACTCACAAAGGGAAATGGGTCTCAGGGAACAAGTAAGGGCTCTTATTGGGAGCTTCTGGGAACAAGCTCCCAGAGAGCTCTCACTAACACAAGCTGCTTTCCAGCAGGCTGCTGCCTGCTTGAGCAGGCTCCAAATAAATAAATAAATCCACTGCTCGTTAGGATGCAAATCTATTCAAGCCCCCATTTCAATCTGAATTCCAGGCATACCATCAGAGTGCAAAATGCAAATGATACAAATGCACCCATATGAGGAACAAGCAAGAAGTCAGCACAAAGGGATTAGGACCAGGCTACTTCCCTCCAAAGACTGCAGTGCTCAGAGGGGCCTGTTGTCAGGGAGCATCCTTTAATGGTCACTGGTCATGCAGCACTGAGCTTTGCCTACAAACTGCTTTTTAAAAGGCTCTGTGACTCTGGCTTCAGCTGCTGGAGCAACAAACCCTGCCAAGAGGTGGTACAGCCTCAGCACTCACAGTCAAGGATCCTCCCAGGGGATCAGCACTCATTCAGATTGGCCCGAGGGGACCAGAGATGTCCCCCTTGATGCTCTTCCAGCAGCCCCCAAAAGGCAGCACTGGCTGAGCATCTCTCCAGTACCATCCACTTCACCTACTGAGCCAGGGCTACAGGCCAGGAAAGGCAGCTCGGGGCAGCAATATGTCTCAAGCAGCAGAGATGACCTGGAAGAGGGTTACCACCTCTTAGTGACAAGGGAGCTGATATCTCCCCAGTCTTAAAAGGCTTAACCTCTCCTTCCCACAGAGCTTTGGCTTGGAAAGGTCTGCAAGGTAAGGGAGGAAAACCAGAAGTCCAGCTTGGAAGCTCCTCTGCAGACCAAGGGCAGATGAAGAGAATCCCGATGCACCCAGCTTTAGCAAAGCAAGCCTCTGAGGTCTGCTCTAACACAAGCCCCACATCCTTTCACATGGCTTCCCAGCCCACCAGCCCCACAGCACGGGAGATCCTTCCCCTAGCCAGACACAAAGCTTGGGCAGTGCAGATGGGAAGTGTGCAATTGCTTCTCCCTCCTACGTGCGCAAAATCCTCAACCCACCATTTACCTTATTACATTTTCATTTTAAAGTAAATATCTGTTTTCAATTAGTACTTACCGTGAGGGGCATGCATCACTGAGAACACTTATTTCTCTTCCTTTCATTATTAGATTAGAAGTCGCTCAAGTTTAACTACATTTAACAGCAGCAGAGACACAACTGTTCTGCAGATGCTAATCCACTTCCCACCTCCACCACCAATAACACAAACCTCAGCAGCAACTCTCCAAATCAAGGTGCTGGCACCTCAACCTGCTGCAGCCCTGGCCAACCTCTCTGAGCCTGCCCATTGATTCCCTGCACATCCTGCCTCCAGGCTGTTAAGAAATCCCATTGCTTCCCCTTCATAAGATCTCACAGTTCTACCTATTGAGCAAGGAGGCTCACACGGATTTCCCAAGGTGAAGGTGAATAAAACCTGGAGCAGAGACTCGCTGAACACCACAAGCATGGGGGATCAACCATGTCTAGTGTTCCACCTACTCCTTCATTCCCATTGGATGACAGGTAAGCATGTCACTTGGCTAGACAATGTTTTTCCCCAAGTCTCCCAAATGCATCCCAGCCTCCTCATTTTCATCCCAATCAGGGAAGCCCTTCATGAGATCATCCTCCAAGCACATCCAGGTACTGCCTGCTCAGCTCTCTGCTAGAGCACTCATAAGCATAATAGTACTATTATACTTTGCTCATTATGCCTCATTTTTATTACATGGCCTCATTAAATTCCAAAGCCTCTGTAATTTAACTGCATCCCTTCCTCTCCACACAGGGGCTCCAGCTGCGTTTGTCATCAATCACAATTAAAAACACAGGTCAGAAATTACTATTATACCCATTACTGCCCATCAATCTCTTCAATTGCCTCTTAGGTCCTTCCTTTACCTGCTCAATGCACCAGGGCCAGATGAATATCACTGGCACCTTTATAATCTTTCCATATTTTCAAATAATTATGAGCCGATTAAAATTAAGAAGGTTGCTTCTGAAGAAGACCAAGTGAGCCACACACTGGCACACGGTGTCCTCATGGTGTACAGCAGAACGGGTAATAAAATCACACAAGGCAACCAAGAGAAATAAACTGTGTGTTAGACAAAACGTAATTGCATCAAACCTACCATAAGGTGCTTTACAGACACATAGATCAGGTTATTGCTGGTTCACAATTAAATATACTTTGACAAACTGACACCATGGCAAGTTCATAGGCCAAGACAAAGGCAAGAAGAGATCCACATCCCACTTCTGACCCCCAGAGAAGGATAAGCAGCAATCAATAGCCAAGTATATCCTACAGCAGCTTCCCAGCATCCCTTCATCCACCAGAGAACGGTGGTGCTCACCATCCTTTGTGCACAAAAATAACCCTTCCTGAACTCAGTGTCAAAGTTGCAAGTATCAAAACATTGTATTTTGGCAAGTCCATTTCACAGTTTCTGATCCATAATTCCTGGCTGTTTCCTACTACACAAAAGTTTCCAAAGATCAACTCTTTTTCCTGGTTTTAAAGAGGATGCTTCCACTGGGATGGCAACGCTAATCTGCTGCAGTCGGCAGCAACTTGCACAGGTTAAAGAGCTCTACACACATTTCTGTGTGTGCTTGGGAGAAAGCCAAACCATGGGATGAAACCAACGTGTTACAGAAAGAAATCACTAGGCTGGATGAAAAGCTTGCTACAGCCACCACCGTATAGACACTGTGAAGGGACATCAGCTATTTGACAACTGTGTAAGGTCCCATTAGTCTTTGAGAAGGAATGTTTCACCTTTCCCCTTTACCTATCTCTACTAATTCTCAGGAAAAATGTGCTTTGTTTGGATAACACTTCGCCCTTTCACTTTGCTTCCATCACAGAAAAGGTTAAAAAGGCAAATTTGGGAGATCACAGGTAGTACATAAAGAGCTGCTGGACAAGCGCAGCCGATACCACACTGATGCAGGCAGCACTGCCTGGAGAAGAAGGGAGGAAGGCGAGAGGTGCCAGCTCTAAAAGAAAAGGCAGCCTTAGGAGGAGGTTAGCATTGAAGCATGGCAATCAATGCCCTGGCAGCTGCCTTTCTAACCAGCCCATTTGATGGATGAGAGCTTTGAAGATTTCAAAGGGCGCCGTGTTTCCTAGTTTATCACAGGAGTCCATCTTAAACCAACATTATCCTTTTAAGCATGAACAGAGCAAGAGGAATCTTCAGTAACTGTTCCTGCTGCAGGAGATAGACACACAAGAGGCAAAGAGGAAAATAAGACCCCTTAGAACACCATGCAGGATCCTGACATGCACCCAGCCCAACAGCACTGTTGCCACTATCATCATGGATCTGTCAGGAGGTGACATCTACATTGGTTTGGGCTTGACAGCAAAAGGAATTCTGCTTTCCCACAAAGTCCCCCCTCTGCCCTACCTCAAGTGTACATCGTCAGAGTTGATACCAAGCCCCTATACTGCAACCCAAGTTGGGTTCAGAATCCAAGAAGGGGAATGGACATTTTCCAAGGGGTGGCAGGCAACAGCAAGAGCCATCACATCTTAAAAAGTTTCTTATATTCTCTGTCAGGAACAAACCCATTCCAGACAGCAGGGGAAGAACAGCCACATGCAATGATGCCCACCCAAATGACCAATCCATGAATGCAAAGTCCACATACTAACCAAGCAAAGGCATTCAGTAAATCTTACACCTCACCAAAGCAAGTGCAGATCACATCATCCAGGATACGGTGCTAGATAAGGGCAGCTTCAGGCATGCAGGGAATGAGTTGGACTGCAGAGGTTATCTCAGCTGCACTTCAGAACTGGATTTAGGCACATAAAAGCTGATGGATAGCAGGGCTGGAGATGTTTTCCTTGGTCTCTAGTGGGAAAGCTCATAAGATAGGGATAAACAGCAGTATTGTCTCCCAGGTATAGAAAGACATCTTTCTGTTTCTCAAGGCAATTGCCTGCCTTGAGGTGACCTGGCAATTCCCATCATTATAAAGGCAAATAAAGGTAATCACAAGGAATCTACCAGCAAGTTAAGCTTCATCTCAGACAGAAGGAGTTAATTTACAGCCACTCAGAGCTTTGATATCTTAAAGCTTTTCAGTCTCTGGACAAGATGAGGAATAAGCATAGACAGTGTCAGACTGCGATCAGGAGGACAACACACTGCAAACAGCTGTGCCTAAATTTAGCATCTGTTGGTTCTGTTTCTTCAACACTTGCAGGTGTGGGGGGGTGGCCCCATCACTCCCAGCTTATTAAACACACAGCCAGGAGGAAAAGAGGAGTGTTTAATCGCACTCCAGGGATTAGGAAAGAATTCTTTACTATGAGGGTGCTGAGGCACTGGCACAGGGTGCCCAGAGAAGCTGTGGCTGCCCCATCCCTGGCAGTGTTCAAGGCCAGGTTGGACACAGGGGCTTGGAGCAACCTGCTCTAGTGGAAAGTGTCCCTGCCCGTGGCAGGGGGTTGGAAATGGATGAGCTTTAAGGTCCCTTCCAACACAAACCATTCTGTGATTCTATGATTCAAATAGGCAAGAAAGGTGAGCAGCACCTTACAGAGGGGGAAACTGAGCCACTATGGGCTGAATTTCACAAAGGCCATGAGGAAAGCTCAGCAGCAAGAGCAGGGACAGCCCCCAAGTACCAGCTCAGTGGTTTTATGCGCAGCTTTTGCTTGTCATCTGTATTTATAAACAACAAGGAAAATATTTCCTAAACCAGAGAAAGGAAATTAATCACACATTCCCATCCCTCTTCCAGGTGCTTGGCTTAGCTTTGTAACATACAAGAATGAAATACATCTGAGTTGCTGTTGCCCTGCTTATTCTTTACTATGAGGGTGCTGAGGCACTGGCACAGGGTGCCCAGAGAAGCTGTGGCTGCCCCATCCCTGGCAGTGTTCAAGGCCAGGTTGGACACAGGGGCTTGGAGCAACCTGCTCTAGTGGAAGGTGTCCCTGCTTGTGGCAGGGGGTTGGAGCTGGATGAGCTTTAAGGTCCCTTCCAACACAAACCATTCTAGAATTAGTGTATGGAAGAGGGTAAGAAACAATCCAGTGAAGCATCCCCAACCAAAGGCATCCATTCCTTGTTGCTGTAAGGACACACAAGGGGTTCACCACCTCCGTGCACGGCACTGCCAAGCTTATGGATTTTAAACACCAGGGGGGCAAGAAGCAGTGGGTCACAGCCCCACATCCCCCTCCTACACCTTCACCCTTTCTCTTTTGTCAGCAAGCCCATGGCATTTGCACTGCTGCTATGCGCTCCCTGGCAGGGTCACCTCAGGATCTGCCCTGTTGCCTGGAGATGTGTCCAACCACACAACGAGGTGACCACTGCTCCTCAGGAGAGGGATGGGAACTTCAGAAGCCCCCCAGCTCTTCTCCTCACCCCAACCTCTCCACAGCACAGGAAGAAAAACAGCCTTGTTGAACCCCTCACACTTCAGGCTGATGCTCGCGCAAAGCTGGAGCCCATCAGGTCACCTTGCCCCTCTCCAAGGGAGCCCAGCACCGGTCGGAGCAGGCTGCTCAGCTCCATGTAAGCGCTGCTGCTGCCACCGCCAGGCTGAACCGCCGAAGTGAGGAGAACTGCATTAGCTCTGCCAGGTGACCTGGTTTGAGATCCAGAATACTCGGGTGTTCCTTCCCCCGTGCACCCCGGCGCATTCCTGCTCTAGTCTGAATTATTGAGACACCCCACATGCCCACAAGCTGTTTTGTTCAGCACTGTAAATGCGCAGACCAACGAGGCAAGAGCCACAGTTAGACTCTGGCTGCGAAAGCCTCTGACTGCTGGGACGCAAGTGGGATGCTCTGCTCAAGTCACCTGGAACAGCGATGGCCAGTCATTAGAATACACTGCAGGATAACAAGTCCGCACAGACCAGCATTAGAGGAGCTGATAAGGCTCATCTGACTCTAACGATTTTGTCTACAGTTATTTTTGTGCAGCTGGGAACAAGTGGCTGCAGTCAGCTGCTTGCCAGCTGGGGAGAAAGCAGCAGTTTTGCATCGCTGGGAATGGAAATGCATCCAGCTCAGCCCCCTGCCATGCTCCTAAATTCTCTCCCCTTGCTGGCAGACCAAGACAGCATCCAGCAACACCTCAGGGTGAGCGGTGAAGATGCGAAGGAAGGGGTGGTGGAGAGAGCAGGGTTTTCCTGCAGACACAGCTTGAGGAGAGGATTCGAGCCTCTGCTGACAATCAAGCAGCACCTTGACGTGCTGGCCGGATTTAGATCCCTTTACAGAAGCCAGATGCCCTTGCCTGCTTGGCAGAGACACACTCTCATTCACACAGCTGAAGGCAGAGCAGCCAACGGTGACCATCTCCACCATCCACCTTCACATGCACAAGCCTTGCCAGCATGGGCCAATGACACTCTTTCATGAGGCCTGAAGCTGTAGGCAAGCTCAGGATTGACAGCCAGCTCTCAAAGCACATCATGTTCCTCACCACAAAGTAGGAGATGGCTGAGTCTCACCCTTTGGCCTCACCAGCTGCAGGCAAGCACCTCCCAGTTTGCACTGGAAAGCACAGAGGTAGATCCATCAAACCAAAGAAAGAGCAGACCTGTTAGGCTGGAACAAAGGCCCATGCATCCCTTTGCACCCCATCCCATCAGCCATAAGGTGCTCCTGCACCCCATCTCCACGCGCCTTGAGGATCCAGGTACCTCCATCCCAAGCAGCTCCCCTCCATCCCATGTTCTCCAGAGAGACTTGGCAAAATCCCTCCTGTTGTCACTGCCACGCTGGCCGTTATGCAGGTTCGTCTGTCTTAACTCGCTGCTGAGCATACAAGTGGGGCTGACATTTATTTAATCCTCCCAGCAATGTTGACTGTGTACTTACTGAAACACCTCATGCTTATGGAAGACATTTGTTTCCAAGCAGCTTATGCTAAATTGCAGTGATATAAAGGAAACACTTATCCAATATTGACATTTACTGACTGGCAGCATACAGCTTGAATACTCATTTATACTGGGGGGGAGCTGAGAAAGATTCAGGCCCTCTATTTCTAATCTTAATGAGTTAGGCAATATTAAGTCAATGAGTGAATACCTGCCCAAAATGCAAGGTGGGACTCCAAACCCAACGGCTTCTTCCACTCAATCCCTGCTAAAGGGGGGGGAATAAAGTAATATTGGACCCACAGTATAAAGCTTTGATCCTCCATCCAAGAGGAATTTAGAGAAAGTTCATCCCTTCCACTACTGGTGTGTATTTCACGTGCAATTAGCAAGGCTCCCCTCTCCTGCAGCATGCATCCTGCTGGGCTCAGAGAAAACCCATTATCGAACACTTTATGATTCTATGATCTTCTGCATTTCCCCTCCCACAGACACAGGGCTACTCACCCAAAAGGCTCCTGAGTTTTCCAGCCTTTAGTTGCTGCAGCATCCGAGCAGGCAAGGTGCAAACACACATGGCTTTGCCCCATGCCATATTGAAAATGACAACAACAGACCCAAGAACATCAATTCACTAGCACTTAAGAGGTGAATTAGCCACCGTCTGACCACATACATATCAAAGCAGCACAGCAATTCCACCAAACACAAAGTCGTTGGAAACAAAAGAAAGCATCTATTATCCTACTTGAAAGCCTGACATGTTTGCATCAACGGTTAATGAGCAGCAGTTATGGCAAAGCCCTCAAAAACCAATCACATCCTGCTCCACCCCAAGAGCCCAAAATGCAACAGACCGAAAGCTCGCTGTAGCTTCTGTTTGCAATCGGGGGCGGTGAATGAACACATTAAGACAAGATCTTATCCCGAAGTTAGCATCTGAATTTAACAATGCAAGTGTTCCACCTCCTACTTATACAGCATGTGACATTGAGAGAGGCTGGAAGCCCAGAGCCCATCGCTAAGAGGTACACTCAAAGCACATTTAGATTTTAAGCTGTTTAATGCAATTTAGCAAAAGGAAGAGCCACAAGTGACAGCCAAGTGACCTGCAGCTCCTTCTGCTCCACTTTGGAAGCTGCTGCCACCAGGGAAAGGCAAACACTTGAGCATGGGTCCTGCCAGCCAAGCGATGAATAAACAGGCTCGACTGTACTCAAAAGGCAGACTGAACCAGGACATCTGTTAGGCCGCAGTTTCCAAGGCCAGAACCCAGCTTTTGCTCTGTCCTACCACAATGCACAGTTCAGAAATGACTATTTGCTTCTCCCCTCTTCGAGTGGTTTGGAGTACACACACTCCCTGAGGTGCAGTGAGTAGACACCCAGTTTTGAGCAGCATCAGGATCCTGCTTCTCCAACCCTTGCCTGGAAAACGCAGTATGGAGTTTAAACTTCAGCTCTTCCCAGCCAAGAGAGAAGAAATCCCACGTTTCCTGGCATGCTGGAAATTAATACAGCAGGCAATGGATTCACACACCCCCCTGCAAGAGCTGGGACAAGTGCCAGCACCCAAGGCAGGGCAGGCCGCCTTAAAAAACTCAGAACCGCCTTAAATCTCAGCAAATAAGAGCCTGATTCACAACCAATTTGCTTCACTACCCATTGATTTATTAAATAAGCTCCTACTATGGCTCTGCCTCTCCCTTTGGCCAGAGGTAGCTCCCAATGAAGTCAAAGGAAAGACTTGCACTGCTCCTGAACAGGAGCTCAATTAGGGCCTTCAGCAACTGTTGTTATAAATTTGCTTGTCTTTAAAATAAATACCATTTTAAAAAGCTGTTTAATCCTGCTGGAAGGATGCTGGGAGGGATGTAAAGCCAATTCTCCAGCAGCATTTTCCTAAGTCCTCTCTGCCCAGCACTGCTAAGGAGCTGAAAGCCAGGAGCATCACACAAACTTGCAAAACCCATCCTTTAATCCAAGGTTTGAAGTGAACCACACTCTCCATCACATTCCTGCTCGTAGGAAAACAGTTTATTCAAAGCCTTTGATCTTCAGCCAACACACAACCTAAGGGGCACATTGGCCTCTCCTCTTTATTTACAGCTACAAACGAAAGAAGAGCATTGAGCCTTTTTATTCTAACATACACAGTCCAACTACAGAGAGACCAGGAGCTGGTGACACACAGTGCTGGTAACCTGACAGGGATTTCTGCTCCTGTTGGAGTCCCCTAAAACAACAGGGAAGCACAAAGTCATTGACATCTCCTGTGCTGAGCACAAGCTGCCCAAGGACCTCGGCCTCGCATTGGAAATGGGGGATCCAGGAGGGATGCAGCATTAGCATCAGGGCAGGTGTTCTTCCTCCCTTTCCTCCCTCTGGCAAAGGGCATCTGAACATCAACCACAGCTCCTCCCTCTTATTCTTTTTGAATAACTGAAACCTCACAAGAAAACCCATCTGAGCAAAAGCATCTGCAGCCCTCACTGCAGGAGACATGGCCTGAAGATGGGGAAGCATGCAGAAATAGGAATTTCATTACAACAGACACTGGAGGAGGCAATCCTTCACTGCTCCTCCAGGATAGCACAACACCAGCTCGAACTCGAGGCTGATTTCAGTTCCCATTGCACACAGCCTGGTTGTGAACTCCTTAGAAGCATGATTCTCCTGCAAAGCTACCCTGCTCTCCACGTGGCAGGAGGAATTAACTTTAAAGAGGGATCACAACCACAGGTTTCCAGGCTTTTCATTAGCAAGTTCATGGTTGCCAGACCCACAAGTGCTCCTCACACCTCAAGAGAGGAGCAAAGTCATCAGCCCTTGTACACACACCTCCATAAACTTGCATCTTTGCCCCCTGACACCCACCAGCCTCCTCTGAGAGGCTCAAATCCCCCATTTCCAGGTCCTAACCCCTATTAGTGGGTGGAACTGGCCTGGTTTCTTCCATCAGCATAATTTCACCCTTCTCCACCTGACAAGCCACTGGGAAGTTGAGCCACTGCTGCTAATAATGGGTCCCTCCGACAGAAGATTGCAAAGCATTTGCTTCCAGGAAGGAACCAAGTGAACTGTGAAGGAGAAAAACATACCCTGCAACACCCAGAGAACTTGGTATTCATAACCCTGAGGGAAAGCAAACATGCCTTTGGAAAGAGAGCCCCAGACAGGCAGAAATCTTCCCATCCAAGGTAAACCTTAGATCCTGCCAAATTCATCTAGTTACAGCACAGGCCACTAAGAGCAAGGAGATGGTTATAGGTACATCTTCAGCAGTGCTCCTTCCCACTTTCCCCAGTCGCTTCCAGCTTCACCCCGTTTGGCTGACACTGGAGCAGAGCAAGGAGGGATAAGCTATTCCCCAGGCAGATAGTTTTGTGGCAGCATCAATTTCTTCCCACCGAGGGGCACCACACATCTCTGCAGGAGGCAAATCGTGCTGCGACTTTATCTCACCTTCCACCCAAGCTGTGGTCCTGACAGCTTCCCTCCTGACAGGGGGGACAGCGAGCAGTACCGGCGGAGAACCAGCCCTCAAGAGGAAACATCAACCTGTCGACTTTGAGACAGAGAAAACACAGGCTGCTTCAGACCATTTGCAAGGGCGAAAGACAGAGGATGCTCAAGGGAAGGCAATTTGTTCTTCCTCAAAAGCAGCACAGAAGTCAGCTGCGAAGCAGATCCTCCTCCTATGCTGAGCAACGCCTGCGTGCACTCGGACAGGGAGCAACAAGCAACTTCCTCCTGCAAGCTCAGCCAGGAGCCCAAGTTTCCATCTGCACCTGGTAGAAAATCCCTTCCTGGTGAGGCTTTGTATAAGGGAGCATTGATTTTAAACTACTGCCCAGACCACAGAGCCCAAGAGAGGTTTTCAGCAGAGGTGATCCTCCTATCCCTGCTGGCCATGGCTCAGGGGGATTTAAGTCCTGCCTGCCTTATTATGGCAAATCCCTTCGAGCCACTTCAGTGCTGCAGGCAAGGAAACAGCAACCCTGCCTGCTCCTTGCCTACAGAAAGGAGCTACTGAAACTCCTGCTGGGCAGGGTCAAGTGATTTTAGTTGTTACTTCAAGTGAGTTTGGGCCCAGCAGCTCCCTCCAGAGTGAGGCATGACTGCCCTTATAACACAGAACACATATCCCATCCCCACATCCCGCCAGTCCTTACAAGCTGAAAGAGAATATCACCACTTCTGGGCACACTAGAACAACCACAGCGGTTGCTCCAGGGGAGGCAAACACAACATACACTGAAAATATAAGCTCCAGTTCCCACATCCAGGGCTTTCCTCCCCTGATGTACCATGTGGTTTAAGGAATCGTTTGCATTAAATCCTATTAGGGACCATTTGTACAGTTTCACCCCAAAGGGGAAAGCCACAATGCTGCCAACAGCCCTGTTCTCCAGCACTGTGAGCAGCAGCTCCATAGCAATCAATGCATTTGGTTCATCCTGCGGGAATAAACAGCCAAAAACCACTCTGCAAGACACTCTCTGCGCCTCATAACCTGGCATGAATAAGCAAGGTACCAGATGCACACTCCTCATGGTAGAGACAGGGGAGACAAACCAGCAGAGCTCAGGCTACGTGCAGCAGAGCCGAGGAGCAGCTTTCGAGCACAAGCGCTATTAAAAAGTGCATTAGCCCTTATTAAGAATAATGGCTGCAAAAGGGAGGAAGGGAGGGGAAAAAGAAACAAATCCCCACGCACAAAGTTACTCAGCTCCGCTAGCAAACTGCCATTTGACCTGCAGGGAGTTCAGGGATCCATGGGAGTGGGGAGAGACAGGAGAAGGCCAGGATCAGCTTCCACATCGTGTCTATCCCTGGACCTACCCATGCCCTGCTTTACCAGGGAGAGTTCAGATTTGTTCAGCCAGAAACCTACACTGAAGGCACAGTGGGTTTCTTTTGTGCAGAAGCAAAGGCGAATGCAAACACAGCTTTCTCCCTGAAGGAATATTAGTACAAGCAGAGAGAGGGAAAGGGAAGAGGGGAAGGGAGGGCAGCGTGGGAGCCGAGCTTCACATCCGAGCACAGGGAAAGAAGAGGGAAGGACAACCAGGAGAGCAGCCACCTCTAAGCACGGCGTCCCTGCTCGGGGAACAGGGCGAAACACAGCGTATGGTGGGGGATGTTCAGCAATAATGTCTGGCTGAGCAAAAAACCAGCTGCCCGTTGAGAAGCACTGCTCTCTCCAAAACTTTTATCCTTCATTTAATCAACAGATGGACTAGCTGCGTGGGTTTGGGTTTGTTTTTCCCCCTTCTTTAATTTTAAAGCAACCCCAAGCCGTACCCTCACAAAAGCTGCCTTCGGGACCACGGCGGCACGGCGCAGATGGTGCTTGACACCATGGGGATGGGCAGCAGATAGGCGAAAGCTTGGGGCTGGCTGTATGTAGCTCAGCATCCTCCACAGGTGACAGATAACCCAGGGACCAGGCACACACAGCCTCCCAAAACACCCCCCCACTCCCCAAATCAACCGTTGTTTCTCATCAAGGGAGGGGGGAGACAAGCAGGGAATGAAGTTGCAGGGCACGTTCCTACGCTCCTGCCCCAGCTCCTATGCTACAGGGGATGGGGGACCTCGTGTGACCGCCCCCCCCAAAAAACCGCAGGGGCTCCCCACGTCCCCTCGAGGGGGATTCAAAGCAACTCTCTCCCCCTTTCCAAGCTCCCCAGGAGCAAATCGGTCCCTGCCTCGGCTCTGGAACCGCAGGAGGTCTGGAGCCAGCCCCCCACCCCCCACACATCCGAAATTGAGCATCCACGAAAAGACCGGGCTGCAATGAGGAAAGGGGGGGGGGGAGGGGGCTATTGCTGAGCAAAGCCATGTTTACACACAAACACGAGCTAATTAACGGAGCTGAAGCCGAAAGAACTCACTTGCATGCTAAAGATTTATCCCTTTTTTAAAGAAGGAAAAGGTAAGCTGCCTCGCCATGAAAACTCTGCAATCCTCCGCTCTTCCCCCACCTTTTTAACCCCTTATGCAAGGGGCAAAAAGCAGAGGCACCCCCCCATCACCACCAACCGACCCCCGAACGAGGGGTACCCCCTATACAAACCCTCTCCCGTCCGCCCCGCTCGGAAACTCAAGTGCGGCGCCGGGTCCTACCGTGGCTCAGGAGGAAGCATCCGAGGAAGAGGAGGAGGAGGTCTGCCTGGAAAGCGCTCATTCCTCAGAGTGGGCTCGGGGGGCTTCGGGAAGGGATGATGCTGTTGTTGGATACGGGGGGGGGGGGGGGCTCAGGCCGCCGCCGCCGCCCGCCGGCTCCGCTCGCCCGGCTCCATCGCCGCCGCCCCCCCCAGCTCCTCCCCCGGCAGCGCTGCCTTGACTGGCGGAGCGAGCCTCGCCGCGCTGCCTGCCTTTTGGGGGGGGGGGGGGGGGGGAGAGAGAAAAGGGGAGGGAGAAACGGCAGCAAAGTGATGGTTAAAGGAGGAGTAACTTACGCGCAGCCGGGGGACGGCGCACGACAGCCCAGCATGGGATGTGCGGGGGGGGAGCTCCAGATTTGGCAACGGGGGGGTCATTTATGTACTTCCCAGTGCTGCTCCTACCCCAACAGGGCAGTTGCATGGCTTCCCCTTCAATGTATAAATGGTTTTGGGGGTTGCCGGGCTCTCCCGCAGCGCTCTGGAATGTGAGGGGATGAAGCGTACATAGAATACACGCACAGATACCCCGGGGATAAGTTACAGGCTCACAACCGGCGGCCTCATACAGGTCATGAATGGGGAAAGCTGGTGGGAGAGTCTGAGGAGCCCTCGATTTGCAGCCTGAGCTCCCGGGAGTGGGGTTAGAGGCACCCCAAGCCTCCAAAACCAACCCCCTCTGAAGCCGGGAGTGGAAAATAAAACCAAACCCCCTAAAATTTACCCCAAAATAAAGTGGGTTTTTCGGGGGGGGGGGGGGGGGGGGGTAAAACACCTCAGAGCAAGGGTGCAGGGAAGAGGAAGGGGATGAAAACAGAGGTTTTCTTTCCTTTAATCATCATTTTCGAGCTTCTGGAGGTTGCCTTTTTTCTCCCTTTAATTTCATTTTTGCCCAGTGAGAGGTTAGGGACAGAACAGAAGGGCTTCAAAATAAAACTAAAGTAATAAAAGCAGCACTTACCACCACACTCTGCACAGCCACCAAGAGCTGAGAGTCCCTCACCTCCATCCTAGAGCCCAAAAGGGCAGGTGGGGGCCCTTAGTGTACTTATAAACCCGAGCAGGTCAAAGTAATTACAGCTGTGGACTCTAATTACTTACTGTGTGAAAGTAATTTCGCACAGCTGTGTGAAAAGGTGAACGTCTGAGGGGGCTGCCATGGCTCTCTATGTTGTGTTCGATGTCTGCACATGGCTATGTGCTCTGTTTTTGGGGTTACCTGCCTTGGTTTAGCTAAGCAGGGCTAACTCTCCCAAGCACACTTGTACTAATGAGCTAAACCGAAGCCGATTGGGTTAAACTTGCCTTAGGAGCAGCAGTGAACTGAGATTTATTGATTGAAGCACAAGTGTCTCAGGCTGGTGCGTGCACGCTCTGCTCGCTGCAGAGCAGCAGTCACCCTGGAAATGAAAAGATCTTTTATTATTATTATTATTTTTAGCTTGCATCCCTTAGGAAATAAAGCTTATTTGATTTCTGTGGCCATGCATGTTGGGTTTTCCCATCCCTGACTGCTTGGGTACCTGTCATCACACAATCACAGGCTGGTTTGTGTTGGAAGAGATCTTACAGCTCTTCCAGTTCCAACCCCTGGGACACCCTCCACTAGACCAGGTTGCTCCAAGCCCTCGCAGCAGCTCTGTGGGCTCCTCTGGACTTGCTCCAACAGCTCCATGTCCCTTTTGTGTTGCCCCAGAACTGGATCAGGATTGCAGGGGGTTCTCCTCAGAGCACAGTAAAAGGGGTGAATCCCCTCCCTCGACCTGCTGCTCATGCTCTGGGAATGCAGCCCAAGATGTGGTTGGGTTTCTGTGTCTACCCAGCAAGGCAGGACTGGGGAAAGGTTACAGGTGGTTTCTTTGCTCTGGCAGCAGCACTGATTTAAATGCGTGCTGAATAAAATGCTCAGTGCCTGATTTCAGTGGGAATTAGATTTCTAAATAACCCGGCGACTTTCCCTGTTGTGTTTTAGTTTATTCTGCAGAAGGTTGTTTGCTTGCAGACTGGGGGTGCTGCTGTGTATTAAGGCTGCTACACAACTAAGGCTTTTCTGTGAAGCTTCAAAACACCATTAACGTTTTCATAGCAATTTATTTTCGCCCTTACAAAGAGTATTACTTCTCGCCTGTATTATAACCAGCACAATTTTTAACTTCCAGGAAAAGAGAATATTTTTCTCTCTTCTTTTTTTTTTTTCTTCTCTCTCTCTCTCTCCTTCCCAGTGAAAACATTTCAGCTGGAAAATTCTCATCATTGTAATACTGACCTTTGCAAAGGGCTTTAAATCCTTGAGTGAAAGTAGCATGTAAGTGCGAAGTTTTATTAACTGATTACCTTTGTGGTTTCGACTCCATTGCTAGTCAAATTTGATTTAGAGGACCAGGCATGTTAAAAGAATCGGGTTTCTGACATAATTTGGGCTTGCTGCAGCTCTGAGCATCGCCCTGAAAGCCTCCCTTCCCTTTACCTGCACGACCGCGTTATTCCAGGCGACAGAATCAAGCACAAACTGATTATTAAATGCTCTTTTTTTGGGTATCTCATTTAAATCTGCCATGCTTTGCTGAAGGAAATGAATCATTCCAATTAAAAATGCTGAGAAAATCACGGAGCTGGGGGAAATGGCCTTTAGGGAGGAATATTAAGCTGATTCTGTGCAGACCTACCCTTGTCAATGGGTTTGTATTTGCCGCTGGGAGCCCCACGCTGGGTCCCTTTGCATCCCCTGCTTCCAGACCTTGATGTGGTGGGACCACGACTGCATCTCCCCATGTAATTTGGGGTCTCCCTGTGTCTTTTGGGGTTTGCACGCCTGCCACGTGCAATATTTAATAGGAAAGAGCAATGCCAGAAGCTGGGAAGACCAGATGATCAACCTTTCCCTTGCTGAAAGGGGGGGGATGAACCGGACATCTTTTCCCTTAGTTTTCCACGCATTTATTGCCATATATTTCTGGTACTCCACATTGACAAGTGCAATAGATATGAAACATCTGAACAATGAAAGCAAATTCATCCTGCGTGCCTTTGACTCTCTTACTTCCAGGCTATTTACCCAGAAGTGCAAGAAAACAAAATGTTCTGAAATGCTGCTGCAAAATGAGGGGAAAAGAAGAAAGAATAATATAAACCATGTAAGGAACTTGATACAAATGAAGCGATATTGACAGAAAGTGGCAGAAAGCAGCAGGACAACAGCAACTCAGATGCATTTCATTCTTGTGCGTTACAAAGCTAAGCCAAGCGCCTGGAAGAGGGATACAGAGGAACATCATCACACATTCCTTTGGTTTAGAAAATCTTTCCCTTGCTGTTTAGAAATACAGATGACAAGTGAAAGCTGTGCAGAGTCCTGCCATAGAAACACTGAGCTGGGACTCAGGGACTGTCCCTGCTCTTGCTGCAGAGCTTTCCCTATGGCCTTTGGGAAAGTCAGCCCACAGTGCCTCAGTTTCCCCCTCTGCAAGGTGCTGCTCACCTTTCTTACCTATTTGAATCAGAGAATCATAGAATCATGGACTGGTTTAGGTTCAAAATGACCTTGAAGCTCATCTTCAAGGAATGGGGCAGCCACAGCTTCTCTGGGCACCCTGTGCCAGCGCCTCAGCACCCTCACAGGGAAGAACTTCTGCCTAAGAGATCATCTCAATCTCCCCTCTGGCAGGTTAAAGCCATTCCCCCTTGCCCCATCTCTACAGGCCCTCGCCAAAAGCCCTCTCCAGCTTTCTTGTCAGCCCAATTTAGGTATTGGAAGGCTGCTATAAAGCCCATTTGCAAGACAAATGCTTCAAAGCGTGAGCTGTCTCCCAACTGGAAAGCAAAACTATTGGGATGATGGGATGGAGGAGGCAGCAGCTGTCACTCCACATCATAGGAGTGATGCACAGCCCCTGTCACATGCTGGGGAGCCAGGTTTGGGGCTGAGAGGTGGCGTGGAGATGCTGAGGGGCATCCCTGGAGGTGGGAGGATGCAATCAAATTGTTGAGATGTGTCTGGGATTTTGGGACTGTTTTTTCCCACCAGTGGCATTGGGCTGATCACCACCCTCCTGAGATGCTTCTTGGGGGGGGCAAGAAAACATAGGGAGACCTTTTCATTTGGCAACAGGTAGGCATGGCCAGCACTGCTTTCCCACACAGAAACGAAGGCAGCTGCCTTCAAAAAGCCCCCAGCTATGCCAGCCCCTCCACTGGGCACACGAGGGGGATTGAATTGCCGCACTCCGTCTCTGGAGCTGCCTTGGTTCTCAATGCAAGCCCAGCCAAAAATGCCAGCCCCTTTGCACATCTCCCACCAGGCCCTCTCTGAAAGCAACCCAGTCAGAGGCCAGGGAAACAGATTCATGCCTGGGCTCTTTTTTCTCCTTGTCTCCTTTTTCTCCCGGCTCTATGGACAGCTGCCAAAAATCCTCAGCTTGTGGCACTTGATAAAGCTCTTGTTCAGCAGGTCTGGGAGCAATATGGGCCTGGAAGCAGCCATAGGGGGAGAAAGACAGTGTGGCTTTGAGGGGTAAAAACAATAAATGAAAGGGCTCTGATGACATTTTGGTTGCAGGTGGGGACAGTTTGGCTTCCCATGCCAGCCTGCCATCCCCTTTCCTAAGGGGTCAGCCCCATGGGAAGGCTGAAGCTGGGTGTCAAGCAGCAGGCAGGAGCAAGGATGCGACCAGGACCTCTCCACCAGCACCGAGCAATGCTCTCAGGGCTGGAAGAGTGTTTGGTTAATACACAGGTCCTCAGCAAATAACCCCATCCCCAATTCCTCCCATGGTTTCCCACAGCCACCCTGCTTGGTGCTCACAGCCACGTGCCACTGCAGCTAGAGCTGGTTGCAGTGCAGGGTGACAGAGCGGTGGAGATGAATTTGAAGTCCCGAGGATGGCCAAACACCATCACCGATTGGTTTCTCGTTGGCCCTTCCTAACTCAATCAACATCAGCCCTGCAACATCCATCGGATGCTTTGCTGCAGCCTTTGCTGCAGGTCTTTTAATGCTAAGTTATTTTAATGTCGTGCTTTGCATTCAGCTGCTTGTCTGCTTTTCCGTCAGCGGTCCTGGTGCTGTGAGGTTAAAATAGCTGAGTTGAACCTGCTGCAGTTTTGGGCATGGATGGGCTGGATGCATCTCAGCCTGTCTCTGGCAGTAGGAGAATTATGGAGCACTGCAGAGTTGATACTGAAGAGGGATGGATGGTTCCTAACCGTGGGGTGAAGCTCCCCAAGCTATTTCCTGGGGTCAAGAGATTGTTGTCATTCTGATCTGAATGGATATAGGGAGCATCAGCAAACCTTTAAGTAAACCCCTTCCTGTAAAACTCTCAGCTTCTGTTTCAGATGTGTCTGGGACTGGGCTCTCAGTTGAGCTGGTGTGGATTAGAGGGGCCAGATTTCACCCTCTGCCACTCGCTGTTAGGTGCTTGGGGGTATTCAGATTGTCTCAATCCACCAGAAAACTATGAAACCTCTGGATTAGGGAGTTATTCACACGTCAGAACATGACAAACACTTGACTGCATTAGTCATTGATAAGAATTACCATCTTTTCCCGACTTTTTCTAGGTCCCATAAAACTTTCCAGCTCAACAGGGAGCTTGGAGGAAGGCAGAGAGCTCCGCAGCTCCTCCCGTGGTCTGCGGGAGAGAAGCGGGCTGTAGGGAATGGGAAACAAAGTAAGCGATGAGGTTGTTGGACACAGACAGACCTTGTCCTCTTCATCAGTTATATGGCTTTTAGTATCCTTTTCTAGGGGGGTTTTAATACCACAAGCTCTTTATGAAGCCTGGCTTGGGCTTTTCTGCTAAGGAAAACAAAAACCAAACACAGGGCATGTATGAACACAGGGCATATATGAAATGATGAAGGAGCAGCAAAGAGTTAAATGGAGCATTTGTATAAAAACAATGAATCCCATTTTTGCTTGATTGGCACTTTAATTAGGCCCATGTCCTTTTGCTGCCACTGCAATCAGATTGGAGGAGAATGGGAAGCTTCCACACTGTTATATTTATCTCAAGATTGCAAGATTTCCTTCTTTTCAATGCAAAGGGGAGAAAAAAAAGGAAAGAAAACAAAAAAAGCACTACCTTATGAATGTGGCAAGGGAAGGATATTATTTAGGGCTCAGAGAAAGTGTGGCTTCCTGATTGCAGCCCAGGAATTAATCTTATTATGTTAACAAGGGATTGTTATGCTAAGAAGAATAGGGAAGGAAAGTTCTGTCTCTCAAGTCTGCCAGGAACAAGACAAGGACTGAGGAGGCTCAAAAGCCAGCCTTGAATTTAAGAGCTCCAGCAAAAAACAAATAGAAAGCCAAAGTCCTTGTGGGTTTTATAAGGCAATTTCCCTCTTTTCTTTCTCTCCTTTTTACTGTGTGAAGGCTGTAACTCCAGCTCAGCACCAGGTGAATCTCCTGAGACCAGCCTCAGACAGGTACTCCTGGTAAATAATGTGCCCAGATTACAAGGCCTATACCTATATCTAGCTACATCCTAAAATTTAAGGCAAGCAGAGATTTTAACATGAGGCTGAGCAGGGTTTTACACTCAGATATGAAAGACAACTCCAAGCGCGGGGAAGGGGAGGTAAATGGGACGCTGGAGATTCCCAGTTCCTGACCTCCTTGGGAAATGATTCATTTCTTTGTTGGAAAGAAGGGTCATTTTATCTGCTGAAAAATAGAGGAAAAAAAGACTGTTCTGCACTGCTTTTGGTGCTTTCAGGTATAAAAGGAAACCTCTGGATAACCCTGCAGCTCATTCCCCTTCTCCCATGCCAGGAATCCCTAAAACCTGCAGTATAGTGGGTAAAAAAACCCATTCACCAACATATATTCAAATCCTCCCACCTCCCTGAGCTAGCTGCTGTTCCAGGGTGATGAGCAAGAGCTGTGAGTCAATATTCAGCCCCATTTCTTCCCTTTTTTCCCCCAGAAAAAGATTTCAAACCCCGTGACAAGCGCGAGCATGGGTTGAAAGCAGAAGTTGGCTGTGAAATTTCAGCCTGTCCCTGGGATTTGCTCGAGGAAAAGGCGTTTGTTTTTGTGATGGAATAGTTTATTCTTCGAGCAAAGATAGAAATGATGCCATTTGATTGAGGTGGCTAATTACACAGCTTGAAGAGTAAATTACAGCTATCAAATACCCCAGTGGATATTCACTTACAAAGGGAGAGGGAAATGAAATTTTTTGGGTTTGCTGGCAATTTGGAAATAAAAACATTGTCTCGGATGGGAAATGTTAACCAATCCTCTGAAAACTCCTCTGCAACTGCTAAATTCGAATGGTATTTTGGTGCAGACCAACCAAACAGTTCACTCTGATAACCCTAAGTTGTGTTTGGTTTCTTTTTTCTATTTTGGAAACATTTGCCCTCACTTTAGCATCTATTTTTTAAAATAAGAACCATTAATAGTGAGTTCAAAAGCAGTTAAAACTGCCCAACTGGAGTGAAAATCTTTGGCATGAAAAGTGTATTGCTTGCAGGAAAAGTTTTATAGAAGAAAAAAGCCCAAATCATCAATATCCTCAATTAATAAACACCCCAAAATCTGAATTTCACTCGTGCAAGCTGGGAAGTTTTACAAACAGTGAATAAATGGAAGGTGGCTGCTGAGAAGAGCATCAAACACCCAGATCGAAGCTGGTGGAAGAGCCATGTCTCAATCTTACCCGTCTCCCTCTTGAAATTGGCCATTTCAATGCTTTGATTGCTGATGCAGACACCTTGCAGAAGGTGCTGTTGCTTGGTTTGCTAAGGACAAAGGCAAAACGAACCCTTTATTTCACCCAGAGCCATGATAACTTGTGTTTCCTCTTAAATATCAAGCTTTTGAGGCCAGGCTTCCCCAAAAAGTCACCTCTGTGGGTGCTTTTGGGCTGTAGGATTATAAACCAAAACGTCCCATGCCTCTGTTTCCCCGAGAACACAAGATGCCTTGCGGAGTGATTTAGTGCTTTCCAGGTCCTTTTGCTGCAAAACTCCTACAGCAATCACTGCAACCGTGCTCTGAGGATCTCCCTCTTCACCTCCCCACAGTGTCTTCAGCCTCTTTCTCTGGGTAATGAAAGGGAAGCACCACTCTGTATGCCTCTGCGTGCCTGCGAATTCCTGGGGCCTATTAGAGAAACAAAAAAAGATAAAGTCAATGTTCTTCTCTTTCCTCTTCTCTGGCCTTTAGGAACAAACATAAAGCCCACAGCGATACCTGACCACCTCATTACCATCATCCTTGCACATCCCAGTGTGTGCTGGTGGTGAGGGTGAACCAGCACTTCTGGGGACTTTGGCATCTCTTAATTTGTCCCATGCCACCCCCTTATCCCAGGAGAGCAGATGTTTTGTTATGTGCAAGTAGCACATGCGATGCACAGGGGGACTCGTTATCCCATCCCTGGGGACCAGCAGTTGCTCCCAGGGGTATGATGTGGGCTGGGGATGGACACATGGGGTTTGCAGCCCCAAGGAGACCAGGAGCCTTTGGGATCTGCTTGGAAGAAGGAGAACCAAGACAACAAAACTCCGAGCTCTGTGCAAAGTGAAGCACATCTGAGCTGGAACTGTTGAAGGGCAGCAAGGTGGGTAGCCATGGCACAGCACCCCTTGACGCAGGCAAATACCTTGCAGAAGATGCTGTTGCTCAGTTTGTGGGGGGGCAAAACATAGAATCACACACCGGTTTGGGTGTGAAGGGATCTTAAAGCTCATGTAATTCCAACTCCTGCCATGGGCAATTTCAATTGCAGTCATTAAAACTTTTGCTCACATGAGCTGAGCTGTTCCAAGAGCCTTCGAATGACAGCCCATTAGAGAGCAGTTATTTATAGTGGGACATTGTTAATTTTACAGGATCACAGACCAGTGATTCAGTGCGTGGTGCTGCTGAAAGAAGTCACTCACAGGAGTAAGTATGCCCTTAAATGCAAACACTGGGGTCCTCCAGGCCCATGTCCCTGAGTCACCCATAGCACCTCCGCTTGCAGACACGTTTTCTTGCCATCGTCACTGCATCTGATGTCAACCTCTGACAGGATTTAGCACAATCCAGTTAAACCTGTCCCACTACTCCCCTTCCAGCCTTCCTCATCTTTGCCTATCTGCCTGTCCACCCAGTCGCTTTATTACATTTCCCCCTGGATATGGGTCCCCCTTTTCCTGTACATTTCTATAGCACCTCCTGCAGCCCTGACGTTGGCTGAGCCGTCTAGGCAATATAAAATAATACAGTAATCATAGCAATGATAGCAATAATCATTATAATAAGCCATGTTCTGGCTAGGGCACCTGTCACCTAGGCATATGAGTGCCAGTGACAACCAGCTATTACATACCTAGGTTAAGCATAGCCGTGCCACGGAGGGTGTTAATAGGATAGCAGGGGAATAGGAAAATAAAACCTGACTCTGACAACATTTCTTGTGTCTGGAAGTCAGCCTAGCTCCCCAGACAGTCCAAATATCTATGAATCAGTGAGTATTTCCAAGAGGGTCAGTGTCTGTGGACATGTTCAGGATGCTCGTGCAAATATTCCCCTGTCCTGCAGCTCACATGAGGTTTTACTGGGTAACAGCGAGGGCGGATCAGTGCATTTCACTCCAGCAATGCTTTTATGAAAGCAGCAAGGCAAAGGTTTTAGCTACAAGCACAAACAGCCATCAAACTAACACTATGAGGGTGGTGGTGGGCTTTCTGTTGCTGAGAGGTTATACATTGATCTGGAATGATTTCCCCTCTAAAGCAGGGGGAGTTGGAAATCTCTGCTGGAGAAAGGATGCTCAGAGGGCAGCAGAAAAACCACTAGAGACACGATGCTCACAGTGCTTTTACACCAAGGCAAATGGTTTATAGAATCACAGAATTCCACAGTGGTTTGGGTTGGAAGGGTCCTTAAAGCTCATCCAGCTCCAACCCCCTGCCGCGGGCAAGGACACCTTCCACTAGAGCAGGTTGCTCCAAGCCCCTGTGTCCAACCTGGCCTTGAACACTGCCAGGGATGGGGCAGCCACAGCTTCTCTGGGAAAAGTCTGTGCCAGCGCCTCAGCACCCTCACAGGGAAGAGCTTCTGCCTCAGAGCTCATCTGAGTCTCTCCTCTTCTGAAGTTCTTTAAGTACTTTTGCAGAAGGGGCCTTTTCCTGTCTGGGGATGAAGAGAGGCTAGGGAAGGAGCCCAAGCCAGACCACGTCTTTATTTAGGTGCATAAAACCATCTCATGGGATTTTCTGATGTAGCATGGTGATTTTCAATGGTCATTAAGCACCAAAACTTCTGCACCTCCTCTTCGGCTGCTACCCACACCTCTAAACATCTAAATACTTTCGAGAAGCCTGGCCCAAGGTATTACACAGAGCATTTCCCCTCGGATAACACCAGCAGAAAGACCAGGTTCCCCCTGAAAGCCCCAGCTCCCAGCCCACTCCCTGCCTTCCCTCTTGTTCTTGTAACAGCTTTGCCACATTAATCCGCCAGAATAACTCCATTGCACGGGCCACTTCACCTCTTCCCTTCTACCTGCAACGAAACCCATCTCCTGCTATTCCCTTTGATGACTTCTCTTCAGCTGCTGCAGAGGAGAAATGCTCGTATCAGCAAACAGATGGCGGCTGAGGCATGTAGCATAAAATATATTTATCAAGGCAAACAGCTGTAGCCCATTTCATTCTGAAGATTTCTATTAAAAGTTCTCTGGAGCTACAAGCTGCTCGGGCTCTGCAGCCGGAATAAAGCCAAAGGGACAAATGGGGTTTTTGCAGAGCATTTCTTTCCCCTTCCTTAGCTCTTTTCTTCACTGCCTGAAGAAAGCCTGACTTAGCTCCGCTTGCACGGCTGGCTTTGGTGAGACTGGGTGTCAAGCTAGGGGTTATTACAGATTAACATGCATTTTTGGGGAGCACCAGCATGTCCATCCATGTGCTCAGGGCTGTAGAGATTATCCCAAAGGGTTCCAGTAGCTACAACATTGCCACATCACAACATCAGACCTGCAGGTTGGATGACCTTCACTTCCAGAGACATCCCTGCTCAAGTCAGGATCACATCCGGACCCTGACGCTAGGGTCTTTGGCAAGGTCTAGTTGGCTGTTTTCTTTGTTTCCAGCCCAAATAGACTTGGCCACCACGTTTATAACGTATGAGAAGGGCCAAGTTTGGAGGAAATGCAAAGTTTTGCTCAAGCGTAAATGAAAGTTTTTGGCAGCCGTCCCTTTCCCAGCTTCTGCTGCGAATCCAACTGAAACATTGAGAAATATCACGAAATCCTCCACGCAAATGGGAATTTCCGTACTTTGTATTAAATATACTCCCTGAACACTCAGCTGATGTAGTGACTCACATATAACCCACTCCAGTCTGTCCCCAGTTGGGCAAAGATGTCCCCAAAGGCAGACGTCCCATCTGCCACCAAAGCCATGACAGGCTGGGGAAGCCCAAATAAAATATGTGTCTTGGAGAGGAGATGGGCTGAACATGGAATGATCTAGAAAGGTAAAACCATGGAGCTGCCTCTGCTTAATCCATATGGATGTAATATCTCGTCACATCACCCACTGCTGCCACATCACCCACCAATTCCTCCCTTTTCTCTACATCTACACTGAGATCCCACCTGAAGTCCTGCATCCAGCTTTGGGGACAACAACACAAGAGGGATGTGGATGCATTGGATCGAGTTCAGAGGAGGCCACAGAGATGCTCTGAGGGCTGGAGCAGCTCTGCTCTGGAGACAGGCTGGGGCTGGAACTAGATGAGCTTTAAGATGCCTTCAAACCCAAACCATTCCGTGATTTTCCCACAAACATCGGCTTGGGCTGCTTACCTGGGCTGGGTGATAAGTAGCAGGAGGAAAGGCAAACACTGCATCCCTCTTCCATCCAGCAGCAGCCAGCAGCATTTCAGCTTTTCCAAAACGATCCCTGCAAGTCCAAACCATAAACAACTTTTTCTTCATTTTCTCTAAAAGGAAAAAGTAATCTTTTTCTTGTTTTCTCTCTTTTTTTTTTTGTGTAAAAAATATTCCTGGCACCCATCCTTCTTAACTGCCTGCCGGTTCCCCAGCCAACAACTATGCATTTCATCCCCAAATCAGCATTCTATTTTCGGTCAAGTGAGTGGTGGGATGAGAAGTTTTGCCCTAAAAATGTGCTCAGAGGAGTCAGGATGCCATATGCGTGTGGAGATATCTGTCACCAACCCCTGAATTAGGGAACCCACACTGGTGGGGGCTGCAGGCGTTAACTGGGGACCAAGGACTTGCCTGGCTCTTGGAAAACACAACATGGAAGAGGGTCAGCAGTAGGGTAGTGAGGAGGCTACAGCTTGTAAACAAGGCCCAAGAGATGTGGGGTTTATGGGTTGCTGAGAGGTTATACACATATATATATATGTACACACAGAGGTGCTCTGCTGCTGGGTATAACCTCTCCCCTCTCCGTGCCTCAGTTTCCCCAATGCTTGTATGGCCGTGCAGCCTTCGTGGGTAGTTTCACGTAGGCAAATAGAGCAGGGACAAAGGCACATGTGGCATGAGGGCTATGGCCACAGTACCATCACCTTGCCTTATTACTGTAGGGATGGAAAATACACCACAATCCCTGCACTGGGTGCTGCACCTCATTCCCCGGTCACTTGGGATGCTCCTGTGGACCCATTCCATATGGGATATCAGCAAGAGGCACTTATCCACCTCCAGAGGAATCTAAATGACTCCTTGATAATCTCATTACTTCTCCAGTAAATAGCTCACCTCCTTGAAGGATGCACCCTGCCACAGCACCGCATGTGTGCCTCAACCATCACTTGGACTGTGGTGGTTGAGAAGATCCTGGTTGCTGTTGCTCTTGGAGGATGCTTTTGGCACCAGGATGGGGCCTCACATCTTCTGCCTCTATCCTGAGATAAACTGCAGTGGGGAGGCAAAGGGAATGGGAACTATGCAGCTTTTTAGTGTGTATTTCTCTCTTGGGGTTCATTCTCACAACCTGGTATTACTGAAACTAAATAATAAGCAGTTATTGCAAGCCTACAATATTACCAAACCAAATCACCACTACTTTTGCAACGCAATCGCTTTTATTTCTTCTTGCAATATTATTGCAGCCCGGTAAAACCTTGAGATTGCAACCCTGCAATCACTTTTGCAGGCTGCAAGAGCTTGGCTGCTAGTAAGCAGTGCTAACGTTGGAATAATTCATGCCTTTGCACTGGGCAACCAGTTGGCTTTGTAACAGCTTTGCAAACTGCCTGGAAGCAACCATGTAAATAGTTCTAGCAAAAGATTTCAGGGCTGAGTGAATGGAGTCGGAGGGTGTTAGGGAGGGAAGGATGTACTGAGTATTTGGCCGTCTTTCTTCAGGCATCCCTAGGGTTTTATGGTATTCAAAGGCCCGGGGAGGACAGTCCACGCTGCCACATGTCTCCTGAATTTTGGCACTGGGATGTGCACATGGAGGGGAAAGGGAACCACTTCTCACCTCCAAAGGAGAAACATGAAGGGAGAGGGAGAGAAGGGAGATCAAAAAAGTGAAGCAGCAGCAGGAGGCAACCAGAAGACAGACAGCAGGAGAACAAGCCTGCTCCCAAAATATCCCTCCCGTTTGCAGTGCTGCAGACCAAAACTCACACTTGGAAAGCTTTTCTGTGGGGGGAAGAGGCTGCAAGTGTTGCTTGCAGCCTGTCTTGGGATCCCCAGGGAGCCCTCCCTGTGGCTGAGCCAGTGGAACAGCTCCCGCTGAGCAACCAGAGCGGTCCCTACGGGGCTGTGTTTGATTGGAAATGCTCCAAATGCCTCCTGAGATGGATTTTGGGAAGGAAAATCCCCATCTTTGCTTAGGTTTGTTGTTTCTTTTCCTTCCTGGCTGGTCAGGGTTAAACTGCAAACCCATTTCTAGGGTGAGGGAACTGATTTTCCAGGTAGGACCTACCTGCTTCGCTTTCTTTTAACAGGCTGACTGCAGCCGTGGGAAGCGGAGTGCTAAATCCCAAACTTGCTAAAGGACATTCATATATTGGCCTCTTAGAAAACTTATATCACTTTATTTGGTGAGACAGGTACTGAAGGCCCTGATCTGGAGGGATGGTGACTATTTGGGAGCATCTCTTATGCTCACTACCATTGGGGGTGGGATACTAGGCAGGTCTCAATGCTCTCCCCTGCGGCTGTGCTGCTATCTGGGTCCATAAAGGTGTAAGAAAGGGTGTAATCCAACCCTTCACTATGATTTCCCAGCCCTTTCTCACCTTGCTTTGGGCATTTGCTGGTTTTCACTCCCTTCTTCCACCCTGCAGCACTCCAGCACAGGCAACCTGCAGCTGCCAGCCTGTCCCATCCTCCCCCTGCCACACCAGTGATTAAAAAGGCACCTGGATAATTAAGATGCTTTGTAGGTAATTTAAACTGGAAGTCATTAAACAGAAATAGCAACCCACCTGCCTCCGCTGCCCCATGACATTGACCCCCCCAGTTGCCCTGGAAGGGGGCTCTGAGCATCACAAGGTTGCCATCAGACATGAATCCGAAATAAGGAGATATTAATATAACAGAGCCCAGGAACTGGGAAGAAGGCTAAAGACAACGCTTCCAGGCTTGGAAGAGGAGAAAAGTAAGAATAAATGTAGGTTTCCTTGCTAGTACAAAGCCAATAGACACCATCTTCTGAGGTTGTTAAAATAAGAGCCATCGTCACATCACACCACTGGACCAACAGTGCACTTGGTGGGGTTTTTAATTTGGCTTGAATATTTAAATCCTCCCAGTTGGAAATGAGTGCCTCATTCTGCTATGGGTTTGTCTGGCACCAACGTCCTGCAGTGGCAGTTTGCTTCCCTTTCCCTGCCCAGTGTTTTTTCCCTCTGAAGCTGCTTATATGCCATTTCAGCTCCCTTTTTTCTGGCTCCTCGAGTGATTCTCCTCCAGCACCTGCAATTTTGCAAGGCTCTTCTTTGTCCTCCCAGATTCCCATCATGGGAGCAGTCAGAGCCGCATCACACCTTAGGATATATCTCAAAGCACCCACATAATATACCCAAACCCCAGGATTATTTTTCCACTCCAAGATGGAAAAGTGCTTCTCCAGTTCCCTGTGCAAAATAAACACGAGTCGCTGCTCCTTCCTTAAGCAGCTGGCTGGGGCTGATCTCTGTGGGATGGTTTGGGATGCTCACAGCCCCATCGCTGCCACCTCCCTCCCTTTCTTGTCTTTGTGACACAGTGATGGACCCAGCACATGAAGAGATTAGCCCAGTGTCCGTGCCTCGGAGAAGCAGCGCTTTCCTTTTATCTCTGGGAAGCAGGCGTGCTGGACGTGAGCCCTGCAGGGATTTATCGGGGTGCCCTGGATCTGCCTCTTCCTCTTGCACTGGCTCCTTTGCACCCATGGAGCACCAGACCCAGCAAGAGGGATGTAGAGAAGTGCAGAGGGCATTTTTGTTTTGCAAAGGGCAATGCTATGCCACTTTTGCAGTGAAATATCTTGGAGACAGCCCCACATCGTCTCCTTTGCCCTCTCCTGGTCGCTGCTTTGGAAATCCCCCGGTGATGCTTTGCCTTTTCAGAAAGGCACAGCAAGCCTCTGGCCTTTGCAGCTCACAGTGCTAAGATTATGGGGCTGTCTGCAGCTCCAACACGGCTCCAAGCCATGCAAATCCACTGGGAGTGGTGCAGAAGGGCCCCAGAGCTGAACACGTTGCAAAACATTGTTGTCTTGAAGCTTTCTTTACCATTGAACCCCGGAAATCTCACTTTATTTTTAATATGTTTCTAAACGTAATTTCCATTGCCAGGAGGTTCTGCAACATAACCAGAAATGTGCAGCAAAAGCTTTTCACAGAAGAAAAACCACTGACAGAGCTGATGGCACCAAAGACAGCAACGCTCCCCATTGCCTGCCTTTCCTATTACTGGGCTGACACTGTGTATACTTGCAGGTGTTGAGCCATGATGTGGCTTGTCAAGGCTGTAATGTGCCAGTCCTGTGGCTAATGCTGAGAAGGGACATGTATTTTTTGGCTGCTTTGAGGCCTTTGGGAACAAAATGACTTCTTCCTTAAGCTTCCTATAAGCATCCCTCTTATCCGGGGAGGATGGAGCAGTGCAGGCTCTGCAGATGAGCAATCCTGCACGTGAATATCAACGCCTGCTTCCCGTCTTTATTTCATTCCCTGCCTCTTCCTTCCCCATCTGCACACTTAGGAGAAGCTCCCACCTCTTTGGCAGGGAAAGAAGAGGCTGAAGGTTTGCAGGGTGCAACACAGGTACACGATATTTCACAGCCGGTTGCTTTGTAATGGGATTCTTTTATTGAAAGCTGTTTCCCCGGATCCGGCTCTGATTAGCAGATGCAAATCCTGCCCTGCATGCTGATGGATCCGCTCTGCTCCTGGAGCAAAGCTGCTGAGGCTCGATGGAGGGTGTCTCAGCACAAGATGAGCAATTCAGTCCCTACTTGGGCACCTTGATCCCTGCTCTGTATGACCCAGCCCATCAGTCCTGAAAAACTCCTGTTGAGAGGGAGCAGGATGTGGCCTCGGGTGCTTAGGCAGAGGATGAGGGGCTGGCAGGTTGGATTATGCTGGGAGAGCAGATGCACACTTAAACAAACCAAGAAGAAAACAATGACTTAGTACTTTCTAATTACCATCCCAAAGTCAAGCAATTACTCCTTATTCACACGTGATTGCTAAGAATAGCTTAAAATGAATAAACATTAAAAAAACCACCAAAAGCTACTTAGTAAATTTTCATTAGCCAACACAGTGAGTAAGATATTTATCCTCTGGCACAGCCCCCATAAATAAAGACAAGACATTATTCAGTAAATGAGTGAATTAGTATTGTGCTTAATTGCTAGAAATTATGATCAGGTTACTACAATTACTGTAAATCACCAGCAGGATCAACCGTTTTCATTATTTTCCCCCCAAAAAAGAGAAATCTTACTGGTATGCCTTATGCTGTTATAAATAATTTGGGGGGCAAGGGGCTGATCCTCATTGGAATTAATGTGTGAGACAAGAAGGGAAGGGAAAGGCAAAACCCTGCACGGCAGCTTGGGCTTTATGCTGTGGCTGGGTGCAGCGGTATGGCTCGGGCAGGGATGGGGATTTGAGTGGGAATTGGCAGGGATGGAAGGCATGGGTTCAGCAAGGTGGTTTTCCATAGCAAGGGGAGCAGCTAGAATTCTATGATCCTATGGCCTTCTGCATCTCTGCGGCTTAGGGAGATGGAGACAGACTAGGGAAGGTGTTGCGGGAGCTCTGGAGCTGCTTTTAGACAACCTGAGACCCAAAAACAGGTCTGTGCACCTAAAACCTGTCTGCTTCTTCCAGCTAGATCAGTAGGGCTAATAAAAGGTTTTATCTGTCCCTATAAAGTCTCTCCTCTCCCAGCCTCAGACCCAGCACAGCTGTGGCTTTCCTAGAGCAGCCGTGGCTGGGTATTGCACTTTGGGCAACACTTCTGCAAAATTGGGTGCTATAAATCCTCCTCATTTCCCCTTGTGTGGAATGGGGGATAATGAGCAGGACGTGTGAAGTCCTGATCAGCTGCTGCTGGTGCAGCACACCAGTGTTTTCACATGAAAAGCGATGCGGGGAAAGAAAAAAGGTGATTATTAGAGCAGAAGCACATTAGGAAAAGAAGTCTGCATCTCCATTACACCCCTGGAGCTCAATGTTGTTGCCAGCCCTGGTATTGCCATTACTGCTCTGCTTATTATTACATGTTTTGATTTGATACCCCACTGACAAGCAGCTCAGATCCCAGGGTGCTGACCCAGGGGCTGGGCAGAGATGTGGATCACTCACCCGATGACACTAATTTGGGTCTCAGGAGCGCCTCGCCCTGTGCAAGTCTGATCCATGTCTGCAGGCAGGTGCCAGGAGGTGATGACTTTGTACAGCTCAGCTGTCAGCTCCCCATCACTCAAGAAAAGACAGTTTTGCATCAGATCAGAGACACCCTGCAGGTGTTAATGGGTTTATATTAATGAGTAGATGGAGCGATGCTACAAAGGTTGGGGGAGAGAATACGGACCCATGGTTTTAGACCCTCAAGCTCATGTGCACACCCAGAAAGAGGTAAATAATTTGCAAACATCTGCAAATCATAATGTCACAGACTGGTTTGGGTTGAAGGGACCTTAAAGCTCCTTCAGTTCCAACGGCCTGCCACGGGCAGGGACACCTTCCACTAGAGCAGGTTGCCCCAAGCCCCTGTGTCCAACCTGACCTTGAACACTGCCAGGGATGGGGCAGCCACAGCTTCTCTGGGCACCCTGTGCCAGCACCTCACCATCCTCACAGGGAAGAAAGATCTCATTTCAGTCTCCCTTCTGCCAGTTTAAAGCCATTTCTCCTTGTCCTGTCCCTCCAGGCCCTTGTCAGATCCTCTCTCCAGCTCTCTTGTCAGCCCCTTAGGCACTGGAAGCTTCTCTAAACAGGTGAGAAAAGGGAGGAAAGAGTTTTGAAGTGCTGCCTTCCCCCAAATCCACCTGGCGTATCGAGCCTTAAATCCGTGCTGCTGGGTTACTAAATCCTCCACGGTGCTGCCATAACCCTGACCCTGCCATGTTGGAAGAGCAGCTGATGGCTTTGCTGGGAAAATACTGTCTGGGCTGTAAATCCTGTCCCCACCGACACCGTTTCATCCATGTAGTCCACTTGACCTACACAGAGGTTATACATGCATCCCCGGGATGAGGCCATGCTAAAGAGGAGAGGAAGATAGATAGGGCAAAGGAGCAGGCTCTCTCTCCCAATTCCTAAACATGAGTCAGCAGGATGCCTGTTTTCAAAGCTGGCTGCTCTCAAAAAGGCATTTGCATTTCAGAGAGATCCTGCTTTGCTCTCCCACTGACAGTGTTTAGCTTTTGTTTAAAAGCAGGGCTCCTCCACAGCGCTGCAAAAGGGGACGATTGCAGGAGACAAGAGGCAGGAGCCTCTGGGTTTGATCATCTCTCCCTTTGTCTCTGCCAGCCGAGTCCCTCGCCAAGAGGAGCCTCTTTCAAAATCCAAGGCTCATAAAAAAAAAAAGCCCATGCTAAGCAGGAGGATGCGGCTGGGATGAGCACACACGTGTGCCTACACACGTGCAAAGGCAAACTGGGGAGCATTCATCCACCCGGGGTTAGGCACCTCCATCAGCCTGGCGTTGGGGTTAACCACCCCAACTGCCTAATCCTAATGTCATCTGCTGGAGGAGACCTCAAACAGAGAGCACCTGCAGAGAGGTGGCTTATAAATCTCTGGTGCTTTTGGGCAGGAGGATGCTCTGCAGCTAACATCCCTCTCTTTCCCATGCTATACTGTGCACCCAGGCCATTCTAGCATGGCTTTTTAATCCCTCTTCATGCACATTTACCTTTACTAGCTCAAAGTGCCAGGTGCTACCATCAACATTTTTTTTTCTCCTTATAAACCACTCTAACACCATTGGCTTCATTTCCAACCAGCAGCAAATATTGCCCAAATGACTCACGGAATGCGTTGCTCCTCATGAATCATCCTGTCTCTATTACTCGGGGGGGTTTGTACTTTTGCAGCCAACAGATTTCAGTCTCCTGGGTGTTTGCAAATTGCTCATTTGCTTCAGCGTGCCCAGCTTGGTGTGTGGTCTCCCAAAGTGTGTTTCGTGCTTAGGGAATCATCTGCTGATGCTCTAGTGTGGCTGGACCGCTTGGCCATGGTGGAGGGGACATGATGGCATGAGGGATATTCCTGCCAGATCCCCTTTAATCCACCATCTCCAACAAGAAAGCATTGTTTTTTCTGTGTAACAGTGAAAAATAAAAGCATGGAGAATAAAGGTTGAGGTTTTCATTGGGAGTATTGGAGAAAACCTGGGGAATTTTGAGGTCTTGGGTATCCAAATAAGCCTCCATACGAAATAATGTCACTGTAAGAGGAGCGACAAAGGCAGTGCTCATGGGCATCTCTTTGCCTTGCTCGTGGCAGCAGCTTTTTGCATTTTTCTTTCCTCTCTAAAAGGTCACAAAATAGCAAGTCATAATATATTTTCATGAAGATGAGATTAAGGCTGCAGGAGTTTTCAAATCGGAGCAGTCTGAGGACACAGCATGGGACAGAGATGAGGTTTGCTATTGAAGAGGTGTTGATGTTGGGAATTCTGATTTATCTACTGAGAGCTCAGGATGGGAAGTTTGAGACCTAGAGATCCCAACAGAAGTTTCTGGAGTAGATCTGGTTCCCAGATAATGCCCTATATGTGTTCCAGAGAGCAAACTAGCCCCAGACCTAGCACTTCAGGCTTGTTTGCAACTTTCCACTGTCTGAAATGAACAACTTCTGACTTGAATGTTTGTGTTTTCCTTTGGTTCATATTTCTCTTCAAATCAAACCTCAGTTCTTTGATGTTTTCTTTCCCTGTTCCATGGCTTCTTAAAGAAAATACATAAAAACCAAAAAGATCCCCCACTCCCTAGAAGAAAATCTGTAGAACACTAAATCTTCATTATTTTTCCCCAAGATGTTGTTGCAAAAAGCCTCTTGGACACTGAGGTGCTTTGTTTTCCTCACTCCTTACCCCAATTTCAATGAAACAATTCCCAACCCTTCATTTTCAGTTGACCAAGTTGGTCCTGGCATTAACATTCACTGTAAAGCCAGCTCTGAAATCAAACACTGCTGCTCTGCTCCAGTATCTTTTCTCCTCTCTCTGCGTTCATCATGTTGCTGTAAATCAATCTCATCAGCTCCTGAGTAAATAGAATCAGTTCAAAACATTGAAATAACCCTCCACATACTTTATTTCTTTTTCAAAAAGAACAAAAATCAGAACCAATAAGGGAATGAATAAGTAGGCACAAAAAAAAGTATGTAGTTTGGTGGTTTACTTTCAAGCTTGCTGGCTTTCTGCTCGTCTAGGTGTTGGGTGGCTTAACAGATCCCCATGTTTTGAAGGGGTTTTGCTTCCAGTGGATGGAAATAGTAATTAGAAATAGCAACAGGCAGGACGTGCAGCCCGAAGGTCTGGTGGGCCTCATTGCATCTGCACGGTGCCATTGGGGAAGGTTTGCTCCCCAAGAGTTTTGGGTAAAACCCAGCTGGAAAAGATACTGAAGCTCAAGGACCCCTTGAAGTGGGCTTTGTTGAGCCTTTTCTTTGCAACAGCAGATGCAGCCCCCCGATGTCAGCCCTGGGGTGCCCCCATCCTCTGCACGCAACAAAGCACCGGGGTTTTAGCCCTGAGACTATAATTTGAAGGTGGGAGAAGCATCATGGCACGAGGAGGAGCCAGGAAATGAATAGATTTAAAACAATTTAAAGCCTTGTAGCTGAGTACTACTATGTGTTATGGCAACAGCAGAGGCACAGGAAGGTCTTGGTGTATTTATAGACCTCACTAACTAACCCTCAGATCCAGGTGCCGTGTTTTGACGCCGCACCACCTTCTCCGCTGGATTTTGTTTCTGCCTGAGGATTATTTTGGAAAGAGTTATTATTATCCCTGATTTATCGCTCTGCACTAGGGGGAACTCTTACTTTCTGCCGAGACAATTACGGAACCCTCACGGAGAGCCACTTGAAGGAATCGCAGCCTCTGCTCCACTGCTGATTGCAGACAGACACGCGGATGTTGCTTTACCAAGAGAACGGTTGATTAGGTAGCAAGCTTCATCTCCACATTACCTGCAGATGGTATTTTCACCTGTATTAAACGGGCAGTTTAAAGCCTCTTAATTATTAAAACAGCCGCTTGTGATTTGTTGTGGTGGAGGGTTTTTTTCTTGTTACCCTTTCTGGGAAGTTTTTACTTTCCTTCCATTTGCTGTAATGAAAAGCAAATGTACATGCACAGGAGTGTGTCTTGCTGCTCCTCTCTGTTTTGTTCTCCTCTAGCTCACTCTGTATCCTTTACATCCCACCTCCTACCCCACCTTCTCAGGCTGATACGGGCCTATCGAGAATATAATCAGAATAAAGTTAACTAAGGACAGGATTAGACTGAGAGGAGGTTAATAGGACTGTGACAAGAAGACATTTATTCACAAGTCTTTCCTTTCCACCCTTCACTGTCCAAACCTCTTTTCCCCCAGGCCCATCAAAGACTGCACGCTAATATTTCGCCAAGTGTGTTGTGATCTGTGCAAGGAAAAACCTTGCTGAAAAGTTGAAGAACACCCCAAAAAAGGGGTATCTGAACCCAAAAACTTCTTGTGACAAAATTGCCCCAGCCCCACCACATGCTAGTTGTTAACCCCTGGGAACTGAGGATTTCTCTGCTGTGAAAACACAAGTTTCAGTTCTTTGCTCTTCATTTTGCACTATTTGCATTTAATACTGGAATAGATAGTTTCTCCTGGCTTTGTCTAATTCTTTGCTTTCACCCCATCTATAATTTGAATTTGAAATCCTGTGGAAATTAGTTTAACCAACTGTTTTCTTTAAACCTCCCTCTTGCTAATTTTACCCAGTGCCACTTCAATCTTCAGCCACTGCAGAAATGAGGATTTCCATTCCGCACCATCCACAGTTTGTACACCTCCATTAAATCCTCTTTTGGCCACCTCTTTTCCAAGGTAAGAAATCCAAGTTTCTTAATCTCCTTTAGTATGAAATCTTTTGTACCTTTTCTAGTTGTACCCCTGAGAAATGGATTTCATCAAGCAATAAAAACTCGTTTGTCTGGTTTAGCTTAGTTTTAAGGTGCAGGAAGATGAGGACCCAGGTGGGGTAAGAGCCACAATAACTCCTCCTTAGTTGCCCTGAATTCCCTCATTTTATACAAAAAGCCTGTAATGTAAAGTGGGAATCCCAAGGGGCTGTGCGCCTAATTTTTGCAGAGAGGCAGCAAATTCCCAAGATTGGATGATCCCACATTGTTTTGGGGTGAACTTTGCTGCAGACCAGGATGGGAAGCAATATCCAAAGCCGTCCCTGTGTCTACACATGGTCCTGGGTGCAGGGATGTTAACTGAACCCAGAAAAGATGGGTTGAAGATGAGTTAAAAATGAAGGAAATCGCACTCTGGGAGGTGCAGAGGCTGGGGGAAAACACACTACGAACATGCATATTGGTTTTGGTACTGCAGTTCAAGAGCATTTTATCTCGTTTCTGCACTCATGTTCATGTCTGGCAGAAAGATGCCCATGGCAAGCAAATGCTGCAAAAAACCCCACAGCCACTTCTCTGATAGCTTTTTAGGACTCATATTTGAGAAAAAATAATCTTGTTAAGTTCACATTTATTTCGTGCTTTGTGTAGGTGTGCTCAAAACAACCTCAAAACGAAGCTGACCTTCTCTGGGTTTCAGCGCCGGGCTCCTACCACCTCCGTGCTAGGAAAAGCGCAACAAAATCCATCAAATCCTACTTCAAAACTTCACAAAGTCTCAATTCATTTGTCCCCATCATCTTCCCAGGGGCTGACTAATCCTCCTGCAGCCAAGAGCTTGCTGCCGGCTTCACCTCTCGGGGGAGAGACTCACCCTCTCACAGACCTTTAGTGAGAAGTGGCACCGTTATCCAATTCCCTCCTAATTGCGCTAACAAGGATGAATTAGGACTTTCATCAACAGGGGCGAGTGATCAGTTTGGAGTCAGCCATGGGCGACGGAGCCAGAGATTAAACAAAACTATCATGTTAATGTCTAATAATACAACAGCAAGTGGAAATTAAGCACAAGACAAATATGCTGCGCTGGCGACATTGGAGAGTTTGTTCTTTAAACACAACGTTATTTTAAAGGCAGTGCTATTATTAGGGCCATCTAACTTAATTTCGTAGGCATAATAGAAAAGTAAATGTGCCACAGTTGCACTTTATGTGCAATTTCGAAAACAAACCCAAACTGGGGGAGAACGCTGCGTGTTACTGAAATAGCCACTCCAGCTAAATTCCTCGCTGATATACGTTAATTATCTCCAGCAGGGAAAGGACAATTTCATTTGGAGCCACGGCAGTCGGCTGGATGCTCCCTGCGATGGGAATGAACCCCATGATGTGCTGAAAAAAGCATGAAAGCAGCCATGGGGTCCCCCATCCCACTGCAAAATCCAGAGGGGTGTGTTAACCCCTGGTCTGCCATTGCCTTGGTATGAGGTGAGTGGATTTGTTCTGGTATGGATCCACATTTATCATCTGGATGCTCATTAAATGCAGATTTTCCTGAGGTTTACTGAGGGGGTCTGGCATGTTTTTCCTGCTTTGTCCAGTGGGAAGATATTGTCACCTAGGGTGATGGGGTTTGTCTCCCCTATAATGTCTGATGTGCAAAGCTTTCCTTGAGTATGTTAGCATAAGCAGTGGGAGACAGCGCTGATAACTCCTCCTTTGCATGTGCAATGCGATCTCGGGATTGAGCGTAAAGCGAGGCAATGCAATTCCCCTGCACACATTTTGTTTTTTCCAGTGGTGATATGAATTCCCTCCTTTATTAAGTTACATAAAAACTGTGTCCTAGTGCTCTAACATCTCATCTTGCACTTACAGGAACATTTTAGATGAGCAGCAGCGCTGAAAGCCCTCTTTCTTTATTAATATCCAGCTCTTCGCTTGGGACATTACCCCCTATTTTATGCAAGAAGGGTGGTAGGGCAGGTTGCAATGGTCATGAAGCAGTACTCAGATCTCATGCATTTTGGCTTATCTCCTTTTTGCTGCTTGTCACCTCTCCTGGACCCCAAGGACACGTTCACAGTGATGTAATCTGGCATCAGGGTGGGATTTTGACTGATGATGCTCAAGAAGGGATCAGTTTGTGCCTTCAGGAGCATCAGGAGAGCAGGACATTGCACTGCGGCTCAGGAGTGCTGCTAAAAAATGACTCTGGAAGCCATCTCTTCCCTGGCCCCTTCCTGAGCCAGCTCATGAGGGTCTCAGATGGAGCCTAAAATAGCAAAGGAGAAAGGTTGCAAAGCGCTTCCACTCCCATCCTTTATGTCTCATCGACGTTGAAATGCTTTCTCCCCCGCATTCAGTGCATATTAAACGCAATATGAAATTCCGTCTCAGAAAACCCCAGAGATGGCTCTATCGACTGTCCTTTAAATAGAATTAAAATTGACCCAAGACAGATCTGCAAGCCTATTGAATTACACAGTCCACCACCTAGCTCAGGCTGGCCTCGCAGGAAGAAATAAAGCAGCCCGGAGCAGAAATGAGGTGGACATGATGACATTACAATGGGAACCTCTCAAGATGGACCTGTGCAAGCATGAACCGAGCAGGGAATATAAAACTAACCCCTGTGGTGCAAGTGTGTCATGGCAAGGTGATGACATGAAGAGACATGTAGAGCCTGTTCATCCCCCTGTTCTTCCTCCCCAGCTTTGAGCTCTGTGCTAGAATAATAAAGGTGGCATGAAGAAAAAAACCCTGGGAGCTAATCTATCATGGTTTTCAGAAACATGTTCCCCCCTCAGCGTCGTTGTAAGAGATGGGAAATGCACTGGATTGCTTAGTAATGCTTTTCAACTTTCGACTGGCATATATGCATATCGTGTCTGTGCATCCAGCTGCCTATCTATAGGCCATCTAATGGGCTCCGGTGGGAGTGCAGTCCATGGTCCGCAAATCAGCAAACCTGGAGACTCATCAATGCTTCAGGCATCAGTGGCATTTTAAAAGACCTTTATCATGAGTGGAATTAGCAGGATATGTCCCTCTGGAACCTGTTAGCTATTTTATTCAGACCCCCATGGACAAAAGTAATACGCATCTATTTTGTCTGAAAAAAATTGTCTTTAGGGCATTTGTGCTATTCAAGGCTGTGCTATGCCAGGGGACAATGGGAGATGTTTTATCAACTATGCTTGTTGGTTGAGGCTGAAGATATATAGGTCGCTTGGTAGGGTAAAAATGAATCACTGCAGGGTAAAAATGAATCACTGTAAGCACGGATAGTCTCTCCTTGCTGGGGTATCCCTGCCTTGGGAGGAAATATCAGCTCTGCAAGAATGTGATCCAGGTGGTTTGGGGCTGGATGCCCTAGCAGGGAAGGATATATATATATATATCCTTTGCTAGGATATATATAAGATATTCAGCCTAGAGAAGAGAAGGCTGCGTGGAGACCTCAGAGCAGCTTCCAGTATCTGAAGGGGGCCTACAAGGATGCTGGAGCTGGACTCTTCGTCAGGGACTGCAGCGTTAGGACAAGGGGTGATGGGTTTAAACTTAAAAAGGGGAAGTTCAGGTTAGATATAAGGAAGAAGTTCTTTACTGTGAGCGTGGTGAGGCCCTGGAACAAGTTGCCCAAAGAAGGGGTAAATGCTCCATCTCTGGCAGTGTTCAAAACCAGGTTGGACACAGCTTGGAGCAACCTGCTCTAGTGGAAGGTGTCCCTGCCCATGGTAGGGGGTTGGAACTACATGATCTTAAGGTCCTTTCCAACCCTAACCATTCTATGATTCTATATCAAGTCTTGGTAACCCAGCTGGAATATTTTCTTATCCTTATCTCTTTGGTGAAAACATTTGCACATGATATTATCTCCTTGGCTTCCAAATGGGAGAATATGATGGTATGGCTTGAAGGCACAGCCCTGATTTATACCTGTGTGTGAGGCCAGCTCAACCCAGCCCCAGCCACGGCTATTATTAGCTGACAGATTTTAAAGAAAAACTACATAAATCTCCCCTTGTGCCATAAATACATTTCTGCCTTGGGAGACCACGAAGAAGCTCATTATACCACATCCTGAGAGAGAGGCATGTGTCATCTGCAGTGACAAGCCATGCATCCTCAAGTTACCTCACCAGCCGGGCCTGGGGAGCATTTGCTGAAGTTAAAGGGAGTTTGATGCTTGCTCAGGGCAAAGAAAGAGAAGATGCTCTATTTTAGAAAGGCAGGAGCCCAGGAAACAAGATCCCTTGGTTTCATTCCCCTCCGCCTGGCCCCAACAGGGAAATATGAGCTATAAATTAGAGGGAAAAGCTGTGGGAGGTTGGATTTGAGGGCTGCTGCAAGCTGTTTGTTAGGCGGGTCATTTTTCTGCAGGTCAGTTTGTTCCCAGAGCTTTTCTGCAGGTGAATGCAATGCTCATACCAGAAAAAAAAAGAAGAAAAAAGGCAAAGAGGGAGGTTTGTGTCTGAATGTGGGTCCATTGACCGATATCTAACGATGCAACATGGACCTGGGACCAGAAGCTATCCCTGAGGAGTTCCAGACATCTCTGGTGCAATTGCCTCTTTCTTCTTCTCACAGATGGGAACAGGTGGATGAAAAGGAGTAATTCCAGCTAGTACCTGATGCTGGCCTTCCACTTCAAACTGACCCAAACCTCCACAAAGTTTTCCAGCATGGTTTTTCACTGCCAAAGGCTTTCAAACCTTCCCTGCCCCTATAGGTACACAGCACAGCTATAGATCTCTATTAGCATGCAACATGGAGCAGCGTTCTCTGTAGTACAAACCAGTTCTCCAGATTGAGAACATGCCAAGTGTTGGATAAGCTGTAATAAAGTCTCTTGTTGTAAGAGCACCCCGCTGACACAGGCTCTGATCTGAAAGGAGTGGGAGCAGAATTAAATTCCCTCAGCTGAAGCCTGTCCATTATTCTTGGGCATTGGATTGCAGGAGCAAAAAAAAGGCGCTCTGGAAGCAATAAAGTGCTCGCTACAGAGCCCTCAAGTGTTGTGTGTGTTTGGTGTTGGGAGAAATTGCAGAAGGCAGCTTCAAAATCATAGTGGTTGCAGCTACCAAGGCTTGCAAGAGGGAAAGACACAGCTGGGAAAAGGGGTGGGAGCTGGAGGGATGGGAGCTGGAGAGCTTGGAGGGAGCGTTGAGCTTGGCTGCACATTGCTAAAGCCCAACCGACGCGGAGATCTGCTGAGCAGCACCGGTCCTGCAGTGCCTGGCCTCAGGCAAATCACTTCACGTTTTTAATATAGTTCAAAGCCAAAAGGTTCAGCCAGGTGCCTCATGGGACTTGCAATAATGTCTAAGTGCTGCAAGTCCTTGAAATCCTGTAAAATGGGTGAGGAATGAGCTGAAGTTGAGGGAGCAGAGCCATATGGACCCGGTGCGCACAGAGCATGGGTGTTGCATGGCTTACCCAGAGGAGAACCAAAATGGGTTTGCTCCATAATACCCTGCAGTTTCTACCTTTTCATATCAAAGAGCTTGAAAAGATGTTTTTCAGCCTGAAAAGAATTGCAATTCATCCTCCAAGTCTTGTCTGTCTGCCTATCAGCCCCATCTCCTATCCCTGCTGCCAAAGGAAGAGCCTTCCTCCTCCAGCACTGGCCAAATGGCTTTATTAAGATGCATCTTGTACCGATGCCCTTTCCTCTTCCTCCCGTGCCATTCCCCTGATCTTTGTGTTGGCTGCAAACTTTACTAGGGGTGACGTGATGTTTTCTTCCAGGTCACTGATAAAATTGTCAAATAGCAGCAATCCAGCCCCTGCAGGCAGCGGGGAGCAGAAGACCCTGCTGATTCCCACTTCAAGAGATGCCTTCTGAAACTTGTCAACCAGCCAGTTTTTAATCCATCTCATTCCTGCCGTGGTGATTTCCTACCCTTCCAGTTTCTTAATCAAAATGTCACGCAGGACCCAACCTTGCAGGAGCCCGAGTCCATTACGCTGACAGCGTCACCTTTATCGGCCCGAATTTATAATCTCATAAAAAAAAGATATCAACTTAGTTGGGCAAGATTTCTTTTCCATAAATCCTTGTTGATTGGCATCCTTTATGTTATTCCCCTTAATTCCTTATTAAACAAGTCCCGTACCAGACATCCCATTATTATGCCCCAAATCAAAGTCAAGCCGACAGGGCTGTAATTACACAGGTCAGCTCGTTTATCCTTCCTACATATTGGCACAACGTTCGTTTTCCTTCAGCTTTCTGGATCTCTCCCAGTGCTCAAGGGTTTATCGGAGATCAGTATCGCAGGCTGACCTATATCTGACTGGGTGGCACAGGCAGGGATTGGATTATTATGCATCCCATACGGATATCTTGTTCTTAATCAAAATTCGAAGATATTTCAACTCTTACCCTTACAGGGTTTGAACTGGTTTCTTACAAGCAGTGAAGAAAATGGACAGGAAACAACTAAACCCAAAAAATATGCTTATCACATATGCACAAACACCCTAAAATACATTGGTGGTCTGGAATCCCAGGGGTCTTTACATAAAGGGTGTGTGTATATGGATGTGCATAGTGAGGAATTCCTATAGACATTTGTATTTTCACTGCAACCGTGGTTTTCTGGCCCAGGAATATTTACCTTGTGCCTGGCCAAGCACTTGTTACTTACACTGATGGGGCTTTCACGTTGCAATCTTTATTTCTCATTTGAGTTATAGACATTTTCCAGCATCCACCGCCTTTGAACCTATACATTAAAACTTCCATGTGCCCTATCATGGCTCCCAGTTCAGCAGAGGATAGAATAGCTATCCGGGCATGCTTTTTCTTGCCGCTACCTCCGGTGAAAGCTGTGCTATCAGCTCAACACCTATCACTATTTGGACAGGAGCATCAAAGGCAAAGGAAGGCATTTTTCATCAAAGCTCCTAGATTTCTTGGCCAATTTTAAGCGGATGGCAGCTCAGCCAGGGCATCCTGCTCCAGCCCTGCTCCTTTGCCCTGGGGATTTTCAAAGGAGTCTCTGGCTCTGATCTACACGCCGAGCATCCCCTGCCCTTTCAGAGCAGCTCCTTCTGCTGCACTCAACAACAGAAAGTGGCTCAGCCCACACAGAGGAGAGTGATAAGGGAAAGGGGGAGGTATGAAAGGCGAACAAGGATTGGATCTGAACTGATGCTGCACATGTGGGACTGCAAAATAATTAGGAAGGAGGATTGTATTTATATATTTTTGTTATTAGGATGTTTTCCCCCCAAGGCACCATTGTGACTGCCTGATGCTGGGAGGTTTTTCCTCTTTTTCTTGTGCTGATGTTGGAATTCAACTCTCTTTTCTCCTTCCCAGCTTCCCCCACTCTGTTATCTAGGATATAGGAATGATTTTTACTTACAGGGAAACTGAAGCAAAGAGGGTGAGCACAGCAAAGAAGGAGCACTTTTTGCCAGTAGTGTAACTACTGCTTCTCCCCTGGGGCTGAGCAACTTGCAGTTCAGGGCTACTTCTCTTCCCAAACCTGCCACGAGTTGCTGCAATCCTCCAAGACCAATGAGGTTAACATCTCCATGGGTTCTTGGGAAACCTACTGAATTTTGAGCCGCTTTCCTGCAACCAAACCAACTGAAATCATGACCCGGTTCCTCACCCGTCACTGACAACCCCAGGTTGAGGATAGCCAAGTGTAAAAAGGCTCCCTTGTATTACCAGCCTTGCAAGATATGTTTTTTCCCAATCCCCCCGCCTTGTTGGAGGAGTTTTGTGTCTGCGAGCATCACACTGGGTGCTTGTCTCTCCAGCTCCAGGCCTCCCTGAGGATATGACAAGCCAGAACACATTGTAGGAGGAGTTCAGAGTTATCTATTGCCAACATCCACTTAATCCATCGTGAGGAGAAGCGAAAAGCTCTCCAGGCCTGCAGGAGCTCTGAACAAGCCGCTGTTTCTTATGCTGAGCCCGTGTTCCCACTTGTCAGTTTGATTTCTCAGTGCTTTACAATCTCTGGTATTCTTGGTGAGGAGATGGCGTCACGTCCATCACCCGTTATCGCTAGGTCCCCGTGTTCCCCTTTCTTCTCTCTCAGCCTCTTGAACCAATGAAAAAAATAAAAAAGAAATAAGAAATAAGAAAAAGGAAAAGAAAGAGCAGCAGCAACAGCTTTTCAGTTCCTTATCTGCTGCAGCCTGGGTTGCATCCAGGCCTCTTGCTATGATCCTTCATGTTCCTGTTAAACATGCCCTGCATCTCCCGATAGCATTAAATCTGCATCTCTGTGGGGTTTATCAGTGCTTCTGGGGGCAAGTGGTGCTGGTGCATGAGGAAGAAACAGCATTGCGACAGGTTATATGAGGTGTGCAAGGTGATGGTACGGAGGAGCGCTGATACCTCCTGGCTCTGATTTGCTCCCTGTTAAGTCTAGGTATGGGTTAGACTAAATCACTGCAGGATACTTGCATGCTGGGTTGTGTTACCATGTTGGCCCTGGAGGCTGTTGGTCTAGAGTGTTGACCGTAGGCACCTTTCCCCCAACCTGGTTTCTGCAGGACCCATGGAAGTGTGGCTAAAGCCCATTAGGGTTCAGAGTCCTATAGGAGCCTCATAACTGATGTAAAGGCTGAGTTTCCCCTTTATTAAGATGCCTGGACCTTAACACAGATGATTTCTAAGGTGCATCTGAATTGAACATTCACAAGACTTATGGCTTGTTTTGGTCGTAACCCCAGTGCAGCCGGTCTTGTGCACTGATGTTATTGATACAGCCAGTAATTACATTTTCACATAGGCATTTTTTTATGTGTGTCTACACTGTGTTTATTACAGACTCTCAATTACTCGTTTTTTCCCCTATCTCGTCTATTCTTCCTTCTTCGTTGCCTATTTTTTATTTACTCCTTGTCTTATTTTTCATCCCTCCTTTGGCTTTTTCTCCACCTCTAATTCCTGTGTTTCCAGACCATGTCTCTGACCCAGACAAGGACCCTGAAGACCAGACCTTGTCCTCCTCCCTGGATGAAGTTGGATGGGAGTCAGATATCTCTTCTCTGTTCAATTTTCTCCCCACCCTTTGCCCCAGATGATGTTTCCTCTCTGCTGAGCTCCTGCCACAAACCTCCCTGCTGCCTTTTCTGTTACAGAATGAGAAATAAAAATGTGGTGCCGTTGTTGCTGCTCATCTATCTGCCGTGCCTAGGTGAATAATGCAAGGAAACGTGTATGTATTTATACAGCAAATGGGAAAATACATTTCTTAAGATGAATGAGGTTGTTTTCAGCCTTGATGCACCCAATAAAATAACCTGGTATCAAGAGGGAGGTTTATTTTGAAGTCTGGACGTGTCATAATATCAGCTCCCAACCAGGACTTCAAATTACATCAATCAGAGAAAGGAGGAGAGGGGAAAGGCCGGGAAAGCAGTGAGCACAAGGGGAATATGAGCATATAGAAGCAGGCATAAGGAGGCAGGTGTGGGATGTGCAAACACGAGAACACATCCATGGGACCAGCTGGACAGATACGTGAGCTGAGCTTTGACACCAGCTTTTGTGTCTCCTCTTTCTTTTGGCTCATTCATTTTCCCTTCTGTGCTTGGCTCAGGAGCAAATTCCCTGGGGAAATCTTTGGGGATCTGGAAACTTCAGTGTTGAGCAGCTCAATGCTGTTTAGGGGAACACACACCAAGCATGGGCTTGGCCCCAAGCCTCTGGAGGCAGAAAACCATACCTAAGGCGACCCTGCTGTCCCCATCTAGATCAGCCTCAAAATCCCGTGAACCTCCACCAAGAGCCTCGTGCCAGCCACAAAGTGCTGTAAATGAGTAAAGACATTGCAATAGGTTTACGAACAAGCAGTAAATTGATTTTTGGTGGGAAAACAGAGTCTTTTCTCTATGGAAACCATTGGCTTTTTAATACCTCTCCCCCCCACCCCCCCAATAAAAGAGAGCTGCCAAGTTTTTGTGTGTTGGTGTGCAGATTTCTGCTTTCCCAGTGGAAATTTGGGGGTGTGTTTGGCATGGCACATGTTCTTCCCAGCTGAAAACTCAGTTGCTTGCCAAAGCCAAGTGGGGGAGATGTGGAAGAAAAAGCATGTAACAACCGTAGGCTTTATGTCACAGCTTTGCCTGGCACGAAGGGAAAGAAAGCATAATCCCATGCTGCCTTCCTACAGCCTGGGGAGAGTTTTCCTTGCTTGCAGTGCAACACAGAAGTGTAAAGCATGTTGTGATCGCAATTCAGGATTACTGCTGTTATTTATCTGTGTACTGCCATCTAGAGCAGGAGCAAGAGAAGAGCCTGAGGGTAGAAATACTGCTGGTCTTCAGGGATCACAGGGCTGAAGTGATGCCCCATCATAGTCTGGTGCTGGTCCCTCCAGGGAGGATTTAGTGGCTTTGGGGGGGAGTTTAGCAACTGGGTTTTTCTTGGGAAGAATCTGTTGAAAGAAATATTTCTGCTAAAACCTCTTGGAATAAAAGGGTTGGATCCATCTGCATGGTTGAACCCTTCTCCAGAGGAGGCAGCTGGAGCCTGAGCACACTTTTCCTGAAAAAAATGGGTGTTTTTTTAGGAATTGAATAGCTTCTGATGATTTGGAGATGCAGCTCCCAGTGCAAAAATACTGACTCCCCACATAATTTCCCTCTCCCAAAGCTTGCTTTTGGGGGGAGACATTGCTAAAGCTGAGCTGGAAGAGCTTCCTCAAGCCCAACACACCCCTAAAGTGGCTGCAAAAACCCCTTTAAGAGAAGTGGACAAGTCAGGGTTACCCAACAAATCCCTCCACCCCACTCCGGCTTTGTCTTTGTCACCGCATCTGTATTTGTTGCTCGCAGCAGATCTGTCTTGCAGGGGACATCTCACTTACTAGGAAGGCTTCATTCCCAATAATTTTCAGACTTTGCTGCCTCATGATTTATCCCCCTTCGGTTTAGATCTCATTTTTCCCAATTTTACCTTTGTCTCCAGGAAACCTCGTCTATTTTAGTGCAATTTCCTTTCTCTCTCCGGCTCACCCGCTCCCTGTAGCCCAAACTTGTCTTCTTCTCATATTTATTTCAGTATTTGTCTTTTCTCCCCGCGCAGGCTGTGTTCTCAGGATTTATCTCCTCTGCTTCCATGATCTGTCTCAGAGTCCAGTGACTTTGTTTTCCTTTCTTCAGCCTCTTCCTTAGGTAATATTTAGCAGTGGCATTTGCCGAGGGCTGATGGATGAAGAAAGGGAGACGAAAGGAAGATATAGATGGGGAGAGCATTTTTGGAACCTTGCTCCTATTTCAGCACATGATGCCCATGGAAGAGCAGTTGGTTTGGCACAATATTGTCCAGTGTTTAATTCATATGTCTTAGTGCTACACAGATAATACACCCTGAAAAGGAGCGTATTGGGTTGCTTTGAAACCTCTTTAGCATTGCATGCTTCTGACTGTGCTGGGGAGATGTGGCTCTTGGTTAAGAACAGGCTCTTCAACCACTGCGAAAGTTAAGGGAAAAACATCCCCTTGCCTCAGTTTCCCCTTTCACAAGGAAAAATAATAATGTTAATGCCCACATTCCATAGGGAACACACACTTTTCCCAGCAGGGGATTAATTCAACAGTGAAAAAAAGGGAAGGCAAAGGAGGAGGTGAGGAAAGCTTTTAACTTTACAGAGAATAGGAAATGGTCTGACAGAGATGACAGGGAGTGACTTCTTCCAAAGGCTGAAGAGCAGATGGAGCTTGGAGAATTGATAGGTGGCTTTCCAGGCTCCAAGGACAAGTTTTGCCTCATCTATGATAAATTTCTGGTGGATTGCAAGGGGTTTGAAGCAACAAGGAGCTCCAGCCACACAGGCTGGTGTTCTGCCCCTTGGGCACGTCCCAGCAGTGAAGCAGCAGTGCTCCTGATGCCAACACTGTCTGTCTACAGGGGCTGCTGAGGAGTTGGTAACTATTATTCCAGCCATTCTCCCTCTGAGCTGCTTCTTTTTGAGCAGCAATTCAATTACAGCTACTGAGAGCAGTTATCATCATAATCAGTCACTCATGCAACCAGCAGTGTTTGCACGGAGGTGAAGGAGATGCAGAGACCTTGTGTAACCATCTGTGTGCTCATCTGAGATGAACTTCCATGTAGTTTTTAGCTTATCAAGCCCAGTATGTGCTTTTCAGCCTTAGGGAATTAGCTACATAAAGGATTCAGCCCCTTGTAAAGCCCAGGTTACCTCCAAGCATCCTCACTCACCACCATTTATTTGCCTTCTCTTCTAGCAGAGCAGAACTTCTGTTCCAAACCTTCCTTCTGATGCATGAGCGTAGGTGAGGAGAACATCTCATCCATCTTCCTCGGTGTCTTCTTCAGGAGCAAACCCGGCTCAGACGTGGGATTTATTGGGCAGAGAGCATATGCCCGCATCTCAATCGCATATGATCCACGAGATGTTTTTACGGATCTAATTGTCACATATGTTTGTTGTGAATCCATAATGAGGGGCCAGAGCAGATGGCAAAGGCTGGCTGCCAGTCACACTGCTGTAATCCTGTGTTTCTCTAAGGAGGAGGTTTTGGGACAGGATTGGACCGATACAGGGAAGGATGAAGACCCCCCCAGGTCAGGGTTTTGGGCTGGGAAACCTTTTTCTCCCTTGTGCAGTAGCCCCTCACCTGTGACAGAAAATCAAACCAAAAAACTCAACTAAACTTGACACTTAAAGCTGATGTGTGGATCCACCAGTGTAGATGCCTGATTTTCAACACAAAGCTGGGATGCAAAGGCCGCATCCCATCCCACATCCAAGATCACCCCCATCAAAGCAGCCTGTGATGGGTTCAGTGCATGGATCCGTGGGGGGAAAGTGGGTGAAATTGGCTGCCAAAGGACACGGCTGCATCCTCGCTGCCTCCCTGAGCTAAATTTAAACCCCTGTGCTACCTGAACTTTATGCGAGTGTCAGGCTGATGCGATGCTATAAATATAGCTGAGAAGACGCTTCTGTTGTAAGTCACCAATTTCTGAGACTTGGAACAAGAATTGGACAAATTAAGAGGGAAAAAAGGAGGAGGAGGAGATATCTCAGACGCTTGCAGAGATTTAGTTATCCCTGCTTGGGAGATCTTTCCAGGGACGGCTCAGGAAAAGTGCTGACCCAAGGAGCTGCCTGGAGAAGGCACTTGCACACATGAACAACAGCAAACCCAGCAGCAGAGCAGAAAGCGTATTGAACTCCACGTCTGGAAGTTAATTAGCACTGGGCAGATCATTAGCTACAGCGGCCCTTTTAATTAGAGCTGCAGGGCTGCGTTTCACTCTGGATTGGCACTGCAATGCTGTCCTCATACAGGCAAGGTTTTGGCGGCTGCGATTCCTCCTGGGCAGCTCCTGCCATTGCATTGTTCCCACAAAGGTTTGTTAGCATCCTTATTTCTGCTTCCCTGAAGGGTTTAGGATGCAAAGACCTCTCCCTTGGTCTTGTGACTAAATGTAGCTCCAGAGGCCAAATTCAGAGCATCAGACTGCTTTTACAATTAAGCTTAAGGTGGCTTTGCTTTGCTTTGACCTCATTCAGGCTCCGTCTGGGCTCTCCCATAAGTGAAGTGGCCCCTTAATTGCTCAAACAAAGGCAGGCGTAATTAATAGCAATTTTACCAAATGGCTTCTTTGAAATGCTATGAAAAAAGAAAACAACCTCAAACCAAGCAAAAAGCCTTCCTCCAGCTTTAGGGAGCCGCTGAGTCTGGGTTCAGTTATTTCTCAGCCACCCCTATGTCACTTGCATCCCTGGGTCTGTGATGCAGTTCTCTTTGACCTCTCCTTAAAGACTGATCTCTCTTACCTCAATTACCTTTTCAGTTCCCATGGGTGGTCTCTTAGGACCAGCTTTACCATCACTAAAGGGGGAAAAATGGGAAAGGATGAGGCTGCTGTTGGTTTATTATGGGAATACGGCAGCGAGTGTATTTTAGTAAGATCTGATAAGAGAAAGGTTTTTCTCCTCCTTTCTGCCTCACCTTGAAAGCGCTGTCTCCCTCCATCACATGTGACCTTGGAAGTGGTTATTGGGCCGGACAAGAAAAACCTCCCATTTTCTTGCAATGTCATCCATTACTCAGCTGAACACACACACGACAGGAGAAGATGAACACACACACAAAAAGAGAAGAAGCCTCAAAGAGAGCACAAATTAAAATGTCTGAGATCAGATAACGAGGAAATACAGTTAAATTGTTTCCTTCCTCTCCTCCTCTGGGCTGGCCCTGGGGAAAATCCATCTCATTAACCATTCTGGGCCACTTGATGTTATTTTTCTACAAGTTTGGAGAGGAGTGAAGATGGAGCCGGAGATGCTGAAACTTTCTTCCTTCCTCTCTTCTCTTTCCCCATCATTTCTTGACCTCTGCAGTTATCGCCAGGCTCATCAGCGACACAAGATGGCTTTTTTCACGTCAGTAAGCACCATCCAAAATATAACAATCAGAACAAATAAGAGAAAAATAAATCCATGCCCGCAAACAATGGGCAAAAGAAACATATAAAAACCACTTTTGATGAGTATGATGTACTTATTTAAAAGCCTCAAACAATAAAATCTGTGAATCTTTCCAGCATTAATTGCTCAAATTTCCCTTAGGAGAATATACTTGGCATCCTGAACAAAAGATGGTTTGTTTTGGCCTCTATTGACTTTTTTCCTCCCTTCTTCTCGTGTTTTAAATGAGTTTTCATTTTAATTAATGAGATTGTTCTCTTTCTTCGGGGTGTTAAGCCCATCTTGGGGTGCAGCATACCCCTGGGTGGCTGGAGCACAGATCCTGCCTCCAAGAGCAGCAAAACCAGCATCTGTCCATCCATCCATGCTCATGTAAGGAATATTCATCTTTATGAACGGGATAATTTGGCCAAGACCTGACCTAGTGCTCTGTGAGGTGTGATGTGATCTGGATCAGGCCTTTTTACCCAATTTGTTTCATTTTTAAAGATTGGAAGAGGTGAAGGCAGGCTGAGGATAGAAGCACTCATGGAGCCTGTGTCTGGACTTGGCTCAGTCCCTCACCCGCTGAGCAGTGTCTGAGGATGAATTTGCTGGAAGCAGTAATTAAAAATACTATTAAAATGATTAAAAAATATATTATTTCTTTATTTCTGCAGGCCAGAGAGGAAAGGAGGAGGGATGCTTCGGGTAAGAGCAGTTCCTGCTTGTCGCTGAGCTAAAATGGCAGGATTCTGGCTTGCTGGGAAGGACAGATATCCCCGCATGTAGCTTGGCACATCAGAGCTGAAACAACTCCATCATCTCCCTGCCCGCACCCAGCACCCCGTCCTCCAGCAGCTTCTCTTCTCTCCTCCGTTTGAAGCTGCATTGGGTCTGGAGTTCAGCTTAATCCAACTGCTAGATGTATTATTCATTTCTATGCTTTAATGATGTGATAAAGTTGCTGGAAATGGGGAAAGGCTCATTAAACTGCCATTTGAATATAGAGCACAACTAAATTCTAAGGGAGAGGGAACTTCTGCTAGTCCTACACTTTCTGCCCTCCCTTCTCCCCAGCCTGGAAAGAGCCCCCAAAATCAGTGTTGTTGACGCTTGTTTTGCTGCTGGGTGGTTGTTAGGAGGGAATGTGATGGTGGGGCATCCTTGAGCATCCACCTCAGCTCCAGTGCCTGCAGGATCGGGGTCTGGTGGGGGTATTTCTCTCTTGTCAGGTTAAAAGCACTGAAATCAAAGGCAGAGTGAAGCGCTGAAGTTCGCTTCGGCTCCTCTGCCAGAGGCAACAGCATCTATAAAAGATGATCTGAGTCCTCTTGGTCCTTTGCACTTCCAGAAACAGCCCTGAGAGCCTCAGTTGCTCCACGGGCAGAGCCAAGCTGAGATGCTGGAGGACATGGGGGTGGCCAAGCTCAGCAGGGTATGGCCAGCCCTATGTTGCTCACCCAAACCATCAGCATAAAGCAGCTCCTCAGAAGGCTGCAAAAGCTCAGTTATGCCGTGATGGAGTCATTAGAGGTGAGACATTAACCACAGTGGGGTTTGTTTAGGGTTTATCCAGCCCCAATAGTGGAAAACTTTCCTTTGCTCCCAGCCACCCTCTTTTTCTTTATATTGTTTCCTCTCCTCCCTGTTCTCCCATACCGTGAAGAGATCTTGCTCAGCTCTCCTGATCAGAGGTTGGCTTTGATCTTCCCCAGAGAAGCCAGCTCAGTGGAGATGCTCAGCAGCCCTTGGAAAATAATTGCACCTCACTGCAGACGAGGACGGGGATGCCTGCTCTCTCCTCCCTGTGCCCAAAGGGCTGGAATGCTGAGCAGGGATGCTCACATGCTGTCTGTCCCCTGTGCCTACCTTGGCTTAATCAGGCACCACGAATGGGCAGGTATAATCCTGTTGCGCTGCATGGATGTCTTAGTGAAGTGTATGGGAGAAAAGCATTTGCTGGTAAGTCCAAAATGTGCTGAAAAAGGGTTTTCTCCAAAAGAAGTTAGTGTTTCAGCCAAAAAGCTGGTACCAGATTGTTGGTGACCCCTGGCAGCAGGCTGAGTACTGGGTGAGTAGTGTGATGGGGATGCTCAGCGCAGCAGCAGCCCTGGGAAGTGGAGATTCAAGCAGCTCTACCATTGTTTCACCTGCAAACACCCCCATGTCTGTGGCTGATGCTTCCTGAGGGCGCAGGATTATTTTGCAGTGTGCAATTGGCCTATTCAGCTTTTGATCAACAGCTTCTGCTCTCACCCTGTAGCTAGATTTTGGGATATAGTTTGCTGTAGGAATGAAGAGAGAAATAATAAGGCCCAACGGCCTCATGGCAGGAACATGATTTCTCCAAGGCCAAGAACCCCAAAACTTTAACAGCCCCACGATGGTGGTGTATGAGTGGTAAAGCCCAGCACTGGGAAACCCAACTGGGACTCAGCAGGTGGAACAGCATCTGCGCCCTCAATTCAGCCATTGTGGTGCTTCATCACCTCCAGTTTGCACTTGCTGGGCTTATTCACTCTGGTCTGGGACTTGGAGACCCACTGAACTACTGCACCTCAGTATTCATAAACCTAACCTGGCCCTGCAGCAAAAAAGCTTGTCCTGCTGTGCTGACCATCCCCAGCTGATTACATGCTGCCTCCTTAAATTTCCCTTGGCTTGTTTCTATTGGAGACCAGATTTGTCTCTGGTTATGTCTGTCATTGCATTTCAATTCTCATCTCTGCATACACTGGGGTTTGTGTAGCAGTTTACATTGATTTCATTATTTTTTCCTCTTTTCCTTTTTAAGTGCTTTGAGATAAAAGTGTCATGGAAATATGGTGTCATTGTTATGATGATAAGGGGCCTATTTGTGATGTGCCAGCACCCTTGTTGGTATTGAACCACTTGGGAACATCTCGACATCCCCCAGGTGGCATTTTGCTTCCACAAAGCCAGCCACTTATGCTAATATATATACATAGAAAGTACTGTGTGTATGTGCATGTGTGCGTGCGCGTGTGTGGGGATACATATATCATGTGGGCGTGATTGGAAAGCAAATTCTATAAATAAATCCCATTATCTTATTACACTGTAATTTTCTGTCATTATCTGCTGTGTGGATCAGATGCATCTGCGGGCTGCGATCAAGAGCGAGGGGCTGGGAAGTGGCAAACTTTCCCGTCTAGCAGAGAGCTCCAAGGGTGGATTGAGTGGGACAAGGCTCGAAGATACCTTCAGCCTTCCTCTGCCTTGCAGAGGAGGTGAGTCCCAAACCCAGCACCCCCAAATCCAGAGAGATAAACCCCTATATTCTGCCATTGCGGAGACCCATTGAGCCTGGGCCGACCGCTGCGACATTGAAGCAGGATGCACTGTTTAGCTGATGGTTTGTTTTAATGGTTAATCCTTCATGCTGATGGGGAAAAAAAAATACTAAAAAAATACCCCAACAGTGCCTAATTTTTAATTTGAATGGATTTGGCTTCAGCTTCCAGCTTTTGCTTCTTGTTGTGCCTTTGGCTGATGGATTAGAGAGGTTTTTCCATGCCCCGTGTTTTCTCCCTGAGAAGGTGCTTGTGTGGTGTAATCAAATCACTCTCATTCTTCTTCTTGATAAGATAAAGAGGCGAAGCTGTGTAAGTCTCCCACTGTAAGGCATTTTCTCTGGCCCTCGAGTTACTTCTGGGCCTTTCTTTGCACTCTTGATGATTTTTCAGCATCCTTTCTTTTTACCAGGTGCATCCGCTGGGACTGATGGGAGCAGCTCAGTCTTGTCACCGAAACATGCTGCTCTAAAACCTTATCATGAGATGCTTTCCATGCAGCCCTGGGTACCGAGATTGAAAATCAGTGATTTTCCCACTCCCTGAACCCCACTTTTCCCAAGCAATCCAGCTCAGAGCTGCCTATGACCCCCAAGGAGGTTTAGGATTCTGACTTGAAGTCAACACTCAGTGGAAAGATGAAAAAAAAGCCCCACCAGAAAGGCACAGCCTCATTTATAAACCAAATACAAGCTCTGGGATTTTGATTTTAAACATTTTTGAATAATCCTATTAGCCAGGAGAGGAAACAGGGCTCCTTAAATGACAGATTTATATTTTTCCCCTTAAGTCCCAGTCTGCAGGCGATTAAACATGCCAGATGAAGTGAATCTGCTTGAGGATGCTTATCATGAACACAGTAATTTATAGCAGTGTATAGGAGGTGGGTTTCTGCCACTCGCTCACCTAGGACCTGGGATGAATATGGCAATAATTTCCCTTGTACTCTGCATTGGGCTGATGCTTTGACCAGGTACCAGCAACCTGTGAAAAGAGAAAATGCCCCATCCCTGGCAGTGTTCAAGGCCAGGTTGGATGGGGCTTGGAGCAACCTGGTCTAGTGGAAGGTGTCCCTGCCTGTGGCAGGGGGTTGGAACTGGAAGAGCTTTAAGGCCCCTTCCAACACAAACCACTCTGTGATTCCATGATTGTGTGAAAATGGCTTTTTCTATAGCCAGCGAGATGCTGATATCATGGGTCTTGGGATGCAGATCCTGGGATCCTTGACTTAGGTGTCACTTGGATCATCATTATTCTATTAACTTACTATTTTGGAGCTGTAGCCACGTGGGAAATTCGCACCAGAGATTTCTTTGGCTGCCTTTTGGTATTAAATGAGTGAAAATATGTTAGACATTTCCTGCAAAATGAACTTTGGAGGATGCGAGATGAAACAGCTTGATGGCATTGGACATATTTTGTATTCAGAAGATCAAGGTTTTGTTCCACGACTCCTGAAAATGAACATGTGAACAGCAGCAAATGCTTTGCCTCGAATGGCTGAAGTTCAGTCCCAGGTCAGTGGCTGCATTTTCTTTCCATGAAGTGGTCATTAATTTCAAGCTTACAGTTTATTGCTGGAAAGGAGCAAAAAAAATAAGGGAATGTGCCATCCATTGGGCTGGGGTACGTGCTGGTTCCTCGTATGGTTCAGCAGCTTGCTCCTGGCAAGCTGCAAGTCTGAACATTCACTTTCTGAGGTCTAGAAAAGCAATTCCAGGTCAGCCTAAAAGAGTTTTTTATGACTCCTGCTACCTTTATTGCACCTGGGCTCTGATGATGGAAGTACCTGGTTTTACAAATTAAAAATAATAGCCCAAATAAAACCATTTAAAGCACTCTTAAATATGCTTAAAATACTTCCCCGCTGCTGCACATGTGGCGCTTAAGCTCCCAGCAAGGATGCTGGTGTTGCTGGAAAGCTTGTTCATGGCTTCAACAAGGCTTTGAACTGGCTCAGGCAGAGCTCTTGGGAGCTTGTGAGGTGTAAAAGTCCATCTGGCTCCCATTTTCCTGACCTCCATGATTCCTACTTGGCAAATGCAACCGTTTTTAACACTGAATGACACATAATATAACATAGCCATAAGCAGGCTATGGGAATTATGCTGCCTGCCAGCCTTGCCGAGGCGACCTCAGAAATGAAGGTGCAAACATGATTTCGAAGCTATTTTGAGCAAGCTCAAGGTGTGTTATACAGAGACAGAGCCAAAGAGGCATTCAATGCATTGTCTCACCCACAATACATTTTATTCCCTAAAAGTATGGTGTAGAAAACGGACCCTGGTGCTGTTACTCAACCCTCTGGGTTGGCTGAACCATATTAATTTGGTGGTGGCAGCACAAAGGCCTGCCTACTACACTAAAACCTTTTCCTCCTTCATTTTCCCATGCTCCTCACAAGCAGCTATGGGTCCACAGAGCCCCAGGGAGGCACCAGCTTCAGGAGGCAGCAAGTTGGACTTCTGTGGGGTGAAATCCCCCCAAAACCAAAGAAAAACAGTGATTTATCTGCAGTGACCTGATGAATGGCCACAAAACCAGTGACTCCTCTCTTCCCGGCACTGCTAGTGGGGTGATGAGTGGCAATGATGCTCCTTGGCATCAATCACCTGCTTTGTCCCTTCATGTTGCCAACCGCTTTGTACCATGCCTGATAGAAAAGGTTTCTGAATTTGGCAGAGCCCTGAGCTGTTATCGGAAAGCAGGTCATAAATTAAAACCTCTTTTCTTTCCCTCTGGAAAAAACCCTGGATAATAACAATCCATCCCAAACCACCAGTCGCCTCGACATCTCAAGGGAAAAAAGCCAAGGAGAGGTGATATAACAGGGGATGTGATGCTGCATCAGGCTTTGGCTGGGAATTTTTGCAACAGACTCAATCCTCCTGATTCCCCTCAATCCCAACCCCTGATCATCACTTGCCTCTCAGGAATCTCCTCTTGTGAAGCTAAAAGGGGAGAAAACCCATAAAAACAACCCACAACCTGCAATATTTGTTCTTTCAGTGCTGGAGCTGCAAAAGATGCAGTGTCAGAAGATCCTACAAACTGCAAGTTGTTATCTGGATATATTGATTTAAAGTACCTGTCGGTCTTGATTTTTAAAAGTGTGTTTGATTGCTGGCAGGTTTATAGGATTATGGGTTTAATTGGATGCCTGTGTTTTACTGGATATAAGTGATATTTATGACTGTACCATCAGCTGTGAGAAAAGCATCTCTCTGCCATCCTCCTCTCCGTTGGTGAGCAGAGGGAGAGGCAACCAGTGAGTGGCAGAGAGGGCTTGGGGCAGGGAAATAAAGAGAAAAACCCATCTTAAAATGACTGCCAGGGAGTTCAAATGACAGTATTAAGCTTGCAGAGCCGGGCAAGCCAAAATTAAGAGTTGCAGGAATTGAAACTACCTGTGAGATAAAGACAAGGCGGTTGTTAATTGCCTGATTGCATATTATTTTCGGAAGGGCTGATCTGCATATGCCAAATTTGCATAATGCAAATGCTGTGGCTGCTTTTATGAGGCTGGTGACGGGACCTAAAAGGGGGGAAGTGTTGGGGCTGGAAGCTGTGTCCTTCCAGGGGACCCTCTGAGTGTCTCCATGCTGGGTGGTAGCGAAGCCGATTAGTACCAAGAACTGATTAAACCAGAGAAAGCACAGAATGAAAGAGTGATGGAAAGGGCTGGTAACAAACCTCATTGTCCTTGCAGGGCATATCCTTGCCTTCACATTCAGCCTCACTCCATCAACTTTTCTACGCTCTCCTGGCTTGCAACAAATTCTGCAAGGTCTCCTCTGGGATCCTGGGAAAAATCTGCCTTTCCGTTCCTGCTGGGCCGTGTCAGCTCTTTGCAGCAGTTTCTGCCACGCCGCAGCTTTTCTCACCCCAAACCATTCCAGCTCCACTGTTTATGGGGCACCTGAGCTGGGATAGGTGGTCAGAGCCCTCCTCTGCTCAGGGATTTCTCTGCATCGCTGTGCCACAGGGAAGCCAGACGCCAGCCTTGAGCTAAAACGAGGATACTTCCATTGCAGTCCCCCAAGATGCTTGTTCCTGGGGCCAAAGCAGACCCACCGAGCTGACAGCATCGTTTTCCAAGCTCTTAGCAACCAGATAAATCTTCAAAGAGCCACTGAGTGAGACATATCCCCCCTGTTCACAGCCCAGTCCCCCCTCCGGCACAGCTCTGATATCCCCTGCCTTTCATCCCGAATGAAAAACATCTCTCTTCCCAAAACACTCCAGGGGTACCTTTTTTCTTCCAATCCCCCCCCATTTCACCTCTTTCCATAATGCTTAATTTCTTATTGCCTTGCCTATAGCCCACTGCTGAGTCCTTCCCAAAGAGACTTTGCCGACCTCTGAGGGTTTGCAGCATGCTCTCCTTGCAGGCTTCTTGCTTTCTTTCCCAGGTGCTATTTTTCTTGCTCACTTCTTGATGGAAAGTCTTTTCCTGATGGATAGTGCTAAGTCAATCCTTCCCCAATTCCTGCTGTCTTCAGCAGGGGAGAAGAAAAAAAAACCCCACCTTTTCCTTTCGGTCTTCCATCACCTGAGTTTCCAATCACTCATGTCAGGATTTCTCCCCTCACCAGGATCTTTAATGAGCGCAGCTGATAAAGACAAACCCATCTCTCCCAACAGATGCAAACTGCAATTTTTTTTCCATTGCTTTCTTTTCTCTTTGTTGGTTTTTTTTATGCAGAAATCACCAGAAGAGATTTTCCTCCATAGGAGCAGCAAATCCCCATTCATCCTCACCTTCCTCCATTACCTACATGTTGGGCACCCCCATATCCTGCCATATGGTATTAGTATGGATGCTCTATCCTCACTCCAAAAGATGCAGTTTGATGGTTGTAAAACCCAAAATGGACCTTATGAAGGTGGTGAGAAAATTGCTGGAGCATCACCTCCTGCTTTGGAGACTTTTAGCCCAATATAGCCTCAAAAGGCTGCAGCACCCACTGCATGCACGTTAAGGCAGAGAGGAGCTTTACATTGCTTTCTGCTGGACTCAGGGATGAATCAAGGAGTAAATGATGGAGAAAAGATCTGTGCAATGGGAGAAATAACATTTAGGGCTAGTAGGACAGCTCTAATTAAGCTCAGCTTTACACTGAGATCCCTTATTGCTGGCAAAGGAGTTGTGAGGGCTAGTGGCAACGCAGGCGGCCACAGGGCAGATGGTTCCCGTGGCTCTTTGCTCCCTTTTGAAGCTGAAATCTTTGACAGAGAGGCTATTTGTTGGTGTTTTAAACACTTTTCCGCCTTCCTCTGCAGATTTGCTTGTCTTTTAAGGAGGGGCTATTAAAAAAATTCAGTAAATTCCTACCAAAAATAGTCACAAATCAAAACACTCTCAGCTCCATTTTATAACTTGGGGGTGTGGGGTTTTTTGTAATAATAATCAGTCATAAAATCCAATGGACAAAAGAGATTATTAAATCCAACACAGACCAAACCACCAGCTGGCAGAAGCTGGCAAAGCTCTGCAGGGAGCTAACCCTTATTCACACCAGATCTGGTTTGCCATCATTGTCGGAAAGAAAATACAGCAGAGACAGAGCAGGAACACAGCATGTGAACGGCTGCAGCTCTCCTCTCGCTGGGTGGGCACCTATGAGTTTAAAATGGCTTTAAATGAGGTAGATTCCTTCAAACAGACGCTTGCACTGGAGCTAGCTGGCTTTCGACTTTGTCATTTGAGATGATACATTGATGTAGTGACAAATATACAGGGCAAGGTGCTGCTTTGGGCTCTGGGAGAGGCAAATGCAGCCCAAAATGTGCCTTTATCCACACTGCTGCTGCCCATTGGCTCTTCCTGGACTCAGTCCTGTGCATCCTGGCCCAGCAGTGTGCTTTTAAGGCTGCATTGGTGCTGTATTTGGGGTGATTGAAGAGCAATTGCAGGGAGAGACGAGTGATGTTCACACAGGCTCATTAAACAGAATGAAATTCAGGACTGGAGTGCACCAGCTCCTTAAGTATTGCATTTTCCAGCCAGGGAGGGCTGGGACTTAGCAGCCACGGGGGCCCATAAAGCTGCGGTTTCTCAGTGCTTCATGAGCATCATGGTCAATATTAAGGTTGCCTTCGGCTTTCACATCCAGACTCTATTGGTAAACTGGCCTCATGCTTCTCTGCTATTGATCTTCAAGACACAGCTGAGAAGGGGAGGATGGATCCTGCCACAAACTGGGCTGATTTGTGCTGGGTGAGACCCTGGCCTGCTGCTTCTGCCTTTCTGCTGCAGCAAACACCATGTTGCTTCATGCATGGGTTCTTCTGTCCTTGCCTTCTTTTCTCCAAGGAAATGAGGGGAGATGAAGGAGCAGCTGTTGTCCTCTTTCTCTAGGAAATCAGGATAAAAGGGTCGTTAGGGATCTAGAAAGCAGGAAAAGGAAGGAAACTGTGAATTGGGATGGGACGGGATGGGACGGGATGGGATGGGATAGGATGGGATGAGGCGAGACGAGATGAGACAAGGCTAAATGGGATGAGGCAAGATGGAACAAGATAAGATGGGATGGGATGGGCCAAGTCAGGATGAGATGGGATGGATAACTGCCCCAAGGGATGCTGGAGTGAATCAAGAGGGATATTCTCACCTCAAATCCTGCAAACTCCCTGTGAGAAACCTGCCAGGGATGCTGTGCAGAAGCAGCATTGTGTTTCTCCCACCCTTCATCTGCTTTTCCAGCAGCACCTCATCACTAAGCCCCACTCACTGGCAGCATGAAGGGTATACTCTGTGGGCAAACCCTACCACGTGCTCAGACACTACAGTGGTGTTAACACCAGCATGTGCAAAATGAAGTGGAGAAATGGCTGCAGTTTATGCTTTCATAAAGGTCAAGTGACAGTAAGTGACACCCAAAAGGTGATCTACGCATCTTTGAATTTATCAGCTGGTCCTGGAGATTATAAATATGTATTTATGTCTGTGATATAAACTCAATGTGTAGTAGCAATTAGGATCAACAGGAGGCTGACAGGATATTTTAAAGCAAGGAGAGGAAACCATATACATACACAGGTTCTCATATGTATTTATGTGTGTACATTCGCGCTGATCTCCCTGAGATGTAACAAATTGATCTCCATGGTTTAAGAAATGCAATAGCCAAATTGCAGGCACAAATTTAAGTCTTTTCAATCTCCCACACCTGTCCTCAGCTCAGGGAGCTGGAGAGAGTCTTGCTGACTCCATAAAGTTATAGGAGCTGATGTGCCGCGTTGGAGCCCGGCTCTGAGCAGCCTCATCTGTCTCAATGGCAGCAATGAGCCTGCAGGACCTCAGATTTATCCTAATTTTTTGTCAGGCACCGAGCCTGTCTGCATCAGATCATGGGAAATCCCACCTCAGGACATCAGGGACCACAGTCCTCCATGTGTCCTGGGGCAGGTTGTTCCAAATATGAACAGAGAAGGAGTCAATCCCTCCCAGATTTGCCCAGCTGACCAATATCATAGCATTGAAACGTTCCATCCCTGTCTTAATGCAGCTTAATGACTTGTTTCCCCTCCTAATTGTTGCTTTAGCTAAAAGCAGATCCTTCCATCAGGTTATACAGCAGGATGCCTGGGTGTTTTCCTGCCAGGCTACAATTAATTCAGAAACCACTGGAGTGCATGAATAGTTTAAGCAGTCTTCTCACATCGCATTACCTTGTACTTCTCTTTGCTGAATACCATCTCCCAGCTCGTCACCCAGGGATCCTACCCTCCCAGGCTGGTTCCCTCAGTTTTCTCTCAAGCCCCTTTTCATTTGAACAATGTGACAGATCAGGTCAGAAAAGCCTGTTACCCCAGAGCTTGTCTTTCTTGCATAAAAGATGGGGGGCAACCACCATTTCCTTGCTTCTTCCAGGTTACTGAGAGAAATTTAAGTACTGGTCAGTGGGTCCCAAATTCAGGAGCCTGCAGGTCATTATCTCCAAGGGAATTCAGCTTTGTAAGTGAAGCTCAAAGCCTGGAATAGAGAGAGGGACTGTCACCTGCAGGCATGAGGAGGTTGGGGCACTGTTATTGCAGCTGGACAGCTTTGTTCAGAGCAACTGCGGTTCAGGCTGTTCCTTGGAAGTTGAAATCTCCCAACCCCAAGCCCTCCTGTGCTCAATACAAAGTTTTCCAGGCTGCTCAGATTAAGGGGTTCCTTTAAAAATGAGAGAGAGTATTGCTAAAATGACAGTGATGTTGCTGTCCTTGATTTGCTGCTCTGCGTGACACTTCAAGACTTGTTTCTGATGTGTATGCTGCTCTGGTATTCAACTGCCTGTTGAATCTGAATACACAAAGCGTCATGGTTCTCAGGCATCTCTCAGTGTATCCATCCTCAGCACACCTGGAAAGGAGGCACATGGACCCACGTCTGAGATTTGGGGAATGCAGCTCTCATTCATGGATCAGACCCCTGCTCGGCATCTCATGGGGAATGGCAGACACGGGTCTGGAATATCAAATAAACCCAAGGGATAGAGCTTCAGCAGAGTCCCCAAATCCTGACCAACATGGGGTTAAGTGGGTAACATCACCAATCTTCTGCCAGAGCTACTTCCCTGCTGTGGCTTGGTTAAGCAAAGTAGAAAGGAACAAGCTATTGGAAAACCTCAGCTGCATCCACCTCATGTCCATCCTAGGCTCTTCTGCCTGCATTTCCACCCTGCTTACCTCTCTCCATCCCCAATCCCAAAGGCACTGAGTGATCAGTGTGAGTTTTTGACACCTTTGTATGTGCTCCTAAGTGTTTTAAGTGATGATTTGCCAGCGGACCAGGAGTGGGACCTGACTCACTCACGCTGCTAAAACAACTCTCTCAAAGCGCCGAGTTGCGCACACAAAGGCAATCCACAGCAGGCATCGTGGGAGCTGTCTGCCAGAGCGTCTGGAAGCTCTCGCTAATCAAAGCACCATTGATTACACAGAGTTTTGCAAAGGTTTCTTTGCAGGGATGATGCAGGGAGACTTTCAAAGGGGCAGGCTGTCAGTCAGCATGTGGGGGATGTTATATTGAGGCCAGAGATCTTGCAATATTTTCCTAGATTAGAGATTAACGCGCTTCTAATTAATTTTGATGCCGTGTAATATGATAAAGTTGTGTCTTTTTTGTGATGTTGGGCTAGCTCAAAATCCAATCTTTAATTATTATCTCTTGCTTTAAAAAAATTGAAAGAATAAGGCTATTATGTTATAATGCTGGTTGGGCAGCTGCCTTCAGGAAGCCGAGGGCTTTAGACGTTGATGGAGGCAGTAAATTTAAAGTCTTTCTTTTCATTTAATGAGCTGGATTGTCTGAAGTATCTGACTGGCAAGAAGTCTGCAACTAGAAAACCTCACTGAGGCTGATCACAGCTTTCTGACCCTGATACCTGGGGAGTGCTCACCAGCGGGATGGGGATGGGGAGAAGTAGTGGCTGTGCCCTCCTTGAGCTCTGCCATTAAAGCACCACCAATGCAAAGCTAGGGCTGAGAAAGAGCCTCGAAAAATAATCCAAAGGCTGGCAAAAAAGAAAATGCTTTAAAGTGCTCCATCTGCTTAATTTATTAAAAAGGAGACAGAGAGGTGACTTGATTACCATGTCTAAGTAGCTTCACAGGGAGAAAATACCAGATACTAAAGGGCTCTTTAAGCTCTCAGGGAAAGGCAGAATGGGAACGAATAGAAGGCAGAGACAGACCAAAGTTAAGTGAGCAACTGCATTTTTTTCCAAACTATTGAGGACATGAAACCATCAGGATAGACTATGAGGGGATCAAGGGTCTCTGAGGCTCTTGACATCTTCAAAGCAATAAGGGATGTCTCTGAAGTGTACACATGACAGTACTCAACTTGTTGAGAACTGCAGCTTATGTCCAATCGCCCTGGTATTTGGGGTGCAAGAGCTCATCCTTGGAAAATAAGCCTGAGGACCCCAAAAGCATCGCTCAGACACTTTCCAAAATGATGTGACTAGTGTTTTTCCCATTCCAGCACTCTTGATGGCCGGGGGATATTTGTCTTCATTTACTACTAAAGGCATCAGCAATCCTTTCACTTTGTTTTCTACCTGCAAATAAACAAAGAAACAAAAGCCTTTGCTCCTCGGAAACTTTTTAACAGTCATGAGCTGTCCAAGAGCTGCTTCAGATGGCAACTGAATAGCCTATCGCTCTCTTTCAACACTGGGTCTTCTGGGTATGCATTTATTTGCTTTTGTTTTGCTCTCAAATAAAGTTGTAGCTTTGTTCTTGCCTTTCCAAATGCCCTTAGTATTCTCAGTGAAAAGCCTGGAAATAATGCTGCCAGCTTCTGCAAGCCTGATGGGAGCGGACACTGATCAGACATGCGATTCCCCAGCACTTTTATTTACCAACAACAGGTTCTTATCTCCAGCTATGCCCAGCTCTGGAAAAACTCCCCTTCATCCTGATGTTCCCATCCCCCCCGAGTTCAGAGCTGTGATTTGTGAAACCGGCTCTGCAGTAATCTCTTGCCTTGATCAGAACTTCATCCTAGTTAGCTCCCACCCGGCTGAATTCTTGACTTGATAAATTGGATGGGGATTTCTACGGGATCTCAGGGCCTTCCAGGCTGCTCGTTGCTTGGCTGAACTTTGTCAGACATGAGCTGCTGCCATGCGACTGGCAAAGGAGATTTGGATGCAGTGAGTCAGAGGGAGCTGGAAAGGCTTAACGCAGCTCTGGTCCCAGGTTTTGTGCCAGGGTGATGCCACGAGAAGGCATCAGGGCTTCTTCAACAGAAAACCAGGATTTATCTGACCTTTGCTTCTCTGCTAGGAGCTGCTTTTGGAAACCCGACGCCAGGTTTGATGGACCATGGAGCTGATCTGATAGTGTTGCCCGGATGCTCTTATGTTGCTGAGTTATGGATGTGCTGCTAATGGTACAGCCTCACCTTCCTATAAAAGGGCTCCATCTAAATTCTAATCTTTATCTCTTCCATATAGCCTACACGTACTTCTGTGTATCTGTTATATCTAAATATTTATTTGTAACATACCAGCAAAGGTCCTTTACCTCTCTATTTACTCTGCTTTGAAGTATTGATCTATAATTACCCCTGAGTATCTTGCCTGTAAACATTTCCCTGCATATGTACTTATAAATACCACTTACCTCTAAATATCAGCCTGCATTTTCACCTGTAAATATGACTTGCCAGGAAAGGGCTGTGGCAAACTTCTTAAATCAAAGAAATGAGGAGCCTCACTCCAGAACATTTTGTGCGAGGTAAAGCTCTGTGAAGCTCTGCTCCAAGCACAGGGAGGTCGGGCTGCTTGGTGAACATTTTAGACCCATTTTGTGGTTTCCATCTGTCCCCTTAAGAGGCAGAAGCCGCCACTAATCTTTTTCTGTGGTTGACCTTAAACTTCACTCCCGTCATTTGGCGTGTCATCAGGCGTAATTAGGAAGTCCTGCGATATTCAAGACCTATTGATAATGGTATTAATATACAGAGGCTTTTATCCTACAAAACAACATGGGCTTCAGAAACCAGATGTGTGTGTATATAGGGCTGAGATGGCATCCCTGGAAAACAGGTTGCTGAGGGCAGAAGAAATCATCTCAGATGTGCTATAGACAGCAATTTCTGGCTGAGGGCACCAGATAAAGCCTCAAAAGATGCCAGGCACCACGGCATCCTTAATACCCCTTGGATTGCTCCATGCCTTGATGTTCTGGTTTCTGAATTGAAGAAAAAAAAGTAAAAAAAAAAGGGAAAAAAATATCAAAAGTGTGGGTTTCCATGGAGACAAGTGTTCTAAAATCTGAGGGCAGGCAAGCTCTGTATTTTGTGTTTTGATGCACATGCTTGAGTTTAACTTTAGGGGAAGGGTTGGCTGAGGCTGCAGCTTAGAGCAGAACTGTTTGGAGGGAAAATATATTGGTGTGGGGTGTGTTTAGTAGGATTCTGGGGGTTTCAGTCAAAAAGGGGGAAGAAAACCCTCTTCAGTCCTCTACAAAAGGATTTTCAAAGGAAAAACCAACTAAAACCCAACATGATGAAAGCATTTGGGCATAATGAGCATCTCAACATGTCTATAATGGAAAATCCAACCTCCACCTACCATCTGTCTTTGCCAACAGGGAACAGACAAGTGTCCTCTCCTGGTCATGAAGCACTTGAGAAGCTAGAGATGAATTGACACAGCCAAGAGCACTGAGATAAAGGCAGTGGTGAAGAAAAAGGACCTTGGGCCACACTATGCTTTTGCTTTCCACACATCTGCTCATCCGGCAGAAATATCACAAGCTCGGTAATGATGTGTTGGGTTCTTCACAGTGGCTCGTGAGCTCTTGATACATTGGGGCTTAATTGATTAGCTTTTCAGGGCCCTGATTGCAGCGGCTTTAAGGAATTGCAGGGAGTGAGGAGCAGAAGGTGACAGGAAGCGTTAGCACTTCATTTGGAGAGCTGGGTTAATGATTTGTGTGCAGGCAAAAAATTGGAATTAATTCTCTGGGAAGAAATCCCGCTTTGACCAAAGTGAGATATCAAATCTGCTAATGACATGTCAAACCAGGTGCTGAGGAGCTGCTGCCTGAGGATTTAAACCCCTTGCAGGATTTAAAGCAGTGTGGTCTTGAGATACGATGCCAACCCTCGAAGCTCCTTCCAAAATATCTCCTCAGGTTGTTAATGTTCTTTTTCAAGGTCATCTAATTCTCCACTATGAGGGTGCTGAGGCGCTGGCACAGGGTGCCCAGAGAAGCTGTGGCTGCCCCATCCCTGGCAGTGTTCAAGGCCAGGTTGGACACAGGGGCTTGGAGCAACCTGCTCTAGTGGAAGGTATCCCTGCCCAGTAGGCAGTGGGTTGGAACTGGATGAGCTGTAAGGTCCCTTCCAACCCAAACCAGTCTGTGGTTCTGTGATATTGAATAGGGAGATGATGAAGACAGAAGGTCGAGGGAGTATTTGGCAGAACAGCTGGATATAGAAAGCTTTCCTTAGTTCATCAAGAGATAGACAAGGACATCAAGAGGGCTGCATGCTCCGCTTCTGTCCATCTCCAGTACTAACTGTATTAACCCGCTGTGACAGTCAGGTATATAAATATATATGCTCTAACCCACAGAGTCCCCAAGGTATGGAGCTGTTCCTTTTTCCCCAGCATATTTGTTGCTTCTTGCTGGAAATACAGGTGCCCTCAAAGCCATTCCTGATGCAGAGACAAAGGGCTCCTGGAAAAAAGCAGCTTTGAACCCCCTATTTATCTGGAGGGAAAGGACCTAACAAGAAGGTTTACTCATGGCACCAATCCTGAGCGCAGAGCAGAGAAAGGCAGCTCTTCTAACTACCCCTACAGTGGGAATATGAATGCTTTGTTTCAATAACATTTAACAGCAATTGCCTCAGCAACCTCTGACCTGCTGTGATTAAATATTAATATCATTCCAGTCTGTGCTCTTGCTCTGGTTTTTGCCTCTGGTTTCTAAATGAAGCTGCCCAGTCTTGGCCTTTCTTCGGAGCATGAGGATGGAGTATAGATGAGGCATGGGAAGAAATGCTGGATTGAACCAGCCCAAATAAAGCTGCGAGTTTTGCTCTAAGCCTTGCATTAAAAAAGAGCTAGGCTACAAAGTTGCTGAACTCAGGGGAATTTAATAACACTCAGCCACCAGCAAAGTGATTAAATGCCAGGTCCTAATTCTGTAAGTGCCTCGTTGATGGTTCCTCTGGGTGCCTCACAGCACAATATAACTAATCTGCTAACGGGGCAGGTGTGTGATCACACGTCTGCCTGGTAGAAACAGAGATGCTGAAATGAATTGTTGTGATTTTTTACTAATGGGTGAGGGAAACGGGTGGCAGGTTGGTGGCTGGTTTGTTGTGTGCTGTGGTTATTGCAGGTCCTGTTGCCTTTTGGGTACCCAGTGTGGGGAGAGGGGATGTGGGGCTGGAAGTAGCATGCTCCCAGGTGAGGAGGAGGGGCAAGGCAGAGGGAAGGGTCAGTCTGGCTGAAGCAGGGCTGTGCTCCCCCTTCTTTTCTACTGGATGGTTTCAGGTTTTGGCTTTTGGATCAAAATAAACTCTATTTTCCCTAAAATTCATATTCAAGCTAAATAGAAAAGATTTCACTTAACAAGGGCTTTTTGCTCTGGACAGCGCAATGTCCCTGTTGCTCAGCATCACTCTCTTTTTGGAGAGATTTTGTTTTCCTGAGAAAGCTCTGGATTTGTTAGGATTGGGGATGTCTTAGGGCTTTGATTGCTCCTTTCTGTCCCTGGGCTTGGACAGCATCAGGAACCAGCTCCCAAAACAGAGTGGCCAGGATGGTCCACAGCCAGCAGCAACACCCCTTGCTCCTACTCTGCTGGTGCCTGCTTCCCTGCTGTTCCCTCTCTCTGCCTCCACAGTAGATGATTTGCTCGACCTTTAGATGGGAGATCTTCAAAAATCAGTCAGGCTGATCAGGAATGTAATGCTGATTGAGGAGGTAATGTGGCTGTCCCCGACGCGCCCCGGCAGGCTGGGGGCAGTTTGGCGCTCCTGATGGCGATAGCTTTCAAATGAACTTCACTGCTGCGGCCCAGTTTAATCCAAGGGGATCATTTATTTCAGTTTTAAAGGACTAAAGTGTGTGAACGCTGGCTTCTCGCTGCTGCAGTGGCTGAAAACCTGAGCTACTTGTCAACTGTACATTGTCTAAGGTGCTCCATCCCAGAGGAGCCTGCAGCCAGGGGATGGGAGAAGCATCTCTGGGGTGCTCTGCATACCACATCCTGTGTTTCCCTGGCTTCCAGCATCCCTGCATCTCTGCTTTATAGAGATTAACCAAATCTAAGAGCAGGGTGAGAGCAAGACCTGCTATTCCTTGGGGTGAAACAGGGAAAGCAAAGAAATTTTCTCATGGAAAGCCACGGCTGAATCACTAGAAGGAAGCTAATCCTTTTAAAACAGGCTCAGGGCACTTTGCAAAAGAAGTGGTCCATGAAAGGACATGGTGCCTTTGGTATAAACGGCTCTGCTCCTCCCAGCCCTGCTTTGCAGGAGGTGGTGGCCAGTCCCTCTATGTAGATCTGGGATCTCCCTTGGAAAGCACTGATCTTACAACCATATGGCAACAACCATGTTGTTCTAGCTCCAAAAAATAAAATGGTAGAAAAGAAAAAGGGACAACAAAATACATCCAACCCCAAACAAACATGTCAATTAGTGTAATCAGCTCTAATGAGGAAAGGGAAGCCAAATTCAACACTTTACATTGCTGTTTGGGTTGGCTTATCTCAGGCAAGCCCTGATCCTCTGCCCCACGCTTACTAGGGGTAATTGGGGCATCACGCAAGCATGTGGCCATACCATCCCTGCTGGGTTTGGGGTCGGTGCTGGTGTCACCCCATTTATGGGGAGGTGAGGGAGGCTAAGTCCCTGACTCGCAGCATTCAATCAGAAACAAAAGGCGATGATTTATAATTTGCTGTTATTGTGCTGCTTTGCGATGTTCTGTCGTTGCGAGCCAGCCCTGGCAACTGGGCCTTTGGACCGGGAGAAAGAATTGCTTTTCCTTCTATTTGCCCAATAAATAATCACAATAATAATAATAATTGCCATAATGGCAATAATAAAACCCATCCATCTCCCTTCCTTCCCTCCCAAGTGCATTGTGGTGAGCCCAGCTTTCGGCATCGACTTATTTATCGGGTGGATTCGGCATGGTTGACTTTAATGCAAGCTGTCACCAAACAAATATCCTTGCGGCACACCAGGTATTAAAACCATCTTTCATGGATTCAAATCTTGCAAGAGGGGCCATCAGAGAAGTGAGGACCAGGACTGGAGGCTCAGCATTACTTTTACCCTCCAATGAATTGCAACAGACTCAGCATCCTCATTTGGTCCCCAAATCCCAGCCAGGGATACCAGGGCTATGAGAAGCCCTGAGAATCCCTGGACCGGAGGCACTGGATGCTGCAACCATCTTCACAGCAGAAAAATCCTCCCAGTTAACTGCTACCCTTTGCACACCCCTGAATGTAAGGGCTTTTCTCCATTTGTTAGTGCTGCTGAGTTAGTTATTATGGGTTGGGCAATAGTTATTGTGTCTGCACAGGGTAATGGATGCTGGCTGGGAATCATCAGACACCTGAGTGTTGGTCTGCAAAGGTAGCTCGATCCACCCTGGAACTTGCTGCTTCTTTTTGCCTTCCTTTTCTGGGCATCTGGGATAAGGGGAGAGGGGGAAAGGTGGGATATGTGCTGGCAAAATGGCCTGAGCCAGAGTAAAACCTCACAGCAGGACTTGAGGGAGTCCTCGCTGTGTATATCCCATCTGGGAGGCAGAAAAGGTAGGATAAAAGAGGAGGACAAGCTGCTATCCCAGAGGCCAGACTACAGGTGGTATTTCTTATCCACAGCCTGTCCCTGGGTGCATCCTTTCACCCTTTGGGCCTCCATACATCACATTGGCAGAAGTCTGTATGAGGCGATAAATTTGCCTGTGTAACAGAACTGGGTCGAATTGGGCTGAAGACAGCTCCACGATGCAAATGCTACATCTCAAATCACTCAACCCCAGTGAAGAGTCCTTTCCCATGTTTATTTCAGCAGGACCCGCATTAAGCACCATACGAACAGCCATTCTAAAGAGCTTCCCAAGCCCTTCCAGAGTCCAGACACCTCGGAGTCAGGTTCCCTGTGAATAATGAGCTTGAAAATGAAACAAATCTCTTCTCTTATAAAAGAGGTTCTCCAAACCTGGAACACTTGTTCCTCCTGACGCCTCTGCTGCAGATTTTATTTCATTTAATTTTTTATTTCTCTCTCTTTTCATTCCCCTGGGAGAAATGATTTGAGGGATGGCTGCTGACTCTCCTGCTGCTCTGCTGCTCCCGCAAACAGCCAGACAGCTATCACACAGCTCCTTTAATGGCCCAGCAACACATATAGTGAATAAACCTAATGGGGAGCAGCAGTGCTGGCTTCCCAAATGGAGCCTAGCTGGTGCTTCTCTATAGATCCAGATGCCTGGGGGAGCAACATCAAGAAGCCACCATCGTGGGCAAAGCTGCTTATTTGTTACTGGAAATGAATAGGTGCACTTCTACACCTGGTCCCTATGTGGTCCCTAAGGGGACATTAAAGGTGATGGGTGTTTGGAGGCTGGAGGATGCTGAGCTATGCAGCGGGATGAGGAGCAGAGAGGATGTTCAGTGCATGAGGGACATGCATGTCAAGTCATTTAGGATCCTGCTGGGACTTTGCTGCAAGCAGGGTTTAATCAAAGCCTGGCAAACAGTTTTCCTAAGGGTTGGTGGGACAAGCTGTAGGGAAAAGGGCCAGAATGGTGTCGTTTCAAAGAGAGTGGACAAAATGTAATCATATACAGGAAGGACTAATCCTGGATTATCATCAGGGGTTGGAAGGGATAAACCATATCTAAGCACACAGCTTTCATCCCACAGGGCTTTGCAGAGCCATCGCATGCAGACCCACTGTATTGCAGCTGTCTCTGTGGTGCAGAGACCTCAAGTGAGTGTGGGAAAGGGGGGACACCGCTGCCAAGGATGGGGTGGGGAGCTTGACTGCAGCAGGAGACCCTCACAGAGGGGAAAAATCCTTTCCTCTCAGGTCCTTTGCATTGATAGCAGGATGCCCCCAAGTCTCATGGCCAGCATCGTGACCGCTGGCTGGCAGACGTCGCTTTTCTCCTCCTTATCTTTTTGGCTTGTCTCCTGAAGTACAAATTGACCTCTCAGAATTCTCTCCTTTAATGCCCTTGTTCTAAAATGTTAATAACTGGTCAGTGACAGGCTGATTAAGCCTTCCTTCCTCCCTTATTTAGATTGGTGTCACTGCACCAGCTCTAACGGAGCCGTAAAGAACATTAACACCCCCTCGGCACTGACAGGGCAAACTATTCCCTGGGAATTGATAAGGGCTTTTTCTGGAAATGAATTTGGCGCTGGCAAAACAAACGGATGCCTTGAGCTCCATCCATCTCCCTTCCTTTAATAACTTTCATTTGTTTGGCGCTATCTCCAACACCAATTAATGTAACAAATGCTTTTTGTCCCAGAAGAGGTTTTTGCAGGAGCATCAAGCGGGACAGTTCAACTTCTTTCCCGTCCTCTTCACCTCCCAGCTTGTCTCCACATAATCTATATCCATATCCATATATTCTATATCTATACCATATAATCTGTATGTAGACCTTTACCTATACCTGCATTATATCCATATCATATCATATCATGTCATCCATATCCATAAAAAATACATATGTCTATAACCTTAGGATGCATATCCATGTCCATGTCCATATCGTCCATGTCCATAGCATCTATATCTGTATTTACCTAAGCCGAGAAGGGGCTGGGGGATGCTGTGGGGGAGAAGAGGGGAGTTTTAATAGGGGGGTGAAGCCACTGCCCAGGGAAGGACCCAGGCATCCATCTGGCCCTAAGATTAAGCTGCTGAGAAATTGCTGGTTGCTGCTCACGGCTGTGACAGGAATGGCAAGAGCCAAAGCCGCTAAACCCTGTGTTTTGGAGGCGATGCACCCTGAAACAGAGCAAAACCCTTTCAATTGCTTTTCCCCTGGAAAGCAGATTGCCTCTGCTTGTGCAGTTTGGGCAGCTCAAAAGCTCTGAGCTGCTGCACGGGGAGACAAGATGCCCCCGGTCTGGTCCTCGTGGGGATCCATATCTGTTTCTGCATTTCTTGCTCAAATGATGGCTCTGACAGTCAGAAAAGGCTCTTTTCTTTTCCCCATGTAGCCTAAGAAGGATCGTTCTGGAAATGATGCTGCAAAAATAACCCCAAAGCTCCTAGCGAACAATGCTGGGAACCTTAATTCAGGTCCTCCATCCCAGTTTTATAACATTTAGGGGATTTAAACACACTCTTAACCACCCTCTGAGGGTACAGGGAAGAGGATGGAGAAGGGAGGAAGCTGCCTGTGTGCAAGGGTAAGTATATGAAGCATCGCTGTGATGTTTAAGCATGCCAAAATCCCTGTCATTCCGACCCCTTGCAGGACACAGCCTGAGCTTTCGCAACGATGGGCTTGGAACCATGAAGCTGGTGATTTAAATTACCAGCAGAGAGAAGAGAGGGATTTAATTTACAGCTGGGTAAGTGCTGCATGGGGCAAGTCAAGAGTTTTTCCTTTTATAGCCTGTATCCCACTGTTCGGATATATTCTCTTATAGAGCAGTAAAGATGTGTCCCCTGTAAATACTTGTATACAACTTCAGGGCGGCTGCGCCCTGACCCAGGGACTGCTAAATCCTCCTCCTGCAAAGCCCTGGGCTAAACCCAGAGGTGATACCTGCAAGATTTACTCCTAACTGGGTTGCAACACCACTGCAGTGTTTTAAAACATGCATGCCCCTTGCCAAGCAATGCAAAAAACCCTGGAAGAATGAGAAAGTGCACACAGGAGAGGATAAAGCCGATGCTACAGCAGCTGGGAAAGAGGAGATATATGTATGTATACATGTTTCTTCAAGAGTGAGAAAGAATAAGCCTTAGGCTTTGGTCAGCTGTCACTAGTCTGTGATAAGGATGGGGGAGTTTAAATCCCATTTAGACACAATCCTCAGGGAAGTGCTGGAGTGGGGAAGGCAGCACAGATCCAGATGGTGGAAATCTCTCCTCCGGAGTGGGGATCAGACCCATCCAGGGAGAAGAAACTGGGTGCTTGATCTCTCTCCATCACTTTTGAATCCCGTTTCTTTGCAGTTGAAGGGCTTTTCTAAGCCTTTGCTGGATGCTTTGGTGCTCAGTCATGTATAGAAACAAATGTAAAACCGAGGCCAGAGCTGAGGGACAGCTTCAAGCTTGTTTGGATTTTGCTATATGTCATGAGGCATCCAACTCCTTCCCTTTATTAAAATGGTATAAAACAACATCCATGCTCCTGTTTGCTTTCTCTAGAGCTGGCTGCTTTTTGGAGCAGCAAGAAGGTGGGGGCTGCTAGCCCAGGCAGCGCTGGCTTCTCTGCCAAGTGAAGCACTAGAGGAATGGGACAAAATACACTAGAAAAAAAGCCATAGTACAAAATAAAGCCTTGAATCTTCCCTTGCAAATAGACAGAACACCATTTTCTGGTGCAACTAAATAATTAAATGGGGTTACAAGGGTGCAACGTGCACTGCCCTCTCTCTATCCTTAGCCTCTGCAAAGGTATCTGATTTCTCCAGACAAATAGATTTTGAGCCAAAAAAGCCTAGAAGAAGGTACAAGTGCAGTTTTGAGCACACAGCTTTGCCTTTCTCTGTGAGGAGTCCAATTACTAGAGACAGTGACTTGGTATCAACCCCAGCATGGAGCAGTGCAGGGAGCTAGCACTGCTCAGCTCCCTGGGGCCCTTCATCTGTGGGAATAAGGCTGTGCTAGGCAGAGGGGATCACAGGCAGGGAAAAATGAGGCTTTTATTAGGCAATATAGGCAAAAGGACCTAAATCTCAAGGAAACAGAAAAGATGTGGAGGTCTTGCCAACTGAGGGCAGATTTTCACTTCACAGTGGCCCAACCAACGTGCTAAATGGGGTATATGGGCCATACCCTGTCAGTTAGAATCACAGACGGGATTGTGTTGGAAGGGATGGGGCAGCCACAGCTTCTCGGGGCAGCCACAGCTTCTCTGGGCAGCCTGTGCCAGCAGCTCACCACCCTCCTTATATCTCATCTAAATCTATCCTCTGTCAGTTTAAAGCCATTCCCCCTTGTCTTATCACTACATGCCCTTACCAAAAGTCCCTCTTTTTAGGTGTAGGACCTCCTTCAGGGCAAGTTTTGCAAGCCATTAAAACGTGGGGTTTTTTGCACAATTATAACTCCAAATGGTTTTTGTCCAGGTTTTATAGTAACCTAAGGAGATGTCTCCCTGATCCATCCTTGCTGGGGCTATCTGTACTGCTCCCTCTGCTCTTTATCTATTTCGTGTTGGTAACTCCTGACCCAAGGTCTGGTTGCTGCAGACATCAGGCGTAACTGCTGTTGAGACCCAGACCTCAAACATCTAGAAAGAAATGTATAAATATCATTGGGTAAATAACATATATGAGAAAGCTCCAGATCATTCTAGTTTGGATTTAAGCAGAAGAAAACTTTCCTACACGTTTCTTTCTTCTCTTGCAGACATTCTTGTCTTTTCCTTCAACACCTTCTGGTACTAATAACTCATCCCAGGTAGCAGGAGATGGGATCTGGATTTGATTACTGATCTGATTTAGTCTGTCAACCTGCGTGTCTCTCTGCAGAGATTGCAAGTGTTTCATGGGCAATTTGCAATGAAAGAGAGAAGCTTAAGGAATGATTTATTCCATAACAATAGCAATGATAATAACTGAAGGACTGGATGTGTGCATCCAGCACACAGGGTGCCGGTTCCACCAGGCTCTGCAAGCTGCTGTAATGCTAGCAATAGCAGCAGATGTGATTCAAAAAGGAGGAATCTGAATTTCGTATTCCTCCATCGTCTTCTCCTTGGTGTAAAGGAATAATACAGAGGTTAGATCTCTTCTGTGATGATTTAGGCTAGAAATTAGGGTGATTTCTGTTGGGAAATCAGTCAGACCTATTGCAAACCCTGCCAAGTCACTTAACTTCTCTCTCTGCGGTCCCTGCAGTGAGGAGAACCCTGTCTCACCTTGCAAGGATCACTGCATGAGGCTGGAAGCTGCTCAGGCTTCAGCAAAATGGGAACAGTGAAAAGCCAGCGAATAGGTTGTGCACCAAAGCAGGCATCGCCTCTCCGTGCATCCATCATGGGAATAGGCTGCAATCAGATGTTAAGAGTTGCTGTGTCAAAAAATATCTTGTCCTTTCTCCACCTGTACGTTATTTATTCAGGGAAGGATGCGTCTCACCTGAGAAGTCCTTAAGATGCCACAGACAAGCTCTTCTCTGATTAAGTGCTAAGGGAAGCTCCTAAGAGGCTTGTTCGACGTCGCCAGGAGAGGCAATGAATCAGCAAGCGTGTCTCATCCCATTGCTCCGTCAGCATGCAGTGCTGGGAGGGGGGATGGCAGGGGCAGGCTGCTTTGGTGTCCCCAGCCCCAGAGCCAGTGTTTGGCGTCACTGATGGGCTGTGGCAGTGCTGGGACCCTCCCTGGAAAGGGGTGTCCTCATTACTGTCATCAGTAGGGTCGCAGTGACCTTACTGATAGTTTCTGAAGATCTTGGGGAGCCTTGACAACCCCATCTCCAAAATCCTCATTCCCAGGCATCGACACGTCCTCACCATCTCATCTGAACACGTTCCAGCCCCAGATATTCATTTGGCACAGCCTCACTACCCACTCCATAGAAGATGAATACCTTTGTGTCTATCACAGGCAAGTCACTGTTTCTCCCCTCTCTTTTTTGCACTAATTAATACCATCCCTGGATATTAGCACCAGGGATGGGTCCATCTCCTTTTCACCACCTAGAAACCTTTTCATCCCTGAGGACAGGATACACAGCCTCTGCAGCTACCAGTGCACCCAGATTTATTTCGATGCGCTCAAAACACTGTGTCCTGTTTTAGAGCAATGGAGCACGAAATTCAGGAAGATTACTGCAGCAAAACCTGCTATCTTCTGGGCATGTCTTTGCAATGTCACTTCCCTGCGAGTGAAATGCAGAAATGTTCCTAAACTTTGACCATTACCTGTTCGTCTGCTGCTTGGAGGAGCCCTCTGCTCAGGAGGAAACTGGGAAAGCCCCTTTGGTCCCGGTGTGATGGGGAAGGCATCTTCTATCTTCCACTGATGCTGTGCTCCATTTGCAAACTACCCTTGCCTTGGAAAGGAGCTTAAACATTTCTACTCTCAAGTGAAGGACAGCCATCACCCAGCACAGTGTGGAGGAGATTGAAGTCAACTCCAAACCATCTTGACCCACTTCACTCCCTGTAGTCAAGGAGATTTTTTCTCTTTGCAAAACAAGAAATGGCACTGGAGGGCCTGATTCTCATTTGCACTTGAGCTGCTCCGAACATAAAAGGGCTCTGGGAGCTGTGTTTGCAGCCGTCGCCGTGCAGCCTGGAGAGGCTGGAGTGTAAATGAGAATCCAGCCCTTCAGCTAATGAGATGCCTTAAACACATTTCAAAACTGGCACCAAGTTGTCGATTCCTTTCTTCCTTAATGCCTCTGCTGCCAGCACCCAGGGCAGGATGATCTCAAAGGGCATAGGTGAGACCCATAAATAGTGTGATGTGACCCATTAACACCACAACGGTCAAGAAAGAAGAGGGGTGCACACAAATCCACACCCAGAAGATCCCCTCTGGTGACCTGCTCTCCACACACCACCAGGCAGGGATGAACATCACTTCATGTCATCTCCTAATGCTCCATCGCACACCAGTGACACCCAGTTTGCATCAGCCCTTTTGCACTACATGACTCTCGCCCACACTGTGAGGTCTTCAGCATATTTCTGATGAAATCCAGGGAATTATACAGGCTGCAAAGTGGCTTTGACCAACTGAGGAGGACACAATTGTCCCCCAGATCCTCCCTGTTCTCAGCACTTTATTAAGCTCCTGAATTTGGGTGTGTGCATGCACAAACCAACCTTCCTGCACACCTAGAAATGGAGATAAATGGAGATCCATGTGTTCATTTTTCCACAGGCACATCCAAATGCAAAGGGATGTGAATATGGTGTTTGGAGGAATGCACCCAGCTGTGGGTATAGACATTCTTTCTGGGGCAGAAAGACATTTGAGGGATGCACAGTTTATAGAAACGCATATGTAGCAATAAGGATGCGCCCAAACTCAGATGGTCCATATTTATATATATTTGTATCCGCAACAGAGAGACGTAAACACACATTATCTTCATGTTATATAGTGCCAGCAGAACATGTTCCCAATTTGTCTCAACAAACACAGCACCATGCACCCATATTTATATTTATAGGATAATGAAGGAGAGTGCATTCCCACCTCAGCCCCATCCTTCCCAGTGCTGGAAACTGCTCCTACAAACTCTCCCAGGCATCTTGGGAACCTGAAGTGGGTTTGTCATGGGGCTGTGCTGCTCACCACCAGCTGATAGATGTATTTACTGAGCGGAGAATTAGGAGGTAGGAATGAGGTGTGAATATGGGCAAAACTCTGGCCTTAAGTCAATACACTGGAAAGAGAGTTTTTTGATCAGTTTGTGCATCTGCTGGAAATGATGTTTGAGGAGGACCAGAATTCAGGATTATGTTAATGAGATGAATAATTTCAGGTTAAAAAAGAATGAAAGAGCAGAAAACCTTTGAAAAACCCACAGGCATTTCATCGTGGCGTCTCTGAAGTGAAAGGCTTTGTTTCAGAAGTGCCAAAACATTTTGCTGCGGTTTTTCCGAAAGCTCCTAAGAAGCTTTTTTACCTCCTTTCCCTTTTCCTTTAAAAGACAAACCAGAAGTTTAATTAATTGACAACACCAAACCCAAACGCTCAGTTTCACTGACTGCGAGAGGAAATTGCCACTTTGGGTGAAGCCACCATGGGCTGTGCCTCTTTGCTTACAACCACGCTGATTCTCTCGCAGCATTCCCAGCCGGTACCTTGCTCCAAACCTGCCAGGCACAACTCCTGCTGCTCCAGCCACAGCCTCAGCTGCAAATCCTTCAGCTGGTCCTTGTCTCAATATGAATAACATATTTTTCTCACTGCAAGGGGGGAAAAAAGAAGCGGTGTGAGATTTATTTTCCAAAAAGACATATACTCTTTTGTCTCTGTCTGAATAGTGATTGTTACATTAACAAAAGGTATTTAAATGCTCTGTTGTACATAGCAACCATCTTTTTTTTCAGTTTAATTATCACACCTGTATTTAGAGCCAGTTATTGAGATAGGACATTGAGTGATGGTCATAGCGAATAAATCTGCCCTGAAGACGAAAAAGAAGGGGAAAGCAGGGCTGAAGAGATGTTTTTACCTCTCTGCTGGCTTATTTGAAGCCAACCTGAATAAAACCAGAGCCCTTCACAAATGACTTCCCGGCTAATTCCACGCCAGGAGAATAGATTGGAGCAAGGGACAAGCTCCCTGGATGAGAGAGGTAATTATTCTGACATGTCACCTTAATTATGCCGTAATCCCCAGCTGAAGGAGGAAAGGGCCCTTATGACAGCCTCTTACAAACTGACTTTGAGGGGCTCTCCTGGACATGCAAACGGCTTTTCCCTGCTCTGATCCCAGTTTGGGCTTGTTGGATCCTCCTGTCTCTCTCTTGCTCTTCTGAAGGACTTGCATGACTTTAAAATGGGCAACTACTTGCATCCCATCTTTGTGTTTGCCCCTTCCCGCAGCTGAAATATCCCCCAAAAGCATCTGAGGCCATGGCAGGCAAAAACCTGCTTTGTTTTCCCTAATGCAAGAAAAAGACAACCCCAAACCCGGTTAAAAGAAAAAGAATCAACCCCAACACTTTTTCTCTGAAGGAAATAAAACCACTTTCTGTATCTTTATATATCATAAAGGTGCAGGGAAGGGCACAAACACCATTTTTATTTTTTAGGTTTGCAATTCACATTTAACCTGGAGCCATCTGTTTCACTAGCAGCTTGGCAGTTAGAGGGGGCCGGAGATTTTCATCTGCAGACGTGTCTCTCTGTTGAGCTCACTCAATTTTCCAGCCGCTTAAAGGCAGGCAGCTCCCGCTGGTGCCTGATGAGCCTATGGAGCTTCTGGACATGAGTATCCCTCTCCGCTCCGATGCCACTGGCCCCAAAATGCCTCTCCCAGCATGTGGCCCCTGGGAGCAATCAGCCATAAGCGTCCGGTCATCACTTACCAGTGTTGATGCCCACAGAGTCCCCAGATTTAGGTGGCTTTATGGCTGCTTAAGGAGGTTTGAGCCCCTCTAGGAGCTTCCCTGGGGCCAAGGGGTTTGCACCTCCTTCCGGTAGGGAGTTCCTAGCATCAAGTAAGGTTTGGGCTTTCAATGCAGCTATTATAGCATCTTCTCCATTCCTTTCCTCATGAAACAGATTTTTGAGACTGGTATGTGTCTTTTGAAATCATTTTGGAATTGGTCATTAGGTCTAAAAGCCCTGAACAAAGAGCTATGTCCCATGGGATAGCACATCTCCTTTCCCACCCAGGGGAGAGGGATAATCCCTATTTCCCAAAGGGTACATGACAGCTTCGCAGCGGCTGTGACCATGACACAATGATTCAAGCTGCATGTGGAGACAAGAAGACCTGGACGTGTCCCCAAAAGTAGGATGAGGGGCAGATGCATCCCTGTCCCACAGAGACCTGTGAGGTGCCTCCTTGCAGCCTTATTTATTCAGCAGCATGTTTGGCACAGCACCAGGCGGAGGAAGATGCAGTCCCCACCGCTAATGGGCATAGCTCATTATTAACTAATAACGAATGGATTAGTCAGCATCTGGGAAGCAGCTGAGCACGCAGGGAAAGGGAGGGCTGGGAATTGACCCCAGCAGTGACTCTGCTTCTCCTGGCTCCGTCTGCAGGGCTGAGCCTGATATTTTATTTATCCAAAGGCGTGCAATGGACACAGCTGATGGGGGAGCCAGAGGGGTTTATTTTCATTTCAATGTCCATTAATGCCCATTAGTGGACATCATTTTTAGCCCTCCTCACTGCGAAAATCCATGCCCATTCCTTCTGCTGCAGATACAAACCCGGGCTCAGGATCGTGAAAGCCTTTAGCGACCCTTAATTAAAGGGCATTTTGGGAGAAACGGCTGACAAGAGGTGACAGGAGGAGTGGGTTATTCCGCTGCTTGAATGTGACCTTATTACGCTGCTCCGGTGGCTGCAGGTTGTTACTGCTGTGATTAACACCAGGGAGGTTTTCTCATCCGCTGGAAGCCCTTTAATTGGGGTGATGGGTAAACTGGCAGAAAGCAGAGTAAGGAGAAGACTTCTGTCTTTGGCTAGCAGAGAAAAAAAAGCTCCATTTCCAGCTTGGGGTCTAAGAACGATTACCTGGCATGTGTCCGGCCCCAGATCCCAGCCCTTGCATCCTAGGAGACTGGACCAGAAGTTTTTGAACACGAAGCATCACTTCATGTTGGGTTGGTTATTTTTTCAGGTTGAGAAATGCAACATTAGTGTTGACAAATACTTCACAACAGCTTGATGCTGGCAGTTTTCTTCCTGCCTATATATGTTGTCCATTACACAAAGCTATTTCTCTCCACACTCTTTTGTTCCCTAGATGTTACAGGTCTTTGGTACCAAAGGGTTTGAGGAAGTGGAGATGTAAGCACCAGGAGGGAGATGCAAGCATCAGGAGCTTTCCACCTCTTCATAGTAGAGCACAGCTCCAAGCATGTCTATCCTTTTGAAGGTCACACAGAAAAGCCATGCTGGAGCAAAGGCCAGCTCCCACCTTCAGTGGTGTGCACTGATGCTGTACCCATTGCACCAGCCTCTTCCCTCAACATGGAAAGAAGCTTTGGGGCTGCAGATGTACCACGTGCCTGAGACAGAAGTCTGGGCTCCAGGCGATGCAGAGAGGAGGCAGAGATAAAAGCACCTCTTGCTTTCTTTCACAATTCAGTGAAAGCTGTGCACGTTGGATGCTTTGATATGGTAGGAGCGGTATCAAACACATCCTGGATCTGCTGGAATATGTCCAGGAATAAAAAGCCCCTAAAAATAAAAAGGAAGTTGAAGTGAAAATCCCTGGGAATAAAAACTAAGGAGGGATGAAATTAATATATTAAAATGACAGAAGTCAGCTTCGTCCTTCTGTGTCCTGGTTTGGACCAAGGGATGGTGAAAACTGCATCGGCGGGTGAAATGACTGCTGGATTTACTGAAGCAAAGTGCATCTCTGCATCACTGTAGCGGCTCCCAAGGAGTTCAATACATGTGCCTGGATGCAGATCTCTGCTGGCTCTCTGGATCCCTTCCCAAAGGTGAAACATCGACACTTGGAGGGCAGGAGATGCTTAGAAAAAATGCCAGATCAATGGCACTGCATCCTTATTTTTGTTTGTTAATAAAAGAAGGGAGGACAATGGCAATGGGTTAAAGTGTCACATGGAAAGCCCAGTCTGACAATGTTAAAGAGATTATTGAAGCTCCAGGTTAAGGCTGGAATTGGCCAAATAAATCATTGCAAATCAACTATTCGATGATTTTAGCCCTTCTTTATTTGGTTGATGCATCACTCATGATGGCACCATGATCTTTACAAACTGTTATGCAAAAAAACTCTGTGTTAAGTGCAGGATTTGTCTCAGGTAATGAGACATTTAGAAGCTTGGTGTCTAATCCGAATGAGACATTTAGGCTCAGGGTGGACCTTTCCCTGGTTCTTTAACAAAGGCTTGAACTGATATATTTTTATTGATTTTCTTGTTCTTGAAAAACAGATTTTCGATAAAAACCTCTTTTACTTGTAAGCCCTAAGAAAAAAAAGAATAAAATAGAAAGCAGCCAAAATGCTGCAGGTGAAAATGTTATGAAATATCAGGAAAAACAACTTTCCATCATGTTTCTGATACTTCTTGAAATGTTTCTTTCTGGCTAAGAAAGAAGAAAAGGCAGTTTGGGGATCAAACTCATCCTATCACTTTTTTTAATTCAATGTTTCATTTGGAAGTTGGTGTAGAGCTCTGTGCTATCCCTCCTGCTCCATCAAAGGGCTGAACCCTTTCCTATCCAGCTGATATGTGCTTTACCATGACACACAGTTTACCTCCCAGGAGGATGCTATGCGTCATCCCAACAGGAGGATGGTAGGAGCATCCCAAGGCTGGCAGGAGCCACCTCACATCTGCAGCTACAAATCCTGCAGGAAAAGCTATTCATGCAACTATTGTGCAAAAAATCATGGAGCTGGTTGCCTTCTTTCAGGTGGGATATAGATGCAACATTCCCAAAAACCCCTCTGCTCTTTCCTCCCCTAGCTGCATTGGGTGTCTGCAAACCTTGCTGTGCTCCCACCTTTTTACCTTTTCCCAGTGGAAAACCGCTTTTTCCACTTAGAAAACCTCAATTTCAATAAAACCAGGGTGCTCATCCAGTCATGTGTGAGCTCTCCCAGAGGAAAAATCCAGGAAAAGCCACCGCCGTCAGGTGCATCCCGGCCTCTCATAACGGGGACACAGACCCTGCAGGTCTAATTAAGAGTGTTATTATATCTCTGTGGTGAGCAGGCTAGGAAGAAAACTGTGCCAGTCTGTCCTTTCTCGTATTAAAGCATGATCTTGGGTGGTTTTATTTGGGTTAACTTAATTTTCTGGTTTTAATCAGAAAATGGTGGAGGCTGCTGGGCTGGGATGCTCCTCACTTTGGTGGGTTTTAAGGAGTAAATGGAAAAGGGAAAAGCATCAAATACCTCTGTGGTCCTGGGCTGGCATAGCCAGGCGTTCCTTCTTCCACCCAGGGAATTCAATGAGGATTTCTTTCTTTTTCTTAATTACAAGGATACTTTCCAAATTATAAGCATCCTCTGCAGGTTGATAGAGAAATAAAAGTGCTCAAGCACACCAGGGCAGAGCGGTGTTGATCTGTCATCATTACCAGCCAAAATCTGGAATGAAGGGGAAGATTCAGAGCAAAGTTTCACTTCAATTTGGGAACATTATGAAGCTTTTTGTCAGAAATGGGTTTTGCAGGTGGAGTGTCACGAGCTCCACTTTTTTTTGGGGGAAACTGAGGCACGGGAGGGGAAGGTCCAATAGCTCAGATTGGCTTTGAATGTGGATCAACATCCAGGAGGTGATGCTCAGAGCTGTATCTCTCCCATTTTGGGGGCTTGGTAATTACCCATATGGTTTTAAACTGAAAGAGGACATATTTAGGTTAGATATAAGAAAGTTCTTCCCTGTGAGGGTGGTGAGGCACTGGCACAGGGTGTGCAGAGAAGCTGTGGCTGCCCCATCCCTGGCAATGTTCAAGGCCAGGCTGGATGGGACTTGGAGCAACCTGCTCTAGCGGAAGGGTTGGAACTGGATGAGCTTTAAAGTCCCTTCCAAACCAAACCAATCTGTGATTCTGTGCACAGAGACGTGGATGTATAAAAGCATTCAAAGGTCTGAAAAAGCAGATATAACCCACAACATGGCAAAAAGATCACTTAGACCCTGCAGATTGAAGCCTTGGGGGTCTTTTCCCCCAACACAAGCCGAGTTTACCCACAGCAGAGGAAGAGCAGGGCGTAACGAAGACGTTATTAAAACAAATGCCACCGCAGTCCCCGGGGAGGAGAACATCAGCTCCTCTTCACCACCGCGTGGGTTTGAATGATCTGGATGCTTAGCTCACTGCTGGCTTGAAAAGGAAACCTTTGGCAGGCAGTCACCCTCCAGCGAGCCCGGGATGGGGTCGCTGGGGCTGCACCACACTTTCTGAATTGAAGCAGTGGACTGTGAAATAGGAATTACTGACAGCTCTTAAGTATATCAAGAGAACAGCCCTATTCCTTAATACAGAGCCGCTAATAGACATCTAAAGACCTATAAACCAGACAATTCCTCTATATCATCCTAGTTAAATCAATGTAGTTATATTACTCTCATCATTTTCCCTTTAACGTTTATTACATTTTGCCACTATAATTTATTTTTTCATATCCATCAGCCGATTAAAGACTTTATTCTGAAGATACACACATCCTTGTGACCTACTTGAAGCTGACCTAAACTGTTAAGTAAAAGCAATTTGGAGGAGGAGGTTAGGGGGGCTTTTGCTCTCCTTCTCTCCCTGGGTTTTTTATCCTTGCACCAGGGGCACTGGAGATGGGAATGTTGGACTGTCCCTACATCAGCGTACGTCTGTGTCCTTGGAAAGTCTTTAGCAATCTTTATTCTATTTCAGATGAGTCCTCATGCCTGGACACCTGAAATACATTTGAGTACATGGCTTTGCCTTTCAAGTGGTGCAAGGAGGGCTGTGAGGCCAATTGAGCACCTCTTTGCTCCAAAGATTGCCCGCCTCGAGCCATCACCTCTCCACCATCCATAGATTTGCAGTAGGAAGAAGAAGAGATGTACATTTTTATGGTACCAATACTATGGCGCAAGGATGTCCTGGTTTGCAGATGATGCCCGATAAGGAGAAGTAGGGCAACCGGATGCAGAGAGCTTCAGGTCATCACAGTACCTAGGTGTGTGTTGCTGAGCATAAGGAAATGGAGGAAATAAAATTGCTGGGGGCCATTAATGCCTGAAAATAAGAACATGCCACAGTCTTGCAAGGAAATAAAGCCCATGGGAGACAAGGACAGGGAAACCCACAGCTTTTTAACCTGAGGCTATTGGATATGCCTTTCCACAGGGAAACAGTGGAGTTTGGACATAGCAAGACCATTTTCTCTGGGCTTTTTTAATTTTATTTATTATTTATGATGTACTTTTAATTACTTTTTATTTATTGCTGTAGCTAAAGGGCAATGGCTTTAACCTCTTCCCTTCGCTTCCCCCTCCAAAAACACAGCCGTCTTGTAAACTTGGACCTCACAGGATAAAGAGGCAAGAGAGAAGGTGGATTATGTCTAAATATCTACATCAGGAAGAAAAAACCCACACAAGCTGCTGGCACAAAATCACCCAGAGATGGGAGAGAGGCAATTTAACACCCCCATCTCCTTCCTGTGTGGCTCAGGACACCTTGGCCTCGATAAAGCCATCCCCACCATTGCAGCCTCCCATAGCTGAATATTTTCCAGCACAAGCAGTTTTACTCTCCCAAATGTTTTCTTCTACCCCAGGGATTTTCTCCATCAGCTCATGGTCATTATCACAATGAGACCCCGAACTCCAATCCTTGGCATTTAGCAGGGAGCAAACGGCTGCTCAGAGGGTGCTTTTGCTCCAGCAAATTATTCTTTTTCCTTAATTATTTCCATTCTGTTTATCCGAGTGACTCCGGGATGCTCTTTGTGCCTCATCGAGGGAAATGACTCTGCCCATTTGAGCTCTGCAAAGATGATGCCCTGGATGCCAGCAGATCCAGCTCTCAACTTTATTCTTGACTATACAATTATATCGATGCTCTCCTGGTCATTGGAGAGCCCAACGAGGATGCAGGGACCTTCATGGAGGTTATACATGGGGATGCTGCTCTGCTTTGCCCCAGAATAGTTTTTTTTTGACCCCAAAATGGACCAAATAATGAATCTTTTGTGGCAGAGTAAGCAAAGTTTTCCCTATGGAACATAATTGGGAGTTAGTTACCTTGGAAACTAGATTTATCTCTTCCCTCGTACATACTTAATACAGCCCATCACAGGGAGGGCACTTTTAATAACCAATTGATGGAGAATTGCAAGGGATAAATTATGCATCCCGGGCCTGGCAGTGAGTTATGGACTTCTCCCTCCTGCTCTGGCACATAAGGACCCAGCATCAAGATGCTCCCATGCCCTTTAAAAGTCTCACATCCATTAGGGACCGGCATTTTTGCTGGCAAAAGGTGCTTTTTGGGCTTTTCCAAAACAAATCCCTGCCTCCTTTGAAAGTAGGCAGGCTCGTGGTGGCTCCAAAGTGCAAATAGACAGAGGATAAGGAGGGTGAGGGAAGCGATATTTATATTTAACATCTATAAAATATACATAGCGCTCTTGCAATGAATATAGGGAGGGGTCCTCCCCCCCGATGCTGTAATATCAGCAAAATCTTTCAATATGTCTTGGAAATGGCATTTCTTTAAAATTCATCCACTTTAAAATATTAATCCTGCATGTTATTAATAACATGGGGAAGAAATATATATTTTAAGTGAAGGTTTTTATCATCTGACTATCACTTTAATTCGTGGTTTGTCCTTTTCAAGAAGACATCCATTCTCTGGACATTGTTAGAAGATGAAAACTGAAATCACAGTTGCTGTTAAATTTTTCATCTGAGCCTGATTCTCTTTTTAATATCCCATTTTTATGAAATAATCATAGGTCCAGCTTGGGGGTCTGATAAAAACAAGTATAACACACACTTTAAACACAATCTCATCTGCTCTCATCTTAACTTGCAGCTTGTTTCAAGGTACCCAGGTGCTGAAGAAGTTATCTGGGGTATTTCTCACCTCTCAGTGATTTACAGCCTCACGGGGATGCTCAATCCCCATTGCTGGGAGGATGGACTGGGCTTTGCATGACTCAGGACAAAATTGCCCTGGATTTGGGGGTTTTCATGGGCTTTTAAGTGTTTCAAGAGTTATTCTCTGCTCCCAAGTCTTCTTTTGCCAAGCTCTTTATCCAGCTGGTGAACTGGGCTTGCTCCTTACCCTGGGAACTGCTTCTAATGGTGGCTAGATTCCAGTTTTAATCCCAAACAGCCATGATTTTTGAGTATACTACAGGGTAGAGGAATATGCTGACTTGAGATTAATGTTTCAGGGTGATGTTTCCTTCCAGCATCCCTCAGACCAATATGGTGCAGGACTGTGCAGCCAGGACAACATTAAGCCCTGCTTCCCTGGATGCTCAGTCAGTGCAGATGAGGCCCATCACCTCTGGAAATTCAACTGAAGGATCAGGAGAGGGAATGTTAAACCAAGGAAATAAAACAATAAGAGAGCAATGCTTTCCCCTTGACTTCTCTGCTTTGGCAGAAGTCTGGTCCTGCTGTTTGGGAAGCATCTTCTGGCTCCCCAGCAATCCAGAGGTATGCTGCCAGCACCAATTTTCTCTCCCTCTTCCCAGTTCAGTTTCCCCCCAAAGGTGCCACCCTCTCTCCTGTGCTCTATAAATTGGATAACACACATCCTGCTGAACCTGCTCCCTCGGATCCATCTGCAAGCAAAGGGTGGGCCCTTGCCATGCAAATGAAACAATAAGTTTTAATTAAACTCACAGCAATGAGGCTTTTATCACCAGCATCAGGCAGGCAGAGCCTGGCGCTCGCAGCTCCCTCCTGCCTGCAAACACTGCCTCTGCCAAGAAAAAGCTTTAGTGGGTACGGGGTGCTCGTCCATCCAGGGATGCTGGTGGGAAAATGCGTTCCCTATATACCCACCTATCACCTTCTACATGTCTCCACTTCTCTATGGAATATGCTCAAGCAAAGGCTGAAGTATTTGCACGCATAAGAAATCACAGCAGGAACTGGCATCACCCCTGCATCAGGAGTCTGTGGGTTTTAATTAAGTAAGTTTAGAGCAAAATTGGCAGAGGCTTATCTATAGCGTGCACTTCCCCGATGTTAACACATTGCAGCCCCCCCATCCCACCCCATAAAGTGGAGGGGAAAAGGAGCCGGAGATGATGGCAGGGACACAGCTCAGAGGGACATCTGACAGTGCTCCTCGCCCAGATGGGCTTGCAGCCTCTTATTTATTGATAAAAGCTCAAAAGCAGGGAGGCTCAGGCCTTATTTCCCCTTCTTTAACAAAAAAAAAATAATCAAAGAAATTGCATTCAAGGCTGTTTCTTTTTTCTTTTCCTTTTTCTTTTTTCTTTTTTTTTTTTTCCAGCTGCCCCAATTATCCCATTTGTTCAAAGCAAAATCTTGCAATTCGAGGCATTTTATTTATTCTGCCCAAGCCGTGTTTACAACGCCGCATCGGAGCGGTGGGGTTGAGTTAAGCGCTGCTGGTGGTTGGGAAGGAGAGGGGGGGGAAGAGCATCTTTTTGGGAAAAAATTAAAAGGAGGAAATTAAAAAGAGCAATTTGAAAAATGCAGACATCAAAGGCATCATTTATATTTCAAATCGTGGGGAAATAACTTTATAATGAGGAATCATAATGGGGAAACTGAAGATGCTGGTGGTATTACATCGCCAGCTTCAAAACCCTCCCATTGTTCTAGTTGAGAAAGGGAAAAAAACAACCCTGAACAAGTCAGTAAATTAGAAGGAAGAGGTAAAAGCAGAATAAACTATTAATCTTTTAAGGAGCAGCTTTCTGGTGGAAAGGGAGGCCTCAAAAATAGGGGTGCTGTGTTCTAAGCTCCCCTCTGCTTTTTGACCTGGGGGTTATAAAACTTCATTCATTTCATTTTAAGCATGTCCTTCCCACAGCATGAGGTGATGCTAGTCCCCATGGGATGCTCCTGAGCTTTTTCTGCAGCCCCCAAACCCAAACCATCCCTTCATGGGTAGGAAGGAAGGGTTTTATCCCAGGGATGTTGCCCTGTTCATCACCATTCGGGTGTTAATAAGCACCTTCTGTTATTCTGAGGATTAATTAGTTAATGTCTGTAAAGCATGATAGAGCTTGCCAACTTGTATTAATATTGTCCCATTCAAAAGAGCAAGCTTTGCTTACTATTAATTATTATTATTACAACCACTTTGGCAGCAGCAGGGGAAAAGGAGGAAAAAAAAATCCAGGGGTTTATTTGGAAATTAAATGCCCAGTTTCCCCTCTGGAGCATTTGGGAAAAGAGGGATCGTGGTATTTGCAACGCCCGAGGAAGCAGCTACGGGAAGATAAGAGCTTGTTGGGAAGAAGGGGCTGTGGAGATGATGTGCCCAGGGAGGCTGTGCAGAGCTGTGGCTTGGCAGGAGGAGCAGGTAACTGCTGACTGCATTAGTCAACAGAAGCATCACCCAGGGAGCCAAAAGCATCCCCCAAATACTGGGTGTCCACTGGTCATCACAGCCCATCCTGCATGTGGTCCTGCTGAGCTGTTCTAACTGCTTTGTCCCATGGATCAATGCTTCCATGACCACTGTGGGAGTTTCAAAGGACCCAATCCAGCATTGGGACAGAGCAGAGAATGGACAGAACTCATTTCTCCCTCCATCTATTGCCAAAGCTTAAGGGATTTGGGAACTCAGCCTCAATTTAGTCTAATTCCTCTTGTTCTTTTTAATTGGGCTCGTGCATCTAAACCCCTTCGGCAAATCTCAGCTTTAATCTCCCAGCTCCCCGGTTCATCATCTGTTCAATTATTAACATCTCTAATTACTATTAAATGCATTTCTTCTCCCAACTTGCCAGCTGTCTGCTCAACTTCGAAGATGAGAGAGGGTGATTTCAAAGAGCTGAGTGCCTTTTTATAGATCACCTAGTGTTGGATGCATCCCTAGGGATTTCTGTATCCTTTGCGAGCTGCCACACTCCAGGATGGAGCTCAGGGTGGCTTCATCCCATCCAAAGGCAGGTACTGATGTGGGATGACATGTGGTTTAAATTGCTCAAAGGGATCATAGAGTGATTTGGGTTTGAAGAGACCTTAAAGCTCATCCAGTTCCAACCCCCTGCCACAGGTAAGGACACCTTCCACTAGAGCAGGTTGCTCCAAGCCCCTGTGTCCAACCTGGCCTTGAACACTGCCAGGGATGGGGCAGCCACAACTTCTCTGGGCACCCTGTGCCAGCGCCTCAGCACCCTCACAGGGAAGAACTTCTGCCTAATGTCTAACCTAAATCTGCCCTCTTTCAGTTTAAAACCATATGGGTAATTACCAGCCCCCAGAATGGGAGGGATACAGCTCTGAGCATCACCTCCTGGATGTTCATCCACATTCAAAGCCAACCCGAGCTATTGGACCTTCCCCTCCCGTGCCTCAGTTTCCCCCCAAAAAAGCGGAGCTCGTGATACTCAACCTGCAAAACCCATTTCTGACAAAAAGCTCCACAATGTTCCCAAATTGAAGTGAAACTTTGCTCTGAATCTTCCCCTTCATTCCAGATTTTGGCTGGTAATGACAACAGATCAACACCGCTTTGTCCTGCTGTGTTTGAGCGCTTTTATTTCTCTATCAGCAGCACAAACTCAGGCAGAAAACTTGCCCTCCTCCTCTCCTCTGCACCAGCCTCTTCCAGATAGTTTGTCATGAAGAAGCAAGGGGATGCATTTCCCCCTGGTTTGTGTCCATGCGTCTATCCTGCATCCAAGGAATGCGTTTGTTATGCAGAACTGCTTGTGCCACTCCCTTGGGAACAACATTTGGTTGGTAGATAAATCCTTACCTAGGCTGCTCCATGTCAGCTCCTTACACAAGTCGAGCATTAGTATTCTGCCCTACTGCTGGATGATTTATGTCACTAAGCAACACAGCATGAACTGCAATTTTTACAATCAAATATACAATTTACACTACATTTTCGGGCGCATATTTTAGCAAGCAAGCTTGGAATCGCTTGCAGGCAGCGCTCAAGTCACTGAGGAGTTTGGGAAGCTCCAGCTGGTCCCACAGCCTCTGTGTGAGGGTGAGTTAAAACTCACTTGGACTTAGTGAACATTTGAAGTCAATATGTGCACCAATCCCATACTGCAAAGAGGATGACTCCTTTCCCTGTGTTTTTCACCCCAAATCCTTCGCTTCTCATTTCCCTGCCTCAGTTTCCCCCTTACATCCCTGATGTGTATCTCTTAGGGATGCACTGGGAGAGGACCCCCTCAACACTGTTGCGCTGCCGACATCTCCTTGGGCTCAGGATTTCCTCTTGCAGCCCGTGGCAGCCGTACGATGGATCAACACTTACTGGGAACTGCAGCAATGAATTTTTCATATAAGCAAGGAAATCTGAGACCCATTTTGGTTGTTTTATTAAACATACAAGCAGGCATCCTTCAGGGAAGACATTGCAGGCAATTACGGAGCTGTGATTGGCATGGTGGATAACAGAGCTGTACAGATGTTAATACCTAATTTGCTGCAGAGCTTTGCCCCGGGGAGATCTAACTAGGAAAAGAGGCAATTTGTTGCAGTTCAAAACCTCAGGTGAAGTCCATCCCGGTGGAAAGGGGAGAAGAGTTTGGATAACTCAATTAAGGACCACATGTTTTAACTCTGAGGTGCAGGGAGGTCTCCAGACCCAGCACCGAAAGGCAGAAGTGATGGGTGAAGCCACCTGTATCCCAGTTTTCTTCTCAAAGGGATATGCAGTGACTTGGGTTCCAAACACAGGCTGCTGCTGCATGTGAATCGGTGGTAATTTTTCTGATTTCCAATTACAAAAGTTTAATTTTAATGTGAGGGAGGGATTACTGAGGCAGAAGATGAGAAAGTGCAATCTTGGCCACTAATTAAAATTAAATACTTCTCCTCCAAAAAACCTTTGCCTTTATGTAAAAAGCAAATGCTTCACTGTGTTCAGTGCAAATATTCCCACATGACAGCACCGCTATGTGGGGCAAGGGACTGCCACAGCCAGAAAAAGCTTTTTTTAAGCCAAAATGACTCAAGATCATGTTCACAGTATCCAGAAAACCCAAAAAAACCCACTGCCCAGAAGAAAACATGAGGTCAAAACCCAGAGCCACATGGAGGAGGAAATGTGGATTTGGTGCTATAGATATTCTTTTGAGTGACTTGGAGATGCAGAGGTTGGTGTATGAATTCTAAGAGCTGAAGGATTTGGGCCCTTTTCCCAAATTCCTGCATCCCTGGAAAGGTGGTGATGGTCAAGGAGGCAAGACCACGGTGGCTACACTGCCTGGTGAAAGCAAGAAGTGATAAGAGAGAAAAAAAGGAGAGGGAGCCAGCCCGAAGCCCTCAGCTAAAGCTACTCTTCTCCAGCTGGGAACATATAATGGTCCATATATCCATCTCCCTGTCTGTAGTGATGTAAAAATGGGCTCCTGACTGACTATAGGAGTGTACGACTACAGTCAGCAGCACTTCCAGGGACTACATGATGTACATTAATAGCAATTCATTGCCACTTTCCCCTTTTACTCCTGCAAGAAGTTCAGACCAGCATTTCCTACGGCTCATTTCCAGCTCTCCGGTTTTCGCTTTAATCAACTTCAGGTGGGAAAAGCCCCAAGCTGAAGCACTGATGGTTCTTGGGGTCTAAGTAATGTGAAAATTGGTAGGTTTTGCCTTAAATCCCTTGATCCTGGGGTCATACAAGAGTCCAGATTTTATTAAAAAGCAGGGTTGGTAGCTTCAGCAGGAGTAAGCTTGGAAATAGGAACCATAAAAGGGTTGGAGAGGTGGCGGTGAATAATAACCATCCTCCAAAGTACGTAGAGGTATGTAAGGACTTAAAACAGCTTCATGATTCAAGAAGCCAACCTGTGGATTGCTCCTGACATCTCCCAGGCAGCTCGAACTGTTGTTTATGCTACACACTCCAAGAAGTATGGGGAAAAGCAGGTTGGCACATGGGGCTGCCTGTGGGAACTCCTCAAGCATATACTATTTGTGGTGCTTTTTTAGTTTTAGTGGGGGTTTTCCCCCTTTTGGCAGAATTTAAGAGACTTGCACACCTCCTTGCATATATATCCATAGGGAATTGCTTCCTTTACTGGGCTGCTCCAGGGGCAGCTGTCCCTTGCACTGATTTTTACTCGCCTAGACTTACAAGAGCCATCAGCTCCCCTTCTCCATCTCCATTCCTGCTGGGGATGAAGCACAGCAAGCTGTCAGTCCCGTTGACAGCTGTCAATCTTGTCCATCACCAAAGAGATGCTCTTGGAGAATTAACTCTACCGGTAGTTATCGAAATCCCAACTCAAGCCCGGCTCGCTTGAGAGCACAAATGCAGATTGCCATCTCTGCATCACCCAGGAGTCTCGCACAATTTGTTTCCCATTATGGCTCTGCTGAAGTCTGAAGGCATCAGTGCGGACTGTTTCCATTGCCGGGTGCTGACATGGCATATTGAGGAGTAATGAGACTATTTTGGGATGTAGTTCCGGTAAACACTGCTAATGCCATTCCCCATCAGAGACAGGCTTGTCCCCAGCCAAATGGCCCATGCTTAGATCATGACTGATGGAAATCCTTCTGGTTTATATCTTTGTAATCCTACATGTATTTTTTTTATTCCTCTAGATATATTCTGATCTACCTGAGCCCCTTGGCTGAGGGCATCAAACCCAAAGCTGCTTGTGAGGGATCCCATGGGATCTGGATGATGAATAAGCGAAGAACTGCCATCCTCCTCCCTAACTCAGCATCTTCACCATGTGCTGTTTGCTACACATCAGCTCCTGGCTGTCACCAAAAGCTCATCTGAGTCAGGCTGGGGAGAAATTCCCTTTACATCCTCCCACATACACGGATATGGGACATGTCCTCCCAAAACTGCAAATAATCTGGGGCTCTGGCTGGTGTTTCCATCATGGCAGAGAGGGGACACAGCTGTGCCCCAAGGGATTTGCCACTGTGCTTTTGAAGCTTTATTGCTGAAAAGTAATATTTTTCCCTCTTTTCCCCCTTCCCCTCTCTAAATCAGAGCCTCTGGTAAGAGATTTATCAGCGTGCAGATCCACACTTTTATTTATTTACCTTGCTATCATTACCAAGCTGTCGGTCTCCTTTGTCTGCAAACCCAGTTACTCTGCCTTGAAAGCGATGCAGCTGTCAATCCAGAGGCTAGAAAATGCCCTTTGGTGGAGAAAAGCGGAGGAACAAAATAAACACCACCTTACTCAGCAGGTTTGGGCCCCAAATCCTCACCACTCCGCTGGCAATAACTAAAGAATAAATACAAATAAAGAAGGAACTTGTTTTATTCTTGGAGGCATGGAGAGCTGTGGGAGAAGGCTGGTATTGGTGGCTTAAAGTGCTGGAAGCTCAATTATTTTGTGAGGAATAATCTCAATCCTGAGGGATTTTGCTGTGGAGGAGATGGATATAACCTATACATGGTATTTTAGGAACCAGTGGTTAAATTAAGGTTCAAAAAGTCTGTATCCAGCTCCAATGGAAAGGCTGGTCCTTTGCCTTCATATCCTAATGGAAGCTTCAAATGAAGGGCACCATCTCCTCTCCATCCTCTTCCTACAGTCAGATGTGTGTGTGACCTGCTGGGGCTGTGACCAACTGGGTGTGAGCCTCAGCTCGTTGGGTATGTCCCAGTGACACTGGTTGTCTGTGGGTTTTATCTCTCCAAGGTGGAAGGAAAGTGCTGAGACCATGATATTTCACACAACCACTTTTTGAGCTTCATATGCTACCTGCCCACAGCCACCAGATGGCCAGGACACACTCCATCTGGGATGGGAAACTGGCTGACTTTGTGATTTCTTCCTCAACACACAGCAAGGGAATGGGGTTGACTCCTACCCTCTGCTCCAGAGTGCAAAAGCAAAGCATTCAAATACTGAAAGAAGAATTAATTGTCTCCTGCGCCCTGAGAAGCTGGAAAAAAGGAGATTTGGGTCTTTGCATCAAGACACCCACATCCTCAGCAAGCCTGTCTGTTACTGGTATGATCCAGAGTGGAGTCTTTAATAACTGGAGAGGACAAAAAGCCGGACTTGTTGTTAGAGGCGTGCAGAGAAAGGCTGATGCTGTATCAATTAAGATAAGAGCGCGATCGGTAGACAGCTCACAAAGCCAAGGAAATGCGTTAACCTCTCATTTCCTTGCTTCGGAGGCATATGATATGTACTGTAGTGCCTAACCAGATGTGACACACATTACATTATGGCTGCTAATGAATTACCCAATTTTAATCTATTTATGGGGTTTTTTTCCTTCCTGGACATTAGTAGATCTTAAGAGCTACTTGGAAGTGGAATAAAATCTCTGCTGAGGGTTTCTCCCTGCTCAAATCTCCTGTGGTGATTAACCATTCAGTGACAGCAAGTGTGGCTTTGTCACCACTATCACCTTAAACTGGCTCCAGAAACTCACTTCACCCCCATTTTAGAACAGCATCCCAATGCTTTTATGATGGAGCTCTGGAAACCAATTTACTGGGGACTTGGTGGTAGAGACTTGCCCTATTCGTCCCTACAGCTACTCAAGGTTGCTGTTGTGTCACGCATCCTTCTCCTTACAGGGGAAAGCAAAGGTGCTGACTGAACTCTGTTTTAACAATAAAGAAGTCTTGCTTAAAATGCGGAATGCACTTGCCAGGATGGTTTTCTCCCCAGTAACCCATTTGGAGCTGATAGCATTGCTGTGAGCTCAGCTTGTTCAAACACAAAATGGAACCTTTCAAAATCAAATCAGAAATAAAGCCCTGTACCAATTTAAGCCCAAGACCTTCCCGATGCTGCTGTGGTCTCTGATGCAGTAAGGAGAAAGGATAGTCCACCTGTTAAACGCTTATCTGTCCAGGAGTCCTCAGCTACGAGCAGTGCAAGGAATTTCAATTATTCATGCAGTTATTACACAGGACAAAATATCTCACCCGTGCAGCATGCTCTCTCTTTGTAGCCTGGAATTTAATTGGGAAAAGACAGATTTAGGGGCTGTCGTGCATGTTTGCGAGCACACCAGGTGGTGCACATGAGTGCATCAGTGTGACGGCATGATCCGGGAGCAGGCTGAAGGGCTTGAGGCTATTCTGGCCCAACACTGTTCTAAATTCTCCCTGGAGTTAAAAACCTGACCCAAAATGAGCTGAGAAAGTTTAATGCGTAATTGAAATTAAATTTCTATTTCCTCTTTGGATTATCTTACAAAATTTTAATTTCACAGGAAAGTCATTACTTCATTTGTTTTGCTAATCCTTCAGATCTGCTCTGTACGGAGGATGATCGGGAACATTATTAGAGTCCCTAATAAGATATCTTTTTCTCCTCAAGGCCGCTCAGTAAGGTCTGAACAAACAACGTGAAGCTGTTTGTTCAGCTGTGATTTGGATGCACTGGTCTGGAAGGCATCCTGGACTCAGCTCTTTGTGTTTCATCCTCTCTTGCTACTCACCCCAGCAGGTTTCTTGTGCTACATTCTCAGCTGACATGTTTGGGCACTAAGAGAGTTATGAACCCCCAAAATACATCCATGAAAATCAGTTATTTGAGCCAATAAGCCAGTTGCCCAAGAGGAGAAGCAATAGGGTGGAAGAGGAGAGGGGGAGAATGGTTGTTGCTAAAGCAAAACTACAAAGGAGATGGTTTGATGGAGTCTTTCAGAGATGCTCCTGAAAGCTGCCTCCATCCTGGAAGCAAATAAAGATCTGTTACAGGCTTGGCTGTGTCTTGCATCTCCCACCATCTCCCGAACGACCATGGAGGAGTAGAAAACTTTGTCTTTATTCCAGGGCCAGATAGGAAAGTGCTCCCTTTTGGTGCCATGGGCATCTCCATCACGATGGGAAGGGTAGAAGGGACATCTCCATCCACCCAGCTCCCCCATGCTCCTCCATTTCTCCTCCCACTTTCTTTGGGGGCTTGGAATGTACGAATTTCCAGCTTTAAATGGAAGAAGAGGGCTGCTTCCCATAAGCAACGGGAAAGACATTGCCAAACCCATAAGGTAGGTGAAAGCTCAGGCAGAGCCTGCAGAGATACAGAACCATTTCTACCCTTGGACAGTGAGTGTAGGGTCTGCTGGGGGTTGTGTGGGACCACGGCTCCCACTAGTGGCTTGTCCTAAGAGCAATCGTTTGCCAGGTGGCCTAGCTGCATCCCTGAATTTTGGGGATTGCAAGCCCGCCCTCCACTGCCCCAGGATGCACAGGGCTGCTGTACACAGCTGCATCCCTGGAACAGCACAGCACAAGTTTGCAAACTGGTCCCAAGAAAAGCCACTTCTGAGATTAGTTTACAATCTAAGCGATGTCTGAAGCCATGAGAGCAAGATATGACCCTCACCTTGCAGAGATACCACTTACCTGCCTGGGAAAGAGGGACCTGACTAATAAATAATGGGTTAAATGATGTCCTGGAAATGATGGGTTTGCAGATACTCTGGCAATATAAAGTGCAATGTTTGCCGAGTTACTGTCTCAGATGGCTCTGTTTCCAAAGGTGTTAATAAAACGAGCTGTGAGGGAGACCTGAGGAGCTTTGACTCCCCCTTAAAGGTTAAGCTGGCAGCTGGTTATAAGAGGAATAAGCAGAAAACTGGCAGCATTTCATTGATCAGCTTCAAAATAGTTGCTTCTACTCCATACTGTACATCTTAGATCGTTTAGCCTACAAAATCCACCCAAATCCATCACTTCTTAGGTAATTACTGCTCCATTATGCTGAGTTTACAGTGATCTATTTGCAATCATGAAATGAATTATCCCTTACAAGAGGGAAAAAAAAAAGTTTGGGGGAGTGGGGAGAGAAGTGAATAAAGACCAGAGAATAAAATCGATTCATGACTCCATTAACACACAGCCACAAGCCTCCTCGCCACAGTCCATCTAGGGTACATCGTACCTAGGTGGTACAGCTCATGGGCAGAGAAACAAAAGGACTATTAGAGAAGAGAATTAAAATCACCTTTTTAAGTGAAAGCTCTTGAGATGACCTCCTGCACAGATTTAATACAGTGCATATTGAGTGCCAATGCAATAATTGATTATTAAATCACTATAAATACACGTACATACAAAGCTGCAGTCCAATTTCCCCCCTGCAATAAATATTTCTCTTGGCGTTTATTTAATACACGCCTGCCCACGTGAATTTAAATGATGTATCTTCCTTGATGCAAAACAGAGCCTCAGCAACACAGCCATCCATCAGACACTAAGTTGCTGCTAATGACATTCCCTTGGGGGAAATTGAAGGCAAATAGTTATGAATTTAGTGAAAGGAAGCCTCAATCTTCTCTTTTTGAAAGAGCAGAGGTGATAAGAAGTGCAAGGAGAAGGCACAGAGCAGGCCAAGGATGGAGGGAACCAGGAAAACAGTCTTGATGTGTTTGGGGTTGAAACGCATTCCAAAAGCAGGGTTTCCATGTTGTCCTTTAGTTTTCCAGGCCAATCGATTGCAAAGTCATTGTGGTTCCCCTTCCCTTGCTCTCTCTGGATGGGGGGATTTGGGGAGCTAGAGCAGGGAAGGGAAGGGCAGCCCATGCAGAGCCCAACAAGCCACAGGAGATGAGCAAATAGCCTCCAAATGGCCCAAGCTAAATCACAACTGCTAAATGGTTCACTTGAGCTCCAAAGTGCCAAGATTGCAAGCAAAAGAGAGCAGCCAGGAGGAGAAAAAGGCTCAAAGGACAATGGGAATAATAAGAAATGCAAATAGTAATAAAATCCCTTTCCTCTTTAAAGTCCTCCCTAAGAGTTTTAATGAACAAAGGCACTGGGATATGGTTTTAAAACACTATTTTCATGCATCTTGGCTTTCCAAATGGATTAACACCATTATGGTTTTGACATGAAGCTGAAGGGGTGTATTTGCACGGCCAGGGTGAGCAGACAGACAACAGCTCCTGAGATCTTTCCTACCTCTCATTCATGTGCTTCTGCATCAGGTTTAATGCCTTTATCTCCCTTCTTTCGCTGAGATAAAAATTTAACGATGACAAAATAAGCCCTGAATGAGGATATTTTCAAGGCTGTTTGAAGGTCTCTAATGAGAACAGGAAATGATGCATAATTAAACATACAGCGAATACGCGGCGAGCTGCTGGGCAGGGGAGGGAGGAGGGTCACCATCAGCCAAGCCTCAAGCCATACCCTGCCCATGCCACCCAGCTGGCTGCTTTCCACTCCCCCACATTCACTGGCCCTAAAAGAGGAGTGAATTTTGCATTTTCAAAGAGGGAAACTGAGTTACACAGAACTGATTGGGTCACTGATGTCCATCAGGCCCTTTGGAAACTTAGCCAAGGAGTTTCATGCTTTGAAAACACCCTTTTTGGTTGCAATGAAGCAAAAGAAGATCACCCCCCAGCATCATGAGGATGCAGCCTGGGGGTGTTAGGGATATTTCACCTTCTTCTCTCTCCCTTTATGAACATCTCCCACTGAGGAACAGCAAATGCTATTTGTGAAAGATCAACAGCATTCCACGATTACAGAGCGATAGCTCCAAAGTAGAGATGGTGCTTTATTGGGATCCTTTTTCCCCTTCTTTTAAAGGTATTTCTCAGGATTATCTCACCTCCATCCCAGCTGCTGGGGTTCAGCACCCACGCATGGAGTAAATCACAGCTCTGGTGTCACTTTCTGAAAGGATAATAGATTTCACTCTCGGGATATATATTCCTTTTCGCTCTCATTTGACAGACAAATCGCATCATCCCAGGATTTTCCCCGCAAACTTTAGAGCAGATAACATGCCCCCAGGGATTTATTTCACTATCAAACCGTTTTATTTTGGGGAGGGATGCAGAATTTTGGGTCCGCCTGCTGCTTCTTTGTTAAAGGGCTGAGATTCATCACAGGGATTTGCATTCCCTACATCGACCAATTTTAGTTATATATTCAACAAAGATGGGGCTGTGATGGGGACAGAGCTGTGATGGGAGAGCACGTGTCTCCTCACTGCAGACTGTAAATGAAGCTGGAGATGACTTTTCCCCTCAGATGGTCCATTGAAAGCCAGTGGCATTAGTGTTCTCCCAGGAGAGGACCCCATTGTGTCTGCAGCTGCAGTTTTCCCCTCTGAAAACCCAGAAATGAAGCAATTTAGGATTGTCTCATGAAAAGGTCTGTGCAAAAGAAAGGGTTTCTGGAATATTAAGTAAAATCATGACATGCCAGTCGGCATAAATTGGCTTGGCTGTGCTTGGCTGCCCCTGCTCCTGGCAGCCTCTCTGTAGCTGAACATCTCTGTTTTCACCTAAATATAAGGATGCTTTGGAGACAACACCATTTGCTGTGCTATAGAGAGCAGGATGCTTTCCATTGGTGGAAAAGCAAAACACTGTAATGGCTCTGAGATTACAGACCTTAATAACTTCAGGCTCACAACAGCTCTGTGAGAAACAGGAGCTATAATTGTCCCCATTCTAAGGTAGAAGAAGAATGGATACACATGCATTAGATGACTGGCTAAGTAAAGTCTTACCAGGAACTGTAGTAGGCTCTCCATTACTTGATGCCTTCATATCAAGACTGGATCTCTTTCTATCAATCATACTCTGGTTCTACCAGGAAGAAGTGGCTGGGGAAAAAAGGCTCTTTTCCTTTCTACCTCCTTCCCTTTCTTCAGAAATGGGGGGGATTTCCACTGAAAAATAGGAGTTCACTTTTCTCAAACAGCTGCAGCCAGATGTTATAATATTGGTCCCAATCTTCTCAGGGATGTATCCAGGGAAGAAGAGATGCCCAGAATTGCAGATACTGGCTCCAAACCCTCCAACAGACTAAAGACATTGTGAGAATAACCTTGAGATGTTGCAGGCACCTTTGGCTTGGCGGAAAACCAATAGGATCTGCTCAGATCTTCAGGCATGCATTGGCTTCCTCCAAACATTTGGGGAAAGAGGCAGATCTGTCCTTATATCCCCAATGTGCCTCTTCCCGGCTGTCCTGAGCATTGCTGAACACCTATTCTCCCTAACCAAACCCAAAAGATCGAGAGAAAAGGAGTTTGGGGGTTTGGTGGTTTAAATGTAGGTGTTTCTGGAGGAGAATGTAGCTTGGAAGTTCATTTGCGATGGAAATACCACTATATTCGTGCACTGCTAGAAATACCTGCTCCATCCACATGACATACAGATCAGTTTGCACCTTCTGCCTCTTTGTTGAGCAACCTTAGGCACTGTATGTGGCAGGGGAAAAAGGGGAACATACTAGAAGTCCCACTGGGAGAACCAGATGTCTTCTCTGCCCATATCCATCAGGAAAGAAATTATCTCCCTGTTTTATTTCCCCCTGGAAAAAGGTCTCCCTTGCACACATGGATATCTCAGATCACAGGATGAGAGGGAGCAGGACCAGCAAAATGCAGCATGAAGAAAAACAAGTCATTCCTTTCCCAAATCGTTTAACATGGAGGAGGGAGGCTGGGAGAAATTATAGTCGGGCACATAAATCACAGCATTAATTACGTATTCAGCCAATGTTGCCAAGGTTTTCTGTTTGCAAATTGCCTGCAAACAGATTGAAAAAGTCCCCACCATATTCCTCGTTTGAAATTTCCTGCAAATTTCTTCACGGTCCGAGGATCAATTCGAGTCAAAAATGTGATTATGGAATCTACAATTCACAGTCGCACAATTCCCGCTGACCGAGCCTTGGCCTTTTGATGTTTCTGCACCATAAATATGAAACGAAGAAGTCAGAAAGTCACAGTTTTAAGGCTGGGGGGAAATAAAATCATGTAGCTTGACTTCCAAGAGGTTTTCCTCTGGTGAGTGCTGCTCTGAGTCTAATAAACTATCCCAAACAAAACAACTTTTAGGAAAACTCAGTACCTTGATTGAGCACCTTGAAGTAGTGAAGGCTTCACCACCTCCTTCAGTTAGCAGAGCCAGGGCTTAATTACCCTTGCTGTTTAATTTGTATCATCTGAACACTTCTAATTTACATTCAGCTCTTGTCATGCCTTTGCTAAAGATCCCTTGGCTCTCCGAAGCTTCTCCCAGTGCGGCTGTGGATAGACCAACATTTATCACTGCTGCCTTGTCCACCATTTCAAGTGCAGCAAAGTTGAGACCCTTCATTTGCAATTTGGGTTCCAAACCAAGCCAGGCTTGAATTCGAAGCAATGGGGCATGTCTGCTAAAACCCAAGTGGCCCAACACAAACCAGGAAATTTGCAATAGAGGAGAGGTTTCGGAACGCTTCTGGCAGGGAAGATTTGAAGGAAAAGTGTGTTTTCAGGGAGAATTCTCGCTAGCGAAGCTCAACTGGCTCTGTTCAAGGTGAGTGAACACAAAAGGGTCAAGCTCAAGCTGTCTCTTGAATTAGAATAAATTATCCTCTTTCGTATGCCTCCTTAATGGGTCTTCTCTGCCGTGATCCAGACCAAATGCCTCAGTCTGACCACATGCAGCTAGGAGGTGAGCTGAGACTTCTCCTAATGATCAGCTTATTACATCTATGAATTATGCACACAGCCAGTTTATGCAAAACAAGCCTGTTATTATTATTAAAACCCCGACAACAGCTAAGCAGCTGGTGTCTCGCTGTCTATCATGCCTTGACTCCTGTTTAACATGCTGACCAATATTGCCTCCTTGCTACTTTTTGCTCTTCCATCTGTCTGCATATATCCATTTATTGGTGGGGGTTTTTTTGTCTCAGGCACCTTTTGTAATGAGCTTGTCCGAAATCTTGCAGAACATGATCATGTCCCACAACAGGGGCTACCAATAGGGGAAAAAAAATATGCATTAAAACCTCTCATAGCCTTTGGATTTAAGACAAAGATCTTTGCTGAGATCACAGTGCAGAAGCGCTGGGCACTGCACAGACTTGTATATCCGGTCCTTATGCTGATGAATTTGCAGTCCAAATTCTTCTAAGTTATGTCATGCAGCCTTTGCATCTTGCTAAGCACACTGAAAGTTCATATTGTTCCTCCACTGTGCTCTTCCAGCTCTTCGCATGAGGCCCAAACCTTGCAGGAACTTCTTTATCTTGGTGTTTTCCAAATATTATTAAATATGAATATTCAAGGAAATTTGTTTTCCGCTGTTTGCTTGGCTCCACTTAGTGTGTACTCAGCGTTTGATGACAGCAGAGAGTGTGCAAGGCAGGGAGAGAGGAAAAGAAGGCAAACACATCTGGTCCTTTGAGGAACTTGTTTGGTTGAAGCTTGGAGCTTCTTCCTCCCAACTACTTACAGGGTTGCATACGAGGAGCCCATGGAGGAACCTATGGATGGACCATACATGAGGGGCCTCTGACACTTTGGTAACCATGTGTTTCATTTATCTGTCACCTCTGTTTACTCTCATTTGTATACTTAACTAATTTGACTTGACACAATAAGGGCATGACCATGAGAAGCAAAAGACATTCCTTAAATATTTTATATAATGCTTAAAAAAAAGGCATGAGAGAGCAAAGTACTGGATCCTTCATCCTGCTCATTTTTATTAGGAAGAAAGGAGTTTGGGGGAAAATAGCCATCATTATATCAGATTATGCATGAATGCATAATAAAACTCGTAAAGATATGTGAAATACCAGTGCATTCACTAATGGGAATCGATTCAGAATTTTATTCATTTTTAACAAGATTTAATGACGTTTCCTTGCATGTTTCTCCCCGTGGTTCATTATTCCATTAAGTGCCATTTAATCTGGGTGATGTGTGTAGAAGATAACAGCTTGCGATGGGTTTTGTTTAACAAACTCCTCACTGGCTCTCCTGCAGGCTGAGGAGAAGCGACAGGTCCCAGCCTGGCACGGTGGCCACCAAGGCTGCCTTCACTGGAGTCGCATGAAAGATAGATGGAATCAGCTGGGAGTCAACTGGTTTTGGCAGACGCGCTCCTCGCTGATGGATTTGGAGTGGGATTAACAATTTAAAGCACAGCCCCTGCATTTAGCATCTCCAGCTCTCATTAGCAGCATGCACTCAGGAAACAGCTGCTAAAAATCTAGCTTTAAAATCCATGGCAGTCTGGATTAAAAGATGTCATAGAATCACAGCATCTCAGACCGGTTTGGGTTGGAAGGAATCTTAAAGCTCATCCAGTTCCAACACCCTGCCACGGGCAGGGACACCTTTCACTAAAGCAGGTTGCTCCAAGCCCCTGTGTCCAACCTGGCCTTGAACACTGCCAGAGATGGGGCAGCCACAGCTTCTCTGGGCACCCTGTGCCAGCGCCTCAGCACCCTCACAGGGAAGAACTTCTGCCTAAGAGCTCTCTCAATCTACTTTATTTTCCATTTTCCCATTGTATTTTGGGTTGTTCCTCTATTTTGCTCCTTGGGGTACTTTGCAACCCATGTTGCGGGTTACTATGACTCCTGGTCTTCTCCCAGTGCCCTTCATCAAGAGCTATCTGCAGCCACCACCATCCAGCTGCTGGGTTAGGTTTGGCCTCACATCATACCGTTCACCGTCTAATAAAGTTTAATCCTCAAAGGAGTTCAGCTTGTTCCGAAACAACTTGCTTTTCCGGTTAAGATCTTTCCTTTGTCTCCCAGACTGAATTTAGCTGTTGTTTAATGAAGGCCTTTAACTTCAACCATGATTTCCTCCCCTTGTGTTTTCCTCTCTGACATATTTATAGAGAGAAGCCAGGTCCCCTCGCAGTCTTTGCTTAGGTAGGCTGAAGGAACCCAGCTCTGTTCCTTCTTTCTCTCGAGATTGCTCTCCCTTTTCAAGGACAATGAAGTTGCTCTTTTTAGCAGCTGTTTCAGGTTCAGTTCAGCCTTTTTCAGTAGCAGTTATTAAAAGTGTACAGTGAGTTGCAGAGGCAATCCCACCCGGCTCTAGCTCTCTAACAAGCATACCTCTTCACCTTGGCTAGAAATATCGCTCTTTCTGGGTATGCCTGGAAGAAAATACTTCAAGCACTTGAGGGCAGCGAGTGGATTTTCTGGTTTTCTCTGGCCATACCATACCATGGCTGTACCCAAGGGGTGCTGGCCTATGAGGAAGATCCATACCTCACCTGGCATTTAGGATGAGCAGATACCAGGGCGCAAGCTGTCTCCTTAGTTCTTCTTTAAGCTGTGCTTAATTTGCCCACTTCACCTCCCATTATAACCCCCCCCCAACCATAGACGTTGCGCAAACCTGCCCAGAAATCTGCTACTGGGGCTGCCAGTTCCCAGCCAGAATAAAACTAGAAGGGACGGGGCTGCCTGTTGTGTGTCTGGTACAAACTCATCAGAATGCAGGCCATTTAAATGCAAAAGTTAATTGGAAATGCTGAATGACTGTAGCCATGGGGGTGCTAGAAAACCTGCCATCAAACTGCTTTAGGTGAGTTGACCCTGGCCACTCAGTCCTGTGGCACAGCCAGCAGTCGACTGTGGTCCAGAGGACCTCATTAGGCTGTGTGCCACCATCACCCATGCACTGAAACCTCAAAGCAATATTTAAAGGCACTTTTTCCCTGTGGAGATTCCTGGCTTCGTGTTATGCTGCAGTTGGTGACACACATCTGCAACCTCAGCTCACCCTAACCGAAAAGGACCTGACGCATCCCCACACTGGCAGGTGCTTGCTTTGCATTGCAGTGAGCCACTAGAATAAGAGGAAAATCAATATAACACAAAATAAGGGCCTTAAAAATATTGAAACAGCCTTTAAAAGAGAAAAGTGAGCCATGATTCACTTTATTTTAAAGGCTTTGCCCACACCCCCTCTGTCTAACCTGCTGGCACACACGAGCCAGAGAGCAGCGCTGGATCCTGTCCAGTAATTACAGTGATCAAGAGAATTGAAATGTTTTGCAAAGCTTGCTTGGCTTTTATAGGTGAGCTGCAGAACAAGACAACTTGGAAGTCTCCTTGCCTTTAACAGAGATGCCATTTCATTATTCAAATGAGCAGGTACCATATAGCAGTGATTACACAGCTGGTATCTGCCTTTCTTTGCTTCTTGAACTCTTCAGGGGATTTTGCTGTCTGATACCAAGGGAAAACAGGAATAACAGGGCAGGTGATTGCTCCTCAGGTGAACTATGCTTGGTGCATGCAATGTCGCCCTCCCAAATGCTTTCATGCTATAGGTATTCAGGCTGCACTAAGAGCTGGATCTCCTTCCAGAGCTCCCAAAAATGCCTTGCAGGATGTTAGTAGCACTAAGCAGATGGAGAAACTGAGGCAGGGAGGGGTGAAGCATATTTGGAGCTGACCTGACCAAAATACTGAATAAGGGAGAGTCAGATACATCAGTCTGGGCTGGCAAGATCTGTCTGCAAGGACCAGAGGGATGGTACCAGCATTGAGGATTCATGTCTCCGTGCCTGCCCTCTCCTCTATTGAGCAGCATCACGACAGGAACAAGAATAAAGGAATAGAAAAAAGAAAAAGAAATGTTATTTAGAGGAAAAAACATTAAAAGAGAATCACTTCTTCTCCTTAAGTAACGACAGCGGAGTCTGAATCCTGCTCATCATTTCAAACTGCTGACTCATTTACCACTTGAAATGAATTGAGGGCTGTTAAAGGTTTTATAGAAGATTTCATTAAATATGTATTGAGCCAGCTTAAGATGGAAATTGTTATAAAAGCTGGCATCAGCTCAAAAAGCCAAATGTTTCAGTTTATTACAGAGATATTTTACTCCTGCCTCTGGCCTGCGCCCCATTTTGGCCACTGAAATGCCAGAATAAAGCCGCGTGGGAAGCCACAGCTCCTGCTGTGCACCCAGCAGGCCTTTTGCCCTGGATTTTGTGGGTCCAAACTGAAAGGCTGATGCCCAACATATTGCCCAGGATTGGGAGTAGAGATGGAATTGAGCACCTTTGTGTTGCTCCAGCAGGAATGAAGAGAGCCAAGCTGTAAGGGTGATCTTTGAGGTGGCATTTAAACCATATTTCAGCCTTTAAACCCCCTACTCAGTGTTACATATTACATCAGCTCTGAGCATCACCCATACACTTATGGATGGGTTGGGGCACACAGCAGTGCCCATCTCTCAGTTTTGGCTTCTGCTTTACAGACCTTTGGCTGGAACAGCAGGGACCTAACCTACAGATGCCTTCACCCTTTGCTGGACCCGACCCGCGCTGGCTTCTCGCTGCTCTTCAGCTAAAGGCAGCTGAATGGGTGGTGTGTGAATGAGCTGGTTTGTCAAGATGAGGGCAACATTAATGTTCCCCCAGGCTAAGCACAGATGTGTTTTCACTATAACATGATCTCAACAATTAAAACAACTGTACCTGCATTTATCATATTGATGGGATGAAACATGCTTGGTTGCACCAAGGCATTTTGCGAGTGCATTATTCATTGGGTCTAATACATCACAAAACTATTTTCATCTCGCTTTATAAATGTACATGGCAAGAGAGGGGCTGTTGGAAGATGAGGAGAAATGCCTGTCGTGGCATTCCTAACACAACCAGCAGCCTGCATGCCAGCAATACGGTGTCTATCCATCTGTTGCTGATGGAGAGGCCATGGCAATCATCAGATCCAGAATGTTTTATTGAATTCCAAAGTGAGAAGTTTAGGAAGATGGAAATCTTCTGGCCCCATAGTCCCTTATTAGCACAAAGCCTTAAACTTGAGCCATACGCAAACCACTGTGCATCACCTCGCCTCAAAAGTTATGGGACACTTGTCCCAGAGCTATAGGCAAAGTGACTGTTTAATGATGAGGGTGAAGATACCTCTGACAGATCCCCAGAGTCTCTTTAGTGCCTGAGCCTTGAAATTCTGCACTTGGAAATGCATCAAGGAGGTGATGTACTGATTTCCTTCCAGCATCTGCTTGCTTATTTCTTAAAAACCCCAGGGAGAATGGGAACAAAAAACTAACCACATGGAGAGGTGAGAAAGAAGCTGGGAGAGGATTCCCTGCTGGAAAAAAACCAGGCAATGTCACATCAAGGCAGCAGGCAGGTGTGACAGCCTCCTGTTTAAGGAGAAGGTGTTGTGATAAGTAGGTGCCAGCCGAGGCCCGGGGCAATGCACCTAACCCATATGTTTCGTGCTGCATGTCTGCAGAGGGCTGATCTCTCCCAGGCTGGCCTTACACACCTCTCTTCCATGTCCCACCTCCTGCCTAAGACCCAATTAATGACGCTCCAGCTCTTTAATTCTCAACCTGTGTCCCTATTTTTGGCTGGTGACAAGCAAACTGGTTGCACTCACCAACAACAATTGCAAAGCCAGCGCTGGCTCTAAATGAACCCATTGCCCCTAAAAATGAACCAAACTAGGCAGAACTACTTCAGAAAGGGGGAGAGGGTGCAAGCTCCCCCCATATATTCTCCCTGCAGGCAATGACCCATGCTGTGCGGCTGGGTTCGTTACCGACAGCACCTGATAAGGATTGTTGCTGCTGCTTTGCTTGGATTGAAACAGTTGTTTTTAAAAAGATGAAGAAAATAGGTTGCTTCCCCTTTGCTGAACCTGATTGCTTTACCGAGGAAAGAGGCAAGCTGAGCTGTTTGAGTTTCCATTTATTGGATTCTTTTGATTTTCCTTGGACATCTACCTGGAACATTAAATGTACTTTCTCCTCTCCCTATAGTCCAGTTAATGCAACAAAATGCGAGAAACCTTCAGCTTCTATTATAGGAGAAAAAATGTTCAGCTTGTGATAAGAAAAGAAAAGGCATCTTTTCCCAGAAAGGTGCAAGAATTTACAAGCAAAGATCCCACAAAACATAGCTGCAGCTCCCTGGTTAAGGAAAGCAGGGTTTCAGGGTAGTTGCTGGGCTTTTTGGGGAGTGAAATGCTCAAATGTCAGTGACTTGGGCTAAAGAAAAGGATAATTTTGGCTTCTCTTTTTGCTTTCCTCATTCATAAAGTAAGAACAAGAATGGAGATGAGATTTGAACACTCAAAGTGTTCAAGGCCAGGTGGGACGAGGCTTGGTGCAACCTGCTCTAACGGAAGGTGTCCCTGCCCATGGCAGGGGTTTGGAACTGGATGAGCGTTAAGGTCCCTTCCAACCCAAACCAGCCTGGGATTCTATGATTCCGTGATTTGTTGCTGTCTGATTGCTATCCCTTCAATGGTGACCAAAGCATTTGCCAGGTGACACCCATAAGTCGTCTCCATATGTGCTCCTTTCTGAACTTCTAGGATGGACATGGGGCCAGCCTATTCAAGGAAAGGTCTGAGGGTCTAATTTTAAAGCGATTTCTAAGGAAAGGTCTCTACACAGCATCAAAAATACGAGTGACTAAGAAATTCCTTTAAAGCACAAGTACTGAATCGAGCATGTGTGATCTAGTAACAGATGTCTTCATCATGAACGACATTAGGCCTTTCTCCTGCCATTTCAGGAGGGAGTGGAAAGCACCATGGCAGCAGTCAGTTCCTGGGATCTAACAAAATGTGGCACTAAAAAGCGCTTGCCTTGATATCTCCCCATTTCATCTGATTAATGCCCAGACGGCAGCAGCCTGCTCTGCCCCCAGCTTCAGAGATGGCTCATTACAGATGCTGGAGCCCAGTGTGGCCAGGGCTGTAGCCGACCCCTTCTGCCCTCTGGCAATGCTCACGCAGGGAACACACTGCCAAGGGGAGAAAAAGCCTGGCAAGGACCCAGAGAGGCCATAACATTTCTGATCCGACTCATTCTTCCTTTGCAGCCTCATCTTTCGTTGCAGTTCATACTCAAGCCCAGCAGCTTTCCTTGAAAATGGGCAGGGAAAGAAGGAAAATTCCCTCAGAAGAGGGAAAATTTAGACAGAAAGCACTATTTTTTAGCTCCATTGTGCACAAGTCCAAACGACATGAAGGGCTCAGATGTAAAAGCAAGTTTCAGCAGATTGTGGTACCCCCTGTCAGCCAATCTGGCTAAGCTGCTTTTAGCTCAGCCTTAATTTCTAGGAAACCAGGCTTGTTATTTTCTGTATTGTTCTTGCTTCTCTTTAAAGCTGTCCTCTCTCATTGATGAAGAAGAATAAGCCAACCTATTCTTCCTTTTCTTTTTTTCTTAGATCCTGGTCTTTATTTATAGCCACAGCCTGGAGCAGGAATGAGCAATCTCATGCTCGGGGCTGTCCCCGCTCACTTCCCTTAACCTCATCCCACATGGGTCAGCTTACAAAGCTTTTCTCATGGCAGCAGCTCTTCTCTGGAGCCCTTCCAGTCTCCCAAGAGACAATTTCTTTTCATTTTGTGGCAAATCAGCTTTGGTTTTACAAAACCAAGCAAACCCAGCCAGCTAGAGGCAAACGAGAGGGCGAATCCTTCTTGTTTGCTCCAGTGCTTGGAGGTTTCTCTGCATCCCACTGGGTCACTTGGAAATACCCATAATGAAGATTAAATGCCTACAAAGTTTTAGCAATGACTTATAATTTCCTTCAGGACACATTAGGAAGAGAATACCAGCACAGCTCGGCTTCGATGAGGAAATGGTTACCTGCAGAAGCCATGGATTCTCCATCTAAGAATTGTTTAGATAAGCAGCTGTCAGTAGTAGTTTAGGTGGATTTGACGGCTTGGGGACAAGAGCTCAGACTATGAGGCATTCACATCTTCCTGCCAGCTTGTAGAGTTTACCCAAGGGGCTACCCAAGAAGTGGGGTCCAATGTACACTCATACAAATAAAAGCAGAAAAGCAGCTACTCCTTTAAAAATACATGGTGAACATCCAGGTTGAGAATCATGTTGAGTTACAAGAAGATCATGCACAAGGTCTTGACATTTTGGGGTGTTAAGAAGGATATGTCATGATGTCGCATTTAGAGAAGTCCTGCCCATGGCTGCCAGGACTTGCTGGGGATAGAAGGCTGCTGGATAAAAAGCAGCAAGTAAATGAAGTGTATGGGAATTAATCTGAGAAAATCCAGTTTGTGGCTTATTAGGCAATTGATATGCAAAAGCAAGAGGCTGTTTTTTAAAATGCATTTAGCCCTGCGAGTAGATTTTTGATTTATTTCCTTGAAGGTGCCAAAACGTGAAACTGAGAAAACTCCACAAATATTCCCTAATAACTTGCCAAAGTAGCTTCACTTTGGCCAGGAGCCCCCAAGGGCAACACCATCCTCTGGTCCATTGTTCCTGGCAGGCTGCTAAAATGCCAGAGATGGCAATTAATGCCAATTGCCTCCTTTACTTCCTAAGGGACTCTGACTTGGATTGATCCACGGGCTCAATTTTGTTGCTGGGGCTAGTATGTCTCATTTTAAGACATAAATCTCTCCCTTAGTTATCAATGCAAAGATTTGTACGGTTAATAGGTACTGGCAGTATCTGTAATTCCACATGCTCAGGCCGGGCGGCTATCTCAGGGCTAGTGAACAGCCTCCTCTAGGAGAAAAAACCCTTATTTGATTAGAAAACGCAAGACCAACAACATTTTTCTAGTTTACTGCAAGGATGAATTGAAGTCTTGGCCCTATTAAGCTGATAACAAAACCGGCTTCCACACGGCCAGGGTTTGCATTGAAATGTCTGCAGAAAGAGCCCATGATGATTTGGGATCTTGGCTTTTTACAGAGGGAAAAGCCAAGACCTCCAGGGATGAGCAAACTCAGCCCATGGAGAATAAATAGTCTCAGACCTGCAAAATTCTCCCTGGTCCAAATGAAAGGAGGCTTGAATGTTGTGTTTGCAATTGACCTCCATGCTGTTACAGGAGAGAGTTTTCATGTTCAGGTCTCCTTGCACATCTCAAATCCTTTCCCCGGCAGCATCCAGCCCCTCCAATGAGCGAACGCAGCTCCAATGATCTTCCCCAACACTACCCCCAAAATCCGGCTCCATCACGTCGGCAGCATGGGGAGGCAGAAGCCAGCTTGCCAACTCCTTCTGCTTTCAAGAGCACTTGGAAACCGCTGCGGCTCGGGGAAGAAAGCTCATTTGGCAGGTGCAGGCAGACAACAAAACAACTGCTGTCCATCTGCTCCTTTGCTCGGGCTTGTATTTCTAACCGTGCCTTCAGGACACAGGCGATGCTCAGAGCCCCTCGAGCCACGGATAATTTAAACAAAAGTTGTCGCCTATGTGGTTTCCTTCACTGGTCCATCAGGGATCTTGCAGGGTTTTCCCCCTTGGGTCTGCATGTGACAGTGTGCAGGATGTCCGTCTGTCTGCAGTCTTCCCAACTAATTTGGAAACAGATTTGGGCATTTTCAAACAAGATCCAGTGATGGCCTCGAAGGTCCTTCATGTATTGTGGCAGATCCTCTGCCTGTAATGCTGTCGTGGGAATCCCACTCACATGAATATCATTAGGGAGCAGAAAACAGATGTGCCCTTGGGGGCCACATCTCCAAATTTCTGATCCAAAATGTTGCATTTCATAGCAGCCAACTGAAGGGAGTGAAATCCAATGGGAAAACATCTCGGGTCTGGTTTTCTCAATGCTGCAAAGCATGGCTAGTGGCAGGGATGTCCCAGCAAGAACTGAATGGGTCACGAGACCTCTTCTTAATTCCCTCCCTGACAAACTGATGATGAGGTGGATGATGGTCAGTGAATACGAATCTTCTGCACTGCCTACAGAGGTAATTTAAGCCGTTATGAATACGAACCATCTTCCTTTTTTACACTGAGAGAGGCTAAAATACACATCCATTAGAAGAAGAGTGATGTGGGTATCTTATCCCTAGGGAATGCAGTGTGAAAGGGAGATTAAATACCCCAAATTACCTGAAACCTGTTGTAGCAGATGCAGATTTCACAGGTACAGGAATAAATCCCCAGCAGCTATGTGACTGGCAGATTTGTATTTGTCTGATAGCATTCTTCAAAACACCTGAAACTAAGATTTCTCCCCTTGGTCCATGGAACACAGTAGGATTTTGACAGATTGGGTCCCCACTGAGGGTGAAACTGAAATCCTGGCCATCACAGAACATCACGCCCCACAACACATGCAGGGGCACAAGGACAAAGGACAGCCATCTCTCCTGCCATGTAGGCTGTAGCTTTGACTTGAGCTTCGAAAACTCACTATAAGGTAGGAGAAAAAGAAAGCAAACATTTCCGATAAGCTGCATTCAAAGGAAAAGCATGAAATTTGGATGAATGTGGAGCCAAACTAGCCCAGTCTCGGCTCAAAAATAGAAAATGAATGCAATATAGATTTCATTTAGATTTAAGGATTTGTTTAGCGTGCACATTAGAAAACACTGCGGTTATTAATTCTTTTTCTTTTGGGATTTTTGCCTGTTTGGGCATTTTTTGAAGCATGCACTTTCAAAGTCAATTTAATCCTGGGGGAAGGTGTTGGTTTGACAGGTTTTAAGCTCAAATTTCTTCATTTACATGCAGAGATAGCACTAGATTGGGAAGGGTAAACTTTCCATCTGGTCTAAGAGGCACGGGTTGGGAGGATGAGGAAAGAAAAGCACATCTGTAGGTCTGCAAATTCTACTAAGGCTGTAATGCACAAGCATTACATCAAATTCACAATATTTGAGTTTTCCTAAAATAAAGCAGAATCTGGCTGCAGGTGAATGGGAATACATCTCCTATATGATTTTTTATTTCCATTTTCTGCAAGTTTTCTGGCTCACATAGGCAAAACCAGCCTGAAACATGATTGAATTATGATACAGGGACCAAAATCATGCCTCTTGTGCCTGTGACAACGAGATTTCACATCACTCAGGCTGGGCAACGCTCCTTTATACTTTTGCTGGGGCAACGTGCCCACTGCAGGAGTTGGATGGAGACCAGCACATCTCGTTTCACCTCATGTAGGTCACCAAACTGGCAGCAGATGGGCATGTCGCAGAGATGGGCTCTAATTCCATCATCACTTACATCCAGACACACCCCTACTATGTGTGAGGGGATGCTGTGGCTCTCGTGGTGAGATGGGCAGGAGGAATGCAAAATGAACTCCTTCTTCCATTAATATTTGAGGCTTTCTAGAACTCTGAGTGAGATTAGGGCTGATCCAATGGATTTCAGAAAATTGGGGTGGCTAAACTGTGATTTTCCAGCTTTTTTAATGACATAATGCAGATTTTAACACAAAAAACATATTTAAGAAGATGCCAAAATGAAATCTCTCTAAAGAATTACTTCTAGCCTCCTCCCCTTCACTCCCCAATAACAAAAGCAAGCTGAAAGCAGATGATATTTGGAGATTTAGCTGAGCTCATGTCTTCTCCCCTATCTTTCGCTTTGGGGTCCCTGGAGGTCCTCCCAAACTTCACTACACTGCAAGGAGAGCAAACAGGTATTCATTAGCAGCAGCTCTGAAGCAGGGACCTGGCCTCCTGCTACAGCCATATCTAACAAACTCCAGAAATGAGTTTCAGAGACAGACCCTGCAAAGCAGAAATCCCTTTTAAAGGCCTTTCTCGCTGAATTTTGACCGCATGCTGGCCTTCTCCTGCCCTCTTGTGCGAGCAGAGGCTATTAAGCTCAGAGTTGCCTTTGGGTTTTAAAAGAGGAAAGAAAGGCCAAAGACATATTCCTTGCTTCCCCCATTCTCCCCTCCTTCTTGTTGATCTCCTTAGCCTTTGCAGGTTGTGCAGTGAGGAGCGCTTTGGATATAAATAAATACAAATCCCCCTGGGTGTGCATCGCCAACAGTTTCAGTGCAGAGAAGCTCCCAAAGTTCAGAGTTTAATGTAAAAGTCTAAAGTGACCACAATTTATTCCAAATTGCTTCGCTTGATCCGGTGACCTCGGAGAATTATCGCTGGAGGAGACCTGGATCAGTAGCCTGGAGCGATGAGGAGTGCTGATGGCAGACAGCGCTTTCACCAACAGAGGTGGAAGGACAAGGTTGAAGCAATGTTTGGGATTTAAAGGAGACTTGAGAGGCATCTTCCTTTGGAGATCATGGGGATTTGAAACCCACAGCAATCAACATTAAGCATCCCATGAGAGCCTGGCAGGGAATCAGCAGTCATTTGGCTCCTGCGGCTGTGCTCACCCCATCACTGGGCAGATGGGTGCTAGGGGGTAAGGATGAATTTGGACTTAAGTCCCTGGCTCTTTGCCCAGGTTGCTCTGCAGCTGAACTCTTGCCTTGCTGCTGCAGGGCACCAGAGGGGCAAAGCAGCTGCCTTCAGCACTGGAAATAGCTGTAAGTGTCCAAGGAATTCACAGCTCAACTGAAGACCCTAAGGAGGATTTGTGAGCATTGCCTGGGCTAAAAGAAATACAACAATCAAGTCAACTGGAAGTCATGGGAGGCAGAGCAGGCTGGCTTCTGACTGATGCACGCTGGCACACTTGCAGCTGCCAAAGTCATGCTGCTGATAACCCATGGTATGATGCTGGAGCATGGCCACTTTAGGGTTTTTTACCTCATGCCTTTCATTTTACTCTTGGTTTTTGCTAATTGAGTTCTGGAGGGGGTAAAGCTTGCTTTGACCTGTGTCTCCAGGGAGAAACCCTGCCTCTGTGATCTGTGTCTGTTCCCTTTGACGGCACTCAGGGCAGCCCCTTTGCTTCTGCTAAATAATCCAAATGGATTCAGGAACCCCAAACCCTTCCAGCAGCGATATTCGGGTTTCCTATGTGTGCTGGGGAACGTTACAAATTGCAGTTTCTCTGAGGCTGAAGCAATTCACAGAAAAACACTGATTTCATCAAGTTCCCAAAACCCTTCTGGGTCAATACGAGAAAATGAGCTACTCAAATGAAAGCTGTGAACGCGTTTGTGCAGAACCTGCAAGCCCTGGCTTTGTGACAAGGGATTGAAAACAGGAATCACATGTTTTCAAGAAACCTGACTCTCATTCTTGGCCATTTCTCATAATGAACTCTTTCTTTCTCTGCCATCTCTAATTATATTGATGAGACAACAGTCCTCACTGCCAAGAGCGACCCATGTATGGGGACCATGCACTACATCGTTCTGGTCCCCATAACGTGCTGGGATCTGTTCAGGCTCATCTGAATCTCCACAAGATGAAATCAGACCCTCCAACGAGCCAGGCGATTACAATCTTGGTTATTTCAGATGGGATTTGAGGGAGATAAACCCTTCTCTTTATCTAAGGCCACATATGTGGCCTTAGATATTCCCAGCTGGCACCTGCAAACTTTGTTCCCACTAACAGTGCTGCACTAATATGAAGTCATTACTCAGTGCATTTTAGGGAGGAAAAGCATGCAAATGAGGTAATTAGTATCTCTTACCTTTTCCAACCCTCTGCAACCTGTCTGCAGTAAGACCCTCGTGCAGGAGAGCACTGGAGGGATGGATGGGGATCAAGTGGGTAAAGATGATCCAGCTCATGAAAAGTGGGGAAGGGTGACTGGGCAGGTATTTAGTTCCCAATTTCATTGAGTCCTTCATCCCACCAGTATCTCTGCTAGTGTTAGATGTCCAAGAGTTGGTTGCCTAAGACTAACGTACTCATTTAACTTCTAGAGCCAAAGAGCAGCAGTTCCATATTGGCAGCATAAGTAGCTTACCTTATCTAAAAGTCACATTTCCCTTCTGCTACCTAGATGAACGCCATCCTCAAGGCATCCAGAAAATAGACAGCCATAAGCTGCACTGGCCAAGGGCTGACCTCTCTTTGGAAGATGCAACAACTTATCTCAATAAGGAGAGTTTCCCCGAGAGTGGCTGACTCTGAAATGTGGCAAAGCAAATCTAAAGCTATTCTTTACCAAAATCCTCCCCTTGCACCTTACCAACCTCTCACACCTTGAGAAAGCAACGAGAGCCCTTCAAGTCCCTCCCAAGACTATCCAGAATCCTGCTCTGAGTTTCTCCCTTCGTCCCCCTGGCATCTTGGCACTGATGAGGATCTTGGATCTTTACGAGGAGACAGATGCTGATATCATTACCCCAAGCAGTATCTCACTCAACAGGAAGCCCATCACAACTCCAGTGCTATTCCTCATGGTATCCAATGCTCTCCATCAGCGTGGAAATTGCTGCCTGGCCTGCGTTTAGTGCAGAAGGATGCACAAATAAACTGACTTTTTCTCTGCTTTTTTCCTGCAGTAAGGCTTCCTCAAGCACACATTCTGGGGTACTTAAGGTACTGTCGATGGAGGGGAGGATATTAGACAGAGTCACCTGTGGGCCTCTATCTAATTAGACTTAAATGAAGCTGTTTGATAAGGAAATGCATTTCCCCAGCTTTAGGAATACGGGCTATGGAGAATAACAACAGATGCAGAATAACACCCCGTCTCAGACCAGCAAAGATTAGTGTTATGGCTAAATTATATCCTGGCCCAGTAATAGGGTTATTTTTTCCCAGCACAGTGTTTAGATGAGGAAATCAACAGCGGGAAGTGTATCTTAATTTGCTAATAACAGGAAAGCTAGTAGAGGCTCAACCAATCTCAGTGACATTGGCGGGGTTCGGCAGGATTTGGGCAGACGAGGAAGCACAGCCGTTGGGTAGCAGATGGCATTTCCACGTCTACCATCAAAATGCAAAGTTAGTTAATGAATTTCTGACACGGAGCAGCACGGCAGGAATGGCTCAGGCTGAAAGGGAGCAGAAAAAACAGGAATAAAGGGAACTGGGAGGGACCAGGGACTGCTCATCCCTGTGCTGAAGCATCCAAACGCAAGGACCGGGATGCAGCGAGGAGGAAGGTATCGTCAAGGGCAAACCTGACAGCTGCTCGTTCCAAATGCCATTCACTTTATTACCTATTTGCTCAGGCAGTGGGTCCCTTCTTGGGGCAAGTGGCCGTCTCAGATGGGTGATAATGAGAGCTTTCTAGAACTGTGCAAAGAATAATTCTCCATTTGCCAGCTGACCTGGAATATCAAGGGAGAGGGGGGAAAAGAAAAGATTATTGATCTAAAATAGGCCTCTTTTGGTCTATTTTACAACAGTTGGAAGGAGGAAAAGAAAAAAAAACAAGTGTTCCCAGTTCAATGAATGGCAAGGGAGTACTATTTATTATCCCAATTCATTCTTCTCTAAATGAGTGCAGATGTTTTTCAAATGAGACACCTTCCTCAAATGAGCAGAACAAAAGGGGCTTAAAAATATAAAGGAAGCTCTGGCTTTTTCCAGCTGATGAGTATTTGTTTTTGATGAGTGTTTGAGAGGTAACTCTTAGGACTTCTTTTTTGAGGGCAGGGGAAAATGCCTTTTCCTGAATGTCTCTTGTCAGAGTCCAGTATTTAAAAAGTTAATTTCCACCTTCTCCTTTCAAACTTCAGTTCATTTAATTTAATAGAGAAAAAAGAAAGAGAGTGACATGTTATTCAGTTTACATAACAGTCTGAAGACATTACAATGATTGTATTATGTGCATTGGAGTATCTTTTTCATACAAACTCCCACACACAGGCAGGAACAGAACAAATGCTTCACTCGGTCCTTAGCACCGCTTGTCATAATGAGAATGATTAATTAACATGACCTTTTCCACTTTAAAGAAAGAGCCCAGAAGATCCCATCTCTCACAAATTTGTTTTTAAAGAACTGAAGTGAAACCCAAAATACACTAATCAGTGAAGCCAACAAAGAAAACTCAAGAGCCCTCTTTTTCCTCCCCACTCTGAAGGCCAGGGGAAAACAAGTGCGAAAAGAAAATCTCTGGTAAATAAAGTGTCTCCTCACTAAACAAAAAGGGAAATATCAAGAGTGACCTCAAGTCCAACAGCCTTAGCCATTATCATATGGTTTTCACAAGCAAGCAGCCTTGGGGGAGACCTTCAGAAAGCGTGATCCCAGGTTTAATGAAGGGCTGGAGAAGAGGAGCTAAGAGCAACCTCATCAATAAAGCACAGGCTTATCCAAAAACCTTCAAAATGTATGCTAAAAAAGAGCAAACAAGCAGGTAAAAAAGGCCCTGGAGAATGACACACAAGCTGCAGCTTACAGCCAATCTCACTCCAACCAAGAAGCCTGGAACAGAGATGGGGAGAGAAGGAAAGGAAGAATTTTTAGCAGCGTTGAGTTGTCTCTGACTCTGGGATGTTTCCCAACCACCCCCACTTCACAGCATCACCCTCTTGACTCCTGATTTCCCAGGAATAAAGTTGATATTCAAAGCTGCTGGCTCCAGGGTTGGAAGAGCAGCAATATTCACCGCCTCTCCACGGAGGCTTTCCATGAATCACTCCATTAGACATGGGCTGAGCACAGATATCACATTTCTAAGACACAGCAGTTTATCTCTCTTTTCTATGTTTAATCTCTTTTTCGACTCCCACGGCTTGAAAACATTTCCTACAGATGCTTTATTCTGCAAGCAAAGTTCTGCAGTGTCAAAACTGGAGGAGGTTCAGGCTGTCACGAGTTGCTCCATCCAAGCATCGTGTCAGATGAGGTGTCTGGAAGAAGTCTGGAGAGAAAACAAGGAGCAAATACATCCTGGGTGCCTCCATCCATTTTCCACCCATCTCCATGCAAGGAGTCGTGCGGGATGGTGGCCACAGCAAGCCACTGCTCTCATCTCAGGTGACTGAACGCTCTATTTAACTCATTTCTAAATATACTTTGCCCAGCCATTGTCTGACTGTGGATCTGCTGTATGACCAGGGGCAAGTTATATAAAATTCTCACCTCGGTTTCTCTCTCAGCTCGAGCAGAGCCAGTGCAGTGACTGTTGTCCTCCAGCTCTTAGCTAAACTCATAAAGCAAATAAACATTGAGAATGAGACTTTGGCATTTTTTTTCTTTCCAGACACTAGTAGATTTAGTAGGAAATGCCCTCTTAGGTAGGTCCAGAAGCCCACTCATTCTGAATGCAAGCTACCACTGCAGCCTTATAGACAAAAACAATGCAAGGAAGGCATCAACCACTACAAAATGTTTTCTTTTTGCACCATTAAAATGTGGCTCCTGGCTTTTTGGTTTGCAGGGCTATTATTTCACTTCAGAATAGGTGGAAATGGAAGCAGTGGAAGAATTTACAAAGAGACTCACCCCTTCCATCCCAAATTAACTAGGAATTCAGGAAGAGACAATATGGTTTTGTTCTGGCCTAAGCTGAATCATTCCATGCTTTTGTTTCCTCCAGAAAATGAACCCCAGACTCAGTGACTCTCTTACCCTTGGTAAAGGCTGTTGAACTTTATTCTTTCACTAAGAATGGCTGAGAAACTCAGCTCACAATGTGTCTGATGATAGTTCACACCTGCACACGCTATCCATATGTACAAGGCTATAAATGGATCCTTTTTTATATTGTCATAAATCACTTATCTTCATCATCCCCATAACAACCACAACCATATAATCAGATGCCCAGGAAACTAATCCTCCTATTCTGGGAACTGTAGACATTTCAGTGTATGCAAAACCTTGACCAAAGCATCTCATGTGAAGAGACACTGACATTCACATGCTCTCTAATTGTATATGCACCAACACTTCAAATTGGTAGCAATTGTCTGAACAGGAAACTCACTGGATCTGCATGTGTACATTTTTCCTTCCTATTTTTTGTCCCCTGTTCAAGGGGATGAAGGCATCTATAAAAAGTAATGGTGTAAATAAAATTGTGTCATCCAGAAAAGAGGAGCTCCTAACAGTGACTCACCTTAATGCCGACAATCCTGAGGTCAAGCATAGGAGCTTGATCCCATCTCAAACCCCACTTTTCCTTTACATCCAGTGGACTTCAGAGATGCATGAATCAGTGAAATAAGGATGGAGGCAGGTTAGTGGCTGCATTCAGCAGAGCTCTGGAATTCAGACTTTGCTGGTGTTTCTGAGTCTTAACTGAGCAGGACCCATTTATTATCCCTCCCTCATCGTCTCACATTGATGTGGCATTGAGTTGGTACCAAGGCCATACATTACATGAACCTGGATCTTGAATGTTCTCCTCTGCTGTCTAGCCCCACAGGGCATCCTTAATTGAAAAAGTGCTTCCAAGGTTCTTCAGAAGAGATGTGGCAAAATTAGTCTTAATTTAGCCTTTGGCACCAGCCAGCAAAGGGGGCTGGGAATGGAGAAGAGATCCTTTATTTTTCATTAGTTATTTTCCGTGACACTGAACAGTCTTATTTCTGCAGGGAGAAGCTGCTCAGCTGAACTCACTGCAATAAGTAAACAAACCAAAAAGTTTCTGGGGAATATCCTGATTTGATTAATTTTGCCACAAGGAACTTCTAAGTAGGAAAAAAAAGAAATAAAATCAAATCTGCAACCACCAAAATAATTTTTATTTTTAGCTTGTCATCACTGCACTTGTCACAGAGCTCTTCCTACCTTGGCAGCAAGGGATGCCTTTGCATGGATCAGCTGCACCACTGATGTCCTTTGCAGCTATTACTGAACCCCAGAAAATCTCTCCTCCACCCACACTTAGCAAAGACTATTTTAGACTATTATGAGCTCCTTGGGCTAGATAGAGCTGACTGAAATGCAGTGGAGCTTCAGCCAACGTGGCTTCAGGGAATAAAAATCACATCCCACCATGCCAAACCTTTGCACTTTACTGCATTGCTGCTAGAGACTCGTTTAAACTGCATCCCTCTACATTTAAATCACAGTTAGTTTTAAGTTGCATGAAAAGTGGCAAGTTGAAACAGCAGCTTTTGAGCCAGATGAAGCTGCTGCCCACAAGCATCATGGTGCCAGTGGAGGTGGCACAGTGACTTTGCCATGAGCAGTGCAACCACCACACTGTCCTCACCGCATAAACCCAAGCTCAAATGAATCAAGGTGACCTGCAAAAGGGCCCACTCGCGGGTTTTCCATCACGAAGTTAAAGCTGTGTAAATGCACCAGTATTTCCCCAAAATAGGGTTTTTACCACTTATTCCCTCTTCCCCCAAAGGCTCCCACACACACAATCAGCTGCCACAGGGAGGGAAAAAAAAAAAGTAGTGATGGAAATGACAGCAGAGTAACAGAAAAACTAAAACATTTTCACAGCCTTGTCTGCTGGCTTTAAGTGCATTTCACCACAGCTCAAAATTACATTATTTAGTATCAATTATCCTTCGATTGAAGCTCGGAGAGGTGGCAAGGCTAGCGGTTTTATCTCATTAGCATGTCTTGCCTGCTAACCATTTGCTATATTCCCTCCCTTTGATCCTGTCTTTGATTATATTGTGTGACAAAAGCCCATGTAATCTACTATTATTTCCATTAATAGCAAATCTGCCCTCCTCTTTGACAAGCCAATTTATTATCATTGCAGCGTCTTTGTGCATCTCAGCCAGGTTGACACCCTCTTCCCCGCCTCGGCGGTGCAGAATTGGCAGGTGTTGATCCAGTCTGGGTGGCATGGGGACCTTGGGAGTGTCATCAGACAGAGCTCAAAATATTGACACTTTAATGGCAAGCAGAAGAGAATGAGACGGTGGAGAGTGGAGATGCAGTTCAAGCAGTTTGCTCTTTGCCCTGGAAAGATGCAGTGGATGAAGATGCAGAAAGAGGTCTTTAAGGAGGCAAGACCCATAGGTGACCTATGAACATGACCAACTTGGTTTTGAACCCTAGGCAAGCTGTATCTGTCCCTCATCACCCATTTCTGTTGTCTGTCTTAGCATCCAGACGCAAATCCGGCTGATAATAAGAAAAACCTATGATCTCCATCTATCTTTCCAAAGTCACTTTGAGAAATCAAGTTATACATCCACAAATATCACTTTTACTGGCTTTTTTTAAACACAGCTTTGCAGCCACAAACATGTGCTGAAGCCAGAGTGGCCAACTTCGACCAGCTAAATCAGGTGGGTATTACAGAGCCACCTTGAATTGCTTTTGCCATAATTTGGCTAACCCTGGCGTGATGATGAAGTTCTCCTTTAAGACTGATGCTCCCATGGCAAAGACTCAATGACTTTAAATTGGATGCCCCCACACAGAGCCCCCTCACTTTTTCCAGGAAGATTAACCAGCCCTGGCTGCTCTTCTCCATCTACTTCAAGTGTAAACACCCATTTCTCACCTCAAAAAGATGCACTTAAAATAAACCTTCAGTGTCTTGAAAATACCAACTCCACCACTACAAAAGGATAATCACGGCTCTTAACTTGAACACAGTGCACAGTGCTTATTATTTTTCCATGCCCTTCTGGTCTAAAAAGGTAGTGGGAAATGAGCCCTGCTTGAAGAATAAAGAGGTTTTTGGTAGGAATCAGTTATCTATGGCAGCATGGAAGATAATAAAGCCATTAAGAAGGGGGAGCCTTATCAATGTGTGGGTTGAATCTCAGCTAAACCTGTCAGAGATACAAAAGATTCAGGTCCAGATAACAATGCTGCTTTTCATCCTCCCCATCATTAAAATTTCTCCCTCTACCTTGAAATTAAACGCAAACTAGTGGCCCAAGGTGCTGAGCTCACCTTTGAGGCATATTGGGCTCTGTTGTACTGCCACTGCAGTGGAGTTTCTTCTAAATTGACTCTGGGTCTTGGTGTCCACAGATAGGATTTGCAGCTGTGGTTTCTAAGCTGGCCTCATTGTACGAACCCCATTTGAGGTTTCCTGATCCCAATTTGGAGAAGTATAAGGTCCTCGGTCTCAGCGTGGATGCACATAAAGGCATTTCCAAAGCCACATCAGAAAAACATCCTATGCAAAGAGCAGGTACTTGTGCTTCAGAGCAAGTACAAACAGCTCCACCACTACATACAGTGAAAATATGATCCTGGCAAAAACCGTATTCCCACATATGCATTTTATTTCTCCTTTTCTCCAGCATTTAAACCTTCAGAATATGGATTTTATCTCTTACATCTGTCTGATCTTTTGTTTTAGAAGGTTTTTTTCCTTAAAAGAACCCTGATTCTTGCTAGTTTTTTCTTTCACCCAGCAGTAGCAAATCCCACAGATTGGGTGGGCTCAGCAAAGCCTAGCTCTGATTTATTCGATGAGATAAACTAAGTGCAAACATGCTGCCTATTTGCAGTATTTCCTCATGTTTCAGGGCAACTCCCAGCACTGTAAAATAATTTGAAAAGACGGTTATGAATTACCTCTGAACTGCAAAGTCCAGCTGTAAGAAACAAGCATGGGAAAGAGAACTGAATACGGGTCAAATCCCTCATGTCCTGCTCACAATATGGATAGTACTAATTTCCTCTGAGACTCCCACAGAGAAAGGGATGTGCCCACTGCAAGAGATGCTCCAGGCACATGGGGAGACCTTTGCAAATCAGCGTGCAGGGATCTTCTTATTGTCTGGACATGGAAGTTTAATAAATGTTAAAGAATTTAAAACACAAGAGCTTATCTAGAGCAAGTTGCGGAAGAGTTTTTGGTGGGGGAAAGGGAGGGGGAAGACAAAAATGAGCTTTTTTGTACTGAGAGATGTCCCCATGTGGGCTTTCAGGCCCATGTGTGTAGACAAGCCCATTGGAGAACAGTAGGGCTGCAGCTCCAGAACTTATCAAAGCCCGTTAATTGCTTTGCTCCCTTTCCATGCAACGTCTCAGCTCGGTCCAAAACCTGACTGTGAAAATCTGCACGTGGGGGAAAACCAGCACACAGAAAACTCCAATTTGCATTCACGGAGGAAGCACTCGATAATTATTCCATTATCTATGCATTATTTTTATCACCAAGTTATAACTCTTAGGTCTATTATCTGGCGTGCTATGAGGATGTAGAGTAGGTGTCTTCACAAAAAAGGAGGGAGGCTTAACTCCTCTTTCAGAGTGAGTTAAAATGGAAACCCAGGTGAACTGATCATGTTTTATTATCTTTAGAAGATAGGCTTTCTGGGTTTTGTAGAAGAGTAACTACTCCAGTGCTATACAGAACCTAACACCCCCCTCAAAAATATTGTAAAGCTTTCCAAGTTATCATGAATAATAGATCATAACTCAATTGACCCAATTTCACCATTTCCTATGTGAAAACAGGACAGGTTTAGGCCCCTTGCCAAACCTGAAGCTTATTCATGCTGCAAAGGCACAGCACAATGGGATAAATTGTGACTTTCCCATGCAGCAAGCCCAGTTTTGCTTTCTTTTTGAGTGTAAACCATCCTTTAACCATTATCTCTGGTCATTTCTATTCCAGAATAATATTCCCACCTCCACAAAGGGGCTTTGCAAGAGCAGTAAGTGATGAGCAGAGTCCTGTGAATAGTAGAGTAATCCAGCAAGAAAGCAAAGGGAAAACATGCACAGAACAAAGGGCAGGCAAAAACTGAAGATCACTTATCCTCATTTTGGACACCCCAAGAGCCAAAAAATCCCCTTAAGAAGCAGGAATAGGGTTTATTTCCTTGGAGGTTTTTTGTTGTTGTTCCTAGACAACTTTTGCAGGCAAGAGAAGTTAAAGCCAGTCCTCTGTGCTTCGCCAAACATGCTTCCACCCCAAACCACTTCACCAGGAAAATGTATCATCTCCAGAGCCCATCACAAGCCACAGGGCAAAACATCAGCTCTTTGGAAATACACATTCCTACAGCCCTGAGTCACCAGGGGGGAGTTATCAGAGTGAATTGCTGGCAAACAAACAGGAGAGGGGGAAAATTAATCAGAGCATCCCATTTTAGCGTGGCTGGGAGCAGTGGGGCTGCAGCAATCCCACAGAATTGATTAGCTACTTATTAAACAAGAGCGGTGGCGATGGTGCTTAAGGAGAACAACAAAAAAAAAAATCAAATTAAGGGGAGCATAGCTTCAAGCAAAAAAAAAAAAAAATGGGGAAAAAGAAGGAAAAATAAAAGGGAAATGCAAGTTAATAGAAGCTTCAATCACAAGGCGGCATGAGCCACAGGAGGTTGTTACAGTGACAGCTCACACTTAGTGCTGGGCAAATTCTCTTCCTGGAGAACACTTATGAAGACAGCAGATGGGTTTGGGGTGCAGGGGATAGTGGAACAAATCTGGGGCTTTTTGGACCTCCTGCCCAAAGCTGGGCTCTGGGTGTGTGGTTTTCCTTGCCTGTCTCATTGCAATATCCCCGCCAAAGGAGAAAATGCAACTGCAAAAGCAATTCTGGGGGTTTAAGACCTTTGAATCCCAACAAGGGTTGTTTTCCTCCAATATAGAAGAAATGAGAAAGCAGCCAAAGTCTCGCCCTCGCTCTGGTGGAGTTCAATGGGCTGAGTTATACAGGCAGGCAGAAGGCTCTATGGATCCCTTACGGCACTAAAAACTATTGAAAAGCTTTTTTGCCATGACCCATTTAGATCCTCACACAGTTTCATTTCCTCTCCCATCTGTCACACCTTTGAAAGCGGAGCTTTTGCATCTCATCTCCTTCAAATGTTTCCAAGGCAGCCCCAAGTAACTCTCTTCTACTTCTCAAAAACCTTTCCAGGCTTCCACCCGCTCTTCACCAACAGTAAAAATAGATGAAGTTGATTCAACAGAACCATGGACTGACCTGGAGCATTCCAAACAGGAGTTCATCTGCATCCACCAACATTAACGCATCCCAGGCCAAGTACCCCACATCCAAGCACCTATATGCATCCTGAGCTGTTTGCATTTATAAGTACCCTCCTCTGCAGCTCTCCTCTACAACTAATTGGCTCGACCTTGGGTGTAACTCCTCTTTACTAGCTGTTGACAGGTGTCTGCTACAAAGATGAATTAGTTATTTAGGTAGCAATCAGCTCCCCTGGTTTAGTCAAAATGCATCCATCCCTCTTCAAGCCTATTAAGGGCTTGGATAAACTTTCCAGCTAATGCACACTGCAAATCCACAACCACTCTGGAGATGTCAAGCACCTAAATAATTTTTGTTACTCACTAATGAGAAAGTTCCTTAGGAGGGGGGAAAAAAGAGAATACAGCACAAGTAGAGGCACTGAGCTCCAATTAAGTGGGTTTTTTGTCTGCCTCTGTTTGTCCTCAGCTTTGACTTGCTCTGTTAAGGTCAGCAGCTGGCTGGGAAGGAGTTGTGCATCTCACCAAGAGTTCAGCATCGTCAGCTCTCCAAGGACCAGCAAGACCCAGAGGATGCTGAGATACCAAACCTTGGTTTAGGGAGGAGAGAGCTCCATGGGTGCCTGCTCAGCTCCCCTTCCCATGCTTTTGGCAAATAAAAGAGCTCAAATTTCACCCCAAATGAATATTTCATGCTGAAAACTCCCCAAAACCTGGACATCAGGAACTCCCTGTGCTGACAACGTGTGATTTCATAGCCACAATGCACAGCCACGTGTGTAATGATTATGTTAAGTCTCTGCTGTATGGGTCCCCTTTCAAAGAGACAGCTCTACTGCTCCCTCCCTTAACCAAACCCCATTTTCCATCAGAATAAGTCTCCTGAGAGTCTTTCCGTATAATGAGAAATCTTCCCTGAGATGCACAGTTAGGAAGTATCAGCCCCTCAAGGCTTTGTGTGTTAAACTGATGCTCGAGCAGCCACAAGAGGGTGCAACCAAACCCCTCCCTTCTCTGTACAACCCGTTTTTTCACACGTTCACAACTTGTCACAGGGAGAAATAAACAGCGTGGCAATGAGGGAGCCCTCCCCTGGCATTAGGATGAGCAGCTGAAAACGGTCGAGATGGACTCCTGATTGCAGGGGAGGGATGACAGGGAGGGCAGGATGCCAAACAGCCCTGTAATCCACACCAATGCACGCTGTGTGCCTAGACAGACACTACCTGAATGTTTTTAACGTGAATTTCTCTGGTTTTGCAGCTGGGACCAAAACACACCATAGGGCAGTTAAACAACTCATTTTAAGATGCCCCAATTCATCCTTTCTTCCTTTACCTTATGGGGATCCCCCACCCTGAGCACGGTGCACGAATAGTATCTAGAAATGACACCAGGAACGGGAGAGGCACAGGTTGTAGGATGTGTTATTTAATTAGCTTTGGCCTTTAAATGGGCTGAAATCAAGGTGGCATTTATCTGCAAAGTCAGCCCTGCAGAATAAAAGAAACAGAAACCGATCAAAAAAGTCATCTATTTCCTACCAAGAGCAGAAGACTTGGAAAAACATCAGCCCCTCAAAGCCAATCGCAACCCACTATCACAACCCAAGCCTGCTACCGCGGAGGGAGTTTGCTTCCCTTCCTGCCCAGCTGCAGATGCAACTGCTCTAATAAGCTGTAACTTTCCTTTCCATTTGGAAGTAATGAGATATAATCTGTTTAATTCTAGTCTTTGAGCTCTTTTGGCGGCCTTTTTCTATTCCTTTTTCTGGTTTTTTTCTCTCTTTTTTTTCTCTTTAAAGGAAAACTCCATCATGAAGCAAAAGATTTTCTAATCGCTGGCTCTAATTACAAAGCAGCGTAAATTGCCATAAACTTTTTTCTTCTTTTTTTCCTTTTTTTTCCCCCCCAAAATTGCCTTAAATATAATGAAGAATAATTAAAAATCAAACAAGCAGCTGCAGACTGGAGTGGCTGCTGGAGGTTAGGCTGGGGAGAGATGGGAGGAAGGAGCTAAGGCATCCAAGGAGCTTTTGTGTAAGACCAGAGAGGTAGAAATATCAGCTGGGGGAGCTGAGTTGGAGATGTCCACCATCCCCATCAAGGCAAAGTGCGGATTATTTAATCCTTAAGTGGGTATTTATTGAAGTACATCAATTTTTCAGGCTGAAAGAGTCAGCCAGAATTTGCCCCAATTCTTGCAGAAAGCAAACTTTAATGGGAATCATCCTGATTTCTGTCATCCCACCAAACACGTTGGTAACTGGGAGGATACTGGAGAGCCCTGGGGATTCAGTGCTTGGTGATGCAGGTGGCTGGGAAAGGCTGTGTCCGCACAAGAGCCCCCACTGTAAAACCCAGCCCCTGTATGGGAATGATGAGATCCTGCTGGAAAATATCCCACTGCATCTGACACTTACTCTCTGCATGTGACTAAACCAGTCCAGGAGGATGGGGAGGCTTCATTAGCAGCAATCAATGGTTTCCATAGCTACAAATGTAAGCACCGTCTCCATCACACGCTGTCATGAGGAAAGAAAGAGGCAAAAGAGCGTTTGGACCCATGTCCAGACATGGCTGAGGGTACCGCAGAGAGGCATGCTGAGATTTTAGCTGGGAAATCAGATGTGTATGAAAGGAAACAGGGATGAATCCAGAACCCACAGACAATGTTTACTTAGTGTGTGCCTGATCTATTTATGCCAGACCTGCTTCATCTCTCCATCAGGACTGGAGCATCATGGCTGTCTGCTCTCAGCTGCTGAGAAATGCCCCATCGGGTTGGGTGTAAGGAACTCCAAGGGTGATGGATGCCATTTAGATCTTAACCCTTGGTACACAACCTCCACAGACTAGTTTTTTAAGGAGCTATTCAACCTGGAAAAATGAATCCTGACTAGACTTATTGTCTACCTAGAAAAGGAGGAAACCTGAAGGACCAGCTCCTGCAAATTCTTACCCAGACAGTTAGATGCTCAACATTGCTCCGAATGCCAGAATACAGCAAAATAAAGTTCAAGCTGGGGTTGTATGGGGTTTATTACATGCAGTGATAGTTTCATAGGGTTCATAAATCACCCTATTTTGTCGGTGTCAAGGTCTTCTTCAGAGCAGGTACACGCTGGTGCTTGTGTCCTTGCAGGCAGCCATGCTACCCAATTAACTTCCCTCTCCTGTATCTCTGCTCCTGCAATTCATTTGCATAGTAAAGTCTGAAAGGGAACTCAAATAAAATCCAGGTCTGGGCATCCCTTGTATAATTCTTCCCACAAATAGGGAGGCAAGTTCTTCATATCAATGCCACAAAAAGATGCCTGATTAATTGAAGAGCGTAAAACGAATAGGCTCTGCCTACACTGGAATGAGATGCTCTGCGGGAAATGCCCTCACTATGACCAGAACAAAGATTAAATGGCTTTAAAAAGATCAGATGCACAAGCTGGTGAGGGGCCAGACTTTTATACCCAGCTTTGCTTCTACTCCCCCTGACTTTTTGGTCAGAGCCTTCTGCGTAGGTTTTGACAAATCAGTGTGGAGTGATGAAAAATAGCAAGAATTTCCCCCAAAATGTTGGTCTGGCATTTAGCCAAGCTGCTGTCATCTTCCTCCTTCACCAGGGAGCTGGCTGAAACCCTAAATAATTTCCTACAGGTGTCTCGAGACACTCACTGCTCCCTCTGGATAAACCTGCTGGAAATATTTAGAGTGAGTGGTTGAATGAATAACTCCTGAAAATCAACACCAGGTTACTCATCTCCCTCCACATCCTCCCAAACCACATGTCCTGCCCTTGAGGAAATAACCCCAAATATCGGATTGAGCAAAAAGCCTGCTTCAATTCCACCGAAAGGCAGAAGCAACCTGATGTAGTGGAAGGTGCCTATGTCAAGGGGGGGTGGAAGTAGATGAGCTTTAAGGTCCCTTCCAACCCAAACCATTCTATGATTCTATGAAACTTGTGCCAGTGCTTGGTATACTTCTTGATATACTTTGAATATAAAGGCTTAAACCCCATTTATCTAGCACTCAAAGGACATGCAATTACATGTCACAAAAGCAGGCTGAGACCAGCCTGCGGAAGAGATCTCTCCTTGCTATGTCTGCTCTAAAATATTGAGACTCAGGTGCCTCCGCAATGATTGTGACATTCATTTAATATGTGTGTCTATAATTAGATTGATTTTACAGGGAAGAGCAGCAAATTGCATTTGGGGAAGTTATCACATTATTTTATTACACTCCTGATTATTACTTTTTTTTCTGGTGCAGGTGAGAAAATAAAAATGAAGATGCACTCAGCAAACTTGGGGCAAATTATTCTTTTAATTGTAAATTAATTATTCAGAGTGACAGCCATACCTGGGACTGAGCTGAAGAGCAAGTAAACAACCTCCCCCTTCCAAGCCCTGTTCAATCTGCATTGCAAACTCTTATTTATAATGAACTGTAAACACGACCGTCTGTAGCACTGAAATTTCCAGCCTCTCAAACCATGTTCTCACTCCAAATCGGGATGAGAAAGAGTGAAATCGGAGATTCGTGAAACTCCAAAAAGCTTCAATTTAGAAACAGGCAGCTACATGACACCGGGTGTTAAAAATGTGTATTAATATCAAACGGCACAACTCAATCCCGCAGTTAATGGAACATCTGAAGGTTGCTGAAATTCCCTTTTTTGTGTGTGTGTTATCAGAGCAGAATAAGAAATTTCAAGCCATCTAGCCATTTTCCACTGGCAAAGTGCCCAAATGGCCCTATCGCTGTAAATTTGTGCCAAACTCGTCTTAAAGATGCAAAATTCTCCTTTTCAAGCGCTTCAGCCAATTTGGCACATCACCAGCCCAAGTGCTGGCTTCCATCCCTACAGTCAGGACGGAGCCCTTGGTTTTAGAGAAAGAAATCCCATAAATAGCTGAGGAAAGAAGTTGAAGTAAGTTGGGGCGGCCCATGCTGGTGCGGAGCAGAGCCAGCATCGGTTGTTGTATTTCTTAACCCTCCCTGGCGTGCTTGGAGCACCATCCAGCTGGGAACTTGGATAAACACTCTGCATTTTAAAAGCCCTTTTAAAAGCTGAAGGGTTTGGGAACTCACTGGGGAAAGCAAAACGTACTGCAAAACTCCCTCTGAAACCTCTTAGGGAGATTTTGGTGTCCCAAGGCTCTTCTTACAGCTCACTCCTGCCATCCTGCATCACGGCGGCTGCTCTCCTCCTGCAAATCTCACTGAGGGTCCTCAAGTTAGGGCTAATCCAAGTAGACACCATGCATAATTCAGTTGTATTTGGGAAGAGAAGAGATGGGAAGGGACAGGATCAATCCCGTCCTCTCCATCTCTCTGTGTGGCTGATGCAACCCTGTCTCTCATCTTGCGCCTAATTCGATCCCGTCCTTTAAGTGTTTTATTATCGTGTTTTTATGTTGCTTTTTCTGATTAACGCAAGGGCGTGTAGGGATTTAGACAGAAGGATGCTCATTCCCTTGTGTCTCCAGATCTCTCTGGGATTTCTTCAGGGACATGGCCAGTATAAAATCAGGTCTATTTTTTGCATGACATGGTGCAAGTCGTGTCACACGCTGGTGCATCCGTGGCAGGAGCATTTCTTCCTTGTTGGGGGTGTTCATCAAATGAAAAACAATAGCAGAGGCAGCAAATATTATTCCATAGGGAAGCCTGCAGGGATATTAAGGCAGGGTTTTTGTCTTCTTTCAAGTTCCAGTTTTGCAGAAAAGTCTGTAAAATAGTGACATTTTTAACCATTTTTGCTCATTGCTTTGAACTTCCCAGTCTCATCTTCAGGGGCACCAAGGCCCAGAAGGGCCAGAAGATGTAGTTTAATGAGACAAGTTTTAAAGGTCACTCTGTGTAATAAATCTGTGCTTTTTAATATTTAAACTTCTAAGGCATTTAAACCTTTAGGCTCCTGGGATTTGCTCCACCAGATCCAACTAGATCCATCAAGCTCAGAAAGCCTTTCACCTCGAGGAATATCCAATTTCTCATGCTTGAGATGAAGAGGGTCTTTTTATCCAAGTCCATTCATCTGTCATAACTGAGGTACCTTTTAATCCTTTAAATCACTCTAGGATGCTGGATAAGGTATGGAGGAAACCTTACTTAAGGCTAAGCTTGTGGAGCTCCATCCCTCTCTCATTGCAAGGGGATTCTATCAATGAAAAACAAGGGGATGCCTCCCAAAACTGTGCCCAAGAACTTCTTCCCCAGCTCAGATTTAGAAGATGCCAAAGTGGATCAAAGAGAAAGCAGAACATGAAGCTCAGCTCTAATCTCTTGGATTGAGATTAGAAAATATACCAGTTTAGACACCTCAGAAATGCAGGTTGAGATTTACCCTCAGGTCAAGGTATTTTTGAGTTAGGTTTGCTTAAATACCTCTGTATTATACCTCACCAACACTTTGGATGTCCCTATCTGAGGTCCCCCCACTTGGCGCTGGCTGTGGGCTCTGCTGTAATTGCTTTTCCATCACCAAGTATTAAGGATGTTGTTGCTTGGAGGGGGCTAAATGCACTAACACGCTCGGAATTGCTCAGCTGACTGGCAGTTTTCCTTATTGATATTGCAATAAAAATTAAATATTACTAAATTGAATCATTGCCTTGTAATCAGATACAGGCCACAGGCACAGGGGATGGTCAGATGGCCAATTTTGGATGGGTTTGCAAATCATGCTTCCAGGAACTATATTTTTTAAAGCCATTGTAGAAGAAAAAGGTCACTTTTCTATCTCAAGATCAAGATGCAGAAGATTTTCTCTTGGAAAACCTCTTGGGTTTTTGGGTTCTCACCTTGAGAATGGGGAGATAGAACTGAAACCTTAAGGAAAAGAGTCATCAGAAACCTACCAAAAATGATTTTTTAGCGGAAAAAAAGGAATTACAGCATCTTCCAGAGAGATGGACACAGGTCCTGGGGTTGTTAATGGGGGCCTGGAGCAGCAATTTTTTGCAGGAGACAGGCAAGAAGAGAGGCACCAAAGATCAAGAGGGTGGTAGGAAAGACCCTTGCTTTCTGTCTTCTAAAAAGCTTCTGTATATAAAAAGAAATTGGCCTTGCTCTTGATTATTCCATCGCAGGCACATTATACAGAGGCTCTTGATGCATTACAGCAGCTTTATATTAATGCTCTTGTGATGGATGCGTTCTGCTGCGTGCAGGATCTGGTCCCCAAACTAACATGAATTCCATTAGGAGGCCAGCTGGGAAATGAGGTCTTTCAAGATTTAAATCCTTAAATAACACTTTTTTTAATTCGATGCCAGCATTAAGCCATCTATTTGACTTCAATTCAGCAGTGAGCACCAGGCCTGTCTGCCTGGCTAATCTTTTAAGTTATCTATGTTTGAGGTAGGACCTTATCACTGCTTGTTCATCTTCTCCCTCTCCTGGCTCCAAAGTCAGTTATTTCCCCTCTTTTGTAATTAAGGCAGCGTCATCGGCTGCCTGGAAACAAGGTGCTAAAATATGCTTGTGCTTACACTGAAGCAACCTGGAAATACCTCCAGCTGCTGCCGACACCACAAACAGTACTACAGTCTGCTTTAGGGGGTTGTTCCATCCCTGTCCTCATGCAGGCAACAGGAGGTTGGATTCACCCAGGGATGCTAGATGGCTTTGGGGTAAAAATGCACATTAATGGGGGATTAAAACAAACTGCTTGAAAGTAATTGCAGGGGAAAAAACCCAACAAAAATCCAAACAATTTTCAGTCTTAGCCCAGTTTTGAGACAAAAAGAGAGAAACCTGGAAGATGAGAAGTGATGGCGCTTCCATTTGGTGGAGGAAAGCATCTTTGAAAAGCAGCTCCCCAGGTGGGCAGAGCAGCATCTTGCAGCCATGTAGATGCTCTTGTTGGCTGGAGTTATTCACCAACCTGGCTGGTGGGTGGCAAGCGGTTAATAAGGGTGAGCATCCCGGAGTGTTGCACTTCTGGTTTCCAAAGGCAGGGTTTGACCCCCCATGTATCCAAAGGTAATTTAAGCACAAATAATTGAAGAGCAAATGAACGGGAAGAAGCCAAGCAGAACAAAACCTTTCCATCAGAGTGCAATGAGGTCTTCTCACAAGCGAGGTATGTTTCCACTGTGAGTCAGTCACTGCGCTTTTCAGACAAGTTGAAAGCAGGGCAAATCCCAGGAGCAAGAGGGGAGAAAGCACCCAAAGAAGGGATTTTTTTCCAAGGAAAGTGCTGAAATAAGCTGGAACAGTGATGCCTTTCAAGAGTAGGCACTTAGTTAAATTAAGATCGGCAAGAATAAGCTGCCTAACTTTCAAAACCTGATTAGCCCAATCTCTATTCATGAACGCATTACGCTGAATTAATGTTGTTATAGAATTAGCCTCCTAAGAGGCTTGAAGATGTCACCTCCCATAAGTTGCTATTATTTGTAGCCCTTTTTGTATCATGAGTACACTCACAAGGATTGGTCCAGATTCTCTCATCATTGGGTAACCCACAGAAATTAGGAAACTGTATGGGTTTGGCTTTCTTGTTCTCTTTTTTCTTGTGTTTCAGGCCTAACTTTTCAAATCATTGAAAAGCAGGAAAAAAAGAATCTTCTTCTCCAGCATCTTTTGACTTTCATTTCCATTTCACTCCTACTTCAGTTTTGGAGGCACCCAAGAACTATTTCCCAATTTAATCTGCTTTCCTCCACCACCTCAAGCCCTTTCCTCCAGTGTCAGTAGCCAAAGGACCCTGCTGGTTTTATTCCAGCTTGAGGATGCTCACCAAAGCAGACAGGTCTGAAAGGAGACAGCAGCATGGAGCTGGTGGACACCTTCAGGGGTAACCTTATGGCTGACAACAGCATTTGCAGCTAAATGTGCTGTTGACAATAGACTAGACTAGAATATTTCAGTTGGAAAGGGCCTACAGCGATCACCTGGTTCAACTGCCTAGGGCAGGAGGACATCATGCAGATGGGTCAGTGGGGCAATTCACCCCCACCACTCATCCTGTTTGCCCTAATGGACCTGATCCTGCAGCCCCAGGGAGGGGCTTTTATGGCCAAAGTGCTTTGGGAAGGATTCAGTTCGGCTCTTCAGGCTCGACCCACGGGTACGATTGCAGCTCTGCAGCCTCCCCCCTGTCATGCCTTATTGCTTAACTCATTTAAAGGAAATTAAAAACTAAAAAAAAAAGAAACCCAGGAGTTAATTGAGTCTTATAATTTTCCAAGTGCAAACGATTTTGACACTCGGCTCTCCATCTCTTTCTACCATGCAGATGCAGGAGCGATCATCCTCTCCCTGCTCGCCGTGATGGGGATGGATAACCCAACCCCCGGATGCTGGCAGAGAAATTTGGGGTGATCTGCTCCCCTCCAGCAGCATTTCTTGCTCAAAATGCCTCCACACAGGCCTTTTGGAGGTTTAAGTTGCTCACACAGAAAGGGAAGCTAAAGAAAAAGGATAATTTCTTTCAAACTCAATGTTGCAAGTGATTAGTGCACAATATACCCCGGGCAGCTTTAGTATTTAACATGGAGGTGATAGTGAGAATTTATGAGAGCTCATGGACAATAACAGCTTTCCAGAGAGGCTTTGATTAAACATTATGGATCCACATTATGCAAATTTATTGCATGGTTAATATGACTCCAAAAGAACACAGTGGCACTTTAAAAAGCATTTAAAAGGGGAAAAAAAATAAAGGAGCCAAAGACCATGGCGTTTCTCAGTGCTACAGAAAGGTCTTATTTTCAGGATGGTTCAAGCTGAAGAAGTCACAGAGCCATTGATGTACATTAGGGAGATGGGGAAATAAAAGGATGATCCATGAGTTCAAACAGCATCCTTTAACAACAGACAAATTCCAACCTAGATATTTCACATTTAAACTGATGCTGGCTTTAAATCAGTTGCAAACACCCCTTTTCCAAGTTGCTTGCTTTTCTCCTTTTGAATTTGGGGTAACCATAATGGTCCGAGGTGGAGATTTGATGCATTTGCCGAATCCTACATTCCTCCCAGGAATACTGAGAGGGGGTCGTCGTGTTTGTTTTCCTCCCTTGGGCATTTTTGGGTGTCATTTGTCAACGTCTTCTATGAAATAACATGATTTATGCCAGCAGGCTGATTGTGCGGCCTTCATTAACTTAGACAGATTTGTTTGTTTTAAATCTATGATGATTAGAAAGCACAGACTTATTTTCCTCTAGAAATCAAGGTTAGTGAGAAGACAGATCCCATCAACAGCTCTTTCTCCATCAAACAGTGAAAGCACAAAAATAGCTTGAATCAGAGACAGCAATCGGCATCCAACCCTTCTTCAGCTGCCGCAGCTCCAACTAGCTATTTGTGGTCTAAAACCCATTGTTTTGGTCAATGACCGTGATCTAGGAGCTTATGTAGGCAAAGAACCTGAAGTTTCAGGAGGTTTCAGAGCATCAACTCTCCTCCCCCTTGCTCAGAGCAGCAAGGAGCTTAGGAAAACTTTCCCTGGTATAAACCAAAGCTTCACTCAGCAAGGAGAGATCTTTCTCCTCCACACCCAGCTCCAGTAAGCCTTCTTTTTTAAGCTATATATACTTTAAAAGATGTAACCTAGATAATAATTGTTGCTTGTATATCACTCAGTGATGCCTCCTTTTATGTCTCTGGAGGATACTTACAGTGGCTGCTGCTGCAGTCGTTGCCGGCAAGAGGGCAAATTGGCAATTCATTAAGTTTCTAATAAAAACAGAAACATAGGATGTGTAACAAGGATCATTTAGAGCAGGAGGGAGGATAGTGAGTTAGCACAGACCCAGTTGGCAGAATCATTTGGCATGGGTGGACGGTCATCCTGGAGGTGGGTGATGATGTTTGGGAGGGGAGAAATAACCTCCTGGAAGATGCTGATGGGGATTTGGGTGGGGTAGATGAAGCAGAAAGCTCCGTTTCCTCTATTTGGAAGGTATTTGGCAATGCTGGGGCCAGAGGTAATAATAATGGAGAAGCAGCACTGCTGCGAGTGCACCGCATTGATTTTCAGGCAGGAGCAGACCCCTGCTTACAGAAGAAACCAATTCCAGCCCCTGATCTGGTGGGTCTCCTGATTTCTGCTTTCCCCCCACCTACTAGAGATGATCCACAGGTTCACTTTGGGTTAACTTTAACGTTTTTGCTCTGTGACTCAGTTTCCCCACAACCCAAGACTCTTTCAAACCAGCCATCAGTAACAGCACTCAGCCACTAGACTGCACTTAAGGTCCATGGGCTTAAATCAAACTCAAAAAGCATTTTCAAAGTGGTCTGAACTGGTTGCAAGCTTTAACTACAGGAGCTATAGGTGCAGAGGGATAAGGTGTCCCTGGGGCACCTTGGCATCCCCTCCCCGTCCCGGGATAACACAGCAACTGCTATGTTTTTCTTGCAATACCTTTCACTTCTGTAGCAGCTTTTATCCAATAATCTCAAAAGCACTTTACAAGTAATAATTAATTAAGCTTCATAGACTCTTTGTTCAATTCCAGATTATTAATAAATTATACTTTATTATTTATAAATACATGCCACATAATTTGTCTCTTCTGCTATTACCCTGAACAGTCACTTAGCCGATATTAGCACAGTTTAATACCTATTTGGCATGTGTGCTCTTTAACCCTTTCAAGGCTGTTCATTATTCAGGGGTTGCTGAAGAGATGCAAGAGGAAGAGGGGGTGCAAACAGGAGGTGTGAGGATCTGCTTGTCCTGTCTAGCTCCTTGCTGATGTATTATATATGTGCGTTATACATTTCTATCAAAAGGAATATTATTTCTGCCCTTATGCACACCCAGACAGAATTAGGCATATTACTTTTCCCCTTGCCTTCATCCCCTTGCTAACCCCTATATAATACGTAGTCCGTGAGCTAGTGCCCATTTCATTTTACCTCCTCTAAGACTCACCAAAGCTGCTTAGCTGAACTGAGAGACCAGACCCCATTGCTGCTGTACACCCAAATCCTCTTGACCTCAGCAGCCGCCAACTTAGGCTTGAAGCAACCCAAAAACCCCCAAATTTCCTCTCTGAAAGCGGAACAGCTGCTGCAGCAGGATTTCATTTAGCAGCCAACCTCATGGGGCGAGAGACAGACAGAGGGGAAGCAAAGATGAGTTAAGAGAAATAAGCCATTGAGATGGTTTCTTCAAAGCACCATGTCCCTTTGCGTGAGAAAAGCCAGAGAGGGATGTGCTTAATGGCATTGAAAGGGGAAAATAGAGACTGAGGCTCATCCCAGCTCCTGCACTAAATAGAGGGGGGAAGGACACTATTAAAGGGCTGTAATCTCCAGTGATAGATGCTGGAAAAAGGAGGCAGGAAGGAAAAACAGCTGGAGAAGCTTATAAATGGAGCTGACTTCCTACAAGCCAGTTGCATCCCTCCTATTACCAGGTTTTCACATGGGATGGGGGGGTTAAGCCACTGCTGGCTGAACTCACCTGCCCTGGCAGAGCACATCATCTCCATCAACAGTATTAAACTGTCCCGTTCGTACTGATTTCTTTGGATTTGGCTTTGTGGCTGTGTTTCCCTATGATGGGTTTGCTGATCTGAGCCTGTATCCCACCCATCACCCAGGGAAAGCCCCACTGCCTCCGTTTTGCCTATCCAGAAAATGAGGATGAAGCTGTTCATTCTAGGCCAAGCAGCTCCTTTGGAGGGCAAGCGAAGACCTCTTTCTCCTTCCAAATTAAACCTGCACCCTCAGGGCTCCCAGGAAGATGCTCCTGAGGTTGGTTTTCCTCTTGGCTGAGTCAGAACAGGCTGTTTGGGAGGGATGCTGAAAGGGAAGCCAAGTACCGGTTGTCACTTCTCCCTGGTTTGATTCCCTTTTTTCTTTTGTTTTCTTTGGGTATAATTAACAGCTTTGCCTAATACAGTATTAATTCATTGTGTCATTGCATTAATTAGCATTAAAGAGGTCCTTATATCACTGTAGCTGCAAGGAGACAGAATCCAGCAGCAAAGTCAGAGAAACATTTCCCTATTCCGTATCAGAGTGCGGCACAAGGGTGGAAGAAAAACGTCTGGATGAGGCTTTTCCCCAAAAAAGCCATTTCCCAACAGCAATGCAGCTTCCCAATGGATAGTTACAGACAAGAAAATATCTTCAGGAGCTGGTTTGCTTTCTCCCTGCCAACCTTTTTCTTCCATTTAAGCGATTAAAGGCACCAAAGCTCTGATGTTGTTAGCACAATGTTACCTAAACCCACCAAAGCTGGTAAATCCACTTCAGACTCTCCATAACTTCCTCAGGGGCTGGAGTAGAAGTAAGATCTTTAGCAAAAATCAGCCCTTTTCTGGCATTTTCTAGCAGAAGAACTATTGCCACCAGGACTGTTTTCTCCAGGTGACTTTCAGGGAGATGCTCTCAAAGGAGCTTCTTGACTTTCGGTGGTTTTTAACTCCTGGTTTCCAGGGCAAGCTGATGAATAACAAAGGCAAAATTACCCAAAAATGGGTTAGAGAAAGAGATAAGCTGGAGGTTCTGGAGAGGTGGGAAGTCCTGGGGTGGTGCCTGGGTTTCATCAGTGAATGGTAAATTGGGGGATGACAGAAGTAATGACAAACAATGCTGATGAGAGTGCAGCGGCAAAAGCCCCTTTCAACCCAAAAAGAATCTAAAATGGGTCAGATGAACTTAACTCTCCAATTTTCCATCAAAAAAAACCCCATTAATTTGAAGGGAAAGGAGCTTTTTAAAGGTTATTGGCAAACTCCAAACGAAATGAGATGACCTGAGAGGTGCAGGGGAAAAATGTCCCTCGCCATGGGATACGCTCAGCCCTGGGGGTCACAAATATTTATGGGTGCTAAAAACTCTCTGGTACTCTTTCATCTTGCTTATAGGAGCAAATAAATAAGTAACTCTGGAATAACTTCTAATATGATTACCTGAACTGACACTGGGAATTTAAACAGAACAAAATCAATGCAGTGCTGAGGCATCCTTCAGCTCTATTGACAGTGCTGGCTGGTGATTTTTCCCCTTGAACTAGCAGAATAAAAACTAAAAGCTGCATTAGTTTTTTTTAATTAAGACTCTGGCATTATCAGGCTTTACAAGGCAGAGCCAATGCACAGATGAATTACCATTTAATTAAGCTTTCCAAGAAACTTTTGAAGACTGCAGATTAAACGTGGGCTCTGATTTCTTGCAGGGTTTGGTGGTTGGGGTGTTTTTTTCAGGGGAAGTTTTAATTGTTTTCCCTGAGCTTGATAAATAATACTAATAATAAGAATCATTGTCTGCAACATCTAGATTCCTGATTTTCCATTCGCAGAGCATCCTGGATGTATAGATATGTATATCATAGAATTATAGAATGGTTTGGGTTGGAAAGGACCTTAAGATCATTCAGTTCCAACCCACTGCAATGGGCAGGGATACCTTCCACTAGAGCAGGTTGCTCCAAGCCCCTGTGTCCAACCTGGCCTTGAACACTGCCAGGGATGGAGCATTTACCACTTCTTTGGGAAACCTGTTCCAGCACCTCACCACCCTCACAGTAAAGAATTTCTTCCTTATATCTAACCTATACATACAGGTACACTATGAAGCAATGAAAACTGGGATGCATTTATGCCCCATATGTGCCCCAGTCTGTACAGGCAGCCCAGAAGAATTCTAGGAGTCAAACATAGGAACGAAAGGAGGATTTTGGGGGAAAATCCCTGCATATTGCTTTCATTTAATGTCTTTATTTCACCTGCTTTGCATTGAGAGGCAGAAAGGGGACAGAGGAGTTGCCTGGACAGAATTACATGAGTTTTCCCATGGGTAAACGGCAGCATGTGGTAAACCTCGGAGCTATTGAATGGCGAGCAAAGCTCTGTGCAGGCAGCAGCTACTATCATTTGTCCCCGGAGGTGATTTCCTGATGTGGGTTTTTGGTTGCCAGGTTTTCCCTGCTGGTATTTTCCAGTGGCTTTGATATTAATATGTGCTTCGGTGCCAATCTGAGGTGTTTTGTTTAGGCCCAGTGGGAAAACGACTTTTTAATCCCATTACTGGTCAAGTGCAAGGTTATCTGAGGTTATATAGTCAGGTCATCCTTTCAGATCCTGCCCGGCCAAGCTGAAAGGCTCAGGAGATTTTGGAGGGCCAGAAGGGATATGCATCCTTTTGGAGCATCCCAACATGCCTTCACAGTAGAGAAAGTCCTGCAGGAGGTTTGTGAGGGTAACCAGGCAGAAATAAATCCTTAAACACCTGCCTGGATGAGAGAGGCACTGAAAGGAGGTGAGATTATAAAGCGAGAGACCTGTTGGATTGCTCTGTACAAATCGCTGCTTATGCACTAATAGGTGCACTAATATATGAACTAATTTGACCTATGCACAGCCCAAAGCCACTCTATGCCCCTCACCAGCACCTTCCCTGTGTGCTCAGCCCCCTTTTCAGAGAATTTGGGATTTAAAGCTCAGCCTTGCAACTCCTGCACCAGCTTCTCAGCCACTGGCAGGGTATAAAAGCAGGGCTAGAGGCAAGCAGAGTTTGCAAACTGCTCCCCAGTTTGCTTTGACTTGCTGCATGCCCCGTGTCTCAATCTGTTTGATTTCCAGCATCTTCCCTCTTTATGAGCTGCTCCATAAGCTCACTTAGGTCCCTAGGAAGAAAAGAAATCCCAGCCCTGTGTCAGCTAAGCAAATGTAAGAAATTTTGGGGACCTAGCCCCTAAAATGGATTTATTTTTAATTTCTTTTTCCAAAAAAGACACAATTCTACTCACCAAATCCAAGCTGGAAAACCTGCCTGGGCTGGCACCAGCGCTGCAGCTCCAGTGCCATCTCATGGGGACACTGGGTTGCTGCATCCCTGAACGATGCACGATGGACCGATGCTTTCAGGCCTCATTCAGACCTTCTTGCAGCAGAAGTGCCTGGCCTCAGCAGAGTATTTATGACACTAGGGGAGAAAACCTCTATTTGAAGGTAGTGGCAACAGAGGAGAAGGGGCACACAGTCACACCAGGGTGTTCTGCATCTAAAAAAACCCCTAAAATAATTAAAAATTGGAATTTTCATGGAAATGGCTGATTTTCCCCAAGATTTGGGGGACCTGAAAAGCAACACTGCATCCTCTGTCACTGTAAGCATCCACACATTGCATGTCCTGAAACAAAATGCCCAGGCTGGCTTTTTTCCTGGTGATAAATTCCTACAGGGAAAAGAAGACAAGCGGGTTTTTAGTTAAAAAACTCTTCAATGAAAAGTATGTTAATGCTTTTCTTCACAAAGCCACTGCAGAATTAACCAGGGATGATGTCTGAGCTTGCAGACCGGTCTCTCGGGCTGTGGCTGTGCAGGCAGACCTGGAGATGGCACTGCAGCCCTTCAGATGAAGAATCTCCATCCCATGCCCCGCTCCCACTGTTGCATTCAGCTGCTGGAGCTTGGGAATGACATGGGTGCCTTTTTTTTCCTGGCAAAACCACTGAAGAAAATACAATTAAAGAATAAGATCCTCTTTGACTTGCAAAATCAGCCCTGTGCTTGGCAAAGCAGAGATGTTTAATGAATTCCCACTCTGCAAAGGTTTACTAGTTGGGTAAACTTTCTTCTGGCTAATTACTGAAGTCAGATTAACTCATGCCATGCAACTTTCTATGTGGCTATGTTTAGTCCAGCAAATAAGCCTGGTCTAAACTAAAAGCAGCTCTTGTCAGCCTCCATCAAAGGAGAGGAGAAGAGCTTCGGGTGCAACTGGTCCCTGTGTGAGTCTGGCACTCCTGGTTCAGATGGGGAGCATCAGTGTGAGGAGTTCATTGGGAAGAGCAATTATGCTTTCAATTAATTCCTTCCCTTAATTCAAACTAAGTTCCCTATGTAGAAAAGACTGAACTCTTCATGAACCTTTTTCCTCCCTTTAAATTTGAATATTTTGCATAGCTGTTAAGACACAAACATAGAAAGTCACATGCATATATACTCTCAGGCATATATACTTGCATATACATTCATGCAGAGTCACTCTTTGGGAGAGAACTGCAATTCCAAATGACACAAGCACAGGTGGATGCAAAACTAGTCCTGGCAGAAACACACATTTCATGAATGAAGGAGTTTGTTTTGTATTAAGCCTCCAGAAGTCCCCTGGCTTTGGTTCACAAATGCCTTTTGCAGTTCCCATTCCTCAGCATTTCCCTGGGATGCACCATTACCCTCACACCCAGGGGAAGGTGCTTTGACACCGCCGCAGCCCTCAGGAGGTTGTAATCTGGATTTTGTCTGGTTTGGGATGGATGTCCCCCTTTTGCAGTCCCCGTGGCAGTGCAGATACTTGGTGACCCCAACATCCCCGTGCATCTCCTCTGTGCCCAGAAGCCAAATGCCTTTACCTCTTCTAGCTCTGCTGGTAAATGTTAGACTCAGCACAGTCCCCGCAACAGCCTGACCTGAACTGAACTCCAGCAAGAGCTAAAAATCTCCTTATCCACATCCTTTGGGCCAGATTTTGTTCTCTCTTGCACTGCTATAGAGGTTAATTATATTAGAGACAGCGGAGGTGCGCCTATGCATGACCAGAATAAGGGATTTAGGCTTTAATTAAGGGCTGATGTATAGCAACAGCCTCCAGCAGCCTGTGGGCTTTTCGTTATACTAATTAATCTGGATGCTTTGGGGCTCTACTGTAAACCCCTGAGACCTGGCTGTAAAAAATACAGGCTGTAAATCAAGAGCTCCCATCACCCAGCACCTTCTGCTTTGTGTCAAATCTCTGCTTTGCATCCCGTTGCCCTCCTGCCTTCCCACCGGAGCTGCGCGGGGCGTTTGAACTCAGACCTTAACAAGCCATGTTTTTCCTAAAAAGTCCTTTTTTTTCTTCTCTTTTGTAAGCTGATATCCCCATGTTACAACTGGTTCTAAGTGGGTAGCACATGAATTTCCCAAGAGCAACCCCCAGTGCAGAGCTTACCTCCACCTTTGCAGGGGAAAGCTGTAAGGACCAGCACCACCCGTCTCTCCTGCTCACACAGGAATGAAAAATCCATTCAGAAAGTGGTTTTTGGGGTAAGTTTCATTCATTTTCTGCTGTTTGAAAAGGCAGAAAGGTGGAATCAAGGCTGTCCTCGCTGGACGTATGAAACCCTGGGTGTAAAAGTATCTCTTTGGTGGGACTTGGTTTGATGTTCAAATGGTTTTAGGGCTGCCAAGCTGCAGGCTGAGATGTCGGGTATGATTTCCCAGTGGTTTTACTCAGGTCTGATCCATCAAGCAGTCATATCTGTATGCTGAGAGAGAAAATACCAGTGCACAGCACCCTGCTCCTGCCATCACCCATATGGCTGTCATTGCAGGTTTGGAGACACCTCTGTGGACCAGAAACCGCTGCAAATACTCTGGGGATCTGTATCCTCCTTTCCTACCTCAGATCTACAACCTTTGCTCCCCAAAAGCCCTTTTCTTACTCTCATTTGCTCACAGGGGAGGTTTTGCTCCTGCTTCCAGTAGCCTCAACTACATGTGATACACTTAGAGGAAGAAACAATGCAGATACGGTTGCAGATGCAGATGGAGATCCAAAATCATCCAACCAAGATCTGCAGATGGAGAGCAGAGAATATGGCATTACCTCGAGGAGGGAAAACCCATGTCGGAGTCCCGCACTGAGTAGAACTGCGCTAGAAGGCACCAAAAGAGCCTAAAGACCCACAAATGGGCATGAATCCGGCTTAAATATAGTGTAATTTCCTTGCTTGCTTGTTATTTGTAGCATTGTACATGGTAGAACAAAAAAATTTAAGGATATAGGAAAAAAAAGGGAAAAGACATCATATGGAAGCAATTAGCCGTAACTTCATTCAAAAAAACATTTAGGTGCTTGTAGCATTAAGGCTCAAGTGATCTGTACTCTGGGACCATAATTCACCGACACTTAATAGCATTTACCCTGCAGATGTGCATTTTATGCAGAAATATCAGCTTACTGCTTTGAAAAATTAACCTATTGAAGGCTGTCAAGCCATGGACACGCTCTGGGGAGTATTAGATGTTGGGTTTTTACCTAGGGGCTGGGGGAGAGGTGGGTTAATTGGGGAACGGGGGTATTTTAATGCAGCAGCAAGAGGAGGAGGTTGTACCCTTTGTCTGGTGAGAAAGGAAATTTCCCTTGTTGTAAAATTCATGGTGATTTGGGCAGGTACTGGAGAAGGCAGAAGTTTTCCAGTCTCAGGAAAGGAAGATTTGAAGGGCAGCGGATGTGATTTCTCCAAGGAGATGCTTTCCATACGCATTTCTCCTTATAGGACACTGTGCACAGCATGAGCAGCCATAAATATTATCATGATTTGAAATGGTTCAGTGATTTTAAGGAAAAAAAATATCTTTTTGCTCCACAAAACACAGCTTGTCTGGTTTGGGTCTTTGTCCCTTTCCCTAATACAGGGCTGCAATAAATGCTATGGGACAGTAATTGTAATTTCAAATCATTTTAGAGCAGGGATTGCTGGGCTGTCTCTTGAAAGGGGGGTACCTTTAGGTGTATTCTGCAAGGCATTATTTGGGGATAAATTATTACCTGCCATGTGATGGTGAAAAAGGTGGGGAAGCTCCAATCCCTCTGCAGAAACCAGCAGGACCCATCAAGGGCTGCAACAGCGGTAAGCCTCAGCTTGAGATTTTTGGGATGCTGCCCATAGAGAGAGGCAGAATGAGGCCAAAGTGGCTTCGCTGTCCCTCAAACTGCTGGAGTTGATGCTGAGGCCAAAGCTAGGAATGAAAAGGAGGTTTTTAGTTCATCAGCTCAATGATAACAGAGGATTATTTTCCCACCCTTTTCCCATTGCCATCCATGGGGAGACCGGGCATTCTGGGGTAGCAACCTGGGGGGGAAATGGCAGGGCTGGACCCTGACCTCTTTCCTCGAGGCCACCTGAGGATGCTCGGACCTTCTGATGGTGATGGTGCCAGCTGACACCATGGGCAGATCCGTCCCTTGGCGCACCAAACCCTTGGCATCGGGACATATTTCCGCACCCACACCTCGACTCCAGGCTTTGGGAATTAAAAGTTTCCAGCACCACTCCCTGCCTGCATGGAGGTTATCACAAAGAGAAGAAACACTCATTGTATAGATTTGGGGGATCCTGTGATGTGTCAATGTTAAATTTTCTTCCAGGATTGCAGCAGGACATGGGAGATCCAGCACTGGCACAAGGTGCTCTGGGCTTTCCAACTGCAGAATGGAGAATATAACATTTGCCAGACCCCAAACTGCACCTGCCTCCTCTTTTTGCTGTGAAATCCCTATTTCTTCAATATGTATATCTATGTAAATGCACTTACTTTACTTGGCAGAGCCAAGTAAAACGTGCCATCATCTCAACCAAAGCCAGTGGGAGATAGCTCCATTCTTCCACCCAAATGGTCCCTTTCCCTACAGTGGTCCCAAAGCCCTGACATACAAAACTGTGCTTTGGCATCAACCTTATATTAAACCACAGCGAGTTCTCATCCCTTTGGGTCACCTGGGGCTTATGTGAGGAGTTCTTTCTCCCCCCTCTTCCAGCCAGCCCTGTCAGGGATGTTTTATTGAAAATGCAAAGCATCTCCATATATTTGCTGTAGGTTTGTGTTTTCCAGATACAGCTTTGAGCAAAAAGCATAATGCATCTATAATCACCCCCCTTCAAGCTGTCATAAACCTTTGGCATTGTCAGGATCAAAGGGCCTCACAGGGCAGTGTGTGGAGTGTTGGTTCACCTTTCATAGAGATGGGGGAAAATAGAAGGGGAAAAAAAATGTAAGGGAAAAAATAGAAAGAAAAAAGCAGAAATAAAAAAAATTGAAAGAAAAAATAGAAATATAAAAATTTAAAATGGATGAAAAAAGAAACATAGAAAAAGAATAGAAATTAAAAATAGCGAGAAATGTTAGAAAGAAGAAATAGGAGAAAGAAAGAAAAAGTAGAAAGAAAAATAGAAGGAAAAAATATGAAAAAAGAAAGAAAAACTGGAAATAATAAAGAAAAGGTCCCTCAAAATCCTGGCACTAAAATAAAAAAGCAAAACCCAGAGTGTCTCCGTTACCATGTTTCAGTTAGGGAGGTGAACGCTGCTCTCACGCACTGCAGGGACTCGGGGTTATTTATTCAGCCTCATAGATCGCGGGCTTTTCTTAGTGGGAGTTAGGAGTGGGATTTTGTCTTCCCCATCCCTTTGAAGAACAATAAGGTATGAGGAGGGAAGAAAAAAAAGGCCTTTTTTTTTGAAGGGCATGTATTTAATCTTATCAGAGGCAGGCAGGACAATAACAGGAAAGGGTAGGGAGGCCTCGCCAAGGGATACAGAGGGAAGGGCAGGGAGGAATGAGGGGTTAAAAGCAAACTTCAGCCATGCCCCCAGGGACACATCTAATCAGAGGTCTGGCGGCTGGGCTGATATTTAACCTGGCAAAAGACTATTTGGAGCTGTGCAATGAAAAAGCCAGTTGTGTGCAGACAGGTTCACTTTGAGGTAGGCAGGCGAAGGATGAAAGACAGTTTGCCCTCCTCAGTGGCTTGAAAATTCACCTATTTTCAGCTATGCTGCACTGGCTCAAGGGCACAGCTCAAAGGGGATGGGTCCAGCTCTTCCCATGGTCCTTCTCTGCCCATTGGATTTGGAAATCAGAATGATGGTCGCCCAAAGCAGAGAGGAATAGCCTTTGGCTATCCTCTGTGCCAGAGCATGGATAAATCTCTGCCCCTCTTATCTCAGCCAGGATCTGACCAATGATTTTTCCCGGCAGTGTTAGGAAAAACATAAAGGCCCTTTTGGACAATGCCAAAGTGATGGGTTTGGTTGGTTTGGGGTTTTTGTCTCCCTGAAATAAGCTTTTCCTGCTCTGAAACTGCGCAGAAAAGGGTATTTTGCATCAACAGCATCTTCTATCCAGAGCTGGTTGCACCCGGATGCTGAATAATTGATGTGACAAATATCGCAGCATTTTTCAAAGAGATTATTCAACAGTTTCCTCCTCTTTAATCCATACCTCAAAAAGGAAGAAAGAAATGGTCCTTCATAAAAAAAAGTAGTAACCCTTGAGATGGGAAGGTTGCAGCCTGGCTCTTGCACCCCAGCTATACCCCACTACCTAACTAAAGGCCTTTGGCTCTGAAATACAGCAGATTTGGGGGCTATTTAATGTTTCTACCTTCCCCAAAATATGAAATTCTGATATTTCAGAGCTCACTTCTGTAGCTAGCACTGAACAAATACATGCCATTGCTTTGCCTCTAACCTACACTGCACAGGGATGTCTTTACGTGCTGTTTTGTTTGATCACTTTAACCAGTAACTGTTGTAATGTTAAATACAAAGAGCTTTGGAAATCAGATTTTACATCTCCCTGGCCCCTCTCAAACAGCAGTTGGCCATTAGCTCATCCGAATATATTGCTTGATTGGCAGTATCTTTTAATTGCATAGCAATAGGCATCCTTAGCTGAAAGGCAGAGGTGTGATGCTTGTGGTGAAAGGAGCACGCTCTGCCCAAGACATCATGGGACTGGAGATCATTCATAAATGCTTTTCTTAATTATTTAAGCTTGACAAGCAGCACTTAAACCTCAGCTGTGCCTGGTTCAGAGGAGGGACTTATTCCTCCCATTCTGCTAAGGCTCACCTCTAGCTGCTGAATTTTGCAGGGAAAAGAGCTTCTTTGCCTCTCTTGGTGAAGCTTTTCCGTTTTGCGTCCAATAAATATTCATTGGCCAAGAGGGAAGACCTGGCAAGAAGGAAAGGATGGGGTTATAGTGGGCAAGGAGCGTTGAACCACTTCTCCAATATTGGCTACTGGTTAAAATAAAGATGATAATAAAGGCTGCTCCCAATACCTTGCAAACTCCCTGTCTGAGGCTGTGCAAAAGCTGGGCTTCTCCATTCTGCTGCTGATAAAGCAGAGCTGTGGTGCAACAAGGCTGAAATAACTCTGTGTCCCCCAGCTCGCAGCAATCAGGGCTGTGTAATTACCTCAATCTCTTTTTCTCCACCTCAGTCATGAGGTCTTGGGAGTCTGCCTTCTTCCAAGGTGATGATCTCTGGGTAATTTTACAGCCTAGAAGTGCAGGGATAAAATGTAGCTTCATCATCCAAGCCAGGGAGAAAGTGTCATGCCTAATGAAGCCTTGTTGATCCGGTCTAGAGCTGAAATGTTTTGCAGGTGCTTGTTGCGGAGAAGAGGACAGATAATGAATAAAACATGTTTGTACTTTAGTCTCCAGTAAATGTGACAAACTCAGATCTTCTGGCTGGGGAGGGAATGATATGAAATATGAGTTGGAGCTCATCGGAAAAGCTCGTAACTAATCCAAGATGTTGCGCTGTGTAGTCTTGCTGCTATGGGGTATGGGTTGATCCAGGTTTATAAGGGACTGGGGGAAAAGAGAGGGGGCTGGAGTTATCTTTATAAAGACAGCAGGATATGACCTCTGGCCGCTGATGATATAATTCTGTGCATTAAAGCGAGGGTTGTCTTCGTCCTTTTGCTCAAAGACTGAGCTGACCCTGTTGTTTCCGAGCCCAAAGGGGAAGCCAGAAGGGGAAAAAACATTTTAGATGCCAAAGTTTATTACATTGAAATGCACATGCTAAAAAGCCTCCAGAGCCCTTCAGGATTATTAGTGCTCTGAGGTCAGCGGTTGCGACCAGCAGCCAACAAATAAAGAATCACTTTAGGAGCAGTGATTCTCCAGTATTTATTCCTGTGTGGGTCCCTCGCTGAGGTACCTCAACCTGTGGCTGCTGAATTGTCCCAAGCTTGGGCTTCCCACTCTTTTTGAGGACAAAGTCATGATTTTCTCTAAGAAGTTAACTTTTTGTCCTACCAGCGCTGGCTGGAGGGTCTGAGGACTAAAGGCTGAACTGAATCCACATGGAAAAATGAGCTGGGAATGAGACCATCCCAGTGGCTTCGGCACTGGGGGTGCACAGGGTGTAAGGGGCCATCTGCTCCCTTCCCCATACACGGCCTGTTGAGTTATCCTGGCTTCACTCCAGCCTGAGGAAGAACAGAAATAGCTTAAAGTCTGTGCTCTAAGCACCCATATTAGTCGATTAATGCTTTTCTGATCCATTTTCACTATGCCTGCACTTCCTTTTACATCATTACTCTTAATTAGGGATCTGAATATCTCCCTGGAATACACCTACGCTTGGTCTAAATTAAGCAAAGAAAGGGTTAGCTACGTGCTCCAGGTCAGTGCTGAGTTCAGTTCCTGAGGTCCTCCTGTCTTCTTGGGTTTTCTTTTCCTTTCACAGTCTCTTTCTCTCACTTTTTGAACCTGACCCCATTCGTACACATTGTCTTTGTGACTGCAATGATATGTGCCACCATACATTAAAAATAGCCTGAAGTAGAGGTTTGGGAGAAAATGCTGACTTTGTAACACAAGGGACTGTGTCTCCAGCTGGTTTCAAACAGGTTTTTGCTAGTCTATATTCAAGAGGATTCTCCCAGTTATGAGCTAAGCAGCTGAGATCATGAGAAAGCAGAGCACCCCATATCTCAGCTCAGCAAACCATGAACTGCCATTCAGAGACAGCTCCTGGGCTCAAGCACATAGCTCCAGGACAAAACACAAAATCATCCAAAAGCATGATATTCCCAGCTCCTAGCTTCCAAAATCCTGCAGGTTTGGGAAAGCAAAATGCAATATATTGCTTTGGGAGCATCCTGAAATGAACCCTCGCTTTTTGCTTTTAACCTTTGCTTTACTCGTTGCGGGATGCTCCCTCCACTCCCCAGCCTTCTGCACCTTGTTTATCATCTTATATTTTCATGTTTAATGTTAACATCTCCTGGGAGCCAGGTCAGAGCATTTCAGCCCTGCAGGATCTCACCACTGACCTCAGGTATTACTTTATACAAGCCTGGGTCTCTACTTTTCTCTTCATTTCTGTCTGCAGGTTCTCAGTATTCTTTAACCCAGATGGCTTTGCACTGTTGTAACTATTAAAGGCAGCTGCTCAATTGCTGGGGTTTGGCCTTATTCCTTTTTCCAAGAGGAAAGAATGAAAGAGTGCACAGGTTCTCAAATCCCTGGTTTACCAAAAATACTTCAGCACCAAACATGTGCTTTGCACAGGACTTCACTATTTGCCAGAGAATCATTTTGGCAAGTATTATCTTTTTATAGAAGAGTTAAAATCCCAGGAAAGCTGTAATTCTTTCCATTGCAGACTATGCTGATTCCTATCCTCAGGTCAGATGTGTGTCAAAATAAATGGTCATGTAAAGCTACAACCTTCCTTTGAAATCTAGAAGCCACTTGGAGAGCACAGAGACAGGGAGCTAAGACAGCCCTCAGTGATGTTCAGGGTGCTGTGTGAGGCTGCTCAGGGGAACAAAGCAGGAATTTGCCTGCACAGGTGGATTTTTGACACCAGCGAACCCATTTAGGATCTCAGGAGGCATCTTTGAACTTCACATTTGTTTGGATCTACCCTTACTTCACTGCTGCACCATCACAGACTGCAGGCAGATGGCTCCTGCATCCATCCATGCATCTCCTCCTTGTTTTCTTGGGTGTGCAAAGAGGTGGTCTAATTTTGAGGATGGTGGTAAGTAGCATCTCTCTTCAGGTGCAGTTGCAACTGCAGGAACCAGGCATTACACACACAGATGTGAGACATATGTATCAATGAATTAAGGTGTGCACACACGTGGGTGTGTTTTATGGCTCATTTCCCAGCACTCCTTTAGCCCAAAGACTAAAGCGTAAGTCCTCAAAACCCCAACTGAGCAGGTATTTGAGGGATTTGAATCATTTTTGAGAGTTTTGTAACTTTTATAACCAGGACATGGAGCGGCTGAAGCTTTGCACGAGCTGGTAGAGTCATAACCTGCTCTATGGTGGCCAAACCACTAAAGGCTCAGCTGCTAATCCCAAATGCACACAGACAAAGCTTTCTCACCACATCCTCCATGTGCTCTGTGAGGTCCCCAGGCCTGGTTGAAAGTCACTTTAGTGGCAGCTTAGACAACTTGAAGAGCCATGAGCCATCTTACTTCTTCTTGTGCATCCTCCAGGACATTCCGGGACCTCCAGTTCTGCTGAAATGGGATAATCCCACCCTTTGGGTCCCAACAAGGAAGGGAAGAGATGGCTATAAAGCAAGAAGGGGCTTCTTCTTTGGTCTTTATTGTTATTTGCTGAAAACTTTATATATTTGGTTATCTTGTCAAGGCCCCAGGTGGAGGATGAGTTGCTGGAAGAACCAGTGCTAAATGCATGTTGCATTGGTGAGCACACCCTCACTTTCTGGACAGTCTTTCTGTTTTTAGTCTATTTTCCTGCCATGAAAGCCAAACTCGAGCAAGCAGGGTTCGGAAAAGCGTTTAAAAGAGTCATGAGTGAAAGAGTTGAAAAAAGCTTTAACTGGCATTTGAAATTGCCTTTAAATTGCCATCGAGCAATCTTCTCCAAGGTGTCTTTCCCATCAGCCAAATTCACTAGAAGGTTAACCTCTGCACCCCCCATAGCTTTTTGCCATTGCCCCTTTCCTCCCTTCGCTGTGCTCAGTCCCCCTTAAAATTAGAGAAGTGTAGCAAGCAGGAATGAAGGAAGGAAAAAAAGTAAGGAAGAAATGACATCTGGAAAAAGACAGGAGTGACTCAAATCTGAGCAATTAACCAATTCCCACTGCCATCTTTGTGATGAGTTTATATCCCTGAGTCCTTGCTGATGTCTGTTGTTGTCTGACTGCATTTCCTTGATTTCATGGATGAAAATGGTAGGGGGTTTTTTTGCTTTCTTTCTATTTTTCTCCATAGCTTTACAGGCATGAAACTCTCACTCAAAGAGGTTTGCATCCTTCTCCATCTCTGACCATCGCCATAGTCCAAGAGCTGCGAGCATCTCCTTTTCTTTTCAAGTATTTTGGGGGATCCAACGTTTTATCTATGAGGACTCAACAGAGCATCTGCTGGGAACAACACCCCAGTGGGGAGGAAAAGCTTCACAAATTCATGGATTAGATGTCAGCAAGAGATCAAACCTGGATGTCTTTTGAGGTCTCCCCACCAAAGCAACCATGCAGGAAAATAGCTCTGCCCGTATTTCAACGACACCAGGCAGAGCCTCACTGCACTAAGTCCTTTCTAGTTTCCTACAACAGCCTGGCCTGGATTTTCATAAGGTATTTTCCTTCAAAGAAACAATTACAAACAGAGAAATCTTCAGTTTTTTGCCAAAATCTCCACTGATGACAAGGCGGATTGGTTTACCTGGAAATAGCTGTTACTTCTTAATGTTATGGAATAAAGAGATTAAACAGACTATTTTGAGAAAGATTTTCCTTTCTCCCTGACATACCAGGTCCTACAGCAGCTGCTGAGGATACAGCGGAGAAGGTGGTCAAGGACAGGAACTAAGTAACTATTGCAAATAAGTAAGGAAGGTGTTGATAGATAACAATAAAGACAAAGCAAGTTAGACTTGGGTCAGGGCAAGAAGTAGTTTCTCTCCCAGTAACAAATGTGTCTGGCCTGCTTCCCCCATGAGCTCATATATCTGACAATATGCTTTAATGCTTTGCAGACCTCAGGTATATTATCATACCCTGAGCCTGAACCCTCCAGGGAAACCACATTGAGGAGGGAGGTGGGAAGCATTGGTGCGGTGGCAGGATGCTCACAGCGGTGGGATACAAATGACTGTGGCAGTGGGACTGGGATGCCCATGATGGCAGAATTGGGATGCCCATGGTGGCGGGATTGGGATACCCATGGTGGTAGGATGGAGATGCCCGTGGTGGTGTGATGAGCATGGCCAGCAGACCATGGACCATGAGGTGGCGCTGGCAGACTGCTGCGCAGCAAAAGCCAACTATCAGCTCCGACAGCAAGGGAAAGCAGGCACATACCCAAGGCAGACGTATTTTATCTCTTATCTCCGTGTGCTCAGGCTGGATGAAGCATTCTCAGGCACTAATCTTGTGTCTGTCCTGCACAGAGTCCCTGAGGAGACAGAGGAGCTGCTGGGGTTAGGAGTAACACACGGCATGTGGCACTCATCTTGCAGGTCTGAAGGCCACGGTCAAAGACAGCTCTAATTAAATTAAATGGAGTGAACTGTATTTTTCTGGTAAAGAAAACATGGTTACTTTGCTGAAGAGGAGACTTGAGGGGGGTTAAGAGAAGGTGAAAAATGCTTGCAGTGCAGAGGAGGGAACACAGACTACTTCTGTGCCCATTTGTTTCTCCTTTGGGGTACACTGCCGGCGGCAAAGGGTTAAGGAGAGGGAAAACTCTTAGCAAGCGTTTGACATCAGGAGTCACTTTTGGGCAGGCATATTACACAGCTCCCAGGGGTTTCACAGCCAAGTCTGTGGTGTACTTGAAGAAAAAGCACTTCTATTCAGAGAAAACCCAAAAAACCCTATCCTGGGCTGCAAGGCACATCTGATAAGCAGGTGGCTGCAGGTACAAACTTCAGCTCCCTTTTCCTCAACATCTTAAAGCATTTCTGCTACTAGATATGAGTCACTGGAAATCCCCACTGTCTAGCGATGCTCTTCCTCTGAGGCTCTTCTTTCAAGCAGCATCCGATGCTACTTTGAGTGCCACACCACAGAGTCCACACTTAGTCTTTCCGGTACCACAATGCACTAAAGTTTGGGGAATAAGAGTAAGAAAGGTAAAGAGGGCACCTATTTTTGGCAGCGAGTGCATGTGCTGCTGATGGGCAGGTTTACAAAGAGCCTGTCTTCTAGAGAACATCACTCACATCTCCGTGGTTTGGATATTAATAGTCCAAGCTGTGTTTGCAGTTAGGAATTACTTACATCTTTCCTCAGGAGCCAGCATAGGAGAAAGTGGTGGATGTGTTTCACATGGGCATCTGGACAGGGTTAAAATCCCCAGCACTTCCCTAAGTTTGGAAGAGATCAGAGGCTGAGCTGGAAATAGGAGGATCACAGGGCACTGTGCGGCAAGAAGCCAGCTATCTCCAGATGGAAAGGGTAAAGTGTGAGGTCTCCTGCCTCCTTGGGTTGTACAGTGTCATGGAAAAGGTGTGAGTAATCCTAGCAAAAGGTGTGCAGCTCTCCTGTTGAAATCAATAGGGTCAATCATAACACCAAGCAGTATAAATCCATCAATGAAATATCCATTTTATATTTGAGTCTGAATTCTCAGTGTTGATTGGTAAAGAGTCAGAGGTTTTTCTTGGACAAAGGCATCCAAATGAGGATTGAGAAGGCAAAATACCAAACTAATGTGTCTGTGGTGCAAATAGGCAGAAACAAGTACTCCTTTGCATCACAGATCTTGGAAAATGTTACAGATAAAGGAAATCGAGGTTCAGAGAAAAGAGCAGCAAATTCAGCTTACGTATAGAGCAGAAAAACCAAATGCTGCTGGTGCCACATCCACAAAAGCAGATAATGAGTCAAGAAACCCATTGAACAGGGGGGAAATGCAGCCCCTGGCACCAGGAAAAGCCATGGGGAAGGGGAATACAAGTGGCAGAGTCAGGTTTGGTGGTCATTTGTAGCTTCCATTTAGGGATGGAGTTAAGATCCTGGATGGGCATCATATAAACAAGACAAGAGAAGAGGTGATAGAAAAGAAGGCAGAGAAAGGTTTGTAGAGCTTGTCCAACCCTTGTGAGCCTTTGGGATGGGAAGAAGCTTCCAGGCATGCCACTGGGCAAAGGTACCATGCTGGTAAGGCATGAAGAGAAAGAGACCACACCATCAGATGCTAAGTTATTCTGGAAGGGATGCTAAAACTCAGCTTCACAACAGACATTAGCAGTAACTGTAGACTCTCCTTACCCAGCATCAGCCTAATGGCTACAAATCTGCCAGTTAAGCACCAATTAAGATTCATCTTTGGATGCATTCTCCCAACTCAGCAAAGGCCTTGCATGCATTTAACTATTAGCAATAGGCTCTTTGGTCAAGGTCACTGTCCCTTTCATCTAAGGATCTCAAAGCACTTGATGAAACTCCACCGCCTTTCTCTGTGGTAGGTAAAGGCTATAATGTTCTTTTAATATCACGAACCTAATTTATAAGGATAAATTACAGTGGGAGATAAAGAGCACATGGGCCCATGTGGATAAAAATAAAACCCCATATTGCCCCATTATCTGGCATTGGTTAAGCTTCTGCTTGTAGAATTTTTTTGGCTAATTTCTCTCCTTTTTTTTTTTAATGAAATGCTATTTATTTATAGCTAAACACCATCTTTGAAGCCAGAGCCAAGCATTTGGGGAGCCTCAGATAGGGCTCTTGAAAAGGAGAATTATGTCTGTTTCAGATGTTTTCAGAAGTTATTGTTTAAAGGCAGTGAGAACTATGACATTTCTCTCAACGAGCTCACCCTCCCCTCAGCATTTCTACAGGACACGGGCAAAGCAGATGTCTCCAGAGCTAGAAGAAGTGGTGACAAGTTGAGGGGGGGAGAGCACTGGGGAAGAGATGAGATGAAAGGGGATTTTAGACAGGAAACCTCAAAGGACCAAAGTTGGTGTAAAGTGCTCCCTGATGCCCCATGGGATCCTCATCCTGCTGCTCACCAGGGTATGGGGCATGAATGTGGGGGATGCTTGGAAGTGGCCAGAAGATGTTTCACTGTCTGCAACAGCCATCATTCTGGAGGTCAAGAAGTACTTGTACGCTGTACAAGTACTGGCCACCTTGTACAGTGTACCATGGTCTTCCTCAGAGGGCTTGAAGCTCAAGCTTCTGGCAAGCCAAAATAAGGTTCTCATCAGGAGACAGGGCACAAGGGAGGGAAGTCATCATGCAGCCTTCTGGCACCATTGGATGGACTGTACTACACTTTCAGACAGCTTTTTTGCTCACTGAGGACACTCTCCTCTGCAATGTAAAGCTTTTCAGCACTTCATCCAGGTGATCCCTCAAGGCTTCAAGCAAAACCCAAGCACATGCCATCCCAGTGAGACCCAGTGCTGCAGGCTCTCAACTGGGACCCGTTTCTCTTGCCTGGTGCAGGGGCTCACCCCATCTCAGTGACCTTCATGCTTACAAGCAACAACAGGGAGGCTATTTCTGGCCACTTCTCCAATAATAAGACCCTGTGAATGGCCATGGGAAGCCTTTTGCTAGGAACTGACAGATTCTGACAGGGAGACGAGGGGATTATAGAAATGCTCCTGCTTTGGTGTCTGCATGACATCATGCCCTCCCGACTGGCAGGGAGACAGAGAGCCTTTGATAGTGCAGGGGGGGGGACTCTGGCCCATGGCCAAAGACGATTACGAGCAGCACATACCTTCAGCAATTCGCCAAGCCATTCCTGGAGGGTGATATAACTTCCTCCGGGTGAGTGAGCTCGTGCGGGGCTGTAACGGAGACAAACCGGGGCTCTATCTTGGAGAACAGCAGTTGTTTGAGGGAGGAGAGGGGGGGAGACGGCAGGATGCATACTCCCAGCAACGTGCATGGAGCAGCTTGGACAGATCAGACATTATTAGCAATCTCCTGGGTAATGAGGAGTTTTGCTGCCTGTTTATGAACTCCCCATCCTTAACCTATTCCCTGCTGCCCTGACAAAAACAAACCCAAATCCTACAGTAGGTTTTCCCTAAAAGCTTTAGAGAAGAACACCACTTTGGCCAACTAAGTCAGAGGTACAGGCAAACATCCTGTAATTGCCCAACTGTCTTCCAATCCTGTTGCTTTCAGGTTATTTGGGAGCCTGGGCCTGGAGATCAGCACTTCAGACTGCTCTGGAGGAATGCAACTATAACAGAGAACTGCAGCAAGTGATGCATTGCCCCAGGGACTGCCTTTTCCTTGGGGTTTCTGCGTGATAGCATCAACCTCAGGATAAAACTGGTCCAGACAGTTTGTAGTATTTGACCTGATAACATCGTGCTTACCTTTCCATAAAGTGGTCCCTACTCATCTAGGTTAAAAACACCACCTAAGCATTCTTGGAGCAATTTTCCCTAGTCTGCCGCTAGCACAGAAATGCTCGCTTCTTTGGAGTTTGCTAAGAGCCTTTAAAAGCCAACACAGGAGGAAAGCAGCATGCTGGGCATGGGAGAAGTGCCCCAGCAGTTGCTTTAAGGTGAAGTTTCAAAGTTGCTCAAACCATGAATACACTCTAGGACATCGCCCACGTCTGCAACAACTAATTTCAAGAACAGGAGGGGGTAGACTGAGTTTCTCCTCCCCAGGTCCTTCTCCAGTCTGTCTTTTGGAGCAGAGAAGATGCCCATCCTCAGCAGCCTGCCCTGGCCTTGCTCCCCTCCTCTTGCAAGGCAGCATCCTTAAACCACTGCCTGAGAGTCTACCCTAGAGATCATAGAGCAACATCATCCTTGCAGTTACCTGCAGCCACCCCTAATTCTGCTTCTCTTTCGTAGTTCAGAGCAGAGTCCCTTTTTATCCTGAAGCCACAATGCCACAATGGGCAAAGGGAGGAATAGCGGGGCTCAGTCCTGTTTGAAGTGTAAATCTCAGCTCACGCTTCACTCCGGAGCCATTACCAATGTGCTCGTAAGACTCTAAGGTCTCCAGTTGTCCCTCTGGAAATCTGAAAGCTATTAGCACACTCAAGAAAGGGAGGTAAATGAAAATGTGTTTGCCAGTTTCACCAGATGTGAGGCCAGTGTCATGGACAGATTTTATTATTCTATAAATACCAGGGGCAGAAGGTTGTTATTAGCCACTCAGTAATTAATACAATGTGCAATGGCCTCAGACATGGCCCACCACTTAATGTCCAATTAATAGCGTGCGCCCTTCTGAGCACGTGTTAAACTCCCCAGATGTTGCACAAAGTTGGAAGAAAAAATGTAGGCATCAGGCAGAAGTATTCCTGAACGAAACCCTGAGCTTAGGAGACAAGTTGATTGGAAAACAGATGATGTTAAATATTGCAGACATCAAAGCCTGCATGAGCACATTTCTGCACATATTCAAGGCGCAGGCAAAGAATGCCTTATGCAAACTTGCAAACCAGTGTATTAAGAGACGGCTAAGTGAACAAATCCCAGATTTGCAGTTACCCAATGCATGTTAATAAGCTACTTTCATGCACTATTAGCATAGCAGAAAGCCCCAGAACATCTGCACATCCAAGGGCACAGCCTTCCTCTGCAGAAGGTCCCTGCTCTCTGCAGCACAAGATGTGAAAATGTTCTGCTAACTTGTACTAATGCTGTTGAAACAGCACTGAGTCCATTTTATTAATGGGTGCTCTTGCTCCTCTTCCAGCAAGCCAGAAGTATCTGAGGCTGAATGTTTGGAATGGTGCTCTAATAAGTCAGGAGTGATGGATTTCCAAAGCAAGCCAAGGAGTTGGAGATGTGGGGCTCTCGGATGCTCGTGCAAAGGTGGATGGGGTGGTGCTAAGCCCCTGATGATGCAGGGGTGGGCAGGCTGCAAGGTGGGAGCTCTCAGCCCAACAGCAAAGTAATATAAAAAGCTTTAGGGATATATTTGCGCTTCAGCCAAGCTGGTGGCTTGGAGCTTAGTCCTAACCATGGTATTCACACTTCTTCCCTAAGCAACCTCCTGCTTTTTACATTACCTGCATCTTCCACAGATCCTCTGTTCGCAAAGATCAGCTTAGGGTGATTTCACATCAATTCAGTGCAAGGAAAGAGTACAGGAGGGCTTCTAATGGTTTGTAGCAAAGAGGCTATAAAAACACTAGCCTTGGAGGCACAAAACCCATGCACAGCCAATGGCTCACAGGTAGAACACCCCACCACAATGGCTCTTTGTCTGCAGCCTTCTGGTGCCAACGTGCGAGATAGAATAAGTTGCAATGCAGCTAGCTGAAGTGATTTATTTCATTGCATGTGTGCAGAAGAGCCTTGGCGCTTCAAGAAGAGGTCACTGCCAACTTCAGGCTATACCCTGGTGTAAAATGAAATAGATGAACAGGAACATTCTTCCACAACAACAGAGTGAGAGACGCAAACAATACTCCTCGAACATCCATCTCTAATTCCCCGACCTTTGAGCACTCTGGCAGATGGCCCCTGAGATGAGTAGAGGTGATAAAATCACTTGCCAAGCCCTTGTTTCCCAGCTCCATTTGGGCTATCCAGCAGCAAGCACTTGCATCCCCCCACAAGGCTATGCAAGGGCAATTTCCAAGCCATTTCCATGTACTGCATCAAGGACACGCTAGATGACACCTCTCGGATAGGACCAAGACAGGTGCCACCATCTCGACTACCCATGGAAGCAGGTTAAAGCAACCTTGGCAATCCATGTGCTGAAGCATTCACTGCATCTTTCCTGCCTTGCTGGACACTCAGCTTTTCCGAAAAGAAAACTTTGGGTCTACTTAAAACTTTGGCTCTGAATTTAGAACTCTTCAAACTCCTAAACTTGTAAAGCTCACAAAATGTCTGACAAAAGAGACCATCTGGGCCATCAAGGGGTTGCAGAAGAGCATTTACGGCAAAGGGGTTTTAGTCCAGACTTGAGAGATGCTGCTCTGAGAGATAATTAGCAGCTTGTTTGTTATTCAGCCTCAATCTTGTTGCACTAAGCCCATCAGTAGACCATTTCCCCCATGCAAAATGGAGGTGGTGCATTGCTGTGAGCCCTTCACTACCTTACAGTCTTTCTCCTTTCCCATATGTCACTTTCTCAGGGATATGGGTATAAAAACTGCAAATGCCATATAAGAGGGCAGGATCCATCCCTTGGTGCCAAGAACCAGCACACACAGAGCTATGGGATGGCATTTCCACTCCCTTCACAACCTGCTGCTGGGACCCACTTTCTGCACCCAGCATGGAGCCCTCATGTCACCCCACTGCTCTCCCTACATGGCTGATCTCGAGCTCTGACATGGTGTTAATGCAGGCCAGATGCCAGCGAGCACTTTCCCTTCTTCTTTCCCTGGCAAGACTTGTCCATCTCCCTGGCCACAGGGCTGAGAGCCGCATAAGGATCCTGCAAGCGGAGCAGACCTCAGAGGAGCACGGCGTTGCGATATGGTGAGGTTATCTCTTTAACAGGTTTCTCCTGTCCTCTGAACATATGTGCACTAACACATCTCTGGAAAATATGTGAGTGGGTGAGTTTGGACTCGGCTCTCTCCCAGATGGGACATTACACAGCCCACATCACAAAACCATCAGCCGCAGCTTGACAGAGCTGCCAACACCCCCCATCCCTTTATCAGAGGCCCAGAAATGTCCATATGATCGCTCCTCTCCCCCAAATCTCCTTTTTGCTCTCATTTGCAAGCAGGAAGCATGTTGGCAAAAGGGTTTGGCCCAAGAGAAGGAAAAAAACCAGACGGAATAAGAGGGAAGAACAAAGCTTCAAAAGGAGAATGTGGAAGAGATGAGATTTGGGGTTGTCTGGGGAGAGCAATATTTCTGAGCCCACTCCATCAAAGCTGGCACCTCTAAAGGCCCAGATACCCATGCTCACATCCCCAGGGCACCCAAAACCAGCTTGCTTTGACCCATTTTCCAACAGCAGCTTTGCAGCATCCTCCTGGTCTCCTCCTGTTGCTTCTAGAGCACAGGTAGATGCTCATAGGTTGCACAGCCCCGATACATATAGCAACATCTCTAAGGCACAGAGGACTTTTGGCTTCATGCGGCACCTAACCCACACTTTTTAAGGCTGTTGCTTAATATTAAGCACTCTGAAGACTAAGCCCATTTGCATCTGTGAAGGAGGAAGGCTTTGCTAGGGCTGAAGTGACATCTGAATTCAACAGCCCACAGCTGGGACGCATTTCGCCAGCTCCAGAGGTTGTTCTAGTGTAAAGAGCTATTTCCCTGCGCACAACCGAGTGTAATTCTTGGGAAAACCATCTGAGCCCTTGGCCTTAGCTCAAAACACATTAGAAAATCAAAAGCATTTATTTTACCCAATTTTTCTTCCGAGCTTTGTTCAATACTAGCCAGAACAAGTAGGCTTAATAGACTTTGTTTTGTGAATGCAGACACCTTTCATAGCTTTGCTTTTTCATCACATGCAAACTTAGATATTCATCATCTGAAATCTGGTTAGCAACGTGCTCTCCTTCCCTGGCCCTCCATTTGCATTTTGTCGAATGTTTCTTAATGAATTTAGTGTGTCAGGGCTTCTAAATCATTACATCCATTAACTGATAGCATTCCATTTTACCACCAAAAGTCTCGAAGTGCCATAAAGGTATTTAAAACACAGCAGTGACAGTGCTTTGAGGAATAATCTCTCATCTTTAGGTTTGCTGTGTTCATAAGGTATTCGAAGTTGCTACAATACAGCAGACTTTGCAGAGGCTGGTGGGGTGCAAGAAAGAAACTGTTCACCAGCTCAGACTACACTTAGAATATTGAGCAAATTTGGCAATAAAAGTCCAGACAAGACATTCTCCATCTTGCCATTTCCAAAAGGATGTTTAGATGTTTTTTACTTTTCAAGGATATTTTGCCCTTAAAAATGGAGCCAGTACGGCAGGATTTACTCCTTTACCTCCTATTGAAAGTCAAAAGAAGTGTTTGCTAACTTCTGACAATAAATGAATTTGGCACATAGCACCACTTCTGTTTGCTTTAACCTGACCTGAACTCTGCTTGGCTCCTTGCTGATGCTTTCACTCCTGTGGTTTGGGCCAAATCTCATAGATGCTTGCAAACACCTCAGGCTTGGCAGCCGTGGGACCACATCTCTGATATCCAAGCTCTGAAATGGGTGTCATGAGCACCCAGATTTAAGGTGGGTGTAAAAACTTGGCAGATTCACACTGATCCAAAGGAACTCTCCGTCTTGAACATCCCAGAGATGCTTTCAGGGTGACAAGCAGCTTCCAGGAGCAGAAGCGCTGGCAGCATTAGGTACAGCAGACCCATATTCATATGCTCTTCCCATATCTTATATTTCCTAAAAAGCAGAATTGCATTGATTTCCAAGGATAAAGCAAGTGCCTGTTGCTAACCAGGACCTGCAGGTAGTAGATGCTGTTATTACTGGATTTTTCCTCCATAAACCTGGATCAGTATCAGATGCTGAGCCATACACATGAGCCAATCACGGTGACACCGAGCACCTTGTCACTTCCTAAAGCGAAGAGACTCCATTTCAACACCCACAAACCAAAAAGCCCAAACTTTGAATTGGGCTCACCCAGATCTTTGATGCAAACTTTGGTTTGGGGTCAGGTTTTTTCCCACTTGTTCTGAAAATTACTATTTTTTAACAAACTCATTGTCAACCGAAAGACAAATTTTCTTTGAATGTCAAAACAGGATGTTTTTGACAATTTCAGGACATTCTAAAACCTTCTTTTTGTTTTCTTTCTGAAACAGGAAGCTCATTTGAAAGCCCTTTCCTGCAAACGCTTTCAGTTGTGACAAAGTTTTGTGTTTGGTTTGTTGTTTAAAAGAGATGCCACACGCCAAAGAAGTAAATAAAACCCCTCTGCCAGGTTACTCAGTGCTGAAGGTGGATGTGGATTTCTGCCCCTAAAACAGCCTATAAATGGGTAATATATTGAGACTGAAGCACCGTGGCAGCTGGGTGGTGCGGATGGGGATGTTTGACATAGGTATTTGGAGACCATGGTCGTGGCAAGTAATTGAAGTGGATGTGTCCATGACATCTATTGCAACCCAGACATCGCTGCATCTCCAAAACTGGGAAGGTTTGGGTTCAAGCGTGATGCAGGAGGGAATGGAGATGGTGGTGGATGGTGGAGAAATGCCAGTGAAACATGGTGCTGCTCAAAATGCTGTATTCTCAATAGGGAACTGAAATGGTATTTACAAGCCAAACTCTTTCCCCCTCTTTGTACACAGAGGGAAATGTGGCTAAAAGGCTGGTTGGGTGAGTTCATGGTGGGCTAAAGCATAGGAGTTCTTGTGTGGGGCTGGAAGGTGGTCAAGGCTTTCTCAAATCCTGGTTGCTTTGTAATGTAAGCTAAATTGAAAGACTGTAAGCCTGGGGGCAGTGTTGTCTCCTCTATCCCTGCCTTGCCAATATATTTAGCCTGAGCTCTGGATGGGATTGCAAGCGGATAAAAGCCAAGCCCCATCACTACCAAAAATGATGTCAAAGGGCTGACCTCAGGCTCTGGATCCCTGGATCTTAACACATTAACCTAGATGCATTAATGAAGCTGCAGATGAGAAGCCTTTCCAAAGAGCACTCCTCCTTTCTTAGCCTGATTCTGACTCCCTCATGATACAGGGATGGGGAAAATGACCTGGTTTACACACAGGCACATTTGTCTTTTATTTGCTTAGAGATGGCACCAACATATCCTGACCTTGCTTGGCTCTCATCTGCTCCTCAAGAGGATGAGCACCCAGTTTTCAAAATGCCAAAAGAGTTGATGCCTGGTTGAGATGTTTCCTCCAGAGGATGAGAAATGTGGCCTGAGCATTGCATCTTCAAAGCTATGGGAAACCTCTATGAGATCCCCTCTCTGCCAAATCTCAGTGCCACCTACTGACCACAAATGGGCCTGTGTGGTGCAGCAGGACCCCAAACCAGACAGGAGTGGAAAAGGTGAAATCACCATTGAGCATCAAGCCTTTTTTCTGTATTGTTGGGTGGTCTGAAATTTATAAGGTTAATATGAAACATACACAATACTTTGCATTCATCTTCTCTATTTTTGCCAGGCTTTTGTGGTGACTTGCAAGAGAAGTCAATGTCAGAAGGAATGTAATGAAATATTCATTCCTTCTGTTAAGGAAATTCAGAAAAAGGCAGGAAGAAGGAACCAAATGTGAGATCAAGACAGGAAGATGTATCCCGCTCATTTAATTTGTATTTCTGTAACCCAGAGCAGGGCAAGATCTGACTCCTCACCATCACACTGAATGCAGCAGCACAAGCAAAGAGCAAAAGGAGGACAAGAGCTTTGATGGGAGAGACGAAAAACCCTTTCTTGATCTATAAGGAAGAGAAGTGCAGGTTTGTTTGAATTTTAGCAAAGGGAGAATGTTTCAGTGAGAAATCTGTCTTGATTTTCTCTCATACAGCCCAAAGCAGCAGGTCTTTGGTGGTAGAAATGATGTTCACCTTCATCTGGTTGTCTCAGACAGTGCAGTTGCTGAGTGGCACTGCCTGGATGAATTAATGCTCCAGCACTCCCCATCAGAAATGTTCTACAGGAGTGCAAAGCACTAATAAAATTGTTCCCCAGATGGGATTTTCAGGCTCCTTTTTCCTTGTCTTTCATCTAATTTGATTAACTTAGCTCATTTCCTGTTCTCCCTGTGATCTTGCTTATGAGATGGGCAATCACAGCTTTTATTGCAGCCTGATTAGGATCAGTAAATGACAGGAGGGAGCTTTGCGAGCACGACCTCAGCCCGCTCTGCTGCTTCCGTGTCCTCTGGGTCCCCCAAGCTACCTCTCTGTCCCCCTCCATCAGGAGATGAGGTGGCTCAAGGTACCAGGAGCTGGGGGTTCCTGGGTTGCTCAGGGAGCATCTTAGGGCCATGTTATGAGCAACACAAGCCCTGCTGTGTTTATGCACAGTGGATAACACAGTAATATGCTGGATAGACCCCAAATCTGCTACCCTGCTTTTTGAGGGTACTAGCTTTACACCGCTCCATGTGGAGTTTTGCCTGATGTGCAGAGGGTGGGAAGCAGGGACTTGTGCTCCCAGCCTTGTTATCTGCTCTGACCTTACTGTTTAAACAACTTTAAGCCTTCAAAAAATAAATATGCTGGAAGAGTTTGGCTTTATTCATCTTGCTGCCTGGCAGCGCTCCTAAAACATCCAGGAGTTCTCACAGAGCTATTTAGCATAATATTTGACACTTCTATCACTCCTTTCATCCTGAAGTGCTTCTAAAACCCAAGACCACCACTGGAGTCAAACCTCTCATTGGACAGTGGAGTTTTTCCCTGAGGAACAAATCCCTCATTATCCTGGGAGCCCTACGCATCCTCCAGCTCCCTAAAATCAGTGAGAGCTCAGCATGTTGCACATCCAAGAGGATGTAGTTAGGACAATGCTACTGCAAAGAGGTTGGGGAGCACTGGAAAGTGGTCCCACTTTCAGAAAAAGTTGTGCCTTTGATAAAAAACATGTCAAAAATGCATGCAAAAAAAATATAGAGGACATATAATGTAGGTGTTGCTGTTAACAATACCCAAAGCAGGGCATCCACCTCCCTAGAGCTGATTCCTACACAGATATACCTTTAGAACCACTTTGGGTGCAGACAGAGCAATTCCTTCTACATCAGGAGCAGTTTCATCTCTGAAAGAGCTCCTGAGCCATCAGTCTGCCCCAGGGCAGGGATACAGGGACAATGCAAGGGTACCACAGCTTCTCACTCAGCACCTCCCAATGACAAATCAACTCTGGGCTTGTTTGGCTTTATCCGTCTGTCTGCACTTGGCCAGACCCCAAGCACTTAAACTTCTCTTTCTAACCCAGTATAGGTGAGATGGAGAAGCTCACCCCATTTCTGCAGAGTTTAGCACTCACTGTAACACTGTTTATAGATAAAACCTACCCCTGTCCTCATAATTAAACCTGACACTTGCCAAACACTGGTATGAAAAACCTCCAGTGCAGCATCAGGTCACAGCAGACACACAAAGAGGGCTCAGTGTAAAAAGTCTCATTCAGATATTGCACTTGGACTCGATCCTTCCAGCTCAGCAAGATTTTAATCTGCTGTTTTCCTTAAAACCTCCACAAAGAGGCAATTGGCCCCAAAATCCTCAGTTTTCTTGGTGCCAAGCTGCAGGAAGGTATTTGCCAAGGAGGGGTAAAAGGTGGGAGAAGCTGCTTTGGGATCCAGTTTGTGCTGGTATGAAGATGCTCTGGAGCATCCTGTTTCCAGGCAGGCTCTGGAGAAGCATCCTTGCAATTTGAGGCAGGATTGCCAGGAAAAAAGAAGCAAATCTGGTAAAAACCAAGCCTGGAGCTCACTGCAGGAGCTCCCCTTCCTCCTCCAGACACCTAGGTATTACCCAGCCCTGGGAAATGTCAGCCATGTGGAAATGGGCTCTGGATGACGTTAAACAGGATGAGGACCAGTGGGGTTTATTAGCAAAATGCAGATGGGACTTCAGCTTGTGTAGCTGGGGGGGAGCAGGACACGAAGGCGTTGGGAAGAAAGGCATAGAGGGCATTAACCCATCCATCGCTGAGCCACTGAACCCCTCTGCAACCCAAAATCTGGCCCTGCCTCATCCAGGCTTTGCTGGTTGGGTGCTGGAAGAGGGAACAGAGTCCAGGGAGGGAGGCCGGAGCTGGAAAGTTTGCTAGAGAAGGATGGCATCTCCCTGCTAATGAGGCTGGAGATGCAGAATGTGCAGTGTGTTAGGGAGCTGCCTGCACAGCCTGGGCTGAAGTTAAAGGGAAGGCAATTATATGATTACCAGCTAATGAAGGACAATTGAAATGGATAAGCCATGCTTGGAATGAAGCTGACCGCAGAGTTTCTCGGGAGACCAAACAGTCATGATCTCAGCTGAAGCAATGGCTGAGGAGGAGAAGGGAGGATGCAGACCCTGGCCAAGCCAAGCTGGGGAGGATGATATCGTTTCTGACTCAGAATCCCCAACTTTGAGCCATCTCAGAGCCATCACAGACATGCTCCTGTACCCCAAACCCAGCTAAAGCAAGGCAACGTCTTCTTAGAGCCTGCTCAAAAAAGGTGAAGACAAATTGTATCTGCTGCCCCTGTACCCCACCAATGATTCCTTCTTCCCTGCAGCACGGTGCATTTTCCAGCCACTGCAACTTCAATCACGTCTCCTAGTCCCTGGGCAGAGCTACAAAATGATGTTTAATGTGTCTGACTGGGAGGGAGGTTATTAATTTCTCTGGGGGACAAGGGGTACTGGTTGTGTTTCAAACGATGGTGCTGCTTTCATCCAGGGCGGTGGAAGCAAATCAGTGCGCACCCAGAAGACAGGGCATCTATTTATTTGTTTTATTCAATAAGTATATTTAATCCTTAAGCCTTAGCTGGCCTCACAGCCAAAGCTGACCTCCTGCATAAATAAATGCCCTGTTGGGGGAGAGCCAGAGAGCCTGATGGGCTGCACATTCCACCCGAACTACGACAGCGCCTGCCTGCCTGCCTGCCTGCCTGCATCCCTCGGTGCGGGTGAGGATGCTGTGCCAAGGGGAAAGGGGTACCATATTCTTGGCATGGCAAGAAACACCAGGGTGGCTGAAGGCCTGAGCAGATTATCCATCTCCAGCCACACAGCTGTGTTATTTCTGTTGCTGGGAGATAAAAGGTTGTGAATGTGTCCCAGCCAGAGATATATTTCCTGAAGACAAGTGAAACACTCACCGGCAGGGATTGAACTGGAAAGCAGTGATGTTTGGAGATATTCCACAGGCTGGAGCTGCTCACTGGGGATGTCCCATCCCTATTACCAAGCGAGGAAAGAGCTGCTGTGGTTCCCATCCCCAGCATGGCAAGTGGGACCATTGCATAGACAGGAGAGGATCATGCTAGGCTGATAACAGCCCCGGAAACCCATCAGAGACACCCGGCCCCAGCCCTCTGCCTCTTGTCAAAGTTACCTGCCAAAGGAGGCTCCACTCCAGCCCTGCACCTTGTCAGCTTTTATGGTAATAGGAAACAGCTGCTCGTGGGGGATGGCAAAGCAGAAGTGAAAGGGGCTGGAGGAGGGGGAGAAGGAACTATTCATAACTTTAGCTCTTTGCCCAAGGCTCTGGTGCAGGCAGGGATGCGGAGGAGTGCTTGGTGGATGCTGGGGATGCTCGAATCCCCAAGAGCCAGCTTTTGGGACCTGCTCACCTGTGGATGCAGCCAGCAGGTGTGCTGGGGTCAGTTTTTCCAGCTTGGTGGGATTTCCCATTCCCCTGAGTAGGTTTCAGCTCTGATGCTGGGTCCTGACAGCATTCCCCTGCCCCAGCTCAGAGGAAAGCTTTGTACAGAGAGGAGCCTGAGCTTCCCAGCCAGGATCAAGGTCGCACCCAGGAGATAAGCTCAAATTCTTACCTAAAACAGCCATTCCACACCCCAAACTGCCTGCAGAGCTCAAATCACTGCTCTGCACACACCACACATCTCCAAGCAGGACAGGTCCCATGGAAGTGGATTGTCCCCTGTGCTCCAGCACCCCAAGCCATGCAGCACCCCAAATGTTCAGCTTCCCTTAGGTTTTCCACCCTCCTTAGGGCTGGGAATAGAGCGTGGTGAGGATTTACACGTGTGCCCAGGACAGGTTTCTTGGAAGAGCAGCATTGTCAAGGAACCAGCTCTATAATTGGGTTAGTTACGCTCATTTGCAGGAACAGGTTGCTGCTAATGAGTTTTAATTAAAACCATCTTCACAGCGTCAGCAAGTTGAAATCAAGGGCAGCTATTACTATGGATGATAATTCTCCCTGCTGGATAACCAGGCAGGCAGTGGGTAGGACCAGCCGTCTGCTGGCATTTCAGTTTCAGGGCAAATAAAGCAACATTTGCTAACCCAAATGGCTCAAGCTCCTCTTGGACCCCGCACACGAAGCCCACAGTCAGCTCAGCCTCTTCCAGCAGCACAGATTCTTTCTGTTCTCCCATCTCCCAAGCTTTCTCCAGGCTAATTTTAGCAACCAAACCCACTAGAAGGTTTCTCTGGGGCTTAATCCCACTCAAGGCAGGGGGAAAGAAGAGTTTTCCTGCTATGGAGTCACTGTCTGCAAGTTTTGGTCCCTCTGAACCTATGGAAGAGATTTTCCCCTTCTTTTTCCCAGCCCTGGCATTGCCCTGAGATTTCACAGCTCATTGCAGCCATGCTTTAAGTACATCTTGAGTGTTTTAAAGACAGCTCTTTTATGCTCTTTCCAGCTTTCAATGCTCAAGGGGGTGGTTTTGGATACACCAATGCCTCACCGTGAAATAGGATCCACACCAGGATGGTGCTGCTGAGCATCACTGGGTGCAGGAGAGGATCAAGTCGATGGGAATGCAACCTGGATACAGACACCTACTGTTTGCAGAGCTGCTTAAATTCACTTTAACAGAGCAGAAAAAATGGCCTCTGTCTCTATTTTTGCAGTTCTGGCAGTGGGGTCGGGCTTATGGGTTGCTCAGATAAGGGATTTAATTCCCTGAAAGAAAAAAAAACCAGTCCAATCCATCAGTGGAAAATGAATGTTGAATTCCAGGGGCTGTTTGGGTCCATACCACTTCCCTCCTCAACCCCCACTACAAGAAGAGATGAAACATTATATTTATCATCAGAGAAACTTCACATTTTCCTTTTTCCCCCCCCAAAACCAGATCTCCCACCCAAATCTGTGGCTGCTGTTGGCTTTTTGTCTCCCTCTTGTGACTGGCCTTGAAAGGGTTTCCAGCCAGCTCATTGTGAGGGGGTAGGATGCTGCTTTTGACGCGTCAGGTCTCAGCTCCATGCCAAGGCACGAAAGGGCTGTTGTGACATCAGACAAGAATTAAAGGCAGCTCAGAGATCTGCCTTTTCCATGAAGGACTGTCCCTAAGGAATTGCAAAGGAACAATGCGTAGACATATGCATCACTCTGGCCCAAGAACCAGCACCTGTGGTGTGTGCTGATGCTTATACGGAGAAAAGCTAAATCTTCCAGAAAACCTCAACTCTGCCTTGCTTACCTGGAATAAAAAGACCCTGATTTGCTATTAAATAAAGAGGAAACCTTGCTGGATTGGGGTTTTTTAACCCGGATGGCTCCAGAGCAGGCGCAGGGAGGGGGTTTGGTCGCACATGGTACCTTTAAGACCCCAAACTGCATCGAAAGCTTGGCTTTTCCCAGTGCTGGTCAGATGAGGAAGCGATTGGAAGCAGATGTCAGAGGCAGCGTCTTGTTGCACAGGGGTGGATGGGGCACAATGAGGGGTGGCCCCCACCAGTAGCCCTGGGTTCCCATCACTCGAGGAGGGGCTGAACTTGCAGCCCCCCCGTCAATGCAGTCGGCAGACAGACTCCTAACCCAAACCAGATGGGAGGGGATGGCTCTCTTTTGGGGAGGGAATGAGGACGTGGTGAGATAAAGTGATTAAAATAGATCATCTGTGGAAAGAGAGCAGAGGTGCCCTGGGGATAGGGGATAAAAATTAGGATAAAGCCTCCAGCAATGGGGGTTTTGCTGCATCTCCCTCACAGAGATGCTTAAAACCATACGTGTATGTCAAGTGTCTGGAAAGAAGGGGGTTTTCCATCCTGGGAAGCAGAGTTAATCCATTCTCCTTTCCAAGACCCAACTTATGGCAGGTTTGACAGTCCCCAGGTCTGCCTTTGTGTTTTCTCCCCATCCCTCACCCAGATTCTGCAACAGGAGCCAGGCATGAAGGCAGCATCCTGCTCCCTGCCCAATGCCGGGCTTGGATTTCACACAGGAAAAAATATAAGGAGAAGTCCTGGGGAAAATTTGGGGATTTTTCTTGGCTGGAGTGGAAGACAGTGACCATGTGAACTCCACATCTCTGTTTGGACACACCAGGGAGGATTTTGGGGTTGCCATGCAGGATGCTGGCTGTCTTTTACAGAAAAAGCCCCTCAAAAAGCATGGCAAACTTTCCTCTTTTTACCTTTTAGTTCAGAAAAAGCAGAGGAAATAGGATGGCAACGGCTGATCTCCATCTTTAGCACAGATTTCATGGGCATCTGTGGGAAAAGCTGCTATTTTTGCAGTGCTGCATGGTGCAAGGGGTAGCAGCACGAGGCGCTGGGTCCAGCCAAATCCGAAGTGCAATGAAAATCCAGTCTTTAATCGGTGTTTTTTTTGCTTCCATCCTGTCCCAAACAAAAAGAAAACCCCAAAACGAAACAAAAATCACCCAAAAAACCCTTTTCTTTTGCCTTCAGGAGGCTGGGTCTCTGCATGTACAAATTCCTCCTGCTCTGTTTCCAAACTCTTGGAAAGAATAAAATCCTTGAATTAGCCAAGCTAATCGGGTGAGCTTCTGATGCACCTCATTTATCTTTCTTTCGAGCCTGAGCCCAAAAATGGGATTAAGTGCAGTGATAAACAAAAGATCCCAGACGGCCAAGAGATTTGTGGATCTTCCCCTGATCTGAACTCTGGGCTGGACGGCCCAGCATTTGGTTTTTATTGTTCTATAATAGGAAATGACGGAATTGGGTATTTCTGCCACGCTTTAGTGACCGATTAAAATAGCCTGGAGGAGATGGGAAGAAGCTCTGGCAAGGTGATGGCCACTAATCTACCTTGGTTTGGGACCTAAACAAAGGGTCCTCTCCACCCTGTTACTGGAGAGGGATTGCAGCTCCCATCTCCCCTTGCCCAGGCACTTCCCTGCCTGGATCTCCCTGTCGGGAGGGGGAACAGGGTTATGCGGAGTACAAGGGCTGGGATGAAAACACTCATGAAGCTTTCACAGCCTGCCTGCAGACCCCTTTGGCTATCTCCATCCATCACCCTGCATCCCAGGGTAGATAAACCACCAATTCCAGGAGACATCTCTGCCCACAGCATCCTCCTGATGCCTTGCAGACACCCAGCTAAATCCCTCTTTCTCCCCTCCAAGCCTCCAGCCAGCATTGCTCTCCCTTGCAAACATTCTCACCACGATCTCTATTTTATGTTCTACAGGGGATTTTGGGTGCTACGGAGCTACTGCTTATGCTAAACATAAGCAGCAAAGATGTTCTGTGTCTGGAGGATGTCACAGCACAGGGAAATGCATCTCTAGACCTTTCCAGCAATACTTCTGCTTTGGGGATAAGTGGAAGTTCTTTGCTAGGATTGTAAGAAATTGAGGGATTCAAAGCCCTTGAGCTAAGTGAATATTTTCTAGCTGTTTTCTCCTTTCACAATTGGCTTTTCTTGCCTGAATGAAATATGTCCCTTCATCTGGAATTTCCTGAGAGAAGCACGAAAACCCATAGACATGGGTTGAAAAATGATAACTGATCTCTTCAGTTCTGTATTTTTAAGGAAAACCTTTTTGCTAGAAGATTTTAAAGGTTTCATTAAAAATTAATAGAATGCAACCAACACCTTTCTAAGTAATAATAAAGAGATTTATTCCCTTAAGTCCACAGCATTTGAAAAGATGGGATCTAAGGAATATGTCTTCACAAGAAGGTGGATGTTTTTCATAGGGATGTTGGAAAACAACCCCGTGATTTTCCTTTTCCCTTTCGTCTTTTAGGGTTTGGGGTTTGTGCTTCCAGCATCACAAAGCACCCCAAAGGAGTGAAGCCAGGAGGAAGAGGAGGAGGTGGGTTTCTGACCCCAAAACCCAAAGGCATCTCAGTCCCTATAACCACTAGATGGTGCCAAGAGAAAGAGCGTGGGAGAAATAGGGTGGGAGGAAGGGGGGCGGTGGGGGATGCTGAGCCAAATCTGAGTCTGGACAGACCCATCCTCAAACTGCTGAGCCAGGCCTCGCACTGAGAAATGGACGTTTTAAGGCTGAAGACCTTCCAGTCTGTGTCCATAGGGAGATGGTAGGCTTTGCCCCTGTTGTGGAGCACTTAGGATCTGTGCAATGGCTGTACTGGGTGATGCAGGTATAGTGGGAAGGTTCTTGGATGGTTCATATGGATTTGCAGGCTCATTTCACCGCATGTAGCTGTGCTTTCAATCAGGGGCGCTTTCTGCACTCCTCCTGCCTCTGTGTCCATCAGATGTCCCTGGTTTCCTCCACATCTTTCCAGTGCATGGAAAGACATAGATATCTCTACCATCACAGTGGAAACTTGTGACTATGGTGAGATGGGTCCTGGGTCACTTATCTATGAAGATGCCCAAGGAAATTAAGTGCTCCCTGCACTGTAGGAGCATTTTGTCCCACTCGCCGGGCACCCAACAGACTAACTACCCTCCTCACAGCCATCTATGAGGAAAATTGCCTACAGCATGGGAATGTCTTAAGACTTGCCTGCAGTCAGTAAATAGAGCTGGAAACATGGCATGGGGATGTGTCTCCAGGCCCCTTTCCATCCTGCTCCTTTCTCTTTGACAGTCCTAGAGTTTGTTTTTTTTCAGCCTGTATCATCTAGGCTGGAAAATGGATGAGAAAACAGCTCTGGGCTGGATTCTCCATTTGCAGCATTCCCAGAATTTGGAAGTTTCTTCTCATTTTTTCCCTCCTTCATCCTTCAGTCAACAGGGGGGAAGAGCAACATGTTTCCGGAGAAGAAACCACTTGAACTTGCTCGCCAAGCCAAGGTGAAACCCTCCAGAGTTCGTCACTCATGTTCGGATATGGCTCAGCACAGAACAGCCACGTACCATGGCTCGGCTGTACCGCGCCCCACGCTCCCACCCCCAGTGCCCAGAAGCTTCCTCTCTGTTTAAGTCAAATAAAAGGGAGCAGATCAAGCTTGGAGCCGAAACTGAGGGAGGAAAACCTCTCTGCTAATAAGCATCTCCCTCCTCGCCCCTTGGCCCTCACGTCTCCATCCCAGGGAGCCAGCTGCGGCGTGTAGGAGAACACGACCCTGTCACGGCTGTCTGCGCTGTGTTATTGTTAGTGTTACGTTACAAATCCCCTTTCCATGCGGAGGTCCCGGGGGGGTCATAAACGGGGGGAAGGTCAGGACCCTGCCAATAAACAGGACCCCCAGCCCCATGGCGGCCTCCCCGCAGCGGCTGGAGCCATGCAGATGGGATTTACCTGCTTGTTTGCAGACGTGGTCCTCCAGATCCTGGCTGTGAGATGATCATCGGCCATTCCCATCCAGCCAGGAGACATAAATCCCCTTGGAAATACAGCGCAGCAGCAGTGAGGGGTGGCTGGTGTTGCTTACAACCACTTGCAGCTCAATCTATAATTAACCATCTTGCAGAGATGAGGCTTTTAAAAATAGGTATAAGCAGGAATTGTTGATTTCCCCCTACAATTAATTTATGTGTTTGGCCAATGTTGTTGCCTGGCGGCAACCTTCAGCCATGGATTGTTTCCTAGTGCATATTCCCTGTGCAGCTCTGTGGTTATTCACAGGCATGGAGCACGCTCAAATACCTTAAACCAAAATCAGGTGTGGATGAAAACTCGAGGCTGATCCTCTGGGTCTGTTCCTTGTGCACAGCATAGGGTGGCTTTGCAAAAGCTTTTTGGCATCCCTGATGAAAAGAGGATTTTGGAGCCAGGCTCCAACATCTGTGATCCTGAGCAGCAGCAGGGGAACGGTTGATGTGAAGATTCCTGCAGAAGATGCCATCGAATCCCATTAGGTGCACAGTAGCCCATGAGGCAAATACCAGTAGCAGTGTAGCCTGCAAATTCCTCCTCTTACCATCTTCCCCTTCCCTCGACCATGCTGGTGAGGATATTTCTTATTCATTGAGAATGTTTCTTATTAATGTGTGGATTTACTTTGCTGCACAAGGTGGGAAAAGGCTGGAGAAGCAAAAACAACGAAGTGAGAAAAAAACTCAAGCTCTCCTATTTGCATCCCCCTTTTCCACAGTCTTCTCCAGCACATTCTGCCCTCCCATGGTGTGGGATGACAGGCCTGGGTAGATATTTGTGGTAAGGGGCAAGATAAAGAAAAAGACAAAGGGGACTTATACACCGTAAGGACAGACATTAAACCCCACAATAAATCATAGGCATTAGGAAGACCATATAGCTCAAAGCACTGAGGCTTCTGGATGATTTAGGAGCTTGAACCTCACTTAGATGCATGTCTTGTGGCCACCATGGGAGGGTTTCAGGGGTGGAAGTGACAGTTTGTTGCCCACGTAACTTTTGGTAGTGCCCAAACAGCAGTTTGCTGCCCACAGAGTGAAAGAAGGTCCTCCCATGCCTGACTCATCACCTGGGTTCAGGCATATGAAACCACCTTGCAGGTAGCTTGTTAATGGGGAAAAAAATAAGCAAATAGGAGAAAAATTGAGGGAAAGAGGAAAAGAGAGAGAAAAGGGAGAAAGAGAGAAAAAGAAGGGCTCAGCTCGAGCTGATGGTGGAGCATCTGGGACTGCTTTTTGGTCCAGCAGCCAAGCAAACTTTTAATAGCCAAAATCTGGTTAAACCCAAAGTTTTACTGCTGCAAACTGAAACTTTCCAAAAGGGCACAGCTCATGTTTGGCTCGTAAATCTGTATCTTGAGGAGTCAATAAGGGACCCACTTTTCTTATCATATTGGGCCTTATTGCCAGCGGTGCTGAGCGGTGAAGTAGAGGAGTTTTTTTGGGTAGGATGCTCTCAATGCAACGAGCCACGTCGGTTGTTTTAACCATCTCATTTACATTACATCTCTCCGAAAAGCAAACACTGTAGATGCAGCAAAGAGATTTCTATGAGTCCTCTCATGCTGAGATCCTGAGTGTTACCATGTACACCCAAAACACCCAAGGCAAACAGTGTGGTGACTCAGAGGTATGTGTGATATCGGTTTCGGGTAGATGTGAAAAGAGCTCCCCATCTCATTTCTGCTTGCAGGGCAGGTTGGTAACAGCTCTTATTTTAAAGGCCCAGCAGTCAAGATAAAGGGACAAATAGCAACAGAGGACTCTGCAACAGTCAAAACAAAATAAATGGGTGCAGAGAGCTAGGAACCGCAAGAGTCTATACCGGGAGTTGGTTGGGTTGGTGCTTCTGCTCCGGCTCTTGAGCAGTTGATTCAGTTGAGCAGTAGATAGTGGAGATTCAGCTGGAGAAGAAAATGTCTTTTCGGGCTTCAAATCCTTCTTCCACGTTACGTTTGCCAATAGAGATGGGGCATCTTCCCCATAAAAACTTGCAGATCGATGTAAATCTATTGAAAGGGGTTGAGATGGGAGATGAAAACGCAAGAGCTCCTGGCCCAGATGCTGCAGTAATCTTTATTTAAGCAGGTTTTAATCCATTTGCAGATTTGATTGCATCATTTTTCACAGAAGGGTGGCAAAACCATGATGTGCTTTGCAAGGGTGAAATGAAACTCTGTTGGTAGCAATAGGGAAACTGAGGCACGGCACGGGGACATCACTTGCTTGTATGGATGGCATAAATCATGGCCAGCTACAATATTTCATGTTTATTGCAGGATTTTGGAGCTCATTGATATGATTTTGGAGGGGTAGATCAGGGGTTGGTAGTAAACCAGTAAGAATATAGTCTGGGACTGGCAGGAGGGGAGGAAACGGTACTTAAAAGGTCAGGTTCATCTCCAAAACTGCAAACCAGTGTCTATTTCATCAAATTCCCCCTTTCTGAAGGCAGCTGGTATGTTCCCATGTAAAGTTGCATTTTGCTCAATAAAAGAGAAGCCATTTTTCTTGTTCATGTATCCAATGAAGGCTGATAAATAAATTATAAAGTAGGTTCAATAAAGCACATATAAAGGCATCTTCGCTGAGTCCTTTCTGCTCCTTGGTCAGCTGGAGAGGTCTGCCCGGGAGCATCAGCAACTTCAGATGAAAATAAACTCTCTCTTTCCTCTCCATTCACTTTTCCTCCCAAAAGAGGCTTTTCTTTAGAAACCAGAAACCTCCAAGATCAGAAATATTCCAACTTGCTGGCTTTCTTTTTATGGGAAAGTTGGAAAGAAAGCATCTAAACCCAGCAACAATTTGCATTTCGTAAAATCCCAATTTTCCACGGATACATTCATTTTTTTTTTGATTAGCCACAAAGCCTTTCCCTCCATGAGAAAATATTTTAAAGGCCCCAGAAGAAAGGATTCATTTGGGCTCAATTCAGCCCAAATGCCAATAAAAAAGCAAAGAGCCTCCACCTTTCTCAGCCTGTTTGGCCAAGCAGTGAAGGGCTGGAGCATCCTGAGGACCGAGGACTTTGTGTTCATCCCCTCTTTGCCCACCTTCACACTGAAAAGCAGTTTATTAACAAAACCTGGTATAATCATATCCCCTCCTCATACTCCTATAGCCTTCAACAGTCTCTAAATGAATGGGCTTAGTGCATTTGATCCCCCTTTTCTCTCTGGCTCCATACTCCCAGTCCCAAATCTCCTCTTCCCCACCTCATAAAAGGATTTTCTCCCCCAGAAATGCAGTTACTATTTTACTGATAGGGTCAGGACCTTTTCTTTTTTTAACTCCACTTTATTGCCCCCCAGGGAGTGAGGCTTTCCATCTGGGGAGACATGTAATGCAATCCAAAAATAACAGCTTCCCCTCCTCCAAAGCCCCATGGAGGAACCATCGTCACCCCACTACAGAGATGGAGAAACGGAGATCAATGGCAAAACCCTGCACCAAAACACCCAACCCATGGTGCAGAACATCAGGGCATGGGCATGGAGCCCCCAGGGGCTGTCAGAGCAGCACTATTGCACTGGTGGCTATTTGCAAACCAGTAAAAGGGTAGACTGGGGCTCAGGGTGGGGAGTTGAAGGATGCTTAATGTAGGGTCCCTTATGCAGAGCTCTTTGGACCACACCACTGTTGTGCACACACCAAATTGGATTGCAAAACTACAAATTCTTCACCATGAAGGTGCTGAGGCGCTGGCACAGGGTGCCCAGAGAAGCTGTGGCTGCCCCATCCCTGGCAGTGTTCAAGGGCAGGTTGGACACAGGGGCTTGGAGCAACCTGCTCTAGTGGAAGGTGTCCCTGCCCATGGAAAGGGGTTGGAACTGGAGGAGCTCTAAGGTCCCTTCCAACCCAAACCATTCTATTGGCTTTTTACCTCCTGCCCAAGCCTATCTGCCCCTGGAGATGCCAGAAAGGTGGGCATCTGGGTAGCAGAAGGCAGAAGGCAGAAATCCACTCTGAAACTTGTACCCTCACTAAAAACACTGCCTGTGCCCACTGCAACCCCTAGAAATAGCTATTTCTGGCAAAAAAAAATCACACTTCTAACCAACAAATCTATATCAGCAAAAATGCTGATGGAGGGTACTGAATGTAGAGGAGACGTAAAGCTGCATGTTTGCTATGAAATCCTGGGTTGGGATATGGGGTAGGGATTATTTTATTATCTATGGTTTATTTAATAAACAACCCCCAAATACACAAGGAGGATGTTTTTCAAGTCATGTTTTCCCATTCTCTCCTTTGTTAAAATGGTTGTATCTTTCAGCCAGGAAACCAAATTCAACTATTTTACCCCTTGCAACAACTAAACAAAATCAACATCTATTTAGTTTAGAAACTTGGAAAGAGGCACGTAAGCGCTCAGTAAATCACCATCCCTCAAAGCTCCCAAAGACCCCTTGGAACATCATTTTCCTTTGAAATGGAAAGTGGGAAAAGTAAAGGTTAGACACAGAGCCTGGTCCCCACATAGCCCTGTTTCTCCTTCCACTGCATCACTCCTCCTTTAGCGTTTTGAAAGGGGTGGTTTTCAGTTTTGAAATGACTGTTCGCTCACTGTTCGTTGGTTCATAAAGTGCAGAGAGAAAGGTCTCAAGCAGTCGGGTTCACTCTCTTTCAATAGGTTTGCTTTAAGAAAAGAAGAAAGGAAAAAGGATTTGGGCTTTTTTCTCCTCATTTAAGGAAAAATAGCAGACAAAATATTAAAATTGCCTCCTTTTTGATGGGTTTTCTTTTGGAAGCAGAGCTGACCCTCAGCACAGCCGACACCACTAGAGGGCCCAAAAAGCGCTTCAAGTGATGCTGGTGCTTTCTTATATGTGCTTTCCTTATCCACTGTCTTAAAAACGGTAGAGCTGCTCGTGCATCCCCCAACACCTCCCGAAAAAATGATAGTTTAAAGAAAATAAGAGAGTATCTGCGGTTGTTTGGAAGGATTTTGCTATAGAGACCCCTCCAAGTCTGCTGCAACAGTATATGTCCTGCATTTAAACCCCATTTACAATTGCCAGTGTATTTGTATGTATCTATAATCTATATTTGGGGTATATTTGTACCTGTATCAAGGTTTTTTGGATCAATACAGCTTGCATGGATGCAATTCTCTTTCTCAGGGGTGGGATTTGTCTTCTGGGCTGGAATAGCCCCACGCTGACCCTCCTGCCATGGCTAATGCCCATGGGCAGTGGGACCCCACTGGCTCCAGGCAGCTGTGGCTAAAAATGGATATAATTATTTCTCCTGGGGTTTTTTAACTGCTTTTCCACATTCCTCTATGAAGAGAAAAAGGGAACAGCTTTTCCTGGCATTCTTCTGCTGTGATATTTAGTTTTCAGTTTATAAAATATAGAGGCAAAGACCCCATGGGGCGGACATGGGGGTATTTCGGCTCCTGCCCTAAAGACCCAAAGGGATGCTTCTGAGGAAGGGATGTCGGGAGATGTTATCCCAAGGCATTTCCAAGCTGTCATCGCTAATTGATATCTGTGCCTCCCACATCCTCTGCCCCCTCCCAAATGAACCCTGTCGTTTAGCTAATTCCCGGGGGCAGGCAGAGGCATTAAGAGCAAGCGGCATCTCCTCAGGGATACCATTAAGGAGGAGAGATGGGAAATGTGATCTTTAATAGGGGCAGTGATGAGGGGAGAGCTGGAGGAAAGGGGGGGAGAAGTGGGATTTCTCTGTCTTGGGGAAGACACTCAGCCCATGCTCTTGCAAGTGAGCTCAAGTGCAAAGTCCAGAGACCAGAGCAATCACCCCACCCCAGCTTCTGACCTGAATTAGGGGATTCCCAGGGTGAAATTCATTGAGCTTTTCATGTTGCTAGCAGTGATGCTCAAACACTTTCAAAACCAGTGGTTAAAAAGCCCTTTCAGTCAGAAGAACCAGTCCCAGGGGACATTTTGATGCCCATCATGCCTCTCCAAAGGGCCAGAATGGGAAATCAATGTATATGGAGGTATTGGAACCACAGGCTGCTGTTCAGGAGGCAGCTCTCAGCAAAGCAGCTTCCTGAGCATCCCTGACCAGTGGACCACGTAACATCAAATAGGTACAAAATTAGTACAAGAAGAAAGAGGAAAAAATCAATTTGGAGTAATTCTTCTTCTACATGATTGTACTTAATTTTTTTTCTACCTGTTACTGCATATTCAATCCAAAGTTTTCACAGCCATAAAGAAACTGGTGCTCGAAGGGATTAATTTCTCCTTGTTCCGCTAATAGAGCAATTTTCCACTAGCCACTAAAAAACTTCAGGGCTCAAGGCTCCCCTCCAGCACTGTCATGATGCTCTTGGTGGCTGTCACGAGTGGCCAAGATGTTTCCTGCAATTCTTGCTGGCCCTGACCTGACTTTTGTTATCAAGCAAGATCCTGATGCTCAGCACTCGCTGCTGCCGGCTATCGCTGACCTTCCCTGCTGAAGCCGAGCTGGGCTGCAGTATCCCACTTTATCCGGGTTTATCTGTCAATGGCTCTTGCTTCCTTTGACGTCTTTAGATTCGCATGGAGCAGAGGTGGCTTCGTGAGGTGGATTATACAGCTGGGGAACGCCGGAGCCTCCTGTGTCCTCAGGAATCGTGGCTATGTGCACTGATAACCCCATGAGATGCTGGAACAGGGCGGGAAAGCCTGCCTGCCTCGTGCCAACTCTGGAAGAGCAACCTAAGATTCTCACATCATTCATGAGCAGCTCCTCAACTACCAAACACCTCTATTTAAAGCTGCACTAATGTAAGGTGCTGGCTAGATTTAAGGTGCTCTTGCAAAGTTCTGCACGCCTTGGTGTGGAATGTGTGACCCTTCCTCTCCAGGAATGCTCCGCATGAAACCCTGGTGGTATCTTGGAGAGGGAGGCCCTTTACACAAAGGCGTGTAGGGATAGGACAAAAGGGAATGGTTTTAAACTGACGGAGGAGAGATTTAGGTGAGATCTTAGGAAGAAGTTCTTCCATGTGGGAGTGGTGATTCTATGATCTTAACACCAACACCAACAGGATGTTGTTTCCCTTCCAAACCAAAACCCCAGAATCCAGCCCACAGCAACCTACCCAACCTTGTAAAGAAACCAGTAGAGCTCCCAGCACCCCCAAATCCCCGGGAGCTGAGCTGCATCACTGCATTACCACCCGGCACTGTGGCCTTTTCCATCCTCCCACTCCCTATTGTTCACCAGAGCCCGGCCCTGACCCCGGGTATTTATAATCCCCCTTTCCGGCACATCATTGTGTGCCGGCAGCCCCGGCGCACTCCCCGCGTCCTGGATGAGCCAGGGCTTGACTCCTCGCTTCCTCACTTTCCTGTTTACGGGGCTCGGCAGGAGCCGATCCCGGCCTCTCCTCGGAGACCTCCATAAAATCCTATTCATCCTTCCAGCGGAGAGCGGGACCAGCAAATCCGTAAGGCCCCTGAAATTTGGGAAACGATGGTGATCCAGGATATGCTGTGTTGTGATTTGAAACTTGATGTTTCAGATAGGTCTCTGAACATGTCAAACCCAGCGGGTAAATGTGGAGACAGGTTTACTGAAGATTGATTTCTGTTTCTTGCAGGGCTATGCCAGGTCCTCAGATTTCTTTTCTCATACATTTAGTGCATTCCAATATTACATTGGACTTTGAGACAGAAAGTTGAGATAAACCTGTAACAACACAGAGCAGGAGGAAAGGAGCTGTGCCTGAAACATGCTTCGCACAAAGATGCTTTCTTTGAAGCAAGGAGTTCTGTGCTGCTGGCCTCAAATCATGAGTGCTCTGAAGAGTTATCTACCAGAAAGGGACAAGCTCACTTGGAATACCCAGTAACAAACATAACAAATACAAGCATGGTAGTGGTGCACAGAGAGTCTCATCTCCCTCCCCTCCTCATCTCCGTTCCTTCCTCATCTCCCTTCCCTCCTCGTCTCCCTCCTCTCCTCATCTCCCTCAATTCCAATTGGTTTTGCTTGGATGGGTGGATAGCGTGAGGGTTCCCTGGCCATCACCACGATGCTGTCCTGGCAGGGGGAGAAACAAGACACAGGAAAAAAGGCATTTTGCTCACACCAGAAATGGTAAAATTGCATAAAGGAGAACACTCAACCCTTGGGTTTGCTCCAGATAGGTTGTGATCAGCAGGTTGGGCAGAAGCGTGGCCAGTTCCAACCATCGTCCTCCCTGTGCTGCGCAGGACGATGATTTATCCCTGGTTTTAACACTTTACTTTCACCTAAACTGAGACATTGTTAACCCCATCATTTGCAAAGGTCACCCAGAGGGCCAAACTCTGCCCTGCATCCACCATCCTCGCTAGCACGGTCCCCTTCCACCACCCGACACCCCCCGGTGCAGTCCCAGCAGCGGGAATTAAACAAAGCCAAACAAGAACCCTCCCAACGTTAATCTAAGCCTTGCAAAAGCTGGGTGGAGCGAGCGCTGCAGGAAACCCCCATTCAAAGCCACTCATTAGTCAAAACGCTGTATAAATAATTATCTTTGCTGCCTGTTCCCCAGCCCTCAATCTCTGGTGCAGGTGGGGATGTCAATCCCCACGTCTGCTCATCGCTGGAGGAACACGAGTAGTTTTTTCCCCCTCCGACGTGCAAACAGCGATGTGTGAACAATAGCCTTACGTCAGGAGCCTCGTGAAGCTCCAATATCTGTGTTTTTGTTCCCAGTCCTGACCCATCAATAGAGAATTCCCCCCACAAAATCCCACCTGGAGCCCTGGCTGTGCTGTCAGTTGTGCAGAGCCCACGGCTGTCACTTAACATTTATCCTTTATCTAGCTATGACAGGCGAGGCAAATATATTTCCAGATGTTTCCTAACCCAGAGCACAGCCCAAGGTTTTTGGGTTTTCAGTGCTGGGATGTGTGCTAGGCCAAGCTGGCAATGGGCTCATCTGTGGGAGGGAGCAGCTGCCTGCGAACAGAGCTCCTATTAATCAATGTTTGATATATAAAGAAAATCCCATGTGCTTTCTTATTTATCAGGCCATTGATAACATTATTTGTAGGGTTTGAGGCAGGGGAGAGGGATGAATAATAGGAATAATCCCCCGTAAGGGAGCCAGTAGAAATGTCAGCACATTACAACAGCGTCCATCAGAGATGGCTTTTGCAAGGAAACCACATTGCTTTTGTGGAGGATGGTAACGCGATGGAAACTCAGCTGAAGGCTTCCATGTGCACTCCGTAGGTTTCACCGATTGCTGGTAGGGAAGGGACCGAAGCAGCTCCCGATTGGATTTTGAAGGTGTGATTATTTACTCACCTGTTAGACCTGCTTCAGTCAGTACAAAATGAGCTTTGCCTTGGCACTGCACATCCATTTGCCAGCGTAAATCCCATCACCTTCATCCTCCTGAAACTCCTCCTGCAAACAGGCAGCAGCAGGGGAAGGGAAGTGATTTCTTACAAGCAGGGTGACACTTTCTGGTGAAAGGAATACGTGAAGATTGTGTGGTATGGAAGTTTAGAGCAGGGACGTGTATTTTTTCAGGACAAAAGGATGGTGTAATTGAAAAAACCCACTGTTCCTCCATGTCCAGAGGAGACTTCCCAAAGCCTTCATGCACCATGGGACATCAAGCCCAGTTGGGTTCACAATGGACCTGAAATAAAGTGGTTGGAAAGGAAAAGTTCTTTCTTTTACTGACAGGTTAGTGGTAGCTAAAGAAAGTGGAATTTCCCTTTGTTTATATTCAGGTCATTAGAAAGAAACACTCAAGGGTTGTTGGTTTCTTTATCTCCTGGTCATCTAGATGAAAGTGCTCGGTGAGGTGCGTACTCGTGCTTGTTTGCTAAGGGAGGGATCCATCTTGCTTGCTGCAGGTCCTTTTGCATTGAGACATCTCTGCAGGACTAATGCCCTGGATCCCATAGGCAGACAGCTCCAAAACCAGTGCCCTGAACTACTGGAGTAGTTTCAAAGTGCTTTGCAATGACCGAGGCTGTTGGATGGAGATGGTCCCACATGCCATGTCCTTACCACACTGAACAAGCAGGGCTTGGGCTGCCTGGGGAGAAAACTGCTGCAGGTTTCATTTCCCACCCGAGCCTTTCCTGAGACAGAGAAGAAATAAATCCCATCTCTATGGCCATAACACCCATGCGGTTCAACCCCGCTTGGATCATGTGAAGCCCCCGGAGCCGCCGCATCTCCCAGGTCCATCTGGCTGCATAGAGCCACGTCGCAGCCTCCCACACGCTGCCCTCGCCTTGCTGCTGTGACTCAGGAAACCAGAGCCTCCCTGTTTGTAAACTCAGCAGCTTTTATCAGAGCCCAGGCCCCAGCATGGGGTGTGGGGAAAAGGACACAAGCTGCTTCGTTGCATAGGCAGGCTGGAAGGAAGGAGGTGGCATCAGACCTTCAAGATATCCCCAAGCCACAGATGGATTCGTGGAGGCCACACAGTGCTCATGTAAACCCACCCATTGTACCATTCAGGTATCTCTGTTTAAGCTCAGCCAGGTCATGACATGACACTTGGCAAGTTCTCTCTGATCTGTGAGTTAGAAACTTGGTAGGAAACTTTGTAGGAAGAGATTCTTCACTGTGAGGGTGGTGAGACACTGGAATGGGTTGCCCAGAGATGTGGATCCCATCCCCAGCAGTGTTCAAGGCCAGGTTGGACACGGGCTTGGAGTAACCTGGTCTAGTGGAAGGTGCCCCTGCCCATGGCAGGGGAGTTGGAACTGGATGAGCTTTAATGTCCCTTTAACCCAAACCATTCTACGATTTTACAGATGGGGAAACTGAGGCAAGTTGTTATAAGGGAAATACTGAGACTCCATGGCCTAAAAACCCTGCCTAGTCTTTCAAATTGATTTAGAAAACCACCTTAATTCTGTGTATCTGGTCCACGCTGGTGGCTCTCACCAGAGACAGGCTGGTTGGGGTTTTTTTGACAAATATAGGCAAATTCAAGGCAATTTGGCTCAGGCCTAACCGCACTGTGCTCTTATTCTGCTGCTGAGAGGCTGCTGGCTCTGTGGTCTCACCACGGTAGAAGCAGAAAACAAAGGCTTTGCAAGGCACGTCTACCCATCCCCACCTTCCCCTGGGCTTGGCCTTGCAATTTCTGCTACAGGAGGTCACATACTTGTTTTTAATATAACAATATAGATGTTTAGGACAGTGCTGCAGCGCTTGCAAAAGTAGCTTTTCTTCCCTGGGGAAGAGATTGGCATCGGACTCTTGGTGGGTGGCTCTGGGCAGGTCAGCAAAAGACCAGCTTAAGACCATGGAAATCCAAGAACTGCTCCAAAACATGGTTCTGGAGATGTTTAGCTTAAATCCAGCTTTTCTGGGGGACACATCCAGAATTATTCATTGATGTCTTCATGCCAGCATCCCTGCAATGCCACCAGGCATAGAGAAACACCCTGCAGAGAGCTTGTCTGATTCCTGCCTCAGTTTCCCCATCAATTCAATTGGGATTAATGATCTTTTCCACCCCTGCTCAGTGAATGCCTGTGTGGCACAAAGGATGCACATAATAAATATGCTTTTTTAATGCCTTTCTGGCATTGAACATCTTCATAAGAACGGAGCCAGCGGACGGTGCCTATGCAGCACAAGCCATTGAAATCCATTGCGAAGCTCTTCATGGGGGAACATTGTGTTGTTTTGTTTTTCAGTGTTTGCTTTTGTTTTTCAGTGCACTTCAAAGCTTTGGTGAGTTTCATCAGATCCCTGGTGGTGTTAATCCCTTTCCATCCACATGCCAAGGGTGCAGAAGGGCCATGTATCTGCCAAGCGTCATCTGCAGCTGGGAGACATGACCTGCCAATACTGATACATCATTAATAACAGCAAAAGGTGCTTTGGAAAAAAGAAGAAATTCCAGAGGAATTAAGGAGTAAAGCAGGATAATGCAATGCCCTGAATTGCCCTGCAGGTTGGAAAGAGCTGGAATAAAGCCTTGGTGGGCTCTCTGTCCTCTGCAGCCCTTGGGGCAGGACCACGTGCCACTCTGGGATCTGTATGTTCATAGCCCAGACATAAAAAATAAGTTAATTTGGGAACTACAGGATAAATTCCCTACACAGGTCAGTTCATTGGATCCTCTAAATCTTATAAATCTATTAACTCAGGACTGCTAAGCTAATTATGGCTGGTTACATTTCCAGCTAATAAAGTATTTGTCATTTTCTAAGCACGGGGGAGTTTTATTTCAGCTTAACTGAATCACCCTGACAATTCCTTCAACTAAACAGATTCCAAGCAGCATTTTTGCCAGAGGTAAGAAAAATCTGATTAGGTGAGATGATAAAAAGTTGCATTCCCCTAGTTTTCCTGGCTGGAGCATAATGTGGTGGATGGAAGTGCTGTGTGGCTGCATCGCTCCCACTGACGATACAGTGGCAGGGATGGAGGTGCAAGGAAATTCTGGGCTTGAGCCTGCAGAGACTTGTTGGGCACTTTGGTTCAAGGGGATTCATCATTTTGGATTCATCCTTAATCAAAGTCTTGCTGAGCCGTGGAGGATTCAAGTTCACCTGGTATTTGTTCATATCCCAGTTTGCTTGAGACATGTTCAATTTAGCTAAGGATAAAAACCCTTTTGAATGAGTTTCTGCACCTACAGACAGCTTCCCCCCCCCCTTCTATCTTCTTTTATTTTTTAATGGACTTAATAAAAAAAGGAAATGTATTAGCCAAGTCCAGCCCATGTGTTTTTAATAACTCAATTTAATTAACATCTCCCAAACTGTCTTATTAAAACTAAATTAAATCCTTATTTGAGATGTTTAATAGATCACACAGACTTTGTGCAGAGACAACTGCAGCTGTGGGAGTGCAGGAAAAAAGAGCTGTGATTTTCCTTGCTCACCTTTCCAAGGGCCAGAACTGCTCCTTCTTCCATTTCCAGGCCACAATCCGGGTCTCCTGCTGGGATAAATCAGTGCTAATTCACTCAGGCTGGAGAGAGCAAGGAGGTAGAATTGGGCAGTGGCTCCCCAGCTCCACAGTCTATCCTGGAAAGCCACCAAAACTGGCAACATAGCAAATTATGCAGAAAATACAGCCCTTTCCATGGTGTTTTCCATTCGTAAGATTACTTTTTGACTTAAAAAAACAAAAAAAAAGAGGATGCTCAGGTTGAGTAAGAATTATCCTAAAAATCTCACTGTTTATGGTACACATTCCATGGGTAGAAAGTTTGGCTTCGGGCTTTGCTGCAAAGAGCAAGAAAATACCAATTTCTTTCGCAAATGTTTGCTGTCAACAGAGAAGTCAGCAGGAAAATGCCAGCTTCACTGCCCTCATCTTTTGTTGAGAAGCCAGTGCCTTCTCCTTGTGCTTCATCCCCATCATCTCATCTTTCTGTGCCCTTTTCTTTTTACCTTCATTTTCCCCTTCACCTCCTTTCTGTTTTCTGTGGATTTTCACCTTTCCCTCTCCCCTCACCCAGCTTTCATGGATGCTCACACAGCACAAAACATCCAGGCAAGTGCTTCTGATCATGCTTTTCCCACAAGGACCTCCAAAGCCAGAGAGCCAATGAAGACAGCATCTGCTTTCCATCACACCTGCCAGGCAGGGCTTAGATCTCCTCCAGTTTAAGACATGTTGGTGCATTAAATATATCCAACCAGATTAAAACCATGTTCAAACAACGCTCGCTCATGGCCCAATGGGTTGGAGTTCAAAAGAGCTTGTTGGGGGCGATGGCCTGAGATTGCACAGCCCAAATCTCTTGGCGAGGATGCCTTGGGCCTCTTGGACAGATGGACAGGACTGAAACTGGAGGTTTTATTTGGCATTTGCTGGCTCATGTCGACCACTGAGGTGATGTCAAACACATGGCCAAGCTCTTCTCTTGTGTTCAGGATGGATGGCTTTGGTAGCAGGGTTCAGCTACTGCTTTCACTGCAGGAACACAGAGCTGCCCTGGTTGGATGGAGGGCACCCGTAATGGTGGGAATGGCCAGTCCCAGGAGATAATGTCAGTCTGGAAAACGTCTAAACTAAATACAGAAGACACTGTGCAAAACTGCAGATGCAAAGGCCATGAGACTTGGGGAGAGTCATGCAAGAGGGCTCAAATCCCTTAAATCCAGCTGGCCAGAAGGTCATCTCTGAGAGGAGCTGGAAACTCCTATCTTTAGTGGGTGTACGAAGCCTGTTTTCCCTGGGCACAAAGCAGCAGTGTAAAGTCTCTGGTTCGCTTATTTGGGAGCCCAGAAGATGCCCCATATCCATCAAAATCAACATGACCTTTCAGCCAGGAGCACGGGACACGCAAGGGAAGGCTGCCAAGATGGGTCAGACACAAGGACTCCAGCACTTGGGCAAACCAACATTTTAAAGCACATCTTTACCACACAGTAATCAGTTAAAAAGCTGTTGTTTCATCATTTTGCTTTAAGAGAGCAACTTCAAACCGGCAGCTGGTCGTTTTGCAACTCTGTTGACAATGATTTTCCAACCTCATGTCCATTCCTGCTGACGTTGGTGGAGTTATATCACCTGGAAATCTGCTCCAAATGTGTGCTGAGCAGCATTGTTTACTGAGGAGTTTTAATCCTCCATTTACAGCTCCTCTGATGCACAGCTCCACTGGAATCAGCAAAGGCATCTGCAGAGAGAAATAAAAAGCCTTTGTGAGTGGAAGGGGAAGGAGATTTGAATCATCGAGTGCTGGAAAACTTCTCTCATCTATTTGTTCCTGGGCCTGACAACCAAAGAAAAAGAGAAAGAACAACCAACCACTTTCTAAACTCCAAGAAGGCTCTGAAAGGTTAATCCTGGCACAACTTTACCATCAGCCCTTCTGGAAGCTGTATCCCCACCGGAAAACTTTATCTTTGGTTGGGTCCATTATCTTTGGTTGGGTTGGGGTGTCCCTGTGTGCTACAGGGAAGGATGAGGATTAGCCCCTGTGCTGTGTTTGCACCATAAGTCCTTTTAATGGTGGGAGATAATGATCCTGTGATAATTGCCTTGGAGCAGGGAAAGATGAATGCTCCTGGTTTCTGTGCCATCTCTTGTACAGCTTCAGCCTTGTGCCGGTGCCGCTTGGGGAAAAACTCCCTTTGCCCTAAAAGCATTAAAAAGATTAATACAAAACACACAACACCTTCCTGGGGCAGCCCATGACTTCTTCTGATGAGGGTTTTGGGGTATCCCTTCGCATCACGAGGTTGTAGTTTTAAGAAGGTGTGTGGTGATGGCTTCAGCAAATGGTGGCATCTCCACCGGGTTTAGCCTGGTGACCCTGTTTTGGATGAAACATGGTGTTGTTTCAAAGCTGGAGCTGTCTAGAAGGGTGATGTAGAAACTGAGGTTTTAAAGCTTTTATTTTCTTTAGAGTCTTTTACTTCTTGGTATCAAAAATCTGCTTTTCCCTTTCCTGATAATTCAGAGTAACAGCTCTTTGGTGAAGCCAAGTGTTTCCCTGCCAGCATCCCAATGAGGCTGCTGCCATCATTAAGGAGACACATGCAGAAATTCAGGCAAAAGAGGAAAAAAGTACAGAGATTCTTTTTCTTTCTGTTTTAAAGGCCCTTTCCCCTCTTTGCCACCTCTGCCTCCTTCCTCTTCCTTTCGTGGAGCAGCTGGTTGTGGGCATCATCAAATTTAACTTTTCTTCTAGAAGTAGAAAATTTCGGCCTTAAAAAACAATTCTATGAAAATGGCACACAAAAAAATATAAATCAGTGACAAATAATGTTGAAAAACAAAGTTATGGGCAGCCCACTCATTGCCCCACTTCTCTGCAATGATAATATGCAACCATCCTCCTCGGTTTTATTTTTGGAGATTGGTTATTTTCTCTTCCCCTTTCTTCACGCCAAGGGCCCTTTTAATGGTGTGAGCACCACAAAGTGCCCATGAAAGTGGAGTCCCCTTGCATGGATTCCTGGAGCTTCTCCAGCAATGTGATAACTTGAACTTCCCAGGGGAGACAGGAGCAAACATCAAAGCGACAGGGATGTGGGGCTGGTGCACAGAAGCCAGGGGTTGGTTTCAAGGGTTTTAGGCAGCAAAATCCCTCCAGCAAATCTCCAGTTTGAACCAGAGAGGTTAATGTGGCCGTTTATAGATGGGAGCAGAGATTAGACATGTTGAAAGGGGAGAGGAGGAGGGACCCAAAATTGCTTTTGATCCGTCTCTGCCATTCCCCCAAAAGCCACCATGTGCCCAGCACCTGATAAACTCTATTTATAAACCTGGAGGAGGAGAAGGGAGGCTATAAATCTTCTTGCTTTCCTTCTCTCTATGGACTGAGAGGAAAATTAAAACCATGTGTTTGATTTCCCAGGGATGCCCTGTCCTCCTGCCCAAGCACAGAGGTGGCCGTGGGGATCTGCTTGTCCTGACCTGGTGACACCTGAATAAGAGAGGAGGTGCAGTCCACGCACTGGTGAGGGTGACATTGCATCCCGGTGAGACATTGCCCCATAAAACTAGTGGGGAAGAAATTTTACTGACATTTTGGAGCCGTTTCATGTAAAAAAACCAAGACTCCAGGGCCATAAACTCTTCCACCTTCACGGCCCCTTCGAGGACCATAGTCCCTCCTGTCATTACCAAAGCCATTTTATTGGAAAGCAGAAAGCTGATTGCTTTTGGTAGGGAGCCAAACCCTTCATCTTACCAGGTAGGAACCACAGTTTCCGACAGGCTCGTGGAAGCTGCAGTGGAGATTCTCTGGTGTCTAATAAGGGGTTGAGCTTGTGTTGCAGCCTGGCGCGTCTACACTCAATGATAAATTTAGCTGCTGGCCTCAGAATGCTGGGTGTAAAGGTGGATGCCAAGCAGGCAGCACACTTGTAGAGCATCAGGCTCAGTGATGTATTGCAGCATGCTGAAGCAATGATGCCCCACTAATGCAGCATTATCGGATGGGAAAAGTTGCTTTCTTTGGGAGCAACAGGTCAAAGGCCAGTGCCACCAAATATGACCCACACAGATGACCTCGCACAGGGGTGAGGAGGACATCCAGGCACCAAAACTCATCATGAGGGCGTTGGAGGCAGCAATAGTGGAGATGGGGAGGGACCAATGCTCCTTCTGCCTATCCCCACTGCGTGAGCCAGGGTGAAAGGGGAGATGCGCTGGACAGAGCCAGTGACCCAAAAGGCCACGGGAGAAGTAGGACCAGATGTTAAACAGAAGCTCACAGTGTTGCTGTGGCCAGCAGGAGCCTGCCCCGGAGGAAATGACCCCGCGTAAGATGCATTGTCACTAACATTTCTTAACATGAGGTGGCAGCCAACTGATTGGGATGAGCTGCCCAGGGGCAGCAGCTGCTAAAAATACCAAGAGGCAGAAAAACTGGCTCCTTGTGGCCCTGCAAAAATGGTGCCATCGGGAATTTGCTGTGCCATTTGCATGGCAATGGAAATAGGGCTTTCCCCTAGTTGTTTGGGGGGTTTTCCCCATTATTCCATCCTTTCCACTGGTGCTGGACCTAAAATGCAAAGCTTTGGAGTGCCTTCTGTCAAAATAACCCACAGAGAAGTGCTTTTTGATATCATTTTTAAGGTGGGGAAACTGAGGCATGGAGCAGGGATGGATGTCACCCTCCCCTTCATATCCTGGGGAGGACATAGGGCATTTCATGCAAGCTTTAATGCAATCCTGGCCAAAATAAAAGCTGCTGCCTGGCTCCCTATGGGCGTATGTGCTGCCCAAATCAGTTTGCATCCCTTTCCCTCTGCTGGAGGGAAAGTAAATCAATAGAACAAACCAAGTCACCAAAACCCCTCCTAAATACCCAAGTTCTCACGGCCAGCAGCGAGGAGCCTCCCTACGGTGCTTTCCTTGGAAGAACTTGGGGGGTTTTATCCGAGTAGGATAATGGGAGCAAAAACAGGGCTGATTTCAAAGCCACAAGTGCCACGATGAGAGAGGGGTGCCAGAGAAATTAATCCAGCGTGGCGCGTGGGATGTGCCGACATCGGTGCCAATGCTTTGATTGCACATTTGGGTATCAGGCCTGTGAGAAGCATGTTTCCAGGATACAGTTGGGCATAAAGTTGGGAAAAGCAGCAAAAGGAAAAGAAGGAAAAAAGGTAAAACATCCTCCAGCACCATCCAAGTGTTCCCTGATCCTCCTGGGCCGGGCTGCAATAACTCAGTCAATAGGAGTGGGATTTGAAGCACTGGGAAAAGCAGCATCTGAAGTTTCCAGAAACATCCCACAGCACCTGCGTAATATTTTTCCTTGCTGCCTTCCCCCTAATTGCATCCATCTGGGATAGAGGATCTCTTTCAACGCCGCAGCGCGTGGGCAGGAGCCATCGGGCTTTGCCCCATTTTTTCTCACAGATCACAGATAAACATGACCCCTTCCCTCGGAGAGGCTCTGAGATACTTAAATCCATGGTGTTATTCTTAAGGGGCTTTCAATGGGGCCTTTAAGGAAGAAGTTCCTATAAAACAGCTAGTTTTCGTTCTCTTTTTGTCCTGTTTTTGGGAAAGCAGGGATGATGGTGAAGGGAAAAAGGAGGGGGCAATCCCAGCTTTTCTCTTCCCCCAAGAGCGTCACTGGGGCATATAGGCACTTGCTGTCAACTCCTGTGCCTGGCTGCGTGCCTCAGTTTCCCTGATTTTCTTAAGGACATGCTAAAACTTCATGCTTAGGAGAGCTTTGCCAATAAATCAATGTTTAAAGTAACACACCCACGTGCCAACCCCAGGCATGATTTTCCCTCCACCAGACCAGCATCAAACTAGCAGGAATTCAAAGAGAAAACTCTCCTGCTACACACCAAAACCTCTGCTAGAGGGATAACTCCTACTAGATGAGAGACCAGGGTGGGGGGGTTAAATGTTTGGAGTTCAGCATCAACCCAGGGATCAGCAGGAGGCTGGGATTGTCATCACATTTTTTAACAGTTCTATAAAACATCCAAGTTTTCTTCTGGTGGGAAAACTGCAGCGAGGCAGGATGGTTGTTTAGAGGGTCTTTTCTCCTTGACTGCAATTTTCTTTGTAAGGATGTCAAGCCCTGATGCTCCAAAACACCCCAATGACTCCAGATGCTTACAGATACCAACTTGAAAACAATCCTTTCGCTTGTTGGCACCATCTGATAAAGCTGTGGAGAGATTTATCTCGCCATTGAGAGCCCCTGTCAATCGATTCCTAAATACTGGGGAGAGGAGATCATTTAGCTGTCATTGCAATACAGCCTCATTAAGTGCTCATCTCTCCTAAGTGCTCATATGGTCCTTGCGACTGCAATTAGTCTCATAGGGATCTTTTGCTGAGCTCATCCCTTATAACACAGCTGGAGAAGGGGGAAAGATACAAACGTGAGATGCCCAGGGATGGAGAAGGGTTGGAAGCAAGGATAGGCAGAAAGATCCAATTGTGAGATGCCCAGGGATGGATAAAGTCAGGGAGCAAGGATTTACACCCAGTCCCTGAGTGGCATCTCTGCTTCTCATGGCAAAAAGCTTAGGATGAGATGCTTTAACATCAAGCACCTGAAGTGATGGGACTCATGGAGGTCTCACAGGAAGGTGCAGCTCTGATGCCACCTCGACACCCTTTGCTCCAAGGTACCATGAAACCTCTCACCAACTGGATCATAGGAAGCTTTTCTCTGCCCCAAGGTCCTACCTGCTCCCCGAACCCAGCTAAACTGTGTAGGGAGTGGGAAGAGACAGTCAGGGAAGGAGGTAGAAGAGGGAGGAAGAGGAGGGAGGATCAGGGCCAGCAGATCGCTGAGGTTTCTGCTGTCGTTGTTTCTATTTTTACTCCCTTTATGTTTATCCAATTTCAAAATTCCACTTAATAAAAAAAAAAAAAAAAAAACCAAAAAACCAGGAGCCCTGCCTGGAATTTCTTTCATGCCCCGTTCTCAGCCTGCGTGCGTATTTCCCAATGCGTCGTCAAGGGTTGCATTGACTCAGCGGGGACAAGAGCCAGCTCTGGTTTCTATTACCAGTGATTAATGCCAGGGAACATGTTCAGACTCCCAGGGCTTACACGCTGCTCAGGGACTCGGGGAATTTTTGGTACCGACGCTGGTAAAACCCTTCATTCCTGCGGGGCAGTTGGGTTCACGTTACCCGCTGGTGTTTGGAAGTCGGCTCCCTAGGAGGGTGGGAGCAGGGCACCCTGAGACCCTCTTTCCCTGCTCTCTGAGGAGGATTTCTTCATGCTCCGGTCCTGGTTTCTTCCATGGGAAGAACACAGGGATAAATGGGTAAGAGTTTTGCGATGGCAATCACAGAATGAAGCAATGTTCCTCCTTCCCTGAGTCCTGGGGACATCCATAAAGCTGCTTCCAGGTCCAGCACCTCCCTCACTCCCAGAAGTTCTCAGCTAAAACATATTTTGATTTAGTTTGGTTCCTCTCCACCCCCAGAAAATTGTCATTTTTCAGCTTAAAGTCAAACTTTACCCAGTTTACTCCCACACAGTGAGTGTTTCTGTGGAGGTCTGTGTTGATCCCTTCCCCTCTTATAACATAAATCCCAGGATTTCGATGGGAAGCAGACATCTTTAAAAGAAAAATCCTCACAATTTATCAGAAATCCCATTTTCCATCTAGAAAATTGTCTCAAGGGATTATTTTCTTTTCCAGGAATGCAAATTATGCCCATTTTCAGGCTTTCCTTTCATTCAGCAATTAAAGTGACCAAGAAGCTGGCAGGGCCATGGGCCTGCAGGGTAGACATGTCCTAGGACATCCTAGAGCATCTGTCTCAGAAGAGGAGAGCAAGTTGGGGCTGTGTTGGCCCATTCAATTCTGCTTGAGGTCATGGTTCCTTGTGTTCATCCTCCATTCCTGGAAAGCAGATGGATATTGTCTTCTCCATCCTGACTTGCAAGCCAGGCTTCTTGCTTCCCACCCCAACCCATGCTCTCCTGCGTGGAGCCTGAGCAACCAACCCAACCGCAGCTTTGCTCTGCTGGTGATGGGGATGAAGAGCCAACATTGCCTCCTCCAAACCATGCTCCTAAATAACAACACACACACACACAGAGAGCCGCGTACTTCCTGCTGACTTCGGCGAGACCTTTTGTCTGCTTCCCCCGGTGTCCTTCATGGGGAGAGAGAAAGTGGTGGGAAAGTTATTTCCCAGGGCACCCAGCTGGCTGCAGCAGCGTCTTCAGGCTTGGAACAATGCTTGGAAGGGAAGATGGGAAAAAAATAGACTGTGATGGTGGTGTACGGACTCATCCAAGCAGCAGCAGAGCATAGTTTGTGGTGGAAATATCCTAGAGTTATTTCCTACAGAAATCTGGTTTAGGTTAGGCAGCTCCGCTAGTGGGCCAAGATCTTCACAACTCCCAGTTCCTTTGCTGGACTTTCATTCATTCACCACCAGCTTTTCTGCTACAGGCTTTGCTTTTCCTAAAGGAGATCTATTGGCCTCCTCCCTGGCTGGTTTTGCAAGGGATATTGCCCAAAATGCATCTTCTGGAACCTGGGATTTCACCTTCAAGAGGACACCATGAGACTCCTCATCAGGATATGCAGGGCTGGAGTCCTCTAAGACTCTGCTCTTACCATCCATCACATCCCTGTGTTGGGACTTCAGGAACAAGTCAGGAACTGTGCCAGCAATTTTGGTGGCTGCAGTTGGGTGAGGTGAAGCCCAGACCACATTCATCGTTCATAAGTGCACATGAGAAGACACCAGCATCTATTCCCATTGCACCTGATGCTGCTAAGCTTACACCCCCCTCTCCACAGCTTCATTCCACACTCATAACACCACGGCCTGAATGTTGCATCCCCTCCTTTGAATGGCTCTAAGCAGCCCTGCTTTTCCCAGACCACATCATCAGTGCTCTCTGAGAAGTCGTCCTCTTCGAAGCATCTGGAAGCTGAATGCACAGAAGTTGGTCTGTCAAAAACCACAAGTCATTTTTATCCACCACCAGAAACTTCTGTGTTTATTTCTGTAGTTACAGCAACCCAAAATGAAGATCTCCACGGCTGAAAAAGAATGTCTGAGAAAACTGTTGACTCTGAAAGACCGACTGGGTACAGGAGGGATGTGCTGAGCAAAGAGAAAAGGATGCACGCAATGCATGGCAGGAGGACCATCACCTGCTCTGTGCTCCTGTGCCACCTCATTCAGATCATGATAAAGGCAGGGATTTGGGGCTAAATTCTTCACATCCTTCTTCTATCCACTCTCCTGAACCAATTCAACCCTTTTCTGTGATGGGTCATCTCCATGCAGGCACTCGGGGAGCGAGGACCGCTTGCAGATTCATGCACACCAGGCAGCGAGCGCATACCAGCCCACGACTGATTTGTATCAGTTTTGTTTGTGTGGTTAAGCAAGTTTGAATCACAAACTAGATTGTTTATTAAACTAATTTAGCTGAAATGTGCAACTTCTGGAAGCAGCTTGGCTCTGCTTTGTTTCCCCCAGTCCTACAAGCCCCGGTGCTCACGGTGGGGGAATCGAAGGCTCCAGCTGCTGAGATTTCTAAATCCACACATAAAACTTCATTTGTTCAGTTTCTGTTTATCATTTCCATAAGCCATCCCGGTAGGAAATGCACATTCTTCATTGCTAATTTTAACAGAGGAGGATTGCACAGATGCCCACACTGCCATCAGGAATGCTCCTATGGAAACTGCACCGTGTTTGCCTGCCAGTGTGTTGTGTGTGCACCGGGGTGGCTCTTCCTGAGAAGATTTGCCAATGGCTTTTTGTTGAGTTCTTGGGCTTGCCCTGGGGTTTTTTCCTCTTTGCTGGTGGGTGAGCAAGCAGTTGGCACGGCCTTGCTGGTCTTGAGGCTGCCAGTGACTCACAGTGACCATGGCTCTAGGTTTTTCCCTGCCCTTGTCTGGTTGCAACCACCTTTTTGGGTTCAGGTTGCGAGGTTTTGGGGAAGGGCACCAGCTTTGTGCTGCATTGGTGCAGCCCTAGGTGGTTGAGGAGAAAAAAGATGGAAAACCCTATTTTGCTACTGCAACAACTTCACAAACATAGAATCACAGCATGGTTTGGGTTGGAAGATCATCTGGTTCCAACCCCCCTGCCATGCAGTGCTGAGATTACTGAGGGATGGGTTTCCCATTGGCAGTGAGGTATGTTTCCAGCTCACAGTAAGATTCGGTTGCAAAAACTCTCCCAAAACTCATGTGCAAATCCTAGGCTTGTTGTGGGCACCTCTGTCTTGGCAGCCTGATGGCATCTCCACAAGGAGCTATGCCCTCTGCTAAAAGGCATTAATGCATTTCTTTGAGCTAGAGCAAGTATTGGGGGGCAGGAGAAGCAAAAGAAGAGCCCCCCCCCGGCTCCATTTAAGCCACAGCAGCCATGACCAAGCCTCTCCAGTAGTTAACAAACCTCACTGCTAAATACAGCTTCCTCATTTCCACTTCCAATGTGTTCACTGCCCAGTTTTTGCCCCCGAATCCCTCAGCCCTCCACTGCCAAGTGCCTTTTCCCATGGAAGGAGGGAGCCTGCGAGCTGGATAAGTCCTTTCCTACCCATAGGGAGAGAAGCGAAGCTCCCAGAGCCTCATTCCAATCATTTTCCTTGCTCTGCCCTGAATTGCAGCCAATTCTGCAGCTCCCCCACTCTGGCTGTAAATATTGGTGCTGCTGGAGCCCAAAAGCTGTCACACTGTGAGGATGTTCCTTGCTGCTCCTACTTCACATTCCCTTGCTTATTCACCCCAAAATCACATTCATACATTGGCAGTGCCATGAGACCATGCACTCTTTTTTGGTTGTTATCCCTATTTCCCCATAGGACAAGGATGAGGACAGGACTTACCTGGGAAACCTCATGGCAGCACCAAGCAAAATCTCATACAGCAACAAAATCCTCCCCAAAATCATCATTTCTATAACATCATCAGCTGGGTCATGCTTCCTCAGCTGAAACCACTTTGAATTACCCAGCCAGCACAGAGTACCCATAGATGCCCTTTGCAAAGGCACCCATGGGTGCTGCGCAGCTGAAATCACCACAGGAGCTGCTGGCATCCCAGAGAAACCAGAACAGATTGGACACCGTGGGATCTAAATGCTTTGGCACATCCCAGCCAAGAGCTTGGCACTGCCTTTAAATAGGTCAGAGTAGCAGAGATTCCCAAATTCAACTGGGAAGCAGGCTGTAGGATTTAGATTGACACGTAAGGGCATAAATCAGTGTGCACCCCTTGCGTTGCACTGCCTGCATCGCCCAAGGATGGTGGCAAAACCACACCATTTGACACCTTCCCCTGTATTAATATCCATTATGTGGGTATTATCATGTGGATCTTTGGATCCACAAGCCCTCCTGCAGCTGAGCAAGTGCCACTCTCTTGCCTTTACTTATTTATTTTGCATTTCATCCCCTCTTTCTCCTCTTTCTCTTGCTGGCATGCAGCCCTCAGCTCCTATTTTTGTCTGCAGGGGTTGGATCTGCCATGAAAGCCACTGCAGGGGACCTCACAGGAGCAACACCACAACCCCAAAGAAGGGAAAAGGGAAAAATAAACACACAGATCACCCTGTGCCAACCAGCCAGGCCGGGGGCTGTTCTCACAGGCAGGGAAAAGCCAAACCAGGGATGTGCCAGCAGCAAACCCCTTTCCTGTTGCCAAACCTCCCTACCTGATTACCCCCCTCTAAAAGAAACCTCTTCCTCTGCCAGGGTTTGGGCTCAGCAGCACATTGCTCTCCCCTCCATCTCTCCCAGCTCCCTGCAAGCCCCAGCGCTGCTTAGGTTTGGGCTCGGGGCCCTGGGCACGCTGGTGGTCTGCACCAGGCCAACATGCTGCATGGCTCTGACTTGTCATTTCCAGCTGGTAAATGTCATTATTCATAGCTGGAAATACATAACTCTGTTCCTATGGTGCCTTATCCATGGTGCCAGGGCTGGAGTAGGAAGAAAAGGGAGGGAGGGGGCCAGGGATAACCCCAGGCAGGAGGAAACAGGGGGTTTGGAATGCCAGGACGGGCAAAGGAGAAGGAGAGGGGCAAGTAAGAAGGCAACACTGGGTCCATCAAGGGCAATTCAAGCTGGGACAGGGGAATTAGGACATCCCAGTTTAACTTCATGCGAAGACAGTGCTGCCTTAAGGCCTAAATAAGCTCAGATCAGCACGACCAGGGCTGAGAGTGTCCTGCTCCCACCCCAAACCCTGAAAGGATGCTGCAGGCAGGAGAGGGGATGCAGCACCTCAGAGAGCATCCCTACCCCAGAGATGCAGCATCTCGGGAAGCATCCCTACCCAGGGATGCAGCATCCCTACCACAGGGATGCAGCATTGGGGAGCATCCTTACCTCGGGAATGCCACACTGGAAAGCATCTCTACCCCAGGGATGCAGCACTGGGGAGCATCCCTGTCCCTGTGCTCTCTGGGAGGCAGCTGGGTGCTGGCAGGCACACGGACCCCCCCGGCAGCTGGTTTTGGGCCGTGGCCGCTGCATCCCCTCCGGGGCAGCCTGGCACAATAGCTCATTGTGGGGCCGGCTTTCAAGCGAGGCCAGGGAACGGCAGCGCTCGGCGGCGCGGGGGAAAGGCCGCTGGAGGAGCCGGGAAGTTGCTGTTGGATGGTGTTCAGAGGCCCCGGCGCAGCGGGAGGGAACCAGCCGCGGAAAGCAAACAGAGCACGGGGCGGAAAGTGCTGACTCCGAAAGGCATCCCTGGCACCCCCGGCACCGCCACCGGCGGGGAAATAGGGCCTAGGGGTCTAAATTCCTTCCGATAGCCCTAAATCTCCAGTTATTCTGGGGTAAGGTCCCCAACAAGCATGAACAGTGTGTGTGCATCCCTGTGCATGCTCCAAACCACTAAGGAAGGAGCAAAGCTCATCGCCTTGCTGCTGCAGCACCCCATTCCACCTCCTCACACCTTTCCCTTTCTCCTTTCTTCTCCCCCTCCCTGCAGTCCTGTGTCCAGGTCCGGGGCAACAACACAAGCGGGACGTGGAGCTGTTGGAGTGAGTCCAGAGGAGGCTACAGAGATGCCCCCAGGGCTTGGAGCAACCTGGTCTAGTGGAAGGTGTCCCTGCCCATGGCAGGGGGTTGGAAGTGGGTGAGTTTTAAGGTCCCTTCAACCCAAATCCATCCATCATTCTATGATTCTATATTTGCATTTCTCCTCTTTCACCATCTCCTTCCACCTCTCTTGCTCTATCTCAGAGATTTCTAAAGAGCCCTTCCCTTAGTTTAGGCTTCAGTAATTTCAGTTCCTGTTTCAATCTCTATTTCCCTCCGGCACCAGTTTAGACATCTCATTTCAAGACACTGACCTAAAAAAGACCCGTTTGCTCTCTGGCCTCTATTTAGAGCAGCAGCTCTGCGCACATGCAGCCGCTTTCAAGCGTGCAAAGGCCCCTCCATTCCACATGCGCCAGCCCTGGTGCTGGGGATTCACTGCCTCCTCCTGCATCGTGCTGCTGGATGCTCAAATCCCTGCATACAAACATGCCAGAGCTTGGAAAACCCTGCTTGCTGCTCCGGCTTGGTTTAAATCCCACACCTGAGCAGCCACACAACTGCAGCTGGGGCCAATAAGCTGTGCAAAATCCTCCTAAAGGTGCAATTCCCTGCACAGGCAGGTTTTTCCTGCTCATCCCTTCCAAGCAAACAGCTTCCTTTTAAGATAAATTTCGATGCTCTTTTATTAACCACTTGCTTGCAAGATGCATTGCTGCAAGGGACTGCTTTTGGGCGTGCAGAGCTGTGCCCATGATGCTTTTCCCATGGGAAGGGCAGTGACAGGACAAGGGGGAACGGCTTTAAACTGACAGAGGGGAGATTTGATTTAGATATTAGGAAGAAATTCTTCCCTGTGAGGGTGCTGAGGCGCTGGCACAGGGTGCCCAGAGAAGCTGTGGCTGCCCCATCCCTGGCAGTGTTCAAGGCCAGGTTGGACACAGGGGCTTGGAGCAACCTGCTCTAGTGGAAGATGTCCCGGCCCACAGCAGGGGTTGGAGCTGGATGAGCTTTAAGGTCCCTTCCAACCCAAACTAGTGATGATCATCAAGGGGGAGCATCTGCTTTGCCTCGGGGCCCTTAGCTGCTGGCCACCATTTCCCCAGCGGGTACCCCAGGTGCACAGGGGCTTCCCCGGCCAGTATTTTTAGTGCCAGCATTAAATCAATCGCCTGCAGTTGCTGGGGGCTGCACTGAGACTTGAAAGCAGCGGATGAGAACGGAGCTGCTCTTGCTGTTTATTTACCCAGGGTGGCTGGGCTCTGCCTGGCTCGGCGGCTCCAGCTGTGATGAAAAGAGCTACAGCAAGATCAAGGTCCTGGCAGCAGAGGCAAAGGCGAGCTCTGCTCCCTGCTTGGAGCTCCCTGTCTCCGAGGCAAGGATGGAGCAGGGTGTCCTTGGGGTATTCCCTGTTTTGGGGTCTCTGACAGACCCCGGTGTTACTAAGCTCAGGGTTTGCTGAGCTTTCAAATCTCAGGAGCATCCCACCGGCATCCCAGGCCCACACTGAAGCAAGACACTTCTCCACCCCTCATCCTTCCCCAAGACCTCTCACTTCCTGCATGGCTGCAAGTGACTATAAATGGAGTTATTATAAATATCCCTTACCCTCCATTCATCCGTTGCATCCTCTCCACGCCGACGACCTGACGTCCCTTCTTGGTATTCTATGAATCTGAGCGCTTTGTCTTCATGCTGATTCAAGCAAACAAGCGTCAATGATGTTGTCCTCTGGGAATTTCCCATCACACAGACTCACCAGCCCTATGAGTGAGCGTCGGCTCCTGGACCATGAACCTCCCAAGATGCTTCATTAATCAGACCTGCATGTTAATAGGCTCCAATCAATCCTGGCTTGATGAGGATGAGGTATACCTGAGCCAGGATAAACAGCACTGGGAAAAACATGATGTATAAAAATACATGTATTTTTCAAAGATCTGAAGCACAATGGTCTGATTTGCTTTACCGGGGGCCCAGAGGTGGACTTCTCCTCTTGATGGGCCACAGCCCAAGGTCTCAAGCTGAAAAGCAGATGCCCAAGAGCACCTTCACGCTGCAGCGAGGGTGAGCTGGTGGCTCTGTGAGTTGGCTGCGCCTGTTTTGCAACAGCCTGATGAAGAAATTACAACTAGAAGTCATTTGAGGTGGTAAACCACAGATAGCCCAAGCTCCCGGTGATGATTTGGGATGAAAGCCCAGTTTGAAACCCTGGAATTGCCCCTGGGATGGCAATGAGGAGTGGTGATGGTCTCCAAAGAGCTGGAGAGGATAACCCAAAGCAAGAGGGAGCTGGCGTCATGCAGCATCTTCCACGTCCACCCAGAGGCCATGACTCCAGGCAGACCCTTATTTCATATAACCACACAACAATCATGCAAAAACTCCCAGAACTTGCTGGGATTTACGAGTTTTTGCATTGCTTTCCCCCCTTTCTCCTTGAATTCCAAGAGCAAAGGCAACGAAGCAGCACACCGACACGGAGGGTTAGGAATTATTCTTCTTTTTAATTTCACATGGTTTAAAATACGATATGAAATAAGGCTACAGTATATAAAAAACTCTCCAGCAAAATGATGTGCCAGCATCAGCAATTAAAACAAAACCAATCCCCTCCTTCTTTAAGGATTCAATGGAGGAGGGACTTCTTTTTGTATCCTTTAAAAAAACGAAACAGAACACAACACAACGCACGGACACACACACACATCGCTACATCTCTAAGCTACCTCAGCTCAGTTTGTTTTAAAAAGCACCTGCTTTTTCCTTGTTTTTTATCTTTTTTTTTTTTTTTATTTTAATCTGGCTTTTAAACTTTTTTTTCCACTTTTAAAAAATATAAATTATATGAAAATACAAGTTGGAAAATAGTTGAACAGCACAATATAACAATCTCTTTTTTCTTCTTCTTCTTTTTCTATCAGCTTAAAAAGAAAATCCCATTTGTAAAAACAAAACTAAACCAAAAAAAAAAGACCACTTTTTTTTTCTTTTTCTACTGAGGCAGATAATTCCTGGAGATATTCCATTATAACATATATGTATACATAGATTTATCATTTATTTAAACCTCTTTGGAATGTAGACAACAGCTCATGGATGTTATATAGACCCTACCAGAGAGCAGAGCACGCCAAGGCATCCCAATATTGCGACGTTAACAAGGAACAAGCAACCAAAGCCCTAAAGCCTTGCAGAAAACCCCTCCAGAAAAGCAAACATGAGAAGATGGACGTGTTTCCCACAGCATCCAGATTTACTGGTGCTTATTGGGACCATTCTTTTGGAGGAGGTTGGTTTGGAAAGATGTGAGAAGGTTCAGTCATACAGTATCTTCTATTTCTTGCCCTGTTTGGCTATTTTTCCCACCAAAAGCACCTGAGACATTCCAAAACAAGACACAATTACCCAGTTCCAAAAGCCATGTGTATCTGCTGAGGGTGAAGCTCGTCGCCATGCAGAGAAACCAGCAGAGGAGCGAGCCGCATCCCCAGCAGATCTCCATCGTCCCTCTCAAACCCATCTGGTCCAGCACGTGTGAGTGGATTGATCAACTCTTCACGGCCTTGAGGAACAGGAAGTCAGAGGGTCTGGGTTCCAGCACATCTGGTTCAGCACACTCCTCGCCAAAAGCCAAAAAGCAGAAAGATACAAATAAAAACAGAAACAACAACAAATCTGCAAAGTTCCAGTGTATAAACAGCACACAGCCCTCTCTGGGATGGTCTCTAGAATGGGAATAAAAAGCAAAGGAAAATAGGAAATGATGAACCTGACATCCCTAGGACTGTACTGCCCTTTTCCTGCACACAGCCTGCGAGCTGGGATGGCAAACGGCTGGGAGAAATCATGGAGAAGCTCCAGCCAGGAGCTACTCCCAAAAAACCAGAGCTGCTTTCCACACTTCACCCTTTCTAACCTCTAAACCAGCTGCCCCAAAATACTGGGAGCACACAGGTTCAGCTTGGAAACCTGGAAAATATAAGCACACTGGAGTGGATGAAGGATTTAGCCTGGCAGGAGGATGGGGTTGGTACCCGAATTCCCATCAGAGGGAAGTTCTACCCCTGTCTTCTGCTTGGAAAAGGCACTTCAGCTGCAGCAGAGCAGCCAAGCAAGGCAGGAGACATGTCTTAGGATGCAGCACGGTGCCAAAGCCAGGAGACAGCCCTTTCGAAGGGTCTAGGGGGATTTTCCAAAGCACTGCCAGAAGTGGCCTGGGAAGGGTAAGCTAAGGGCACTGCGCAGCTGCGTGCAGGACAGCAACAGAACACCTACGAAACCCCATCTGATGGCTGAAAATCCAACCCATACGGTGTGTCCTGTTGGGATGCTCTTGCACTACTCCTCCCCTGCACACTTCCATGCCGCCACATCTTGCTTGGCTCCCTTTTCAGCCTTGGCTCTGTGGCAGAGCTCTGCTCAGGGCCTCATCTATGATACCCGTTTTCCTTCCTTCTCTCCAGCTTGGCCAAGCTGCTTTCTCCCATCCTGCCTGCCTGAGGAGATGAGTTGAAGTTTAATTTCCCAGTGGGCAGCATCCCTTTGCTCCTTTGCTGCATGCTCCTTTCACTTCCCCTTCATCACCTTTTCCTTCCTTTCCATCCTTCCCACCCTTTTCTTTCCCTGTGCTCAACAGGATGATGTACAGTCCCAGCCCCATGAGCTAACAGCATAACTAATAACCTCCCTTAAACCACCACCTGCTTCCATCCCTCTGGGCTGGAGCTCCCTTGTGTCCCACTCATTTCCCCTCTACCATCACCTTCTTTATAAGCATGCAGCAGTTTTGGGGATGACTTGCCCCAGAATGGCCAACTGGGATACAGAGGTGCCCCCATGAGTATCTCCTTGGGATCAAGCTCCTCATCCAACCACTGGGCAGGGGGGTTATGTGCCCATGTATTTTGTCTCTTTTCAGGCAGGGTCCTTTCCTGCCAAGCTGATACATCAGCCTGTATCCGGCAGGCATATCCCAACAAGCATCTCTGGGAAGCCTCTCCCCACCTCGCCCCCAGCTTCCCTCTCACAGTGCCTCCATAACGAACACAACTCCCTAAAACACACAGACAGACAGACAGACAACACATAAAGAAGGTACTTTTGGTTCAAACGCTTAATACTGTCTTTAAAAAGAAAATGCCCAGTGGCTTCAAGGGAGAAAGACCCCGTTTGTCAGCCGGATCCACATGGATGCAGCTCCAGGGTTGTATTTGGATGTGGAAACACTCACTGCCCGATCCTCTAACTCACACCTAGCCCATGGTAACAGTGGTCGGCAGCATCCCAGGAAGTGCTTGGTGCAGCTCCTCCTCGGACACACACGAGACCTCTCATCATTTACCCCAATGACACTGGTTGTACGCTTCATGTTAATCACACCCTGCCAGGGGCTGCAGGATCAGGCTTCCAAAGAGCAGTAGAGAACCTATTTGCAAGGATAATTTCCTTTCTGTGTGTGCCAGGCTGGTTAAGACATGGAATCATAGAATCCCAGACTGGTTTGGGTTGGAAAAGACCTTAGAGCTCATCCAGTTCCAACCCCTTGCCATGGGCAGGGACATCTTCCACTAGAGCAGGTTGCTCCAAGCCCCTGTGTCCAACCTGGCCTTGAACACTGCCAGGGATGGGGCAGCCACAGTTTCTCCAGGCAACCCGTGCCAGTGTTACATACGGCAATAAAGATAAGAGCTGGTTGAAACAGGAAGGAAAACTTTGGTTTTTCAACTTTTTCCTGATTTTTATGCCCCCAATCAACTGATACATTTTCCATTTACCACACTGAAAACAAGGGAATATTTTCCCTTTACTCTCCGAAAAAGAACAAACCAAATTTTCTGAAAGCACCAAAGTGTTCCTTGAGCAAAAGAAGTGATTTGGAAAACACAAAAAAAGACATTTTCCCTGCAAATCTGGCTAGGTTTCGTGCCCAAAACACAGCCGTACACAAAAGGGCCCCTTTTAGAAAAACAATTCCAAAAGTGGGAATTTCAACCAGCTTTATCAGCAAGCGGCGGAGCAAAGCGTGTGGGGCTGGAGGTGAGAGCAGCACATCCAGCAGGCATCACTAGGAGCCAGTTTGGAGTTCATTTTCCTTCACATACGATGCAGAGATGCCGGGTCGTAGCACTCCACTCCTCCAGTGGGGTCTACATAAACTCCTATTTTCATCTTTAACCTTTTCCTCACTGTGATAAAACTCTCTGCTGGCATAACAGAAACAAACACACACAATATTGCAATACTGAGACCATCTTAGAGCTTAAGACTATTTAAAAAAAAAAAAAAAATAAAAAATACTGGCACAAAATTTAATAAAATAAAACTTTTAACAGATTTCTTAAAAAAAAAAAAAAAAAAGAGTCTTGATCCCTCTTAGCAAAAATTCTGTCCGTTGTAGAAAAGCAGACGACCGACAGAAAGGTGATGGCCAAGAACGACAAAGAGTTCTTGGGGTTTTCCCATATCACCCCTCCCCGAAGCAGGAATATTCGCCCACTTTGGTTTTCCCTCCCCACCCTCAAAAAGATATTCAAATCCTCGGGAATACTGTCATATTTCCTGAACTGCTTGCGTGCGAATAACACAAAATCCAAAGGGATCCGTTTGATAAGGTTTTTTCTAAACAGCAAGGAAGGGAGAGGGGTTTGTTGGGTTTTTTTTTTTTTAAGTGAGCTACATTTTTCTGGCTTTCTTAAAACTCAGAATTTCACCCCCCCAAAAAGCCTGTCTTGGAGCTTTCAGGGAAAGAAAAAGCTCATCCTTCTCCGAACTAAACATAGTTTGCCTCTTCTGCCTCCCTCTCTCCCAACATCCTCAAAGCATCAAATCTGAGTCGCTCTTTAAAAACAACAAAAAGGAATTAACGAATGACCAAAATAACAGCAAAAATAAAAAAACCAAAAAAGAACCAACAGAAAAAGTCCCATCGACTCTTCAAAATGACACGGGGTGACCCTCCACCCCGGCCGGCCACCTTCACTCATCGGCATCTGGCTTGACGTCCAGCATGGCGTGGAGCTCCTCGGGCGTGTAGCCCAGCAGGCTCTGCAGGTCGCAGACGAAGCGGTAGACGTAGCGTTTCCCAGCCGTCTTGTGGATGATGTTCTTGTCGTAGTAGTAGCGCAAGCCACGGCTCAGCTTCTCGTAGTTCATCTTGGGTTTGTTTTTCCTCTTGCCCCATCGCCTGGCCACCTGGCAGAGGGCAGAGGAGAGTCAAGCAGGGATGCGCACCGCAGGGACCGGACACGAGGGAAGGGAGAGGAGTTTCCTCATCTTTAAGATGGACATGGATGGGTCACAAGCATTAAGGTTTGGGAAAACCAACCTCTATGCAATGGCACAACACTGCAGAGGACTCTGTGAGGATGTGTAAGTCATCCTGAATCACAGAACCATAGAATAGTTTGGGCTGGAAGGGACCCTTCAAAGCTCATCTAGTCCAATCCCCCTGCAATGAGCAAGGTCCTCTTCAACCAGATCAAGTTGCCCAGAACCACATCCAGCCTTGAATGTCTCCAGGGATGGTGCATCTACCACTTCTCTGGGCAATCTGTTACAGTATTTACTCCCCAAAACCTCTGGGAAGTCCCCCCTCTCACCTGTATACATCCTACTTGAAAAACTTTGGCATTCTGCCTCTTCTCTGTGATGTTTCAGCTACTTCCGACTAACTTTGGGCACAAATTATGGCTTCCCAGGTATTAGGGCAGCCCAGTTTTCAGCTGGGCTCTAATTCATTGGTTTCCCCTACACATACCTGGGACCTGAACAATGTGATTGCCCAAATCTCAGCCCCGACGGAAGGAAGGCAGGATTATTCATGCCAATATTTCAAAGGAATGTGGGCTGTGCACTCGATTCCGGGGTACTCTACCTCATCTGGGTCGGAAAGTTTGAATTCCCAGCCATCACCCGTCCAGCTGATGAAGGACTGACAGGACTTGTCAGTGAGCAGTTCCAGCAGGAATTGCCACAGTTGGATGGGTCCACTGCCTAGGAAGACAAAAGAAACACGAGAAATTAATGCCAGGAAAAGCACAGCTCCTTCTAGCCCAGAGGGGGAAAAAAAACCCGTCCAAATCATGCACACTGAGAAGAATAAAACCTTCTACTATCATAAAGAAAATAATCAGTGACCGCAGGGCAAGATGTGGGCTGACATGACAGCTTGAGAGTTAAATCCTGCAGGTAAAAGAGCTTCACATTTGCAGTACGAGCTGAATATTCATGCATTGGAATGCTTCATTTCGAGTTACATAAATAGGATTACTTTTCTGGCATCCAAACAGCGAGCAGTCATTGTCTTGGCACAAGAGCACCCTCGTTTCCTCCGTGCCAAAAAGCTGCTGGCCATCGCATGAACTCCGGCAGATTCCTGCTTCCCGACCTTCCTTGACTCTTTGCTCCGTTGCTGTTCATCGAGATAAGGGGGGGACACCCAGGTATGAAAATCATTTGGCCTCTTTCCAGGGCGTGCTGCTGCAGGAACAGGCCACGCCAGGACACAGAGCTCAGTGTGGGGAAGGCAGGGCCTGGCTGGCTCGGCACATGGATCTCACCAGCTCAGGACTGCTGCATCTCCCCATCATATCCTTGGCAAAGCCATAGCAAACCTCCATGTAGCTGCTGGTTCCCCTAATCCAGCCAGAGAGGCATGAGGCAGCCTGTAGCATCCCATGCCACGTAGTTTCAACCTCTTCTTACAACACCACAGTCCCCTCGGTGCTAATTTTGGCCAACAGCACTCTGACACATCTAAGCTGCAGTACCTGGTGCCTGCGGCTTCGCAGCTTGGTTTGGGCTGGATGACTGGTGTACACAAGAGTGATTTCGAAATCCTTATCCGTTCTTGTGTCCCAATCAAAGGTAGAGGAGAAGCCCTCAAGCCAAAATCTCTTTGATGAGCAACTTTCAAATGCGGCCGCACCCTAAATATTGTGCTTAGCTCTGGGCAACATGTTTCGGGAGAGATGTTGCCATGTTTTAAACACAGCTTAAAATACATCACTAATAACAAGAATGACAATAATAATAACAAACAGAACCAGGGGTTAGAGGAAATGATTTATCACAAGAAGAATTGCACAGGCTGCATTAAGACAGCAGGCTGGGGTAAACCCGCCTGCTGACAGCAATGAGTACAGGCTTCAAGCAGGGAAGAAGAATTATGTACTCAGACAAAGGGATGGAGAACAGCTTATTTCCAGGAATGACAATGAATGCTGTCGAGCTGCGGCTGCGGGATAACCCACGGAGGGAAGAGAGGGCTGTTCTCCCTTTTCCACGATGTTTAAAATGACTCAAAAGCAGATGAGCTGCTGGGGAGGAGGAAATGACAGAGCTGGCTCTGGGACAGGGCAATCGCTGTGCCCCATCCAGCCCTCCCCAAACTGTTTCCCTCCTGTTATTCCTAAGGAGCTGCTCCAGGGGGTTCCCTGCCAAGCCCTGGGGGTTATCACACAGCCATGGGCAGGACAAAGCAGGGCGCTCTCATTCTGCTTGTGAATGGGAAGATGTCACTCAGCGGGGAAAGGCTCCAGCCTGGCGTGGCTCTGGGCAGGAGCTTGCCAAGACGTTGACTTTGCGACCGCGCTCCCTGGTAGGGATGGAGTTGTGTTACCCACGCCAAAACAGGGGAGGAAAGTCAGATGACGCCTTCTCCTCCCACCCGAAAGGGAAGAGCCAAAACCCTGGCCTGAAATGCCACCGCATCTCAAAACTCAGACCTATTTATAGCAGCAAGCTTTAAATACAGAGAAAACACTGGGAAAAAAGGTTATTTCAGCAGCCTGTGGTCCTCCATGGGGAACCGCAGGTGAATTCCCAAGGCGCCTGTTTCTCTCAACCCATCTGACTTTACAGCACATACAGAGAGCATCCAACACCCGAAGTAGGTTAACAGAGAAACAGCCCAAGGAGACAAGATTGAAGCAAGTTCATCACCTCGCACTGATTTCTCTCCTGCCCAACCAAAAAAGGATTATTCACAGACTCACAAAATGGTTTGGGTTGGAAGGGACGTTAAAGCTCCTCCAGTTCCAACCCCCTGCCACGGGCAGGGACACCTTCCACTAGAGCAGGTTGCTCCAAGCCCCTGTGTCCAACCTGGCCTTGAACACTGCCAGGGATGGGGCAGCCACAGCTTCTCTGGGCATCTAATCCCCAGAATAAGATGGATGAAAACCCACCACCCTGGCGCCAGGTTCTTTCTGGTCCATCCTGTCTCTGTGGGATCCTTTCAAGGTTCAAGTGTCATTAACCCAGCTCATGCTAGGTATGGAGAGGAGTCAGGAAACCTGGGAATTTCTTGCCCTCTCTCCAGCAAGCAATGCAGGGCTCTTGCCAGTGCTCTGCTGGGTATTTTGGGACTCTGAGGGAAGCGGTGTCATCCCTGCAAAAGGGATTCCCAAGGTCTATTCCGAGCTGCCTGTGGGACACCGTAAAACCCCAAATTCCTCTGTGTTGGACAAGCAATTATGTCAAGAATGTGTTTACTGCAGGGCTCGCAGGCATGTCTGAGCTCCTATAAACACACGCCCTGCTGGAGGGGAAGGCAGCAGAGGCCCTGCAGATGTGCCACTGCTGCTGACTCGGAGATGTCAGCGAGGCAAGCAATGCTGAGGTGGCAGGAACCAAACCCGGCCACATGCCCGAGCCTGCATGGCCAAAAACTGCTCTGGGAAGGGAGACCAGAGGGTAGGAAGGCAAAACGGTCAGGGAAGGGGTACTGGAGGTCCGTGCATCACTTGGCAGACCTGTACTGCTGTAATTAGTGCTAGGAGGGCTATCTTCAGAAATGAGAAGCTCACCAGGTATTGACAGGACAAGCGGGAATGCCTTTAAGCTAAAAAATGGTAGATTTAGATATTAGGAAGAAGCTCTTCACTGTGAGGGTGGTGCACAGGTTGCCCAGAGAAATTGTGGCTGCCCCATCCCTGGCAGTGTTCAAGGCCAGGTTGGATGGGGCTTGGAGTATGGTTTGGAACTAGATAATCTTTAAGGTCCCTTCCAACCCAAACCATTCTATGAGCTGCTTCTGCAGATGAGCAAGGAGCAGGGAGCTATTTTTCCCAATGCCTAAAAGGATTTCAAGGTGACCCTTGGCTCATGCAGTGATGCCAGCCCCACCATCTCGCATCCCTAAAGCTATCAGGGAAAGCATGAAGCTGCTGGGCTTGTCTCCACGTCCCAAACCTCCACTCCTGCCAGAGCTGGGAGCGGTGCCCATTTTCCATCCCTTCTGCTTCAACCCTTCCACTCATCCCTGCCCGGGGCTGGAAATCCCCAGTGTGTTGCTGGGACCAGATCACTTCATGGTACAGGCACGCACGGCCGCGCCGACTGCCCCAAGGCCAGCGGGTGTATCCCACCACGCGACCTGTTGCCTTGGTTATCTCCAAAAACAACCACCACGGGAGCATTCCTGCAGCCTTTTCTTTGGATGCAGCCCCAAGGATGAGGCGGAGGGACACAAGCCACCTTTGATGGCGCTGGTCCTCCTCTGCACACATCCAGGGGTTCCCAGAGGAAACCCAGCCCTGGCTGAGGAATGGGGGCAGCTACGCTCCACAAAAGACAAGAGAAGAGCTCAGAGAGTGGCGGGATGTCCTCCCGCCCCACTGCGACCTCCAGCACCCTCGAAGGCTGCTAAGAATAGTGCCCGTCGAGGCCACAATGGGGGCCCTGTCTGGCCTTGGTGGCACTGAACAGGGTCCTTCAGTGGGGAGTGTCACACCACAGGAATTCTCCCCACGTCAGGGGGAAAATATGCCTTGTAGCCAGATGACAGCCGGCTGCTGCAGTGGGAACTGCTTGCTGAGCGCTGCCTCTTCAGCATCAGTCCTCCAGTGGCACCCCTGGGTGTCCCCAGAGCAAAGGGTTTGGTGCCATGCCATCCCTGTGACATCCTCCCTTGGACCCCATCACCTTCCTACCCAGTGGCTCTGAAGGGGTTTGAAACAGCCACTTTCACTGGTGCAGTGATGGTGGTACTAGTTGGGGTGGGTCAGACCGGTATCTGCACCGTATCGGGGAAGGCACAGCCCAAAACACGTCATCCCCACTCTCTCCTGAGACAGTTTCACACGCCCACCCCTCTCAACGGCCTCTGTTCTGTTTTCCTTCTTTCAAACAAGAAAAGAAGTGAAAAAAACCACCCCACTGACAAAAAAAGGCGGCGCACCTATCCTTCGCGCTATGTGGTTTGTGGTTCCAACCCAACAAAACAACTGCGCATAGCAACGTCTCCAAAACAGCCTTCACCTCACACGTGTGCCCACCCTGCCCCAGCCCCCTTCAATGGCACTGTGGCACCAAAGGTCCTCAATTTCTCCCAATGTGTTGGGGGGCAGCAAAGCTCGTCCCCATTGCTCCCTTGTTAGACCAAGCCCAAGCACCTCCTCCTCAGCTCTCACCCAAGCTGTCCCAGGTAGTCACACCACTGCAAAGTGACGGCTTTGCATGGGTGGGAGGGCAAAGGTGGAGCTCAGATAGCAGCATCTACAAAGAGCAGGCGTGAAGAAAGCAGAGAAGGACCCAGAAAGCTCCTGTATGTGGAGCCATATACTTTTGGCCATGTTTATAGACAGGAGAGCAGCCACAATGAAACAGTTCTGCTTTCCTGATGCATCTCCTCTGTTTTGAGGAAGAACATGCCGGGATGCCAAGGTGGATGGGGCTTGGAGCAACCTGCTCTAGTGGAAGGTGTCCCTGCTCGTGGCAGGGGGTTGGAACTGGATGAGCTTTAAGGTCCCTTCCAACCCAAAACAAGCCACTCTGGTAAGAGCTGAGCTGCCACCACGCTCGGGCAGTGAAGCATGGAGCTCATTTCACTGTCATTTGCACACGTCTGGCAGGTGGAGCAGGAGCCACTGAACCAGCACCAGCACTACTCTCAAGCTCCCCATTTCACCGCTGAGCCACGCAGGCTCTACACCAGAGGTGTAGAAAACAGGCAGGAGTTACTATAGCTGGTCATGCTTGAAGTCACCCTGCAAGGGCAGGTACAGGGTATAACCCCAAAGGAGCGAGCCAACAACATCCCTGCATCACACAGGGGACAGAGGTGCTGTTGTGCTGCTTATTGGAGCTAGATGATCTTAAGGTCCTTTCCATCCCTAACTATTCTGATTCTGATTGCTGGGGCAGCTGCCTGCATCTCCAAATTTCCCCAACCCAAGCTACAAGTGGCTATGGATGCCCATACAGGCACACTCTCCAGGAGCAGGCAGGAAGGATGCTGATGTTTCTAGGAAAGCTACTGCCCTGACTCTGGATGTCAAGGATCAGAGAGGGGTTGGGAAGGCAGCTGCTGGTGGATTCCTGGATGCCAATGACCACAGCACATCCAGGGAGCTTGCTGGTAGAAGATTCAGGCCAGCAGCATAGGCAACAAGAAGAGGGGAAGCAGCACACAAGCTCTCTTGAAAGAGACCCACTTTCTTTGGCACAGACTTGACTTTCTTGCAAAACAGCAGCTGCGTGCTTTCACTTCTGTGTCACAGATAAGCATCGCTCAGAAACGGAGGCTTGTCAGAGGCATCAGGCTCTGCACCAGAGACAATTCAAACAGGGCAGATGGGTTTAGCAGGCAAATTTGGGCCCTATCGACAAGGCACTGTGAATGCTGATAGCAAGAATCAGGGCGGGATCTGGCCTGGGCGAAGCCGTTTGGCAGACAGGCGCTCAGGCAAGATAGCATCTGTGAGAGGTGGCTATTCCCTCCACTACTGTCTGTCTTCTTCTAGGGCAGCATGATAATGAAGATAGCATCAATCTGTCCCCAAGAGAGACACTCAGGTCGTGTGTGATATTAGCTGGGCAGAGGGCATTAACTCTTTAGGTGCTGAGATCACCTGTAAAGGCATCAGCAACTTCCTAACCAGGTCTGCAAGAAAGGGCAGCATCACAAGTGCAAAACCAGCCTTGCAGATGAGAGATCAAGGTTTGGTGTGCACTCACTTCACCTTTCTCATCCCTCTTTCCTCCTTCTGCTTCTCAAACACAAGGAGATCTGCTCTGCTCTGCCTGTTCAGCTATACGGAGCAACAGCTCAGCACATCACAGCTCTGGTATTGTGGCAATGCAGACAGCACCACGGGATGGAAAGCCCCGGCCTGCAGAGACGATGCTGAGGTCCTACACACCACAAAGCAAACACATACCATGGCTATAAACCCACGCAGGTGCTTTGGGGCACTCAAGAAGCTAGAATCATAGAATCAGACTGGTTTGGGTTGGAAGGGACCTTAAACCTCATCCAGTTCCAAGCCCCCGCCATGGGCAAGGGATAACTTCCACCAGACCAGGTCCAACCTGGCCACCGACCAACACCAAACACTGCACTGCTGCATGAACAAGGAAACTTAAACTGAGCTTAGCTAAGCCAACGTGGGGTTTGGCACATCTGCCTGCGGAGAAGATGCATCCTGACACACTACTTGCCTAAATATAATGGATGCATTCTGTCTCCATTTCCTAGGTCATGTCAAGAAAAATAAGATCTGGCTTAATGTAAGAGTCAAGCTGGCCAAGCTTTGGAAGAGCCAGCTCCAAAACCAGAGGTGTCCAGCACTGGCCTTCCCTGCAGCTATGGAAACTGAAGTTCACCAACTCCTGAGCAATTACATTTCTCCTTCAGAAAAAAAAAAAACCCAAAAGATAAGAAAATTGCATCAACCTCTCTCTGAGCAACCATGGCAACTTGTTAAATTAGGTCAAGATGTGGGGGCAGATAAGGCAGCTTTGAAAAGCTGCTCGCGAGCTGGGTGAAGAACACATCAAACGCAAATGGAGCTTCCGCCAAAATGCACTTTCTCACCAAAGCATGTGCCTACTGGGGCAGATAGCATCAGATACCTGTGATAAAGCACTGTGCCACCTCCCTAGGCCACCAGCAAAACAGCCCCTTGGTAACAAAGCCTGAACAATATTGTCACGTTCTTAAAGCCAACCTGGAGATGAAGGATGTGATCTCCCAGGCTTCATTCTTCCAACCCTAAAAGGTGCACATCATGGCATGTTTGTTGGGTGCTCCGTTGGCTGGTAACTGGTGCTGGACACCTGCATCTGGACTGATGCTGGTGGCATCATCTGAGTGAGAAATGAAAAGCAGGGGCCTGGCTGCTTTGGGACCCTGGGCTGGTAATCCCCTGCTCTGCTCATTTGGAGGCTCCACCTCCTCACCAGAGCTGCAGAGCCCAGACTGAAGTTCCTCTGCTCAAGCTGCTAGACAGCACTTCCTCCCCTGAAGTAATGTAAAGCAAAGCAAATAAGGAAGGACCTAGGAGTTCTGCTTAAGAGTCCCTTGCTCAGCTGGCCCAAGACAGATGTCCAGCACTTCTCAGTGGCCAGCCTGGATTTCTTACATCAATTTTTGCAGACCCACACTAGTTTTGAGAGCGCCCAGTTCTCCTACAGTTTGTAATGCAACGTGTTCTCACTGTGACCTGCTTTCACAGCAACCTGGCTTCGCTTTGCACCCACGTTGGGCTCCCTCTGCACAGAAAACATGAGGTGTTGACAGCTCAGTAGGCTTTAAAAAGGGACAGAGGACACTGCCTGCAAAGATCATCTCTCCAAGGATTGTTCCCAATGGCAAACACAGGCTGTGGAGGTTTGAGGACTGAATTATTGCTTAGCAGCGCTCCAGCTCGAGGATTTCCGAATGAGTGCTGCTTCTGGAAACATCAGGTTTTCCTCTCTTCATTTAAAGCTTCTCAAGTGAAGCAACACAGAAGCAAAAATCAGGCACTCCCCCCTTATAGATCACACTAAAATGCCTGGGCCTAGGGATTATCTTCCCAGCTCAAAACGGGGTTTGAAATGAGGCAAGGGAAAATGTTACACAGTGCAAAGCATTTGAAAGCGTGCTCTGGCACTGCATTAACCGATGTCTCCCCTTCCTGGCGGCACCATTCCAAGGACACTCTTTGGGGTGCTAAGACTCCTTGGCAAAACAGAGGATCCAGCCGCCGGCTTCGGCTCCTCTCTATAGAGGCGGCTCTTTTCCATGAGCTGCAAACTTGGAGGGAAACATCCAGCTTGGAAAATGAAGCTCTTTGTTTCGCCAAGCGCCTCCGTGCCTCAGTTTCCCCAGCTGTTAAAATGCAACCAATGCTCCTGCCCAGGCACTGACTGCTCAGAACACTTCTACAGGGTGTAGTGAAAGGTGTTATTAGGAGGAAACAGGAATAAAACTCGCTCACTGGTCTCTTTTCTTAGGAATATCAACTCCTGTAGCATGGCAGAGGATGGTGCCCCAGAGCATGGCCCAGCCCAAAACCATTCAGGCATAGCAGAGCACACTTGTATTTTACATTGACTTGGTCGAAACAGGCTCATTCAGCAGGCAGAGCTTAAGAGCTTTCTTTCTAACTAAAGCTATAGCAACAAACCACTTCCTTTTTTACACATAGCTCCTAAAATTATCTCTCCACCTCTCCTCCCCTCCGCATCTCTCCCCACCTGACAGAAAACTACATATCAGCCCTAACATGAGCTATGTGTAGGAGGAGATTTCAGGGACAGTCGCACCTCAGGATCTGCTCTGAACCTGTTGATGATCTTTATCTGCACAAACTATTTCCACCAGCTGCTACCAGCTGGGGCAGGAGAGATCAGTATGTAGGAGGGAAAAGGGGAACTGGCAGGAGGCCGTCCTGCGGATCTTACTTATAGTACAGGGAAAAGACAAGGCACAGAAGGACTGGAAAGGATTATCTCAATTGGAGCTGGAAGCCCCATCCCAACAGGTTTTTCTTCATGGAGATGCCAGATTGCTGGAGGGCTGTCATATAAAAAGACAGAGTTTCCATGGCCTATCACCTTATCTCTCCCAATGCAGGGAATGGAAAATCCTTAGGTCTGCTCTGGCACCATCCCATCCCTGCCTCGCACCAAGGTAAAGAGCAAACCCAAGTGCTTCCTCCATGCTAGAAAGGGAGGAGGTCATTTCACATCACACATAGCAATGCTGAAATGCAGCCGCTCCTGCCCGAGATGGGAAACCACAAGCAAGTAGCCAGCATATTGCATAGATGTGTCAGATGGGGAAATGAGGGCACTCTACTACCTTGTGTTCTCAGCAGCACAAACCAGACACCAGTTCCTAGCAGACCCAACCAGGAGGCGTTCGGGCGTACATGACAACACATCAAATGCCCTGCACTCAGTCTACATCCTCTATGAGGTTTGGAATGCCCACACTTGAAGGACATGCAGCCTTGAGGGTCTCTGTGCTCTCAGGTGTGCCCACATAGATTAGTTAGGGTTGGAAACAACCTTAAGATCATCTAGTTCCAACCCCCCTGCCAAGGGCAGGAACATCTCACCCTAGACCATGTTGCTCAAGGCTCTGTCCAACTTGGCCTTGAACACTGCCAAGGATGGAGCATTTACATGTGGCCGACCCCAGAGACACCCCAAAACTCACTTATGCACAACCCGGAGACCCTGGAGGCTCTGCCCTCCACCGATGGAGTCTCTACCCAAGATGCTCACCAGAGAGGCTGTTTCCTGAGGAGCATGACCCTACCTGTGTAGCCAGCAAGGGCAGCAGCAGGAATGACAGGCTTGTCCTTGTTCATATCGGCCCGATCTCGAACATAGTCCTTGAAGGTGCCCTTGGGCTTGTGGTTGGACAGGGTGGCGGGGTAGTCCTCCGAGTCGAAGCTGTCATAGGAAGGGACACGCTGCAAGCTCTGGAAGGAGGACTGGCTGCTCCAGGACTGCGTCAAGCGGTCGCAGCTGTCATAGCTCTCTATGCTCTCGAAGGAATCCTGCCCACCCAGTTTACCTGGAGAGAAGGAAGAGCGTGTGAGATATGCCCGGTCAGCACAGGGATGCTCTGGCTTGGTGTGGCCAGAAGGATGCTTCGCCTGCCTGCTGCACAGGCAGACAGCAATCAGGCAAATGGTCATGGAATGGTTTGGGTTGGAAGGGGCGTTAAAGCTCATCTCATTCCAACCCCCTGCCACGGGCAGGGACACCTTCCACTAGAGCAGGTTGCTCCAAGCCCCTGTGTCCAACCTGGCCTTGAACACTGCCAGGGATGGGGCAGCCACAACTTCTCTGGGCACCCTGTGCCAATGTCCCACCACCCTCATAGTGAAGAATTTCTTCCTGATGTGTCATCTAAATCTACCATTTTTCAGTTTAAAGCTACTGTTCTGAATGCTCTGTGGGGAATAGTCCCGGCTATGCTTCATCTCCAAAGAAACTCAAAGTACAGCCTGAAACTGGGATATTTTTATTGTCTTTGTCATTCAGAGCTGGGCTACCTGAGCCCCAGGCATCAGAGCAAGGAATAGAAGCTCTGGGAAAAAACCCAAAGTCCTGACTTCTCAGCCCAAGACTGATGCCTGGGGATAAGTGGAAATCACCTTCTGTTTCAATAAGGCAACAGCAGAGAAATAACCCACTTGAGACAGATATTCTAGGTTCAGTTCAAGTGCCTAAATATGGGCACTCCAGGACCTCTTGCTCTTGCTGCTGAAAGCTCTGGGTCTCCAATAAGTCACATCTGCCAGCACTGGACACCCAGCTTCTTTACTTTTGACGTTTCCTACAAAACTCTACAGCCGCCTTTTATTGCCATATGTTACGACTAGCTTCCACCCCCCAAATCCCCAAACAGCAGCAGATTTGATGGAGAAGGAGAGCAAAAGGCTGAGAGCTCAAACAGCTCTTTTCCCAGTTCTGGTAAGGTGAGCACAGCTGGGTTGTATCAAGGCTACTCTCTGGGGTATTTTTAGTAAAGACCAGAACATGAGAGGCCAAATCCTCAGCAGTGCTATGCTGACTTACACCCACTAGAGACAGCATAAGTATAGCCTCTGTACTTAAACCAGAGAGCTAAAATAGGCTCCAAAGAACAAACTGAAATTGCTCTCTCTGATCTCTCGTACGCTGCTGATTGCTCAACATCTTTACTGACAAACTAAGAGCGTAACAGGATCATTCAAGTTCACTAATTTCCCAAACCGGGCTAAAAACAGCTGCTGGGATTGTGCAAGAACTCCTGGAGAAATTTCCATTGGCAAAGCCACCCGCAGCCTGGGCCCAGAGAGTAAATCCCAGAGGAACAGGAACGTGGAAGGACGCTGGCATGATCCCCCAAATACTTGCTGTGTTGTAGTTTGAAGAGCACTTGCTCTGGAAAGACTCAACTACTGTGGGCTCTGCACTGATTGCTGGCCCAGGACCATATGAAGTTGGGATCCGTTGGCTTGATTCTGCTGGCAATCCTTTGAAAATACACCTAAATTTGATCTAGCTGGAAAAATCGGGAGAAACAAAAGGGTTTGGCTGCTACACCTTCCAACCAGATGCCCTCACTGATAAGGCAGAGGGAAACAACTCCCATGGGACCCCAAAATTAACTCCTGAAGCCCACACAAAGGAAGACAACAGGCGACTGTCTGGAAAACCTTCATCTTGAACGTCAAACTGATGAAGAGCTTGACCTGGTGACAGACTAACCTTAACCTTTTAATACAGTGGAAGGTAAAGAAGTAGGTAAACATAAATTAACCAGACTCTGCTTTATATTAAGGATTTATGCCACCCGAAGGCCCTTCTACATGGCTGAAAGGTAGGTTAGTGTAAGCACAGCCACAGCCTGTTGCACTTCTTCAGCCGCTATCAGTATGTTAAGAGTGTTTGTTAACACCAGGGGCCCTTGGTCCCCAGTGCTGAGTTAAGGGCTCTTTCTCCCCTCCCCTGGAGCCTTTTTAGGCTTGCCAGTGAGAACAGCCTCAAGGTACAATTGCAAAAGCGTGCCTGAACCATTGCATTTCAATGAGAATTATTATGAAATCACCTGTGTTAAAGAAAAGGTCAAGAAAAGGGAAAGACACTGATGAAAGAGAGCCAGAAAAACAAGCCCAGAAAGAGAAGCTTACCTAAAATTATAACACTACTGCCCTTGTATTATCCAAGTCACCTCTCTCATATTAACACTGAGCCAGCAGCAGAAGCAGAGGTAATAATACAAATAATAACTTTCCTGTCATTAGCTCTCCCAGCTTGGGAGAAGAATGAGGAACTTAAAACGAGCTCCACTGAGCACACATGTGCGATGCAGACCTGCACAGGGGCTCCGGCTTGCACAGGGAGCCAAAACATCCTCAGCTCTGAGAGCTGGATGAATGGGTTTAAATGTTCAACATCAAACCTGGCTCACAGCAACACGTTACTATAATGAACGTGAGGCATGGCGACACCTGGATTCTATTCAGGCCACGATGGCAAGCAGGTCACATCTCTTCCCCATGCCTCAGGTTCCCTACCTGGAATTGGGAGATAATGATATCCCTTTGTAAGTGACTTTGAGCTCTATGGATTAAACTTTGCCTTTGAATATAAACCATGAGCCAGATCCTCAGCCTTGTGTTAATGACAAAGTAGTCGGGCATCTGGGCCCCATGTGTACAGAATTTAATAACATTAATTGAAAAGGTATTTGGGCTCAGACCCTCAGAAGTGTTTAGGTGTTTAAATCCCATCATCTCAAACAGGAATCATGTACCTATAACTCTTTGGAGATGCAGGGCTGCAGCACAAGGATTCAGGGGGTCCCTTCAGCTTTGTTGCTGACTCAACCCATGACATCTGCATCTCCTAACAAAGCACAGGGCTTGGGTTCATCAGAACAGATTATCAGTTCAAGCAAGCAGCCATCAAAATCAATGAAGATCATGGATAAAGACTTTGGATCATCAAATGTAAAACCCTTTAAGGCCTCGGACAGTAATTCCTGATGAGAACTTGTAAAAGAATTTGTGGGCTTTTGCCTGCTCTCCTAGGAAATGAGATTTATACCACCACACAGCAGCCTGTCCTCCCTAATAACCTTAAAGGCTATTTCAGCTTCACTCGAGTTTGACATCAAAGTACAGAGCCAAAAATGCCACATTTTTGCAGATGCTGTAAAAACAGGCAGCAGAGTAGAGAGAAGAAAGAACTCCTTCATGTCTTCCCTGGAGAGAAAGGCAGGGAGGGCTTGAAGCCATCTGGGAGTTCACTTGCAAGACATATATGTTGGGAAATGGCTTTGTTACTGGCATTGCATGGCTCCCTCGATGCCCCAAAGCACTATCTCCTACAGAAAGGGAAGCAACACTTAGGTTGATACAGGTAGAACAGCAAGAATCCAAGCCAAACCCTGGGAGATACCCAACTTTACCTCGACTGGCACGTCCCATGCACATGTTATCTGGCGTTACTACTTCTTGCTTGATCGTGAAGTAGTCTGTCTGCAGGGAATCCGTCTGCACTGGGTCACGCAGGATGACCGAGGGATAGTCGTTCTCGTACTTGAGGGACAGCAGCTCTTCCGAGCTGATGGGATGGAGGGTCTGGTAGGACTCTGTGATGAAGCTGGGCTCGGAGAACTCGGAGGGAGGCACACACTGTGCGTGCTCGATGCCATAAGCTGTTGGCAGAACGAGAGTGTCAGAAAGTAACCCAAACAGCTCAGAGAAACCAGAACATTGCTCACTCCCCCAGCACAGTGAGATTTGAAGTCTGCAGTGCAAGAGGAGACTGCCTTTGGGTATAAAATACCTGGCACAATTGGGCGCTAATATTGAGGAAGGTTTCTAAAAGCTACAGAGAGATGGTGTCTTGTCATTGCAGCAATTTAAAGAAATAAGACATCCTCAACCAGCATCAATGCGCATTACGACAAACTCCTCTCAAGCAAGCTGCTAGTGGGGAAAAGCTGGAAAATCGAAGAGTGTAGCCTCAGCAAAGGAGATATAGGGCAAAGAAGTCTCACTGATGATTGTAACAGATGAATCACTTTCAGACTCACCTCTCCTCACTGGCCAGAGCCTGGAATCCCAATTTAGGGGAGTTGGGGTTTTCAGGCTGGTTCATGAAATACAGATTTCAAATGCCCTTAAAGAACATCTCCAAAGTAATGGAAATGGGAAGTGCAGGAGCCCAAATCAATGATTCAGCCCTTTCATTGCTAGGCTTCCACCTAGCAATTCAGAATTAAGCCTTCTTCCCCCATTTCTGCCCCTTTTTAGTAAGTTTTTTAAAATCCCCATTTTTCTGGAGTATTGAGGTCACTTTTCAGGTCTGCTTCAAAGAAACAGTGCTTGCAAAGTCAAACTGTGTCATCTCAATGCAGGCACCAAAATAATACACATGGCTCGTAAATAAACCAAGACCACCACTAGGAAAGACAAAGTCACACACTTTGCATGCTCTGCCATGACAGAGCAACAACTGCATGATGTAGTCCTCGTGTGATGCAGACAAATCTCTAATAGGTGACACTTTCATGCCTGGAAAAGCACCAGAATGATACCGACAATTGTGACTTACTAATTAAGTAGTCTGAAGTATAGCGGGACTCTGGGTATGTTGTGTTCACTCCGTTTGCTGGGTACGGTTTTACCTCTTCTGCAAAGAGGAAAGGAAGGAAATGTCACATGTCCATAGGCACATCGCGCTGTGCAAGGCTTGCTGTAACACACAGAGCTCTGAACTTCCTAAAATGCTCTCGCCCCTCTCCGCTGGGATGTTCAAAGGAACACAAACGAGTTAGGAGCTGAAATCCCACCCAAACAAGTGCGTGATGCACTTGGGTCCCTTTGGGAATTCTTGCTGCAGGAACGCCCCAGATCTAAACCAAACCAAACCAAACAGCAACAACTTTCTCAATCAGAGGCTCCAGGTAGTTCTGAAATACTAGTTGCATCATTTCCTTGCTTGCCTTAATTTCTGCTGTCTTTCATTCTCTTGAGGATTGCTTATCGCACATGTATGAGCACATGAAGAAACTCCACCATATAAGGACAGTTGTTGAAGAAGGCCCTATTTCTAGACCAGCAGCGTGCAAGCGAGTGGGTAATGCAAAACCAGCTCCTATGACCCCAAACAATAATAATTCCCAGCCTACTCAGCACCTTTTACCTTGCACCTGCAGCAGATAGAAGATCCCATGCTCAAAAAATGCTCTGCCACACTGTCCATCACCCAACTCCTGATACAGACCACGCTGTGTATACAGGGGCAGCACACAGCATTTTACCTTTCTATAGGCATAAATCACGGAGAAAGAGCAGGTAGCACATGAAAGCATAGATTCCCCATTTTCCATCCCTTTTTCCGAGCACTCTGGTAGTCCTGGGAAAGCAAATTCAGCGCCAAGCCCATGTAAAAGCCACATTGCTGCTCCCCTGACCAGTTTTTCCATTAACACCTTACTCATTCCAGCACGGTATGTGGGCTGAGATACCGGCATGGGAGACTTTCTTCTCTTTGCAGAGGGTAACCAAAATAAAACACACACACACAGACCACTCCGGGTTATGTTTATTTCTGCTGAGGCTGAAAAGAAACGAACCGAAGATAACGCAGGTTCGCTTGGAAGGAGCCTAATTTTGTCCCTCTCTCCTGGGGATTGCAGGGTGGAAAATATTCCCTAACAAAAGGAGGGTTTGTGCAAACAGAGACCTAATGAGAAACGCTCTTTTCCACTCCCCACAGTGTCTGTCAAGGGGCAGGGTGGGTGACCACAGAGAAAGAGAGCAACCTTCAGCTACGCTTACAGTCAAGTGGAGGGCACTGCTGACTGCTGGTAACTGAAGAGGTTATTTTAAGAAGAAATTTGGGAAAAATAGGCCTGAAAACACCCAAATCCATGCAGGGAAAAGTCACCCATCTGCTGCCTTTTTTAAACCCTGTGGTACATGAGTCACTCGCAGAAAGAGCTCACTAGGGAGGAGTGTTAGCAAGGTCACAGCCTGTCCCAGCACGACCTGATGCTACAGGTAAAGCCAAACATTTTGGGGTTAACCACCACTCCCAGCATCAACATCCCCAAGTGATGATCGTGGGTGGCTGGGGAAGATGGAAGAGATGGGGATTAACAAGTTGGACCCTGGCTCCATGGTTGAGCCTGGGGAAACCTTGTTCTCTTCGTGCTTTGTGGATCTGCTCAAGCGAGAAGAGGCCACGAAGATGCTTCGAGGGCTGGAGCACCTCTGCTACGGAGATAGGAAACACGATCCCTACCTCTCCATGAAACCACAGCACCAAGCTCACCAACATGCCCTGGGAATCTGCAGGAAGGAGCTGCAAACCCAGCTCTGATGCCTCAGTCACCCTCTCCAGTGGGACAAACAACTGAAGAAGGGTTGTGGGAAGGTAGAGCTGGGCTCCAAGTGAGGGCTTATAGCAAGGAGAAATTGGACTGACCACAACGTTTTGCTTTGTTTAGTTAAGCTGCTTGCTGTTGATATAAGCACTCCATAAAAAATATGCAAAATGAGAAGAAGAGAACAGATATAGAATCAAAGAGCAGAGTAACAGCCTGTCGTATGCAGGCCCTGGGAAGAACCATGTTTACTTTCTGCAAACCACAGGTAGCAGTAAAATTAGTACTCAGCAATTAACATCCATTTGTCAATGGTTTCCTGGAAGGCATAACTTTGTTACCCCTCCCCTTCCTGACAAGCACTCAGGGTCGGTCTGACAGTGCAAGGGATATTCCAGGAAAGCAAACTGCTCTGCATAGAAAGGAGCCCAGATTTGCTGCTGCCTCTGCTCGTGGTTAAATGTGTTAAGCTCTTCACCCGCTCTTTAGGAACCATCCCAGGCTAAGTGCTGCTTGGGCATCCGCACACTGTGAAAATCAACACCCAAAATCAATGTGTGATTGTCTGTGTCCCCAGATCAGTGAAAATTAATGCCCTTGATGCTGTCATGCAGGGACTGGCAGAGGTGGCTTTTCCTGTGGGGAAAATGCCATTTGAGACATGAAACAAAACAAAGCAGCTTCCAATCACAGCTGGGAAATGAGGGTGGGATTTTGGTGGTATTGTTGTACCCAGCTCTACCGAAGGAAGTAGTAAAACTCACAACAGGAGCTGAACAAGCCAAAGAAGAATGCTTTGGAAAATCCCACTGTTGTTTCCAGGCAGGCAGAGCGCCCCTGCCCACTGCGGATTCCTGCCAAGCACCCGGCACTAACACTCTTCCTCTTTGAAGCAGTGCCAGGACTTGCATTGCCCGCTACCGGTTGGGATGCCCGTTTGAAATCCTACTGGGAAGCTGGGCTTTGAAAGCTGCTTTGGCTGAGATCAAAGCCCAAGGTGAACACCTTACTGTAGAGGCAGACTACGAGCCAAGGTCTTTGGAAAGGCCCGAAATCAGGCTAACCAGGATGGCGCGAGTCATTCACCCTGGGGACTCCAGGACTCACCTTTCTGCAGGATCTCCAGATGTTCCCAAAGGATGTCTCCCACAAAGTCAGGCGCTAGCTCCAGGAAGCACTCCTTGCCCAGGGCGCAGAGGGCAGCTCCGTTCATGCAGAACTTCTGGAAATCCACTCCCTTCAGGCTGAACTCATTCACTGCCCACATCACCCAGTCCCGCACGTGCGTCTCCGTCCACTGCTGGGGATCTGCAATGAGGAGGGGTAGAAGAGATGCATTAGTGAGCAACCACAAGCTATTTGCCCAGGAGAACAGGACACAGATGGTGCTACTGCTGCACTGCACGGCCTCGTCCTATAGAGATTGGCAGTCCACTGGCATACGGATAAAAGATGACGGTGGAACATCATTCCCACAGTTTGGATCAGCCTTATTGCAGACATATTTCATACAAGGAATGAGCTTGGATTTGTGTGGGACTTTTAAAAATCCCACCAGTTCTCTGACCCCTTCTCCCACCCGTTTTTCTCCATTTCTTCCTGTCATCAGCCTCTATTAAAAGGGTTCCTACTGCTTCTCCATGTAGTGGAGATGGAAGTCTTGCAGTTGCCTCCAAAGAGGCAGGTGCCCAAAGGTGCAGGAGCAGAAGTTAGCAGGACAGACAGGCACTACCAGTCACACAAGCGTAGTCTGCAAGTGGTAGGACACAATCTCTGTGGCTACCACAGCTTCTCACTGGGAAACCATGTCTTACCTTTGGGGATTCCCAGCCGCTGCTGCTCTTTGGCAAAGCCACTGAAAGTGGCTTTCAAGGCCTGAGACATCATTTCTTTGCTGCTGGGAGTTAATAAAGGCACATCCGCACATTCCATATCTGAAAGAAGCAGGAGAGAAAAACAGCCATAAGTACACAGGACTGGGAAAGATGACAGGAGTCGTGCTGGCCATTGAACTGTCAGAAAAACAAAGAAATCCTCTTTTCTTCTGGAATTTTCACACCCAAACCCCTCCAACCCTACACTTAAACCCTGCAAGTCCATGAGCAGGCTTCTGAAACACAAGAAAGAGAACCTTGAGCTTATAAATAAGCCTGTACTGAAGGGCATAAACAAGCCATGTCTAGTAAGCTGGGTGACATGGTGTGCATGGTCTCCCTACAAGCCAACTGTGAATGTGTTATTGGCAATTTGACGGTGATACCAAAGTCCTTTCCAGACACCATCCTACTGGGCTTCATCATCTAAGGTAGCATCTGGAACCTGGGAGATGACTGAGTAGATCCAGACACCAAGGAAGGTAGAGTCGTACACCAGTGTGAAGGAGAAAGCAGGGAGAAAAGCATCCCAATTACCACTCTACCTCTGGGCATCCTGCTCCAAAGAAAAGCAAAAGGAAAACACTAATTTTAAAGCAGTTCTGGAAAAAGAAAGCTGACAGCAGGCCGGGGCAGGACGAAGAACCGGCAGAAAACCCATTTGAGAAGGGAGGGAAAACAAAGAGCTGGAAAATCCCACATTAGCACAGAGTTACATCATGCACAGCCCATGGCACGGAGCGATGCGTTTCGGGGTGAGTCACTGAACAACGCTGAGCCACCCCCATGGGAGAGCATGGAGCCAAGAGCCAGGCCTTGGAGTACGTCCTGATGAGAAGCAAAGCTCTTCCTTTCTTTTTTTTTTTTCCCCTTTTTCCAATTCATGTGGAAGGAGGTGGGTATCTATAGCCAAAGGGTTTCATAAAAGCAACCACTTGAAGGAAACCCTCCTCTGTCTGAACCACCAGGCTGGATGGGGCTTGGAGCAACCTGCTCTAGTGGAAGGTGTCCCTGTCCATGGCAGGGGGTTGGAACTGGATTGGCTTTAACGTCCCTTCCAACCCAAACTGGTCTGTGATTCTGTGATTCCCAGTCTGAGCTTCCCGCTCCACTCAGGTCCTCCCCAGCCAAATTCACAGGCATCATTTAAAGTCCAAACAACACAATGCTGGGATTTTTTTGGCAAGTGGGAATATGGGGGTTGGGTCATCTATGTGCAGCTCTGTAGCACAGGCTGAGGCTGACCACGCTGCACAGCATCCCCAAATCATCAGCTGGATGCAACAAATGCAATTCCACCGCCAAGCTAAACAGAGCAACTTGTCTGTCTCCATCTTTGCACCTTCCACCTATTGTCCTCAAGTAAAAGACATTCAAACCCACCCCCCCCCCACCCCCATTTGCAGTTAGCCAGCAAGACACTGAAGGAATTGCACTAGTAGTAGAATTCCCAACACCAAGCCTCTTGGGACCCGATTCCTCCCCCTAACCTCACCACATAAATCAAGGATTGCCTGCCACAGTGGAAGTATCAGGACCTTTGAAAGCAAATAATGCATTCAAAGGCTATTTGGCAAATTACACTTCATTATTTACTGGATTTGGCTGGAGAGGGCATGGAAAAACGAGCAGCCACCCTCACTATCTCTGTTCTCCATCTGCCGCGCCAAGATAACACTGGGAGAAAGTGGTTCAGTGCCCCTTTCCCTTCATCCTCATGTTACATTTTAATGCTTTGCTTTTCCGTGCTCTGTGGTTACAGGGACCACCCAGGAATCCGCTCCCCTCTGCCGGCTGGTTAAACAGCAGTTCACTGCTCCAGGGTGCTATGCGAAGATGAGTCAAAGTTGGGCTTAAACAACATTTCTAATCCCAATTTGAACACTGAATCACTCGCAAAAACCTATATGGAGGTGGTCTCCTTATACAAGCAGCAGGGCAAGGTGAGGTTTACTTACAACACAAGTAAATACCTCTTATGGGTCCCCCCCATCCTCTCCAGCAGGATTCAGGTTGGGTTAGTTGGGTTTGTACATACCCAGTGAATCAATTTTTCAGTAGCGGGGGATAAGGTTTCGGTTTAGTAAGGTGAACCCTGAGCTTTGCACAAACACAATGTCAAAACAGGGAAGACTTAAAAGTGATTCCCAGGGAGAGGTCACCGGAGAAGCAAACAGTCTGTTTTCAAGTTTAAAACGCAAAGTGCCACAAGGGGGTTTCTATTTAGACCCCAAAATAAACCAGAATGTCCATTTCAAGGCTTCTCCACCAAACAACGTTGTGCTCGGCTTTTGAAACATCATCTCCTCTTTTTCTTGTTAGATCATGGTTACCAGTTAACATTTCTTCAGAAGACAAAACAGCCCCAAAGCCCCAAGCCTGCAAACGCTTGCAGAAGCCTTATTTGAGTCAGCAGCGTCCCATGTCGATAGAAAAGCTCGTATGTGTCAAACAAAGAGTGTTTGTAAAGCCCTACATGCGTGTTTGTGGACATGTCACCTGGAAGAGATGGCAAGGACAGAATTTTTAATCCAAATTCTGCCTCTGTTGGTTTTGAGATTTCACTTAATTTACGTATTTACTTAAGTATTTACTGGATTTACTTAAGTATCATCTTCTTCGTGAATCCCTGCGGGTCCAGGGAGCACAACGGGCTTTACCTGGCTCTGCTTGATGCAGCTTTGCTGAGTGCAGGAGTTACTGCCCAGGGAGGAGAATTAAGCCCTGGTGATGTCCTCCAGCACCCACAGACAAGCCCTTTGCCTTCGGTTTGGGATGCCTAAAGGCCAGAGTGGAGCAGCATTTTGGTAACAAAAGCCACTCAGGCTCAGTTGCCGGTTTCAGCTTTCGCCACCATCTGAAACCTGTTTCCAAGATTTTAATCAAATCTTGCACAAATAAAACATCTCCTTTTGTGTCCCTCCTGCTGTCCACAAAGCACACACACGCTCGCAGGCATGCACACACATGGGCTCGGGAGAAATGTACGTGGAGAAGCAGGAGCCAGCATCAAACCCATCTGTTACGCCTGAGCTCAGTTTAGAAATGTCAGGGTTTTAACCTGAAAAGCAAGTGCAGCAGTGGGGCTGTCCCTGTCTGTGGCAAGGGGTTGGAACTGGATGAGCTTTAAGGTCCCTTCCAACCCAAACCAGTCTGTGATTTGACTTGCACGGTGGGAAGGCAGAAAGGGACATCTATTCACCTTAGTTGCAGCTTTCCAAAGCAAGAAGGGCTCATTTTGAGAGCCCAGAGGCTCCTCAAAACCAGACCCTATTTTTCCACCAGCTCTCCTGGCAATGGGACTTCAGAAAGGCAAGAGGATAACAACCACCCTGACACTACCAAGAGCCAGCACTGCATCCCTATGTGGGCTTCATGCCCAAATCCCACCACCCAACTCCTATTAGGTGTTGCACCAACAGATGTGGTGCCTGAGAGAAAACCAGCCAGCAAATGGACGAGGAGGTCAAGATCACTGAGTTCATCTCCCAGCCACATTCCCGCTGTGCTCTCACCAGGCTCCACATGTATAAACTATTTCCATGCATCTGATCTTTTTAAAGGAGTATGATTTACAAACTTCAGGGATTTTGACCTTAAAACGCAAGCGGCCCTGCTGCACGCCAAAGCATTAGCATCTGATTGCATAAGCAAAACAAATGGCAGCAAAGGGAACAAAAAACCAAGATGCTCCAAGCAGGAGGATGGGAGCAAAGTCATTTTTCACCCGAGTTTCCACTCGGGGTCAATGCCTCTTTAAAGCTCCCCTCGGCCACTCACTCTCTTTCCCAGTGTGTCCTTGCCTGGTCCCTGCTCTTTTACCCAGGAGCCTGTGTGTAAATGGATGTACCTGACCCGGTGGCCTCCTCCTGCCCTTGCTCTGATGGATGGACACCAAGGTCAGGAACCCACTGCAATGTTGTCACAGGTAAAAGCCCGCTCCCTGCCCAGCATCCTCATCCTGCCCTTCCCAGACCTCAGACTAACCCCGCAGCACTCTGGTGTCAGGAGGATTTCTGGCCTTTTGGTGGCCTGGAAGAGGCATGAGGACACGTTTGGGAGAAGATGAGTGTTGGTTTCAAACCAGATCATTCACAGAGAGTCAAGAAAAGTCATCTCTATGAGACTATGCATCCAGGGGTGGCAGCAATATGGGCCTGTCTCCCTCAAAAGATCTCAGTCTCCAAGCCCTGAGCTAGCTGAGATCCTCCTCTAAGCCCCCACGCATGACACCAGTGCTGCTCCACATTGAGGTGTCCACTATCCACGATCTCCCCCCATTACTCGATGTCCGAGATGGAGCAGAAGAGTTTCTAAGATGCTTTGCAATCCTTTTCCCATGTGCCCACTGCAAGCCCACGACCACCAAGCCCTAAGACACCTCATCTCCAGCCCACACCAAGCTGAAAGCTGCCCAAGCTTGTCCCCTGCCGCTCCAATCCCCCTCCATCCCAGCCTTCCCAAGGCCCAAACCCATGTCAGAGCTAGCGATGGGAGAAGCTGAAACACACACAAGCATTCCCAACAGCAGGGTTCAGCAGCCGAGAAACCTTTCTCAGGATAAGAGGAGGCTGAGGAGAGGGGGGCCGGGAGCCGAGACCCTTCCCACGCTCCCCACGGAAGCAGCCCGGGTATCAGGGAAGCATCATCTCCCCATCTCAGGTTTCCACCACCGCTTTTCCCCCGTGCCCCCCGCTCTGGAGCAGGGACACCCGGGCAAAGAACCCCCAGGCTGAGCCCCCTGTTATTTAGGCAGGATTAGGCTAAAACTTTGCCTGCACTTTTGAACTGTTTTCACAAGCGTTGCCTCTCACTCCCACGCAGGAAGCGGGAGAGGAGCCGGCCTGTTCCAATTAGGGCTCCTCGGACTGAAGGGCAGTGAAATCAAGGGGAGGGGAATGGGAAAACAGGGCAGAAAGCTTGAATAAAAGGGAACAGGGGGAAATCTGGGAAGCAAGGATGGATGGGGAGAACGGGTGAGCACAGGGAGAGGTGTTTGCTGGGGATGTGGGGATGGGATGGGAGCAGAGAGGCATTGGACCAGGCAGTACGGAGGCGAGATTTGGTTCCCCTTCCTGCAGCAACTCACCAGAGACCAGCCCTGCTTTCCCCTGCAAGGAATGGCACAAAAGGCACAGGCATTTGCTGTTTTAATTTAAAATAAATATATTTCTTTTTGAAAGAAAAAGAAAAATAATTCTTCTTTTTTTCTCCTTCGAGCAGTGAAAAATAAATACTCTGAGATGAAAGCTGGGCTTCAAGAGAAAAACAAGAGAGGAAACCAAAAGCCCACACTGCTTAGCCTGCAGAAAGCACAACAAAGCCAGCTTTCTTCCGGCATTCAGCAGCTTTCTTATGGAGATGTGGTGTGTCATAGGGGCGAGCTCTTCCCCTAAATAAAGGGCCTGAAAACTGTCTTCCCTAAATGCATTTCTTCCAAGTTTGGGCTCTCAGCACTTAGAGCATCACAGGGAAGGAGGAAGGGGAAAGGTGATGATGAGGGTGAGATATCAGGATGCTCCACTGGGCCTCATGCTTTAGTGTAAATGGTTGCACCCCTCTGTAAAAGGGAGACACCCTCACTTAGGTGCATGCATTGGGAGATGCCCACAGAACTGGGCACAGAGCAACCAAAAGGTGAGGGAGGGTTTGGTTTGGCTCTAGGTATCCTGCAGTTGGGGAGGAACCAGGCAGCAACACTGGCAGGTGAATCCCAGACTGGTTTCGGTTGGAAAGGACCTTAAAGCTCATCCAGTTCCAACTCCCTGCCACAGGCAGGGACACCTTCCACTAGAGCAGGTTGCTCCAAGCAACCTGGCCTTGAACACTGCCAGGGATGGGGCAGCCACAGCTTTTCTGGGCACCCTGTGCCAGCGCCTCAGCACCCTATCCTGATTCTAAGCCTGCTGCCCTCCTTCAGGTTCTTTTCACTCCCTCTCTCCCTCTCAGCTTTATACTGGGGGTGTTGGACGGCAATCCTGGGAAAGCAGCATTCCCAGCAGTCCCAGGAGCTCGCAGGGTGGTCAGCTCACTCCGTCCTCCCACTTTTGTGGGGGAGAGGAGGGAAAGAAGCACGAGCGAAACCCCTGGACCTAAGCTAAGCAAAACCACAGGGTTTGAGTCAATGCTCGCTGCAGTTACAGAAAGTTTCCCCAGCCTCAGCAGGCAGGGACGGGACCTATGGATCATCTTCCTGCAGCAACGCGAAGCAGGGCTTCCCTCGGCGGAGAGCTTCGCTCCATCCTCCCCATTTCAGCTGCACTGATGGAGAAAAGCAAGCACCAAGGAGATGCAGCCACCTCTGAGGCTGGGGACCGTGACCACAGCTCAACAACGCTCCTCAGAACTATGCAAAGCAGTCAGCAGAAAGATTTTCCATCAAGACAAAGCGGCAGCAGAGGTGAGGTTGTGCTCCGAGGCCGGTGCGGTTTCGCTCCACTCAACACAACCCACCCTTGCAAAGGCAAACGTTCTTGAATCAGCTTCAAAACACCTTCTGCAGCTTTAGATTTAACAGCATCGCAACTAAAACCTTGTGCAACCTGACGGCAGAGCCCGGGGTTAACGAAACCCATGCTCCAGGTCAGCACTCCAGAGATAGCCGGGACCAGGAGTTGCAGCCAACGCAAAGGCAGCGAGGAACAACCTCTGCGTGCCCAAACCCTCCCTGCTCGGGAGCCAAAAAGCCTCTTCTTGCAGCGGACAGGCCCTTATTGCCTTTCCCAGTCAAACATCATGTGAGCAGGGGCGTCCCCTTGGAAAACAGGATTAGCATCTCGCTCCCAGGCTTGTTTGCCTCCCATCTTCCCTCAGCAGGGCTGGGAGGAACGCTCCCTGCCTCGTGCAATGCTATGAGACATGCTTCCCCTGCGATAATTCGCTCTAATCCCTGCTAACCGCACTGCTAAAGAGCTCTAATCCCCAGGCACAGGCACACAGGCACTAATGGGAGCGCGGGGTGGGCTCAGCAAAGCCTGTAATGGACACCCAGCCCTGACTGAAAGGAGGTCAAGCACAAATTGCAAGTCCAGGTCATGCCCGTGTATCAGTGCTCTGGCCCCAGGAGATGCTCTTCTGCAAACAAGCGGCTAAAACCCGACTCCTCACAGCCCAGTACCAGCAGCAAAGCTCAAACTGCTTAAGACCAATGAGGAAAGAAAGAAAAAAGCTCCCCAAACCCGGCGATCCCCATCAAACAACTACTCATTTGCTTCTTGGAAGGGTGCCCGAGGTATTTGAATGGCTTACGCCTGGGACCAGAAGCCTCTTGAAATTCCTTGCTCTCCATGGGTTGGGCTGGGAGCCCTGCAAAGCCCGGTGCTGGCTTCACCACCATGGAGGCTTCCATAGCCGCAGGAGCACAGCCTGAGCCCTCCCAAAGCAAACCCACAACTGGGCTCTGGCACCCAACAGAGAAGACAGTGGTCCAGGACATCTCCACGCTGTGCTTCCCACCCTGTGTGAGCATAAATTTCTTTCCAGCCAGGTTAAAAGCAGGACTTCTGCTGTTCTCACCTCAAATCTCTGGCTGATGATGCCATGTCTGGCTTCTTCAATGAAGTGACGCATCACAGAATCATAGCATCACAAACTGGTTTGGGTTGGAAGGGACCTTAGAGCTCATCTTGTTCCAACCCCCTGTCACGGGCAGGGACACCTTCCACTAGAGCAGGTTGCTCCAAGCCCCTGTGTCCAACCTGGCCTTGAACACTGCCAGGGATGGGGCAGCCACAGCTTCTCTGGGCACCCTGTGCCAGCGCCTCAGCACCCTCACAGGGAAGAGCTTCTGCCTCAGAGCTCATCTTAATCTCCCCTCTGTCAGTTAAAGCCATCTCCCCTTGTCCTGCCACTACATGCCCTTGTAAGAAGTCCCTCTCCAGCCTTCCTGTAGGCATCCCAGTACCCTAACATAGATTAACACATGGGATGCTACCAAGGTACTACTGTAATCACAGCGGAGCAGTTCAGACTGAGTATTTCTCTATCCAAACGAGCCCCTTTTCTCTCCTCCAGGTATTAATCTCCCTTTCCTTCATCACCTAGGGATACGGACAGACACGCAATGGGGATTCAGCTCCAACACCTCCAGCTGCTTGCTCTGGGGAAGGACAGGGCTGCCAAACCGCACGTGAGAGTTTCCCAGAATGGGAAAGCAGAGATACTGCAAGGGCTGAGGTTAATTGGCAGTACATTGTGTCAGGAAGACGCTGTCAGAGAAGGGATGCCTGAGATCTCTTGGCAGGGCTGTCCCCCCGCAGTATGGGTAAGGGCTGAGGAACCTTCACTCTTGTTGAGCTCTTTCATCACCCCACAAAGAGATCCCAACCCCTCTAAGTTGGCTCAAACACACCCGAAGAACATGCCGTGTCCATGCATTTTGTAAGCAGCTACACATGACCTCACAGCTTGGGATGATTTCACTGCGTATCTGCAGCCATGTGAAATGACTCCATGCCCAGAATCAAGACCACAATTACTTGTGCTGCCCTGACCATGATCCAACACACTTCTGATGTAGATGGACTCCACTGATGGGAACACACTGGTCCTAAAAAGAAACCTCTATTATCCTTGCCTCAGGAAGGGATTAGACATGCAGACACTCAGCCAAACACCTCCAATCTGTCCATCACAAGGAATTCCCCAACCTTCACTCGATTTTCAGCCCAAGACATGCATGAACTGATCTCTCTGTACCCTGGCCTTAGCCTTTGCCCCCAGGCTGAGTCAACGCCATGTCACACCAGACACGAGGGTACCACATGGCAGGACACAGTCTGAAGTGCCCTCAAGCAAGGATGATGTTCAACCCCTAAAATATCTCCATCCACATCAAAGTCTCTGTCCTCCACTCACCAGCTCTCTCATTCATAAACCAAGAACGTTAGTTAAAGCTGGAAGGGCTGGAAACACATTGGTGGTGTCCATGCGATTCAAGTGCCTGTTGGAAGGTGCCCATTGATATTCCTACAGCATTCCTCAAGCCCAGGACACCTCCCCATGATGCAGAGAGCAGAAAGCCGCTGATGCGGAAGGGATGAAGCTGATGACGAGGAAGCACCAAAGGCAGCTCAGGGTCACCTCCGGAGCACACACGCTGCCCTGGGGCAGCAAGGGACGGGGGCGAAGCTTGCCACATCCCTCTGCAGCTGCAGATTCCTGCCGCCCATCCCATCCAACCCCACCTCCGCAGCCTTCCTGGCCAACCCTTCCCTTCAGGGCAAGGCCAGCCAGACACACAGCCAAGCTGGCAAAAACCCCGCGGCCGATTGCTCAACGGGAGGGGGCAAGTTGAAGCGTATCACGTCCCCCATGGATTGCAGAGGCCTTACCAGAGAAAGCCCTTCTTGGGCTTTTGATAGCATCTCCATGCAGCAGGGAGTGTTTTGGCTCTGCACTCGATGAGCAAAGCGAGTATGTGCAGAGGAGGAGAACGTGCCCAAGAGCTTTACCATGTCCTCACCTGGCAACCACCAGGTTCCCATCTCACCACCTCGTCCCTTTCTGCCACCACACAGGAGGACTCCAGGTCTGTCCTCCCGTATCAGGCTAAGCTGCCCAGTTGTCTTTGCAGCTACCAGAGAAAGAGAGATGAGGGTATTTATCTTCGAAACCAAACAAATAATTGCACAGGCTTTTGCAAACAGATCAGGGCTGGGAGGTCAGAGCGCGGCTGGTAAATCTCAGCACTGTTTGCTCAGACTAAATAATATTAGAGCAAGGATAATCAATCACTTTAATCAACAAAAATATTTATAACTCTTCAGAGCAAATAGTCAACTCTGCCAGCAGCTGCCAAGAGATGGCAGGTAGCATAACGATCCACATACCTCTAATTCCCCTGCGCTAGATATGGATTTACTTCTCTGCATCACTGGATTTACTGCCACTCAAGACTTGCACTTGCAAGTACCTTGATCCCTCCTCTCCGAAGGCATCTCTCCTCCCTCTTTGTAGCTCACAAATGCACACAACAGCCCCTGCAGCTGAAATCAAAACCAAAGTAGCTCGCAATATTCTCTGCACTACCCTACCCTCGCTGCATCTCTCACCACAGCATCATTTAATGTGAGGGGAGAAAAAGCCTAGTATTATTTCTTTTTAAGCAGACAAGGAAACGAAGGCAAAGAACAAGGGCATTTTCCCAAGCACACCAGGCAGGTGAAGAGCCCTGAGATTAAGCAGTTCTCCAGCCCAGGCTGAGCACAGAGCTCTGGAGCTTTGCCCTTTCTGGGCTACACCATGGAACCTCCTCGTTATCAACCATCCCCAGGCATGAGAACAAGGGTTTTCCCCATCAACCCCAGCAAAGCCTTCTTTTCCAGCTCCTACTTCTAGGAAACTTCCCACCAGAAAGGGACCAGCGCAGAGACTGACCCTGGGAAGATGAAGAAGGTGGGAGTGAGCCGGGGAAGGCAGCCAAAGATGAACTGGGCTCCCCCATCAGCTTCAGTCATCCCTATCCCAGTGCCAAGGGTTGTCCAGGATGGGGATTATGTCACCTATTGGCCTCAGCCTGCAGGGACAGGAGAATGAAGGGCAGGGACAAATCAGAGCAGTGCTCTGGAGGTGCTCGGATCTGCCCAGAGGAAACCTGAGCTTGGAAACCTCAGTGAAGGCTGAGGGGGGGGAAAGAGAGGCTGAGACACTCGCATCCACCCTGCACGCAGCATCCGGAAGCTATTAAGGAATTACAGCCTCCCTGGCCCCGAGCCTTCCCCGGCAGAAGTGCCTGGGAGCAGATGGTGAAAGGGCTGATTGAGTTTGGCTGCTCAGGCCAACAGGCTATTAGGAGGAGACACAAATGGAGTAGGGGGTGGAGGGGGCGTCATTTGGCAACTCAGGAGCAGGGAGCCCTTGCCAGGAACTCTGGGAATCCTCCACCAACCATAAGAAGCTTGGAGGAGCTTCAGCAGGGCCCTGGATGGGTGGCCTGGGAGCTCCCAGCTCCTGATGCTCAAGGGGCCGTAAGCGTATGGGTAGCAGGAGCCAAAAACTGGTTCCTCTCCCCAAGCATCTTCATCTCCAGAGGCTGGTTCCTCTCCCCAGGCATCTTCATCTGCAAAGGCAGCATGGCCACTGCAGTGGACAGGCACCCTCAGAGACCCACAGCCCTGCGGTCACAGCCCCAGGAGCTGTGTGCTCCCGAGCCTTGATCCCAGTTGAGAAGGAGGCACAAGAGATGTCAGCTCAGCAGCCCTACCTGCCCATGGAGCAAGCTGTCCTCCCAGACAAATGCAATCATACTTGATTTCCAACCTTATCTAGTCTCACTCCATGGGAAGGCACTGGGCATGGGACTGGCCCTCCCAAAGTGCCTTCAAAAGGAGATGGGACTCAAGTGACTCTGGATGGGGATAAGGTGAGAGGAAAAAAGGCCCCGGCAAGAGACATGTAGGACAGGAGGAAAAAAAGCCAATAGGCAAAAGCAGCATAAATCTGATTCTAAAGTCACCCACGGTGCCAGCCCTGCTGAAGGTGATGCCAAGTGTCCAAGCAGAAACACTGATGGAAGAACCCAAACTGCCTGGGGATGAAGGAAGGGTTTAAACCCCTCCTTGGGAAATAAGGGAAGAAAAAGAAGGAATGACCCAAAAATCAACACAACCCCAAACTCTGGGCTCCCTGCCCTGGCAAGCCAACTCCACACACCACTGTGCCCTGGGGGGGACAGGCAATGGCTGCGGGGTGCCCTTGTCTCCGAATCCATCCCTCTTTTTCCAAGGGAGAAACATATCCAACGAGTCCCCCTGGGCTGCCTTGGCCGACTGCCCCGGCTCCTGAGGTTGGGAAATCGGGAGCCTCGTCAGGGCTGTGCTGGAGGGGCGGGCACGGAGCAGCTCCGTGACCGTAAGGGGATCTTTTCAGAGCAATCTTTTCCGAGACAAGTCATGAGATTATTTCTTGCCTGGAATTCGCTCCCGCGGCTCCCATCGGCCCCGGATTGCTGAGTCAAGAGACCGCCGGGGCTGTGCCCTCCAGATGAGTAAATGAATTGCCATGGGGAGCGGTGGGACGGCTGGGGGGGTGCGGGATGAAAGGAGGGAGGGACCCGATGACTCCTGAAGAGCCTTCGGCCCCGGTTTGGCAGCTGCTTTGCAACCAAATTAGTCACCAGATTAGAGCACAGTTACACACGCTGGCGCACGGCTGTTTAAAGGCACACTACCCCTTCCCTTTGCCTTCCTTCTTTTTCTCTGGCTTTCCCCCCCCACTTTTTCCCTTCTTTTTAGGCTTTCAATTAGTGCTCGGGACCAGCAGCCAGCAAACTCATGGGGAAGCCGAGGAAGAAGATGTCAAATGGCTTGGGCTGGTGGCTCCCTCCTCACCCCATTGATGTGATGCTGGTCCAGCCAGGTCACTCCATAGGTTCCATATGGCCCCAGCCGCTCAGGGCTGGGCTGTTTGAAAGCAGGAACACGCAAGAGTCATCCAGCTCAAAGGCAAAGCAGGCGCACGGCTGGGGCCTTTCAAGTCACAAGCTTTAGAGCCAGCTTCAAATCTGGAGCCGCTTAAAGGGATGGAAACCAGCCCCAGTGACTAACCACCCCGCCAGGCCACGGCTACCGGGACAGCTCCGAAACCCCACTGCTGACGCTAGAAAAGCGGAACTTCCCAGCGCCCTGGTGGCACCGAGCTTCCCAGAACCAGGGACAACCCTCTGACATCAAATTCCTTTGCACCCCTTCAAAAGGATGGGGCCGGCAAATGCCACGGGGTCAGGGTGTGCCATGATGTTGCTACCAACTTGCCGGACTCATCCTATGGCTGATGCTGGGAATTGAGTAAATAAGTTTTTCCTCACTTCTGCCTCCAAACGAGGAGGAATTGCATTTACTGACCTCACAAAGTGGTCTGGAGAGATGGAGCGGTTGGGTAACATGCCTTGAGCGTTTGAAAAGAGAAAGCGGTTGGCATTGTGTTTTAAAACCGCTTCTAACAATAATGTGTAAAAAAAAAGAAGAGAAAGAAAGACCCAAATTTCACGTGTTCCACGACATCTTCTTTTAATTTTCCAGTGGAAAAAGCCAGGAGTACTCAGCTTTTGCAAGTTGTTTCTTCTGACAGTTCAAGTTTCGGTAAACAATTTCTCATAACTAAAAGGTAAGGAAAAAACCCCACCACTTCACTGCTTCTCGAACACTGACCAAAATGAAGTGGTTTTGCACAAACACATGCAGATACCTATGAAAAAAAAAGCTTTCATGTGGGTCAAAAAGCCACATTTTGATTATTGCGATAGATGCTGTTGACAGGTTGGGGAAAAAAGCAACAGAAAACAAACCCCAAAGCACTTCCCAGTGTCCAGCTCCCCTTTTTGGGGTCTACCAGCTGCAAACATCAGTGGCAGCTTTCCCTGAGTCAGCAGTTTTATCCACAGACCTCCAATGACATCCCAGGAGAGGCACCATCCCAGTGGGAATCCCGGTCTCCACAAGGAGATGCAACCCTTATCCTGAAGGGATGCAGGGATGAGCCATTTGCCTCCCCCTCAGTCTAGCTCCCAGCCCAAATCACAGTCAACCAATACACTCAAACTGGAAATCCTGAGGGGCAGATGGGTCCTGGCCTGCCTGGTGCTGTGGAGGAGGCAGAGAGGTGCAGTAAAGCTTAACACAGACCATAAGAAAACCTATATAAGACACTGTCACAGAGAAGCTGTGGCTGCCCCATCCCTGGCAGTGTTCAAGGCCAGATTGGACACAGGGGTTTGAAACAACCTGCTCTAGTGGAAGGTGTCCCTGCCCGTGGCAGGGGGTTGGAGGTGGATGAGCTTTAAGGTCCCATCTAACCCAAACCAGTCTGTGATGCTATGATTCTATACATATGGCAAGCAGAGGGAGACCTGGAGCACACACTGGGGACTTCCACGTCCCTGCTGCAGCAGAATGCAGGCACCGTGCCTCAGTTTCCCCTCAAAACACACCTCATCAGGCCTTTCTTCAACATCGTTTGGGTCAGAGGCCCCAAAAGCATGCTGCATTAAAGAACAAGGAGCAAAGTCCCACTGGCTCCTTCTCCTGCGCTCCCCACCAGCCATTTGAAGAATGCCTTGGAATCATGTCAACTATGTGAAATGGGATGGGGGGGGGGGGGAGCGGGGGCACGGGGAGGGGAGCGCGGGGGGAGCCACTCTGCTTTTGACTCAGTGTCTGGCTTCTTTCATCAAACCCACATTCCTACTCATGCCATCACCCTCCGGGGAAGCGCGACAACGTACATAATCCATGTGGAGCCAATTTAACATCCCCTCCGCGTAAGAAAACGCATTTTGTTCATTAGCAAGCCCCGAACGCTTCAGCCGGGGTGAGGAGCCAGCCTGCAGCTCCACAGCCACCCCAGCAACGTGGTCCTCAGCAGGGAAGGTTTCCTACATAGAGCCACGTCCTAAAGCAGAACAATCTCCCTGCAAACCCACCCTAGGGATGCTGGCTTGGAATAACACTGCACCAGCCACCCCAGATGGGTCTCTGCCTCTTCTGGCTTCATAGGAAAGGTTTAACAGGAGGCAAAAAAGCTGGAAAGCAGGAATTGCTGGAGCAGGGGACGGCTGCGGTGTCCAACACCCACCATGAGATGATGGGGATGGGAATTACAGCTCGGAGCCAGACGGAGCCCTGTGATCCCAATCCACACCGAGGGCTGCCGCCAGCACACGGCAGATAGGATGCCCACAGTGACCTCTGATCTCCAGCTCTCATTCCCAAACCACAGAAACGAGGGGATTTTCCTCCCTGGAAAAAAAAGCTGCTAGTTCTTCCTCACATTTGTAAGAGGTTATATTTACAGCTACAGGAACCAGCTGTGGGATGGAAGGGCTGTGCTACACCAGCCCAGCATCCTGGCTTCTTGCAAACAACGGGTCCACCTGCACGGTGCCGAGCACTGACAACAATTTGAGGCACGCCAGCATAAAACAAGCCAGAAATTACTGGGGCCACCCAGCATATTGGAGGAAGCAACAAACAGGACAACTCGGAGCACTGGTGGATGCAAGCGCCAAGAGCCTTGCAGGAGCTCAGGCTTTGCATGCAAACATTAGCAGGCTGTTAATGCTCTATGCTTTCAGGTCTGTTGTCTACAACCTCCGAGGCTGGGGCTTTTAATCGAATTACAACCTGAAACCACTCTGATCTTATGCCTTTTCTTGGCTACATCTCAGGAGCTGACATCAAACTATATATCCCCTCCGGATGCGAGACCCTCCGGTGTTCATTCAAGTTGATATTCAGGTAAAGCCACCTGCAGATTTGCACTTTTTCAGGTAATTACCACCAAAGCCTGCAGCACTCAAATCCTCAGAGCTGGATGGACCAGGAGAGAGCAGATCCATAGGCTGGATGTGCATGCAGCAGGGCTGAAACCAGTTGTGCAAGAGCATCCCAGCCGTTATCTCCGGAGCCATCTCATAGAGCTCTGCCATCAGCAGGACTCAAGTGCCTCCCTCCCTTCAAATTCCACTGCACCTGGGAAAAATGTAGGAGCTTGTAAGAGAATCAATAAATATTTATTGTTTAACCAGCAGTATTTTGACTGGAGATGTAAGCATGGCCCTGTGCCAGTGAAACCAGAGCCTTCTTGGCCAGCACTGCAAACAAATCTTTTTCTGTATCTAGCTGGAAGATTATAAACTACACAATGAAAAAAAAAAAAAGAAGGAAAAAGAAACACAGGCAGTGAGCAGCTTAGTCACGGAAGAGGAACAAAACTGCTGAAAAACTATGTCGTGGGTTTATACAACATAAGGGGGATGCAGGCCAAATTTTTGGCTGAGGCAGCTGTACGGTTTGTATCAGGTATAGATTTGTCCCACTGGCTTCTGCAGTGATGAGGCTTTGTGCTGGATCAGGGCATTATCGCTGCCTTCAGTGGAGCTACACTGATTCAGATGAGCTGCAGAGTGGCCCGTAACTAAAAAGCAAACGTGGGGTGTCAGGTCTCGACCTATGAAGGTACAATCTTGCACCCATCGAAGACCACAGCTTCCAAGCTCACAGTGCAATGAGAGTCAGTCCCTGGCTCCAGGGGCATTTTAATGCTCCAGTAAGGCAGATGATCCCCTCCTCCTCCACTTCAGTTAGTCCCCTGGCACCATCCTACCAAGCACTGATGGAAATCTGTAAGCCTGGAAGATGCCACCAGCTCCAGCCTTTGGATCCATCCAGGAACAGCAATGACACTTGCTCTCCTAAGTCATATAATTTGCTCACCTTGTGCCCATGCAATGACCAACCGGAGAAGGAAAAGACCCTCTTCCCTTGTCTGGGACAAATCCATGTGGATTTGTTCCTTTCTTCTTCAAAATCCCAGCTGATACCGGTACCACAACTGAAAACAACCATTTAGGATGACAGATCTGCAAGTTTACATCCCTAAATCATGCTCAGACATGGTTTTACTCACACCTACCTCTTCACCGAGTGCCTGAGATGTATCTGCTCCCACCAAAACAGCAACTGGTGAAGAACCCACCTTCCATACAGCATCAAACTGTAATCCCAGGGTCTAACCTTGGCACCCTGAACCCACACAAAAGGGATCCATTTAGGAGGATGCAGCCATACTCAAAAGCTGGCTCCCCTGGTAGAACTCAGCATGCTACAGTCCCATTGGAGAGAGCACACATGTTCCCAGCTCCTTGCTGCCTGCCAGCAATCTGCCATGGATTTGGGAGAGCAGGGATGGCACAGGACGTACTTGTCAGCTCACTTTGGAGAGCTCGAGCGTGGCATTCCAGTGTGAGGCTGTGTTATCCCTTCATTTTATAAGGCCTATCAAAGCATGGCACACTGTAATTACATGGCAAATTAGCGGCCACTTCGTGTAACACCACTGTAATTACACACTTGTTACATGCTTTGGGGAGTTTATGATGGAAACACGGAAGGAATGAGGGGCTCTGCTCCTCTTTCCTGGAAACCTCACTCCCTGCACCCAGGTTAAAAGTGCTGTAGTCAGGGACACGCTTTAGTCCTGTATCCCGGGCAGAAAAGTCCATGGAGTTGCCCTCTTTCCACCTCTTCCCACCTTTTGTCCCTGAAGTAGACAGAAGGTGACACTAAAAAGGCTGGAGCTGGTGGCAGACGGTCCCCTCCCTCCAGGGAAACTCTCATTCCCCCAACCTAGCTGGATACCACAGTAATGGGCATTTTGTAAGTGCATAGACAGATAATTGCTCTTTTTCAGTTCAAATTCTCACCTCCTCCACAGGCAATCAGCACCGAAAATGCCAGAGGAGCCCAAAGCCCTCAATTTATTAGAGTCTCGCCCCTGTTGGCTGATGATTCATGCCCATACAGAGCAATCCACAGCCAAAGCCGAGCTCTCACCTTTGCTGTTAATGCAAAAGCTTTCAGAAAGATGCCAGATGCAATTCTCTGCATCCCTGAGGTCACTTCACCTTTCAGAGCTTGTTTCCTTTCCAGGCATTGCTGGGCTTCCAAACTAACCCTCTGGCATGACCACTGCAAGCCACCACCAAGACAGCTCTCATAACAGCAGTGGGGAAACTGAGTCACGCAGCGGCTGACACAGCCATAGGGACCAGCCTGGAGTGTTCTGCAAGGGTAACGCAGGATCGAACCTTCCCCTTTGGAAAAGAAGATGTTTTGAGTCTCTGTGCACTACTTTTATCCCAAACCAGCTCAGCAAATTGACTCCCCTTGAATGGGCTGATCCAGCTGCGACCCTATTCTGTGCACATATATAAAGACCTGGGAGCAAAAGTGTGGCTGGAAACTTGCCCTCCCTAGACATGACAGAGGGAAGGATGAAATATCCCATCCCAAGACCTTAGAGCAGCCCTCCAATCCGTAAAGAAGCCAAAAAAAGACTGGAGAGGGGCTTTTTACAAGGGTGGGTAAAGACAGAACAAGGCGGAATGGCTTTAACCTGCCAGAGCGGAGACTGAGATGAGCTCTGAGGCAGAAGCTCTTCCCTGTGAGGGTGCTGAGGCGCTGGCACAGGGTGCCCAGAGAAGCTGTGGCTGCCCCATCCCTGGCAGTGTTCAAGGCCAGGTTGGACACAGGGGCTTGGAGCAACCTGCTCTAGTGGAAGGTGTCCCTGCCCGTGGCTTTAGATGAGCTTTAAGGTCCCTTCCAACCCAAACCAGTCTGATTCTATGATAACAGAGCTGCGCTCAGACTGGTAAAGCGCTTTGCCACTTCCCTACACAAAGGCACTGTGGAGGAGGGTGTGCATTTGCCAGAAGACTTGCTGCATTTGCCTGCATTGAAAGTGAAAGTAAAGGACAAAAAGAAGAGGTTGACCTGGCTATGGGCAGAAGCAGCAGCGAGATTCAGGTAGGTCCTACATCCACATACACACTGCATACAGGCTGCCCGCTTCCTGCAGCAACCAGAGCAGGAGAAATGTTCCTTCAGCCCTGACCTGATGTTGTCCCAAACCCTAAACAGAGGGAAAAGCTCTTGCCAGATGAAAATACACCCCTGGGATGCCACCCCCACGCAGGCCGATGGAAACAACGCCTCCAGCTCCCAGCTGTCCTTAAGCCCATGGGGTTGTCCCATCTCCCAGCAGTCAGGATTCCACACTGCCTCTGCCCAGACCCATTCCTCTTTTCATGCAAGGCCGGAACAAATCCACCACCGTGTCCGTAACACACCTCCAGAGAAGGAAGCAAGAGGGGAAATGGATGCAGGAGCATCTCAGCTTCACCAGGGATGCCCAGCAGCACCACCTGTATTACAGCCCTTCCCTGGTATGCTGTGGGATGCCTCGGGGACAGCAAGTCAACAGCTTCCTTAGCTACCTCTCAGTACTCGGGAGACCCAGTACTGCCAGCTCCCAGCAAGGGTTGTGGGAGCTGCTCTTAACTCTGGCCACAGAAAGCAAATGGAGCTTTGCAGAATTGGAGGAAACAAACTGATTTGCAGAGGGCAGCATTTACCAGTCGCAAGGTGAAGTTCCCCATAGGGTTGATTTTCACATAGTTTGGTGTTTTGCTGCCTGAAAAAAGCCAGTAAACTAAATCACAGAATCCCAGCCTGGTTTGGGTTGGAAGGGACCTTAAAGCTCACCTAGTTCCAACTCCCTGTCACAGGCAGGGACACCTTCCATTAGACCAGTCCTATATCTGCATTCAAGTGTGATGTTATCATCTCCTCTATCAAATCCTATAATGAAAACCCATGCACATACAACTTGCATGTTAAAGGAGCAGCCCACCACCGTGGCTTTTTGGCTCCTGACCTACTCAGCTCACTCACACATTCTTGCTGGCAACAGCAGGGAGGAATTTGGCGTTGGAAGCCTTGTACAACTTCACATCCCTTTTGGGTTATTTTTAAATCCTTTGGACACACTACAAATCCCATCGAACTCGTACACGCAGGAGTGGGCTGGAGCTGGGTTTCATTTCAGGGGTGTGAGAGGGACACAGCACCAGTACACCTCTGCAGTTTTACAGAGCATCAAGCACCTGGCACATTAAACAAATCACACAATTGAAAATCTATGGCTGTAAGGACCCTCCCTATGTAAGGTTAACCCTATGGATCCCGTGAAGCAACTCTGCTTTGCTGTTTGCTGGCGTGGAAAGGAACAGGGGGGTGGACTCTGTCTCAGGGAGGCCAATTTTGAAAAGAAGGGCAACGGGCACATTTGGTTGCAGATTCAGATACCGAGACCAAGGGCTGAACAAGCCATCAGGGAGCAAGTAAGTCCTCAGTCTTATGAGGACTTAAGGCTGAGGGACCTGGGGGGGTTTAGTCTGGAGAAGAGAAGGCTCAGGGGGGACCTTATCGCTCTCTGCAACTGCCTGACAGGAGGATGGAGCCAGGAGGGGGCTGGTCTCTGCTCCCAACTAACAAGTGACAGGACAAGAGGAAACAGCCTCAAGCTGCACCAGGGGAGGTTTAGACTGGAGATTAGGAACAATTCCTTCCCCAAAGGGTGCTCACACTTTGGAACAGGCTGCCCAGGGCAGTGGTGGAGCCACCATCCCTGGAAGTGTTCACAAACCATACAGATGAGACCCGCAGTGACATGGGTTAGTGGTGGCCTTGGCAGTGCTGGGGCAACAGCTGGACTTGATGATCTTAAAGGTCTTTTCCAACCTGGTTGATTCTATGATGCCCAAACCAGACAGGAGTAGGGAAAAACTATGCCTCCCACACATCACTGGGTGCCAGAAACATGTAGCAGCATCCACACTCCTTCTCTCAACATCAATCCAACCAAGCAAGAGAGCCTCAGCATCATCTAAAAAGTTAAGAGGGGAAATGAGGTTAAGCCAGCTAATTGACAGCACTGACCTTTTTGGCTCACAGCATTAAGTGCAGCCACCAAAACAGAAGCCACTGCAACCGAAGCCGACGGAGTCAGCTCTTTTTTACCTTTTGGGGTTTTATTTTTCAGCACTCTTCCTGCTGAAGTTTAAACTTTGGGTCAACTCTAAAATGCTGTCACAAGCTGCAAAAGAGCTTTTGCAGAGAGAAGAAAACAAACTTAAGGCAGGGTGAAACACCATGTCCTCAGTTCAGGCACACGGCAGTTACATCGATCCAATGCTCAAACACCTAAACAACAGAGACACCTCTAACATGCTCTCACCCACACAAGGAGCGTCTGAATTCAAACAGATACATTGGTCTGAACTGAAAAACAACCCCCAGCTGTCCCTCCCTATCCCAATTTCTTCCCCTTCCATCAAGCAGGCTGCCGTCACCACTTTAGTAAGTCTCCAGTGCATGTCCTTTTACCCAAAGCTGTAGAAATAGGTGCAAACAGCTCATCAACTCCACCTCAGCCTCTCATTGAACCTGCTTTGGAAAATCATCCTTGATGTCCCTGTTGCACTTTGAAGCCAGGTCCTTCCGAGCCCACACCTTAAAGCCATGGCCAACTTTGCTGTTAGGGACACACAGCCCCAAAAGAGCTGTAACCAGCAACCGAGTCCTCTCTACAGCAGAGAGAAGGGGAACATGGATCATGCAAAGCCACGTCCCTGCACTGGACGCCATGTAGCAGATCCCCCAGGCGTCTGCTTCGTTACCGGAGCTCTCTGCAGACGACCTGATGCTACACAAGCATCTATTCCAAGCCGGAGCCGCAAGCCCTGTGCGCTCCAGCACCCGGCTGTCATTTCAGTTCGCACATGCAGCCTGAAATCCCATTGCCTGGCAGAGGCTGAGCTCCTTCCTGGGTTTCCTAGAAACTTGCTAACTGGCAAAGGAAGGCACAGCTCTAATTCGATTTTCTCTGCCGCGCCGGCGCTGCACAAACCCAGCAAACCTCCACCGCAGCGGGAACTACAACAGGGCTCACTTCCCCCTCCGTTGTGCCCTAGAAAAAGGAGGTTTTTGCCCTGCAGACCCACCAAGCTCCATCCTCTACCTCAACTGAGCAAGGCAGACATCAGTTGAGCGCCTGGGGTCAGCAATCAGACAACATCAGTATGTGAATAACAGCCCTTATTATGGTAAAGACTCGACTACGAGCATTAACCACAGCCAGCTAAACTTACCGCTACAACAGGAAAGAAACCCACACAGTTTGAGTAACATGTTGCTATCGCCCCTGATAGCTCCTGCACCCTTTCTCCACCCATTTCTCCAGCTCCAGAGAGGAAAAGCAAATCAAAGCAGCGGGTTTTCCTGGTTTAAATCTAGACGAGGTACCGATGGAGTTTTGTTTCCGAAATGCCAGGAGTGCTTGGACCACGCAAGACATTTCCAGTGAGGGATGGGGGGGAATGTCCACCCCAGATAAAAGAGCTTGTGCTGCGCTGCCAGCTTTCCATTCGGGAAAAGATGGGGTGTCCCGGGGTTAAAAAACAACCCATGGGAGCGTATCTCCGCTACTCCCAGCCCGAGGTGCTCGCCTACATCCCCGCAAGGATGCCAGAAGCATGAGGAAAGGCGGCTGGAGGGGCGGCGGGTTGGTGTTCAAGCAAAGGGGGGGCTTGAGGGGGGTGGAAAGTCTTCAAACTGCTCGGAAATTAAGTTCGCCTTCGCCTTCCCCCAGCGGTGCTGCGGGGCAGAGCCCGGCCGGCGCCGCTCCGCTCCGCCGCGGCTTGGGGGGTGCGTTTCATTTCCCCTTCCCCAAAACACCTCCCCAAACCCCAAACCCCAACCGTCCCCGTTCAGACATCCCCCCCACCGCCGCCCTGGCTGTGAAACAAGGGGGAGAAAGGGTGCAGAAGGCTCCCCGGCGAGGGGGACACGGGGACGGGAGGGCGCTCACCGGGGGACGGGAAGAGCTCGCTGTCCACCTTCTCCGTCTTGATGATGGTCAGGTCCACCGCCGCCTTCATGGCTGCGGCGGCGGCGTCGCGCCGGGACCGGGGGGCGGCGGCGGCGGCTGCTGAGCCCCGCCGAGCGCGGAGCGGGGCGCCTGGGCGCCTGCCTCCCTCCTCCTCCTCCTCTTCTTCTTCCTCCTCTTCTTCCTCCTCCTCCTCCTCCTCTTTCCTTCCGCGCTCTCTCGCTCCTCTCTCCCTCTTCGCTCCCCCGCCGCCCCTTCCGCGCTCCCTCGCTGCCGCTCCGCTCCGCCTCGCCCCGCCGCCACCGCCCCGGCCCGGCCCGAGCCGCCGAGGGGAGGGCGCTGGGCCGGCCCCGAGCGCTGACAGCGGCGGGGAGGGACCCGTCTGTGCCCGCCCCGGGGGCGGCTCCCGCACCCGGCGCCGCGGGGAGCGGAGCTGGAGCTGCCCCGAGGGGAGAGAAGTGATGGGGGGCACGGGGCCAGCGCAGCCGGCACGAAGTTGGGCGCTGCTGCTGCTCCGCTTGCATCCATATCCCGAAACACGAAGGGAGTTGGAGTTTTAGCACGGGAAAACGCCCGGGCTCTTGAAACCAATTGCTTTCACCCTGCTTCCCTGGACATGAACCTTCCACGCTCATATGGCCCCTTCCATGCACACATCTCTTGTACCACCATCCCTGCTGCCCACTCGGATGCTCTGCCTCCTGCAAGCACATCTGAATCCGAATGTGTGAGCATGGCTGCGGCAGAGTGTGCTTGCATCGAAGGTGGTTGTTCATGGGTGTACTGTGTACAGGTAGGAGGCCAAAATGGCTTGGGAACTGGCTGGATGAAAAGCATCTTGAAGATGCAAGACAGGCGTCACGCCAGCGTGGTGTGAAGTTAGCAGAAGAATATCGTTTTTCGCGTGAAATATGTTTTATTGTATTTAGGGAGCACAAACTTAAGACCACAAACGGCAGAGCAGGAGGGAGATTATGACTCACAGATGTCAATTTACCGGTACGAGTGTTAAAAAAAAGTGATTAGCAACCAGCTTTTGTGGTTCTCTCACTCTGAAAGTCTCAACAGCCTCTGACACGCTGGCAGAGGTGGGCTCAAATGAACACCCCGGCTGTAATGGGGCAGCCACATGAGCCGGCACTGGGGCTCAAGGCTGCCTGCTAAGCCAAGGGATGAACCAGGGTCCTGCCTGCAGTGAAACCTTAAAATGCACTGAGAGATGAGCTGCAGAGACAAACACTGAAGCTCAGGATTATTTCTAGCTTTCATAGTTGCCTGAGGCGTGTTTATAGAAGGAAAACTTGTGTAACTAAAAGAAGCTGAGAGGTGCCAGGGCCAGGAATCAAGAGCCTGATTCTGGCTCGCACAAGCAGCCAGTTTTACCAAGGCAGATTTTACACAGGAAGGTTCAGAGCTATCAAAGTGGGGCAGGCACTTAGCTCCAGCCCATCAGGCACTTCACCCATTGCCAAGTACTTGCATTTCCAATTGTACAGGCAATTTTGACTTGCCAGCTCAATTATAGGCAACCTATTCCTGCAGCAGGGCAATAGGAGCAGCAGTTTGCTGTATGACCAATATAAATCCTCTCTCCAGTGATTCCCATGTGCATTAGAGAACCTGAGCTGTGCTCAGGCAGAGCACGAGGTGTGAAACCTTGGGTGGTGGGTCCTTGGTTTGAAACCTACCACAGGAATGAACCTGGAAATCTGGAAGTGAAAAGAGGATGGATGTAAGCATCAAATTTGGTCCCTATTGCCTCTCCCCAATGTGTTTGCACCTGACCTTCATTTTGGGTTTCTTTCCCCACGCAGGATGGACAGCAATGATTGAAGGAAGCAGCTATAGAGAGGAGATTATGCAGAACGCTTCCAGTTGAAAAGCAAAAGGGGATTCAGGAGAAACAGCTGCCTTTCTGTATGATCCCTTCCAGAGCAGGCTTGGGAAGAGAAACCTGATGCAGTTATCACAGCCTGACAATCTTCCCCTTCCTACACTTCTCTCTGCGCGCTGCAAACATCCCGGGCGAGTGTGGGAGCGTGCGTGCGGGGCCGGTTTACACAGCTGCCATCAGCAAGCACCTGCAGTCCCAACCGTATTGAAGTGACCCCAGCGCTCCCCCCGCTCAATAATCCACCCTGCTCAGAGCGAGCCGCCTCCTGCAGCAAACCACAAGCCCCGGACTGAAACAGAAGAGGAGGCGCACAGCCTGAGTGGGTGCTGATGGGGACAGGCTGTCCATGCCACATTCAAGGCTCCTGTGAGCAGAGATGGAGCTGGTGGTGGGCACCAGAGAGGGCAGCGGCTCCTTTGTGTCCGTGCTTTAGCTGATGCATTTGGCTCAGTGCACTACAGTCTTAAGGGCTGGGTGAACTCCAGTGCACCTGTAATGGGGCTCCTTCTCTTCTGGACCAGAACAAAGGCTTTAATAAAGATCTTTCTCACAGCTTGTGTGTTTTTTATTAGGGAAGATACACATGCTCTTGGCATCTCGGCTCAGCTCTGATCCCGCAAAGCCGATGACACTAAGCCACAGCTTGGTGCAGCATGGCTGCGGCGAGGCTTTGAGCTTCTTCCACAGCCTCACCCTCCTTCCACACTCCCCCATACTCCTGTTGCAGTTTGCTTGTGCAATGTACAGCAGCCCCCTATGTGCAGGGAAACTGGAACTGGTGCCAAGAGTAGCACCAGGGTAAAAACCCCAAAGTGGAGGAAAAGAACAGAGAGGCTGCGGGCAGAGATTTCCTCCCGGCGCAGCTGAATCTCTCCTTCGAACTCGACTCCGTCCTTAATTTGTGTTCACTTCAGAGCCTGCAACATGAAAGCCCTGGCTCTGAACTCCAGCTGAGCCGCTCAATGGCTCAGTGTTCGCAGAAGGCATGGAAGGAATCCATTGATTAGTTTCTTCAGCTGGGATGTGACCATTTGGAGTCCAAGACCTGCCAAACATGACTTCGCCTCAGCAACTGGTTCCTATTTGCTGCTTACAGGCTTTTGAAAAATCTTTCCTCTTCCACATCCAAGTCTCACCCTCCTTTTCCATTCTGTCGTTATTCAACGTTAATATCTACTCAGGCTCTCTCCTGTCGAGGGAGGATGCTGGGTTGCAGAGAACAGCCGTCCTGCCATTAATATAGCCAAAAGATTTTACCGTTGATGGGAGATAACCATCTGCCCTCCCTCCACAATGCAGCCTGGCTGTTTTTAAACCCTTTGGAACAAAGAAAGGACAGGCAGTAATGCCACATTGTTCCAGGGACGCTGACTAACCTTGGTTTCAAAGAATAATAATAATCACTCATTTAGCGTCGAGGAAAGGTATGACGAGACCGCAGCCTTTGCCGTGATTTCCGAACATGCACTGAGGGCAGGAACGCTCTTCCATGACCTCTCTCCAAGCCGGGGCCGGCTCTTTCCCTTCGGCACAGCCGAATCCGCTCCTGTCGTGGCCCTTTTACCAGTGGGCAGCTGTTGGCTCTCCTCCAGATGTTACAGAGCTGGGACAGCTTCTCCTCTCCCTCGGATTTTCCCATTGTCCTTGCAGCAGGCTCAGGATTAGGTGTTACCGGTAGTGTGGAGAAGGAGCTTTTCCGAGCACGGCTGCTCCCAAAACGTGGCTACCTCTGGGGTGAAATACAACGGCTCCGTAACAACACGGAGCAACACCGCCCAGCTGTTGTGGACAGGAAATGAAGAACACCATATCCAATTAAAACTGCAGGGGGATATTTATGGCAGAATGTAATTAGCCAAATTGGAGCCTGCCCCAAAACTGCCATGGGATTTTTAATGACTGCAAGCGGTCAGGGCTTCGGTTTGATGTTTTGTCAAGTAAACAATATCCAGAGGGCATGAGGCAGAAATCAGGAGCAAAAGGGGAAGGGGTGGAAAGAAGTGTCGTGCAATTCCAGGGAGAAACGGAGACATGAAAGGATTTATCGTAAGGGGGGCATTGTTGGCAAGAGCGGCAGCCACCACTACAAGAAAGGAAAGAGCAGGGAGGTGGCTCTGGGTGTGGAGGTGGCCCTCTGCAATGAGAGGAAAGAGCAAGCAGCTGCCATGACCATTCCCCAGGGAGATACCTTTCCTGGAATTTAAAATGATACGAGAAATTCTTTCAAGCACCGTAATAGCTGGGAAGTGTTTGGGTGAGTTGCTTTACGCTGGTGAAAGGAGGCTGGATCAGTAGTCCTGGTGACCACAGCCTCCCTTTTTTGGCAAAGCACAGGGCATGGAAGCAGAGCTGGTTAGTCAGCACGTACTGTATGCTGTCCGTAGGGAAGGCAGGCTGCTCTCACATCTAGCCTTTGTGACCATCACGGAAGCGCTGGCTCCTCCATGACCCACATGGCTGTGGCCTCTGGGGTCCCCTCACTGCTCCGCACTGTGGGGCTGGAGTCTTGGGAAGCCCCATCCTCCGCTGCCTGCATTAAAAGCAAGTTTCTGTTCACCCTGTGGAGATCCAGACTTCAGGGCCCTGCTCAGCCCCGAGACACCATCTCTGTCACAATACCATCCTCTGATTGCCCTCCAGGCGCGAGCAGAGGAAGCCGCCTCCGAGCCTCCCCGACTCCTGCTCTCATTAACTTCCCAGCGGAGATGGCTCACAAAAGCATCTTTGTGGCCAGCAAGGAGGGAGAACTCCAGCTCACACAGCCCTGCAACAGCTCCGGTCCACACGCTGTAGGTACCTCAATCAACAGTCTCACAAGCTGCTTGAGCATCTCCAAGTGCCTCCTGCGATTGGTTTCCCAGAGATCCCATGCTGATTCATAACCTGATTAGCTAATCTGGGCTCCAGCAATGTAATTCTGCCTTGAGTTTCGTTGGCGGGGGGTGCTGTCACTCACTTGTTACCCTGCTGGAAGAACTTGCTGGCTGGAAAATCCTGGTAAGCTGTTCTGCAGCGCTGTTTGCTCTTGGTACGTTTTTCCGCTCCTCCTCAAGTAACAGCACTGAGTTCTTGGTAAACATAACCCGAGGATTTTTGCTATTTAACTCTTGATATTCTCAGTTATTCTTGAGCACAGACAGGTTACGCACATCAAACCCCATCAGTAGGACCTCTCATCTTTGGTCAGGTCTCTTGGGCAGCATCCTTCATAGCAGAAACAGCCAGCTCAGACTTAAACAGCACATCTCTACTTGCAACTTCACCTTTGGCATTCACCAATCTCTGGTGACAGGTTACTGGTGGTTTCTGATGGTCCTTGAGATTCCCTTCCCTGGGACACATGTGAGGGATTACGAAGGAAGGGCAGTGGGGTCATTGATAATCAAGCAGCTCTCTTCATAGCAGTGTTAGTATTCACTAATGCTTATATGCTCTTTTAATCCTTCAAAAAAACCACCACCACCACAAAAAGACCCACTGCTTCAAGACATACCAAGTCACAGCCACATTTCCTTTTCATGAAGGTGCCAGGAGTCACACAAGCACCTCCCAAGGAAGGTTTGTCCAGCACCAACCTCTAGAATGCAAATTCACAACCTAAGAAATGGCAGCCACCATTAAAACACGCTTGCGCACAGCCAGTGGAAGCGGTCAGCGTGGGGAAATAAAAGACTTTATGGCAGTGAGTGACCCTCAGGTTAATGCTGTGGCCAGGACAGAGGGGTTCAAGCGATGGAAGTGTAACTCCTGGTCAGTATTTCCACAGACCTTTGTGCCTCCATCCCCCTTTTTTAATGAAACAACCCTTTCTCACTTCACAAAGGGCTGGGGGTATCAGTTCAGCAGTCCCAAAGCAAAAGCTCAGGGGCTGGGGACCATGATGGTGTCTCACCAGAGAGAGCTTTGAGGGGAAAGCTCAGGAAAGAGAGCTGGGATTCCCATCCCTTGTTATGCAGGACACTGGGAAGCACAGATATTGATCCACCAGCCCAGATCCCTCCATCCCAACCACATGGGATCACAGGTGCACACAGTCAGTCTATGGAGATAATTCAATGATGGACACGATGACCCCACGCACGCCATTGCCCGCAGCACAGGATGAGACCCGCGCTAACAATTAAAGCCATAAAGCTGCCCTCTCCATATATGTTCTGCTGGTGGAGACACCCCTTGAGCCCACCACATCCTTCCTGGGCTGAAGGATTTGCCTGCGTATGCGGTTCAAAGAGCCCGGCACTGGAAACCTCCTCACTTGCAATTGTCTGTGCTTGGCAACCCGGCCTGATAGTGAATAAACGACAGAGAAATATTCCTCTCTACACGTGTTTGGGTTTCTTGGGGTGGTTTTCTTGGACAGCGATCCTGGCTCTGCAACAATACCCGTCTTGTTCAGCCCCACGCTACAGAGCAGGCTTGAATAGATCTGTCTAAAATTATAAGCGGGCAGCCCCTGGGCTCTGAGAGATCACAGGCCACATGCTGGGGCTGAACAAAGGCTCTGCTATTTCCTTACAATTAGCCCAGCTAAAAGGACATCTATCTCCTTCCATTAGAGCCACCACGTGCCTCCCAGTCAGTCCATTGTAAAGCTAATTAAATAACACGCCTCTCTCCCCATGAGGGGCTCCTGATGAGGTCCTAAAGCCTTGCTGGTGTAGAATGGGAAGAGACAGCTGGTCAGCAGGGGCCTGCGACTCCACTGGTCACCCATCTACAGCCGTCATCATCATCACCACTTAGTGCAGGGGTTTTAATTATCTTCAGAAAGCTGTTGAAGGGAGATCTTGAGATACAAAGGGGTTCAGCACACAAACCTGTTTGCTCCTCTGTCAGCTTCCCCTCTGCCTGCAGCAAAAGCTGCAAAACCAGCTGATTTATTTATTATTTTTGCCTGTGCTTTGCTGGGAGTTGGAGGTAAAAAGCAAACGTAAAGATCTTGTCTAAATATGTTCCAGGTTGATGCAAACCAGTTTGAGGTTTTTTTTTTTTCCCCACACACTTCTCGTTGAGTTAAAAAAGGGAAAAGAAAATAAACAGGGTAAACGGTGTGTCATTCCACCTGAGCTAGAACTAGTTTTGCACTTTTAAAATGGGAAGAAATTTCAAAATGGGGCAAAAATAGTAAACTAAAAGTAATCCATTAACAAACCCTCTTTTTACCCAGTTAGTTCCCCTTCTCTAGGAGGTTTCTGTAGGTCTCGGATGTGGATGAGCTGACGTGAATCTGCCTTTTTAGGTGGGAGGCCCAGTTTGTGTTTTAGCATCATGAGTGAGACGGAACAAAATCTACCTCTGATGCTTGGAGTTTCCTTCCAATGTGAAAATTCATTCTAGCAAGCCAAGATGACACACCAAACATCACAGGGGCTGCCTGCAATGTCCTGAGTGATGCTTCAGAGGCCCCCACAACCATCATCTGTCCCTGGAGGAAGTCAATGTGGCTCCTTTGCAATTCCCAACCTGCACTTGGCTCAAGCCAAATGCCACGAGCAGCTTTCTCTCCATCAGCCCACCCTGGTTCTTTGGGCCGAGCTCTATCTGCATCACCACAAGTGCACAACCTCGCACAACTGCTAAATCACTCCAGATGTTCAACACCTTTTCTCACACGCTCCCAAGACCCGGAAGAAATACAGTTTCCTTCTGCCAAGTCTACACTCAGCAAAAGTTGCAAAAATCCCCTCTGCCCCCTTTAAATCATTATTTTCCAAGTTTGGCTATTTAAATCATTATTTTCACACTGAAAGAGCATGACTGGAACAGCGGGAAGGTGAGTCAACAGACTAATGAGCTGATTTCCTGTGGACCAGCTTGGAAAGCTGGACCTGCCGCTACAGACAGAGTTCCATCCACGCAAGGAAAAGAGAAAGACCCATTCCTCAGCATTTCCCACTGGGAAGACAGCAGGAAGAAGGTCACAGAGGAGGAGGCAGAGCTTGGTTTCCTTCTAATGGGAGCAGTTTTCCAAATTTCCCTGTTTTCCAAGCCCACAGCCACCCTGGGTAGCAGCTGCTGCTGGAGTCTGGGTGGGAAAATGCTGGGAAGCTTTAGAAATGCATCAGGGCTTGCCAGGAAATACATCACTTAGTGCTTGTGTGTGTGTGCACACGTCCATAGGGTTTCACTGTAAAAGCTCAAGGACCAACTAATTGCCCATCGCTGTCGCAACCATATTTACCCTACACTCACGAAACGCAAACGTGTTACATCAAGTAATCAAATTTTACAGGGACATATCAACAGGACCAGGTAAATCATCATTAAAAGATGCTACATGACTCACATGAAGGGCTAGAAGGGGCTAATACAAGAGTCCAGCCCAAAACACAGTTTGAGTGTAACCTGGGAGCATGCTACTCAACTCTCCATCTGCTTTCAAACCCCAGCAGCCAGGTCTGAGTGCTTCATTCATCACAAACCTACCAAGAAAAGGGGTAGGAGCCAAGAAAAAGATGTCTTGTATTAACCACCTCCCTCCTCCCCTCACCCAGCGAGTGCCCTTGATCCCAAAGCTATGGGAATGGCTCCACAAGCCACTTGATTAATAAGAGCCCAGGGGGGAAAAATCGTTTATATAACCTTGTCTTCTCTAAACTTCCTAAGTGCTTTAGAAAGTGGCTGCCCTGGAAACCCAAACTGGAAACGAAAAATATTATCTCTTCCATTTATAAACATCTCCGGCGCTAATGAAGTGAGGAGCGGGAGGGGAACGCCGGGATGCGCTTGGCAGGCGTGGGAGAGCCCAGATAAAACCATCTCGTTTCAGGTGGGTGTGGAATGGAAAGTCCTGCCACCGCGGTCCGGTGGCACTGTAGCTGCTGACTACAGCGCTGCAAGGACCTCGGGGAAGGATTGGGGAAGATGGATGGTTATGGAAGTATCTGCTACACTAAACACGGAGGCAGAGCGACAGCCTTGCTAGGTGCAAATGTAGGGGGGGAGAAAGACAGAGCAACGTACAACGAGGCAAGAGCAGATGGATGAAAGCTTAAAAATCAGTTTCTTTAGCTTGAAGCTGTAGCATCATGTCCTGATATTGGAAAGCAGGGAGTGAGCATCAGTACTTACTCATGCTTTGTGGTATAAACTACACAGACCAGGCTCCTTGTACGTGTCAACAGAGCATGGCTGTTTACACCAGTGTGGTCTAAATAAACATATGAGTGGTCCAGATTAAGCTCTTGGGTTCACCCACCCTCTGCCTTGCAGCTCCTCAAGACGTTCATATGAATCAGAGTCAGAGAAGATTTCTGCAGAGTAGTATAAGCTAGTTGTCCGTTTTCTTTCCATGTTGCCATTTCCCACGGAGATTTGTTTTTGCATCAACACAGCCAGCACCAGAAAATGCTGAGTTTTGGCTGGAAATGTTTGGATTTCGTTTTGACAAAATATTGATGATTTCCGCAGAGCAATCTGTCACTTTTGGCAGCAACAAGAAGAAAAGTAGAAAAAGACGTATTTCATCTAGATAGGGGACCGAGCTGACACCCAGCCTGGAACTCGGCACAAGTGGAAGGCAAAGCAGGCTACTGGGTTGCCTCGTTATCCTGTCAGTCTGATTACTGTAAAGCAAAGGAAACGTGCTACTACTTCCATGTAGTAGCTGTTTGCCTGGATAGAAACACAACCAAAGCTGCCAGACAGAGGAAGCATCTGGTCTCCTGGGGTTAAGCAAGATGCAAAGCAGGGGAAGAGAAGGTATGATCATCTCTGGAGGTACAGGATCATTCACAGGAGGTACAGATACCCCAAGGTGGCGAAGAGCTGGTCCAGGGCAGGACTGAGATGCCAGTTTTGTTTCCATCACTACCTTCCATAATTAGCTGTGCCTCCTAAGCCTGCAGAACTGGGTTGAAATCATCTGTGAGATGCCTGGAACTGACCAAATTAGAATTTTTCCGTGAACAGGCTCCCTTGGGGCATGTTCTCCTTTTTTCCTATTCCACCTCAGTGCTGACATCAGTCTGGACAAAAGAAGTGCCCTCTGCCCTCCCTTGAACTTAGGATGTGGAGAGTGAATCACGCAAACCAAGGGAGAAAGGCATTTCTGACTCCTGGAAGACTGATGAGTTAGGGAGAAGCAGTTTGGGCCAGCTCTTCTTAGAAATCAAACCTCTGCTTTGTTGGAACAGTTCCTTTTGCTCCATCCCATCTGTGCTACGGGAAGCACGAATATCAGCAAGTGTTTTTGCCACCCCACTCATGCAGTGCATGCCATGTCAGCAGCCTCGTTTCCCTTTCCAGGAAGGGAAGTCCTGTCATGAACTTTATTATATTGCTTTTTAGTGTGTGCACCCATGCGCTCCTCCTTGCCAAAATCGACAGCAGTGTTCCCACTGGCTGTGCTGAAGCCATGTTTTCCTGCAGGCTCACCACAGGTTTAAAGGCTAGATCCTGGCCTTGAAGCCTTACCATCCCTTGCAGCATCACAGGGGAAGAAAACACTCTAAAAGAGGAGCCCTGCCTCTAGCAGGGGCTCAGAGGTCTATGAAGGCAGGTCCCAAAGGATGGACCTACGCTGCTCATGCTGGCTGAGAATCTCCCTTCATAAGCTTAATGCTGAAAATAAGCCCACATGCAAATTCCCCCTGGCATCCCAACCTCACTGGAGTCACTTGGAGGCTGGCAAGCCTCTCTCTGTAAGCTTCCCATGGCTCTTCTGCAGAGAAACCATGTTCCTGATGTATACACACAACCTCATTAGCCCTGCCTGCTGCCAGAGAGGCAGCCTCCCTTCCCGGCAACCAGCTGTAGAGACAGAGACCGTGTTCCATCCATTGTGAAAGAGCCAACAACTGACCTGCTGCAACTGTTCCACAGAGCCTATTGATACACAGCCCCAGAGGGGAAGGTCCATCCGGTGGGCTGTGTAAACTTCAGCACGTGTTGAGCAGCCTGGAGGCAGCTTCAAGGGGATGGCCACGCTCGCAGCGCGGATTCGCTGAAGGCCTCTATTCCATTTGTTGTGCAACATCAAGCACTCGCACAGAGCTGTTCTCCAGGGATTCCCAGCCACTCGCCTGACCTCAATGAATTAAGCATCACAGTAAAATGTGCAATGAATTAATCATCTGCATCTCCAACGTGAGAAACTGCTACGCAGTGGCTCACAGGCAGCCTTCTGAATGACTGAAGCATCTCACTCCAATGGTAGTCAGTGGGGTTCAGATGCCTAAAGACTTGCTGTTAAGTGATGGAGCCAAGATCTTCCAAATCCCAGCTATAAGATCTCAGCCAGATCTTCTAAATATGCTGTTCTTCTCCCTGAGAATCCTCCCTCCACAAAAAAGACCACGGATGATGGCGAAGAGCCACCAGGACTGAGAGCTCAGGTGAATGAAACACCCTACTGCATAGGAAGAGGGTGTTGGGTTCTACAGACCAGGCACTGCAAAGTCTTTTCAGACAAACAGTTGATGGCTGCAAAGCAGGAATGGAGAGATTCTAAGAGAGCAGTGAGAAGGCATGGACCCTGTATTTCCCCCTAGGAGCTCCAGGGAAGGTGAGAAACTCCACATGCACAGAACAGGGTCGAGTAAAGGAGGTGCAGAAAGCATTTGGGAAAGCTCAGGTCTGAGTCTGCTCTGAAAAGAGGGAATCATTTCCATCCACAGCTCACAGCGAGGCCAGCTCCAGCTTATTTCTGTTCAATTTTAGAAAGAGAGCAGAAAGATGCAATCCCTTCCAGGGCTTTCAAGGAATGTTCCCTAATCCTGTCCTTACTCTTGTGTGACTCTAAGCATGACATTTCTCCTTCCTGCTCTTCATTTACCCAGCCTGCATATAAGCTGCATGGGGCACAGCATGGTCCAATCCTCCTGGAGGTGTCTGTGTGTTAGAAATAACGATTGAAAACACAAAAGACAGACCAACCTAATAGGACTTTCCCCCCCCTCTCCAAATGTCTGACAGCGCGGTTTCTCAGACTGAAGTGATGCAAATAGCTCAGATAAGGGTCAGATAAAGTATCTGAGCTCTCAAGGGCTTATCTGAGCTGAACACCAACTCCAGAAATTCTGAAATTTGCCCTGTGGGACTGTCTCCATCGAGCCTGATTTCCATCAGAAGCCTCGACCTCCAGAGGCTGCAGAAACAGCTACTGTTCAAATGCATTCTTGAGATAGCAGGGTGGGATGCAGCAGGTCTGCAGCTCCCCTATCGAGGGCTATCTGGGGATTTGCCTCCTGGTGGGAATGTTGCAAGAGCTGGGCTGATGGCTCAAGGAACCGGTGACGGCACCTTTCACCGCCAGCACTTGCTCTGTAACAGATGAGGTAAAACCTTCACTTTCCCTTGGCTGCAAAGCATTCCCTTCTGGCTTTTGCTTCCAGCCATGTCCCCTCTCAGTGGCTGCTAGCACAGGGAAAGCTTGTGTGAGAGCACTGGCTCCGGGTGCCACGCCATGAACTCCATCACAGACATGTCAGCATGGGCATCATGCTGAGATTTGGGGTTTCCAAAGCAACAAGATGCTGGGTGCAAAACCCATCCGGGCTTCTCTGGAAATCTCAGCCTGGCAGGATGTAAAGGGAGACAGCAATCGCAGCGAGCTCTGATCAAACAGACCCAGGCTTGCAGCAGTGGGCAATCTCTAATATTCATTTACAGTGATAAACATCTGTGCTTCAAGATCCAGCCTTTCTGAAACACAGAGAGCTGTGGCAGTCTCAAAACGTGTGAGACCTGGTAGTAAGCATCCGTTCATAGTACACAACTCTCTCTGTGAAAGGAGACAGGGGAAGTCCAAGGCCAGGCTTAGGGAGGGTAAATGGAGATCTCTTTGTAAAGCTGTCACAAAGGGCTCATTAGCTCACTTACACCTGGACTACAATTATTCTTTGTCCTGCAGGAGCATCAAGGGTCTCCCATCTTACAGCCAGATCCCATGTGCTGGGTGCTCTACAAACACAGGAGGAAAAGATAGCAGGAAAAATTCCTTCCCGGAAGGTTTGCAACCAAATAAGGAGTAATCTAGCCATTTGTACACCTAATGAAAATGGAGCAAAGAGAACAAAAAGAGCCTTCTAAAACCATTCAAAACTGCAGAAATTCCCCCCAAATCTCGCTGATACAAGCTGAGAAAGATTTCCTCCCTGTAGAGCTTTGCAACCGTCAGGCAGAGTTCTCAGGCAAGAATAACAATGAAATTCTATAGGATTGCTCATAAACCATAGGAAAAAAAAAAAGAGAAAGATTTCATTTCCTACTAAAATATTCCCAACGCCTCATTCCCAAAGGATCCACATGCCCAAGGGCCGCTGCGGAGCGCTGGCTGCCCTTCCACACCAGTGCTTCTCCCTGGCTAAATCCCAGGGATGGGGGGGAACGTGTGGGCAAGCCATGGGCCCTCCGCAGCTCCCGGCGCTCAGCTGTGTTGGCAGCACCAGGGTTAACCGCGGCGGCGCCCTGTAATGCAATGATTTCTGGTTTATTTCAGCAGGGGAAGTGTGTCCCGGCCTGATTAGCCCAATGGTTTCCTCTTTTCCCATAACCTCCAGACCCCCGTGGCCTAAGTGTTTACTTTCTGAAATAAAAAATCTGCTAGTGTTTTTCTTTTTTCGGGGCATGTGTATTTTGGGAGGATTCGGGGGGAGGAAAGCGGCGAGGGGGAGTTGAATGGGATGGGAGGCTTGCATACACCTCCCTTCTCTCTCCCACCCCTCACCCCCAGCTCCTTTCCAGCTGCAACCTCTGAGCTGAGACTTCTGGCTTCGATGTGAGAGAGAGAGAGAGAGGGAAAGGGAGAGAGAAATGTATTAATGAGAGAGTTCAGTCTCTTGCTTCAGCAGCTATAAACACAGCGAACATCTGGAGGGAGAGAGAGGTGCTTCAGGCTGCCAGGAGCTGAAAGAAACAGGCTGTTTTCGGGGTCCCAGCCCCCTGAATCCCCCTCTGCCTCCCTGCACATAGAATCACAGAATGGTTTGGGTTGGAAGAGACCTTAAAGCTCATCTAAATCCAAACACGCATCACAAGCAAGGACACCTTCCACCAGAGCAGGTTGCTCCAAGCCCCTGTGTCCAACCTGGCCTGAACACTGCCAGGGATGGGGCAGCCACAGCTTCTCTGGGCACCCTGTGCCAGCGCCTCAGCACCCTCACAGGGAAGAGCTTCTGCCTGATGCCTGGTCTAAATCTCCTTGACATGGCTCTCCTGGCATCACCCACTGAGCCCTGTCCTGGCCTCACTTACGCCGCCCTCCCTGCTCCATGCCAGCACAGCAAAGCCCACGTAGATGCTGCTGTAAGGTCTCACCACATGCAACCCAAACCCTCTGGAGAGCATGCTCTGCTGTTTGGTATCCCCAGAGGCAAGTGCTCAGTGCTTGTGGGTCTGTAGGCAAATGAGTTTGGGAAAGCTCAGAAAGAAAAGGTAGCTGTGCTCTGTGAGGCCTGTCTGAGGTAAGCATTTGGTGGTGTGGGATAGCCTCCTCCGATGGAAAAAGGAACAGGGGCATCCACATCACTCCATCCCTACAGAGGGATCGACCCTACCCCAAGACCATCCCAAAACATGTCATCTTTGCAGTCATCCTCAAGGCATCACAGAAGCCCTGAATAGCCTGTTGCTTAGTCTCTTTTCTCCTTGACTCTACATCAAGTTACTCCTTCCCTGTGGCACATGGAAGCTGTCAGTGCTGCTGTGGTCCTGGTGCTGCAACTTTTGCTGAGCTCCCACCCTGCTGCTATACTTGAGGACCTCAGCAAACCTGGAGGCATCACCCAGAAAACAAGCAGCAACCTTCCCACTGTCATCCAGGCTCATCCAGGGGACCAACACCCTGTTCAGAGCACGATTCCTCCCTGCGTGGCAGCTGATCCCCAGCTGACACCAGTCTGCAGCTCAAGTGGGAAAATTGCTCCACGTTCATTCTCTGGTGATGACCCAGCATGCAGGGAGCTCCCCTGGGGTTTGTCCTTGAGAGGCGAGACAGGGATTTTTCCAGAGTCAGGCAGGAAACAAATGGAAAAGCGAAAGCCTGGATTTTTGTCATTCTATTGCTTCAGTGCAAATCAACCTCTCCAAGGGCTGACTTGCAGCAGGGTACAGCGGCGGGTGCAGAGGGAGCATCACAAGGTATCACAGGGTTTTCCTCATGTGTTTTCCTCACCTGTGAAACAACTAGGACCCACAAAAATCATACTGAGTCCCACTGACCTGAAGAGCAAACCAGCATCCTTCACAGGGCCCTTGCAAAAGACACTATGGCTCTGCAACTCATTCACAAGGCATCTTTTCTCTCCACCAACAGAATGGATTAAATGCTCTTAGTGGAGAAAATTATGTGTCCTTCAACAAGTACAGTAGTGTGACATGCCTTTAACTGGAGCCAATGAAACACCCAAAGGCTGCCACAAAGAATAAAGGTTAAAGAAAATCCATTCCAACCAGGCTACACACAGTGGCAGACCCCTCCTCACCAACCAGAAGATGACAACAGAGCCCTGTAGAAAGGGCTCCTTCATCCCCTGGGCTGGAGCAAACAGCCAGGGAGACCTGCAGATGTGGGAATGACCATCAGCAGGTTGGGCAGCGGCACTGAAATGAATTCGCATCCATCACCTCACTCAGCCCTCCCCGTGGTGGCTCACTCCCTTTTATTCTCCCCCTGTTCTGTTTCCCTTCACCTTCCTCCATGTCCTCCCTTTCCCACTCCTCGTTTATTAAGCAGGGAGAGGACAGGCTGGCCAGTCCAGGAGAAGCCCTGCTAGGTCTGGAGCCGCAAGCAGATGTGCTTGCCCTGTGGAAAGACCATTCATCTCAGCGGAGAGCCTGCGGAGGAGGCAGCAGCAGCAGCGCAGGGGAGGGGGGAAGTGTTGGAGGAGGCTGAGAAAAGGAAGGAGGCCGCAGTTAAAAATAGGATAAAAGGACATGAAAAAAATGCAGATTTTTTTTTCTTTTTTTTTTTAAAAAAAAAAAGCAAAAAAGCTTCTCAGCTTCTCTCGGAAAATGTGCTGCAGCTGGAGAAGCCATCGGGCCGAGCCTGGTCAGCTTTCACCTTCCCCCTCCTCTCTCCTCCTCCCCAAGCCCCCTTCCTCCGAGCGTGGGCCTGGAAGATGGCCCAGAAACCGCTCACAGAAAGAGCTTTCCTCCGGGGACCTCCACCAGGTCTCGCGTCTGCAAAGGAGGGAGAAAAGCAGGGAGAGTTCGCCATGGATGCGTGTGGTCCCCATGGACCACAATCGAGCTGAGATTGAAGGAAGATCGCAGCCAGAGTCAGCAGGGCGAGAGCATCCCTATCTTGTCTGCATGGGCACAGAGGAGCGCGGCAGTGCTCCAGCTATGAGGGCTTTGCCTTCCTGCCAAACCCATCACAACACCACTGTGGCTGCAGGGATGCAATGTCCATAAAGCACCATTGGGTCAGATGCGAGTTTGCTGCATTAGATACATGCCGCCCCCAAAGCTAATAAACCCCAAATATTGTGGGTTGAGAGGTGGCACTAAGCTAATATGTCCAGACAGCATCAGCAATGGATTGGGTAAGGCTGGTCTCACGTAGCACTGGTCTGAGCGGTGCTGGCTGTTGTGGATGAGCCTAAGGTGACACCTTTCATTCTTAACAGTGTCTTGGTGGGGGGAAGCCCGACCAAAATCAGCTGGGCGGTATTCACAGGGGCATCAGACCCACAGCTCCGATTTGTCCTCTAGAAAAGGCTTTAATTTAATTTAATTTTCATTTCTTGACTTGCAAATCGCCAAGCCAAACCCATTTGCCTCAGTGAAAGCAGGATAACTCCCCTAAATGCTCCTGTAGTGTCCAAAAGGCTGGGAGCACCTTCAGTCCAAGCCTGCTAATTCAGTACAACAGAGAAACTTCTTCAGCTAGAGCCACTTCATCCCTCGCTTGCCATTAACAACAGTTTTATCTCCCCTATCACTAAGGAAAACAAACCCATCCAGAGTGAAAGGGGTTGTCAAAGTGGCCTTGGCTCAAAAAGGCAGTGTAGGCAGGACTATGTCCATGCTGAACTTACAATATCACTATCAAATCTCTTCCTCCACTCCGCTTTATGCCTAACCTTGTATCAGCCAAAAAAAATTGTACCAGAAGGTAATATTAGGATACTATTACCTTATGAATTAAACATATGGCACCAAGTGTGGCTTTCAGCATCCTTCTGCTTCAGGCAGACACATGGCACCCTTAATTTTGATCTGCCAGATGGTTCAGGTGAGGTGCAATGTCCTTAATACTCCTGTTCCCACTACCCAAGGAGCAGAGATACTTTTCATAAACAGGCAGCAGCTCCCTTCTTGCCAGTGTTATTTCTACCACCTCTGGGATGTGCCCATTGCTTGCTGCAGACCCTGTTTAGGTTGATTCTCAGGGCATTAATAGTCCCAACGTATGCACCACAGATCATGGAAGCAAGCTGACAAATAAAACTGATTCTATACCTTTTCCAAATTAAACAATAACCCCCCCAAACCAACCACCCCTTCTCATCTTTATCAACAAGCTAAATCCACATCAGGCTTTCCTTTAACCATATCACTGAATAATCTTATCGGACTTCAAGCACAATGTAAATAAACTCACCCAAACTTCAAAGGCAAAATATCTCCTCTAAACGCAAGCTGCTCTAAAACCTTTAGAAATGCTGCGGGTTTCTATTGCAGGAGGATATATTCACACTTGCATTTTCCTTGTTGACTTGTTTCTTTCACCAACATCAAGACCATGAAAACCAAAATAGCCTCTAGTAGACCAGAAGAATAGAGGACAACTGGTTTTAATGCGCACGCGAAACACAAAGGAGAAATGAAAGACCGTTCCTAGCGGTATATACAAATGAGAGTTTCCTCTCATTTAAAATTAGAAACCGAAGAAACGACAGTATAAAAAAGAAATCAGAGAAAGAGAACCTTGTATTGCAACAGCAAGAACTGAAAAGTAATTCTTAGGCATTCTTAGGCAAGAGAATCAGAGGCCTGTCCGACCCTAACCCCAATGTACTGAAAGTTTGACTGAAACCTGTTGAAGCTTTCTTTTTTTACTGGCTTCACTGAGGTTTGAACCAGGCTCCAGCCTCTGCAACAAGAAATTTCACAGACCCAGCATGGGGTAATGAAGATCTGGGTTGCAGATATGTTGGTCCCTGGAGAGAGCACTTTCACAGAAAAGGGGAGAGGGCAGGAGGGGGAAAAAAACACAAGGAAAACTTTCCAGGCACAGATTTGCAAAATGTCTGAGTAAATCCAAATGCTGCAAGGGCAGATTTCATCAGAGCAGAGTTGACATCATGCTGAGAGAGGTCACCCACAGGAGTTGAGCAAATAGCTGAAATAAGAACAGCTGAGAATAGGCAGCAGAGTTCTGCTCCAGCCACAAGCGTTCTGCGTCCATCTCCTGCTCACACACAAGTGTTCACCAAAGGAGGAAAAAAAACCCCAAATGCCTGAATATTTGCCAAAGAGAGATTTCAAACTGTACGTTTGACCGCAACAGTCACTGGTTCTGCTGAACTCTTTAGCTGCAAAAGAGTCTCTAAACATCAGGGCTTTTCCCCTCCCAAGGGCCCAATGTGCATAACTAACAAGCCGGGAACAAGTCACAGAAGACCAGCACATGCCATGCAAAAGCTTACATGGGATTTAAATGCTTCATGATAGGCTTATGTGGGACTTAAGTGAAACATAAACTTCATATTGGCCCTTTGCAAAGGTCACATTCGTGCAACTTGAGCTCTTTCACTCAGTTCTCTGCCATGGCATACCTGAGCCCTCTCCTCGCTGCAGCACAGCAGGGCTCTTTGCTGATGCCTCATCACCCATCCAGCAGGCAGGAGGACCGAATGCCCGCCCAACATCTGCTCTGCCAGTTGGTTGTACAAGCAGCAGCCCAAACTGCAAGCTCAGCTTGAAGATTCACGGGTTGAACAACACGCGGGGCAAGAATTAGTCACCAGCGATTTTGTAACGACTTTCAAACTATGAATACGTTAAAGAGGAGCATCTAGTCCAAGACAGGGAACTGCACATTGCAACCATGCAGCCCTGACAGCACCGCCTGACCACACATCTCCAGCTGTGGTGACCTGAAGACCATGCCACCACCCTCCAACGGAGGAAAGCAATGAGCTATAAGAGCAAGGCACCCAAAATGGCTATCACAGTGGAAATAAAACCTGGGAGTCCTCAGGTCCTTGCAACACAGGCCACTTTCCAAAGCCACATCAGTCCTAGTAATGCCATGAGAAACGCTGAAGATGCAACCAGCACGTTGGCATGTCCCCCTTGCCTATAGTATCCTCCTATGTCTGTAAAGACCTCAGGGAGGAGCAACCAGGGCTGCAGTCCATAAAAGCAATTTGGTGCACACAGGACATCAAAATCACCACCTGAAAGAGGAGAGGGGCTCTTGAGCTGGGCACCTACGCTATGGCAGGGACTAAGGATCCTTCAGCATTTCTCAGACAGGAGGACAATAGTTAAACAAACCAGCTTTAAAGTTTTTATCTGCTTTCTGACCTCACGTCCACTGAGGGAGACCCTTGGCAGCCAACAACACGTGTGCCAATCTGGTGATGCTGTGGTAGCTGCCCTATGGCAATAAATCAAGTCAGACTGGGGCAGAAAGCAAATATAGGAGGGAGGAGACAAGGGGAACAGGCTGGACAATAAACAAGAGCATGGTGGGCCTTTAAGGCTCATGTTTTCACCCAAACATGCTGCCAAGCCCCACAGGGTGGAAAGGCGCCATCCCGGTACGGTGTCCTACCTGTGCTGTAGTGCTCCAGGCCAGTGGGCACCTCTTGCGTGGCAGGTTCATCCCAGAGTGGGCAGCACATCCTGGGCTGGCAGCAGGCGGACTGAAAGCCACAGGTCACCCAGGGATCATCACAGGGGCCGGCAGCACCCTGCTTCTGGGAGCAGGAGAAGGAAAGGCATCAGTGCGCCTTGTCCCCGTCCCAGTCAGGCACGGAGCCCTCGGCCAGCAGTGTTTGCTCAGGAGAAATAGCATCATCCAAACACACCTGGCTGAGGGGTGACAAGGCCAAAAAGCCCCTTGTATAAACAAATGCGAGGAAACAAAGGTAAAGGGTAGCAAGGCAGCACCATATTTATATAAACCTATGCATTATTACATCTTGTTCTGTATTATTATATGCTTACTCATAATACATCATATATCTATAATGTATTGATTATATGTGTGATATGGGCATGTAACCCACACATGTGGGTTAGGTTATAACTGTCATTATACATTACACGATTCTTTTTATTGTATATAGTTCTATTTATACTTTATAAACAAAACAGATGTATTATATATAGGAGCATATATAGGTATATGGAAACAATCCCAGGATATAATTTTATTTTATACATATGTGTTTTATACATATGAAATATATGTGCATATATATAGCATGTGTTTGTATATACCTTATATACGTATTTACCATGTATACATGCATGTATATACATACATACCATGTAATATATACAGTACATATAAGGGTATGTCTCTATATAAGAGGATAACAATATATACATACACTATACTATAACATACACTATAAAATTCAGGCTGTTTTTGTTTATTAGTAGTACTATTTCGCTGCAGGGAAATAGATTTCCTTCATCTCCAATCAATACTTAAAAGCCAAATGCACGCTTGGAACCATCTAAAGGAAAGATCCCGAGCTGTGTTAGAAATATTCCATGTGTCAGCATGCTCTTTTCTTCCTCATTTGGTGAAAATTTTGCTTTCTAGCAAGTCTTTGTGCAGCCTGGTGTCTCAGCTCAGAGTTACAGCTTTCATCTGACCCTCTCTATTATTTTTAACGCTGATCAGCATTTCTTTGGACAAATGTCTATTAATGTGATTTCTCTAAATAAGAGCCTAATTTCTCTAAATAAGGGTTGAAGCACTGTCAGACCTGTCCCATAGCTGGTGGAGGTCACCACAGGCATGCCCACGGTCACACTCTAACATATATTATCCATAACCACTGCTCCACAGACAGAAAGGAGCTCGGGAGAGCTCCAGAAAACCAGCTGAAACCTTTCCAAAGCCTGATCTGCTTTGTGCTGATCCCGCTCCATTCATCCCCAGCAGGTGAAGGTCAGCATGGGGAGCGGAGGCACTGGGACAATGGTTACCCTAACAATCCTGCTCTAAACACAAGCGCAGGAAATCCGATGCGGCGATCCTATTTCCAGTGGAGGTTTGCAGGCTCAACAGGTTCAGATAAGCTCTGGGTAAACACTCAGCATTTGGGCGCTGCTCTGAACAACGTAAAACCTTGGAGTATTTAGCGGTCAACACCAAGCTGTGTCAGCGAATGGGCTGGCAAAGTCACAGCAACCAAAGAGAAAACCCACTGCTAGGGGTAGAAAAATAACCCCAACTCCTTTCTTACCATCACTCCAGGGCGAGGTAAAGGATAAGGGGCTGGATTGCCAATGGTTGTGTCCATATAGTAACTCATCATCTCGGAGGTGCCTGCAGAAATGGAGATAGACATTAGATGCCCTGCTGCAGAGGCACAAAAATTGATAGCATCAGCTAAATCTGTGCTTTCTCACAGTATATAAAGCTAGGACCAGGCTGTCATCTTAATGAGTTTAAGCTGGAAAAGTTAAGAGGAAAAATAGCTGTATTAATAGCAGATATTGTGATTAGATGTGTTGTATCAACAGTGCAACAACACACAGATCCATTAGTGTAAACTGATGAGAGCCTGACAATGGTGAATGAATTATCACCTGGAAGCTGATGGAGCTGCTCTGAGGGAAGATGAGATCATATTTCCTTTGCCGCAGAATCGGTGGGAAATCGTTGCCAATTTTTTTCTTTTGAGATAATATATATAAAAAGGCAAGCCAGTTTGTTGAGATCAACACCTTTCCTGTAAAAGTTTTGTCAAAAACAGTCTGTTTCACAAAGGACTTCACTGTTTACAAGAGACAACTTCTGTTTCTCCGCGTTAGCTTACATTCCCCTTGCATTGCTGAGATGTATTCCTGAGTGCACTAAGTAACCATCTCAGCCCACAGGAGCATGTTACAGCTTCACGTGTCATTCCTAGGATGGGATGTGCTCCTCTGAGCGAGTCCTCCTACCAATGCTCTTCATTAGATGTGATTTCTAATCATCCACTAGCTCGTTTCTGTAACTGAGGTGAAGGAGGTGCCAACTGGCTCTGTTTTCAAATACATAGATGTTTATCCACCTCTCCTTTAAATGCACAGTGTAAAATGCAGGGCCAATGCTCTTTTTGTGTTTTGGCGAATATGACTTAAAGGAAGAAAGAGTCAAGAGGGAGTAGCCTGGGCTCAGAAGGATATGACTTGGAGCCGAAGGGAATAGCTATTTTAATCACGCTGATATACAGCATAACCTGCAAGATGGAAGAGCTGCCAGTGCTTTAACCTCTCCAAGGATGCAGCAGCCCCGAAACAGCTCCCTGTTGATTTCTGCAGACCCTCTGAGGTTAGCAAACCCCCTGCAAGGGGCAGAGCCTGCCTCAGTTGTGCCACACTCACTGCTTCAGCAAACAGGGACTCCAGAGAGCAGATCCCACCGTGCTCTGTGACTAATGGCCAAATGTGAAACACCCGCATGTGTATGCGTATTAAATTATTATCATCATTTCCTGCTTGTTATTACTAACTTCTGCCCTATCACCCAGTCTGTTTCTCTTTGCACTTAGAGCAAAAACCAACCATATCACAAGTTACTGTGGTTGAGGAGCCTTAACTAATCTCAGCATCTGTGCACACCTTACCAGTCTGCTCTAAGGAGGCATTAAAACATGTTTGCTTAAATCTTGTTGCATCTGCAGCAGCCAGCAGCTTGGTAAAGTAAAGAAGGTGCTTGGGGCCCACTTTTGCAACCCAGCTCAGTCCTGGCCCATCATACCCCTATCCCCTGATCCTAGCCTTAAAGTAGTGTAAATCACCTCATACAAACATGAACTGATCTCCCTCTTGCTCTAGAGACTAATGCTGCCAAACTGCACCAAAGCAAGGCAGACACTGCAAAAGGGAGGCAGAGAAATCTTCAGGCTGATTCACTTATTTCAAAGGCACACACACACCTGAGAGTAAGGAGCTACAGCATTAAAACAGCAGTTAAACGAACAGCACCCAGCAACAGCTTTTTCCTGCTTTGCAGCCTGTGCAATAGGCAGTTGGGGTTTGTTGGTTGTTTTTTACCCTTTGATCAAGACACTGAAGTCACACCGGTTCTTGAGAAGCACTTTCATGCCTCGCTGAATGTCGTTTGCATCTTTCTCAGGGTGCAGCTGAACCTTCCAGCAAAGAGCCACACGTTGGTGCACGAAGCAGCATGTGCTTTGGTGGCAGGAGAAGCACTAAACCCATCCTGACGCCCAGGACAAGGCTTCATGCAATAAAGAGTATCACCAAAATAGCCTTACAATACCTAAAGGAGGCCAACAAGAAAGCTGGAGAGGGGCTTTTGACAAGGGCATGTCAGGACAGGACAAGGAGGAATGGCTTTAAAACTGACATTCGGTGATTCCATTAATATTGCCAGAGGCGTAAATCAGCAACCCCCTCGCAAGCCCTGGAAAAGAGGAATTACCATCTCTAGGCAGCAGCTCCAATAGTTTTATAGCAATTACAGCTTACTTTTGGGTTTCTCTTCCCCTGCAAGCTGTACTGTTAAAAAACACAAGTGGGGGTCAGAAATACAATGCAAACCTCTGCAACCATTTGCAGCACTGTCTGTTTGAGACAAGCCCAACTTACATGCAAGATGAATCAGTCCTCCAACCTACTGCAGGTTTTGTTGGCAATGACAGTTAAACAGCAGAGAGACCCAGGCTTTAGACTGTGAAAAGGGCCTGGAAGACAGGCCGTGAGAGAAAAAGGCAAGCGAGCAGATTCTATGCACAAAATAATGGTGCTCTGGAAAAAGCAGGTCTGCCAGGCCAGCACCAGGAGGCAAGATGACAGCAGAAAGGGATCTCCACTGTGCTTTGTCCAGGCTAATTTTAACAGAACTTCCACCACTTCCCATAGGAAACTACTTCACAGCCCAATACATCTCTCACTGTCAGCAAGTTTCCCTGATGTTTGAGCGATATTTTTCTTCTCTTTAGCTTCCTCTAATAAGAGCCTAAATAGTCGCTCTCCTCCCCTTGGCCACCATTAGATAGCTCTAATGACCAGTCAGGAGCTTGCAGCTGAACTAAATTCAATGATAGCTCTCTTCATGGCAGGTAACTTGGCTGATATTAAGGAAATCACTGCAGATTGACACCAAGATAATCAAGATCCACAGCTTGCTGAGAGCTGTTAATAAATAGAAGGGAATCAGAGCCATTTGGTAAAGCCCTTAATGACTTAACAGCTTGACTTCAGTCTTATTGTTTGCTCTTATTATTCCTGCCTTATTGTGAAAACATGTGTGGGAGAAGCAGCATTTATTTTGGGACCTGATCAAGTACCAGCCAAAGCTATGAGACTCTTGGGTCATTTCTAAACTAAATTAAATTTTTAATTTCATTTCAACATCCTTCCCTCCTCTTTTACAAGGAATATATATATTGTTTTTAAATGAATTACCAAGCTTAGTTTAAAAAGGGAGAAACATTTGTCCTCATGATTAACACACACACCCATGCAGAAGTTAGGAAGGAATTAAACATGTATATTAAAGCAAAGCAAACTTTGTCTACTGGATACACGAGGACCCTTAACAGTATTCTCATATAGTGCTTTATATTGTTTTAAGGATGAGGAAAGGGGAGTGAGACCACAGTGATTTTCCTGTGGCAGAATCAAGACCAGAAGCTCCATCTCTCCTGCCCAGTCTAGTGCTCTGTACATGGGTCTTCTCTGTCTGTTGTAAAATCCTGTGGCCCAGATTGCTCCCCAGTTTCTAAGGATAACACTCAGCTTATGCACATCCCATATCCCAAAGCCAACCAGTAAGTAAAGGTGTCGCTGCAGGGTGGTACAACTGGGGTGGCAGCAAAATAGTGTTTGGGTGCCTTTCTCCATATCAATAAACCAACAAGGTTCCCTTTCCGTGGGGTTAGGTGTGAAGCCAGGAGGATGAGGCAGGAAGGATCTGCCTTCAAGAAGGTGAATCAAGACTTTAAGAATGAGAAGCAGCACTTTCAACATGAGCATCCTCCCTGGGCGGCTGTGCTGGCAGCTCCCTGACCCAAAGCTGCTTAGTGATAGCCACTTTATTTTTACATCAAGTAATAATTTATCATCTTTACGGGGGTGGGGAAAATAGCTGGTTGGAAATGACATCCTTCCGCAAGGCTTTAACCCTTGAAATCCTGGCACTTTCCAGGCCGCTTGCCAATTCAATCCTCAGGGGAAACAGTGTTTGTTGATCTGTTGGCATGTTAAAAACCTCATTCAATTCATCAAACCCCAGCACCAGCTTAAAATAAAAGAAGCATCCCTAATTCGGGGACACAAGCAATAGAAATGAGCATGCTTCTCTTGCTGCCTGTTTACAACCCATGCTTTTTAACAGATTGGCCACCCTCTGTCTCTGTTTCACACCAGAGGATCCCACATTTGTTATGATTTTAAAACTTTGCAGTGTTCTCAAAGGTAATACCTGATTTACCAAAGGCAAACCAGGTAGGGCAGTAAAAAGCAATGCTATGGTAAAGAGAGCAATATAGTAATCGCTCTTCTGCACCCTCTGTAAATAGATGAGATTAAACGACTTGGCTAAGGTCATAGGGAGAAAGTGAGGGTGAAAGGCGAGTATCTGAGCCCCCGAGCCATGCTTTTAACTACACAGCAGTGATTGCAGTCGGATTAGCATTGACATAAGGAGGTTGTCCACGCTGTTCTGGGAATGATACAGGTAGCAGGGGCAGGGCAGGCTGCCTGTCAGCACACCACTCTCTGCTTTAATGCTGGGCTCTTCCTTTCTTCAGTAGCTGTCAGATCTGAAGGAGATATGATGTACCTTAAGCGCCTTCCTATTTGGCTGCACAAAATCTAGCCAGGATGGATGACAGCGGTCACAAGATAGTGCCATGACAGTTAAAGTTTGGACCAGTCTCATATACACATGTGCCCACAAGCCCTTGTTCTCTGTGCTTGGTAGTAAAGGGCTTTTTGCTTTATATTTTCCTTTACCCTCCTCATTAATCTATTACTTGGCCGCTATTCTATAATTAAGCTAAAATAATGCTACCATCAACAGCACCACCACATCCATAGTGAGCTGACAGCGCAGGCCATGGCAAGGAGAGGGGTTTAGGTGGGAGACTTGCTCAGAGAGGCTGTTGCCATTAAATCCTGCTGCTCCCTCTTGGATCATAACACCTACTTGCAATTGCAGGAAGATGTGAATGGGTGTGTGTGGGGGGGGGTTAATTAGGTCATCTGTTGTTTCACTCATGAATTTCCCTCCATGAAATAACAGTCTTACAGCACAACATCACGAGCCAGATCCTCAGCTGGGGCAAAGCAAAGAGGGGGGAAGAGCTGGGTAAGTTTCCCCCTGTTCAGCAATGGATTCCTTGCATCAGGGAAGGATATGACCTGGAGAGGAGAGCCCAATCTGCCCCGTGGCAAAGGGGTCTTGGTCAGGGATTATGGCCCAGCTCCAAGCGTGTGCTCTTCTCTAGACTCCCTGCAAATCCCAGCCCCTGGTGCTGTTCCCAAGGTGAAAATGTCAGGGTAGCCCAAAAAATCGACTTGCCAGAAAACAGTTTACATGGCAGGCAGGGGAAAGCTTAAAACCCACCCAAATTAGTGGCATCAGGAATAGCCTATAAGCAGGAAACCGCTCTGGACCCAGCCCACAGCCCCCAAAGGTGTCAGTTGACAGCACAGGGTGGGAAGTTCATGGTAACCGTGCTACCAAATGAGTGGCCACATGCAAAGCAATGATTTAGGGGCTCTAATGGGAAGGGGGAAGGCCTTGGCTGTGCACCTCAGGGACTCACAGTTCCCACTGGCTCTTTTTGGCTGGAGGAGGGCGGCAGGATTGTGCCCTTCCCAAGGAATGGCAGCAGCACGGCAGCACATCCCTGTGGCTCTCACACTTAGAGCTCCAGTTCCTCCCAAAATCAAATGCTGGCACCTGTGGCACTTTCTGCCCTTTGGGGGCTGGCATTGCTATGGCAAACATGCTGACATGCAGCAGCAAACCCTTACAAGCATGCTCCCCAAAGACAGGAATCAGCCCTGGTTTGAGGGGGCTACACCTTCTCTATCTGGCTGTGCATAGGGCTGGAGGGAGTCAGGTAAGCATCCGACTTTGCTTCTCCTCCTGCCTAGCAAGGAAAACAGACCAACCCCCATCCAAACCAAAGTGAAACTCAAAACATGAAAGGAACTGCACGTCTAATCCACTATAATAACACCAAGGCACAGCCTTCTAAACGAGGAAAATAATAATGTTCTCTTAAACATACATATACAATTTATATACTCTATATCTATAAAAAGAGAAGGGATTTTTAAAGGGAAGCATCAGCTCAGACATTTATAGAAGCTCCTGCAGTACTGTTAGCAAACACATGAATCAGTTGCTGGATGAAACTGGAAATGGAGAGAGTAAATCACCAGCAAAACAAGTCTTAGCTGTCCTGAAAACAAACCCAGGTACCTACAACCCACAAAAGAGCTTAAAGAGACTCTCTCCCACCGCCACTTACTACTTAGCTGAAAGACCAGAGGAAAAGTTTATGTCCTCCACGGCTTCCCACACTTGTCTCCGATCTCTTTCCAACTACCTGGTGCTATCCTCTGCGCTGGAGCTGGAGAGGATGGAAATACCATAGTGTTTGCAGCAGGGCCGCCTATTCAAAGGGAGGGGGAGTGGTCAGCTCCGCATCCAGGGCGGTGGGAAAGGCGAGCTCCACGCTGGAGCCATCGCCAGCCAGGAAAAAGCCACCTCTGGCAGATGGCATGCCAGTGGGGAGAATAAAGCTGTTGGATGGAGGCGGTTTTGGGGGGAGCCTCTGCCAGCCCCCCAGCGCAGTGGCCTTTGGGTCGGTGCTGCTCCTGTGTCCTGTAAAGCAATCCGAGTAACCTCAGCAAGTGCTACACCAACCCCTAAAGTCCCTGTGAAGCGGAGCTTATTCCTACACAGCAACTAAAACCAAAGCACACAGGGCATGACCAGGGTGAGGTTTATCTAGCCCTACTAACCCACATTATGGGTAAGCCACGGTATGATTCCCCACCCTTAGTTCAGCTGCTGCCTCTGAGGCTAATGGTAGAAAATGCTGTTTCCTCTTAAAAGGTCCCTGGGCATCTCTGCCTTTCCTGCTTCCCTGCATATGCCAGGGCAATGCTGGCTCCAGAGCACTGTGCTTTTTGCTGCCTGCCTTATCCCCAACCCTGGGATGGATCCAGCCTGGCAGCATACCCTAAAGTCCCTTATCACAAGCCTCTGGTACCAGGCATACCACCCCAAAACCCCTCCACGGTAGCTGCTGCTTGCTTTTAAAAGCATAAAGGCTGAAGCAAACTCCCTTTCTATAAGGCACCAGGGAGGGGAGATGCTCAGGCAGCACTGGGAGGCACTGGTTCAGCTCCTTCCTCTGATGGAGACAATAGTCCCAACCTGCATCACCCTAAAGGCTGCTTTCAATGCAGATGCTAAAGGAGGAGGCCAGAAGGCTGCTGGGAGCAGAAAGGCAGACAAGTGCTTTCCCATCTGGGAAAGGGAAGGGGGCAGAAACAGAGGTTGCAGCAGGCTTGATCCAAAACCCTCTGGGTTTTGCTCTCCCACCTGCTTTGCTCTGGGAGAGCAGGACCCTCTCCTAACACCTAACATCCTCACAGCATGGCCAGGGACCTCCGAAGCCCCATCAGTACCCCCAGATCCTGGATGCAAGAGGACGTGCTCATCCTGCCCCTCCTGCTCTGTCTCTCCAGGCAGTAAAGCTGCCTTTTCCTCCAGGAGAGGGCTCCAGGCTGAAAATCCTCTCTGGCTGCAGCACAGATCCCTGTCACGCCGCCTTCGTGAGCAACCCCTGCCAGCAGCCCCAGGAGGGAGGCAAAGCCCAGACACCAAGGGCTGCAGATGTGCTGTTCTGGGACATTTTGTTTATGGGCAAAATGGGAGGCTGGGAACAGCTGCTGTGATTCCCCCTAGAAATCCTAATGGCAAGCTGTAATGTAACAGCAAAAAAAAAAGAGAACACAGCCATTGAACTCAGCCCTTCCCTGGCTTTCAGGGAAGATTGCAGCATCCTCACAACTAAACAAAAGCAGCATGTACATCTAAGCCCTGTCACTGAAGCACTGATTAGTCTGGGGAGAGAAATAACTCCTTCGGACACCCTTTCCCAGTCCAAACCTGGGTATTTTGGATGCATATTGAAAAAGTGCAGACCGAAGCTGTATTTGCTCTCACGTGGATAATTTCTGCCTGCACAGGGCTTCTCAGGCATCTACTGCTGCCACATGCTTCCCAGAGAAATCAAATGTGCAGAACTAATGTTCACAGCCATAAAGGTCTCTCCTGTTTTCTCCCCCACCAGTCCAGGAGATTGCTCATATGCACATGGTGACGAATAAGAAGAACCCCCCAATATTTACACAGATAAAACTGTTAATAGGTCCTTTGAGGACTTTCTCCTAAATGAAGAATGAATCTCTCCTCTAGCCCTTACCTTAACTTAGAAGCACACAGCTACAGGTGACCCGAATAGATGTTACCTGTTGACTTGCAGCCGTAAGGCACGGATGGCTCTTGTAGCTATTTTAACACAGGAAATGATTTACAGGGTTCCCATCTTCTCGGGAAGGTTTCCAGCCTCCTTGGGCTTTGGTACAAAGGCTCGGTCACGTCTGAGCACCAAAGGGGTGGAATGCATCCAGCAATCCATTTTTATCTGGGCAACTCTTCCCTAGGCTGCAGGATAACCCCACTGGCAGCTGCAAACAAGATGTCTTTCCCTGGGCTGGATGCTTTGCTCTGCAGCAGACGGTTCTTCCAATATAGTAATCTATATATTAATAGCCTCTCTATTATGGCTGTCCAATGGACTCTGTGTCTGCAAAATGAGAGGCTTCTGGTTTTGGCTGTTTCTTATAAGGCAGCATGATGTCTGCTGCGTGCAGATCACCTCCCTTAGCTCGCACATGTCCGCCTGCTTTCAGGGTCACTGCTGTCCCACCAGTCACCTAAACCAGCCGCTTCAGCTCCCAACAGAAAGTTGGGTTGAATTTCGGGTAGCTCATGGAATTCATCATAAAGCCATTGTGCTTCGAGAAGTACTTTCCATTCCAGATGGTTTGGATTTTCTTTGTACTTGTAAAAAAATTAAATGATTCCTTAATGTTTAACTTGAGCAGTTATTAATGTTTTTACTGAATCTGAGGTGTCTCGTGGATGTTCCGCAGGTTGTGCACTGGTAGGCTGCTTAGATTTAGGGGCGTGTGAGCCACTTCTGGAAGGTGCTGGACATAAGTGTCAGCAGAAACAGCCCCTTTCCCAATAAACTAAGAAATCCATATCATCATTTTGGACTAGAGAAGTGGATGGAAAATGAGAGCAGCATCATACTGAAAGTGGCTATGACTGGAGAGGGTTGTGATTTGCATCCTGGAGCTGAGCACAGATCTCCTGGGCAAAATTCGTCACAGCCAGAGTTACACTGATGTCCCCTACCACCTCACAGCCCCCAGATGACTTCCTAGGGAGAGATCCTGCAGACCTGTGGTCCTGCTTGAGGATCATAAGCCGCCAAGGGTGAGAAGCTGCATGTTATAAGCTTCCACATCGCTTTATGGATCTATAAGTATCATCATTTCCATATTACAGTGGAAAAACAGAGCAGGAACTGATAAAATGACCCTGAGCGCCTGAATCTGTCTGCTTTTAGTTGGTGTTGCATGCTGACCCCTGTACAAGGAAGCAAAGAAAAGGGATCTTGATTTGCAGGGATGCCTTCCCAGCCTCTGTTTGCCCTGGGAAAGGGTGATGGAGCCAGATCAAGGAGCTGCCTGGGCTTGTAAATACCATGGCAGGTTTGTCCAGGCTGCAGCACCATTCCCTCCTGCCCCTTCTCAAAATGAAGGCAATGACACACAGCCTGTGCCCCAGATGCTTCAGTAGTGGTCCACCAAGAGCTGTGCACATCTGGTCTCCAGGTGTTGAGGCTTTCTGTTGCTGGCTAGCCTCGAAAGCAAACTATAGGCACCACCAGTGCTCCAGCCAGCAGCCAGCGATGGACACATGATTGTATGGAATCCAAAGATGCTGCTTGCCCTCTCCAAGTCGAGGGGAAAGCTCTGTCCTCAAAAGCAAGAGAATAGGGGTTTTCATAGAATCACAGAATCCCAGACTGGTTTGGGTTGGAAGAGACCTTAAAGCTCATCTTGTTCCAACCCCCTGCCATGGGCAGGGACACCTTCCACTAGAGCAGGTTGCTCCAAGCCCCTGTGTCCAACCTGGCCTTGGACACTGCCAGGGATGGGGCAGCCCCAGCTTCTCTGGGAAAAGTCTGTGCTGGCGCCTCAGCACCCTCACAGGGAAGAGCTTCTGCCTCAGAGCTCATCTCAATCTCCCCTCTGGCAGGTTAAAGCCATTCCCCCTTGTCCTGCCTAAATTCGTTCCATCTGTGGGTCAGGCAGGAGCTCAGATCCATCATCTTGGATATGACATGATGGATGCACACAGTCAGTGACAGTCAGTGAAACTCAGATATACACTAAAAAAAGAAGCAGTTCAGTGTCTATGGCAGGATCCTGCATGCTCAAAACTGGTCCACACATGACTTTTGTGAGGCTATATTAGGTTAGAGGCTCCTACACTTAAATCCCCTTCATATGGATTGAGTTAATTGCTATAAACTTGCTCATACGTGGTTTATCTCACTTCCATAAGGAGTACGAGAGCCGTACAGAAACAGGCTTTAAATAACGAATGTCTGAAGACGACAGACTGGCTTGGGTGTGATACTGTGTGCAGAAAAATTCCTTCCTTCAGCTTTGAGTTTTCATTTTTAGCCCGTACACGTGTCTATAAATACATATACGAGTATACATACGATAAACCCCACAATAACACCAAGTGCCATCCATCTTTTCATTCTGGAAGTGAGGAATTTCCACTCAGCTCTAACTCTGATGTTAAGCAACATCTCTGGGGAAGTTCTAGCCATAACATTGTCAGTTTGAGCCCTTAAAATGCAGATTCATGAATTTTGCCTTGTAAGCACACAAAAAAACATCATCCTTTTTCTAAAAGCCAATGTGAATATTATCATTGTAATCTCCTCACTCGCACCATTAACAGCTCGGGGGAGGGATGCACAGGAACTCCTGAAAACTGTAAGAAAAAGGTATATCAATTACAATTCATGAAGATATCAGTAGTAAAATCAGTCATCATTGACCAGTTCTCCATTTCAAGCAAAATTAGGCCTGTTGGTTGGGAGGGGGATCTTTTATTCGGCTGTCTGATACACTCGGAAGAAAAAGCAGATAGGGTTTCATCACATAGACCCTCTTCAGATCTGTGAATTCAAATCCTCATCCCCAATCATTTAATCTAAGACTATAAAGCCAGATTTCAGAAGTGCTCTTTTCCCAGGCAAGCGTATAAATAAAGATCAGATATACAAAACTGCTATCAGCTAACAATTCCTGCTCAAACACATCTGGCCAGATTTCAAAACGAATTCAGCAGCCAGTTAATCACTTGCTCTTTATTACTTAACTTACTATTAGCATTGGGGGTAAAAAAAGAGAGATATTTTTGTTTTCTTTTATCTGTTCACAGATTCCTGCATCTTGCTGCAGTGAAATTCAAAAGGCTGATCAAAATCTTGACATTTTTAAGGAGTCGACCGCTCCTCAAACCAGTATAAAAATACAGAAAATGAATCGAGATCATTTAACTGCTTCCCTTTGCATCTTCTTTGTAAAAAAACAAGACTAGCACTGCAGTGAAAATGTCCCATAAACCCTATTCTGAAAATAATAAGCAGCTTATTATGCTTAAACTAGGAGGAGAATGAATGGGAAGCTGGAATTATCGTTCCTGCTGTTGCTGTTGTGTGAGAACATGAGCCGAAGTCTGAGAGCTCGGTCCCCTCAGGCTCTCTAGATACTGGTTTAGGCACTGAGGGGAGATTTAGATGGGGTATGAGGAAGAAGTTCTTCACTGTGAGCTGCACATAGGCTGGAGACATTTCAGCACAGTGCTCTGACGGACCACCTAAACCAATGCAAAAATATGTGTATCTGATAAAATACGTGTCATTACGAGAGCGAGCAGGAGGAGGAGAAGAAAACAGTAGCAGATATGGGAGGCTTGGTTTTGTGGAAATGAGTTATTAACATGTCCTTTACCTCCCTGTTTATTTTCCACATGGTTCCAGGTCAAGGAAAGTTTGTCTGTGACAAAGTGTAGGCTTTTGGAACAGCTGTGCCTTTTCATATTTAATTCCTGAGCTCCACCGAGCACATTTGGACACATTCTTTTTTGAATCCTCAGTTGATTATCAGGGGAGCTCAGGCGGGATAACAGGACACAGGTGACATCCCCCACGAGGGGTGATGTTCCCTTCTGTGAAGGACACCAAGAGCTCCAGGAGGAAGAAAGAGGAAAAATAATGCTTGTACCGGCAGGCTTATACATGCTGTCACCATGACTGCCTTGGCGATGGAGGGGTGATTTATGGCTAGGCTGGGATCGCAGTGCTGGGTCCCACATGTGGAGTGAAAGTGGAAGTGTGTGGGAGGGAGGGGAAGCAGCAGCATCTCATTTATCAGCGCTCCCGGGGCCGAGCAGGTTTCCACCCGGACACAGGCTGCGTTAAGGAACCCTTCACGTCTCCCATGCAGCACTGCAAGGGCATGCCCAGGTCTCAGCATCATAGATTCATAACATCACAGGATGGTTTGGGTTGGAAGGGACCTTAAAGCTCATCCAGCTCCAACCCCCTGCCATGGGCAAGAACTTCTGCCTCAGATCTCAATCTCCCCTCTGGCAGTTTAAATCCATTCCCCCTTGTCCTGTCGCCTTGTCAAAAGCCCCCTCCAGCTTTCTTGTTTGCCCCTTTAGGCACTGGAAGCTGCTCTAAGTCTCCTGGAGCCTTTTCTTCAAGCTGAGCAACCCCAGCACCCATCTTCTGGGGATGGTTGAGGCTGGCACACCTACCCAGGAGAGGGGGAACCCTCACCAGTGTCCTATGACCTGCTCTGGGTATGACCTGCCCTTGGTCCTTCATTAATTGTCCCACCCTCCACAGGTCTCCCAGGCAAGCCACCCCAGGCAGCTTAGGATGCCTCAGCCTGCCTTCTGCAGCAGCCGGCTTGGGCTTGTGGGTTTTAAGCAGAGCAAGGGGGGATGGAGAGGAGGGGGGTCACGGCAGGGTGAGCTGATGAACAGCAAATAATCCTAATTTATGCAAAAAGCAGTCTGGAAAAAATGACATTCCTGGTTGTCTGCATATATAATATAGAGAAATCCTAAATAAAGGGGCCAAAGACGTTTCTATGAATTAGACCTTTATCCTCCGAGCATCCCAGAGCTCAGCCCATGAATTTGGGTGAGTTTGCCTTTTTAATTGCTCTGTCTTTCTAATGCAGGCTATTTAGAAACTGCACAGACAATGTCCTATTGGAAACCGAACAGGTCATTTGGGCTACAGCTTTTATCTGGTTTTCCACCATCTTAGACAACAAACAAGCCATTAATGTCTGGAAACACAGCTTTGATTTCAACTTTGAAACCACAGCCCAGATCACTGCCAATGATGCCCAGTGCCACATTTAAGGCCACCCCATGCCCCAGTGGTGATTAATTCCTCTCTGCCTTATATCTGGGTGCTCACATGCACCTCCCATCTCGGTGGAGATGCTCTGGGTTTGCAGCCCTGGAAATAAGACCATAGCACAGCTTTTTCTGGCTGAAAACTTCCAATAGTAAGCAAATACAGGCTTTGCTTTTGGTCCTAGATTTGGCTTGCCATTAGGATAAGGAGGCTTGCAAAGGGTCTCTGGGTTAGTTGCTGGATCAGCTGCAGCAAACAAGCTGTATCTTCATTAACATGAATCTTCTGTTTTTTTTATTTCCCATCCACAGTATAATCTCATGGTGCAAAGACGAGGTTTCTCCTGTTGCTTCTGGTTGAGGGCAGAACACACACGACTGGCGACGTTAACCCTCAGCCTTATCCAGGTCTCGCTCAGCTGGTACCAAGTGCTTGGGTTTTTGAAGTCAGCAGGAGTCTGGCCTGGGGAAGGTTTTTACAGGATGAGTTTTGGCTGTCTTGATTGAAGCTCTTTCCAAAAACCAGCAAATGCCATTTTCCGCACATGGAGGCTCACAGCATCGGTTCATTCAGTGCCTATAAATCTCTCTTTGAGACTTCATAAATCTCAGCCCGGAGTTTCATTTTCTTTAGGCCACCCTGAGTATCAGCACCGGGCACTGTCATGAGCAGGGCTGCAGCCTTGCTCGCCCTAATGCAAATAGGAATGAGAAATCCTTCATCTTTCAATCCCGCCCTGAGCATCTGTGGGCTGAAAGGGACCTTGCTGGAACAGAGAGCGAGCTGGCTTTACCTCCTCCCTGAATGAGCTTCATTAGCTGGTGCAGTGAGCTCCAGATTTTAATGGATGCAGCAAATGGGAGAAATAAAATAAATACTACAATCAAAGTGCTTAAACCTACGCCTCGCCTATGCCAACACAAACCCTGAATCGGAGGAAGCATTGGGCTAAATATAGATCCTCAAGCAAAATCGGAGAGCTTTTATTCTTTTTTTTAACTTTTTTTCTAGGTTCATACTGTAAAACATCTGCTGAACAGTTTCCTATAACTGTTTTTGGCTTTTAAATCAAAGAAAGAAGAAACAATGTCCCATTTTTGCAGAGAGAAAAGGAGGGGGGAATAATAGACCTTCCTCTCAAAGCAGGATGACAATAAGGATAGAAATAGAAAGGGGAGAGCTTCGGAACATCTTGAGTCCAGACAAGAAGAGGGTGGATGGCAGGTTCAGGTATCTCTGCTTGCTTTGGCCACTTCCTATTTCAAGAGAGAGCTGGCAAAACTGCTGACAGCCGAAAGGGAAAACCCACAGCAGAGCTGGAGCGTGCTGATGGGCAAAGAGGGAGACCAAAAGTAGGTGCGACAGTTCTGTGGGGGCATGGGAAGGTGTGTGGGGCTGGTAGTTGCCAGAAGGAGAAAAAGACAGTGATTTAGGAGGAGAAAGAAGGGGAGGGGTTGTGCTGCAGTTGTAATGGCTTTTCCCCAGGTCCTTTCAGCATCTCATGGGCCCATCAGAGCTCCTTGGGGTGGCCTTGAGCTGCCACATCTGTACCGGGTCCCCTTGGCACAGACATCGTGCCGCAGGCAATAACACTCCTCAGAGCCACCCGCTTTTCCCTGCCACCTCCACCAAGCCCCGACGCCCTGGGGAGGGACACAGGGGGGAACGTGCAGCCCACGCTGTCACACCTCTTTGGGCTTCTTGGCAGTGGTGCCTGCACAAAAAAGCCTTTCCTGCCAAGTCACAGGATGCGATGACGGCGCGGCTGGGAAAAACTTCAAAACAGCCCAAACAATCAGGGATTGTCTGCGGAGAACGGGCTCTAAAATTGGCTCCTTGGATTAGCACCAGGTTCACCCCTGGGGCCTTTGTCAGGAGCGCTGGGCTCAGCAGCGATGACGGAGAAGGACCTAATCTCACTTCCTATCTGCGGTACGGGTCGAATTTAGCCCGGCTTTGCCGGCTGTTCTCGTCCCTCCGTGACCTTCTGGCATCCAGGCACTCAGACAGCAGCCGGGAGCGACTTCCCACTGGCAGGAATGCTGCGGTGCCTATAGCACCTAGATGACTCAGGTGTCAGCAACCCTTCTTTATTTATTTCCTAAATAATGTTGCTTAGGAACCTGCATCCCCTCCACAGCCCAATTCCTGTGCAGGTCTGAGGGTGGGGGTACAAGAATTGCCCTTTTTTACAGCTTTAGCACATGTTGGGCTGGATTTGCTCTTTTTAAGTAAATCCCAGTTAGGCAGTGGTAGAGACCCTCCTGTTAGTAGGGGTTTCTTAGCACCTTTGGTCCTCAGCATGAGAGTCTTCTGCCACAAAGCCCCCACCATCAGCACCAGGGTAGCATGTCCCCCTCCAGCCATGAACCTCTTTCCCCATCTTTTACCCTCTGGCTCAGCCCCAGCACCCTGATCCCAGCACCCTTGCAACAACTGCATGCTTCAGAGCTGCTCTGGAGGATGCATTAAACATGGTCAGTGCATGTCTGATGGCCCTTACAGACCCACGGCCTTTCCCCTGGGCTGTGTGGACTTGTTTGTCCCTGCCCCATAATGCAGCATCCCTCCAAGCATCCCTCTCCCAGCCCAACCCTTCGGAGGAAACCTCGGACAAAAGAAACTCAAAACAAAATCCAGGAGTGGGGAAGTGGCAGGCGAGGGGCTGTGTCAGATCAGCCAGATCCCCAGGAGGAAATAATTGAAACAAGGCTCCGGCACGTGCCGGGAGATGGGATGTGTCGGGGCGACTGCTCCCTGCCAGCCCTCGCTGGGCGCTGCGGGCAGGGACCAGCTGCTCACCTGAGCCCTCATGTTTGGTGCTGCCAAATGAGATTCCAAGGGAGGGAAGACACCATAAACTGGCATGTTGGTAGGAAAGCCTTCCTGCAATCGAACCCCTGCACTCTGCACGAAAGGGGCTTTGCTTTCTGCAGGAGATTCCCCTCACTCCTGCCAAAATCATGGAGAAAATGATGTCTCGGGTGCTTCCCAAGCACCCAGAGCCACTTCTTATAACCCTGCTCTGGAATATACCTTCTACACTGAGCAAAATGGGTCTCCTAACCTTGAAGACCTGCTCTAAGGCCTATTTATCCACCCTGGCTTTGCAGGAGGGGAGCTGTGCAGGATGGGAGACAGACAGCATCCTTTCCTCAGTGCTGGTACAGCCAGTGCAATGGGGCTGCGGGTGAAACCTCAATGCTGTGATAAATTTGTAAAGCACATTTCAGCTCCAAGGGGCCATTTGTGAGTCCAAGGGGGCTATGGCGGGGGGCAAAATCATGTGTCTTTTCAGGAGAAGGAGCCCTTGTGCACGTGCAGGTGCCTGGGGCTCGAGAGGGGGAAGGCAGTAACTCACAGCAGCAGGCTCATTAGAAAATAACACTACAAAATGCTGGAGAAACAGAGTCTGGGGGAGAAGTGGGGTTCCCCAAGCCCTCTCCACCCTGGTGAAGACTGATGCCGAGGGCAGAGAGGCACATCGACGTGTGCATCCATGGGACGGATTGCTTGTGCATTAGGGACTGTGCAAAGGCAGGCATAAGCATGTCTTTGTGTCTTCAAGTACCTCCAAGCAGGCAGGACACCCTCTTTCATGGAGGATGCTGTGGCACGAGGGACCCCCCCAGGGGATGCTCTGGGGTGTCCTGCCTTCAGCTCTCAGGGGGTGATGCCAGGAGAATTGCCTGTAAGGACGAATTCAAGGGATGGGTTTCTATCCTTGCAAGCATGCCTTTGCCAGAGCGCTGATTGCAAGCAAAGGTTTGCAGCTTGGAAACTTGGAAGGGTCGGGCTATTTTCACTCCCTCTCTCCCAGGCTCTTTCATTCATGCTTCCTCTCTCTTTTCCCCAGTGCATTTCTCACTCACGCTCTCATTCATGCTCACTCGCTCATTCGCATTTTCCTGGCTGTATTTTTAGCTCCCTCGCCGTTCGGAGGATGTGAACATTATCCCTGAGTCATGACTTTGTGAGGAAACAGGCAGCCAGGGCTCCCATTACAACCCGTGAGGGCTCTTATCAGCTGCAGCACAGCTTGCTGGGGAGGGGGCTTTATCTCCCTGTCCCTCTCCTCTTCCTTTTTTACTTTCCAGCTGCTGCAGCCCCAGCTCCTCCACCGAGGCCATGAGGCTCATCCCCCCCTGCCCGTGTCATGCTGCAGAGCTCAATGAGTTAAATGAAGATTGGCAGTCAGGAAATGGGAGTAAACCGTAAAGGCCAAAGAGCATCCTTGGGGCTGGGGGGGTGCTGCTGCAGGAATTACATCAAGCGAAAAGGTGTCTGGCAGGGCTCTGACACCAAATGCTGCTGGTGTTATTCCCAGCCCGTTCAAACAAACCTGACGTAATGGCACCTGGGGGCTCGCTTGTGAGCTTGCTCTGCATGTGCAAAACACAATCCCGCACCCCTGAGTATTTCAATCTGGCTCATGATAAGGTTGAAGCAGCAGCAAAGTGTTACACCAGCTCCGTTCCCACACGTGGATGGGCCATTGAAGTAAAAGACATCCCACATGAGAAATGATAGGAGACCATCCCATGAGGGAGGAGGCAGGGCCGCTGGGACCCCACACATGACATTACGGATGATGTCCAAGTGACCCCCTGGGTCGATGCTGGAGGAGGGGGGTGATGGAGGGCAGCTCTTGCTGTGTCTCGACGCAGCCTTATCCGTCACGACATGGCTCTGCTAATCTCAGTGCTCTGAGCTGGTCGTGAGGCTCCGCTTCACCTTTCTGTGACATTCAGGGTGTTTTCGTCTTATACTTCCTCTGACTTTCCTCTCTAACCTTTATGTTATCTCCCTAATACTCTCTCCTCCCTTTTCCACCCATCTGCTTATTTTAGCTGCCTCTTCCTGCCTGCACGTGTGGCTGCTGCCCTGCCCTAGGCTGGTTCCCCCTCCATGGCAGAAAATGGATCACTCCCCTGCGCTCAACTCATGGGGAGAGTTTTGCCCCATTTTCATGCTTTTCAAGCAATGGAGATAAATCCAGTTTAAACGGTTTTAAACTGACAGAGGGGAGATTTAGGTTAGATGTTAGAAAGAAGCTCTTCCCTGTGAGGGTGCTGAGGCGCTGGCACAGGGCACCCAGAGAAGCTGTGGCTGCCCCATCCCTGGCAGTGTTCAAGGCCAGGTTGGACACAGGGGCTTGGAGCAACCTGCTCTAGTGGAAGGTGTCCCTGCCCGTGGCAGGGGGTTGGAGCTGGAGGAGCTTTAAGCTCCCTTCAACCCAAACCACTCTATGATTCAATGATTTCCCAAAAAAACCCTGTCTGCAATGAGCTGCTTCTGCATTCTGGACACCTATCCCACTTGTGCCAGCTACACTGGTGCTCAGCATCAGGGTGCTCTTTTGAAGCAGCTAAAATTGATCCTTGTGGTCCTCTGTCCTTGTGGAGATGGTCCCACACCTTCACCTGCTGCATCTGTGCCAGGAGCCCAGTCCTGCTGCATCCTGCCTTCGAGCCCATTTGTGCACTGCAGGAGATGCTATCAGAAGCTGCCAGAAGAGATGAAAGGCTGACACAGGGTCAAGAACCAGCTCGAGAAACTGAAGGAAGAAAAATCCACTGAGGGCTACTAAAGAAACCACTTTTGGGTCAGGAAATCCCAGCGCTGTGGCTGTTGGCACTCAGAAAGGATACAGGGAAGGATTTGGCCCTTTTCTTCTGGTTCCCAATTTGAGCCAGTAGTGGGCCCATTGGTTTGGCTTAATGCAACCATTTCATCACACACTTCTGAGCTGGTGGCTTTCTTCCCTGAGACAGACACAGGCCTTGAGGGGACACTGAAGAAAAGGGACCTGGGGAGGGAAGGAGGGCAATCTTTCCATCCATGCTGAGATATGACACAGCAGAGGGGATGCTGACAGTGCAGGGTATCTCCCCACGGCACCCAGAGCCCTTGGGCATATGTAGTGAGCAGGAGACGACCAGCAAGAGCTTGGGGACCTTCACACATGTGTTTGTTCAAGAAATGAGGCCATTTGCAGCCCCAGAGTCAAAACACTCTGACAGTGGAAAGCAGGACTTCCTGGGCTGAGCCCTGTTGCTAAATAAAAGACAAAAGAAAGAGTAATTAGATGCCATTAATTGTTGTTAGGAGGATTTTTGCTGGCGGCCAGCACTCCTCTCGGGAGGACACAGCCCTGGCCTTACCCGGCACGGCTGCAATAACACTCATGTGTGGATTGGGTTTATTTTAAGCACCCCACTCCCTCCTTTTCTCCCAGCCCCAGTGACTTCCAACCCTCCCATCCTCTCCATCTTCTCTGGGCATGCTTGCACAGAGACCAGATGTGCTCAGGGAGGGGGCTGATAGGAAAGGAGAGGGCAAGAGGGGAGCACAGCGGGATCTGGCTAAAGGGGGACAGTGAACCCACAGTTGCCCTGAGCATCACAGCCCTTGAAATCTCAGCGACCGTGTTAGTGAAGGGATGCAATGCAGGTTGTAAGCCAAGAATGTGTAAATGATTGGAAAATACTTGAAGTGCATTCAGCTCTGAAGGAAGCGCGAAGGGTTCATCCTGTAGACGTTAAAAGGATCCTCTGCCCCTGTCATTTACCTGTGCTCTGGCTTCTGTGCTTTCCCATTAGAGTTTATTCATTATGATGGCTATTATTTTGTTGTATGATGAACGCAGCCCTTTCGGCAGGCCTTGGGACATTGCCTAGAATTACAAGCAATTTAATAACAAGGAGCCGAATGCTGAGGCCCTGCTTCCACTCCTGCCTTATTGGTGAAAAGCCCCGCTGGCTTTCATCAAAAGGAGAGTCTCAACAAGCAGCCGCGTGTCGTCCCCCCCCTCTCTCCAGCTTTATCTGGGTGCTTTTAAGGTGATCCTGCTCAGAAACATCACAGATTTGCAAGGCTTGAGCAAGGCGCAAGTGCTGATGGAGATGGTTCCCAAGCTGGAGAAGGGGGTGCAAAGAGGGGATGTGGCCCCAGGGGAAGAAACAAGGGGATTTGGAGCTGAGACTTTATCTTTCTCCAAATTATCTTTTTCCCCTCCATGGCAGGGGGTTGAAACTAGGTGATTTTTAAGGTCCCTTCCAACTCAAACCACTCGGTGATTCTATGAATTATTTGTAACATTGAAGCCCATAGTTTCCTCCAATTACAGCATCCCAGAAGTTGTTTTCGTTTCTTCAAAACCCCAAACCTTTGTCGTTCACCATTAAAAGCACTTGTTTTACTTAAACCGGTGGCGGTGGCGGGCAGCATCTTCCCAGAAAGCTGCATCTCCTGCAGAGAAGAGACAGTTTGCTATAAAGAAGAAGGATTGCATCTCTGCTTTGCCTCTCCTGTCTAGGGCAGTGAGCACCTAAGAAAGCACAAGCACGCCTCCTGAAGGCAATCCTAAGCCAGGGTTCCCCCAGACCCCAGGAGCTCCTTGGGGGACAAACAAAAGGGTTCATGGTCCTCTGATAAAAAGAGTTCTTGTGCACAAGGAAATCCTTGCTCTGGCAGAAATCACTGTGGTGCTGTGGTGCTGTTTGTGCTCACAAGGATCAATCTGGAGCATGCAGATGGGGTGTTATCCTCCTTTTCTGGGTTATTTCTGCCTCTGGTTGCCCCCATTGCAGCATCTGGAGAAGCTCACAGACTTCAGGGTGTTCATCTGTGCTGCACATCTGCAGGGGAGGGAAGTGTTGTCACTCCCACTATAGGAAAGGAGTGAATTTACTGTCAAAATGGTTGGGAGCTGAGCTATAGTGAGAGGGCAAGTGAGGTGGCTCTGAAAATGGCAGTGCCAGGGCAGCCTCCACGGAGCAATCATGGCACATGAGGGGATCCGACCCCACAGTAAGATTAACTGACACGCAGAGCATCCACAGAGAGCAGAAGCCATGGGGGGAACATGGTACCTACAGGACAAAGCCCCATTTCTGCTGCGGTGCTCATCCTCAGCACATTTCAGTGCTCCTTGCAGAGGAGGAAGATTTTGTTATCCTCATTATACAGCTGGAAACTGAAGCACGAGGAAAGGGAGGATTTGCCTTCCATTGCTGAGAACAAACCCATTGCTTGGCATAGCTTTGAGCTCAACAAACCTCCCTGGGCTCAGTGCAATATGCTTCTGGTGCTCCCACTTCAGCAAACACACACACACATTCCTGATGTATATTTTAGTTGCATTAAAAGCACATTTTCCAGCTCAAAGCAAGAGCAAATAAAATCCTCACTGGTGTTAGAGCAAAGCCCTCCCATTCCTACAGCTAAAAAAATCATAACACACTCACTAGTCTTCTTTCTTTCTGCTTGGGTAATGAAAGAAAACATTTTCACCCATTTCACTTCCCTTTACTATCAGCAGCAAGACAATGCCACTTGCAAGTTCTCATTTATTAGCACAAATGTTTAGGTAGCAACATTATAATGTCGTCACTTAAATTAAGAGGAAATGTAGAGGCATTTCTTGGGTAATGAAGAGGCTTGTTTTTAAGGTTAAGGTGGATGTGAACTCTTGAAGAGAGTTTCTAAACTGTCGACTTCACTTGAAACGCTTAATGCTATGTGAAAGCATCTGAGCTGAAGCAACAGCTGAAGATTTGTGCACATTTCCTGGCATCTCTCCTTAGTTTTTAGGTTTGCTTTTCTTTCTGCAGGAGTAAATGCTTGTGCTTTACATCTTGCTTTTCTCTGAAGTGACACTCTCCGCTTCCTTGTGTGTCTGGAATGGGTTTCACCCTACAACAAGGGTGGAAACAAGGGCCCCTGAGGCCTGAAATGCATGGTTGGGAGCCACCTGGTGCCATCCTGCCGGCACTGCAAGCCCTGGGCTGGAGCCAGCGAACGCACCGAGATGAGTGAGCCCCAGTGAAGGGTAGCTCAAACCCACATTCCTCTAGCCCGAGGTCACAAGAACTGCTGGGTGCAGACAGACTCGTAGCTGCAGGAAGTCTCCTTTCCTGTCCCCTTTTCTCCTTCAGGAAGGCAAAAGTCGTAGGCAACACACTCTTCTCTTGGATCAGCTGGAAAACCTGCACGAGGGTTATAAACTCATAAACTTGACTTTGGTCTCCATCCTTTCTGGTTCACCTTTGTAAGATCTGGAGCACAATGTCACTGTTAACGCATCCGAATCATGCTTTTCATCTTGATTTTGCACCCAGTGGATTCATTCACTACTGGTTCTTCTGGCTTGCTTTCCACATTCATCCTCCAAGCGATGAAAAGAGGAGATGGAGCCAAAACTGTATTCTCCAAGCTCCACTCCTTTTGGCTGCTCTGCTTGCATGGCCAAGGAGTTTGCACTACTGCTGTGATTAATGTGAGATGAGTTTAATTGGGGTGAGAGGGTGAAGGAGAGTCACCCTCAAATGCTGAAGGATTGGGAAGGGGATAGGTGGTGGAGAGGATGCATTTGCAATCATGGCGTGAGTGCCCAAACACCCCTGGGAGCCAAAAGCTGTGATAGTTTGGAGGGGTTTTGGCAGGTAGCAGGAAACAAGCTTGGCAGAGGCTCAGTCTGCTTCCAGCTCAAAACACCACAACCACCCCTGGGCTAAAGAGGCAGGTCAGGGGCAACAAAAGCCACAAGGAAAGGGTCCCAGCAGGCAAGACAGGGCCTCCCCACATGGTGACATACTGGAGTGCACGCTGCAGACATCAGCCAGCGTGCACAGGGAAACCCACCTTGCACTGACTCATCCCTGAACTCCAAACCTGGCCGTCAACCCTCCTTTTTCCGATCACTGACACATTGGTTTGCTTATGAATTTACTGCAACAGCCGTGTCTCTCATTTTCCTCCTGGGGAAGAGGTCCCCTCAAGGGGGGTGGTTGCTTCATGGCAAGCCAGTGAGAAGGACCCCAAGTCGACACTGGGGGTGATGGCAGAACTCTTCCCCAGCCCCTCTTTCACTCTCCATGGGGTTATCCCATAGCAGCAGAGTTGGGCAGCCAAACTCAGCAGCCTGGACCAGTCGTGCCAGGGAATTTCTTCATGCTGGCATGTCTGCGTGGTACATAGTCCTTCCTGCAGTTACCTCCTCTAACAGGGGTGCAACCCAAATCCTACAGCGTCCTGCCTGCCCCCCAGATCCCCATATGTCCCTCTGAGCTCTTCTCCCCATTTAAAGTCTAGAGAAAAGATAATTTACTGGGAAATGGCATTGCTTCAGGTATCAGTGAAAATAAATCTGTAGGTACTGGTAGCTTTCCAAGCAGTTCAGAGGCTTTCCCATACCGCAGGGTGATTTTGTTTTAAAGACACATGAAAAGTCCCTTACTTTGGCTGCAGATCTGAACTTTCATAGATCTTAGAGCCAGAAAGGACCATAGATTATCCAGGCTGACTTCCTGTCTAACGCACGCCATATGAGTCCATCCCCTTATTCCTACAGTGAGCCCAATAATTCCTGTTCGGCTATACATCTCTTTCAAAAAGGCATCCGGTTTTGATTTAAGGACTTCAAGAGATGGAGAATCCATCACTTCCCATGGCAGCTTGTGCCAATGGTTATTTCTAATAAAGAAGGAAACTATTTAGAATTGGGCTTACATGTCAGAGGCTTCTCTAGGTAAAGGAACACTCACAGGCTGTCTCACCATTCAAATAAAAGCACAAATGAGTCAGTGAAGGAGGATCTTACCCCTAAAAGTGTCTATTCTTACACACTGTTCCAGCTGATCTGTCTTAAGTTGGTCTTTTCTCTACAACCATCATCTTCCGTAGCCCATCGTGGCTGTAATACATTGCCTCAGCAAGTCTTCACACTTGTAAGTTGCTTATCTTTCTACCAGCTACAAAGTGCAAATGTCCAGCCCCTGTTACCACACCTAGGGTGCCAGGATAGAAAGGTGGTACTGGGCATCAGCTACACATGGAGAGCTCCAAAACGGTGCCACCTATAATGGGTTCCTAGATGAGAGTTGATTCCCTGTCATGACTGAGAGACATAAAGTGTATTTTTTTGTCAAAGTGTATTCAGTAGAGTATATATATATTAATGTTCATTGTGACTGTTTGTCAGAAAGAGGCAGGAAAACATAGGTGTGCAGCTGTTCTATGATTTGACACATTGCTAATTTTCCTCTGTATTTTACTTATATATATAATCTGATTTGCTTTATTGTACTTATTTACTATATATGTAGAAATACATACTCGATTCACGTTAGTATGCTTGTTTGCCTTTGTGTGCTTATTCGCTTTAGCGTGCTTGTTTAATAAAATGTGCATATTATACAGACACCATGTGGTCATTTTGTGACATACTCTGCCTGTTAGCAGAACACCAACATAGCAATCTACCCTTGCTTTGCCACCTAAACCTCCATCCTGAGAATGATGGCCAGAGAGGCAGAACACAGGTGGAGTTTGAGATGTTTTAAATTTTACACAGTTTAGTATGAAATATTTCTTTTCCTATAACCCCCCTGGAATGTGAACTTTAACTAATTAGCTGATCCCCTCACCAATTCATAGATACAGGAACAAGTCAGGTGTTGCTCCTTTGAAGACAAGTTGTCTTTGTGGTTTTGCCTTTCACCAGCCTTAAGCATCCTGCAGATGAGCAAATGTGCAATGGGTGCTCCGGCTGCCTTTATCCCAGGTGGTGGTTTTGCCCTCCCTTTTCCCCAGATATTGTGGGAGGGTGGTGGGGCCTTGTACACTTGAGGCACAGTTGCTCATTAGTGAGCTCATTCAGCTCTTGGGCTCTGCTGGGATCAACTCTCTCCTGTTCCTTCAGCCTTTGGATAGCTTGGAGCTCTCTGAGCTTTTTGGTTTCAGTTTTTACATCTTCAGCAGCTGAGATTTCTCCAGAGAGGGTTTCTGGATCAGATGAGGCTCAGCAACGCACATATATCAGTAAGTACCTTTTGATGAAATCCCTTTATTTCAAGTTTGCAGTGTAGCATTGGTTGCATAGGAAGGGTAAGAGGGGCTGGAGGTGTGCAATTTAGGAACTGGTTGCTGGGAGGCCTGAGAGCACTGCTACAGAGGCAGAAAGCAGATGGAGTTTTAGGTGGGAAAGCACGGGTGGATTGCCATGTTGGTGGCACCGTTACAGAGCTCACCGTGTGTAGGTGATGCCAGCACCAGCTTTCTATCCTGGCTCCTTAGCTGTGGGTGCCCCCAACATGACAATCCCCCTCACTTTGCCACTTCAAACGTGTTCTGGAGCTCACCATGTGTAGGGGATGCGCAGCTCCTGCAGTACCGCTTGTGGACACCTGATGGAATCACACGCTCACTTACATGGTACAGGGCAGGCAGCGCCCCTCCGCTCCCCCTCCCATCCTCTTTTGCCTGCCTGTTTATGAGGCAACACACTATGGGGACTACCTCTCTGGTGCCTGCTCTCGGGCATCCTGGAGCACGGCTCACACAGTGCAAACATCCAGCCTCTGCTCTCACAGCTGAAGAGCCAGGACTGAAAGCTGCTGCTGGGCCTCTTCTGCACAGAGTGAGCTCCACAACAGTGCCACCAGCATTGCTCCAGCTCCTCGATTTCCCACCTAAAACTCCATCTGCGTACTGCCTCTCCTCTCGGGTGCCCGCTCTCGGAAGTCGTGCAGCACAGCTCATGGAGCGCGAACGTCCCACCCCTGCTCCCACAGTGATAGAGCAAGGGCAGAAAGCTGGTGCTGGGCATCACCTACACACGGTGAACTCCACAACGGTGCCACCAAGATGGTAATCCGCCCTTGTTTGACATCTAAAACACCATCTGCATACTGCCTCTGCAGTGCCCGCTCTCAGGCATCTTGACGCATGGGTCACAGAGAGCGAACGTCCGGCCCCTATTCCCACAGCCAAGGAACCAGGACAAAAAGCTGGTGCTGGGCATCACCTACAAAGGTTGAGCTAAGCAACGGTGCCACCAACCTGGCAATCCGCCCTCACTTTGCCACCTAATACTCCATCTGCTGTACCGTATCTCTAGTGCCCGCTCTCGGGCATCCTTGATCACAGCTCACAGAGTGCGAACGTCTTTCCCCTGCTCCCAGAGCTGAAGAGCAAGGACAGAAAGCTGGTGCTGGGTGTCACCCACATAGAGTGAGCTCCACAACAGTGCCACCAACATGGCAATCAGCCCTCGCTTTGCCACCTAAAACCCCATCTGCATACTGCCTCTCTGGTGCCCACTCTCAGGCATCTTGGAACAGAGCACAAAGAGTGAGAATGTCCAGCCCCTCTCCCACAGCCTTAGGGCCAGGACAGAAAACTACTGCTGGGCATCACCTACATACAGAGTGAGCTCTGCAACAGTGTCATTAGCATTGCTCTCGCTCCTTGTTTTCCCACCTAAAACTCCATCTGCGTACTGCCTCTCCTCTCTTGCCTGCCCTTGGAAATCCTGCAGCACGGCTCACAGAATGCGAACATCCTGCCCCTGCTCCCACAGTGATAGAGCGAGGAGAGAAAGCTGGTGCTGGGCATCTTCTACACATGGTGAACTCCACAACGGTGCCACTAAGATGGTAATCCACCCTTGTCTGCCCCCTAAAACACCATCTGCATACTGCCTCTGCAGTGCCCGCTCTCGGGCATCTTGGTGCACGGGTCACAGAGTGCGAATGTGCGGCCCCTGCTCCCACAACCGAGGAGCCAGGACGCAAAGCTGGTGCTGGGCATCACCTACAAAGGGTGAGCTAAGCAACGGTGCCACCAACATGGCAATCCACCCTCGCTTTGCCACCTACAACTCCATCTCTGTAATGTGTCTCTGGTGCCAGGTGTCACGAGTCCTGGAGCACAAATCACAATATGCAAACGTCCAGCCCCTGCTCCCACAGCCAAGGATCCAAAACAGAAAGCTGCTGCTGGGCATCACCTACACACACTGAGCTCCTCAGCGATGCCATCGACATGGTAATTCCCCCTCGCTTTCACACCCAAAACGCGTTCAGGATCTCACCATGTGGAGGTGATGCGCAGCTCCTGCAGTACCTCTTGTGGACACCCGATGGAATCACACGCTCACTTATGTAGTACCGGGCAGGCAGCGCCCCTCCGCTCCCCCTCCCATCCTCCTTTGCCTGCCCGTTTATGAGGCAACAAACTACGGGGACTGCCTCTCTGGTGCCCGCTCTCGGGCGTCCTGGAGCACGGGTCACAGAGTGCTAAGAACATAAAGCCCCTGCTCCACAGCCGAGAAACCAGGACAGGAAGCTGGTGCTGGGCATCACCTACAAACAGTGAGCTCCACAGCGGTACCACCTACATGGCAATCCCCCCTCGCTTTCCCACCTAAAACTCCATACGTGTACTGCCTCTCGTCTCTGGTGCCCGGCCCTGGGTATCCTGGAGCATGATTCTCAGATTGTGGATGTCCAGCCCCTCCTCCCACAGCCAAGGATCTAGACCAGAATGCTCATGCTGGGCATCACCTAAACACAGTGATCTCTGCAACGGTGCCACCAACATGGCAATCCACCCTCACTTTGCCACCTAAAACCCCATCTGCGTACTGCCTCTCCAGTGCCCACTCTCAGGCATCCTGGAGCATGGCTCACAGAAAGTGAGAATTTCCAGCCCCTACTCCCACAGCCTATGTCCCAAGACAGAAAGCCAGTGCTGGGCATCACCTACACATAGTGAGCTCCGCAATGGTGTCACCAACATGGCAATCCACCCTCGCTTTCCAACCTACAACTCCATCTCCGTAATGTATCTCTGGTGCCAGACCTCAGGCATCCTGGAGCACGGTTCACAGACTGCAAACGTCCAGCCTCTACTCCCCTAGCTTATGGCCCAGGACAGAAAGCTGGTGCTGGGCATCACCTACATACGGTGAGCTCCGCAATGGTGTCACCAACATGGCAATCCACCCTCACTTTGACCCTACAACTCCATCTCCATAATGTGTCTGATGTCCAGTCTCAGGAGTCCTGGACCACAGCTCACAGAGTGCAAACATCCAGCCCCTGCTCCCACAGCTGAGGTTCCCGAACAGAAAGCTGGTGCTGGGCATCACCTACATGCAGTGAGCTCCTCAACGGTGCCACCAACGTGGCAATTCCCTCTCTCTTTTGCACCTAAAGCCCCATCTGCCTACTGCCTCTCTGGTGCCCAGTCTCGGGCGTTCTGGTGCACGGTTCACAGAATGCAAACGTCCAGCCCCTGCTCCCACAGCCAAGGATCTGGAACAGAAGGCTGCCGCTGGGCATCACCTACACACAGGGAGCTCCTCAACGGTGCCACCAACATGGTAATTCCCCCTCGCTTTCACACCTAAAACGTGTTCCGGAGCTCACCATGTGTAGGTGATGTGCAGCTGCTGCAGTACCTTTTGTGGGCACCTGATGGAATCACACACTCGCTTATGGGGTACGGGGCAGGCAGCGCCCCTCCGCTCCACCTCCCATCCTCCTTTGCCTGCCCATTTATAAGGCAACACACTACGGGGACTGCGTCTCTGGTGCCCGCTCTCGGGCGTCCTGGAGCACGGGTCACAGAGTGCGAACATCCGGCCCCTATTCCCACAGCCGAGGAACCAGGACAAAAAGCTGGTGCTGGGCATCACCTACAAAGGGTGAGCTAAGCAACGGTGCCACCAACCTGGCAATCCGCCCTTACTTTACCACCTAATACTCTGTCTGCATACCGTAGCTCTAGCGCCCGCTCTTTAGTATCACGGCTCCCAGAGTGCAAACATCTTTCCCCTGCTCCCACAGGCAAAGAGCCAGGACAGAAAGCTGATGCTGGGCATCACCTACACACAGTGAGCTCCACAACGGTGCCACCAACATGGCAATCCACCCTCACTTTGCCACCTACAACTCCATGTTCGTCATGTGTCTCTGGTGCCAGGTCTCACGAGTCCTGGAGCACTGCTCGCAGAGTGCGAACATCCATCCACTGCCCCCACAGCTAAAGATCTTGAACAGAAGGGTGGTGCTGGGCATCACCTACACAGGGTGAGCTCCTCAACGGTGCCACCAACATGGTAATTCCCCCTCGCTTTCACACCTAAAACGCGTTCCGGAGCTCACCATGTGTAGGGGATGCGCAGCTCCTGCAGTACCGCTTGTGGCCGCCCGATGGAATCACACGCTCACTTATGTGCTATGGGGCAGGCAGCGCCCCTCCGTTCCTCGTCCCATCCTCCTTTGCCTGCCCGTTTATGAGGCAACCCACTATGGGGACTGCGTCAGTGGTGCCCGCTCTCGGGCATCCTGGAGCACGGCTCACGGAGTGCGATCGTCCAGCCTCTGCTCCCACAGCCGAAGAGCCAGGACAGAAAGCCGATGCTGAGCATCAACTACACAGGATCCTCTAAGCAACGGTGCCACCAACATGGCAACCCGCCCTGGCTTTGCCACCTAAAACTCCATCTGCGTGCTGCCCCTCTGCTGAACGGTGTCCTGTAGCATAGCTCCAGAGTGCAAACATCCAACACCTACTCCCATGCCCAAGATGCCAGGACAGGAAGATGGTGCTGGGTATCACCTACACAGGGAGACCTCAAGAATGATGCCATCAACATAGCAATGTGTCCTTGTTTGCCTTCTAAAGCTCCATCTGCTTAGTGCCGCTCTGCAAACCAGTCTCACATGTCCTCCATCACAGCTCATAGAGTTCAAACATCCAGCCCCTGTTCCCACACCTGAGGTGCCAGGATGTAAAGCTGGTTCTGGTCGTCACCTACACGTGGCTTGCACTGGAACAGCTCCACTAACATTCAGAGCACATTCATACACAGCCCAACCCCAAGAGGCTCTGATCTCTGCTGCAAGTTCGAGGAGTATGCAGAATAACCTGGCTTTAGCACAGACTTCGAGATCACAAAGGTGAAATGTGTATTTCACAAATCTAAATTGTTTTTCAGAAGTAATTTATCCTCACATTAGGATGAGCACAGAAACCGAACTTTAGAGCACTGGAAACACAGATCTAGTGCGTCAATACTAACACAGGAACTTGTATACAGTTAGTAACACCTTGTGAGATGCCTTTACACAAGTTAAGTTCCATGGTAGAGGTGGGGGCCTGTGACAACTATCTGCTAGAATCTCTTGTGCTGAGCAAGACAATGGCATTGCCTGTCACCAGCATTCAACAGAGCACACGAGAAGACCAAATTTATAGTTCCAGAGCTCCCTAAATGGTCAGTGGGAGCTGGCTAGCATAGCCCTTTAATGTTGTTTTACACTTCCCACGCTCAAAGACTATCAAGAGGAAATCAAGTGCTGAGATTTCAAACACCCCTAATAAGAAACTCTTACCAAAAAAAAAGGATAATCTGCATGCAAAACACCACTTTGTGCTACAAATGCAAAGCCACAGAGCAAACTAAATGAGTAAAGAACAGCTCAGATTGAATTTAAGCAGCATCCTGGATGCTAGTTAGTGAGGTGACACTTTATCATCTTTAATACACTTCTGAAACATGCCGGGCTGAAGTCCCTGCTAAACTCAATGGGCTCATTGCCTTGCAATGAAGTAGATAGCTGGAACAGCTACAAAATTACCCTGCTTCTCTGCCCCAGATCAGCTTGTCACCAGTGAATTCTTCCACCCCCTTTTTTCCTTCCCATATTAATGCCTTCCATCATAATAAGGGCTCCTACCCACTGCCAAAACTCAATTTACACTCTTTACTTTAATGACCTCATTTGTCATGCGAGCATGTGTGTCTCCCCCCGGGACCGCAGCCCCGTCACTCTGCCAGAAGGTCTCATTTACAGTTTGCTCTTTCATTATTACTTTTAAAGATTAAATTGCTTCCATTTCAAGGCAAACAGTCTGGGAACTCCCACAGCCCAGAGGATACATTCATACATTCGATCAGTGTATTTTAGGGTTACATACATCTCAACCCCAGCTGACCCTCCCTCTCCACACCGCCCCACCGCATCATCCATCCCTTTCCATCACCTTCCGCTTGGTTCTTCCTTTTAATCTTTGCAAAACCCATTATGGCATTTGAATATTGCCATAACATTTCAAGTTGTGGGAGGAATTTTAAGGTTTTTAAGTTCTTTTCTTGTTTTGGAGGGTGGGGGAAGAACAAGAGAGTGGTAATTTCCTTCCCCAGTGCATCCATTCATTTCCCTGTTTTAAACCACATTGTTTTTAATCTCACAGCTTGACTACTCCAGAGAGGTATATTCCTTCCTACTAGATTATATTTCTCCCTCATGGTGTGCCTCCAACCCTGACATGCTCAGTAAAATCCAATGTTAATTAAGTCATTTAAATGGGTTAGGGAAGAGCATAATCCTTCATGTTTCATTATACCGTGTGTTCTGTGGAAACAGCATTACACAAACTGCTATAACTATAGCTAGAGGAAGCCTCCAAAAATACAGCATCAAACCCAAAGCAACACAACAATCTGCCATCAAAAAACCATTCCTCAGCTTGTTTGCAACATCTTTAACAGGAGATATTATAAGCTCATGAGTAATCACTCCATCCATTTGCCTCCTCCCAACTCAGCCTTCAACTGACCAGGACAAAACGTGTCTTACCAATGCAACCCTTACAACCTGCAGTGGCCACTCCTCTGCATTTCCAGTTTATAGTGAACTAAATGCAAGGCAGACCAGACATTTCTGGACATCACTTGTAAATCCCAGCATAAAGCTTAACCAGAATAGGTTAACCGCTAGGAAAGCGAAGGTAGATAGGTGCCACACTTCAAATCACGGTTTTACTAGCTAATATTTAGAAATGCTTTTCCCAGGCTAACAGAAACCTGTCTTTTAACCGAGGAGAACAATGAAACTTCCTTCATAAGAATTCAAAGTTATTTCAAAGTTACTAAGCACCTATCTCACTTCAGCTCATGCAACTACACGATTGCTTCTTTCTTGTTTCCCTTCCACCATAAGCATTCAAGTCCCCAGCAAACATCAGCAAAGCCCTTTACATCTCCCATCAGATTCCCAATAGGCTGATATGTTTCTTCAGAAGCCTTTCCAGTGAATAAAATGGTCCCAAACTAATAATACTTATTATTTAGACAGAGCCATCCTTGCTTGGGATCTCTTCTAAACAGACTTCAGCAGGAGCATAAGGAACAACGTCTTTTCCAGATATATTTGAGTCTGATATAAACATAGGTATTTTCTACAGAAAAACATGCTTCAGATTTCTCATCAATATTTATATACAAAGCTAAACCACAATTTTTAAGTTGCTTCTAGGTAATGTATGATGGTAACTTGGAAATAAAACAATTTTAAAGGTTATGTATGATGTATAAAAGCATATAAATATTACTGACTGTCAGGTGATGAAGTTTCTGGTACGTAGGCAGAAGATGGAAGGTATTCCAGCAGTCTTCCCCGGGTTTCCTCTAGGCTTGCTCTGGATGGTCACATGCAGACAAGAGCAGCAACAAGGCTGAGGGAAAACAAAAGAGAATTGACAACATTAGACCAGCAAAAGCATTACTAGAGTGGTCTAAACCTATTTGCTAATCCAATCCAGCATCATCAAAGCTCTTCAAAACATCAGGTAGTGCCAAAAAGATGCTGGAACCCTGAAAAAATGGCTTTAGACTCTTCCCCCCTGTTTGCCTTTGTACCCTTTTTTTACTGTCTGTGGAGGACTGGTGTCACTAGCACACTCTTTTCGCTGCAGCAGAGGATGGCTGATGCCTGTGTAGCTGACTCAAACCTGAGACTGAAAAGGACTACTTAGTATTTACTAGAGGTAGCTGCTTTCCAAAGAAACATAGAGGGGGGTTAAATAAAAATAGTAAGTTGGAAAACCCAGAGAAACAGGGGAAAATTGCTGTTGTTCCTGGTTTACAGGTAGGGAGACTGAGGCACAGACCACTGAAATCATTCCAGAAAAGCTCTAAGGGGAGAGATGGAGAGCTTGAAAAAGACCCAGAGCAGGGATTTTCAAGGGCACAACCTGAATCTTCCTCTGATCTAAAGACCCAAGCTGAAAGTTTTGCAGGAATATGCCTGCTGAGGCAAAGAGTGTCATGTTTAACAAACCAGACTTTCCTCCTCCTCTCTGTCAAAAGGGTTTCTGATCCATTTAACAATGGGTAAAGGCTCTTTCTGAGAGACATGAACCTCTCATGCTCGGCATATTCTGACACCTACTCTAACCATATAGAGGAATATTTGTAGTCACAGCAGGTAAACGAGCTGTGCACAGGGAACACAACTAATTGAATAGCATGAATTATTTACACATACATTCAGGAAAGCCATCTTGCTCCACAGCAGCCCCAGCAGCAGGAATTATTCATTTATAACTCAGCTACATTCAACAGAACGAGGCTTCTGTAAAACCCTAACTGTGGAGGCACAGAAAATATATTGCCTAGCCCATCCAGAAAGTACATCAGGATTCCCTAACACAGCCTCAGCCAAAAATCAATCACATCTCTCAGGCAATCCACAACATCCACCAGCTTCCAGTTTGCATCCAGACACACCTCCTTGTCTGCTGCACATCGTGGAGCAGGATTTGCCTTTAAGCTTTCATTAGCTTCCAAAATAGCATCACACTCCTCCCTTTGAGAACAGCTATGCCAACACACCTTCCTCCCTCAGCCAGCAGACACCCCAAAGGGAAAACAGGAGAGGGATTTGGGGGTGGGATGCTAGGAATAACAAGATTTGATGGGAAGCTGCTACAGAACATATGGAGGAAAGGAGGGAACTGGAAATACCTGAGCAGAGAATCACAGAGAAGGAAATGGGACATGGAGCACAACTACAGAGGGAGCCTACAAGAGTGGAGGTTGTGGCCATGGGAATTTAGGCAAGATGAGCAAGGGACTCTAGGGAGACACACTGGTCCGATTCCCTCTGGAATAAGAAACGTAGATGATAAATCTGGAGGGAGAAACCTGGTCAGCAATGAGAAGTCTGAAGACTGGCAATAGGTAAGGAAGAGGTGAGACTGAGCACAGGACAATAGATGCTCCATGCTCCATAGTGCCACTTGGCAGCTTTAACCAAAGCCTATAGCTAGGTGTTTACTTGACAGAAACCCACATCATGGCGTGCAAGACATGGTTTTAGAGGGACACGAGTTTTCCTTGGTTTAGCTCCCAACCAGATGCTTCATATTCTTAAATCCTGCTGGTGTGTTTTGTACCATTGCAAAGAAATAGAAGCTGCCACTCTATGCATACTATTTATCCTGATAACATGCTAATGGCTGGGCTGTCTGCATCCTCACATGCTTTTTCACTCAATAGATGGCTGAGGTGGCAAATTCATCTTCATACAGTAGGAACTCAGTCCTGTTAACAACTAGAAAGCCTCCATAATGCACTGTGATCAACATGAAATGATTCCTTAAAGCACAACCCGCTGGCAGAGCAGACTCTGCTGTAAACTCTTTGCTGAATATCAAAGGGCTGAGGAGGACAGGTTGGATTGTTCTGAGTGATTTTGAGTGTTGCTGTCTTCAGGAGAGGGGTTTAGTGCCTCCTGAATGTGCCTAAATGAGCTTGCATCGAGGCCAGAAGAAAAAGCATCCAAAGGCACTTCGGCCCTACTGAATAGCAAGGAAAAAGCATGGAATCAACCCAGCAAAGCAGCTCTTCTTCTGTCTTGCACAAGTCTGTTTCTGGCACTTTGGAGAAGCCTGTGTTTGACCTAGTTAGAAATCACTCTGTTGCACTGCACAGATCACCAGCCAGGGACCTATCTTGGGTCAATCCTCCTAAATCCCTAGCCTTCCCGCACTTGGGCTGAAGAAACATCCTAAGCCAGCACCGAGCAACCTCCCTGTGAAACAAAAAGAGAGATGGGAACCTATTTACTCCTTGTCCTGAATTAGGATGATCACATTTTAACTGTGTTCAAGTTACTAACAAATAGCATTCAGTGTCTCTGTTGTGATTTCCAGGGTGGTGGTATCTGAGGCTATCAGACCTACACTGAGGCTACATGGAAGGCTGGGCCTGTGGACCAGGACTGTCAGATGGAGTCACAGAGCCTCAATAAATAATAATAACTAAAGAAACAAGACAGGCACCAAAACAACAACAAAGAAACTACCTGTTAACTGCAAATCCTGGAAGACCAGAAAGGTGAATGATTCCAGCAGGGCGGAAATTCTCCTGCATCAGGGATTTTAGGCAGTGTGAAAAGCAGCTTCATACTGAATTTGGGAGGGAGCGTCTAGAGAAGGACAATGGGACAAATGCAAACAGGACACAAAGCCTTTGGAAGGTGCTTCCCTTTTGGTACCAAAGAAGAGGAGAAACCCCACAAGTTAGTACCAGTGATGCCAAACGTGAGCAAGGACCTGCCACTTGGTATCTTTCATTAGAAGCGCTGCAGTTTCCAACAGGCATCTACCTGATGCTTGCGCCAGAAGAGATTTTGCAAGCCCTGGAGATGACCCAGCAACTCTGTGCCTCAGTTTCCCCTCTCACAGACAGAGCAAGGGGGCCCAAGGTAGGCTGAGATCAGGTGTGGGTGAGATCTCCTCAGCCCTTTGGCTCAGGCACTTGTTTCTACAGCACCTGAGTAGTCAATGAGTCATTATCTCTCCTTCTTTTTTGTGCTATCAGAGCCCTGGGCAGCAGCTGAGGAAGAACAGAGGAGGCATAGGACTCATGGAAAGGTCTTAGACTCAGTTCCTCTACAGACTTGTTTTGGAACTTTAATCGTGTTACCTGTCTGCTCTGTGCTTGTTTCTCCCTCATTTATATGGTGACAGTGACACCAGCCACTCACACAAAATGCTTTGAAACACAAAATCGTGGTTAGATACAGCTCATGTTATTGCTTCATGCTGTAAGCAAGGCATAGTCCAAAGAATATACAGACTATTAAAGGAGAGGTAGAGCTAAAGGGGTTTTGGGCAAATCAGAGCAAGTCAGTGCTGTTAGCAACAATGACAGGTACAGAGCCAAATGTAATTGTTTTAGACTCCTACGTGTTTCAGTGCAAGGAACAGGGATCACTTAGCAAAGCAAAAAGCATCTATTAACAAAGACACAACATGCACTTGATCATTGCCTGGTGCTAATGCAAGCATCACTCACACTAACAATAGGTAGCACAACCAGACTCTAAAATATAGCAAGCAACTTCTCTAAAGCACATAACCACACCACACCACAGGGCACAGACAAACCCTGCTCCAAGAAGGACACCATCACAGGACATGATTCAGAAGTTTAAGACCTTCAGAAAAGAGCCAACCTCCTTTCTACGTACCACTATAAGGGCAGCATGCAAATTCCTTCCAGTTTTCCTTACCTCCTTTCTCTGCCACACTGTTGTTGCTAGTCCTCAAGGAAGAAGGCAGCACTAAACTCACTCTCATAAGCACATAGAAGGCTCAAGGCAGCAAGTGGAGAAGTCAAGGAGAAGCCCAGGGACATCAGCAGACCCCAGCACTCCAACAAAACCAAAACTACTTTCTTCCCAAAGCAAAGCCAAATTCAATTCACACTTTTCATCCCAGGAAAACACAATGAAATGAACCCAACTCCCTGCACAGCTTCCTCTCCAAGCCCAACTCTTTCAGAACAACCAACAGCTTCACAGAACCTTCTGGTGCCTGGTAGGGGTAACAGAGCTCACCTGTGAGCACATTGCTCCCACTCATCTCACTGCTCATTCTGTAGCTGAAGCCCACTAAAAATAATCCAGTGGGGTTTATGAGGACTTATGGAAATATCAGCTTAATTCCCAGCATCTCAGAAACAAACACAAAAATATGTGTTGAGAATTCAGGTTTTCTCTTTTTTCTCCTCTTTTTCCCCTCTTGCAGGGGAGGAAAGCAGCAGATTTTACTTTCGAGTTCTTGTTCAAGGATGTAATGAAAACTTGGAGATTATTTTTTCATGAAAATGCCCACTTAGGAGAAAGGCAATTCTCTTCCCTTTCAGGAAGAAATGGTTTCATTAAAAAAGCATAAAAGGGTAAAATGGTACTTTCTGATGAGAAGCCAGAGTCTCTTCTTGATTTATTGAGTAGCAGCCCCAGCCACACAAACATACTGTCTTTGTTACTCGCCCTAGTGCCCACACTTGCAGCAGGCACCATTCCTGACAGTCCTTTTGAGTTACCAGCAGTGCTTTGGGCAGGAAAACTAAACAAATAAACTCTGATTTCTGATTTACAGCCAGACATTGAAGACTTAACCCAATTCAAAACTCAGCTCTGTCTTTCTGCCTTGTTCAGCACAGGATGCTGAGCTGTGGTCCTGCCTGTTCCAGCAGAGCTATGCCAAAGCAGCCTTTGGCTTGCAGAACGTATTTAGCATGTTTGTCTCCTTATGGCAGCTCTGCAGAAGGTAGCACGGTCAGGCAAAGTTTTTTGTCTAGACAGATGCTAGGAGACAGTAAGCAAACCATCCACCATCACATAGCTAACAGAATTCCTATGACAAGCTCGTGCCATTCCAGCTAGGTCATGTTGTCTCCAGACTGCTAATGGCAGGATACTTTACTGTACCCGCTGGCCCCAGAAACAAATTGCAGTAGGAGCATTTGTGGGAGAGATGAAAGATGGGAAGGGTCAGGTTAAATATCAGGAAGTGGGTAATGGATCAGTTCTTGAGCTGCAGTGCCCCTGCTTGTCTCTAGCTGCAAAATAGACCAGACTACATCCCTAATCCAGCGCTGCCATGTAAGTCCCTGAGGTAACAGCCACAGAGGTGCCCTGTGGTTGGGAGCACAGCGGAGGTAAAGCTCAGTGTTAATAAGCAAGACCTGGAAACCATCTCTTTCTGCGTCTACTGATGTAGTTCATTACTTCTTTAGCTTTAATTAAAGTCCTTCCTTAATGTGCTTGGCCACAAAGCCATTTTACCAGAGAGTTCTGTCACTAGCATTGTATTTATAACCCTGATATCAATACGCTCCACCCAAGAGTGAAATCCCTTTCTATTTTGAGCCATGCATGAAGAGGAGGACAGAGTTCCTGCCCCAAAGAATGTCCAATTTCAACAGGCTGCAGGCAGGGAGAAAGGAGGAAAGGTGGACATGGGAACACAGCCTGCTAACTGAATGCATGTTTGCTCCCTCAGTTGCTGACCAAAAAAGTATTTTCATAAATTTAAAAGTCCAGAAATTCGATCAGAGCCATGTCCCTAAAGCACTAAAGCCAGGGGCAACTGTAAGCTTTTAATCAGCCATTTCCTTACTCTTTTGGGTTGTCAGTGTAGAGCTGACAGCACAACAGTCCTTGCATCGTGCTGCAATGTCAGCACCAGAAATGGTGCTGTCTCTCCCTCACTAGTGATTGAAGTTCTCCCAGCACCTCATTACCATTCTTCCCAGTTATCTGCCCCACATCAAAGGGGTTTCCTGAGGCTTTGACAACAACCTCAGTGCTTCTAAGGGGAAGCTATTGCAAGCTTTTTGTGTATGAAACGATTTAAGGGAGCTGAAATAGGATTTGATGGAAGTAGCTCCAGTTTTGCATCCTCCCATGCACAGTAGAAGAGGATCCCGATAGTCAATGGGGAAGAGAAGGCCCGCACAAGTCAGTGCTTTCAGCATCAGGGTGGTGATGCAGACATAGGCTCTACCAACACTTCAGCAAGAGGTTAAAGTGTGTGTAAACGTACAGGAGCTTTAATCCTCCTTGCAAAGATGGAAGTGCTGCTATTAGTGTGAAGCTATGGAGGCTCATGCTTTGGTGTGGACTGATCACACAACTAGTACATACTGGTCCACTGCCTCGGAGCCTGAGCTGGCTGGATATGCCCTCCTTGGTTTCACACAGAGGCATGGCAATCCCTCCTTTGATTGCAAGACAATCAAGACAGCAGCTTACAAAGCAGCTTAAGACAGGGACTTGAGTGCCCAGACCCAAACTGGACTGAGGGTGATTGCCAAACAGCGCCAAGTGTGAACTGCATTGTGTCTGCAGACCTGTCTGCACCGTGACAGGGTTTCATCATTGCTATTCGTCTTTGAGCACCAATTTTAAAGGAAATAAGTGAGCCTTTATTTCCCAGCACCGAAAATGCCTTTAGGCATCCCATCCAGAGCAATTTCCCTTGCTAGAAAATTCTGCATCTAATGTGCCCCTTGTAATGGTGACTCTGGTGCACTGGCTATGGAGCAGAGAGAAAACGTGCACAAGCACATGTGCCCTATGGAGCCTGTGTGCATGCACAAGCAGATCTCAACACATTCATACCCCGAATAGCATGGCAACAGGAAACTCTGCCCTTCACACTGTGTATTAATGGCCATTCCTCACAGCATGTTGCTATGCAAAACCCAGGAGGGCTGCACACTGCATCTGTCTAAGTCCTAGCGAGTGTTGCTTCAGGCAGCTGTTAGAGGGAGGTAATTAAAGATGGTCTCCAAATCCATAAATCAAAGAGGGAAAGACCTTGAATAGGGGGACAAAAGGAAGAAAAAAAAAAAGACTTAAAAATATGCCCTGTGCTGTTTCATGCTCAGGTTCTTTCCAGGCACAATTGTTATTCATGCTGAGACTCTGCAAGTTATTTGGGACTCCAGGTGGGGGTATTTAATCTCTGGGTGTTTGTGTGGATTTGAGTGCTTTGCTCTGCTGTTAAATCACAGCCCTTCTTTTCTGCCAGGGAAAAAGCAGACAATGGTCATTCCCCAAGGAAAAGCTGTCGAGCTGAGGGGACGTGACTAGCTATGAAAGAATACCAAGGGAATGCAGCAGGGAGATTTTTCTCCACAGTCTACATACACGAGGAGAAATCTTAACCAGTAACAAAGCTCCATTAACACTGTACGAGCATTAACATTTTATCAGCATCAGTAAAGTCACACAATAGTCCAGAGTGAGATATCTCATTTCATACCAAAGGAGGAACCCAGGTGCAAGAGGGGGAAGATCCACATGTATGAAAATGTTTCCCAGCAAACATCACAAGTGGACGCTTATCTGCTCTGAAGCAGTACTATGTTAGTTTATAAGTGGCATCTTCCTGGCTGCAGCACAGGCCTGTGGCCTCTCTGCTGCTTTTCAGCCCTATCCACCACTGCTGGGTGGATCAGACTGACAAGCTGCATCAGGCAGCAAGGAAAGCCCCTGGTTTTGCAGGAATCTCAGGTTAAATGGGGGTGGCCTGGGCTCCAAAGTCTCCTGGAATTAATCACTTTTAAAACAGGGAGGCACAGAGGTTTCTTGCTCTGATATCTCCGGACAGATAGGTGCTTTTGCAAGCTTTAGACCAAGTCATCTCCCAGAGTCAGTAACAGCTCCTCAGGCAAGGATTTCCAGGCTGAGTGTGAGTGGGAGGCAGGTCTATGAGGCCCTCAGCACCAGTGAGATGCTCTGGGGAGTACATGAAACTGACTGACCCAGGAACATGCTCTGCCAAAAGAAGAGGACACTGTCCTTGTCTGCTTCTGAGAACCACGCTCTGATTTACTTCTTTTCCCCCAAAATCTCTTAACCTACTCTCTCTCATTGCAGAGCTGAGGAGCTTTCTATTAACTATTTCCTACTCTGGTTTCCATGGAAAACAGAAAGTCACATGCACCGTCTCCCAAGAGATGACAAAAGTGCCTCCGGTCTAACAATCCTTAACAAACAAGGCCAGAAAGAAAAACTATCAAGATGCAAACCAGGAATTTCAAGCCCATCTGCTCAAGTAACACAAAATCTTGGCTTTTTAAGATAATAAAGTGATAAAAAATTTCCAAGGTGTTTGGATGGGTCCACATCTCAGCAGCGCTGCGTATCTGAAAGCTGATTTTCAGCATCTTTGTGTTTCAGCTTCCCATCTGTGAGAAACAAGTGAAGGCATCTGACAGCTCACTCAAAGATGACAAGAGAAGGGAAATTCAAACCTAAGTAATGTTTGCACACCAGCATGTGTTTCTTTTCTGTGTAGACATCCACACAAGGCTTTAAGATTCTGCTCCAGGCTCAAACCAGCTCCTTTTAGCAGTTTCAGCTGAGCAGCATTTGCCCCATGACATATAAGTATAGAGGGTAGCAGAAGTTCAAGTTCCAAGAACGAGCATGAATGTGGAAAAGCCACCAAGTGCTGAGCAGCTGCGGGTTAGATGAGGCCATTTTAAAAATACAAGCTCCTGCTATGCTGTGCATCAGGCAGAATAGTGCGTGGGGCTTTTTTGGGGACAGATTCTGTGGAGTCTATCTGGAGCTAAAGTAGAATTCTTAATGAAAGAGAAGTGCAGGGCTCTAAATTTAGATGCACCATTAATGCTTTTAAAAGTGTGTGCATCTAGAACCATGGAGTGTTGGAAATTTCAGTCCGTGTTTGCTCCCATCAGGCCAAATCTGAAACCCATGGAAACCCGTGGCAAAAATCCCATGGATTTCAACAGAGCCAGTGCTTAGCTTACTTCTCCTGTCCCTCCCCATCTTGGGTTGCCTGTTCAGCAGATGTTATGTGTGCCTAAATGAGACAGTCTGCATTGTAATTCCATTCTACACTTTGCTTTTGCAAAGCAGCAAGGTTCAAGCTTGCATGGTAGCTGGTTGAGTGAGACAGCAGAACAAAGAGCAGGCCAAATACTTGAACTCTGAAGGAGATATCTATCTTTTCAATATCAGAACTGTTAGTCTAATACTTTTGTGTTGCAAAACAAGCTTCTTTATTGCACTCCAGCTACATTTACATCAGATGTGCCATACATCATAAAACAATACACACAGGAACTGTGACTTGCCTGGGAAATCACTTTCTGCTTGTAATATGCTCATCTCTATGGGATATGAACGTATGAGATCTGTGGGTTGAAGGCAGTGTTGCAATCTGTAGTGTGATGGTTATACATGAGGGATGTTTGTAGCAAACCCATACTACAATTTATTGTTTAGTCAAAAAACCCAAGCCCTTGATTTATATGTCTTTCACCTGAGAATAATATTAAAACCAAGCACACAGACAAGTGTTCTGGTGCCAAAGGATGATCAAAGAGGATTGTCTGGATGGATGCTTGGGACTCAAAAGCTGCAGCTCCTCCACAATAAAATCACCCAGATTGAAAAGGAGTAGAGCTCACTCACACTTTGCTATGGGATCGTTAATAGCTGGTAATCCTTCATTTATACTCTAATTATTAAGTGCATTATGTGATGAGCAGGGCTTAAAAACCGGTATTAGTTGTTCTGCTTAGAATCAGAAGAGGTGCACTTCTATCAGTGCTAAAGAACAAATTACAAACTCGCATATCTGCTAAACTCTCCATCCTCAGAAGGTCAAGAAACTGATGAATTAGTAAAACAAAACCCAACTCCTGTCAAATACTGCTGGGCTTATCTGCTAGAGACACCTCTTTCTGCCAACAGCCTAGTTCTATTTTTACTGAGCAAATGCTTTCACCTCTCTGCTTCCATGTGTGTGTCCACTTCATGCGTTGTTCGCACCTAGTTTACTCTTAACGCCTCTCAAGGACTTTGCAGATAGGCGTGAAAGGATTCCTCCTTTGGACAGCCATGTGCTTTGACAGGAAGGGGGAAAACAAATAGGAACCAGAGTTGCTGTCAGCACCTATAGCTATGGAGGGGGGACAGGAGACAAAAGGGGCAAGGGAGCATATCCTCATGCCTTGCTGTCCAGTTTCTCCCTGGAGAAACTCACAATTTGGAGTTAAAGCCATATGAGAGCAATTTCTCAGCAATATGCAATAGTGAGAGCACAACCTTCCAGCAAGCGGTCCAATGTGTCCACCCATACAAGACCAACCATCTCAGGAAGCTTAAGGCTTGCAGCCCCAAACTACTAACTTAACTACTGAACAAGCTTTCCTGCGTTGCCAGATGTGCTAAAGATTCACTGTGTAATCACTAGGAGCTCAGGGGCCAGGCAGCTCATCCTGGAAGCTTCAGCATTGCCATGCAGGACATAACATCACTCTCATCCTTCACCAGATGTTACAACTTCAGTAAGATGTGTTCAAAGTGTGTCTACTAACCCAAGTGTAGTCTTGGAAATATTCCCAAAGCATCCATCTCTGTGACAATTAGGCAAGAAATATGAACCTCCTTGATATCACTTCAGAGTTTTCCAGTAACTTCCTACTTTATCTTTGGAATGTGCACTATTTAAAGAAAGAGGACCATAGATTTAATGAGGAGAGAAATAAATGTGTATGCCAAATATAATTTGACTTTAAAGGATGATCCTAGTATTTAAAACCTATCAGTTTTCCCCTTTCACTTCAGTTATTAATAGCACAGGTACAAAAGAAATCAGACCCTTTCCCTGGGATGAACCAAGCTAATAGAGGGTTGGCCAAGCCATGCCCTGTGTGCTGGGCTCTTGATGAAGGGTATCTGGACACCTGCATATCAGAACATTGTGTACAAATGCTTTGCTGAATCCAGCCTGGCTTTGATTTATGACTAAGAATAAACCCTTCCTAAAAATAAACCTGGACTTTCCCGGCTTTCTTCCTTTGTTTTCTTTCTCTGTTTTCTGTCTCTCTTTTCTTCTCTCTGCCTATCTAGCTATCTTCTTTTCTGCACATTGTGCAGATCAGACATTTAGAAACATGTTCCCTCTTCAGCATTATCAGGCATGGGGCCTCCCAGCACACAAGATAAGGTTAGAGTAAAGTTAAATTCACTTACTAAAAGTACTCCTACGAGAATAAAACATTTTTGAACCAGGCCTCTGTTTTACAAAGACTATAATTCCATCCTTTAATGACCAGTAGACTATGTAAGAAGTGGATCATTGAATTGATTAGGAAAAGGCTGCTTTTTTATGTCACAATGACAACAGGATGCATTTAGAACCTATTTTCAATTGGAAAACAAATAAAAACCCCAATGGCTTAGAGACTACAGGATACACACAATGAGATGATTATCGACTACCATAATAACATAAAGTTCAACATCATAAAGCATTTTTCTTATTGTTACTTCAAGTCAGGTGTCTCTACATCCCTCACTCTCCCTGGAAAGAACAATAAGAATGGCACACAAGGCATGAGAAATGTCTAAGACTGGTATTTCTTGAACTCCCACTTCCCATTCATCCCAATGGAAAGTTCCCAATCTCCCACATGTCAAAAATAAGGGTTGCTGCTTCTTTCCTCTATTATGGAAAGCAGAGCCAAAATTGTCATCACTGGCTGACTGGTCATTTGGAAACGCAATTTGGCATGCCTCAAGAGAACCCAGTTTCCATAAGACATCAGAGCAGTCCTTCCCAGTTCACTAGAGCATGAATCTCACTCATAATTATTGAGCCCATTTTGTGTTCAGCTTCCACCCCCCCCTCATGCAGAGCGACATGAGCTTAAGTGTTCTCATCTCATTCTTTCTTTTCCCACAATTCAAGTCTTTCACATTGGCAGTGATGGGGGGAACCCTCTCTGAAATGTATTATTTCATTGAATGTTTCCAACCAGGCTACATTTTTCATGGTCTTTATTTGGATCAATCATGTTAAAAGCTGATGTTGCATTATTTAATCTTTGACAGGCATAGAATTAAGATGCAGGTTTATTCACTTACAGAAAATGTCAGACTAGAATTAGATGATCACTTTAGAGATTGAACCTAACTACTATGATAGCTGCTTTTTCAAGCAGAAAATGTTAACATTCTTGCCACGTTTCTTCCCTGGGTTCTAGTGGCATGAGAGTGGGATTTATGAGAACCTGGAGTAAGTTCATGGAAAAATTACCCTGTTCTTTTCTTCAGTGCAAACAGCCTCTAACGGAATACTCTGTACTGTACTATACCAAAGCAGGTTTGGTACTAATGTAACAGAAAGCACCCTAGGTAGGGCACATTGGCAGAGAAATTCTAAGGACTTGTGCCTGAGGGCAAGTGAGATTGTCTGCAGCAGACAACCCTCTTGCCTGGCTTCAGACAGTTCTATAATGCTACGCTGATTTACAATAACCAGGACATTTCCTCCTGTGACTTCAAGTTTTCCACATACAAAGCACAGTGCTCTTAAAGCTTAGTGGCCAAAAGAACTGAATTCAACACCACGTACCCCAAAGAGATTGTTATTTCATGGGAGAGCCCAGAATATCAATGCAATATTAGAAACGAGCTCTGAGGCAGAAGCTCTTCCCTGTGAGGGTGCTGAGGCGCTGGCACAGGGTGCCCAGAGAAGCTGTGGCTGCCCCATCCCTGGCAGTGTTCAAGGCCTGGTTGGACACAGGGGCTTGGAGCAACCTGCTCTAGTGGAAGGTGTTCCTGCCCGTGGCAGGGGGTTGGAACTGGATGAGCTTTAAGGTCCAACACAAACCAGGCTGGGATTCTATGATTCTATGAAACTTCCCTCCTCCTCATACACTCAGCTGGGCCAGGGAGTCATCATCTGTGAGTCCACTGTTAGTAGTAGGCCATATCCTCCGGTACTGTTTAAACATCTCAGTAATGCAAAAGAGCAACCAGCATCTAGCTCATGGCCCTGTGGCACGCTGGATTTCTGCTTTACTGGATGAAATACCCAGCCAGTGCCATTTTCATTGCACACCAAGGTGGCCAAAAAGGACAACACCCCAGAGAGAGCGGGAGCTGTGACAGGGAATGACAGCAGCTCTCCAGTGGTCCCATTGCTTTGTTTTCAACTGGGTTGGAGCGACCTGGCCACTGTTTCCCTATTCCCCTGAAGATGCATTTTAATAAGGACCAATGTGCTCTGGCAATGAGGGGGTTAAGAAACAGCTATACAATTTCTTCTCCTCGGGAGCTGAGGTACCCCACAATCAAAGCAACAGCCTGTTTTTCAGCATGGATCTTATCTTCCTACTCGAGAGGTCACAGCTTGCCAGCCTTGTTTTAATGAGCTGTGTCCTGTGAATTTCACAGTCACTTCAAGTCTAATAAGGGAACCCACAGGGGTAGTGTTTTCAATTTGCTCCTCTTTCCTGGCGAGTTTGTACCATACATCACACGGAGCAGCTCCCAGCTGGCGAAAAAAGAAAAGAATTAGCTTGTATTCCCTACGCAGGGATTTTCTAATTCAATATTTATTAAGATTGCGGTCCTCTCATTTGAAAGGCCAAACAGTTTGTTTTACTATGTGTGGGATATATTACGTTAATATAGTGAAAAACTGCTTCCAAGAGCTAATTTAGTGACGGTGTTGAAAAGCCCTGTGCACTATAGAAATATTAGGAACAACTAAGAATCCTTAATACTTTGTCTAACCAAGCCTTGTGCATACAAATTAAATGTAATTGGAATCTCTGCTCCCACCATCAGAACTAAAGGCTATTTTACAGCTGAAATGACACCTAAACATCTAGTTTGAATTTCAAATTCCCTCTATAGGAGCACTGCCTGATTGTTTTCCTTCCTTCCGAAGAAGATTTATGACAAGTGAGCAAATCTAAGCTTTACTTAAATGTATGTGCATGAACGCAGCTATCATTGCAAAGTACTACTACTTGAGTATTCACATCTGATACTCCCTTTAGCCACAGTAGCAAAATACTATTGCTCAGTAAAGAACACCACTGTCCCACAAGAAATTCAGAGATCTAAAAGGAATGTAAAATACTCCATTATTCTGGAATTATTCTCCCCAGTCCATCCTCCCTTCAGCTGGTTGTAGAGGGTGATAGGACAAGCAGGGCACAGGCTTTCTCTCCCACTGGAGAAACTCCCCTGTGCACTCATCATGCTGGCACCAAGGCTCTGACCTCAGTGACTGCATTTGAGATGCTTTCTCTTGGCATTCAGAAATTTAGTTGCTCTATTGAACTGAATTAAAGCATTTCATTTTAGTGAGATTTGGCAGTAGCTTAAGCTTCTCTACCATCCATTAGTGTCAGAAATGAACTATATATCCGTTTCCAATAAATATTTGTATAAACATGCTTATATAGACATTAATATAGAGTATAAATCCAATGTAAGACACTTCACAGTGAAATATGCACAGTGAGTCACCAAAGAGATGGAAAGAATCTTTTCTTTTTGAGGCAAGGATTTGCTGACAAGCCAGGAGATAACACATGATCTAAGACTGAAAGATTCTGCTAAGTGGTAGGACCCTCCCAAATGAAAAGGAGCTAATGGAAGTGTTGCTCCATCTGTCTTTCAAATATTCCCCTTCTGGATGGAGTTGTGAATAGTTCCTTTATTTGCTTTTCTGCTTAAACTGTTGGAGTTAATGTGATTTTTCAGTTAAATGAGTAACAACAAGAGATTCCTCATCAAAGGGTGTGGCAAATAGGTGAAGTGTGGCTGGAAAACGCCAGCATGTGTCTCTCCATCAGACCCAAAGGCTAATCCCACTTTCTGCACAAAATGGGAAGAATACAGGACATAGGAGGTGCAGAAGGGTTTTCCAGTGACCAGTGGATACCTCCTGGTGCGCTACAAGATACCCAGGAACACATTTAGGCCCTGCAGGTCAGCACTGAGGCTCATCTTCACGTAATTCCCATCAGCTCAAGAAGGCATTATTAACCTTAAACCCAGTTTTAATTTCCAATGTCCTGCTGGAAAATCTCAAAATGTCAAGCAAGAATATTCTCCCTTGTGCTTCAGGAATGACAGTTCCTATTGGCTAGAGAGCAGGAGAAGAGCACCGTGGAAAACAAACAGCTTTACCTACACTACAGTTAATAAAAATTAAATGTCAAACAGGACAAGAAAAACTGATGTGGTAACATACAGAGAACAGGATCCAGGAGAGACTCTGAGTAATGAAAAGGTCAGGGGAGCCTATAAATAAAGCCTGATAGAGACAAGCGTGAGGGAGGCAGAAAGCTCATCAGAAGAGTACAATCACTCGGGCAGTTTAATGACTATGTTTTATGTAAATGGAACAATTACTAGTCCAGGCACAGAAACTGTCCTTACTCGGAGCACTACATACACCCCACATCAACCATCAAAACAAAGCATAAGCTGATCACATTCCTTGTACACACTGCTCCACGCAGGGACACAGCTCAGTCATGGGGTTGAATCACAGAATCCCAGCCTGGTTTGGGTGGGAAGGGACCTTAAATCTCATCCAGTTCCAACCCCCTGCCACGGGCAGGGACACCTTCCACTAGAGCAGGTTGCTCCAAGCCCCTGTGTCCAACCTGGCCTTGAACACTGCCAGGGATGGGGCAGCCACAGCTTCTCTGGGCACCCTGTGCCAGCGCCTCGGCACCCTCACAGGGAAGAACTTCTGCCTCAGAGCTCATCTCAATCTCCCCTCTGGCAGGTTAAAGCCATTCCCCTTGTCCTGTCCCTACAGGCCCTTGTCCAAAGCCCCTCTCCAGGTTTCCTGTAGCCCCTTCAGGCACTGGAGCTGCTCTAAGGTCTCCCCTTCAGGAGCCTTCTCTTCTCCAGGCTGCCCCAGCCCAGCTCTCTCAGCCTGGCTCCAGAGCAGAGCTGCTCCAGCCCTCACAGCATCTTAATGATACACCAAACAAAGCAACATGTGTAAGCACTGACTCGCACAGAAGGATACGGAGAAAGGTCAGTGGAAGTCAGGGATAAAACGTGAGTTCTCAGAGTCACAGCCCATTGCCTTAGCCACCAATTATGCTGCTTCTTCAGTATTGTATATAATGGAGCCCAGCACTTTGTTCTGGGCTGGCTGCTCATTTGTACCAGCTAGGACCAGTGACTCATTCAGTTCATTGTTATGCTCCTCTAGTATGTGTGTTGCAAGACTCAGCCCTGCTGCGCTCACAACTCTGCAGGCACAACAGCTTGCAACCTCACTGCAAGAAGGCTGAAAGCAGATGGGTAAATAAAACCAGACAGGGGAAGCACAGGGCAGGAGGGAGCCATGATTCAATACAACCTGACATTGTGAAATTAAATGCGGGGGAAAAAAGTCTTTGCTATTGAAAGATTTGTTCCAGCTGCCCCACATGATCTGGGTCCTGGTCCTGCTCCTCTCCCCATCGCTGTTGCAGCCACACAGTCTCTGTATTCGGCTTGGCAGCGAGAGGAGTTTTGTTCCGGAAGGACAAACCCCTCCTGGCCTTCCTCTTCGGGTCCATCAGGGAATGACTCTCCCTGCCTGCACCTGGCATCTGTCTCTCCTCTTTCTATTCTGGGAGGAAGAGAAACAGCTGAGCTCTGCTACCGTATGGAAGGGCAGCAGATGGGGCACGAATCCGGTAGTGATTGTACTGCTCATTTGTTTGGCATGGCAATGATGGACACATGATGGAGCAACCTGGAACAAACATGGGGGGGGGGGGGGAAGTACCGAATAGCTTTTACCACCATTAATTTTCCTGTTACTCTGAGGTTTCTTTCTCATTCAGTGATGAATCTGCATAAACATGGAGGGTTGTAGTCGTCATCGTGATTCTCACCAGGTATTTTATCTGACAGGCTATTTCTGTGATTTCCTGCAGCACATTTCTCTCACTTCTGGGCAATGGGAACAGCCATTTCGGTCTCACCATTCACTGAGCTGCACACAAAGATTTGTAGGCACTACTGGATATTTGGGTAACAACGGTGGGAAGGGGGAAGCATTTGCTTCCTCTATGGGACAGAAACAGAGATTCACAGAATCTTCTATTAACCTTTGCCTTTATCTTCGTTTAGGTTTGTGATCTCCAAATCCATGCAGGACTTGAGGATCATGGTAAAGTTAAAACCTATTTTAAGAGTGGGATTTTTTGACATGACCCCCAAAACCTTTCATCGGCCCCAATGATATCAGTGGCTTCTCAGCCGAGCCCATAGTTGCAGTTTGTGCATACTATACAAACACAATTTCATTCAATTTGATAAAAGTGCCTTAAAGTAAAATGTATTGAAACAGTGATGGGTCAAAAATTCATGTATTTGCGCTCAGAAAATGCAGGCCAGCCCTGCTGAATTTGCACGTTGTAACTGCAAAAGGCATGACATCCTTCAAATATTCCTGCAATGGTTATATGCTGAATGAGAAGCTGTATGAATATTTCAATTACAAGATGAGGCTTAAAGAATAGAGTTCTTTCAAATTTGAATCACCCTTCCTTAAATAACTTGCCCTATTTGGTATTGAATTCAAGTGCAACAGACACTCCACGTGCCCTGGGTATCGATGGGGCCTCCTCACTATCCCTTCCTGCTATTGCTGTGAACAGACTAACCACTGCTTCATTCAGGAGTCACTTTGCCATCCTCTTTGACAAATAAAGCCCTATTTAGATGGCTCAGCCATGGTGCTTCTCCTCCTCCTTGCCCACTGTTCTTTACAGTATTTGAGTGTTCATTTAAAGGCTCAGCTTTTTGCTGTGGAGTGCTGCACCTGCCCCCTCTGGGTAGCAGAAGCAGAAAGAGTGGCTCTACATCAGGCATGCACAAAGCCAGTCTGGTTTCACGAGTGAAGAGACACCTAGAGAGTAGCAAATCTAACAGTAAGATTATGACACACGCTGATCACCTCATTTCTACACACAGGTAAGGAAAAAGCATTGATTTTCTTCTCTTTCCTATGATTCAAACCCTTTGCGAACAAAAGCAGAGCTTTCCAACCTTTTTATCACTCCAAGTCCTGGTTCTGACCTCAGTAAACCAACCAACATTAATTCTGATGAGTTACTTCTGATATTACTGGAGTTCATTAAACCAGGCTGGTTTTTCTCCCTCTCATTCAGATCACCCCACTGAGCTAAAGTCTGTATTTCCTTATACCAGCAACCTTCAGTGCTTGCTAAACCAGTGGCACCACTGCAGTGGCTCTAGAATAAAGTCTGAAAATGCAGCCCTCCCTTCCCTGAAAGCACAGCCACTGGTACTGAAGAACCGAGTTGTGGTCTGGGGGGACCCACTGGGCTCCACTGGAACAGAATCAGAATTTGCCCTTGACCTCTTCATATAATAAAATGCCAACAGCTAGATTCTCCTCCTTCCCACATCCATCTAAACGACCGGGAACCCCTGGAAATCAGTCCTGGCTAGCGCCAGTCAAAATATCAGACTCAGACTGTTTCACTCGCCTTGGAATGGGAACTGCACTTTCAGGCATGGACTGAAAGCTTGCCTAATTTCCTTGGAACTTAATTAAGTGTCCTCTCCATCATCTGCCAAACTGCTGCTTAACACATCCTGGCCACATGCCTCTCATATATTGCAGCAGATATAGCTGGCACTGCACAGAGCTTGTCATGGGGTATTAATGACTTCAGTATAAATACCATTCCCTCTTATCTCAGCTTCATGATGCACTGTTTCTCATGGAGATATATCATAGAATGGATTGGGTTGGAAGGGACCTTAAAGATCCTATATATTTGTAATAACAAGCAAGAGAAAACAATGAGTCTTGCAATGAAAACAAAAGGTCTTGCAATGAGTGGAAGTTAAAGCCAGCAAATTAAAATGAAAACTAAAGGTCCATTTCTTACAGTCACGTTGCTTAACCCCTGGAACTACCTACCGAGGCAAAACAGTCTATTTTTCATGTCTAGGTATCTTCAGATTGGTTTAAGAAACACACCTTAGTCAAAACGAAGAGTCTGAATAGGTGTATGGAAACTCGTAAAGGAGAAAAAGTATCCAAGGCACACAGGTCAGCACTAGTGGCCTTGCACAGGACCACAACAGTTAAGCAGCCAACCCCGGGAAAGGAATTGATACAAGGAAATGCATCAGCTTGCAGCTCCTTCCCACTCCTGTCCCCAAACCCTCAAACAAAACCAAGCAGAATCACAGAGCACAGTTACTGCAAGCAGCTCTCCCTGCCTCCATTCACAGCTCATTACCTCTTCTGCATTAGAAAGGTGTTTCCCAACTATCCTGTTAGGATGAGAAAAATAAAGAACAAGAAACGTAGCTTTTGCTCGCTGGAAATCCCTCACTGATGACTGTAGGACAGAGAAACATAGCTGAAATTAAATGGCTTAAATTACCTGAAAGATCATCCAGTTTTGCTTCTCAGTGATATTTATAAAGCAGATGCAATTATTCTGTACTTTGAATATGTATTTTTAGCTTGTTTACTGGGTCCATTCTACAAACGTGAATGGTTATTTGTGCACAAAGAGCATGCTTACGGATTACAAATGCTTCTTGTGGAGTATTAGTTAATATTTTTGAAAGTACAGAGTGTAGAGCATATATTGGATATTTATGTGGGTGGACATATCTATGTGAGCTATTTCAACTCACATCAGAGAGGCAGACTTGTATTTAAATGTTCATTACAGCAAAGAGCGGGTCTATTATGCTTTCATTCCCACAGTTCATTGTCCTGCATACGCTTCTGGAACAGCAGGGAAGCTGATATCATTTTCAGAGATGACAGTTCTGGAAAAGCTTCTCTCTTACTTTCAGAGCAGCTCAATACACTCAGTAAATTAAATCTCTCTTTGGGATGCATTTCAGGACAAGGAGAGCACAGGACAGTCCAGGGGCTGCTTTGCCCCTGAGACTATATTGCATTACCAAAACCCATATACCTGATTGCCATGCTACACAACTTGAAAATATGGTTCCCTGCCTTGTACACATCAAATGCATTCAGCTCTGGAGGACATCCTCCTCCTCCAGAGCTGTTCAGCTTATTAAAAACCACAGGAGGATGTTTCTCTCATTCTACAGAAGTCAGGGAAGTTCTTTTGCTACTGCTCACACCGGCACTGTTTGAAGCATTGATTGAACAGGGTACTTAGGCATACCTGCAAATTTCAAACACAGAAATAGTCTATGAAGCCAACAGAGTACACAGCTGCTTAAGGGCTTTGCTCAAGAGGGGAGAAAGCCACTTCTTGTCTTCCTTCCCACACATCACAATAGATTTGCACCATTCAGGAGTTATTCTGCTAGCACTACCTTATGCACAACAACAGAAATTCCTATAGGGTTTCTCAGACTCTACAATATTAGGGAAGAGCAGTTTAGTGGGATGAACTCTCAAGGGCAATGAGCAGGTGAAAGAACTTTCAGGGTATTTAAGGATGGATAGCTTCTCTCTGGAGGATGACAACCATGAAGGAGAAGAAAGGCGCAGAGGCAATCTAATGCCATTGTCCAAGCTCTCTCCCGCATCAAGTAAGGGACAGAGCAAGCCTTCTCTCATGTTGAATTGAGCTGGACAAGTCAGCTTTTTGGGTAGAGCTTACGCAACATCTCTCTGAGGGGCTGAAATTGCCTCCGACTTGCACGATCTGTTCCAGTTTTACTCCCCGTTACCATCCCCTACGTTACCAGTTCACTTCAGCTACAGAATAAAACCATCCTTAAACCCAGTTTTGACACCTTACTTTTTTGCTGGGGTAGGGTGAGAAGGGAGGGTCTCAGAAAAAGAACAAATCCCTCTAAGAAACCTCTCCTGCTTCTCTCCCTGTTTTCTTCCCTCTGTTCCTCTGAGATTTAGTATGGAAAAAAAAAGAGGAAGCTGAGCACAAAACCTGAAATGAGACCTTTTGGAAAGACACAAACCTTTCCAAGTCTGCAAGATGCTTTCTAGAACTGACAAGCATTTCAAATGAAGATGCTTCACTTCAAAACTTACCATATAACATCATTGTAATTCCTATATCCTGGAGGCCAAGCTGACTGCTGGTTCTTACCAAGTACAACAGTCGTGTCACAGTCATCTTTCCACTATACAAATTTATCTTCTATTTACATTATAACATTAGGTCTCTCATTAAACATTATCTCTGACCCCTACGGATAGTATTCTCCTCTCTGTTCATGTGTCAAGACAGCCATAGCTTTCTATTTCCAGTTTATCTTGTCCTTGTATTAATAAAGAGGCAAACCCATATTTAAGATCTCTAGTGTACAGCTGTAATACAACATGCATTTGTTTCAGTACTTCCTATATGGAAAATAACTCTTACATATTATCTATTCCTCAATCCATTTTGATAAAGAAGGAATTCTGCAGGTATCTTATTTTTTCCACCAGATTTTGGGTGCTAAAGGAGGAGATTTTCCCCATCATTGCCATATTTTTAATGTTTTGTTCAAATCTGTGGCAGTTTTTCATCATGGCTTCAGTTATGTCAGTGCATATTCCATAGGAACATCAGCACCTAAACCTTCATTTTAAATATGTAGTTCACAGAAGAGCAGAGAATTTTGCAGACTGCTACTTTCACACTCCCAGATGGCTACTTACTTTGTTTTAAATGATCAACCCGAACTGAAACTGGGACATCCAAGAAGAAACCTTCACTGGGGCAAGATCTGAACTTTCTCTGCTCATGGAAAGCATACGAAATGTGTCAGCGATTCCATAAGAAGAGTACATAAAGATAGCACTTCAGCTTGAGAACACAGGCAGAAACATGGGCTGAACATGCTGAAGGGTTGGTGGGAACATTGTCACACCATGACTGTGATCCTGGGGGAAAATGCTAAAATCTATTTGTAAAATTCATGAAAGCAGAACACTACACACCAGAGTCTTTTTTCCTCTTCCTTTAATTCAGCAGTAACAATGCCTACAATACATTGACTCACAAATTAAGTGAAGGTATGAAACCACATTCTTCATACTGAGATGGGACATTCTGGACTTTTACTTTTTAAATACCCTCTCAAGGGGGAAGAGTTCTGAACGTCCAATGCACATATTTTGAAACAACCACTGGTGGGAATTTCAATTGTAACAGTGATGATATTCAGTGAGCCTCATCCGCAGAGATCAAAATGTTTTGTAAATGAGTGCACAGCCCACTGTACAGCTAAAAGGGGAGGGAAACTGAGGCACAGTGCTGGGCAGTGACTCGCCAGGATCAAGCAGCAGGCAGCAGAGATCTGGACATAAATCTCAGCTGACTCCCAGTCAACTCCTGACTCACCAGTCTCCCAGTACGTGTACGTGGGTAACTACTGTCCTGCAGTTCAGGTGTTATACAAGCATATCTTCTTTCACCTCTCCTGCTGTCCCATTGGCTCCATTCAATCCTGCTGGCTCCCTGCCGCCTTCCTCTTCTTCTTCCTCCCCTCTTGCTGTCTCCGCTTCTCTGAGGAGGGTGGCACTGGAGAGGTGGCTGAGGAGCTGCCCTTCCCGGCGAGACTCAGCCAGCTCTTTGGCACAGCACACAGGAGTGTTGGTCTCATAAGTGCTATGGAAGCTGTTGTAGTCGACTTCATAAAAATCCTTCTCCAAGGTGAGGACGGGAGTGAAGCGATGTCCCCACAGCACCTCAGTGTCCATGTAGGAGCTGCGAGCCTGGCAAGTCATCCCTGGGTGGAAACAGAGGGATGTTAAATGCAAAGCTTTCTTACATGCTCACCCAACCACTGCTTTCATTTAAAAGCACTTTCGTGTTATCTCCATACCTGATTGCTCTGGGGCACAGAAAAGGTCTTCGCTTAATAAGCCTCACAAAAGCCTCTATCATGACAAAGCTGAGCACTCAAAGGGAAAGGGACGGATTCATCGCTGTATCTTCAGACTGCTTCCTGAACCTTGTGCTTATGGGTTTGAAGTCTGGTATTACTAAGCAGTTTCTCTGTCCTCACATTGCTCTGTTGAGGTGTTGCTTACGTGGCTGATACTAACAGCTACAACGACATCCAACCCTGCCAAGGCACCACAGAGCCTGACCCACGTGGCCCCATAGCAGATGGCCCACCGCTGTGTCTGACCCCATCCCTCTGCATCTATGGCAGTATCAGCAATTCCCTCCTTCACTTTGGTTAAGGCAGAGATGTATAGCCTGAAATGTGGAAAGGGCCACAGCTCCTAGAGATTTACATGGTAAACTGGCTTATAAATACCTCTGGAGGGTTTCATCCAACTGTATGGGGTTGGCAGAACCAAAACCCACATCGCCACACAGTCAAGCTCATAAGCATATTGAATTGTATGTATTAATGGACAGTGGGCAATATGAGACTGGTATTTGTCAAGCTGCTTCTCAGCCCCAAAGATCAGAGTTTAAAGAGGAGTTTCAAGAGAAGCTTTGCAGAGCAGGGATAAGCATTCAGCATTGGTGTAACTGCCAGTGTCGAGCCTGACTTCTCTTCCAAATGCTTAGCTGCTGTTTGTCCTAATCATGTTATGATTCTGTGATTAATTCTGGTGAAATGTGGAAAACCTGAACTCACAAAGTCCCTCCACTGCTCTCTTTTGGGGGGTGAGATATAGGCCTGATTGGAATGCATCCAAAACACACACTTGTTCCAGTTCCTGGCTAGTACTTCCAATTCTAACCCCTGCAGCTCGAAGTACACAAACAGAAATCTAAAGCAATGCAGAGGGGGTAAAACATCAGTGTCAGATGCTTCAGGGAAGAGCTTATGTATTCTCCTCACATGAGCTCCAGTAAGTGTTGTAAATCTAATCTCAGAGTAATCAGAAAACTCTTCTTTGTGGAAAGACAAATATTGTGTTTTCCTCAGAATCACTACAGTCCATGAAAAGACACCCACCAACACAAGCAAGTTCTCTGGAAAAGCTTTGTTTGTCTGTTATTGCTTTCCTTAGTTTAAAGCTATCAGGCCAGGAGCGTGGCAGCTGCTTTGGGTTCTTGAAAGGGGAGAAGAGGGACAGTGACACTGAGAAATTCCCAGTTCCGTATCACAGATCGAAAAGCCAGTTTCCCCCCCTCAAGAAGATCTGCCGGAGTATTTGGTTCTGGGCTGGAACAAGTAGTACACAGTTAGTCACAGTGTTCCAGCGTGCTGCTTCCTGGATGGGAAGGAACCAGGAAGTGCAAGAGGCTGTGATGAAAAACCCAATAATTAAAGAAGAAAACTACCCCAGGTGATTTTGCCTTAAGGAGAAGCTCTATTGAGGTACAGCATCTTTTCAGGAAACTATCAGCTTTTGCTTTATGAGTGAAAAGCAGTGTGGAGGCCACTCCTGACTATACAACATGCAACATCACCTGCCTTGCACTCCTCAGTCCTCGAGGTTTATCTTCATTTCCTATTATCAGCCAGCAAAGAGCAGCTCATGGAGTCTGATAACGTCTGAGTCCTGCTATAGGAGAGCTGTGTTGCTGATGCTTACACTATTGACCTTCCTGAGCACAGGCTTTTTATTACAGGCAGTTTTGAGGGTCAGTAATGCAGATCTGCAGGGTTAATCCCATTTGCTGCTGCTCCCTCATGCCGGGAGGCCAGAATACACCAGCATGTATGGTAAGGAGACAGTTAAACTTGTCCTTTTGCCTTTAGAGCAGGTTTTGCACCAGAAATCAAGGCCTTCAAGTGCCTCCTCCAAGCTTTGAAGCTTTCAAAGCCCGGCAAAGACAGCAGGAGAGGAGAACACTCAGGATTAGGTCCTTGAATGAACTGGCTGATTCTTACCATGGCCTTCCAAGTGCAGCAGAAAGGTCTCCTGTAGAAGTCCCCAAGGCCAAGATGGGGGGTCCTGCTAAACGTGTGGGTCTGAGGCATCCTAAGGGAACTCCTGTCGTATAATCAGGGCCTGAAATAGCTCCTTGCCTGGGAGGAGAACCTGACAGTTAACCTGAACTCCAGAGACGCAACCATAGCTATCTCTTGTTGTAAGTATTCAATTAAGAAAGGAACAATAGAAAGCTTTCAGCAACCAAATAGTGCACACTGCCAGCTCCCCGCAGTAGCTGCTTTCTGTAACCCCAGGGGTACACAGAGCCAGCACAATAAGACAACTTGTAATTGCTCCATAATCCCATTCAAATATTCCTTTTTAGCACATGTGCAGTGATGTTTTAATTGCGTGGGGACATCCTGCTTGGCAACTCCTACACTACCCAGTAAACAACACCATTGTCTCTGCTTCAAATTCCATTAAGAGCCTGCTTTGCAGGCTGCCCTGTGCTCTCCAGCCTGGTTAATCAATGCATCTCTAATGTCCCTAGCTAATTGTTGCCTCTGTAACAGCAAAAAGATGACAGAAAAGGTGTGGAAACAATAAACCTTGTTTCTATCAAAGGCATATGGATGCAGCCACTTTCCACTTGCAGACAACATGCACTGCACTCTCTCTGCTCTGAGTATCTGAGGTTCAGCCAGCAGTGGGGTGGATTAACTCACTAGACTAAGATCTTTCTTACCTGGCTGTGAGCCCCCTGCAAAAATCAGCTGTCTTGTTTCATAAGCCTTGCTTATCCAGGTCCATGGGACACCTTGGATGTAGTGAATCCTTACTCCATCTGCTTCTATCCACCAAGCACCATACCAACTTTGCCACTGCTATTGTACCTCAGTGCAGTAGCACTGTTTGCACTCCCTGAAGCATGGACATCTTTAAGAGCACAAGAAACTCTTGTTTCTTGTGTTTCTTGTGGGAGGGAGGATTTCAAACGCTCAAAATCTCTTGCAAGACTCATCACAGTACTTATGGCCTTGATAAAGGCTGTTAATCCTTCTCTTGAAGCAGATATAACTACACATTCTGGGTTTAAATGGTACAGCTATTTGGTACAGTTAGAGAGAAGTGTCTGGTGACTTATTTCATTAAAATAAGCTTCATGCCAAAAGAATATCATCATTTCACCTTTGTCAGTCTGAATAATTGTGCTTCAAAACTTACTTAAACATAAAATCATAGAGGTTTTTACTTTTCAAGTGTATCATTTTCTGGATGGTAAGACCATTCCTAAACAATCTGGCTTAAAATAAAGTGTGTTTAATATAAATGTGTACAATGGTGGAAAATGTGAAATGATACATGAAATCTTCAGCTTTCAAGTTTTAGTTAGAGCTTCATCTCTTACTTGAGCAGCTCAGCCTTCAGTTGCAAACAAAACTCAATTTGTATTGAAACCAGGAAATACAAAGGTATAAGCATGTTTTCAATAAAGCTGGAGAGCAGAGGACTGTCTCCTGGTTTCAGTAAACATTTCTTAGAATTTTAATGATGATTTCATTATAGCAGAATCCTAAGTAGTGGATTTTTCTGTCTGTTGGCTGGAGTCACTACATCAATACAGAGTTTGTGCATGTGCCTGCTTAAGGCAACCATAGACGCCCTCCTAAATGGCTCATTTCTGGTTTCCAGTAGATGAAAAGATACAAAATACATTGCTGTGTGTATTAAACCAGGTGTTTCATTACATTCTAGAGCAGAGAGTCACCGAGGCAAGACTGGTGTGTAAAATAGGTGTTGGGGAACACTACCAATAAGGCACTTCTCTGTCATTAGAATCAGTTGGGATCAAGCAGCTTACATATTACCAGAGACAAAGCAATGTTAATGCGTGCTGACAAAAAGCAGTTACTTGATGGCTCTCGCAGTGAGGAGCCCGGTTTTTGTGCAGCAACTCGCTGGGAGTTGCTGATTTCAGAACATCTCAGTGCTCGCGGTGCCGCTGATTATGCAAGTGGAGCAGAGGCTCGCTGCTAGGGATTGCTCCTGATTTCCAGGTCTTGTATGCCCTTAGGTTACCAGTTAAAATCAAACTTCATTATCACAGGGCAAATCTAACTGCCTTTGCAGCTGGTGGGGTAGCTGGCATGAACAAGCAGTCCCTCTCCAAGAGAGAGGAGATATAGCATGCCTGTTTCCATCAAACATTCCATCACAGCCAGTACCTTTACTGGCATTTTAATGGGAGAGGGTGAAGGGGCCACAAAACCTGATCTACCAACCCCCAGAATTGCCACAGGCTTCGGTTTGATCACATCAGCAGCGCAGCTGAATCTTTCAGTACTGCTCCATGGCCTGAACTTTCTCAGTGGGGAGAGATATCCCAACCCCTGGGGCTGTCAAGACAACATTTTTCATCAGCCTAAAATTAACTCTCCTCATTTAAATGCCACAGAGCTCAGTGATTATCTGCTGGCAAAATGTCATGTGGACGCTGACTGTGTGCTTGCCAGATTCGCTGGGCTCTCTGCAGTTCAGACACAGATATTGCTGGGAGTGATTTCGCTTCTCTGTCCTTGTTTTCATCCACTGCTGCGTGCGAGGTGACTCTTCCCCTTGTACTGGGTACACTAACGCTGCATAATACATACTCCACCTACACTACAAGAGTACAGAGAAAGAAGGGATGGACTCAGGGGTACAGTGACAGGCTGATCTAAGTCAGGATGGCAAGGAGTAGTTATAAAAATGTAATGTTCTATCGCTCCACTTCAGCAATATCATGCCTTTAGATTAGCATCAGCATTTGGGTGGTTCTAAAATGTGTTAATTCGACCAAAGAACACTGTAACCTCCAAAAAGTCAATATTCCTCCAACTTGAAAAGGAATATTGGAAGGTAGGACCATGGTCCTCCAATTACTTGTGCTTGTCTCCTTCCGAAGGGGACAAGTCTGGGCTTGATTCACTTTGATTTTTATGCAAGAGGAGAGTAATAGGATTTTAATTTATCTGAATGCTCTCCAGGCATGTGAAAGCTCCCAGGCACTGGAGATGGAGAAGAATAAAAGGGACCTTATGATTTAAAGATCTTGGATTCAGTTACCATGTCTCTACTAGGGACAAACCGAGCACCAAGCTCACACCTTTAGGCCCCTCACAAAGGTATTTATTGCACCTACCCTGCCAACATCTGCCTCTGGAGGATGATTCAGCTCATGAAAAGAATGACTTGAGACGTCCCTCTCTTCCCTATAATTGCATAAACTGTAACAGTTCTGTAAGGCCCTTCTTGCAGAGAAGAAAACTTATTTATATGCAAAATGCAAAACAAACCAACCAGACAACCCAAACCAGATGATGAATGCATGAAAAGTCTGGTTCATCATTTCACCCCTCCTTTGTTCTCTCACAAAAATCATGATTGATTTCAGGATATCTTATGCTGCGACTACTTCTTTTGCTCCTATATTTACAGCCAGGAAATTTTACTATGTCCTCTGTAAAGGTGGATAAATAGAGGTGCAAAAAAGCTGCTGTTTGCCTACACTCTCACAGGGACAGCACGAGATAAATGACTTCTAATCATTAAACCACTTTTTACCACACAGACTCTAAGCCAGAAATATATATGCCTCTCCTTTCCTAAGAGTTTATTAAAATACCATTTAGTGAGCACCAAGAGTTAATAAGCACTGGTGTCTCTGTGCCCAGACAATAGCAATGCTGGACACCGTAGACGCAGCAGTGAGGTTTGTAGGAGAGCAACTGATAAATCAGGAATCTCCACCGCTCTTCTATGATCCAGCAGCCCTATTTTATGACCAGGAAGGTAAGGGCAAGAGGTCTGGCCAGCAGCAGCAGAGACCTATTCTGTCACTGTGGGAAGCAGAAAGGCAGTGAAAGCAAAAACACATTCCCTTTGCAAACACATTTTCCACCTTTGCTTTCTTCCCTTTTATTGCAGGTCACATCACAAGCTGATCTTGACAAGTGTCCCTTTCAGATAAGGCAAAAGAGAATTAATTCCCTAAAGTAATCTCTGTGACCAATTCATTAAGGCAGCACTGTGAGTGATGCTGCAGCTTTCCAGATTGCCCATGAAGCAGCCCTGGAAGTCAGAGCACTTGTCATCTGTATTGATTTTGCCTTTAGAGTGGTCAGCAGTGATCACAACAGATCAGCCCAGAAAATTCAGTCTCCTTTTGGCATGCTTTAACCTCTTGTGGAGTCACAGTGCCTCAACCACACTCAAATACTGACTGGAAAGCCCTGTGTCTGTGGCTTTCTGCTGCTGTGTGGGTTAGTTAGTGAGTCCCCAGAGAGCTCTCACTGCAATAACAGAATCTGTATTCTCTTTTTTTTGCAAATAGGCTGTTTCTTGTGTGTTGCTGTTAAAATCCAAGTCGACTTGAAAACAAAACCATGGGTTTAAGACACGATGTTTCACTTTGTAAAAACAAACAACTGGAAGTGTTTAGGAAAGTCAACTTGAAAATAAAAACATTGCTTCAAACCACAACGTTTCAGTTTGTAAATAAACCCCAATGGCTTCAATTGTCAAGTTATTCCACACTTTTCATCTGAAACTATTTACCATTGCTGCTTCCACTGGATCAGAAACTTCAGTGTCAGTAAGAAGAGGTGGTGGTTGGAGAGAAGACAACACATCACGTGTGTAATATGTGTGTGGTTGATTAAAGCTATTGGGAGAAGTTATATTCTTTAGTCAGTTGAATGTTGCCAATTGCCTTTTTGACGTGCATTCAAAATACCTTATGAAAAAACAGAACTGTCTTTTCCCCAGCACTGAGATGATGGGTCCTCCTTTTTCATAGGGGTTACTAAGGGAACAAATGGTCTGATGCATTTTTATGCTGCCCTCAACCTGACCAGGCTATAACAGTGTCATGATTTCATAGAAGTCATGCTGCAAGTGAATGACACCATTCCTGAAAGCAAAGGAGACTTGAACAATACAATAGGAAGGAAAGAACCTACAGAACTTGCTTGGAGCAAATCTGAAGGTATGGAGGTAGGGATTAATATCCCCCAAACTGCTTGATCAATATCACAAAGTGTGAGGACAAAGCAGGAAAGCACAAACACTGTGGCAAAGTATCACACCCCCCTCCCCAATTAGTGTACGTCATGCAGAAAACCCCCATCTCAGCCTCTGACTCAAATAACAGCATCATCTGAGGTCCAGGCTGCCCTAAGTTCAAGGCAAACTGTTTTTTCTAGCCCCAGTTTTAGAATTTCACAGCCTGTTTTCTGAGATGAGAATAATTTATTTCCACAGATGTCTGCTCCTTAATATCATTACGTGCTGGCCTGTACAATCTCTCTGGGAGAGGAGCCCATTTGTAAAGCAGTATTATTCCTATGCCATGCTTTTAATTTTGAGGTTGTTATTGATAATGACTTCCTCTCACACATATCGAGCAGCGGCTGAGCTTTCAGAAGAGGAAGGCAATGCAGTAGCTGTTCAAACAGCATTTGATAGGGTTGCTGTGTGATGAGGAAAGAGGCTTTGCACAAACAAGGAACTGCATTCCATGTTCAGATTAGGAGGTTCTAGTATCTAGTAAACATTTAGGCTACAAAATAAGCTTCCATTGCAAATCTTTGCCTTTGATAGTCTTTTCCACCCATCCCTTCTTTTGCCACTTCTCTACAACACTCTGCTGGGAAAGAATATTTGCCTAGTAATGCCAAATGAATTCCACTTCTGCAACACAGTACTCCAACCTGGGTACAGTGCAACCCACACATAACCTCTCATTAGCTCTGTTTGGAAAAGTCAGCTACTGCTATTCACCTAATGACTGAAGGGAGATACCGGGAAACTGAATTAGCTCTCCAGAGCAAAGTCTTAAAGAGCAAAGGGCTGTGATGCAGGAAGAGACTATTTCCGCTTACATCTGGCTGTTAGGAGACTAACAATGACAAATCTCAAGAAGGGAACAGCATTAACAGCAAGCAAGGGCCAGAATCTGTGAGACAGGGTGCTGCTACCACTGAGTACTCATGCCAAGCTGAAAATCCTTGCTAGTGTTTCAAGGAGAACCTGTGCCTCATCAAGGTGGGGGAAAAAATCCAACTACCAAACAGAAAAACCCTGAGGTTCACAGTGTCATCTCAAAACTAAAATCCTTCAGCACCAAAGGGCAAAGCTACTTATAAAAGCTTTTTTGATCCCCTGTGTAACCACATCTTTAGGTAGCAGTTCTCTCCTCAGTGCTGCCTGTAGCCCCATGCCCCTCAGAAGCCCCCATTCAACCAAGGCGCACTGCCCAGCCCAGGCTCGGGAAGTCTGCCTGAAGGGAGCATCGGTATCTCAGGGTGCTTAAACACACTTGCTGTGCCTGAAGCACAGTAGACAAAGCCTGCCAGCTCCTCCTCAAAGCCTAGAATAAACGAATTAGCTGCAAGTGGTAAAATGATCCCATGGGGCCATGTCCAGAGCAAAAGCATCCTCCTCTTTAACAGATCCCTCAGAGATGCACTGCATCCCACCTGCGGCCAGCAGCCTGAAGGCTGTTGTAGCCATCCACTTGCTTAGCTCAAGGCACATGCTCCCTTTTCTACACCCTGGAAAGCTAAGGCACACATATATTTATTATATAAATATTATATTTATATAATAAATCCCAGATTTATTTTATACAGACACAGATTTCTTTCATCGCCTGCCACAAATACCCGCATAGGAGGAAACTGAGTATCAGCTGAGTAGATCTCCAAATCTACCCATTAAACAGCATTGTTTCAAGCTGTTTTAAGCTGCCAGGTTGCAAGAGTCACAAAAGTAGTTTCTATTCTATCGTCTTTGAGCTGCTTTTGAAAATACATGTTCTGCATCATATGCAAGTCATTTAGTTTCAGCACATGCTGGTTTATGGGATATAGTAATACCCGGCCACTTCCTTCATTGCCTCCATTAAAAAGCAGCACTACAGTAATACCTAAAATAGCACAGTTACAGCTAATTTTTAATACAGACAAGAAATGGAAAAAGATTTGTGCCATGAATTTTGATCACAGGAAAGAGGAGCACAGGAGACAGCATTAATTCCTTTCGTGCATTCCTTTTTTCCCCATGGATCAGGTCTAAACAACCATGGACAGCTACTCCACCAATCTCTTCATCTGAATCCTGGACTTACAAAGAGTGTGAAACACTACAACGTGAGCTAAAGGACCCATCTTTTAACTGCTGGTTATCTCAGACCACAATATCCCACCTAAATCAGTCACTAGAGAAGAACAAATCCCAACATGTTCTCAGTGCAGGTGACACTGACAGTAAAATCTTAATGCCAAGATGCAGTCCATTTTTCCCCTTTCCCCCCTCAAAACTGTGACTGATTTTTGACACATTCTTACCTGTTGCTTCCACCATTCCTTCCAGGATGACCACAATTTCAAACTCCTCCTTCTCCAGTTGGGTGCGGGACATCTCCCAGAAGGGACTTTTCTCATTGATTTCATGTGAGATGATAAGAGGTGACACCAGGAACAATCTGTCATCTCCAGTGTCAAATCCCACGTTGATGTCCGTTTGGTTCAAGGGGATAAACTCTCCTTCTTTGGTCTGTTTGGACTTAATCAGTTTGGCTCTAATGGAAGCCTCAACAATGTGGGAGTTGCGGAGGTCTCCAACACGGAACATGAGACAGAGCTTCTCATCCCTCATGGAAATCACGGCATTGTTAGAAAACATGAGGGTTTCAGCCCTCTTCTTTGGTTGGCTGATCTTGACAAACATGCACCCCACCATGAACGCGTTGACAATGGAGCCCAGAATAGCCTGGATCAGAAGCAGTATGATGCCCTCTGGGCATTTCTCTGTTATGACCCTATAGCCATACCCAATTGTTGTCTCAGTCTCGATAGAAAACAGAAATGCAGAAACAAATCCACTGAGATTTTCAACACAGGGGATCCAGTTCTCATCTTCAAGATGGTCGAGGTCTCCCCGGATATAGGCAATGAGCCACCATATGAACCCAAAAAACAACCAAGTGATGGTATAGACCATGGTGAAGACAAGCAGATTAAAACGCCACTTGAGGTCCACCAGCGTAGTGAAGAGGTCACTAAGGTACCGGTAGGTTTCTTGGACATTGCCGTGGTGCACATTGCACTTGCCACTTTTCTCCATGTAACGCTGACGTGGCTTCTTACCCTCTGCTGATATGAGGCGGGTTCGGTCGGTGGCAATGGGGACATCATCCCGAGCCTGCTTGGGAATCTTCTTAGGCTCTCTGGATGTAACTCCGATGTCCATGTCCTGGTTCATGAAGATCCTAGAATCTCCGGCCATGGCTGGGCTGCAGGAGAACAGAGAAATAAAGATAGGAGGTAGGTTGAGATAGGAGGAAAAGAGCTGTGACAAACCAGTTTGTTTTACTGTCTGAACCATTATGACAACAAATATTGCAAATCTTAATGCTACACTGACAGACTTTGCCCCGTGATGGGATAGAGGCTGATTCTACACCAGGAAAGCTTTTTGCTAGGACCATGTGTTTCCTTCAGTAACACTTTGAAAGGCTTCAGCACTTCTCTCCCAACAGCCACTTGTGAAATGCAACACTGCTTCAAACTGGATGTTAAATACTGATTCATAACACACAATCTCTTCAGACATGGACCCGCTGCCACTTTGCTTAATACACTACTGGAACCTCAGAAAATATGGTGATGGGCAGAGGCTAGGAGTCATGAGATAGGGAAACCTTGTTACAGGGATTTTTGGGGTGGCTGGTTTTGCCCTCAGATTTATTTTACACCCAAAGTTTGCTGGAGATCACAACTAGGAGCAAAGTAAAGATACAGCAACTTATCTGGAGGTTTCTGATGCCTCAGGGTTTGGGTGCATACCAAGAAAAACCTTAGAAATGAGCAGAAAACGCTGAGCACCACTGTCTACCTACATCTCATGAAGTCTAAATTATGCATGAAGGCTTCCCCAACAGTCAGCAGAGAAAGACACCTCCAGGGATAATTCTGATTTCAGGAGTGCTGAATCACCTTCTGGAAGCACCCACCCCCCTCCTCCAAGTTCTCCTGGCTCCAAAAGTGAAATAGGCATTTCATTCAGCATCTTGAATTCCATATCTGAGGGTGTGATGAATCCAGTTAATCAGATAGATCAGAATCCACCCCTATGCTTATCTGACATGAGACAGAAACTCTTTCAGTGATATAACAAGCACCTATTCAAAAGCCCACTGCTGACATGCAAAACCGCCTCACAAGATACAAAGAAATAATACAAAATGATGGCTGCAATGATTTTTGCAGGTTATAATGTACCAGCCTGTTTACCAAGACGATTAGATACTCCACACATGCTCTATTGAAAAATGAGAGTCCTGACTCTGAATGCAGGGCACAGACAAAAATCTCTGTGAAAACCTACCTAAAGAAGCCTAAAGGGATATCAAAGAGAGAGTAGCAATATTTTCTATGGTGCTCATTCTCTGCATTGTCCTTGCAAATCCTATTAAAACCCAACTAAATCTATTACTGCTCCCTCTATCTTTAATCTTCTTATGTGCCTGTGAATGAGAAAAGGTGTAGAGATACAATTAAGAGTATCTTGGGAAAGACAATTTTAAGACTGAGCAAAGTAGCTTCATCTTTTTGGTATTAAAAAGCACAAAGGGTGGGCGGGAAGGAAGCAGAGGCAGGATGAATAAATGAAGCAACAAATTTCCACTTCCATTCTGCTGTAGCCAAGTCTGGTTAACAGCAAAGAATTACTCTTAGCCCTTGTATAAGTCACCATCAATCATTACTCCAATGAAGCCTGTTGCTGGAACCATACCCGCTGGCTCTGTGCACTGGGGAGCCCAGCCATCTGTCCACAGCACAGGCCCAAAGCTGCTCCGTCTGGCACATGTGCCATGTTGGAAGGGTTTGAGCCAGGGCTGAGCCAGTGCAGCCACAGGAAGGGGTAAATAACAAGGATTAATGATGCTGGGATGGTAAATTAGGAGGAATCAGGTTTGCTTCCCCCCTGCACATGATCCTGGATGTGGGATAGATACCTCCAGTACCATGCTGTTCCTTTCCTCAGCGACATCAGGGTAGAATATTAATCCCTACCTCTGTTTCTTTCACTCTGATAGTAGGACTCCTGAGAGCTGCTCATGGTATATTTAGATAAATCTTCAGCCATTTCCTACTACTTGTTGCAAATCCAACATGCCTGGACCATTGGTCTGGCTCTCTGCCGCCTTACTGTGTGTCTCTGTGTGCAAAGCATCTGCTTGATGCTGCCAAATGTGGCTGCCCCATTCCTGGCAGTGTTCAAGGCCAGGTTGGACACAGGGGCTTGGAACTGGATGAGCTTTAAGGTCCCTTCCAACACAAACCAGCCTGGGATTCTAAGGGTACATACTGGATCTTGCTTCACAACATGCGAATGCATATGCCAAGTGCAAGTCAGAACAACCACACACTTTCCCCCCCCCGCCTCTTTAATAAGGAAAGAAACATCCCATGCACTGATTTACAGAGAAATAGGTATAGAGAAGAACCTCTTTGCTGCCTTATTATCAGTATTACTTTTGATCTTTGTTGGCATTGTTTGACTAATCTAAAATTACTCCATTTGGACTAAAAAGCTTTCGATGAATCGATGTGCAGAAATGTAAAACCAGGCAAGTGTTGTATGTTTCTAATTTCAAAACAGTTGTTTTAAAGAGAATTTTGTTGCAAAAGTTATATTTGAAACTGAGTTTCACTTGCACTGACACTACGGAAGAGAGCACCAACAATTTCCAGAGGTGAATCTACAGTGGAAGGTTTCCTATATTTGATTCATACCAAAAAGACCAAAAGGATCTTGAATGGTATTAAAAAGAGCAGAACATAATACAAAAATCAAAAAGCCTAAATCCCTAGAAATATCACTGTGGTGAAGCAGGCTACAGGGACTGCCCATTAATGAAAGCACAGGGAAACCTGCTTAAACTAGAACACCCAAGGGACCAGCAACGTCACTTTTCTAATGCTACTGATCTTTAACAATAGGTCAAGTGAAATCTTTCCAGAAACCTCCAGGAACACCTAACAAGTGGTCCATTAGAGCAGAGCAATTCCTGCTGTAGATGAACTTTACTGACAGCTTCAGTGGCATTACAATTTCTCCTGATATTTAATCCTCAGCTCTCCCATCATTGTAGAAGCATCACCTCAGCACGTGAATCTTGGCATGGGATTCTTTGAAAGGAATAACATTGGTCAGCAGTTTGAGAGCAGGTTTTGGTGCCTGCAGACCACCAGCTTTCTGTTCCAAAAGATTTCAGTATTTTATTCCCTAATTCTGAGCCTTAATTCCCCACCTGTATGGATATGAGTGTCTGTAAGATCCTAGGCACAAGAATCTTCTAGGAAATTTGCTGTCCTTCCCTTATTGTTTTAACTGCTCTGGGAAACATTAGCCCAAATAGCAAGATACTATAAAAGGAGTGCTGTACCTGTGCGAGGATTTGGTTAACTCCTTCCTCAGATAATACACGGCCACTTCTATCAAGCACACACATCATTTCCAGATAACAGTAATTACTCTGCACGCATCTCACAGAGATTCAGACTCCAGTTTGTAAATCACTGCTCCCTCCAGCAAAGAGATCTGAGAGGTGAAATTGCCTCTAATAGTCCCATGCACCCTCCTGTTTCTTTGGCATTCACTATCTTTGGTTAAAGGAGGCCAGGATAATAAAAATGTCACTTTTGTACAAAGCTGCTTTCCCTTTGGACAGGCTACTGCAAAAGAAGATGTGAGGCAGTGTAATATCAACCTTGCAGAGAGGCTTTTTATCAGACTTGCTGTTGCTCAGCTTCTGCCCAGACAACAGACATGGGGCAGGTGGTGACATTTAGGGCTTTTAGATGTGCTGAAGAAGAGTCAGGCTGGGCTTAGATACGTGTCTTCAGGAGGCATTGTTTTGCAGAGCTGATGGAGCTCTGATCGCTCCAAGTCTTCACAATAGAAAATTGCTGAAGACTTTGCAAGAAAAGAAAACAAGAGAAGTCTGAAAGAAACTTTTCCCCCTGCTGACCACGGCGACTTTTTTTATTCAAATAAGCTCTGATCTTGCTTAAGGAAATCAAAGTTTCAGTGGGGGCAGGATTTGCTTCTGGAGGGGTCTAAATTGGCAAGCAGGAGGAGCTTGAAGACATGAATTTGTCACCAAGTTTGTGTGAAAAAAGTACTTCTTTCTGTTTGTTTTAAACCTGATGCTCATGTTTTCTTGCATTCTGAGAATAAATGAGCAACTGTTCTTTAGTAAACCCCCCAAATCAGGATTCTACTTAATTCTGTCATCGCTTTTCCCAGCCATAGAGCCCTATACTGCTCAACAAGCAATCAATACAGCAGTAAAATTCAAGAGTTCATTACTGAAAAACCTGACCTGGTTCTTTTGCTGCCTGTTGCCCTACACCACATAAAAGCAGAGCCTCGGCTACTGTCCTCAGATTCCTCTGGGACACATATTCTCCTTTGCTTTACACTGCTGCAAGGGAACGAAACTCTTAATGACAGATACTAGCAACATGGGAAAGCTGGGAGAGGAAGAGAGCAAATTAAAGCGGTAGCACCCAGTGAGAATAAAGGCATTGATCGCTGAACAGGGTGCTAGTAGAAAGATGGAGGAAGAAGGAATACTAAGAATAGATGTCCTTTAAAACTCTGAAGATAAATGGCTGTGAGATAGGGTGCTGACTGACAGAGGGGCTTTGATTTCCCTGAGAAAGATATCTTTCCCACTATCCTTTTATTTACTGCCTGTGTACAATTGAGACAGAACCCTCAACAATGCAACACAAGATCACCCTTCGAGGCATGCGAGAAAAAGAAAAGCAGGTAGATTTTGTGCGAATCATGTAATCTTTCCATTTTCTGACTTCTAAATAGAGATGGGGGGGCTGCCTCTTTGGAAAGTGCTTGGAGATCCACTGGTTGAATAAATGATACGAAAGAGTTATGCTATTCAAACCCAGGGCAAAACATTGAAGGAAGCTGCACAAGAAGGGAGATCTGTGGCACTTGGCTAATGAACATGTGGTTCAAAACCTCCCTCATCCCAATAATTGCTTTTCAAAGTGTAATCTCACTCAGCACTGAAGTAGGAAGATTCCTCTCTCTCATTTCCTCTTTGAGTTTGCATTCAGTCACAGCACTGCTTTTCTAACACACTGACAGGTATGGTTGTACAAGGGGGTTTCTGTGGGGCTAGAGGAGATGCCAGCCCAGTACACGTGTGGCTGATGATGGTGCCTGTCTGCTTAGCATTTATTAGGCTTAGAAATACCAAACCAGAAGGCATTTAGTCTTTCAAAGGACTACAACACAAAGACAGACAAGGCTAATGAACATTTGCATTTTACTTTTATCTGCTGATTCCCTCCCAATCTATTCTTCTGGATAATAACAACAGCTCTAAGACCCCTGAGCCCTTTAATTGGGAGTTGTGAGGTAGCAATGTGGCTGTCCCATTCCCAGAGTATCCCAATATTTCACAGTGTTTAACACAGGTATCATATGCCTTAATACCTGTTTATATTTTATTTATTTATTAAGATTATTTATTAAGATCATTGGAGCGAAAAAGTGCTCTATTGCCCGTATTTCAAGATGGGGAAGTGAGTCACAAATACACTTGCACACTCCATGCTCACACTGGGAGTCTGTGGCAGGACAGGGAATTAAACCTAGAGTTTCCAAAATCCCAAATGAGTGCCTGTAATTTCCCTTCCACCAACCCAGCAGCAGTGAACAGTCCCTGTCTGCTTCATTTGTGCCTGAAGATGACTCCAAGAAGCCTACATAGCCTGATCTATCAGCAAGAATAACCTAACAAAATGATTTCTAACACCAAGAAAGAATGTTTCTGTTCTCTCAAGTAGCTACAGGTTTCAAATGGATTTCCCCCTCCACAACTATGAATTAAAGTATAAAAAAATCCCATACACAACACAAGTTCGCAGTTGCATTAAATAGATCGATTTCAGACCAATGCAGAAAAGAGTGGAGAAACTAAACTGGAGTGAGAATAGAAACTGGGGTGGGTTGTTGGGGTTTTTTCCCCAGAAAACAAAATGAAAATTAGAAAATGCCTTGTGAAACACCATAGTGACCCCCATGTAACAACAATAGGCTGTACCAATCTGTTATAGAACAAGGACTGGGGAACACAGAGTTTCCACACCATAAGAGGTGTCCACTACTTGATATAGAGCACAATTCAGATGCACAGGGCGATGGGAGGATATAATCCATGTAACTTCTAGCCAATTACTTTATACTTGAGTGATTAAAGGAGTTGAGCATGAAAAGCCCATGTGCGAAGGATGCAATCACAATATTATGCTCCTGGTGGTATTCTTAATTTCGATATGATAATTTTCCCCAAAAATAAAGCCCGAAAATACTCCAGTTTGATCCTTCTGCCCCCAAGGAGTGCCCGCCTGAGGCACTCTGCAGCCTCTCTGTCCTCTTACCCCAGACTATTTTTAGGGGGACCTTATGGCGTCATTGAGAATGTGACCGCTATCCTTCAACCAACAAAACTGACCAAAGACAAAGAGATAGTTTTGGCCTGATAAGACGCTCCTGGTTCTCCAGCTACTGGCTGTTTACAGACAGCACATACTGAACACTGGGGAAAGAACATCTATTCTAAGAGAAAATGCTGCCCCAAGAAGACTCACATTCCTGTTCTCCACTGTTTAGATATTTCACCACTACACTAATTGGGAATGAAGGACGTTAAGACCACTTCACACTTCTCCCCTGACTTGCATCCAAACAGTTCAAAGATGAACTGACCAAATACAGGCTCCTTCTGCCCCAAGACAGTGCTATTGAACCCATTGTGCAGACAAAAGATGAGTCACAGAGAGACAAACTGACCTACCTAATACCAAACAGCCAGCTAAGTGCCAATGCTCAGCCTAAATGTCCAAGCAGCATTCCCGTCCTCAAACTGAACAAAAAGTGGGTGACTCTTATGTAAAAAGACTCCAGAGATTTGTCTCAGAACAAGACTCCAAAACTCTGTTTCCCTTTTTCACAGTCTCTAAATAACTGGGCTGGAACCTTCCAGAGATGGAGCATTTTCTCTCATGGGAAACTGAAATGATCCTGATCCTTTAACTCCAACTGAGTAGGAGCAGTGGGAGAAAGAACTGAACCACAAAGGTGAAATAACTCCCCCGACACAACCACCGCCAGATACACTGTTATAGAAGATACTGGTTGCTTGGACTGAACTAGGGAGAGAAACCAGTTTTGTTTCCCTCCAAGCTATTCTACTGTAAATCCAAGGTAGTTGCCTACTTAAAAAGGTGCAGGAGGAAGGACCTGCTTGATTACAGAATCCCCAAAGTCAGATGCTAAGCTTTGTGGGACACAGTCAGTTTCTGCCAGTTCTCAATTGGTTCGTGAAACTCTTAGGTCAAAGCCACATGAGAGACGTGCTGTATAAAAGTTTGCATGTTACTCCCAGCCGGCATGCGTTGATACAAGGAGGACTTTGGGCACCTTTTTGACCCATGCAGCAGGACAGCAGTAAAACAATTAGTCACACTTCTACCTTCCAGAGCCACAGACACCCCCAGGGATTCCCAATGTATTAAATTAAAGGGCTCTTTAAACACTAAACTGACTAGTAAGTATCCTAATTATACCTTAATTTCATCTTTTAATCCAGGTGAGGATTATGGAGTCGCTCCACGCATTTCAGGGCTGCTTCTGATCAGTCTCCCCCTGCCCATTGTATTCCACCCATCTCCACTAATCTGGTATCTGAGCAGTTAATCATTTTCAGTGTCTTTTCCCGCACAACACCTTTACTAGATCTGACAGTGCGTCCCCCCCAAGATCAACATCTAATCTACGGCTTCCCAAAGAGTTCCCTAGCAGCAGGTGAGTTACAGCACACCTCTAGCTCACACCCTGGCAGGTTTGGGCACAGAAACCTGGGGTTCAGCTCAACTAACACCTCCAGCTGCTTGTCCTGCTGCCTTCTGGGCAGGAGAAGAAGTCAGAGTAGAAGTGAACTGGAGAAAGAATGAAAATCAGGTAACTTACTTGCTAAGAGCAGCTCTGCATCAGTCTTGTGCCTTGGCACTTGGGGGATGATGGACCGTGGCAGGACTGAGAGGTGGGGAAACCAGCGTCCGATCCATGCCATCACCAGAGAGCTGGGGTCGTCTTCTGATCCCGGGGCTGCCTCCTTCCTCCTTCCCTCTCCCTCTGCCTGTGTTTAGGAAGCATTTACGTGGCACTGAAGGCTTCAATGCCCACGCCCCTGTCCGTCGGTATTCCCGGTTTTCCTTGCTCTATCAGAGCAGAGGGGTGCTCCAAACCCTCACCCCCCAACTGCTGCAGCTCTACTTTTGCCTGGCAAACGCTGCCTTTCCCTGTGTTCCCGCTCTCTCCCATACAAATTCCTGGGCGATATAAAGCTTTTTAAAGGGCTGGGGCAGAGGGGGGGCAGAGGAGAGGGCTGCGTGTGATGGGGAGCATCGTCTCTTCTGAATGAGCAGCGACGGGAAAGGGGCCGGGAGTGAAAGCGAAGAGGGGAGGGGTTTAAAGCGCTGCCTTGCACTGAAAGGGCTGGCTGGGGCGGGGGAGAGGCGTATTCCTGCTCTGGGCTGTGCCCTCCTTGCTCGCTCCCCAAGCGCTGTGATTTACCTCTCCTCTTGTGCCTTCCCATCTCCTCTCGGCTCTCCCTTCCCCGATTCCCGGGTTCTCTTTCCCCGGATTGGGCTTTCGCTTTCTTAGAGGGGGGGGTGTTCTCTTAAAATCACACAAACAGAAAGCAGGTCCTAAGACACACAAACAGAAAGAGAATAAGGAGAATGCAGAAGCTGCACATTTAACAACGAGGGCATGTGCACATATATGTGGAAACTCTACCAGGCTGGAAGAAGGAATTTGGGAAGAGGAGGGAGAGCGTGATTCCTCTGGCACCCTTCCCTGGCCTGTCAACCATGGAGCTGCTGGAACGGTGTTTGCTGACTGAGGGTGCTGTTTGCCTGGGATCAGCTACTTCCAGGGAATGCTCTCAAAGCTCTCACTGTATGTTTTGTCTCTCCCTTTTCTAATCATCGATAATACCATGCTGTGTCCCTTCCTTGGTAAAATATTTCCTCTTCTGAAAAGTAAATGTCAGGTCAACTGCAAATGTAAGACAAATCTGCCCGGTGACTGCAGGTTCCCTTCAGGCTTTGTGGGCCTGTTCCCCTGTCCTCACTAATTCTCTGTTCCAGGACCCCACAAATTACAACCCATCAGAAAAGCTTTCACAGAAAAGCTGGTCAGAAAGAGAGAACTTGTCACAACTAAAGCACTGCAAAGGAATGTGTCTGCATTGCTGGAATCTGAAAGCTTCTTCTTTTTCCATGTTCTGCTTGGAAAGACTTTCAATTTTTTGTTTTTTTAAATTATACTATTGCTAATGAAACATGTCAGCATTGGAATGACATTTTCATTTGACTTTACGGACATTTTGCAACTTGTTATTTGCCTGCTTGGTGTGGATCAGGAAACAAATTGAACTAGTGGAACTTCCCAGAGGTGAGAGGATCTGATTCATAACCATCCTAAATCTAGGATAAATAGAATTCTGGATTTTACAGAAGCTAGACTGGGACCATGTGAAGACAGACACACTAAAGAAAGGGAAATAACCACAGCTCTAAATACCATTAATAGTCATACTGCTCTTTGTTAAGAATCAGCCTATACACATCTCTCTACACACAGTGCTTTTCACCACTGTTCTTGTTCTCTGTACATGGAGACTGGATCTGGGACAGGAATCTGGAACCAGACCAAGGACTTAGGCCATTAAAAATCAGTTTTGCAGCTGTAATTTGGCTTTCCCACTTTCTGTTAACTTGTATTTCCCACTTCACCACAGTATGGGCAGTGAGATCCAACCAGCCAGTCTGGTTCCTCTTCCACATGCATTAGGACAGTGCTGCCCCATCTAGGTTATGATCAGCACAGAGAACTGAATTCACATCAGCAGAGAAGCTATTCTCCATGAAAGTAAAAGGCAAAGCAATAAACTGTTGATTAAATCCTGTGAAATCACATCAGATCCTCTGCCTGCTCAGAACTGCCAGAAATGCTCTTTTCAGCTGTATTTATTTTACCTTTTGGGAGTATGATACATGAATTATCCTTATAGAAGAGCTATTTGGGGAGCACATTAACAGTTCAGATTTGGTGGTGTGGGGTTTTTTAATAAGCACTCAAACTTCAGCAGTACTAAGCAGTAATTCACACAGCATGAGAGTCAGTCCCTCTAGAACCATAACGTTGGCGTTCAGAGGAGTCCTTGGGTGCTGCTTCACCAGCGTTAAGGACAGTGTCACCTTCCGAAAGGCATCAGCTCTGCTGCTTCTTTCATTTTGTCTCTTTTAATAAGGTTTAGAATGAATTTTTGTGCTAGGAAAAGCTGTCCATCCAGGAACAGAGGCTCTGCGGCAGGGCCAGCTTTAGGAGAAGCCTTCCTTCCCTATTCCCACATGGATTTACCCAGTGCATTTCAACTGGGAACCCAGTTGACAGCCCTCAGGTGGCCAGGGGTGGCACTGAGCTTCATGCAGGGGAAATAAAAGCACGTTCCCGTTTTGAGACTGCTAACAGGCACTGCCATCTGCTGGCACCGTGTCCTTCCACTGATTCCCCACCAGCCCTGACACAAGTGGGGCACAGCGAGGGTTTGAAGCGGAATGTGGATTTTCCAAGCTCTCTGAGGCTGCAGAAATCCCCGATTCCCAACATCCCACACGTATTATCCAGCTGGGAAAACAGAGAGAGCCCTCTTCCCTAACGATATTTGTCAGGCATGTAATTTGGACACTTTACCACAGCCCTGCCACTACGTGATGCAATTACAGTGCTGTGCAGATTGCACCTCTGCCCAGATGTTGGCTTGGAGGCTGGGATTACAGATGCCACCCAGCACACGTCCTAAGTGCATTTGTGTGCTGTAGTTGCTGCCTGTCACAGGGCCTGATGCACCGGACATCAGAGCACGGCAAAGAGGGCACTTGGGAGGTACCTACTTCAATCAACCTTAAAGGCCTTTTAGGAGCCATTTATTTAATCACCAGAGAAGTAGTACCTTCTGCATGGGTCCATATGAGTGCATCTTGGTAGACTTTTGTGTCCTTATTCTTACACTATAAACTAGTGCATTGCTACATGTAATATTTCATAGAACCCTAGAATGGTTTAGGTTGGAAGGGACCTTAAAGCTCATCCAGTTCCACGGGCACCTTCCACCAAACCAGGTTGCTACAAGCCCCGTCCAACCTGGCCTTGAACACTGCCAGGGATGGGGCAGCCATTACATTTTCCAATTTGTACTGATGAAAGACAATCCAGACCTGGAAGGAGTTTTCCAGCTGGAAACTAAACTTCAGTGAGCCAATGACACCAACCTGCTCTTGCTACAGTAGTTCAAAAGTTGTCGAAGAGTTTGAAGTATGTTAAGGGACTCCAGGTATGAGCTTGCTACAGAAGAGCAGATCTAACACAGATCTAATACCCAGTTTGGGTATGTTCTTAGCTAGGATGTGAACAAGGGAACACAGATAGATTGCTTTTCCAAGTTCTCTCAGTGTTTGGGATAGGATTCACCTTAGGCACTGCCACTTAGGATGCAGTGGTCCAAGTCTAAACAGTCACACTATTTCATTTCTAACTGATGCAGGTAGTATCAGAAGGCGCCTAAATTAGCCCCTCATGTTAGAATTGGTTGAATGATTCAACTCCAGGAGTGTGTAGATACAAATTTCACTTCAGTGCAACATCTTGATTTTCCTGGGGGTGCTTTCAAGCTCTACCAGCTGTGCTTCACTGTTCAAAGGACCTACAGGGCTATTTACAGGGTGAAATTATGGCAACTGTGGAACACTTAGCTCCCAGATATGATACCAGAACAAGATGTAGAAAAACAAACCTGAAGTTCATTCTGGTAGAACTAAGTGGCTCTCTGAGGACATTATGTGTATAAAAAGCTTTCATAAAGCAAACAGTTGGGATTGTTGCTGGTTCCGATAAAAAGCAGCAGATTTGAGCTTTCACTGGGGAGTAACCTCCAGTCCCCTGGGGTTTTACTGCTCATAAATGAGCCTCCCCACCCTTGATGAGCACAGATTGGCCCATGACACTTATTACCCAAAGTGACAGTCTCCAATCTGAGCACCAGTGACAGAAGCTGTAGGTTGCTCTGAAATCCGTGGAGGCTGTCTTTGGTTTTACATGTATTGATTGGAGAGGGAGGCACAGTGCCCTCAGGGAGCATTTTAATTTGTTGTGCAATTTGGTCTCTGGAAGCAGAGATGTCTCTTCCTGTTTGTCACCCATTATCCTACCATCCCACTAGAAGAAAACACAGCTGGAAACAGCTTCTAAGGTTGTCACATCCACCTCCACTCTTCCCTGCTGCACTCAGATGAAGGGAAGCTGAGCTTTACTTGAAAGCTCCAAGGATCTAGATGACAGTCACTCACTCCATCTGACTTCCTGTTGTGTTTTGAGGCTTATTCAAACCCCAAACTCAAAATCCAACTTGGGAAGTAGGAAGAGAGGCAGACAAAGGGAAGGAAAAGTTTCTGCAATAAACTCCCCTGCCTCTGTGAATTGTGTGTGGAGGAGCCTTTCTGTGCCTTTGAAATGATAATAAGGAGCTAGTGCTAAACCAGGGAGAGGCAGCTCTTCTCACAGATATATGGGGCTCTTGCCAGCAGATGTGCACCAGCCACCCCACATCCCAGGGCGTTGCTATCCTCTGGATTGCCTTCAAGCCTGTTTGTCCAGTTCTTAGTTAACTGCTGTTATAATTAACACTAATGAAGTTCTCACTGTGCAGGTGCAGCAGCAGAACCTAAGGCTGAAGTGCACCCAGAGGCCAAACTTCCCACTGAGGCCCATGGTAGCTGCAGGGCTAGAAAATGCAGGCAGAGGGCACCAAGTGTGCATGAACTTGCACACGTGTGACATCTCTTCTGTGAATAGACTATGACTCCAGCTTCCAGAGTGCCTAATTGCTCTCTAACAACAGAAGAAATGCAGGAGTCACAGTACACTGCTAGTCATGGCAAACTTACAGAAAGAGTTTCCTTGCTACGATTCAAAAAGACTTCTCATTAAAGCAAATGCCTTGGTTCTTTCAGGTGGGAATCCTGTTGCATGAACTTCCCTCCTAAAAAGGTACAGCCTTCCCTTTGCAGAGAGGGATGGAGCAGACAGGATGTAATCAGAAAGGAACAGGCTATTTCTCAAGCTCAGATCTTTCACTGGAAAAGGATCTCAACTCCAGCTTATGTTTTTCCCCAACGATGGTGTGAGATAGACAAAAGGTAGAGCCAGAAGCTCCTTCATTTTACTATGAGAAATCTACCAGGGTGTTTAGTTGATTCCAAAGGATTCCACAAATGTCTTGGCATGAGAGTGTAATAGACTACATTTTGCCTTTGGGCACAGGTAGGAGCTCAACCAAAGCCTGGCATGCGCACCTGAAGTCCTGGATTGTCACTACCCAAAATCACGATTCACTGAACATCACAGATCAGCACAACACAAACCAGCCACTTCCAGCGTGTTCTCTGTAGAAAGCACAATCTACAAAAATGCTAACCTGAAGATAGATATTAAGCAATGCACATCAGCATATCTAGTTTATTTAACTGGCAGATTTTAATACTATTTGCAACCCACTCTTAGGAATTCAAAGCAACCCAGGCTTTGTTATAGCAGGTCTCACACGTCATTGCTTCGAGTTCACTTCAGGATTCTTTTCAGCTCTATCCTGGCTGCAGAAAAAGTGACCTCCCCTGCCTCTAATGAAGTCTTTTTATTACTGTTTAATCTCCTGTGTGTGTGCCTGGCAGCAGACTTGCAGCCCTGGGGACAAAAGACCTCTATTTAGCCACAAATGGGTACTGTCTGGGCAGCCTTTCCCCAGGCCTTGCCTTTTCATTACACCCCAAGTGTGTTCGGGAGACTGGAGGGAGCAGCTCTCCAGCCAGAAGGGCTCTATTAGAGGCCAACCAGCACCGTGCATGATAGACAGATTAGCTGGTAATACCCCAGCAGTTAACCCCTGGCTTCTCTGTTTCAGTTAGCCCTTAGGATCTGACTGACATCACCAGGGATTTAGGGCTTCAGTTGAGGTTAACCCAGGCTAGATTTGAACTAGAGATCTAAAGGTGAGAAATCTTCAAACCCCATTTGAACTTCACAGCAGACACTGCTCTGAGTTTTAATAAGAGACTAAACTGTACCTTGCACTAGGATCCTTTTGGTGTGAGGAAGGGTCCATAAAAGAACCAAACATGTGAATTCCTGCTGCCATAGCAGTTGCTTTGTCAAAATTCCGGCACTTCTTCATCTCCACTGCAATTAAGTTTTATCCTGTTACATGAAACAGACCTTTAAAGCCAATTTCTGAGCTGCATTTACTACAACAACTTCCAGGGAGTCTTTAAGAACGAACTCAATTGTTCCATTCCTTCCCAAAGTGTCTATGTCAGGTAGGTATCTGCACAGGCTGGTTAAACTCAACAACTATGACTGTTCACTAGAAAACCCTGCTGTTACCTTTTGGATTTCCACATCATTTACTAACATTAGGAAGATTGTCAGCAGTTTTTCAGTCACTTGGGAGCTTGAGAACCATTTCTACACTTTTTTCCCCCAGACCTCGCAGCAGCATTCAATATTTATAAGGGATTCCCTGCCTTGGTAGCAATAACTGACAGTTGGGAAAAATAAGTACACTATAAAATGCATTAATATTTTAAGTCTGCCAAAGACTTCTAGATGAAGCTAATTCCAGCTTTTTCCTGATAGTTAGTTCAAGCACGTAACTGACGAAAAGAAACATATCCAGGAGGGAAAGGAGAGGGTCTATGGGAACTTGCAACAGCTACAGTGAAAGCTTTTTCTGTGTGTACACAATAAATCAGGAAAGGAAATGGGCTTCTGGTTTCTGCTGTAGGCACTGATTCAGGGACCCATGCTGCCTACTATGCTCTCAGGCATTGCTATAGGATTCTGTAGTACATGAATAAAACCTTCCCCTATCCTCCAAATCGAGCTGAATCAAGGCTTTTCCACAAAAACGTGAATAACTCATGTTTAATGAGGCAGTGGAGAGAAAAGATACATCTTGGTATCAGTGTAATAAAGTGCCTTTGTAGGAACAGTCCTGTGTGCTTGCCGCCTGGCAATGCTGGCCATGATCCAGGGCTGTTTGCAGTGCCAGCATGTCCCACACTCCTGGCACAGCTGTACATTTTGTTCTTGGCATATTTGTATCTATGGAGCCAGCTGACCTTGAAACTCAGAGGAAAATAATACTAAAACCCCCAACAGCAGCCAGAAAGCCTACAACCCCCCTATATATTTCACAGTTATTACCAGAATTTTTTCCTCTGTTTAGTTTGCGCAGAGGTGACATTCAATAACACAAAAAATGTTCTTACTGTCCCTGGAGAGGCCTGTTCAGAGTAAAACCAAAGGAAATTAAAGACCTATCAAGCAATCCCTGATACAAGTGCATAAATCCAATAGTGCAGGCAGCAACTGGCTAAAGCACTAAAGACAAAATGTGCTAAAACAAAAGAGTTGAGTCTTTCTGTTCCTGCCTCCCCTGTATTCCCTGCTCTGCAAGAAGGGGGCTAGGTTCCCTGCTATTCGCATAAACCAGAGAGGATGAAGCATTTACTGTGGGACTGACACTGCTGCTGTGACAGCAAGGCTTCGCAGCCGTCACTACAAACACACACCTCTTGCAATCTGCAGCTGCAACAACTCAGCTCCCTCGAGCTGTGTGATGGGACATGCCTAAGGCAGATGATGCTACAGACTACGGGAGCCCAATTCCCCAGAAAGATGAGCAATGCAGATGCCTGCTGTTGAGTCCTGTCCCTTTACACAGCCTGTCAAGCCTGAAGCACAAACTAAGCATCCTGAGCTTCCTCACATGCTGTGATGTGCACAGCAGCAGCTCACTAAAGTTGCAGCAAACCTGGTGGATCTTCCCTGCAGTGTCTCAGTAAAGCTTTCCTTGCTGGCTGGAATTGCCTGGGGTTTGTTCCTTTGCCACTCGATGCACTGACTTGGAATTTGAGGCTAAAATTGTGCCAGAAAAGATGTTGCATCCAAATGGATGAAATTACTTTTCTCATAGCCATCAGATTTGTCCACTCTTCGATATAGCTGAGCCCGAGATGAAAGAGGTCAGTGTAATCTCAGGCCATTATAAAACTTTCTCAGACTGCGACACAACCATAGAAATAATTCAAACGACTCTGTGAGTCACACTGCTCTCTGATGTGAGAGCAGACAGAAGGATAAAACTACTAAAGCCAACAGACACACAGTGCTCCTATCACCCTTGTTTCAACTCAGAATTACACTTCCCACCGTGTCCACTCCATCCCCCAAAAATCAGCAAAACAAACCTAAAAGTTCAGCCTCTGATTTCAACCCTTTGCTGTGCAAAATCATTTTGGCACGTGAGAAAAGGTTGGACAGAGTTGTTTTTATTGATGACACTGGCCCTAAGTCGAAAAGGAAGATGGAGCTTTGTGGTACCCGGGCAGGTATGGTGTGAAAGGGCGAACAGAAGCGCTTTCTGCCCAAAGCTTCATATTTCTTTCACCTCTTTGAGAGGTTTTCCTATCCCATACAGAGCTAGCATTGCCGCCAGCAGTCCCTGCACAGGCCAGTAGAGGGTGGTGGGCAGCCACACTGGTTCTTTATGCTCCTCACCATTCCTAAAGCCACACTTCTCTGAGACATTATTTAACTGTGTGTCCTATCTGCAAGAAGGTAACAAAAGGTTAAGCATGAGTCAGAAGCTTTACTGAAATCAGGTATTTCCCCACAGCTTTTTCATGGAAATATGTGCCAATTTTAAGTACTTCACCCGGATATGAGTTTATATATGAGTTTATAAAGTATTTATGAGTTACTGTGCAGGACAAGCATGTTTTGGCACATCTACCATTTGCAGAATAGGCCACAGGATGCTGAGGTTCACCTCAGTGTGGGTGATAGAGCACTACAGAAGTTCCTGCTACAAGAGATGAAGGTGCCTTCCTGAGCATAAATCAAGCTCCTCTTCAAGAAGCACCTCGTGGCTCTGTGGAACTAAACATGACAAAACCATATCGTAAAGGGGAAACTTCTGCACAAAGAGACTTCAGTATATGGACACATTGTGAGAGGAAGGACAGAGGACCATCTTCAGCTACCTAACCTCATCATTGAATCTGTTATGGAATTATCAGGTCAAAAGAGATAAGTAGCCAAACTTGGAGTTGTCTAAATTCCTGCTTCCTATTCCAGCACTGAGGCAGAGGCTCAAAGCCAGCTGCCTCTTGGAGAAAGCTCTATATCACTAGAGCAAATTGTCCAACACTTAGCTAGGAACAGTTCAGTCAGAGTTGTGTCACTGTACTGCTGCCCTCAGTGACTGTTTTTTCCAGCCTACATACATGAAGACCTATCACTGACTGTTCTCATTGCTCATGCAAAACTAGCAGGCGAAAACAGATACTTGAGGCTGCTTTCTATTCCCAAACGTGCTATGAGCTCTCTGCTACCCAGCCTGTTGTTACTGCCCTCCTGAGCGACTCGTTTGGATGGGTTCACTCATCTGTAAAACAGTCATTCTTTACACAGCTATTTCTAATGTCCTGACCTTCAACAGCAAAGCCCAGGGGTTCTGCATGATCATCTAGTAACTGTGCTTCCAACAAGACAGCATGTAGCTGAAGTACCTGTGGTTCGGGGTGGGAACTCAGGATGCTTCTTCATATTTTCTTCTTTTGATAACAGCAACCACACATAAAATCAGTGACAACTCTTATGGGAAGAACATGAGACAAGCACAGGGAGGGCAGGAACCACATGGCTCTAGTTCCTATTAGCACTGCCTATGTGGCATACACACTCTTTGGTCACACTTGCCGCTGCTCAGAAGTACAAACTTCACTCCTGGATCCAGCTCTCCCTGTACAGGCACTGCCTAAATCTCACAAGGCTCCACAGGACTGTGGACTGAACTCGGACAACAATCAAGGATAACCCTTTTCCCAGCAAAAGAACAGAACAAAGAGCATAACACATGTAAAGAGGATGTGCTGATTTCTTCACTATCCTGTCTTGTGTCTGTGTTGCCTCTGGGACCATATTCCTACTCCTAGGAAATGCACCAATCACTTACTCCACAAAACTTGCTCACTTCCTTACTCTGCCTAACACTGTGAGCTCAATCCAACACATGAGCTGCAAAGGAAAATCAGCAGAACTCAAATTCTTTTGAGCAGTAGGCTCTCAGCTTTCTTCATGACTCCCATGAGAGATCAATGCCTGACTTGAGTGGGGCAGGATACCAGACCAGGCTTTCTAGCTTGCTTTGCCTTTCTCTGTCTTGGTTATTGTCTGTGAAAAATGGGCTGATGACTGCTTCCTGTGCCTTTCTCTCCCTCCCCTGCATTCCGAAAGAGAGGGTGAATTTCATTTATTAATGCCAATAGAGTCTGTGGAGACTTGCAGATAAAAAGACTCCATGTGAAGCAGAATATAGTGTTCTACCTTGCAGAAAGCTTACGCTTTACTATTTCTTTTCAAAGAACCTGTTTACTGACCTTGCTAGGCAACTGAGACATTGTCCAACATAAAACCAGTAATGATAATAAACCAAACAAAACCTGAGTCTAACAGTCTATAAAATGCAGCTGAGGGCTGTCAGATAAACAGACAACAGATGGAATGAATTGCTGAAGCTGGATGAAAGGGAAGGCTAAAGTGGGCAATTGTCAGTTGACCTAAAATAACCTTAGAGCTACAAGGGGGACACAACCACCATCCAGAAGGTCCTGCCTCAGAGGACACTGAAGGCATGGTAATTTTTGGGAGATTCTGAGGAGCAGCAAGATCAACTCATTAGATTGGCAAGGGACCTTCAAGAATGGCAGGACAAAAGGTGGCCACAGTCAGTTCTCCAGAACTAAAGTTCAGATTCTTCAGGTCTGAGTTTTGCTGGCAATATTTAACAGGGTTCTAGAAAGGCAACTGCAAGTAAGTACAATATACCCTAATCTGCTTATTCCCATTCCTCTACCTGCTTTCTGGCAGACAGGAGGCAGTCCCCATGCAGGTATGCCTGGTCATACAGCTCCTTATCAAGCTATCTGCTTTGCTCAAGCAAGCAGGGTATCACATGCTCCAGAAAAAGCCTTTAGCTGGACACATCTGTGCTCAGAGCAAACCTGGACCTGATAGCCACAGGGGCTCTTGAAGGTCAATGCAGGGACAACACCTTGGGAAATCTCAAGAAACATCTCATGCCTTTGAGAACAACTTCAACTTCCATAAATACCTTTGTAGAGCTAACAGATTATTGGGAAAGTTATGAGAGAGGAAACACACAAAGGATGAAACAAAATGTGATCCCATTTAAGGCTTCATACCATTTGATCACTTGCAGCTCAAAACACCCTTGACAGAGGACAGTGTGTACCTGAGATGTGTGCTCATTCCTCTACCCAACTAATACACATTTTCACTGAGTGGCAGCTAGTTACCTCTTTAAATACCATCATATATACTAGAGATATGAGCTCCAATGTGTAATACAGAAGCCTGATGCTACTAGGCAAAGCTAAATAAAGGTCTAGAAACAAAACTTCAACAGGTGACACTGGTTATTTAATGACTTCAAACACTTTCATAAAATCACAGACTGGTTTGAGCCAGAAGGGACTTGAAAGCTCATCCTTCCACTAGACCAGGTTGCTCCAAGCCCTGTCCAACCTGACCTTGAACACTGCATGGTTTGGGGCATCCTACATACAGTGTTTTACACTTCTATTTACTTAGCTTCAAGTAGGGAAAAAAAAGATTTCAAACCTCCTCAGGTCAGATGTCAATGTCATTGTTCAGAGCAATCACTGGGTTTGTAGCACCACACAGTCATGTTTTCATCGCAGACTGCTTTGCTTTGGAGTGCTGAAGAGAAGGAGCAAGGTGACAAGGACACAGCTGGCAATATAACAATATAGTGCTTTCTATCAATATAAGTCTTATCTTCTCCTCTGTGTGCTTAGCTTGACTTTTTAAAAGGAGGATTCAATGACTGGAAAAAAGGAAGTGACTCATGACTTTACATCCCTCACCGTATTCTTCATGGGCGATTACACACCCTCACACTAGTCCGAGGCGCTCAGTGATCCAGCTGAACACCCTTGTGCTCAACACCCAGCTTACTCCCACGATGCAGCAAAGAAGTGCCTTTGTTGCAGTCCACCGTGCCCTACATTTTCAGGGGAAGTAAGGATTCTCTGGCACTAACCTTCTCTGCCAAGCTGCTGAATTACAAGTAATGAGCTTTATTCCTTCCAGTGAGAAGGTGGTATGATTTCCTCCACGAACAGAGTTGCACAAACCCACTTTCCCCTCGTGGCATCAACAACGGAGGTGTTCTACCTCACAGGCTTGCGTGGTGGGGATTCTAGGACACACTGTTTCAGGATCCCTTTATTGCATCTATGCTGTTCTAACATAGCAACTTAAATACTGTGCTAAATTCTTGCCACCAGCTCTCTGTGCTTTCTGAAAACCCACAGAAAGGTTTGTGAATGTCTAAAAGACACAAACCAACTCATCAGTGGGCAGCAGGTTTCTCTTTCATGTTATGAAATCACAAGTACTGTTCCCCCTCAGCCCACCTCCACTGCTCTAAGGAAGGGAATATGAATATAAAGCCTCTGTTGCTGTTCAGCTATTGACTCTGACTTCAAGGAGTTAAATAACACATCTCTGCCTTTCTGGATTTCCACATGTATTGCCAAGACAGCACTACAGCCAGCTTTGTTGTTGAATTTAAATAGCCTATGCATTTAAATTCTGTCATTACAGCTAGAAGAGGAGGCCAAGGACTTCAACTACCTGCTGTCTAAGAATAAGGCAGGCTTGAAGTGATTAGGAACCTTTTACATTCATTAGTAGCAATACTTGAAGGTGTTGGGAGAGATGAGGGATATAATCAACTGCATCCGTTATGCTGTTCTTCCATTTCAGATACTTCCTGTCCTGGAGATTTACACTTTCTTCAAGCTTATCTGCATGCTGGCATGCATGGCTATTAAGTTTTGTCTACTAAAAGGGGCTTGTTCACAGCAAAGAAAGTTTTGGGAAGGAATCACAACTGTACGGCCAGACTGAATATTCAGCCTCTTGTTACTGCTATACTCATTGTTTCACTACTACCTGGAATATGCTTCATGTTTTACTCATACAAAATGAGACCTAAGTGAAAGGACAGCATTATCTCCCCCAGGACGCAGTATAGAACTGCAGTGTATTTCAAATCCCTCCCCATGGTAAGCACAAAGTAAGCAGGTACTGGGAGGCAGCCAGCCTGGTTACATTGAGGTTAATGAATAAACAACTGCCTGCAGTACCCAATTCCCTACTGTGCCTAAAATACGTATCTTAGGGAGCCCCCCCTTCTATAGATAATCATTCCAAAAGATAAAGGCATTAAATTGCCTTTGGCAAAACAGATTATCAACATTTATACAGTAAACTGCTATTGAGCAAACAGGCTTTTCAATGAGGACTTGCTTTTTTTGGAGAAATGACTTTCTTGTTGAAAACAGAACATTAAAAACCAGGAACAAACTGCCAATCTAGCAATGGCCATTCTGCAAATGCTACCTCAGTCATACCTCCTCTTCCTCATTTCTTCTTTATGGAGATGCTCCCAAAGCATATATTTCCAGGCAAAGGGGGGATGTTGTGAATTAGGAGAGCTGATGGCATACCAAGGTCACTTCTAAAAATGGGATTTAATTGCTTGGTTATGGATGCATTTTTAGTTTCTTTACCTAGGCTAACATTGCCAATCAGTTTAATAAACATGATAGCCTACATTTCCAAGAGTGTCTTGTGTGGTTTTAAACATCCCGTGTGACAGACAACCAAGAGAAGTTGTTTTGCAGGCAGAATCTCTGGCATTTAAGGGGTCCCAGAGCACCTAGGAGTCATTTGTCACTTGTGAAAATCTAGGTCATTTACACCCCTCCTCCTGCTCTGCTTTTTTGTGCTAAATATAGAATGAATTTTCTGGCTTCAGACTGAATAAATTTGTTAATTACACTCTTTCCTCAAAACCTGCAATTGAAATGCACTCGGGGAGGTTCTGAAAGCTGTGGAAAGCTATTCTTTTTTATAATGTTCTTCTGACATGTCTTAGAGGAAAAAGGAAGAAAGCTCATTTGCTTTTAATTTCTCAGTTTTGAGGATAATATTTAACAGAAGTAAATCCCTTTAAGGGCTCAACTGTGCTCTTTGAAGCTGGTGGGGAAAAATCCCATTGAGTTTCATTGCAGGAGAACTGTTTCTTTGGAAAAACCACGTTAAACAATCTGCAGCACACTGTGTGATGCGAGAAAATGAATCTGTGCCATCAGAAAGTGCCAAGAGGTGAAAGGACAGAGTTCCTGCAGGTATGAGGCACAGGATATAAATAACCAGGTTATTTCAGAGTATACCATATCAAATAGCACCTGGCAAAAGTATCCCAAGCAATTCCATCATCAGTTCCTGGTGCTATAAAAGCCTGTATGTGTTAGTATCACGAAATATACCTGCCTCAAGAATGTTGAGAGGTGTAACAGATGGATTAACATGCTTTGGAGATGAAAAGTGCTGCTTGACTATTAGCAAATTTATTATTAATGATAGAGCTATTAAAACAATGGGATGGCTAATGACAGAGCTTAATTCCTTATACCTTTAACATACAAATCCTGTTCCCAACTTCCTTGGACACCTAATTTTTGTGTGCCTATAGGTAAGATTCCAGGCTTACATCACTCAATCCCTTATCACCAGATGCAAAAGCACCCTACCAAAGGATTGGGAAATACAAGAGATGCACATTTCTCTAAGCTCCAAGATAACAGCAATGCAGAGAGAGTAACAGCAACTTTACAGCAGTGAGTTCACTCCCGTAGTCAGTCCTCTGCAAATAGTTCAGATGGACCTTGAGTTCCAGCTTAAATCTAGGAAGGAAAATCAAAGCAGGAGCTCGGGCAAGGGCACACATGCCTCATATAGCACACACCAAATGAATCCAAGTGCAAAGGGTTCTGCAGAATATGGGAGGTATCAGGAGGCATCTGGTTCTTTCCAAATCGCACTGCCCACACAAAGGTCCAACAAGTAGCCAAAGCACCCCTGTTGTGCTTGTACTGATGGAATGGGACAAGAAACTCTGATGTCGGTGACACCAAGAGTAATGTCAGCTTCTTTGGTAATATTGCATTACTTCCCCTAATTCTGGCAGCTCAACACTTCCACTGTGGTGTTTATCCATCCAGCAGCCATTCTTCTGCCTTTCACATACAATATATAAACCGAGCCACAATGTTAATGAGCCATTGCATATAGATGAGCTGGCAACCAGTCTGAGCTGACACAGCCACACATAAAAGCCAAAGAGGGCCTTGGGCTCTCTTCCATTGATACAGAAGCTGTTGGACCACACAACTGTGGAAATTGGATGGTCTAGGGGACACAAAGCCAGGCAGCTTTCCCTCCGCTTCCCTTCTGCAGTCACGTTTACTGCTTAAGACACAAGGTAAGAGGCTTAGTGCCATACTGTTTTCTTGATATCTAACTGAAAAAACCCTGATATTTCCAGACAGACTGGCCCTTCTGTTTTCTTCCACTAAACTGTCACCTAATGACTACAGCAAGGCACCCAAAGAGTCTCTTTGTGTGGAACAGGATGCTTGGATTCTAGTCTGCTTACTCGCTGACTTACCTTTCTTTAGGCAACCCTCTTGATAGTTCCCTGCTCCAGTTTCTGCTCCCGTAAAACAGGCTACTGAGGCTTAAGAAAACATTGCCAAAGAAAATCTCTGCGCCTGCTGCAGTCACCTCAGATAGAGAAGGCAGAAGGTGGCAGTTCAAGCATTACTCTCCTCTGGGAATGCCGAGCAGTACCTCTGACAGCAACACAGGGCTGGAAGGGACTTGAAACACAGCTATGCAAACAAACTAGGGTGGGATAAGCTGATACATGTTTACAGCATATTAGCTGTTGTGTGCTAACTGCCAGGACTGTTGTTTTAACCCTGTATTAGGACAAGCCTGCCCATCTTCAGCTTAGACTTGCTTAATGGCTATACATGTATACACGGACAGCTCACATAGGGAAGCTCATGGTTTTCATAGCTATACCTTGAGTCCAATGTGTTTCAGGCTCACAGCCATGAACATAGAAGTTCCCTACATTCAGATACACTAAGATGCTCAGCAACTACAGTAACTAGTTTCTCAAGCTAGCTGTTAAAATTAGTAACCAACCTTAAATTATGTTCCATTTTGGGCATGACAACGTGTAGTGCACCGTTCACTTCCTTCATCTCACAGTCAATTACTTCTCCCAACCCATGTAAACAGCAGCAGGGAAAAAGAAAGATCTGCATATGCGTTAGTAATAAATTTAAAAATCAGGGCACACCACTGAAGGGTTGACTTGTCAGAAAATGGTAATTAAAAGTGTTCCAGCTGACAGTGCTGCTTTAATGAATTCTTAGTAGTGTTCTCGGAGAGCATTTGATGACAGACACTGTAAGAGTTCTTACTTAAACCAATTTTCTGCATGATGCAACTTCACTGCACAAGAGAGGGAAAATCTCCATTATAGAATCGAATTATGAAAATAACAAAGTAATGGTTTGAATGATCAGGATCTAACAGGTACCTCTTCAGTACCAATTGTTCCTATTCCCTGTACCACAGCCTTTTTCCATAGGTGCTTATCTAGTAACTGTCACTACTTCCTTAAATTCTGTTAAAGCAGCCTAAGAAGGTGTAGTGCGAAAGAGTGTTGGTCATCAGCTTTTTAACAGCATTATACATACGTAGTACAGTGACTGACAGCTCAGTTTTAACACAGATACATCAATGCCCAGCTACACCTAATCACACACCTAGTCAGACATAGCTTGCTGTCGTGCATATCAGCACAGTCTGGGCTCCTGGGTGAGGACGGGGCAGCACAAAGCTCATGGGTGAGGATGGGGCAGCCCAAAGCTCATGGCTGAGGAGGTTTAGGCTTGAGATAGGTAAGCAGAGGGCATGGGACTCCTAAACTGGGCTCTCAGGTCAAAAGCAGACAGCAAGAAGCTGGGGGGAGCATGTGAGGACTTGGAAATACAGCCCTGCTTAGTGGGAGCCATGTGTGGAGGGGGGAAGGATGAGAGCAAAGGGCACTAAGCCTTAATCATGGATTTGTATTTGGGTGTGAAGGAGACGGGGGGTTGAGTGGTGGCAAGAGACATGGTGGAAAGAGGCTCTCATGCCTCATCGCTTTGCACTGAGTTTCTTGCTGGTTTCTAGCTCCATCCAGACCTGTGGTTTGTCCTTCACTATTTCAGGAGAAATGTAACAGAGCAGCTCCGGGAATTCACATTTCTGGGCAGAAGTTCTGTGGACCCACCCCTATAGCTGGTAAGCAGTGATATTCTGGGGGGGACCAGGTGGTTCTTGAAGGGGGGTGATCATGGTGAAAGCACTTCCAGCCATGGAGTTCAAAGCACCCTGCATCTGAAAGCTGCTCTTGTAGCTCCATTACCAGCAGCTCACCTTAACACTCAATAACTAAGGTGCACCCTTAAGTATGTGGGCTACAGCGGGATGAGGGGAGTTTGACATGGGAATGTATATTTACTTCCTAAGCTGTAGCTGTGCCAGTTGTCTTTTCCCTCAGGAGCACAATCCACCGCAAGGCATACTAGCACTATACACCCCAAGGTTCCATTTCTTGTCCATGAAATAGGACTGTAGTTCACCCTGCACGCTGGAGAAAAGGAGCCTTATAGCTAAGATTCAGAGGCTTTTGTTAGCCCAGCCGAATACCTTCACAAGTCTTTTCTACAGAATAGGTCACTTGGACCACATTCAGGCTGTGAGTGGCTGATGAGTTTGCACACTCCGTACTGAGCACGCACAGAGGTAAGTTAGTTTGACTCATTTCTCGGTTTCGCAGCCCAGGGGGTTGACACAGAACATGCTTTCTCTGCAGTATTCCATGCTAAATGTGAAGTAATTTAAGTCACCTCATAGTTTAATGAACTCTCCCGACTCCCTTCTGTGCTGTAGGGAGAAGCATGCACAGAGTAACTGTGGAACAGTAACAAACAGCAAGATTTTGTTTGAAGCTCCAGGAATTTCTGTCCCAAAGAGAAAAACAAGCAGTTATACAAGTGACACTTACGTAGGATGCAGCTACTGCAACCTGAATGGCCACCCTCTCTGTGAATGTCTCCTAATGTATCAAGAGATGAAACAGGAAAGATGAATTCCTTTATTCATCTAGAATTTGGAGGTTATGTCTAATCTTGTTACCCAGGTTGCTCACACAACGTGGTGGCGGGGAGGTGAGATGAAGGACAGCTCCTCCAGTCCTCGTTACACTAACCCTTGTGTCTCTCAAACAAGCTACCTGGGCTTTTCTAACATTGAGGGATAAAGTGAAGTGAGAGTAAATCATTCACGGGGTTTACACCACTTTACCAGGAGTCTGGAAATCTCAAATGACATCTCAAAGGCTGCTACATAATTGAGTTCTGTATGAACTACAGCAACCGATACAAGACTTCTAAAAGCTTATTAATATCTGAGCTAAGAACCTCACTTTTGGAAGTAATTTAGTTCCAGGTTCAAATGAGGCGCTTAACAGAAGTGGAAACTTAACTCTAAATAGAAGTCTTGGTTCCTATAACTCCTTGTGTAGCTTTAGAAACTGGTAAGTTTGAGAGGAGTAATTAGATGGAAGCAATTCAACTTGAGATGCCAGTTTCTTACAACTGAGACAAACTCTGAGGCACCTGAGCTACTAACATGGGCACTTCAGTAAGTTCCCTCAGGCTGGTGGAATGAATCAGCACCATAGAAAATTCCAACAAGACTTAAGCTCCTAAATGAATGGAAAGGATATAAGAAGCCTGTGCACCAGAAAGGAGACAGTAGGCTATTTGTAAAGGGTATCTAAGAATTCAACATTCTCTTTGCTTTTCTGTCTGGTTTTGTCTGGAACATAGGGACCTCCTGCAGGAAACGCATTAGATGCTGAAGAGGCAGAAAGAGCCACTGGGTGCTTGGTGATAGTGTGATTTAAATACAAAGACTTGCACAGTGTGGGAACTCATACTAAATCTCAAATTAAGACTTTCATTTGCAAAAGTATCTGCAAATCAGCTTAATATTTGTCCATCTCAAAGCCATACTATGTATTCCCCTGTTTCACTCCTTGCAGAGTATATTAAAATATTCCACACAGAGAAGCTTTTCTTAGATAAGAAACAAGTTTCTGCCAAGATAGCAATTGGGCATCTCTCATTTATAGCCTCCTAAAATCTGAGCTCTGCTCAAATTCTAACTATAGCAAGCTGATGCTGTGTTTTCAGTCCACAGCAACACATCCAAGAGGTCTCAAAGCCTTTTGCAATCATTGAATTTAACCCCACAACACTCTTTTTTCCACTTCCATCTTACAGGTAGATGTGGAAACAGACACAAAGGGAGAACATTCGTCCCACAGTACACGAAAAATAGTGAAAAGCCAGGAACTAAGCTCAGATATTTGGACTCTCTGGGGAATGCTTTATCCCTTGACCATGCTTCCCAGGTCCTGGAACCAGAGGCCTTCTTATTAGGACAGATTAGTTTGTTTATGGGTCAAGATATAGTACACTCACTAAGTTTATTCTTTGCTGCAAAATAGCGAGGAATAGAACGTGCTGAACACTGGTCTCTGACCTCAGTAATAAGTTGTTTTAATTGGATTTGATTTTTCAAATGTAGCATCTCAAGTCAGCCAGAAACTCTGGAATTAGCATCTCACATCTTAACACAGAAGAGATGTTAAAGTAGCATAAGGAGATGAAGTCCATGCCCAATGAATTTCAAATTACACCGAGGGTGAACTCAGCCATATGCACGTCAAACTAAAACTGTGCAGGCTCTGAGTGCAGCAAGCAGCAAAGTTATTAATGGCTTACATTTGCTATTAAGAATGCAAAGTAGCTATTTTACACCCAGTTTGTTCATACATCTCTTCACATCAATGACTCATGTGATGGGTCAATAATTCACTCAATGCATACTGAAAGCCAAGAATATCTTGCAAGTCAATTACACTTAGAGAAATAATTAGAAACACAAAAGTAACTGAAGGATTGGAATAGAAAAAGCTCTGCTGGTGAAATACTGCAGCCCCCAGGGAAAGCAGACTGCTCCTGTCTTAAGATTTGCAGCTGGTGTTCCTCTACATGCCCCTGAAAGCAGAAATTAACCTTAAAAGGGGCAATTCTAATATTTCAAGGAATACTCAGGTTCTCAGGTAACTAAAAGCCATTTGCTTTCTGCAGGAGACGTGAAAGTAGGACACCAAGCAAATACTGCCTACTCAGATTTGATCCTCAAGATTTGCTCCTGAAATATGCTTATCTTTCATGGCATTCAGTTGTAATAAATCACAGGAACATTTTAACCCATCTACGAGGCACAAGCAGACCTTAATTCACATGCACAGCCTTTGCTTCATCAGAGCACTGAATGCCTTTAATACCTCTGAAGAAATCTCTGAAGTCAGGGTTTTTCACAACCTATGTCTTGGGAACACAAACTGACCTTAAAAACCATAGCAGGGGCTGCAGGCTATGCTATACATGCCTACAAAAGGCTGTTACCCATAGGAGTATGCAGCAGCCAAGAGAGACTGTAAGGGGACAAGATGTATCTAGACAGCTTGGTTGAACATCATAGAAATCAGGCTTCAGGAACCAGAGACAGGACAAAACCTGCCAATCCAAGCTGGCAGTGCTGCCAGCACTTGTGAGCAGAGCAGTATATGATGACAAGAAATCTTCCAAACTACTGGTGCCTGATACTCTTATTGTTGAGACTCAACTGAATAAACACGCAGCATCAGCAACTGCCAGTCTACCTGGCAGCTGTGACATGGCAGATTTGAAGGTCCAGTGAACAAAAAAGGGAGCACAGAAGATCAACAGGTAGGAGATGATGGGCTTAAATATAGGCAGATACACAGAGGACCTCCTATGAGCCTGTATTACCCAAAAGGGTACAAGAAAATGTTCACCTGCTCAGGAGTGCAGTGAATCCTTTCCCTTTCTATCAATTCTATGGTTTCAACATTGGTTTCTTTGCTTTTTAAATGTACACTAAGAGTGAAGAGGTTACATTCTCCCTCCCAGATGCTCTCATTCCTTATGTTACTACTTGCTAAGACCCACCTGGCTTTGATTACAGCCATCAGGGTAGTTCTTTCTACTTCTGAGGTAAAAAGCAAGTTCAAGACAATTAATTCCCAAAAGCCTATTGACAGAGAGAAATCTGGAATGATATTCCTTTCAACACATCTGCTGGAAAACTTCTGAATGACAGACAGGACACAGAGGAACCTAACACATGCTCACAAAGCAGATGGGCTGTTACTGTTCCTAAGATGATCCTCAGTACAACTTGATTGCAAAACAAAGCCAAATCAGAGCAAATAGCAGAACCAGTGGACAGACAGACAAGTAGCAGAACTCAGAGTAGAGAAGAGCTCTATAAACTGTGTATGTGGGGTTCACTTCTGAGAGTAGTAGTTACTAAAGGAAGGGGGATGAGAAGTGCCAAGATGCAGTATAGAACTGGAGCTGCCGCATCACATACCTTTAATCTCTAGCAACTGAGACATGCAGAGACAGAAAACTCCTTTACCCACAGCTCAGTGATCTAAACTATCTAAGGAGAGCACTACACACGTACACACACTTTCATCTTGAGAGAAAACCTTCCTCACTTTGTTCTTTGTTTACTTTAAGAAAGCAATAGAATCGAGTATTAAAGAACTGTCTTCTGTGTGGGAAAAACAGCAATAATGTGTATTTATAGCACACCTGAAAGATCTCTCTGACAGCTGTGTTCAGGGATCATTTCAGTTACTACTGAGACAACACGTTACTAACAGCAGGGCAGCCCAGAAGTTCCTTTCTAATAAAATAGCTAAATCATGAAAACCCATTCTCAACACTATAATAGCCTCACAGTCACATGTGAAGTAGCAGAATTATTCTTATTTCCACTGCAGACAGGGAACATGAGTTCAAAAGCAATGGAAAATAGTCTGAGACCACAGAGGCAGGACTAAGGCTCAAGAACTATTTCCAGACCAGTGAACCTTAAGTTTCTCCTCTTCACATGCTTAACCCACTTCAGAGGAAGCTGGAGAACTGCTGCAGAACACAGCTACCATCTATCCTGTCATCTGGTACATCCCCAATCCTTTCCTCTCACGATCCTACTATCTGAGAAACACTCAGGGCTGGTTCCATTTGGGAACTCTGGTTCCCAATGGGAGCCTGGCAAAGCAGGGATTTGAATCTGGCTTATCAAGACCACTGCGCCAGTCCCTCCCACACTGCTATGGCTGGCTTACTGGCAACAAACCAGCACAGCATAGTGGTTTTTGCCAGTTTAGAAATCAAAGTCACCTTGATAGCCATAAAAGACTGAGATACTGAAGTAACAGCCTAATTAAAGATAAGGACTGCAATAGGACAGTGTTCTTAACATTACATGAAAATATTCCTAAACTGCTGACTAAGATAACCGCACTGTTTACCCCGCTGCTATAAGCAGATGAAAGACTGCAGCAGAGCAACGAGACCACAACATGCGATTCACACCCTGAGTTCCAAGCACATTTCTGGAGCACTGACAAGCTATGTACAGTCTGTATCATAAAAACAAAACAGCAGAAACTCTTCTTAACTGCAGTATCATCCACGCTCAGTGCTCATTTCCCTTTTCCTCACCTTCCTCAGGCTCACACTGAGAGAGCATTACAGACCTGACAAACAGCGCATCAAAGCCTACCTCTAGCGTTTACTGAGCATGTACATGCACAGCAGGGCTAGCAAGGCTGTTGTGGTTTGTTTTGAGTATTCTTCTGCTGTGTCTGTGCCCTGGAGCTGTGAACTACTGCAGGAAGACTTTCTGTTACAGCAACACTCGCACTTTGCTTTTGTTCCTTTAGCACTGTGCAGAGCACAGAAAGGGCAGTGTCATGCTTTTCTTGTGCACTGAGTAAGCAAGAACCTATTTCCAACCACACTGAAAGCTGTTGCAGCAGTGCTAAGTGTTTTCTGTCAGCAATTTCCCCCACACCCAGAGCTGGGTCCTTTTCAGGGAGGTACGAAGATGACCTTTAAACACCATCAGTTTAAATTTACCAACACTTTGGAAAGAAAGAGCGTATGTGAACAAAAGCTTTCACACGACAGTGTAACGCTGAGTACTGAGATACCTGCAGTTTAGATGGTGAAGCAGGGTCAGAGCTCGCAGGTGGTTTTGCCTTTGGTCATGGCTGTCTTCTAGCTGGCCTCTGGTGCCTGAGTCAGCTGCCTCTCAGCCTCCAGGGCTTCTGCAGGAAGTCCTTTTGCCGCCCCATGCTGGTGACTGAGACTTGACATTGCCAACCTGTAGAAACAAACTGTGGGTTAATGATTCAACCCTTTAACTGCAGCAAGGAACAGCAAAGTGGGAGAACGTGCTGAATTGGCTCACATGACTCTGCCCATTTTCCCAGTGACTTTTACTGGGGGTGTTCATGCGGCAGCACCTCCCCAGCCCACATCTCACTGCACCGCTGTTCTTTGGTTACAGAGAGCTTCTGCTTTCGGTCATACAGGTAGAACTTAGCACAGCCTGCTTCTCTCACATGTTATTTAAGAGTGCAATGTCTTTTTGTGGCAACAGAGAGGAAAAGTAACTAGACAAATCCTGCCTTTCTCCTTCAGGAAGTTGGTGGTGAGTTAAATCCCTGATTTTATTTCCTCTTGCAACCACATCACATACAAGTCCATTGCAATGAGAGGCCAAAGGAAAAAAACCCAAAAATACAATTTTCTTGAGAAATTTCTCCCAGAGAACCACTTCTCACTAAAAACTTCATATTTCCAGTGGAAACCCAATTGTCTGAAAATAGAAACACTTCTGTTGGGAAAGCCTGTAAAGACAGCTTAGCTGCCAGTTCTCTGCCCTCCAGAGGCAAGATCCCCAGCGTGACTACATCTCTCACAAGGTATCTCTGATCATCTGCTTGTATGGGAATTCTCTGTCCCAGTACAAAGTGCTATGGGAGCCATGGAATTTGTCTGGCACTGCAAAAACATCAAATAGTGATGTTTTCTTTTGTGCCTGTGAAGTGATCATTGCTGGAAAGTGCTGGCAAATGGTTTTGTCTAGACAGAGCTGTTTTACAAGTGCCATATTCCATGTAAGTGGCAGAGAGGGAGTGACCGTGGGCCAGGACTGGCCCCTTGCCTCTGTAGCTACTTAACAGTGTTTGTGGATGAGACCTGTCGTTTGCTCTCTGGTCAGCTGAAGCCTTTAAACTCTCTCCCCCCAGTAAATGAAGCCATGGATTCATTTTGTGCATCACTAATTACAATCTTATTCATTACTAACACTGACAGTAATGCTTTTACTGCTGTAAATCCTTCATTTATACACCTGAAGTAAGTTTGTTAACCTTTGAGGACCGCAAACACTCCTAAGCTTTCAGAAAACATGATTTGCTTGAGTGCTCGCTGCTGCAGTGCCTGTTCTTTTGTTTATTCATTTGTCCTTGTTTTCATGAATGAATTAGTTCTTCAAGTCAACTTTGTGAGGGGAAACTGCAGCCTATCTTTCCAAATGACATATACATGCTTTGTGAGAACTTCCCTGGATGTTTGGTATTGGAAGCATGACTCCAATGTGCACCCAAGTAATGCTAGAGCTGCTCAGCAGTAGAATACAGCCAGCAGCAAACTCTACAAAACACACAAAACACGGTAAGAAGATCCAGTTTTAAGGCAGAGGGTCAGAAACCCCCTGCTAAAGGCTGGCAAGGTATTAACAGCAGCCTTTGTGAAGTGATCCATTGAGTCTATACATCCCATGCATGTCAGAGCATCCCTTAAACAATCAGGATGGGGGAAGCAAGGGAGGAGGCAGCACATGTCCTTGTCATATCACTGCTGGGGCTGGCTGGAACAATCCTGGATCACCCAGGTTAAAAGACAGCAGGATGAAACCTCCCTTCCCACTATCTGAAGAGGAAAGTTGAGCACTTAAGAGGACTTCTTCAATAGGTACTCACAGGAAGCTAGCTGGATCATACCTGTGTGCTTACAGTAAGCTGAAAGACATCTGTTCTAAAGATATTCCATATTCACGGTAGAAGTTAAGCACAACACAGGCAGGCACCACTTTGCCTTTCCTTCTGAAAGTGGCCATCATTGCCATGGAAAAAGGCATCTGCCAGTAATTCTGCAGAGCAGGAGATGGGGCAAGGCAGGGGGTAAGATCCTTTGGTGTATCCACTAGAAATTCTGTGTGGACTTCAGGTTGGCAAAACCTAGTCGCTTGGGCTGGAGCTGACAAGGCTCCCAGATTAGCAAACTGAGCTGGATTGCAGGATCCTATTTCTCACATGGAACTGGCATTTCAGCTGCATTCAGCACTCAGATCTGGTACCAGGAATAAGTAATGACAACACTGTCAGGTCCAAGAGGAAAGCCTGCCTGTGCCAGCTTGCCAGGACCTGTCCCTTTGCTAATGTGCCCATCAAGGATAAAGTGGGCATGGAGGATGGGGTAAATCAGATTCTTTCTAGACATGCCCCTAGGGCTGACTGGCTGCTTTAGGCAAGCTTATATTCTTGCTCTACTTACAACTGGTTCAATAGAGGGCGTTGACAGTCCTTGATTCTGATATGAGCAGCAAGACAGGGAAATAAGGTGCTACAACTGTCATCCCATCACAAGAGGCACATTCCTGCTCTACCCAAGGCAGCTAGTAAAGGGCAAAGGAGCTGTGCTCTCCAAAGGTCTCGGTAGTAAAGCAGCCAGCAGATAATACAGCGTGAGACCAAGTGTTACAGTTTGCTTTTCTAATAAAAGCAGGGTTTATAAGGTATTAAGAATTGGATCTTTCACATTCTTTGTTCAGAGAAAGTTCAACAAGAAGAAAAACAGGGAAAGAACATCAGAGTTTTGAAAAGACCTGAACAGGACTGGAAAAAAAATAATCCTTTAGCTCTGTATCCCCCTTTCTTCTCCCTAAGCTTCTTAGAACTTCCTCTGAATTCCAAACAAAGATGTATTTCTAACAAAAGCTGTGGGTTCAGTAGGCTGCTTTTCATTTCTGCTGTCTCAGTTCTGCCAACTTTGCTCCTCCATCCATCGCTATGAGGGAAGAAATGTGTGTGAAGCCGTGGATATGAGAACTTCAGGGAAATAGCAGGTGAACTTTGTCCTGGGCAGGCCCCTGCCAGACATTAAATACCTTCCCTTTCCTTCAGTCACTGATCTCCTTAAGTGCTGCACGTGGCTGAGATTAAAGCTATTTCCCTGGATTAATGTGCTCCGCACACAGCTCTACGCAAAGGATTTACCCAAAGAACAATTAAAGAACCATAGAATCATTTAGGTTAGAAAAGATCTTTAAGATCGAGTCCAACCATTCAAGAGCCTGATCATTATCCCCGGTGTTTCAAACCAAAACAACTGAAAGCAAGTAAGAGCAAAGAGAACCACCCAGTTACATCTCTGAGCAAGCAGAGGAACTCCAGCTGGTACGTAGCCATCAGAAACAGTCATGACTGTCACTACCTGCTTCCAGAAATGCAGAGAAAGGGAATGGTAGAAATGTACCTCTAACAACTGGCTTTCTGGGCATCTGTCAAATATTCTGGTAGGTCAGCTAGGAAAGACCAGGAGTTTGAGAATGGCAATCTAAAAGATTCTGCTTACCCCGGTGGTCACTGTGAATTACGAGGCTTGGACAGGGAAGTGGAAACTCCTTGTTTTCCAAGCTAACCTTGACATGTCACCTTTACTCATTGAGTAGCTTTATTGGCAAATGCCCCATTCATTTAAGAATGAGCAGTGCACCTTTATGAACATACTATGCCTGAGGACAGCAGCAGCTTCAACTCCAGCAACACAGAATTTCACATGCAAGAAAGACATCAATACCGTGCTTATTTGGTCCCAAAAGGAAACATACCCTGGTAAATATTAGCTAAGATGTAGCTGGGTTACCTTCACTAATTTAAACTGAAAGGACTTTAAGCGCTGTGTTATACAACTCGCTTTATATAATTTCTGGACAGTCTCTGATCTGCTTGCAGCATGCTTAGGCAGGAGAGAATTTTCCTCTTGCTGAAATACATCAGCACACTTCAGTTGTGTGTGGGAGCAAGAAAGATTTGTTGAAGGGAGAATTCCTTTGTCATCCTGCTTGAGGAAGGGTGTAATTCTTCTGCTTCTTTGATGTATTTGGGGGTAGCTTAAGCCAGGCTTGTAAAACAGCCTCCGAAAGGTGCAGTTAAGATTTAAAGAGGCAGGCAAAGAAGGGTGAAGTTGGGGCTCTGTTTCCGAGGTTCCAGTCTGACAACCGTGCTGATCAGCATTTCTTCTGTCATTATTATCTGTTGAATTGTACCTCCCAATCCTTAGTATGCACGTGCAGGGTTTGATGGACAGGGTGAGGCATCCTAGCATTTCACACAGGATTCTGATCATGACAGTGTTCATGTTGTTGCAGGAAAGGACAAAATGCCTGTGACAGCTGAAGCCACATGGCTTTGCACAACAGGGGTGGTAGAAGTTAAATAGTGGAAAACTTCTCTGCATAGTGCATTGCATGAGAATATTTAACTTCTGCTCAAACTGTGCATTAACATGAACATATTAAAAGCACGTCAGGAAAATAAAACTTGAGGATCATTTAGAGAGTGACCTCTTTGCCCCCTTCCTGGGATATGTGCTTAAAGTTTAACCTTTGCCAGCTGCATTTGCAACAAATAAATGCAACAGCAAAAGCTTAAAACAGTGAAAAGCTACATAACAACAAGAGTGACCTTCATTTTTTTTCATCTTAATTTTAATGAGAACTGTGATTTCAGGCCAAGTACGGAAGGAAGGCAGCCGCATGAGACAAGTAAAGTCGTTCTCAAGGCTGCTGATACAAACAAGGACAGCAAACAATAGAATTTACTTCTGACTTTACCAGATGTAGTTAATTTGCACTTAGACTCCATCACTGACAATTTAATATGTTCCCTTTGCTACCGATTATCATATTTAAGGATATTCTCTGGCTGCTGTTAATGGTGTCTAATGGAAGGATTTCTGGTTTAGTTGGCTACAACATCAGGCAGCTTCTCTAAATTATTTTAGATGCCTACAGAGTAAAATGACTTTGCCAAGCAGCAGTTCCCATCCCCACGGTTGTTTTATGAAGGGCAGTGGACTCTCAGAGGGTGCAAACGCTTCCTTGACTGTCAGTTAGGAGTCAGCTGTACAACTGGCACAGGCAGTTATCTGACATTTAAACGGCTCAAGTTAAATGAGACAGATTTCACACCACATAACTCACACCAGTATGTCTAATTCACTACATGCCTGTGGGTTATCCCCATTCTGGAGACACAAAATTAAAGCTTAAGGGAGCTAAACTACTCTTGCCACAGATATTCAAGCACAATACTACCCCTGAAATCAAGTAAAATTAGGGCAGCTCATTTGACAACTACTTGAGCCTAAGCACTTTGCTCCTAGCCAAAAAGGAAGCCTGGGTGAGACAGTGATATGATGCAGGGTTTTAGATAAGTGTCGTAGTTTGACTGAAAACATCATTCCTAAGGGCTGTTTCCCAATAAAAGGCTGTGTCACCTTCTATTGGGAAGGGCAGTGCAGCTGTAAAGTGACAGTCTCAAACAATTACAAAGCCCCCGGCACCTCCTGATCTGAGATGCATTCCTCAAGTCCAGGTCCTTCTAAAGAAAACATCATTCATAGCAGATGCAGGTCCCCAAAATGGTCAGGTCTCTGTGTGGCTGAGGACACTAAGTCCTTAGACACAGTAAACTCTCAATGTCCTTTTTGTGAGACAGCAGTGAGACTATTTTCCATTCAAGTTCTTCATTTTAGTTGTTTTTAAGCAGAAGTCTGGTGTCCAAATTGAAACCCCTTCCTAAATTCACTATCCACATCACATCTGAGGTCTTCTAAAGATGATGTACACAAAATTCAGCCGCTCCCCACCAGTTTTCCCAATGTATGTCCATGACAGCTGCCTGCTTCTCTGTGCCTCCTCCTACTCAACTAAGCAGAGGACAATATTAACAGTTGACTGAGCAAGGGAAAAGGATAACTTTTTGCTGGAATGCTCCTTAGGCAAGAAACTGGTATTTTCCTCATCTACTTACTGGAACTTTTTCCCACCAGCTGAGGAAAATATGCAAATTCTTTCTCCTAAAAAAGTGTCTGGAGACATCATCAGACTTTACTTCTTGCCTGCAGGTATAAACGAAACCTGCATTACCCATAACCTTTATTGTTTCTTACTCTCCAGAGCACTACCAGCAGAGGGAATGTTCAGCTACCTCCGGAAACGCTTTGCCAGCCACATCAGAGAACGCAGCCGGCGAAGAGCAAGGCTTGTCTCTAAAGATGGAAGGTGTAACATAGAGTTTGGCAATGTAGAACAGCCGAGGTTTGTCTTTTTGATTGATATATGGACAACTATCCTGGATCTCAGATGGAGATACAAAATGACTATCTTCATTTCAGCATTCTTAGGCAGCTGGTTTCTGTTTGGTCTCCTCTGGTATGTCGTGGCATACATACACAAAGACCTGCCAGAATTCAACCCTTCCATAAATCACACCCCCTGTGTTGACAATATCAACGGCCTCACTTCAGCTTTCCTGTTTTCCTTGGAGACCCAGGTAACCATCGGTTATGGCTTCAGATGTGTCACAGAACAATGTGCCACTGCCATTTTCCTGCTCATCTTCCAGTCCATCTTGGGGGTGATCATCAATTCTTTTATGTGCGGTGCCATCTTGGCCAAGATATCAAGGTCTAAAAACCGGGCTAAGACCATCACCTTCAGCAAGAACGCTGTCATCAGCAAACGCGGTGGGAAGCTCTGCCTCCTTATTCGGGTGGCAAACCTCAGGAAGAGCCTGCTGATTGGCAGCCACATCTATGGAAAGCTTCTCAAGACCACCATCACCCCAGAAGGAGAGACAATCGTTTTGGACCAGGTCAACATAGAATTTGTAGTTGATGCTGGCAATGAGAATCTCTTCTTCATTTCCCCATTAACTATTTATCATATCATAGACAAGAACAGCCCGTTCTTCCACATGGCAGCAGAAACCATTCTACAGCAAGATTTTGAATTGGTGGTGTTTTTAGATGGCACTGTTGAAGCCACGAGCGCTACCTGTCAAGTGAGGACATCCTACATCCCAGAGGAGGTGCTATGGGGTTACCGCTTTGCTCCCATTGTGTCCAAGACCAAAGAAGGGAAATACAGAGTAGACTTCCAGAACTTCAGCAAGACAGTGGCTGTGGAGACTCCCCACTGTGCCTTCTGTCTCTACAATGAGAAAGAAGCTAAAGCCAAAGAGAAGAAAGGTTATGACAATCCTGGGTTTGTCTTGTCAGAAGTTAATGAAACCAGTGACACTAAAATGTAGTTCCAGATATTCATGGGACCATATCTTTGTTCATAATGAATTCAATCTTGAGAGGATTAATAACTTAGTAAAACACAAAAGAACACAGGCTTGGTTTTACTCTAAAACAGCATTTATCTTCTCAAAAGCTTCAAATCAAAAGAGGAACAGAATACCATTGATCTCCAGAATGCTCTATATTTCATAGAACTTCTATTTTTATACCAATGGGACATTTTATGAAGCTGCTATGTTGGAATGTCCAACTCACTTAAGTTCCCAGAGGCATGCAAGTCTGTTAAAAAGCCTGAAAAGATGGAGAGAAACTTTAGGGCACATTAAAGACACTGCTGTTGGAATGGGAACATGAAAAGGGGAGACAGAAGGCAAAGCTAAAGCAACCTACAGGACTTAGGAGCCAAAGCCTCAACAAATGTATGGTTTTGGTTGCCAAAGTACTCTATGAAAGCAGACTCTCTGGTTCTGGAACACTAGAGCACTTTTGAACACTTCGAAACAATCCCTTCTTTTTTTGAAGGCTGGTACCTCTACCAAAATGGAGCATTGTGGGATGGTACATGCTTGGGAAGCCAGGAAAGATGCAGCTTGGGCCATTCTGCTGCATCTAGAACTCTAAAATATGACTTTTTTCCTGTGAAAGCCTTAGGTTCCTTTAGGGAAAAATAGCCAAATAGAAATTGAAAGTGAAAAAAGGAGAAGCAGACAGCCACTATGGGAGAAGAGGATTTTTGCAGCTTATTCCTAACTGTGTCACTTCAGATACTCTTCCTCCACTTCCCCAGAAGCTGGATAACTGTGGAATTAGGAAACATCTGAAGCCAACTGTCCAGGAAGAAGAGGAGCCACAGTGGGGAGGTGAAGAACACATCAACTGCTTCACACCTGGCAGAAGAGCAATCCACTGGGAGAAGAGAGGAAATTCCCAGCTCTGGATGTATCCACACTGCAAACAGAGATTATCTTTTCCCTTGAAGCGTGAAGGTCTTGTTAAAACAAAAACACAGCAAAGGAGCCTCCCATCAACAGTAGCTTCACATTTAGTTCCAAACCATCCATCTCACCACAGCAAGATGTGCATCCCTTCAGGAAACAAGTCCTGCTCAGTGGCAGCTAAGTAGTGGCAAACATTTTTGGGTGTGATTGTTGACATCAAAGTTTCAAATGCAATAAGAAGCTTCAGGAACTTCCTGGTGAACTTCCACTTCCTCACAGCCTTTTCTACGCCCTCCAACAAGTTCTTCTGCTGAGAGTTCAAGTGGCAGACCAAAGGAAGAGGTTTTGGGGGAACCCTTCCCAGTGATGTAATTCAGCTCTTCTGTTTTCAACAGTGTGGTAAAATGGAAGTGTCTTTCTAAAAGCTGCTGGACTGAGCAGTTTTATAAGAAGGGGAGAATTGAGCAGGTCAAATGATGACGAGACAAAGTTATTTTGCTAATGAACATAATGTGAGTGTGGAAATCAAACTCCGGGAACTGAGAGAATTCAGGTCTCAGTCCCAGTGTACTATCAACTCCTTTGTTGGTTCAGAACAAATCACTTTAGTACGTATCTCAGATTTGCCATCTGTAACACGGGACAGAAAGTACTTATACTGTACAAAGAACAATGTTATGAACAATTATGAAACTAAAGCACTTTAAAAGCCAATTCTCAACAGTCTCAATCTTTCCTCTCTTCAATGTGTCACTGTTACACCCTTCACTTCTAGATGGAAAGGTCAGCACAGAGAGTTCCGTCCTCATCACACATCAGAATTACTAGAAATGGCTGCACTATGGGATGCTCGAACCACCTGCTGACACCTTCAAGGTAATTCACAGATCTTGACCCATGTTTTAAGTGTACTGGTTTTGTAACCTTGAAATCTAGCACTGTCAACTGGAAAAATACTTTTACAGTTCCAATCATCACAGCATCCGAGCCCCTGCAACCATTAGTGTATCTGACTGCTTGGAAAGGCAGTTGTGCCATCCTCCACTCCAAATGGCACACCAAAGCAGTGGTGAGTGGCCATCTGCAGAGATCTAGGAGGGAGCAGAGAAGTGAAATGAAGTCTCAAGAGCCCCAGGGTTGTCTGAACCAAAAGGCTGCTGTGCTGCTCAGTCCTTCCAGAGCTGCTGCTACATTTCCTTTCTAGGCTTCCTGTACAGTTGTCCTGTGAGTAATTTCCCTAGAAAGCAGCACTGTCAGTACTCGAGGATTTCAGGTTACAGCTTGTACTCATGGCAGAAGAGATACACCAAAATGCCCTTAATAGAAGTAGAAAGATAATCTTCACTGTACAAAAAAGCAGGTCAATGGGAAATCCATTTAAAAGGTCAAATCCAGGTCTGCAGTGAGGAGACAGGAAAGATTCCCATTTTCTTTAAGTAAAGCTGGTTTGGGATATTAGTGTTAGGTGGAAAAAATAAACAAATCCTACCCAGTGCCTGAGAGGTGGTGTACACCTCCAGAATCCAACGGGTCCCTAAACAACACACTTTCAGGCACTGCCCTTGGAAAGCCATCTCAAAATCCCAAACCTCCAAGTTCTTCATGACACAGCTTTTTAACCTTTTATCCTGTGTCTCTACAGCACAAGTGCATGTCTAGAAGTACTAAGTGCTACCACGACTCAAGTAGAATATGCTTGCTCTCACCATAAGGATGAGTACCTGTTGCTCACTCTATTGGGACAGTCACGCCTGCCTCAAATGCTAGTTGTGCTGCCTGCCATAGGGGGAGGATGATTGTAGTATTACACATGTTTTGGCATTAGAGGGAGAACTGGCTATTGCATGAACAGAGAAGATATGAGGGGACAGATCCAAAGCTGGCAAGGCCATGGCTGAGAGGGGGATCATACCGGGACCTAACTGGGAATCTCAGAACAAAGCCCTCCTCCCTCCCATCAGTCTCCTGCTGACTGCCACTCCAGGAAATGCCTGCCAGCCCTGCACCAGGCAGGAGATAGAGCTCTGTAGTCAGAGCCCAGCAGCAGGAGAACAATGAGTGGAATTTCCTCTTTCTGTCCAGAGAGGGCTGTTTGTCACCACAGAGATAAAGGCCCACGGCAGGGAGAAAGGGTTATCGGGGGACATGTGGCACATGGTGCCACTCAGGACAGACTCCATAGGAAATCTATTTTGGGGGCTGTCACCCCTGCTGCCATTAAAAGAAAGTTCAGTTAAGAGAATGAAAATAAATTTAATCTTGCTGAGCAGAAGTGGCTGGAGGGAACCACAGGCCTGATACTGGCAAACAAAGCCCATGACACGGTTTCTCTTCTACATCTCAAGCCTTAGGGCTCTCTTCTGCCTCCCTGTCTGTCCATCCAGCCTGCCCATACTGTCACAGCAGCAATTAGTCCTTTCCACATGGAATATGGAGGCCAACAGCCTGCCCAATACAGAGCAAAGGACTGAAGATAAAGTCCCATCTCTTCTTCAGCAGAAGTCAGACCATGTACTTATTGCTGGATTAAGGCTGTGGAAGTGTCAGCCAAGCAGCTAGGCTTGGGAATAATGCGTCTGCACTAAACTTAATTTATCTTCTCATTTCACAAACAACATGTTTCTTCTACTGTATTTATTTTAAACATTCATTCAAGCTGTGCATAATATTTCAATCATTTTGAAATGGATTTGCCCTCCTGCTGGCAAATGAATAAGACATCCTGCTGACTGCTGGAGAAAGGGCCATGAATTAAAGTAACTGCTTTTAGTAAACTGACATGTGCTAGTTAGCTGCCTCCACATGGTCTTTGGTAGTAACTGGTGAAAAGAGACCCCTGAATACTACTCCTCCTCCTGACATGCATTGTTGGAATGTGGCAGACCGCTGCTAACTAGCTCCCAGCAATAACTGCCTGGATAACTTCTGCATGTACACACTTTCTTGTAAACTCAGCTACTCACCCATAAACAAGTCAGCAGCGTGCAAAGCCCTGACACAAGTGAGAGCAGCTGAGGTGTCACATCCTCTTCCCTCTCCCCAGGCAGCAAACTGGTGTGGTTAGACTCACGCAAATTCAGCTGGGAAGAGCCTTTATTTCCCCTTCCCTTTTATTTTGCCCCCTCCATCCCTGCCTTGAACTGTCGTGGTGCTGACCCAATTCCTGTTCCCCACACAAGCAGGGAGAAATCACAGCACAAGGCAAGGAATGTGAGCAGAGCCCCTGCGGCAGCAGGGACAAGGGGAAGCTGAGGAGGTTCCTAAACTCTCAGGTCAACCTGTGCCTACAGCTTCTCATTGCAGCCTGGGGAACCTCTGCAACAACACCATCACCTGCCCGAAATCACACAGACAATGTCAGTGAGGAAGGCTGAAGCCCTCCCTACATGGCTGCTAGAATACATGCTATGTTTCCTGAGGCCAAGTTGACATTCTTGTAGTGGAATGTCAGGGACATTGAGGAAACTTGGGACTTGAACAAACTCGCTGCTACACAAGACACAAGCTCTGCAGGGACAAAGTCACCGCATTATTCTATTAGGACAACCCACTCCTGAGGCAGGTTAGGGTGCTAGAGACCATGCAGGGGTGCTGTCGGGGGGATGCGAGGGATCCCCTACAGTGTCTTCTTCCTTGCTGCCGCTGGATGGCAGCCCTTACCTCCACATGAGCTGCACAGCTCCAGCTCCATACATGCAGCACCCTTGGCAGGCCGGCGAACTCAACAGTGCGAGCTATGGCAGTCTTGAAAGCGCAAAGTCAGGATTTATTGGGGCTGTTCCTTGTTTTATTACACAAAGTTTAATGCATTTAGTGACTTGCTTTTGGCATGAGCTCCGCTGGCTGGATATATTTAGCCACTTCACAGAAGTGTTGGGAGACTTAAACTCGCTGCAGTGAATTTGGAGGTGATGTGGAAGTGGAGGGTTGGGGGCTGTAAACATCTAAAGCACCCTCAGCAGAGCCTGCAGTAGGTGGCGTGGGTTGGAACAGCAAGGCTGTGTCCGGGAAGACCTGTACTCCATATGCAACCCTTCTGTAGCTTCAAGCAAGTCACCACCCTCTGCTTTGAGCCTCAGTTTCCCCAGTGTTAACAGAAGCAGCCACACAGGCCACCTTGGGAAAGCTGTGAGTTCCAGCTCTATGTTAGCTTTGCAACAGTGCCCAAAAGCATCTGCTCAGCTGAAGCCCCCCTCGGATTTGGAAGTGTTCCTGGTACATTACCGAGCCTACAGACACTCACACAAAGGATTCGCTGTTGTAAACCTGTCTTATCACCTAATAGTATCTAGAAGCTCCAATTGCATCCATAAGTTCATGCTCCTGTGCCAGGAGCTCTGCCACCACCACCATATCCCTGATTCCTCCTCCTCCAAAACACTGAGAAGACGGACCCCAGCCCGGAGCCCTGCGTGGTTCCCACAAAGGCAGCTGCAGCACACACACACCCCGCTCCAGCACCCTGAGATGAGGCACACCGCTGCAATCTCAGCACACAAGCGGGGTTTGGTCATTAGAAGGAACCAGTCTCCCTCCCACAGCGCGTGGGGACAAGGGGAAGGGGCAAATCCTGCCAGTTCGGATCAGCAGCACCTACTCACCAGGGGCTGAGGGGAGAAGGACAGCGTCGCCAATGCTGCCCTTCATGGAGTGGCAGAATGGCTCAGGTTAGAAAAGAGCTTTAAGAACATCAAATCCAACCATTCCCACCACTGAACCATGTCACTAAGTGCCTCACCTACATGATTTTCGGACACTTCCAGGGATGGTGACTCCACCGCTGCCCTGGGCAGCCTGTTCCAATGCCTGAGCACCCTTTCAGTAATGGAATTTTCCCTAATATCCAGTGTAAACCCCTCCCGCACAGCTTGAGGCCGTTTCCTCTTGTCCTATCACTTGTTCCTTGGGAGGATGGAGCCACCTCCTGGCTCCATCCTCCTGTCAGGCAGTTGTAGAGAGCAATAAGGTCCCCCCTGAGCCTTCTCTTCTCCAAATTAAACACCCCCAGTTCCCTCAGCTGTTCCTCATCACACTTGTGCTCATTGCCCTTCTCTGGACCCTCTCCCCACTCTGAAGGGTGCTGCTCCTGCAGACCCCAGACCCCCAAATTCCTCCCTGTAGCCTGCAGAGCTTGGGGCCATGCTGGCTAGCAAGTTCAGACTGCTGCTGCTGTTTGGCTCCATGTTAGCCCTGAACTCCAAGAAGTGGAGCTTTAAGGAAAGTTTCATTCCCTCCACAGGAACTTCAACCCCAGCCCTCCACCTCTCACTTGTTTTAGATTAACGCTGTGGTACATCAGCCCTACAGGCCTTCGGGGTGACAGAAAGCCTAAGGGTGAGGTGTTCAGGTTATGGCAGGTACCACCTTCCAACAGCCAGAGCACAACCAGCAGCCACACAGAGACAATTGGAAAACCCACCTTATGCTCCCCAAGGGCTGGAGCTGCTGCTCATCCCCACATGTGACGTGATATGCCAGCACCAGCCTGTAACAGAGAAGACTCCTTTGGCTTGCACATCAGTCTTTGCAGCAGCAGGGAAGGTAAAGCAGCTCCAGGAGACAGCAAGTTAACAAAAAGCCAAAGCAAATAACAAGTTTGCAGCAGTTCCTGGAAAGGAAGAAGCAAGCTCTTGGTTGAAATAGCTGCACATCAAACTGCCAGAGTCCCTGGGTCGTTCTTCCTCCTTCAGCAACACGACTTGAAATAGGAAATACATATCTCCATCTTTTTTTTGCTGCTCCTAAGCCAGGAGCAGCTAGATCCTCTGCACTAAGAAACCTCCCCTGCCCAAAAGAGCTTTCTTGCTTCTCTGCTGCAGCTATTTATACTGATTGAAGGGTCTGCTCAGGTGCAAACTATGACCATCACAATCACACCTGCTTGCACAGTGCCTCATTATGTGTGCAGGGATTTCTTACCTCTGTAAATGAAACAAATCACAACACACAAGCTAAATGATGTGTTGTGTGGCATTCTTCGTGTGACCTTAATTGTCTCTTAGTTCTTTTCTAATAGGAAAGTCTGAGTTTTATTTGCAACGAGTTCTGCTTTTACAGATGCAAATCATAACATGGATGTTACGCTACGTATCATGCAAAAGTATACAAATAGAGTCTTTGAAGTGAATTTATAAACCCCAGTTCCCTTGCAGTTCTAATTAACATCAAATGCAGCAATGCTCAGTTTGATGTGGGGGAACATCCTTTGTTAGGAAGCAGGCTGAAGTCAAACAAACTAATTTCACAGAGCTCAGTAAAAATACTCTATCTGCCCAGCAAAGCAGATAGAGTAAATATCTATTATTGTAATAGTAATAAAGCTGCCTCCTTTAACCTGGAACTTATAGACCGATGGCTCTTTTCTGCTGGTGGTAGAGGTAGGAAACAGCAGCTGGGTTTATCAGTAGTTAAACATATATTTAATATAAAGCTTCAGGCACAGTCATTTACTCTCACCGCAAACAGTAAGAATAATATGAAATATTCCTGGACAAGTCCAGTTTCACATCAAACATTTGCACCAACAGAATTTATGGCAAACATCCCATGTGTTTGGCATCCCATTAGGACTGGAGTATGCTTGTTGGGCAGCAGTATGGGAAATGCTTCCACCTCTTTCCTAATGGGAAGGTCCTGGCATGGGGAAATCCCTCTCCCTTGCATTAGGTGCATGTTAGATATCTGCAGCCATTTGGAAATTCACCCTGTGGGTACAATTCTTAGTATATAAAAGCAGTTAAGCTGCTTGAGGATGGATTCTGGAATTTGAGGATTATATGCAATATCTGTTTATAGGAGGTGAAATGTAAAGCTCATTCTAGTTTGGCATATTTAAGCTAGATCCCATTCAGTGTTTGAGCCTGGGGAGGAGAACAGAAATACTGGGTGAATACTCAATCACTAGAAATTAATAGCTAAATTACCACTGATTTCAATGGGAGGTTTGAATTCTGAACTTCGATGCAGAGGTTTTCTGCCGTCCCTGTTGACTCACAGCTCACAACCATGTGATCCCAACCATCTGTTTCATAAACTTTCTGATTTAAGCCTGAAATATTTGAGTTCCATCTGCCTTCTCCTCCTGGGAAAAGCAAAAAGTAGCATTAATACCATCAAATTCCTTGTTTGTTTTCTCTCAGCGTGTCCCAGAAACTTGGGCTGCGAGCAGGGATCCCCCTGTTATCATCCCTAAAGCTCCCATGATGGCAAAGTCAGGCTGCTATTCAGAGTACAGGTGCACTACTCCCATCTGTGTGTTGTTACTTGTTCTTTACCTGAGGAATGGAACAATAAGATCTTATGAAAGTGCTAGAAGGTGCCTGCGTAGTGCCTCACCACTCTGAGGCTGTCTGGCACACTGGTGTGAGATGTCTTTGCTCCAAGATCTCTTCATTCCATGGGAATGCAGCCTGCTGTGAGCAGCAAACTCTATCTAAAGCTGAATATTAACAAATCCTAGCAAAGATTAATACCAGCAAGTACCCTGAAGAGAAGCATGAAAGGAAACAGAAAGGACCTGAGCTATGGATGCTGCTGATCACCTTCCACCTCAGTCTGGGCCCCTTTGAGATGTTGCAAGTTGGAAACAGACGCTTCTTAAATTGTTGGTTGTTTTCAAAAGTCTTTTTTTCACTAAGGATCCTGCTGGCTGAGTGTTGCCCTCAAAGACATCTTTGCATTCTGATAACTTGCAGATTCTGCCTTTCGACGTTTCTGTGCAACCTCAGTCTTGAGATGTTCCTATTCCTGGCAACTGGGCAGGCACACTGCATTCAAACAAAACAGTTGATATCTCTATCGATGATGCATAGCCAGAATGAATCTGGATAGCACTACAGTAAAAACAATAGCGATAAGCAAAAAACCACTCTCTCTTATGACTAAATTGAGCAACTATGGCTGAATACACAAAGGGAACAGCTCTGTGGTGGTTGAACGCACTCACATCACACTTTTTCAGAGCCCAGGCTTGCTAATCAAGGCAGTGAAAGGCTATTGTACTAGAAACTGAGCAACAAAAGGTTGTGTGTGGAGGAAGGAAATGGTGTGCTTGTGCAGTTACGTGTTTCTAAGGGTTTATCAAATCGGCAGAAAGATCAAGCTATCTCTCAGGACCACCGTGCGTCTGCAAAAATACAGGAAGTGCCTTTGCCTGACCTTTATACACAATCAGAAGATTCCTTGGCAGTGCTTGTTTTTGCAGCCTCTTACTCCATCTCAGGAATGCTTTGGAGCACTGGCTTTCCCTGGGGTTTGGGGATAGGTGAGAAACATGAGCAGGCAGGCTGGTAATATGTGCGGCATTGCACATCTACCTTCTGTCAATGGTTTCTTGAGCACCCTAAAGAGCAAAGAGATGGAGACGTTCGTTGGGGCGGTTGTGGCTCTCAACACAGTGCCCCCATCACGAGGGCCTGCCACTGTCCTTGTGCAAGACACTTCACCTCCTCGAGCTTTGGCTGCTCTACCACTTTCTGTCTCTCCCTCTCTCTTTCCACGGACAAAAGATGGAGCCTGAGTTTTAGATTCAGACACTTCAATAACTGAATTAGGTCTGACAAACACCAGCTCCAGAGACACGGATTTTCTGGACTAAGAGGTCGATATAGTTTCATAGTGATAAAGATGGATTGCCACTACTATGGAGCTGCTTTGCTTTCCTTTTTAGCTCAATTTAATTTAGAGGCAAAGATCATGCTTTATCTGCAGGTATGAGAGGGGAGGGAGAGAGTGGGACAATATGATGCCTTAGAGAAGAAAACCACCATTTATTTTGTCACCTTTTTTTTACATCATCCTCCTCATACAACAGTTTCATTGTAACACTTAACACAGTATTTTTAAAAAAACACCAAGATAGCTTGCAAAATTATATATATTTTAATATCCAAAAAGTACATTGCATATATATAGTAGCAAAAGCCCCACTTCCATGGGTGATTTCTTCATACTTAAATTTTGCGATTATTGCAGTAATGTTACTTATAAACACCCCGAAAGCACTAAGACCTAAACTGATTAGCTCGATCTGATTTTTCCATTCTGTTAAATAATGGCATCAGTGCTTCTGTTTAAAAGTTGTGAGCAGACTATAACGTTCTGGTTTGAGGCTCTCATCCTGCAATCGGATGCACATGGACCAAATCTTGCACCCACACAGAGTCCCAGAGGTTATGTCTAGACTAGATATTTGTGATCCTGTTAATTGGTTGCCAGTTAATACAAGTGAGCTAATAGGTTGTACATGGAAGTCTCGCCCCCCCCCATAGACATCTGTTCTAAAACACAAATGCTTGTGGTTTACCCTTCTCTTTATGGCTGTTTGTGGATCATCAAATTAACATGTGCAAAATTAGAGATGGCTGAGAGGTTTCGAATGTTTAAACTGGAAATGAAAAGCCCTGGTGAGAGTTTTCCAAAAGATGTTAGGAGAAATTTCGGATAATTTTATCGATGAAGTGGTTAAGATCTTGCCAAAGTTCAAGATTTTGGTGAAAAATCATCCAAACTACAGTTGCTTTAAAATGCTGGTACATGTTTTCAATCAGCTTCAATGCAAACTAAGCGGAGTTAATTTGCAGACAGGAAAATGCAAGAACAAACTCTCATCTAGACAAACCCAGGGAAATCTGGAAGGTTTCTGGCTACTTTGGGGGTCATTATGGATCCAATTGCAGGACCAAGGCTCTCTCCAACAGATACATTACTCCTGTCTTATTTTTTCTTTTCTTTTCTTTTTTTTTTTTAGCAAAAAGTACAAAGCTCCAGCCCAAATGTACAGATTGAAAAGATGTACAAATTACATTAAAACAAAAACAAAACCAACCCACAAACAACTGAGCTGATAGTAAAAAAAAACAAACAAACCTGCATTTGTGACCGAGGTCAACTCGTTTTATTTACTCTTTCTTTTAGAACTGTGAGATATAGGGAAAAAAAAAATAACTCTGCATAATTTATACAGTAATTTGCCTTCTGATTTGTTGACCCTTTGGATGACGGTCTGACAAACGCACAGCGTTCGCGAATCGGTAGCTTGTAGCGATCCCTAAGGCTCTGGCAGAGCTCAGGGGCCTGCTGTCATTTCTTTTCCTTCACTTTTGCTTTCAAGGAATGTCTGTGCTTGACATTAGGTTACTTTTTGTTCTGGTTGCTGCTGTTTCTGGAGTTAATACACAGTCTAATGAAGTTGTACACTCTAGAAAAGTTCCTTCAATGCCCTTTACTTCTTAAAATATACATGTACATATATATATATGAATATATATATATATCTAATTTCCAGTTGGGTGAACATCCTCATCTGCCTTAAAGCTAAGATTCCAGTTGCGGTCCCTGCAGCCCAATGTCCTCCACTGAATGGTCAAGTGTCCTACCCTCTCCACAGCGAGAAATACCCCCATGTAGTCATCTTTTCCTACGACCCACACTTGGATCTATGTCTCGTCAAAAGCCTTTGAATCCTGAAAAACTTCTCACATCAAAAAGCTAATAATCGTTCCAGATAATGGCAAACAATCTTCATAGTCAATTCCTACAGAGGACATAAGCGTTAAAAACCAAAGAAAATGCAGAGTACTGGCCCAAAGAAGCATCCATCTCTCAGTTCAAGACACAAGAGGCAAAGTTACAAAAGTAAAAGGTTTGGTCCAGGAATAACCAATATCCAGTTTTAATTCTTCCCCAGAAAGGCCACAATTATCCATTAAGGGTTCCCCAAAAAACCATAAAAATCCCAGAAGTAAAGAAAAAGTTCAACCAGACTGATAAAGGCCACTTGAAGATAAAAGCATCTAGTAATAGCTGCCCAAGTGTGGTGATACATGGGCGTTGGGATGGCGAGGGACATTGGGGTTTGGGTAAATGCTTCCTGCAGGGGAGGTCCAATAAGGTGAGGCTGCTCCAAAGAAACTGGATGATGTGACAGGCATAGAAGAGGGGTGCGGGGGTACAAAGTTCACCTTCTGCTGATGGGCATGGTAAGACGGCATGTAGGAGAGATCTGATGGATACTTGTACATCGATGATTCGGTGGGATGAGGCTGAAGAGCCTGGGCAATGCCATGAAAGTCAAATTTGTAAGCATACCTTTTGCCATGCACTTTGGTCATAATGTTCTTATCATAGTAGTATCGGAGGGCTCGGCTCAGCTTGTCGTAATTCATGTTGGGCTTGCTTTTGCGTTCTCCCCAGCGCCGTGCCACTTCATCAGGGTCCGTCATCTTGAATTCCCCATTGGTCCCTTCCCACGTGATACAGCTGGCGTTGGAACTGTCCGAGAGCAACTCCAGAAGGAACTGCCACAGTTGGATCTGCCCGCTCCCTGAGAGAAGCAAGCCAAAAAGGAAAGGAAATGACATTGTGTTTCCTGCTTAAAAGCAAAGACAAAGGCAGGAAACAGAAGGACTATCTCGATCTTTACTGGGAACTGCTCCTTCAAGCCTTAGAAAACCCTACGTAGGAATGGATAAACTGTTCCCAGCAAACAAGTTAGTCAACCCTTTGTTCTGTTTGTGAGTTTGAGGTCAGATTAGATTTCATAATGGTCGCCTTTGGCCTTAAAATCTTGGGGCTATTCATAAACAGGCTTTTTTCCCGAGCATACTGTTCTGCAAAATTCTTCACAGAGTAGTTAACACAGTATACTCCAACTCTTGGTTTCTCACTGTTTGCCACGGATATTGTTTTGGATACCTCCAGTTTTCTTTCCAGTTGGTGATCTGAGCAACATAAGACTATTTCTTCCCCAGACTAGGTGACTCCTGGTTTTATTTGGTGTGGTTATACTCACAGTAAAGAGCCTTATGAGGATGTTCCCTTACCAGCATTCAACATGTACAAGTTTGTTTAGTACAAGTAAGATTTACTCCAGGTCTCACTCCCCAATTTCAGGGAATGTTTTCTGCAGATGACATTCTACAGACAGTTATTACATGGTGACTTTCAGAGATGTTTTGTGCCTTCCACTCAGCTAATCCATAGCAGACAGTGAAAAACTAAACTGCACTGCAAATCTGAGAGACCAGCTTTGAAGTCCCCCACAAAACTCTTCTCAGGGAACTCTAGTTTTGGGTAAGAACATTCGGGATGGTGATTTTGTCCTGACAAAGATGATGTTGCACCACTTTCCCCATTTTTCTGTAAGGAGTTTTGCAAAAGCATTCATGAGAGCACAGCTACTATGGTCAATGGCTCTCTACCCCAGTGGTAGAGAACAATAGCTACTCATGCAGTAGCTAACCCCTTTGACTGTAGTGGTCTGAAATGTAAAGATGAACTCACCTGGATTGGCAAGACGGCTACTGGTGGGCCCCAGGATTTGATAGGGATCTAAAAAAACACCCAATAAAAGCTATTTTAAAAAATGATTTATCCAAAAGAAACAACAGTTCATTATTGCTTGTTCTGAAAACTAGTTCAAATGTTCATTTTCTTTCTTTACTCTTACTGCCTCTCCTCCTAGGGCCTGGAACAAAACCTGATGTTGTTCCTTCTTTCTTTTTTAGCAAACAACCACTAATTATTTATGGAATCCCAAATGGCACAGTGTTTCTGGCACTGCTTTCAGACTTGCCTTCTTTCAAAGTCTGTAATCTCTTTGGACATACCCTACACTTATGTGTCAGCTAGAAAACATGAAACGTGAAAAAAAGAAGCGTGGGATAGTAGAACAGTGACAAATCAGGAGCAAATATATTTCTGCTAATAAAAAGAGCTGGACAGCAGATGAGATTTTCAAATTCACTTGTTAGCAATTGAGCTTTCTTCCCTCTGAAATGAGGGAATGCAATGCTCACCCAACTCCCCCTTACCGAAGCAAACAGGGCATTAGACAGATGAGAGTAACAGGATTTTGATCACTGGCTCCAACAAGGCTGAGTGTTCCTTGAAAACCCCACAATGCATTTATTAGGAATGAATTCTTTCCCTTTTTGAGGGGCCTCCTCAGCCCTAATCTCTACACTTCTCCTTTGCTCCTCTCTGGGTTTGGTGATTTGGATCTATAGCATTTGCTCGTGGATTGAATCGATGCCAAAAGAACCAACCCCCTAAGAAAAAAGAAGGGATAGAAAGCAGCTGTGCAAAGCAGAGAAGGTGGTATTTAGCTTTTCAAAGGCCCCTTGAGAAATCAGCAGGAAACACCACTGCTTGCTGCCCAACAGGGTTCACTTTTCTTATTTGGTTTTCTTTGACGCAGGGGAAGCCCTGTTGATTCTGTTTGGAGATACTTCCACTGACCATCCCTGCACCAGAGGTGAGAAGGTAAAGAGCAGACACTCCATCCCTGCAGCTCCATGCCCCTGCCTGCTTCCCCAACCTACAGCGTAGCACATTGGGATGCTTCGAAGCTCATGTTGGACACTGCATGTGACTCAGCTGAAACAAGGATGTTTCTTTTGAATGGTGAACGACAATGCAAGAAAATAGAAACAGTTTCATTGCTGTTGACTCATTATTCTGAGACTTCCTTGTCAGGCTCTGCTGTTTGTCCTGTGCTGCTTGACATATATATTCACCCAATCTAGTACAAATCTAAGTACTTAGCAAATGAAGCAGGGACAAAATCAACACTTACCTGGCTGGGGCCGCTGCTGTTCTGTTGTCTTATTCACATTTTGTGTCCCTGCAACAGGAGGGCCTGTAAAAACACAGAAAGATCTTATATGTACTAGAACAGAAAAGGAGGAATGAACAGAGAACAAGGCAAGTACAAGATAGATTGAACGGGATCAACAGCAACTGGGATGCGAAAAGTTTTTTAATCTTAAGAGCTGATATTTCTGAAATTGCATGACAAAATCAAGATATTTGACTAGAAATTAAAGACTTCACTGTAAAATGAAAATACGCAGGTGAGGCAAGGAAAATAATATGTAATCCCTTTACTGATTTCTGCCTTTTATTTCAACTGACCTTCCATTAAGCTTACATCCATGTTTTGAACAGAAACTTGGATTTTTTAAATGTATAAATTCTGACCTTCTTCCATGTTGGAACTTTTTTCAATATTTTTTTGGAAATGCAAATTCTTTTTTTAATTAATTTAAAATTAATTAATTTAATTAAAAGTTTTTACACAAAAACTTTTGGGTTTATCAAATCAAACATTTTGTTGAAAACATCATGGCAATTTCTATAAAACCCTCCAACATTAATGTCTGTTCCTCCTTTTGTATCTTTTCTCTCTGGGACGAGCGTTTTGGGCAATGCCTAAGCCTGACACATCTGATCATGAAGTAGAGTCATTGCAGTCAGCGGAGTTGAAGGTGCAACTCATCCCATCCAAAAGGAGCCTCCCTTTCTCTTATGCCAAGGAGACAGAAGACCATGGGCAGAAAAGGAGGCTGAGATGAACCTATTTCCAGAAAATGAACGTCAACTTTAAAACCCAAAGACTTGACACGCACGATAAGGAAGCTACTTTAAGGAAAGGGGACAAAGCATCCTCTGGAGTGACATTCTGAATGCCCCTTTGCTCATGCTGCTGGGAAGGGGTGAGCGCTGCCTTGTGCCCCATTGGGCTGCAGAGCACAGCGGGGCTGCACAGCTCCCTGCGGAAACATCCCAGGCACTTGCACATTCCTCCTGGCGCTGGGAAAGCCGCTGCAGCTTTGAAATTACAGCCTTCTAGTTATTGGCATGAAAAGGAAAACAGAGCCAGGAGAGGGAAGGGGAGGGGAAGAGAGGGAGAGAAAGAGGAGGAGGGAAGAGATGGGGGAACATAGAGCTCGTGGAATCTGCCTGGTTTTATTTTTATTTTACTCCTTTGGTTTTTTCTTTTTTTTTTTTTTTTTTTTTTTTTAATTTTGATTTTTTTTTTTTACAGAAACCACAAATCCCACTGCAAATAGATCAGCCTGAAAAACAAACCGCTACGGTTCCAGCCCAGGACAAGGAGTGCGATGGGACATCTCTGAAGGAGGGAAACAGGCAGCCCCAGCCCTGCTGTCTCCAAAATGAGCCCTGTCCCTGCTCCCATGGCTGGGAAGGGGCTTGTAGCCAGATGCTGCTGGGGAATTTATCCCCAAGCTCAGCCCTCAGCAGTTGTTATAAATAAGATGCTGTTCGCATTTGCCTTGCTGGAAACCCATCATGCAAATCCCAACTCAATCTGAGTACACACAGAGCTCGGGCTGCTGCTCTATCAGAAAGCAGGAGAGCAGGGATGAGGTCTGAAGCAACCATTGACTTTTCCCATGTCCTCTTTGCAGCCACTCTCTGACTTTCATTTCTCCCCTGGGATATCCTCCCAAAGTATTACAACTGGAGATCTTAGAGCAATGTTTTGGGAAATATTTGGAAACATAAGAGTTCTGCCTTGAGAGAAAGGCAAAACTTCTGAAATCGCCACTGATCAAGATGCTAATGTACATTTTGGTTAGCTCAGTCGGAAAGAGCTTTGCCATTAGGTAATTCTAATGGAAATGCCACTCACACGGTGATCCTGTTAAAAAGAAAGGTGGCAATTAATTTTCCAACAGAAAAATTCCTTTCCAAAAAGTAGCAGCACTCATGGAAAATCTTCCATTTTTTCTGATTCTTTTGGGTCAGATAACTGACCCAAGTGAATCCACTGCTACAAATGGGTTGGTTGATTCAGATGCATCAGCATGTTTTGAGTAAACAAATAGGCCATCATCCGGATAGATGATCCTCCTCCTCCAGATGGAGAAGCTTTGTCACAGAGGAGGAGCCCGCTTTGCTCACAGTGTCACAGAAAGTGTGTAAAATGCATCTCCTGAGGGGTTTTTTTTAGCAGAAAGTGACATTATTACAATCAGATGTGCTGACCAGGCATGTATTGCTGCGGCTGCTTGGGTGTTATAGGATCCAGGCTGGTTCTCCAGCTGCCCTAAGGTCTCCCCTTCAGGAGCCTTCTCTTCTCCAGGCCGAACCAGCCCAGCTCTCTCAGCCTGGCTCCAGAGCAGAGCTGCTCCAGCCCTCGCAGCAGCTCCGTGGCCTCCTCTGGGCTCGCCCCAACAGCTCCACTTGCTGCTCTCGCTGCTGTGTGCAGCCCATGCCTCGGTTAGGATGAGACTTAGCTGAGCATCATTAAATACGCTAGTTAGCAATGCAGGCATAGCTATTGAATGTGTTCAATCATTTCTTTCCAACTCTTCCTTTCCCTCTCAAAAAACCGAAGCCCAAATCCACTAAGCTATTTTGGTTTTGTTTCCACACAGATCTGTGGAATGCGAAAGAACCACAGCAGCCCTCCCAGCTTTCAGGCCCAGGCTCTAAAGCTGAACGTGTCTAAAACGAAATGGAAAAGGCAGAGCCAGGGAACCTATCCAGAGACTCGAGTTTCTGCAAAAACAGCATCATTACCAGGACCTGACACCCAGTGACTCAAAAAGATCCTATAGAATTCCAGCCAGACTGTTAGTGACAGGAGAGAGAGTCTTATCTGTCATTAAACCTGCTTGGATTTTACAACAAAACTTGGAAATTCAACTAGAAGCTTCAGGCTGAGGTCCTCTTCTGGTGTAAAGCAGCAAATAGCTACAGTGAAGTTAAGGGTAAATGTATCCCAACTAAGGATCAGGTCCCCAAGTCTGTTTTAGACTTGAAAGGCCCAGCGGAACAACAGTCCTATGACAAATGTGCGTTCAATACAAAATGGAATTAAAGAGCAGAAAATAAATCATAGATGCTTTCAAGAAATGTCATTCTGCAGCTGTCTGGTTTATGTCCAGAAACTCCCCAGAATGAATGCATACTCTATTATGAATAAGGTAAAGGATATTAATAATGCTTTGCACTTTCACAGCACCTTTCAACTAAGGATCTCACAGCTTTGCAAACATTCACACTCACAGCACGCCTGGGAAGAAGGTTAAATATCATGTTATTTATTTACATGCATAAATGCACTTTCCTCAGGCTTTATATGCCTTTCCCAGATGAAATGGCTTTCCCAGAAAGCAGACTGCACAGCATTGGTCTCGGGACCCCTTCTAACCTTGGTCTATGCTTTCTCACCCCAAATGTCCCTTGGCTCCTACCTCTCCACCCTCTGTGCCATTTGGAAGTTCTCATCCTCTGCTGTGCAACTTCCCTTTCAAAGCCTATTGATTCCTCTGCAATTTGATGTAAATCAGAAACAACACAGTAGTGAAAGAAGACTGAGAAAAGGCTTAGAACATGGCAAAATGGGCAAGATCAGCAGTGGGCATTAAGAAGGCTGTCCTGTAAAGCTCAAGAGATGAACTAAATTATTCAAACCTCTGCAGTTTCTTCTTGTCAGACTGTCTGGTGCAACAACAGAAGGACTTGGTGTGGGGAAGGAACCAAGGAGTGAGTCCCAGGGATCCCCTGACTGAGACTGTGGGACATGGAAGCGGAGAACGGCTGCATATTGTGCTGTGGAAGTGTGGGAGGCATGGCACTGCTGTTGGAAGATAAGGCAGGCTCCATTGAACCACCACCCCCCTATCTCATAGCTTGAGTGCTACTTTGCTCCTGTTCCTCATACCTCTGAATCCTATTTAGTCTAAACAGACTAACAGGCTCCAATATTGCTGGGGGCAGATGGGCAGACACGCACAGACTCACTTCCCTTGGAAACCAAGCTGAAAACCCCCAAGCAGATTTCCACACCACAGTGAAGACGATCCCAGATGGCTAGCAGTCCTTTCAGCCTGAATGCAGTCCAATGAACAGAACATTAGGGAATCTGTGTTTAAGATATGATGTATTAGAGAGCAAAGCCTCTCTGATAAGCTTTAGAAAGTTCTTAAAAATTATAAATCTGAGAGCTTGGAGTGCAGGGGAGAAGCAGGGGGAGGATTTCAGCTGAACAATAGGCTCACAGTCCCTGTGCTTCCTGAGCTGCTCGGTAAGTGCTGACAGCCCCTTCATCCTGCTCTCTCCATAGGAGCTTTTTCAGTCAAACCAGATTCAATCACTATTTTGTGCTACCAGCCTTGATAAGAAGGAGAACAATGGGCACTGGGCCGGTAATATCCTCATTTGTCAGGCCTTTTTGTTCTAGGATGGATGCAGTGGGGCTGGGTCATTTATGGACTAAATGCTATAGGTACTATAAGGGAATCTTGTTTGAAATGCTGCCTATGCTGGCGTAGTGCCCCTAATTACAAGCAAGGCTGGGAAGGAACAGCACAGCGTATTTATCGTATTCGTGGCATCACTGGCAGCAGCAGCAGCTCTTTTCCAGCCAGGCACTGTCTGCTTTATGAGCTGCTGGGGCTCCCTGTCAAGGTGCGGAGTGACTGCTCCGAACATTAGCTCCTCTGTCAGCCTCGTAGGCAGTGTCACTCTGGGTTAACACAATAGCTATGGGACTGCATGTCCGTATTGAACAGCATCCTGAAATGTAACTCTACATGTAACACAGGAGCATCCAAACATTGAGCCCAGCCTCAGCAAATGCTATCCCCATCACATTTCCCTCAGGAGGAGCCCTGTCACAGGGCTGAGATTCGCTTGAAACCTCCCAAGAAGCTTTCATACCCCATCTTCCTGAAGCCAGCTTTTATAGAGGGTGTTTACAAGGGCAGGTGGGGAAAGGATGAGCTTTAAGGTCCCTTCCAACCCAATCCATTCTGGGATTCTAGGATGTCTGGAGTAACACACGTGCAGCGAACTCATGAAGGCATCTAGATTCCCTAGCATGGTAGCTGCTAAGCAATAGGAAGAGCCCCCAGTCTCTGCCTACTGGAGCTGATATCTTCAAGGAGATTAGACAGCCAGAGGGTGGAAAGCGGCTTGTCCTAAGTCAGAGGGACAGAGCCAGGAAGAAAATAAAGGCAAGTTTCCCAAGTCTCAATGATTGTCTGGCTGCTCACTAACACTGCCTCCATTTCTCTTTGAAACGCATTGGCAGCCTCAGACCAAGTCTGTCTTGCTGACTCCGATGATTAATACCAACAGTAATGACTGTAGTCATTTAGCCATCACCTACTGGATTCCTTACCACAGCATCTTGGGGTGCTTTACAAAAAAAACCTTGAATGACCAGAGTTCTCATGACACTAAAAAAGCCCAAACCAGAAATACAGAAGGAACTGCTCCTGAACACCCTATCTTACTTGGTTAGGGAGCACAGGCACTATATTTCCAGACAGGACTTGTACTTACAGATTTCAATGAAGCAGATCAGAGTAAGGGGAAGGAAAAGGCTGCCAATCTGAAGTGGGCTATAGGATCCATGGGGTTCTCCATGCAGAAGAGAGTCTGGCTTTTGCAATGAGTCCTTCTGCTTCAGTAGGAAGAAAGGATCTTGGATTGGTGGCTGGAATTTAAATTAGCCTCTCTAAATGGGGAAAGCAGAACCAGGTATCCTAAGGGATCCAGACTTGTGATTAATATAAGTGGTCACTTGGGGTCTATTTTGCGGCAACTACTTTATAGGGAGAGAGAGAAAAAAGGGCATGGGACCTCACCACTTTCCCTCCCAGAGCGAGGTTGTGTGTGGTGGCACTATTCTGGTATCCTGGAAGAGTCCCAACGTAGGCGCATGGGAACAAAAAACACTACTGCTGCAAACCAAACATGTAAGCAAGGTCTGCCAAGCTGCTGAGCCCTCACACTCCTGTCGTTTAACCTCCTGGAGATCGCATTGAAGAGGTGGGGTTGTGTTTAAAGCCAGTTGGAGAGAAGAAACCCAGACTGTGGGTTTCTGGAGGGGCAAGGAAGCCAAAAACACCTCCAGCTCCTCCTCGAAACATTAGACGCATTGTTTTAAATGATGGCAGCAAACATTAAAGTTGTAGAGTCTGTGAGGTTCTTCCCCAGCCCACTCTGGCTCCAAATACACGTACTAAATGCTCCATACATACAGAGCAAAACTTTACAGTGTCAGCAGCAAGAGGTTTGCTTTGATGCAGTTTTCCTTAGCACAAAGCTGTGAAGGCTCTGGATGCTGTCATCTGTCCGTAGGAGGTTTGACAGAGTGGAACAGGACTAGAAAGCAGAGCATGAGGAGTCCTCTGGCCTCTTCAAAGAGGTGGTTCAGGCAAGTTGGCAACCAGCTTCCCATAACATTCAGCCCTATGGCACACACCCAGGTACGAGTTACATCTGTGTCCTAACTGTGTACACTGAGGCCTCAAACTCTCGCCCACAGCAGCGTTTGTTTTGCAGTGAATTACTTTCCAACTTACTGTTTCTGCTAATTAAAACAATTACTTAGCACATATGCCACATGTCATGCTGTATGTTGTTCACAGCCAATATTACTCTGACTGTTCTCAACTTTGCAGTGCCTTCAAGCGCCAAACTCATTCATTTCTGCTTCAAGACCACAACATTACACTAAAGAATCACCAGCAAAGGGATCAGATGTGGAATTAAGTAATTCTAAGTCTCTCCACTAAGAGGAAGCAACTAGCTAAGAGCAGAATTTCCAAGGAGCTCCTATTTTACATTATCAGATTATTTCATTATTTCAAAATTAACAACAAAATAATATTATCAAACATCTCTAAATTGTTATTAAAGCACTTTACAGACAACTGGCACAGAGTCCAGGCTTGGGACAACATTGTGTTTTGACCTGAAGTCAACCCAAACCAAGTGAGAAGGGACTGACTGCTGGATTTACCTAAGAAACCTGTGGCAGAGCATGGACATGAAGAACAGGTTTCACTTGCGGAATCTCTGAAAGTAGCTGAGAGCCCAGTTATGCATTGCTATTCTTAGAGAAATACAGATCAGAGCGATCAAAAGCTTTTGATTTAATTCTAATACGAGATCCAGTGTTAGATTGAAGTGTCGTGGCTGAAGCCACAAGGATCTGGAGCTTAGTGCATGCACAGAACTAGGATTCAGGAGTTTCAAAGGGACTCATTCTGCTTACATGTAGGGAAGTCCCTTCTGCAGCAGGTCACCGGGATCTGGCTTGGGATCTGCGATCCCTCTCCCTCCCTAGTTTTATCCTGGCAGGGTGACATGAAGGAGCTCCTACGCGCTGCAACTCTAGAGCCTGGAGCTCTGCTCCCCCCTCACACAAGAGCTCTGGCCCCTGAAATCTGTTTGCTTTGAGCCACAGGCGACAGCCCCCGGTTGTGCCAGTGTGGGTAGAAAAACACCCCGAGCTGGAACTTCCTGATCCACGTCTGCATTACCCTCTGCAGCACTGACAAAGACACGTTATACAGAACTGGAGGAAGCAATGAGAATGATGTTGTTGTTGTGGCTTTTCTTAATAGCAGCAGCAGAAGTCCCAATGCACAGTGCATGAAGTATGTGTCCTAAGAATCCCTCCCAGAGAAGCAGTCTCTTGCCAGTTAACATACATGCTATGCCAAGCTGCAGACATGAACAGCCACACGCTGGCACGTTACTGTGTAAAAACACAGACAGACAACTGCATATTATGAAAGGCATGTTTCTGAGCATCTTTCACACACATATCTATACACACATCCATCCAAAGCGCATACAGGTTGTGCACAAACAGCACTGGGCATGTTTCACACCCACAGCATACAGGGAGGAGGTAAAACCATCCAGTTAATGCACTGGCACCCAAAACCACTCAAATTGCAGAAGTATTCGTGGAGCAAAAAGCTAGATGCAGCAATACAGGCAAAGAGAAAACGGAAGGGAAGACACACATGCACAGACCTCACAGTTGCATTTTGTACAGTGTTTGCCCATTTAACTCACTAGCAGGAAACAAATTTACTCTTGTCTTCGTAAACCAGGCAAAGCACTTCCAAGAGCTTTTCACAGGAGGGACTGCATCCCAGCAAACATGTAACCCCCCCTCCGTGTGCAATAACATTGCTTGCAGTGCACCCTAGGCAAAAAAATAATAGCTCTTTTGCTGGGAGAAAAGGAAGGATAATGGTTACTTAGAAAGTGCTCCAGACAAGCTGTCAGGTTGAATTCAGAGAACTGGAGTCTACTCTGGGACAGCGCTGGCTCAGGGTGATCCCTTGTGAGTTGGGTTTCCTGCCTGCTACAGCTTAAAGACAACGATTCTTTGTTCCCAGTTTTTCTGGTGAAAAAACACACGCCTGCCTCCGAAGAGGGTCAGGGAGAAAGCAGACAAAACACTAACTCTGGAATTTCAAAGGAAAACAATTAAAAAAAAAAGAAAGGGAAAAAGGAAAAATCCGAGAGCGCTTGCTACTGTCTCTCCTGAAATCATAAATCCCTGAGCTGGCCACACAGTTGAAGCACCAAAAAAGCCTCCCCTTTTTCTGCTGCGGAGCTAAAAATGGGATATTTCATCACCAGGCACACAAATATCATTGACAAATGTTTTAGCATGTACAGACGGTGTAGAGGGCACAAAGCTGTGACTGCTTTTTCTCTGCCACCACCGAGACCGGAGGGTTTGTAACCTTTGCTGCAAACATGAGGCCTTGCTAACACACTCAAAAGAAGGATTCGCTGGAACTGGTCAGTATTTTTCACACGACAACCTTTCAGACCTGAAAAATGGCCTTTTCAAGAGAAGCATTTTATGCAGGAATTTGAGACTATTTCCCTGTGGGAACCACACTTACGCAACCACGGTGCCTGTGGTCACTTTTCCCCTCTCTTTCTCCAGTCCCCCCAAATTCTTGAGCCTGTCACTCCAAATTGTCACTGAATTTGACAAGATGATGGGGTTTAAAGAGTTCACACCAATTGAAAGGAAAAGGCTGGGGAAAGAGGGAGAGAGATTGTGGCCCTGACGGCAAGAAAAGCAGCTGCACGGCCGCATATTTTGCCTGGTACCAGGGAATCTGTGTGTGAGATCTTAGTAATGCTCCAACATCAGGAAACTCTTCCTCAGGGGCTCAGAAGGAACACAGGCACAAACCCACGGGAAACCACTCGGAGTGAGTTTCAGAGCTCCCTGATTTGTTTATCTACTTAAATTTGCCAACAACCAAAGAAAACCTACAAGCAAACACACCTTATACCTAAACATCCTCATTGTTCACACAAACACTTCTATAATGCAAATGTAAACAGGGGATAGCCACAGACTAGATCCTTAAAATTCATTTCCTACATCCATATTCATGTGTTCACATACAAATTTCCTCCCTCTTTGAAAATGCGGGTAGCACATCAGTTTTTTCCTGTGTGCTGCTTGAATTTAGGTTGGATTTATGAGACTTTGGGCTAGTGCTGGTTTACCACTCTTCTCAGCCTTAGGCTGATCCTGGCGTATGGAGGACAGTGCTGGAGGAGTTATGCAGACCCCAACATACTTAAAAGTAAGCATGGACTTTAAAAATGCCTTGGATTGAGGCCAGAATGCTCACAGCCATGCGGGACACAGCACTTTGGCCTCCTAAATGTTGTTGTATGTGAATATACTTTCCATTTCCCTATGGAAACCTACTTAAATGACACCATTCTGAAAGCGAGCAATTTAAGATCCCCAAGGACTTGGGCAGATCATGTGGGCTCAGATTCTTCTCTCATGCCTCCAGTACCTACAGTAGGTCAGTCATTGCTCCAAACAGTCACGGAAAATGAAACCGACCATCTCGGCAGTGGAGCGCTGGGAGCAGGACACAAATCTTTCCATTCAGCAACGAGAGCGACCTCGTTTCATTGCCCAGAAAATGGTTCTCTGGCCAAAAAATCCTGGTGATTTTCATTAGAGCAATTTATTTCTCAAAGGCAGCTGAAGACAATTTGTACCAATGACGCTAAATACCATATTTTTGAGTGTTTATGAGGCTGAGAAGCAACGCAGCTCAGGCAGCAAGAGTCCTTTGAACACCACAAGGTTTCTACCTATCTGATCCTTTGTGCACCAGCTGTGTAAGTTTACGGTATCTGTTTCTGCTATGAAAGCAGTTTTTTGCCACGTAGGTTCCTTTTTACAGCATGCGGATGGAATACGTGGTCTAAAGCCTAGTGGAAGCGTATGCAAAGAGCATGCCTGGAATTTGCACAAGCAGGTTATTTGCATTAGCTGTGTGATCTTAGAGAACGTGCAAGAAGAATTATTGGAGGAGTGAAGAAAACAGTATTTTTTGTCCTATCTCTGACATGTACTATTTCATCACCTCCTCCTGCTGCTTTGGAATCCTCAGGGGAAGGTGATTAGAAAAAGGTTGTTTCTCCGGTTTCATTCACAGGCATAGAGAGAAGAAATATTTACAGGAGATTCAAGATGCATTAACATAAAGAAAAATGTTTCATCTTTTGAGAAGTTAGGAAGACAGAAAATACTTATTAAGAAAAAAAAAAATCATTATTTTTAAGCTGAAATTCCTTTTCCAAAAGAATATTATCATCTTGAAACAAGCCCACTAAAAAGCCCTAAAAGGAAGCAAGGAAAATCTTCTTCCTTAACAGACTAGACCAAAGCTGAGGAATTCTAAGTTCAGTTTTATGTCCATCACGAGTTTCTTCTGTGATATTGGACAAGACACTTCACTCTGTTCCCCCAATTCCTTATCTGTCAGCCTGTCATGTTCACATGCCTCTTATCCTGTCATCTTATCTCACAAATAAGATTTGGAGCATGAATCAGTTGCAGAAGGTTGAAATGGGTTGGTTTATCCTAGAACATGAGTGAATGCAGAGGACATTTCAGTGTTGTAAGAAGAACTGGAAAAGGAATAGATGGGATTTCAACATTTCTATGCTAGTTCTTAATTTTTATTTGACTGTCCCATGGGTGTGTTTTGTCCTTTATTGACACATGATGAAAGTACCATGTAAAGTTAAAAATGCCTGGCTGACAGAAATCAAATGCAAACTGCTGTCAGCTGCACTAAGGAAACACACTTGAGGGCAGTAAAAACAGAGGGGGAGGAACATTTTGCTTTCTCCCTGAGTGATTCTAGGCCCAACTTGCAAAGATAACGGGTATAGGAAACACAGAGGAGTGCAATTTTACACAGAGCATTTCTCTTTAATAAAAAAATCACAGCTTTCTTCCCTTTATTTTTAGCAACCACCTGGCCTGAGACATAAAGAGCAGAGTCTTGGATGTGTCTGTATGTTTAGGGGGGGCGAACTGGGGAGGAACATGTGCATGTGTGTCTGTTTTATTCAAATAGAAGCAAGCCTAGCTTTTACTAGTTTTAAACAGATGACTCTTAGCGTCAAAGGAGTCAGGCACAGAAAAGCCTGAACAGCTTTGTCTCTGTAATGTACCATGTTTTATCAACTAATGCCTGTCTCGTGAAGAGAGAACAGCATGCCAGGGAACAGACAGCTCAAGTGGATAGTTACATGCTGGACAAAAGAAGCTGCTCTAAAAAACAGTGCTGATATTGTGCCTAGCGTCCAAGACAGATGTTGGAGATGAAACGCAGCATGGTGCAATGAGAAAGAAGTGCTGGTTCTCTCCAGCTACGTAAGTAAAAGACTTTCTGCCTTTCCCCACTATCCGTTGAAATGCAAACTCGTGGCTCATCAATGAAGCCATGTTCTGGAAAGCATAGAAATGTTTATATATGAGGTGAGGAAGCTGCCTCGGCACGAGAGCAGACTGCTTCTAGGTGGGTTATCTCATATGGCAGCCCTGAGATTTCACACTTTTCCCAGAAGCTTTTCAAATGGAGGCGTTGAGCACAGTTCAGTGAATGAAGCCAATGTTCCTGCAGCTACCCAGAGGGAAAGGAAGACCAAAATCAAGGCTCCTGGCCCTACACAGTACGTTACAGAACACAGGATTGGATTCTTGGTCTTTAACACCCTATTTGGCCTTACGCAATTCAACAGTCCAACTGTGACTTAGTGTCTTATGTAGATAAGGGATGTGCATCATGCCCCTCACGCCAACTCTCATCATTTTATCATGACTGAAAAAACAGTTTTTCATTAAAAATAAGGAAAAGGATTGTAGCTGCAGAGGAAAACCTGAAAAACCTGACTGAAAGAGATACAAACAACTCAAAAGCCTGAAGGGGCCTCATGTGTGAAATTAACTTTATAACTTCAGGATTTCTCAGCTCTATCTACATGATCAGAATTTCTAATAGAGTAAAAAATTGGGGTTATTTGAAAAAGACAATCAAAATATTCCAAAATGGAAGTGTCAGAAAGATACACTTTAGTCTTCCTTGCTGGTAGAAACTGGCTGCTAGATTCATGAATGGATTTTGGAAGACCTGAGTGGCCTTTACTTTGCAATGGAATTTAGCATGAGAAAATTCTATCCTTTCAACTATGAACTTACTCAGAGAAAAATAGTGTCTCAGCTCTTGCTGTGTACCTGAGGTTTCAAACTGGTTCACTTAAAGAACAGAAAATATGCCATCAGCTCATCAACTCAATAATACACATGTGTGAAAGGAACAGAACTACGTTTTATGCCACAATGTTGGCTGGCCAACCAGGGATGTGATTTTCAGCATGGACGGAGCTGCAAATTGTGAATTACTCTATTTTAACCATGCTGTGCATGCATAGCAGATCAGAACACTTTCATGCCAAGGAGATGATATAAAAAGTCTAGTTTTACCCAATCAAAAACATTGTGAGAGCACAGGAAGCCAGGACATGTATATTCAAAAAGACTGACCTTCTTTGGTGGCAAGACGTGAGGAAGCTTCTGTGTGGGATGGAGTATTGTAGACCAGCAGTGAGCTACCTGTAATGAAAAGAAAAGGAGTTACTGCAGTTTGAATGCACTCTGTCAGCAGGGAACCGTGCAGGCAGGTAGAAAGTGCTATCACTAGGATCTAAAGACAAAGTTTTTCAGACAATTAGGCATGATGGATATGAAATTCCTTTAAAAAGCTTTCTAGCTGTAATGCCACACAAGTGCTAAAACAAAAGACATTTTCTTCCTTCACTGAGTGCCTTGATGTCTTCTGTTGAAAACTGATATAGAAGGCTGAGGTTGTATAGTACATTTATACAGGTACAATATCTATCACAGCAGAGCCTCTACAAATTACTATGGCACAAACTTATTATATTATTGTCTTATTATATTATTGTATTATTATATTATTGTATATTATATTATTGTATTATAGGATAAGGAAGAAGCTTTTCTCTCTCTGGCTGTGATAAAGAATTTTCCTGTTTGAGGAACACGCAGTAGCAGTGGCATGAATTGCACTGTCAGGATCTGACCATTTTTAGAGTGTCACATGCTTGGTTTTGGGCCAACAGCTGCAAACCCTCACTGATATTCCAGCATCTCCCATGTCTTGTGCAATTTGAAAGTAGCTTTCTTGGTTCAGAGTGGCCTTTCCATACGGCCCCACTTGAAACAAAGCTATTCAAGAGGAGCACAAAAAAGAACCCATTGGAAGGTCTTTGTTTTGCACAGCCTATGCTGGAAGTGTTCCTTTCTAAGCATTTTCCTTTGGTTCTCCTTCAAACACTTTGGGAAATGGAGGAAGAGGCCCCGTGAGCTCTTGGAAGCCAGCATGTAATACACATTTCATGGTTGTCTAGTTATATGTGCTTACCCTACATAATCTAGGCTCACCTTTCCTACAGCTTTTTGGAATAGTTTCTGCTGCGTCAGGCAGCGACATTCCCAACAGGGCTGAGGCCCTTCTTTGTGGGGACTGGAGATGAGAACTGCAGCAGGGTTCTGCTCTTGGTATGGGTTGGTATGAGAGAAGTGCTTTTACAGACACTTTCTGCTATTCCTACCTATAGAGCCCTCTACTCAGTGAGATTCTGTCCCGTTTAAGGTACTCAGTCCTAAGCCACACAGAGCAAACAGTACAGATAGAATATAATGCTGTGCTGCCCCTGAGCATCCCCAGATTCTTTGGCAGGGCTAAGAATACCTATTTTGCAGGTATTGTAACGCTAACTGATTAGGATCCTGTGACTGAGCTGTGCAGCCTCCACATTCCTCTAATCCACATGATCCCAAATAACACCGACCTCACTTGCCCCTCAGTAGTATTGACAGTATGTCTCGCTTTCCTGTGAGAGCTGAGGATTAGGCAGTTCACTGCCAGAAGTGCTAGCCAATTGCAGGTGCTGGATCTTACTGGCCCTGTGTTCCTATGGATTTATTTTCTTCCCCAAATGCAAACAAAGCCAAAAACGTGTGCAAGCCACCTTATACACAGAGGTAGGTGGTGTTGGAAAACAAAGCCAACTCACAGGGAGTGGAGGATGGATGCTACCAGATGCTGCAAGACAGGGGATGTTTCAAAACAGCAGGATGGATAACATGGTAAACTGGGAGGTAAAGAGTTCAAAGGGATCCCAAGGGTACCTTTGGCTGTGAAAGCTGCAGACAGCCAAAGTGATTGTCTTAAATAATTAGAGAGACTGGCTGCGCTTTTGCTGCTGTGGGAGGAATTAAAACAGCTTTGTCCATCTAACTCAAGTTTTCATCAGATGGTTCCTGGCTTTGGCATTTCTTTCTTGAGTATCTGCGGGGAAACTCCTGTCCACCACTCTCTGCTTTTCAGGTTATTTGAAGCAGATCCTGAACGCAACGCCCAGCCTAGCTTGACCCTGCCAGACAGGGAAGTGCTGGGGAATTCAAAAACAGGGTTTTCTATGACTAAATAGGCTGCAAATGCCTGGTTGCACAGACTGGCTGAGGAGAGGGGGGTGGGGTGATGAATACCACGGAACAAGCCGGTAGGATCAACCTATAGCTACTTTACACTAAGAAAATGCAGCCCAGGCCACTGGAGAGGGACGGCGCCTCCCCCAGTTTAATTGCTAAAAGTTCTCACCTTTGCCCGACAGTCTGAGGTTTCTGGTGGGAACACCACAGAAAAGGAAATGTGTTTCCTATTAAGGGTTTTCAATGAAGGAGGAAAAGAGAGAAAGCCAGAGACACAGATCAGGACAGAGAGAGGCCAACAGACAGACAGACAGACAGACAGAGGCCAGGCTTCTCCCTGCCTTACTCGTTGGGCAGAACTCTGGTGCGATGAAGTTTCGGTTTGTTCTTCTTCCCCTTACCCCTCACTGGGTCAGTGCCACCACAGATTAAATCAGCTCCTTCTGGAAACACTGGAATTATTAATACAGCACAGGGCTATTCTCCTATAATTAATATCAAACATATCTTATGGTTCCCCCGCACCATTTCTTTTCTTCTTTCCTTTCCTTTGCATTAATAAAAGAGGAAGATGGAAAAGGACTGAAAAACAGAGCTGAAGAGATTTTTCCCCCACAAAAGCTTCCTTTTCACAAGGCAGCTCATCCTCCCAAGACACAGGAACATCTTGATTTCACAATCTTGAAGTCTGTTTAATCTGGAAGTCTTTTTTAGCCTCACCTTCTGAAGGCCATGTGGCTTTCCCTCCACATCTTCTGGTAGAATCAGGGTCTGCTGCATTTAGCAGTATAGTTTTGCTTGGCATTAATATATGGCTCGAAACCACAAAGCAGTTTTCTGCTTCTGCTTCTCGCCACAGTCTCATTCTTTCCCCTTCAGGCTCTTTTCGTTTGTACACACCACACACAACCGACCCCCCATCACTAGAAAGGAAAAGGACAGGAGGTGACAGCTCAGGCTTCTTTTGATGTTCATCCCAAACATAGCATGAAAACATTCAAATCTCCCTTCCCACTGCCCACTGGCTGGCTGGAGAGGATTCACCAGGCAGACGGTGTTTGAAAAAGACACCAGCACAGCAGTCAGCCAGTCTGGAGTCCGAAGATGCAGGGGGATGGACAAGAAGAAAAAGCCAAGGCATGGCTTCACAGTTTTGGAGAAGAAACTGGAACAAATACTGAAAGATGATTGTTTGGGAGGGTGGACAGTGAGTTTCCTGGAAAAAAAACCAATGTGGAGTCTTTTGAGATCCTCCAAAGGATAGAGCATGCTGCAGAACTGGGTTCCGCAAAGTCTGAAATCTACACAACAGAGACATCTGTGTTCCTGACTGCTTCAATAGGCCACGGAAACAGGAAACAACTGCATGATTCTGATCCAGACCTAAGTTTTGCCTGAAGACTAAGGTGCTGTGATATGAATTTGGTCTAGTATTGACTGTATTAAACAGCTCACCTGAACCTTCTATCTCCATACCTAAGCCTGAGCTTTTGTTGAGCTCTTGCAGATGTTGCTGGTGTAGTTTTTCAATCTGGACTCAGATGTGCCAAAATAATTTACTTCATGGGCAGTTTTAAGAATGATTTCACCCTGATCAGGAGTGTAAAATGTTGAAAACCTTCTGAGGAAGCTGATTTTGAGGGGGTCTCTCCTTGCCTGGCTAGCCAACAGGCTCGGAAAGTTCAGAGCAGGTTTGTTTCTTGGAAAACCAACACCAAAGTTGAGGATTCACTAGTCATCACATCTCCATCTTAACATCCTGAGAGGATGAACACCCTTCAAGAGAGACACTGGGCAGATGGAATCCAGTCTACAGATCTGCAGCTCCCCAAAGTTCTCCTGTGTTTTCTTCCCATGATGTGTTCTCCACCCTAAGCAGGAGCAGAGCTGGATGTCTCGGAAAAAACCAACCTTCCAAAAGGGGAAAATTCATGAAACAAAAAGCCCATCTCCCCATGGCACTGAGCTCAGAGGCTCGGCACTAAACATCCGCTGGAGATCAGTCTGGAAAAACAATAAGCTCCTTTCGGAGGCGTTACTCCATGAGGGAGTTAACCAGCAATCCAGAAACCAGACTGTCATTAAGGCAGCGCTGGGAACAGCTGCATGGAAAGGAATGCTCTTCAGAGGCTGCCCGACCTCCACTCAGACAGGAGCTTGCTTTAACAGCGACAGCGCTCGCATGACGTCTTACAGCAGCCCAAGGGGCTGAACGGGGAGAAATTTATAATCATAAAAGCTGGGGTTGGGCCAGGATTGAATTCTCCTTTCATATGCATCCATGTAAAACTGGAATAACTGATTTGCCTGAGGCCAGCAAAGCTGCTCAGGTTTTGCACTAGCATAGAAATGATAATTTGTAGGCATTGCCCTGGCAGAACGTTATATTTTTATGATTATTATTCAACATGCATTTCAGCAGCGCTTAAATGTTGTGACTACATTAGGGCTCCATGGTGCTGGGTCTTGAGAGACATGAGATGCAGTCCCTGTCCCACAGATTGGCCATCTCCACAGACAGGATCAACAAGAAGGCAGGATCACTAGCGCCATTCTACAGAAAGTAAGCACAGAGGAACGGAGGTAAAGGTTTCTTCCTCCTAATTTCAAGCATGTAACGGCAATGTGTGAACCAGGGGACTAACATCCTGAATTTCAATGTGTTCTGTTGCTTCTTTTCTATAAAAGAAGAGACCAGTGAGACCAGACTTCTAATTTAGGGGCTTGAGGTATCTAAAGGTAGGTAGGATCAATCAGGAATTTGCTCCTGAACAAATGGACAGCAGCAAATGCTAAAGGTGGCAAATGAATCCAGGTCTTCAGGCTCGTTATGCTATGAGATTCAGAATTTCATTCCTCTGATACTCTCTTTGAACACTTCAAGCAATGGGATATTCAACACTTGAGGCTAGCTCTGGACATGCTGTCTGGAGCTAAAACAGCAGCAGAATTCAACTCTTCTGCCAACCTTTTCAAGTTCAGCCTGGTTCTTTGATTCAAAACCCATACAAATCCTTCATCTCTTTCTGTCAATTCTCAAGTCTTATCAGTAAGACAATTCAAATGTCTCACTTGAGTATTTATCTTGTGGGAGTTGAACAACTTTTCCGGTTACAAAGCGTCTGATTTGCCCAGCCAAAGTCAGAAAGTTTGGCCAAAGCAGCTCTGGCTTTAAGAACTGCCTTGCCATTTCCCATAGAAGTGTGTAATTCTGTATGCAAACCTTAGTTAGGAGGTTCACTTGTATCTGCAATCACCTCAAAGTGGTCTGTGAACACTTTGCTGATGAAACAGAATGAAATGGGCAAATCATTTTGGAGGGGAAATGATTTTTCGGTGAAGTCGCAAGGGACAGAAACTGTTCACGTCCAACAATTGGGTTATTTGTTGTGAATCATTTCCTTGGCTCGACTCCTCCAAAAAAATAAAGGTGGGGCTTCCAGAGGCACCCATCTGTGATCTAACTCCTGTCCCACTGTCATCTGTAAAACTCCCACTGATTTTAGCAAAGGCAGTGCTGAAGAGCTTTGAAGAAACACCCTAAATAAATGCTGCCTCGCTGCTTTATTGCCCTGGCCAGATGGAGACATCTTCAGCTTCTTTTACATCACAATTTGATTGCTCAGTGGAGAAAATAGACTTTTTCCTTTCCCTCCCTGCCCTCCTACCTTGCTTTATGGCACTTTCTCCTGATTTTTCAGTCCTCAAGTAATTATACTCCTACAAAAGCTGTTTCACTGCAAAAAATGTTGGAGCATGTGGGATTTAGCTCTAATTCTCTGGCCTCATCATAACACAATCATCCCTAGCACACCTTAATGAAGAAAAGAAATGCTTTAACCTCCGTTTTATAGACAGCTCACAGCTTCTTTCTTAGGGGCTTAATATAGCATACTCTAGCATGGGGCAGAGAGTAGCAATAAGGAGGTTCAGCAAAACTTGTTCTTTGAGTACTAGGCAGTTTGCACAACGTCTGCTTCAGCACAGCTACATTTAGGGAATCACTCCTTTATTTTTAACTCTTTTCAATAGATCTGAGCCTCCAGGAACACAGAAAATCCTCAACTTCAGCCAGTTGTGGGTCTTATTTTGAAGCAGTATTTACCAGAAGCCTTGGGGGAAAGTGCACGGCCCTCGAACTGCAAAGCTCTGGGATAATTTGCCCGTGACACATCAGTTAATGCTTGGTATAATCTCCATAGCAAATCTGTGTATTTTTATCATACAGCTACATATGGGTTTATTATCTATAAGACTATCTAATCTTCTTAAGAGTCCTGCTCAGTTCTTCACCTCCCTGATAGCACCAGTAACTCCATCTAAGTTAAAATTAACTTTCCAACCCACTTTTTATTCCTCCTTTCCTTGTTTGCTCTCTCTGCTTGCCTTTCTCTGTTCCTTTTTCCTCACCTTTGCTGCTATTTATCCTGCAGGAAGACCTCTAGGAGTTTAATACCCAGCTTCTCAGTGTGTCGTGCTAGGGCTGGGCTATGTCAAGGCAATACTTACTTTCCCTGAGGTAACTGAGGTGAGACAACAGAACTTCTGTGTTGTAGAGGGAGGTGGTTCGGAGGAAGTCATCCTTGTTCATTTTGCAGAGCTCCTTGCCATCCATATTCTGGAAGATGGTGGTGTCAATCTCCATTAATCCATATTCCTTTATAGCCCATTCCAGCCACTGGCGCACATGATCCTGGGTCCATAGGGTGGGATCTGGCAGGAAAGTACAAAGGGTAGTAACGCTATATGCAAGCCTCAAGCCTCTAGCACTCACTGTAGCCCAGTCAAGGCATTAACCATTGTTTCCACAACCAAATGTATTTAATTTACTGATTCCAATGAATTTTGCCAAGATGAACAAGTACTGTGCTATAATAAGGCTCAAGGCACATAAACTGATCACACTGGTAAGTTCTTTTGATTGACTTCCACCTGCCTGACTCTTATACCTAAGCTTGGGAACAGTATTAGTGACATTTGACTGTGATTTTTCTCACTCTGGAATAAAGCTTCCAAAAGCAAACTCATCCCTGTGAAAGGGTATGTCACAGCTTCGGTTCTGCAATGCTATAGAATGACATCAGTGCTGTATAAGTCACACCATCCTTCACAAGCACATTACAAAGTCCCGACAGATGGCATTTTAAAGTCTGAGGATGGTGGTATTTATGGTCAGCAAAGGGACTCTGAAAAAGGAAGAATATTATTGCTTAAACAGAACAGCTTGCCATGTATCTCTGAGTCACAAATGTTCACCCCGCTGACAAGAACACAGTCCTACCTCCGCAAGCCCTGGAAAACCTATTGGAGGGCAATGTGGATTTTATACTGTCTCATGCATCATTATCAACTGTCAGCAAAGCTCCAGCTGTGGAATCTTTATTACTGGCAGTGACGTACGAGAGAGATTGAACCCGGCTGGAGTTTCAGACCCCATGGTGATGGTTTGCTGCACCAGTGGTTAAAAAAAGAACTCATCCTCTGCGTTTTGCAAAGAGCATCAGACCAGAAAGTCTCAGCAAGAATTTGTGCCATGATACCATTTTACAGAGTCATTTTCAGAGCATATCTACACTTTCAGACGTTTCCTGTGCTGCTTCTCCCCATGGATCCCATCTCGAAACTTAAGCTGCAAATTCATGTTCTGTTGCAGCTGGAGAGGACTGCAAAGACACACTTCAACTTTGGAGATGTTTGATCTGTCCATCACAGCTGGTACATTCCTCTCACATAAACCTCCAACACCTCAGACCCTGAGGCAGTTGAGAAAACAGAGCAGAAACATGTAGGTGGGAGGTTGTGCTTTGGGAGGGACAAGAAATGCCTCTGCCACACGTCTTATAGTGTATAAAACAGTTCCTGTGCCCAGGACTGTAAACTGTGTGTGCTTGGGCTGCAGGGATCCCTTGACACAAAAGATCAGGTAGTGGCTATACCTGGTGCATTCCTGAGCACCTGAGTTCTGGAATAACAGCCTGAAATGGAGAAGTAAGACCAAGGAATATTGAAATTAGAACCCTGACATTTCCTGGGCTGCTTAATGCTGAATTCTAACCATGGCAGTTATAACCCTATACCTTTGTTTTGGGAAAGAAAGATGGATTTCCTCCATGCTTTGGCAATGGCTGATTTGAATTCTGCTTTCGAAGCACTGGCAAAAGACTGCAAATTTTACAATGCAAGTATTCAAGGGAGGATTCTTTTTTTATTATTTTTAATTGAAAGAGTTATTTGTCTTCAGTTTTGAAAAGAAAAAAAACCTCAACATTTGGATGGCAAAATGAATCTGCGGTCTCTCTTTAAACAAACACTTTTGAACTTCAGCTATTTGTTCAGCCTATTTATCACTGCAAAAGACACTGAACGGTCTCTGAAAAGCTGCCTTCTTGAAACATGGCTTAGAGTTCATTATTATTACTATTGCAAGCCTAATGTGACATTATTCTTGCCTATCTTCACCCTAATGCGCTATAAATCTTTACTCTGGATTATATTAAAATTTCCCAATGCCTTTCTTGGATGAATTTGGCCTCACATCCTGCAGCCAGAGATCTGGGATCACGCTCATTATTGTCTTCCAAAGTCTGGTAAATCACTGCTATTTCACAAGTATCTCAAGGTTTTGATTTGTAGATGCTCATGGGGGGAGAAAAAGTCCTTTTTTTGCTTTCCTTCAAGGAAGGGATTTTAAACCCTCTCTTCCGCTGCGGGCCCTAAAAGGAATTTCTCCTATTTCAACAACAGTGCTAAATTTTATCCCACCCTTGGTCTTTTCAAATATGCATAAATAGCATGCTAAAGAGCAGGATATAAGCATAATATATCTTTATTATATTAATAGATATTATATATTATATTCATATATAAAATTAATAATATAATGACTAGTTGGTATCAGCTAACACCTTTCTAGGCAATGTGATGCTGAAAACACATCTCATACCTTCACCAATTTGATTAGCCAGTCCCTCTAAGCAGATCCTAAGAACAGCTTAAATGCTACTTTGAGATTTGCTGTCAATCTTTTACTGCCTTCTCTTCACTACATTCAGTTCAAGCTTTTCCTTTTCATCTTAAATGGCAACCAAATGCTTGGGAATTGTCATCTGTTCGTGGTCAAGCCATGATCAGAAAACAGAGCTAAATTCCATGAGTACATTTCTTTCTGTCAACATCTGTTTGAATCAGATGTTGGTGAAACCCTCACAACACTGGGTGAGAAAAGCTGCACCCCTTGAGAGCAGTGGATGTTTCAGTACAAGGCTTGGCTTATAGCATCTCCCTTGCTGGAAAGTTCCTGGGCTAGCCTGATTCTATCTCTGGTGTTTATAACCTTTGCAGGGAAAAGACTCCCTCTCGTTACAGGCTCAGACTTCACCACTTGCCTGCCACAGCAGCTCTCATCCTCGACTATCCAAATGCAACTAATGCATCCTGCCAATTGCAGACAGCAGATGTGGATATCACATACAAACAGAGAGCTGCACAGGAATGTTTCTGTGGAACAAGTTTTGGAAGGATAATGCAGTTCCTGCTAAATACGTTTTTTCTGGGTTTCTACCTCTAACAAAAAAAGAAAACAAAATAGCTCCTTTTGAATCAATGTGACATGAAAGTGCATCTGGATCCTGCAGAGCACCATGGGAGTTAGAATTTGGGACCACTTCATGCTTATTCTTGCCTCTTTGATCATACTACAAATGTCCTAGGAAGCAGATTCTCCTCTAACACATGACAGGAGTTGGATTTGGCTCAACACACCAAAACAAGACTTCAGTCCAGAAAAAAATGAAAAAAAGAAGGAAAAAGAAGCAGCACTAATCATCCACTTCTTATTCCGATTCAATGTAGAGCATATACTGAGACACAGGAAAATCCCCATCCCTGGCAGTGTTCAAGGCCAGGTTGGACAGGGCTTGGAGCAACCTGCTCTAGTGGAAGGTGTCCCTGCCGGTGGCAGGGGGTTGGAACTGGATGAGCCTTAAGGTCCCTTCCAACCCAAACCAGGCTGGGATTCTGTGATTCCCATGAGCCAGAAACTGATATTTTCCTTACTTTTTACATGGTTTGTAAGAAAGAGCATTCCTCAGAGAATGGATAAACAAGCCTTATCTGTTCAGCTGGATATTGCAAGGAAATATGACACAAAGACTTTGATGGCGGTGGTACCTGCTGGGACAATGACTCTCCTCTCGTTGGTGGTCATGTTGGGAGGAGGCCCGTTCTTCTCATCCATGTAGGTGCTGTAAGTCATGGGGTTGGACTCTGTCCCTGCTGCGACGAGCTTGCTGCATTTGTTCACACTACAGTCTACAGGGGACTCCCTGAAACGCGAAAGGAAACAGATGACTCATCATTATTATGCCCCTTTCATCCCTGCTGTAGCAGAAGGAGGTTTGGGTTGTGGAAATGGCAAGTTCCCGGTCTATCGGTTACATCCCCACTCCCCCTTGATTCTTTATTGCTCAGCTTCATTTTAGCATCCCTTTAGATACAGCCTGATGCTCCTAGGAGCCCTTGTTGGACCATATTGCTTTTGCATTGTGTTAAAAACAGCCCTGCACACCTTCTTTCTGTGGAGTCTATCAAGTGACAGGAAGGCTGTACTTCCCACCTCACAACACATATGCAGAGCTAATCATAGATAAAGGTACCCCCTCCCTTCATTTTGTTAATGAAGACCACAAAACACTCACACCAAAATGACAGGGTAGTCGCAGGAGAATACAACTATATTAGCATGGTAACTCAAGAGTCATATTTATACAGGGCTGAATCTCGTCTGTCCTGAGCAGTGAAACAGTTCTAGGCTTGTCCGCTACTTGGATAGGAAATCCACAAAGCTTAGGTGCCTTAGGCATGAGTCAGGGACTTCAGACCACAGAAACGGTGTGCAAAAAAGGCTCTGGCCCCAGTTTTACTTCTGAGGTGATGGAGTGATGAGGAGGGAACATTTAGCAACTCAGGTGGCACTGTGCTAAGACCTGGACTACACGCAGCCCCTTGGCAAGCAGGAGGCTTTCTCTGTCCTGCTCTGGGAGAATTATGAGCCTTCAAACCACAGAAAGGGAGCACGGATTTTGTTTTTCTCCAGCTGCAGCACTAAGTCATGCTTTTAGCTCTAGAGGTCACTTAAAACACCAATCTCCAGCCTGCCACATGCACACAGAACGTTAAGAAGGCACAAGGGAAGGGCAGCGTTATCGCCCTCACCTTTACAAGAGTGCATTAGTGTGCAACCCTGAAGCAAAGCGAGCCCAGAGCCCAGATCCAGTGCATTTTAGTCCACCTCTTTAATGGCACAGCCACCCTTCTTCTCTGCCAGCAGCAAAGTGGCTTGGGAGGAAAGCATTTGCTGAAGGGTAAGAACTACGACAGCGCACCAAATCCCACCCTCTGAGTTCAGCTGGCAAAACCTCCATGTTTGGACACTAAACAAATTTGTTTCTTAATCTGAATTTGGGGGGTGGGGGGAGAGGGAGAAATTACTGAGATTCAGTTATCATGGCTGGGAGATAAATGCTCCACCGAGATATTCTGAGGCAGATGGTAATTTTTTCCTCATGTCTTACTGAGGGAATGTTGCTTGAAAATGGAAATAAGATGTATAACTTACACATGTTCGAATTTAAGGTTTTACTATTTCGCCTACTGTTTTTCCAGGCAGGGAACCAAAATCCGCCTTCAGAGAGGCAAACTGCTGAAGTTTTAATGTCCCCGTGGCAGCCAGAGGAGAGTCTGAGCAACTGCAGGGACACCGGGGTTTTCACAGCGAATGTGATCATTTCTAACTCTCTGCTCAAATACTCTGTGTCAGGTGTTAAATGCTGCCTGTACTGGCAAAGAAAACGCCCTGGAGCAGCACAAAGGATCTTATTCTTTCCCGAGGTACAGCCTGTCCTGAGAAGACTCGGTGAAACGGCAAGAGCATCCATGCTTCGAGGTGTCAGACTGTTGGGCTTGGTGCTCACTGTGCCCAGGAGGTGACCAACCTCCTCGCCTGGCCTGCCTGGAGACCAGCTGTGACGTTAAATGGTGTGGGCAGACCTGAACACACACACACAGCCCCGTGTATGGATTCCCACCTGCCTTTGAGATGAAGTTCTCTCTCCTTCAGACACAACAGTAAGCACTTGGCAGTGCCAGCACAATGACCTGCTGCTGCCTCAGGTCCTTCTTTTGGGGTTCACTCTCACCACCCTGCTCTGCAGTTGGATTTCCCTGGAGAATAACCTTCACAGTTGAGATATGCAATATTTACTCCCCACTACAGGCTGCATTCAGCTCTGGGGCCAACACAAGAAGGATGTGGATCTGTTGGAGCGAGTCCAGACGAAGCCACGGAGCTGCTGCGAGGGCTGGAGCAGCTCTGCTCTGGAGCCAGGCTGAGAGAGCTGGGCTGGGGCAGCCTGGAGAAGAGAAGGCTCCTGAAGGGGAGACCTTAGAGCAGCTCCAGTGCCTAAAGGGGCTCCAGGAAACCTGGAGAGGAGCTTTGGACAAGGGCCTGTAGGGACAGGACAAGGGGAATGGCTTTAATGTGCCACAGGGGAGATTGAGATGAACTCTTAGGCAGAAGCTCTTCCCTGTGAGGGTGCTGAGGCGCTGGCACAGGGTGCCCAGAGAAGCTGTGGCTGCCCCATCCCTGGCAGTGTTCAAGGCCAGGCTGAGCTTAAGATCCCTTCCAAACCAAACCATTCCATGATTCTGTGATATAATGCTCATACTGAACTATAGGATATATCCAGACTCTCAGATAACGACGTCTTCTATAAAGCTTATCTGCCTAGAAGTATGCACGATTTCTAGTGGCATGAAATGACACACATGCAAAGCCCACAGGGACCTTGGCTGTCTCTGCTCTCTCTGCACATGACTGATACAGCAGAGTCACAGAAATAACACCAACACTATAAGATATCTCCTCAGTGGTTTTGTGATGGTTTTTCATTCTGCAGACTCTTGGCTTGGCAGTTAGGACCCTGCCTATCCTCTGGTTTGCTCTATATGTCTCAGCAGCTAAAATCAGATAAACAAGTATCAGAGACAGATCTGAAAAGAAGTTTTAGGGACTGAGGGGCCCTTAGCAAACCCTGATGTACCACTGTGGCAAGAGAAGCCACATACAGGACATTAAATATGCTCCAGGTACCAGATTAATCCTTGACTTTTCACAGGGACTTCAGGTTTTCAAGTGGCTGTACATGCTGGACTTGCTCAGGTTCTGGGCAGAAAACGTTGTAGATCTACTAAGATAAATGGATATAAACTGCTTTCACAAGATCTCTTAAGTACATTCACTGTGGCAGTGACCAAGTCCAAGGAATATGAAGCAGGACTCATTCCTACTGTCCTTCCAAAAACTCTTCGTTCCAGCAGCTCCAGTAGCAGTCTCTCGGGATGCCAAGAGCTTGGTGTTCTGAGAAAGTTTATGCTAGACTGGCCAAAATGGACAAGCAGCTAGCCTGGCACTGACTAATAAATCCTCTGTAAAGCTCCAGCCTTGTTCCAGATACCTGGAAAGAAAACAATTACTATCCTGGATAGGGCTTCTGTCTAGGAATCACCTTTAGATTTCATTCAAAAGAGCAAAATAAGGGATTCCAGTGATTTCTGAACCAGACTCAGCTGTGGTCAGTGTGATATTTCCTTCCTCTCTCTATCCCTTTCTTCCTATCCTTTCATCTCTCCTGCCTTTCCATCTTTTATTCTTTTTTAAGTTGCCACTTTCAGTGTATGTCCCCATTTGGTCATCTCAGCTTAAATCTTTACCCTTGAAATTAGATTTTAATGTTGGGGTTTTGTTCAGTGAAGGAAGTAAGAACAGACATACTGTGATTCTGCCTGTGGTTCCCTCTTACAGGCAGGGAACAGAGCCATCAGGGCAGAACCACAGCTCCTCGAAACTTACATCTAACCACGCTTTAACCTGCCTCTCATCCCACTCTGAGAATGCCTCAGGAGGAGGTTCACACTGAAAAACACTAAGTCTGAGCAAAGAAGGGTGAAAAGGGTGGGAAAAGACAGACAGGTCAAGTCAAGCTGCATGAGGAAAGCACAGAGGCTCAGTCAGGTCTAAGGGAATCGTGGGTATCACATGCAGGTAAACGCAAACAGGCTGTTGGGGACTGGAACAGCTCAGCAGATCCCACTAGAGGGCTCACATGCTGCTTAAAGGGGATTTTTATTATCGACAGCATAGATGGTCCCTTTGTTTTGTTTTGAGCACATTACTGGGGCATAAAAATGTTTCCAACATCCCTGAATTATTTTAACATTCTGAAGCAAGAGAATGTCTCCAAAGAATCTGCAAACTTTAATCAGGGGTTTTCTAAATATTAATTGGAATTTAAAATGGGAAAGATTTTTTGTTTTTAAAAAATAGAAATTATTGTATTTCTACCAAAAAAGCATCTAGAGGGCCCAAGAAAAATCCAGACCTAGTTTGTTGGGAACTGTACAGTGTAGGAGACAGATCTTTTCCTGAATGGGCTATAAAATAAAGACACAACCCAGCAAAGAATAAGGATTGCACACTATGCTTCCACTTCCTGAATGAATGCACAGAGAGATGGATGGTATCCGAACCCATGGAAAAGCTGGACTTCTACTTTTAGTCTGCTACAAATACAAGACCATTTCCCTTTCCCAATGCCTAAGGGCATGAAAGAAGCACAAGGACTTTAATTCTTCCATGTTGGATTTTAACTGCCTTGTGTTTGGACACTGGTCACTCTGAAACACAAGTGCAGCACTGGGTTTTGTTCTGAGCAAGTGGCTGTCTCTAAAGGCAAGAGCAGATTTTGAGGCTACATACTGCATCTACTGCTGAATTTTCTAATAATACACAAATCCCATCGTCTGCCCCAAAATACAGACTCCCGCCACTGCCTGAACATCCCATGTACACAGCCAGCATGCAGTTACCTGGGATATTCATTCCAATTTGGGAGTAAACTAGGAAAACCTGATATGGGGTAGAAAGCTGGTGAGGGTTTCCACATTGTTTAGCACTTAGAAGCTTTGTTTAGCCTTCAAAAGAGGCTTGGAGAGGTTCTTTAAAGACTCCTTCTCCCACCTTTCTGAGGACCAAACCAACTCATCACACTATACCTCATGGCAGCCAGACCTGCTTCTGGTTGCTACGAAGAAGAAAAGCTGGACACTGTCCTTTGCTCCCTCCACTGTCAGGTTTCCTACAGCTTAATCACTCCCTAGAGCACATAAACCAGTCTCTCAACAAGCAGAAAATGCTTCAAATACAGGTGAAACACAGAATAAAGGCTGCTCCCTCTAATGAGGCAGCTGGAACCCGCTAAGAGAGTGTGCTTGAAAAACAAGAGAGAGAAGGAGAGGCAGAAAGAGAGGGAGGGGGAAGAGGTTTTGTTATTCAGTCTGCACTTTGAGTTCGTTTGTATTGAGGTTGGCATTTGCCTCTCAGATGGCTTTGCCAGGCAGCTGATGGGCAGAGGGACAAGCAACCGGAGTGGTCCAACCCCTAACAATGAACTGTGATGGACGTGGGGAAAGGGCAAAGTTTTAGCCATGAAGAGGAGAGGATGGATAAGTCAGATGAACGTTCTCATTTCTTGGGTGGATTGGAGCTCTTGTGCTAACAAGTTATCAAAAGGCAAGGTTAGAAGCTATTTCAGTGCTTGGTTCTGACATTCAAAACAGTCTTTTTCTAACAGGTTGGGAAGTTGTTACCCCTCTTTTAGAGACACTGAGGACACTTCGTTTCTGCCTAAGAATCCTGCAGTCTTGACCAAGCCCATAAAGAAGGATTTCCTTTCTGAAAACTTCCTTTTCTTTCTAAACACACTTCTGGAGTGTGTTCCATGGGCATCAGAGCACTTACAGTTGTTAATGGAGCAGTTTGTCCAAGTGGTATTATTTCCCTTTCTTTCTGAGCAGATGAGGAAATCTTAACACAAAGATCACAGCAGAAAGACAGCCTGTGTTATCCAGGGATGGTGTTTTTCCGGAAAGAACTAATTTTCCCATGTTTCAGCCTCAATTCTAAGCTGGGAAACACTAGTGCAACAATCCATGTCGTTCTCATGAAATCCAGAAGTAATCCTAAAGTACAACGAGGGCAAGATCGAATTCAGACTATGATCACCGTCAAAGACCAACTGCCACAAAGACCTTTATCTTATAGTAAAATCAGCATCTACTGTATACCTACTAGGGAAAAAAACATGTTGCTGTTTGAAGCCTTTAACACCAGCACTTCACCATAGAAGTCTGAAAGTGCAAGGCTGCTTTCTGTTTCAAGCTCTGCACTTTGCTGGGTTCTCAGAAACCAGGAAAATAGGCTGTTGCAGAAGCCCTAAACGAACCCTAAAGCAGAAAAGCCCTCAATTGTTTAACTGTCCTTGTACAAATGTTAGAGGTGTTTGTGACTTTGAAGTTATAATCAAATTTAAAAATAAAAGGAACTCTAAAAACTAACGCTAAAAAAGAAATTTCTGCACCTAAAATTTTGTCCAAGAAGGTGACATTTTTTTCCTAAGCTTTGGACTTGTAAAAATGTTTTTAGAAGAGACAATCTGAGCTGTGATAATAAAATGTTTTCAAGTCTTTGAATTTATCATTAAACAGCAAAATGATCCATCTCCCTCAGCACTAACTACAAATGATGGGGAGCAGATGTCCTATGCCTTTGGCTGTAGAGGATACATCATAACTGGTGTCCCGTTGATGCTCAAATCTACTCCTGAACTCTCTGTTTCACCACTGGTCACACATATTCACACAGAAGACATGGGTATGTGCCTTTTGTTTTGTTACACCTTATAGGCTGCCATGAAGGACCTTAGTCTCCTCTTTTTCCCTTTCTCCACCATCTAGCTCTCCAGTTTCCTATGGTTGCTTCTGCCTTAGTGGAGCACAAATCTACTTAGAGATGCAATAAAGAGTGCCCTTTCACTAGCTTCACCCTGGAGCACTGCTATAAACGCCACCTATTACTGCATGACTGCATCTTCAGGAGCTCCTTGAACCACGGCACGTTTGTGGGATGCTGAACTAAGTGATGAAATGTGTAGTTTACAGCAGTGTCTGCAGCACTAACTCTGTCCTGTCCCAGTCTGTGCAGCATTCATGGAGACTGGCAGGGCTGCATGCTGCAGAACTGCAAGGGCAAGATCTGCAGGCCGTTAAAACATGAGTGACATTCCCGGGGATGTGGTCCTACACAAAGAGTGGAGTGTTGATATACAGGACAAGAGCACGAATGGACGATACCAGCTTTGCTTTTATGTAAGGTTCAGCAGATGTGGAAAGCTCCTTACCTCGATCCATTCATGTGGTCATATTCCCTTTTTACATTGACCCGGACGGGCTGATTAATCCACTCCTGCTGGGGAGGCAGAGGGTTGATTTTGTGTGGCTGGCCATAGTCAGGGTTCCCTGAGGCTGTCATGTCTGCCTTGGGGAGGTGAGTGGCAGCGCCGTACGTGGAGTCAAAGAGGGACTGGTCGTCGCTCACCACCGACAGAGCCTCCTGAGGAGAAAGAAGAACAAGGGCTCAGAGCCATGACTAAACCAGTAACTCCACTCTTAGTCTCTCTTTGAGCTGGTGAGCACCTGCAAGGGCCCCGCAGCTGCCCGGCGCTGTCTGAAATTGCCATCTGCCAGGATTGCGGATTGAATCAGATCCTTTGGGGTCCATTAACCCCTATGCAAAACCAGTGGGTTGCTTTGCACGCTGCTGTGCTGCTCTGGGTGGGGCAGGAGTTAAGGTTAACTTGACTTCTGCAAAGAGGAAAGGTGGCTGCTGGGTGTTGTACCATCCTCATTGCTTGCTGTAAGCAGCTTCATAGTTACCTACCCACCTGCCCGCACTTGCTGGTCCAAAACCAACCAGAGATGTGTGCAGTATGGAACAGTTCTGGAGTGTCACTTGAAGGTCTATACATCTTCTTTCAAAGGGTTGTGTGTGGTGTTTGTATTTTGAGGTTACTAGGGAAGGAGAAGCAGTCAGTGCAGCTCAGAGTTATGGGTGTTAGCGGTGGGATAAAGAATGCATTACTTGACACTTTTTGTTTGTTTTGTGGGAAGTGTAGGACTGGTGAGTTACCAAACTGCGCATTTCTAGAAATGCTTAAAAACAGGAAATCGTTCTCCTTTTTGGGTTTTTTTTTTTTTTCCCCTGCAGAAATTCCAAATGTTAACAAAAAGTTTTGACTATCAATTTCCTCCTGTTGATGTGCTTAGGTTTTCTAAATGAAGCATGCCAGGCTCATAAAGGCTTTGGCACAGTCCTGCCTTATTCAAAGTGCATCTGACAAGGTCTGCATGTTCTTTATGGAGCTGAGTTAACCGCACATAACACAGCTGCCATTATGGCTGGCAAGCCAGAAACTGAACGAGGAACCTCCCAAACTAAAAGCACACACGACTTTAATGTGAGCTAATGGAGCAGACCTCCAAAACAAAGGAAGCAACAGACTCACCTACCCTGCAGACTGAGCATTCAAAAGACCCCTAACACTGATGTGTGTGCAGTGGTGGGTTACCCGTGAACATCCAGACCCTGTCTTTGCTTTGAAAGCTGGTGTGCTGTTAAACCCTCAGTGCTCAAAAGTCCCAAGACACAGTCCAAATCACGAGCTTTTAGAAACAATAAATGATTGCAAATTCTTCCATAACCAGGGAGAGAAACAGAAATTCTTAGATCACTGCAGCTGCTGGAATCCTCTGATTACACAAGAATCTAAGTGCTAATCAGATATTACCAGGCTCATGATATCATCACAGAAAATGTCAATAGCTGGAGTCTACTGGGTAAACACGAGAATCCCTCTCAGCTTGAAATTAACCCACTTAGAAAGAGTCGGGTCAGTGCTCGGCATTTAGAAACATCAGCACTTTTCCAGCCCTGATCTCAGATCACGTAACCAAACCAAATAAGCCTAGAATGTAAGTGGGCCTGACTAATGCTGAATTCGGAGGAACCCTTCGACATCTGTGCACGTCCTGCTGAAGTCACAGAGTCTGCTGTAAAACTCTTGTGAGCAACCTCTCACACTGATGAGCAGAGATGGACACAGCCTTTACACAACAAAAAGGAGAGCTTTTACCCCACTGCCTAATGCTGCGGGTTACAAGGAGCTCAGACCACATTCACCCTCTCCGGCAGCTTCTTCTGCTATAACGAGAGTGAGCTTAAGCAGTAGAAGGTGCTGGAAGAAGAATTTCTATGTGGTGCAAGCCGGTATGATCACAGCCTCATGTCAGAAACCCCTTAAAGAGGTTGAGACTACCTCCAGGCTACAAATGTGGCCTGTGTAGAATGAAACAAGCGCACAAGATCTTCTGGTGATGGCTCTTAAAAGAGAGCAAGCCTTTCCGTAAGAGGTAAGGCTTGCTGCTTCTCTGACTGACTGAAGTCAGGATGTCAGGCAGGGGTTCCTAAATGACACATCTTCTGTAAGTCTCGCTTCCTCTCAGTACAAAAAAGGTGGGGTTCCCCACACTACGGCAGGAGGTGGTAGGTGAACCCCAAATACCCGCGGTGCTGGACTGAGTTACGAATCTAGAACCAGTCTCAGCTATGTATCTTACCGGTCAGAGGCAAGGAAACCATAAATACCACTGCAAATTCCTTAAATAAAGTATTTAAATATTTGGGTTTGGAGATATCCAGTCTAAAAGTATACACAAAGATGGGGTTTTTAGGAAAACAACACCTGGGAAAACGCTTTTTCTGCCTAAAGCCGTTCCCCCCCCCCAAACCAAAACAACCCACCCCAAAGAACAGCCCTGGTCTAGGATCAACGATTAGGTCTGCATCCAAGTACATCTTTAAATACACAAGCAAGTACACACTTCTCTGATAAACAGCATATCTGATGGAGAAGTCGGTCTCCTCAGATAAGGATCTTCCTTGAAAGCCAGAGTGGCTGCAGCGCCCTGCCTACAGCAGCAACTGCTGCTAATGGGGATCACGGTAATGTCCCTGTCAGGCAGGGAGCATTTTGCTTCTTGAATGCAGGCAGACCTGCATTTAGATCCCTGTGGCACACAGGAGAAGACATTTAAACGTGATGGCTGCCATCAGGGCACGCTCAAGCAGTTGCTGAACCAGGAATGGCTTGAACTAAACCCCTGAGTGAGTTACAGCCACAAAAGCTACAGACTGGAGGCTCTGAAGACACACATAGAGCAGATCAGGTTGAGATAGCAGCTTGTAACACCTGCTTACAGCAGGGTCCTGCATGCAAATAGCAAACAAGTGCTGCTGATTGCATGCGAGGGAAGTTGGGTGGCACAATGCCAGTCCCTGCTGCAATCGGCTTCTCTGTGGTGCGTACAACTAGGGCTCAAGTGAAAAACAAAGGGGTGGCAAGCAACATGTAGCCTTTAGCTGGCAGGGTTGGAGTATGGGGACCACTTAGATGAGGTCCTAGCAATCAGGACTACCTCTCTGGAGGAGGACAGGGCTTGCCTGGCCCTGCCAGAGCTTCGGGCTGCAGATCCAGATGGGGACTGTGTATAACCTTCCTTGTACTCACTATCTGCTTGGCTAGCTTCAGTTTGAAGGACTAGTCTGCTCAGGAAGTGATTGGCTTTAGCTCTGGCTGAGGAAGAGATCAACAGTTCAACTGAATACCAGAGGGCAAATGTCTATCCCTTGGAATCTATCTCCTGGAATCAAGAGCTGTGTAGTCTTTGGTGACGGGCAACTGGGAAAACACGTGGAGGTGTTAAAGGTGCTAACATAACCTAACCAGACAGGCCATGGCTCGCCAGGGTTCCCCCCGTGCTGTTGCCTCCTGGGCTGTGTCCTTGAGCTGGCCAGACTGAGTCTGAGACAGGGGTCTTGTGTGTATTATTCTGGCATATATGTTACATTATATTGCCTCTGGGAATAGGCTAGCTTCAGTTTTTCCAGTTTTTAATCACATTCCTGGCATAAATGTGGCAAGTCCCGTCTATGGCAGCTTGCAGCACGGCAATAGGCAAGTTCAACGCGCTGTGAAGCACAGCCCCAGGCTCTGCAGGGCAGCCACTGCCGAACCACCACAAATGAAAGGATCCCATTGCTGTGACACAGAAACAGCTCTCATAGAGCTGGCACACACCTCTGGATCCCTTGGCCATGTGATATGGCCATTATTAATAACAGATTATAGTTGTAAGAGGTCGAATTTGCAGTTTTAACTTCTTTTACAGGAGCCATCTAGACCCAGGTGCCAGGTCTAAGTACCACAGCAAGGTGAGGTACGCTTGATTGTGTCCCTGGGTGCTGCAGGAAAGCCAGTCTGTCCTTCTAGTCGCATGGTGGGAAGGATTGACAGTCCACTGAAGCTTCAAGCAAGTTATCCTGGTTCCTTACTGCGGATGGAGATGGCATGCAAGCTTTAGCAGAAGTTTTCACTTAGTTAGTGAATTGAGTGTGACATTTGAACCAATATATGAACAGAATGGACCTGAGAAACATCCCCTAGGTAAAAACCAGGGGCAACTGTGCAATGCAAACGTATGTGAAACATTTACCTCGATGTCCTTCCCATTCACAGTCCCTAACACAGTCTTTGTTTCGCTGATGACTGTGCTAATAATAGACCTAGCTCCAGGATATCCTAATGTCCTCACTAACCTCTAGAGGTTTGCCTTGGACAAAGCCCCTAAAAGTTCAAGTTTTCAACCTTATCCAAAGTTCCCTGGCAAGGAAAGCTCGCTAGAAGCCCCCTGGGTTCAGCTCTAGGAGAAGAGTCATGAAAACAAGAGCTGGTGAGGTGACAGTAGTCAGTGCTTTCATTCCAGGTATAACCCAGCAACGGCTCTTTCCAGGTGCATGCAGTGCCTTTTCACTGAATACCGACTTTGAGCTCTTTACATTTCACTTCTCTGGCCATAACCACATTTAAAAGACATTGCTAAAGATCAAAGGTTCATCCTCCTCCACAAAGTCTGACTTAGAAGAAAATGCTGAATACTTGAACCCTCATGCCATGCATGGGAAGATAACCTGCACCTCCAGAGGGGTGACTTTTTCCTATCTTAGTCCTGTGACAAAATCACTCCTGAAATGGTTTTGTTAAGACAATGTTACCGACACAGACCCACCATCAGAAGAGCCCAGGAGTACAATGTGAAGCACCAAAATCAGAGGTGCCAGCAGCAGCCAGCCTTACACATGACTTGAGGTTAGCGCGGAGGATCTATTCCTTGAATAGAAATGACTTTGGCACTGCAGTTTTACAAGTCAGCACTTCTGCTGCCAACATCTCATACAGGCAGAAAAGAGATAACATCAGACTTACAAGAAAATGAGTCAAATATAAAATGTAAAAAGGAGCGGAGTCTGTGTTGATCTCGGGACAGCAAATTCAGAGGGATTGGGCACTGAATTAGGAGGCAGGAAGGCAGAGTGTTATTCTCAGCCCTGCCCTTGATCTTTAGCATAACTTTTAGCAAAGCATTTGCCTGACTGTGCCCTTTTTTCATTGAATCCCAGACTGGTTTGGGTTGGAGGGACATTAAAACTCATCCAGTTCCAACTCCTTGCCACGTGCAGGGACACCTTCCACTAGAGCAGGTTGCTCCAAGCCCCTGTGTCCAACCTGGCCTTGAACACTGCCAGGGATGGGGCAGCCACAGCTTCTTTCCCTTCAGTCCTCTGTTGCCCTGCCCCATGCATGCACTGTGGGGCACAGAGCCTCGTCCAGTGCTGTTACTGGAACACAAGCAGGAATCTTTTGGATAACTCAGAGCAAGGCTTGACTGCAGTCCCACGCTCTAATCTATCCCGTCTTCACAATGCACCTAACCAAATCAAAAAAGAAATCTGCAGCTTTTTCAGCACACTTTTCTTGAGGTTTGCGCATGCTGCTCCACCTTCCTTGCAGGATATTATGTGATTGGTACAGGGACTCCACATAACTCCCCCTGGAAAATTATAATCATAGGCATTTTATTGCCAACAACCACAATCCAATCTCATGGCCTTCACAATCAATTTAAGGCCTGTTTCTCCAGCGGAGGTTTTGCGGGCTGCAGCTAGTACCAGAGATCCATCATAACCCTATAGTGAAAACAGCAGGCTGAGAGCCTTCATTGCCAAACTGCATCACTCTGTACCTCTTCTGTCAGCTCTGCGGCATTGCGCAATGGCCAACCACAGTTCTGTTGACAGCATTTTCCAGCTGAGCTGCTGGTATTCGGGTTGTGGCAACCCAAATGCTGGTAATCCTGCTGCAGAGTTGTCCCTGCCCTGAGAAGGAATGGGGGAGAAAGAGTCTTGCTTTCCCTGCTGTAGTAAGAGTCAAGATTAAGAGAGCAACGTACTTTTAAGACTGTGGCAAAGCTTCTGCACATTCGAGGCTTTCTTTGTGTATAAAGGAGGGGTTTCATTTAATCCTTGTGATGACCTCCTACACTGCAGTAATTTTGCTCTTACTCTGCGCTGGGGACTTGCTCACAACTACAAAGCAGGTCAACTACCTGCACACACTGCAATGCCAGCTTTCCTCAGGTGCCTTTCTTTCACTTTCCACCCAGAGTACTGCACCGAAGCAAAACGTGGCAGTCTTAGAATACAGCATCATGGCTTCACGATTCAGACAAATGGGAAACCACAACTTAGTAGCTCATGCTAAGGGGAAACAAAGCAGGAATAAGATAGGCCTAAAGAGCAAAACCACACTGAAATTAGACAGCTCAAAAATGTATTTGCAAAATTTCTCATAAGGAAATATATCTTTTTTTTTATGTTTACATTCCCCATTTCCATGAAATTTTACGTCAAATGGGTAAAAGAAAGCTGCTAAAATGAATGCTGCATTATTTTGTTCTCGAGATCCCCCAAACCTGACTCCAAAAAGGACAACTATTAAATCATGCTCCTCAACTTCATGTTTCAGAAGAGCACTTGACTTCAAGCACACATTTCTAGGATCTGGACCGATTACTTTTTTTCTCAGTCTAGACTTGACATAAATCAGCTCAGAGCCTATTTTGGTTTGTTTCCAACAGGCTCAATACCAAATGGGAATAACTAGGTCACAGTACTCCTCCCCAGCAAGCTGCTGCCTTACGGCTGATGATAACGAGGCTTAGGGGTGACAGCCCCATGGAGATGCCCCAGTGCAGTCTCAGCACAGGACCAGGAGAGGAAGAGAAAAAAAGAAACCCAACAAAAAGAACCTGCTCAAATTATTGCTGTGGCTTTTTGACCTCTTAATATGGTGAAATCTGAGGCTGGAGAGACTGGACGTGTGTGATAGATGATCACAGCTCCATCATGTAAGTTCCTAAATCCTGTAGGTGTGCTGCAGCTCTCCTTTAGAGAGAGCAGCAGCTGTGCTTCGGAGCATGCAACATCCCTTGCAGTCCCCAGCTGGCTTACTCACATCCCTGCACCTATAGATAGGGGTTTTCCTAAGCACTCTGAACCTCTCTGGTGCTCCATGCTCTGCTGGTACTGATACACACTGAGAGCAATGCATGAGGTGCCTGCCCATCAGCAGAGGGACAAATCGCAGCTTCTGGCTTCCATTCCCAGAAGATTTGGGTGAATTCCTCTCTAGTTCTGCCAGCCAAGACACATGAGATGAATTAGGATGAGTACTGAACCTTGCAGGTAAACGTTCAGCCTGTTCAAAGTTCTATAACGCTTTGCCATTGGCACGGCTTGAGCCAGGTTTCATTTTTTGGCAGCTAATTTCACTACAAAAGGATTCACCTCCATAAATTAATCAACATAACTCTGCTGAGACGGGAGGTCTGTGTGAGCTCTCAAGAGCCTTTCCAAGTTATGTCATGTTTCCAGAAAATGGATGAGCCTTTGCCATGTATTAGCACTCTCCTCAGCCAGTTTACTCTGCTTATATCATAGAATCATAGAATCACAGACACTGCCAGGGCCGGGGCAGCCATAGCTACTCTGGGTGTTCCAGTGTCCCACCACCCTCACAGAGAAGAACTTCTTCCTAATGTCCAATCTAAATCTCCTTTCAGCTTAAAGCCATTCCCTGTTGTCCTATGTCACCACTGATCTCTGCCCACAGCTTTCCTGCTCCAGAGCTGCCCATGCTCACTAGGAACAACTTGATGCTACGTGTGTGATTGCTTCCCAGAGCTGGGCTGTCAAATCCACCTGGATCTACTTCACCTCCTTTGAATTCTTTGCTTTCCTCACCCTGTACAATAATGGACTTGAACTGAGCAGCTGCGTTTGTAAACAGAGACACATGGATGCAACTGTGTAACTGTGAAATACACACTCCAGTAAATATTATTGTAGTGTTTTTATGGTCTTTGCTGCTGAAGACACATGGAGGGAAACTGCAGGATGGTTTCAGAGCCTGACTCCCTGACAAACCCAAGCTATCCTGAGGAATAAATGCAGCCTACTGCTAGGCAGAAACCCTGTGCTGGCCTCAGCTTTGTCCTGGAGCACCCACTGCCCGTCTCCTTTCCTTGATGTAGCACCAGAGGCTGCTTTACAGTGGCAAATATCAGGAGTTTGCAGGCTGACCAAGCACTTTGTTTCAGGAGACTTGAGCTCACTATAAGCCGCATTTGCTTGTTGAGATAATGCCACCGTTTCTCCCAAAGGAGTGCTTTTGGGAGGTACTTTTACTCATACCAGAAACTGATTTTATACAATGATCCTGCTGGATTTGTTTTCTGCATGCAAAAAGCAATCAAATCTTTTCACTATAGATAATTCACCCTGGAAAGGAAAACAGTAAAATGAGAAACCCGAAAGTACTGGGAAGGGTATGTCACATCCATGTGCCTCCTCTTTCACAGCCTGCCCTGGAAAAGGACGTAAAGCAGGGTCTTAAAAGCATGAAGGAATAGGTGCAAGCCACAAAATCCTATCTTTTCAGTTTGGGTTCCTATTGGAAAAGCACTGTAAAAAGACCGTTCTCCCAGGAATTCCAGGCCTGGGAGGTGGCAGCTTAGAAAGACACAAATATTTCAGGTTCCTCCGAGCTCTGACTCACCGCTGCAGCAATGCCCATTCATTATTTTTTATTTCACTTTGATACCATTGTCCCAGTTACATTCACAAACACCGCAATCGTATCCTGTTTTGTTCCCTGACACCATTCCCTTCACAATCGCAGGAAGCCCATCAGGAAACATTCATCGGGTGCTGTTATGTTTCCATCCGCAGAGAACAAAACATGCACTTTCAGCCCAAGATGACTTATTCCAGACTAAGGAAAAACAACAGCATGAAAGAATCAAAGCAGAGTCTCCAGGAGAGCGCGCAGTATGCGCTTCTCCCCTGAAACAGGGGTAGGAGCCCAGAGCAATTCTCAAAGCCTCTTACCTAGGGAATGCTCAGCAGTGGAAAGGTTCAGCCAAAAGGAAATAAAAGGCATAATCCATCACTGACATCTACAGTGCATACTGCAAGGTCTGGACACTATATCAGAAAGGGCAAATACAAGTCCAAGGCAGTCCTGCAGCTGAATCCTAAACCAGATGTGGCCTGAGATCTCAAGTGTTAGGGCTCAAGTCTATTTGTGTTCTGGGTTTGGCCTCAGTCCCTGAGCTACGTTTGGATTAAATCTGTGTTCAGGGTCTCAGTGCTCATGATACTCAGCGCATAAATTCAGTGCTCCAGCCCAGAGCTGGTTATTTAGGCTTGTTGTCAAGCGTGCATCACACGGAGTACAGAGATAAGAGGCAATGGGGGAGGTGGTTCAGGACACATAGGAACCTATTCCTACCCTAAGAAGCATATGCATACACTCAGTAGAGCCCTGTGAAACTGTTAGCTGCCTCTTAACCGGAAAAAGATGGCATTTATTGGGATGGACAAGTCCTGATTTTGAGATTTTCAGAAGAGCCTGAAGTTACACAAATCACACTCACATTTAGCAGAAGTTGGGAGCCACAGTCCCTTGAATCAGTCTGAAATAATTAGATTTAAACCTCATAAGAGAGACGAGCCAAGAGAGGAGCAGTCAGAAACAATACTCAGACCAGGTTTTCCATTTTCTTTGCCCGCTGATCCTGGTTAAAAACACAGATGCCATCCATGCCCAGCTGAGTGCTTAATAAAGCCATGCATTGATGCCTCCTGCAGAATACCCAGCTTCTGCTGGCTCCTTATCCAGTTCCCAACTGGTCTCCTCCACTTGGCAGTGGAACTGAGGGCTGCCACCCCGCTGGGATGGCACAGATCTCTGTTTTTCTTGTGCACCGAGCCCAGCCCCTGTGGCTCCAGTGACGAGATTGTTTCTGCATACGCCTATAGGAAAAGCAGAGATTTTGTGAACAAGCCTGCTCACGGCATTCCAAGGAAAACAGCTCAGCAGGATTACACTGAGATATTTTCTTTGTCAATCTCCATCGAGATATTTGAACAGGAAAAGCCAGTTTACACCACTGGAAGTTCTCAGGGGCTTTTGATTCCTTTACAAAGAATCACTGATGTTTTAGTATCAGAGCAAGAGAAAAGTCCTGGAAGGGTTCAGGGAGAGCCATCACTGTTAGCTTCTGGACAAAAAGTCCAAATCCCGTCCTGGCACCTGGGCTGGAACCCAAAGTTAACACTACAACACAGAAAGGAGTTGACAAGGTGCTATTCTTCCTAGTGATATGGAACATCACAGAGAAAAGGCTATCCTACCAACACTGCAATGGTTAAACATCTGATGCCTAATGCTACAGCAAAGCCATTGCTGAAGACAAACATACAGGCTACATTTTAGGAGCTGGAACTTTAAGGTCCCTTCCAACCCAAACCATTCTATGATTCTATGATACATATATACATCTAACTCCATCACTGCTGTCCCATCTACTAGAATCAGTCAGCCTCCTGTAAATCCACAGCAAGAAGGTGTGAGAGAAAACACACAGTTGTGTTAATGTCCCCGTGCCTCAGTTTCCCTATACATATGATGCCTGCCCCCGAAAGAGCTCAGATTTTGCCGAGTGGTCCATTGTCCTCAGAAGGAGGAGGTCACAGAATTAACAAGTGTTATCCTAGGGCTAGACAAAACAAAACTTACTCTCCGCTGAGGCTGAGCAAAAAACTTACCAAAATCTCTTATCAGTAACCATTAACTGAAAGTCTGTTGGCTTTATCAGCATGGTTCTGAGAAGGGCTTTGGGCTGGGCTTAGATAAATGAGGTCTCTTGCTACTGCCACCTTAAGAAGTCTGCACCCAGGGATAGTTATCCACACCTGTGAGATCTAATGGCTCAGCATTGGTGAAGCAGAGCAGGGAATGAGTTCATGGCAGGGAGTTTGGAATGTTTTGCTGCAGGGAAAGCAGGCAGAACTATTCAGTGCTATGGCATTAGGTAAGTCACTTAGCTCTGCATCCCAGCCTTCTCCTCTGCTGGAGGGGATGCTGCAAACATGTACACCCAAGAGCCAGTTTGGGGGTGAGTCTGTCAGGATTCTGTCATCTCTAGGACCTTTGCTCAGATCTCTACATGATCCGTGCTACCCCACAGCAAGTTCCCACCTGTAGCAACTGAAGTGATGGTTTGAGTTTGGTTTTTGAATAAAGATTGTTAGCTCTGACTTGGTAACTGTGAATTACAGACCTGTCAGGCTCCTACTTTGATACCCAAGTGTCTAATAGACCAAGCCAGTATCTCAGAGGTGCCATGCACAGGTACAAGGTCCTGACATTAATTTCACAGCATGGAAACCAACACAAAGCAACCAAATACTCTGCTTAAAGTCATTCTGTAGTGTGTAGCCAAACTAAGACTAAAACCCAGGCCCCCCAGAAGGTCACTTTCCTATGGACGACTGCCTCCAATGTCTGCTGCTGTGACTGCAGTATGTTTTCCTTTTGCTGAAGAGTTTCTTACCCTCAAATCATGCTAATGCAAATAAGAAGCAGGCCTCTCGGCACATCTCCATGTTCTTAGCAGAGCTGATAGGGCTCCTCTTATCTCTACCAGGGCAAGTCCCCTGAGCTGTGTTGAAAAGCCTTTTATCAGATGCAATTTAAAGCGAGTTCTTTCTGAGATGTAGTTCTGCAGCTCTGGCAGTAAAGTGGGGCTTCTGACTAAATCTCCTCTGGTTTTGTTTAGCACTGGGGTGAGGGAGTAGGACAAGGTCCTATTTGTGGGGCTGGCAAGGCAGGGCTGCTTCTTGCTCCTTCCCTGAAACAAGGCTCTGCTCCCTTAGTCAGAGGAAAACCCTGTCAAAAATGGCTTAACGATCTTCTAATATTTCCATGCAATTAAAGGCCACATCTGTCTCACAGACCCCGTCCTCCTTCACTAATGTACAGACATGAACTAAACAGTCTGTCTTGTCGATTCGCCGGGTAACAAAGGGGCCTATTCATACCACAGGCACTTGGGCTATTCGGTGTGTGTGAAATGAAATAGAGTTTGCATTTGGAGAATAACCTGTGTTGGAGCTAGCAAGAGATTTCTGCTCTAATAAATCAATCAGCTTTACCGGCTAATAAAATAGCCCGCCTCTTAATTCTGACTGTGCTAACCAGACAGCCACCCTACAGAGAGGCAATGGCAGGCTCTGTGCACAAGTGAGGACCTACATGAGCTATTAAAACTCTTAGGAGGAGTCAAAACAAATAGGTATCAGCCTGGCTGGAAGTTTTCAAGCCGCTTCATTGAAAGAGTTATCCCCAGCCCAAGGAATTTAGGTGTCACTTCAATGGGTGCGAGTCTTACCACTGCCTTTAGCTGGCTCAGAGACAGGTATGGTTCTGCTCCTGTCTCTGCTCAGTTCTTTCTAAAGAAAATGGGAGCACTGAAGGAAGAAGAAAACACCAAAACCAAGCAACCAACCACCCCTCAAAGCCCCATTTGTGATTTGTTAGTGAAATTGAGGGCTTAAAAAAAGAAACTGAATTGAGGCACACCTTGGCATAGACCCAAACCAACACCAATGCTGCGTTTTGCCCTGACTCAGAGTTTCAGGCAATACCTGCACATATATCCAGGTGGATAGGGCAGTGCAAGGAATATTCTGTAAATGCCATGGGGGAATGGACTGTTGGGGGCTCTTTTTTCTCGTTCCTGAGCCCAGGACCTTGCCACGCTTGTCCATATTTAGTCATGGTCTGTATCTCTGCTGTGTTAGTGCTTTCACAATACAAACAAAGACACTAATAATGTTCACACGTCAACATACCTCATTTCCTCAGCTCTCAAGTGAGGAAGTGTACAGGAAGCACAGAAAAGATGGTTCTGTGGTTTCAGTACTAGAGTGATATCTGGGAGATGTGGGATCGTTTACCATCCAGGTGGCAAAATTGTTCAGCTCAAGTCAAAGCTCTCCATGTAAAATGAGGGGCAAAAGCGGGAGTCAAAACTACAGGGTAAGAGATGGACAAACCTAGAATGTGGTGAGATACCGTTGTTATAGCCTGAGGAAGTGATGGAGTCTGGGAGAAGTTAGTTTTCCAAACCTGATGTTGCACAGAAAGACAAAATGATGATCCAGAGAAGCCCACCTGAAGTTAACTGAAATATTTTGTTTCAGCTATTCTGAATGTTTCGTTGCAGTTTCAACCTTTTCAGTTTGCTTTAAAATATTGTGATTGGCTTATGCTTCTAAATAAAGAGTAGTTTCAAAACAAAACTTGGAAAACTTGAGAAAGCACCAAAAAGGGCTTTCAGAAAACTGTCAAAATCAGCCTTTCCAGTGAATAAGGCTTTGATAAACTTGCATCAAATTTATTAGCTCATCCAGTTCCAACCCCCTGCCACAGGCAGGGACACCTTCCACTAGAGCAGGTTGCTCCAAGCCCCTGTGTCCAACCTGGCCTTGAACACTGCCAGGGATGGGGCAGCCACGGCTTCTCTGGGCAACAGCCATGGCAAGATATGTTTTACATATCTTACACTGATGAAACTATAGATGCTCTACTCTCTCCTGCTACTTCCTCATGTCGTGGTAGATGTAACATCTTTAGGAATGCCAGAGGACCGCAGGGTTAGTCACCAGGGAAGCAATTCTTTCAGTACCATCAAAGAAAAATGTTAAGTGGGTGTTGTTAAACATGTCAAAATATTGCCTTGCTTTATCTCACATACTAAAGGTCATGTTTAGGGGTACATTTCACACCACTTTTCTCATCTGTGAAAAGCTTTTCTTTAACATGCAATCAGGCAAGACACAGAGACATCACTCACTGAAGGTCAAACAGCACAAGTGCAGTAAAATCAGGCTGAGAGCCCAATTATATGGATTCTCACTGCTTTAGGTGCTGAGCCATCGTGTGACATCTAAGGGGTTTCCTTTGGGGACATCTTCAGAGGGCATAAATATGAATCAGATGAGCAAAATACATTTTGTCCTTCATTTAAAACTTTTGGAAATGCCACTCTCTGCCTCAGCGAGCTTAATATAAAACTGCACGGAGATAAAACCTCAAGAAGCATTTGGCCTCTGTTTCATTCATCAGGCCTTTCCCCCCCGTACTTGCCTGCTATTCCCATTTCCTTCCTTGCCTGTCACATGAAACATATCCATTGCACACACCCACTCTGCCTCATTTGGCCACAATCACAGGGAAATTGGTTTACAATGATCTCCTTAAAAAATGATGCTGCTTCTGAGCAGTGCTTTCTTTGCTCACGGACAGCAGCAAGCAGATGAGTGATGGGTCGTGGTTCCTTTCGCAGGTGGAGCAGTTGCTCTTCAGTTCGTCCATCTCTCTCTTGGCAAAATCATCCAATTTAACTATTTCTCCTATAAACTGAAGGAAGAAATGATAATTGCTGTTGTTGAACGGAGATGGGATTGACTATCTGATTAAAACCAACCACATACTTCAAAGGCAGACCCAAGCTTAGGACGTCGGAGTAATGTCAATCTGGGTTTGGTTTGCACTTTAGGAGGGAACTTTGAAAGATTTAAGCAGTATAATATCTTCTTTGGAGGTACCCAAGTTCTTTTTTATACATGGCCCTGAATTTATGGCTTAACTCAGATAAAAAGCCTAAGCCATTAGGCAAGTATTTGTAATCCAGGTTTTTAGTTTGTTCTGTGTAGCAAAAAGTACATTGCAAATGGTGTTTCAAAACAAAATAGTATTGGTTTGAATGAAATTGCTGGGTTAAAAGCTGATGTAGTTACAGAAACTTTCAGTTTAAAGACTTAATTCATACACTAGAAGTCAGGGGCCTCCCTCTGCAATTTGTTTGCTTTCCTCTCATTGTGTTTATGTAATTTACAAGCAGGTGTAAGTGTAACTTTTGCTCCTGCTTTCACTAAAATAACAAATCCACCTAAACAAAATATACAATTCAGTAAATACCAAGCAATACCTTAAACATTCTTTGAGAAGTTTGCATTTTTGTTGATCTCAATTCATGTTCTAAGGTGTGTTTAATTTCCTTTAAGTATGAGAGTGAAAATTCAGAGTGTGCATGAAGTGAAATAACCTGGGGTGAGATGTGTATGTGACGGTGGCTCGCTATATGCAGTCAACTCATCGCTTCACTAGCACAAGAGCTGACCATTTTGCTGCCCTAAATTCCTTACATGAAGAATATTGCTGGATTGATTAATGGTGAATGTTATGCTCAGTGGAACAAACCACAGCTTAACTGACAAATGGTGCATTTCTTTAGAAAAAGCCCACGTTTTTACTCCAGCCCATAACGCAGTCAGCGAGAGCAGAGAAGAAGGTTAACGTATGTGTTACTATGTGGGTTATAGTCACACCCTCACCCAGACACAAACCCTGTGCAAGCTGCAGTAAGAACAACAGGAAATGGCCTGGGGTATTTATAGCATTATTGTGTTTATCCCAAAGTGATGTTCTGCACAGATTATTATGAAGCTTTTCGTGGGAGAGGATACAGCTTGTGTCAGCTGGAGGTTCGCAAGCACTTCACCCAATATACTCTCTGCTAAACCTGTATGGTCCCCAAACCTGGTGTCAGCCCCCCCAAAACTGTCTTTGCCTTTAAAGGTTAGCTGTGTGCGAGGACTCCTCTGCAGCTGACCCAACGGGCCACCCCCCAGAGCAAACAGGAGCCCGGGTAACCGCTGAGTTTGGCCTAAACCTCCTTGTTTCACCAGATTTACAAACCCACAGTGAGTTGTCATGAGAAAAGCCCAAACCCACACACATCAGGGGCCCTGTGTTTCTAAAGACTGCAGTTACCGCTACACCAAGACACTTCACACTTTGTATACTTACACACAAACACACTTTGGTGCATTTGGGGTCCTATTAACAAAGAAACTGAAGACAACAAAACCCTTTTATCTCAGTCTTCAGGTTAATCCACTCCCGGGATTCTCTTTGTTTGGAGAATCATTTCCATGTCTTTGTCTTTTATATTCAGGTAGGGCAATGAAACCCCTTCCCATTTATCCCTTTCTCCTGGGAAGACACTCAGCAAAAAGCAATCATTTTCATGGGAAGATCACCTATGTATCCGCAGCCTCAGCCTTGCCATCTTTCTGCTGATCTGAACATTGTAAAGTGAGTTTTTCTAATGCAGTCCCATTGTCTAAATTTGGCCTGAAGTTTGATAGAGTTAAAAAACCCCACCACATATGGAAGATGAAATAGATAGTACAACAACTTACTATCTCTGCAGAGTGAAAAAGCCTCCACCTACTCACAAAACCTATGCAAGCATATATCCATCTCTGCAGAGCAGTTTATCTCCATGAGAGATACAGAATGAGGAACATTGAAATAACAATGATAAAAAAGTGTAACTCAGGAAGCACAGAACCTGTTATTACTTCATTGTCAGGGCAGTTTCTTTCTTATCCTAGTCACATCTGAGGTTTGCTTGGCTCATGAACGGCTCATGAATGTTCAGCTCCTTTCTTTGCTTGCACCCCATGATGCCTAAAAACCTCGATTAAAAGCAATCAGAAAAATCCATCAGATGATACTTAGGCCATTTACAGCCTGTGACAGTTACTAGCAAAATGTTAACCTTTCCTTTGAGAGAACAGAAGCAAATCCTGCTTTAATTTAAGCTTTCAAACGTCGCCCCTCTCTATCTCTGCAGTAAATCAGAGCATCTCCACGATGCCATTGTTTGCAAATATAATAAGTCCCAGTTTTGGCTGTTTAAAAACCAAACAACAACGGAAAAGCATCAGGAAGTCCCTGTGAATGGGAGCAGGGCTGCATTAATGCAGTCGAGCCGATATCCGAGCAGAGCTTGCTCCTCTGAATGCTGCTCAAAGCATTATCACTTCTATTAGTGCTTCATTAGGGTTGCACTGATCAAGACCAGCTTTCCTGGGCTAATTTGCATTGTATTCTGACAGGTGCTAGTCCAGGTGTCCTATTGTCACTCTGAATTAATAAACATGATTCAAAACCCTCCTCCTTTTCTCATGTGTGTGATAGAGGGAATAATAGAAATGGAACAGGCAGGGAAGGGGGGGGCAAAATGACTTCTCTGACCTCAATTCCAAAAAAGGCCTTTCCTGGGGTTTTGCCATGTTTAATTTAAACTGAGGAGCTCACACAGCACTTCCTTGGCATCTCCTACCTGTCAAATCACTCCCATGCTGTCCCCTTACTGGCTTGTATCTTAACCTTTAGTCAGGGCTGCCCACAGTACAAGCTAGCACAGTGCATCACAGAATCACAGAATCCCAGCCTGGTTTGGGTTGGAAGGGACCTTAAAGCTCATCCAGCTCCAACCCCGTGCCACGGGCAGGGACACCTTCCACTAGAGCAGGTTGCTCCAAGCCCCTGTGTCCAACCTGGCCTTGAGCACTGCCAGGGATGGGGCAGCCACAGCTTCTCTGGGTGTTCCAGTGTCTCACCACCCTCATAGGGAAGAACTTCTTCCTCAAGTCTCATCTAAATCTCTTCCCTGCAGTCTTAAGAAATTCACTTTCATTAAGTAAATGCTGATATTCTTAGAATTAGAATGCAAGTCAGGCTTTCCAGATGAAAATCAGATACCACAAAAGCTGGCAACAGCACTGCGAGGTCATCCAGCATTTCTATTTCAGTCCTTCCACAGAAGGATTAGCCCCACACTGTCCTGTTTCATGTTTCTCTTTACTCTTATTTCTCAAAGCCTGTCTGGCATGTGGTATCCAGAACCAAGTGCCTTCTGCCACGTGCGCTCGCATCATACAGAGTGTTTATTATGACCCCAGCTTGGTGACATGAGAGTATGAATGCAGAGACAGCTCACACTGCTCAGGCCTTGTTTGCTGTTTTCACCTGTCTGATAAATCTCATCAGCTGAATCCCTCCTCAGATTTCTTAGTTCTTTTCTGGCAAAAGGAAATGTTTTTAAGCCTAATACCAGGGCTGCCCTTTTAGCCTTTGGGTGGGCGCAGAAGCTTCCCTCTTACTTTCTGCAGGGGCATCTCATTTGGTTCTTGTGTTACTCAAGCCATATGCCTCTTTCCCCACCTCGGATCTCCATTGCTCATCTAATCTGCAAGATAATTCTCCATCTAAAACTACAGGAGGTGACTGTGAATGGCAGTGAATGACTGTCAGGAAACCAGGCTTTCTATGGCTCAGGTTGCCTTGTGCATCTTCTTTACCTTGTGCATCTTCTTTACCTTGTGCATCTTCTACATTAGGATGAGGAAAGAACCAGCCTCTCTCCATGAAACATTCACATCTGAGATCAGGGTTTCCACTCCCCCAACACCCCCGTGCCCAACCGCACTCAAGAGTTCCATGAAGCGGGGGCAGGCTCTGAGCTTACTCAAAAGGCAAAACTCATTCTAACTGCATTTACACACACACCCCCTTTGTTTTTTAAGGATCAGCTTGAACCAAATGGCACTTGCTCAATGACTGCCTAACGAGACGAAATGCAAGCCCCCCTCACTGGAAAGCACTTGTTCTTAGCAAGCCAGGCGCTGTGCCCCTGCTCACAGCCACCGTCAGGTGCATGCAGAAGAGGTTCCCAGTTCTATAGAGCATTGAGAGACAAGAGCTGCTTCTTGTATTGCAGTCCCTAATGACAAGTCGCCTACCACGTACCCCAGTGTGATCTGGAAGCTGATTAGCACCTGTCTCAGCAAGCCAAAATCAAACAATTGACAGCGAGTTGGTGGTGAGCAGCACGAGTGAGAGCCCCCTCGGCATGCCTCTGCCTCACTGCTGCTCGGCACATGCTTTCAACCAGCTTTGTTGTGCTTCACATGCACTTTATATACCTTCCTGCTCAGGAAAAACAACCCGTGGCTAACGTGGCTTTTACATCTTTGATTATCAGGAATGAAAAGAGGAAAAGTGTGCCTCCGAGTGTGTAGTCCTGAGCAGATGACAGCCACTGCTCTCCCATAGGCTTCTAGAAAGGGGTGGGTGGTGCAACTACTGCCCAGCCTGTGGATGCTCAAGCTCGATGCGTGTGTCATGTGAGATCTCTGTTGATGGGATTGTTTTAGGTTATATGGGCTTCAGGACAGAGTCTGGTTTTTTTCTGTGTTTCATAAGTAACTAGAATATCTTATGTCCTATAAATAGTGTCTTTGCTTTCCTAGTTGCAAAAGAACCCCCATCTCTTACACCCAGCTGCTTTGAACTTTATTGCAGAGAGGATTTTCTATTGACGTTTGAGACATCTAAAGCATTTTTTATCCAGGGCTTACAATCTTTGTGAAGATCTGTTGGTTTTCAGCCTTCCCTCAGAAGAGCCTTTCCCATTTGTAGTTTACAATTAGGACAAGCAAGGCACAGAAACCACTAATGATTTGCTCAGGGTTTCAGGGTAAGAAAGAGGAATAAAGCCAAGAAGAGTCCTCTTACAGGGGTTTGCTTCAAGGACTGAACAGCTTTTCTGAAGACATGTGAGTGTGATTGTTATCTGATGAGCAGATACCAGACAGGAGATCTTTCCTCTTCATCTTTTTACTAAATAATAGATGACTGATTATAATCTTAGATGCTAAGAAAACTTTATCATAGATTATTTCAGGTTTCTGAACATGTTTCTCTTATCTATATAACCCATTAAATTAGTCATAACGAAGAGTGAATAATCAAGTGCACAACTTGGATACAATTCCTGGGTGTGGGAGCTGGCCATCCTGCTTCATGCCCTGTCAGGTCCAGACCAAATATCATGCACATAAGCAGGTCTGTAGCTGCGCAATCCCATATCACTGCAGTACTGGGTTTAGTAACAGAGGTTCAGATGAAAGACTAGAGTCTTTTTGTCCCACAAAATCACTTCTGAAGCATTTCATGTGTGCAATGCTACAGAAATCAACAGCAATAGTCACTTAGACTTAAACAAATAGGTTTAGGCCAAACTGACTGAGTCCAGGTCAGTTCTGATGGAGCCAGTGGGACAGCAAAGGTATAAAAGACGCATATTTACATACATACAAATCAGCGTTGCCTGAGACAAATCCATTTGTCAACTGTTTGCTTAACTCTACCAGTTTAACCTGCAAATTATACTGAGTAGAAGTGCTATCTGTCATCCACTGGAGCTGATGACACTCAAAAGCTCTTTGCTTACTTAGTATATTGCACATTCATTGAGCCTTGTATCAATAAACATTGACACCATCTGTACCACACTGCCTCATAGACAAAGCCTGTTTGCGGATACACCTAACACTCAGGTACAGTCCATCCTACACTGTTTAGCTCCTTACAGCTTTTGGACTTTGCTGACTTAAAACTATGGCAGGCCTTCTAATCTCTTATAAAATATCCCATACACACACTTGTACTTGCTATTAAAGGTCTAAGTTCACAGGGGTAGAGAAGAGCATCTACAAGCACTCGTGTGCGAGGTAGAGGAAGGCTTGGAAAGACACATCTAGAAGCAGTCATGTAAATGTGAGGGAACCAGAGGATGGTTCTTGCATCATAAAAGAGGCTCTGAAAGGAGCACACATCTTCCTAGCGTGGAGGTTCACCTCACCAAGGGAGAGCTGTCACCTATATCCTGACCTAGGCAAAAACTGGATGAAGAAAGACCTGGGCAGCATTTGGGAGAATGATCTGTTGGGACTTGGAGGGCTTTCTTTTCACAGCCCACTCTCATTCCACTCCTTTGCTACACAGCCCTGTCACATACATGTTTCACCTCTCTGCTGGTGTACACACACCTTCCACATCACTCATCTCCAAACGTGTTTGCACAGCGTGTCAGCTAACCTCCTTCTGGCTGGCACAGAACAGCACGGGGTGAAAGAAGCGCCTCTCACGAGACAGGCTTTATGTCCTTTAGGGTTATCTTAATTTCTTAATTCCTTTTCATTTTTGGAAGTTTCGTTTTGAAACTACCAATCATAAAGCTGCAAAAAATGAAAGGCTAAGAAATCAATGGAAGAAATGGGCAGAGAGAGTGGGGTCCTGACTGTGTACTGGCTGTGATCTTTTAACAGACATCACAATTTGGCTTCTGTAAGAAACCATCTGGTGCTCAAACCCAGCTGAAGCTTTAGCTGTGTGTTCCATGTATGAATCAATGGAGCAGCTTCACAAGCACATGCGTGTACTCTACTGGGCTCCTTCACCAGGCAGGCCAGGGCACTTGCTGCAGAAACCTGGAAAACCTATTGGGACTTCACACCCTTCTTACTCCTTCCAGAGAGCTCGGAATGATCTTTGGTCTGAGGGAAAGTATAGCTGCTCGTCACAGCTGCAGTGCTACAAACCCCCATTACAAAGAAGTTAATGACCCAAAAGGTGGATAAATATACCCATATCTCAGGAACATGGTAGGAGGTTGTTGAGTGTTAATAAAGAACATAATGGGAAGAACCACTGAGTTTCTTTCTGCTCATTGCATCGCAGGAGGTGCCTGCGCTGAGATCACTGTAGCTGCTGCTCGTGAATACAACTCCCACCTTATAAGACGATCTACTCCAGATCGATCAGACAAGGCAGAGAGGGAAGGAAGCACTTGCTTACTTCTACAGATGAGAAACTGAGATACAGAGAAATGAAGTGAAATGCCTGAACTCACGCAGGAACCCTCGTGGCAGAACAACGGGCTGAGCCAAGCTGGGCTCTGCTGAGGACAAAGACTGGAGTGAATTAACTGCTCACGGAGTTTTCTGGCATTGCAGAACCAGAATTGCATCAGGGAGGGATCTTCCAGCATGTGTTAATGCCAAGCACCAGGAACAGCGTGTGCCACTCCAGTGACTCACACTATGGAAAGACAAACGCAACTGGGAGCAGGTGCAGCCGAGGGCTAAGGAATAACTGGGAGAAGGGGGGTTATGACACAGATTAGAAGTTATCCCAGCAAATAAAAGGCAGAGAGATATGGCAGTGGGCTGTGAACACACTGGGGACATAACGTCAGGGAAGGGAAAGTGCTGTTTAAGCTACTAGAGCTGGTGTGAGAAATGTATGAATCAGTCATGGGCAAACATCAGTCCAAAGTCAGAGGAAAGTGTTTAAGCCTCAGCATGGAGTTACAGAAGCCCTTTTCAGTGGGGAGCAGTGGTGGTGGGAAGGAAATCCATCCATCCTTTACGGAAACCTGGAATCTTTTGGGAAAGGAATGGTAGAGCATGGTCATGTCTGACAGCAGAGAGCAGAGCTCCAGAACTGCTTCCACTCTGGAGTTCAAATGAAGTGCCTTAACTTTTCTTCACTCCTAAGGAATTTTGAAGATGACTCTCATTACATACACTGCTTAGCACAACAGAGACCACTCTGGTCTCTGGGCGCCACTGTAGCACAGATAATTCACACTAACCATCAACCATAATTACATCCTTCCTGAAGTGGAGATGACGTGTAAGTATAGCAAAAACGAAGAGCAAGGAACTAACTGCAAGCTTATCCCATCCACTAATGACCACCCCGTATTCTGTGAGATACACTCAGATACAGTGGTGCAAAACCAGAGGATTCTTTGCATTGAACTCAGTGTGTTGCTTTCTGTTTCTAAAGGGGATGAACTCTATCCATTTGTTAAAACCTTTGCCCACTGCTCTGGGCGTCCTGTGAAGGCAAAAGATTCCTGTAAAGGTGAAGCTGGGTTTTGGAAACCAGTGGACTGGTGAAATCCTAAATACTGACATTTTGAAGCTGTGTGTCCCAGGCAGGAGTTTGCTGGGTCTCAGAGTTAAAAGTGGATGTACCCTTTTCCCACCAAAAGAGAGTCATGTGGTGATGCATACTGGGGAAGCTTGTCACACAGCCTTCTGTATAACACTACCCAAAACCCAGAGGACCCAGGACCACTGTCATGGGGAGGACAGAGCTGCTTTTCAGAAGAAAAGTACTAGAAGGTACCAAGACAGAGCTGTGTTCCAGACCTTCTGTAAAATCACTGCACGGATAAGGAGTAATGCATTTGAGTCTGGACCTGTCTGTGCTCCTCCTTCCACTTTGTGCCAGGCAGGAGGCAGACAGCAGCACAAATCCAAGGTACTGTGAGATTCTGCCCAGCTGCTGGATCCGCGGCAGGATGCGGGGAGCTGGAGTTTGGGCCACATGCCATTGTGATGGTCACAGTTTCCCCTCAACTTACTAGAGACGTCTCAGATTTCAAGTACAATCTCAGTGTCACAGGGGAATTCACCATCGCCTGGATAAAACACAGCACACACAACATTTGCACGCACAGGAGAGAATGGGATTCAGGAGGAATCTGTGCAATTAAAACCACCCCACTTCCTGATAAGACACACTGCTTTGTGCATCAGTTCCTCGCTTAACATCGTATTGCTCTTCCTCTTGTCACAGTGGAGCTGTTACAGACAGTTTGGGTCATATTTGCAGGCTGATATTCAGAGTTCTGACCTAACAAATCCCTTCAGCGCATGCTTACGTTACAGCCTGGCTGGTTCTAATGAAGTCAGATGTATTTGCTTATGGCTCTTAGAAATAACACCAAAATATAAATATTTGTGCTGGGGAAAGATCTGTATGTGCATAGTGGATGTAATTAAGGAAGGATGTTACCAGCATGTCACGTGAGTTTTGGGAGCAAGTTCGGGTTAGGAGTGTCATCATCTTATTCTTGCTGGAGCAAAGCGTTTCTGAAGGACCACTGGTTACCCAGACTGTAGTCTAGATGCCCAGTATGCCTCAAAGCCACCCAGAGCAGCTGTGATAGAGACTCAAAACAACTTTCAGCCCTTTGGGATCAATTTCTAAGCTGCGAGATCACCACTATGTGGCTTTTGAGTGTTAAATGTGTCGATAATTTCTGGCTCTAGTGATTTTTCTGTGTATCGGAGGTAAAACTCATGTAATCGTGTTTAAGGTCCACCCCCTGCTCCAAATCCCAGGGCAATCCTATTGCCAGCGACTTGTGAATGGCGACCAGCACTCTGAATCTCTGATGGTGACTTCCTGAGTGAACAGTTGCTTCCTTCATTTTAGCTTCTACTTGGTTTATTTTAATTTGCCTGCTTAGGTTATGGACTTTTATTCCATCTACGTGCCATGCTTCATCTTGGTGTGAGCCTCTAGGGACAACTCCCGTAATACAAGGAATTAATCATGAGTCACAACTTCTGATTCTAATCAGGAGTCAGTCCTAAAGGCTGATCTGCAACATGGCTTTCATGGACAAATAGGGAATAAATCAATTGACTTTTTATAGAAATCAAATTACACTGTATAGAAATTGTTCCATAAACAGAACACAGCAGAAAAGGTGAAACTTCCTTGATTTTCCCCTGGATTTTACAGAAGGGGTGTAATTTTCTGATACCTTTCCCCACGTAATCCAAAGTTATTTGATTCAAAGTGACATTTTTCAACATAAGGGGCAGGATTTTGTTATTACACAAGAAAACCTCAAATCAGTACACTGGAACCTACAGAAAGGCAATTCTGTAGGAGAGCAATTATGTTAATTCTTTTCCTTGCTTAAAGTACCATTGCTCCTGTTCCTCCCTTAGGCTGGGGTGAGGATGGCTCCCTGGAAGCTGCCTTCTTGCTAAGTGATGTGGTGCTGTAATCCTCTCCTGCTTAAAGCTGTTTAACCACTGCCTATCTCTGGCCACCCTTTCACATATACAACACCACATACATACATTAGGGCATATACAGAAAACAGGGCAAGTCCAGAGTCTGGTATTATATTGCATATTCTGCCATTCCTGAATGTTGATGGTTCGGATAAATGAATCTTGATATAAGCTGCCTATTCTGGACAGGCTGAACTTGCAAATCTCCCCCTTCTAAGCCTGCTGAGCTCTGGTGGTTTGGATAAATAGGTGAAGTCAAAGCATGAAGGAATTGCACTGATTTCAGGGGGAATTTGCAGGTATTCAGTGTATGTTTCTCAGAATCAGGCCCCAGTTTGTAGTTTGTACTAACAGATAGCTCCATACTTCTGTAGTTGCTTTTAGTTATGTTCAGAAGAGCTTTTATAGGCATCTACCTGCTCAAGTCGAAGATGTCCCTGCCCATGGCAGGAGGTTGGAACTGGATGAGCTCTAAGGTCCCTTCCAACACAAATCAGTCTGGGATTCTGTGATTCTATGACTGCAGCCCCATAGCAGCTAAGGAAAAAATAGTTGTAAGAAGAGAGTAAGTGCCATTCAGGTTGAAGAGGATAATTCCTGTTAAAACATATCAGGCTGGTAGTTCCAGTATGCACTAGAGCAATGTCATCCATACTGTGTTTCTGTAACCATTCTGGGAAGCAAACTTGTGCCAGTAGCCTACATATTTCAGGGCAAAGCTCTAGCCCCATGTTCAAATACTAAATAAGTTCACACATACAAGCCTGTGCAAATCAATGAGATCTCAACACCCGATTATTTGCCTTAGCAGAACATTACAAAACTTCTGTCTCTAGTAACATGCAGCACCTTTGGCCAAGCTTTTCCCTTCGTGCTTTGCTTTGCTAGACTAGGGCATGGTGGCTGTCTATTCATTTCAACAGCAGCACAGCTTTTGCCTCTCCACAGCTGGCAATGCAAAACTCAAGTAGATATGAAGAGGGCACTAGCACTCTAGGCAGCCTGACTCAGACACTGGGCAGAAGAGAAATGAAAGGCAAAAGTTCGATGCTAACATTATATGAAGTCCCAAGGAGATTTGGAACAGGAGCAGCGGAGGAGTTACAGTTTCCTTTGTTCTGTTAAAAGGAAAAAGGAAACACATCAGGAAGCCAGACTGTGGAGCACAGGAAGTCTCACTTTGGCTGATAAAAAGGAACTGATGTGAGGTTGGTTCAGATGCAGTTATAAGTCAATCAAGCTTGGAACAACAAGAGGAGCTATTCAGAAGAAACCAGAGAGCCAATTCTGCTTTTAGCTGTTAAAAAAGGGGTATTTTAACCTCTCCTAATCTTTTCGTTATCTTCTTGTATGTTTTTTTAAAGAAAGCTGCTATAAAAACCATTCAAATCAGAATTCTCTCATCGAGCAGAAGTCGGTTTCCCGAACTCACCACACCTTCCCCTGACCACACCGTTCCTTACTCCAGTTTCTGGTTTTCACTCATCAACCAGCTTAAAAACCTGTATTCTTGCTGATTTATCTCCTCCCCCAGATCAAACCCAGCGTTATTCAGAAGGGCAGGTTTTGCTGAGTGAGAAATGGGCAGATGACTAATTAAAGGCTCTCCTGCCCGTTATTTCCACTCCCTCTGTGTGACTGACAAGCGTGGCCCATCATGTTCATGTTCAACTCCTGGTGTGCAGCTTTGTCAGGCTGGGGTTGGGGTGTTTTGATTGTTTCTTACTCCTTTCTAGCCCTGTGGTCAGTTGAGCTCTGGGTTAGTCTATGCTGGAAGAACAGGGACAAAATATATGCAAATAAAACCACTAAGCTTAGCTGTAGCCATGACATTTATTTCAGGAGCCTCTCCTGAGCTGTGTTTCGGACTATATTTTAGAACAGAATCAGGAGAAGAAAGAATTCTTGATGCACTTGAAGAGCCAGGACCACTTTCTTTACAGCATCATACCAACGCTGAAGAGAAGCAAAGGCTGAGATTTTGCAAGCTGCCTGTGGGATTTTGCCTTACTGCTCCCACCTATTTCCAGTGAGAACCGTATACTCAATGCTCCTTAGCCAGCTTTGCAAATCTTAATCAACATGTTTATATACAGAAGCAAAATACTTTGGTAAGCACCTAGAAAGCAGCCTGGGTGGCAGAGGGAACAGTCACCTTCAAAAGCTAGTGAGAATTACAGGCTGCCAGTACCGTTACAAACCAAGCTGCTTGCTTAGTTAGACACATACGCACTTACATACCTATTTTGGAGGCTTGGCTTCAAAACATCGAAGCAAACTAGAACTAAAGTGTCTCTGGTACCAAATACCGCTGGTCCCTGTCAGGTCATCATTTCCAAGTTTTGCCTTTGGTGCTATTTGTCACTGGAGAAACAGTTTCTCAGGACATACTTCGATGTCTTCAACAGGAACATAGAGTAACGTACAACCCTTTTGTTTAGGTCTTGGCCTTACAGCTAAAGGCAAAGCTTTTGGTAGCGGAGGTGGGGGAGGAAGGAGGTAACGTTTGTGGCTTTACTACAAGAGGCAGGTTTCTAGACCGGTGTTACTCGCTGTGTAGATACGCATCAGTAATTATGTGGCCTCGGTAACGAGAGGAAGAAAGAAAATAAGCAGTAGATGCATTAACATTCTGAAGGCTTTGATATTTGGAGCTCAGTAGGTTACACATTGTCCTGTACCATACACTGCTGTCTGTACAATTCAGGTTGGTGATAAGTTACTTGGTCAGCACCTTGAGTGTCCCAGAGCCTGTGATGATGCAGCGCACAAGTTAACAAAGGTTTGGGTCTGCCATCGGGCAGATTGTTTGCAGAAGGAGGCAGAAAACCACATTTGTGTGGTGATATTTTAGTCTGTATTTTCAAAAGCAGCTATAAATATGCACTCGCAGCCTTGCACAAAGACATTTGTTCACTCAGAAAGTGTTCTTAGGCATCACCCGTGGGAGCAGGACGAGGCTTTGCACAAGAAATGCACTGCAGGCAGCTCTTTTCACATCATGTGCGTTGTGCGCTCCTGTTCACACGTGCATGAGAGCACAACAGAGGCACAGACACTGGAAACAGATCTCTTGTTTGATTCAGAACAAAAGAGTTAAAGAGAATTTTATATCTGGGCAGAAAATTGGCTTCAAACCAAGTTGTAAAGCTAAGCTTAATGTATTAGACCTGTTTTTTCTAGGCAAGCCATGCCCACATTCATGCATGCTCTAGTACTCACACCACACTTCTGCAGCATGAGGTGTGCAGCAAAGCCACAAATATCTGAACATCTGATGTTAAGGCTCCCTTGGCTCCTTTAATTTTCCTTGCACTGAGATGGGACATAGGGTCTTTCTTTAAGTGGTCAAGTAAACTCAAGCAGAATGAGAAAGTTTTGTTTTTCCAAGGCAGCTTATGAGGTGTTGCAGAAGAACTTCACATGCAGATGTTTTACTGGGAGAAAAAGCATGGAAGATGCTCGGTGATGTGAGGCTGCACATTCATAAGCTCTAGGCCTGATGCTCTGAGATGTGAACTGAAATGAAGAGGAAAGCCTTCTCTAACACCAGGAAGGAGAGACCTGAAGAAAATAAAGTCTGCTTCCTGCAAAAATTGCTATAAATGCCCTTCCCCCAGCATATCTCACCTTATCAGCCTGTCATCTAAGACCTCAGCTCGAGGTACAACCTTCCCCTTTGCTTCTCTTGCTTTCTATCCCTTTCTCATAACATCCAGTGAATAACAGTCTTACACATCAGGACTCCGACAGAACTCTCCTTAGAAGAAATGCTCCAAGAAGTGACAGAAGGAGAATCACAAAATGAAGATAAATAACTAAAATAAAAGTATGAAATCCTCAAGACGTGCACACTACTACCTAAAGTGACCACATCCTGTTAGGTTAAAATCCACAGCGGTGAAGAGAAACTATACAAGGCTCTCAGCACCTCTGTAAAGGCTCTGAGTGAAACCCCAAGCACCTAAAATCTAAGCAGTTGTGCTGTTTTGTTGTAGGTTTGCTTCAGACAAACCTGCCTTCCCTTAGCAGAAGTAATTCTACTACAGAGCAGCAGAGCTACTCAGACTCTGAAGAGGCTTTCCCAGTGGTTTACTTGCAAATGGGAGTTAGTACAAACACCTCAAGTCACCAGCACCGAGCACGTGATTGTAACTTCATATTAAGGCAAAAGGCTTGTGTGGTCATACAGATTTTGGAGGGAAAATGATGTAGCATTTTAAAAACATCCCAATTACAAACATTTCCAGTGGGTTTTCGCTGTTGTCTATTAGAAAGCTGTTGTGCAATACAAATACATCTGACTAGGGACTACGTTATGACAGAATATCATCATTTATCCCTTGGAAATTTCAGATGGTTCTGTTCAAAATTGCTTTTGAGGGACAGCGACAGGGAAAGTCTCCAGTCAGCAAACATCTCTGTGCGCTTAGTTTACATATGGGGGTTTTTTCATTCTAGAGATGAAGAGTCTTGCCCTCGAGGTCAATGCTTTTCTGCCAGGAAAGGCCGTCTCTACAGGGCCAAAGCCAGGGCAGTTTAAAAATGGCAAAACAGACATTTCAACTTGCTCAGAAAGGAAACGTGTTCTTAGATCAAGGTCTTGATGGCCAAGTTTCAGGCCGAGAGGCGAACGCCCACAGTTCACAACTGACAAGAAACAGTGATTGCAAGAGAAACCCTACCCCACCCTTTGCTATAGCAACACCAACACACAAGTTGTCTTCTCATGGAAGGAGACAAGTATGGTTGTCATCTCCTTGAGTAATGCAAAATGTTCATTGAATGCCCTTCAGATGGTCTCTCTCTTATGTCCAGAACGTAAGGATAAACATGCTTGCACAGAATGAAGGCAGCAGTTACACAAAATGTGGGTTTTTAATTAACAGACAAGCTTTGGCAAGCATATTTGCTTTAATTATTGTCCACATGTAAAGTGGAACTGAAACAATTAAACAGTTTAAAACCACACCATTTGTTATGGTGAGGAAGTCCGTGCACGGGCATCTTGCTGAGATTAGATGTACCCATTTTTTATTTAATTTAGGGCAATAAAAAACAAACCCTGCAAACACAATATAAATTAAGCCAGAGCAGGATGTTAACCCAAAGAAGATGTGATTTGGAGGCGTGCAATAAAGATGTTACCAAGGGTTTAAAATCCATGCAAACACAAGCTGTCACGAGTTTCACTGGCTCCCAATCATCTTCTGCAAGTGTTGTTTGCAGAATATGAACTGAAGATGGAAATAAACTAAGAAAGATACAGATTTGCTGCACTTCTTTTGCCATAAAAGACCTTAGAGCATTGCTCTAGAGGTCACTTTTCAAGCCAACCAGTCCACCTGCCGTGCCAGGTATTAGAATCATAGAATCAACTAGGTTGGATATTAAATAGATAATTTAAAGAACACAGCAAAAATTGCCTCCCCCTCCTCAGTAAGTGCTCTAACTCCCCTCAGGATAAATAACTATTTGTGGAGAAACAAAAACATGTTCTAGACCTGGTGCATTGTCTCAGCAACATCTTATGGGATATAAGTCAGTGCATGACGGGGAAAGATGATCTAGAGTCCCAGCTGATCCTGTAACATATGTTTAAATCCATGGAATTCCCTGGATTAAAAAGCTCTGGAAACAACTTCAATTCACATTTGCACACAATGTCCACAAAGCATGTCCACATCTATTCACTGACCAAGCTTCGTTCCACCAGGACCATGCAATTGTGAGCCCTTAGGACAGCTCAAGCCTGCAGCTGATGTACCTCTTTACTACTAAGTTACACTGCAGTTGGGCAGGTTTGCAGTTAAGTTATTCCACATAGGTAAAACCAGTTGTTAAAACTCTTTCTGAATGTCCTAAAAAGATTAAGGGGAAAGTACAAGCTGCATATTGGAGATTGCAGGGTGAAGAGAGAGATTTCTATAGTAGACTCAGGCTCCTGCATCTGCCAAGTGTGCAATTAAATGTCTTTGGCTCAATTAAAACAATTAGTCTGTGGAATAGTTCTGGTACACTTGAGAAAACAACCCCTTGTATTGTTTAAATTGCTCAAGCAGACAATCATCTGGAAGGCAAAGCCTTCTCCCATATCTGTTCTGTGCTACACAGCATTTCTCTTGTACACAGACAGTGTTGCTGAGTTTACACAGGGAAGTGCTTCTCAACCACACTGGTAGATTTCATTTGGTCCCTCGCTGTGTTATTGCTCTAGTAATGACAGAACTTTTGCTGTGTCTTTTCTAGTCACTTATGTACCTCTTTCTGCCCTATTATTTCCCAACACAAACACACAGGTTTGAGATAAATCAATGCCTACTACCTGTAGCAGAGCAGACTTAAGGGGACGATTGCTTTTAAATTGTTTTCCTCTGTCTACAGTACAACTTTGCTTTCGTGCATCCTAGAATTCAGAAAATCTCCCCTGAAGGATGGGTTACGGAGGCAGCTCAGCACATTAAAAACGTTTAAGCATCTCAAGCCACATCCTCTCCTTTTGCCCTTCACCTGAGACGAGCACGGCAGGGTAGCCTAACCCCTTCCTTTCAGTGGTGAACTGCAGCAAATCTGGCTACACGTGGGTCAGATACAAGGGTGGTGAGACACTGGAACACCCACAGGAGCTGTGACTACCCCATCCCTGGCAGTGTTCATGGCCAGGTTGTACGGAGCTTGGAGCAACCTGCTCTAGTGGAAAGTGTCCCTGCCCATGGCAGGGGGTTGGAACTGGATGAGCTTTAAGGTCCTTTCCAACCCAAACCATCCTGTGATTTTATGATAGCAAACATCAGATAACCCTGAGGAACACTGATCTAAGTGCATGGTACAGAAAATGATAGGACATGGGGATCTGCAGCAGCTTGCTGGTGATCCTGGAATTGCCCAGTACCCAAGAGGAGACTTTGGTATCTGGGCCCTGTCTCTCTTAGCTTAAACGGCCAAATTATTTCTGGACTAGAAGTGACCTGGGATGCGGCTGAGTTCCTCCTTTCGCCACAGCCTCCCCAACGTGACTATAGGCCTGGCTGCAGAGTGTCGCAGTTCCTCATCTCCAAACCGGAGGGGCTGAGAAAGGAGCAATAATACTTTGCAGGATGGGGAGAGGAGAAGCTCCCAGTAGGCACCATGAGCTACGTGGGTCGTGGTGATACTTCAGCACCTTTCTGAGGGTGGTGTGGGGGGCCCATGGCCTGTGCAGCAAAGCAAGTCCATGTGTGCACTGCAGCACACATACAGATGGGAGATTTCTGCACTTTCACTGCACAGTATTTCAGGCTCCACAAATCAAAGAAGGTTGTGGTGCTCTGAACGTATCCTGAAGGAGGCCCACGTTACTTTTGGTACAGATCTAAGGAGGTGGTGGGGGAAACATGTCTTATTCCTGCCATACCTCCCAAAGTTTATGCTTTCAACACTCCCGCTTTCTCTCCTGCTTTCTGACATCCACCCTTTCATTCCCTCTTTCTTCCCTGTTTCCATTCTCTCGTCCTGCCCATCTCCTTCCCTCCCCCTTCTTTTGAGACCCTTCCAAGCAGTGCACTTGTCACAAGCTGCAACCTAAGGGAGAAAGTTTCGGTTCCTGTCAGTTTGCAGCTTCTTTCTCCCCAGGTCAGCAAAAACAACAAAAAAAAAAGAAAGACCAAAAAAACAAAAATAGACTGGCTTTAAGAAGAGCTCAACACCCCACCCAGGCGATAGGCATCTTTCGAAATCCTCCAACCCAAACACACCCACAGCGTCTCTCGCTTCAAGGCTCTTCTGTTCAAGCTGCTTCTGTACTGCAGCGCTCCCACAAGAAGAGCCCGTAAGAATTGCACAAGGGTCCCCCCCAAAGCAAGCAAGCCAGCCCTCTGCTGCCTAGGCTTTGAGTAACACCGCCGGCCACCTCCAGGGGCTTGGAAAAGGCTTGGTTTATCTTTGCAGAGGCTGAAGTACCGGCTGGTTGGATGGGGGGAGAGGAGGGGGAACCGCTCTCCAAGTCCCAGCAGCGTTCTCGGTTGCTCAAGGCCACCAGAGGTTGGTTATGTTCGTGGTTTTTTGCCACACTCTTGGCTTTCCCTTCCCCCTGTCTCGCCCCAAGCTAGTCAGGGGCATGTTTCACCCCAAACCACCCCCGGCCCTCGCGTTCTCCCCCCATAAAGCTGCTGAAGGAAGCCCACGGGCGACCCCCAGAACCAGCGGCGCATTCCGAGCAGGGCCGGGCGAGGAAACCCGAGCCGGGGGCACACATCTGGGGCCAGCTCGTTGCTTCCCCCCCGCAGCCCCGGGGCAGGAGCTGTCAGTGCCTTTCCGCCGCAGCCCGCCGCCCCAGGCGGGGCCCCGGGGCCGCTCCGACGGCTCCCCGCCGGCTGCGGAGCCCCTCGAGCACCGGGAGGCGAAGGGGAGAGCCCCGACGCGCTGCGGTGGAGCAGGAGGAGGAGGAAGAGGAGGAGGAGAGCGCGGCCGCTCCGGGACGGACGGAGCCAGACCCCAACCCCCGCTACCTTTCCCAGCGCCCCCAAGCCTGGAGGGGTCCCCCAGCCCCTCCTGCTCCCTTTACCTTAATAGTGCCGTCCATCTAGAATAACTTCCAGCCGGGACCAGCAATATTCCACACATTGACCCGGTTTAGCCTGCAACCGAAGCCTCCTGAAGTTGTGTGATCCTTCTCTGTCCCTTCGCTTTCCTCCCTGCCCCTGCAGCGGGTCTGCGTCTCTCCCCTCTCCTCCTCTCCCTCCCTCCCCGTCTCTCTCTTTTTTTAACTTTGGTTGTTGCAGCAGAGCGAAAAAGAGACAGTTAACCGGATGAACCGTTTTTTTCTGCTAATTTTGGGAAGTGAAGTCACTCGAGGAGGAAACTTTCGTCTCTCCGCTGGTCCTGCCTTCTCGATGAAAAAATATATATATTTTACATACAGGATATTTGCTCCATTTAGATAAGAAGGGGCAGAACAATAGCTACCTCTGGCAGCTCTTGTTTGTCCAAGCCCTTGCCTCGCACCCCAGCGCCGTGTGTCATCCCACAGTTTAGTTTAACAGAGCTTTTGCGATATTATTTTGTCTTCTCTTGGCTGGAGCAGCTTTAAGCCTGACTCACTGAATTTCCGTCTCTTCCCACAGATTTTTTCATTAATGCGTTTTCCAGTCACAGGCGAAAAGGAAGGGGAGAAAACCGTAAATACAAGCCGGTCGCGGCAGGCATAGGGGGGAAATTTAAAGTGTGAGGATTAAAACGTGTTTAAAACACAACTTCGGCCCCTCTGCTTCACGCCTCCCATCAAGGAGAGTGAGCCGAGGGTCCGGTCCCTCTCCAGTGCGAGAGTGCCATTAAACACAGGCTGGAAACGGGGCTGCCGGGGAGCAGAGGCTCTTTCCCGCTTTCACCCCTTCCCTTTCCCCCCGGCATCCCTGGGATATCGGGCTCCGAAGCAAAGGATGGATGGATGGATGCCATCCATTTCACTGCATTTACAAGGAGCACTTTCTCCAGCCTCCTCTCACAGTCCCTAAGCTGTTAAAACCCAGCTCAGGGAAAAACAAACCAAACCGCTTTATAAGCTAAAAATGACCCAAATTGACAACAATTATCAGAGCAGCTGAGCTGGTCATTCCCGGACACCGTGGCAAAACGGGCACTGCAAAACCCCAACCTTTAAATCCCATTTTAGACCCAGCTTGCCCCTGGCGTCCAATTCTCTCTATTTCATTCAAACGGGAGCGATCACCAGAAAATAAACGCGTTTCCCTCCCTTTTTTTCCGGGTAAAGCTGAACCCGTCCAAGGCACCCGAGGGAAAGGGACACCACCGGCTCACCCCCCGCCTCCCTTGCAAAACCAACAGCGGAACACATCATGCAACACTCCTTCATCCCCACTTCTGCAAACTGCTGCAGCCTCAGGAGAAGAGCGGGGGGGGGGGGGGGGGGCGGGATGAAAACAAGGGAGGGTGAAGCCAAGAAAGGAGGATGCTCCCGTACATCGGATCTCTCGGAAGGGGGGGGGATGGATTACCTTTTCCAGTGCCAGTTGTGTCCAGTCTTTTTGTTCCCCCCCCGTCTTTAGTCCAACCACGGGGAGGGGTGGGAGAGGGTGGGCGTCAAAATGTTATCCAAAGTTACTCTCACCCGCCCCTTCCAAAAGGGAGATGCAATAATGCCACTAGTGTTCCTACCCGGCTGCGGCAGAGATGCCTTATATTAATACTTTATTTCTCCAAGACGGAGGCTGGCAGGAGAGAGCTGTAGGTCCCCCCTCGCCCCTCCCTCCCCTCCCTCCCCCCTCCCCTGAAATTAGCCTCATCAATTCAGCTACAATTTTGGAGTTCAGATGCAGACACGGGACTGAACGTGACCAGACCTGGAGGTTTTGGCTCGCTGCTTGCCAGCGATTGAGGCCGTCTGCAGGCGGGAGGTGAAGGGGGGGAGCGGAGGGGACAGCCCGTCCCCCGTCCCCCCCCCCGCCCCTTGTCTGCTTTACAATCCCGGGGTCTCCCCGGAGAGCAGCACATCTGGATGCTGCTAGCGGGGTCAGGTCCCCCCTTGCCTAGGGCCACAAGAACTGGAGTTCAATTAAAAGAAATCACGGTTAACCCTTTGCTTCCCTCATTACTCTGTCTTTTTCCCTGCCCTCTGCCACCCCCGCCCCGCAAATACTCCCCCCCTCCAGCGTTACCACATGGCAGGCTGCGGCAGCCAGAAAAGCGAGAGGTTAAAGGGAAGAGTTGAAACGCATCCTTTCAAAACCCGAATGGTTTCCTCTCTAGACAACACTCTACCAGCCCCCAAAAACAACGGGTGAGGGAGAGGACAGGCTGAGGAGCTTAACCGCGAAAGGAAGGGGAAAAAACATACCCTGGAAGGCCCCCGGTCCCCGGGGGGGATCCCCTGTGCTCCCCAGGATGTCAAACACTCACACACCCCCATCCCACCTAGAGACATGTGGGGAACCCAACCCTGGTGCCAGGCGGGCACCGCGACCCCAGGGGCTTATTTGGGATGTCTGAGGATGACCCTCTTGAGGTCACCGGTTAGAGCGGGTCCGTCAGGGCTGCGCCGTGTTTTACCTCCCGTGTTTGGTCTAAAATAAGAGCGGCGACAAGTCCAAGAGATAAGGTAACAAGCCAAGTTGTTAAACATTCTAACAGACAAGCGCAACAACCTATTTTCCTCCCCCCCAAAGCAACGCAACAATAGAACCTTTGCTTCACCTAAACCCTAAAATAACACCCTTGAAGTTATCTCGAACTGTTTGGAAAAGCTGGAATATTCATAACCTCCGTGCGCCAAGCTCTGAATCATCCCAGGTGATTGCTCTGACTTTGGGTTTAACTGTTTGAGAGGGAGGGAGCAGGGGACGGGCAGGGGAAGAGAAGCCACCGCCGGGCACGATGCTGCTCGTCGTGCTCAGGTTTTAACCCGATGCTCGGGTTTTGGATGCATTATGTATATACAGCGCGGGAATTATGATCTCTTTAATGTGGTTACCACCAGACATCTGGAAAATCATTTGATCTTGGCAACCACGGAGGATTTCAAATGCTTCCATTGGGACAAGCTGGTAGAAATCAGTTCCTCCTCCATTATTTTCATTATTTCTTTTTTTTTTTTTTTTCCACTCCGCTTATGAATGAAACGAAATTCACCAGCCACGTTTTTAATCAGTTCGATATTGAGCTCAAGCGCTTGGCATGTCCCCACCTCCTCTCTTCGTCCTTACAATTACACCGACTGCAGCTCCGCACGGAGAAGCCGAAACCGACGTTTTTGGCGTGATCCGGTTGAAATCAATAAGGACACACCGCGGGAGGGGATGTGGCCAGTGACTATTCCACGTCCAGCATCAAAGCAGTTAACCCCTTGGTGCGGTTCAGTACCAGTCCTTCGCGGGACTACACAACCCCAAAGACAGCGATGTTCTGTCTGTAATTCACGCGGGATTAGTGGTCATCGCTTCATAATTAAAACCGTGTAGTTATTGTATAGGAATAAAGATAAGAAAAACCTTCCCGGGCCTCGGTTGCAGGTTAGAAATCCTCGTTTCGGAGGCTGGGAAAGGGAGTCGGCTTTTTACCCCCTCTATCACCCGAAAAGCATCACCTGAGCTCTCGTTATCGCCCAGCCTGGGACTGTCTCTTTGAACCGAGGCAGAGGAACCCCAGATCCAGCCCCACGCCGTGACTTTGTCACTAGAAAGTGGCTCATTTCCCACTAACTGTGCGAAAGTGCCTCTTTCTTTAACTCTACATATGTAGTTACACACCTCCTGCTAGGTATAGTGCGTGTGTATACTGCATATATACACACAATTCCCTATAAATTCTATCCTATATAGAACTATTGGCTATATTTACCCTCATTCTTTGCCCTATTTAGGCCGGGGTCTGTTCTGCTCCAGACTTCACTGGAGGGAAAATCTCCACCAGCTTCAGCAAACGTTTAAGATTTCCGGGGCTGAGTTTCCCCTGGCACCGGCTCCGTTGCAGAATGAAAAACGCGACGTGGTTTGTTTGTTTTCGAAACCCACATTCTTCCAAGAAAAAAAGCCCAAACTCCAGCCCTGGGATTTGATCCCGAGAAACGAATCCCGATTCTCAACTAAACTAATTGGGCAAACCTCTGCTTTCCAGTAATAAAAGGGAATCTGTTGCGTTTTCCAGCCCCACAACTGCAAGGATCGGGTCTCTCCTACCTCGGGGTCTACAGGAACAGCCTTGTTTGGGAACTTGAAGCCGGGAAGTTATTCGCTGCTAATCGGTACCAAGTACAACATAACGTCTTAAAAGTGGGGTGGAGAAGATGCAGTAGCTTTGAAGCTGCATCGCAATTAGTCGAGGAGTAGGCTGAGCAGTGTCCTGGCCGCTTTTATTTGAGCTCCATGTCCCAATGAAACAGCCCCCGCCGTCCTTTCCTCCCCTCTCCCGCAATTATTGGAAAACTAAGGCACAACCCCCCCAGAATCCCGAAGGCCGAGCAAACAGACTGCAGTGCACTAGCTCCAAACGTCTGGCCCCTCGCTTGAGGCCATAATTAATTTGAGATTTATTTTTATTGGAGAACCCAGGCTCGTCTGACCTTAGCCAAACAAGACTCCAGCTAGACCCTTGATGCGCTTGAATGGAACAGAATATTTCTCCCTAACTTCTCTTCAGGCGGCCGTGCCTGCTTTGAATTTGTTCCTCAGACTTCAGATATTTGGAGATTTGCAGGAAAGATTTAAAGCATTATCCCCCCCCCCCCCCCCCCCCCCCCGCTTAGCGCTCACTTTCTTTTTTCTTCCCTTTCTGCTCCTTTTTCCCTCCACACCTCCTCCCTTTCCAAACACAGGAAAGGCCGGGATACAGAATTCCCTGGACCCAGCATGTTGGTGGGGGGTGTTTTTCTGTAAACTGTGGGAGAACGGAGCCATTAGAAGGTCGCGGAGCTGGGGAGGGGGGTGGTTGCTCTGCTCACTGTAACAAACTTGACTCTTGTGCCCGAGAGCCTGGTTTCTTCTACAAAGCTCCAAATTGCGTTTCCAGGGGATAAACGGCGTTTCAACCGCATTCTCGACCCAAATTCAAACCGTGTCTTGAAGGTAAAGCAGGGAAGAAACAACGCCAGCTTTTCCCTGGGCTTGAGCATGGGGAAAAAGCCCAGCAGGGTTCGCAGGACAATGGGAAATGGGAAGGGATTTTCCTGTGTAAAATAGAGAGGTAGGTGCCAACAAGAGCTAAGTCCAAGTTGTCGCAAGGTATCAATCAACGACTCGCTGAAGTCTGACAATTTAGTGGCTTTCTCCACCTTCTCTGGGTCCTGTCCTCCCCAGCCTGGGTGGGAGGAAGCGAAGTTCTGCCGGACATCAGGAACTGGGGGGGAAAAATACTACCAGTGCTAAAAAAAGAGAGGCAGAAACGGGTAACACGCTAGAGGATGCTCTCAGCAGGAACACCACTACCTGAGCTGGGGGAAAAACCACTCCTGAAGAGGCTGCTTTCCCCTCTGCTGCCGGGCTAAAGCTCTCTCAAGAGCGCTGTGGAGGTTTCTGGCCGTGCATCCAGCGGCATTCCCAGCATCGACGCATCCCTGGACACCTGTAGGACGAGCCGTCCCCATGCAGCGCCTTATGCCTCGGGAGATTCCCCAGGCATCGCCTCCGCTGTCAGGTCTCTGTTGCAAACCCCAATGATATAACGGGATATTCTGTCCTTGCAACCTGTCTCTGAGCAGCCTCTGGCTGCTACTGTATAGATAACGTGTACCGTGTTTGTCAGCAGTTTTCCTATTGCCTGCTCCAAGGAAAATATCCCTGTTTTGTTCCTAAAAAAATATCCCCCTCTCTCTCTTTAGGGCTTCTGTAAACTTTCCAGGCAGGGTGAACGCAAGAACAACCCAAATATTGTTTCCAGCCACCCAGGCTATTTTGCCTCCATGAATATGCCTCTTTGTACGCTACCACAAACGTTAGGGCTGCATGAAATCCATTTCTAAAGCGAGCAGACCCGCGCTTGCACCGAGGTTCTTTCCCGGAGGAAAGTCCATCCCTGCGCCCGCCCAAAGCTCCGGGCTGCAGCCCCTCATGGAGATGCTTTGTGGGTGCTCCCGGGTCCCGTGGTGGGGGTGACACCGGCCCCGGGATGCTCCGCAGAGACCCAAGGGCTTCATGCGCTGCTGTGGGTCCAACCGGGGAACCGAAAGCAGAAGCAATGACTTTCCTGTCCCTTCCCTTCTCTCACAGAGAGGAGATAAGCGTTTAGATGCTGCCGAAGGGCATAAGAAAAGCGCGGGTGAATAACATCCCCCCAAAATTACTTTTGCACCGCCTTTACACATATATTAAACCACAAACTGGCAGTGCAGAAGGGAGCAGAGACGGCTGCGGCCCAGGGTAGCTTGTGGCAATGGTAATAATTAAAAAGTCAGTATTCAGAGGTCATGTTGCTTTGCTTATAGCCCTAATTCTTTCCATATCCTTCCAGTCAGGATTCCAGCGCTGTCTTTTAAAACTTAATTTCCCATTATATTACATGTCTCATTCTCTACAGTCAAATACGTGTGTTTAGATGAGATTAGCACCCTCTGATAGACTGTGAATTAAGAAGTACTTGCAGATCAGCAAGTCCATAGTGGTCTGAAGAAGAGAAATACTTCATTAATCACATAGAATAAACCAGTGTGAACCAAAATGCCTTTGTTTTTACATTTATGTTTTCTACCTCTCCATCATATTCAGGCCCATAGGAGAAGTGTGTATGGAGAGAAGACTGGATGCTCCTGTCAGGAGGTTATCCAGTGTGTTAGATATATAGTGTGTTAAGATCCACACGTCCTATGTGGTTGTGATGTAAATCAAGGTTACAACATGAGAAGTTGAACTTGGCCAGTATGACTCAACATAAGCCACCCTTGATAAAACGAACCATACTAAAACTGAAATCCTTCTCTTCCTCCTTCAGCCACCGAGTCCCTCCCCTCCCTTCTGCATTTTGAAAGCCATGACAAGAAATCCAGGGTGGCCTAGAGGTGGCCATAGGCTATTTTGTACCCCAGGGCTGCAACAGTGAGTTTGTTCCTCCTGGGAGCTGCTGTGGAGCACCTTGCCAGCAACTCCCTCCCGGTTACAACATACAGAGGCCTTTTTCTGTAGAAGGCATAGGATAAACATGAATTTTATATATGTGGTGCATTTGTTTGGGAGGATTTATACAAGACGTTGATCCCAATATTGCTTTTTCTGCTGTAAAGGGGGTAGTGTACACATCATCAGCTGAGAGCCCATGGAAGTAATAAATAAAACACGTCTCCTCCCGCAGGACAAGCAAGTAAGTTTTTCTGGAGAAGGAAAAACATGGAAATAATAATGATAATAAAGGCTTGGGAAGAGAAAACAATTGGAACCCAACCTCCTGCTTTCCAAACTTCTTGCTCACTACAACTTGGGAAGTCCTCAAAGCTCAGCGTGGGGAAGCAGGAAGGAGAAGGCAGGTGCTGTCTGCATCTGAACAGAGCCTTGTTCTTGCACAGCACTTCCATCCACACTTTCAAGATGGAACAGAGAATTGAAGTGTTTTGCTCAGGAACACCAAGCTCTCAGGCTTGGATCTGTACCCACATTTCCTACCTAGGTCATTAGTCAACCCCACCACTTCTATAAATAAGCCAGTCACCCTCAGAATCTCTCTGTTGCCTCTGGATGCATTTTAAGCCAGTGGAAACCATCATCAAACTCGGAGGGGCCAGAGGTTGACCTAACCCATGTGTTTAAGGTTCTAATTCTCCTGAGTTTAACCACATTCTTACTTTTATGCACAGCCTCACTGGTCTGAATGAGCTACCTGGTTACCCTTTTGCACCAGCGGCACTGAGCTGCCCAACTTACAACTTTTAGGAGTCAATAGGAGATAGATATTTCCTTTGTCTCCAGAAGACTTTGGATCAGTCTTAAGAGACTTCTGTCCAAATCCTGTAGAGTTTTCTAAACACAATGACGCTGGTGTGAATGAAGCTTTATAGACAAAATACCAAAGACAAGGTCCTTGCCCCCCCCCCCCCCCCAAACCAACGTTAGATGCTGATGAGGGTTGCAATAAAAGGCAGAGAGCTCAGAAGCACACAGCTCATGTATCCCTCCACCCCTGAAACGCTGGATATAAATCCAGCCTGAAGTTCTTCCTGGTGGATAAAACACATTCTTATGTGAAGAGAACTTTGTCCAAGCACTTTGCCTGCAGGATTGTACTTAGTGGAAAGGCTATCCCGACACAGTTATGGACAGCCTCACTCAATCCTGCTGGAATGTCAAATTATTTAGGCCTGGATCTTGGCTCCACTTAATTCAAAAGGAATTTTGCTACTAACTGGAGCTGAGACTGGATCTAGCCTCACAACAAAAGGCAATGATACCATAATATAGGATGTCAAAGGGCCTTCATCTCTTCATTGTAAACAGAACACATCTCAGATCATTTCCCACATACAGGAACTCCAAAGAGACATTAATGCTAAAGCTGGGCACAGACTGCATAACATGTTTCTTCACTTGAACTTTGAGTGAATTTGCTTTCATGAGACTTGAATTTCATCTGCTTTCCACAGAGTTTCTATTCTTCCAGAATCTGCTCCAAAGCTATACGAATTTAATAAGCAAAATTAAATCACCAGCATTCCCTGAGCTACAAGTCTGATTTTGGGGGACATCAACCGCATGTGAAGTCTTGACCATTCCTGTTTGGATTTGGTCTAGAGACCTGGTCCAGAGAGTTGCATGAGTTCACCCAATCAGGGAAATCAAGTAATGCCACATGACCTGGGAGTCATCCTACCGATGATGGGAAAATCCCACCGATGTACTGGGAACTTGAGTTTCCAATACAAGTACTCCTAACAAACTGCCCACAAAACGGGCCACATACAGAAATCAATCAGTGAATCACTTCCGATAATGTGCAAGTACATGAAAATCACAACTGGTGCACGGAACATTGATTAACAAGAGGGACAAGAAAAAAGAGGCTAAATTCTTGTAATGAATTATTCATACAGATTATCCACCCAGCTCTAGTTAACACCCTTCTGTGTTTCTTCAGCCTTCTTCATGGAGAGAAGAGACTTGTGTTTTAGATTTTCCCTAAGTGCTGTTGCATGCAGGGTTTGCTTTAAACGTGTAACACAGATGTCCCAGGCTTGGTTTATTTACATTCTTGGGAACTGTTGTGGAAAAAAACCCATATGATGTCAAATATAATATAGTACTCGATTGAGTTATAAAGGGACCAGGCTGTGCCAAGCCTTGTTTTAATCTGATGAAAAGAAAGAGGCAGAAGTGGCCCCTCAAAATACATTCTAAGAACCACTTCTTTCTAAACTTAAAAAACCCGACATACAAACAACTGTTTAGAGTGTAAGATCTGGCATCAGTCATTATCAGTAAACCCAACTGAAGTCGGTTTGCCTACTAAATTGTATGAAAGCATTACTCAAGGAAAACCATAAGTCACACTGTCAAAGAAATCCCAGTATTACACAGCATTGCCTGGTGCAACGATCTGCAGTGACTGAAAGAGATGTTTTGGTTTAACTCATTAAATATTTTCCCCCTCTAAATCCATCTTGAAATGGACCTCTCAAAAGACATAACTTGAGATATCGCCTTGCATATTGGATTCAGTCGCTGGCGCAGCAGAGAAGTAGAGGGGTATTAAATGAAATTTAGCTCTGGTTCAAGACTAAATGGTATCTGGGAAATTGGAAGCCAATGTAACAAACCGCTGGGATATAACACTAGTAGCACAGCACCACTCTCATATTGGTTTCAGAGCAGCAAACCACCACTGTAATGCAATTCAGGACACCCTCGCTATAACAGGAGTTATATTATAACCCATCGAACCAAGCATGAATGCATTATAAAAGACAGGGCCAATTCAACACAGTATTGGTCCCTGATGATACAGCTTTTGACTGAATCCCCTATATTTCGAGACTTATAACTGTGATATTGGAGACTCCAACCCCTCTCACACTAAAGGTAGAGTGAGATTTTTTTCCCTGCTAAATCAGGATTTTCAAGTAATACAAATGATTATAAACTTGGGAAGATTGTAATTTTTGACATTACCTGTTTAAAGATGCTGTCATGTCTTACCTTGACGTAAGACGAAGTGTCTGGTACAGTCTGAAACATCCTTACTTGTTTAATAGGGAGATCAAAGGGTCCTAAAATTGACCTGAAATTAAAAAAATAAAATAAAAAGAACTCATATATATGTATATAGAAAAGTAAAGAAACAAAACGTTGCTATAAAAGTAACATTAGGAATAAAATTTCAAGAGGAGCGATCAAGCATTTAAATGTACCTTTGAAAGGACACAGCAAAGCGTCCACCACAGTAACTACAAGTCGAGTAGTAGACAGGAGCTGATGAAGTGGGGGTTTATTTCTCTTTACCAGCAGTTTGGTTTTGCTTTTGGATTCCCCCACCCAGGAAAAAGAGCCTTCTTCACCAGAGCAGGTGGAAACGTTTGACATTTGATTAACTGAATTTCTTAGCCAACAATTAAAAGCCAGCTGAAATACTCATGTTTTCATGTCGAGCCTAGTTAACCCTATTGACTTGTAGCCAAGGGTTTCGCTTGGCTAAATGAAGGGCAGTTGCCTTTCCTGACTCATTGAAACCATTCCGAGCCATTAACCTGCCGGCCTCTATTGATTTAAAGAACCTTTCTCACCAATAATAATTAAACAATAAATAAATACAAAGTTTTAAGAATAGCGAACGGAAGTATCATTCCAAACAGCAATACCCTCTCCCCGGGGTTGTCACTCTCAGCCCCTCTATTTCGGATGCTCGGTCAAACATCGCGGTGCTTTATCTCAGGCTCGCATCAAGGCAGTACATCTGGTTTTCTGTACTTCTGAGACTTGATGATCTCCTGATGAACAGGAGGGGTTTTTGCCTCTCTTCCCTCCCAAGTCATCACTACAGAGATGCCGAGATGAACAACGGTCGTGGAAAATGGAATGGTGTGTGGGAAAAATAGATCTGCAGTCCCTAAAACGACAACTGGTTCTTTTTGCCTACCCGCTGCCCTCAGGATCTTTAGTCCCATCGGAAAGCACCACAAAGCGATTAACTTACTGTAGTTAGTGCATCGTTAAGAAGAACAACCACACCACGCACCCCTCCACATACACACTCCCCCCCGCCATAGCAGGCAGCTCCTAAGTGCTGCTGTTCTGCCTGTTTCGGGGGTGGGAAGGGAAAAGTTAGAAGTTTAATCAGAATTTACTATAAGACAATTACACTACACAATTAGAAATGCGCCTATTGAGTTGCGCACAAGTGGTCAATACTTGTGGCAGTGGTCCTAACTCCACACCTAGTTGGTCCTCATCTAATACAACCCAGCCACGGCTGGGGAATCACGGGGCAGCCTTCGTTCGGTTAATGAAGAAATCCTAATTTCGGGAGGTGCCACCCTGGCAATACCGAACACCTCCGTGCCCCCAGAGCTGCGCCCCTGCTTTGCAGCGAAACGTCTGATTAAAAACATAGGAAAAGAGAGAAATCAAGCAAAAACCACCCCCACAGCCCAAGAACTCTGGAAAAGCAAAGCTCGCTATCTGCACGTAAACCCCCCTTTTATTGATTTTTAGAGCATTTATTACGCGGCCAGCTGGCACAGAAGGGCAACCGATTATAAAATCGACAATGTGTTTCTGATAAGTACAATTCTTTCTTCTGTCGTCCTCCCTCCTAACACATTCCAGTTTATTTTTGCTTCTGAACTTGCAACAGGGGGTGGAGGGGGACGGGGTAATTTTGCTTAGCCAGTAAATTTTCGAGGGTCAAGGATTCACATATCGGGTTCCCCCGCTCCCCTCTGCACCCCTGATCAACGCTTCCCCCCCATCCGCTTACCTCCCTCTTATAATTCATATAAATAAATACATCTGCATATTTGGAGCCCGTCTGAAGAAGTCTGCTGTGGATTAGTCATCAATCGTATCGCCCTGCCAGCATCAGTCGCAATATAAAAGGGCCTCTTAAACTACTTTTAAGATCCGCCTCTCGCTTATTCTTATTACTATTATTTGAATGACTCACCTTTTATACCCTTTCCCCTCAACCAGTGGCGGACCAGTTTGTAAAGATCCAGGTTGAGACCAGAAATAAAACTCCCCACCAGTTCTGGATTACTACCCTGCCGCTGCAGCTTTGCAAAGAGCAGAAGATTAAACTTGGTAGATCCAAAGCAGCGCTGAAGTTAGAATTCCCAGCCCATCCAGACAGGCTGCATCAACCAGGCATTTCCTCAGGGGGCTTCTGTAATGCTCACAGCGCCAGGACGTGCTTTCCTTTCCCTCTCTTCTATGCCTTCCACTTTTCATTTGATTTCCGTTTTCCCCCTTATCAATATTTCAGCTGCTCCCTCGCATTAATCATGGCTATGTCACATCCTCGCCCAATGAGCCCACCGGGCGTTACTCGCGACTTTAAAGAACCAAGGGGGAAAGAAAGGATAAACCCCCCAAATTCACAACTTTCTTAAAAAGAAATACTGCTGAGGAGTGAAGCCGAAAAGAGACGCTGAGTGGAGCTCAAGTGCTACTTTAAATCCCCTTTTAAAATAAGGAAGTTTCAAATATCCGTTTTTAAATCATCGTTCCTTACTTTGAGGTTTTTTTTCCCCCGACTCTTACCTTGAAAGCAGTTAACCCATTTCCCCCTGAAGCTGAACTGAGAACACGACAGAAAACGCTGCAGATGCATAAGGCTGGGAAAGTGAGATGGAATCCCACCGAAACTATTCTCTCTGTTGGATCAAGAATCCAGCATTTCTCTCTCCAGATCCTTTTTAGCCATTTAATAATACCCTCTTAAATAGTAACTCTTTTAGGGAGGGAAAAGAAACACATCTTCAACTCGGGGGCATTTTTCCCCCCACGAGGGTCACGTTTCTGGTACATATTGTCACCTCGGAAGGGTTCACAGATGATATTTTGCGCTAACCTGGGGAAGAAACTTCCAGGGATTTTAATACGACATCAATTTTAAACGTAACCCTCACAAGGGTTACCAAAACTATTTGGAAAATGTCCTTCCACTCTCTATTCTCTTTCCCTCCTTCCCGGCTTTGCCCCAAATTCCAACATATTGAAACATTTTTCTCCTTAATAAGAGGAACATATAAAGTGAAGGGGTGAAAGGGCAACTTGGGAGCCGTGCCTAGAGCTCCGCACACAATTTACTCTCTGGTAGACTAGGAGTTTAGCATTCCTCCCAATTTCCAAGGAAAACAGACTCAGACCTGTACCCAGTGACCAGGGACCTCGCCAGAGCCGCTTTTTTAATATAGAAATTCTTGGGATTCTTCGTTATTATTATAATTGTTGTTGTTTGTGGTAAGAGAAACAGTTTCCGAGGCAAGGTAAAGAGACAGGGATTTTAGGGAGAAGCTGACTTCCGATGGGAGCAAAAATCAACGCGGCAGGAGGTGCCGAGGAGAGAAAGGGAATCGGGGAAAACACTCTTCAACGCTGTCACTTCTAAGCGTGTTTTTAAGAAATCGCGTGCATCGGGGTTAAAAACGCCGTTTTCAAGCCTTAATCTCGTTATCCTGTGGGGATGCGAACAGCTCTCTGTGCGCACTCACAGCCGAGCTGGCCAGTGACCGAATCAGATCACGTTTCAAAGTCATTTTTCATCCTTTTCTCACGTTTCCACGTGTGAATTACACGAACCACGTAGCTGAAGAGGAACCCCGAGGGCTCGCTATTGTGTTAACAAACCCCTTCTCCTCTTATTTTCGTTGAGGGGTGGCTAACAGGCGCTTGCATCTCTCCCCCGTGCGTATCCTTAACAAACGTACCCACAATCTCAGCCGGGGACCACTGAGCACACACACCTAATAAGCTGCGATGAAATAAACTTTAAAGGTCGGCGTTAACAAAAGAGTGGGGATGTAAAAGCACTTATAAGTTCACGGGAAACGCTCTCCCTGAATCCCGAGCTGGATTTGCTACTACCCCTTGTAATCAACCCCCACGGTGGAGCAGAGAAACCCATGTGGCCAGTTGCAGTCATCTTGGGAGCTTTACTAGCCCAGAAGAAAATTGCTGGCAAATTGGAAACAGATGCAGAGTTGGAGACACCAAAAAAATTAAAGTCAAACACCCCCCTCCCCAACGCACACACTGAGTTACAGAAGTTGTGTTTACACAAATACCTCCGACGCAGACATGACATTTCACGTCTCCATCAACAACCCGTAGGTGACTTGGATGTAAGCAACGTCTCAACATTCATCACTGGCAGTGATTTTTTAAAGCTGCCTATGAAATCTCTCCCTCTCACACGCTCCACCTGGCTCCTGGGGCAGCTGCTCTTGCGTTGTGCCTATGCCCCCCTTTAACAGGGTGCTAGCAACACAAACAGTGACTGAAAACCCACAAAGAACTTTATCCAAGGGGCGGGAGGGGGGGATCTGACAAGTGCTCGATTCTCATAAGCCTGTCAGACAATTCCTAGAACAAAGGAAACGGTGGAAAAACTCCGAGTCCTGCAAAATATGCTCTTTTCATGTTTTCTATTTATTAGATACGTTAAGAGAAAACAGACTCATATGAGTCCCAAATGTAGGCAGAGTATTAAAAGAGGCATGTGTATGCTCCAGCAATTACAGCTGAATTTGATTAAAAACGTCATGAGGACTGCAAAAGCAGGAGTTACCTGATACACTAACCCTGAGGTTGCTTTAGGATGAATTATAACACAATTCATTTTATTTTAATAGGTCACTATAAGATTAACTGTTTAAGGATGGAGCTGTGCTATAAATGTTTACATCAAACCCGAAATAACTGAGCTTTACTTTCTGGTTGTTTAGAAATAATGTTTATTACATTTTAAAATTCCTCAGCATGTTAATTAGAAATAAGGGGAAAGTATTGGGAAGTCAAAAGGAGTTCCCGTGCTTGACATGTAACCACGCACACACTTCAGTTTCTCTTTCCTAGGAGGAAAATGTGGTGATTTTTAACTGGCAATCATCATTTCCATATGCTATGGGAAAATAGTGACAACGACTTCCCTCCCTTCCTGCTCCTCTTATGGTCTTGGTCCAGAATCTGAAGGCACTTTGTAGTCTGGGTCCATGGTCAAGAAGAGCAGCCAAAGCCTGGGGTGATGATTCTACCTCGGCATCAGCCACCACAACAGCCAAATCTGTGCATTTGGGGAGGAGGAACCTTGAAGATCCATCTGTGACCTAGAGGCAACATCTCATGGACATGAAGGAGCTCAACACACCTTCCTACTTTCTGTTCCCAAAGCAGGGGCTGTGCCTTTGAACTTGCTTTAGCTGGTGTAAAAGTACCTTGCAGATAGGTCCAAGAGATGGAAGGAAAAATAGCCTCATAAATTTCCCCCTCAAGAAAGAAAAGGTGAAACAAAGAGTGAACATGGAGAGATGTTCATCTGACTTTGCATCCGGTGTTCTGCTGGGGAATTTTGGGATGAGATAAGAACCCCTGTGTGGCTGCAATTCTTGGTTTCCCCTGTGTGATCTTTAAGCAACATCTAATAAAATAGGTACTTGTGCATGGCTGGAGCTCTGAGGGGCAGGCAAATGGATGATCGTTAGTTACAACAGTACCATATTGCTGAAATGAAAACATTAATTCCATAGGAAATTTTTATTTTTAAAATTTATTTCCATTTCCAAGCTACAAGAAGGGCAAATTTGGAATTTTAGCATGGAAAGAAATTGCTGTCATGTTTTCTTCAAGGTAAACTGAAGTGATCATCTCAGTCAGAGAAATCAGAAAGACCCATTTCAGTGCAGACAGGCTGTTTCATTTTCTCTAGTCAATGTAACTAAAAGCACCTTGATAAATTCCATGGAAAATCAGCAAAACACTATAAATATTTCTGGGGAAAAAACATTTCAGCTTTGCTAAATCACTCTCTACCATGAAAACCACCTTTGAAATCGAATCTGTTTCACCCTGGTCCAATGTTAATAATGAATGTGATTAGTTTATTAAAAGAAATAATCATAAATTATTGATAAAATCATTATCAAAACACATGAAAAGCTCTAGTTGCAGAGATAAAACGAGGGGATAGGAGAAAGGGAATTGACATCATAGTTAGTTTCAGTATTATTCTTGCAGAAGGAATGTTAGGTGAATGTTCATGGAAGCCCCAGGAATTATAAATTCTCCTTAATGGGAACAAGACTCTTTCTGTTGTGCTGAACTGTCTCGATGTGAGGACGTGTTACTGTTCGGACTGTTTGTTTTGACTGGTGTTTATTGTGAAGTTAGAGAAAGTGTGTGGGGTTTGTTGTTGTTTTTAAAGACATCATAATTTACAAAACATTGGAATTTCCACTCCCTGTTGTCTATAAACATCTGAGGAAACTGTTTACTGTCCATAGGATGTCATGTAACTGTCCCCTTAAGCCAGTTTTGGTTTGGAACTGGGCTCATTTGACCCTCGGTTCATGTGTTCTGTTTTTCTTTAGTTTTCTTACGAGGCTTTAGAGATATCCTCCTGTGGGTTAGGTTAGGCAGAATCTAAATGTTATAATGAAAGACATTTCCTGACCCAAATACAGTTTGCACAGACAGAAGCGCAGGAAGTGAAGTTTAAGGACAGGGTAGTAAGACCTTAGGCCACACAAGAGCATCTTTAGGGGCAGAAATGGGACAGAAATCACTGCAAATCCTTTACACCATGAAAACAAGCTCCCCAGAGCTCCCCAGCAGCCTTTGCATGGAGCCTCTGCTCTCCTGGGACCCCAGTACTGTAGATGTGGCCCCGGTGGTGCCTTTTTTAGTGGGGATTTTTGTGTTCAGCCCCTTCGATGTTGTTTTGGTGACAAAACCCCTTGTAGCTGCACGTTCCTCTCCCAAATCCCTGTGCTCCCTCTTTTGCCCCTTTTTTCCCCCTCTTCTGCACCCTTTTTTGCACCACTTTAATAAGGATGCCCTTGACTCCTGCACAGCTCCCCCTCCTTGCACAGCCCCGCTCCACAGCTCGATCCCTTTGTGTCTGCTCGCTCTGGGGTTTCTGCTTTTTGCTCTCTTTAAGCAAAACCCTAAAGCCTTGCACTGTGCTGAGGGGAACCTCCAGCTCCCTTGGAGCCTCCCTGGCTGAGCTTCTGGAGTAGCTGCTGCTCAGGAGAGACCAGGCAGCCTGTGAAGACACATCTGGAGCTCTAAAGGGGGTTCATCTGCTCTGGTGTCCACAGGAAAACAACCAACCAAGAGAACAACCAACCAAGAGAACACATCCATTATTCCTTTCCAGAGGCTGGTTTCTTGAAAACATCTCACCCTGTGTTTTAGCCAGTGTGGATGGTGAAGGAGGTGAGCAGGAGGGAAGAGAGTGAGAAGGAAGTTGGCTCCACCAAAAGGCAACACAAACAGCTGAATGAATGAAAAAGAGTTAAAAAAAACCCCAACCCTGAGGTGAATTAAAGAAAAATGAATGGCTTAAACAGGAGCTTGATGCGATTCCAAGTGTTTTGACATGGAAGCATGTTTCCCATTCCACTTCTCTGCAGAGAAGGTTTCTCTTCGAATTAGATGAACCATAAAATCAAAAGGAAATTTAGAACAACACTGTAAAATGGTGTTTTACAGCCCTTTGCGCAAAAGGCTTTCCCTTGAAGAGCTCTTATACCTGGGGCCTTGTCTACGCACTATCATCAGACAGCTTGGAGTACACCAGTCAAATTAAAGTGCCCGCTCCTCCTGAGCGAGGCTGCAGGCCTTTCGGTCTAAAGGTGCTTTATTGTGAAAATAACTATTCCCATATGGAAAGGAGCGATGATTTGGGAAATCTCTCTGGTTAATATTATGAAGCGCTTGCTGTGAGCATTTGCTGTATCATGAAATGGCTCCACATCAAGACAAATCCCTGTCTGTTGTCAGGGCCTCCAGGACATCCCTTCCAGAATAGAGACAACGCAAAGTGCTGAGTTCAATAAACTTTATTTTGACCAGTGGTTTATGAGCCAAAGAAATTGTGTGGGACAAGAAGATGGTAATGTTCCCTATGCAAGGAAAAGAGGATGCTGGAGCAAGTTAACTGCAGAATAGCTGCATCCAAATGAAAGGCTGTACCAGTATATGAGAAAATAGAACAACCACCAACCAACCAAATGAGAATACTGTTATCTCAGTTAGCTGAATCAGTGCAAAATAGGTGGTGGTCCAGGGTTCCGCAGCTGATAGCTGTTGGAAATCAATGTCACTGTGGTCTCCTCAAGGCTCTCTTTCTGCTCAGTAGCTAAGATACGAAAGGTAGGTCTTAAGTCACAGGTTTTAAGGTAAAAGGACATGGTTTGCAAAATCTTTCCTGTTTCGAAATAGCCCTCAGAGCATGGAGACTTCACCCAGCTGGGCTTTCAGAGGAAGAGTGTACAACCCCACTTTTTCATCCACAGCCGTTCTTGGAGACAGGTTTTCAATCTGTCTAGAACAATGTGAATTACTGTTCTCTGATATAACTGGCCCAGATATTTTTGTCTTTGAAATACATTACAGATGAAGCCTACACATTGTTCCAGTTACTATCAAAAACCTTGTCCACATGAGGATAAAAGGTGATTATAAAAATATCCTAGTGACCATGTGAACAGCTACTACCTCGTCCTGTTGGTACTAAGCCACATTGCTCTAGGTGGCATATGAACAAAGACCAGATGATGCTCTGGGCCCCAGAGAGCTTCTAGATTTACACAACACATTATAAACCCTTGTAGTGCGATAGACTGACCCGCAAGCTGCTGCTGAAACCAGCATGTGCTCTGCAACCCTTGGAAATCAAGCGGTTTATTTTAGGAGCCTGCCTATAAATTGAGGAGCTAAAATTTGGGCTCCTCATTGGAAAATATTCCAAGTCTATAAAGAGATCAAGATGTTTCCCTTTTCCATCCCAGGCAGGACCCTCTCCCTGAACAATTAGAAGCAAATCCCCTCTAAGCATTCCTGTTTGCTGCGGGAACTGAAGTCGTGACACTGAGTCACACATCCTTGGGTCTCCAGAGGTGTCCGGCTCAACTTGTTGACTCTGCTCCAGTCACTAGGCCTATTTCCTGGACTTATCTCACCGACCAGATTTCCCCTCCTCTCTCTGCCTCCTGTGGCTCATAAACACTTGAAATCTACTGTAAACCCAATCTAGGCTCACAGCTTGTTGTGAGTACAAGCAGCAGCAGATAGCAGGAGATAAGAAGCGAGGCCACATTGTCTTTTTCCAGCCTGCGCTGAAAATTCACTTTTAAATCTGAAAATTGTTTGCTTAAGGAAAAGGAAATGTGCGTGTGTGCACTGGGGGGCAGTGAGAGAGGGGAGGAAAAAGAGGAAGGGAGCTGTTTTAGAGACCAAATCGGGTCATACCAAAGGGAGGATTGATGGAGATTGATGAAGGAAGTTCAGGGAAGGTCCCAGTGCAACAGGCACTTGTAAACCCTGTGCTCCTGTTATCCTGCCCTGTTCCTAAACATCAGACCATTCCCAACGGGGAGGTGGTGTTTCCGCAGCAGAGCCCTTGGATGACCATCTCCCTCCAGGCACTCTGAGGCCAAGTTTTGCCGAAGTGACACCCAGTGGGAAGTTGCTCAAGCCATGGCTGTGTCCATATGCAAGAAGTTCTGCTGAGCTTCCGCATGTGATTTACTCACTAAACTGGCAACGAATCCCAGTGTAAACACACTTAGAGCCAGTGCTCAAACTAGAACAGCGGAATGGTAGGAAATCTCTCTCTCCCCTCTCCTGCATGCATGGAAATCACTATGTATTTCACGTCCAAGCAGTGCTGGATGACATATTGTCACTTGTGCACATCAGCTACTGCTCCCATCAGCAGAAATAACTTATTTCACTTCCCAGATCAAGAGGAGGTCAGGTCTAACTCCAGGCTTTAGTAAGCACAGCTCTGTTGATGGCTGTGAAGCAGTGTGATTCCTGCCTGACAGCGCTCTGCCAGCAGCATTACAGTGCTGGGCTGGTTATAGTGACCAAAAAGTGTACTTTTACAGGCGCAGCTGACTTTGCTCATGTGGTGGTTTTATCGCACCACTACAATGCAGAGCTGGAGCAGCTCTGCCTGTGCGAGGGGTGTTGTGGGGTACATGTGTACTCCTGTGCTGGTACAATGCTTAGGGTGAAGGAAAACTCTGGAGCATCATGGCTATAAACACTTTGATATAACTTTCTGTACAAGGCAGGGATGGTCCCTTTAGCTCTATCACTGCAGCACAGATTTTGATCACAGTGACAAAGCTCCCACTGAGTTCCACAGGAAGGGAAATCTGCTCCAAGCAAGCACATCCAGCAGCCCCAGGATGCTCATCCATGAACCGTGCACAAGTGCCTTTTGATCTTGGAGGTACCAAGATATCCCGACTTCCATGGATCAGATAATGGCTCAGAGCCCGGGGCAGCTCAGGTCTGAAGGGAAAGATAAAGGAAGTTTGTAACCCCTGCATGGAAAGTGCTATGTAAATGTATGAATTGATGTGCTGATGGTGCTGAAGTCAATAAAACCCGCTGTTGATTCCACTGGGTGCAAGATTCAGAGCTTCTTTTGTGATAAGTTTGGAGTCCTTGGGACGTGTTCCTTGAGAAGCTGGGATGCTGCAGGAATACAACCAATGCAGGGAAATCTGAGGGGTTAATCCTCCTCTCCATGCACACTTAAGATCCAGGCACCTTTAAGGTGCATGGGCAGGAAGCACCCACATTTTCACAACAGCTATCTCTCAAGGACTGTCTTTGGGAACAAACATTCTGGAAACAACCAGAAACAAGGAGAAATGGTGAGGTGTAATAAAGTAAAGAAGAAATCAGACTGGCCATTGATGCTTTCTTTATCAATGGACCAGGCATACCTCATTTGGAAAACTTGAGTCATTTCCTGGGATCAGAGAGGTTCTGATGGAGCTGCAGGAGCTGAATGAGGAATCTGAGCCACTGATTCAGTTGGTGACCAAGTGTTCCATGGGGGCAACCCCTCGACCTGCAGCAAGTTAAGTGCTGTACTTATAGATGGGTCTTAGTGGGACTTACCAAACTCTCTACTGGCAGTGGGAATGAAGTATCAATGTGCTTTGTCACGTGTGGTTTTAAGAGTCTTCTTTGCAGATCTGCCCTTCATTTTGTCCTGTGTTTGGGTTCCCCATCTGCGAAATAGAGATAATAGCACGGCTCCATTACACAAAGTCATTGCAGAGATAACTATGCTCAGATGCTATGGCAACAAGGGCTGTGTAATGCTGAAGATAGCAAGGGATGTGAGGGGCAGAAAGCTGGCTTGTGTCAAGCATGGTCTTTTGCTGGGAAAGGATGGAACAAATCAGCTTCAACCTCCCTTCACCAGTCCTTTCCCAGAGGAACCGTGCAGGTCTTACACGCTGAACTATCAGATGAGTTTATTTTTGGAAGGAAAAGCAGTCTCAATCCGTGCGGATTCTCTGCTCCATCACGTCTTCTCACCTCCCCACACCACCGCCCCTGACCTCCCTCAGCAAAGTCCTTCATCTTGCTTGTGTTTACGCATTGCCACTGAAGTAGAAGGGCAATGAAAGCAGATGGCAGCTGCGAAACCCCAGCTTTTATGGCCAAGCCATCAAAAAACAGCTTCAAAAAACATGAGGTGGAAATCTCGGCTGCTAAATACCTGCCCATAGTCCCTGGCTAATGCCAGGTAAGGTCTTTTTGGGCTTTCCCTCGTCTGGACCCTCCGTGGTAGAGTGGTTTCAGCTCCTGTTCTCCATCCTTGCCCATTTCCTGGCTCCTGCTGTGACACTTTGATTCATAGGGCCCAACCACCCGTAACCACCCAGGGAAATAGAAGCTAAGCCAGGCAGCTATGGTCATTCATTTTCCCCTCAGGGGGAGGAAAAGAGGCCGAAGATAAGATCGCTTCATTTAAGCCAGAATCCATTTTTCACTGGCCAGTCCTGGCAAGTGTGATCCCTCCAGGAGGAACAGCATGGCTGCCACTGTCTTCAGTAAGACCTATCTGGAAGAAGACTCTTTATCCTCAGAGCCAGCTTTCCTTGGCTGGTTCCTCCCTACAGAATGCAGACTTTCCTGGGAATCAGCACATTCAGCTGACTAAATGATGCCGTGCCTCAGTTTCCCCAACCCCGTTCATCAGGACTTTTGAGATGCAAAACCATCAGGCACTTCCACTTGTCCAAAGAGCTCTGCTCATCAACTTGGGAGGAGACAGGCTGTCTCCTGTTTCCCATCCCAGCCCTGGATCAAAGAGCACCCATCCCAGCATGGTCCAGCTCGTGACTGCAGCCTTGCCCTGGTCCTCATTTGCCCCAGCATCCAGTGGCAGATGCTTCAGCAGAGGGTGCAAGGAGTGTGCTGGACAAGGATGCTACAGCATTGCGTGGCGATTGCTAAGTTTTTTCCCTTCCTCTGTTACAAGATGTTCTGTGGACAGTGAAGCTAATAATGCCTGGTTTCCTGTGGGCTCCTATTCCTTGTCCCCAAGCTCATCACATTCCTGCCCTCTCTAACAGGAGAAGATTAGGCCAGGGCTGGGCTGGTGCTGATTAGTGCTGGCCACTGAGCAGAAGGCATAACATCAGAGCCCTGCCTGCCTCTTCCTTGTTCGGGGGCTGATCTGGGTCTCTCCCCTCCACCCAGCTGCTGAGCTTTGCAAAATGTGTAGAAATTCAATTGTAATTGGGACATCCAGCCTTTTAGAGGCTGTTTGGTTGAAGTCAGGGGGGTAGAGAGGAGTGCTAAAGCAGATGGGCGAGGGGAGAGATTAGAATCATAGAACAGCCAAGGTTGGAAAGGACCTTAAGATCATCCAGTTCCAAGGCAGGGACACCTTCCACTGGACCATGTCACCCAAGGCTCTGTCCAACCTGGCCTTGAACACTGCCAGGGATGGAGCATTCACCACCTCTTTGGGCAGCCTGTGGCAGCACCTCACCACCCTCACAGGGAAGAACTTCTTCCTTATATCTAACTTGATTGCTCAAGCTTCCTTTCATGTTCCTGCACCGCTGAAATGCTTCACAAATACCTCTTGAATTCAGGCTTTCTTCTGAGTGTTTTCAGATTTGAAGTGCCCGTGTTTGGTAGTTGTCAAATTGCTTATATATTTTTTCCACCCTGAGGAACATTTGGTTAGAAAGAGCTCTTTGCTTCTATTTCAAAGGGTGTGAAAGCTCAATATTTAGGTGTTTTGATTCTTTTAAAAATAAACATTCCTATTTTCATGATTCCTTCTCCCTTTCCTTTCCCCATAGAGTTTTAAATGGAATAGCCAAAGCTTTAAAATCCCTGATGAATCAGAACGTGCATCTTTTGCACTGCTTGGTGCAGTTACCTGTCTTGGGGACCTGGCTTATATGTCTCCATAGCTGAGGTGCTCCGAGCATCTCTGTGGCCTCCTGTGGACTCACTCCAACAGCTCCACATCCCTCTTGTGGTGTTGTTCCAGAGCTGGATCAGGACTGCAGGGGGGGTCTCCCAAAGAGCACAGTAGATGGGGAGAATCCTCTCCCTGACCTGCTGCTCACGCTGCCCATAGATAAAATGATTTGTCAAATGTAGGCTTCTTCCCAATGCATTCCAGACCACTCACTCCGTAGGTCCCATGAGAGTCTGGGCACAAGGATAAGGTACCAGCACTCGCCATGGGTAGACCACTGTGAAGTGACTCACATACCACAAGCAGTATGTGTGCCCATGAAGTGGCTCCTGACACTAAGAAGTCCCTTGTGCTGTGTGTTGGGATTGCTGGAAAGTGATAATTCTGGCTGTCCCACAAAGTAGTGGAGCCTGGATGTCCTCATTCCCCATCTTCATCAAATAAACGGCCACTGCTTCCAGCTGAGCTGGCTCAAATGATTGCCACAGTTTAAACAGGAACACTTAGGGAAAAAAATATCCCTCCGCAAATCTGGATCCACCTCAAATATGTCAAAATCCCTCCTTTCCCAGTGTACAAGTGTCACTGGGATCACAGCTTTTTTGGTCTTAATTTTCGCTTCCCCATCTACTCACTTTTTATCTGCTAAATGCCAGGGTCATGATGCTCATCGCAGCTCCAGAGATGGTCCTGTCCTTACACAAAGGCACAGCCAGTTGCTCTATAATCAGTTATATTTTCCTTCACATTGAAGAAAACACTATGTCACCCAGGGAAAGATGCTGTACTTGGTGGCATGTGGAAATGCCAGCAAATATGTTCACGGAGGCCAGGACTTACCTGTTCTCTGCTTTAGTCAGAATCCTTCTTTCACTCATGGTAGTTTCACAAGGCACAGAAAGGTTTCCAGTTCTCAAGGACTGAGATTACTCACCGCAGTGATGCATCTCAAAATTGCCAAGGAAAGATATACATCACAGCATTTTCCACTTGGCTGGGCAACATGCGATGGACCCGGATGGAGGCAAGCAACCTTGGCAGACAAGGAGAAGGATGCTGAAGCTTCCCATGCTGGGCAGAGACAGGACAGCACCACCTGGAGAAAGAAATGTTATCTGTGCAAAGAAGCCAGTTTCTGCTCCCTGAGCTTTAGAGCTTTTATTTTCCTTATTGATTTTACTTAACCCCTTGGCTCCAGGGGAATTAAATGATGTAGAGGGTAGAGCTCAAACCTGGGCAGAGTGGCAAGTAAATCAGGTTTGTTGGTGTAGAGAAATCTCTCTGCACTTCTGCCTGGGCCTTCCTTACATGACTGCAGAGGAACGAGTGTAGGCAGGCTGCAGAAAGTATGGCTGAACGGCTCCGAGTGGAATATCTGTCTTTATTTAGCTTGGAAGCAGCACTGCTATTGCCTTTCTCTTGCCTACTGAGGTCACCGCTGCAGCTTGTTGGCTCCTGGCTGCTGGGACACGCTGCCCAAGACCCACCAGCTTCTCTCTCCAACAGAAGAGGTGTTTTCCTTTGCATGGTTCCCGGTCTCGCCGGGAGAGCTGCCTGCAAGCCAGCGCCTGTCACCAAACCAGAGCTCCACCGCTGCCAAGTGATTCATTTCTCCTGACTTCAGACTTTATATATATACACACACGCATATATTTACATATGTAAAACCTACCGCAGCGGTGCCTGGGAGGTACAAGTGCCCTCTCATGGCATGCCGTCCCTGGCTTTGGTCCCAGGGACCCCTGTCCCCAGCCAGGAGGAGTGGGATGGGTGTCACGTTCTTGGTGGGGCACAGCAGGGGCAGTGCTTTGAGCAGGCAGGGGGTTTGGAACTACATGATCTTAAGGTCCTTTCCAACCCAAACCATTGTATGATTGGGTTCAACTCCCAGCTGGAGCAAAGCTCAGGCCAAGCAAGACAAAATGTCTCAGTGTCTGCCTCCAGCATCACGGCATGGTGCAGGGGTGGGCAGATGTGAAAGCTCAGCCATGGTACAAACATCACGCAGGATGATCCAGGGCCAGCCACAACCTTTTGCTGTGCTTTCCTTAAGCAACCACATGCTCTGAAATGAGAACTCTAAGCAGAATTGGGCCCATGGAGTAAGCCAGGGCTGCTGGGAGCACTTGGAGGGATGGGCTATGTTGGGGTCTAATGTCCTTGGGCTTGTCATTGTCCACCCAACATGGGTGGTTTTGCATGGATTTACACCTGGAAGGCTCGGTGTTTGAGCTTAAATCAATGACATGAAAGCAGTGCAGAAGGTGGGTTGGGCTGTCAGGTGTAAGCTGAGAACTAGCCCCACTTCAGTACAGCTGAGGTTAACCAGAGGAGGAAACCAGGTCAGGATGTCCCCATGCAAGATTGCACCAGCCCCGGGACACTGGCGTAACCCAACGAGCTTCCCTTTCTGCAGAGACACATCCTCCTGCTCTCCAAAATGGGCATTTGTCCTTTTTAGGTTGTCAAGGCAGCAGCGTTTCCAGGCCGGGTTCCTGCAGATGCAAGGACACCCCATGGCAATGGCTTATGCTCAGGCCACCAAGCAAAGATCATCTGAGCAAGGAATCAAGTCTTGGCTTGAGAGACCCATGTTTCTGTTCCCTTATGGGTGATCTTGGGCAAGGTCTTCCCTGTGCGGGTGCTGAGGCACTGGAACCCCCAAAGAAGCTGTGGCTGCCCCATCCCTGGCAGTGTTCAAGGCCAGGTTGGACACAGGGGCTTGGAGCAACCTGCTCTAGTGGAAGGTGTCCCTGCCTGTGGCTTTAGATGAGCTTTAAGGTCCCTTCCATTCTGTGGTTCTGCTCTTGTGGCTTGTCGTCCCAAGGACGTGAGTGCATTGCCCTGGGAGCACGGATGTTGCTCACATCTGCATTGCCGACATGCCATGAGGTTTTCATGGGAAGCCCCATCAGGCCATGTGAAAAGCAAAGCTGCAACCTGCAGTCTTCATGAACATGCCTTCTCTCTCTTTTTTCTCCACAGTTAGTTGTTGTTGTTGTTTTTGCTTTATTGGTCTGACCAGATGTTCTAAACATCTGGCAATGGCATGTTTAGTTTTTAGGCTCTTCTGTGTTATATCAGTGACATAGCAGCAGAGAAAGGAGCAGGAATGTCTCCGTCACATCTTTTGCCAGGCAACACAGATGTTTTGGCATCTTTACTGCTGGTCTTCTAGTGCCCGGTGACACCATGTGGCCAGAGTGTGCTGTGACCCCAGTTAAACTGGGCAACCTCCAGTATGTCCCAGTGCCAGGAAGCTTAGTTTTGAGGTGTCGTACAGTACAGAAGAGGATGAATAATCAACGGGGCTAGGTCCAAGCTTTGGCTCTGGTAGGGCTCTGCTTCATGACCTGGGGAAAGCGCCTCTCCAACATGCTTTAAGTGCCACGTAGTAAGTCACACGTAAAGTTCTGGCTGGAAGTTTTCCCTGAGGAAAGGTAATGATAAAGTGTTTTCTAAGTGAAAAGATTTCACAGACTTGCCTCAGCCATAGAATGGAAACGTTATTAGGTAACTACAAATCCGTGTTTCTTAAAGTTATTCAAAGAAAAGAGAAAATCTGTCCTTTAACAAAATTAAATTGGGGGCGTAAGGTAAAACATTTGTTTTTCCACTTTTGAGCCGAGAAGCCCATTTTAGACGTGTGGGGGGAAACAAGCCGTGCACACGTTCTGGCCGAGCTCCATTTATGAGCATCCCCTGTCTGTCGCAAGAGAGCTCACACTGTCAGCTCTCCAGCTGTGGTTTTGAACCACCGGCCTGTGGCGAGCAGGAAAGTAATTACAGCACCGTTTTCGCAGCTCTCTCTTATGGAGACAGCGCTGTCTGGAAGCAGTGTCTGTCTCCCTAAACATTCCCTGATAAAGCCACGACTCGCTGCTCCAGAAGCGAAACAGGAAATTTATCCAACACCAGAGTGCTGGGAGACTGGAAAGTGTAAAAGCTATTTCAAGGTACAAGATGTCCATGGCCTGGGCTGAGGGTTGTGAAAGTTGAGGTCGCTCTGTTGACATCAATACAGAGTTGCTGCAGCGAGGTGAGAGATTTGATGATTGCAAAGGCATATTCCCAAGCAAAATTGTCCTCCCTTGTTGTGGTCTTAATAATCAAGCTCCCAAACAGCTGCCTGCTCTGTCTTACCTCAAACCAAAGGAGGATTTGTACCAGATTACCCATCAACTTCAATTATCTTCTTCTTGGGAAAGAAGATCCACGTAATGAGCCAGGAGGAATAGAAATACATTTCTATAGGAATAAATGTGTTAATTGTCCCATCTCCCCATCTCCAGGGGAGTGGTTGGAGAAGGGGGGGCTGTGAATCAGGGCTTTTGAGAGATGCTGAGAGGACACCTTGCAGCTCATTGCCTGCTCTAGATGGTGCTTTTAAGGAGTTACAAAAGAAACCTGGAGAGGGTTTCAGCTGCTGCGGCAGGTTGCTGAGTCCCATCTCCCAGGTGCTCATCTCCGTGAGGAAGGGATGGAGTATGTTAGTGCCTATCTGGGGATGGAGATGTATTGAGGATTAGAGGAATTACCAAAGGCTTGCAGGGGTCTGCCAGCAAGCTAACAGCAGGTCAGAAGGTTATCAGCACGATGGGGAGGCTGTATTTCTTGTATGTCTTTCCACAAGAGCTCAACTGAGCTGGAAATGCCCCATCAACTGCTCCTTCTCGGTAGCACCATCAGCTAAGATTTAGGGGACATCAAACAAGCTCCGTGTGCCCAGGACAGCAACTCCTGAAGGAGGACTGTATCCACAAGGTTGTTGTACTTGCTCTGGACCTGATGGAAGGCACAGGGTGGAGGGTGGTCAGTCCAATGGGGCACAAACAGAACTGAAAGAGAGGTGTGAGCTCCCCAGGGCTGGCCTGGGGAACGTGCCCTGTCAGCAGCGATAATGGGTACAAGGAAAAGGAGAACTACCTCATCTGTCTCTGTCTCAGCTTGGGGAAGTGAGAGGGGAATCTCCTCCCTCTATGTGCCTGCAGATGCTGGTGAAGAGGTCCAGCAGAAGCATTCGCACAGGCCTGGAGAAGGATGGTGTTTCCTTTGAGCACGGACAGCCCAGCCAGAGAAGCTGTGGTCCCACAGGCACAGGGTGCTCTTCCTTGCACCAAAGAACACCAGGACGTGCCTCATAACAGGGTAGCTGTGGGTTGATCACCATAATGCAGCCCCAAAGCTGGAGAACCAACTGTTTTCTGCAGGAGGTGGATGATTCCCACCTCCCCATCAAGATGCTTTTATCCACCTCCCCTACCTTTTCCCTCTAAAGCCATGGGGAGATAGAGGGGCTTCATGACAGCCTGAACAGGGCTGCTGGAGTAGAGGGAGGGTTCAAGCCATGCTGCAGGTCTTCCCCCAGCTGAGCCCCATTCCGAGCCTGTCTCCAGCACTGAAATGCTGGCACCTTGTGGCACCTTGGGAAAATAGCATTTATAGTGAGGCCAAACCCGCTCTTGGGAATCCCAAATCTTGGGAATCCCTTGCTATCCCAAATCCGGCTGGATCGGGAGGTCATTCTGATAAGCAGGGAGAGAAATTGGGCACATTTGTCTAGGGAGAAGGCATGAGGCTGCAAGAAGGGATGTGGAAGCCCTGCTCCTCCCTCCATGCTATTTCTGCAGCAGTCCTGACTGCACGAGCTTTTCCTTTATAGGATGTGGTCTTTCAAACAAGAAACTTCCCAGATGGATTTTGTTCTCGATTCTTCCTTCTTGCCATATTTTGCCCTCTCTGTGGTATCTGGGCTGGGAGCCTGTGTCAGTCAGCTGAGGAACTGAGACCACATGAGACATTTCCCCTCATCCTGGAGATGTCTCTCATCTGATTTGGAAAGATCCAAGAGACTGAGGTTTGATGGGAGCTCTGTCCCCACTGCCCGGCAGTGCCGGATATATTGTAGGGGTGAAAAATAGCTGTGGGTTTGTCTCAGATCTTGTCCAGCTCTTTTTTCCAGATGGACTATCAGCTGAGCTCTGCTGCAGTGCTGGGAATCCTTTTCCAGCAAATGAAGGGTTATTGAAACCATAGGAACAAGTGAGTTCCCACAGACAGTTTAAGGGTGATTCCTATAGGTGCTCAGCCAAATCTCTTCACTAAAAGTCTCGACAGCCCTCCATGAAAAGCACAGGGGTTTTTTATCTCAGTGCATTAAACTGTCAAGAGCAAATCCCATCCCTCCCTCCTGCTCCTATGCTGCTCTCCCAGTGCTGCTTTTCCACGCAAACTGCTCCATGTGTGGAGACACTGTCTGAGATGCACCAGGAGCTCCCTATGGCCCTCATTGCTCTACCACTCTTGGGGACCTGGAGCCCTTTAATAGAACAGGAAACGTCAAATATTACGTGGATATAAATAACTCAGTAAAAGGGTTACAAGAACATCTGGTTTCGCTCACTCCCATAGCACCGGATGGCACTAGGGGAGAAAGAGAGAGATAGCTCACAATCTTTAGCCATAGCAGGACACTTTTGGATGTCAATTGGGCTGTGCCTTGGTCATAGAACCATATCACAGCCATGCAGGTGTTTTCTGCAGGGCACCTGCTTGTCCAACAGCCCATGTCCAAGAAGGGAGGACTTCTTGTGAAGTACGTGCATTGGCAAAATGTGCTGGGCTGCTTCTACCTACACATGGTGAGCTCTGGATCGGTGCCACCAGCATGGCTTTACAGTGCAGGATTGCCACCTTCATTGGTTTGTGGACTGCTTGTATTAATGTTTTCTTCTTTGTATTTAATACTTGTTCCCTGGGAGGATAATAACCTCCTTTCCTTTCACAGGACTCCATGAACATGTACCACACCAAAGGCATATTTTGAATCAGTCCAAATATTCACTTTCTTTCCATCACTTAGTTCTAATGCTCTCATCAAGGTGATCAGTTCTGCCTTTTGCGCTGGAGTAGTGCAAGGTGAAGAATTTGCTTCTATAACCGAATTCTCAGTAGTCACCGTATATCCTGCATAGCGAATTCTGTCCTCCACAAAACTGCTACCATCCGTGTATAATTCCCAATCAGGAGCATCCATCCTTTAAGTCTTCTCAACTGGAATAGACATGTTCAATGGTCACCAAACAATCATGTTCTAATTGTCCTTCTTTCTGCACGGAGTTCAAAAAGACTGCAGGGTTACTCAAGTTAGTTGTTCGCAAAATAACATTATCCTGTTCTGACAAAATCACTTGGTATTTCATCATTCTGCTAGGGGATAACCAGTGACCCCCCTTTTGTTCTGAAACAGTCATCACCATGTGTGGTACATACACTGGTATTGTTCTGAGTCAGCATCCCGAGCCCAAGATGTTGTCTTTCATGAACAAACAACTGAAAGTCTTTGGTTAGGTCTGGAAGTCCCAATGCTGGTGCAATCCTTAAAGCCTGTTTTAAGTTCAGAAAGGCTTTTTTGCTGTTCGGGACCCCACACAAGCGATACAACTTTTGGGCTTCATATAGCAGCTTTGCTATCAAACCGTAATTCATTATCCAGAGGCGACACCGTCCGGCCATTCCCAGCAATGCTCTCAATTCATGATCATTTCTAGGTTCGGGAATACTGCAGATGCCTCTTTACGGTCTGTTCCCAGTTGTCGTTGTCCTTTCAAAATCTCAAAGCCCAGCTATATTACGGTTTGGCTTGCTATCTGAGCCCTTATTTCTAGACACTTTGTACCCAGTTAGTCCAAGCAAGTTTAAAGGTCTATTGGTACCTCAGTACAGGTCAGTCTCTCTTCTGCAGCAATCAAGATGCCATCCATGTATTGTAGAAGCAGACATCCAGGTTTAGGTGCTGTATCACTTTGCTTCCACGTTCCAGCACTTTTGCCAACTGGGTACGGAAAATTATCATGCTAGTTTTGAATCCTTGTGGCACCTACACATGGAGATCTACATAACGGTGCCATCAACATGGCAATCCAACTGTGCTTTGCTATCTAAAACACAGTCTTCATACTGCCCCTCATTTGAGTGCACCCAGGTGTCCTGGAGCACAATTCCCAGAGTGAGAACATCCAGCTCCTGCTCCCACATCCAAAGAGCCAGGACAGAAAGCTGGTGCTGGGCATCACCTACACATGGAGACCTCCATAGCTGTGCCACCAACATGGCAATCCACAGATGTGCCTGCCCTGAGCGCATCATGGCCAGCTCCTTGGTACCCCAGGCTCCTTGCAGGTATGACGTGAAAACAGCTCAGCAGGGTTTGGGGTGTAGCTTTGCAGTATATTTAATATTAGGGAACAACTCTGCAATGTTGATCACTTCAGGATATCAGTTTGTAGCATTTAGGGTGCACCTTTGCAGTATTTTTAGCAGCAGGATGCAGCTTTGCAGCATTTATAACATCAAGATGCAACTTCGCAATATCAGGGATGCAGCTTTGCAAGGTTTTATCATCTCAAGATGCAACTTTCCAATAGTTTGGGTGCAACTTTAGAGTATTTATAATATCAGGATGCAGCTTTGTAGTGTTTAGGGTGCTGCTTTGCAGCGTTTACAATATCAAGATGCAATTCTGTAGTATTTGGGATGCAGCTTTTCATCCCATTTATAACCTCAGGGCCCAACTTCGCCGTATTTATTACATTTGGGATACAACTTTGCATTATATATATGAGATTCAGAGGCAACTGTGCAATATTTATGCCATTAGGGAGCAGTTTTGGGATACTGGGATGAAGCTTCCCAGCGTTTATAACGTTTGGGGTGCCGGTTTGCATCCTGGGGGATGCAGCTCGCAGCCTTTGCCATCAGGGGGTGCAGCTTTCCAGGGTTTACCCTCGGGATTGCTGCAGCCTGATGGGATTTCTGACCTTTCCCATGGGTTTGGGGCCGGCAGAGCCCGTGGCAGCGCCTGGTGAAGCGGATGATGCTTCTTCACCAAGCTGGACGCCGACGGCTCGTACCGTGCCCTGAAGGAGGTGTGTGAGAAGATGGGGTACGGCTGGAAGAAGAGTTGCACCAACCAGGTGGGTGCTGGGGGGAGAGATCCTGGGGTGGGACCCCTCTGCTGTTGTATTTGCAAGTAATCCAGGGGATCCCCTCCTCCTTGCTGCTGTTTTCAGGTCACCATCTCAACCATGGACAGGAGGAACAACAAACTCATCTTCAAGGTGAACCTGGGGGAGATGGAGAGCAAGATCTTGGTGGATTTTCGCCTCTCCAAGGTGGGCACATGGTGAGGCACAGTAGGTGTAAGGTGATGCAGGGACTTGCAAGGTGATGCATGGTGGGTGCAAGGTGATGCCAGGCCATGCTAGGTGGGTGCAGGACCATGCAAGGTGGGTGCTAAGTGATGCAAAACCATGAACTGTGGGTGCAGGACTGTGCAAGGTGGGTGCTAAGTGATGCAAGATGCTGAATTGTGGGTGCAGGACCATGCTAGGTGGGTGCAAGGTGATGCAACCCCATGCTGGGCAGGTTCAAAGCAATGCAACACCATGCAAGATGGGTGCAGGACCATGGTGCGTGGGTGCAAGGTGATACAGGACCATGCTGGGTGGGTGCAAGGTGATGCAGGACCATGTTAGGTGGGTGCAAGGTGATGCAGGACCATACTAGGTGGGTGCAAGGTGATGCAGGACCATGTTAGGTGGGTGCAAGGTGATGCAGGACCATACTAGGTGGGTGCAAGGTGATGCAGGACCATGTTAGGTGGGTGCAAGGTGATGCAGGACCATGTTACGTGGGTGCAAGGTGATGCAGGACCATACTAGGTGGGTGCAAGGTGATGCAGGACCATGTTAGGTGGGTGCAAGGTGATGCAGGACCATACTAGGTGGGTGCAAGGTGATGCAGGACCATGTTAGGTGGGTGCAAGGTGATGCAGGACCATGTTACGTGGGTGCAAGGTGATGCAGGACCATACTAGGTGGGTGCAAGGTGATGCAGGACCATGTTACGTGGGTACAAGGTGATGTAGGACCATGTTAGGTGGGTGCAAGGTGATGTAGGACCATGTTAGGTGGGTGCAAGGTGATGTAGGACCATGTTAGGTGGGTGCAAGGTGATGCAGGACCATGTTAGGTGGGTGCAAGGTGATGTAGGACCATGTTAGGTGGGTGCAAGGTGATGCAGAACCATGCTGGGTGGGTGCAAGGTGATGCAGGACCATGTTAGGTGGGTGCAAGGTGATGCAGGACCATACTAGGTGGGTGCAAGGTGATGCAGGACCATACTAGGTGGGTGCAAGGTGATGCAGGACCATGTTAGGTGGGTGCAAGGTGATGCAGGACCATGTTACGTGGGTGCAAGGTGATGCAGGACCATGTTACGTGGGTACAAGGTGATGTAGGACCATGTTAGGTGGGTGCAAGGTGATGTAGGACCATGTTAGGTGGGTGCAAGGTGATGTAGGACCATGTTAGGTGGGTGCAAGGTGATGCAGGACCATGCTGGGTGGGTGCAAGGTGATGCAGGACCATGCTGGGTGGGTGCAAGGTGATGCAGGACCATGCTGGGTGGGTGCAAGGTAACACAACCTCTCCCCACACAGGGCGATGGCCTGGAGTTCAAGAGGCACTTCCTGAAGATCAAGGGCAAGCTCAGCAACATCGTCAGCACCCAGAAAGTCTGGCTGCCCGCCACGTGAGCCCCAGCACCCCGCCTGCCTCCTCATCCTCTTCCTCCTCCTCCTGCTGTGGGGGCACCCGACTGACCGCACACTTCAGGCTTTAAGGGTTCAGTAAAGCCCTTGGAGAGACATGAAGCGATCCACTTGCTGCAAGGGGGAGGCTGCAATGGGTCAGTGGGTCGCATCCTGCCATGGCCACCAGAGGGTGCTGGCATGGACTCGTAGGTGCACTGAGGAGGGGGGGTGATGCAAAGTGGGGACCTTGGGGTGCTCCAGTGATTAGAAAAGGCATTAAATAAAGCCAAGAAATAGGCAATTAGGGATTAATTCCACACACCCCGCTCATTTTTACCCCAAAAAGGGACACATCTGGCTTCATTAACCCAATTATTCCATATTAACCAATTATTCCATATTAACCAATTATTCCATATTAACCCAAGTATTTCATATTAATGGAATTAATTAATTAATTAACCCATCTTACTCCATATAATCCATCTTATTCCATTTTTTTGGGGGTGTTTTGGATGTAATATAGCATTTTTTAAACTGGGGGGGCAGGATTCTCAACAAGCATGAGGCTCATTCACTCTAGAACTTACTGATGGCGTTCACTCTGGAACCTACTGATGGCGCAGCATTGCTCAACCCGTTGCCCAACCCATTGCTCAACTCTGTGAGCTCCGTTGAGCCGTGCAGCCCTAAACCAGCCCCTTGTACCCCCCAACAAGGTTTAGGGGCTGTCCCCCCCTTCCTGCCCTGTCTGAGGGCAGCAGCTGCCCTCATTTCCCAAACTCTCTAATTGCTTTTGGGAAGGACTAACGAGCTGAGAGCTGCCAGGGGCTGTTAGCACTGGAGCGAGAGAGGAATGACGGGGATTAACTCCTTTCCCCCCCATCTAAAAAGCGCATCCCCCCAAAATCCCACCCCAGGGTGCAAACCCTGAGACATCCCCACGATTCCTCCCCAAAGCTGCATCAGCATTTCATTTTTGGGGTAGAAAAAGCTCTTTTGACTTGTTTTTCCCCCTTTTTTTAGTGGTTTTAATATCCTTTTCCCAGCTTTTGGGGTTTTTTCCCAGTGGGATCCCCCCCGCCCCCCTTGGGTTTCCAAGCAATTAGTGGTGATTTTTTAATTGCATATTTATATTGCAGCTGGGGAGCGGGACCCCGGCAGCGGGCGAGGGGGAAGCAGGAAGACGCCGCCTCCGACCTTGTTTGCTTTTCAACTGGGATTAAGCCCTTTTAATTATCCCAGAGATCCCAGATTGCGGCCGGGGGGGATAATTAGGCTGAATACAGGGTTTTCTGGTTCATTCCCCCAGGAATTTATATTTCTAAGGGGGAAAAAATAATGCAAAAGCTTTGGGAATGCCTTGGGAATGAAGGTTTCTCGAGGGGTGTGAGGCTGGACACAACTCGTTGCGGGAGTGGGGCTCATTGCAAAGGGAAAACCTCCCTTTTAGCAGCAGATCACCTTATTTCCACCTATTCCCTGCTGGAAATAGATTATTTGGGGGGGGAGCACGGGGTATGTTTTCCCTTGGGATGCTTTGGAAAAGGCCATGAATTGCTCTTGCACATTAACCAGGCTCAGTGATCTCTTGGGAATGATGAGGGTGACAGGTTTGGGGGTTTTTAGCTCTGGAGTGGGGATTATTTTCCACTTTGGAGGGTTGAAGGGGGAAATTTAGGGAGTAAAAGGCTGGTTTTGGGATGGTCCTGGGTGAAATGGGACCGGGAAGCACCTTTGTGCCTCAGGGAGGCACCGGAGAGTGCGGAATTCCTTAAACCAACAGCAGTGCGGTCGGGAACAGCTTCTCCCCTTGGTTCATCACAAATTCATGGTGCTCTGGAGGGCACTGGGTGTTTTCCTGTCCCGCAGCCTCCTCATGGCATCCTGGAGCAGGATTTGGGATGCAGAGTTAGGGAGGAGGTGGGGGGATGTGGGGTGGAGGGTTTGGGGTATAGAGGTGGGATGAAGAATTTAGAATGTAGATGGAGGACATGGAATGGAGGAATCAGGATCTAGATGGGGATGTAGGATTTAGGATGTAGATGCAGGATTCGGGATCTAGATGGGGATGTAGGATTTAGGATGTAGATGCAGGATTCGGGATCTAGATGGGGATGTAGGATTTAGGATGTAGATGCAGGATTTGGGATCTAGATGGGGATGTAGGATTTAGAATGTAGATGCAGGATTCGGGATCTAGATGGGGATGTAGGATTTGGGATGTAGGATTTAGGATGTAGGGGCAGGATGCAGGCTGAAGAGGCGGGAGGATTTAGGACATAGATGCAGGATGTAGATGCAGGATGGGAGAATTTAGGATGGAGATGTGGGACATAGGATTTAGGATGTGGATGCAGGATTCAGGATGCAGAGACGGAATAGTGGATTTAGGACATAGATGCAGGATAAGGGGCAGAGAACTTGGGATGCAGATGTGGGATGGAGGATTTAGGATGTACGTACAGGCCACAGGATGCAGGATTCAGGATGCAGATGTGGGACGCAGGATTTAGGATGTAGATGGAGGATTTAAGGTGCAGATGCAGGGCACAAGAGAGGGGCTGCAAAAGCAGGATTTGGGCTGCAGATGCATTTAGGATATGGGATTCAGGATGCAGGTACAGGATTTAGGCTGCAGACACAGGATGTGGGATGGAAGATTGAGGCCACAGACACAGGTTCCCAGATGGAGCATACAGGACATGGATGCAGAACTCAGGATAGAGGATGCAAAAGTGGGATTTAGGATGCAGATGTGAGACAGAGGATTTAGGATCTAGGACTGGGATTTCAGACAGGGGATAGAGGATTTAGGATACAGATGCAGGATGGAGGATGGAAGATTTAGGATGCAGTGCAGGTTTCTGGACACATGACATGGATGCAGGACACCAGAGAGAGGCTGCAGAAGCAGGATTTTGAGTGCAGGTGTGGGATTCAGGACACAGGCATGGGAGGAAAGGGATGATTTGGGATGCAGATACAGAACATGGGATATAGATGCAGAATTTAGGATGCAGCAGTGGGCTACAGGACAGGTGATGTGGGAAACGGGATTTAAGATGCAGACGGATACCGGGTACAGGGCATGGGATTTGGGATTCAGAGTTGGGATTTAGGATGCAGAAGGATTTAGGGTACAGACGCAAGTGGGATATAGTTCATGGGATGGGAAATGCAGGACAAGGGATGCAGAAGCAGGATTTAGGATGCAGATATGGGATGGAGGCGCAGGGTGAGGGATGTCCAGCCCCAGAGCATCATGGCACAGGCCCAGCCATCAGCAGGGACCTTGCAGCATGCCCCAGAGATGGGAAGTGCATGCAATGAGCCGGGAAATGCAGATTTCCAAGGAAAAGTTATAGCTTTCCAATCCCATACACGGATTTCTCCACTCGTCCCCCATCTGCGAGGCAGAGCCCAGCCGCATGGCCACATCTGCCTGCCAGATGTGCCGGGGCGGTGATCCAGGGAGGGGAATGGAGATGGGGAAACCTCCACACTCCGCCCTGCATGGATCAGTTTGGGAATGCCGGTCTCCCATATCACACCTGCTCCAGAGAAACGCCTGGATAGGATGGTGGGGATGAGGCGCAGGCAGGATGTATCCAGAGGGTTCACAGCCCAGTATGGCCCAGTAAGGGCTCTGGGCTGAGCTTCTGGAGGGTCTCCAGTGAGGTGGGTTGGACCATCAGGGTCCTGGCAGCAGGATGGGGCTGTGGATGCAGGAGGTGGGATGGAGTTGTGGGATGCAGATGCAGGGTTTAGGGTGCAGAATGTGGGATGAAGAGAGCAGGACATGAGACATAGATGCAGGATTTGGGATGCAGGGTGTGGGATGTAGCTCCAGGATGCAAGAAGTGGGATGCACGGTGCGGGATGCGGGTTGAAAGATGCAGGGCTCAGGGTGCAGATGGGGATGTGGGATGCAGGATGCAAGTTGTAGGTGTGGGCTGTGGGATGCAGATCCGGAGGGCAGGCATGGGATACAGGTTCAGGATGTAGATGTGGGATGCAAAAGCAGGATGCAGCTCCAGGAAGCAAGAAGTGGGGTGCACGGGCCAAGATCGAGGGTGCAGGTTGCTGGAGCAAGGTGAAGGTGCAGAGTGCAGATGTGGGATGCAGGATGCAGATGTGGGATGCAGCATGGAGCTCTGGGATATTCAGGATGGAGCTCTGGGGTAGTGATACACCACCTTAAGCAGAGAAAAGTGGCAGAAACATTTCCCCATCTGGTTTTTAGGGGCAAATTTGGATTTTTCCCACTACCATCAGCCTTTTGGGAAGTGGCAACCCAGCAGGTTGGCTTCTTGCAGGAATATTTCTGTTCTCCAAAACAGGGAGATGCTGCCTCCATCAGCTCAGCATCTCCAGGACAGCATATATGAAGGAAAGAAACCCTAAAGCCACAGCTGTTCCATCTGAAAACACCCAAATCCAGCATTTCCCTTTCTAAATCAGCATCTCCCTGCTTTCTCCTCAGTGTTTCTCATTGTGGAGGTGCCGGAGGGGCTGGATTTTTAACTCGAGCTGTTTTAGCTCTTGCAAAACCCATCGCAGCAGCCTCGGGAATGCAGCCACATTAATAACAGCAAAAATGCAGAGGAGTCTGCAAGGAAACTCCTGCGGAACACCCTCAAGAAAACATCACAGCTTATAGTTTTGCCTTTATTTTCCCTCTTCTTTCACTGGGGACACGAGTTTTGCAGGTCACTGAGTGCCCAGAGGATGGTGCAAGGTGGGTTTTAGCAGCAGGTTTAACCCCCGGATCCTCCTGTTCACAGCAGGGATGGGTTTTGCAGGGGGAATTGCAAGTTAAAACTGGGATTTTCAGGTTACAACCTCCGAGTAGCCCCCAAAATGGGGGTGGATGCAGGTTGGGAATGATGCTGGGGCTGGGGTGAGGGGCCCCATCGGTGCCTCTCGCCTGGCAGGCACGAGAGGGAGAAAAATGCTTTAAAAAGGTACAAAAAAGGCTCCAAAGCAGGGAGGCTGAGGTCATTTTTTTGGCGAGGAAGTCGGCTCCTTCCAAATGCCTCCGGGTCGGGTTTAATATCAGCAGAAACATTCTTGGGCAGGGTGGGGAGAAAACACGGCTCTCGACAGTGAGAACAGACCCCAAAAAAACCTCCAAATGCCCTAAAAAAACCCTCCAAATGCCCTAATAAACCTCTAAATGCCCTAAAAAACCCCAAAGCAACCCCCCACAAATAAATACCTACTGCTTTGCAACCCCCAGGCATGGAGCAAGCTGAGAATCCGGGTGGGAGAGGAGTGAAATGAGCCCATGAAGGGGAAAAAACACCCCCTGGGAGCAAGGAATGGAACCTTTAAGTGGCTTTTGAGCAGCTTTTGGCCACTGATGGGATTTGGGGGATGCAGAAAGGAGGAAAATGAGGGGGTATGGCAGGAAAATGTGATTATTCACATTGTCCTGGAAGGTTTGATCATTCCCTCCTGATTCAGCATCGTCTCGCTGGGATCAGCATCCACCAACACAACACTCCCCCTTGGGCAAGGGGATTGGGGTGCAAGGACCATGGAAAATAGATCTAAAAGGAGGGGAAAACTAACTGGATTTTATCTGCCATGCTCTGCTTGGAGGGATGAGCAGCTCACTGGGCTTTTGGTGCCTCGGCACAAGCTGTCTGCTTCCCAGTGAAGCTGTTCCAGCTTTTCCAGCCTTTTAGCACATGAGGAGGGCTCTGGTTTGGCCGTGTTTATTTTGCTTAAACCTCACAAACCCATAATAGAGCTTAGGGGGAGGAGAGATGCGCTGAGAGGTTATTAGAAATGGAAAAGCAGGGAAAAGGAATAACAACACAGCAGCTGATGAGGGGAAATGAGTTTGGGACTGAAGCAGGGGCTGCAGCTGCAGAACAGCTGTGGGCAGGGATGGGATGGGTACCAGGGATGCAGCGGGAAGCAGGGATGCAGCAGGGACCAGGGATGCAGTGGGTAGCACGGATGCTGTGGGAAGCAGGGATGCAGAGGGAAGCAGCGATGTTGCAGGTAGCAGGGATGCAGAGGGAAGCAGGGATGCAGTGGGTAGCAGGGATGCTGTGGGAAGCAGGGATGCAGAGGGAAGCAGCGATGTTGCAGGTAGCAGGGATGCAAAGGGAAGCAGGGATGCTGTGGGAAGCAGGGATGCAGAGGGAAGCAGCGATGCTGCAGGTACCAGGGATGCTGCAGGTAGCAGGGATGCTGCACCTTGTTGTGGATGTGCACCCCACTGAAATAAAGGTGGAAGAAGATTGCACAGGAAGATTGGAGGACACACCGAAGCCTCTGGAGAGGTTCCGATATCCACTGAGACAGAGGCAGTGAGGAGATGTTGTGCCTGGGGAAGGGGGTTTCTCCTCTGCGCTTGCACATTCCTCCCATCCGCATATTTACAGGAAGGTACCAGGAGAAATCCCAGGTTGACTGGTCTACCTCTCACCACTTATTACCCTAATGCCATGGGCTTCATCCTTGTTTTTCCTCCCTGATCCCCTCATGTGGGTCCTATCCACCCTCTACAGTTGATGCCCCTGTAGCTCTGAGGCCCCCAACATAAGAGGGACGTGGAGCTGTTGGAGTGAGCGCAGAGGAGGCCACGGAGCTGCTGCGAGGGCTGGAGCAGCTCTGCTCTGGAGCCAGGCTGAGAGAGCTGGGCTGGGGCAGCCTGGAGAAGAGAAGGCTCCTGAAGGGGAGACCTTAGAGCAGCTCCAGTGCCTAAAGGGGCTCCAGGAAACCTGGAGAGGGGCTTTGGACAAGGGATGGAGGGACAGGCCAAGGGGAATGGCTTTAACCTGCCAGAGGGGAGATTGAGATGAGCTCTGAGGCAGAAGCTCTTCCCTGTGAGGGTGCTGAGGCGCTGGCACAGGGTGCCCAGAGAAGCTGTGGCTGCCCCATCCCTGGCAGTGTTCAAGGCCAGGTTGGACACAGGGGCTTGGAGCAACCTGCTCTAGTGGAAGGTGTCCCTGCCCATGGCAGGGGTTGGAACTGGATGAGCTTTAAGGTCCCTTCCAACACAAACCATTCCATGATGATCCTATGAATCCTTCCCATGCACAGGTCCTGCTCAGGACCCTCCAAAGCATTCTCTCAGCCTGGCTCCAGAGCAGAGCTGCTCCAGCCCTCGCGGCATCTCCGTGGCCTCCCCTGGACTAGCTCCAGCAGCTCCACATCCCTGCAGAGCAAGAGATCCCATCATTTGCTGGGGGAACCTGGCTGCGCTGCAGCAGCTTGGCCAGTGTCTGCATTCAGTGCTTGGAGGGCGGCCAGGGGAGGCTGGAGCCGCTGCTCGCCAGATGTGATAAGGAAAAGGTTCGGCTGAGGCTGGAGAAAGAAAGGGAAAAGACAAGGGAGGGGAAAGAAAAGCCAAAGCAAAGCAAATTCCTTGGCAAATCAAAGCGAAATGTGCTTGGCCTTGGAGCCATCCATCTTGATAAGGGATCCAGGGAGGGAGGAGGAGGAGAGATGATGCCCAGGACCTGCCAGTGATTGTGCTTCACTGCAGGAATTCCCACCCAGGGGACATGGAGCTGCTGTGCCTCAGTTTCCCCACCCTTTGCACACACCGGGGCCGAGAAAGGGGTTGAACTGCCCTAGAGGGGTTAAACGGGGCAATTTTCTGCAGGGTTTTATCCGAAACACATGTTTTCGCCACTATTCCAGTTATCTGGAATATTTCCTGCGTGTTTGCTCCTATGGCAACCGGCCCAGCATGAAAGACCCATTTACTGGGCCTGGGGATAAGGAGCGACCATATGGTGTCAATTTTGAAGGCGTTCCATCCCCTCCGCCCAGCTCCAGTTCTCCCTCCACCTCGAGGTCTTGGCCTCTCGAGGGGCATCCACCACACTCCAGGTCCAGCCGGGGCTGGAATGGGTGCTGTCGGCATGGTGACGTGGTGGCTTGGCATTGGGGAGCTCAGAGAAGGTGGTGATGGGCTGTAGCAGTGGGCAGAGGTCCTTCAGAAGGATGGGGATGGAGAGAAGGTACCTGCAGCATCAGTCTGAGGTCCTTCAGGGAGGTAGGGATGGAGCCAAGACACCTACAACATCAGTCTGAAGTCCATTAGGTAGCTAGGGATGGAGACGAGATGCCTACGCTGATCTGGGAATCCATCAGGGAGATAGGGATGGAGAGAAGGTACCTGCAGCATCAGTCTGAGGTCCTTCAGGGAGGTAGGGTTGGAGAAAAGATACCTACAACATCAGTCTGAAGTCCATCAGGGATGTGAGGATGGAGAGAAGGTACCTGCACCAGTGGCCTGAGGTCCATGAGGGAGCTAGGGATGGAGACAAGATTCCTACAGCATTGCTCTGGAATCCATCAGGGAGATAGGGGTGGAGAGAAGGTACCTGCAGCATCAGTCTGAGATCCTTTGGGGAAATAGGGGTGGAGGCAAGATACCTTCAACATCAGTCTGAAGTCCATTAGGGAACTAGTGATGGAGACAAGGTACCTTCAGCGTTGGCCTGAGGTCCTTCAGGGAGATAAAGATTGAGACAAGGAACGTACAACACAGGCTTGAGGTTTAGCCAAGACACTGGGCTGGAGATGGGGCTGGGGACAGGTCTGAGGTGCAACCAGGAGATGAGGTTGAAAGCAGGGCTGGAGACAACCTGAAATGTAAGTCAAGGGTCCATCCAGAAGATGGGGCTATAGACAGGGCTGGAGATGGGCTACCTGCAGCGTTGATCCGAGGTCCACACAGGAGATGGGGCTGGAAACAGCAGGGAAAAGCTACCTATGGTGGTCAGTCTTATGTCCACCCTGGAGATAAGGCTTGGAATAGGAATAGATACAAGCTCTGTGCAACACCCATCAGAGGTTCATCCAGATCAAGGGGCTGGAGACATGACCCATGGGGAGAAACCATCTACAACATCACCCCGAAATCCATCCATCCATCCATCTACCCAGGAGACATGGCTGGAGACAAGCTACCTGCAACATCAACCTGAGGTCCATCCAGGAGACAAGGTTGAGGACAAGCTACCTGCCTCATGGGCCCAAGGTCCAGCGAGAAGATGGGGTTGGAGACAACCTACGGTGAGGCTCAGTTCAGGGCCCAGGGGGATAAATGACCAAAATAGTGGAAAATTGAGCAAAAAAGTAAAAAACTTCTGGAATAAGGAGTGTTTTCTACTAGTTCTGCTGTTGTTGTGGTCGTCGCTGGGTGTTTGCTGCAGGGAGGGGTGATGAAGCCGGGCAGGACCAGGCATGGAGCAGGACAGGGGATTTTGGGAATGATTCACTCCCAAAGCTGCCCTCAGAGGTATTTTGGATGTCAAAAAGCCAAAATAGCTTATTTGTAAGGGAAAACACAGGTCTGCAGAAGTGACCCTTCCCCCAGCCCTGGGACTTGGCTTTCGAATAGGAAGAAAAGGGCTCTCGGCCAAACGAACCCTTTGCTCTGAAAACGTGTTTTTGGGTCAAAAAGCCACTTTTCACCAGGGGAAAAGAAAAAAAACCAGTCCAAGGCCTGAAGTGGTGGCTTGGCAAAGCTCACTAGAGATGTGTCTTCTTGGAGCCAGCTCTTCTCCTCCTCCTTTCCTTCTGCTCCCCCTATCCTCCTCCTTCTTCTCCTCCTTCTACTTCTACTCCCCTCCTCCTCCTCTACTCCTTGTCCTTCTTCTCTTTCTCCTCCTTCTCTTTGTCCTCTTCTCCTTGCTCTTCTTCTTCTTCTCCTTTTCCTCCTTCTCCTTGTCCTCCTCCTCCTTTTTCTTCTCTTCCTCTCCTTATCCTTCTCTTTTCCTCTCCTCCATTGTCTCATCTTTTCTCTCTTTATTTTCTCTCTTTTCACCATCCTCATCTTCTTATCTTGCCTCTTTCCATCTCTTCACCTTCTCTACACCTTCTTCCTAGGTGATGTCCAAGTCTCCAGCCTATCACCCCTATCACCCCTACCCAAGCCTATCACCCCTACCCAAGCCTATCACCCCTCCAATCTCTGCACCCACACCACTTGCCACCAGCTCCTCATCTGTTCCTGCTCGGTGCCTCAGTTTCCCCACTCACACAAGTACCTGCCATGCTGCCAAGCACGTTCTGATGCCACCCAATGCCACCTCCAACATCAAGGGTAGGGTGGCACCAGGTGCCCAGCTGGCATCTGCTGTCCCCTTCCCAAAAGGGATCCCCCAAGCTCTCCCTTGCTGGAGATCCTTGGGTGTTGATGGTCAATGGGGCAGCCTGGGGTGCTGGCCTGGCCACATGGGGGGAGAAGGATGGTGGGATGAGGTGTCTGCTAGGGATGAGGACAAGGTGATGGGGACTGGGATGAGGGACCTGATGGGGATGGGGTGATGCGACATGGACAAGGTACCTGATGGGAATGGAGTGATGGGGACCATGATGAGGAACTTTCTGGAGCTGGGGTGATGGAGACCAGGATAGGGCGATGGGGATTGGGTTGGGGTGATGGAGACCAGGACAATGTACCTGCTGGAGATGGAGCGATGGGGATAGTGATGAAGAATCTTCTGGGAATGGAATAATAGGAACCAGGATAAAGTACCTGCTGGGGATGGGGAGATGGGAACTGGGACAAGGTACCTTATAGGGACAGAGCAATGGGGATGAGGACAGGGATCCCGCCAGAGCCTGGCATGGGGTGAAACGGTGATGGAGAACATCTCCCATCCTCAGCCACCCCACAGCGGGGCAGGACAGGACCGAGATCCCCACCTCTCTCATCCCCAAGGACGGTGCCGGCCGGCTCCTGCGGGGTTGGGAATGCCGAGGGCCGGAGCGCCGGGAGCTGCCGGGGCCTCGCTCCCACGAGCGGATGAAAGGCTCCCTGTCCAAGCAGCATTAGACGCGCTGCGAAGGCTCATTCCCGATCGGTCACGCTCCGAGGCGCAGCTGCAAAACCCCCTCTGGGAGCCCGGGATGCTCCGGGGGCTTTGTTCGGAGCAGCCCCGCATCCCGGGGAACCGTGACAGGACGATGGGATTACGGGGAAGGAGAAATGAATAAAATATATATATATAAATATCACCCTTGCTGCGGCCGGGTGGGAAAACAAAGGGGATGCTGGAATCCCGGTGTTCCCACCCGGAGAATGATGGCTTTGTTTGCTGTGGGGATGCACTGGCCTGGAGGTGTTTGGGGAGGTGTTTGGGAAGGAGGGAAGGAGGAAATAGGAGCGATGTCTCCCCTCTTATTTCTGCTCCCAAATCCAGCGCCAGGAGGGAAACCTTGAAGGAGGAAAAGCCTTGAAGGAGGAAAACTGTGAAGGAAGAAAACCTGGAAGGAGGAAAATCCTTGAAGGAGGAAAACCTGGAAGGAGAAAAATCCTTGAAGGAGGAAAACCTGGAAAGAGGAAAATCATGAAGGAGGAAAACAGCAAAGGAGGAAAACCGTGATGGAGAAAAAACCTTGAAGGAGGCAAAACCTGGAAAGAGGCAAAACCTGGAAGGAGGAAAATCCTTGGAAGGAAGGAAACGTCACAAGGAGGAAACCACACCATCACCGCACTAAAACGTAGGAGATGGATGCAACGGGGCCTGTCATTGAGCACACCGAAGCGAGCAGCTTGAAGTGAGCATGTTCCATGCCTGCCCTTTGGGAGCAGACAGGATTCCTCCCGGCAGGAAGCCCGGCGCTATCCCAAAAATCCCACGTGGTGGTTTTGCTTGGCCGAGGTTAATGGGGTTAGTGCACGGGTAAAGGGCGTCTCTTGTCCGGGCGCCTGCTCCCTAATGAGCATCTCATTTGAATCTATGCAAAATAGCAGACATGCTAATTAAAGGGATTGCTGTTCTCTAATTAAGCAGCAATTCCCCTCCCCAAGAGAGGATTCTCATGCAAATAGGGCCCGAGCAAGGGGAAAAAACACCCGGAATGTTGTAGGCAGCATCACACAGTGAAGGACTGTTGTTAGAATCCTGACTTGGATTATTTTGATCCCAAAATTCCAGGCCTGGCATCTCATTGAGGACGATCCTCAAGTCCTCAGCTCTTCTGGCAACTCCCACAAATCCCATGATTTAAGTAATCCATTTAGTTTTGGGGTTTTTTCTTTGGATTATGGGATTTTTAATCCGCCAAGGATTTTTGTACTCTTCCTTTTCTATTTGTGTTTTTCCCCCCTTTTTACTTGTGAAAATAATGACATCCTGCAGGAAACTCCTGAGGGATAGAATTAGGGCTGGTAAACACAGGGCTGGTCTCGCAGGTTTGCCCAAAACCCAAGGAACTTTGTTCCTTGTTATGTTTTTATATCAAGAAGCTGATTTCTCTTTAATTTTAAACACAGAGGACATCCCTGGCTGAAGCCTTTCCATGCAAACCCTGCTTGGGATAAATCCCTTTCCAGCTCAGCCCCTGCACTGCGCGCAATGAGACCAAAATTTAGAGTATTCCCACCAAAAGAAGAGGCGTTTTGGGTGTGTTTTGGAAAAGGAGGAGTCTGTGCCATGCCGGTTCTCCGGGTGTAATCCCACAGATCAGGTCTAATGCAAGCTGTTAACGTTAAATTACGCTGCAAACGATGGGAGCTTCCCAGGCGCTTACCGGGATCTCGCTGCGGTTGTGGCTGGATAAAAGCCAAGCTTCCACGAACCCGGGATTTGGTGGTTCCCAGCCCGGTTTTGCCGGTGTTGAGGTGACACATGGGAATGTTTCCAGTCACTTCCAACTGCACAACCGGCTGCAGGAGGGCCGGGAGCCCCTCGGTGCGGGAGAACAGGGTTTACAACAGGCGACCTTTGCGCCTTTGCACGGGTGTGTGAGGAGCGCACGGGGCACGATGCGGTGCTCGAAAGCATGTGCCCCACTGCAAGCAAGCAGCGTGCATTGCTGCATGGCTGCACGGATACACGGCTGCAGGTGTGCATGGCTGCACAGGTACATGGTTTTCGGGTACACAGGTACACAGTTGCACGGCTGCACGGGTACATGGTTTCACGGTAACACGGCTGCACAGTTACATGAGTACATGGTTGCATGGCTGCACGTGTGCATGGGTAAAAGCGCACAGTTGCACATGTGCATGAGTGCACGGGTACACAGTAGCGTGGTTTCACAACTACATGGTTACACTTTGCACAGTTACATGGGTACACGTTGCATGGGTACATGGGTACACAGGTACACAGGTGCATGGTTGCACAGATACATGTGTGTGGTTACAGTTACACGGGTACATGGTTACCCGGGTGCACAATTGCATGGTTACACGGTTACACAGGTTTATGGGTACATAGGTGCACAGTTACACAGTCGCATGGGTACGCAGGTACATAGGTCCACAGCTGCATGGGTACATGGTTACATGGTTGCGCATTAACACGGGTACACATTACACGGGCACATGTTGCACAGATACACAGGTACACGTTACATGGGTACACGGTTACATGGGTACACAGGTACATGTTGCACAGGTACATGTTACACGGTTACACGTTAACACAGGTACACGTTACACAGGCACATGCTGCACGGATACATAGGTACACATTACACAGGCACATGGGTACACGGGTACACGGGTACATGGGTACACATTACATGGGTACACGTTACATGGGTACATGTTACGTGGGTACATGGGTACATGGGTACATGGGTACACATTACATGGGTACATGGGTACATGGGTACATGTTGCATGGGTACATGGGTACACGGGTACATGTTACACGGGTACACGTTACATGGGTACATGGGCACACGGGTACACATTACACGGGCACATGGGTACACGGGTACAGATTACACAGCTACACATTACACGGGTACACGTCACACGGGTACACGCTGCCCGGTGGGTGCTGCGCCCGCCCGTTCCCCTCCAGCCCCACGTTGATACCGGCCCGGGCCCCGCTCCCCTTCCCCTCCCGCCGCCGCCGCTGCCCCGGTGCCGTCCCCGGTGCTCCCCTCCGCCCGCCGTTGGTACGGTCCGCGGAGGCGGGGCGGCGAGGGGAGAGGCGTGGAGGAGGCGCGGCCGCTACCACCGCCCGCTGCGGCGCGGGGTGCCGGCGGGAGCGGGGCGGGGTGGGGGGGAGAGAGATAAGCGGCGCGGCCGGGCGGCGCTGGATGGAGGTTCCCGTCCGCCGGGTCGCCTGCTCCAGCCTGGAATGTCCTGGGGAGCCGCCGCCGAGCGGGACCGGCACCGAGACCCGCATCAGGGAGGGGGCGCGGCGGCCGCACGGAGGTAACGCGACTGCTTCCCGCCCGGCGGGCGCCGTCAGGGGGCTCGGCGGGAGCGCTGCGGGGGGATCGGCGGGAGCGCTGCGGGGGGATCGGCGGCTCCTGTCAGCCCCGGAGCCGGCTGCCCCCGCCGGGATGGAGCCGCCGGTGGTGGAACCGGTACCTGCGAGGTCTCTGCTCCGTGCGTCCCTTGCCCGGGGAGCCGGAGGGGTTTATCTGGCTGCGTTTGAAGCCGGGGCTCAGGCGCGGGGTTTATTCAAACCATCTGACGTGATTATTCTTATTTTATTGTGTGTGTGTACTCGGTGGGGCTGAGCGGAGGAAAGACTCAAAGCGACTGATGTGTAGAGAGCGCTGTGGTGAGCCGGGTTAAAATCACCCTCAGAGCGCGATTTCACCGCTCTGCCTCAGCCTGTTCCTGATTTACGGTCTTATTTCACAGTGAAAGTTGCTCCGAGGGCTGTATTTGCCATTAAAACGCTGTTCTGAAGTGGTCGCAGCAGGGGATGGACGCGGGGCCGCGTCTCGCTTCTTGCCTGTCTTAAAATCCATAATCCCAGCGCTTGTTTTTAATCCATAAAGTCACTTTTGCAGCGATTAGGGCAGTTCAAAGTCAGCCCCTAAAGCTGAGGCGGTGTGTGATGCCCGAGGACTCCTGCTGCGCAGCATGGTGACACCTTATCTCTATTATTACCATTTTATTTCTATTTATCACCTCCATCCCTAAAGCCGTCCGATTCCCAAACTTGAAATGGCTTTTGCTTGCGTTGTCTCCTTGCCAGAAACCCAGCAATAATTACACAGTTACTGACTTTTTAATGAAAGAACTTTCCAGTCGACTGTTGCGTGTTTTCAGTGTTGGTGTTTTTAAGCCAAAAGGTGCCACACAACTCAACGGGTGATGTTTATTTTGCCCCTGCCTCGTAACTTTTTAAAGGACTGGTAAATGGGATGGCTTTATGTAGCTGCTTATTTTTAATTATTTATTATGTTTTTACTGCTTTTCCCCACATGATTTGCTGCGTCTCTGCACAGGGAGGTTTCGGGGCAGGAGTAGCCGCGCCAAGCCTGCGGCTGTAAAGCTGTCAGCTCTGAAGGGGTGTTTACTCAGTGAGTTGTATCTTTCACACATGCCCCAGAAATACAATTTACTAACCCAAACACCCGGGTTGTCACTCCACAGCCGCTGGTCACTGGGGTTACCGGCTGCACATAAACTCTTATTCTCTGGGGGGGGTTTTGTCGCTCCTGGCCCGGTTTTCTTTGACCAAAGCAGGTAAATCCTCTTGTGCCAGCGCTTAAATCCGAGCTGCATGGAGCCCCTTGGCTTTTCTGCTCATCTCCCACCACCCTGGTGTTTTGACAGTTGCGATTTATGGGATGTACTGCCCGCCCGTAACTTCTTGAAGGGGAAAAAGTGCTTTTGTACGAGCGGTTGCCGAGGGCAACGGCCGCTCCTTCGCGTCGCTATATCCCAAAAATTCCCGGCTCGGGGAGCTGGGAACATGATTTCTTAACGCTGTGCTGTTAAACTTGATGTTACAACCAGTGTGCTTTTGTTCCCCCAAACTGAACCAGGCAGTGAGCGCGATTCAAATGCCTCAAAGCCAAACCCTACTTTTAAAGCAGTTGCAAGCCCATCCTATGGGGAGGGCTTGATAATGGAGCGCTGCTCTGGTAAAAAGAAATAAACATTCATTTTTCCCCCTGTAATCCCCTCTCCAAACCAAGAGGCAAGCCTCCGACTGGCTCTGCATCCCAGCAAATTCCACAGGCTTGTGAAGCAGCCTTAGAAACCCGTCGCTGTTGCTCAGAACTATTTGGTTATTGAACTCTGGGCTCGCAGATAGAAATACCAAGAGGGGATCCGCTGCCAGCTCCGTGCTAAAAGGTGGGTTTTTTACCTCCTCCGAGTTAAGATGGGAGCAGCTCGAGTGGCGAGGGATTAGTAATTCACCCAAGGAGGAGCTCGGCAGCTTTGTCGCTTGGATTAATGCGATTTACACCCTTAAGCTGCCCCAAGCACTTGTAAACAGCCGTGTCCCAGCAAGGTGAAGTGCAGATGAGCCCCAATACCCCGTGGAAAACAGCTTGAGGGGGGTGTTTTTTGCCATCCCTCGTGGAATTTTGGTGATTTTCCATCCTTTTCCAAGCGCTTGGTGGGACACCAGCTCTGCTGGTGCTCTTGGTTTTTTGCCTACTAGCCCTTTGTGGTGTTTGGGCCAGGTCCCCTGCGCGCTCCCTCTGCTGGGCAGCCAGGCTGGGCTCCACCGGTGCTAAACTTTGTGTTTCTTACCCCAAAATCGAGGAGGAAAAAGAAAAACCACACGTAAGGAGAGGCCGGGGGGGGACAGATCCCACCAGCGCTTTCATTATCTCAAGGTGTGCTGCAAGCCCATAAACCGAGGCTTGTGCTTACTTTGGCTGGCTGGCGTGCCAAAGGAATAAGGCAGCTGTGCTCCGACTTCAGGTGATGTCACTGGAGGATTTTAACTGTCAGGGCTTAAAAATACACTGGCTCGGTTTAGAGGCTGCTTCTGCAGATGTGGAAATTGTGAAGCAACGCCATCGACTCGCTTGTGTGCGCGTGCGGCCGTGCTGGAGCTCAGCATCTCATAAATCCTCCTCGGCCATCCCCCAGCAGCTCAGTTTTGCCTTGGTCGGACCAATAGCACACAATGAATTTGGTGGTTGCTTCAGATAACACCTGGTGCCAAAAAGATGGGCAGGGAAGCATGGGCTGGTTAAATGATATAGGGGATGAAGCTGGTTTCTAAAGCGGTGCTTGATGCAAACATGTGGATTGCACGGTGCAGTTGAGCAGCACCTTCTGCTGCTTCTCTTCACATGGTAGTTGGTGTGTGTGAACCCATTTTTTCCAAGAGCTCCTTTATGGCATCTCCATTTGCCAGGTCTTTCAGCCTGGAAGAACCTTCTGCTCCACATCTTTCCTCCTGTGCTGGACACTGGTGAGGCTGCACCTCGAATCCTGTGTCAGTTCTGGGTCCCTCACTACAAGAGAGACATTGAGGTGCTGGAGCGGGGCCAGAGAAGGGCACCGGAGCTGGTGCAGGGCCTGGAGCACAAGTGTGATGAGGAACGGCTGAGGGCCCTGGGGGGGTTTAGTCTGGAGAAGAGAAGGCTCAGGGGGGACCTTATCGCTCTCTGCAACTGCCTGACAGGAGGATGGAGCCAGGAGGGGGCTGGTCTCTGCTCCCAAGGAACAAGGGATGGGACAAGAGGAAACAGCCTCAAGCTGCACCAGGGCAGGTTTAGATGGAGATGAGGAACAATTCCTTCCCCAAAGGGTGCTCAGGCATTGGAACAGGCTGCACAGGGCAGTTGTGGAATCACCATCCCTGGAAGTGTTCACAAACCATGTAGACAAGCCCCTCAGTGACATGGGTTAGTGGTGGCCTTGGCAGTGCTGGGGAATGATTGGACTTGATGATCTTAAAGGTCTTTTCCAACCTGGTTGATACTCTGATTCCTTCCTTCCATGCCCACAGATGTGGATCTTGAGGGGTTTTAATGCAATGCTCCAGTCCCTCATGGTTGTGGTGGCACACAAATGTATGTAAAACCCCATGCAAAGGTGGTGAATCTGGTGGTGAACGTGGCTCCAGTGAGGCTCGGAAACCTTTGGTTTGGTACCAGAAGCCCTGAGACCCACAGACCTGTAGAGATGTGGTATTCCAGGTAATGTTTTATATGGAATCGCTCTAATCGGCTGCTCGGAAACCAGCCGAACACCTTCTGCTAGGCAACACCTCATCCGTATGAATTACCTGATACTATAAACTTGACCTTTCTGCGTAGAGTCAGGGTTTCTCTCCTGCTTTGCTTACGCTCTGTGGCTCCCTCAGCTGAGTCAACACTGCTTTCCACGTCTGCAGTGGCTTTTCCTTCAGTTTTCTGGTTTTCCTCACTGTTTCAGTGGGCCGGGGAGCTTCTGAGCTGATTCCTGCCTGTAACGGGGGTGAGACTGATCCAAAATGCTGGCTTATGGAGCTTAAAGTCTTGTTAAAGGCTTTAAACCTTGTATCAGATGGAATTGGTCAAACTTCCTTTGCAAATGGGAATTCCCAGCTTGTCTTGCAATCCTGACTCTTAAAGCTGGCACATGGGGACCAAACCGTGTTCTCTGTCCATGTTTCTTGCTGGTTTTATGCAGTTTGTTAGCAGATGAGCTGACCTGTTCTCCAGGAATATTCCCTTTCCTACCAGCTTAACCACTCTCCAGGTGGCGAGCCCTGGTGTTGTGTCCCCCCTTTTCCCACGTCATTTGCTCCAGGACAATGTTTGTCATTGACAAATACAGCATAAACCTCTTTGCTCTATTCCTTTAGCTACCCTGTCCCAAGAATTTTTATCCTGGATCATTTCCTCTGTGTGTATATATGTATTTCCTTTGCAGTTGAGTGTTCATCCAGTAAGTGCCTTGGTAGATGGCTCAGTACAGCTTCCAGGGCTGCGTGTGTTGTAGTTTTCCACTTCTCGCTTCTCCCTCTGCGGTGTGGATGAGGATTCTCCGGTGACAGTTATCACTGTAGGGTAAACTGCGTGTTCAGCCCTACTCGGGATTGAGATTGTGCATCCAGACCACCTGCCTTTTCCATTAAGCCCCTTCTCGATGCGAGAAATACCTTCTGTCTTTCAACAGGAGGGAAAATAATCACGCAAGGTGGGTTGTTTTCCCATTTCCCATACCGAGGAGATGTCTCGGAGCTCTTCCAGCCAGGTGGGACTCGATGTTTCCCCTTCTCTCCCCCCTCTCCAGCTCCTTGGGCACAGTTTCACATTACAGCTCTGTTGGAGGACTCGCTGCTGCAGGAGGTGGCAGGTACATTCCTGCCTCTTCCCCGCTGTGGGAATCCAGCGGCACAGGAGCCGCGGGGGAGCGACTCCAGCGAGCCCCACACTTTGGGCTGGATCTTGCCCTGCAGTTCCAGAGCTGCTAAATCTTCCACTCTGATGAGTGGGGAGGCCTCGGGGGGCTGGAGGGGTGCAGGGGGATGTGGGGCCGGCCCCTTTGGGCAGCAGCCAGCTCTTAATTGGCTTTGCTGTCTCCTAAACCCGTGCTTGGATGCTGCCGCTGAGTCAAGAGCCGCTTGCCTTGGGGAGGCGGGGGGCTGGCTGGGCCCCCTTCATCCCCAAGATGCGCGATGCAACCAGTGCAGCTCACTCAAGCAGTGTGTGGGGGGTGTGGGAATAATCCCCTGATGGATGGGCCGGTTCGGCTGGAATACTTTTGGAGCTGGGAGAAGGAGCCCATCGCTCTTCGGCTTCGTAAGGTGAAACCGCGCCCTCGGCCTCACCTGTCTGCCTGATCCTGCCTTTGATTTATACTCTGCCTTTTGCTGTTTAGTTTTCCCCGCAGACTTTCAACCATTGTATCTGATAATGAACCGAGTGGTTGAGCCTTATTTGTTTAATTCAAAGCTGGGTTTACTGTTTCCTACGTCGCAGTCGTGCGGAGCCTGCCGCCTGGCAGCCCGTGGTTTTCCTCGCAGGGAACCTGTAAAGCACCAAAGAACACAAGGCAAAGGGGGAAAGGTTTGTGCCACAAGCAGCCCCTCGTTGGGAAAGGAGCTGGGCACCACTGGTGTGCATTTTGGGGATGTTTTGCTGTGGGTTGTGTAGGGACCTTGTGTCTGCTCTAGCTCTTGTTCCTTGCAAGGGGAATGTACTGTGGGGTTCCTTTCCCAGTCCTCACTGAGTAAAACAAACCATTTATCTGGCTAACAGGCCTCGCTCTAAAGAAGCTTAAGAGAAATCCTGTTGTTTTTGCATGGCAAAACCCCCCAGTGCCTGTTCTTCTCCTGCCTGGAAGGACAGAGGACAGGTAATGTGGCCCTCTCTGAATCAAACCAAAGATGATTCTTCCCGGTTGAAATCCCCTGCTTGTTTCCAGGTTGATCCAGTCTAAGTTTTCCCAAGTCAAATCACCGCACCCAGGTGGTATTCTTTCAGTTTTTAATTTCCCTTTTTTTGCCTCTTGTTTGTGAAGAGCTGATAGATCAGCCCAAATAAGGGTATGAGAGAGGCCGGCGATTTCCAGGAGGATCTGCGGAGAGTCCGTGCACGACTTGCTGCCTTTATCTCTGAGATCAGGAGATTCCTTTGCAGTGATGGATTAATCCACTCTTGAGTGAATAATATAACCAAGAACAAGTAGGAGCCAGGGCTCCAAGCAGGTGATTTGTTTAATACGTGGATGCCTCTCCTGAAAGCGTCTGTCTTCACCGTTTCATTCAGCCCGCGTCCGCAGTAGGGATGGGGATGGGGCTGTGCCAGAGGCTCTGCTCCCAGGATGAGGAGATGAACCGCAGCCCCACCGACCTGGGGGGAGGTTTGGGTTGGAGAGAACATGCCCATGGGCTCTGGACATGACATCACCCGTCTGGTCATGACATCAGTGTCTGCACGTACTCCTTACCCTAGTTATAGAAGTGTTGGCACTGCCGAGGGGGTGAGATTGCACTGCTCTGGTCTTTAGGGGTGATGACTGTCCCCCAATACAAAGCAGCATGCTCTGTGTCCAGGGAAAATGTCTGTGGAAGCTTGAAAATGGAAGATAGGGGAATGAAGTTGTTTGGGACAAGGCGATGGCATTGGGCAGCTCAGGAGTAGAAATAAGATGTTTAGGGAGATGGTTCTTTAGTTGCATCTGGGTAGATCTGCCCATCTGCCCATCCCATACCCATCCTTGGAAGTGTTCAAGACCAGGTTGGACACAGGGGCTTGGAGCAACCTGCTCTAGTGGAAGGTGTCCCTGCCTGTGGCAGGGGGTTGGAACTGAATGAGCTTTAAGGTCCCTTCCAACCCAAACTGTTCTATGGATGGATCCACAGCCTTTTGAGCTGGTTGGGGCTGTTCTGGAGCCACACAGCGAAGATCTTCCCCACTAACACGTGGGTCGCCCTCATTAGTGCACATCCAGCAGGATGGGAGGCTGGGGAGGGAGTTGCACAACTTTAGCAATGGAATTCACGGAGCTAAATCTGTTATCATCCCTATGGATATGCTGGAATAACTCTTTGGCAGCTCTTAAGCATTTCGTGTCGCTTTAGCATCTTGGAACACGTCGAGGGTAGGTCCTGTTGACAGGCTCGAGGAGGCTGTGAGCTGCGATGGCGTTGGCTGTCTGGGTGCCTCTTCCCTCTGCTCAGGACCCTGATCCTGTTGCAGCCTCACTGGGAAAAGCTCTGATAGCTCAAGGTCAAGTTGCTGAAGCCAATCAGCTTTGGCTTCCCTTGTTTCGTGAGAGCTGGTGTCCTCACACTGATCCGATCCACTTGGGATGGGGTTTGGAAGTGCGAGGGACAGCTTTCAGCCGTGTTGGAGAATTCCTGTCTGGTGTGGGGCAAAGACAAGACCTTCCAGACGGCGTTTTTCCCTTTAGGAATGGGTTTTACTGGTGCTGCCTGCGTGTAACTTCGGGTAGCTGAAGAGTTTTGCTGCGTAATGTTCCAACTCCATGTAGATGAAGTGTATTGTGGAGTCAAACTCAACAATAGCATGTGGTTTTCCTTTGTTCCCCCATTCCCAACGGTAAGAGTTCACAACCATTCCCGAATTATGGCTACACTCCAGCGTAGGCTCGGATTTTCATAAAGCTTGCTGAGGGCTGTGACTTCTGAGGAGCTGTTTCACGTCCACAATAGCTTCAGGAAGTATCTTTGTTTCTCAAGAGCCCTTTCAGAAGGTGCCTTTTGGTGTTGCCTAAATACTCGGCAGTGACAGTGTATCAGAGCTTGATGGGGAGCTGAGTCTCCTCTAAGAAAACACAAGCTAAGGAGGAAAACCCCGAGGGGGTTTGGAACAGAAGATGTTTTCTGTTCCTGCCACTAATCTTGGTTGCAGAATGAAATAGGAATGTACACTTTAAATCTTTGTCAGGGTGTAGAAGGAAACTGGCAACGGATGTAATCAGAAATGTTGTTATCAAAACTCTCTAAAATATGTTGAAATATCAAGTTTAATGAGAGCATTTTAATCCAGCTATCCAGGGTGAGGCGTTTTAGGGGTGCAGATTGCTGTGCGAGTCGGGATCAACCAGAGAGGAGTCTCAGCCGGGTCGTGGATCCTGAAGTTGGTGCAGTTGTGTCGCTTGAGCCTGTTCAGCTCTGAGAATCGTTGTCAGAGCAGATCCCAGATGGGGGGGTAGCATTAAATCGAGCTCTTTGGAGCAGAGCACTTAAAAATGGGTCTGGTTTTCCAGTCAGTGCATTTGCCATCGCTGACGTGTGTATCCAGTTGTGTTATGGACACATATATCCAAACTAAGTCTTAGTGGTTATGGTAAAACACACTGTGGCAACACCAGATCCAATGGGCTCTAGTGAAGACCCTAATCCAGCTACCCAGCATGATGGGAGCCTGAAAGTTTCCAGCTTTATCCTTCAGGTTGGAATAAGGGAACTGCAAATAACCTTCACCCTCCCGACCCCTCTTCCTTGAGTGGAGAGGCTGCAGGTTGAGGACTTAAGAGAAGCTGAGGTCCTTCTCCGAGCCAAAGGTGTGAAGCTGTTTATTTTCCCTCTGGAAGTGTGTATGTTGTGGGAGGCAGATGCTGGCCTGCTCAACCCCAGCATTCCCGACTTATCTGGGGCCTGGCAAGCGGACAAGTGTTGTCCCTTCTCATCCCCTGATATTAAAAAGTCCAGGCACCTTTCTCTGGCTAAGTCTGGGATTGCTTTAAAAAACACAAAGAGAAGCCAGCAAAGAAAAGAAACATGTGCTTGCTTTGCCAAGTTTAAATGAAGACGAATGCCGTGGTGCTGCTTCATCTTGTTTTTCTTCCTATCTGATGGATGCTAACGTGGGATGGAATCAATCCCGGTTATCTTCGCAGGGCCCCTGCGTGTTGCTGAGCTCGGCATTAACGTCTTGCAGGGGAGCTGATGTGCTGCAAGGAGTCTCGAACCTTCTCCCTGCATCCTGAAGCCACAGCAGTGCTGTCCCTGTTCCCTTTGGGAAGGGGTTGCCTGGGATCACCAGTCTGCTGTTGGCCATCGGAACAGCAATCCCATTCAGCGGAGCGGGATGTGTCTGTGCAAGTGAGAGCAGGTCGTGGGCAGGTTATCCTGATGGAAAAGTCTCCCCGGTGCCCGTAATGAAACTTGACTGCTTTCCTATCAGTCACTCGTGTTTGAACTGGTTCTGCTGGTAACAGCTGCTGTTCCCCCCATTCCCAGCAGGAGATTTAGGGCTCTGACTCACAAACTCCTGCTGTTTGACATTGCCGGCCCCGGTACAGCCCGGATGCTCCAGGCTGGGGTCCCTGCTTTTAGCAGGAATGCAGCGGTGCAGAACTCAACTGCAGCAGGCAGAGCAGCAGAGCTGGAGAACCCAAACCCTCAGGCTACAGCTCCACCATCACTGCTTCCTCCTTCCCCTGGATCCACGCTCCACTGGCACGACGAAGGAGATGGGATGGGGCTCAGTTGCGCGACGCCACTGAGCAAATCCAACCCAAGCTCCCCTCTCCTCGCGTGGGAGCCAGGTCAGTTTGTTGGAGCAAACCTGGCCTGACCAACACGACTTGCTCATTATTTGCTCCTGCCTCGCTGCTGCGTTGAGGCAGCTTTTATCTGGGCCTGAGGCTAAGGGGTGGTTTTCCTGGAGGAATATCCTCCGCTGTGTCAGGATTCCTTCCCTAGAGGTCTACCCTGGAGACCGGCTTCAGCAGCAGCGTGTGTTGGCATCGTGTGTGGCAGCGCATGGGCTGCTGTAAAAGGAAGGGAAGCAGCAATCCCAAGTGGAGGACAGCACTTTTGTTCAGGAACCAGAGTCAAAATGGATCTGTTGCTCCGTTTTGTGCAGGTTTCAGCCCTTCACAGCACAGAGAATTCCAAAGGGTGACTAACAACTGTGCTGTAACGCACGGGCTCTGCTCTCCGGTTCCAGCGCGCCTCCCATATCCTGCAGCCATGAGTTCACAGGCTCCTAATTGCCCATGATGTAAGACAGCAGTAGATGAGGTTGCTATAAATTCTGGCTGCAGGTGTGGATTTAATGGTTGTGCTTCCCTTTAAGGGATCGCGGGCAGCATGGATCCTGCAAGTTGCAACAGACTGAGTTGGACATGGGGGGAAAGCAGCTCAAAGAACCCATTTCCCTGCATTTTTTAGGGCTGTTGCTTGCTTGAGGCTCCCAAGGGACGAGGCGTCAGTGTTCATCTGGAATCATCCTGGGAATGAGCTCGCTGTCCTCTCGCATGCTTTCTGTTTTTGCCATCAACCATCTCTCACCTCAAAACCTACCAGGCATGGGAGAGGACCTGCAGGCAGTGTCTGTGGGCACAAGCTCCTTTGTCCCAGAGTCTGACTGGTTTTTCTGATGATCAGAGCGAGCTGGTGGTTCTAGTTATAGGATCATAGAATCATGGAATAGTTTGTGGTGGAAGAGACCTTAAAGCTCTTCCTTAAAGCATTCCCCCTTGTCCTGTCCCTGCATCCCTTGCCCAAAGCACCTCTCCAGGTTTCCTGGAGCCCCTTTAGGCACTGGAGCTGCTCTAAGGTCTCCCCTTCAGGAGCCTTCTCTTCTCCAGGCTGCCCCAGCCCAGCTCTCTCAGCCTGGCTCCAGAGCAGAGCTGCTCCAGCCCTCGCAGCAGCTCCGTGGCCTCCTCTGGACTTGCTCCAACAGCTCCACATCGTTCTTAATGGTCCTTTCTATACTCGTGCTCTATTGAGGCTGTAGGAACCATAGGAGGGTTATAATCACAGGTTATAATCACGGGTGATCGTCCTTGACGTGCAAAACGCAAACTTTTTGGAGGGGAAAAGACACCCCTGAGGCATTGCTGAAGCTTGCCATGGCCTGTGCACCTGCACTGGGGCTTGTGAGCACAGCGTGTCCCCCTCTCACTGGAGACACGAGCATGTCTCACTTGGGGCTGGGTTTTGCCTGGTTTTAACTCGTCTCTGCCCATGTTCTTGCAGTCCAGGGTTTATTCACAACACTGGGGTGGTGCTTCATGGGTTGACCTGACGCCCCATGCTGTTAGGGTGCAATTTTCCTTTGCACGGATGTCCATTCCTAGCCCCTCCTTTGGGCTTGCTCTCTGAGGCTGTGCTGCTCCCCTATCCAGGTGAAAACTCAACCTCATTTTTCCTTGGCTGCGCTTCCAGTGGGATCTGCCAGCACATCTGACTCACTCAGTGGCTGCAGGATCCTTGGTGCAGATAGGAGGATGCAAGCCAGGTCCTGAAGGAAGGTGTTGCTGCCCTCCTCGGCAGCAGCCTGTCTTTAAGTTGCCTTAAACTGGTTGGGAAACCTCAATTCTTGGTAGAAATCACTCGGTTGGAAACAGAACCCAACTGCCTCGCTCCGAGGATCAGCCAGCCCTGCACGAAGGAGTGAGAAGGGGTGTTTGGACCCTTGGAGACGTGGTTGAAGGTGAGCAGGGCTGTCACCGGTGCGCGTGTTGAGCTCTAGATGAGGGTAAAAATGGGAATATTAAGGCAAAGTAGTGCTTTGCCAGGAAGGGGTGAGGGCTGGGGGGGCTGGAAGAGCTCAGGCTGATAATTTCTGATGTATTTGGTCTGTAGTTGCTGTGATGAAACTGATGGACTAATGATACCTTCAGCTCCCTTGGGGTCTAAAAGCCCTCATTTTGGTATTTAAGCATAATTGCAGCCCAGCAGAAGTGTGTCTTAGGCTAATGCTCTGTTCTTGTTCTTCCCCCGAGGCTAGAGGAGTCAGCAAGCAAACCCTCTTCATTAGCCTGGCAGCAGGGGGACTGTCTCAGCTTTTTTTCCCCAAGTTAATAATAAAATTAACCTAATTGTGCTGCCTGTTTGTGGGCGAGAAAGTGGCTTCTGTGATGATTTATTTTCTCCCTGATGCCTGTCTCTGGTAGAGCAGGATGGAAACCCCAGGTCTCTGGGACTTGGGAATGTTTTCAGCTGCGTGCTGCAGAGGCACAGTGCACAAACTGTTAAATTCCCTTCCCTCAGCTCACAAATCCAGTTTTCCATGCCAAAGCATACGCTCCTCTATCAAGACCATATGTACGCCAGGACCGAGGTTTTAAAGTCAAGGTATTTGTGAAATATTGGAGTGCAAATGAAGTATCTGAGTAATCTTAACTGTCTCCTGAAAAAAAAGAATTCCCTATCAGCCTCACTTATAACTCAAAGGATTAATGGAAAGCTAAACTTTGATCAGAGGCCAACAGCTGATACCAGCCATGAGGCTTTCCAGGCCTGACAGCAACAGAGAAAGATCCAGGGACCGGATAAGCATCAGATCTGCTGCTCCATCCCAAGGCAGGCCAACTTCTGCTCATGTTCTTAGGGCAGTGCTTCTCTTTTTCCCCTCAGTTGCTTAATATTATCTTGTGTCACCTTATTCCTGTGAGGCTGGGCCTTACCTGTAGGGGAATTGGAGTAAATACTGATGTTATTTAGGATGTTTTAGAGCTTTGGAAAAAGATATGTGATATTTTTATGGAAGGCATCAGGACTTGAGGTCCCACATCCTTGGAGGGGCTCGGTCACTGTCTCGTTTGGTTTCCCTGCCATCTGCCACCCCAACTAAATAGTCTCTGTTTTGGCAGCAATACTGTGCCATTCCAAGCCACTGTGCCCCCAAATAAGGTGTTTTAGCCCCCAAAATCACTCTTGGGATTCATCACTGATTCATGGGATGGAGGAAGCACAAAGTTTCATGGATGCTTGTAAAAGGCTGCTTCTAAAAATGCGTGTTACCTAAAAGGTGTAAAAATCAAGTGGGAATACCCATAGGAAGCACTTGGATGCTGGGTTGGCACTGAGGGGTTTGGGGGCCAGGCGTGGGACTGACAGGGATTTGGAGGTGTTAATGAAATTCCAGTTGTGCAGCTGATTTCTGTCCTTCCAGTTGTTAGGATAAGGATCTAGAGAGTGTCCTTTCATTTGAAATGCAATAAATAAATAGGAACATAACATCAAAGGTGCCTTTTCTTGGAAAGGCATTTAACAGCTACATTTGGGGTGTTTCTGTAGATGCCTTTGAGAAGGTTTCACTGCACCCTGACCTGTTTATGTCTTTCACACTTGGTTTATAGGGTCACTGTCAGCAAACTGGGTTTTGTGGGGTTTTCCCTTTTGGATTCCTTTAGGATACAGAAAATAAGTCTTGCAGGACTGCTAGGGCTGTTCTCCAAAAGCACCCACAAAATCCCTTTGAAGTACATAACTTTATTACTTGCACTCACACAACCCTGCCTTTTGTGATGCCATAACTCCAATCCAAGTGCTTCATGATGGTATTTAATAGAAAGAAAAGGCAACAAGCCCAAAACGCTCCTTATCTCCATCGCTGGCTTCCTGTCATTTAGTAACACAGCGACTGCAGTCCTGGAGCTCGGGAAGAGTAAACCAGGAGCACTTGAATGCTTTTCCCCTTTTCCTTTGCCCAAGCTGTGGTTGCAGCCGGGCTTTTCTCGTGCTCCAGCCCTCTCTTGGCAGCGTAATTAGGAACACATTGATTCTTATTGCAGCTGGCAGCTGCTCGCTATTGCCTTTTCCAGCTTCTGACCCCCATAGTCCCGCTGACCTTTCCTGGGGTTAGTCGTAGGCCCTTTTCATTGTGATGGGCTAGAAGTGGCTCATGTGGAGTTGATTATTTCCTTGCTTGTCTGGCCTTTTTGGTGCCATAACTCCAAGTCACTTCCATTTTCTTCCCCTGCTTTTGGCTGACCACAGTGAAAGGAAATGCTTTTGCTGGCGACAGGATCGGTTTGCACGCTTGACTGGCTCGATTGAGCCCCTGAAAAGAGGGGAGGGGGAGGGTAATGAACACTGTAGGTGCTGCATTTGCTTCTTAAAGCTTGATGTTAATGATTGAGTGGTCATTAAGCATTCATAAAAATGAGGCTTCGGCAGCCCCGGTTGCCTTTTGCCACCTCAGACCTGCTGTTGGCACTCAAACTCCATCCTTGGTGCGTTTCAGCACATCTTGAGGAGCGGTAGGTACAAGTTCGGTGTGGTTCTGTTCGGTTTGCATCGCTCAGGATGGCTTCAGGGCTTTCCCAGCTCCCAGAAAAGCCAGGAATAACCCTGGGATGCTGTCGGCACAGCAAGCTAATGAAGTCTATATGCCAGCTGTTACACTCATTTTGCCAGACCCCAGGAGGACAGCATGAAGACAGTCAGTGATCAAAGGCTTCGGAGATCACTGAGGAGCCGAGCTGCAGGAATGTCTGATTGCTTTCTCTTGGAATGCCACAGGCTTCAATACCTTTTTTTTTTCTGAAGGTGTCTCGGTGTGAGATTTAATGATCTAACTCTGCTTGCTCCCACTGAGGGGGTTAGTTAATTCTGGGGGGGGTTTGCTCCAAGTTTGAAAATCAGGGATTTTTGTTGTCCTGACGGAAACGCTCTTGGGGAGCAAGTTAAAATGAGATTTTTCTTGGGGATTCTGTAATAAATGACCCAACTTATTGTGCTTTGCTGTTAAATCGCATATAGGGTTATAAAGTGAGGTGCGATTCATTGATTCTGAGTTGCTGCGTTGAGGGAAACTGTGATTTCTTCAGTATCCAGAGTGATTTTACTCCAAGTGGGAACCGCAGCCGGTGAGCAGTGCTACCCCTGAAGCCACAGCGCTCTCCCTTTTTCCTAGGGCTTCTTGGAGAAGGCTGTCAGCTCCTGGAGGTGGAGTGGGCAACCTGAATAACTCCCTCTGTTCCCAAGCAGGCCGTTTCCTTCCTCCTCCTCCTCCACTTGCTCCGGCATTTATAGGACCTGGTGCCTTTGAAACCCTTCCCTCCTTTAGCTGCAGCCTGCTGGGGGGCTGATAGGGTTTGGAGGGGATCGATGGAGCAGGAGTTAGGTTGAGGAGGGATGGTGGTTGAATAGCTCTGGTGGCTGCTCTCACATTGTCCTGCTGCTGGTCTGAGATGGCAGGAGGATGATTCATGGAGCTGAAGCAGAGGGAACGGAAAGTACCAGGAAAAGGAGGAAAACCAACCGAAAAACAGGGTATGAGATAATGTTCTTTTTAGTAGTGACTCTCCCCTCAAGGGTGGGGATGAGAAGTTTGTGGTCTGGTAAATAAGCAGGGCAGGGACTAACTAAGCCATGCCCTTCCCCTCCATGTGGAGTTAGCGCTGTGGTTTATTTGGGATGGCATCCCAAAGGTCACAGGGCTGAAATTGTGACCTGGTGGGCATGTCCCCACGGCTGTTCGGCTCCCTTTTGAAAAGGGTCTGTGACAAATGAGCTGCACAACCAGAATCTTGTCATCTTCAGAAGTACTCCGTCTTCCCAGTGATCTCCAGAAGTACCAGGTACATGTTTCTGGAGTGCTTCCGAGGGGTGGGCATCCATTGGAATGGTCGGGATGACTCCTCCTCTGGACACAAGTCAGTTATCTTCCTCGTTTCCCTTGATCCATAAGCAACAAGTGGCTTTAGAGCTGACAATGAGGTCACTGGGTGTAATTAAATGGAAGATGGCTTTAGATGAAGATGTCTTGGTGGAAGTAGGAAAAATACGGGCGTCTGCCATGCCTGTGGCACTGTGGTCTGGAGACTCTTTCCTTGATCCACAAAACCCATGTCTATGTCTATTCAACCTTGAATATTATTCTTATGTATATGAATAACTCCTGGTACTACTGGTTTATTTTAAAAGGCTCAGAAATAGCCCCTTTCCTCCGTGACACTTCAAAACAGCTTTGCCTATTTGACCCACCAGTGGTGGAGATCCATCCTCAAGCGAGGAAGAGTGGGCAGAGTTCTTCCTGGGTGAGCTCACCTTGGAGTTTGAGACACTTCATGGAGCCATAGCTAACCAGAGTGCTCCTCTTTCCATTCCCAGTCGGTCCCCAGTGACTGAGGCTTGCTGTAAAGATGGGAATTTCGGGGAATCACAGGCTGGTTTGGGTTGGAAGGGACCTTAAAGCTCATCTGGTTCCAATCCGCCTGCTATGGGGTTATCGAGATGATGGCCAAAGGGAAAGTCCTGGTTTTCCATCCCTGAGGCCTTTTAACACTTAGATGTGTGTTATGCTATTAAAGAGGCAAAGTTTCTCCACTGAGTTTCTGAAGATCCCAAAACTATGAGCTCTTGTACCTACCAAGGGGCTTCTGTAGTGACACCATCTGCAGAAGAAGAAGAAAGCATCAAATACTTGTGTGTTGCATGTTGGATCTCACCTTCCCTCTGTGTTCCTGTATCTACCAGTGAACAGAGGTTTCTGCTATCCCTTCACTAGTGGGTGTTGGAGCAACTTCCTTTGGCTGCCCGAGTGGTGTTGCTGAACAATGTGACTCCAATCCAGCGGAATATCTTCTCTTCCCTTCCCTCCAGTCAAAGAACTTTGCTCTCTGTGGCTTGCTTTGTGTGCTTGCTGCTCTCCAGCTGATCTTCCCGCTCCACAAGCCGGCAAAAGCCAAGCTGGTAGGTCAAAAGAGGAGTAGCTGTTGACACTGGCAGCCAGGAACATGTAAAGAGAAAGATAAACAGAGGGAAATCAGAGACTGGATAAAGGAGATCTCCAAAGATAAAGTTTAGTTAAAGATAATGAGCTGGCCTTGTTTGAAAGACAGCTGCAAAGGAACCCGGTAGCTCCATGTGCCGGGGTTAAAGTTGACCTCAAATATACGTTTCATTGCTTTTCATAAATAAATAGTGGAGGGAAGATTTGGCGGAAAGCAACATTGCCCCCACCCCTCTTGAGCAAAGTGTTTGATGTTAACAACTTCTCCTGGTGTTTACTCTGTCCCCAGCGCTCGCCGGTGGAGAGGCTCCGCTGGCCTTGAACCGAGCGAGAACTCAAATAAACCAAAGCCTGTTCTGCACAGCTGAGCCCTTCTGCCATCTGCCTCTGACCACAACACAGCTCGGCAGCGGCTCTTGCAGCTCCTCGAGCTGTCATTGTGAGCGGGGAGAAGCAGCAGTGAGCAAATAGCTCTCTGAAAGACAGAGTGATGGAGATGAGCTCTGAGGCAGAAGCTCTTCCCTGTGAGGGTGCTGAGGCGCTGGCACAGGGTGCCCAGAGAAGCTGTGGCTGCCCCATCCCTGGCAGTGTTCAAGGCCAGGTTGGACACAGGGGTTGGAGCAACCTGCTCTAGTGGAAGGTGTCCCTGCCTGTGGCAGGGGGGTGGAGCTGGATGAGCTTTAAGGTCCCTTCGAGCCCAAACCATTCCTTCATTCTTACTGGAATCTTTTCCAAATGCTTTTATTGCGTATGTATTTTACAGTGACATCCCGATGATAAAGTACTGTGATTTTTAAATAAACCATAGAAATAACTTTGCTGTTGGTATGCTCTGGATCCAGCTTCCTGGAAAGCAAATGGCTCTGCCATTCCCATAAACTGGGAATTGTTTCTCTGAAGCATGTGTGTTGTTGCACTTGTTTCTGCACGCTGCCAGTGAACTCTGTAGGTCTTGTATGTGTGTTGGATCCGTGTTTATGTACGTGTCTGATAGATGAGATGTTTAAAATACATGTTGAGTGTTATCAGCAGTGGAATTGCGTGGCTGGAATGATAAATGAAGTAACTGTGCTAAATGGACCCAAATCTTATCCATCACCGCGTTGCGCAAGGAAATAGAAAATTTCAGTGAACAACAGCCCCAGATTAATTGTTTTTCTTGGAGGAGAAGCATTTGATGGAGACTCTGAGTGTCAGAGGCAGGCTTTGAGACTCACCCCGCGTGAGTTAGGCTGCTGGTGTCAGGATTTACTTTGTATTTTCATAGATTCATGGAATGGTTTGGGCTGGAAGGGAGCTTAAAGCTCATCCAGCTCCAACCCCCTGCCATGGGCAGGGACACCTTCCACTAGAGCAGGTTGCTCCAAGCCCCTGTGTCCAACCTGGCCTTGAACACTGCCAGGGATGGGGCAGCCACAGCTTCTTGGGTTTCATAGTTTAGTTTGTACTTTTTAGTGATGAAAGTGAGATCTTATGTTTGAAGTGTGATATGGCCAAGGGAAAGACTGACCTCTTGTTGGAGCAGCCATGGAGATGCCCAGCAGAACTGCTTTGGGATGTAACTGTGGATGGCAGGAGGGTTGGAACTAGATGATCTTAAGGTCCTTTCCATCTCTAATCATTCTATGATTCTGTGATTGGTGATCTTTGTGGCACAGTGTGACTGTCAAGCACCCTGGGAGCAGCAGGCAGGTGACCTGTCTCAGGAGGCAGGTTTAGAGCCATTACGAGTCAATTCATAAGCCCTTGCAAACCAGGCCCAGGCTGGTGATAGATGACCCCATGGTTATTGTTTGCAAACAATATTATCTGCAATAGATAAGCTGTTTACTTTGGGCTTCAGCTCCTCTGCGTGGAAAGTAGTGTTAATTTATCAAGGCACTATGGTTGGAGTGGGTGCCTCGTACCCAGCTGTGGAAAAATCCCTTTATATTAAGAATAGCACTTGGAAACCTCGTGAAGTTCAACTCCTGGCTCATTTTTACAGATGGTTTCTATATTGCAAAGAATATTGGCTGTTTCCTGGTTGTGCTTTTTTTTGAAACCCCAAACACTTTGTTGTAAGAAAGTTAAAAGACTGAACTCCTGCAACTTACAGTAGACATCTGTTTGTTTTGTAGCTGTTTCGGTGCCTCGTCTTAGTCTGGAGCTTCCTGCTTTCAACTCCCGTAATCTGGCGCTATGCATCCGGATCCTAGGCTCTTCCTGGCACTGCTCTTCATCACTGCCATGGGCATCGTCTCTGCAGCGAGCTCAGGTAAGGTCTCCTCACCCCAGCTTGGGGGGTTTTGGAGGTTGAGCCCATACTTTGAGATGAGCAACGACTTGGAGTGTGATTCGAAGTGGGCAACTTCAATGTGTGTTGTTGATAATCTGCTTTTAAGAAGCATAGAATGGGTTGGAAGGGACCTTAAACCTCATCCAGGGACACCTTCCACTAGAGCAGGTTGCTCCAAGCATCCAACCTGGCCTTGAACGCTGCCAGGGATGGGGCAGTCACAATATCTTTGGGCAACCAGAGAAGTTTAAGCACTTAAACACAGTCTTAAGCTGAATGTATGAACTTGCTTTTGAAACCTTGGCTCCAAACAAGTGTGGGAGACTCCCAGTTACGTAGGTTTGTTCTTTGGGATCTCCATGGACTTCGCTGGACACCGATTCTGCTGCGTACAGCACATCTCGTGGTCCCGTGGGGCTGGGAGAGGCTGGAAATGTGCAGGGGGAAAGGGGGAATGAGATCTTTGAAACGGGAACGCTGATGCGTGGCTGCAGTTGGAACAGCTCGTGGGTTAAAAAAAGAAGAGGAATGGTTTTAATTGACACATCTGCTCTGTGTAGTCAGCTTGTCTTAACCTAACCACACAAAAAAGAAGCTTTTACTACTTTTAGCACTTCATAGCCAATCGTTAGGAGCAAATGGGATAAATTTGAGTTTTCAAGCAGTCGTGGCAGATAAATTCCAGCTGCAGGGTCACTGCTACCAGCTTTGACACCGAGCACCAAGTGTTGCTATCACAAGCAAGGGCAGGGCTGGAGGTGAGGGTAACGGTGCAGTTTCATAGCAGTTGCACACTGCAAAGGTCACTGCCTTCCTCATCCCTGGAAATCCAAAATGAACTGAGAGGAAAACCAGTTTTCTAATTACAAGCTAAAAATGGACATCTGGAGCCCCGTGAATGACTTGGATGCCATTTGTGTGGATTTCATCTTTTCTGTTAAGTGAAGCCACACTTCCATTTCCAGTTTTACTTCATGGCTATGCAGATAGTTTATGGCTCTGTTAAAAATGCAGTTTCTCATCTGAAACTCATAACCAGAGCTGGGGTGGACTGACTTGAGAAGAAAAGCACGAGCTGAGGGCCCCACCTAGGAGAGGACTGTTTCTCCCTTGGATGTCAGTTAATATCCTCTTGACCTGTACTATCTGGAATTCCACAGCTCCTTTACAAACCAGGAATCGTTTTCCTCCTCTATTTCCACCCAAATAGGAGTTACTGGTGTTAATCCTTTGCTCCCTTCATACAAAATCTGTAGCTGAGAATTCCATAGAAAACAAATGGAAATGATTCCCAGTGTTTCGTTGGCCAGGAGAGGAAAAAAATTTCCTCCAACAAGCAGGAATTTTCTTCTGGCAAATAAAAGGATTCTCAGCACCAAGTTTTGTGGGACTGAACCTTTTATTTATTAGCAGCTTTTCCTGTTTCTGTTCATCTTTACTCGGTAAAGATAATGCTGCCCAATCCATCATTCTCCTCCTGATGAAGTCCATGTATCTGGAATTAACAAGAGCCTTTGCTGCTCATCCAGCTTTTCTTTTTTTCACATCCTGCTATTTTTAATTGGTTCTGCAGACTGGGAGACGGGGCTGCAGAAATACCTGGCAGGCTGCTGCTATTCCTGGGATCAAACAAGTCACGTCCAGGCCCGCTTCATGTGGGACCGATCAGCTCCAGCTGCGTGTCCCTGTTCATCGCTTCAGGTGATGGGTGCTGTGTCGCTCCATATAAATCCCATGGGATTGCAGATTGTGCCCTAGCAAGAGTGATGTCTTTGCCTTGTGCACACCTGGGGGGGGTATCACCCTTCTTGTACACCAAACCTACCTTCCTTTAATCAAATGGGTGCATTCCCAGCAAGTTGAGAGAGGGGATTCTCCCCCTCTGCTGTGCTCTGAGGAGACCCCCCCCTGCAGTCCTGATCCAGCTCTGGGGCAACAGCACCAGAGGGACGTGGAGCTGCTGGAGTGAGCCCAGAGGAGGCCCCGGAGCTGCTGCGAGGGCTGGAGCAGCTCTGCTCTGGAGCCAGGCTGAGAGAGCTGGGCTGGGGCAGCCTGGAGAAGAGAAGGCTCCTGAAGGGGAGCCCTTAGAGCAGCTCCAGTGCCTAAAGGGGCTCCAGGAAACCTGGAGAGGGGCTTTGGGCAAGGGCCTGTAGGGACAGGACAAGGGGAATGGCTTTAACCTGCCAGAGGGGAGATTGAGATGAGCTCTTGGGCAGAAGCTCTTCCCTGTGAGGGTGCTGAGGCGCTGGCACAGGGTGCCCAGAGAAGCTGTGGCTGCCCCATCCCTGGCAGTGTTCAAGGCCAGGTTGGACACAGGGGCTTGGAGCAACCTGCTCTAGTGGAAGGTGTCCCTGCCCGTGGAAGGTGTCCCTGCCCGTGGCAGGGGTTGGAACTGGATGAGCTTTAAGGTCCCTTCCAACACAAACAAGTCTGTGATTCTGATTATGAGTGTTATCCTTTCATGGGGTTTAACTCTTGAAGCTCTCCTGGGTGTTTGAGGGAGAGCAGGAATCTGTCATGAGTTCCTCTTGCAGCAGAAAAGGCGACACTTGCGTTGCTGTAACACACATCATGGTCTTTCCTACGTCATGTTCATGCAAAATGCTCTTCACTAACTGAATTTTTCTATATTTATTTTATTCCCATTTAGATTTAACTCCACGTTTCATTTCCGAGCCCTCATCCACTGTCCAGAAGTCTGGTGGCCGTGTCCAACTCCGCTGCTCTGCCGAGCCCTCCTCGGCTCCCCTTTCTTGGCTCTTCAATGGGGAGCCTCTGGACAGCGAGGTGGGAGAAGTGGAAATCCAGGCAGGATCTTTGACAATCATCTCCCTCAGCCTGGCAACGTCTGGTCTCTATCAGTGTGTTGCCAACAGCAGCGCGGGTGCTGTTGTGAGCCGGCCTGCCACGGTGTCCATGGCCAGTAAGTTCATTTTCCTTTGCATTCCTCACTCCTTGCTGATTATACAGACCTCGGCTGGGTTGTATGGTTTGATTTTCCAATGGAAACTTCCAAATGAAGTACAAGGTTCCCAAAAGCACCTTGAAAGAGCAGCTGAGCTCCCATGCAGTGTGTGAGAGCTGAGGAGAGATGAGTGGGAATTGTTGCTTGGGAAATAAGTGGGAGCTGCAAGTTTTCCTGTTCCCTTGTAGCATTTTATTTGGTTAAAACTCTCTGGATGTCCCTCAGGTGGGGACAACCTTGTGTCCTTCTAGGGACAACTTCCCTTCTCTCAATTCCACTGGTTCTTTTAACCAGTCTTTGGTGCTTGATCTGTAAATTACTTGATCTTAAAGGACTTCAGAAGAGGAACGGCGCAGTTTTCCACATGGAAAAGACGATGTGGTGCTGAGAATGGGAATGTAATACTCCTCCCTGAGCATGATGTGTCTGCTCGGGATCACAGGGCTGCTGAATCAGGCCTTTGTCGAGCAGGATTTGAGTGATTTCTGTGTGGGGGTACCTCATCTATGGAGCATGTCCAGAATCCCCCGGGGAGGAAGATTTCTTATAAGTGAGAGAAGTGAGTGTTTTGGTAAAGTGCTGACCCATAGCAAGACCCTCTCGAGAGAGCTGTAAGCGTGGCTAGCACAGAAAAACTTCACAACCTAGCAGATGCTTTGAATCTGAAGGGAGTGGAAGAGCAGCTTTGACGCTGTTCTCCTCCTTTAGAGATGTTAGCAGCAAATGAGAAGGTGCTGTTAGGTGCTGAGGCTTCCTGCTGGCCTCATGGCTCCCGGCAGTGAGCAGGAGGCACTGCTGGGCTCAGGGTTGTGTTAATTATAATCACAGCAAGACAATTCCATGTTTCTTACAGGCTTCCTCCTCTTAAACTGTGCTTTTGGAGCCCAAGAGTAAGAACTGCAGGCTTTCCAATATCCCTGCGGGCTTCTCCTGGAGCAGTTGAGGGATCTTAGGAACTATCTTTTCTTCTCACTATTCCCATGCAAGAGCTGGCCCTCTCTGTAGTAAGGAAGCCCGTTTTCAGCCCCTGCTGCACTCCTGGACTGGATTTACCCAGGAGCAAGACCTTCCACTTGTCCTTGTTGAACTCCATAAGGTCCTTTTCAGGAGAACTCCATAAGGTCCTTCTCAGGAGAACTCCATAAGGTCCTTCTGAGCCCACTCTTCCAGCTTATTCAGGTCTTCCTGCAGGGTGGCTCTCCCTTCCAAAGTATCCACTGCCCCTCTCAGTTTGGGATCATTGGCTCCACCAGAGAAGATGATCAGCTTGAAACCAGCTGTATTTTACACACAAAACCCAACTCACTGCCCTTCCCCTTTCCGAAGCCGCGGCTGCTCTCAACCTTCTACCAATTCCCTTCTAGGTTTAGGTGACTTTGATGGGTCGGTGAAGCCCGTTGTGGTGGCAGAGGAAGGAGGCACAGCTTTCATCGAGTGCAAGCTCCCAGAAAGCCACCCTAAAGCCCAGGTTCACTTTCAAGTGCGAGGGAAATGGCTGGAGCAATCCAGAGGTGAGCTGGTTTGTGCCAACAGAAGCACACCTGCATTTCTTTGTGATCCTGCATTTAGAATAGGTTGATGTATCTGACAAGTCATTTGAAAAATAAAGAAATAAAAGCCTTTTTGGACACTAATTTAAATGCAATCTTCTTTTTCCCCTCCCCACTTGTTTAGACAACTACCTAATTCTTCCATCTGGAAACCTGCAGATTCTGAATGTATCTTTAGAAGACAAAGGATCCTATAAATGTGCAGTGTACAACCCAGTTACTCATGAGCTCAGAACAGAACTCACTGGACGTAAGCTCGTAGTCACCCGTGAGTATTCAGTTCAGTTTTCCGGGATTAATACGTCTCCAGCTGGATAAATACCATCCCTGAGGGTTTTGGTGTGGGTCTGTCAGCCTAAATACCCGCTGGTCTCAGTCACTATGTCATGTAAAATCTGTCCTGTGTTATTTGCATGTTCAATTCTTATTTCCCCTTGCTGTGGAGGAGCAGCACGACTGCTTTTCCAATCCCAAGGAGCACTTAGCCCTTGTAAAGGGGATGTTGCTGCTACTTCAGTTACCAAACTGATTTTGGAGCAAGACTTTGGAAGAGAGCGTTACGGCATCGTGCTGAGCCACAAGAATAAGCAGCCACGTTGGAAAGATGTGGCAAAAACTGGAGGATGGGATGGGAGAGTGGGTGATAAGCCTCATCTCCTTTCTTCCAGGCTCTTCCTCAGGTGGCTTCCACATACTTCACCCCCTGGCACCCCAGAGCCTGGCAGTGCCGCGGCTCAGCGCTCTGACTCTGGAATGTGTTGTCAGTGGATCCCCTCCAGCCTCCATCCGCTGGGTTAAAGAGGGCCGGGATGTGCTGGGAAAAGGCAGGTGGAAGCTGCTGCACTCACATCTGGTGACAGACAGGCTGGAGGCATCCGACTCTGGAAATTACTCCTGCGTGGTGGGAAATGAATTTGGAGCAGTGAAATACGTGAACTACTCGCTCACTATACTTGGTAAGAACTAAAGAACTCTTCATCTCCAAGCAGTGAACGTTTTCTTTGTCTCCTTGCTGGCTTTGGCACCTGATTGCAAACAGCCCCAAGTTCTTTGTCAACCTAAGCATATCAAAATAAAGAATAAAGATGGGTTCACAATGACCAGATCTCACCATCTCTCCCAAGCTAATATCCATCACTATTTGTCTCTTGGAATCCTTCACAGTCTGAAATACTTACCAGTGAGGGATAACAAACTCTGAGGGAAGAGCCGCTCTATGTATTTTCCTGCAGAGTGCCAAGTGTAGATGGGATTCAGTGTCCATAACGTGCCAGAGATCAGCTGTTTCTCTTTTGAGCTTGTGTGTAAGCAAGAAGCTGGCGAGGAGAGGTGATAGGTTTGGATGAGGACAAAAACAAAAGGGAAAGAAACCCATTTGGCTGCAAGTCGTTTGTGATCTCCCCTCTCCTTTGTAGCTGGTTTTCCTCTTGTTGGAGGGCTTTGCATCCATGACTGTAAATACCCATTTTTGAAGTGTATAAACTCAGCAAACAGGTTGTTGACACACAAAAAGCCTTTTGTTAGGGGGATGTCAGGAAAGAATTGCTTTGAAAATACAGGTGGTTTATTTGCAGTATTAAGCCAAACACTTGACTGCTTGGAATAGAAGAGAGAAATCATTAAAGTAAGCAAGTATGTGTGGAAAACAACTTTAGGCTGGGTATGACTAGAAGCACATGGGGCTTGCTTGGCCTTTGTGTGTACTATGTAGAAAGGCAGGCTTATTTTGTCAGGACTTAGGCTAAGAGCAATGTGTCGTGGTTTATGTAAAACTATTTCCCTTTCTAGAACCTGCCTCCATCTCCAAGGGACTGCAAGAGGAAACGGTGGCTGCTGGAGCCACTCTGCGCTTCTGGTGTGATGTTGATGGAAGCCCTGCTCCAACCCTCACCTGGCTCCACAATGCAGCTCCCGTCCATCCCTCTCCACGACATCTGCTGATGGGAAGCAGCCTGCGGATCCGTGGTGTCACCCAGGAGGACTCTGGCTTGTACCAGTGTGTGGCAGACAACGGGGTTGGATTTGCACAGTCCACTGGCCGACTCCATGTCCAGCCAGGTAGGAGCACTCGCAGCCCTCGAGAACTCACACTAAGCATTTGTGCTTCAAGATTTATTCACTTTTATTCCCCTTCCCATCCTAGATTATGTATTGATTTGTTCCTGACCACTGTAATAGCAGATCTTACAAAGAAGATGCTTTCAGTCTTGTTTTAAGAGATGTGGGTATTTCTGGGGTAAAACTCATCCAGCTCCAACCCCTGCCACGGGCAGGGACACCTTCCACTAGAGCAGGTTGCTCCAAGCCCCTGTGTCCAACCTGGCCTTGAACACTGCCAGGGATGGGGCAGCCACAGCTTCTCTGGGCACCCTGTGCCAGCGCCTCAGCACCCTCACAGGGAAGAGCTTCTGCCTCAGAGCTCATCTCAGTCTCCCCTCTGGCAGGTTAAAGCCATTCCCCTTGTCCTGTCCCTACATCCCTTGTCCAAAGCCCCTCTCCAGGTTTACTGGAGCCCCTTTAGGCATTGGAGCTGCTCTAAGGTCTCCCCTTCAGCAGCCTTCTCTTCTCCAGGCTGAACAAGTTGCTTATTGCTTCATGAAGTTGCTACTAGGAAATGACAGTTCTTTCCCTAAAGGCAGAATGGCAAAGAGACGTTTCCTTTCTTCACGCTGGAATATTATGTGATATTAACAACAGGTTTAAGTTCCCCCAACTTCCCTTCACAAGAACTTAGATACAGATTTTTAATGATATGAAGTGACTTAAGTTTCTCAGCTCTTTCAGCATCTTGCCTTAGTAAAATCAGCTGAATGTTGGTGAGATTTAAGGTGAGTGGAATTTAATAAGTGGCCCCATAATTAAAGTTCTTCCTTACCACCACCTATACCTTAAAACTCACTTAAATAATTTGAAGAGATGCTTAAAGGTTCATTTGGAGGGAGAAATAAGATGAAACCTTCAGAAAGTGATCCCATCATGTAGTTGTATAAGTAAGTTATGGTTGGACCTTGCTGAGTGGAAACACAAAACTAAATCTCATCCCAAATCCAGTCTGTGTCGCAGAAAAGCCCCACTGCTTTGCCTCAGTGTTTTATGGCAGTAAATTCAGTTTGAATGTTGTGTTTATTAATTTTTACCAGTTCCTAACATGCTGTACCAGCTTCTGCTGATGGGGCAGAGGGTGGTTGAGGCATTTGGTTTTGATATAAAAGTCCTTAAGTCATTTCTGGGAGCTGTTGGGGTTTAGAACAGCTCCCAACCACACCACAAGACATGCTCAGGCATTGAGAGGTTTAATGAAGAACTGGTGCCAGGTAACACTTCCGAAGCACCTGAGTGACTTAAGCGGCGCAGTTCTTTTAGTGGTAGGATCAACTGGAGCAGCTCAGCCTCACAGCTCATTCCCTGGTGCAAGCACACAGTCAGAGAGTTTATTTGGCTGAAAAATGTCCTTTTTTTTCCCCCCTTTCCTGCTGGATCTATTCCACGACATGATTCACTGCACACTCCTCAAAGCGGGCAGGGCAACTTCAGCTGCCATCATAGTGAGAAACCAGCAAAATGCAAAATGATAGCCTAAGGATCCTCTACCCACAGCCCTTATTTTAAGTCTTTTTTAGACAGCTGGGGTGGCTGCATCCATGGCAATAGCCGCGTTCAGAGGAGAAGCCGGGAAGCAGCTCCTGGGAATGGGATCTGTTTGCACAGTGCAGACAAAAGATAATGTGAACCCAGGTTGAAAGCTGCTGGTGTGTCTTCACCCAGTTTCAAGAATGGTGTAGAAGAACAAGCAGAGGGGCTGTGAAATGTGGCAGGTGGGAATATAGGGAATATATAGGGCTGGGAATAGTTTCTGCAGGAGGAGAGTCTGGATAGGTGAGGGCTAAAATGAGGGAAAGATATGATAGTGAGCTGTGAAATACTGCAAGTTACAGAGAAAACGAGTAAAAGTGACATGTAGGAATAGGACAAGGGGAATGGCTTTAACCTGCCAGAGGGGAGATTGAGATGAGCTCTGAGGCAGAAGCTCTTCCCTGTGAGGGTGCTGAGGCGCTGGCACAGGGTGCCCAGAGAAGCTGTGGCTGCCCCATCCCTGGCAGTGTTCAAGGCCAGGTTGGACACAGGGGCTTGGAGCAACCTGCTCTAGTGGAAGGTGTCCCTGCCCATGGCAGGGGGTTGGAGCTGGATGAGCTTTAAGGTCCCTTCAACCCAAACCAGTCTGGGATTCTATGAAAAGCTATGAATACATTCTTTTAATACCCAAATTTGGGACATTCAGTCCTCTGGTTGCTGCTGGAGGCAGGACTTTGGGCGCCTTTGCCCTGAGCCGACATGGTACCGCGCATGTTCCGCAGCGGGTCCGAGAGGGAAGAGTCTCAGTGGCGAAGGGGAAGGGGACAGCACAAAAAGCCACTAAAGGCCAAAAAAAGTTGCATAATGACACAGCAGCACGGAGGAGCCTCATGTGCTGGCTTCTGTGGGTAGCAATTATGCCAGAACTCAGCATCCGCGTTGCTCCATGGCAATTGTTACCCGGGGCTTGTTTTCCAAAGCAAAGCGACAACCTCCCTCCCAGTTGCTGACGACTCCCCCCTCGCAGCAATAAACACAGCCCTGACTGCAGGTCTCCTGTCACCAGCTGAAACCACAACTCATTCTCCACGCTCAAGAGCCCGTTTCCCCCGCGCTGGAGGGTGTCAAACCACACTGTGCCCACCCTCAAACCCTCCGGGTCCACCACAGTCCTTCTGCCTCCACGACTGGCTCCGGCATTTGGTTCCAATATTAACACCCTTTCCCACTGCTTCGCTGACAGTCGTGGATACCCTTTCCCTGAGAGCTGGTTCTGGGGGTGTCTGATGTCTTAAGCAAACTCCATCTGGCTTTAGGGATGTCCTCCCCACCGTCGTTCCCTCCTTCCTGGCTCTGCCTTTGGTGGTGTTGCTGAATAAATGGGAAGGAACAAACAAGGAATGCTCGCTGCGAGCGTGGCTTCAATTTGAAAAGAGAATTTTCCTCCCCAGCTTTCTTCAAAAGTGGCCAAAAATAGCAGCCACACTTGCTGCTGGTATTTTAATGGAGGTTTGGAGGAATCCGAGTCAGGCAGGCTAACGCTGCCGCCGAGGCTTTACATTACCAAGGAATCTGTTTGTTTTGTAAACCAAGTTCCCTTCATTCCCTTCCCCTTCCAGACCCCGGCACGTAACATAAACCTACACAAATCTGAAAGGCCGGGAAGGGAGAAGAACATCTGGCAGGCTCGGAGCTGCACCACTTCCCAACCCCTTCTGCTTTAAACACTGACATTTACTCGTCCTGGATAATCTCAGATGTCCAACCTGCCACCCCTTTCCTGCCTGGAATGCTGACAAGCTGCGTCAGCCCAACAGTGCTTTCGGACTCACAAACTCATAATATTATATATATATATATAATTATTTTTTCATACCAGGAAAAGCAAATAGGATGGAGGAGGCAGGAGCAGGATTTCTAGGAATGCCATGGTATTAAATTCCAGGTTAGATCTGCCTGTAAACTGAGTTTATTCCCAAACGAAGCAGGCGAGTCGTGCAGCTTTCAAAGCTGATGGAAATTACAGCTGAAACCTCAGAAACGGAGGCAGGAGAATGTCCTCTTGTGTGCACGCCAGCTCAGGCCATGAAGAGTTCCTTGTATCACTGCAATCATTTAAAATTACGCTGTTTGTGTCACGAGTGTAGGTATATATTTATTATTTTTTGGCTCTTAACGTGCATTGCCACTCATTGCTCAGAGATAGGAGTCAAGGCAGGCCTGCAGATGTTGTGTTTCAGGATTTCTCTTTCTGGTCCTCTGAAAACCAAACCCAAACCAAAAACTAAGCTAAAAACCACTGTTCTGCCCTGAACAAACAGCCTGGCAGGGTCAGGGCTGCGCAGGCACCTCTTGTAGTGGCTCTTTGCACAGCACTTGCTTGGAAATGACAGACTTGGAATCATAGAATCATCACAGACTGGTTTGGGTTGAAAGAGCTTAAAGCTCATCCAGTTCCAACCCCCTGCCATGGGCAGGGACACCTTCCACTAGAGCAGGTTGCTCCAAGCCCCTGTGTCCAACCTGGCCTTGAACACTGCCAGGGATGGGGCAGCCACAGCTTCTCTGGGCACCCTGTGCCAGCGCCTCAGCACCCTCACAGGGAAAAGATTCCTTATATCCAACCTAAATCCCTCTAGTTTAAGCATGGAATGATTTAGTGTCTCCTCATTGTGGGGTGAACATACATCATTGTGGAGATGTAACCAGGCTCCTCCCTTTGCAGTTCCTTCAGAAACTGCCACGGAAGCAGAAGAACCATCTCCTGTGGACATTGCCCAGCGCGATGGTGACCTTGGTGCAGCAACGGCGTTCCCGAGCTCACCTCCAACCAAACTCCCTTTGGATGCAGCTGCCACGGATAAAGGCTGGAGCGGGGCCGCTGCCCCTGAGGCCCCCATCATCCTCAGCCCCCCGCAGACACCGAAGCCGGACACCTACACCCTGGTGTGGCGCGCGGGGCGCGACGGGGGCCTGCCCATCAATGCCTACTTCGTCAAGTACCGCAAGGTAACACCTCCCCACCATGGTGTCCTCCTAGTTGTAGGGTGCTCAAGAGCCAGTTGTTGCTGCAGTGTTGGAGTTAACAATGTCAGGGACATGGAGTATGGTTGAAGCACATAGGTGGCCACACAGGCAGCTTCTCTTGGGGTGACCGAAGTCACAGGGACACTGTGCTAACAGTTTTAAGTGAGATTTATACAGCAGAGCCCTGGTTTTCAGTCCCTTTACATGTAATTGTGGTCTATGGGGAATGAGGCTCTGGGGTGAGGTTCAAAATGCATTTGTATGAGGGAGCAAGCTTGAATCTTTTACGGAAGGTTGAGGTGGGAAGATGAGTGTTACTCATGGAGTTTGCAGCTCTGCCTCCTAAACTCTATTAGAACGTACCAAATATGAAGGTGAACTAAAGCTTCAGAAGCAGGTACCCATCATGTCCTTAAATTGACAGCGAGTAACATCAGAAGCAGGCAATGTCTGTGCCCCTTCTCCCAAGCAAACAGCTCCCTGCATGGCAAAGCTGTTTGGTTTATTTTTCACAAGCTTTTTAATCCTCCACATCCTGATCTTGTCTTAGCCTGGAGGGAACGCTTAGGTTTTTGACCTGTTGGTTCCTGAAACCCCAGTGCCAAAGTGTGTTGCTACAATTTCTCATTCAGAGGTGCTTGGTTCACATGAGCACTGAAAGTGCTTGAATGCTACTTTGACCTTTTTGATGCTTACCCTTCACTCATACCAATCCTTTGCACATTAGATGTGCTCACTCATGCGTTGCTCAGTAGGGAGTTTGTTGTGGGGTTTTTAGGGTGGTGGTTTCTTTGCGCCATCAAATTATTTTATGGATATCCCTCTTTTATATCTAAAAAATAGGGGAATAAAAGCCTTAAGAGTTGTTGCTTCAGAAGAAAATGCTTGAACAAAGCCCTCTGCCATAACCTTTGATAATCCCCAGTGTTCAGATCTGCCTTCTATGTTTTATTAAAGTCTTATATTGTTTAGGAGTTTATTTTTGGTAGAATCTTTGCCTTTTCCATTGGGATTTGGGGTAATGTTCTCCTGCAAAGGTCAAGCATTAAGAGACTACCCCGAATCTCTCGTCTTTCTTCAGTGGAGCTGGCGATTTCACTGGTAAATGAAAAAGTGGGGTTTTATTAAAAAGAAAAGGGAAACGTGCATTAATAAACCCCAAATCTTGGTCTCCCTGGTGGCTTCCTCTTTTCCAGCCTCCAGAACTAAGAAAGACATGCTTTTCATTGCCCATTTTAGCCGATGAATACTTTTAAACGCCTCAGTGCAGGAAAAGCTGGGATAGTTCAGGGAACATCTCCTTCTCATTAGGGTGCTGGGTCCAGCCCTTGGATGTCACACGCACAGCTGAAGGCTCTTGGAGTCTTTAAACATCACTTGGTCTCTTGCTGGTTTTTAGCCATGAGTGAAAACAATCATTTTTTCCCTCAAAACAAATGCATGTGTGTGTGTGTGGAGAGGGAAAACCAATTCAGTCCAGTGAAGGAGCATGAGGAAAGTGGTTGCAAAAGTGCAGATTTGTGGCAAGAAGCACTTGGAGACGAAGTGTCAGTGGAGGAAAACCTGACGAGTTTTGCCAGGGGGCTCTGGGTGCGTGAAAGCATTGAGGGATTTGAGCGTTCCGTCGGGATCTGCGCCCCTCATGGCTGATGCTGAGCTTTCCCTCCCTGTCCCCTCAGCTGGATGACAGCGCTGGCGTGGTGGGGAGCTGGCACACGGTGCGTGTCCCGGGCAGCGAGAACGAGCTGCGGCTCACGGAGCTGGAGCCCTCCAGCCTCTACGAGGTGCTGATGGTGGCGAGGAGCGCGGCGGGCGAGGGGCAGCCCGCCATGCTGACCTTTCGCACCAGCAAAGGTGGGTGCAGCACCACGTCCCTGGGTCCTGGGTCTTCCAGAAGCCATTCATTCCAATAACATCAACTAGATGTTGTCTGCTAAGCCGTGGGCAGAGTGTTCTGCAATTTAATTGCTAAAGAACAGCTAATACAGCTGTAGGGCAAACTTACATAGAATCATAGAATCAGACTTCCCTGAGCGTGACCAGTGCTGTTGGTTAAGTAGAAGCTGTTAAAAGCTTGATAATGTTATTTTGGGGATGGTTATTGAGATTTCTCCACCTCTTGCTTCAAGGAGCACAGTCAGGGAGCAGCCAGCCCTTGTTCTGGTTTATTCAGACTATCACAAAACACGCTCTGGGCACCATCCAGTCTTTATAGAGCAACAAACCCCTTCTGGTTTGCTTTGCAGACACTGCAGTGAAATCTCTCTGCAGAGCAGAACCCAGCTGGTTTCATAGTTGCGTGCAGATAGCAACAAGGAGAGCCTTTCTAATCAAAGCAGCCTTTGTCCTTTCCAGCTTGGATGCTGGTGGCTGAACTCTGAAGCAAACAATATTTTTTGATACCAATGTACAAGAACAGGATAGCTTAACATTTTTATTAAGAATGTTATGTACTGGGAAATTCATGATACTGGTACAGGCCAAAAGTCCATCTGGCCAGTATCCTGGGCAAAGCTGTGGCCAAGTACAGCTTCCATCACCTTTTTATTGAGCCTCTTTCTCTAGATGGGGATTTCAGTGTGCTGATCTAAAACAAGTGTACGTGTTTTAGAATCATGGAATGGTTTGTGTTGGAAGGGACCTTAAAGCTCATCCAGTCCCAACCCCCTGCCACGGGCAGGGACACCTTCCACTAGAGCAGGTTGCTCCAAGCCCCTGTGTCCAACCTGGCCTTGAACACTGCCAGGGATGGGGCAGCCACAGCTTCTCTGGGCACCCTGTGCCAGCGCCTCAGCACCCTCACAGGGAAGAGCTTCTGCCTCAGAGCTCATCTCAGTCTCCCCTCTGGCAGGTTAAAGCCATTCCCCTTGTCCTGTCCCTCCAGGCCCTTGTCCAAAGCCCCTCTCCAGCTTTCCTGTACCCCCTTTAGGCACTGAATGCTGCTGTAAGGCCTCCCTGCAGCCTTCTTTACTCCAAGCTGAATAATCCCAACTCTCAGCCTGCCTGCTTTCACCACCTACTGTGATTTCCTGACAAGAGCGGGCTTTGAAACCTGGGCAGGAGCTGGTGGCATCACCACAAAGTGCAGTACTGCAGGTGAACAGGCACTTACCCACAGCACAAGAGGCCCTGGGCTGACAGGGGAAGTCTCTTTTTGCTCCTTTGACTGTTTAGCTTGTGATTTGGATCCAGGGCTTTAGTCTTGCCAGTGGTCTCGTGGAATAAGCACATTGTGAGAGGCAATGAGCAGCATTTTCTCATCCAATCCCTGAGCTGACACACTCTATATCAAATCTTTCTTAGAAAGAACATCGTCCTCCAAAAACACCCAGGCTCCATCCCCTCCCGTGGGCATTCCCAAACATCCCCTTGTTCATGAGGGCACAAACACTTTCGGTGTCATCCTGCCAGACCTCTCTCGTCACAGTGGAGGTAAGTGGGTGGATGGTTTGTAATGCATGTGCTAAAAGCTGTGTTAATTACAGCTCTAGGTGCTTGTATGTCCTCTTCTATCTTCTAGTTATTCCCTAAGGCTTCTTTATTACAGGTATGTTCCCTCTCTGGTGGGTCTTCTGTGAGGGAAGTCACATATCTGCTAGATTTTGTGTTCTTCCATGTGTCTCCAGAGTAAAAGATCATACTCTGGGACTAACTAAAGGTTGCCTGATTCCAGGCAGCATTCTAAGTACCTGCCTTGATACCTCAGCTTTCCACAGCAACATGAAGTCACCAAGAAGTAGCACAGTTCTGACAGCCTCCAGTGTCTGTGGTGGGGTATTTGAAGCTGTGAGCTCAGTAAATGCATGCCCTAATCTAGAAAATATATAATATTTCTAAGGATGCTGTTACCCGTGTGTGTGTCTCTCAAAAAATAAGAGTTTCATGGATAACCCGTGTTCTTGCTGCTCAGTTGTAAACCCGACATTGCTTTCGGCTAAATACTCTGGCTTCCTCTTCCACCGTGAAAGAAGAGGAAAAGGGGGAACAGAGAATGACTGTGTCAGGCTTTTAAGTTCTCAAAGTGGATTATATCTGTTCTGAATGTTTTCCTGGAGCTTCCCAGGGCTGGGCTTGTTTCTGATGGCAGGAAGATAGAACTGCTTGTGATCTTTAGCCTGGTTTCCAGTAAAAACAGCATGTTTCTAGTCCTTTTTCTCACACCCCAGCCTCTGAACTCACTGACCTGATTCAGGCAGATTTACTCAGGAGCTGAGATCTCAGAGGTGACTTGGTGTCTAAAATTGGGGGTAAACCCAAAGGTGAATGGAGAGGTTCAAGGAGCTGAGCGTCACATGCTTGTGACAGTGCTGAATAGCAGTGGAGCCACACAAGGGGACACCTTTTGTGTGCCTGGCTGCCAGTGCTCAGCCTGTTCCTCACAGCAAGCTCTGTTTGCTGTTCCTTGCTCCCTTCCTCCTCTCATCAGTGACCAGCTCCCCAGTGATGAATACAAGCTGCTTTAGTAAAGCCTTATGGCTCTCGTCGGTCATCAGAGTGGTTGTAAGCAGATGTACTAACACCACTTCTCTCCCTTCTCTCTGTTCCACTGCTGTCTGTAACTTCAAGTGAGTTCAGTAAGTATACGGCTCGTTGCATGCTTCCTTTGCTCTCCCTTCTCATTTCCCCACCATACAGTGCTCCTTAGTGTGGATGGGTTGAAGTCGTGTTGGGGCTGGGGGAGTTCTGGTGTTTTGAGAGGGATAACCATGTTTTTCCTCTTCACTTAGTCTTATGTTTCCACTTCCCTGTAGAGATGGGTTGGGCGAGTGCAACACCATAGAATGGGTTGGGTTGGAGGGGACCTTAAAGATGTCTAGTTCTAACCATCTCTTTTTTGATGATTATATGGATAAGTTGACACCTGTTTTCTGCTCTTCAACCATCTCTTCCAGAAGAGCAAAGGGGAGTAGTTGCTACAGGAGGATTTAAGATCCTCCTTGTTGTATTATACCATAACCACCAGCAACAAGCTTAAGCAGTGGCTACAGAAAGTGAAGCTGAAGGTGACTGCAATCCTGTGGTGACTGAGTTTCTCATTTCAGTTCCAGAAGCTCCTGACAGACCCACGATCTCCACAGCATCAGAGTCATCCGTCTACGTCACATGGATCCCACGAGCAAACGGGGGCTCCCCCATTACTGCCTTCAAGGTGGAATACAAGCGCCTGGGCCGCAGCAGCGACTGGCTCGTGGCAGCTGACAACATTTCTCCTTCCAAGCTCTCTGTGGAAGTTCGGAACTTGGAGCCAGGTATTACAAATGATCCTTCCTTCACCTCAGCTGATGTTGCTGGTGTCTTTGCTTGGGTGGCTGCAACTCTTTGGTTGTTTCATTTGAACTTCTGCTCGGATTGTCCTGTTTCTGGTAGTTAGTTGGGTTTTTTATGTGGGATAGGAGCTCATTACATGGATTCAAGTTGATTTCTGGCTTCTCAAGTGGAAAAAACCCACCAGTATAATTTAATACTTGTTCATGTGGAGAGGAGGGTTGTGTATTTTTGCTATTTTTAACTTAATTGTCCTTCTAGTAAATACTCAGAATGCAGAGAGAGAAATGCAGTAATGGAAAAACATCTGTCCTGACTTCTGGTGTCCAGCCCTGAAAGCTCAGGGAGAGGATGCAGGAATAGAGGGAATAGATGATGGTGATGATGAGTATCCTTTGAAGCCTCTGCTTGGTGCCCACCAGTTTTCAGTTTAGAGCCTTCCCAAGCTGATGGAGGCATCATAATCCAAAAAGCCTTTGGATTTTTCTTGAGTGACTTTGTCTAATTGCTTTTAGAAGCTGTTTATCTTTGTGATGTCCCCATTAGTCTGTGGCAACGAGTCCAACGTTCTTTTCTAACTGGCCGTTGTGCAGAAAGACTTCCTAATCTGTTTAGTCTCCCCTCAAAGCCTCTTTCTAGTGCTTGTTTTGCTCCTACATCATCTTTCTTCCACTTTTTCCCTTAAAAGGAGAGATGTACAGGTTCCGTGTGATTGCTGTGAACAACTATGGGGAGAGCCCACGCAGCGCAGCATCCCGCCCCTACCAAGTAGCCGGGTTTACCAGCCGCTTCTCCAACCGCCCCATCACAGGACCTCACATTGCTTATACCGAAGCCATCAGTGACACTCAGATCATGTTGAAATGGACGGTAGGTATCACTGTCTCCTGTTCTTCTCACAGTTGTAGGCCAGTTTTTACTGCTGTGGGTCTTAAGACTCACGGATTAGAGCTGATTGCAGAGTAGCGAGTGGTGGTTTTCCTCCCTGAGACTCCTAGAAAGGGCTGAGAACTTCATCCTTGTGTGGTGGGATTGAATCATAGAACCTCAGACTGGATTGTGTTGGAAGGGACCTTAAAGCTCATCCAGCTCCAACCCCTGCCACGGGCAGGGACACCTTCCACTAGAGCAGGTTGCTCCAAGCCCCTGTGTCCAACCTGGCCTTGAACACTGCCAGGGATGGGGCAGCCACAGCTTCTCTGGGAAAAGTCTGTGCCAGCGCCTCAGCACCCTCACAGGGAACAGCTTCTGCCTCAGAGCCCATCTCAGCCTCCCCTCTGGCAGGTTAAAGCCATTCCCCTTGTCCTGTCCCTACAGGCCCTTGTCCAAAGCCCCTCTCCAGGTTTCCTGGAGCCCCTTTAGGCACTGGAGCTGCTCTAAGGTCTCCCCTTCAGGAGCCTTCTCTTCTCCAGGCTGAACCAGCCCAGCTCTCTCAGCCTGGCTCCAGAGCAGAGCTGCTCCAGCCCTCGCAGCAGCTCTGTGGCTTCCTCTGGCCTCGCTCCAGCAGCTCCACGTCACTCTGGTGCTGCTGCCCCAGAGCTGGATCAGGGCTGCAGGGGGAGAATCCCCTCCATACCTACTGCTCACGCTCTGGGGGCGCAGCCCAGCACACGGGGGTTTCTGGGCTCAAGCACACACTGAAGCCAGGCCATGGGGAGCTTCTCCTCACCCAGCACCCCAAGTCCTTCTCCTCAGGGCTGCTGTCAATGAATTGGGTAACTTAATGGGCCATTTCCCTCTGCAGCCCTTTGCCCCCCGTTTCTGACCCTTCAGAGCCGGCCCTGTTGGTTGTTCCCTGCCCTTCGTGCCGTCTCCCAGCTTCCCCGCTTGCCTTCCCCTTCCAGCTCCCCAGGGATGCTGCAGGCACCTCCTCCGGTTACACCAGATGTGAGCCCAACTGGCAGCTCCAGTGAGAGCCTGCAGCCGCCTCAGTCCACCTGCTTTGGCACAGACATACCAAGAGGCACCAGCGGGCTTAACTCTGTCCAAACCCCTGCTCATGCCAGAGCTGTGCACAAGTTGGCTTCATTTCCCGCAGTTCCTGCTGCTTTTGTCAATCCCGGCTGTGGTGGAAGCGGGAGTTGAGCTGAAAACCTGCACCCAATAGAGGTTTCATGTGAGAGAAACGTTTGCCCTTCCCCTCTTACCTCGTCTTCTGTAAACAAGTACTTTAAAGTCCTTATTGAAACCCACAGAAATCCTTTGCTCTTGTTTTGAAATCTAACCCCCAGTATACTTTGGAGGATTTAATGTGTCGAGTTCCCAGTGTTAGTTTGCTCTGCTAGCTCAGCCTGAAGAGATGTTAAGGATAATAAACTTAAAATAACCTCTCGTTCCTCAGGAGGCTGCAGAACTTGAAGTGAAATATTCTCAAGCTGAATTGAGGAGTGACCTTCACTCTTGCTGAAGTAAAAACAGTCTTAACTTTTCCATTCCCATTAATCACAGAGATTTTCAGGCCCTTCATGGTCAAACCCTAACGGAGGGTTTGGGCAGGGGTGTGGGAGGAAAGTGTCAGCCTCAGTTCAGCCTCTTGTCCCCTCCTTTTTCAGCTGATCCAAGGAGCTTGGTGGCAAAGCACCCTCCGGCAGGCCCCTGCCGTTGGGCTCAGCTTATCTGTGCAGTGGATATTGCTCTTTCCTGTTGTAGCATCTGCACAAACCTCCCCCTGCTCAACCCTTCACAAAAAACCACATATTTCAAGGTGATAAGATACTCAGAGATGACAACTCAGCGGGACTCGATTATTTCCTATGGAGCCAGGCTGAGAGAGCTGGGCTGGGGCAGCCTGGAGAAGAGAAGGCTCCTGAAGGGGAGACCTTAGAGCAGCTCCAGTGCCTAAAGGGGCTCCAGGAAACCTGGAGAGGGGCTTTGGACAAGGGATGGAGGGACAGGCCAAGGGGAATGGCTTTAACCTGCCAGAGGGGAGATTGAGATGAGCTCTGAGGCAGAAGCTCTTCCCTGTGAGGGTGCTGAGGCGCTGGCACAGGGTGCCCAGAGAAGCTGTGGCTGCCCCATCCCTGGCAGTGTTCAAGGCCAGGTTGGACACAGGGGCTTGGAGCAACCTGCTCTAGTGGAAGGTGGCCCTGCCCATGGCAGGGGGTGGAGCTGGATGAGCTTTAAGGTCTCTTCCAAACTATTCTCTGCTCCTGTTTTTCTTCTCTAACACAGTGTCTATAATTCTCTTCCAGTACATAACGTCGAGCAACAACAACACACCCATCCAAGGGTTTTATATCTACTATCGCCCTACGGACAGCGACAACGATAGCGACTACAAGAGGGATGTTGTGGAAGGTACTGTGCAATGTACACATGCTGCAGAGCACCACTCCATGGGGAAGAACATCCTGTAGCCATATTGGCTGTGTTTATATGAAATCTAAAGTGCTTTTCCCAAACGAAGTCATTACAGTATATTTCACCCAAGTAGCTATTTCGACTCCCATCACATCAAGTTCTGCCCACACATGAGCTTGTTTCTTCCTTCTGAAGCCTCTTCTGCATGGAAGCTTGAGCACTAAATACTGGGGTTTGGTTTATCTTGTTATGCTGCTGCAAATCCTTACTGCAGGTCTATTTAAACTGGTTTAGCTTCAAGTAGTTGAGTAGAGAGAAAGCAGCGTACATGAGATTTAACCCAGGGTAGGACTGTCCTAATAACTACCTGGCTCTTAAAATGATTTACTCCAGCACAGATTTTCTACACTGGGTAGTAGCATTGTGTGTAATTGCCCTCCCCTTACCTTGCTTAATTGCTTACCCTGCTATCAGGAAGTTAGTTTCACCTCCAGTGCTGTAGTAGCTGCAAGCACAGGTATGTTTGTGCTTCATTTTGCCTTTTAATCGGGTTATTTTTTCCCCCTTGTGCACATGAGATCATCATTTTCCTGGAAGAACTTCTTAGATAATGTCTCTGTTAGCCCAGAAATGGAAAACCCTTTTAAAAATATTTTACTTCACATCCTTATTGCCTGGGCTGAGTAAACTCAGTGATCTCATTCTGTCCCTGTGACGTTCATTATTTTTCCCCCCTCATTTATTTCAGTTACAGGAGGAACGAGCCTCAATTTTGACCGTTTTCCCCTGCTAGACAATACTCCACATAGTCCTTTGATGCATGACATAACTTCTTGCACACTATAAAGCCATTCAAGAGCCCGAGTTTCAGCTTTAAAGCAGCTCATGCAGTCTGCACCTTCATCTGCAAATGTATTTGAGCCTGTGCTCGACAGAGCTTGTGTGTTTATAAATGTGCTGCACTGAGCAGTGAGTTGTTTAAGTGGGCTCCACTGTGCTGTGAAATTAGCTTGTTTCTGCTGGCTTTTTTTCTTTTTCCAAGAGCATGTGCCTGTATTGAGCTCTTTGTGGCAGTCTGAAACCATTAGCAGCTGCCAGAGCCTGCAACAGAAACTCAGCCGTGGAAATATTTCAACTCATTTCTTTGCTCCCCTAAATTAACTGTTGTGGAGGGGGGGGGGGGGAAAGAGCTATTTTCAATTAAAGTGTGTTTGGAAGCATTTGATGTTGAAATATGTGGAGAAACACATGACTTAAGGTATTTTTGCCATAAATCACTTGTTCTTAATATTTTTCCCCCCCTCCTCTGTTACCTTTGAATTAATCTGTCTGTTTTTTGACAGGGAATTTTATCTTGAAATGACTGTGTGAGTTGTGGAAAAAGTGTTGTGATGCCTGTATGAGCTAAGTGCTTGCCTCAGGCTTTCCTCACTGTTTCCTGTTAAGTCTTGTCTTTCGAGACATTCAAAACTGCAGAAACCTTTTTTTTCCCCCCTTATAAATGCTGCTACAGGCAAAATCAGCTTGTATTTAAAGAAAAACCCAAGCAAAAAGCCCGACTCAGATGCCTCTTTAGGCAGCTTTAAGCAAAATCGGCCCCGTCCTGCCCTGATGGTCTGTATTTGGAGGGTCCTGGATATTGAATTTTGAATGTAAATGCAGTCTGATGTCAGTTGTTTAAATGTTTTTCCTTGCTAATGGTGCACGGAGAGGACAGTTAAAGTGCCTGTCCTGATTCCAGCTCCACTAATGGCTTCAAGCGGAAACCTAAAACCTGGTGTAGTAATTACCGAAAGGAATGCTTGGGGGTGGGGGCGACGGGAAAACCAGGAGGAACCTTGGGAAAACGGGGGATTTAGGGAAAGGCCGGTTCCAGCTTCAGCCGGGGCTTGTCCATCTGCACTTGGGGTGCCTGGCACAGAGCTCAGACCCTCCTCAAACCCCCAAACTGAGCTGGGGTCCTCCTGGGCGCCCTTTTTCCCTGTGGCTGGGGCCATAGGATCATGGAATGGTTTGGGTTGGAAGGATCATCTAAGCTGCTGATAGTTCGTAATGTTAAAGCCCTAAAGCCACGTTCAGAGTTGGGCTTGTCAGGCTGGGCTGGGTCAGCCTGGAGAAGAGAAGGCTCCTGAAGGGGAGACCTTAGAGCAGCTCCAGTGCCTAAAGGGGCTCCAGGAAACCTGGAGAGGGGCTTTGGACAAGGGATGAAGGGACAGGACAAGGGGAATGGCTTTAACCTGCCAGAGGGGAGACTGAGATGAGCTCTGAGGCAGAAGCTCTTCCCTGTGAGGGTGCTGAGGCGCTGGCACAGACTTTTCCCAGAGAAGCTGTGGCTGCCCCATCCCTGGCAGTGTTCAAGGCCAGGTTGGACACAGGGGCTTGAAGCAACCTGCTCTAGTGGAAGGTGTCATCTTCCCATCATCTCAAATTGTGTGATGAACGGGTCAGAGTCATGTTGACAGCCCCAGATGAGTGGGCTCTATTTTCGTTATTAATACTTCAAACAGAAGGTGGTCTGACAGCTCCTTAGGAACAGTGGAAACAGTTCCAGGTGGTATTTTCCAAGAGGGATTGAACAGCCCTTGAACAGTTAATTAAATTCCCTAAAAATTAAAAGATACATAAAAAAGAGGGTGGTTTATTAAAGTTTGTCACAAGCCCCTGAAAGTCCAAACTGGGAGATTTATCTGGAAGTGCTGGTGCTGCAGGAGGGTGTCTCAATGAAAGGCTGGCCAGGAGCCAGAGATGACAAACCTGTCCCATTAGAGAAGATTGCTTGGCTGGGGAGGCAGCTCGCAGGGGCAGGCAGCGAGCTCTGCTTCCTCCTGGGTCCAATGAAACACACCTTCAGTTCTCCCTCGTGTTGAGCAACACGCATGGACCCTTCCTATGCAAAACGGGTGGCTTCGGTCAGTCCTCGTGTCTCCAGGGATCCTGTGGGGTTGCAGACTGGGAGAGGGTCTTCACACAGTCAAGTTTTCCTCTTGGCCCAAGTTTAATCTATTTTCTGTGCCTGTTTTTGTAGTTTATTTGCCCTGTGTACTGTAACCAGCTAATATAAACCCTCCTAAACACATCCCTTTCATACTTAAGATGCACAGAACTGTTGATTTTAAATGTCCAGAAGCTGGAAACTTGAATGTCTGGTTTTTGAGTTTAGCAACTTCTGTTTTTTGTAGAGAAAGATCCTCATTTAAAAAATCAGTTGAAAATACTGAAAAAAACCCCATTTTTATTCATCAAAAGGTGGTTCTAAGAATCTATTTCACAAGACAAGGCAAGTCTTCAGCAGGGACTGTAGTGATAGGACAAGGGGGAATGGGTTCAGACTGAAACAGAGGAGATTTAGGTTGGATATAAGGAAGAAGTTCTTTACCATGAGTGTGGTGAGGCGCTGGCACAGGCTGCCCAAGGAAGCTGTGGCTGCCCCATCCCTGGCAGTGTTCAAGGCCAGGTTGGACACAGGGGCTTGGAGCAACCTGCTCTAGTGGAAGGTGTCCCTGCCCGTTGCAGGGGGTTGGAACTGGATGAGCTTTAAGCTCCCTTCCAACCCAAACCATTCTATGATTCTTACAATTACAGATAAGCCCATAAATTGTTAACAAAGACTTTTGTGCCAGCAGGAAAAGCTGCAGTGCCCCATTCTACAGAGAAGGACGCTGCCGTGTAGCTAATTCTGGCTCATGCATGTGAATAAATGCAATTGCTTTATTTTTCTCTCCCCCCTTAGGTACAAAGCAATGGCACTTGATAAATCACCTGCAGCCAGAAACATCCTACGACATCAAGATGCAGTGCTACAACGAGGGCGGCGAGAGCGAGTACAGCAACGTGATGATCTGCGAAACCAAAGGTGAGCACCCAGATAGCAGCAGTGGCTGTTTGGGGCATGGAATAGCTGCTGTGCTCAGGGGGGCTTATTGCAGAAGTGCAGAAGTCAGCTGCGAGGAAGACTGGAATGTTTTGGAGGATTGTTTTGTCTTCCGAAGCTGGGATTGTTTGGAGCATATGGAAACTGATACGTTGCGCTCCCAAGAGAGGCTCTTAGCAGAGCTCTGCAGCTTTCCCTGCCCTCAGAGATAGTCTTGTTGTTCTGGGCTGTGGGGTTTTCCCTTCTGCTGTGCTGATAGCCTCTTCTTAGGAGACAACCATGCTCTTGAAGATGACAGAATTGATTTGTATGTCTGCTTTATGTCTTGGGGGCTCTGTGACACGTTGTATAAGTGCAGACCGCAGCAGTTGATGGCTCTGTTGGCTGCCTCCATCGCTAATCCTGCGTGCCTCTGGCACAGAGCGTGTACTGTTCTCTGGAAGTGTCAGATATGGCAGTCACATTTATTTTGCAAAGAATTCCTGTCTCCTTTAATCTCTAAACCCAAGTAAGGCTGTAAAGGGAAAATGCAGACAGTAAACTTCAAATGCAGGGCTAGGAAAAAATGTTTGAAAAAGGCAGCAAAAAGCCCTCCAGGAGCGGAAGCATCAACACTGAGTGAAGTTTGTAGTGAAGCCTTTGAAAGAAGGGCTGGAGCTGCACGGCTGTGAGGCTGTGTGCACACTTGGTCTTCCTTCTGCAAGGAACAGCACTTTCTTCCTTCGTTTTAAAACCAGGAAGGTGAAATCTGTTGGTTTTACTGCCTCTTCCTTAAAATGCATCTCCCCCAGGCTTGGTGATCCAGCTTATCTGCAGGGATATGCTTGTGTCTTTGACCAGCTTCACTCCCAAGCCAGGCACCTCTTTTAGGAGTTTAGTGTCAGTTGAAATGAATCAGAGCTGTGCTGTGCTGAAAAAGAATCTACATTTAATTCCTGGGTTAAACTAGTGTCTTGGTTTTGGTGCTTTTCTGTTCAGCTCTTGGTACGTTCTATAGGATAGGGTTGAAAACGGGGCTGGCAGGGTTCACCTCAGATAAAAGCAGGTCGCCTGGCAGCAGTTGGGTGATAGAAATGCATGTTGTGGTTTTTCCTGACCTCAGAAGTGGAAAGATTTGCTCTCCTTTGAGCTGGGAGCAGCTCTAGCCCTGCGTAGGTCGAGTCGCTCATTAAAGTTCCGAGTGACCTCAATGCGAGCTGAATAACAACTATATTCCAAAGCAAATAGTTATTACCCAATAGTAGTTGGCCTTCTCCTCACAGGTTTTAATATTGACTTGGAAGCTTGCTTTGGGCAGCATTAGGATTCAAACTCTGCAGTGATTAGTTTCATGATGAAAAACCACATTCGTGTCTCTTACTTCGCCCAGTGAAACGCACCCCGGGAGCATCCGAATATCCCATGAAAGACCTGAGCACGCCACCAAATCCCCCTGACAGGGTTGGAGGTGGAGCAGGACCTTCCAACGGCCCTGTTCGGAGCAGTGACATGCTCTACTTGATTGTGGGCTGCGTCCTGGGGGTGATGGTCCTTATCCTCATCGTTTTCATTGCCATGTGCCTGTGGAAGAACCGCCAGCAGAACGCCATGCAGAGTGAGTGCTTCTTGCTTTCCTTTCATGAGGAACATATTATCAGTGTAAAACGAGTAACTTCCGTGTTTTATGAATGGGAAGCATTTTCCTGTTAGAAGCCAGCTGGCGTTTCTTTAGAGACTTGTACTTTCTAGGTGTGCCTTGGGTGAAGATGTGGGTTTTAAGAGCAGCAGTGTCTCTGTTTGTTTGCCCTGCGCATCGCTGTAAGGTTGTGCTGCAGCTTCACCCAGAGAATGGTGTGTGAAATGCCTGGGCAGAGTTTCTTCAGCTTATCATAGAATCCCAGCCTGGTTTGTGTTGGAAGGGACCTTAAAGCTCCTCCAGTTCCAACCCCTGCCACGGGCAGGGACACCTTCCACTAGAGCAGGTTGCTCCAAGCCCCTGTGTCCAACCTGGCCTTGAACACTGCCAGGGATGGGGCAGCCACAGCTTCTCTGGGAAAAGTCTGTGCCAGCGCCTCAGCACCCTCACAGGGAAGAGCTTCTGCCTCAGAGCTCATCTCAGTCTCCCCTCTGGCAGGTTAAAGCCATTCCCCTTGTCCTGTCCCTACAGGCCCTTGTCCAAAGCCCCTCTCCAGGTTTCCTGGAGCCCCTTTAGGCACTGGAGCTGCTCTAAGGTCTCCCCTTAAGGAGCCTTCTCTTCTCTCAGCCTGTCTCCAGAGCAGAGCTGCTCCAGTGCTTCAAGCACCTGCATGGGTCCCTGCTGATTGCAGTGGCAGAACTTGTGTTTAATCATAAAACGTGGAGCCTAAAACTCCAGATCTCTCCCTCTCTTGTGTATATCTGGGAAGAAAAAGAACTTGCAGCACTTGGAGGACGAGTCCCTTGTTACCTCTCAGTCCCTCGGCAGTAAAATGGAGTTCAATGTCCAGGTTTTTTGGAGAGGTGTTAATAAGGAAAACCTGCCTGTTGGCAAGTAGAAGCCTGGAGCAGATGTGCTGGAGCTTTGTGAGGGGCTCTGTACCCTCCAAGCCATCTCGTGCTAGCACAAACTCTTCACCAGTCTTCTCTGTAACATGTAACTCACCCTCGCTCTGTCCACAGGCCGTGGTTACTTACACTCTCTGACCAAGAGAAGTGAAACAAAACTTCTTGCACTATAAGACAGTGTCTTCAATAGGCCCAGAGATATTTTCTGGACATGAAAAGATACCAGAGACTCGGTTACACAAATCGATTTTAGGATGCTCCTCATAGTGACAGACGTCAGCCGAGCCCTTTCAGACCAGCATTCCTGGTCTGTTCTCCAGGATGTGGCTGTTTCCCATTTCCACATTTGGACGCTAAGCACTTGGATATTAGGGCTAATTTACAAAAGCTGTAGAAAGAGAAAATCGGTTTCTTTTGTTTCTTAGAAGCACTCGTCTAAGCTCTCATTTGGCAATCAACATGCTTTTGGTGATGATGTCTCCTGCAGAGTATGACCCTCCTGGCTATCTCTATCAAGGGGCAGATATCAACGGGCAGATGATTGAGTACACAACGTTACCTGGGACAAGCAGAGTCAATGGCAGCATCCATGGGAACTTCATCAGCAACGGCAGCCTCAGCAACGGCTGCCCCCATGTCCACCATAAAGTTGCTAATGGAGTTAATGGGATCCTGAATGGAGGAGCTGGACTGTACCCAGGGCACAGCAACTCCCTGTCCAGGACGCACATGGACTATGAGCATCCCCACCATCTCGTGAACGTAAGCTCTTACACCGGGTGGAAAGCTTGGCGTTTACTCAGAGCTTGTAGAAGCAGGCTTAATTCGGGTGGGGGAAGTACTCATCCATTGATAACAGCCAGTTCCACTAAACGACTTATCCCAGAGGAAGCAACTGGGCTGATATTCCTGATACAAACATCATGGTTTTCATTTGAGAATATCAGATGACAGCAAGAATTCCACTTACTCTGGGAAATCTGCCTCTGCCCTCCTCTTAACAGCATGTAAGCTCTGAGAATGCCTCAGTCCTGGGCTGGGCTGAGATACTTTGCTTGTACATATGGTATTTCTCAAGCTTCGAGTTAAATAGATTTAATTAGAGCTGCTCATTCTGCAGCTTTATGGCTCACCCGTTCTTTTCCCCCACCTGTTTCAGATCTGTAACTCTCAGCCATGCTATTAATTATGGCAAAGCACGAATGGAGCAGGAGGCTTCAGCGAATCAAATGCCCCATCCATCTTGAAATGCCTTTATTTTTTTGCCCTTTCAGTCCCTTATTTGTGCCTGGGACAGGCTGAGTTTTGGGGTTTGAAATTCAAAATAAAATTCAAACCTAATTTAAGCCTCTGATCCAGCCCTTTGTACGCTGTGGAAAAATACTTCATTTGCTGAAATGCGTCCCGTTTCCAAGAGAGAATAATGATTTCATTATTGTCTATGGAAACAGATGGCTTGCATTCAAGCTTACTAAACTGACTCAAAACTGTGAACATTGCCCAGGAAAACTGAAAGAAAAAGTTCAAAAGTCTGAATAACCCATGCTGTTTCTGGAGGGGAAAAAAAATGGGGCTATTGTTTGTGTTAGTAATTGAACACAAGCACTTCATTTTATTGAACAACAAATTAGCACTTGCACAGTAGTTGCCACTTCAGTTAACTCCAGCTTCCAGTCCAGCCCAGTTGGTTCTTCACCTGATCCTGGCTTTGCTCTGCTGGTGCAGCAAAAAGTGCTGCTTTCTGGTTGCTTTCAACACCAAACCATGGGTTTTTGGACCTGTCCAAAAAGTCTCCAGAAGTCCTCAGCACCCCGAGCCCTCGGGAAGGGAGGAAAGCTCTCCCGTGAGAACGCTCCAGGGCTTGCGCTGGTGTTTTGTCCCTCCTATTATGTGTTTTGTGGAGGGGAAGGAAGGAAACAGGCATGTGGTAACACAGGTCTCGGTGCCACGGGATGGGACACGCAACGCCGCCGTCTCGTTGACAACCGGGTTGAGTTTTTCTTTCCCCTCCTCCACGTTGTGCAGAGTTGGAGTCACGCAATCTCTTCCCACGTAGAAGGACCCGGACGGGCACGCGGGGTGAGGCAGCACAGGAACAGGATGTTCTCATCCTCATTAGGACTCTTTTTATTGTTCCATTGATTGGGCTAAATGAGGAAGAGAGAAACGGGCCAGGATGGCAATCAAGGCTGATTAGGCATTTCCTCAGTGCTCCCTGTTGCCCTGAGCGGCCTCAAACCTGAAGGATAAGCCCTGGTTTTGCAGGAATAGGGATTGTTAGGAGTTACCTACCACTTGAAGCCTCCAAAGCCAGGTGAGCTCTCCCAGACCAGCTCCTCTCCCAAAACACAGCCAGTATCCCGGCTCCGCAGCGTCCTTAACAATGAGGTATGTGTTAATCTGGGCATTTCGACTTGCTTGTAATGGCCCCTGCAGCCAAAACCAACACCACAAAATCCCTCTCACCCCGAGTCATTGCTGGCGAAGGAATTACCCCATCTGTGCAAATATTCCATGTTTCAAGAAACTCCGTGTCGCGGAGGCAACTGATCTAATCGGGGTAATTGCAGGAAAGTGGGATGGGTTTGGGGTGTGACATCAGCCCTGCACATTTCATCCCCTGTCTCCCCAAATGAGCCCGGCTTGCTAACGAACAGCAAGTTGCTTTCATGTCTGTCATCAGTGTTAAAAATAAACATATTTACAGTGGGTTGATTCAATCAAACCTGAGTGTATTAAGCTGAAAACAGACGAGGGAAATTACCACATACTTGTCCAAGCTGCAGTTATTTACTTTTCCCTGACACACACGCTGGCAAAACCCCTCCACTTGGCTTGGTACAATAGCTCAGTGTTGCTGTGCCACCTTACCAGGCCCACATCAGAAGATTGATAAGGTGATCAGAGTTTGGAACCCCAAGTGGAAGGGCTTGGGGTGCTCGCTGGAGCTGAACTGCCTCTCGTGTGTTCACGCAGAGGTTGATTTCTGGTTCTTCTTCCTTACTCCTTCCCTGCAGGGCGGTGGGATGTACACAGCAGTGCCACAGGCCGACCCCTCCGAGTGCATCAGCTGCAGAAACTGCCGGAACAATAACAGGTAATGTAGAACTTCCCCAAAAGCAGGATCTTCACAGACAGAAGCTCTTGTGCTAAAGCCAGGGCAGGCAGAAGCAGAGAGCTCCGATCCTGGCTGAGGGGACAGAGGAGCTCAGTGTCACCGTGTCACTTGGAGAGCAGCTGGTGATTGTGGGATGCACTAAAGCGAGTTATTAAACCCCCAGAGCTCATTTTGCTCGCTGGGATGTGAGGCAGGTTGGGCTTAAACCTTATTTCCTGTGTTTTCTTCAGTTTCGAGATAACGAAATCATTCCATATGGAGTTTGTCAGACAGGAGTTAATTGGTCTTTGGTATTTTACGTTTCCTGCTGTTCTCTTTAACACCACCAACAAAACAGAGTTGCAGCTTCGCTTTCACAAGGCTCTTCTTGGTAAAACATGGGATCTGAGGTCCTTCAGGCCTTGAGGAGCAGTTTGGCCGGGTGGGATACACTTCTTGCGTGAGGAAAAACGGATTCTTGTAGAGAATAAAGGAAAATCCCGTTGTACATTGAGGCTGGAGCCTGAGTTTTTATGAGGTTTTTCACTTCTGAAAGTTTTACAGAATATCCTTCCAGGCTTCTGACTAAACCTCTGGTTCTTTTAATGACTAAAAATAGGACTGAAATCAGAAGTGCTGGGCTGCTCTGGCTGCTAAATTATGGCTCGTTTTTCAATCCTACTTGGAATTTTGTGTCTCACTCAAATCATCAGCTGCCTATAGGTGTCCATCTGGAGAAGCTGACTTGAAACGAAGCTGTTGCTGAAGGCAGAAAACACGGTTGCTTTATTTTTATGGGTCTCTTTAAAACAGAACTTACAATAGGCTTTAAATTCTTCCTCCTTCCAGAAGTACAGGGGTGATGGTGAGATGGAGACAGGCTGCAGGTAGAGCCGGGCAAAGCGAGCTGCTGTTCCTTTACAAGCCAACTGTCTGCTTTCAAGGCAGACCAGAAGTCAGCAAGATCCATCATTTGGAACATGCTGTGTGTGTGTGTGTTAAGAGCTTGCTTTCCACTTTGAAACCTATTTAAACTTCTAATTGCTCCTTTTTTTCCCCTTAAGAAAGCAGGGATAGTGTGTTCCATCCTCTGCAACTGCACTGCTCCTCCCAGGCGGGTCATCAGCAGGGGCTGAACTTTGAATTTTCACATCCCTGTTCTATATTTGACTGCTGGACAGGGAAACAAGTTGTCCTTTACAGCTGTCTTGCTCCAGAGGGGACCATTAACATCCTTTTGGCAGCCGGGACAGCTCCATTCCCTTCCCGGTGCTGGGGGAATGGAAGGAGGACATGGGAGAGGGGAATGGGGAGGACCAGAAACGTGCCTCAGCATTACACCAGGGAGCGGGATGCATGGCTAGGAGGAGGAGGAGGAGGAAGGCCTAGTGGGTTAGTGCAGTCAAGTCAGTCAGTGGGAATTTGGGGCTGGAATCTTTCCCCTGTCTTTGTTCAGGTAAGGGCCGTCCCCTCCATCCAGCTCCTGTGGCTTGTCCCACATGGGAATTATTGCCCCTTTTTCCCTAAACCCAAGCAATTCCCTCTGCAAAACACCCATGGGGTAGCAGAGGAAAGCAGGTCCCAGTGGGAACAGCCCTGGCAGGGTGATGGTCACCAGCTTGTGAGCATTTTGGGTCGGACGCTCCACCTTGGTGCTGCTCCTTCCTCAAGGAGCCTATTTCCACTGAGTGCCTGGAGTCGTGGCTGAGTTGGGTTGAATTTAGCAGGCGTTTGAATTGTGACCACGTGCAAATGAATCCTAAAGGTTTAGAGTATTTAATACCTGCCTGTTTTCAGCAGTAGCCATCTCACAGCAGCAGGTTTTATTATTGCAGTGGTGAAATCCCTCGGTCTTCGCTTTAAATTAGCACTTCATGCTCTTGTAACTGCTGGTGGAGGTTTGCCAGGGCTAGAAGTTGCTGAAATGTGGATACCTGCTTTGATGTTACAGACAAAGCTGGTAAGAACGGGTGCGAGTGTGGTTGACACTTGTTACGTTCAGATTGAGAAGTGATTCTCTTATTTCTCTGGTGCTTTTGTGCTAAAACTTTCTAGATACCTGGTGGCTGCAGAGGAGTTTGTGCTTTTGCAGGTCTCTCCGTGCACGTTTGCTGAAATACACATTGCAAATAAAGCAGAATCAATGCATTTGCCAGCTTTTTAAATCCAAATTACGCTGGGGTGGGGGTTTAAGCTCTACTTTGGTAGGATTTTAGCACTGAGAATTGATAGAAAACGTGTCTTCTGCAGCAGGGATTTTTATCACTACTCGTGTGTGCTCTGCTCTGCGTATACCGATGGCTGGTTTCCATCCAGATGTGGTTATTTCAGCTTAAAAAGCCAAACTGCTGTCTTGAAACATCATTCCAGCCTGCGCAGGAATACAAAGAGCTGCCCCAACCTCTGTGTCTTTAAAAAGAAACCCCCATAAACACACAAACCCAAACACTTAAAATGGGGGTTTTTTTTCCTTTAAATAATAAGCGAGCGCAGTCAAAACCTCTGCGGAAAGAAATGCAAACTAATAAATGGATTTGTTTGAAGACCAGATGTGTTTCATGTGGATTCTGCAGTGGCTTCTGTGGTATTTTGGTACTTGGAATAATGATTTTGGAGGGGGTTATGGGAGTGGAAGGACAAAATAGGAGAGGGAAGGTTGAAAATGAAGCTTGGTGCTGCTCCATCCTCGCAGCGTTTTGGAGGGGAGCAGCTCCCCCCATGTCCCATGTTTTGGCTTTGCCTTTACCAGAGGAGAAACTCACTCCAGTTCCTCCTCTGGAAAGCTGTTTTGTGGATGTTTTGCTGCTCTTCCAGCTCTGGCCATCCTGGTCATGGTTTTCAGGTGAAAGGATAAACTGAGGCTTGTAGGACCAGTCCCTCGAGCATGATGGTTTTATGGATTGACGTGGCCTCTAATGGGATAAAAGTGGTTTCTGGAGCTGGGGCAGGACCTTGCTGTGATTGCCAAGCCTAATATCTCCTGGGTATAAATCCATCTGAGCTCAGTGCTTGGTGCTGAGTTGTATCCATAGCAGCATATCAAACACTTGAATCCCATTCAGCCTTTGCAGGAGCATTTTGGAGGAGCACTGACTCACAGTGACTTTGAGCGCTCTCCCTCTGCTTTTATCCATGAATCCATCTCTGTTCTGCAGAGCATTTGGGGGCTGGATTCCCAAAGCTCGTGGTCAATGAACCTTTGACTTCTGTGATGGTGATGGTTTAGTATAAAACCACACTGGTGTGTGATTTTGGGGGGCTCTCTCATGTGGGAATTGCTGATACAGATGTTAGCTGAGGCCACGTTGCTCACGGGGCTCCAAAGAGTGGAGGCAGAGGAAAACCCTGCTTGGTGCAGTGGAATGTGTGTATCTTGAGGTCCACCTCCTTTTTGTTTAAAGGTTAAATAGTTTGGCTCTAACAATTGATTTAACAGTTCAACTCCAATTTCACAGCTTTATGCAGGTATTACAGGGCCAAAATCTGAGTTAAACACCGGGGGGGGGAGTGGTGGTGTATATTTATAGTACCACATCTCTTTCTCTAATATGCATTCACTCTGATAACACTTGGTATTTATTTTCCAAAGTACTTCAGTTTTCTGGTTGGGTTTCAACCTGAACTCTTTTTCTTGGCAGTGAAAGCCTGTTTTATGGGGCTGCTTAAAGGGGCTGCAAGAAACCTGGAGAGGGGCTTTGGACAAGGGATGTAGGGACAGGCCAAGGGGAATGGCTTTAACCTGCCAGAGGGGAGATTGAGATGAGCTCTGAGGCAGAAGCTCTTCCCTGTGAGGGTGCTGAGGCGCTGGCACAGGGTGCCCAGAGAAGCTGTGGCTGCCCCATCCCTGGCAGTGTTCAAGACCAGGTTGGACACAGGGGCTTGGAGCAACCTGCTCTAGTGGAAGGTGTCCCTGCCCATGGCAGGGGGTTGGAGCTGGATGAGCTTTAAGGTCCCTTCCAACCCAAACCAGGCTGGGATTCTGATTCTGTGCAAGCAGCAGCACTGATAACCCTGTTTTCCTTCTGTCCCATCTGCAGGTGCTTCACCAAAGCCAACGGCACTTTCGGCAGCAGCGCGCTCCCCGTCGTGCCCATCGTAGCACCTTACCAGCAGGATGGTTTGGAGATGAAACCTCTCAACCACCACGTCATGGTGGCCATGTGCTTGGCCTCCACCCTCCCGGAGTGCAGCGCCCGGCTGGAGGAGGACAGCAAGGAGAGAGCAGAGCAGCCCTCCCCACAGCATCCCTGCTGCAGGGACGGCAGCACCCGCCTCTCCGTGGATTGCACGGATGGTAAGGCATTCCCAGGCTTTGAACTGGGAATATGCTGTCGGACAGCTGCAGGGAGCTTAGTTTAGTGCAGAGGAGCTGGTAATTAAGGCCTTTTGGAGAAGGATGAAGTGTTCCACCTTTCCCATCATGGGAAGTGGCAGCGGTGATGCTCGGGTGCCTGTGGCTGGGGTTGATGCGTCTAAACGGAGCTGACGTGCTCTGGATAACGAGGCTGTGACTGATTGATGGGGGGATTGAGATGGGATCTCAGGCAGAAGCTCTTCCCTGTGAGGGTGCTGAGGCGCTGGCACAGGGTGCCCAGAGAAGCTGTGGCTGCCCCATCCCTGGCAGTGTTCAAGGCCAGGTTGGACACAGGGGCTTGGAGCAAACTGCTCTAGTGGAAGGTGTCCCTGCCCGTGGCAGGGGGTTGGAACTGGAGGAGCTTTAAGCTCCCTTCAACCCAAACCATTCCATGATTCTATAATGGAATTTTCCCCTGGTGAGCAGACATCTGTGACAGCCCAGAACCCCCCCAACCCACCCTCCCCTTGCTTTGCAGGTGACAACTGCGCGCACTCGGAAACATCGAACCACATTTTGAGCTGGAGTCCCCTTATTCTGCAGCCTCTTTCCAAGGACTGTAAGGAAAAACCAGGATGGAGTTCATCCGGAGTCACCTTAAACGGTTCTGGGGACCTCCGGCAGCTCCAGCTGCAGGAAACCTGAGGAAGTGACCACCGCTGTCCCCATTAAGGCCAGGAACTGCAGAGCAGCATCGCTCAAAGGGAGTGATGGGGGATGTTAATTATAACAGAGAGAGTCACTATTTATTTTTTTCTAGTAGTGTCCTATGAATGTATCTTGTTTTTAAAGAATGGTTGCCTTTTTATATTATTTATGCCTTGAAATCCCTTTTCTTTGGGGGGTTGGGGGGGATGTGTGTGTCCCCCACACACCCCCTGACACTAGCCTGGTTCTGTGTATAAAGAAAGGAATTGTAATAATATAAAGAACAACGATGGGAAACCCAGAGTGTGGCTTCCAGAGGGTATTAACCCGCATGAGAAGTGATCCCAAGGAGTCTGACACAGGGATTTAGCCAAGTGGGTCTGAGGCTTCCTCCCTGCACTCAAACCCTCCTTTCCATGAACTCCTCATGTCCTCGTTTGGGAAGAATCCAGTGGATCAATAGGAAGATAAACAGGCAAAGTGACCCTTGGCTGCGTCCGTGGAGGCAGAGCTCACTCTGGTGACTGCTTGTGCCTTTTGGAGCTTGATAACCCTGCTGTTTGCAGGAGTGCGGATGGAACCCGGTGTGGAATCTCACCTTCCCGCTTGCAGGAGACAAAACCCAGCTCAGCTGCACCTTGAACTCCTTGGATTGAGGGAACAGCAACGGCTTGAACAGGCTCTGCCATGAAGGGAGTCGTGTCGGAGCAGCTCCCGCTGCGCTGCGAGAGCCCTGCCCGCCCCTCGGATCCAGCATGAGGTAGGTGTTGACACGTTAACTGCAGGGCTTGGGTTGGGTTCTCTTTCCCTTCCCAAATTGAGGCCGGGTAAATAAACCAAAGCGCAGAGCGCCGAGATGAGGGGCATAAATCACGGTTACAGCCGCCCCGAGGCGACACGTGCAGCCGCCTGCTCCCCACGAGCATTCCCGGCCGAGGCTGGGAAGGGAGGAAGTGATGCTGCGCTGGCTGGAGCTGCTGCGGAGCCCTCGGGGAGCCGAGGTGCAGGTGCAGAGAGTGGGCTTTGAGGAGCAATTCCTGCTCCAGGAGGACACTCTCCCTGTGGGATGTTGGGAGTGTTGAGCCGGGGGTTCTTTTCCTTTTGTTGTGTTACTGTTCCGATGGTCAAATTAGATGGAATGTGATGGCAACGGAGCTGGAGCAGGGCCTGGAGCACGAGTGGGATGAGGGACCTGGGGGGGTTTAGTCTGGAGAAGAGAAGGCTCAGGGGGGACCTTATTGTCTAGAACCTGGCTCTCTAGAACCACGGCCTTGGCAGTGCTGGGTTAATGGTTGGGCTTGATCTTGGACGTCGTTTCCCAACCTAAACAGTTCTATGGTTCTATTTATAATCTTCTCGCCTTTAGGGTTGTGCATCCATCCTGATTCCCGCAGGGATGTCGTCCTGTGCCAACATCCTGAACCTCACACCGCAAACCCACAGCCTTTGCCTGCCACCTACGCCGGAGCCACTGCAAATCCCTGCTTCTCCCACCTCGTTCATCATCTCCTCTCCTCATCCCAGCCTTCTCCGTGTGCTCCTCACTGGATTTTTCCCTTCACAAGACCCTGCTGCGAGGCTTTTCCCTGGCTCCCGACGGAGACTGGCGGGCGAATGGTTGGGATTTAACTCGGGCCACTTTGTTGTCCCCAAACACTGAGATTTAACCCCATTTAACCGACCTCTCTTCAGTCAGGCCCTGCACGTGCTCCCCTTTATCACGGTTACATCGCATAAAGACACTATATTTTCCCAAGAAGCTGTACTTTGAACTGGAAATGGGATGTGTTTTGGAATGATGTCGGTTTTGCAGGAGGTTTGGGGGAGGATTGTAAGGGGTTTTGGGGTGGTTTGATAAAGGAAGTGGTGCTGCTTTATGGCCTGAGTGGGGCTTGGTTCCCCACAGGCACTGAAGTGAGGTTGGTTCCCATCACTTGATACTTCCCAGTGGGTTATTAACCAAATACAGGAGAAACGGCTGGAGATGCTCTGGTTCCTCACACACACCACGGGATGAGGGGCAAGGAAAGTTGGGATCACTCAACCCTTTCCTTGGACCCTGCTCCCCTCCATCCTTACACCAACACGAGGCACAACCATCACCACTCACTAACACCCTGGGGTTTGGCCTGAAAAGGGCAAATTTGGGGTGAAACAAGGACCCTTCCCCACCCCCCCAAAGCTTTATGGGTGTCTTTGCACCCATGAATTCAGCCTGGTCCCAAAACAGCAGCTCCCAACCAAGCCCTTGGGGTTTTTTTGCCTCTCCAATGGGTGAGAAAGGATTTATTGTAGCTCCAGAAGGATGGAGGCTGAGTGGAGGGGCGTGTGCCCGGTGCTCCCGCTGCATCCCGGCAACCATCATCCACGTCCCCGAGCACCTTTTAAATACTCTAAAGCAGCAGAAGCCCTTCGCCAACACCCCCAAGGGGTATTTTTCCAGCTGCTGGGGTTTGACTTCAGCAGTGTCACAGGAGCTGAGGCTTGGGACACGTGTCCACCCTTCCCGGGATGAGCGGGATGCGGAACAGGGCAGGGAACGCTCATGGAGACGCCGTGATGCTGACGTGAACCGGGGGATCATCCGCTGCTGTTGGGTCTGGCTCTGGAGGTGCTGGGAGAGCCCCCCAGTGCCACCACATGGGTCTGGGTCACCCCAGCGGGTGGCTCAGCCCTGGGCTCCCCCCATGGGTGCTGTTACCTGCTGCTGCACCCGGGGCTGACGCGTCTCCCGGTGCTGCTCCATCCTCCAGGGCTGTTTCAGCATCCTCCGGTGTGCCCGCGGGCTCCTGGTCACCGGGCCCGGCCCTAGAGGGGTGGGGAGGGGGGGACAGGCGGGGGTCTCGCGGTGCTGGGTGCAGGAGCAATGGGGCAGCCCCATGGGGTTTGGGCACTCACGTGCGGAAGAGGAGGTTGTGCAGCCCTGGGGATGGAGAGATGGATGGATAGACGTGAGGTGCGTGTGCCACGGCCCCCCATGAGCCCCCAGCACCCAGCACTCACATGGGAGGGTGTCCCGGTGGCGGGCGATGCAGCGCACGGCCAGGAGCGACGCCGCGGTGGCCACCAGCATCCCCACCACCGCTGCCCCCGTCACCGCCGGGTAGGCTTCGAAGGGAGGCTCGGCTGGAAGAGAGCAGAGGGAGAGGGGGGGAATGTGGCAGGAGCAGCCCGAGGGATGCGGTAGCCGGAGCCTGTTCACTCTGAAACCTACTGACGGCCGCTCGCGCTTTGCTCCTCAGCTCCACCAGGCTGCCACCATCGCCCATCTCCAACCCTGCTCTGCCCCACGGAGCAGCGCCCCAGCCCCCTTCACCTGGCGTCTGCACCTCGGAGGGGTGCCCGGCCGTGCGGTGGTTGACGGCCAGGATGCGGAAGGCATAAACCACGGCCGGGTCCAGCCCCCCGAGGCGCCGGTCGCGCGAGTGGGGCTCGATGTCACCGGCGGCCGTTTCCCAGGGCCCGGCCGCCCGCCGGGGGGGTCTCTTGGTTTGGCGCCGCTGCACCACGAAGCCGGTGAGGTTGCCGGTGCCCTGCGTCCGCCACTCCAGCCGCACCTCGGTGCGCGCCCGCGTGTACCGCAGCCTGCTGATGGTGACGTTGGGGGGGGCCGGGTACCCTGTGGGGACACAGCGCCCCATAGAATGAGGTTGATCCCCCCCCCTCTAAACCCACCCGCCACATCCCAGGGCTCACGTTCCACGCGGAGCTGGACGGGGAGGCTGGCGGTGCCCACGGCGTTGGCTGCGGCGCAGCGGTAGGTCCCGCTGTCCCCCGGCCACTCCGCATCACGGATGGTGAGGTTGAGCCACGCTTCTCCCCGCTCCAAGTGGTACTTGGCCAACCCCGCTGGCAACTCCTGCTCCTTGGGGTCGTACCAAGCCATGGTGGCACCCAGGTTGGCGCCGGGGCCGCCTCGCCGGCACGCCAAGCGCGCCTCGCCGCCCTCCAGCACCGCCACCTCGCTCCTCGCCACCTCCAGCTCGGGGGCCTCTGCTCGGTGACAAGACAGGATGGCACCAGTGGGGCTGTGCCACCGACCCGCGGCACGGGGACACACAGGGACACGGCTCCGGCTTACCCAGGCGCAGGCGGCACTCGGTGCCGGTGGCCTGGAGCGGATGGGTGGCCGCACAGATGTAATCCTGCCCCCCCAGGCTGCTGCTGGTGCTCAGCACCACGACGGTGGCGGAGGGTGCGGGGTCACCCAGCGCCTGCCCAGCGCCATCCCACCAGCGCAGGGTGACGGGGGGGGTCCCCCCGTCCCACCGGCACCGCAGCATCACATACTCGTCCCCCTTGGTGGCCACTGCCGCGCAGGAGGGGCCGCCAGCCGGGATCCCTGCGGGAAGGAGAGGTGATGGGATGGGGACCGTGATCTGTGCCCCCCCCAAAAGAGACCCCTCCCCAAAGCATGGGGGGGGGCTGGGCGGTGGGACCCTCATTGTGGAGCAGGGGGTCCCAGCATCACGGGGCTCACCGTGGGTTTGTGGGGGCAGAAGGGGGTGTGGGGGGCACTCACACAGGGTGGTCCCGCAGGCAGCCCCCTGCGGCAGCGCGGGGTGGGAGGCCAGGCAGGAGAAGGCGCTGCCGTTCCTGGTGGCCCCCCCTGGCTGGATTCTGGTGGCCATGGAAAAAGAGGTCCCCGTCACCCCCCGCTCTTCCTCCTCATCCTCCTCCTCGGGGCCCACCCAGCGCAGCCGTGCCGGGGGGAACCCCCCCAGCCAGCGGCACCGCAGCGCCACGTCCCGCACGTCACCGGCGGCCAGCGCAGAGCAGCTCGGGCTCCCGGCTGGTGGATCTGCGGGAGACCATCGGTGCTGGGGTGGGGATTGGGGGAGGTCCAAGTCATAGCCCCCCCATCCTGCTCCCAAATCACCCCTTGCACCCACATCCTCACCAGGGAGCTGCATTGGTCCATCTCGCCCCTCTGGGGGTTACTTACAGTAGACGGTGAGGACGATGGTGGCCTGGGTGCGGGTTTGGAGGTGGATGTTCTCGGCCAGGCAGGTGTAGGTGCCGGCCTGGGCGCGGGTGATGGCAGCGAGGATGTAGGTCTGACCCACATGGACCTGGGAGCCGTTGTGGAGCCAGACGTAGCGGCTGGGCGGGTTGGATGGCGCCAGGCAGCTCAGCACCACGTCCTCGCGCTCGCCCGCGGAGAAGCCGCCCTGCTCCGGGCTGAAGGGCTCCACGCTGATGGCCGGCTCGTCGGGGCCGTCTGTGGGGACACGGGTGCTTGAGCACAGGGTCCCCACACAGGGTCACAGCCAGCCCCAGGGCAGCCTGGCACTGGGGGGAGAAAGGGGGCACCACGGTGGTTGTGAGCACACAGGGGTGCGTGGTGGCCGTGGGGCGCTATGGGGCACTCTGCTGGCGTGGTGGCCATTGGGGTACCGTGGTAGCAAGGTGCACGGTGGCCATGGGCACGTCTTGGTGGCAGGATGGATGCATCCTGGTGGCAATGTGCTTGTTGGCCATGGAGGCATCCCAGTGGCAGGGTGCATGGTGCACATGGAGGTACCACGGTTGCTATGGACCTGCCATGGTGGCAGGGTCCTTGGTGGCCATGGACACACCAGGGTGGCACTGGAAGCACCACAGTGGCAGGGTGCATGGTACCTATGGACCCCCCATGGTGGCAGGGTGCTGGTGGCCATGGCCACACCATAGCATCATCAGAGGCATCCCAGTGGCAAGGTACATGGTACCTATGGACCCCCCATGGTGGCAGGGTGCTGGTGGCCATGGACACACCAGGGTGGCATTGGAAGCACCACAGCGGCACGGTACATAGTACCTATGGACCCCCCATGGTGGCAGGGTGCTGTTGACCATGGCCATACCATAGCATCATCAGAGGCATCCTAGTGGCAGGGTACATGGCACCTATGGATCCCCCATGGTGGCAGGGTGCTGTTGACCATGGCCATACCATAGCATCATCAGAGGCATCCTAGTGGCAGGGTACATGGCACCTATGGATCCCCCATGGTGGCATTGAAAGCATCATGGCAACAGGGTACACGGTACCTATGGACCCCCCCATGGTGGCAGGGTGCTGGTGGCCATGGCCACACCATAGCATCATTGGAGGCATCCCAGTGGCAAGGTACATGGTAGCTATGGACCCCCCATGGTGGCAGGGTGCTGGTGGCCATGGCTGGTGCCCCCCGGTGTCCCCCCCCCCCCCACTCACAGACGATGTCCAGGTAGACGGGCTCGCTGCTGCGGTTGTTGACCTCGTTGCGCGCGGTGCACACGTACCACCCGGCGTGGCTGCGGTTGGCGGGCGCCAGGCTCAGCTCCGCGCCGGAGCCCCCCAGTGCCACGGGGGCCCCCCCCCCGCGGCTGCCGGTGCTGCCAGGAGAAGCTGAGCGGCTCCGTCCCCTCGCGCACGGCGCACGTCAAGGCCACCGGCGTCCCCTCCGCCGCCGCCGCCGCCGTCGGCCGCACGAAGGGCTTGGACACGGGCACTGGGGGCAGAGAGCAGTGAGCGGCCCCCCCTGCACCCCCACATCCCCCCTGTGCCCCCCAGGTGGTGTGTTGGCTGCCGAGGTGCTGGAGTGGTGGGGGGGTGGCTGATGGCAGCACCCATGGGCTACTGGGTGGGCAGGGGCATGGCCGGGTGTCCGTGTGGGGGGTAATGAGGGCAGGTATGGGCTGGAGGGATGATGGGTTGGCCAGGGCAAGGAGATGGGGAGGGCTAGTGGGGTGCTATGTTGGCTAGTAGGGTGCTGTGTTGGCTAGTGGGGTGTTATGCTGGCTAGTCAGGTGCTATGTTGGCTAGTGGGGTGCTGTGTTGGCTAGTGGGGTGTTATGCTGGCTAGTCAGGTGCTATGTTGGCTAGTGGGGTGCTGTGTTGGCTAGTGGGGTGTTATGCTGGCTAGTCAGGTGCTATGTTGGCTAGTGGGGTGCTATACAGGCTAGTGGGGTGCTATATGGGCTGGTGGGGTGTTATATGGGCTAGTGGGGTGCTGTATGGGCTGGTGGGGTGCTATATGGGTAGTGGGGTGCTATGTTGGCTAGTGGGGTGCTATACAGGCTAGTGGGGTGCTATATGGGTAGTGAGGTTCTATATGGGCTACTGGGGTGCTATATGGGCTAGTAGGGTGCTATGTTGGCTAGCAGGGTGCTATGTTGGCTAGTGGGGCTCTACGTTGGCTAATGGGGTGCTTCGTTGGCTGTTGAGTACTGTGCTGGCTAATGGGGAGTTACTCATTGGCGTGTGGGGGTGCTGTGTTGCCTAATGGGGTGCTATATTGGCAAGCAGGGCTCTATGCTGGCTAGTGAGACCCTCTGTTGCTACTGGGTCTCTGTATTGGCTAGTGGGGCTCTGTATTGGCTAGTGGGGCCCTTCGTTGGCTACTGGGGCACTACACAGGCTAGTGGGGCCCTGTGTTGGCTTGTGGGACCCTTCACTGGCTAGTGGGACCCTTTGTTGGCTACTGGGGCTCTATATTGGCTAGTGAGATCCTTTGTTAGCCAGTGGAGCTCTTCATCAGCTAGTGGGGCTCTTCGTTGGCTAGTGGGGCTCTATATTGGCTACTGGGGCACTATACACAGGCTAGTGGGGCCCTTCGTTGACTAGTGGGACCCTTTGTTAGCTACTGGGGCTCTGTATTGGCTACTTGGGCTCTATATTGGCTACTGGGGCTCTATACTGGCTACTGGGGCTCTGTATTGTCTACTTGGGCTCTATATTGGCTACTGGGGCTCTATATGGACTACTGGGGCTCTATACTGGCTACTGGGGCTCTATATGGACTACTGGGGCTCTATATTGGCTACTTGGGCTCTATACTGGCTACTGGGGCTCTATATGGACTACTGGGGCTCTATATTGGCTACTGGGGCTCTATATGGACTACTGGGACTCTATATGGACTACTGTGGCTCTATATGGACTACTGTGGCTCTATATGGGTTACTGGGGCTCTATGTTGGCTACTGGGGCTCTATATTGGCCCCGGTGGCAGTGCCTTACCCAGTACCCGGAGCAGGATGGTGCTGTATCCCACGCGGAGCCGGCCGCGCTCCGGGAAGAGCCCCTGGCACAGGAAGCGGCCGCGGGCACCGGCCCGCAGCTCCCGCAGCTCCAGGCTCCCGTTGCGCAGCGTCACCCGGCCCAGCGCTGCCGCACCGGGGGCCAGCGCCACCTCCCGGCCCGAGCCCACGGCCACAGCCCGCGGCGGGCCCGTGCCCCCCGGCACGAAGCTCCAGAAGACCACGGCCGGGGGGGTCCACGTTGGGGACCCACAGCTCAGCTCCACCGCCCGGCCCCGCACCCCCGTCACCGTCTGCTCCTCATAAACCACGTCCCCCGCGGACAGCGGCTGCCCTGGGGTGCACGCAGTGAGCCCGGCTCCATTCCATAGGGATTTGGGGTGGGATTGGGGGGGGGGGTCACGTATTTACTCACCCCCCGCCAGCGCCGGCAGCAGGCACAGGAGCCAGGGGCCCATCCGTGGTGCGTGGTGGTGCTCCATGGAGCCATGGCCGATGCCGAAGCAGGGCTGCGCTCTCCGCTCCGACCTCCTCTCCGGTTACTCCGGGGTAATTAGGCCCAGCCCTGATTAACTGTTAATTATTGATAACCAGCCTGGGCACTGGGGGGGGGGGACATGGACACACACACAGACACCCACCGCTGCAATCTCAGGCTGAGGACGGGAGCGCTCGCTGCAGGAATGGCAGCAAAACCCCTTTTCCCCTGCAGGGAAAACGCATCCCTATCCCATCTTCCCAATGTTTGCTTGGATAAAGGAGAGGGAAACCCGCTTTTCCCCCCTCCTTGATCCCAAGCACGGGGTTTGGAGCCGGGGAAGCGAGCACGGTTTGATATTACATCTCCTGCTGGCCACTGTGCCCCAGCCCATCAAACATTCATCGCTGTAACGCAATTCCAGGGGGCTGGAGCATCCCACGGGAGGATTTGGGGGGACACAGGAGCTCGCTATACCCCATCTCTAACGTTGGTATCGATATAGATATTGTGGTGGTGGTGCGGGATGATGCCTGGGAATTAGATTTAATTGGGATACTGGAGGTGGATTCCTGCTGCCATCTAGGGGCTGGTGATGGGGTTTAAGGAATTTCTTCATGGCTGGTTCCTGGAATCATCAAATCGTTCAGGTTGGAACTGGCCCCAACTGAGCCCTGGGAACACCACCAGTGACTGGTCACCAACTGGAGTTAACTCCACTCACCACCACGCTTTGGGCCCGGCCATCCAGCAAGGAGAATCATGGAATGGTTTGGGATGAAGGGACCTTAAAGCTCATCCAGCTCCAACCCCTGCCACGGGCAGGGACACCTTCCACCAGAGCAGGTTGCTCCAACCCCTGTGTCCAACCTGGCCTTGAGCACTGCCAGGGATGGGGCAGCCACAGATTCTCTGGGAAAAGTCTGTGCCAGCGCCTCAGCACCCTCACAGGGAACAGCTTCTGCCTCAGAGCTCATCTCAATCTCCCCTCTGGCAGGTTAAAGCCATTCCCCTTGCCCTGTCCCTGCATCCCTTGTCCAAAGCCCCTCTCCAGGTTTCCTGGAGCCCCTTTAGGCACTGGAGCTGCTCTAAGGTCTCCCCTTCAGGAGCCTTCTCTTCTCCAGGCTGCCCCAGCCCAGCTCTCTCAGCCTGGCTCCAGAGCAGAGCTGCTCCAGCCCTCGCAGCAGCTCCAGGGCCTCCTCTGGCCTCGCTCCAGCAGCTCCACGTCCCTCTGGTGTTGTTGCCCCAGAGCTGGATCAGGACTGCAGGGGGGGTCTCCCCTCCCTGACCTGCTGCTCACACTCTGGGGGTGCAGCCCAGCACATGGAGGGGTTCTGGGCTCAAGCACACACTGAAGCCGGGTCATGGGGAGCTTCTCCTCACCCAACACCCCCAAATCCTTCTCCTCAGGCTGCTCCATCCAGCCTGTTTGTGCTGGGATTGCCCCATCCCAGGGGCAGGACCTTGCACTTGTTGAACACCATCAGGTTCGCACATTCCCACCTCTCCAGGTCCCTCTGCATCCCATCCCTTCCCTCGAGCACACCACCCACCTTGGTGGAACCCCTCTCCTCCCAATTGGAACGTGGAGTTTTCCACTTCCCTCCCCTCTAGACCCGGTTTTGAGGAGCATTATCCAGTGTTAAGCCCCTCACGGGATCAATTCCACCAAGTCCGAGCTGTGGGAATCTCAGGGCTACACCAAGGAACAAAACAAAGGACAACACTGGCTCTAACTGCGCCGTCTTCTCAAGCATCACAACAAAACCAAACAGCTCCAGGGAGCTGCAAGACAACTGGGGGATTGTTTTCCCGGGAACTTTGCCTCGTCCGGAACCAAAACTGGGATCTGGTGAGTTTTCCTCACTCAGTTTTCAAGCTTCTCGATCTCCTCCATGTCACCTGGGTCCAACCGCTTGATCCTGGTCTCTGTAGGAAGGGAAACCAGAAAGAGAACGTGTCAGAGCTTGGGCAAAGGATCCCAGCGAGGCCAGGAGCTGGCATTAGCACTGCCTGCATGCACCACGGGCCGGGAAGCTCCCGGCGCTGGGAATTCCATGGAGCGGCTGGAGGGCGGCTGCTGCGGAAGCGAGAGGCGGCCCAAGCGAGAGGCAGCAGCTTGGGGGAGGTTTGAGGCCCTGCTCCCACCTCCCAGGCGATGCCGGCTGGGAAGAGGGTCGTTGTCCTCGTTGGGAAGCCCCAGCCTCAGGTCACGGTGTCAAAAAGCTCATCCATTTGGATTCCCATCCCATGCTGGGCTCCTCTGGCCAATTCCATGGTCGGGCTCAGCCTCCTCGGTATTCCAGCTGCTCGCTGCAGTTATCCAGGGCTTCTGCTGCTTGGAAAAGCCTTTGCCGGGGTACTTGGCTCACGTGTGCTCTGCCAGGGGCTCCTTTGGGATTTGGATTTAAAGCTGCCGGGATGGTTGGGCAGCACTGAGGAAGGGACGTGGGTTTCCACACACCGAAAGGTTTTGGGAACCTGCTTTTCCCTAAAAAGCACAGGGAAAACACACTAGGATTTGAAAAGCCATAAAAACCCTCTTGATGTTCCCAAGTGGAGTCTATTTCCACTCGGGAAAGACTCAGGTGCTGTTTCAGCTGCCGGCTTCAATCTGGGATGTGGATTTGCTGGGTAAGGATAGATAAAATGCCTGAAGCAGGGAATACAAGCGATGCTTGAGGCATCCTGGGTATGGGTGACATCCCTCTCAAGCCACACACAACTTCCCTGGCTGCTTCTTGGGAAACCTGGCTGCGAGGGAGGAAAAATCCCAAACCTAGAAGGGCGACGGGTTGAAGGAGCAGCCCCGCAAGCTCCGTGTGAGCTGGGAAAGAGGCTGGAAGGGGGATCCCCATCCCCAAAGCACCCCAGGAGAGGCGGATACTCACGGAAATGCTCCTCGATCATCTCCACGAGCGCCACGTCCTGGCTCTGCAGCATGCTGAAGGCGATGCCGTTCTTCCCGAAGCGCCCCGTGCGCCCGATGCGGTGCAGGTAGGTCTCGAAGTCGGGCTCTCCCTGCTGGTTGGTGGGCAGGCTGAAGTTCACCACGATGGTGACCTGCTGCACGTCGATCCCTGCAAGGAGGAGAGGAAGGAGGGATCGCCTCTGGGATGAAGCAGGGGTGAGGTGAAGGGTGCTGGGATTTGGGGTACCTCTGGCACAGACATTGGTGGCGATGAGGACCTTCTCCTTCCCGCTGCGGAAGCGCTGGATGACGTTGGCACGCTGGACGACCGTCAGCTCTGCTGTCAGGATGGCAACTTGGTGTCCATCCTGGGTCATGGCCACTGCCAGCCAGTCGGCGCTCCTCCGCGTCTGCGAGAGGCGGGATGAGGTGGGATGAGGTGGGATGAGGTGGGATGAGGTGCTGTTGTGGCTTTGGCAGCATTCCTTCACTCCCAGCACACACTCCACTGCTATTCCCCCATCCCAAGTCCCCCTGCTCCTTCCAGGCAGCTCCTGGTGCTTCCCAACACCTCAAATAAGGCACAACACGACCAGCTCAAAGCCTCCACCAGGATATGCTTTGAGGGCAGGGACATGCAGCGTGTTTCCATGGCCCTCCCCGTGCTCCAAGGTGCTTTACCTGGCAGAAGATCATGGCCTGGCCGATGGTGATGCTGCCGTAGATGTTGCAGAGAGCTTCGTACTTCTCCTCCCTGCTCCTGCACACAAAGTAGTACTGTCGGATGTTGCTGAGGGTGAGCTCGTCCTCCCGCAGCTTGATCATGATGGGGTTGGAGACGATTTGCCCGGCGAATTCCCGCACGGTTGACTTGAAGGTGGCCGAGAAGAGCAGCATCTGGCAGCTCTTGGGGAGAGCCCTGCGGAGGAGGAAAGGACTCATCAGCCTGGCGCCCGGATGGACTCGTTAGAAGGGGGGGAGAAGGTAATTTAAGGTGATTTTGTGGCGCTGGGAAGGCTCAAAGGAAAGGGAATTGGGATAAAAGTCTTGGTGAGTGTCCAATGGACACGGATTTATGGAGCCAAAACCCTGGACTAAGCAAAGTGGATGCACAAACACCAATGGCACAGCAGCAAACCCCCTGTGCACCCCGGGGATGCTCTTCCACTGCTGCTTCAGCTCGTCTTGGCGATGAATTCCCTCTCAATTCCCTCCAAGGGGGTTAAATCCATGAGGAACACGCACCTCTGGATGCGGATGCTCTGAAAGGAGAGGCCCTGCGTGTCGATCATGATGTCGGCTTCATCCAGCACGAAGAGGGTGATCTTCTTCACGTCCACAACCTTCCGCTTGAAACACCAATCCAGCATCGTTCCCGGCGTGCCGATGACGATCTGCTCCTTCAGCACAGTGCCCTGCGGGACTGTCGGAGGGGAAAAGGACACCGTGGCTCTCCCTGTGCTCTCTCAGAGCTCCAGGAGAGGATCCCAAAGGTGCCGGTGGCTCCGGCCAGGACTCACCTCGGTTCCCCCGCACCGCGTACGTCACCTTGATGTCGGCACAAAAGCGCCCGATGGCCTCGATCACGCACCCGATCTGCAGCGCCAGCTCGTAGGTGGGAGCCAAGCAGAGGCACTTGGGGGGGGAATAAAGAGCTCTCAGACCAGAAAGGCTTTAGTTTAAAAGCCAAGGATAGTCCCAAAATGGGATACGCCGGGCAGACACGAGGGGCAAACAGGAAAATCCCACGCTGCAACACTTGGAAGCACAGGGGGATCGGGAGCTGGTTGGATTTGAGGTCAGGGAGCAGGAACACAGGCAGAAGGGAGTCACTGTAAGTGGTTTTGGGGGGATACTGGTCTCCTGAAGGGGGGTGCAGCTCCTTTCCATGCCCAGCTTTAAAGCAACAGCTTAAATCACCCCGTACACTGGAGCTGAGTGATCCTAAATGGCAGCACCCTGCTGGCACAGCAGGTTCTGCATGCAGGGAGGTGTTTAAACCACCAGAAACCCAGAAGCTTCTCCATTCCTTTTCCAAGTTTAAATTCCAAGCTCTCTAAAGCCTATCAAGAAGTGCCTCCTTGCAGCAGGCACCACACCTTCCAACCTACTTGCTGCTGCAATGGTACCTGCGGGTTCATCGTCCCCATCCAGAGGATGAAATCACATGGAAGCAGGGACAATCCCCTGGGAGCTGCCCCCAGGCAGCGTGTCAGGGCTTGGGCAAACCCATCCTGCATCAGCTTTCCCTCTCCTACGTTACCTGCGGGTATTTCTCGGTGGCATTAACTCTGCTCAGCATGGCCAAGACAAAAGCTGCTGTTTTCCCTGTCCCTGACTGGCTCTGGGCAATCAGATTTTGGGGCCTGCAAGGCAAAGGTGGCTTAGAGGAGCGCGAGGGTTGGGGTGCCTCGAGGGAGACGGGGTTCACCGCGGGGCATCGCTACTCACGGGTACGCCAGCATCATCGGCAGAGCCGTCTCCTGGATTTTGGATGGTCTGTTGAAGCCCATCATGTAAATCCCTTGCAAAAGCTCCTTTTTCCTGTGAAAACACCAGAAAATCCATCAGAAAGGGTCAGTTTGGGGAGCGCTGGTGACTCTTTGCTGGGGGGGGGACTCACAGGGGCAGCTCCTCGAAGGTCCTGATGGAGTAGAGGGGGGAGTTGGGGTCCCGCTGTAGGATCTCCACGGCGTGGCTGGACTCCACCAGGGACGTGCGGATCAGCTTGTTCAGCAGCGAGGTTTCGGCTGACACCACTGGAAAAGGCAGGAATTCCATAAAAGAGCCAGTGTTGTTTAATATCATTGAGTGATCGAGGGCACCCCTTGCGGATGACACCAAGTTGGGTGGGAATGTTGATGTGCTGGAGGGTGGGAAGCGCTGCAGAGGGATGTGGACAGGCTGGATCCATGGGCTGTGCCAATGGCATGAGGTTCAACAAGGCAAAGTGCTGGGTCCTGCATTGGCCCACAACAACCCCCTGCAACGCTGCAGGATTAGGGAAGAGTGGTTGGAAACTGCCCATGGAGAAGGACCTGGGGGTGCTGGTTGATGGAGCTGAACATGAGCAGCTTGTGTCCAGGCAGCCAAGAAGCCGCCGGCGTCCTGGCCTGGCTCAGCACCAGTGTGGCAGCAGGATGAGGGCAATGACTGTCCCCCTATGCTGGACACTGGTGAGGCTGCACCTTGAATCCTGTGTCAGTTCTGGGTCCCTCACTACAAGAGAGACATTGAGGTGCTGGAGCGGGGCCAGAGAAGGGCAATGGAGCTGGAGCAGGGCCTGGAGCGCAAGTGTGATGAGGAACGGCTGAGGGCCCTGGGGGGGTTTAGTCTGGAGAAGAGAAGGCTCAGGGGGGACCTTATCGCTCTCTGCAACTGCCTGACAGGAGGATGGAGCCAGGAGGGGGCTGGTCTCTGCTCCCAAGGAACAAGGGATGGGACAAGAGGAAACGGCCTCAAGCTGCCCCAGGGGAGGTTTAGATGGAGATGAGGAACAATTCCTTCCCCAAAGGGTGCTCAGGCATTGGAACAGGCTGCCCAGGGCAGTGCTGGAGGCACCGTCCCTGGAGGTGTTTAGAAGACACGTAGATGTGGCAGTTGGAGACATGGGTTAGTGCTGGGAACGGCTGGAACCGATGATATTAAAGCTCTTTTCCACTTTGGTTGATCCCATGATTCTAAATCACGACTTTTAACACCAAGTCTGTCCCTTCCCCGCCACAACAAGGGGCTGTGTCCCTCCTCCCGCACCGCTCAGGAGGAGGCCTCGGCCCCCCGCAGCAGGGTCTCACCCTTCTCCTCTTCCTCCTCATCCTCCTCCTCGTCGCCCCGTCCAGCTGTGGGAGGAGAAGCGCGGTTGAGGCGGAGGCGCCGCCGCGGCCCTCCCTGAGGCGGAGGCGGGGCCGGGGCCGGCGCTCACCGCGGCGGCGCACGAAGGGGTCCCGGCAGCGCTGCGGCGCGCAGGGCGCGGGCAGGTGGCGCGGGGTGGCGGTGGATCCCGGCGGGAAGAGGCAGGGAAGCGGCAGGGAGCCCGGCCCGGCCTCGCCGCCGCCGCCGCCGCCGCTGTCCCCGGCCTCCGCCATGGCGCCCGCCCCGCACCGCGACTGAGGGGCCGAGGCGTGGAGAGGCGCCCCCTGGCGGGCGGGAGGAGCGCGGATTCCGGGGGGGGGGGGCACCGGACGGGGCGGGCGCTTCCGGGGCGCCGGCACCGCAGGTAGGAGCGGAGCGGCTCTGGGGCCGGTGGGGCTGGGGGGGGAGAGGGGCAGGGACCCACAGCGGGGGTCCGTGGGGTGATGGGGGCACAGCCTGACCCATGGAGGGAGGTCCTGGGGCTCTGGGGACAGGACTCTGTAGGGTTTTGGGGGGCCCTAGGGTGCTGGCCCCCATAGGGTTTAGGGGGGTCCCTGGGGGGCAGAAACTGACCCATGGAGGGGGTGGAAGTGGGGCGCTGGGGACAGTGATCCCATAAAGTGGTGGCAGTGTCCCCCACAAGGTGTTGGGGGGGTCCCTGGGGTGCTGCGGGCAAGGACCCTATAGGGTGGGGGACAGGGACCTCATAGGGTGCCCGCATTGCTCCCATAGGGGTTTTATGGGGATCCCTGGGGTGCTGGAGGAGCAGGGACCCCATAGAGTGGGGGACAGGGACCCCATAGGGTGCCAGCACTGCTCCCCACAGGGTTTTGGGGGGGTTCCTAGGGTGCTGGAGGAGCAGGGACCTTATGGAGCAGTGTTGCTGCCCCCCATAAGGTTTTGGGGGGGTTCTTGGGGTGCTGGAGGACCAGGGACCCTGTAGGGTGCTGGCAGTGTCCCCAATAGGGTTTTGGGGGGGGTTCCCTGGGTGCTGGGCACAGACCCCCCTCCATCAGGGGGGTCCAGAGGGCACTGGAGCATGGGGTGCCAGAGCCCCCCAGTGTGGGGTGACAGCAGGTGTCCCTCAGCCCCCAGCCCAGAGGAGGTTTTGGGGACCCAATGTGGGGCTCCCGCTGTCACCTGCTTCCCATCCTTCCCGTGCCCTCTTCCAGCCATTCCCTTGAGGTTTTGGGGACCTGTGCTGCCCGAATCACCAATCTGGGGGGAAAACCAGGAAAACCATGAGGATAACGTTGGGTTTAAGTCACCCTAAAACGTGTTGATTTCAGAAACGGGGTAAAATGGGGCCAAGGGAGACATAAGGATGAGGCTGGAATAACGGATGTTGGCTGAGGAGGGGAGGAAAAGGCTCTCATTAACCCTCGGGATAAAAGGAATCCTTCCACATCATTTATTAGAGATATTGACATCAATAAAACCCCACGTGAGAATCCGGGATCCCAAAGATCCCTACATCCCAAGTCCGAATGCCCCGAGCCTGAACTTGGGAGGAAGCTTTTCCTGCTGCACCACGTGAAGTTTTCATACCAGGATTCAACCCTTTGGAAATGCATTAAAAAAAAAGGGAGGTTTTCCAAATTATCAAGGAATTTGAGGGGGAAAAGTGTACTCGGTGCGTGGTTCCCAGGTATCCGGGCCTAGGTGGAGGTGGTTTTCCTAGGAATGAGGCCGTTGGCCAGATCCCAGCGCACTTCCCAGCGCAGGGCAGCTCTCTTCTTCTCGGTGGGCACCGTGTAGGTGTTGGGGATGTAGAGGTGCTGCGGTGGCTTCCCGGGAAGCTCGGCCCTGCAGAGCATCTGCTCCCGGATGCTCCAGCGCAATTCCTGCCGCTGATCCTCTCCCGGGATTCGGAATTTCTCCCATTCTCGTTTATACTCAAAGTATTTGGCCACTCGGTCGGTCTTGCCCCTGTTCCGTCCCAGCAGCTCGAGCCGGGGCGGGATGAAGGATTTGGGCTGGCCCAATGTGGACTGAGAAACGGGAGAGCTCCTGCTCCCGAAATCCCTGAGGAGAAAGGGGGGGCTGTCCGCAGGGAGCCACTGGCACAGGGATTCATCATGAGAGCTGCTGCTGGTCTCGATCTCCCCCTCAGAGATGCTGTCGTCCGGCTCCAGCAATTCCTGCCTCGGGCTCCAAGCCTCGGGATCGCTCTCGGGATCGCTGGGCACCGACTCGTCGGACACCTCCACTCCCCCGTCGGGTCTGTGCCTCAGCACCTTCCTTTTCATAACCAGCCTCCTGGCTCCCCCCTGCTCCTTGGAATACTGAGGAAAGCCTGGCTGTGTTCCCAAGGTGAGGGAGGCCTCAGCATAGGGATCATGGTGGGGATGTGCCCGCTGCTCGCTGCTTCCGTGCTGGGGGTCCAGCGCTGCAGCCGCCGGCTCCTCGGCGTCCCGAGTGGTCCATTTGTACCTCTCTGCTCCCACTGTATCCATGATTTTCACCAAATTGGGTGGATTCTGCAAAGAAACAGTAAACCAGAGTTAATTCCTTGGAGCTGAAGCCATAAAGTGGGCTCTGATGCTCAACTGCTGCACCTCCTGCTGCCTGCAGAAGGCTCTTCCCCTACAGCAGCACAGGCACAAGCCCCCCATCCACAAGGAAACCCCCAAATTCCAGCTTGGAAACAGCACTGAAATTAATTCAGTGATATATAAACAGGATGATGGATGAGCACGGGGTGGATTCAGGGTAACAGAGTCCCCCCTTCTACCTGCTTTTAAAACCATGGAATTGAGTCATGGTTTAATCTAGGGATGACCAAGAGGGTTTTACTTCCACTGAGGAAGAGGCTCATTGCAGCCCAAAGTGTGAGCACGGTATTCCTCAGGAGCTGTGGTGAAAAGGGAATCTGGAGACAGTTCCCAGTCGTGCCACAGGTTTAGGATGAGTGGTTTGGATGAAGGGAGAAGGCCAGCTCCAGTTGGAAGCGTGCTGGTGTGAAACGCTGGAGCAGATGGTGCGGTGAGCTGAGTGGCAGGCGGCAGCGAGCTGTGCTGGTGTTGCCAATGGAAAAGGCTCCACCACGGCGTGGATAGCACCAAGGCAGCTGGGAATGCCGGATCCGATGGAACGCTGCGAAGTTCAACCAATTATTCCATGAGTAATGATTATTTCACAGCTATGGAGGTGCTAAATGTGATCTCCTTCTCTGCAGAACCCAAGGAGCCCTCAGCAGCTACCGGCGGCTCCAGGACTATGGCCGAGGGGAGCGCGGGTGCTGATGGGGAGCGGCTCCTGAGAAGGGTGCAGGAGCTGGAAGAGGAGGTGAGGAGGCTGCGGGAGAAGCTGCGAGAGGATGAGGAGGGTGCTGGGAGACAAGAGGCTCCCTCAGCCCCCGGGAAGGGCAAGAAACGCCAACAACGGCCCTTCGATTTCGGAGCGTACAGCCGCAGACACGTGGCGCTGAAGATCTCCTACCTGGGCTGGGGCTACCAGGGCTTTGCCAGCCAGGAGAACACCACCAACACCATCGAGGAGAAGCTCTTTGAAGCCCTGAAGAAGACCCGGCTGGTAGATGACAGACAGACATCCAACTACCACCGCTGCGGGCGGACGGACAAAGGAGTCAGTGCGTTTGGACAGGTCAGGATCTGCCCCTCCCCACCCCCTGCCCTGGGGCTTTCCTGGGATTCTGGGCTCCTGTGGGATTCATGGGAATCACCATCTCACTGTGAGGAGCCAAGACATGGGTTGGATTTGGTTCTCTTGAAAGGCAGCAGCTTTTAAATCTAAAAGTGAGCCTGGTGCTGGCTTCCTGCACATGGGATGGTGATTTTTCACCCTCAGAGTGTTCCTTAGCACTAGTTTTTTACCCCGGGGAGGTTGTTTTGAGAGGATGAACCATGGGTTTTAGGTGGCAGAGCCCTGGCAGCTCATTTAACTGGCTCACCCGAACAGAAAACGAAATAGAAGCCAAGAATTGGATCCCTTCCTGGGGAGTCAGGCAGCGCAATTCCTGCGCAGAAGGGTCTGGGGGGAGCTGGAGCGGAAGGGAGCGTGGGAGCGGGAGGGAGGGAAGCGATGGCTTCGCTGCCGGGCCAGTCCCTCCTTCCCTCCTGCCTTGGGAATTGGAGCCAGCTTCGCTTTGGCTTCAGATGGGCTGTCTGCTCTCCTTCATGGGATGAGCCACATGGAATAGGGCTGGGGCTGGCTTTCCTTGTGCTGTTTGGAGCATGCAGGCACCTGCAGTGTTCATTAACTTGCTGCCGCAGCAGGTTTCCCAGGCGGCCAGGCTGTCCCTGCCTTAAACCATCACCTCCAGCCCCAAAAAATCGGTGAACTAATAAAAAAAAGCACGTTCTATCCTAAAAGCAGGGCCTGAAGTTGAAGCAGTTTGAGCTACGTGGGCAGCCTGCAAGTTTTTCTGTGTTATTAAAGGAATCTGCAGCATCTGCTGGGAACCTGAGCAGAGGCAGCGCTTCCCGCAGGAAGGAGTGGGGAGATGGCCCCGTTTGAGACACCTTCCTCTGGAGGAGATCCTGAATTTCTTTCACAGTGGTGTAGGAAGACTTGGCTCGCCAGCATCCACCCATCTGCCATCTCAGCCTGGCATTCCTCGTTTTGCAGGTGATCTCCCTTGATCTCCGCTCCAACCTGCTGGAGGGCCAGAAGCTCAACGGCCACGGGGCTGCCTCGGGAGGGAAGAGTGAGGAGGAGCTCCGCTACACCCATATCCTGAACAGAGTGCTCCCCCCCGACATCAGGGTGCTGGCCTGGGCCCCCGTGGAGCCCGAATTCAGCGCCAGGTTCAGCTGCCTCAAGAGGACCTACCGGTACTTCTTCCCCTGCGCCAACCTGGACGTGGGGCTGATGCACGCTGCGGCGCAGAGGTACGTGGGGACACACGACTTCCGTAACCTCTGCAAAATGGATGTTGCCAATGGGGTGCTGAACTTCCAGAGGACGATCCTGAGCGCTGGAGTGACGTGGGTTGAAGGAGGAGGAGGAGGAAAGGGCCCGCAGGATCCCTTCCAGCTGTGCCAGTTTGAGGTGACGGGCCAGGCGTTCCTCTATCACCAAGTGCGCTGCATGATGGCCGTCCTCTTCCTCATCGGCCAGGGGCTGGAGAGCCCGGAGGTCATCGACGAGCTGCTGGATGTGGAGAAGAACCCTCAAAAGCCACAGTACAGGTATGGGAAGCTTGGGAAAACTTGCTGGGCTGCTTCTCCGAGGCGATGGCTGCGTGTGAAGTGCTGCTGGCAAGGCACTTCCCCGACAGCCTGCGAAGCAGTCTCGCACAATACGGAAGCAAGCTGCCAGCGGCCTCTCCAGGAGGTAATCCATAAGGATCTCAGTTTTGTTGCTCTCAGACAAACTCGATGGCTTTAGTCCATGGTATTTGGTAAAAGCTAATTCAGTTTTTCAAGGGAAAGGGAGTTCTGTAAAAGCCAGGGCTGCTTTTGGCAAAGGGCAGGGTGTTGTGTGAGCCTCTTCCGTCACAGATCCCTCCAGACAGTGACAGCTAACGCTTCCCTCCTCTTCCCCAGCATGGCAGTCGAGTTCCCCCTCGTCCTCTATGACTGTGAGTTTGAGAACCTTCAGTGGCTCTACGACCAGGAGGTGCAGGAGTTCAATGTCACACACCTGCAGCAGCTCTGGGCCAGCCACGCCGTCAAAACTCAGGTGCTGCGCAGCATGTTGCAGGGCTTGGACGCTGCTCCTGTGCCTGCTGGCAAAGGTAAGGGCTGGGTCTGTGACAACACCTGGGTCAGGGCAATCCCAGGCACAGGTTGGGTGGAGAAGTGGGTCAGAGCAGCCCTGAGAAGGATCTGGGGGGGTTGGTCCATGAGAAGCTCCCCATGACCCAGCTTCAGTGTGGGCTTGAGCCCAGAACCCTGCTGTGTGCTGGGCTGCACCCCCAGAGCGGGAGCAGCAGGTCAGGGAGGGGATCCTGCCCCTGCAGTCCTGATCCAGCTCTGGGGCAGCAGCACGAGAGGGACGTGGAGCTGTTGGAGCGAGGCCAGAGGAGGCCCCGGAGCTGCTGCGAGGGCTGGAGCAGCTCTGCTCTGGAGCCAGGCTGAGAGAGCTGGGCTGGGGCAGCCTGGAGAAGAGAAGGCTCCTGAAGGGGAGACCTTAGAGCAGCTCCAGTGCCTAAAGGGGCTCCAGGAAACCTGGAGAGGAGCTTTGGACAAGGGCCTGTAGGGACAGGACAAGGGGAATGGCTTTAACCTGCCCGAGGGGAGATTGAGATGAGCTCTTAGGCAGAAGCTCTTCCCTGTGAGGGTGCTGAGGCGCTGGCACAGGGTGCCCAGAGAAGCTGTGGCTGCCCCATCCCTGGCAGTGTTCAAGGCCAGGTTGGACACAGGGGCTTGGAGCAACCTGCTCTAGTGGAAGGTGTCCCTGCCCGTGGCAGGGAGTTGGAGCTGGATGAGCTTTAAGGTCCCTTCCAACACAAACCATTCCATGATTCTCTGAGTATCACAGAATTACAGAGGGGTGGAGGTTTAAAGAAGGACAGGAAGGGGGAATTAAGGAGATTGTTCAAACCAGGGGGGCTGTTTTCATTTCAGGTGAGGAGAGCAGCAGCACCATCCTCTGGGCAGCCCGGCAGCCCCCCCTCTGCAGCCAGGCCAGTGGCTTTGTGGAAGGTGTCCGAGCCCGCACGTACAAGCCTTTGCTGGCCCGCCCCAAGTGTGAGGGGCTGGAGGCCCGTATCCAGCACTTTGTGCGGCGGGGCCGCATCCAGTCCCCCCTCGGGCTGGAGCTGGAGGGGGACGGGGACCAGCAGCCCCCCGAGAGCAAGAGGAGCCACAGCAGGGATGTCCCAGAGCAGCCTCCCAAGAGGGTCTGTGTGGATATGGAGTGATGGTGACGGGTGCCCTCAGCAAGGGGGCATCTTAACCCTTTGCCTTTTTATACGATTGGTAAAAATATGCAGTTTTCCAGTGCTATTTTTATAAATATCAAGTAAAACCCCATCTGTGCGTGGCCAGTGCTGGGCTCGTCAGTGCAAGAAAGACCAGGAGCTGCTGGTGAGGGTCCAGCGGAGGCCACCGGGATGCTCAGGGCTCTGGAGCTGGTCTTGGTTAGTCCAAAGAGCAGCCTGAGGGGGGATCTCATCAATACACACCAACAGCTCAAAGGTGGGTGCCAGGAGGATGGTGCCCAGCAACAGGACGAGGAGCAATGGCCATAAACTACAAGTTTCACCCCAACATGAGGAAGAACTTCCCACTGAGGGTGGCAGAGTGCTGGAACACGCTGCCCGGGGAGGGTGTGTGTGGATTCTCCCTCTGTGGGGACATTCAAACCCACCATGGACACGCTCCTGGGTGCCCTGCTCTGGGTGGCGTTGGACTGGGGGCCCTTCCAGCACTGATGGGTCTGTGGAATGCCAAGGAATGGGGCTGTGGCCTCGGGAGGGAGCGAGGGTCCCTCAGCCCTACAGAGCCCCCTCAGGACACCCCTCAGGGCTCCCCTCAGAGCCACCTCAGGCCACCCCTCAGAACACCCCGGAGCCCCCTCAGGGCACCCCAGGGTCACCACAGCGGCCCCGGCCCCCCCGTCCCCGCGGTACCTGTCCGGGCCCGGCCGCTCCCGTCCTCCGGCCGCGACCGTTACCGGCAGCAACCGCCGCCGCAGCGCTTCAAACCGCCCGCCCTGCGCGGCGACACCATTGGGCGGATCAGCTGTCGCTCATCGCCTGACCCCTTCCGATTGGTCCAACAGGCTGAAGGCCCGCCTCCGCGCCGCCGCCATTGGCTGGGATGGTTGTGAGGGGAAGGAAGAAGGAGGAAGGAAGATGGCGGCGGCGAGCAGCGGGGCGGCGCGGCGGGGCGCGGCGGGCCTGGCCCGGGCGGTGCGAGCCTTCTGCGGCGGCCGCAACAGCAGCGGGCGGGCGGCGGCGGCGGCGGCGGCGGAGGAGAAGGGAGCGGTGCGAGCCGAGCAGCTGGCGGAGCGGCTGCGGGCGCGGAGGAGGGAGGAGAAGCAGCGAGAGGTGAGCGGCTGGGCCGTCAGGAGCGGGACTCCAACTCCCAGCGTGCAGCTGGGGACCCCCCCGTTCATTCCCCGGCGGTGCCGTTGCTTCTCGCCGCAGGCCCCCGGAGCCCCCGCGCAGAGGCGGGTGCGGGAGCTGGCCCTGCTGAGCTCGGGGCTGCAGCGCCTCCACCCCAACGTGCTGGCCAAGATGCTGAAGCAGGCGGCAGTGTACCAGGACGAGGAGATCGTGGTGATCAACAAGCCCTACGGGCTGCCCGTGCACGGTGAGGGGCGGCCGGGCACGGCTGCAGCGGTGCCGTGGGGTGGCACTGACAGGGGAGCCTCTGTCTTCATCGTAGAAACACACAATCCCAGCCTGGTTTGGGTTGAAGAGAGCTTAAAGCTCATCCAGTTCCAACCCCCTGCCACGGGCAGGGACACCTTCCACTAGAGCAGGTTGCTCCAAGCCCCTGTGTCCAACCTGGCCTTGAACACTGCCAGGGATGGGGCAGCCACAGCTTCTCTGGGCACCCTGTGCCAGCGCCTCAGCACCCTCACAGGGAAGAGCTTCTGCCTCAGAGCTCATCTCAATGTCCCCTCTGGCAGGTTAAAGCCATTCCCCTTGGCCTGTCCCTCCATCCCTTGTCCAAAGCCCCTCTCCAGGTTTCCTGGAGCCCCTTTAGGCACTGGAGCTGCTCTAAGGTCTCCCCTTCAGGAGCCTTCTCTTCTCCAGGCTGCCCCAGCCCAGCTCTCTCAGCCTGGCTCCAGAGCAGAGCTGCTCCAGCCCCCTTATCATTGCCATGGCCTCCCTGCACTGAGGCTTTCCTTCCCCAGGAGGGATGTCACCTTTAAATCCCAGCCTCCATCTCACACTCTGGGGGTAACTTAGGGGGAACATTCGGAGGTGAACATCTCCCCTGACTGCTTTGCCCATGGGTTGTGCAGGTGGCCCTGGGATCAAGAATTGTATCACTGATGTGCTGCCCATTTTGGCCAAGATGTTGGAGAACATGAAAGCTGAACCCCTGCACCTCTGCCACCGGCTGGACAAGGAGACCACGGGTGTGATGGTGCTGGCGCGGAGCAGGGAGGCAGCGGACAGGATCCGGCTCCTCTTCAAGACTCGGCAGGTGGAGAAGATCTACTGGTAGGAAAGGTTCAGGCGGAGAAACAGCTCTGAAGGACCCCCAGGGTTTGAAGAAGGATGAAGGGACCGTCCCCAGCGTGTGGGGTGTTGTAGAAGTGGAGGCTTGTCTTCTTTACCCACCTTTTTAAGGGGCTGGGCTGTGGGGAGAAGGGATGAGGGGGGGATCCCTTCATGCTGGAGCAACAGCCGCTGAGCTCTGCTTTCCATACCCAGGGCAATCAGCGTGGGGGAACCGGAGCCCAGTGAGGGCATCGTGGACATCCCCATCGTGGAGAAGGAGGTGGTGGGCCACCAGCCGCACTACAAGGTGAGCCGTGTGTCCTCTCAGCCTCGCCCTGTCCCATCCCAGCTCCCTGCCCTGCCTCCCCATGGGCTCACCCCCTTGTCCCCGCGCAGAGGACGCTGGCTCCCAGCTACCGCCTGTGTCCGGAGGACGGGAAGGTGGTGAGGATCCGGAGGAACCGGAGCGCCGAGAGCGCCGTGACGCGGTACCGGCTCCTGGGCAGCTCCGCCGCCTGCTCCCTGCTGGAGCTCCAGCCCATCACCGGTGAGGCCTCACGGGTGGCCCTGCCATCGTGCGAGCTGCTTTCTGAGTGCCTGGGCAGGCAGGAGCAGTGCTGGAAGTGGGAACTTGTTGTTGGGAATCCTGGCTGGGACAAGGATCTGGGAATAATTGCATGAGCAGCAGGTATGGAGGGGATTCTCCCCCTGCAGTCCTGGTCCAGCTCTGGGGCAACAGCACCAGAGGGACGTGGAGCTGCTGGAGCGAGGCCAGAGGAGGCCCCGGAGCTGCTGCGAGGGCTGGAGCAGCTCTGCTCTGGAGCCAGGCTGAGAGAGCTGGGCTGGGGCAGCCTGGAGAAGAGAAGGCTCCTGAAGGGGAGACCTTAGAGCAGCTCCAGTGCCTAAAGGGGCTCCAGGAAACCTGGAGAGGAGCTTTGGACAAGGGCCTGTAGGGACAGGCCAGGGGGAATGGCTTTAACCTGCCAGAGGGGAGATTGAGATGAGCTCTGAGGCAGAAGCTCTTCCCTGTGAGGGTGCTGAGGCGCTGGCACAGGGTGCCCAGAGAAGCTGTGGCTGCCCCATCCCTGGCAGTGTTCAAGGCCAGGTTGGACACAGGGGCTTGGAGCAACCTGCTCTAGTGGAAGATGTCCCTGCCCGTGGCAGGGGTTGGAGCTGGAGGAGCTTTAAGGTCCCTTCCAACCCATTCCATGATTCTTTGTTAAGCCCCCCTGGGGCAGTGGTTTGCTGCTGGGCCCCTCTCTGGGTGCTGGATGGGAGCTGAGGCCTGGCACAGCTGGTTGCCACATTTCTTCTCTCCTCAGGGGTGAAGCACCAGATCCGGGTTCACCTGGCCTATGGCTTGGGCTGTCCCATCCTCGGGGATCACAAATATTCCCACTGGAGCAAGTTGGCACCTCAGGTAAGGCAGGTCCAGCGGCGGGTGGGCAGCCGGAGCCGGACCCACTTCCAGCAGCCCCTCTGTGTCCCCCAGCTCCTCATGCACTGAGGTTTCCAAGTCCCACCTGAAGAGCTGGGCTTGTAGAAGGGACCTTTTCTGTCCTCCCCACAGAAGCTTCCCCAAATCACCTTGAAGAGGCTGAAGCTGGAGCAGAGCAAGGCTCGCTACCTCCCGCTCCACCTGCATGCCCACCGGCTCTCCCTGCCCCTGGGCCAGCGGCTCGACCTCGTCTGCAAACCACCCCCCTTCTTCCACAAGACCCTGAGGAGTCTGGAACTCGACTTTCCCAAGGACTAACAGGGCAGGAAGGGAGAGGAGCGTGTATCTCCACATCCCAGCACGTGGAGTCCACCTTGGAGACAGCGGTGGGAAGAACATCGGTCCCTGCTGCTTGCCACACACCTCCTGGATTGGTACTGGGCTCCCAACCAGGTACCTGTGGGTGCTTTTTGCCCTGATTGGGTGCACAAAAGCAGCTGGGCACACTGAAGAGACACTTTTTGGTCAAAGGAGGCTGTGTAGAAGCTGGGCTTTGCCCAAGTGTGGTTGGAACTTGTCTCTGAGCAATAAATGGTGCCGCTGGTGCCGAGGCGAAGGGTGCGTGTCTCTGTGCTTGGTCCCCAGGCAGGTTTGATGGGCGCAGTCCTGGTTGAGGGCTCCCACTCAGCCTTCCAGAGCCATTTAGAGTCTCTCCCTCCTTTCCTGGCACTCCGTGCTCCAGTTTGGAGAATGCCTGCCTTGGAAAATCCATGGAAAGTGCAATTTGGCAGCGGCTGCACTGGGAATTCCTCTGCTTGGCTCAGCTGAGCAGCTCCTGGCCTCCCTCTGCAGTGTCGGTGCTGCTTTCTGGGCACAGACTATGCTGCTGGGTGAGACTTTCCTGCCCCTCTGCCCCTTCCAATTCCCCTCTTGCTTCTGGATCCCATTATCCCTTGGAGCCAGATTCCTTCCCCTGTGCCCCAAGACTGGAAAGCTGAGGAATGGCAGCAGCAGCATTTGGCCTGTCCCCAAAGCACAGGTTGGTTCGGGTGCTGGAAAAGGCTCTTTGTCCCCTGTGGGGCTACCACGTACCTTGCTGGGGCCTCAAGGGGATGAAAATAGCTGAGGGCCCCTCACCCTTCTCCAAAGCACCCCGAAATACATCTGCTTATGAGAGAGGGATGCAAAACCACACGGAGCCGGGCTGGAATTCCGCCTTCCCAGCCGGGTGCCACAGCTGCCTGCGGGTTCTGTTTGCTATTTCAGGACACGCTGCTTGGGAAGAGGCTTCCCCCTGTCATTAGTGGATTCAAGGCGGTGTGTGAGCTGGCATTCCAGCTGCCTGGAAGGGACGGCTTGGCAGGAGATGCTTCCAGCCTTCCAAAGCCTCTCCTTGAGCTGGGCACACCTCAGACGACACCAGAGGCAGCAGCAGCAGCAGCTCCTCTTCCTCCCCAGCACGATGTCCCTCTCGCACGCAGCCGCTGAGTACATGCTCTCCGATGCTCTCCTCCCGGATCCCGGCGGATCCCGAGCCAAGGGCCTGCGGCTGGAGCTGCCCAGTGATCGCCTCCTGAAGTTCATCACCGTGGGGCTGCCCCTCTGCCTCGTCTCCTTGGCTTTTGCCCGGGAGTTCTCTGCTGGTGAGTCCTGCCTTTTGCAACGGGAATCTTCGGGATATGCTTTGCTTGTCACTGGGAAACCCTCACCGATATGGTGAGGCAGCCTGGGAATGCTGCTTTAGGAATCCTTCTGCCTCAGGGATGGTTATCGATGGGTTTTAATGGGTTATTGGTCGCTGGGGAAGCTGGGGACAGCCGTGCTAAAGCCCAGCACCAGCGCTGGATCAATGCCCCACCTCGGCTGCTTGCCCCCAGCACCTTTGGGTGTTGCTGGTGAGGAGCAGGAGGGTGCTGGCAGGGCAGCTCAGGGAATACATCCCACAGGAATCAGAGGGTGATTGGGTTGGAAGGGACCTTAAGGCTCATCCATGGGCATTCCTTCCACTGGAGCAGGTTGCTCCAAGCCCCATCCAACCTGGCCTTGATCCCTGAAGGGCAGCACAGAGGGTTGCATTGATGGAGCGGTGTGACCTCAGGCTAAATGTGGCCTTGGCTGAGGTCCTGCTGCTGCCTGGGTGGGTTTGGTGGCACTTTGGTTTCGGGCTGGTCTCTAATTGCCGCCCGGTGCTCAAAGGGTCTGTGTTTGGGAAGCGATGGAAAAGTCCTTGCTGGAAAATGCACCAGTGGGGACAGGCAGCTACAAAATGACTGGGGAAAAGGGGGGGTTTGTAATCCCAAATCACCCTCCCTGGCCCTCCATGACTGAGCTTCACCCTTCTCCTCACCCCAGGCTCACAGATCAGCTGCTTCTCCCCCACTAACTTCACTGGGAAGCAGTCAGCCTACGTCGACACGGCCTGCTGGGACTCCCTTGTCCACCACGGCTTGGACACCGAGGGACACCCTGCCACCAAGTCCCTGTGGGCTCTCAAGGTGCGTGTCCAGCTCACATTTGGGTGCCTTTAGGTCCCACCTGGGTGCGCAGCAGAGCTGAAACAACTCCTCTGCTTATCTCCTTCCCCCCAGGTCTTCCCCTACTCGCTGCTGGTGGTGGCTGGGCTCATGTACCTGCCGTACCTGCTGTGGCGTTACGCGGCCGCCCCTGCCCTCCACTCCGACCTCCTCTTCATCATCGACGAGCTGGACAAGTCCTACAACCGCTCCGTGCGCCTGGTGCAGCACATGAGGAGGGTGCAACAGGCCAGCACCGAGCCCGAGCGCTTCTGGGACGAGTACGAGAGGTGAGGCCCTGGGGAAGCTTCCACATCCCGCTGGTGTCTCCCCACGTGGGGCTGTGGCCACGTTCAGGGTGGGCTTTGGGGAAGGGGCTTGGCTGGGGGGTGGCTTTAACTCCCCTTTGTCCCCAGGGCCCGCCAGGAGAGGTACTTTGAGTTCCCGTTGCTGGAGCGCTACCTGACCTGCAAGCAACACGCTCACTCCTTGGTGATCATCTACATCCTGAGGAACCTGCTGCTGCTCCTGTTCTTGGCTGCCACCTGCCTCTACCTGCTCTTCCTCCACCTCAACATCTTCTTCCAGGATGAGTTCAACTGCTCCATCAAAACGGGGCTGCTCCAGGCGGAGCCCCACATCCCGCCGCTCATCCCCTGCAAGCTGCTCTTCTTCTCCGTCTTCCAGCTCACCAGCCTCTCCATTGGTGGTGTCTACATCCTCCTCATCCCCGTGGTCATCTCCAACGCCCTGCAGCTCTGCCAGTGGGACAAGGGGCTGCTCTCTGTCTACGAGATGCTGCCTGCCTTCGACCTGCTCAGCCGCAAGATGCTCACCTGCCCCGTCAACGACCTCAACGTCATCCTCCTCTTCCTCCGCGCCAACATCTCGGAGCTGACGTCCTTCGGCCGCCTCAACGCCCTCGGCGCCCTGAGGGAAGCCACCCCCAACAAGGAGGACATCGACACTGTCATCGACTTCATGACGCTGCTGGCGGGGCTGGAGGGCACCAAACCCAAGCACCACGCTTGTGCCCCCGATGGCAGCACGCCCCAACCCAATGGCAGCGCCCCAGGTAGGCTTTGGTGCTGGAGATGACTTCTTCACTCTCCACCCTGGGGCTGAGGCTGGATCCATCCACCACTAAACCCTTTGGCCAAGACCTTCAGGTTTTGGGTGGGGGTGGGATTTGGGGGGCTGAGGGCTCCGTTTCCAGCCAGGAATGGGCTCTGGCAGCCGGGATGTGATGCTGCTGCGAGCCCAGGCGTGGGCAGCAGTTGCTATAGGAACGGAAAGCGCAGAGTTTGGCACTTCAATCCAAGCTCCAGGCAAAGCCCGACCCCCCCGGCAGTGATTTCTAGGCTTTGGGAGACAGCTCATCCCGGCAGGATGGGAGCCAGGAGGCCTGAGCTCCTTTCCTGGCCCTGGGGGCTTTGGTTTCCAAAGAGAAAAACACCAAACCCCCCCCAAATTGCTGCATTCAGCATCCTCGTTGGCATGGCAACCACGGGGCTAGCACAGCCGCCTCCTGGGCTAGTGCTGCACTGGGGGTGGAAGCCCGAGACCCCACTTTGTGATCACCCCAATAACTTCCTCCTCTTTGTCTAGAAGTGAAGCCTGGAGTGGAAACAACAGGAAAAGCCTCCCGGGACTCGCTCGGCTCTGCCTGATCCAGAGCAGCTGGATCCTGGGATCCACTTGGATTCGGTTCCTTCTTGCCGGCGTTCCTCGAGCACATTAAACTCTGGTTTGGAGGCAGCCTGGTGGGGTGATGTCTGTAACGTGACAGCAGCGGCTGGGCTGAGCTCCCCCGTGGTATTCCTGTGTTTGGGATTCCCCTTCGTACGGTTTTCCAGCCAAAAAGGGTTAAGGGAAGATGTAGATGTGATATTGGGAGGAAGTTTTTCCCCGTGAGGGTGCAGAGCCACTGTCAGATGCCTAATTCCAAGCGCTGGGTGCCACATTTTCCTGGTAATGCAGCAGGAGGGTGGGAATGGAGCACTTAAGGGATGCTCCTCTGAAGGAAAAGAAGGCTCCAGGAATAACTCGAGCTGGTTTATTAACTCTTTCTTAACAGCAGGAGCAGGAAGGCACCTCTGCAGCTCCACAGCCCAGCCCCACTCTGACCCTTTGGTTGTGGTCCCACCACAGGCTGGTCCTGGGCGCTGTGAGCACCCTGCCCTGGGGGTCAGCACCCCATGTCCCTAGGGGGGACCAGGACCAGCTCCCATCCTGCTGCTTCTCTTCATTCTTAATTTCCTTTTAAATTGCCTATTTTTTCCCCCTGCAGCCTTGACTCCAGGCCAGAGAGGAGCTGGAGCTGTTTAATTAGGGAGGCTATAATGAAGCCAGCTGCCTCCCTGAATGCGTGCCAGCAGCCCGGAGCCACTCGGAGCGGCCTGAGCTCCCTCCTCCAGCCCCTAAATCCTTTGGGAGAGCCCTAAACCCCCCAGGCCAGCGAGGAGCTGGGGTGGAGGAGCAGCAGCTCCATGTCTCCGGCTCTGTTGGAGCTCCTCAGGGTCTCCAGGAGGAAGGGGGGTGCAGGCAGCCCCTGGGTGTTGTAGAGGGCACAGGACTGGTACTCACAGGGCCACTCAGCCCAGGCGTAGCGCAGGGCCAGCACCAGCGTCCCGCAGCCAGGCAGGGCCAGTGTCACCGTGTGGGACCCCACTGCCACCACGGGAGCTGGCAGCCACCCGCACGGGGACACGGGGCTGGAGCAGCACACCTAGAAAGGGGAGAAACCTCCTCCTTAGCATAGGCTTCACCTTGCAGCCATGGGGGGAAGCTTTTCCTCTCTCCTCACCTCGAATGCTGGCGTGTCCCTCCGGCGCCAGACAAGCTGCTGGCTGTAGGTGACGTTCAGCAGAGCCCTGGGGACCTCCAGGACAGCTCGGGTTGGGTATGGCCCCTGGAAAACTAGGTTCTTCTCCCCATAAGCCACAGCCCTGGCGCCCAGCTGCAGGCGATGCGCCACGTTCTGCTTGTCCCGGGGGTGGATGCTGCCAAGGAAGAGGAGGGAGCTGGGGTTGGTGTCCTACAGCTTCAGCTGCATCCTGCAGCTGCTGTCCTGCAGCTTCGTCTCAGCCTGAGAGGCTCAGAGCTGGGCTGGGGCAGCCTGGAGAAGAGAAGGCTCCTGAAGGGGAGACCTTAGAGCAGCTCCAGTGCCTAAAGGGGCTCCAGGAAACCTGGAGAGGGGCTTTGGACAAGGGATGGAGGGACAGGCCAAGGGGAATGGCTTTAACCTGCCCGAGGGGACATTGAGATGAGCTCTGAGGCAGAAGCTCTTCCCTGTGAGGGTGCTGAGGTGCTGGCACAGGGTGCCCAGAGAAGCTGTGGCTGCCCCATCCCTGGCAGTGTTCAAGGCCAGGTTGGACACAGGGGCTTGGAGCAACCTGCTCTAGTGGAAGGTGTCCCTGCCCGTGGCAGGGGGTTGGAGCTGGATGATCTTAAGCTCCCTTCATCCCAAACCACTCCATGGTTCTATCCCTTCACCCTCACCCCCCCGGCACTCACCTGCCATAGGGCGAGTGCTCATCGCAGAGATCCATCGCCACAGCCATGAAGGTTCTGGGCATCCTGGCGTTGGGAACGACCCCCACATCGGCTGTCTGGTGCCAGCGGAGCCGGGCGAAGCCATCCTGGCGGCTCTGCCGGCGGTAGGTGGACAACTGCAAGGCAGAGCGGGGTGTGGAGCTTGGGAAGCGTCTCTTCCATCGCTCCCAACACCATCCGCTGGGATGCAGGACCCCTTCATGTGTCACAGCATCCTCGCCCTTCCTTGCACCTTGGAAGCGGCTCCAGGATGCTAAAGGATGGGTAAACCCCCTCCTCACCTGCACGAAGCCGAAGGGGAGGAGTGGATCCGTCTGCCTGCCTGATCCCGCATGGAATTCCCGGCGCCAGTCGGCAATGAGCGCAGGGAAGGTGCAGTTGTACTGGTCCGTGTGCAGGAAGGCATTGGCCTCGCCTGTGTCCAAAAAAGAGGGGCTGGAGCGATCCCGGTGGGATAGTGGGGGCTGCTGCACCCCATGGCGCGGATAACGGGGGCTCACCCTGGTACCAAGCGATCCCCCGCAGCGTCATGTTGAGCAGCGGGTGGATCATGGCATTCCAGAGCACCGAGGGTGTTTGAGGGCCGGAGAGATGCTGGTGTGGGGAGATGCTGGGAGGCAAAGCTGGGCTAAAGGTGGAAAACACGAGGCCAGGCCTGAATTCCTGTAACCCTGCACGGTTAAAGCAAGCACCCTGCAAAAGGGGAGCCCTGGGGTCCCCCTCTTCCCTCTTTTCCCACTGGGATGTGCCCTACACTCTCGGCACAGGAGAAGAATTATCCAGAGGGAGGAAAATGATGCATGGAAAGGAAAGACCATCCTCTGATTCTATGGTTCTACTTGGACATCCCCCTCCTCAGTGGCAGTGGGTGTCCTTCAGCTTCACATCTTAGTGTTCAGGGCCAGGTTGGATGGAGCTTGGAGCAACCTGCTCTAGTGGAAGGTGTCCCTGTGGATACGGAACTGGATGAGCTTAAGGTCCCTTCCAACCCAAACCACTCTGTGTGACAGGAGGGCTCTGGGGATGCTTTAGGAGAGGAGGTGGGATGGGAATGGATGAGGATCTCCCCCAGAGCATCGTGGTGTGGGGCAAGGAGATGTTTTACCGCGTCTTCTCTCACCTCCCCATGTCCTCCAGGAGCCCACAAGCCCGCAGAGCCCTTGGGGAGGACCAGGCCTCGATGGGGGTCCCCCCCCCAGGCCGCCTCCACCAGCCCCACGGGGTACCTCAGAGCTTCATAGAGGTGACGTCCCAGCAGCCAGCAGACAGCCGAGAAGTAGGTGAAATTCCCATGGCCCAGGTTCTCTATCCAAGAAACATCAGGCTGCAACAGGAAAAAGGGGGCGAAAACCCCACTTCCAGGCTTTTTGGGGAGGGAACGGAGTCCTCACCAGCCGTTGGGATGGACCATGGCAAGTCAATGCGCTCCAGGTCCTCCAGCTCGATGTCGGAGCGGGAAGGAGCCGCGGCGAAGACACGGACATAGGGATAGCGAGAGGCGGCGGCAAGCTCCTGGCTGGCATTGGTGATCTAGGGAAGGGTTGGGAGCATGAGAGATGCTTCCCTGCCCGAGCTGGTGGGATCATGCCATGCCATGGGTCTCACCTGCAGGACTGTCATGGCCATGTTGCTCTGCCCACTGCAAAGCCACACGTCCCCAAAGTAGATGTCCCTCAACGTCACATTCTCCGAGCCCTGCCTTGCTGTCAGAGCATAGGGACCCCCCTGATCCATAGGGTCCAGGATGGTTGTCCATGTCCCAGAAGGTTCTGGAAGAAGAGGATGGTGCTTATCTTTCATCAAGACCTCCACAAAGAGGTTGGACGGGCGGCCACCAACCCATGGGGATGGACGGGCAACGAGGGAAAGCTGCCCCATTGCAGAGCTGGGCTGGGGAAGTGGGGTTTGGAAGCTCTGCCCCACCAGAGGGTCCTTCCTCCTGCAGGAACTGAGGGGTTAACCAGAAAATCTCCAAGACAAATGTGTGTCAGAGCAGAAGCTGCTGGGAGGAACCGGGACTACAGGAGCAGCTTGGTGTGTGTGACACTGAGATGTCTCCAGCTAATTTTAGAGGCGCCGAATCGAGGCGTAAAGATATTCTGCTGGAGCTTAGCGTGGATTTTCTGGCCTGATTCAGGCTGGATCCTGCAGATCTCCGCTAGCAGCGGATCGCTGCTCTATCACAAGACACCTCCAGGCTCTCCAGCTTGTGGAGGAGCCATTTAGGCGCTGATTTCACCCCCCCAAAAAGGTGAGGAGCAGCCCCCCAACTCACTGTGCAGGGAAGGAATCCACTAACTAAGGTCTGAGATGATTCTGAGCCATCCCAGCCTTGTGGAAGGCTCACCCAAAGGTGATGGAGCCCCACCAGCAGCTCCAATGTGGGCTTGGATGTGGTTCTTGGCCACCGAAACCACCATCCCCAGTGAGGGTCCAGCACTGACCTTTAACTCGTGCCATCTTCTTCATAAGGACAAGGCCACCATCCCCAGAGAGCGCCACGGTCACCGCGGCCCCCGGCTCCCCATAGCCCCACAGCACGGCCCCCGCCGGCTCCTTCTGCAGCACCATGTGGTCGCCATAGTAGGATGCAAAGCTGAGGATCGCCCCTGGAACCAACAGACAGCACCAAACATCAGCTCCAGGAGGGAAAAGCAACGGGAAAAATCCTGTGCACGGCCTCCGAGTCCTTCTGAAATACAGATTATTTGAGATCTGGTTTAATTTAGAGCTTCCTTCAGTCCTGGTCAATATTAAAGTGGTTGAAATCACCAAGGAGATGAGGAAGTGGCTGGATTTGAGTCCTCAGCAGAGCCCAAGTCATGTCCCAAAGCCCAGGAGCTTGTGTTATACATAGTTTGGGTACAGATTGTGGTAAAAACTCTTCTAATAACAGCATTTCTGCCAGCCCAGCCTTGCTAATAACTATGTTCTGACATACTTTCCCCTTGCTAAAGCAGGCTTGGCACGTTGGTGGGGTGGGAAGCACCAGGAATGCGGCACCGGCAAAGGCAGGGAGGGAACAGAGGTCTCAGCCCTGGCACCCCCAAAAGCCCCGTTTTGAGGGTGCGAACACAAAACCACACTGGAAATGGGTCAGGGCAGCGTGTGCAGCGCCTTGGACGCGATGTCCTCGGCCTCTCTGGAAGCAGCCGGTCCCAAAGCCCATTCCCGAGGCTCCGGGAAGGACGAGTTACATAAAGACATGAGTTGGAGGAGGGAAAGAAGTACAAAGTGAGACGCCGGGGAAGAGGCTGGAGCTATAAAAAGCGGCTGGGAGGAGGGAAGGGAGCAGAGCCCACGGGACGCGCCGAGGAGCCGCATGCAGCTCCCGCCTTACGTAAAGCATCGTCCCACGGGGCAGCGGCGTGCCAAGGGCGTTGGAGAGGGGTTTGGGGCATGCCAAGGGCCCCCGAATGCGCTCAAAGAGGGGCTGGGGGGTTCCAAGGGCATCGAAGTAGGGTTTAGGGTGGTACTAAAGGCATCAAAGTGAGGTTTAGAGGGGGGCGAGAGACCTGAAGTGGGGCTCTGGGGGTGCAAAGGGTCCTGAAATGAGGCTGGAGGGATGCCAAGGACATCAAAGTGGGGCTTGAGGTGGTGCCGAAAGCATTAAGTGGGTCTGGGAGGTACCAAGGGTATTGAAGCAGGGTTTAGGGGTTGCCAAGAGCCCTGAAGTGGGGCTCTGGTTGTGCCAAGGGCATCAAAGCAGGGCTAAAGGTGGTGCCAAAGGCACCAGAGCAGGTCTAGAGTGGTACCAAGGACACCAAAGTGGGGCTCAAGGTGGTTCCAAGGGCAGTGAATGGGTCTGGGGGTCTACAAAGGGCATTGAAGCAGGTTTTAGGGGAGGCCAAGAGCCTCAAAGTGAGCCTCTGGGGGTGCCAAGGGCATCGACATGGGGCTTCGGGTGCAACGGGTGTTTAAGCAGGCTTGAGGGGGATGCAAAGAGCCCCTAAATGGGGCTGGGGGGTACCAAGGGCACCAAAGCGGGGTTTAGGGGATGCCAAGGTCCCAAGGTGGGCCTCTGGACATGCAAAGGGCATCGACGCAGGGCTTGGAGAGCGCAAAGGGCCCCAAAATGGGGCTGGGGGCACGCCAGGGACCCAAAAGCGGGGCTAAGGGTGCTGCTAAAGGCATCGAAGTGCGGCTGGGGCGGTTCCAAGGGCACTGAAGCGGGGTTTAGGGCACGCCAAGGGCCTCCAAACGGGGCTTTGGGGTGACGAGGGGTCGAAGCGGGGCCCCGTCGGGCTGCGGAGGGTGCCCGGGGGTCCGGCCGGGCGCCCCCAGCCCTTTACCTGCCGCCACTGGAGCCAGCGCCAGCAGCACCCCGGCCGCCATCCCGGGGGCGGGCGGAGCACGGGGCGGGCGGGCACTAGGACCCGGTACCTGCCCCGGGCGCCGGCCACGCCCCCTTGGGGGCGTGGTCATCCCTTATGTGGCGTGGTCAACCCGTAGGGGGCGCGGTCATCCCCTTGGGGGGCGTGGTCAGACCGTAGGGGGCGTGGCCAGAGCGGTTGCCGAGCAACGGCGTCCTCTCCGCGGCGCTGCTGCCGCCGGGCCCGGTCTTAGGCGAGGCCCCGGGGGAAGGGGCCGGGGCCGGGCTGGGGGCTCGGAGCACCGGGGAGGGACCGGGAGGGACCGGGAAGGACCGGGGGGGACCGGGGGAGGACCGGCGGAACCGGGGTCCGGGTGTCCGCGCAGGCGCGGGCAGAGGGGGCAGCGCACAGGCGCGGCGGGTGCCCCCTAACGGCGGCGCTGCCCCCCCCACCCTCCGCTGTCCCTAGGACCGCGGGTTCGAGTCCCGGCGCTGCCAGGTCGCGGGGGTGCGGGTGGTGGCTGACCTCGGTTGTGCCACTGCAGGGAGCTGGGAGAGGTGAAGATGTCCGTCCTGTTCTCCAGCACCACGCTGAGGCTGCCGCCCGGCTTCCAGAACCTGCTGGAGGGGCTGGCGCTGGAGGTGCTGCGGGCGCAGCCCCCCGACATCGTGGCTTTCGCTGCTCAGCACTTCCAAACGCTGCTGGAGCAGAGAGAGGGTGAGTGGCACAGACCAGCACCTCTGTGCACACCTCCAGCCCCTGCTGCCTGCCCACCCTGCGTGGCATCATGCCTGTCCCGTGTGCCCATCGCCCATGGTGTCAGGCCTGCCCTGTGTGCCATTGCCCATAGCATCGTGCCTGCCTCATGTGCCCATCACCCAGGGCATCAGGCCTGCCCTTGTGACCATTGCCCATAGCAGTGTGCCTGCCCCATATGCCCATCGCCCGTGGTGTCAGGCCTGCCCTTGTGCCCATCGCCCATAGCATCGTGCCTGCCCCATGTGCCCATCGCCTGTGGTGTCAGGCCTGCCCTTGTGCCCATTGCCCGTGGCCTTGAACCTTCCCCTTAGCGCCCATCACCCAGGGCGTCAGGCCTGTCCATGTGCCCACCACCCAGGACACTTGCCCCGTGTGCCCACCCAAGGGGACTTCCCAGCTTGCCCACCCCTTTTGCCATCTCGGGGGTGTCACCCCTGCCCCATGTGCCCGTCCCCATGGCATCAGGCCTGTCCATGTGCCCATCCCCGTGGCATCAGGCTTTCGCCATCCGCAGCCACCTCAGCTGACCCAGTGGTGTGGGGAGCCCGGCTGGAGGAGCTTCTCGCCCAGCCCTCTTCCCAGGTAGGCTGCCCTCCCTTGTCCCTCAATCCCTGGAGAATCCAGGAGTCTTCCCTGCTCCTGAGCTTTAGGTTTTCCTGCTTTTCCTCCAGGAGCCGGAGAAGGACAAGGACAAGGAGAAGGGCAAGGAGGAGGCTGGTGGTGCTGCACCCACGGTAAGTGACACAGCGCCGCACCCAAACCAGCACCATTGGAACCCAAAACAGCAATCGGGAGTAGCTCAAGTACTCAGCAGCACCCACACACTGGGATTCATCCCAAAAATCCTCACTGGGATGCAGCCCTCGGCTGGAGGGGAGCGTGTCCCCTCTTCAAAAGGGACACCTCCCTGGTGCCACCACTCCAAACTGTCCCCAAAACCCTCTTTTTTCCCACTGGGAATAGCTCCTCTCCCACCCCTGTGGTGCTTCCTTAATGAGAGTTTCTCCTAATGAGGTCCCGCCGTAATTAGTGGCTCCCACCTGGGATTTTTCCCAGTTTTAGGATCTGGGCTGAGCTCTGGATGATATTTTAAGACTCTATATTTAGGCCCCTGCATCCCTGGAGGTTGTCAAACATCTAATAGCAGCCCCGCACCAAGAAGGGAGGTGACGTTGCTCCTCTTCCAATCCCCATTCCAAGAGCTGAGATGCCTCCATGGCATTTTGGGGAGCAAAACTCCATGTTTTCCCACCCGGAGCGGTTCCAAAACCTCATCCCGCAAGAGATGATGCGGTTCGTGTCAAAGCTGGGTCCTGTTTTTAAGGGGGATGAACCCTCTGCCCATTCTCACCCAATTTTCCCCCCTTTTCCTGTTTTTCCCGGCCATATGCGGCGTGGGCATGGCACAGGGCATAGCTCCCCTGGGAAAAACAGGAAGGAGACATAGGGAATATAAAGAGCTGGAGATGCCAACCGGCTACTGCTCCAGCTGCCCACCCAGGGCACTTTTCCAGCATCAAATTCCCAACTTATTGATTCCTTAAGGGATATTTGAACACCTCGGTGCCACCACCTCAAACCAGGGCGGTGAGATGCTTCCAGCGGGATGTGCCCCTTTCCAAAACGCAAGTTACTTTATCCAGATTCAGATCGAATCAGTGCTGGAGCACCTGGAAAAGCAGCATCCCGATATTCCTTCCCCCGGCTCCATGTTGCGCCCTGGGGTGGGTTGTTTTCTTGGATGAAGGGAAAACGCAGGAGCCTGGAACAGGCTCAAAATGCACCGTTAATGATTAGAAATGTTCTGGCATTTCGCATCCCTCCTCCGCAGCCGCAGCCGGCGGGAGACGCCGGCGCCTCTGCCAGGACCGGCCGGAGCACATTTGGGATACGGGGGGGGGGGGGCTGCATCCCGCTGGAAAACCCGGGATGACATCCACTGTCACATTCCCCGTGCTCCTGAACCCGCTGGGTTAGTGCTTTGGGGGGTTTCCTGGTACCAGGATGATCCTCTGGCATTTAGAATCCTAGTTTTAGGGATGGTTTTCCCAGATTTTTACTGAGCGAGTCACCCCAAACCCATTTCCACTCCGCTCCCCCAAACCACTTTACATTCCCTCGTCGGAGCAGGATAAGATGGATCTGGAGGGTCTGTAAAAAGGGAAAGGGGTCATTTTTCCATCTACAAATCCCGGTGGAGCAGCCAACGCTTCTCCAGGAAGCTGGAGCAGAGCTATTCCCACCCCCCGCTGCGCTGGTGGGAAGAGGTGGTGGTGGAAAAGCGTCTTCAGTGGGAAGAGCTGGGAGCCGATGGCTGGCACGGGAATTGGGGGATGCTCCGGGAGCATCCATTGCCCTGGGAGTGGGGTTTGGGTACCAGGGTGCTGCTGGGGGGTTAGGGACAGAAATGGAGGTGGGGATGGGAACAGGGATGGTGATAAGGACAGGGATGATGGGACAGGGATGGACATAGGGATGGTGATAGGGACAGGAGTGATGGGACAGGGATGAAGGTGATGATGGGAATGGTGACAGGGACAAAGTTGATGATGGAGTTGACGTTGGGGGTGGCATGGATGCGGGGACAGGGATGATGGGGTGGAAGTTGGGGATGGGGACATGGAAGGGGTTGATGGTGGGATGGAATTGGGACAACGACAGGGAAGGGGAGGATGATGGGGATGGAGACAGGGATAGTGATAGGGACAGGGATGATGGGACAGGGATGAGAGTGATGATGGGGATGGTGACAGCGATGTGACAAAGAGGATGATGAAGTTGGGGATAATGACAGGGATGGGGATAGGGATGGGGATAACAACAGGAAAGGGGATATTGGTAGGTACAGGACCATGGTGGGAACGGGACAGGGATAGTGTTGGAAGTGATTGGGATGAGGACAGGGATGGGGGCAGCCAGGAGGGTCGGTGCCACCAGGCCCCAAGCTGGGCTGGGGAGAGCTGCTGAGGCCCGGCCGTGCCGGGGTGCCGGTGCCATCCCGGGGTCCACGCTGCATTCCCGGGATCTGGGAGCTGGCCAGAGCCGGCATCGGCAACTTCTGCGGTTGCTTAGCAACTCCCAAACCCGGATTAGCGGCGCGCGGGGCGGGAGATGCGGGGGGGATGCGGGATACAGCCCCCCGCACCCCCCAGGGCCCCTCAGCCTTCCTGGGGTCCCCCTGTTGTGTCCCAGCGCCTTGGCATGGTCCGGGGTGAAAGCGGGGTCTGTGGATAGCACCGAGGGCTGGAAAAATGGTTGGAATTGCAAGTGTGGCTGGAAAACACCCCAAATTTGGGGGGCAGGATGCTCCTGCCAGCGGGAAAGAGACCCCCAATTCCCAAAAGGTCTGCGTTTGGGCACAGCACCCCTTGGGCTTCAGTGGACACTTGGTGGGATGTAGTGTCGTGCCATTCCCACCCTTCCTTACCATCCTCACCCTCACCACCCTCACCCTCACCACCCTCATCCTCACCATCCTCACCCTCCTTCGGAACCAAGCCCTAAGTAGGTTGGGAATGTTTTGCTCCCCATGGAAGCGCAGCCAGGGGGGCAACCCTCCAACTCCAGCATCCCTGCAGGCCAAGCATCCCCTTTCCCACCCCAAACTAAACCCTCACCCCTATTTGCCGTGGCAAACACCTCCCCAAACCCTTTGGGAATGCCATCCCCGTTAACTCTGCCACGCATCCTCCGCGTGGCATTTTTCCATGACACGAAGCTCCGGGGCGAGCTGCCGGCTCCTTTAAGGCAGTCGGAGGCTGCGGAATCAAATCGGAGGAGGCTCTAAAAAAAAAAAGGAAAAAGAGGAGAAAGGGAAAAAAAAAATAGGAAGAAACACACCCCCCCCCCCGCGCTCCTAAAACCTGGAAGGGGTGTAGGGCTGATAGGCTCGCCCGGAGGGAAGCGCATTACGTAGGCAAGCGGCTCCGCTCAACTTGCCACCGGGATTGCTGCCGGGAAGCGAGACCTTGCCGGAGCCCCTCGCCCATCGCTGCCCACCCACCCCTGCTTCACCATGGACTGCTGCAATGTAGGTTCATCCCGATCCTTCCCTTTCCCCATCCCAACCGCCCCATCCCAACAGCTCGTCTTTCCTTGAGGATTGAGGATTGTTGCCCCTGTGCTGGGGGCGGCGGAGGGGATTCGGGGGGCTGCTGAGGGTGTTATGGGGAGGCGGGGGGGGGGGGAAATTTGGGAGGGATGTTGGGATTTTCCGAGGGATTTTCGGGGTGTTATGGGGTGCTGCAGCCAACTTCACGTGGACCCCCCACCCAGGCCCATATGCCACCCCCCCTCCCCAAAATTCCATACCCTCCTTCCATACCAGTTCAGGATCCATCCAGCATCCCGCATCCCGCTCAGGGAAGTCCCCCCCATCCCCAAATCCCGCAGCCAAACGAGGGGTTCTGCTTTTAGCCAGCGTTTTATTCCCCCACAAATGACTCTTCAGGTGGGATTGGGGGGTCCTTATGGATAAAGGGATAAATTGGGGAGAGCAGCAGGTTGCACCCCTCCATCCTCACCCGGGGCGAGCATCCCCTCGCTGCCCGGATCTATCCCCCCTGGATACAGGATTTCTCCCCTGCATATAAGATTCCCCCCCCCCCCCCCATATAGGATTTCTCCCTCTCAATATAGGATTTTTCCCTGGATACAGGTTTTCCCTCTCTGTATATAGGATTTCTTCCCCTACATATCGGATTTAACCCCCAGGACATAGGATTTTGCATTTAGATGTAAGATTTCTCCCCTGGATATAGGATTATACCCCTCCGTATATAGGATTTCTCCCCTCGATATAGGATTTCTCCCTTGGATATAGGATTTTGCCCCTGGATATAGGATTATACCCCTCTGGATATAGGATTTCTCCCCTGGATATAGGTTTTCTCCCTGGAATATAGGATTTTACCCCTGGATGTAGATTTCCCCCACCTGTATATAGGATTTCTCCCCAGGATGTAGGATTTCTGCCCCGGATATAGGATTATACCCCTCCGTATACAGGTTTTCTCCCTGAAATATAGGATTCTGCCCCTGGATATAGGATTATACCCCTCCGTAAATAGGTTTTCTCCCTGGAATATAGGATTTTGCCCCTGGGTATAGGTTTCCCCCACCTGTATATAGGATTTCTCCCCTGGATATAGGATTTCTCCCCTGGGTATAGGATTTCCTGCCCCTGGATATTGGATTTCTCCCCTGGATATAGGTGTGTGTCCCTCCTATATAGGATTTCTCTCCTGGCTATAGGATTTCCAGCCCTGGCTATAACATTTCCACTTGGACATATCGTTTCCACCTCGGACCCGTCACTTAAGCCGCCGCCGCTCTTTTGTTCCCCTCACCTTTCGTGATAGTAAACCGACCTGAGCAACTTTCCAGAGCTGTGGAATGCTCCAAAGGGAATTGCATCCCCCCCAAAAAACCCCATAGCTTCCAAATAACCCCCCCCCCCCCAAATTCCTTTAACTCCTTTAAAGCGCTTCCAGGGCGATGCAAAGGGTGCATGTGGACACCGGAGCATCCATCGTGGGCTCGCTCCCATCTCATCTGTTTTTCCTGCCCTCTGGCATCGCTCCTTTCCCAATTTTCCCAGTGCTTGCAGCCAAAGCCCTGAGGAGGGAAGCAGGAGGATGCAACAGGCTGCATGGGGAAGGGGAAACTGAGGCACGACCAGTTTGGCTTGTGCAGCATGACCCCCCCCGTGCCAAAGCTTCCCAAACCCACCCTCGGCTCCCATGGATGCTCCTTAATCTGGAGCACAACCCTCGGGAAGCTGGATCCAGCCCCAGCGGGTGGTCCAGGGTGGATTTAGGGATGAGTAGGGGGTGAAGCATCCTCCCCTGCTGCACCTTTGGTTGCAAACCCCCTGAGACACGTCGGGATGTACATCTGGGATGCAACTGGGATGCAACTGGGATGCAGGTGGCCCTGGTTCTTAGCAAAGATCCCTAACTTTTAGCGAAAGACCCTTATTTTGAGTGAAAAAACCTGATTTTTAGCCAAGAATCCTGATTTTTAGCACCAGGGCTAACTGAGGAGCTTATTTAATGGATTCAATTGGGGGGGTGTGGGGGGGAAATGATGCTCTTCTTGGGAATCCCACCACCCATAACCCTCCCGTTGCCGCCAGCAGGAGGGAGCCTGCACGAAGCTGGACGAGGACATCCTGGACATCCCCTTGGACGATCCCGACGCCAACGCGGCGGCCGCCAAGATCCAGGCCAGTTTCCGTGGCCATATGACCCGTAAGAAGATCAAAGGGGGCGAGATCGATCGGAAAACCAAGGACGCCGAGTGCGCCAACAGCACCCGCGGCGGCGACCTCCGCAACGGCGACTAGGTACATCCCCAACTTCCCCGTTCCCCCCCAAAACCGGGCTGGTTTCACACAGGTACCGCTCCGAGCATCCTTCCCGGGATGGAGAAGGGGGTTTGCTTCCCAGGAGGGGCCGGCACGCCGCAGGCAGCCCCTGCCTGCCCTAATTTTGGGAGCGTGCCGTAGTAGTTAGGATGGGAATGCAAAGGCCTGGATTGGAATTGGATTTCTCCCTTAGCAACACCGCCCCGGCCGCCTCGCCTCAGCACATGCTATTTTTAAAAGCCTGTGTCACAGTCTCCTGGCAGGAAAAGGTAAATTTAAAGAGCGCCCACAGTGCTGAGGCCGCGTGGCATCGGAGCCCGGGAATGCTGGTGCCCGTGTGGGGAGCAGGGAATGGCCCCCGGCTCCCCGGAATGATGGTTTGGGGTGAGCAGCAAGGAGGTGGCAGTGCTGGCTCGGCCACGTGTGTGTGGCGGGGCTGGTGTGGAGGCAAGCGGGATGGAACCGGGGTGTGATGGGATGGAGTGGGAAGGAATTGAGGATGCAGTGGGGTTTCAGCAGGAATGCAATGGGAATGCGCTGAGGATGTAGTGGGGATGTAGACGGGATTCAGTGGGAACGAACTGAGGCTGCAGTGGGGATGCAGAGGGGAATAAGTGGGAAGGAACTGGGAATGCAGTAGGGACGAAGTGGGGAAGCAACAGGGATTCAGTAAGGATGCAGTGGAGATGCAGTGGGGATTCAGTGGGAACGCAGTGGGACTGAACTGGGGATTCAGTGGGAATGCAGCGGGAATGAACTGAGGACGCAGTGGGGACGCAGAGGGGATTCAGTGGGAATGAACTGAGGATGCAGTGGGGAACCAAGAGGGATTCAACGAGGTTGCAGTGGGGATGCAGTAGGGATTGAGTGGGAATGCAGTGGGACTGAACTGAGGATTCAGTGGGAATGCAGCGGGAATGAACTGAGGATGCAGTGGGGATGCAGAGAGGATTCAGTTGGAATTAACTGGAGATGTAGTGGGGATGCAGGGGGGATTCAGTGGGAAGGAACTAAGGATGCAGTGGGAATGCAATGGGTCTGAACTGAAGATACAGTGGGGATGCAGTGGGAATGAACTGAGGATGCAGCGGGGATGCAGAGGGGATTCAGTGGGAATGAACTGCGGATGCAGTGAGGAAGCAATGGGGATTCAAAGAGGATGCAGTGGGGAGGCAATGGGAATGAACTGGGAATTCACTGAGGATGCAGTGGGAACGAACTGAGAGTGCAGTGGGGACACAGTGGGGATTCAGCAGGAATGCAGTGTTGGTAAACTGAAGATGCAGCGGGGATTCAGTGGGAATGCAGTGGGAAAGAACTGAGGATGCAGTGGAGATGCAGTGGAGATTCAGTGAGGATGCAGCGAGGATGCAATGGAGATGCAGTGAAGATGCAACTGGGATGCAATGGGGATGCAGTGAGGATGCAGTGAAGATGCACCTGGGATGCAGTGAGGATGCAACTGGGATGCAGTGAGGATGCAGTGAGGATGCAACTGGGATGCAATGGGGCTGCCGTGGGGAAGCAGCTCCAGGCCACAGCCTTCGTTATGCTGCTCGTTAGGCGCAGGCAGGGCAGGGGGCGGGAGAGCTGCAAGTAGGGCAGGGGAAGGGTGCGAGCTGCAGGAGCGGAGCGTGGGCAGGGCGTGGGCAGGAGGGGACCGCGCACGGGGCGGGTGCGGGACGCGGCAGCCGGGCCGGGCAGGAGCAGGGCTGCGGGCCCCGGGCTGCGGGCCCCGGGCGGCCCCTGACCCGTGTCTCTCTTCCAGGCTCCTCCCGGCGCCCCCGGACCCCCCCCTCCGCCGCCGCCGCCGCCCGCCGAGGCCCCGGAGCCGCTTCTCGCCCCGTCCCCCGCATGCGCCCGCCGGGGCCCCCCCGCAGCCCGGCCCCGCCCCCCCGGAGCCCCCGACCCCAATAAAGGTTCCTGCGGAGCGCGCTGTCCCCGCGCCTTATGACGTCACCGGCCCGGCGGTGAGATCACAGCGCGGAGATGGGATGGGGGGGTGGTGGTGGGTGATGCCCGGCGGTGACGTCATACGTGCCGCTGTGACATCACTGCGGGGCGGGTGTGATATCACACAAGTGCACACGGCTCGCGCGGCGCTCAGGGTTGTGTGATGTCACAGCTGTGACGTCATACAGCTGAGTGCCACACGTGTGACGTCATACAGGAGTGTCACCGGTTGCTGTGACGTCATACGGACATGTGCCATATGTGGCTCTGACGTCATACAGGTGTGTCACACGTTGCTGTGACGTCATACAGACATGTGCCATATGTGGCTCTGACGTCACACAGGTGTGTCACACATGGCTGTGACATCATACAGACATGTGCCATATGTGGCTGTGACATCATACTGACTTGTGCCTTACATGGTTGTGATGTCACACATGCTCTGTGTCACATGTGGGTGTGACATCATACAGACGTGCCATACGTGGCTGTGACGTCATACAGGCGTGTGCCACGTGTGGCTGTGACGTCACACAGATTTGTGCCATACGTGGCTGTGACGTCACACACTCTGCGTGTCACACGTGGCTGTGACGTCATACAGCCGAGCGCCATACCTGGCTGTGACGTCACACAGGCCCGTGCCGTGTCACCGTGACATCACACACGGTACCACTGGCAGCCGTGACGTCATAGAGGCCGCACCACCCCGCCTGATGCAGGGCGTGACGTCACCCAGCCCCTGTGACGTCACCCCGGTCCCCGAGGCCCCACAGAGTCACCCCACAGCAGGCGCCCGGCAGCGTTTAATCACAAAACCCCTACAAAAGGCACGTCCCCCCCTTTGCCCCCCCCATTCCCTTCCCCCTTTAATCCTCTTATGGAAAATCCCCAATTTTAACCAATCTATGGATATATATAAAAAATGAGGCCTCCCCCCCCCAAAGGGGGTATTTTGGGGTGTTCTAGTTATGGGGCGCCTCAGCCCCCCCAAACCCCAGGAGCCTCCTGCACCCATTAACCCCCCCCACGGCCAGTCCAGCTGCTCGAGGTGTCTTAAAAAGAGAAAAAAGACTCCAAAAAGGGAGAAAACACCCCAAAAAAATGGGGGTGGGGGGTGGGGGTGCTGGCTGGACACCCCAGTTTGATGGGGTGCCGGGGGGGGGGGGTCAGACCAAGGAGCCCGCTCGGCTCTGCGCCGGCACCATGACGGGCACGGCGCCCACACGCGTCAAGCTGGAAGTGGGCAGCGATCCCGAGGGAACGGGGTTGGGATCCTGGTGGCGCTGGGGGGCCCCGTTCAGGGCGGGGGGCGAGAGGCCGGGGGGGCGCCCCCCTGCCCGCGCCGGGGGGCCCCGGTAGCTGCCGGTGGCCGTGAGGATGGAGGCGGTGTCCGAAGGGGGGGCCGCGCCGTAGGGTCTGTCCCGGCGCCCGGCGATGGAGGACAAGGTGCTGGCTTTGGAGAGGGTGTCGGGCGCCGGCCGCCGCGCCCACGATGGGGTCTTGGGGGCCACCGCGTCCTCCCTGGCGGGAGAGGATGGAATTGGAGGGAGCAGCACCAGGAAATGCCGATATTCCCACCCCCGGCACCCCCCCACTGAAGCAATGGGGTTGTGCGGAGCTCCCGGACCCCAAAACAGGGCAACAAGAGGGAAAGGGGGGGAACCAAGGTGGGAAATGCCCCCGTTAACACTGAAACCTAATGAGGGCTGGGGAGAGACTGCAACCTCCTATCACTCTCCTGTTAACTCTGAAACCTAATGAGGGCAGGGCAGAGATGGAAACCTTCCTCTCCGCACCCCCATCAACTCCAAAACCTACTGATAACTAGAGGTGGAAACCTCCTCCCACTTCCTGTTAACTCTGAAACCTAATGATGAATCGCCTGAGGTTGGAACCTCCTCCTCCGTGTTAACTCTGAACCCTAATGATGACTGTGAGGAGATGGAAACCTCCTCCCGCTTCCTGTTAACTCTGAACCCTAATGATGACTGTGAGGAGATGGAAACCTCCCCCTCCCCGTTAACCCTGGAACCTAGTGCTGACATTTGAACCTCCTCCATGGGAGGACCAACTCACTTGATCTCGTTGGCCGCCTCCTCCTGCCCATCCCGTTTCTTCCTGCGGTACCCCACGACCCTCCGGGTGAAGAAGACAACGGTGGCGAGCGCGCCCAGGGAGCCCAGCACGGCGCCGGCGATGACGGCCTTGGTGCTAGCTGCGAGACAGAGCAGCACGGGGGGGGCTTTGCTTCCCTCCTCATTCCCATGAGGACCCCACGGGGACCTCGCAGGGACAATGTCCGTCCCCCCCCGGCCCTGCGGACACGTACTCACTTGAGTGCACCTCCAGGACGATGCTGCACTCGGCCGAACCCGCTCGGTTTTCGGCCACGCAGACGTAGAGCCCCGACATGTCCAGGGAGAGGTTGGTCAGCTTGAGGGTGCCCCTGTGCCAGTCTGAGGGTGAAGAAACTCGGGTGCTGCCCTTGGCCATGCCCCTGGCCCCCATCCTGTTAACTCTGAAACCTAACGATGGCTGAGCAGAGGTGGAAACCTCCTCTCATGCTCCTTGTTAACTCTGAAACCTAATGATGACTGGCCTGAGGTTGAAACCTCCTCCCTGCTGTTAGCTCCCTGCAGGGAATGGGCAGGGGTAAAGGAATATTCCCCTAGTGTAGGGAATGGGCAAGGTTAAGGTTTCCCTAGTGTGGGAATAGGCAGGATTAAGGGGATATTCTCCTCATGTAGGGTACAGACAGGGTTAAGGGGGTGTTCCCTTAGTGTAGGGTATGGACAGGGTTAAGGGGATATTCCGGGCAGGGTTAAGGGGATATTCCCCTCCCTGCTCCCACAGCAAGACCAGGCATTCCATGGACAAAGCTGAAGCTACCCGGGATTTCCCAGCCCCCAGTTCCCCCTTACCCTGTGCCGGGGGGAAGAAGACCTGCAGGGTGGGTGCCGTGCGCTGCCACTGGTACACGGGCGAGGGCTTCCCCTTCCTGGAGCTGCAGCTCAGCGTCACGTTGGCTCCCACCGTGGGGTCACCGTGCAGTTGGCAGGACGGGGGGGCCGGTGGCACTGAGGACACGGACATGAATCCCAAGGGACACCATGGCAGGGGGGGACAAAGGGAGTTGGGGAGCCCGGCAGGGCCTTACCCAGCACAGTGAGGTTGATGACGCCGATGTTCTTGCCCATGCTGGAGGCCTCGTCCACCACGTTGACCGTGCACATGTACTGGCCCGAGTCGCGCTCCCGGGTGGCGTTGATGAACACCGAGATGTTGTGGCTGAGGACGGGGTACAGGAACCCCACGCGGGGCTTCAGCTCCGTCTCCGCCACCTTCACCACCCCATCCAGGTAGGTCAGGATCTGTGCGGGGGAAAACGCACGCTCAGTCTCCTCTGGATGGGGTTGTAGGAAAGGAACCCCCCCCCAATCCCAACTTCTGTGAGTAGCATCAGCCCGCTCCATCCTCACCTGCCCTGAGCATGCACGGCATGAGAAACGTGGGCATCTCCCCATTGTGGGCATCTCCCCACCACAAGTACACCCTGTCTTGGGCACTATGAGCAACCACCCCATCATGAGCATCTCCCCATTGCGGGCACCATAATTGTTCCCCTCCACTGTGGGCATCTCCATGCTGTGGACACCACAAGCATCTTCCTATCATGGGCATCTTCTGGTCATGGGGACCATGAGCACCTCCCTATAGCAGGCACCACTGGCATGCCCCCATCGTGGGCACCATGGGCACCTTCCCATTGTGGAGACCACAGGCACCTCCCCGTGGCAGGCACCACATGCGTGACCTATAGTGGGCATCTACACATCACCATCACCATGAGCATCCCACCATCAAGAGCACCTCCCCATAGTGGGCACCAAGAGCTTGCCTCCATCGTGGGCACCTCCCCTTCATGGGCACCACACGTGGTTGGCACTATGAGCTTCACCCCATTATGGGCACCTTGAGCATCTCCCCATCGCAGACACCTCCCCATTGCAGGCACCATAATGGTGACCACCCTCATGGTGCCCACAAGCATTCCCCCACGGTGGGTACCACGGGCATGTCTCCACCATAGGTACCTCATCATGGTGGGCATCTCCCCATCATGGGCAACACAAGCATCTCCCGGCAGAGGCACCTCCCCATTGTGGGCACTATGAAGTTACCCCCATCATGGTCACCTCCCCTTCAAGGACATGGTGAGCATCCCACCACCACAACACCCGTCTCACCTGGAAGGGGTCAGCGTGTTCCTTATCCAGCAGCCAGGTGACATAGGGCTTCCTCTGGGAATGGCTGGTGTACCAGGCGGGCAGCACCGCCTGCTGCCCCTCCACGGAGAACACCGAGCCCGTCCCCACGTGCACCTCCAGCACGGCCGAGGAGACACCTGAGAGGGGAAGAATGTGGGATGGGACTCATCCCGGCTGCCCTTTTCCCATAGAAACCTCCCCGTTCCGAAGGGAAAACCCAACAATCCCTGGCATCGCCAGGAAGCTGGGCCAGGAGGACATTTTTCCTCCTTCCCTGCCACAGGAAGGGCTTTCCAGGTGCTCCGGAGGGTGCAGGACAATGCCATTCCCTCCCATCCCCATTTCCCAACCACCTGGGATGGGAAAATGTCTAGCTGAAGATCGCCCTTCCCATGGGAATGCTGCTGCTCCCAAGGGGCTCCAGTGGCCAGACATCCCCTTTAGATCAGTATTGGGGTACTTTCAACCTCCCCTATGATGCCGCACCAGATTCTCCATCCCATGGGATTTATCTGGGGGGACACATCCATGTGCACCCCTCAAGCTCTCCCCGTCATCCCAGTATCCCCTCTTTTGGCTGCCAGTGCTAAACCGGGATTATTCATGGGTGGTTTCCATGATCCCCCAATCCCATCTCATCCCAAATACCCCATCCCTGTGTCCCCTGCATCTCAGCATCCCTAAAACCCCCTGGGAAGAAGCAGTGGGATACGAGAGGGTACCAAGGGCTGGAGGAGGATGCTCGGCTCCCGCAGGAAGATTATTCCCTGGCTTTGCCCATAAAGCTCAGCTGGAAAATTAATCGGCTCAAGCAGGTTTGTGGTGGGGTTTAGTTGGGTTTATATTCCCAGGGGAATGCCACCGAGGACCTGCATCCTGGCGGATCCATCCCTGCATCCCATCGATCTGTGTCCCCGGCTGGCCCCGCTCCTGCCAGCGCCGCAGGGATGCTCTGGATCGGGATGCAGGGGAAAGAACGATGCTACCCCATGATCCCAAATCCTCGCTGCCACCTGGGATTTGGGGGAAAATCCCTGGTTCTGGAGGATTTCGGGAGCCTCCTTGTGGACTCCGAGGGTTTAATGGGATTTTTCCAGAGGAAAACAAGGCGCTGGGGGGGGGGTATTTTTAGCCTCCTCCCTGCGTCCGTTCGTCCCCCTCCCGACAAGGCATCGGAGCGGTTTCCGGACGGAGCCTTCCAGCTCCAGGCAGGAAACTCTGCTCCGGCCGATAAAGTCTTCCCAGGAATTAAGGAAAAAATGACTTAATTAAGTCAAATTTCCTTTCTCCGGTGGAAAAGCGGGAGCAGGAAGATGCTTAAAAATAGAACCAAGAACATAAAACCCTTAAATCCTGGCGAGGAAAACGCTGCCGGGTGATGGAGACGGCGTCAGGGAGCAGAAATCGTGGTTATTAATCTTAATATCGTTAATTTTATTAAACTATGGGATGGAAGGAAATACACGATATGGGCAAATAACAGTAATTCTGTTGGAATTATTTATCCTGGGGGTGATGTTTGTATTAAACGAGGGTTAGTGGGTAAGAAAAGGCGGGATTTCTAATAGTTCTCTTGTGTTTTAATAATGATTGAGGTAATTGATAATAGAAATTCTCTAATAATGATAAATACAGGTATGTTTTGATAAGAATATAAAAGAATACGCTAAGAACAGTGATAATAGTGAGGAGGGGAGAGTGCTAATAGTGGTCATGATAAGGGTAGTGATGATAACAGTGCTAATAATGCTAATAATGATATTGATAATAATGCTAATAATGATGGTATTGATACCATCAATAATTAGGATAATTATTGATAGTAATAATTAGGATTGTAATAATTAGGATTATAATAATTAGGATAGCTAATAATTAGGATAGCAATAATAATAATAATGTTCATTAATAATGCAATGGCATCATTAAATGATGCTGCAGCTCCTAAACATTCCCAACAGCTGGAAAAATCCAGGGTTTTAAGCCTGGCTCCTTCATCCTTACAAATCTATTGTATGAAATGTAGATGATCTAGAGAAAAATATGTGATAATTAATAATTATCCTGTGATTTATAGAATAAAAGAGATCATCTCTAATATATATTGTGCAATGACTGTGGATATAATTATGTTCTATAAGAATAATGATACTAGTTCTAAGGGTAATGTAATAATAATATGGATAATTTAATAATATGGATAATCTAATAATAAAGTAATACTAATGCTACTACTAATAGTAATAATGGTTCATTAATGATGCAAATGCCATCATTAAACGATGCCAATACCATCATTAAATGATGCCACAGCTCCCAAACCTCCACTCATCCCCAAAACCTGGGAAAATCCAGGTTTTCATCCCATCTCCTCCATCACCACCGCTTTTGGGGCACAAAAAAGGGCCAGAGGCCAAAGGATGCTGCAGATCCCTTGGAAAATCCAGACTCCAGAGCGGGAAAAGCAGCTCCGGCACCGGCGGGAGGTTCCTGGTTGTATCCCAAGCTCCACGTATCCCAAAGCCCTCAGCACCGGCGCTGGCCGGGCTCCCCGTGCTCTCACCGGGGTGTGTTAACTCTGAAACCTAATGACGACTGTTACTAGTGCTCTGAGGCTGCATCCTTAAATCCCAGCGATCGGAGACCGCAGCTCCATCATTCCCACTCCTGCACATCAGGAAGAGATGGATGGATCCAGATGTCACCCCCCAAATCCCCTTTTTCTTGCAGAATTGCCCCTAAATTCCTCCTCCGGGACAAACGTGACCCTAAAACAGGCCGGGAGAGCCAGTGCTGGAGCTGCGGGCGCGGATCCCTTTGGCATCAGCTCCAGCTTTGGCCACCTCGACGTTCCAAATCCTCTAATGCTTTAACCAGATAGAAAAATTAAGCCGCTCCCGGCGCTCAGAGGCGGAGCAGGGGGGGAAAAGGGGGAATCTCGGGACCTCCCGCCTGCTCTTTGGGCTGAAAAACCGGGATTTGCATCCAGCAGCCCTGAGCTAAGCACCTGCCCGGGTGGTTTCCCTCCGCTCCAGCCCATCTGCTGAGAGTTTGTTTTCCACATGGAAAAATCCCACCTTTAAATTAACCTTTCAAAATCCCACTATTTTTTTTCCCTATGGAATAACTACCTCGAAATTCACCTTTCAAAACCCCTTTCATTTTTTTCCATACGGAAAAAAAACCCCTTTTAAATTTCCCTTTGAATTTCTTTCCCTATGGAAAAATCCACCTTTAAATCCCTGCTCACCTACAGCAACCTCAACATACCTCTATTAAACACCCCAATCCTCATCTAAAATCATGGAATGACTCCCCAAAAGCTCCTTCCCACCCCAAACCCCAGCATTCCCCAAAAATTCCCCCCATCCCACCCTATCAGCTATTAGGAATTAAAGCCCGGAGGCGCTTGGGGTTTGATGACCCCGTTCGATGGGATTAAGGCGCCGGAGCCATGTGAAACCGGGACCCAAATTAAATCCCAAGAGCCCGAGCTTTGGGATTTAAAATCCACAGCGGGAATGTGGCCGGGAAAAGGACTCCCACTAAAAAAGGCCAGGGAGCAGCTCGGCACCCAGCTCCTCCTTTTCCATTCTTTTTTGGGGGGGGGGATTTATTCATCTTCCCTTAACTCCGACTATTTATAACTGGGAGATAGGAGATGCCGGGCTGCGGAGCAGTGTCCGTTGGGAAAATCCATGGTGGCTTTTCTCACGACCCCGGAGGCGGAATGTGGGGGGGGGGGGGGCAGGAATTGCCGTATCCTCCGGAGAGGCCAAATTTGGGGAAAATAAATAATTAAATACAATAATACCAACACTAATACGTGACTTTGCCATAGATAGAAATGGGCTTTAACCTCTGCCGGGGGGGTGGGATGGGAAGGGATGGGATGGGATTGGGGAATGGATTTGGGACAGAGATAGGGACGGGATTCAGGATAGGATTGAGGATGGGGACAGGGATGGGTGGGGATGGAACTGGGGACAGGGATGGGGAACAGATTGAGGATGGGGACAGGATTGGGGATGGGGACAGGATTGGGGATGGGGACAGATGGGATTAGGATGAGATTGGGGATGGGGACAAGGATGGGATAGGTATGGGATTAGGGGTGAGGACAGAGATGGGATGGGGTTGGGACTGGGGAACAGGTTGGGGATGGGATTGAGGATGCACATGGGGACAGGGATGGGTGGGTATGGGATTAGGGACAGAGATGGGATTGGGACAGTTTTGAGGATGGGAACAGGGATCCACCATGACTCCGTGCAAATCAACACCATCGGGATGCAGCGAAGGAGCATCCTGGTGGGATTTAAGGACCAAGCGACCCCCGTGCCTCACCCTTCCATTAACTTTTATGATGGAAAACAACCTCCAAGGAGGGAAAACGGCTCCAGGAGCCGGGACCCCCACCCTGCGTCCCGCCGGGAGGAAACGCCGCTGCCATTGTTTTTTGGGGCCGTTTCCTTTCCCCAAAGGCCTCTCCTTCGCTGGGAACGCCAAGGGATGTTTCCCTTTGGAGTTCCAAAAAAACCTCTAAAAAGGTTGGGAATGAAGGGGGAAAAGATGGGAAAACGTCGTGGATGGGAAGCGGTTGAGACCCATCACCCCAAAACCAACCGGGGTGGATTTGTGCACCAATAAACAAGGGAAGCGGCGGGATTTTATCATGGGAAAAAGGGAAAACACGGATTTTTTCCCCTGCCTGGTGCCGTGCAAGGGGTGAATTATCACCTCCGACACATCGGGGTCCCCCCTGGGTGGGATTTGCTTTGAGGGTGCTGGAAGGTGCCGCCCGGCAGCTCCATGGAACAAAGCGCCTTTTCCCACGGGACCCCTCTCAGGGCACCCCTAAGAAGGGTCGGGCTGGATGGGACCCCCCAGCACCCACCTACCTACTGGGGTGGGGACACTGAGAGCGGCCAGTGGGTGCTGCGACCCCCCCGGCGCCCCCTAAATGGGTCCCACCCCGTGCCCCCCCCCGGCTCCTCCGCACCCTGCCCGGCGCATCCCGGTTCTCCCGCGACTTTGCCCAGTGCCCCCCCCCGGGTCGTGCCCGGTGGCTCCCCCGCTTCCCGCGCATCCCGCCCGGTCCCGTCCCCCCCCCCCGTCCCCCCCCGGTCTCACCGAGCAGCGCCGCCAGCGCCAGCGCGGACCGCGGGAGCGCGCCCATGGCCGGAGCCGCCGCCGCAGCAGGTGCCGGGGCCGCGCCTTTGGGGGGGGTGGGGGGGGGAGGAACCGGGATGGGGGGGGGGGGGAACCGCCGAGGGGGCGGAGCATGAAAAGGGGGCGTGGCCTATTCTGGCCCCACCCCCTCCCAATCTTAATGATTATTTAATTATTTGGGTTATTATTAATGGTGGATTAAGGGTATCACGTCTCACACACACCGGGGGGGGGGGGGGCATAGGGACCCCTAAAGCATCCCCATCCCATTCCCGCTCCCACTGCAGGCAAGAGCCTTTGGATAAACGTGTTAATCCTTCAAAACGAATTAAGTGATACCCCCAAAATGGGGTTTTTTGAGACTCTGGATGAAGCTCCCACATTTTAGGGAGCTCCGGGATGAATCCGGCTCGGCTGAGGTTATCCCGGTCCTTGATCCAAGCAGGGTCAGGCCTCGAAGATGAGCGGGATTAGATGCTGCAGGAGGAGGGGGGAGGAATTAATCCCTCCTCGCCCTCATCTCCTCCTGTAAAGCCAGTCTGGCCGCCGGGATCGCAGGATCCAGCCTCAGGGAGTGACCTCAGTGGAGGGATCAACCGGGCCAGATCCCACCGGGATCACACCTCCTGCTCCACCCGATGCATCCCTCAGCTCCGGGCAGAGGTTCTTTGGGAAAACTCACCGTTTTGGGGGGATCTGTCCTATTTCGAGCACTGGGAGCAGGCAGGGTGACTTGTCCTCCTCTTCCTCCTGGGGCTCATCCGCATCCAGCCTCCAGTGCTCCAAGACTCTGGCATCTCCGTGGGGAAGGAAACGAGCCTCGTAAAAGAAATCCATCAACCATCTCCCACAGTAACAACCTCTGGCCTGAAGCCGCAGTGGAAAAATCCCAGAAGAACCTCCCTATCCCTCTGGCATTCCCTGGCTTTGAGGAGGAGAAAGACATTTTCCGAAGCCCATCCGTGTTTGCTTGATTTTATTAGGATTGCCACATTCATCATGTCACAACGTCACTGATTGATGAGCTTTCCAACGGGAAGCGCCAGCGCCAGCCGGCGGTGATGGGGCTTCGATAGGAACATGTGTCCTTCCCTCCTTATCCCTCCCATCCCTCCCTATCCCAATCCCCGATTCTCACAGCTTTGATTGTATCCATAAAACACGGGGTGACAGAAAAAACAAGGTGGTTTTCCCAGCTGCCACGATCTTCTCGCCCCAAAAGGACGAGAACTCCAAAAAACCAACCCCAAAATCAAACCCAGTGCTCCAAAAGGAAAATAAAAAAGGCCAGGAATTCTTTTAATGGTATAAAATAAGAGTGGATATGGCAAGGCTACGAGGAAAAGTGGGATACATCACGGAAACCAAAGTCTTTTTGCAGGCAACACTGTTTGGAGAGAGGAGAACACTTGATGGTGACAAAAGTGAGGTCCTAAATTATATACAACGGGATCTAAGGGTGGATTTGAGGAACAGTCTCCATGGAGGTGAGTCAAGGTTCAACTTGCCCTTGTCTATTGCTTCGTTATCCAGATCCATAATAACACTTAATAAGGAGACGGATGCGTAAAAATGGGACACGTGGAATAAAGACACCCCCCCCCTCCCCCTAAAACTCAGTTTTCCATATGAAAACGCCACGTCTACGTGCTTGTCCCATGTGGAATGTACCTACAGTCGTTTCACAGGCCGGGGGCTTCTCCTCCGGGAGGAAAAGCATCCGGAGAGGCGGGATACACTCGCTTGCTGGGGGTGAGCCGGTGGGAAGCGCCCTCCCCCCCCGCAAGCCTCTGGTCATCCCAAAACTCGTTTCCAGGCGGAAAAGTCCCGATTTGCCCGGGATCTGGAAGCGTCTGGTAGTGGGATGGAAAAGAGGGGCCCGAAAGCCCCAATCCTTATGAAGGATGAGAGTCAGTTGTTAAATTTTAAGGGATATCCGATGGCTTTTTCCAGGCACTCTACCAACGAGCCGGCGGAAAGAAAATCCCTCTCCACTTCCACAAATTTGATGTAGATGGATTTGGGGGAGACGCCGGGCTCGACGAGGCAGTTCTGAGATAAAAAGGCGTTGATCCCGACCCAATCTTTGCTGAAGGTTTTGGTGTTTGCCTGGAAGTGTAAAAACAGGCACTGCTGGAGAGTCCGGACCTCGGCGATGCCGAGGTAACAGTAGATAATCCGGGTGGATTCCACGTCCACCCGGAGCGAGGCTTGTGGAGAAGGAACCTCCAGCTCACCTTGAGTCTCAGCGCCGGGATCAGGCCCCCTGTGCTCGGTGGGAGAGGAGGGAGGTTTCTCATGGCACTCTTCATATCCGATAGCATACAATCCCGGGCTTTTGGGAATTCCTCCCGGTAATAAATACTGCACCACGTTCCCGCCGGTGGGTTTGGAGTGAGCGATGGGGATCCAGTCGATCTCCATGTGGAGCTCCAGGCACCTGGCTTCGCTGATGGTGATCTCCAGGAATTTGTAATAGACGTTTTTCCAGTTCATTTTCTGCACTCTGGTCATGATCACTCGACCCTCGGGTTTTTCCGAGTTGAAGTATTCCCGGAGCCGCTTCCCGAGGGGTACCTGGGAGCTGATCTCCGCGTAGTGGTAGCGGATGTCCTCCTTCCAGCGGGTGTTGTACCCGATGCCGAAAATGGCCAGTTTGTTGGAAAGGTGGAGCCTGGAGAAGTCCGTCCAGCTCTGAAACAGCTCCCACTTCAACTGGACCGACTCCAAGATTTGCATAATGTTCTGCATGACGTCGCGCTTCCTGGGAATTACAAAACATGGAGAGAAGGAGAAAAGGCATCAGTAAACGGGAGCAGCAAAACCATCCCGGCCAACGCACCAACCTTGGGGAATGTTAATCGCTTTTCCAGGGCCACGTCGGATGGGGCTTGCAGCAACCTGGTCTAAGTTGGCTTGGAAGAGACCATTCCACTTTGGAATGAAGACTTCAGGATCTTCCATAGGATCCCAGCCTGGTTTGGGTTGGAAGGGAGCTTAAAGCTCATCCTTAAAGCCACGGGCAGGGACACCTTCCACTAGAGCAGGTTGCTCCAAGCCCCTGTGTCCAACCTGGCCTTGAACACTGCCAGGGATGGGGCAGCCACAGCTTCTCTGGGTCTGCAGGTTTGGGGTCACTTGACAGCAACAGCAGCCTCACGTGTGTGTGTTTGATCAGGAATAGAAGAACCAGGCAAAAATCCAGCACCCAGAGAGCTCAGGGATACGTTTCCTACAGCAAACGCCTTGGTGATGCTCTACCATCCTCTCTGCTAGGAAAACAATGTGGAATTCTGCCTTTGCAAGCACAAGTTCACCTTCTGGGGAGAAGACAGACAAGGGGACAAGGCAGAGAAGGGAACAGGTAGCGCAGAGCGTGTGTTTTGCTGCTGTTCTACACTCATCTGACTCAAGACAGACAGCTGAACTGAAAGCAAGCAGTCCCATCCAAAGGCAGCGACAGGAGAAAGCAGCGTGGGTAGATTTTCAGTCAACAGTGGAGGAACGGAGCTAAAAACCCCAAAGAAAAGCTCCCACCTTTATTAATGACACCCGAAATACTCCGGCTAAGTTTAGCTCCGCACAAAATAGAGCTGCTGGGGGAATAAAACGATTAGTCACTCCTCAAAGCGCTGAGAAGAGGAAGGATTTCACTAGAGGTGAGCTCCAGCAGCACGGCTGCAGGAGAAAAGGGCTTTCCACAAAGGGAATCATCACTTGGAGTGAAAAAGGGAGGGAAAAGATGTTGGGAAACACTCTGCTTTTTGGGTTTGGAGTCTCCTCTTCCCACTCGCATCAGGACTCTGCCTGGTGGCTGCCCTGCTGAGCAGGAGATCTACCTCCACGCCGTGGCCAAGCAGAGGTATTGGAAGCATTAAGAGTCAAGTTCTTGCCATGATTTACTTTTTCAGTAGGAATTTGCCCTGGAGCTGGATTGCCATCATCAAACCTCGAGCTCCCTTGCTGGCCTCCGGCCATCTGCACGGCTTTCTCCTTGGAAGCATCTGGAGTTCGAACGTGGGAAGCCACCAGAGACAAGACATGGTGTAAATGTGTTCTAAAGGCTCTTCCCAAACAAAAGCAGACATCAAAGCAGCTGGAACAGCTGGTTTCAGTGAAGGACCCAGTTCCCCACGCTTCGAGTTCATCTTCACAGAGCCCACAGTGAACAAAAAGCCTCCTCAACTCAAGCTGAAACAGCAGAACCGAGCCTGAAGCAGCATTTCCACTTTGCAAGGTTATGTGAAGGCAGCATCGTGCCAAAGGGAGGCTGATGTGGGGAAGGAACATCCCAGCTGATGGAGCACGGCACCTGGACACAGCTTTCCTATTGCTATTTGCTTCCTACACTGCTGAAAAACAGGGAACCCAGGAAATATGGGAAGTTTTATAAGCTTGGAGGCCAGTTATTTACTACCTGAAGCTAAGAGAAGCAGTGCTGTCCTTGGAGATCGACTGCATTAGGTTTGCAGGTGCAGGATGAGGTCCTGGTGCTCGCCAAGCTGGGGGGAGCAGCTGAACCCCAGGAGGAAAGGGGGTTCCCTCTGGATCTGCAGGTTTGGGATCACTTGACAGCAACAGCAGCCTCAGCCGTGTGTGTTTGATCAGGAAAAGAAGAGCCAGGATAAATTCCAGCACCCAGAGAGCTCAGGGATACGTTTCCTACAGCAAACACCTTGGTGATGCTCTCCCATCCTCTCTGCTAGGAAAAGAATGTGGTGATTCCATGAAATTCTCCCTTCTTTGCAATCAGTTTTGTGGATTTGAAAACACCAGCCAAAGAACTTGGAGATCTCTTTATCCCTTGTGGCTTTGAAGAGCTGATGCAACTCTTCTGGAAGATAACAAATAAATATCCTGCTTATCTCCCTATCGGCCCCACTGCTCCCTTCAACCCACTAAATCAGGGTTGGAAAGTTCCCTGGCCTCACAGCAGGGGGAAAATAAGTTTTGAGGAAGTCTCTGCATTGGAAGACGTTGGAAAATTCAGGATTATTTCCCCTGCGGCTCCCTAAAGCACACCCTGAAAGGCAAAATCACCCCTGAACAAGCCCAAGGACAGGCTCAAAGAGGCAATAATCATGTTTAGGATGGAAAAAGTTACTTTTCTGCAGGTTGCTGAGCTGCTAAACTGAATTTGCTCCATGTTGAGATAAAGAAGTCACCTTTGGGTACTGTGAAAACCCATCTGACGTGAGGAGTTTGGAGGCTACTGCTGTGGAAGCTTCTTTTCTATTATTATTTGAGGGGTTTTTAAGGTTTTAGAGGATTTTTTGCATTTAATTCCAATAAAAAGCCTCTGTTCTGTTACCACTCAGGGCCACGGTGTTAATGCACCCAGTGCTGATGACTTCCCACCCTACAGAAGCTCATCTTCCAGCACAGGAAACACCACATTGACTTCAGACGACACCACAAACTACTGGTGGGGAGCTCAGAACCCACCCAGGAGGGTCTGCAAGCCAATTTGTGATGGATGCAGGCGTATCTACCACCACCCCGGGGGTTTGACAACCCTGAAGGTCAGAAGCAAGTAAAGTCTGAGTAAATACAGCCCAATTCCTTTCATTTTGGAAAGGCTCCGCGTTATGCTTGGCGAGGCGAGGGAGATTCGCGTGCTCCGAGCATTCCAAATGCTCCAGATTAAACTGAGCCAACAAGGTTATAAGTCAGCTCTGGAAAGTTATACAAATAAATGAGAAGTATATATATAAATCCCAAATTTTGGCATGCTTTCCCACTGAGGGGAAGCAGGAACTCTTCCTGCATTACTCACACCAAGCCAGCACACAACCACAGGGGTGCTGTGTCCCTATTCTCCCTCTTCCTTGGTTTTCTCCTGTGTCCAAAGGGGCAAACTTAGGGCAAATGGGGAAAAAAACAACTCCAAAACACCAAGATTATGAATTGATCTGAGAATTAAGCCTTGTGTCATGATATAAGCCTGCCCAGACACATCTCTAATGAATCTGACAGGGATTTAATCCCCATTTTAAGCCCTTTGCATTCACGTAGTAAGTCTTAATTCAGCCTCTGACTGACCAAGGCAAGAAGAAGAGCTGTGAAGCTTTTCAGATGTTCTGAGGTAACTGGCATCATGCAGAAAGCAGCTTCAACTGTATGAATAGTCTTGCACAATGGATTTATAATTATAATCAGAAGGTTCCAATCTCCCCCCCCTCCTGCACAACATCCCCACGGAAACACATTCCAGGGTAGAACACTCAGAAGTTACTTACTGTGCGTCTTCGGAAGATTCCTGCTTGATCTTTAATGTTCTTTTGGTGGTAGGGATTTCATCTGCAAGGTAAAATTCCAACAGATCATTATATTTCAGATCATATTCTTAAGGTTTGTTTTAAAGAAAGGAGGTTGAAATGAAATAGTGAGTAATAAATCAACCCAGAGTTGCTTCCTGAGCCCAGCAGTGCGCTAGAGTTCTGCATGAGACAACTCCAGCTCCTAAATCCTCCAAATCAATGGGATTTTTTTATTTCCATGTGGTCAATTAGGATCTGCATCTATCTCTGCAAGTGCAAAACCTCTCAAGGACATGTCTACAATTCCTACTATTCAATCAATTGAATTGCAAACTCCATTGTTAAAAAGGAGGGGGGGAAAAAAAGAAAGAGAAAAAGGCTGTTCTGCTTCCAAAATGCATCTGTATTCCATTTAGATGTTGTGTGCTATGTGCTTTTCTCACAACTGCTCTGAACATTCCTTCAAAGCTTCCCAATCCATCAGTGCCTCGACCACGATGGGTCCAGATATGTGACTGCATCTCCTCTCCCTGTTTCATCCTGCAAATCACCAGGGGAAGAAACGAACCAGTTCATGGCACCATCAGCTTTTATCCAACAAACCTTCTACCTGCTGCTTCTCTTGGATCCCCACTGAATTTATTGAGTTAAAGTTTCTGCCATGAAAATAACCCCTGTTAAAATAGCCTCTTAATATCAGTGGCTCAAGAGACAGAAATATGCTTAAAGAAACCCACTTCTTCACCAACCTGCTCGGATCAGCGTGTGTTTTATATCAACAATGTGGCACCTCACTCTGTTTAACCATGTTCAATAAACCACAAGCAACGAGCAAATCCCCAAATTCATCAATATATTGATTCTTATGCAGACACAGCAAGAATTCAGGCAAGGAAAGCACGTGGAAGGGTTCAAATCCTGCAGTTTGAGCTCGCTTGCTTGCTTTTTAATGTAAAAAAAAAGGCCTCACATCTGGATAGAGGCATAGTTACATGTTTAAAACATCACACACACCCCAGTTAGGGTACACAGGAAGAAGCAGCAACATGTTTTTGTAAGCAGTTTGAAGTCCTGCTCTTAAGTGAGTAGTGTTTGAAGGTAACGGCCACGTTCAGCTGGGTATCAATGAAAGGGAAAATATCTCCCTGTATCCCACGAGGGGGAGCAAAACCAAGCAGGGGAAGAGGAATGTATCGCCTCATCCTCCACCATTTCTGGCCACACAGCCCTCCTTTCCCTCTGCTGGGCTCTTTAAACTCAAATCCCAGCTCTAAAATCCTTCAGGAGCCATGGTTTGCTTTTAACTGGGGAATTTCCTTCCCTTTTCTCCCCAAGGACATCAAGTGTTTTGCATCTTCAGGGTGGGATGGCCAAAACGTGGAAGCTGGTACCGAGACAGGTAAGTGAGAGATCAGAGCACAATGGAGATCAGGATGGAGATGCACCAGGATGGGATTTCTTACCCAATTCCTGTTCGCCAGTCTGGTAACAATGAAGATCCTGACTGTGGTTTCCCCAATCCTCCTGTGAAAACTCCTCCATCGTGCTGCTGTCTGACTCCAGCTCCTGGTACAAGCCGCTGCTGTTGATGAGGACAGGCTGGCAGGGTTGGGAATCCCATCCTCCTTGCCCAAAGACCTGCTCCAGCTGTTCAAACGTGTAGCTGCTTTTCCTCTTGCCGACACCGTGCTCCTTCACGCGGCTGTAGCACCTACGCAGGGTCTAAGACAGAAGAAGGCAGGTTCATCGCACAGCAGTGGGCTGGGACAGCACACATTCACTTACAGCCAGCTACACAGCTGCTATAGGCAGAGATTTGGGTTGGGTTGGGGGATTTCTAGTACTTCTGCTGATCAGTTTTTGCCCTAAATGCAACGTTCCCAAATTAATCTACACCCATCGCGTGTATCCGACATTCCCGCCGCAGCGATTTAGCGTTAACATCTACGACACAGGACAAAGTTGCATAGCAGCTACAGGCTCGTCAGATTTAACCACAGTGATTTCACCTCTTCCCCACTTCAAAAAACCAAGAAAAGAATTGCCAGATCTGCTGTGAAACGGAGGGAAAACCACTACAAATACCAAGAGATCCCCAGTCAGAGACACCAACCAGCCAGGAAAACACACACCTATGATGAGGAGGAGAAAGCAGAGCTGGTGTCGGGCCCCCAGCATGGAGAAGGAGCAGCAGGGAGGAGAGAGGAAGGGCAAGAGAAAGAAGAGTCCCCCAAAGCAAAGCTGGTCCAACCTTCCTCACTCTGCTAAGAAGACACGAGGTACGAAATGGATATGCCTAAGCTATTCAGCTAGGAAAACGTTTATTACTTACATATTCTGCATTCCTTACTAACTCACTCTGCCTCTTGTGAAGCTGCTGAAATTTAAAAGAGGTCAAATCAATAATGCTCCACACGGCCAGACTTTGACAGCAAGCATTAAGCACGAAACAATGCTAACGTGGCTCTAAGAAGACTTTAAAAGCAGCGCTGAGGCCAAAACCTCCCACAAAATCAGGGACCGATGCAAAAGCTTCCTCTACTTTCGGTGTTCCCGTCAGCATTTCGATGGCTGGGCTGGTGTCTGAGTGTCAACAAGGCAAAGCTGTAGAACGCTACCATTTTCATCCATTTACCCCCTAATCCAGAGCAACACCAGACTATTTGGGGATTAAAAGAAGATCAAACCAGCTTAATGTGCATCCCTCAAGGTGGTTTTGCTTCTACCACCACTCTACGTTGGAAAGGTCATGATGTGTCCCAGGTTGGCTGGATCTTGATGGTCTTTGGGTTGGTGGAGTGCTAGAAAATCTGGGTTTTAATGTAAAATTTGGGGCTTGGAGCAAGCTGCTCTAGTGGAAGGTGTCCCTGCCCGTGGCAGGGGGTTGGAATTGGATGAGCTTTAAGGTCTCTTCCCACCCAAACCACTCTGGGATTCCATGATGGCAGATTGCTCAGGTCCTAGCTTGAATGGCAAAGCCACCTCTGGAGCTGAAGAGAGACATTAACTTGGGAAGAGCTACTCCTGTCTCCTTGCTTTCTGGAAACAGACTGTAATGGACTATCAAGCACATGTCATTGCAAAAATCACTTGGTTTTGCCCCTAACAGGAACCTTTACATCTGCAGAAAGCCCAAACCTACCTAATGCTCCTCATACACTGGTTTAAGAGCATCAGCAGCAAAGGAAGACATTCCTAACCAGTTTCCTGGTGATATTCAGAGCCTTGGGAGCAGAATCAGAACTGCTGAAGCAGCAAGTCAGTTGTACCCTGCTGATGAACATCCAAGTGATGTTCACCTAAAATCATGGGTCAGCTCCGTTCCATGGATGCACCACAGGGGTGAGGTGGAGCAGGTCCCTCTGCAGCTACCTCCACCTCCCATGATTTCCTTCAGAGACCCTGATAAGACCTAAATAACTGCCTGGACCTCAGGAAACCTCCCTTGGCCACGTCGGAGCACTCAGTGCTTCAGACACCTTCCTCCCAGCAGCTTGTTCTGATCACCAAGATTGAAGATCTAGGTTTCAATTACGCACCTCCTCTATTCCTCCTGGTGTCCAGCTCAACTCCTGCTCCGTGGTTCCTGAAGTGCACAATCATATATTGGTACAGATAGACAAGAAACCAGTAAATTTAGGAGAAGTAATGGAAAACAGACCTGATAACTGCCCAGTGACTGCTCAGACTGGAAGAGACCGAGGCTTTTGCTTACTGCTCTGCCACACTGCCTGCAATACGAAGACAGATTAGCCCCACTTAATTTCTATCATGAAACTCAAAGGAGAGGACAGTCAAAAAGCTCACTGTGGGGTTTCCTCACTTAGGAGCCCTCATCTCTTCTCCAAGCAAAGCCATAGGAGAACTGACCACTGCAGGAACTGCAGCAGGACCACCAGAAAAGCCTGAGGAAGGGACTTGGAGGGCCTGGGATGATAAATGCAAGACAAAGATATAACTCATTTCAAAGGAATAGAAGGAGAAGCTGATCTGAAGGTGGGCAGTTGGCTGCTTGCTATGGAATGTACCAGTGGTCCAGCATTTGACCTCTTCAAATTGAAAGGCAGCTGCTTCCCAGCATCAGAAGGACATGGAGCTGTTGGAGCAAGTCCAGAGGAGGCCACGAGGATGCTCAGGAGCAGCTCCCATATGGAGACATTGGGGCTGTTCAGCCTGGAGAAGAGAAGCTGCGTGGAGACCTCAGAGCAGCTTCCAGGGTCTGAAGGGGGCTACAAGGATGCTGGAGAGGGACCTTCATCAGGGACTGGAGCGATAGGACAAGGGGTGATGGGGTCAAACTGAAACAGGGGAAGTTCAGGTTAGATCTAAGGCAGAAGCTCTTCCCTGTGAGGGTGCTGAGGCGCTGGCACAGGGTGCCCAGAGAAGCTGTGGCTGCCCCATCCCTGGCAGTGTTCAAGGCCAGGTTGGACACAGGGGCTTGGAGCAACCTGCTCTAGTGGAAGGTGTCCCTGCCCGTGGCAGGGGTTGGAGCTGGAGGAGCTTTAAGGTCCCTTCAACCCAAACCAGGCTGGGATTCGATGACTCTATGCTCTGCTCCACATTATTGGACCCAAAGGTGAAATTCAGGGTGAACTCCAACCCCCCCATCACACAGGAGACAACGACAGCAACAACAGGTTTAAGAAGAGATTATTTACATCATAAAGCAGCTAAAACTACAGCCCCATTACAAAGCAGCCCATCGCTGGAGCTTAAAGCAACACCACACCACGGGCTGACATTCCTTCTCCCTTCAGGTGGGTTCCTGGTGTTCCCTTCTCCACCTTCGCACTCTAAGAGTGCTCACCCAGCATTCCCAAGGAATTCTTCTTCCTCTAAACCAGGAATTCCACACTGAGCAGACAACCCCAACCCCCCCCAGTTCCCATCCAGGGTGAGGAGGAGAATCCAGCTGCAGGGGAGTGGGTTTGTGATGGGCAGCGAGACCCAAACCCCCCAAACCACTGGAGCACATCATTCCTTTAATCTACAGGAATAATTCCATAACTCCTTTAAACCAAACCAAGACTTTTTGGCCTGAAAATTCACCCAGCTCTGCAGGGTCAGTGGCAATGGTAAAACCTCAGCTCACCCAGAGCATCCACCAGAGCCACGCATGAAGGCTGGAAAAGGGGGAAGCGATGATGTCCCAGGGTAAAAGATCAAGGAATCCACACTGGATCCCAGAGGCTTTGGGATTTCAGGATGGCAACATCACAGCATGAGGCCACAACTGTTTTCCCTGCAGATCAGAGCAGCTCAAGAGCTCACCGTGGGATGTCTGGATGCATGGAACCAGCACAAGTCTGGCAAGGGTTTGGCCAAATATTCCATTCCCTGCCTTGAAACACCGGGAAAACCAAAACTTAAAGGCTTCCCATGCACTGCTGCAGAGAGGGAATGAGTTTCTGGATGCACGGACCAGGCTAACTCCCTGCCATGAAGATACTTAGGAAAGAGGAGGAGGGCTGGTTGGGAAGGATGTGTGCTTTAGTAAATGGCTTGGGATACACCACTAAACCAGCAAGGATTAAGGATACGACTTGATGCACCCAGATAAGGAAGTCATGGAGCACAGGAAAGCTTTCCTGGGAAGCCACCAGGCAGGAATCAAGATGTTCCAATCCTCCTGCAGCTCCCGAGTGCTGCACTCCCCAACCACTGTCCTCAGAGGCACAGAACCAGGTTCAAGGTCCCTTTCCAAGGGAAGAAACCAGGAAAAGCTGCTGGAATGGTTATGTGTGAATCCCGAAATGTGAAACAGGCGCTTCCAGAGCAGCTCAGACTGGAGCAGGGTCTCATTCCCAGCCTGCAGGCCAGCACTGCAGCAAAGCACATGCAGATGTGGAGAGCCAGAGGAAAACGTGGGACCTTCCTTTGCATCCTGTTTGAATTAGGAGGGAATGCAGCTTATGCCACACAACTGGAAAACTTTCTCCTTTGGAGCTGCCTTTTGCCTTTCCAGCTCGTTTTGAACGCGCTCCTCAAGACTTGGCAGATTCCAGGGAAGGCAGGGGATTCCCGAAGGCAAAATAAGGGGAATCCGATAGGGTTTTAAGCACCATCCTCACACTCCAGTCCCTTGAGGGAAATATGGGACATTAGGGATAACGCATGGAATGATGGAGCCATGTGCTCCCTCCCCACCACCTGTGTTTTCAGCTCCGAGAGCCCACACGGGAGGCCTGGGAAGTGCCAACAGCACATTCAAGTCACCTCCTGTGTCTCAAAGATGACTCCAGGCACTGAGCCCTCACACCTGGAAGTGGGTTTCCCTCTTGGTTGAGCATCAGGAGCCAAGCAGCTGATTCTGCTTGGAATCCCACAAAACCTGGGATTTTAGGGATGCCAACTGTCTCAACAATCCCCATAACAAGGGCAACTCTTGGCTCTTGTGAGAACTCTCCACGAGTGCCCATTTCAACAACATTCCAGCCAAAACCCTGCTGCAAGCGCCAAGCCTTTGGAAAAGGCACGTTTTTGTGCCTCCCGATGGTGGCACTGATGAAGATCCTCGTGGTGAGGACGTGGGATATGGAACAGCACGATGGGAACAGGGATATGACCAATGTCCAATTGCTGCTCTTCACCCAGCAAGGCCAACCTGTGGCCAAGCATCATTCCTTAAGGAAAAGGGGAAGAATCCTCCTCTTGAGGAGCTCACAAAGCACTGGGAGGATGGGATCTTCCAGCAGTCACCAAAATGCTCGCTCTGGCCCCAAAACAGCTACAACCTGTGAGCAGCTCCATCCCAAAGCATCACCTAAAGCCAAGCAGCCAATTCTGGTCCCATTTAATGCAAGACCTCTCGCAACCTGCTCAGCACCACCTGAAGCATCAAGAGCTGCAGAGCCAGAATTGGGGCTGGGATCCTACCACAAACCCCTCAGTCTCGTGGCCAAAGGAAACCACCTCACGTAACGTTTCCATTGGGAATCAGCCTCTGGCAAAGCCCAAAACTCAGTGCAAGAACCAGTTTAAGCAACGAGCACCCCGAAAGCTGCTGAGAGAACCAGGGGCTCAAAGAGGTGCAGCTCCAAACCCCGCTTGGGATGTGTTTAAAACCCCTGAGCAGCAAATACACGGAATCAACGGGATGACAAGAGGAAAACACATGGAAAGACTAAAACCTGTCAAGCTGGAGGGAGCTGGGAATGTTGAAGCCACCCTCCAAGCTTCATTCCAGCCTGTTCCCAGACCCCGATTCCCACAAGGGTCCCACCGAATAGCTCCTCTCAATAGAAGCGGGATGCTCCCAAACCCAGCCTTTCCCTTTTCCCGAGGGAATGATGCAACTGGAAGGATCCCTCTTCAAAACCTGGCACCAGAGGCCACGCAGCCCCTGGGGCTGTTGGAGAAGAGGTTTCGGAGCCCGCAGCACACTCCGGTGGGAGCCCCTGGAAGATGCTGTATCCTACAAGGCAATTCCAAAGCTAAGGAAGGAGCCAAGAGAGCAAGAGGGCAACCAGAGCCCAAGCCAGCCCTCATTACTGGGGTAACTGGGAGTCCCCTTTTCCCATAGGAAGCAACTGCCACCTTCTTGGGAGTCCGAAACACTCAGGACAACCATGGCGACGTGGTGCCCCAAAATCCCAGGGGAAAGGATGCTGCTGGGGGCTGTCCGAGGGGATGGGAATGGCTGGGACACCGTGCTCTTCCCAACTCAGGGCCAAAGGATGCTGCCACAGCCAATCCATGTGGGAAGAAACCCAAAGGATGCAGCACCCAGCTCCGAAAGATGCTGCTGGGTGCAAGGGCTGAACGCCCAGGATGTGGCTCCAGGGATCCAGTGAGCTGATCCCAGGGGATGCAGTGCCCCCATCCCAGAGCCAGAGGCTGGGCTGAGCCCACGGGATGCCCACAACCGGGATCACAGGATACTGTGGAAAACTGCCTGAGTGAGGAGATCCTGATGGGATGATCCCAAGGGATGGGATACCCACAAGCGGGATCATGGGATACTGTAGAAAACTGAGTGAGAAAACCCTGATGGGATGATCCCAAGGGATGGGATACCCACAAGCGGGATCATGGGATACTGTAGAAAACTGAGCGAGAAAACCCTGATGGGATGATCCCAAGGGATGGGATACCCACAACCAGGATCACGGGATACTCTGGAAAACTGCCTGAGCAAGGAGACCCTGATGAGGTGATCCCAAGGGATGGGATGCCCAAAACCAGGATCACGGGATACTCTGGAAAACTGCCTGAATGAGCAGACCCTGATGGGATGATCCTAGGGGATGGGATCCCAGGGATGCCCGGGAAAGCTGCCACAAGAGGCTGATCCCAGAGGACACAGCATCCCCATTCCCGCTCCAGCGGGCAGCCTGACCCCCCAGCCAGCACCACAGGATGCTTCCGCATTGATCCCGAAGGGGCTGAACCTTGGGAACACCGCTTCCCACGGGAACCGGCTCCCACGGGGACCACCCCAGAGCTAAAACCCACCGCGGGACCCCCCCCCCCCGCCGCCCCTCCGTGCTCCCTCCCGAGGCCGCGGTACCTTGATGCGCTCCCGGCACTGGGACGGGGTGCGCTCGTACCCCAGCTCGGCCAAGGCGCGGGAGACGCGCTCGTACATGGCGGGCCCGGGGGCCTTGCTGCCGAACACGGTGCCGGCGCCCTCCAGCTGCTGGTACCGCGCCTCCACCAGGCGCTCGTTACCCCAGACAGCGATGAGCGCGTTGGTCTCCGCCGGCGTCCACGACATCCCCCGGCAAGCGGCGGCGGCGGCAGCGGCGGCGCCCGGCGAGAAGGAGACGGAGGGCGAGGCCCCGCCGCGGCCGGCCCCGCCAGCCGGAGGCGCGGTGCCGAGCGGGGAGGCGCCGCTGGGGGTGGAGGGGTCGGACAGGCTGGGGTTGCCGTCGCTGAGGGCGCTGGGGGAGCCCGGCGACAGCACCTCCATCTTGGGCACCTTCAGCGGCGGCTCGGCCGGGAGCTGCGAGGAGCCGCAGGGCGCCGCCATCTTGGAGGTGCCGCACCGAGCGGGCGGAAGTGACGCGACGCATCCCCGCCGCCGGCAGGGAGGTGAGAAAGGGGGCGTGGTCTACAGGGAAAGGGGCGTGGTTAAGGGGTGGGGGCGTGGTTAATGGGGTAGGGGGCGTGGCTTGTGATGGGGAGGAGCGTTGGGGCGGGGCTTATGGCAGGGGGCGGGGCTTGGGGACCCCACCGCGAGCACACGGGCCCCGGGTGTGGGGCAGGGACCCCCCAAATACAATGAAACCCTCGGAGCGCCCCCAACCCTGGTACCGAGCACCCCCCCGGGGCTGAGCTCCCCCAACCCTGGTACCGAGCACCCCCGGGGCTGGTTACCCCCAACCCTGGCACTGAGCACCCCCAGTTGGGTCTAAGCACCCCCCCCTCCTTGGGGCTGAGCATCCTCAGTTGGGGCTGAGCAATTCCCTTTTGGGGCTGAGCATCCCCAGTTGGGGCTGAGCAATTCCATTTTGGGGCTGAGCACCCCCAAACCGTGGGGCTGAGCATCCCCAGTTGGGGCTGAGCAATTCTGTTTTGGGGGTGAGCACCCCCAAACCCTTAGGCTGAACAACCGCCCGATTGGTGCTAAGCACCCCCAAACCTGGGGCTGAGCACCCCCGGTTGGTGCTAAGCATACCTAAACCTGGGGCTAACCCCTCCAAACATGCGGCTGAGCACCCCCCTAAAGGGGCTGATTATGTCAAACCTTAGGGATGAGCACCCCCAAACCTTGGGGCTAAACCACCCCAAATTTGGGCTGAGCACCCCCTTCCTTGGGGCTGAGCACCCCTCAAATTGGTGTCGAGCACCCCCAATTGAGGCTGAGCACCCCAACCTCGGTCTGGAACTGGGGGGCGGCCTTGAGCGATGACCTTGGGGGGCAGATAACTGGGGGGGACACTCCCCACCGCTGCCCCCCAACTCTTCGTTAAGCCAAGACTAACGAGCTCTGACCCGGCCGGACCCCCCGAGCTCCCCCATCGGAGTGGGGTGGTGTAGGGGGAGTCCTATGGGTTAATTAATCGCTTTAATTAGGGCTGTGTTGGTTAAACAAATGGGGGGGGGGGCGCAGAAAGGGCCGGATTGGGGGTGTTGGGGGGGCTGCAGCACATCTGGCGGGAGAGCTGCCGGGAGCAATCAGGGGCCGTAATTATCCCCTTCTAATTAGGGGGATTAGGGGCTGCGAGGCGGCAGGGGGAGGGTCTGGGGACACATTAACCCCCCCCTTACCGGGGATGGCAGCGGCTTTGTCACCGCCTGCCTGTCCCCAAAGAGATGTCCCCACTGCCAGCTCTGCAGTGTGTCCCCCCCAAAAGGATGGCCCCAATGCCAGCCATGTGGCATGTCCCCAAAGGGCCCACTGCTGGGGTGTCCCCAAAGGGGTGTCCCCACTGCCAGTCCTGCAGTGTGTCCCCAAAGGGATGCACCCACTGCCACCCCTGTGGCATGTCCCCAAAGGGGTGTCCCTGCTCCCAGTCCTGCAGTGTGTCCCCAAAGGGATGTCCCTGCTGCCATCGCATTCCCAAAGGGATGTCCCCACTGCCAGCCCTACAGAGTGTCCCCAAAGGGATGCACCCACTGCCACTCTTGTGGCATGTCCCCAAAGGGGTGTCCCTGCTGCCACCACATCCCCAAAGCGATGTCCCTATTGCCAGCCCCATGGTGTGTCCCCAAGGAGGTGTCCCCACCGCTGGTGTGCCCCCTAAGGCATATCCCCACTGCCAGCCCTGCAGTGTATCTGTCCCCAGAGAGCTGTCCCCATTGCCAGCCCTACGGCGTGCCCCCAAAGGGATGGATATCCCTGCTGCCACCTCTATGGAGCACCCCCAAAGGATGCCAGTCCCACAGGGTGTCCCCAAAGGGCTGCACCCACCACCAGCCTTACAGTGTGTCCCCAAAACAGGGTCCCCACTTGTATCCCCACCGCTGGCACAGCCCCAAAAGGACATGTCCCCGCTGCCAGCGTGTCCCCACGGCTGGGTACAGCGTCCCCAAGGCACGGCGGGGCCCCCCGGGCTGCGCTGTGCGGAGACCCCCGGGCCGGAGCTAATCAGGCGCCAATCAGCATAACGGGGCGGGATGCAAATGAGGTTAACGGTTAATTAGGGATTGAAAGATTCATTATTCCTCCAGAGCAGCTGATTGCGATGCAGCCCCGCGTCCCCATTAGGGCCATTTGACCGCTGGCTAATGACACAGCGGCGAGGGGAGGGGGGGCTCTGGGTGTCCCCCCTGCCCCCAACCCACCGAACACCTCCAAGAGTCATTCCTGTAGAGACTTGTGCCCATCCTCAGCCTGCCCACAGTGAGTTGTGCCCATCCTCAGCCTCCCCACAGCGAGTTGTGCCCGTCCTCAGCCTCCCTGTGATGGGTTGTGGCTGTTCTCGGTGGGGCTCATACCTGCAATGAGCTGTACCTGTGCTCAGCCTCCCTGCAGCGGATTGTGGCTGTTCTCAGTGGGGCTCGTCCCTGCAATGAGCTGTACCTGTGCTCAGCCTCCCTGTGATGGGTTGTGGCTGTTCTCAGTGGGGCTCATCCCTGCAATGAGTTGTGGTCATCCTCAGCTCCCCAGGGACATGGAAATGCCGGGACAAGCAGCTTGGTGCAGCTATGGGAACCTCTTTCCCTGCTCCCCATTGCTCCCCACTGCCTCCCCACTGCCTCTTTCAAGCCAACCTTCCGACTCAATAAAGGTAATTAACGATTAGCCCAAAAGCCAAGAGGGAATGTCGTTGGATATAGAGAGTTTTCTGCAAGTTCCTAACCTGGCCGTAATTAACCTCCTGTCGCCAAAAACCGCGGCCAAAAAGCAGTATAAACTTATTAATTGCGACGGTGGCTCATTAAAGCCGAAGCTCTGATGATCCCGCGATGTGGCTGCGGGCAGGAAACCGCGGGGAGGGCTGGAAGATGCTGGATGCGATGTCGGGGGGGATATTGAGGGGATGCTGAGGGCTGGTCCCCATCAGCATCCTCGGGGGCTGCATCCCGCATCCAGCTGCCCCTGGAGCGCACAAAGGGGACCCAGGCGGGTGAATTGGAGCATCACGCCCCTGCCTTTGTCTCCCTTTCAAAGACAATATTCCGGCCCCAGATGGGTTAATACATAATGCAGACAAGCAAGTAATTGCTTGCCTTTGTAGGGCCGTCAGCGCTGGGTCCCCGGCCCTCTGATCCCCCATTAGCGGCCATGCAAACAAGCCTTCCACCCAATTAAGCCCAGCTTTGATAGAGCCTTTCCCAATGATGTGCCGGTCCCAAACTAGCGATTCGCACATGAGCCACTACCTGTTAAACCGGGAATCGGCTTCCTTCGGGAACGAGCATCCCTCGCCTCTTGCCGTGCCCCAGCTGCCGAGCTCTGCCCGGCTTCCCCCGGCCCTGGAGGGAGCCCCGGCTGATAAATGATCTCCACAAACTCTATATTAAAGAGGTGGGAATGGGATGTTAATATACCCCCAGTCGCTCCTCTCCACAACACATGGGCTCCGGCTTTCCCGAAGTAATGAGGCGGGCTGAGACCCCAACCCACCGGCCTCCTGCGCCTGCCAGGCGTGCGGGAAGGACAGACTGACACCCGTCCTCTGGGGCAGCCCACACCGAGCGGCCCCGGGTCATCCCCTGCAGCAGCTCCAGATGCTCACCTAAAGCATCCCGGCGTCATTCCTTAAAGCATGCCAGTGCGTGCCCTGGAACGTCCCAGCGCCGGCGCTTGGTGTCCTGGCATTGTCCCCTACAGCATCCCAGCACCATCCCCTGAAGCACCCCAGCATCATCCCCTAAAGCATCCCAGCATCGTCCCCTAAAGCATCTCAATGCCATCCCCTAAAGCACCTCAGCATCATGCCCTAAAACACCTCAGCATCATCCCCTAAAGCATCCCAGCCTCGTCCCCTAAAGCACCTCAGCATCGTCCCCTAAAGCATCCCAGCATCGTCCCCTAAAGCATCTCAATGTAATCCCCTAAAGCACTTCAACATTGTCCCCTAAATCATCTCGGCACCATCTCCTACAGCCTCCCAGTATGCTCCCCTAAAGCTTCCCAGTGTCATTCCCTAATATATCCAAGCACCATCCCCTAAAGCATCCCAATTCCATGTCCTAAAGGATCCCACTGTTATTATCTGAATATCCCAGCTCACCTAAAACACTCCAGTGTCCTCCCCTGAAGTGTCTCACTATTCCTAATACATCCCGGCACCCTTCCGTGCATCCCAGCATCATCCTCTAAAGTGTTCTGGCATAACTTTCCTAAGGCATCCCAGTGACATCCACTAAAGCATTCCAGTTTGCTTCCCTACAGCATCCCAGCATCATCTCCCAAAGCATCCCCATATGCTCCCCTAAAACATCCCAGCATCTTTCCTGAAAGCATCCCACTGACATCCCCTAATCATCCCTGGATGCTCCATGAAAACATCCCAGCATCATTCCTTAGGGCATGCCAGCATCATCCCATAAAGCATCCCTCCATTATCCCCTAAAGCATTCCTCCATCATTCCTTAGAGCACCCCAGTGTCATCCACTACAGCATCCCAATGGGGTCCCCTAAAACATCCCAGCATTTTTCCTTAGTGCATCCTGGCATCATCCCATAAAGGATCCCAGTATCTTCTCCCAAAGTCAGCCCCTATAGCATACCAGTGTCATTCCCTACAGCATCCGAGTGGGCTCCCCTAAAACATCCCAGCATTATCCCTTAGATTATCCTAATGCATCCAGGAGATCCCAGCATCACCTCCAAAAGCACCTCCGTGTCATCCCCTACAGCATCATTCCTTAAAGCATGCCAGTGTCATCCCTAAAGCACCCCAGTGTCATTCCCGTGAGCTCCCCTAAAACATCTCAGCATCTTTCCTTAAAGCATTCCACCATGATCCCTAAAGGATCCCAGTGTCACCCCCTAAAGCCTCCCACCATCATTCCCTCCAGCATCACAGTACGTTCCCCTATATCATCCCAGTACATTCCCCTACAGCATCCCAGTGCCATCCCCTTCATCATCCCAGTATCATCCCCATCAGCATCCTACGATGTCCCCCTCCAGCATCCCAGCATGTTCCCCTATATTATCCCAGTATATTCCCCTATTTCTCCCTAGTGCCATTCCCTCCATTGCCCAGCCCTATTCCTCTCCCCACTACGCCCCAGCCGCTCCTCTCCCTCCCTGTCCACCCCTTTCCCCCCATCCCCCGTCGTGTGTGTCCCCCCCACAACCTCCATAAATATTCCCAAAGCCTCATTTTCCAACAAACCGGGTTGGGGGGCCCCGAGGGGGATGTTAATAACGGGGCTGTGAAGGATTTAAACCCCCCCCCAGCACCTCATTTGCCTGGACAAATCCCTTGTCACTCGTCATTACTGTGCCTCAGTTTCCCCATCCCGATACTGGAACTGTGGGAAAAAGGAGGAGGAGGAAGGATGCAGTGAAAATACAAAGGAATAACGAGGATAACAGGGAAGCAACCCCCTGTTTTCCCAATTCCACATCAACTTTGGGGGGGATTTGGGATTGGTTTGGGCAAAGCCTGCGCAAACAGCCGCTAATTGTGGAATAAAAGCACAATTAAACGCACTCATAAATCTGCTAACGAGGAGGCTCTGCCCCCGTGGCCGCTGTTTGCCCAGCTGATTAACAGGGATGAAACCAAGAGAGAGGATAATCCATCCGGATGAGGCAGCTCCTTTGTCTTCATTCCGCATCCCAAGCCCATCTTGGAGGTGATGGATGTGTGCGTGTCACCCCGGGGAGCCCATCGCTGCAGCCTCGGGCCTCATAGCGGGATTAATACACTTTAGTCCCTGGGGCTTCCCAAAAAAACTCCAGGATTCCCATTAAAATCTCCCTCTCTCTTCAAAGCACTCCACTAAAAGAGGCCCGAAAGCTCAAAGCGGGATTAACATCCCCTTTCTAGCCCCTATTCCCAGTCGGACACATCCCATCCCCATGGCTCAGCGTTTTGGGAACACCCAAAAAGAGATGGGGATAGGGAATACCACAACATTTAATATTCCAGCATCACCTTCAACTCCCATCCTGGAGAATTATTCGGATAATAGTTGGCTAAACCTCTTATTCTATGGATAATTTATTTCTCCTCTTTTGATCCTACCGGGAAATCCTCGGGCTGCCGCATTCCCAGCAGGAGGAGCGGAAAAGCTTTGTGGTCCTATGAAATTAATATTTACTTTCTCCACGCCTGGGCTGCTGGAGGGAGGGATGAATAATGCATCGCCCCTGAGACACCGGGATCGGAGTCTCGCAGTGCCGGGATACGGTGGATTTGATGGGATACAGAGAGCCCGGAGGGTGCTGGTGAGGCTGAGTGGTCCCAGATGTGCGTAGGGATCCAGATGTGGCCCCAGCACAGCTCTGGGTTGAGGGGGAAGTGCGCTGGTGCGAGCTCTCCAGATGTGCGCTCACCTTCCTCCTGCTTGCGCCTCCAGATGTGCACGGCTGCAAACCACCCGGTTCTCCAGCTGTGCACAGGCATCCCTGTGCCTCCCTTCAGCTGTGCACCCAGGTGTCTGCCCAAAGCACCCAACCCTCCCAGATCGGAACATCCCGAAGCCCCTCGGTGCCCCAGATGTGCCCCAATAGCTTTCCAGATGTGCACTCCCTTTGGGGCACATTCACCCCTCCTCCCCACATCTGCTGCCTGGGTTCACCTGCTGCTCTGCATCCAGATGTGAGGCCCCTTCTCCTACTCCCCCTGCCAGATGTGCACACAGATGTGTTCCTCTCTTGCCCCCCATTCCCGCTTTCCCCACCAAACCTCCTCCATACTCCCCACACTCCCTACTCCCCTTTTGCCCCATCTCATCATGCCCCCTCCTCTTTTCCCTATTCCAAGGAGATCGTCAGTGCCACCGTAACACCCCCCCTATAACAACCCCCCATGTTCGGGGGCTCGCTGGAGGAGCTGCATTGCTTCACACATCACATTAATTAAGGGGCTAATTGCTAATTACCAATTCAACAGCACCGTTCATACACGCTTGTGGGTCGCCCCCCCAAGTTCAAGGCTCTCGGTGGTCCCAGCACCCCCCGCACCCTCTGGCCGCGCCCCCATCCCCGCCGGACACGGGAGGCGGCGCTGCTGGATGAGCCGAGCTGGGCTGAGCTGAACTGAACTGAATTGGATTGAGCTGAGCTGGGATGAGCTGAGCTGGGCTGAACTGGGATAGGCTGAGCTGGGTTGGGTTGAACTGGGATGAGCTGAGCTTGGTTGGGCTGAACTGGGATGAGCCGAGCTGGGTTGAACTGGGTTGAGCTGAGCTGGGCTGAACGGGGCTGAACCGGGCTAGGCTGAGCTGAGTTGGGCTGAACTGAACCTGGCTGAGCCGGGCTGGGCTGGGCAGAGCTGAGCTAAGCCGAGCCGAGCCGGGCTGAGCCGAGCTGAGTTGGGCTGAGCTGGGCTGGGCTAAGCCGATCCGAATTGAGCTGAGCTGTGCTGAGCTGAGAACTGAGTTGAGCTGTGCTGATCCCAGCCGGGCTGTGCCGGGCTGAGCCGAGCCGAGTTGGGCTGAGCTGAGCCGGGCTGGGCTGAGCCAAGCTCAGCCAAGCTCAGCCGCGCCGGGTCGGACCGTGCTGAGCCGAGCCGAGCTCAGCCGTGCCGAGCCGTCCTGAGTCGTGCAGAGCTGAACCGAGCCGAGCCGGGTCGGACCCTGCCGAGCCGAGCAGAACTGAGGATGCTGCGGTACCTGCTGAAGACGCTGCTGCAGATGAACCTGTTCGCGGACTCGCTGGGAGCCGAGGGCTCCAACTCCTCCGAGCTCCTGCTCGGCATCAACAGCACCATCGCAGCGCTGCACCTCCCCGGGCTCGACCCCGGCAACGGTACGTGGCCCCGTGTCCCGCTGTCCCCGTGTCCCGCTGTCCCTGTGTCCCTCTGTCCCCGTGTCCCGCTGTCCCCAGCCCTGGTCCGCACACCCCAGCCAGGACACCAATGGGACCTGTCCCGTGTCCCCACGCCGGGACCGGTTTCGTGTCCCCCGACCAACCGTGTCCCCAGATAGTCCCCGGGACCCCGAACTGGTACCAGTGCGGTGTCCCCAAATCGGGAGCTACCCCAAAGCAGCCCCGTGTCTCTAAATCCCCAAGTGGGAGCAACCTCCTGTTCCCAAACCGGCGCCGTGTCCCTACACCGACCCTCCCCGATCATGAACTGGGACTGACCCGGTGTCTCCAAATTGTGCCGGTGTCCCCAGAACAACCCGGTGTCCCCAGAACAACCCAGTGTCCCGGAACCGGGAGCGACCCAATGTCCCCAAACTGCCCCCATGTCCCCACATCAAGCCCCAGACTCTGTGTCCCCAATCCAATACCCAGACCCTGAGGTGGGAGAGCCCCCACGTCCCTAAACCAGCTCCAGTGTCCCTAAAATGAGCCCTGTGTCCCGGTGTCTCCAGACTGTCCTTGTGCCCCCAAACCAACCCCCGGTCCTTGAGCTGGGAGAGACCCTGTGCCCCCAAACCATCTCCGTGTCCCCAAACCACTTCCATGTCCCCAAACCAGCCCTGTGTCTCCAAACAATCTCCATGTCCCCAAACCATCTCCATGTCCCCAAACCAGCCCTGTGTCTCCAAACCAGGAGAGACCCTGTATTTCCAAACTATTCCCGTGTCCCCAAAACCAGCCCCGTGTCCCTGATCCGGGACGGAGCATGGGAGGATGTGTGGGAATGGGGTGTCCTCCTGAATTTCCAGCCACTTTTGAGCTTTCCCCCCCTTTTTCAGCCTGATCTTCCCCAGCGGTTGGCTCTGGGTGTCCCCAAACCCCCCCGGACCCCCGCAGCACAGGAGGGCTCTGCCCTGGCCCCCCGCTTGCCCCAATTAGCCACCGGGCCCAGCTGCGCCCCCCCGGCCCCTGCTGCTGCCCCCCGGGGTACCGGTACCTGCAGCATCCTGTGTCCCCATGGCAACGCATCCCAGCCCCATGGCAACGCACCCCCCAGGCGCCCCAAATCACCCCCCCATGATGCCATCATGCTCACTTGTGTGCACGCGTGTGCAAATAGGGAGGACACGTGTGCGTGCGTGCATTTGTGGATGTGCTTGCGTGTGCACATGTGTGTGCAAGCACGTGTGCAAACACGTGTCCTCCCCATGTGCACACACATGAGCATCACTTGTGTGTGCATACACAGCCCTGTGTGAATACATGTGTGTGTAAGTGTGTGTGTGTATGCCCATGGAAGAACACACGTATGTGCCTCTGTGTGTGTGAGCGCAGGCACACCCCTGCACACGTATGATGCATCTATGTAAGTGCATGTATGAATGCACGCATGTGCACGTGTGTCTGTAAGTGCACACACATGTGCAAACATGTGCTAATGCATGCCTGTGCATGGCTGCACGCATGTCCTGGCTTGTGCATGCACATACGTGTGTGCAAGCTGCGCGTGTGTGCATGCACATGTATTGTGTGCATGTGTGGGCAGCAGGACACTGAGTGGGCACAGCCTGAAGCGCAGCACCAGCGGGGCATTAATTAATCAGCATTAATTATCCCAGCATTAATTATCCCGGCATTAATGAGTGCACCGTCATTCCCATGTCCTAACGGTGGGAATTGGCCTGGCACAGCCCCTATAGGGGCATTTTGAGACTTAAAATTAAGCATCCTGGAGTTCCCAGCTCTACTCCGGGAAATCAGCACTGCAGCCAAAGGAAAAATCCCGTTTTGGGGGAATTTAGCCTCAGAACAATTCCAACTGGGATGCCCAGTTGGAATCTGGATGGAAAAGGGGGGTTACTGGGAGTGGAGCTGCTTTGCCCCCCTGTCCTCATCCCCCCTCCATGTGTCTGAGGTCTGACACTGGCCCGGTCCTGCTGCCACCCCACCAGCACCCACCATGGGCTGGGATGGGGGGGACACTGTGCTGAGAGCTGGCAACACTTCATCTCACCTCCTGGTCATCTCACCTCCTTGGGGAACACACTGTGCTGAGAGCTGGCCACACTTCATCTCACCTCCTGGGTGGAAGGAGGAATACAACAGGCTGAGACCTGGCCACACTTCATCTCACCTCCTGGTCATCTCACCTCCTGGGGGGAAGGGGGAATACAACAGGCTGAGACCTGGCTGCACTTCATCTCATCTCCTTGGGGGGGGAATACACTGTGCTGAGAGCTGGCCACACATCGTCTCATCTCCTGGTCATGTCAGCTCCTTAAGGGGGGGGAAATACACCGGGCTGAGACCTGGCCACGCTTCATCTCACCTCCTGGGTGGAAGGAGGAATACAACAGGCTGAGACCTGGCTGCACTTCATCTCATCTCCTTGGGGGGGAGAATACACTGTGCTGAGAGCTGGCCACACTTCATCTCACCTTCTGGTCATCTCACTCCTTGGGGAACACACTGGGCTGAGGCCTGGCCACACTTTATTTCATCTCCTGGGTGGAAGGAGGAATACAACAGGCTGAGACCTGGCCGCACTTCATCTCATCTTCTTGGGGGAGGAAATACACTGCGCTGAGAGCTGGCCACACTTCATCCCACCTCCTGGTCATGTCACCTCCTTGAGAGGAGGGGAATATACTGTGCTGAGACCTGGCCACACTTCGTCTCACCTTCTGGTCATCTCACCTCCTCGGGTGGGGGGAATACACTGGGCTGAGACCTGATCACACTTCATCTCATCTCCTGGGTGGAAGGGGGAAATACAGCAGGCTGAGACCCGGCTGCACTTCATCTCACCTCCTTGGGGGGGGAATACACTGTGCTGAGACCTGGCCACACTTCATCTCACCTCCTTGGGGGGGGGGGAAATACACTGTGCTGAGAGCTGGCCATGCTTCATCTCACCTCCTGGTCATGTCACCTCCTTGGGGGGGGGAATATACTGTGCTGAGACCTGGCCACACTTCATCTCACCTTCTGGTCATCTCACCTCCTTGGGTGGGGGGGAACACACTGTGCTGAGACCTGGCCACACTTCATCTCGCCCCGGTGCCCCCCGTGTCCCACACAGGGTCACACCCGCAGCTGGAGGACGCTGCTCCCCGCATCGTGGAGCACCCCACGGACGTGCTGGTGTCGCGGGGAGACCCGGCCACGCTGAGCTGCAAGGCCGAGGGCCGCCCGCCGCCCGCCGTGGAGTGGTACAAGGACGGGGAGCGGGTGGAGACGGACCGGGAGGAGCCGCGGTCCCACCGCTCGCTGCTGCCGGGGGGGTCCCTGTTCTTCCTGCGCGTCCTGCACGGCCGGCGCGGGAGGCACGACGAGGGGGTCTACGTGTGCGTGGCCAGGAACCACCTGGGGCAGGCCACCAGCAGGAACGCGTCGCTCCATGTGGCCGGTCAGTGCGGGCAGCGCCGAGCGGTGGCGCGGGGTGGGTGGGGTGGGATCAGGGACAGCCATGGGGTGGGGTGGGATGGGATGGGATCAGGGACAGCCATGGGATGGGATGGGATGGGATGGGATGGGATGGGATCAGGGACAGCCATGGGATGGGATGGTGAGGACAGCAGTGGGTGGTATCTGGGGGACAGGGATGGGACAGAAGACAGCCACGGGATGGGGGGAACAGGGAAGGGGTGATATTTGGGGGACAGGGATGGGTGGGATTTGGGACAGCCATGGGGTGGGATGGGGGACGGCCATGGGATGGGATTGGGGCACAGGGATGGGGGTGGGATTTGAGGGGACAGGGATGTGGTGAGATGGGGAGTCAGGGATGGGTGGGATGGGGGGCAGCCATGGAATGGGACAGGAGGGACAGGGATGGGGTGGATTTGGGGGTCTGGGGAGATTTGAGGTCACCACCAAGCCTGGGCTGAGGGGCTGCAGAAACCCAGGCCTTGCTGAGGGAAAAGAGGGGAGAAGGAGTGAAATGGAGTGAAAATAGGGAAAAATAAGGGGGGAAAAATGAAAAGAAGAGAAAATAATGGAGAATTAGGGAAAATAAGTAAAACCAACTGGAAATAAGTGAAAATAAGTGCAAAGAGGTGAAAAGAAGTGGGGAAAAAAGTGAAAGAATTGGAAATAAAGTTAAACAAGAAAAAATAACTGGAAATAATTGGAAATAGTTGAAAATAAGTGAAAATAAATGAAAATGAGTGAAAAGAAATGAAAGCAAAGTAAAGGGAAAGCAAAAGAAGTGAAAACAATGGGAAATAAAATGAAGTGAGAAGAATTGGAAAGAAGTGAAAACAATAAATGAGGGTAAGTAAAAATCAATGGAAATAATTGGAAATAAGTGAAAAATCAATGGAAGTGAAAGAAAATAAGTGAAAAACATATGAAACTAAGTGAAAAAATCAATAAAGATAGGTGAAAATACATGAAAAAGCACAGAAAACAAGTGGAAAACCATGGGAAGAAGTGGAAGTTGGGAAAAGAGGGGAAAAAAGTGATCAGAAATGACAATGAGCGAAGGGAAAGGAAAAGAATCGAAAAGAAATGACAAGAAAAAGGTGAAAACAACTGAAAATAACCAAAACTGACTGAAAAGGAATGAAAATCTCCTACACCCACTGACCACGGTCCAAGGCGGCACCTTGGTGTAGCTCAGTCTGATGACCAGGGGCGCTGGGGCTCAATCTGTGGGTCTCACCCCATCCAATGCTCCTCCATGCCCGAGGTGGGGAAACTGAGGCAGGGCTGATCCCCCCCCCCCTAGTGCTGCGGGACGAGTTCCGGCAGCCCCCCGGGGACGTGGTGGTGGCAGCGGGAGAACCGGCCGTGCTGGAGTGTGTCCCACCGCGCGGGCACCCCGAGCCCAGCGTCTCCTGGAAGAAGAACGGAGCCCGGCTCAGCGCCACGGATGAGCGCCTGACGGTGAGGGACACAGCGGGTTCATCCCATACCACCCCATCCCACCCCATCCCAACCCATCCCAACCCACCGCGGTTGGGTTGGGCTGCCCCATAGCTCCGTGGTGGGAAGTTGATGTTGGCCAACACCCGCAAGAGCGATGCCGGCGTCTACGTCTGCGTGGCCACCAATGTGGTGGGGGAGAAGGACAGCGAGCCGGCCGAGCTGGTGGTCTTCGGTGCGTGGGGACAGGGGGGTGGCGGCTCTGGGGTGTCCCCAGGGCTGGTGGCACCCCATGGAGCTGATGGTGGCCCCGCAGAGCGCCCGGCGTTCGGCCGGAGACCGCTCAACCAGGCGGTGCTGGTGGAGGGGACGGTGGAGTTCCCCTGCGAGGCGGTGGGGGACCCGCGGCCCGTGGCGCGGTGGCGCAAGGAGGAGGGCGAGATGCCACCGGGGAGGTGAGTCGTGGCCAAGGGGACAGGGTGGGTGTCACTGTCCCAGTGGTGTCCCAATGGCATCAAGCATCCCCATAGCATCACGTGTCCCTCTGGTGTCCTCCATCCTCAACACATCCTGCATCCCTATCGCATCCCATGTCTCCATCACACTCCACATCCTCATTGCATCCCATATCCCCATCGCACCTCATATCCCCATCACACCCCATATCCCCATCACATCCCACATCCCCGCAGCACCCCACACCCTCACAATGCTTCCAGGTGGGAAGTGCTTCCCGACAACACACTGCGGATCGTGCGGCTGCGCCCGGAGGATGAGGGCACCTACACCTGCGTGGCTGACAACAGCGTGGGGCGCTCCGAGGCTTCGGGCACCCTCACGGTGCACGGTAAGGGGGGTCCCTCGGGGAGCACCCATGGGTGCTGGCTGAGCGGTGCCCAAGCTCTTGTGTGTCCCCACACCCACAGTGCCCCCCCAGCTTGTCACCGGGCCCCACGACCAGGTCGTCCCCCTCGGCCGCAGCGTCACCTTCCAGTGCCAGAGCCGGGGCAACCCACCCCCCGCCGTGTTCTGGCAGAAGGAGGGCAGCCAGGTCTGTCCCTGTCCCCATCCCTGTCCCCAGGGTGTGATGGGGATGTGGGGTGCAATGGGGATGTGGGGTGAGAAGGGATGCGGGGTGTGATGGGATATAGGGTGAGACGGGATGTGGGGTGTGATGGGATGTGGGGTGTGATGGGATGTGGACTGAGATGGGATGTGGACTGAGATGGGATATGGGGTGTGATGGGATGTGGGGCGTGATGGGATGTGGGGTGTGATGGGATGTGGACTGAGATGGGATGTGGGGCTTGATGGGATGTTGGGGTGTGATGGGATGTGGGGTGAGATGGGATGTGGGGAGTGACGGGATGTGGACTGAGATGGGATGTGGGGCGTGATGGGATGTGGGGTGTGATGGGATGTGGACTGAGATGGGATGTGGGGCTTGATGGGATGTTGGGGTGTGATGGGATGTGGGGTGAGATGGGATGTGGGGTGTGATGGGATGTGGGGTGAGATGGGATGTGGGGTGTGATGGGATGTGGGGTGAGATGGGATGTGGACTGAGATGGGATGTGGACTGAGATGGGATGTGGGGCGTGATGGGATGTGGACTGAGATGGGATGTGGACTGAGATGGGATGTGGGGTGTGATGGGATGTTGGGGTGTGATGGGATGTGGGGTGAGATGGGATGTGGGGCGTGATGGGATGCGGGGTGTGATGGGATGTGGGGTGTGATGGGATGTGGACTGAGATGGGATGTGGACTGAGATGGGATGTGGGGTGTGATGGGATGTGGGGTAAATTGGAATGTGGGGTGTGACGGGGATGTGGGGTGTGACGGAGATCGCAGCTCAGCACCCTCCATCCCCAGACCCTGCTGTTCCCCGGCCAGTCCCCGCATCCCAGCGGCCGCTTTGCGGTGAGTCCCGGTGGTTCCATGACCATCTCGGAGGTGCAGCGTTCCGACTCCGGGAATTACCTGTGCCAGGCCATCAGCGTGGCCGGCAGCGTCCTGGCCAGGGCGCGCCTGGACGTGGAAGAAGGTGAGTCCCACCGCAGCAGACAACGGGGACATCCACCACCCACCAACCCACCACCCCAGCACCACGCCATTCCCGGTATTCCCGGCCTTTCCCCCGCAGCACCGGTGATCCAATGGGGTCCCACAAACCACACATCACTGCCGGCGGGGGCCACGGCGCGGTTGCCATGCCCGGTGTGGGGTGGTGGCGACCCCTTGGCCAATGTGGGGTGGCTGAAGGATGGGAATGTCCTGGTGGGTGCTGAGCCCCGCGCCAGCCTGCAGGAGAATGGCTCCCTGCGGATCAGCGGCCTCCGGGTGAGCCAGTGCGGCAGCCACAGGGTGGGATGGGGCCGAGGGTGGTGGGTGCTCAGGGAGATGGGTACAGAGGGCAATGGGTGCTCAGGGTGCTGGATGCAGAGGGCTGTGGCTGCAATGGACAATGGGTGCTCAGGGTGGTGAGTTCCAAGGGCAATGGGTGCTCAGGGCGGTGGTTGCAAGGGTTGGTGGGGCTCAGATTGGTGGGTTCCAAGGGTTTGTGGGTGCTCAGGGTGGTGGAAGCTCAGGGTTAGTGGGTGCAAGGGGTGGTAGATGCAAAGGGCTGTAGTTACAGAGGGCAATGGGTGCTCAAGGTGGTGGCAAGGGTTGGTGGGTGCTCAGAGTTGGTGGCTTCCAAGGGATTACAGATGCTCAGGGTGGTAGGTGCTCAGGTTGGTGGGTGCTATGGGTTGGTGGGTGCTATGGGTTGGTGGGTGCAAAGGGAAATGGGTACTTAGGGCTGGTGGGTGCAAGGGGTGGTAGCTGCAAAGGGCTGTAGCTGCAAATGGGCAAAGGGTGCTCAGGATTGGTGGGGCTCAGGGTGATGGGTTCTAAGGGTTGGTGGGTGCTCGGGGTGATGGCTGCAAAGGGTGATGGGTACAAAAGGAGGTGGGTGCTCAAGTTGGTGGGTGCAATGTGTGGTGGGTGCTCAGGGTTGGTGGGTGCAAAGGGAAATGAGTGCTCAGGGTGCTGGTTGCAAGGCGTGGTAGATGCAAAGGGCTGTGGCTGCAGCAGGCAATGGGTGCTCAGGGTGCTGTGGTGCCGTGGTGCCGGGTGCTCAGGGTGCTGGGTGCCAGGCGATGGGTGCTCAGGGTGGTGGGGCAGGAGCTCTCCCCTCGCAGGTGATGGACTCGGGGCACTACGAGTGCGTGGCCACCAGCCCGGCGGGTGACACGCGCTGGGGCATCACGCTGGAGGTGCACGGTGGGTCACGGGGACATCACGGGGGACACTGTGGCACCGGGGATGAAGCTGCCCCACGTCCCCATGCACCTCCCTGCAGGTGACAGACCCGACCTGTCCCCACCTTCCCCCGTGCCCGGGGTCCTCCCTGGGCCACCCTCCACCCCTGTGGTCACCAACGTCACCAAGAGCAGTGTCACCCTGAGCTGGAGAGGGAACCAGGACAGCGGTGCCACCGGTGTCACCTCCTACATAGTGGAGGCTTTCAGGTAGAGCACAAGCATCCCCTTCGGGTGCAGGGGGACATGGTGGCCCGGGGCCACCCCACCACGGTCCCCTCTGTCCCTGGCAGCCAGGAGGATGGTGGCCCGTGGCGGACGGTGGCGGCTGAGGTGACGGGTGAGACCCACACGGTGAGTGGCCTCGTCCCCGACACCATCTACATCTTCCTGGTGCGGGCGGTCAATGCCCACGGGACCAGTGACCCCAGCGGCGCCTCGGAGCCCGTGCGCACCCGAGGTGAGACCTGCTGGTGAGGCTGATGATGCCCGTGGCCCCAGCACCCTTGGGTGCATCTCCACTTGGTGATGCTGGTGGAGGTGCCCACTCTCTTTGGGTGCATCCTGAGTTGGTGATACTGATGGAGGTGGCCATGAACCCACCACCATTCAGTGCATCTCCACTTGGTGGTAACAATGGAGGTGCCCATAAACCCATCACCCTTGGTTCATCTCTGCTTGGTGATGTTGATAGAGGTGCCCATGCACCCAGCACCCTTGGGTGCCTCCTTTGCTAGTGATACTGGCAGTGGTATCCATACACCCAAACCCCCTGTGTGCGTCCCCACCCAGTGCTACCAACAGAGATTCCTGGACCCACCATGAGAACACGGTGCCACCACAGCACCCACACTTGGTGCCACCAGCAAGGCGCCCATGTCTCCTCTCACTGTCATGTTTTGGGCAGACCCCAGCACCCCGCAGCCCGGGCTGGACCCCGAGAAGGTGCAGCAGGACCTGGCGCGAGTGGCCGTGCACCTCCAGGAGCCCGAGGTGCTTCCCCCGGGCGCCGTCCGCCTCTCCTGGACCGTGAGTGCTGCTCCTCGCCACCAGCGCAGAGCTCCCGGTGCCGGCACCCAGCACCCATCCGCTCCCATCGCTCCGCAGGTGGAGCACCAGGCACCCTTCCTGCAGGGCTACCGGGTGCTGCTGCGGCGCGGCGGCGGGCGCTGGGAGGACACGCGGGTGCTGGTGGCGCCCGGGGACCGCGGGGTGCTGCTCACCGACCTGCGCCGCGGGCAGCGCTACGAGGTCAAGGTCCAGCCCTTCTTCCACCACCTCCATGGGCCGGAGAGCGCGGTGCGAGCCCTGAGCACCCCCGAGGCAGGTGAGAGTGGATGGATGGGGTGGTGGGACCCATAGGGACAGCCTGGGGGTGACACCCCACGTGTGACACCCCGCAGCACCCAGTGCCCCGCCGCAAGGTGTCACCGTGACTGGTAATGGCACCAGCGTCCGCATCTCGTGGCAGCCGCCACCGCTGGCAGAGCAGAACGGGGTCATTCGGGACTACAGGGTAAGGGGGGGGGTGGCAGGGTGAGATGGGGATGTGGGGTGAGATGGGAATGTGGGGGGCGGTGGGGATGTGGGGTGAGATGGGGATGTGGGATGCGATGGGGATGTGGGGTGAGATGGGGATGTGGGATGTGATGGGGATGTGGGGTGTGATGGGGATGTGAGGGGTGTGATGGGGATGTGAGGGGTGATGGGGATGTGGGGTGTGATGGGGATGTGAGGGGTGATGGGGGTGTGGGGTGAGATGGGGATGTGAGGGGTGTGATGAAGATGTGAGGGGTGATGGGGATGTGGGGTGGGATGTGGATGTGGAGTGGGATGGGGATGTGAGGGGTGGTGGGGATTTGGGGTGAGATGGGGATGTGAGGGGTGATGGGGATGTGAGGGGTGATGGGGATGTGGGGTGGGATGGGGATGTGGGGTGAGATGGGGATGTGGGGTGGGATGGGGATGTGGGGTGAGATGGGGATGTGAGGGGTGATGGGGATGTGAGGGGTGATGGGGATGTGGGGTGGGATGGGGATGTGGGGTGAGATGGGGATGTGAGGGGTGATGGGGATGTGAGGGGTGATGGGGATGTGGGGTGGGATGGGGATGTGGGGTGAGATGGGGATGTGGGGTGGGATGGGGATGTGAGGGGTGATGGGGATATGAGATGTGATGTGGGGTGAGATGTGATGGGTGATGGGGTGCAACACATCCCCTTATCCCCCCCCGCCACCACCTCGCAACATCCCCATGGCTCCTTCCCCCCTTGTTCCCCCAGATCTGGTGCTTGGCCAACGAGAGCCGCTTCCACATCAACCAGAGCGTGGAGGGGTCGGTGCTGGCGGCTGTGCTGCGGGGCCTGGTGCCCGGTGTCCTGTACCACGCCGAGGTCGCTGCCGCCACCAGCGCCGGGGTGGGCACCCGCAGCGTCCCCATCCCCATCCGCGTCGGTGAGTCCCTCGTTGCACCCATGGCTCCTGGGTGGCCACGGTCCCTCCCCAGCGCTCCCACCGCTGTGTCCCGTGTTTCCGCAGCGCTCCCGGAGCAGCGGGATGTGGGCAAGGTGGGCGGGAGCAGCGTGGCCGGGCGCTTGGCCGCAGTGGCCCGGCAGCCGCTGTTCATCGCCGGCGTTGGTGGCACGTGTTGGCTCATCCTGGCCGCCGGCGCCGCGTGGCTCTACAGCCGCCGCCGGAGGAAGAAGGAGCTCAGCCACTTCACGGGTACAATGGGGTGGCACCCTTGGGACCCCCCACCCCACCACTCACCACTCCACCGGCATCATTCACCTCTCTCCTTGCAGCATCCTTTGCCTACGCACCCAATGGGAAGCCCTTGGGGACCCGGCGTGGTCCCCAGCCATCCTCATCCCAACCTCTTCCCGCAGTCGCCTTCCCGGCTCCGGCACACAGGTAACCCCCCTGGTATTCCCACCCCATTCCCGGGATTCCAAGTGCATCCCTTCATCCCATCTCCACGCAGGACAGCCGCAGGTGGTGGTTATCCATGGCTGGCGGACACATGGAGTGGTGGTGGCACCAGTTGCTTGAGGACTAATGAGAGATACTACAACGGTGAGGGGCCACCATGGGAATTGGGTTGGGAAGGTCATGGTTAACCATGATCATAGAAGCGTGGAGTGGTTTGGGTTGGAAAGGACCATCTAGCTGGAAAGATCATCTCATTCCTGTCCCCTGCCATGGTCAGGGATGCTGATGGTGCTGGTTGTCCTCCACAGATGCTGGTATCACCCGTTACATCGCCCAGACAGAGCAATTTGGGGTTGGGACCACCGAGGGGCCGGTCTACAGCACCATCGAGGCGGGCGGCGAGGAGCTCCACACCTTCCCGCGTCCCTTCTCCCACCATGGGACCTCCTACCCCCCACCAATGGATGTCCCGGCCCCGCAGGCGCCCCGCGGTAGGGTGGTGGGATGGGTGGGAGGACACATGGGTGCTGCTGGCACTGCCCCCTCCCCACAGCCCCCCCCAGCATCCTTCCTCACCACAGGGACCAAAGGGAAGAAGCTGGGGCAAGCGGTGAAGCCACCGGCCATAAGCTGGACGGAGCTGCTGCCACCACCGCCCTCGGCCAGCGAGCTCAGCCGCTGTGCCCAGGAGGAGCTGGAGGAGGAGGATGAGGATGAAGAAGCATCTGGGAGGTCAGTGTGGGGACCTAGATGGGGACAGGACATGCTGTGCCCAGCACCCACCCTGTGTCCCCACTCCGCAGGTTGGGGATGGAGGGGTGGTACGGTGCTGAGGATGTCCCCTGTGCCACTGCCGCGTCCTCACCCACCGCGTCCTCCGGCTGCCGGTCCACTGCCACCCTGACACCATCGCCCCGGGCCACTGAGGACATCCCCCGCCTCCGAGACATGGACAGCCCCCGGTAGGAGATGGGCCTCACTTAATCCAGCTGTTCCAGCAGGGTCTGGATGTCTCATCACAATCCAGACATGTTGTCATCATCTGGCCCTGCCGTGCCACCATGGTCTGACAATGTCATTGGGGTCCAGATGTCCCATCAGGGTCCAGATATCCTACCATGGTCCAGATGTCCTGTCATAGTCCAACCATGCTGTCACTATCTGGCCCTGCATGCCACTGGGGTCCAGATGTTCCATTGGGATGTCCCCCCACAATTCAGATGTTCCTTTGTGATCCACCCATGTTGTCACCATCCATCCCTCCTGTCCAGTTGTGCTCTGACCATGCTGCCATCATCCACCCATGACGCTGTAGGCTGGCTGTGGCCTAACAATCCAGATGTGCAGCTGTGATGGGCACCGTCAAGAGCAAGCTGGGACATTGCCATCCAGCTGTGCTGTCATGGCCCAGCTCTGCCATGGTCCAGTGGTACCATTGCAACCCAGCTGTGTGTTTCCAATCCAGATGTGTGGTTCCAATCCAGATGTGTTTCCAATCCAGCTGTGTGGTTGCAATCCAGCTGTGCTCCAGATGTGCCCTCGTGAGCCATTGCAACCCTTGTTGTGAAGCTGTGATCCAGCTGTGGCCCTGCCATCCAGCTGTGATGCTTCAGGCCCACCCATGCCATTGCCACCCAGTTTTCCCACCACCACACGGGTTCCTTGGCTCCGGCACAGCACCGGGTTGGTCGCACCAGCACCGTGGTGGCCACCGAGCCCCTCACCCCTGCTTCACCCCACACCCTTTTTGCCAGGAGACCCCCCCATGGCACCGGCACCCCACCACCAGCACCCAGCCCCCTGCCGAGTCCAGACATGGGTGACGTCCCCCCGCCCCGCGCCCGCTGCCCCCCCAGCGCTGGTGAGCCCTTGGGGGAATGTAAAGGGTGGGTTTGGACCCACCAGCCATGGTGGGGCTCAACCTGCGTCACCCCCAGGGAGAACCCGCGGGGACACCCCGAAACGTCACCTGAAGCCCAAATGCAGCCGCTACCGCCGGGAAAAGCCGCAGGGAGGTGAGAGGAAGGGGAAAACTGGGGTGCTCCAAGGGGAAAAGTGGGGGATCAGCCTTCTCTTTGCTCTCCACCACAGACCTGCCGCCACCACCGGTGCCACCACCGGGTGAGACCCCCAGACCTTCAGCAGAGCGGGAGCTGAGTGGGGCTGAGCGCAAGGTCACCCATCGTGGTAAGCCAGAGCCACCAATCGTGTCCCCAAGAGGTTATGGGATGCCACCACCAAACCCCAACCTTGTCCCCTCCCCTGCAGATGAGGTTGTCCCCTACAGCAAACCCTCCTGCTCCACCACGGGCAGCGTCTCATCCCGTGGCTCCACCAGCTCCCGTGGCCACAGCTCGGGGCGCAGCAGGACACCAGGGGACCGCGGTGAAGGGACCGGCCACCGCCGCCGCCCAGGACCCCCATTTCCCTGCCCGGCGCAGGAGAAGAGATGAAGTGGAGGGCGAGACGGTGGCGGGGTTGGGGACACAGGGATGGGGACAGCGGGGGACGGAGGGATGGTCTTTAATTTGGGTGGCACCATGTAAATAGGGTTGCACAGAGCTAGCGGCTGGTGGGTGGCAGCACAAGGTGGGGACAAGGACACTTGGGTGGGACAAGGACAGTCAGGATGGACAAGGATGCTTGGGAGGGATGAGAAGGATCTTCAAGGAGGGGTGAGGACCTTGGGAACAAGGAAAACTGGGAGAGATGAGGCTGCTTGAGGAAGGATGAGGGTGCTTGGGGAGGCCAAGGACATCCCAAGGGATGAGGACCCCTGGAAGGGATGAGGATGCTGGGGAGGGATGAGAAGGATCTTCAGGGAGGGATGAGGACCCTGAGGAGGGACGAGGACAATTGGGAGGGACAAGGATTGATGAGGATGCTTGGGGAGGACAAGGACATTGCAAAGGGATGAGGACATGAGGAAGGGATGAGGATGCTGGGGAGGGATGAGGACCCTGAGGAAGGACAAGGATGGTTGGAGGGATAAGGATGGTTGGATGGGAAAAGGACAGCTGGGAAGAGGAACATACTTGGAGGTACAAGGACACTGCAGAGGGATGAGGGTCCTTGGGAGGGACTAAGAAGTTTGGGGACAAGGATGTTTGTGGGGATGAGGACACTGAGGAAGGACAAAGATGCCCAGGAGCTGAGGATCTCTGGGGAGAAGAGGACACTTGGGACAGACGAGGTTGCTTGGGAGGGACAAGGACATTAGGGAGAGATGAGGAGGGTGGTCACAGTGGGACAAGGATGGTGGGAGGGACAAGGAGACTTGTGGGGAGGGTGAGGATGGTTGGGGCAGGATGAGGATGCTCTGGAGGGATGAGAACCCTGGTGACAAGGGTTCTGGTCACAACCCTGGTCACAAGGGGCACGAGGTCATTCAGGAAGGACAAGGTGGCTTGGGAGGGATGAGGACACTTGGGAGGGCCAAGGATGGTTGAGATGGGACAAGGATGATGAGGAAGGATGAGGACAGTCAGGAGGAATGAGAACAGTCAGTGTGGATAAGGATGGTTGAGGGGACAGTGACCCTGGGGAAGGACAAGGTCACTTGGGATGGACCAGGATGGGTGGGGAACGAGGATGTCAAGGATGGAGGAGGACACTGAGGAGGGATGAGGGCACTTAGAGGGGGTGAGGACATTTGGGGAGGATGAGGATGCTGGAGAGGGATGAGGAATTTGGGGAGGGATGGGGACACTTGGGGAGGGATGAGGACAGTGGGGAAGGATGCTGGAGAAGGAAGGTCACCCCCCACCTTAGTGCCACCCCCCCTTTGTGGGTGGCTTTTGCTGCAAAGAGCCCCTTTTTGGGGCACCACTTAATAAAGCTGGATTTTGGCCGAGCCGAGGCGACTCCTGCACCCTGGGGACCTCCATGCTCCTGTCCCTCCTGTCCCCATCTCACCGCCCACCCTGGCCCAGGAGCTGCCACTGCCTGGTCCATGGCCTCCTGCAAAGGAAAAGGGGACATTGCCCAGCACCCTGCCATGGGTGACACCACACACCACCCTGGGTGCCCATCACCAGGCGTCGGGGCAGCACTCACCACACTGCGGGGTGCCCGCGGCCGCCTCCATCCCGATTCTCTGTGGGATTCCCAGCGCTGTCCCCCACTCCCAGGTGGGGATGGGGACCCCGGGTGTGAAGATCCTCTCCAAGGGTGATGGTGGTGGCGAGGGACCTGCTATGGAGATGGTGGCGTCATGATGGGCCACCTTCCTGAAGAGGTGACGATGCTGGGGGACAGAGCGGGGGTCTGGGGACCCTTCCTCACCTCTGTAGGTCCCATCGGTGTCCTCAAGACCAAAGCAGAGGCCATCGACGGCCACGGCCAGCGCCCGGGCGAAGCTGGCGTCCAGGAGGAAGGAGCCATCGCAGGAGCTCACCAAGCTGCAGCGGGCGCTGGTGAAGTTGTCCTCGGAGACAGACCCCCACCCGTTGAGCAGTGACCCCACCGGGGAGCCCCTCGCCGCTGGTTGCTCTTCATCCTCCTCCTCGTCCTCCTCCTCGCCCAGCTCGGAGGCTGGCGGCCCATAGATGTAGCCGTAGGTGTGCAATGGGGAGAAGGACAGCGGCGCGGTGGGTGCTGCGGGGCTGCAGGGGACACGGTGAGCACCATGGGTGCTGCCACCATGGTGGTGTCCCAGTGGTGGACCCTGTGACACCAGGGGCCAATGAGGTGCTGCCCTGATGTGGTTTTGGGGCTGGTCCTTTAGGGCCACCACCGCACCAGTGTCACCATCGTGTCCCCATCGCTGAGGCCACTCCAGCCCCATATCCGTCCCCCACTTGCTTCCACTTCCATGGATGGGGACATGTCCAGGGCCACCGGTGAGCATTGGGGTGCTGTGCTCTTGCTGCAGGTCCTTACAGGGGCCATGGGGACACAAAGAGAGGATCCCAGGGGATAGGGGGTATCCCAAGGGATGGATGGAAGGTACCTGGTGCAGTTGGTGTCCTGGTCCACCTCCATCTCCTTGGCCACCCGCTGCTGTGTGAAGAGCCCATTGCTGAGTGCTGGTGAGAGGTGACTGGTGACTGGGGACATGTCCCTTGAGTGCTTGGTGGCCCCGGATGTGTCTTTGGGGTACCTGGTGGCCAGGAACATATCCCTTGGGTGCCTGCTCACCAGCAAGGGGTCCCTGGGATGGCTGCGGACACGTCCTTGGGGTACCTGGTGCCCAAGAACATGTCCCTCCAGTGACCAGGGGCTGGGGACATCTCCTCAGGGTTTCTGGTGACAGGGGATGTGTCCATGGGGTTCCCTGCGGGTCCGGTTGTGTCCTTGGGATTCCTCACGGCTGGTGACGTGTCCTCAGGGTACCTGGGGATCAGGAGCACGTGCCTTGGGTGCCTGCTCACCAGCGGTGGGTCCCAGAGGCACTCGAAGGCCAGGGCCATGTCCTTGGGCTACCTGATGAGCAGGGATGTGTCCTTGCGGTGACCGGGGACTGGAGACATCTCCTCAGGGTGCCTGGTGGCTGGTGATGGGTCCCTTGGGTTCCCCATGGCTGGCGATGGGTCCCTTGGGTTCCCCATGGCTGGCGATGGGTCCCTTGGGTTCCTCGTGGCTGGAGATGTGTCCTTGGGATGCTTCATGGCTGGTGACATGTTCTTTGGGTATCTGCTGGCCAGAAATGTGTCCCTTGGATGCCTGGTGACCAGTGATGGGGCCCTGGGGTGCCTGGTGGCTGGGGACATGTCCTTGGGGTACCTGGTGCCCAAAACCATGTCCCTTCAGTGTGCAGGGACTGGGGACATCTCCTCAGGTACCTGGTGACAGGGGATGCGTCCCTTGCGTTCCCGGAGGCTGAGGTTGTGTCCTTGGGATGCCTCATGGCTGGTGACGTGTCCTCAGGGTACCTGGGGATCAGGAACATGTGCTTTGGGTGCCTGCTCACCACTGATGGGTGCCTGGTGACCAGAGACGTGCCCTTGGGGTACCTGCTGGCCAGGAACTTGTCCCTGCGGTGCCCAGTGGCCGGAGACTTCTCCTTGGGGAGCCTTGTGGCTGGGGACGTGTCCCTTGGGTGCCCGGTGGCTGCTGACATGTCCTCAGGGTGTCTGGAGGCTGATGATGGGTCCTTGGGGTGCCTGGTGGCCGGTGACATGTCCCTTTGGTGCTTGGTCACTGGTGATGGGTCCTTGGGGTGCCTGGTGGCCGGTGACACATCCCTGGGGCTCCCAGGGCCCGGGGACGTGTCCCTGGGGTACCCGGTCGCTGGGGACCTGCAGGTACAAAGGACGGGGTGGCTTTTGCAGCAGAGGATTGAGGTGCATCTGGTGGCCCACGGTGGGGACAGCAGCACTCACCGCGTCACCGGCGGGTGCCAGCCGTGGGGTGGTGGCACCGGGGACCTCGCGGCACCGGAGGCCAGGGAGGCGCTGCCCCGCCGTGGTTTTGGGGTGCTGAAGACCGGGAGCTGCTGCCGGTCCCCTCCGGCCACCACCGCACCAGTGTCACCATCGTGTCCCCGTCGCTGAGGCCACTCCAGCCCCAAATCCGGGCCCCACTTGCTTCCGCTTCCATGGATGGGGACATGCCCAGGGCCACCGGTGAGCACTGGGGTGCTGTGCATTTGCTGCAGCTCTTCATGGGGACATGGGGACACACAGAGCCATGAGCCACCTCCCGCTGCCCCTCGTGCCCCCCCCCAGTGCCCCCCAGCACCCACCTCTCTTGCGGAGCCTCTCCAAGGGTGCTGGGTTTGGGGTGCTGGGTGATGTGCGCACCCCAGGGTGTCCCCCCCTGCAGCACCCCGTGTCCCCAAGGGGTGGTGGGTGCCCCACACAGGCACTGCTGTGGTTGGAGGGTGTGGGGGGGCCAAGGCTTGATGGCTCCAAGGACAGGGCTATGGGGTGAGAGAGGTCAGAGCACCCATGGGTGCTGAGTTGGGTGTCCCCTGGCCCCTTCATCCTCAGCTCTGTCTGTCCCCAGGGACCTGCTGCATGCAGAGGGGCAATTGGGAGCACCCAGGGGGATGCTGGGCACCCTGTGAGGGGCCAGGCACTGGATGGGGGTCCCATGGCACTGGGTTGGGGTCCCATTGCTCTGGGTGGGGATCCCATGGAATTGGGTGGGGGTTCCAGGTAGGCTCCCATGGCATCATATGGAGGCCACATTGGAATGGGTGGGGGTCTCGTGGCACTAGGTGGGGGTCCCTGCACCCATGGGGCTCACTGGAGGGCACCCCGCACCCATGGGGCTCACTGGAAGGGTCCCACCACCCATATGGGGATCACTGGAGGGGTCTCAGCACCCATATGGGGATCACTGGAGGGGTCCCTGCACCCATGGGGCTCACTGGAGGGGTCCCTGCACCCATGGGGCTCACTGGAGGGGTCCCACCACCCATATGGGGATCACTGGAGGGGTCCCAGCACCCATGGGGCTCACTGGAGGGGTCCCAGCACCCATGGGGCTCACTGGAGGGGTCCCACCACCCATATGGGGATCACTGGAGGGGTCCCTGCACCCATGGGGCTCACTGGAGGGGTCCCAGCACCCATGGGGCTCACTGGAGGGGTCCCTGCCGTCGCTGCCCAGGAGGCTGCTGCTGCTGCTGCGGTTCCGTGGGGCACAGCCGGGTTTCCAGGGGCCACCAAGCCATGGCGCATCCGCAGCCACCAGCCTGTGGGGCGAGGGGTGTCAGAGGCCATCCCACCCCACCCCCAGGAGCCCCCCATGTCCCTCACCCCGCGGTGGGTCACCTGCGGCGCATGGCAGCGTCCCGGCTGGCGCGGCGCTGGCACAGGAGGAGGAGGAGGACGAGCAAAGCCAACCAGAGCAGCGAGCCGGTGGCCGCGATGACAACGGGCTGCCGCAGCATCCGCACCAGCCCCGTGCTCCCTGCTGCCACCCCTGCAACGTGCCACCAGTGTCACCACTGTGCCACCCCTTCACCCCCACCTAACCCCATCGTGGTCCCTATCTGCACCCCATTGTGCTCCCCATCTTCACCCCTAGTCCCCATCTTCACCCCATCTTGGGCCCCATCTGCACCCCATTGTGGTCCCCATCTTCACCCCATCTTGGTCACCATCTGCACCCCATAGAGGTCCTCATCTTCACCCCATCTTGGTCTCCATCTGCACCCCATTGTGGTCCTCATCTTCACCCTATCTTAGTCCCCACCTAACCCCATTGTGGTCCCCATTTTCACCCTGTCTTAGTTCCCATATTCACCCCATCTTGGTCCCCATCTTCACCCCATCTTGGTCCCCATCTGCACCCCATCGAGGTCCCCGTCTCCTACCGATGGCGCTGCAGGTGGCGTTGCTGGGGACCCCCAGCCCTGCACCGTTGAAAGCTGCCACCCGGACACAGAGCTGGGCCCCAGGGCTCGGGATGCGGGTTTCCAGGCGGTGGGTGCCTCCGTCAACAGTCCTGTTGGTGGGGCGCTGCCAGCCCTCGGCCATCGACCACACCTGCAGGCACCAAGAGGGTGAGCCCCCTCAGGTGAACCCACTTGATGAACCCTCTTGGATGAATATCCCTAGGATGGACCCCCTTGGATGGGTCCCCTTAGATGAATCCCCCTTGATGGACCCTGTTAATGGATCTCCCTTGGATGGACTCCTTTGCATGAGCTCCTTTGGGTGAATGCCGCTAGGATGGATGCCCTGGGATGGACCTTCATCTTGGTGAGCCCCTTTGGATGAACCCCCTTGTCAAGATTCCTCTTGGATGGATCCGTTGCCTGGATCCCCCCTTGGACAGCCACTCCTTGGATGACCACCCTTGGCTAGACCTTTGATAAGCTCCCTTCTTGGGTGGATTCCCCTTAGACAAACCCCTTGGATGGACCCTCCTTGGCCAGAAGCCCCCCAGCCCCATCACCCCAAACCTTGTAGCCGCGGATGATGCCATTGTGGGCCTCAGGAGGAGGTGGATCCCAGCTCACAACCACGGTGCCGTTGCCCATCTCAGCTTGGACCACGGTGATGTGCCGGGGCGCCGCGCTTGGCACTGCAGGACAGGGGTGCTGAGACCAACAAACCCCCCCATCCTGCACCCCTGGGGACACCCAGCACCCCTGGGGACACCCAGCACACCTTCCTCAGGTATCCAGAGGTATCTACTGTTGCTGTCCAAGCCCTGGGTTCCTCCAGTGTAAGGTCGGACCTTGAACTCATACTTGTAGCCCCTGCGGAGCGCGGGGATGATGGTGCTGAGCTCCTTGCCTGCATCATGTTGGACCCAGGAGGTGGTGGTCGGGACCAGAGAGCGGTACAGCACCATGTAGCCCATCATCACCGGTGTCCTCATCAGCATCTGGAGGGGTTGGGATGGGTTATGCGCCACGGTGGGACACCATCCCCTGCGTCCCATCCCAGCCACCCCAAGGGGACACGGACCCGCCAGCGGAGCCGCACGGCCGAGGTGGGCAGCACGGTGCCGTTGTCCAAGTGCAGCCTCATGGCCAGCAGGTCCCGAGGAGCAGCGTCGCGCCGGCCCGGCGGCAGCCGCTCTGCGGGCAGAGGGAGGTCACGGCAGCGCCAGGCAGGAGCAAGGTCCCCCAGGAACCCGTCTCAGATACCCATCCCTGGAGAGCCTGGTGGCTCCCCGGATGGACCTACTCAAATGGACACCAGGGAAGGACCCCTCTTGATGGACCTTCTTGGATTAACACCTCTTGGAAGGACCCTCTTGGATCAACACCCTTTGATGGATTTGTATTGGGTTGACACCTCTTGGATTGACACCTCTTGCATGGACCCCCATGATGGACCCCATGATATACACCCATTGATGCATCCCTCTTAGATGGACCTTTTGGATGGATATGTCTTCTTCGATCTCCCTTTAAATTCCCTTCAACCCCCCACCTTGGACAGAACCCCCTAAATGGATCTGCTTGGAGAAACCCACTTGGATGGATCCGCTTTAGACGAGCTGTCTTGAATGGATGCCCTTGCATGAATTCCCACCTGGATACACTCCCTTAGATGAATCCCCCTACATGGACATAGCTTGGATGGATCCTATTGAATGGATGCTTTTAGATCGACCTCCTGAGATGGAACCCCATTTGGAAGTACCCCCTTTAATGGACCCTCCTTGAATGGACACCCTGAGATGACTCAGTTGGATGGACCCTTTTTTGATGGACACCCTTTGGATCGATCTTCTTGGATGGACCACCAAGGATGGACTCTCCTTTTATAGACCTCCTTGAGTGGACCCCCATGGATGGACTCTCCTTGGGTGACCTCCTTGGATGGACTCCTCTTAGATGGACCCCCCTTGGACACAGTCCCCTTGGATGCCTCCCTTGGATGAACCCCATTAGATGGCCCCTGTTAGACCAATCCCCTTGCATGGACCCGCAGATGACCCTGGTTGCCCGTGATGGATGAAGCCATGGAGGTGCCACCACTGACCCTCCACGCGGAGCAGCGCGGTGGCCGCGGCGGTGCCCAGCTGGCTCTGCGCTGTACACACATAGGTGCCGGCATCGGCGAGCGTCACGGCGTAGAGGCGCAAGGTGTGCTCCTGGTCCACCTCATGCCTGTGGGTCACCAGCCTTCCATCAGTCCCATCCTCACCCCAAGTTTGGGACACCTCCACCCTGCCACCACCTACCTGCCCCAGGGCAGGTCCCCACGCTCCTTGTGCCACTGCACCCGCGGCATTGGGTCACCTTGGGCGCTGCAGTTCAGCTCCACGGTGCCGCCGGCCGCCGCCACGGTGTCACTTGGGTGCCGCACAATGGTCGGCTTCTCTGCGATGGGGACATGGAGGACGTGGCCCCAGAGCTGGCCGTGGTGTGGCCAGCACCCCATGGGACACCCTTGGCTTACCGAGGACGGAGACGCGGGCGCCGCGGCTCTCCCTCCTGCCCGCCGCGTTGGCCGCCACGCACACGTAGATCCCGGAGTCGCTCCGTTGCGCCGGTGCCACCCGCAGCTTCCCGTTGGTGACCACGTACCTGTCACCCGCCGAGTCCAAGGTCACCCCGTCCTTCTTCCAGGTGACGCGGGGCTCGGGGTGCCCCGAGGGGGGGACACAATCCAGCTCCAACACTTGTCCCACCGTGGCCACCAAATCGCTCGGCTGCAGGCGGAAATTGTCCCGCAGCACTGGGACAAAGGGGGCACCATGGGTGATGGGGAGGACGACATGAGGTTTTGGGGTGCCCCCCACCCATAGGGTGTCCTTACCAGCTGCAGTTTGGGGTGCCATGGCCGTGCCGGGGGGGTGGCAGCCTGTGGGGTGACAAGGAAGTGGTGGCGACGGCAGTGGGTCTCAGCCTTAGTTTTGGGGTGGTGGGGGGCACCCCACACTCACCTCCCCGCTGCAGAGCACTGAGGCAGAGCCCCAAGCCCAGGGCCAGCACCCAGCTGCCCGCCATGCCGGCCCCAGGCAGCATTCCCGAAATCCCGGTTCCCTCCCTGCCAGCACCGGGGCCAGATCCGGCTCCGGATGGGGGGGGACAATAGCCGGACGCGGAGGCCGGGAAGTGCCGAGGGGAGGTTGGACACAAACACCTCAGCCAAGCCATGGCGGTGGGAGGAAGCAGAACGAAGAAGAAACAAGCTCTCAGCTGGAGGAACCATCAGTAGGGACCAGAATGAACCGTCCCAAGCTCAGCTTTGGGGGCGCTGAGCTCTTCCGCTCTCAGCTGTCACCCCCCTCTGACACTCACCCCAGGGTGCACCCTGTCCCACAAAGACACCCCAGGGTGCCACCATGGGCCAGGCACTATGTTTAGTTTATTGGTTAGTAGCGCACCCCAAGCACCCCAGGGTGCCCCAGCACCCACCCGGGCACCCCGGGGCCAGCTGCTCCGTGATTTCCATCCTAAACCTATATCCCGGGAAGGCCTGGGAGGGGGAGACGCGACGGGAGAGGAGGGACCCCCCCGTTTAGGCTGCCTGCGTGCACCGTGTGTGCTGTGGCGTGTGCACGCGTGCTCCTGCACACGCCGGGTACACGTGTGCTCGCTCGGCGTGCTGTGTGCATGCTCCTCGTGTGCTCGTGTGTGCTCGGTACACGCGTCATGCCAGCTCTTTCACATGCTCTGTGCATGCCCCTGCACTCTTGCTGCGTGCTCTGCGCGCACCCCATGTGATGCTGCACGCGTGCTCTCCTCGTGTGCTCCATGTGTATACCCCTTCATGTATGTTGTCTTGTCACGCTCCCTGCACGCTGTGTGTGCTCTCTGTGATCATGGCATGCACGCTGTCCCCACACGCTCTCTCCATGTACTCTCTGCACGCTCCATGCATGCTCCATGCATGCTTCAGCCGTGTTCTCCATGTGCATGCTCTCCACATGGTCCATGCAGTTTTGGCTGCAAGCTCTGTGCATGTTCTATGTGCCCCTCATGCTCTCTCTTGCACGCCCCGTGCATGCTTACTGCATACATGCTCTCTCTGCACCCTCTCTGTTGTGCACATGCCCGCTTGCACGCTCCATGCACGTGCTGTTTGCTTTGTGCACGCTTTCTGCATGCTCCCTGCATGATACCTCTGCACTCTCTGTGCATGCCCTATGCATGTTCTATCCATGTCCTCTTGCACGCTCCATGTGTGCTTTTGCGCATGCTCCATTCATGCCCTCCTGCATGTCCCATGCATGCTCTCTCTGCGCCCTCCATGCATGCTCTTGTGCATGCTCCATACGTGCCCTTGCACATGCTTCATACATGTTCTCTCTGCACGCTCTGTATGTGCCCCTGTTCATGCTCCACGCATGTTCTCTCTGCACGCTCCACGCTCGCTCTTCCGGCGCAGCGTGCGCACACTGTGCTCCGTGCATGCTCCATACATGGCCTCTTGCATGTTCTCTCCATGCACAGCACACACGCTCCCTCCCTCCCGCTCCCCACGCGCTCATCCCGGCGGGAAAGCCATGAAAGCGGCGCCCCAGGAAGAGAGGGGACGGAAGAGGGGAGCTCCGGGTGGGATCAATAGCAAATTAGTGACTTTACGCCGAGCCGGCCGGTGCCCGGTGTCCCCGCTCGCCCGGTGCCACCGCAGGCACACACGTGTCCCCCCTGCTCAGGCGCTGATCTCCACGGCGTTGGCCTCCTCCTGCTCCCGGATGACGTGGACGCCGGCGGTGCGCAGGAGCCGCGGGGCGCCGCGGGACCGCGCGGGGGACCCCGGCGGGGAGCGGTGCGTGCGCGTCGAGGCGGGTGAGCGCGCCGGGGAGCGATGGTAGCGCCGCGTCGAGCGACCCACCGGGCCCGGCGAGCGGCCGGCCGCCGGCACCGGAGAGCTGGGGTAACCCGCTTCCACCGCGCCGCGGGGCTCCGGCGCCGAGTCCTCCTCTGCCTCCGGAGAGTCCTGCCAAAAGACAAGGGTAGGCGAGCGTGTGAAGTGCACCGGGTCCATCATGCCACCGACACGCCACCGGCACGCCACCAGCCACTCACCTTGTCCTTGAGGATGTACAAGGCCACTGGATTCTTGCGCTCGTGCTCAGCGCTCCGTGGGATGGTCTCAGCTGTTGGGGGCACGGTGTTGGTTATCACGGTGTTGGTTATCACGGTGTTGTGTTGGTTACCCAGTGTTGGTTACCACCAGCACTCACCCTCATGCTTCAGGCGCTCCTCGTCCTGCTCGGTGTATTCGGAAGCTGGTTGTGTCTCCGCTTGTCGCTTCTCCCTAGGGAAGGGGAAGGAAAGGGCAGCGCCGGCACTGCAGTGGGGCAGAGGTGGGGTTGCTGGGGAAGGGGATAGTGGTGCCATGAGGGAGAGATGGGATGGGATAAGTTGGGGTTGGATGGGATGGGATGGGATGGAATGGGATGGAATGAGATGGAATGAGACAAGACCTGGCAAAATGAGGTGGGATGGAATGGCACAGGACAGGATAAATGGGTCAGTGCAGGACGGGATGGGATGAGATGAGACTAAATAGGATGTAGTAAGATGGGACAAGATAAGATGGGATGGGGTAGGTCAAGTCAGGATGGGACAGGATGGGACGGGATGCGATGGGATGAGATGTGATGCGATGTGATTTGATAGGACAGGACAAGATAGGACGGGAAGAGATGAGACAGGATGGGATGGGACAAGATGGGATGGGACAGGATGGGGCAGGAGAAGAGGAACCCCTTCGGCTCCCGTGTCCCCCCAGCCGTACTTCTTGGAGGGCTTCCAGCAGGCACAAACAGTCACCAGGGTGACGAGGAGGAAGATGCCGCCCGTGGAGAGGATGATGTAGAGGGAGCTCCGGCCTGGGGAGAGCAATGGGGGGACAACCCCCCTTGGATTTTAGCTGGGAGCATCTCCAAGAGATGTCCATCCCCAGGGGCGCAGGCGGCTTACGGTAGACAGTGATCTTCACAGGGACGCTGCGGCCGTGGCTGATGGGGTTCTCCACCAGGCAGCTGTAGACATCGTCATCGGCCATGAGGACGCGGGTGATGGTGAGGATCTTCTGGTCAGGGGAGAGGAGCAGGCGGGAGTCGTTGCTCAGCGGCCGCCCATCCTTCAGCCAGGTGTAGGTGGGCTTGGTGCCGTTCTCGTGGGAGCAGTTGAGGGTGAAGAACTCACTGAGCTCCAGCACCGTTGAGGAGGCCACCAGCACTTGCGGCTTCGAGATGGGGACTGTGGGCGAGCAGGGGAACCATGGGGATGGGTCCAACCCCATCATGTCTCAGGGGATGCATGGGCCCAGGGGATGGGAAGGGGGACATCAAAACACCACTGAGGGTATAGCTTGGCTACACAGTGTGGTTGAACCCAAAAGCCACCTCCCAGTTGGAGATAGGGTGGTTGAACCTCCTAATCGGGGAAAGCCCTTCCCAAAAGTGGTTGGGGTGTGGGTGAAACCATGGTGACACCATGTCTCAGAGGACACACGGGCCCAGGGGATGGGAAGGAGGACATCAAAACACCACTGAGGATATAGTTTGGCTACACAGTGTGGTTGAACCCCGAAAGCCACCTCCCAGTTGGAGATGGGGTGGTTGAACCTCCCAGTTGGAGATGGGGTGATTGAGCCTCCCAGTTGGAGAAAACCCTCCCCAAAAGTGATCAGGGAAGACACCCCATGGAGAACCCAACCTCCACTGGACATCCTTCTTGCTCTTACTGTCCACAGTGAGGTTGATGGTCTTCTCGCCGGTGAAGGTGTCGTCGGTGATGGACACCTCCACCTCGTAAGCCCCTTCATCAGACAACTGCAAGGGGCTGATGAGGAGGGAGCCGTTCTCCAGCACCCGGATGCGATCCCGGTAGTCGGGCCGTAGGTTGCCGATGATCTCGGTGCCGATGGACTGCACGACGGTGACGGGTTTGTCGCGCTTCAGCTGCCACTTGACCACGGGCTTGTCGGCGCTGGCGCTGGCGTAGCGCACCGAGAGCAGCGCCGCTTTGCCCGCCGTGCCGCGCACCAGCGCCGCGGGGCTGGTGATGTTCACCCCCGCCAGCAGACCTTGGGGTGGGGAGAGACAATGGGGTGCCCAATCCGGCTCCTCAGAGCCCATAGGGAAACAGGGAATCCCATCCCAAACATGGTGCTGGGTGCCCTCAAGGTGTATTAGGTCAACCAACACCTTGAGGAGATGTGGGATGGGTGGGAGGAGACTTCCCGCACTCAGGTTAATGGGATGCTTTGGAAATCATCCCAAAAATTGAAGATGGGGGGGAATTTTTATCCCATTCCCTGCTCCGTTGGATGCTCTGGTGCAGCCAAATCCACCCAAAGATGCCAAACTGCATCATGGGGTTGGTTTTAAGGGGAAAAAGGTACGGAAGAAGAGGGGAAACATGGTTATTTTGGAGGATGAGCCCACAAAACAGCCTTTTTCCCTAAAAATCCGTATCCTGATCCCCCCAGTTCCCAGCCCAGGGGTCCCATCCATGACTCCCATCAGGATGCTGTCATGCGACGGTGAACAAACTCCATATTGAAGAGAGAAGGAGGGAAAAGAATGGGAAAAGCAGCTGGGAAGAGCGAAGCCGGAGCAAGAAAGGCTTTAAACAAGACTGGAAAGTCATGGGATCTATTGGTATGCAGCGTTCGTCCGTCCGTTCTTCCCAGCTTGGCCCCGAAAACATGCCCCAACCCAAAAAAATAGGGAACATCCATAGGGAAAACCCAGGCCTGGGATGGGAAACAGCTTTTAGTGCATCCTTGCACCCCCAAAATTGCTGCTTTTTAACCATTTCTCCCCCTTTTTAAAGGCAATTGCTATTTTTTCCCTGCTCCTGGTAATGAATTTGGGAGTTAATTAACAAATCAGGCAATATTCCCATTTCCTACAGCATTCCTGGCTTAGGGATGGTGATCTCTCACCTTTTCTGACTGAAAAAACCCACCAAAACTCCTCATTTTCCCTGTTTTGTCAAACAAATCCCTATTTCTTGCAGAAAAAGCCCATTTTGGAGGGTCCTGGTGTTTTTTTAGGGTGTCAATCCGAGCTGGCAGCATGGAAAAGTGGCTTTGGAAAATTCCCTTGGTTCATCCGCAGGGAAATGGGGCTTCTCCAGGGCTGATTTTGGGTCCAAACTATGCTAAAATGGTGCAAAATTGTTGTGGGTGATATTCTGCATTTCCAGATGTGGGATGGGGCAGTTTGGGACTCATTGGACCCCAAAGGTGGGTTTTTAGGGAATAAAAGATGGAGGTTGCAGCGGGCTGGGGAGCAGAGCTGGAAACGGGATGAGAAATGGGCTTTTGGGGAAAGCGGAGGGATGCAGAAGAAAATAGAATTGGGAATGCTGAAAAAAACAAGGGAAAAAGGGGGTTTGGGGAAGATGAAAAACTGGGAAGAATCTTGGGGGGGAGGGTGGGGTGGATCCACCCCCCAGCAGGACCTGTTTGGCTCTGGAAAAGTGTTTTTCCCAGTTTTTATTCCCCTAAAAATTCCCCCTTCTTTTCCCCCTTTCCCAAGCAGACGGGATGCTCAACAGCTCAGCAACCCCTCCCAATCCCCCCTTCATCGAGTACCACCACCCTCATCACCCCCCCGCCAGCATCCTGCATCCGGATACCCCCCAAACGCAAGGCAAAATGGGGAAAACCGTGTTAAAACAGGGAAAAACCATGGGAAAATGGGGAAAACCCATGGGAAAACGGGAAAAGCCCCTACCTGTGTGCAGAGCCAGGAGCAGCAAGCAGGGGGGACCGGGGTGGCCCCGCGGGGCGGCCGGCGCTCCCCACATTTCGCCCCCCGAATCCCTCCGCTTCCCAACTCCGGGCACGTCCCGCGGAGCTCCCGGCCTGGCGTTCCGCCCGGATAAAGTCTTTTTTTTCCCTTCTTTTTTTGTTGTTGTTCTTGCCCTTCTCAATAGAGCCCTGTGTCCTGGTGGATTTCGCCTCCCCGGCGGCCTCGAGCTGACATTTCTTTGGGGGAAAACACTCAGGTTTGCAGGTTTTCCCCCCTAATTCCATGTTTTCCCACTCCCAGGAAGATTCTCAATGTCGGGGGCATCACCCCATTGAGCCTGGTTAAAGTTTGCCATCCCCGCTGTGGATAATCCCGTGGGATTTAAGGCTCTGAGCATTGAGGATTATATTTGGGGGGTCATTCCACAAAACTGGATGAACCCCCCTCTCCCAGCGGGGTTCCCCCTTCCCTCTTTTCCTCTTCCCAGGCTTTAAAGTGAAGCTGTGGTTGCATCCAGGCTTCATTCCAGCTCCGGTGCCAATTAGTGCCGTTCCCCGGGCATCACTGAATAGGGCAGCCGGAATACAGGGCAGGATGCCCAGAGCCGCTTCCCACCCCCCCGAGACCTGCCAAGCTCATCACCCCAGTGACGAGGGATCAGCCTCCAGCCCCTCGAGGAATACAGGGATATTTTGGAGGAGGTCTTGGGAATGCTCTGGTGGGATTCAGGGATGCTCAGGAAGGGGTTCAGGGATGCTCAGGGGGGAAACTATAGGGATATTTTGGGAGGGCCGGCGGAATTCTAGGAGGGGTTCAGGGGAATGCTCTGGTGGGGGTCAGGGATGCTCACCGGGTTGTTTTTGGGGTGCTGTGGTGGGGACACCCCCCCCGCACCCTTCCCCTTGTGTGTCCGCGGCGGGACGCGAACCCGCGACCTCCGGACCTTGTTGGGGCGGGAGCTGTGGGCGGGGCCCGGGGGGCGGAAGTGGCGCCGGGATTCAAAGCGGCGGCTGAGGCGGAAGCGGCGGTTGGTGATGGGGGGGGGTCGGTGAATTTGGGGTGAGGGGAGCGCTATGGGGGGTGCCCGGAGGGTGGGGAGGGGGGTTTTGGGGTGCCCCAGGGGTGAGGGGATGGGGGGCAGTGAGGAAAGGGGCCTGGTGCGGCCTAATGGGGCCTGGGAGATGGGGTTGGGGGCTATGGGGGGCGGTGGGGTGGGAATGAGGGTGCAGGGGTTGGGGTATAGGGGGTGGGGGTGCAGGGGTTGGAGGCTATGGGGTGCTATGGGGGGGAGTGGTAGGGGTGGGGAATGGGGTGCAGGCGTTGGACTATGGGCTGCTATGGGGAGTGGGGGTGCAGGGGTTGTGCTATGGGGTGCTATTGGAGGGTGGTGGGGTGAGAATGGGGGTGCAGGGGTTGGACTATGGGGTGCTATGTGGAGAGGGGGTGCAGGGGTTGGAGGCTGTGGGGTGCTATGGGGAGTGGGGGTGCAGAGATTGGGCTGTGGGGTGCTATGGGGGTGCAGGGGTTGGGCTATGGGGTGCTATAGGGAGTGGGAGTGCAGGGGTTGGGCTATGGGGTGCTGTGGGGGGTGGTAGGGGTGAGAGATGGTGTGGGGGCAGGAGGGCTATGGCGTGCTATGGGGGGTCATAGGGGTGGGGAGATGGAGGTGCAGGGGCTGTGGGGGGCCACACTCACCCCATAGCCCCTTTCCCAGGTGCCAGCCAGGATCCCGGGATGCCGCCGTCGCCCTGGAAGAATCGGAGCTGCCGGGTGCTGGCCCAGAGGAACCCCAGCGTGGCCCCTGTGGGTGCCTGGGTGGAGAGTGCCCCGGCGGGCCCGGAGCAGAGCTTGGCCTTTGTGAGTGCTGCTGGGGGTCCCGGGGGCCCTCAACCCCCCATTGTGCCACTGAACCCCCCATTGGAGCTGCAAGTGAGGGTTTCCTCCCGCTGAAGGCAGCCAGAGCGCGGCTCTAGGGAAGAATGAATGGATTTTAGTGACTTTTAGGGGGGTGAGAAGCCACCACGATGTCCCTGTCGCCTGGTGGCCCCTTCACACAAGCCCTCAGCATCAACCTGAGTTGATTCCCCTCGGATAAGCTGGGGTTTGGTTCAGTAACACCTTGGGCTTAACCACCAGTGAGGTGGGATCCAGCCGGTGCTCCCCTCGCCTGCTGCTGCTTCCCTACTTATCCACGCTGTGCTCTCTGCACTAATTTTAGCTGGATCTGTGCATTTTCAACCTGTTACCAGCTTTCACTGGCAGCACAGCAGGTTTGTGCCCCCCCTTCCATGAGTTTTCCTCACTCTTCCTGGCTGCTCCGTGATTGATCAGTGCCAGGTTTGGAATTCCATGCTTACAGCTTTGCATTTGAGGTGCCTGTGCCCCTCCTGGCTGCGACCTGTCCCCTCCCTGGAGCCATTCTCTTTGCTTTCCCATTCATCCACAAAGGATGTTGGTGAATGAGATTTCATCCCATTTAAAAGGAAAAGGCAGTTGAGGCTGGAGCCAGCCCCTGCCCTGTTAGAAACACTCCAGAACATCTTTATTGGTGCTGATCTCAGGGATTTCTGCTTTGAGGGTTATCACATGAGGACTAAAAGTGCATTAAATCCAGGCCGGTGAGTTCAGTCCCCTGTAATTAATGTCAAACCGTTCCACAAGCTCCTGTCCTTCGGAGATGATTTGTTTCTCCCTTGTCATTTAAATCCTGAAAGCTTGGGATGATAAATGGGAATGAATCCACTCCATGTTCCACACAACTGCTCTGCTGCAGTGCTGGTTGTGTTCCTGGCAGGCAGCGGGATGTGGGGACCATCCAACCCCAAGCTGATTTCAGATTCCCCCTTCTTCTCCATCCCTTCAGACGCTGGTTTTCCTTAAGCCGTGGTGGTATCCACAGAATTCCTGGGCATGGCTTCAAGTGGGAACCTGGGAAAATAACACAAGTGCTTGGTTTTTCCTTAGGTCATTGCCTTTAATCCTTCACTTCCGAGCCTCTGCTCTGCTTCCCTGACACGCTTCCAGCATTAATGGGATCAGAGGCTGGCCTGCTCCTTTTGGATCCGGGCTTTGGATATCTGAGCATCCTTCCACTGATGCTGGGAGTTGCTGGATGAGGCTGTCACCTCTGTGTGTTGAAGCAGGAGGGGTCACACTCTGTACCTGCCCAGCTGGGCTCAATCCGAGCTCATCATAACCCAAGAGATGTTCTCCAAGCAGAGATTTTGAAGGCAGACATTGGGGTGCTGCTTCTGGCTGCAGGCGCAGGGAGGGAAGATGGAATAGGAGCAAAAATCCTGGGAAATCTGCTCTCACCTCTTACAGGCTGCAGCCTTTCAGGTGGAGGAGGAGCTGAAGGAGCAGCAGCAGCAGAAGGCGGCCAGGCTGAGGCGATTCCAGGGCGAGGTGAAGCAGAGGGTGAACCAGCAGGTCAGGATGAGGAGGAAGCTGCAGCTGCAGAGGTCCTGTGAAGCAGTAAGTACAGCTCCAGCCCTGCCTTGCCAGGGGGAACACTGGAATTAGGGGGGAAAAACCCATCAGACCTCAGGTTGAGGTGTTCATGAGAAGCAATGGGAAACGAGTGGCCACAAGCAGTGTCCCCTTGAGCGAGGTCAGTGTGACACTGGCAAGCTCTGCTGCTCAGGGGGCTTTGAGGCCTTTGCCTCCCTGCAGAAAGGTCACTGCTTCTGCTGGGAGCAGCAGAGCAGAGCCCTGGTGCCCTGGGCATGGAGTTAAACTATAGCCAGAGCTGTGGAGGACGTGGATGTCTCCTGGTTCCACTTAAAGCAGCTTATTCCTGCTATTCCCTTCTTCAGGGCAGACACATAGCACTTCCATGCTGTCTCCACATTCCCATTTTCCTCCATGGGCTTGGTTTAGATGATGCTGTGAATATATTTAATCCTTTCTACTCTTAAGCAACTGCCAGGGAGACCTGCCAGAAAGTGACTGCGGAGCAAGAGGGAATGCACTGGAATGTCCATGGTTTGGGCCATCCCTGGGGGGTTTGGGCTGTTTCCATGGCTTGGGAACGTGGTTGAGCGAGGATGTCCTCACGTCACTCCTCTTGCACTCCTCCAAACTGAAACCCCTCCAGAGTGTGATGGCATTCCCAAGAAATGCCACCAAACTGAGGCAGCAGTTCCCACGCAGCGTGTTATCATGGAATGGTTTGGGTTGGAAGGGACCTTAAAGCTCACCCAGCTCCAACCCCTGCCACGGGCAGGGACACCTTCCACTAGAGCAGGTTGCTCCAAGCCCCTGTGTCCAACCTGGCCTTGAGCACTGCCAGGGATGGGGCAGCCACAGCTTCTCTGGGCACCCTGTGCCAGCGCCTCAGCACCCTCACAGGGAAGAGCTTCTGCCTCAGAGCTCATCTCAATCTCCCCTCTGGCAGGTTAAAGCCATTCCCCTTGGCCTGCCCCTACATCCCTTGTCCGAAGCCCCTCTCCAGGTTTCTTGTAGCCCTTTAGGAAGCTGCTCCAAGGTCTCCCTGGAGCCAGGGCCTCAGCACCCTCCTGGTGAAGGTTGTGTCCCATTACCCATAGCTGTGTCCCGCAGGCAGAGCGGGAGAGCAGTGTGGCTGTGCAGTACTCGGGCTCCACGCTGCCCTGGACCAGGATGAACACGTGCCTCTTTCGGAGCCATCCCACATCCACCATCGGCATTCCCAGTGCTCCTCGTGCCATCCCGGTGCCATGGCAAGGGGAGCAGGATGAGCCATTCCAGCAGCACGCTGCCGAGGTGAGAGATTCCATGATTCTATGGATGCAGTGAATTCTCCCTCCCCGCGCAGGGACTTGGTGCTGAGTTGTGTTGCAAAGGTGGCACTAGGTGGTGCCACCTCATTGCAGCTGCTCTCCTGCAGACCAGGAATGTGGGATCTTGGAAAACCTGCCTTTGGGACTGCTTAAAGCTTTCCAATAGTGATGCTTCTGCTGCATCTGGCATTTCATAAAGTGTGTCCACCGAGGTCCAGTCGAAGCACCACTTGGGGTGTGGAGAATCACTTCTGGCTGGACACTGGCTGGGACAATTGGGAATTTGGGGCTTCTGGCATCACAGCAAAGTGGTTTGGGAGCAGAGGATGTGGAACCAAGCCCTTTACCTTGCCTGGGCTGGGATTTCAGTGCATTGTATGTTCCCTGATGGATATTTGTGAAGCTCATCGTGTGTTGAGCTTTTATCCCTTAATGAAGCCCTTCGGCTGGAGCAGGGCACATTGGGAGATGTCTTCATTGCAGCTGAACTTCTTGGGGTAGCCCTCACAGAAAGCAGTTGGTGACAACTTCTTGTCTCTTGCCTTCCCCTTCCCTCCTAACACAGCTGAGCAAAACCATGAAGCGTGTTCGGCACAGGCTGGCAGCCTGCAAGACTGTACCCCAAGGAGCAGGTCCCCTGGAACTCCCTGGTGGGGTCTGGAGGCAGGAGGTGAGTGAGAGGTGCCTGGGGTGGGTAAGAGGAAGGATCCTATGAAGCTCTGCCTCTGATTAACAAATCCAAGGCATGATTCAGTGAGTTTCTCCAGCAGGAATGAAACAAACTGGGCTTTTGTGATGCTCAGCACATGGATTTCAGTGGCCTGAGGGCTCTGTCCCCACTGTTCCTGCTGAGAAGGCAGCAGGATGATGTGGGTGAAGACGTCTCTGTTTGCAGAGACTTTGAGGAGGGAGAAGCCAGGAAACAAGAATTCAAAGAACACTTCTTAAAGGCTGAGATTGTGATCTGGGTGTCTGGGAGGAATGTGCTGCTCAGCCCTCCCCTGAGGTGCCTTTATTCCTTCAGCAAACCTCAACAGCTCCTTCCCTTGCACCAATCCCTCGTTTCGTGGGGGTGGCAAAGAGCTGGAGGTTTTCCTCACCCAGGGCTGGCTTCTGGTAGAGGATTGTTGGCAAGCATCTGCTTTCCTCGAAGCCGTGCAGAGGAGCCACGTAAGGAGGTCACTCCCAAGGGCCTCACCTTTTATTCCCTTGAATTTCGACCTGCTTTTGTCACTCCAGCTCTCTGGAGCAGCTTTGTGGGGCAGCTATTGCCCTGCTTTCTGTGTCAAGACTTTTCTTAAACCCATGTCCTTTGTCCATCCTGCAGAACACCAGCAGTGACCCAACCTGGTATTTTGTCTCCCTGCCTCCTCCCGAGCTGGTTTCCTGCCTGTCTTGCAATTCTTCATTCCCATCTCTCTCGGGTTCAGCAAAGGTGAAGTACATCTTGGCTGGCTGTTATCCATAAAATACCTTTTATATAAGGGCTGGTCTGGCTCTTCCTCCTCTGTGTGCTGTTGGGTTTGTGTTCGAGGAAGTTAGCTTTGCCATCAGGAGTTATAGAAACAGCCTAATTAGGGGCCTCAAACCTTTGTTAGCTCTTTCTGACCCTACAGGTACCTTCTCTTTGAGTCCTGAGTGCATTCAGCAAGGTGAAGTGATTCATGACTACACTGTTAGCAGCACTAAAGCCTCACATAAATAATGCAGCTGCTTTTGCAGGCCAGAGGGTTACAGAAGCAAGAGAGCAGAGAAGAAAAAGCTCTGCTGCCAACCTGAGTCTTTTGAAGGTTCTCGAGGAGGGACAGCAGCTTGTTCCCTTCTCTTCACATGCAAAAGGCTGCCCTGCACTTAACCAGCCTGTAACTGCTGCTGGAGTGCACTGCTTTGTCCTTTGCTTTTGTTGTCCTTGGATTTCCTGGTGCTGTATGTTCCAGCTGATTTCCTTCGTTTGAGCCCAAGCATGTTTAGCCTGCTCTCAAATCCTTCTGCAGCTGCAAGGCAAGTGGCTTGGTGGGGTCAAGATGCTGCTTTCTTCCATCACCCAGGCCAGTAATGAAGTATCAAGCTGAGCCCACCTTGTTCTTACTCTGGTTTTTGGGCACTGAACTCCTGAGACTGAACCAGGGGAGTGTTTTTAATCATTATTGCCCCTTCCATACAAGAGTTTTATCTAATGGGTATCTCTTCACACAAGTTTAAATCAGGCCATGACAAAAGCTGGGTTAAAACCAGGATGTCTCCTGGTGCACGTTGCCTGGGGCCTCTCTCTTCTGTTGCAGGAGAGATTCAAACCAGCTAGACATGACTTGCTCTGGACAGATTTATGCTGCTTGCTGCTTATCTTGTTTTCTGGCAGCTTACAGGCTGTTTGCAAGGTGATTTCCTCTTGGTTTTCCATGAGACGGGCTAAAATCTTCTCTTTAACATCTCCTTTCCCCTTCCTTTATTTGAAGATAGACTCTTACTGTGCCCTTTTCTGATAACCTGGACCTCCCCAGATTTTGGGGTGGTGGAAGCTGTTGGCAGCTTCTCTGCCTCTCCTGGCAGGGCAGCTCCTGCCTGCTTCAAACCTCAGCAAGGAAGAATCTGACTTTCTTCCCAGGAATAATCCAAGCTTTTTTCTTGCTGCTGCCTTTATCCCAGAGCAAGCCTTGGGCTGAGCACTGATGCCCAGAAGCATAAACCACTGTTGGTGGTGGTGTCCTCTAATACCTGTCCTTCTGGAGTAGCCTGTCCTTTAGTCTCTCTTCCTAAAGCCTGCCTTGTTACCTTCATCCCTCCTGTTTCACTTGGAGCTCTGGCCTTTCTGGCACTGCTTTTGGTTTTCTATCCCCACATGCTTGTGTTGTCTCCTGTGTGATTCCTTCTCTGACCCCTGATGCTCTGACCTCTGATCCTTCCTGCTCCCATGGATCATGGACACAGAAAGAACGTGGGGCTTTGCCAGGGTTGTCCATCCACACTGTGCTGTTTGGCTGCCCAGGTATGTTGCATTTGCTCACTTTAAAGGGAATATTACTTCTCCTTCACTCCTATTTGCCTTCTTTTTCCCTTCTTCCCTCTGAAGAATTGCATTCCCCATGATGAATAATCCCCATTCCCAAAATCATGACTCTTCCTGTCTCCCAGAGATGTTTTTCTCAGGTCAAAAACATCCAAAGAGTTTCTTCCCTGCTTTCCCAAGCAGATACCTAGATGCTAATCACAGGGAAATGACCTGTCCAGGGAGGCTTTCAAATGATCCTGTTCACCAAGTCTTTGCCTTTTAGATGGCTGTAGGTCCCCAGTGTGACAGCACCCAAATTCTCTTTCCCTAAAGTTGGTGCTTTTGCCACAGTTTCTTTTCCTTCTGCCTTTGGGGTTTCAGAGCATCCTTAGAAAGCAATAATATTCCTCTCCATTCCCTTGTCATCACCAAAGCAGCCCTTCTGCGTTGTGTTTCTGTCACAACTGCTGAAGGGACAGCAAAGCAGGGGAAGAGAAACCACATTCCTGGCTCCAGGCTTGCTTCTGGCATTTGGATTTCTTAGTTTGTAGGAAACAATCTGCTGCCTCTCAAAATATTGCTAATTGTCACCCAGGAGCCAGCCCACTTACCATCTGAAGGAGTGTGCTGAGTGTCACTGCAGAGATCCCACCATCCCCCAGCGCCTTGTGCTTGGGGAACAGCGCCTGGAGAGGTCTTTTCCTTGTCTCTCCTTCACCCCACACGTCTGTCCCTCTGGTTCTGCATTTGGTGGGAATGTTGGCACCTGCCAAATTCACATCTTCTGCCTCTCGTGCCCTGGGGGGATGCTGGAGCACGTTGGGCCAGATCTCAACTGACTCTACACAACAAGCGCCCTCAGGTTAAAGCTACTCCTTATCCAAGGGTGCTGGATTTGCCCTCAGCACCACAGCAGCCACATTTGAATTCCATGTTTACACCTTTCTCCTCCAGAAACCAGACTCTTGCGAGGTGCCTGCAGGAGATGAGGGTGAGGAGCTGCTGCTGGCAGGACAACACGATGTTCCAGCTGAACTGCAAGGCCAGGAGACAGCCCCACCGCAGGCGGAGCAAGACGACGACTTCTACATCAAAATTGAGTTCAACAAGGTGAGACTCACACGGGGCTGGGCCAGTTGGTCTGAGGGGCTGGAAGGGAAGGAGCTGGCTGGGACAATTGCTGTGCCTCGAGCTGGTGAGACACCTCCCTTAGAGGTGGTGTGAATCTGGCTGCTTGGGAGGACTGAGCTACTCATAGAGTCAACCAGGGTGGAAAAGACCTCTAAGATCATCAAGTCCAACCATTCCCCAGCAGTGCCAAGGCCACCACTAACCCATGGCACTGAGGGCCTTGTCTACACGGTGTGTGAACCCTTCCAGGGATGGTGCCTCCAGCACTGCCCTGAGCCTGTTCCAATGCCTGAGCACCCTTTGGGGAGGGAATTGTTCCTCATTTCCATCTAAACCTCCCCTGGTGCAGCTTGAGGCTGTTTCCTGTTGTCCCATCCCTCATTCCTTGGGAGGATGGAGCCAGGAGGTGGCTCCATCCTCCTGTCAGGCAGTTGGAGAGAGCGATAAGGTCCCCCCTGAGCCTTCTCTTCTCCAGATTAAACCCCCCCAGGTCCCTCATCCCACTTGTGCTCCAGGCCCTGCACCAGCTCTATTGCCCTTCTCTGGATCCTCTTTTGTTTTAAGGCGACTTCCCTTAAGTATCTGAGCGTGGGAGTGTTTGGCTCTGACTACCTGGAGTAGTTAACAAACACTTTACGCCTGTGCCCAGCCTTGGGTGGTGATTAGTCCAAGCAGGAGCAGAAATACTGGCTTGACAAATCTTGAGTAGAGGTGGAGGTTCAACACTGAGGTTTTGGCTGTTGAATTCCCCTGGCTCTTGTGGTGTTTGTATTTATCACTCTGTGTGTTATTGTTTTTCTTGCACTTCACAAAGTTCATAATGAAGTTTGGGAGGATGAGGAGGTGTGAATCCGTGTTTGGGCTACACCAGAAGCCTCCTCCAGGGATATCTTCAGAGGTATTTAGACAAAGTGCTCAGGCTCCTGCATGGAGATGTCCCATGTGTGTTCTGTCTGCAGCCACCCAAAACCAGGACAGTGGGTTACCCCGCTGAGGGCTGTAGGAACCATGTGTAGATGACTCACTTCCAGTGAGAAGTGTATTGCTGAGTGAAGAAACTTTGACTGGAAAGATGCTGATGCTGCTCTCTTACCTCATCTTCCAGTTCTGTGATGCACCAGTGAAGGAGCCGAGCTCGCCTGAGCCACCCCAAGGGGTTCACACTCATCACCGTGTTCCCCTCATCCTCTGGCCTGGGGTAGACCAAGAGGAAACCAAGAAGCAGGTTTGTCCACTGGAGCCATGTCCTCATTGCTTCATCTTCATTTCGGGACTCAGAGGTGTTGAGCCCAGGGGATGTTGCCAGCTCAAGAGCAGCCTTAATGTCTGGAGCATCTTGCTGGGTTTAATTTGTCACTGTTGATGGCAGCTCAGGTCTTGGGCAAACCTACCAGGTTCTTTTTAAGGTCCATCCTGACCACAAAGTGCAACTATTACCTCCTCCTCCTGGCATCTGAATGACACTGAAGGGCTGGAGGAGAAACTTTTTTGCCTGGCAAAACAAAGGTGTTGCTTTCTGTGGGGTGGAGAGAAGCTGCCAGAAATGCCCAGAAGCAGAGAAAGGAACAAAGCCCGCTTTATCTTGGTTGGGAATACTGCTGGGAATTGAAGCTTTCTCCCATCTCAGCCCCTAACAGGCCTGGTGCTGGCTGCCTGCATGTGGCCAGCGTGGCTCAAGCTCATCCAGGCGATGCGGAGAGCTGATGTTTATCTTGGATGCCTAAAGGAATCCTGCTTCCCTCTGACGTGAGGAGCAACACTTCCCTCTTCTTCTGGGGGCTTTCTTTGCAGCTTTACAGCACAAAACTCAAAAGCACTTTGGACAAATTGTGTTTTATGTTTGTTCTTTATGTGCATTCTCCAACAAGCTGACCCAAAACCTGGCTTCCAGATGCTGGGATGGCAGCTGGGGCTCCTCATGCTGCTCCTTCCCCCCCAGCACTTCCCTCTGCCCTTTGCTTTTTATCTGGCTGGCTCTGACCCACCCTGAGATAACTGGTTTTGCAGCACTCTCTCCTGTGTGGGTTTTTTCCACCCAGCTTTGTTCACTTGCAGCCTGGTGAGCTCTCCTGCTCCTTTATCTCCAGCTGTGTGGGGCTCTCACTGCTGAGATGGACAAACCCAGCCCCAAACTTATGGTGGTGTTGAAGAAAACTTAGGCTTTGTGGCATCGTGGAGCTCACACTAGCTGTGTGCTCACTGCAGGTGGGAGGACTTTGGTGTGAACTTGGGCAGGAGTTAAGCCAAAGCCCAGACATTGAACCTCTTCATGTGCTCACTATGGGAGTTGTTTCCTGCAGGGTGTTGTATTTGTCTCAGCAGTGACTTTGCCACCTCTGGGGTTCTCCTGCAGGTCCAGCTTGGTGCTCTGTGTCCCTGTTTGTTTGGAGATAAAGGCTTTCCATGAACCACAGAGGACCAGTGGTCCCCAGTGAACCAAACCTCTTGGACTATAGCTTGTAGTGCTGTGGTGAAGTGGGTTGAAATGGGAACGAGCTCTTTTACGCCCAGGAATGTGGGAATTCAGCAGGTGGCAGAGCTTCCATCCAAAGGCTGAGGGATGCTGGTACGAAGCTCTCTGATGCTCCAAGATGTCTTGGGTCCTCCTCTCCCACCATGTCTCCAGCTTTTAAGTCCTGGGGCATGTGCAGCAGGGGATGTTTGAGGCTCTCCTGGGGAAGGAGCAAGGTTTGTGTCTGCTCCAGAACCGAGCTGGGAGCTGACAGCACTCGGGATGAGCCGCAGCTCTCCTCCTCAGAGGTGCCTGTTCTTCCCTGCAGCGGCAGGACGAGTACCTGCGGTACAGGCGCCTCTTCATGAGCATCGAGCGCGAGCAAGTGAAGGAGCAGCAGAGGCAGAAAGAGAGGCAGAAAAGAATCGCCAGGTACTTACATGTGGATGAGCTCCAGCCCTTTGGTATTCCTTCCTTCCTTCATCCCAGGGCCCTTCCTAAGGCTGGAAAGGTCTCCTGTGCTTGGGAGACTTATCCCTGGGTTTATTGTGCCCAATCTGTTAACCCTGGCGAGGGATCCACTTGACCAACCCCTCTAAGAGAGACCTTTGGGCCATGCTGAGTCCTTCAGAGATCCTCAGCACTTCTCCATCCACTTTGTGAGTCCCAGTGCAGGAGTTGGGAGCCGAAACATCAGGCTGGGAATGTTGCAGCTCACCAAACCATGGCTCCTTGGAGCAGATCCCAAAAGCCAGTGCTACAGTCCAGGTTTAGAGCTTTGGGGTGAGGTCATGTTGTTGTTAAACTGGTCTTATCTACATGGATTTTAATGTCAGACCCTTCACCCTCACAGCTATAAACGTGTATGGTGTAATATAAAGATTTACTAGCACTTGTTCCCGAGTTGAAAGCTTGGTGTGAAAGTGTCAGCACTTGGTTTGGTGCTTTAATCATCTTCTCCCTTGCCAGGGGTTTGTTAAGGAGGAGCTCTACAAACTCACACCAAGGAATGACACCTGGAATGTTTTCCCTCTGGTTTGCTCTAAACCAAACGGATGTGGGTCTGACCCACAGCTCTGCAGTGGGCAGGTTCTGGGGGAGCACTGGGGGCAGGATTCCCATGGCCACTTTGCACAGAGGAATTGCCAGGGTGAAGAATATGGCCCCTCCAGCCACATTCCTGACGTGTAACTTGGAGCTTCAGAGACTCTTTCCTGCCCTGGGGGTGCTGGTGAGACCCCAGGGATTTCCTAGGCAGGGTGATAGCCTTTTATATTCCATTTCTTCCCCAGCTGCAGGCTGCAGAGGTGGCTTTGTGCTTAGTGTAAAGCCTTCACTTGGCCTTGGCCTCTGTTTCTGTAGCAGATTTATGGTGCTGCGGCTCAGGCTCTTCATTTAAAAGACATTTTTGAGTTTAGGACTTGTCTGGAGCAGTTTGGCTTCAGTGTTTGCCTTCTGGATGTAAGGATTTGACCTCCCCATTGGAGCACCAGCCAAAGTGTCTCATCTGATCACACTTTTGGCTCCTACCCAGCCCGGATCTTTGATTTTTAAGTCCTTTTGGCAGGGAGCAGCCCGTGGCATGTTATTGCATTTGCAGGAATGAAATGGCAGATGCTTCAGCTGAAAGTCTTTGTGCTTCCTAATTGGGGCTTGTCAAGGGAACATGCTTTGTGCTCAGTGGGTGACTTCCACAACCCATATTCCACTGGAAGGGCTGTGTAAGTGCAAGGGAAACTGAGGAATAGAGGAAGATTTGGTTAAAAATGCCTGTTTCGGAAGAGATGTGGGATCCTTGGAGCTTCTCTGATGTACCCAGAGCTTTTCTGCAGCCCTGGAAGGTGCACGGACAGGTTGTGGTGGGATCCAAGCTGCCCAAAGTCAGAAGTGGGGACGTGGAGCTGTTGGTCCTTTCTGGTGGCTGTTAGAGCCCAGGCACTGCTCTTGCTTTCAGGAGGGCAGAAGAGCTCTTTTGGGGCAGCTGCAGGTGGCACTTCCAACAGGAGCACATGGGAATGGGATGCAGGCGGGAGCTGGAAGGAGAAGTCCATGATGGGGGGAATACCAGCAGGCAGGAGGATGTCAAGGGCAGGAGAGCATTCCCAGCTGGTGTTTCCATGGGGGTTTGGAAAGGAGACCCCCCTGCAGTCCCATGTCCAGCTCTGGGGCAACACCACAAGAGGGACATGGAGGTTGCCCAGAGAACGACGGGCAGGGAATGGAGGTTGGGATGGGGAAGCTCCTGCTCTAAGCAAGTGTGTGCTTAATCCTGCAGGATTAAGAGCAAGCAGGAGAACCAGCGCCGGGCAGCAGAGCAGAGGATGCAGGAGGTGGCTGAGCAGCAGGAACCCTCCTCAGGTGAGGCAGCCTCTGCGAGCCTGGCCCAGCTGGAACTGGAGGAGAGGAGGGTGAGGAAGGTGAAGGAGAAGCAGCAGCGAGACAAGGAGTCCGTGAGGTATGTCCAGGTCCCCTTTCCCTGCACCGAGCCGGGTGTTACTTCCCAAGGTGAATGTTTCACCTCTTGCAGGTACATGGAAGCTCTCAGAGCCCAGATGAGGGAGAAGATCAAACTCTCCAACATTGACTTGCCCCCCCTGTGCTCCTGTGGGGCTGATTTCTGGGATTCCCACCCGGATACCTGTGCCAACAACTGTGTCTTCTACAGAAACCACCAAGGTAGGAGCTCTTGCCTCTGGAGGGGAGGTGCTTAGACCTGGATCCCTGATTGTACGGGGGAAAATCAGGCCTGGTTGCATGTTTCCATGGTCCTACAAATATAGCGTGGAGGGTGCAAGTTGAGTGCTCTGCAGCCAACTTCTTCCTCTGTCCCTTCAGGGAGGTTGGTGGCACCCTCAGTCATGTGTTAAATAATGCTGCTGTAATAGATCCATATGGAAAACACTGGAAAACAGGCTTGTTGGGGGCACAGGAAACCTCTTTGGCTTAAACCTCTGCTGGGAGGATGCCTGAAGGTGGTGGAAATGGTCTTTGTTCACCATTAGAGTGCTGGGATGTGGAGCACAGCTCAGAGAAACACCTGCAGAGCAACTGGGAGTTGTTTTCTAATGGGGGGAGTAGAGAAATTGGGACTTTGTGTAAATTCTTTGGCTTTCATAGAATCATGGAATGGTTTGGGTTGGAAAGGACCTTAAAGCTCATCCAGTTCCAACCCCTGGCCACTAGAGCAGGTTGCTCCAAGTGGGATCTCATCAGAGCAGAGTAGAGGGGCAGAATCCCCTCCCTCAACCTGTGCTCACACTTCCATAGTGCTTCCTGCTTGGGAACATCCAAACAAGCCTGAGGAAAACTACAGCCACATGAAATTACATGGAATCAGTTCTTCCTTCTGAGTTTAGTGCTAAAGGGCTGAAGCTGAGCCCAGTTTTGGGCCCCGAGAGTTGCTCCCATGTCCTCACGCTGGTTCTGTGTCCCTCCCCTCAGCCTACAGCCGTGCTCTGAGGTCCCTCATCTCATCCTGTGACCCCCTGGATGGGAGCCCCTCGACCACGCTCCTGCTCCGGGGCCTGGCCACGCTCTGCACTCGCTCGAGGAGGCGGCTGTGATGGGAGAGCTCCATGTGTGCGTCCCCTCCATGGATACAGCCCCACGTGTGTCCTCATCCATGTGTGCCGGTGACTGCTGGAAGCCTCTCCTGCCTGTCCCTCTGCCCTTTGCCTTCCCACTTGTGCTCAGGTTTTTGGCTCCATGCATGTGGGACAAGGGCTGGAGCAAAGGAGCCCAGTTTAGGGGCTGGCACTGGAATTGTGGCTTGGGAATAAACTGGTTTCAAGGGTTTGTCTCCTTTGGAGTGTGAAATGAGAAGAAATGGGGCACCTGGGGTCAGTATGTGTTAGAGTTAGAAACCAGGAGGGTTTCTAACCTCTTCCTTCCCACTCCATTCCCCTCGTGTGGCCTCATGCTCCAGAGCCAGGTATTTATTGTTCCTTTCCTTTCTTCCACACAAGGACCTCTCCAGTACCATCCACCAGCCTCTGTTTTGCTCCAGAAAGGACCTTTTTCCTAGGAACAATCTGTATTTAACCTCCAGGTGAAGACTCTCTGCCAGGACCAAGATCCTTTTGGACCAAAGATGTTACCACGTTGGGTAACATGTTCTTGGTTGCACCATAACCCATCATTCATACCTGCTGCTCGCTGCCACCTCTCCAATATTAACCACGGCAGGAAGGGCAGGCGGCCGAGCGTGCCATGGGCTTCCTTCTCCCCATTTATCCCTCTGGGACCCCACTCCCGAGGGATCAGGACGCACCGGGGCAACGGATGCTCCTCTTCCTCCCTTGGACAATCATTCACACTCCTCCAGGGTGGCTGGTGCTGTTTATTAACTGCCTTTTGCGTCAGGAGAAGACCCCATGGAGCTAACGGAGGGTGCTGAGGACCTGGGCAGGATCTGGCCTGGGAGGTTTCCATGTGTGCCAGGATCAGGGAAGTGAAAAGCTGAAGCTGCAGCCGTGGATTTTAACTGGTTTCAGGGCAGGGCCTTGTGCCGGGGCAGCTGAGGACAAGCGTTGCCTTGGCAGGGCTCCAGGCACTCACTAACACCCTGGGCACCCCATTCCCACCACTCCAGAGGGGCTCCCAAAGGGATTTTGGCTGGCTTTGGGCTTAGCTCAAAGGAATGATGGTTGAGTAAAGCCATTGCTGCTCCTCAGCCTCACAATCGGCCTCTGGCTCGGCTCCATCCTAGTGGATCCCTTGGCGGAGGGGGGATTTCTCCTGCTGTGAAACCCATAGGAAGGGAGAGCAGCACCCCCACATCCCTTCAGCAAACCCCAAAGCAAGGCTGAGCTGAAACCAGGGCCCCGAAGGTGATGGGGCAGCGAGTGGGAAGGTTAAACCCGGCTTTTTCCAGCGGGAAAAACATCCTCCGGAGGGAATCCCGGCGCCCCTCGGAGGGGACCGGCCGCGGGACACGGGGTCTCCCCGCCCCAGTCCCGGGTTTCTCTGTTCCCATCTCGGAGCCGGGGCCCGAGGGGAAGCTGCGGCTCGGCCGGGGCTGGAGGCGAGGCCGGGGCGGGCCCGGGCCCGGGGCGGGGAGCGGCGGCCCCGCGGGGCGGTGAAAAGCGGCCGCGGGGGCAGCGGCCGCTCCGCTGCCGCCATGAGGGCAGCGCTGGCCCCCGGCATCCGCCTGCTCCGCGCCCTGCCCCGGGACAGCCGGTGAGCGCCGCGCGGGGACGGGACCGGGATGGGGACAGCCCTGGGTCCCCGGTTACTGCCCTGGGGACCGGGAGCGGGATCAGCCCTGGAGCGGGGGGCACGCTCCTGAGCCCAGCCCTGGAGCGGCACCCGAATAAGGACTGGAACAGGGATAGGGACCGGGGTGGGAATCAGCCCCGGACCCCGCGTCACTCTCTTGGGGAAAGGGACCGGTCCTGGGCAGGGGGTCGCTGGGAGAGGGACCGGCACCGGGATAACGACCGGCCCCGGAATAGGGACGAGCCCTGGATCCTCCATCACTCTCTTGGGGACAGGGACCGGTTCTGGACAGGGGATCACTCTCCTGGGGAGAGGCACCGGGATAGGGACCGGAACCGGGGCTGGAACCAGCCCTGGACCCCGGGACACTCTTCCTGGGGCCGGCACCGGGATGGACACAGACACCGGGACAGGGACCGGCTCTGGACCGGGGGACCGGCACCGCGATAGCGACTCAGCGGGATCGGAACCGGCCCTGGACCCCGGATCACTGTCCTGGGGACCGGGACCGGGAGACTGGCACCGGGATAAGGACCGGCACCTGGATGAGGACCGGTCCTGGGCCGGGGATCACCCTCCTGGCGACCGGGGCCGGTGCTGGACCGGGAGACTAGCACTGGGATAGGGACCGGAACCGGGACAGGGGCTGGAACCGGGGCAGAGACCGGCCCTAAGCTCTTTTGTGAAGTGAAACTGCAGAGGAGCAGGATGGGCTAAAACCGCAGAGAAAAGGCTTTTGGTTGGTTTTGTTCTAAACTTGGAGCAATCCCGTGACTTCTGGGTGCTGCAGCTGCCCCCGACCTCCTGCATCCTCTGCTCTACCCCCAATGCAGGACGAGGCCCCTTGGAGATGCTCATCCTGCTCCAGAGTGTGTTAGATCCTATCTGGGATTCTCCAGGCTTCATCCACCACCTTTGCTGGGAGCAGCAGCCCCATCCCCAAGCCCAGACCCCATTTTCCCTCTGATTTCCCTCATTTTCCTGCATTTAATTCAAGCAAAAGGGATAAATATGCAATTTGGGGGAGGAACTGGAGCAGGAATTGCTTAGGTCATCCCCCTTCCCCCCTGTTCTTTCCATCTCTCTTTAATTTACACCAGGAATGATGATGAATCAGCCACAATCCTGTGCCCCATTTCCACCCGTGACGCTGGGGAGTCACTTGCTCACCCCATGGATTACTGGGGTGCATCCTTGGCTGTTTTGGGGGGCTGAGCCGGTTCAGCTCACCAATCTGGCACCATTTGGTGCTAAAAGGGGTGTTTTGGAGGGGGAAACAAGCAGAAACGACCCCGGTTTTCCCCTTTCCCATGAGTTTCTAACACCCCACAGGTTAAATAGTGCCAGTCCTAAATTCCTGGGCACATCCTGAGTGGATTCAACCCAGCACAGTGGTGCCTCTCATCCTTCTACCTGCTTCTTTTCTCCAAAAAGGAGGAGAAGAACATGGAAAACACCAAGGCTGGAAATGCCCAAGTCATCCTCTTTGCCAGTGGGGTGGTGACAGGCCACCCATCCCTGTCCCCATCCCTGTCCCCATCCCTGTGTCCCCATCCCTGACCTCTCTGCTCACTCTATCCCGCAGCTACCGTGGCCTGACGCTGGTGCTGACCTTCCTCTGCTACACCAGCTACCACCTCTCCCGAAAACCCATCAGCATCGTCAAGGTTGGCCCCAACCTCACCCCAACTGTAGGGAGAAGGGATGCGGGTGCCCCCAAGCATCCCAAGTCCCACTTTTTCTCTCCCCACAGAGCCAGCTGCACCCCAATTGCTCTGCTTTGGGCCCAAACCCCCACAACGACTCCAACAGCAGCACGTGGTGCAGTTGGGCACCCTTCGGTAAGGCTGAGCCCCCCAAGTCACCCCCAAATCTACCCCATGGCAGCCAGGACGGGGTCCCCCGTGCCCTAAGCTGGGTGGTGGCTGGAGGTTCTACCTCCTCCTTAGGCACCAGGGGGGTAATTAAGCAGCCAGTGGCAAAATCAGGGCTGGGAAGAGACCCGGCCATGCTCCAAGAATCCCCTGGGAGGAGTGTTTGGGAATGGGGATGTGGATGAGCCATGGGAAGGGAAAACTGGGACCACATTGATGTGGCCCTAATGTTTCTATTCCAGATGGGGACAACTACAAGGAGCTTTTTGGGGCGCTGGATAACGCCTTCCTGGTGGCCTATGCCATCGGGATGTTTATCAGGTACCCAGGTCCCTTTTCCCTTCACACACCAGTCTGCCGGGAAGCTGGTTTCCATCGGGATGGGGAAAGCAGCACCCAACAGGGTGCTGGGATCCGCTTGGGATTCAGGCACCAGCTCGGTGTGATGACACATCACCTGTGACAGGTCCTATCCATGCTCTTACCTGCCTCCACAGTGGGATTTTTGGGGAGCGCCTCCCCCTGCGCTACTACCTGTCGGGGGGGATGGTGCTGAGCGGGCTCTTCACTGCGCTCTTTGGCCTCGGCTACTTCTGGAACATCCACGTCCTCTGGTACTTCATCATCATGCAGGTACATCCATGCTGGACGACCTGGGTTTTACCACCACGGCCTCCTCCCGGCTTTTTCGTGGCTTTTTGGGTGTCGGGGTGCCCCAGTTTCCAATAGGGAATGCCGGGCATTTCCACTCCCATCCAACCTGGTCACCCATGGCGTGGGAGCCGAAACCACCGGGTGTGCCAGTTCCACCGAGCAGGGCGGGCGCTCGGTTTGGCAACACCAGCCGCTCCCGATGGAGCCACAGGAAGGATGCAAACGGCTCCGGGATTGCTCCAGCAGGAACAAACCCCCTAAACCAAGTGTTTCCTCGAAAGCTTTGGGTCGGGGGTGGCTGTTTTTGAGCCCAGAATGGGATCCATGGATCAGGTCGGGTGTCTGACAGTGCTGTGATGCTGCCTCTCTTTTCCCAGGTCTGCAATGGGCTGGTGCAGACGACGGGCTGGCCTTCTGTCGTGGCGTGTGTTGGGAATTGGTTTGGGAAGGGAAAGTGAGTGTTTCTCCAGCGTGTCCCACCCCAGTCCTGGTCCCTGTTGGCCTCAGCAGCCGTCCCGGTGATCCCGACCCCGGCTCTGTCCCCGCAGGAGAGGTTTGATCATGGGCATCTGGAACTCGCACACCTCCGTCGGGAACATCTTGGGGTCGCTCATCGCCGGTGTCTGGGTTTCCTCGGCCTGGGGCTTGTCCTTCATCGTGCCCGGCATCATCATCGCTGCCATGGGCATCATCTGCTTCTTCTTCCTCGTGGAGTGTGAGTGGTGTGATCCAGGGTGCAGCAGGGGACCAGTGTAACACCAAAACCAGCAGGACCACAGTGATTCACCTTCATAGAATCATAGTATAGAGTGGTTTGTGTTGGAAGGGACCTTAAAGCTCACCCAGCTCTAACCCCTGCCACGGGCAGGGACACCTTCCACTAGAGCAGGTTGCTCCAAGCCCCTGTGTCCAACCTGGCCTTGAACACTGCCAGGGATGGGGCAGCCACAGCTTCTCTGGGCACCCTGTGCCAGCGCCTCAGCACCCTTAACCACCACCTCACCACCACCTCGCCCATCTCCAAGTGTTTTTTGGCAACCCCAAATCCTTATTTCCAACTTGTGGCAAGCAGGGACGTGGACCTGACCACCACGGGGATGCTCAGCATCCTTTGGGATCATCCAGGCAGGCTCAGCCCCTGTGCTGGTCACTCCTTTCAGCCTTTCTATAAAACATTTGGGAAGCACTTTGGATTTTACCAGGTTTTTTGCTGCTGGGAGATGCAGCTCAGCCCTTGGGGGGTTCCCAGCTCCATGTTTCTCCCTGGGGCTGGTCCAGGCTCTCATGGGATCTCCTTTCTCCTTGCAGATCCAGAGGACGTCGGCTGCAGTCCACCTCTGCATCATGTGAGTTGAATTGATTCCCAACAGGCTTGTCCTGGGCTGGGTGGTCGCTCAGTTTATGTTGAATCATAACCAGAAATCAGGTCATAACCCCAGAAATTAGAGCCATGTTCAGTTATCACGGAGGATGCTCGATGCTGTTCCAGTGTGAGCATCCCTGGGTCACATCCTGGCAACGAATCTGATGTTTCAGCCCCTTCCAGCAGCGAGAGCCACATCTCCTGCTTCTGGCTTGCTTCTAGATGGCCTCTGACGAGGAGGATGCTGGAGGAGTGACCACCGATGGGAAGGATCCTGAAGCAGTCACCTCCAATGAGGGGCCACTGAGCACCTCAGGCCAGAGCAGCACAGATCGCCTCGACAGCCCCAAGGAGGCAGCTGAGGAGCCCGAAGCCATCAGCTTCCTCGGGGCGCTCCGGATACCCGTGAGTTGTGGGATACCCCTTAGATCCCGATGGGGATGGAGGAAAGAGCAAAGCCAGGGCAGGACATTAGGGGGAAGCCCGATTCTATCTGGAGGAGATTGGGAGGCTCTTCTGATGTCTTCTCCTCTCCTCCCAGGGCGTTGTGGAGTTCTCCCTTTGCCTGCTCTTTGCCAAGCTGGTGAGCTACACCTTCCTCTACTGGCTGCCCCTCTATATTGTGAACGTCGGTGAGTTTTGGGGGTGGTGAGGTGGGACCGAGCCCGGCAAATGGAGCATCTCCTCATCCCTCTCCTCTTCCTTGCAGCTCATTTCGGTGCCAAGAAAGCCGGGGACCTGTCAACCCTCTTTGACGTCGGGGGCATTTTAGGTTTGTCACGTACCCGGGTGGAAGGGGTGGATCAGGGATGATTTGGGGACAACCCTGGCCTCGACTGGAAGCCCCCTCCACAGGTAACACCATCCCTGGAGCACTGCAGTGAGGTTTATTCAGCATTCGTAGCACCCAGCAGGCACCAAACACCCCGTGCTTTTATTTTGCCATCCAGGTGCCCATCATAACACCTTCCCTTGGGTCTTGCTTGCTCAGACTCGACTTCTTCTTAGATAAAGAACACATTTAACAAGTGCAGAGGAGACCAGAGCTGGGTGCAGGTGTAGGGAAACCATCTGCAGGGAGAAAGACACAGGGATAAATCAAAGCTCTTCACTCTGATATTATTCTATGTAACCCTGGGGACATCAAGAAGCTGGGGGATGCAGGAGCATCCCGCTGCAGCATCCCGATGGATTTTGGGTGAAGCTTTGCTGCTGTGACTGACACATGTGTCTCCTCCTCGCAGGGGGGATCTTCGCCGGCCTCATCTCCGACTACACGGGCGGCAGAGCCACCACGTGCTGCGTGATGCTGATCCTCGCCGCTCCCGTGGTGCGTTGTCACGCGGGGTTAAAACCCAGTCACGAGGGTCTGCTCTGCTCTGGCTCCTTTGAGTCACGGCCTGTTCCTCTTGTGCTCCTCTTCCCAAGCCCGGGATAAGCTGGTCACGCGCTCGGCTGAGATAAGAGCTGGGATAGATTCACATGCCCAGATGTTCCACGGCTGGGGGCTGGGAGGGGATTGCAGAGCCCTTCACAGCCAAAACAACCCCTCTGGGGTTCTTTTTTCCCTCCACCCTGCCGTAACCCTGCTCTGGTTTAAAGACTTTGGGGGGTCTTTGGTCCAGCTTTTGCCTCTTTGCTTTGCATCCCAAAAGCCTCCATGCTGCCAGCTTAACGCTGGGATGTCCTTCCCAAGCACCTGCATGGAGTTCATTTGGCTTTGCTGCCACAAACCCAAGGCTAATTAGCTGTAATCCAAGCCTGGCTGGCTCTAGGTTCTGACCCTCTCCCCCCCGAAAAGCCAAGAGGCTGCATCCCATCAGCGTCCCCAGTAACTCACTGCCTGGCTTCAGCCCGCACGGACGTGCATGAGCCTCCTTGGGCCATAAATCGTGGCAGCACCTCAGTTTGTCAGCAGCCAGGAATTCCATCTGGCAGGCAGACTGCAGGACACGGAGCCAAGGGTGCGCTCAGCTCCCTAATCCTGGCTGGTGCTTTCCTTGTGGGGAGCTTGGGTCTGTAAAGCTTGGCACCAGTGATCATTCAGGTCCCCACCTTCTCTGTCCTATCCCGGGGTGCTGCTGCATGGAAAACAGCTGGAATAGCTGTAACTGCTTCATCTCATGGCTCTTTTCCAGCTGTTCCTGTACAACCACGTTGGCCAGAATGGCATTGGCACATCCATAGGTAAGGAGCTCCTCGGTGCATCCCACAAAGGGATGGGAGATGCTGTGGGATCACCTGCCTTCGTTTCTCCTCTTGACCTGGGCTCCCGGTCTGGGATCTGGGGAGCGTGGTGCTGGGTGGGAACACGGAGATGTGCAGGATGGATGCATGGGGCCCAGCGTCCTGCTGCTCCCTGCACTGACAGGCCTGATCTCCTCCCGTTCCTCGCAGCGATGCTGATTGTCTGCGGCGCGCTGGTTAACGGGCCCTACGCTCTCATCACCACCGCTGTGTCAGCAGACTTGGTAAGAGGCACATCCCAGACCCCCAAAAGCTGCTCCCGCTTTCCCAGAGGGATGTTTGCTGGGATTTCTGCATTTCAGCTTCGTTTGGCAAAGCTAAGCGCTGTCGCACCTTGCGTTCTGGTCCCCACATTCTCTGAAACACGGCTGTTTTCCTACTGCTCTTGCACCGTGGCCGTGTGACTCTGCTGCATCTCCCTCTACATCTCCCACTGTCACTGGGAAAACGTGCTGTGAAACCAGCTGGGATTGCTGCCCGCTGTTGGGGAGCCAGGTTTTGCCATGGTTTGGCTGCAGGCAGCGCCTGAGTTTGCTCTTCCCATCCATGGCTGGGTCTGATACATGGAGATCGCTGCCTGGGGTGTGAACAACCTCACACTAGGATTCGCTGGCTGCAGACCCTGAAGCTGCTCTTTCTCCTGATGTTTTACTTCTCCAACCCAACAGGGAACCCATGAGTCTCTCAAAGGCAACGCCAAAGCCCTTTCTACTGTCACAGCCATCATTGATGGCACAGGATCCATAGGTGTGTATGGCTGGGGGTGCTGCGCACCAATTTTCCCCTCACTGCTGTGGTGCTGAGGGGGCCCTGGTCCCTTCTCCCATGCACAGGACATCTAACGTGGCTCGTGTGCCCTCGCAGGTGCTGCACTAGGGCCACTGCTCGCAGGGCTCATCTCCCCCACGGGCTGGAATAACGTGTTCTACATGTTGATAGCAGCGGATGTCTTGGCTTGCCTGGTAGGTCCCTCCTCGGTGGGAATCACTTTGCTACCCTGGGTGTTCAAGAGCTCCCTTTTAGCCACCACGCTTGTTGGTGGAGGGCAGGGATGGTCCTTGAGAGACAGCCAGGCACAGGGCAAACTGCATTAGAGAGTGGTTCAGAGCAGCCTGAGGAGAAGGACTTGGGGTGTTGGGTGATGAGAAGCTCCCTGTGACCCGGCTTCAGTGTGGGCTTGAGCCCAGAACCCCCCGTGTGCTGGGCTGCACCCCCAGAGCATGAGCAGCAGGTTGAGGAGGGGATTCTCCTCCCCCTGCAGTCCTGATCCAGCTCTGGGGCAACAGCACCAGAGGGATGTGGAGCTGCTGGAGCGAGGCCAGAGGAGGCCCCGGAGCTGCTGCGAGGGCTGGAGCAGCTCTGCTCTGGAGCCAGGCTGAGAGAGCTGGGCTGGGGCAGCCTGGAGAAGAGAAGGCTCCTGAAGGGGACACCTTAGAGCAGCTCCAGTGCCTAAAGGGGCTCCAGGAAACCTGGAGAGGGGCTTTGGACAAGGGATGGAGGGACAGGCCAAGGGGAATGGCTTTAACCTGCCAGAGGGGAGATTGAGACGAGCTCTGAGGCAGAAGCTCTTCCCTGTGAGGGTGCTGAGGCGCTGGCACAGACTTTTCCCAGAGAAGCTGTGGCTGCCCCATCCCTGGCAGTGTTCAAGGCCAGGTTGGACACAGGGGCTTGGAGCAACCTGCTCTAGTGGAAGGTGTCCCTGCCCATGGCAGGGGTTGGAGCTGGATGAGCTTTAATGTCCCTTCCAACACAAACCAGTCTGGGATTCTATGACTCCAAACCTTTGCCTCTGTTCACTCAGCTTTTCCCAACAACCTCCTCCACGCAGGGTTCCAGTTCATGAGATCTTCCCTAGGAAGAGCCTTAAAATTTCTCTCCCAGTGATGGAAACCCTCACACCCCCCCAGTGACCTGACCCTCCACCTTTCCTCTTGCAGCTCCTCGCTCGTGTGGTGGTCAAAGAGGTCCGCGGGTGGTGTGGCTACATGGCGAGGAAGAGAGGGTATGTACGTGCCACCCCAGGGTGGCCTCTGCTCCTGCAATCCCAAAACAGGGCATCGGTGCCGCTCCGGAAAGACATTTGTCATCCCTTGCTGTCCCTGCTGCACCTTCACGTGGGCACTGCGAGGTCGCCTGCCCATGTTGGGCACAGAGAGACATTTTCACCTTGATCCAGGGCAGCACCCGGGGCATTTTAGCCACCTCCTGGTGCTAAACACACCGTCCTTGTGTCTTTGTAGCTCTAGTGTGCAGCTGACAGAGTCAGTGCTGGATGGGAAGTAGCTCGGTGTGAGTATTTCTGCTCCAGCCCCGAGGATTAAATGCAAACTCAAGCCTGATTCACCCTGCTTTCGAGTTCTGCTTGGCAGGCTCAGCCTCAAACAGCCACTCTGCTGATAATCGAAGGGCTGAGGTCAGGATTTGGGAATCAAATGGTGATGGCCAGGGAAGAGAGCGTGGATGGGTGGGTGGGCAGCGTGTCCTTGTCTCCTGACAAGATGTTAGCCACGGTGCCTGATTGATTGGCATTGATTAACACACTTGAAACAGCCTTGCCCACCCAAGCTAATGAGCTTGATTACACACAGCCTGGGCTCGCTAATCAAACCCGTGGCCAAATCACTGCAACGAGGGTATAAATACCTCCAAATCAGCACCAACCTGTCTCTGATTGCCACTGGAGCACCGAGCACTTCCAGTCCTGGCTGTGGGGCACCAGACCCCACACTCCCCACGAACCTTTGGTCCTTTATGTCTTGTGTTTGCAGGTGAAAGACCATTAGTGTGGGCCTTGCGCTGCGGTAAGTGCGGCCCAAATCTCCTGCTCAGGGCTGTTGGCTCCGCTCTCTTGTGCCAGGGCTGGCTGGGGCAAGGACTGTCCTGGCTGCACCAAAATCAGGGTGTTTTGAGCTGTGGGAAGCAGCCGGCTTGGTTGTGGAATACTGCAACACCCTCAAGGGCTTTGGGTTGTCTCTGGAGCAGCTTGTGGAGAGGAGGCGCAAACGCTGGGAGATGTTTTGTGGGAGCTTTGGCCAGAGGTGGAACGGTGGCTGCGTCTTCTCCTTGAGCCTGTTTCTCCTCCGGGCTTGCAGCGCAGATGGGCTGGGGTTTACTTTGCATCCCTCCAGCAGCACGGTCCCAATGCCTGTGGGGGGCTCCCCCCAGGCTCAGCCCCTCGCTTCTCTCCATGCAGGTTTAAGGAGTTCTGATGGATCCCTGTGAACCGCCCGGAGGGAGCAGAGAGGCTGGAGCACGCCGGGAGCGTGTTCCTCTCGGCAGAGGCGAGGCATAGCCCCATGGGCTTGCTTCGGAGCGAGGAGCAGTCCCTGGACCTCGGCACATCAGGTTTTTGGGGCTGAATCTTCACTTTTGGCCATTTTATTAATAAAAACGTGCAAAATCTGTGTTGCCGTGTCCCGGCGGGGCTCGGCCGGGTCTGTGGCAGCTTGGGGGTGGTGGTTGTGCCCCTCTTCTTGCTATTCTCTCGTTTGGAAGCCTGCCTCATCCCTGTGCTTGGTATTTCAGGATATTGGATCAGGAGGCTGGCTCCAAAGCATTTAAGGCACTGCCTTGACTCAAAGTGCTGCTTATTCTACGTAGAGAACATCCCCAAGCTTTTCACTGAACCCAAATTCAGCTGGTTTTATTCCTTGTCTCATCCTACCACAAAAACCAAAACCTAAACCACCAAAACAGGGTTTTTTCCCTGATTATGATGCTTCCTAATACCATTTAGCCCCAAAAGAAGAACCTGTAGCCATGCCTCATCCCCATGCTTTGGCAAACAGACTGGCCACCCTCTGTCCAGGATGAGTGGCTGATGGGCTTCATTAGATGCCTCCTCATTAGGAGGAGCCCCAGGACGTTAAACTGGAGCTGTTGGCCTTGTGCACCAAGAGGGCAAGATGGGGACAAGAGACCCCCATTGTCACTCGATAAGGGCTGGAGCCAGCTGTGTGCTCATGGGGGGGCCCCCAGCTTTGGGGCGTGAGGAGTTGGGGTGTTCACAAGCCATGAGGTGGATTCCTCAGCCTGGTCACCACCAAGGGAACGTGCCAGGCTGCAGGTGTCCACGCAGGGGAGAGCAGCCTGGTATAAATCTGAACTCTAATTGACTTCACCTCCTTGGGTCTTAAAACATCTGGGCCTGATGTGATTTTTATTAAGTGCTGATTTCACCAGCAAAGGGGACAGGCTGCTTGGAGAGTGGCAGCCACACGTTCGAGGTGGCTGGATGGTGATACCAGGCCTTTGGTCCCCTCCACGCTGACCAGAGATGCTCCGTGGGGCTGGTTGCCTGCAGGTCCCTGTGGAGAAAGCAGGAAAAACAGCCAGGGCAGGCAGAGAAAACCAAAATCTCAATGACCCTCTTTTCCCAGGAAAATAACGCCCCTCCCAAAACAAACCCTGATGGAGCCATAGGGAGAGGTGTCACGACAGGGTCTGTCCTCAGCAGATGATCCCGTGGAGCCACACGGCATCCCGAGGCCTCTGATGGCACAAGGACCAAGGAACAGCAGAGATGCCACACACAGGGCTGAGAACGGCTGGTTCAGTGCATGTGTGGCTGAGCTTTCACTTTGCTTAGTTACCTTCATCTCATGGAGGAGGACGGGGGTGCTTGAAATGTATTTTGAAGCAACAAATCCCACCAGCCCTGATGTACACAGCAAAACCCAAGTTGGTTTGGGTTTGTTTTCCCTTTCTTCCTTTTTTCCCCCCCCACCTTCTGCCTGTTCTTGCAGTTTTTCCGGGACAAATTTAGGCCTGGGCCGCATCCTGCTCGTGTTTGGAAAGTGTGAGCAGCCCTTGGCTGGGAGCGAGGAGAAAGGGCAGACAGCCCACAGCGGCTTTCAACGTCCAAACTGGACCAAATGCCAAAGAAAACCCCAGATCTCACCGAGATTTGAGAGGCCGAGGGGTGGGCAGGAAGGCAGAGGGGGGATCCTGCGGGTTTGCTCCAGCCAAAGGGCTGTTTAATCCCAGCCAAGCTCCTTTGGGAGCTGTCTGCAAGACTCACCTCATCTCATTCCTCTGCTGGAGAAGGGGCCGCTGCTTCCCCCCCCGCTGCCACGAGCCTCTTGACACAGCATCGTGTGTGTGAACCAGGAGAGCACCATCACGCTGCTGCCCCATGGATGGGAACAAGAATCACACCTAAAATGGGCTCATTATGAGCCTGTTTGGTAAAAACAGAGCCTGGGCGACACCACGGCCCCCAGCCCTGGGAAGGGGCTGCACATATCTTGAAGGAATGCTGTTGTTCCACCGGGATGCTGTGAAGGTGAAGAGGTGGCTGGAGCACATAATGACCTACGCAAGGAGCAGCCGGCTAATGCTGAAGGGCTTTTTAATTAGCAGCCAAAGGCAAAGCGGGATTCAGCAGCGGGAAGCTGAAGTCAGCAAAGTCAAGGTGGAAACAAGAGGCCAGCTTTTACCAGAGAGGGTAATTAAGTGCCGGCAGAGCACAGCGTGAGGAATTGCCGTCATTCAAGGATTCAATTCCTTAAATCAAGGAGTTTCCCCTGCAGATCCTTGTGCTCCCTCCATCCCTCTCTGGCACCAGCCAGCAGCAGCCCTCGGGTCCCTGGGTACCAGCATCCTGGTGTGGGAGCATCCCGGCTCGCGTCTAAGGAGCCAGGCAGGGAATTTAGGGGGGAAAAGGGCTGTTTTCCCACCTGAGCTGGCTCGGCTGCCCTCCTCCCAGTGCGCAGTGTCTTGGGCAAACATCCCTTTTGGCATCCCTTTCTCCCACTGGGATTTAGCACGGTTTTTCACCTGCATGGGGCTGGCACAATGGGACACTCGGAGCTCCCTCTGCAAAGGGAAAGCTGGGATCATTTGCTCATAGTTTTGGGAGAAAGCTGGGGGGGAGCAAGGCTCCTTGGCTATAACACCTCCTGAGCTCCCAGTGAGGAGGAGGTTGGGATTTAAGCCAAACCCACCCTCCTGCTGCATATTAACTGGAAAAAACAAGGATCAGGATGCTAGACCGAGGTGAGAGGTTATCCTGCAGGAGCGGAGGGCTTGGGTGAGGGGATGGCAGCAAAAACTCACCATTTGTGGCTGGCTGGAAAACAGCTCCGGCTCATACCAATTCCTTGACGTGGTCTTTCCTTTCCCAAAAATAAACAGGAACTGTCTGGAAAGCCCCTGCGCCGGGAGAAGCAGAAGTGCCCAGAATAAATAAATACAGGGAGAGAGCCCGGGTTGAGTTCATCCAGCCGGCTGGTCCCTGCTGCCAGGGGTGGCAAAGGATGAGGACGGAGCTTGGAATGTCTTTGGAGGGATAAAGGGGAGAGCACATGGGGCTCTTTCCCTAATAAATGGGATTTCTGGGATGGTCTCCTCATGCAGGAGCCACCAAGTTCCTCCTGCAGCACAGCATTCCGCTCTTCCCAAAATCCCCCCTCCCGCACCACGAGCCTTTTGACTGATTTCAGTTACAAATGGATTTAAGGGAAGGGGTAAAGCAAATCTTGGGTTTATTTATGGCACTAAACCAGGAGAAGTTTCCCATTCCTGCCTCTGGGGTTGGGATTTTTTGTGCCCCAGCTCCTTTTGCCACCGTTTCCCTGTTCGTCTGACTCAAAGCCTCTCCAAACCATCCTCACAAGCACAGGGAATAAAGACCTGGAGACAGAGCCGGAATAAAGAGTGGAGCCGGAGCGAGCGTGAGCCCTGCTTCGTGTTCATAAATGTTATTAAGATGATGAATTAAATATGAATTTGGTTTCAGGTGTAACATCCAAATCACCAGGAGACCTGACACGCTTGTGTTGCATAAATGCTCGGCATGTTCCTTAACATGGTAAGTTCAACTCCCTTGGACACACAGGCTTCAGGATAGACTGGGATTGTGTGCTTACTCGGCTCGGGAAGCAGAGACGCCTCTCCTCTGCCTTTTCCTGACATGTAATTCCATGTTTTTCACTGGCTGAATGAGTGCTGGGGCATTATCTGCAGGGGAAACGTCACCCCCGAGCTCATTTGTTCTGCCTAATTCATCTTTCATGTCCTGACAGTGGGAGTTGGTGAATGAGATCAGTCAGGACAAGGCTGGGAGAAGCTTTAATTCACTGTTCACCATCTTCAGTTCAAAATGATAAAAAGGCCAAAAAAAGCTCTCTGAAATGGGGAAATAATTAAAGAGCAGTACGAGAGCTATGAGTCTTGCTATATGAGGGGCTACATCACCCCTGACCACAGCACACGGCTGCAGCAAGGAGGTCCTTCCATGGGCTGGCAGGATTGCTCAGGCCAGACCTGCCTTTCCTGCTCATTCTTGATGAGGGGAGACTTTAATTTGCCTTTTTTAGCATCATTTGACTTGTTGTTCCCTCCCCACGCCAAAGCCTCAGGTTTCTGTTCAAAGGGACAGTCCCCAACAATCCAGAGCCACACGCTGACCTTCCAAAATCCCCACATCTGGATGGGAAAAGGTGGTTTCAGAGACATAGGATGGCAAAAGGGGATGCTCCTGGAGGATAAACAAACACCGAGTCCGGGATTTCTCAGCAGGTTTTATTAAAGGTGAAAAAGGAACAGTAACAAACCATCTCGGTTCAGTGCATTGAAGCAAGTGTGGCACAAAGTGCACAGATTTCAACTCTCCTGGAAAAGAGAAGAGAGAAGTTAAAACACCTCTGGGACCTGTAAGAGGCTTGAGCCCCCGTGGAGAGGAAGGTGCTCACGTTCAGTCATAGAACCATGGTTTTGTTTGGGTTGGAAGGGACCCTCAAAGCTCATCTAGTCCAACCCTCTGCAATGAGCTGGGACACCTTAGCTAGACCAGGTTGCCCAGAACCACATCCAGCCTGGCCAAACTTTGCTTTTAAAGACGAAAGACACAGTTCTGGGTGCAGCAAAACACTTCAGTTGCTTCGTTGGCTCCTTCTGAGCCTGGAAAAACCAACGGATTCACCTCCAGAACAGTGTCCTGGTCTCCCTTCCTGGTTTATTGCCATGATCCTGGGATCTCCTCTTGGCAGGGGTTGCTGCCTCCAGCTGCTGCTAGCTGCTGGAGAGCGGTTTGGCATAGATTGGCTCCATGAGGTGGTAAATGAGGAGCAGGAACAGGCACCCAAGTAAGACCAGGGACATGACAGCCAGGAGGACGAAGCGGCTGATTAAGAAGGTGTCCACGATCTGCAGTGAGAAGAGGAGAAAAGAAAAGACCACAGCGCACATTACAGGAGCCTGGAGGGAGCACGCCACGTCCTGGAAAAGAGTATTGTCAGAGAAGATCACTCCAGGAGGAAAACCTTTGGGCTTCCCCCAGGTTTCTCCCCTCGCTTTTCATTCCTGATGCGGGTGCTCTCTGGGGGAAGTGGGAATGAGTGGAAGAAGAATCCCTTTCCTCTGACAAAAGGAAATGTGGAGGAAAAGAGCAGCACAGGGAAGAAACACAAGACAAAACCCGCAGCCAAAAGCATCCCAGGAGCCACGTCCTTCCCTTTTAGAAGGAAAGTGGTGGGGAAAAGAGAAGATTGAAAAAGAGGATCCAGCAGCAAAGCAAGACACAACGAGGAGGTTACAGAAGCATCCTCTCAGCTCCTGAGACCGCAGCAGAGCTTCGCTCGGCCCAGCTCAGCCTTACAAATCACAGCAGCACACGCTCAGCCCTGGTGCTGCTGCGGGAAGAGTCTCTTGTGAGCGAAAGCGCTGGCTCTTCCTGCACGTTTCACTTTTTAATGAGGCAGTTAGCAGGGTTTCGGTGCAGAAAGCCCAGGTCATGTATTATTGATAGTCAGGGAAGGGCCAGTCCAATTGAAGATATAAGCTTCCCAATTCTGCTGCCCTCCCGGGCACACACACGCGCTCGGCTGCCCTTCATCTCGCTTCCAAGCTTTACACGAGCAAGGCAGAGAAAAGGCAAAATGCTTCCAAGTGTCTTTAGTTGGGATTTACACAGACCCAACATCTAGAAGAGCAATAATTAATGTGCATTAATAACCGAACGGAGGAAATGACACCTAAAACATCACTCAACTTTGTGTATTCAAAGCCCAAGGAGCCACGGGGAAGCTCAGACAGGCTGATGTGACCCAAAATTGAGGGGAGAGATCCCTGTGCCTCACAACACAGACCACGGGCTCCCTACACACACAGATGGCTCCATGCCAGAGCACGGGAATAACCTGTAAGAGAGCTGAAGAGGGGTTACCAGGCTTTAGAATACAAAATCAGAGCTGGGGGACAGTGAGAGGCTGCAAAAAAGAGGGGGAATATCAAAAGTACCTGCCATAAGGCTGCTGCAGGGTGTGCTGGGCGATGGAGGCAGGAGGGAGCATGGAAAGCCCATGGACCAAGCTGGAAAAGGGATGGCAGAGGGGGAGCAGAAGCTGCTGGAGCTCAGCGCTGAGCCAGGAGGGACAAGAGCATGAGGGCAATTCCTGCACAGAGCCCTTGGGATTGGGATGGGAGAATGGGAGCAAAACCCCACGGGTCATGTGTGGATCAGGGGTTTTCTTAAATAGACACCTGAGGCAAAAGGACATTCCTGCAGCTTTAGGATGGCCCCTGGGACCATCCTGATGTAAAGGCTCTTTCCCAGGGACCATTCCAAGCTAAAGGCTCATTCCCGGACATCATCCTGATGTAAAGACTAATGCCTGGGACCATCCTGATGTAAAGGCTCGTGCTCATGGACCATCCTGAGGTAAATGCTCATCCCCATGGACCATCCTGATGTAAAGGCTCATTCCCAGGGACCATCCCAAGGTAAATGCTCATCCCCATGGACCATCCCGAGGTAAAGGCTCATCCCTGTCACCATCCTGATGTAAAGACTCATGCCTGGGACCATCCTGATGTAAAGGCTCATCCCTGGGACCATCCCGAGGTAAAGGCTCATCCCCATGGACCATCCTGATGTAAAGGCTCATTCCCATGGACCATCCCAAGGTAAAGGCTCATCCCCATAGACCATCCCGAGGCAAAAGCCCATCCTCGTGGCCTCGGGACGCCCCTTGCAGCCCTCCCGCACCCTCTTGTCCGCGCCCTCACCTCATGCACCGCGGCGGTGCTCGGCCGCTCGTCCTCCCGCGGGAACAGCAGCAGCGCGGCGCTGAGCGCCGCGGCTCCCAGCGCCACCAGCACCACGGAGAACCTGGAGCGGGGGGGGAAAGCAGCCTCAGCACCCGTCCCGTCCCATCCTGCCCCGTCCGCAGCCCCGCTCCCGCGGTGCTCACCGTGCCCGCCCCGCCGCTCGGGACAGCACCAGGCAGAGCAGCAGCGCCAGCGCCCACAGGAGCTGCAGCACCAGCACGCCGGGACCCACCCCCAGCGCCGCGGCCGCCATCCTGCCCCGCCGCCGCCGCCGCCGCTTCCCCCTAGCAACCGCTTACGCTCCGCGCCGGGAGAGCCACTCAGCGCCGCCCGCCGCCCGCCCGCCGCTTCCTATTGGCTGGGGGACGCAGGGACGCGGTTTTTCCCACGCTGCCACACGCGGGGTGCATTCCTCCTGTTCCCGTTCCCATTCTTATTCCTTTTCCCGTTCCCATTCGTTTTCCCGCTGTCCTGGCAACACAAGACCCTTCCTCAAAGGGTGCTCAGGCGTTGGAACAGGCTGCCCAGGGCAGTGCTGGAGTCGCCGTCCCTGCAAGTGTTCACACACCGTATATCCAAGGCCTTCAGTGCCATTGGTTAGTGATGGCTTTGGTGGGTAAAGATATGGACTTGGTGATCTTGAAGGTCTTTTCCAACCTGGTTGATTCCATGATTCCCTCAGCCCTTATCCCGTTGTAGATGGATCAGTGCTTAATTAACCCAGCGTTGCTCATTGCCCAGGCTCCTGCTCACCCCACTGCGGGGAGCACCACTGGCTGAATAAAGGTTTCAATTCCCCAAATCCTACAAATTCAGCTGCCTGCACCCTCAAGTTATTTAGGGCTAAAATCAGGCAGGTTTGGTTAATACAGACTGATGACAGCAGGATTTGTGCAGCTGTGGGACAGCCATACTGGGGGGGTTGAGGGCCACCAAGCCAAGGCAAGGAGGTTTGTCAATGCACTGAGCATCCTGTAACACCCAGACGTGAGGGATTTCCATTGAAAACCACTTTTACTGCCTGTTTTTAAACCCTGTTTCTTCCCCATCACATCTTGACCATCACTCTCTGGCCGGTGTGGTTTGATGGCGACTTCACACTGGTTCTCAGGGCTCATCTACCTGTTAACCTGGAAAAAAAAGCATAAAATGGTATATTCAATTTTTCCTCTCAACTCCTTGAAGCCTGATGACACCTTGACTGCGTAAAATGAGGTACAAACCTGCTGTTTTCTTTCTGTCATTCCTTTCAATGGGAGGAATAAACTGCTGGTTAATTATGCTGCGTGGCATCGACCTGCCTTTTGCTGCGATGAAATCAAAGTCGCCAGCGTGACATCCACCAGTTGAGCAAGCAGAGCACAAACTGTCTCCAACACCTGCCTTCACTTGGCATCGAGTAGGAACCTGCTGCCAAGATATTAAAAGTGTATGTTTGATAGCAAACTCTTTCCTGCACTGCCTCGTGCCATTAATCCCACCACAGAGGGGTCTTTTTCTCTGCAAACCCCACATTGGCAATGTCCATTTTCACCATCTTAACCCTTCTCTGTTATTCCCTGTGCTCCCCGCTCCTGTTGGCAATTAGAAATTATAAATGAATCATAAAATCAACCAGGTTTGAAAAGACCTTTAAGATCATGAAGTCCAACTTTTACCCCAGCCCTGCCAAGGCCACCACTAACCCATGGTCACTAAGGCCCTCATCAGATTTGCTCCTATTGTTTGAGAATCTCCCTTTGCTTTTCCCTGTTTTCCCATTTCTTTTGCATTTTTGGACCCCAGTAGTCTGTAAACCCCCAAATTTCTTCTTCATAGCCCTGTTTTCAAAGGGACCCTTCTGCCATTCCTATTCCATCCTTTGGCTTTCCATTTAAAAGCGATAATCTTTGTGCATCAGCCAACGAGGCTTTTCCTTTACTGAATTTTCCTTCTACCTTTTATCCACGTAATTTATAATGGCATCTTTAACCTGTTCCCACATCAGCCGGCTCTTTTCACTTTTTATTGTCTCCTTCATCTCCTCTTGGTGATACCTGGTAGTTTCTTGATGCACAATGACAATGTCAAGCAAGTTCAACTGGTTCTAGCACAGAGCTGGAGTCATCCAGCTATTGAACCTGCTGCTTAACCACACCACATCCCAGATATTTGACCAGAAGTCAAGGAATAAATCTGATCTATGCCCCAGCAACCACATCCAGTGGTCAGGTTTGAGCCGTTTTGCTTGTTGGTTTTAATCCCTTGGGTTGTATCCAGCACAGTTGGGCTGATGGTAACTCAAGCAGTAAGATTTGGAGTTGAAACGATTCCCAGCAGCCCAACACACCCCAAAATATCCTTATAATATTTATTTATATGGCACATATGGTACTGTAGCAGGGCTATGGGTTTCTCCGAGCTCAAGCAGTAAATCCACTGCTAAGGAATTGGGAGATGGTAGCCAGGAAAACCAACCTCATCAGAGTGATATTTCCAAGCACAACCTTCCTGAGAAATTTGTTCAAACCATCTGCAACCAAACACATCATCCTCAACACTCTCTTCTTTATCTCAGCCTCTCCTGGCATCAGAAAGAGATTTGCCTTATGGGGCTGTTCTGGCAGTTGGTCAGTTGAATGCAAGGACTAGATTTTATGGCCAAAGAATAATTTATCGTTGTCTCAAAATGAGTCTTTTTGCCCCCACCTTTTACCTGCTGAGATTTGGAATCATTTACTGCTTGTGTCAGAGTTGCATTGCCAAAAAACCACCAAACCAAAAACCAGAAAGGGGGTAAAAAGCAATGCTGAACATAAATGTGAATTTAAAAATGTAGGAAAGCAGCAGAAATTGAGGATTTTTGTGTTGTTGGACTCTGGGAGTAACTTCAGGATAATGGTTGATGTGGGGTTGTCTGCTGGTAATTGCAGATCTAGGTTTCTCCGAGGCTTTTGACTTGCACCACATGGGGTTTGTATCCAAACTCTTGTGCTGGGGACAGGGCACATCAAATTGATGACAAACAAATGATTAATTCCAGGTCCAATGTATTTGATATCAATAATCTAGGTATGATAAAGACTTTCCCAGCAATGCCTCACTTTAAGTAAGGAGATGTGGAATCATTCGGATGCTGTTGGATGCCCACAGCCCAGCAAAATCCAATACAAAGGATTTATTGGATACACGTAATTCAGGTCATCTCCAATGGGTGGGAGATGCTATCCAGCTGAGGAATGATTCGAAGGATGCTTCATCACCAAGGGTGGTTTTTCCCAAGGAAAAGACCAGGGAATTGCGGCGTTTCTTGGCAAAGGCATGGAAAAACATCCTGATGTTGGAAGTGGACAAAATGAGCTTGGCAGAGAGATGCAATTAGCTCTGAGGCTAATTAAATGCTTGGCCCAGGAGGATGGAGAGGTCACCTTCCTTCAGGGGCTGCAAGGCAGGATCACATGGATCAAAGCTCTTTTGTAAGATGCCGCTCGAGGAGCAGCCCCTAGAGTCGAGATGGCCTTTTTTGGTGAAAAACCTGCAAATCCACCATTCCCAGCTCATCCTGGTGACTACAATGACCAGTAATGTCTAATATCAAGTGATATTAAACAATCAGCCCCTCAGTGGCAAGGTTGGAAGCACGGGGGGGAATTGATTTAGAACTCTTTGCGCAGTCGTAAAACTTGCAGGTTTATGGCTGGAGCTCCCTGACGCTCGGATATTAGAATGAGAAAGAAACAGGCGTTGATGCAAGCACAAAAATATTCTGCTCCTGATTTAAAGACCAGCGAATTGCTAAATATTTTTATTAGCAGCAAATTTGCAGCTTGCTGGAACTAATTTCACGCCCGGTAGATATGGAGCTTAAGCTGGGGATAGCGTTAAATTACTCCCTTGTAAAGGTATTTCAGCCTGATGATGGAGGTGCTGTCGGATGGTGGGGACCTGGCTGGGGACCTCCTTTTTGGGGTGGCTTCTTGTGGGTTGGGATGGTGGCTGGGATAAGCTGAGTTCTTGAAGCGTTGATACAAACTCATTATTTCTCCCTTAATTGCAATAGGAACTACCAACACCCCCCCTCATTTGCATAAATTTGCTTATGGATTTGCTGTAAAGCAGTGTGGGAGTGGGACAGGAGCAAGACCCTGAGATTCTGCAGCCTGGAAAGATGATATTTCTATTTTAGAGGTGGTTTTGGTGTCTTTTGGAGATTATTTCGGCTGTTCAGGGTTTAGTTGATTTAATAAATGTTTATATTTATTTAATAGAGTTAAAAAACTATTAAAAATCATTTAATTGCTTTTAATTGATTTTTTTTAAATGTAGGATATTCCAGGTTTAATTGATTTAGGAACTAGGTGAAGGCATTCACAGCTAGATCCCTGAGTACTGCTCGCCCTCCATGCCCATTCTTTCCATGTCTTCCTTGTCAGCGGGAGGTTTTACACCTTGGAGATGTTATTCCTGCCCAAATCTCACCCTCTTCCTCCTGCAAGGAAGCACCAGGAATCACCCAGCTTAATGCAATCGGGAAAGAACACCCCATCCCATTTTGGGATACAAACCGGGACAGGTGCAGGGTTGGGGCCGGAGGATGCGGAGCCGAAGAAAGCCAAGTGAAGGCGCCAAGAGGATCCGATTACCCCTCTAAAAATACCTCTGGGTGAGTGGTGGTGGTAAACAAGAGCTATTTAAGTCCACTTTCTGCAGTGGAAATACAGGAGGTTAAAAGAGTTTCCCCTTATTTCTCGGAGCACACACATGGTTGAGAAGTGCTAAGTTGCCCTTTTCCAAAGAGAAATCCCGAAGAAAAGAAAGTTAAAATAATAGGAGAGGGTTTGTAATGGCTCTGTAGGGATTCAGCTCTCTCCCTCAGGAACCTACTTCAGATTATCTTTCTCTTGCTGATGGCGGAAATCAATTTTAATCGTCCTGACGGGAAATGAGGATGTAAGACTTCAAAGAGAACAAACCCTGCAACGTTCAGAAAGTAATAAAATGGGATATGAAGTCACTTTTAAAAGGGGAAAATCCCATCCCACCAAGAGGAGATGCCTCTAAAGGCCCTGAAAGGTTTTGGTTGGTGGGAGGTGGAGGAGCAAAAGCATTTCCCATGGTGCGATGAGTCTGACCGCAACCAAGAAGCTCTTGGAAAAGGTGGATGGAGGAAGACAGGGTGTCTCCATCATCACCTGTTATGTTCAAAATGCTGCCAAATAAGAGGAAGTTGGTTGGTTTTTGAGGGGTTTGGTGGCTTTTTATACTAAATGCAATTTTAATTCAGTCCAGTATATTTGTACCTCAGCACAAGTAAAGGCTTTGTGATACTTGGCTCTCTGAAGTTAAAGCAGAGGGATTTCCTTACAAAAAAAGGTCCTATAGTCACATTCTGGTGATGATAAAATGCCATCGTGCCCACATGGGGTGACATTTTCCCATGGGGACAACACCCCTGGGTGATATTGCAACAAAATCTAATCCAGCCAAGGAGGGGAAGGAGGTGAGAAACCACCAGAGAGACACAAATTGGGTTGTAGAGCCCTCCCTGCAAGTGATGGAGCAGAGGCAAAGCTAAAGGAAGGAGGCAAAGAACTGATGGAAAATGAATATCAGAAGGTCGAGGGGAGAAAGAAAGGCAAGAACAGGGTCTGGAGAGATGCTGAGAATTAAAATTTGCTTTTATAATGGCATTCCCAGAGGTGTTAAAGCACATGATGAGATGTTTTTACAAGAAACTTCTGGTTTCCTACGTTTCTCCAAGAAATGCCATTTCCCATCAATCTAATCCTTAAAAGAGTTTCAATATGGGACCTCCCTGTGTTGTCGCTTTTTTAAACCTTTTGCTTTACCTTTATCAGACTCTTCCTCCTTCCAACCCAAGAGTTTTTAGGCAAGAAACCAAGGAGTCATCAATAATAAACCCTTGACACTTCACTTTAAGTGGCTCATCATCATTAGTTCTTCTGGTATTCCTCATAATGACATTAATCACCGGCCACTCATTAGATTTTAATGTGCCTGTAATAAGTTCATCCGTAGTAATTCAATTGCAATCGAGCGGTCAGTAACGTCTCCTTATTGGTAAGGGTTGTGCAATGGCAACACCCGTCCGTGGTGGGATGTTGGGTGACCGTGAGCAACCAGCACCTGCTGAAATGGTCCCCAAGACGTTCAGGCAGGGTTTGGTTTTGGGAGCCAAGCCTGTTTGGTGTTTGAATCATCCTTTTCTCCTTGGCTCCTTGCTCCCACCCGTATTCATTTACCATGGATCGATTTTTCTCTCCTGTTCCCCAGGCAGCAGCTTGGAAATGATGCGGCTCTTCTTGGGTTTTGTTCTTTTAAATTCAATTTCCTTCCTTATTTGTGTGTGGTGGCGGGGAAATTAGTTGGGAAGTGGTTGAATCTGGGTATGCAAGGACAAAGTGCCACGTGGCTCCTGGGAGCTTCACTCCAAAGTCATGGTGTTGCCCTTAAAATCTCCTCTCCCTGACTCTGGAGCACATGGGATGTGGATCTTACATCCCACAATTAAAGTTTGGATTTTCACACACCTCAGGGTCAGTGGTAAAAAGGATGTTCTTGTATATCCAGATGAGTCCTTTCTGCTATGTCATGACTTCATGGTCCTTCCAAAACATTTCACCAGCTGCCTAATGTTCTCCAAGGGCACCACTTTAGCTCAGCCATGGGGTTTTGGTCTTGGATCTGGAGAGCTTTGCATCCCCAAAGATGCATAACACCTACTTTACTTCCCCTTGCCTGCAGAGGAGATGTTATGTAGTACTTTGGTTTTCTCAGGTCCATTAGCAAGTCTCTGAGATACCTCCAGCAGCCAAGGCTATGAATCATTTAGACAGGATTTAAGATCCTTTTGGGTAACCTGTGCAAAAAATAAATTCAAAGGCGGCTAATCAAATGGCTTTGAGGGCTGTAAAAAAGCAGAATTCAATCCCTGCAAACTTCCCTAGATGTAATTTCAGGAGAGATCAAAGATGACACTAACCTAAGGAAGTAAAGCTACTCAAAATTCAAAGTTTATAGTCCATCTGTCTCCTTGCTTCAGGGAGCCAGTATTAAATTTATTGCTAAATAAAACAAATAAGCCTAGGAAAAGTCAGCATCAAAATCTGCATCTCGTAAGAGAATTAACAGAGCTCCTTGTTATGATGGTTGCTTCTCAATTTGCATCTTTAAGGAGTTGTGACCATCTCCCTGCTTCTCCCTTCGCCGGCTCCTCCAAAGCTGGGCTGGTGCTGGCTTGTGTCGCTTGGTAAAGAGATGCTGAGGGTGGAGGTTGAACTCCCAGCGGGGACTGATCCAGAACGGGGATGGGGAAGGGATGCTGAAGCCCAGCCAAGGTGGAGAAACATCTCAGGTGAAGAAACGTCTCAGGTGGAGCCAAAATTTAAAAGGGCAGGATTCAGCATCACCACGACGCTTTTGCTGCCTGCCTGCTACCCAAGTACTGCAGGTATCCAAGTGTAAATAAGTTGGGAGAGGAGTGTTATAGCTTTCCCTGGCTTATCCCATTAGTTAATCCCATTTTTTTCCCTACAGTATTTGGAAAAGGTGTAGTTTTATGATTATTTAGATGTTTTATTCCTCCTGGTGTGTATCCCTCCAGCCCGTCCCTATCTCAACCGGCTGATATTGCCTCCAGAAAGCAGACCCCAAAGCTTGCTCAAGTGCTGGAGGTAAGTTGCTTTAAACATCCTCCTTTTTTTTCCCTTTATCCCTGGAAATGCTTGGGAAAGGATCAGTCAGTCAGATGCTCGCAGTAACTTTGCATGGCAGAGCCTGAAGCAGCAGCAGGAACCAGCCATGGACTTATTATGCCTTGAAATGAAACATTTAAAAGGACAAAGTTGGCAAGGGGGATTTTCTAATCAAAATCTATATAACCTGCCATTTATCCAGCATTTTTCCTTCTGGAAGGACCCCAAAGTGCTTTCCCGGCTCAACGAGCCATCATTAACCCCCGCTCAGCCAGCGTGAGAGAAATCCCATTTCTTCCCAGTCAATCCTGGCTGCTTGGCAGGGGTAACAATAGGGAAAAATCCTTTCTTTTGGCTTTAGCTTTATTATCGATCCATCAATCCCACACAAGAAATAAGCTTTAATCTTATTTAATCTCACATGGAGAAACCTCTGGGAATATCGAGCTATCCTGACATCGACCACTTATTCTTAATACATCCTGCTTGTCCCTATGGATTATCGATAAAGCCTTTAATGATATTCTCCTGTTTATTTATCTATTAGTAGTTGTAAAGTCGGTGTAGCATCACGGTGTGCCTGAGACTGCTTAATATGCATGATGCCATCTCCTCAGTGCCGTAAATCTTCGGTTTACTCTCGTATTATTCCCAGGAAAAGCATGTGCAGAGGTAAAAACAAACATATTGAAGAAGAGGAATTGGCCTGTGGGTATGTGAAGTAACACAAGCAGAGGGAAATCGGCTTGAATAGGAATCCTCCAGGAGCTAAATAGTTAAAAACTGGGAAATCCCTTCATTTTGGCCTGGATTTGGTACAAACATCGTTGGGTTTGGACGCAACTGTTGGTGTGTCCAATACCAGGTTAATTATGTTGGTTTTGAGGCTGGTTTTGAGGCTGGTTTTGAGGCTGATTTGATTCCTCTCTTCTGGAAACTCGTAACTGGAGAGGGATTTGAAATGTGTGGGGAAACATCTGTATCCTCAATGTCTTGTAAAAATCCAGCATGATTTTTGGATTTATTGAATTCCTTGGCTTAAGCATCCTCCCCTGATCGCAGAGCGGTGCCTGAGCCGGAGGGATAAAGGGCTGGTGGGTACCACCATCCTCTGAGCTGTTTGGAGCATCATCTGATCCAAAACAAGTCCCATTTTTTCCCTTTTTAGCATCCTGTAACTCCCGAGGGGATCAGACATCCTCCCAGGGAGTGACTTGCTTTGGATGGGATATCCTCCCCTTCCAACCTTGAGCTCCAGTGTTTAAGCCACGCTCACCGCAAAGCTCAGCCTTGGCTGCGTCCTAAAACCCTCTTGTTTTCAACATCTATTGTTGAATAATTTACTCGGCTTCACTCATGTATTTTTCCGGAGTATCCCATCACAGTTTTCTTAGAGGAATCTGACACAAGCAATAATGCAATCTTGGAAAGGGAATTGAATTATTTATGAAGGAGCAGCCCAACGACAGCGACTGAACCACTGTAGTTAATGTCATTTGTCTTCTCCTGAAGCCTGTTATGTAAAAATGTGAATTTTGCCTGTTCTGGATGTTCCTGCTATTGCCAAATGTTTAATATGTGAGCAAACTTGCTCCAGGAACGTGTCACTTTGGAGAAGGAGCATCCATGGACTCAGGAATAAGCATGGATTAGTTCACAGCGGGGATCTATTTACAACACGGGCTTTAAGAGCACCATGAAACCATCCCTTTGAGATGCCCTCACCCCAACTCTGGGGCAGGTAATGGCACAACCCCCAAATGTGGGAGACTCACAGGGTGAAGGGGGTGGAATTTCAGGGAAGGTTTCCAGCAGGCCATGCTCTGGCTTGGAATAGGGATGTGGAGTTAGGTGTCTGATGAGAATCTTGTGGTTATGGGGGTTTGTGCATCTCTTCCAGCTGGGTACCACCTGCAGCCCTGGGCTGTGGTCACTGGAGGGTGGTTCAGGGCAGAGAGAGTGGGTTGGTGTCCACCAGACCTCTTGGTGGAGCTGGCTCTCCGTCCCAGCAGGAATGCTGCTGAGCATCCCTGGTCCCGCAGATGTGGGGGCTGAGGGATGCCAGGATGAGATCAGACTGAAACAAGCTCATCCAGGGGTGATCTGTTACAGCAGGAAGATGCTCAAGGAGTGAACTTGGGATGCTCAAGGAGTGGATGTGAGATGCTCGGGGAGTGATCTTGGGATGCTGGAGGAGTGGACATGGAATGCTCAAGGAATGAACTTGGGATGCTCGAGGAGTGATCTTGGGATGCTCGAGGAGTGATCTTGGGATGCTAGATACTGCTGGCACTGGAGGAAACAGCCCTGCCCTCTTTCCATCTCCGTTTTCCAAGATGAGATGCCGAGCACGGATGATCCCATGGTCCTTTGACACCAAGATGATGGGTTCCCATCCTTTCCCTTAGCTTTCAGATTCAAGTTCTCCAGCTCCTATAAATCCTGAACTATTTTTTCCCGGCGTTCCCAGCTGGCTGAAAGAAGCAGCGACAGCTTTATGGCTCCTTGTCTTCGCTCGCTTTCGTGGAATAGGAATGAGGAAGAGAGCGAGGGGATCCATCCCGTCAACTGATTTACAAGGCAAGAAATTCCATAAATCATTGCTCCAGCGTCTCCAAAGGATCAGGGGAGTGCTCTGAGTTCCTCTGGTTGTCCCAGCAACACGATTCCAATGACCAGCCCAGAGGAGGTCGATGTCTTTCAGAGGTTGCTCTCAAGTAGGAGGCACAAATGTTGCCGTTGTCTGGAAGTGTTTTCTGGATGGGATTTGTTTTGAGGAGGATAAGCTGGAAGGAGAGATTTAGAAATGTGGGAACCTCAAGAGGGAAAATTAAGGTGGTTTGAGTTCCTGGCCTTAAATTTAAGCTTGTTTTTCCACCTCTCCCATCACATCCCTGAACTTACGGCCATCCCTTAGGTATCATTTGTACGTCCTGCTGTAAATCTTCGGAGCTGATTTTTTACCATCCCAAAAGAATTCTAGGGATATTTCGAGCGATTCGCATTTCTTACCAATCCTGCTGCTGATGGCAGTTTTCATTGGGGAAGGGGATGGAAAATCAGGAGAAATGGAACTGTGGCTGGGATGAACTAGAGAAATCCATCCCTGTGGCTTTTGAGATAAAATGTGAGGAAATTTAGCTAAAGGACCCAGTGCTCCCAGTGGAAGCGACTCCAGTGTTTGTGGGGGGAAATCTGTTCGGAGGGGGCAGATGCTGCTGAGGGGGTAAATGTGTTTGGGGGAAAATGTGTTGGGGGGGGCATATGCTGATGGAGGGGGCAAATATATTGTGGGGGGGAAGCGTGTTTGGGGGGACAAATGTATTGGGGGAGCAGATGTGTTTGGGGGGGCAAATGTGTTTGGGGGGTGTCCGAGTGGCACCCTGGGGAGGCCCCAGATGCTGAGAGGGGGGGTCCTAAGGGTCCCCGGGGTGGGTAAATGGTTATTTTTGGGGACAAAAGTGTTGGTGGGGGGAGATATTTGGGGGTGTCTGGGTGATGCCCAGGGGAGGTGCTGGGGGGGGCGCCGGCCAGGAGGGGGCGCCAGCGGCGTGTCGGGAGTGGGGGGGCGTGGCTTGGGGGGGGCGTGTCCATGGCGGGTGGGGGGGCGGCGCGGTGCCGGGGGGCGGTGCGGGGCGTGCCGGCGGCGGCGCGGCGGGGCCGGCGGGCGGGCGGCGATCGCGGCCGCGCTGTCAGGCCGGTGCCGGTGTGATGAAGATTGGCGGGCAGGTAGGGCTGCCTGGCTGTCACTCACCGCCGGGCCGCCGCGCGGGGGGGGGGCGGAGCCGAGCCGAGGCAGCGCGGACAAAGCGGACCGGGCGGCGGGGCACGTGCGGCGGGGACACCCCCCCCCTTCCCATTTCCCCTTTTCCTTTTCCCCCTTTTTCCTTTCCCCCTTTTTCCTTTTCCCACCTCCCCCCCCGCCTTTTCCCTTTCCATCCCCTCCGGTGCGGGAAGTAACTTGCCGTTCCGCACTGCCTCTCCTCCCGGTGCGGTAGCGCGGGCCTCGGTTGCAGCGTGTGCGTGTCCCCGGTGTCCGGTTCCTGCCCCCCCCCCCCCGCCCCGGGCTGACCTCCAGCCCGCTGCGGTTTGCGGTTCCCTCCGGTGACCCCCCCACCGCGGCCGGTTGCGATGGGTTCGGGGGGTTGCGGCGATCCCGGGGGGGCTGCGCGCCCCCACTCCCCCCTCCAGCCCGTTGCGGTGGTCCCGGGGGGCTGCAGCGATCCCGGGGGTTCAGCACCCCCCCCAGCCGGTTGCGATGCTCTCGGGCTGCCCGTACCCCCCCAGCCGGTTTCAGACACCCCCCAACGACCGGTTGCAACATCCTCTGCAGACCCCCCGACTGGTTGTAATACCCCCCGACCGGTTGTAATGCCCCCCCCGAGGGTTCGCAGCCCCCCAGGCTAGTTGCAGACTTGCTGCAGATCCCTGACCGGTTGCAATATCCCCCCCCCCTCCCCGGGGCGGTTGTAACCCCTCCAACCGGTTACAAACCCTCTGCAGACCCCCCGACCGGTTGTAATGCCCTCCGATGGGTTCTCATCCCCCCCCCACCCTATAGCAATGCCCCCGAGGGGTTGTAAACCCCCCAACCGGTTGCAGTTCCACCCCCCCGGGGGTGTTTCAACCCCCTCCGGCTCTTTTCATATTGCAGCTGGAAACTTGCCCCCCCTCCCGTGCCAATGGTGCTGGGGCAGGGGGTGCTGCTTTGTCCACAGCTCCCCAGCTTTGCACTCCTTTGCCTTGGGGTGCCCCCCACCAGCACCCATAGGGCACCCATTGAGGGGGGGGGTCTCGCAGGGCTCCATGTGGGCTTGATGCCAGCGCTGTAATGTGGCCCTCACCAGCGTGTCAAAGGCTACCACTGCTCGTGGGGGTCACCCCATGGGTACCCCATTCCACTGGTGCACCTCGTTCCCTTGGGACAGCTCCATGGGACCCCCCTGGTGCATCCCTCCCGTGCACGCAGGGATTGACAATCACTAACCCCCCCGTTAGCAGTTGGCAGTGATATTGGGGGGGCTCCTTTCCCACCTTTATGAATCAGAATTCCCATTTTTCATTCATTTCTGAATTATTTTAGCACATTTATGCTCGCAGGAGGGTGGCTCCGCCGGCGGCATCGCGCAGCTCGGGAAGTTTCACCATGGGATCCATGTCCCCCCCTTTCCCTCTTCATCCCGGTCCTCGCCTGGGCGTTGAAGCTCAGTTTGGGCTCCGGCTCTTTGTTTGGGCTCTTCCCGGTTTTTCTTGCTCCTAAGGATCTTTTTTCCCCACTATCTCGGTAACGGGAAACCCTAAACCCAGCAGGATATTTTCAAACTCCCAGCCGGGGAGATTAGATTAAGGGAAAAGGGGGGGGATGGATTATTTTTGGCCGGGATGCGGGGGCAGCTGTCTGTCGAGGAGAGGCAGAAAATAGGGAAATGGCTTCATTTCACTTAATTTTCCTTTTTTAGACTTATTTTACCTTTTAATCCTAAAAGGCTTTTGGGGGGAAAAACTGGCTCCAGTGGAACTTTTCGGGTGTTGTGCCTCTAAAAGTGCTGACTTGGTGTATTTGGCATCTTCCCATCATGGGGAAGAGGGGATGTAATAAAACCATCCCGAAACTTTTGGGGTCTGATGTGTCGGGGGCTGTTTTCAGAGAGAGGGATTTGGGTGGGTTTACTGGAATTTGGGTTAAAAAAGAACACTTATTTTGGGGGTTTAAGCCATCCAGAGAGATGATGGGATCGGGATTCCCTCCTGTTTCCTTTTTTCCCTCTCTCTTCTTTTATGGAGCTCCGTGTGCTGAGATTCCTTCATTAGGGGCAACAGTTAATTGCTCGCGGCTAATTATGGGAGAGGTTAATGGGGGCGCTGGTGGCAGTGGGAAGGGGATGTTGTGCTCCCAGCACCCCCAAATCCTGCTCTTTAAGACAGTTTGTAGCCCTGGCACCCCCAAACCAGCATCGGGGGGCCCATAACTCCCTTAAATTTAATGTTATATATATGAAACATTATATCTATAATATTTTATAGAGATACAACATGAAACACCCTCGGATAGCGTGGGGTGGGGGGAAAAAAGGAAAGGAAAGTGATACTCAACTTGCAGGAACATTTTCCCTTTTCCCTCTGTCATTTCGGGATGGGAAATTCCCCTTTTCTTGGAGGAAATCTCATTTTTCTAAGGAAATCTCACCCTTTCTTAAGGAAATCTCTTTTTATTTTTTTTTTAGGAAATATCTTTTTTTTTTCTTTTTAAGGAAACTTCATTTTTGTTAAGGAAATCTATTTTTTTTTTAAGGAAATCTCTCCTTTTATAAGGAATTTCTTTTTTTTTAAGGAAATAATCTTCTCTAACAAATTTCATTTTAAAGGAAATTAATTTTTTAAGGAAATCTTTTTCTTAAGAATTTTTTTTTAAGAAATTTCCCTTTTTTAAGGAAAACACTTTTTAAAAAGGAAATTACCTTTTTCTTAGGAAAATATTTTCTTTTTTAAGGAAAACTTCCCTTTTATTTTAAGGAAATACCTTTTTTTGAAGGAAATTCTTACATTTCTTAAAGGAAATCTCCTTTTTTTAAAGTAAGCACAGAAAGTTGTGTTGGGAGGAGAGGATTTTATCCCACTGGAGCATCAGGGAATAACTTTTTTTCCCAACTCAGGCATAAAACACCTCCCTGCAATGGGGCAGCTTTGGATTTTGGGAGATTCTGGCTTTTCCAGTGAACTTTGGAATTACTTCATGGTTATTTTCAAGTTGACTGACAGCATCCGTATGCCTCCGAGTGATCACAGGGATATTTTCCTCCCAGGAGACTTAAATAGCTGCGTGGTCCCACTGGGAAGAGCATCCTTCACCCATCCATCCTCATCCCTAGGGATGCCGGGGCTGGACCACGCCTCCGGGTACCATCCGCATCCCAGTTCCACTGTGCTGTTGGGTTTGAGGTGTGATGGATACACAGGGATATTTCCTGAGGACATGGAGAAAAAGAACCCGGGATGCTGGGCAGAAATCCCAAATTTGGACAGCGAGAGGAAACTTTTGGCACAATTAGGGATAAATTAGGGGAGATCTGAGATTCCTGACCCCGGTGGGAAAGCCGGACTGAACATCAATACTTTCTTTATTTTAGGGTATCCCGGATGCATCTCAGCATCCCATCCCCAGTTATCCTTCATCATTATTGTGGAAAGCTGCTTTTTTGGGGTGTTAGAAGGATAATTTACTGGATCCAGACAATTCTCAGTGGAATTTCATCTCCCCCATGCTGTCGAGTAACTTGATTCCCAAATAATTTTTGCCATCACCAAAGAGGGATGTTAACAAATGCCTCAAATTAGGAATAAAATGAATGATTTCCTGGCGGTTTTAGTTGGATCATTATGATGTCAGCTCAAAACAACGATCCGGAGGGATGGGAATTAATCCTTGATTAAATTTAGACCCAGTTTTGTCCCCACCTCCAGCTTTGCAAGGACCGACGGGATGCTCCAGGTAATCCCTATGGGAAAACCAACCCCTCCGGAGCGGGATGGAGCCGTGATCCTGGCGGGATGAGGTCGCCTGTGCCCAGCTGTGATTTGCAGCTGTATAAATAAGATGAGAATTTGGCCTCTCCCTCCCCAGTTTGATCTTATTTCTTTGGTATTCCCTATTCCAAAAGGGAAAACAACCCCTTGTTGTTCCATACCTCGATTTAAATTAGTGTTTATTAAATATTTGTGAGCTTCTGGTGCCTGATTTTGGGTTTTCCTTCTTGTTTAAGAGGCTGAAAGAGCTTTTTTGGTCAGTTGGTGCTGCTTGAGCGGGATGCTCCATGCGGATAATGAGATGCAGATGCTCTGAGGGACCGATGCCGGAGGAGCAAGGGCTGGAATGGCAAGGAGGGCTTGGGAAGAGGATGAGGCTTATCCGTAACTCAGGTTTAGGGGCTGTTTCAACTAGAAATAATATTCCATGACCCTCAAAGTTTTATATATTTAGTTTTTATTTCATTTTTTAATTTATTGTCATTTCTAGTCTTTATTTTCCTTTAATTTTGTTTTAAATTTAATGTTAATTTAATTTTTACTTTTGTTTTAATTTTTCATTCTATTTTATATAATCTTAAATTCTCTTTTTAATTTTATTGTCATTATACCAAGCTTTGCTTTTCCAGTTCATCCTTCAATCATCATCCAGCATCCCATCCCAATCATCACTCAATATCCCATCCCAACCATCACCCAGCATCCCATCCTACACCAGATATAATCCAGGCAGGAAAATCCCAACCCTATCTAGGCAGCCCCACCAAAAGACCATCAAAATTCAAGTTTAGGGATACAGAACCCCCCAAAATCCAGATTATTTAGGTGCAGGTGGAAGAGAATTTTGCAAGCTGCCATGAAATCCTACTTGATAGATGAGGAAAACCAACCTCCAATAATGTTCTCTGTGGTGCTTTCAACTTTAATAAGGTGTTGGAAAAACGATGGAATAAGTTCTAACCAAAACCACATTTTTTGGGCTGGCTTCTCCCTCTCCCTGGCTACGCCGGCTGGATTTCTCCCATCAATAAATCCCATAAAGCCAGTTAAAAATAATCCTAATTTTGGACTGCTTAGAGAGGTTCCTATTTAATTTCACCCGGATGTTTGATTTTGTCAAGGATGTGGTTGCAAATGGGATTTGGAGCCTGAAAGTCCTGTTGTCCCCCCATCAGGAAGCCGGATGATGCCAGTGGCGGTGGGACCTGGGAGATGCTCAGCTTGGGCTTTGGACTTGCTTTAGAGCTTGAACCCCCTCCTGGAATTTTCCCTTGATGGGAAAAGCTGCTTTTTTTTTGTTTTTTGTTCCCTTTTCCCACCAATTTCCCCCCCTTTCTCCTTTTTTCTCTTATTTTCCCACCTTTTTTCCTTTCTCCCTTTTCTCTCTTCCCTTTTTTCTTTTTTCCTTTTTTCCATTGTTCCCTTTTTTCCCTATTTTCCTTTTTCCCTTTCTCCCATTTATTCCCCTTTTCCCCTTTCCCCTTTTTCCTTTTTTCTTTCTTTCTTTTTCTTTTTCTCCTTTTTTTTGCATTTTTCTATTTTTTCCTTTTCTTTTTAGCTTTTTTCCTTTTATTTCCTCCTTCTCTCTTTTCCTCTTTTCCTCTCCTCCTCTTCCTCCTGTTCCTCCTCCTCTTCTTTCCCTTTTCCTCTTTTTCCCCTTCCCCCTTTCCTCATTTCTCCTCCTTTTTCCCTTTCCCTTTCTATTGCTCTTTCCCTTTCCCTTTTCCTTTCCCTTTCCGTTGCCTTTTCCCTTTCCCTTTCCATTTCCCTTTCCCTTTCCCTTTCCCTTTCTTTTTCTCTTCTTTCCCTTCCCTTTCTTTTTCCCTTTCCTCTTTTCTTCTCCCCTTGCCTTTTCTCCCCCTTTCCCCTTCCTTTCCCTATTCCTTTCTCTCCTCCTTTTCTTCCCATTCCTTTATTTTGTTTTTAGTTTTCCTTTTCCCTTTTCCCCTTTTTTCTTTTCCCTCTTTTTCCCTCTTTTCCCTCTTTCTGGCAGCCAGCTCTGGCGACACAGCCGACACGTCCCCAGACACAGCTGCTCCATGTCACTGGCGGGATCACCGATGCTCCCCCTCTCCCGTGGTGCCCAGATCTCACTGCAAGCGAGCAGTGAGCCCAAACTTTTCCAGATAATTCAGAAAAAAAGGAGAATATTTAATTTCAGTGGCTTCATTTCCCATTATCTGATCAGCAGCATTATTCCTTGGATTATTTGGCGGGGGCAGGATGAGTCTTTCCCAGATGGATCACTCCTAGGTATGTGGGAGGCGCTTTATGGCTTTATAAAGCCCTTCCAATGTTTTCTTAAATACTACTTGAAGCTTCCAAAGCAAGTTTTAGAGCAGCAATTCCAAGCTCCCTTTTCCATGAGCAAATTCCCACTGTGATGGTGGATGTAAACCGCTTCAGACATCCATAATGCTCTGGAGCAATAAATTTAAAAGGGAATTTATTGTTCCAAGCTCATTTTTCCATCTGAATCCTGCTGCCTGTTGCTGGTGGTGATGCTGGGAACTTTGGAGAGCTTGGTGCCTGTCCCAGATGAAAAGCCTTTTACCTGCTTCATTTTGGGGTATTTTGCCGTATTTTCCCTATTTTTTTCCTTATTTTCCACCATCTTTCCGCTGCCTTTTTTCAAAGGGAAGGTGCCTGGTGAGTGGGGTTGATGAGCTGAACTCTTTCCGGGTCACATATTTTATTAGCCCCTTGATCAGTTAATAATAATAATAAATTATTTATGATAATTATAATGAAATAATAACATAATAATTATTTATAATTATTATAGTTAAATAAGAATTTATAAGGGATGGCAGGTGGGGATCTCTCTTCCAGAGGTATCCTGCATCCACGCTCCCCATCCCATCCTCCCTGACCTTGCTCCTCCTAATGAATCACCCAATTGAGATAAAATCACTAAAAAACACCCCAAAATCCATATCCTGAGTACCTCAACTTTGCTGGAGGATTTAAAAAACACTAAAAAATTAAGTTTTTATGATTATTTATTAGCTCAATCTGAAGAAAATCCCATTTATGGGATCCCATTTATGCCCGGAAAGGTCTTTTAATGCCTTTACGTGCAGGAATTGGTTTCTTTATATCTCAGTGCCAGATCTAACAGCTCTTATCTCTTGGCAATTAATTAATTGGCATTAAAACAATAAAATGGGGCATTTTGTCAGCAAATTGGGTGCTGTGTCAGTGTGATGGCAAAGAAGAACCTTAATAATAATTAATAATTAAACAGCAAATAATTATTAATATCTAAATAAAATAACAATACAAAAGGAATAATAAATGGCATTGATGGTTTATTATCCTATAAGGATCCAGCACATAATAAGATGGGGAAAATAAACTAGAGTCTTCCTTGAGTTTAAGCTGGCTCAAAGTTTAGTCCCAACTTAATTCCCAAGATGAGGCTGGAGCATCCCCCTCCCTGGGTTTAAGTAGCCCGGATGGGTTTTAAAGCTGATGGTGAATATTGGGATGAGGAACCTGCTGTATTTGCACAATGAAAGGAAAATGCTGCTTATTTCAGTATTCCAGGAGCTGCATGACTTCCCTCCTCATCCATCACTTTCCCTGGGATAGGGGCTAGGGAATTCTTGGATCTTCTCCCCTTCACTAGTGGGGCCCTGCTTGCTCCCTGGAGGATGCTTGGCTGAATGAAGCTTTATCTGAGAACAGCCATGCTCCTAATCATAATTAAACCCCCTCTTTTCCCACTTTTCCACATTGTCCCAGGGATCCTGGCACAGTTTTAGGGATGCTCATGCAGTTTGGGGGTTGATGGTGCAATTTTTAGGGATGCTGGTGGATTTTTAGGGATGCTGGTGCAACTTTAGTGGTGCTCATCCACTTAACAGGGATGCTTATGTGATTTTAGGGATGCTGGTGCAACTTTACTGCTACTCATCCACTTAACAGGGATGCTTATGTGATTTTAGGGATGCTGCTCCAATTTTTGGGATGCTGGTGCCATTTTGAGGACTATCATGCAATGTCGTGGATGCAATTTTAGGGATGCTGGTGCACTTTTAATGGTGCTCATCCACTTTTAGGGATGCTCGTCCCATTTGAGGGATGCTGGGGCAGTTTTAGGGATGCTCATCCATTTTTAGGGATGCTCCTCCAGCTTTTGGATGTGACTCATCCCAAATCAGTCCCCATCATGGGTGTATTCCCCATTTCCGCTATTTTCCCCCATACAAACCTGATCTCCTCCATCCTGCTGTTGCACTGGTCACTTTCATTGAATCTCTTTGAGCATTTCCATGTTTTCTCTTCATCCTGGGAGCCACCTCTTCCTGTTGGAAAGCTTTTCCCTCTGTTTAACATAACCTTATCCATTTAATCCCACCCTACACCGCACTAAATCATTATCCCTTACCTAGCACCTTTAATAGCAGAGCACCTGGAAAGTGGCCAAGGTTATCTCAAAGTACAGACATCAGGTAGGGTTATTTTCCCCTGCAACTGTTTATGTTGGGATTTGGCTCAACAGGGGGAAAGCAGAGAAATTCCCAGAGCTGTTATCCCTGCAGGAACTTTTTCACCTTGAATTAATTGTGCTCGGAGAGGGGTTCAGTGCCTAAGTGCTGGTGCACTCCTGTGATGAGTTGGGGAGGGCTCAAGGGTTTAGTTCCCTCCCACCTCTCTCTTCTTCAGTCGCTAGGTCATGATGGAGCAGCACCAAAAGTGGCTGAAATGGGCCCAAATTGGCATCCTGGCCTCCAGTTTGGCCGCACTGAGCCTAAATCCAATGATGTATTGGATGGAATGATGGGGCTGGGAATAACCCCCTAGGTGGGATTGGCAAAAACCCTTAGCAACATCCCCTTAGCAAACCCCGCTTAGTGAAACCCTCTTAGCAAAACCCTCTTAGCAAAACCCTCTTAACAAAACCCCTTTAGCAAAACCCCTTTAGCAAAACCCCTTTAGCAAAACTCCTTTAGGAAAACCCCCTTAGCAAAACCCTCTTAGCAAAACCCTCTTAACAGACCCCCTTTAGCAAAACCCCTTTAGCAAAACCCCATTAGGAAAACCCCCTTAGCAAAACCCCTTTAGCAACACCCCTTTAGCAAAATCCCTTTAGTAAACCCTCCTTTAGCAAAACCCCTTTAGCAAAACTCCTTTAGCAAAACCCCCTTAGCAAAACTCCTTTAGCAAAACCTTCTTAATAAAACCCCTTTAGCAAAACCCCTTTAGCAAAACCCCCTTAGCAAAACTCCTTTAGCAAAACCTTCTTAATAAAACCCCTTTAGCAAAACCCCTTTAGCAAAACCCCCTTAGCAAAACTCCTTTAGCAAAACCTTCTTAATAAAACCCCTTTAGCAAAACCCCTTTAGCAAAACCCCTTTAGCAAACCCACCCTTAGCAAAACCCCCCTAGCAAAAACCCTTTAGCAAAACCCTATTGCCCAACCTGACCAGCCCAATTCCTGGCTCACCCTATGCAGCCCCCATCCCCCTGTGGCATCCAGGAGGGCTCTTTTCCCACCCGATGCCATCACTGCTCTGCTGTGTGTGTGTGTGTGGAGCACCACTGGCCCCGCTCCAGCGCCCGGCCGGGGCACACAGCACCCTTCAGCCAACCAGACAGAATCCAACCCTTTGTTTCCTGTTCGCCGGCTCGAATTCGGGAGGCTGGAGCCCTCAACAAGCTCCTCTTTGTGCTAATTTAATTAATTGCTGGGGCTGAGGGCAGTGGGGATGAGACACGCTGGCTATAAATACCTGCTTTTTGGGGGGGTGTGTGTGCATGGTGTCGTTTAGCCTGGTGGTGATTGAACCTAAATCTAATTCAATTCAATTTAATTTGAATCGCCTTATCATAAAAAAACCCCTATTGATGGATTGATTTCGAATAGAAAACCATGGGTTGATTGATTTATAATAGAAAAGTATCGATTGATTTATAATAGGACATTTTCAAGCAGGAGAGCTCTGCAAGCAAGGGCGTGCGTCGGCTTCCCCATTGTGGGAGGAAAATCACCCTCTGCAAGCTGATGATACTCAACTAATGCAAATAACTTTTCCAATGTGAGTTAAACATCCCAGCGTGCCTTATGACATCGATTTCTAGGGAAAACCAGCACTTGGATCCACGTGCGTGCTCCCAGCACGCTTCCCGCCAGCGTTCTAGTGCGCAAGCTTCGCGGGTGCTCTGATTCCTAGATAAATCCTTGCCCTGATGCTGGTTTTTTGGGTTATAACATGAATCACAAACTTTACATCCCATTTGGCAAATGAGGAAAGTAAAGAACGCAGAGATGAGTTCCCTAAAGGCACAGGAGTAGGGTCAAAAATAATGCTGCAACTTGCTGCGAGTGTGTTTTAGCTGCACAAAGTGATGTTCGTCTTCCCTGAGAGATGGAAGTGATTTTTCCAGCTGATAAATGATAGTTTTCAATTGAGAGATTGGACTATTTTAGGGGAATTCTTTAAATTTTTAGTATTATATATGTAACATGAATTTATTTCAATTTATTTGTAGAAGTAATAAGCTGCAAGGGGGAATAATCCTGAGTCAGAGAATTTCATCCCCAACCAGCAAAAATCCCTGTTGGGCTCGTTGCAGGTGGTAATAAGAGAAAAAAAAAATCATTGAAGAATAATTTTCCCCAAAATTTTGGCACATGGAGCATCACATCTTCCCCACCACTTTTGAGTAAGAAAACCCCAAGTGTGTGGCCAGTGCAGACCAATTCTGCCCCATCCCTGGCAGTGTTCAAGGCCAGGTTGGACACAGGGGCTTGGAGCAACCTGCTCTAGTGGAGGGTGTCCCTGCCCGTGGCAGGGGGTTGGAACTGGATGAGCTTTAAGGTCCCATCCAACCCAAACCATTCCATGATCCATACAGCACATGGTCCCTGCCTCTTGGAACTTGTAATCTGAGTTAATATCAATTATTTGGGTGCCTGTGTTATTATATTTAACATCCATATTTGTATTCCCTTTAAGACCCGGAGCAGTTGCCTCTGTTTATTTTAGGGATGCTGGGTCGATGTCACATGAAACCAAGGGAACTGGTTGGTGACATGATATCCCCATCCTAAAATAGCTGTTTATTTAGGTGAACGGCTGCTCACTCCTCGTTTTGCTTTGGAAGGGGGATGAAAGCAGCTTGTGCCTATGATCCTGGCTGAGTTTTCCATATGGATAGCCTGAATCCTTGCAGGGAAAATCTTGGAATTGAGTAGGTCATGCTTGGTGCTTATTTTCCCTGCTGTGCACATGGACCTGGAGCATCCTGAGCATCCTTGGTCCAGCTTGGCATGTTCCATCATCCCCATCCTCCAGCTCCGAGTGGCTCCTCAGCAGGGACATTTTTAAAGAATTATCCCCCCACTTGGCATTTTTAGGGGAAAACATGGGATTTTCCCATAGGAAAAAGCTCTGGAGCCTCCATGGCGGGTGGTGCTGGTGGGGGAGTTGGCATCATTGGAGGGGAGACATCCCGCAGCCAGAGATGGGGATCACAGCCTGGTTTTGGGATGCTGTCAGAGAGGAGTTCTTGCGTTACCACTGTGATTTGGGGAATTAATAAACCCCACTGGTTCTTACTGGTTTTTGGCTCCGGGGTGGTGTGGGTTGACTGGAAAACGTGTATTTTTCCCATCACATCGCATTTGGGATGCGCCTCCTTTTCATCCCTCTGTATTCATACACTTCGCTTTTTATCCCAGGGTGAGTGAAAATCCTAAAATTCCATTTTTTCCTGGCATGAAGCAGGGCTGGGGAAAGGGCTGAATAAGAGATGCTGAAGATAGGAATTGGGAATGCTGTGTGGTGGTGGTGTGGTGCTGCCGGTGTGCTGCGGATGGTGTGTTAGGGCTTTGGGTGGATTTTCCCCCCTCATGTGGTGGTGGAATTGTTTTCTTTTTTCCAGGGGGAAATGAAAAAATAAAATGGGTAAAAATAAAAGGAGAGGGAAAAAACCAAAGTGTTAAAAAAGGGGAGACTGGGAAAGAAAGGAAAAGGAGAATTAAAAGGAAGAAGCAAATGGAAAAATAACAAAAAACAGAAAAAAGAAAATTGAGAAAAATAATTAAAATAAAGGAAAATAAAAAGAGAATACTCCCCAGCTTCAGGCACAGCCCCAGCAAGGTGTTTTGCAGCAGCATTCCCCTCCAGCCGTCTCCAAGCTGTGCTTCCAGTGGCTGGACCAGCAGAAAGGTGCCCAGCTTCTGCAGGAGCTCCTCCCTCCTCCGGCTTCCCCCCCACATTCCTGGGTGGTGGCAGGAGGCTCCTGCTCTCTCGGATCACCTCCTGGAATATTCCTGCTCCAGAGGGCAGCAGGGGCCCTGTGCCCCTGTATAGAGCAAACTCCCCTTGGTATTCCATTATTCTATTAGAGTTCCAAAGCTGGTATTAAGTGGACATGATTTCTTCCCATGGACCATTAAGTTTGGTTTATTGCTGGCCTGATGGCCATTACCCTTTCCTCCCCCCCCCCTTCCAGCTCCTTCCCCCATTAGCTTTGTACAATTAGCAAAAGACGAGCTGCTAACACGGCATGGGAGCTGCCAGTGGGATGGCGATGCTCCCGTGCCAGCCAGGCATTCCGGAGCTGCCTTGGGTACTCCCACAAGGACATGTAGTGCATGGTCCTTGCAGGACCCGCTGCTCCTGACCCAGATTAGCAAAGATGCTTGTGAGGCACCCTAATTAGCAAAGATCCATGCAGGGCACCCAATGAAGGACCTGTTCAGCGCACCCTAATGAAGGGCTTTATCGGGGCACCTTAATGAAGGACCTCAGCAGAGCACCCAAATGTGCAAAGACCATGGGATGGTACCCAGTTAGCAAAGACCCTTCCAGGGCCCCCAAAATAAAGACCCCAGCAAGGTACCCAAAGCAGCAGAGATCATTGCAGGGTCCCCAAATCACCAAAGGTCTTTGCAGGGCACCCTAATTAGCAACACCCCAAATGTGGCACCTAAATTGGTCAAGATCATGGAGTGGTACCCAATGATGCTCACAGTCAGCAAAGCTCCTTGCAGGGCACCCAGATTAGCAGCCATCCCTATGGGGCACCCAAATTCCAGACCCCAGCAGCTGGAATCTCATTTTTTAGCGTGACAATTCCCAAAAGTCATCCAAAAGACTCCTCTCTGCAAGTGTAAAACATGCCGAGCTGGCTCATGCAAAAAGGAATTTCTTGCATTTGATGGCCAAGGTCCATAATTCCCATCCGTGCCTGGTGCCTGTTGCTGGTTTTCATTCAAATCAGATATTTTCCTGCAAAATCTGTTTTTCTGGTGAAATTTTAACTAAATCCCCATTTTTATACATATATATAAGATAGTATGTAATATTGGGGAATATAGTAGGGGAATATATTGGGCAATATTATGTATTGACTTATATATATCTGGAATATTGTATAATATTATGTTATCCATATATATTCGTAGGGGGAATATAATATATATATTTTTATATATATAATATTAGGGAATATATTGAGGGAATATATTGAGGAATAGAATATACTGGAGAATAATATAATACCCTATAATGATCCCCGATATATAAAATTCCCCATATATATATAAAATATAATATATATGGGATTATAGTATATTTTCTATATGTCTAGAGATATTGGAGAATGTATTGGGAAAATATATTTGGGAATATAATATACTGAGGGATATTACGTATATATTGGGGGATACTAGGGAAAAGAGAAAGATATATTGGAATGTATATTCTCTGATATATGTATGGGAATATTATATATGTGTGTGTGTATATATATGGGAATATTTTCTATATATTCCCTATATATAATGGCGATTTTTTTCTGCACTCTGAGGCTCAGCCATTCCCTAGAATTTATCTATTTGGGAATATTTTATTCCAACCTTAGGAGCAAAAAGGGAACTGGCTGGGATTTTCAAGAGGTAAAATCCTCCAGTCCTAAAGTGTGTGTGTGTGAATTGCATGGGGTTTTTCCCCAAAAAATATAATGTAAAAGGGGAAAAAAATCCCACCCATCTTGCCCATGGAAAACTAGGATTTTTCCTTCTTGTAAGTCTGGACTGGGAAAAGTCATCGGCAGCGGTTTATGGAGGAACTGATGTGCGCCTCCATAAAGGTGCACAAGGGCTTGCTGGGATTTTGGCTAGAACAGGCTCAAATACACCCAAAATTAGAGGGTGCTGTGGATGAGGGTATTTGCAAATCCTCTCCTGCACTCTAATTAATTGAGATTTAATTGGGATTTTTAATTACCGGCTGCCCCAGCTGGCATCAGGTGGGTCGTTCCTTCAGCATCCGTTGCCACCCTGCTCCATCCTCTCCCTCCCCCTGGTACCTGATGCATCCCTGGGTTGTTTATATGTAAGCTTGTCTTCACACCTCCCCTAAAACCCCCAAATTCACTCTTTTTTTTTTTTGTAATATTATATCTTTCCTCCAAATGTCACTTAGGCACTGATGGAGGGGAAAAAGCATCTTTTTAGGGATACTAAAAATTAGGGATGGAGGATGCTGCTGGGGCAACAAGCCTTACATAAAAATATACAATATATATATGTAACCCCCTGAGTGTTCACTGGGTTCGTATCTGATGATGTTTTTGCATTTCCCCCCCCATTTTTAAGGCATCCTTGAGCACTTCCTGGAAAAAAGAAGGCTTCTCTTGCCCTGGATTGATGCTTTTTATAGGTGGCTCCATAATATACTAATAAAGCGAAAGGTTAAGAGAACAGTGGGTTTCTCTTCTCTCCTCCAGCCGGTTGTTATATCCTCTGATTCTAAATCATAGCGAATTATGAAGTACAGCAGCTTGTGCTATCAGCTCTTTTAGCTTTCCCTATCGTGCCGTGCTGTCTAAAGGAATGCCGTTAGCTTTACGACTCAGGAATGCCGCCGCGCTCCCAGGCGTCATTAGGGACCAGTGTGAACATGCCTGCAGCCTTAGGGTAAAAAAGCCTTGAGTAAGAGCTGGAAATAATGCTAAAATATCTTAAAATGACTTAAAAAATAGCATTTGCACCATGTAGGGCTCACGACACGGTGCAGACGCTCTCCAGCAGCTACCAACCTGATCCCCCACCTAAGTTTGGGGGTTGTGGCATCCGTGTCTCCAAAATATGGGGGTTTCTCCCTGTTTTTGAGAGGTGATGAAAGGAAAAAGTTTGCTGGCTTGCAATTTGCATGCTGCAATCAAGGTGTGCTGATGAGATGCTCAAGGGCTTTTCAGGGAGCACAGAGGGGTCTTGCCATTAACACACAACCCCCCCTCCCCAAATTAATACTCTGCCATCCTCTAGCCATGATGACTGTCGGAGCGGCTTTCCCAATTAATGGCTTTGTTTAATCATACCCCCTGTCCAGAGGAATATTGTCTTTGGATAATGTCGTTTGCCTAACGAGATTTTCCCTAATTAAATCTCCTTTCGGTCCGTGTGGTTCTCCCTGCAGGATAGGGGGGGGAATGTTTGTGAAGCCATCACCGCTGTCGGCTAAATAAACCTTCCCAACTTGGCTCCCAAAAAAAACCCCACAGGGATTGTGGGATGCAAACATACCCTTGGCAAATTGATTAGGTTTTGCAACCCTAAAAAGGCTTTTCCATTCCCCCCACCCCACCCCAAAATATAGGGGTCTGCTTCCTGCATCCCACTTTTGCTCCGGATTGGCCACACGTCAGGATGCTCATGTATTTCTTGTTGTAAAGTTCCAAATTCAGGATTTGGGCTTCTTTAGAATTGATGGATTGGGAAAAAATCAGAGTGGGATTTTGAGGCTCCAAAGTAGCCCCAAATTTGTCATCGGGATCTTTGGGATGCAGCAGCAAAAGGTGAATTTGTTTGAGAACCAAATGGATTATCCTCCAGAGAACAGCAGCTCCAGGATAGCAAAATGAGGGAATTAATTCAGGAAAAGTGAATTCAGGAAATTCAGGCAGGAAATTCTTGTAAGTTCAGGGAAGTCCTGCTCGATCTGAAGTTGTGTGTTTCTATATGGCAGTGCTGATTTTTTCTCCTAAAAATCCCTGTTTTTGCCCATGGGAATGTCCAAGCAAATTCACTTGGGATTAAAGAGTGGAATAGATCCCTATAAATGACATATTCTCTAATACCTCAAATATTATAATTTCTCAATATATCTCAGTTGATATATGGAATTGAGCTATATCTCAAATATCTCAAATATCATTATTCCGTATTTCTATCAAATGGGATATGATCCCTATAAAGAACTCACATGCCAGATCCTGATCCTGGAAATAAATCTCAGCCCTATCATAAAATGAGTCTGAATAATGCAAGTTTGGATGGGGAAGAGGGATGTGCCACCGGCTTCTGGATGTTGTGGTGTGGATGGCAAAGATTTGGGGTCATTTTGAAGCTTTTTGAGTGTCTTTGGGGGCTGAACTGGGGGGTTTGAGTTCAAATATATCTATTTTCTATAAAACAGGGGCTGAACCACAGGTTTTGCATATAAAATACGTGTATTTTATATAAAATTGGGGCTGATCTATGGGTTTTCGCATAAAATACGTGATATATGTAATATAGAATATAGAATACAAAATACACAATATAAAACATACAATATACAATAAATAATTGTAGGGAGGGGGGTTGAAACTAGGCAGTCTTTAAGGTCCCTTTCAACCCAAACCATTCTATGATTAATATATAATACATAAGATATATCATATACAATATGATGTATACATGAATACAATATATAATAGATGATAATAGATAATGTAGCTAACAGATATAGATTATAGATATAGTATAGATACAGTATAGATAGTAGATAATGGGTAATAGATAATAATAATATATATAACTGCATTTATGCCCACATATATATATTTTAATGTATATTTGCATTGTGTATGTGTGTATATACAAATACATAATATATACAATTTGTAAAATATATAATACATATATAATCTAATTATATAGATTATCTAATTACTTATCTAATGTAGATTATAAATATAACTTGCAGTTTTTCCTCTTCCCTATCAAAAGTGGCTTTTGATTTTGTCCCTCCCCAGAGAGAAAAAAGGGAAAATCTCCCTGAAAATTAACTTTCTGCACCTTTCCCACAGGTTTTCCTGTTGGTGTCGTTTCTGGCTGCAGTTACATGCTTGGAGTGTCTCCCATGTGTGTTCCATGTGTGCTCCCTGCACGCGTGCCGCCGTGCTTGCTTCTGTGCACAGTCTCATGCACTTCCCCATCTCCCATGTGCACTCCATGGATGCTGCTTTTGTGCTCCCAGGCACGTTACTTGGCATCTTCCTTGCATGCCCTCCATGCACACTTCCAGTTCCCATTTGCACTCCTGTGCATGCTGCATGCCCACTCCTTTTCCTGCTCCCATACCTGTTTCCAGCTCCCATGCACGCTTCCTTGCACACCTGGAGCTCCCATGCACACTCCCATGCATGCTGCCATCTCTCCATGTACACTTCTTTTCAGCTCCTGGGCATGTTCCCTGGCACTCTTCCATGCACAATTCCAGCTCCCATGCATGCTTCCTTGCACACCTCAAGCTTTTGTTCATCTTCCCATGCACATTCCCATGCATGCACCCTGCATGCTCTTGTGCACAGTCTGGTGCACTCTTCCTGCTCCCTTGCATGCTTCCTTGGAAATCTCAACCTCCTGTTCATCCTCCCATGTATGTTCCTCTGCTCACTCTCTGCACACCTCAAGCTCCCATTCATCCTCCAATGCATGTCCCCATGCACATTCCCATACATGCTCCTTGCATGCTCCCTGCTCACGCTCTGCACACTTCCTTGCACACCTCGATCTCCCGTTCATCCTCCCATGCACATCCCCATGCACCCTCCCTTGCACATTTCCCACACACATTCCCACTCACCCTCCCTTCAAGCACCACCACTGCTTCCATCTTCCCTCTTCCCCCTGAAAAGCTCCAAAATAGCCCATTTTTCCCCCAATTTGCTTGAGCTTTGCCCGACATCTTCCCAGCAGGACTCTGCGCACTGGTATCCCAGCTTGCTAGCAGAGGCATTTTGCAGCTCCTGAGTATTTGTGCATGCAGCTTTGCAGGATATAATAGTATTGAATACAATTTAATGCTATTTAAGATGATTTGCTATTATTTAATACTATTTAGAAGTTCACATTGTGGCCATGAGCATCACCTGCAGCTTGCAGAAGGCAGTAAGGCTAAAAAAGTTTCTGGGGGAATTGTGATAACCCCTTCGAGAGGGAAATAATTGGTGTCTGAGGAAAACTATGGAATATTAAGATAAAAAACATATATAAATGACAGAAAATGGATATATTAACAAAACATTAACTCTCCACATGAGTTGACTTCCATGGAAGCTGTGAGGGGGGGATGGCACTGCTAAAAAATCCCATCATAAGGAAAAGAAAAGAGAATAAAAATGCTTCATTCGCAATCCCATTCTGTGATAATGATCCTAACGGAGCTCGGAAGCAGCACAGAAAAAACACGTGTGGTTTTTAAACGAAAGTCGCCTTTGCTCCAGAGGACTGGGGCTGAGATTTGGTGCATTTTACTAATTTTGGGGGTATTTTGTTATTTATTTCTGGTATTTTATTATTTTGGGAAGTATTTCATTGTTTATTTAGGGTGTTTTATTGTTTTTTGAGGCAGTTTTGTGATTTGTGTGGGGTATTTTCGTATTTTGGGGAGTATTTTGTTATTTATTTAGGGTGTTTTATTGGTTTTTGGGGCTATTTTGTTATTTATTTGGGGTATTTCATTATTTTCAGGGGTATTTTATGATAGATGTGGGGTATTAATTTGGGGAGTATTTGATTATTTCGGGGGAATTTTATTGTTGGGGGGATTTTATTCTTTTGGAGGGGTTTTTACTCTTTATTTAGGGTGCTTTATTATTGGGGGGGTGTATTTTAGTATTTTGGGGGCATATTTTATATTAGGAGCATCCCAGTCAGCGCTTGGGATGCTTCTAGCAACACTGGCTTATCCCACTCGCCACAGTGGGATTACACAGACTCCAAGTAGGAAAGAAATGATAAGAAATAGAATCCCCTATATGGTATTTCTCCTATATTTGGGAAAATGCTGTCACTGGGATGGGATAGAGATTTAACCCAGCCCTTGGAAATGCTGAGATCAGCTGCAACAGTGGCATTTTGGAGCAAATACTGCACTTTTGGAGAATGGGAGCAAAGAGGGAAGGTGCTGTGGGGGCTTTTTGGGTACAAAAAACTTTTGAAGGACTTTTTTTGCCACAAACCTCCTCTTTAAAGGATTCTTTTAGGTGAAGCCCTCACTTGAAGGACTTTTTTTGCTGCAAAGCCCTATTTAACATGTTTTTTTGGGTGCAAAAATGCTGTTTGAAAGACTTTTTTGGTGCAAACCCCTGTTTTAAGGGCTTTTTTTGGTGCAAACCTAAGCTCAAAGTACTATTTTTGTTGCAAACCCTGTTCTGAAGGAGTGTTTTTTTAGGGGTGCAAACCCCTTTTTTGAAGGACTTTGAGTATGAACCCCTGTTTTAAGGACTTTTTTGGGTGCAAGCCCCCATTTTAAGGACTGTTTTGGTTGTAAACCCCTTCTTAATGTGCCATTCTTGCTGCAACCCCCTGCCTGAATGGCTTTTTTGGGTGCAAACCCCTAATGTAAAGGCCTTTTTTTTTTTTTTTCCTGCAAATTGCTTGGGAGGAGCTGCTAAAGCAGTATCCAGGCATGATGAGGATAGGGACAGAGCCTGGATGCTTGCACAGGATATGGGGCTTATTTGGAGGCGGGAGGAAAGCCGGGATTCTAGGAGCAAGGAGCTGCCTGTGTGGGGTTTTCAACAGGATTTATCCCTTTTTCCTTCCTTCACCAAGTACAGTACCCTCAAATCCCCATCTGGAATGCTTTTTTATTCTTAAGGTTAAATAAAACAAAATTAATTGCATTCTGCATCTAAAACCCCTCCCTCCGTTGCAGAGAAACTCATGTTACCCAATGATGCTTTTTGCTTGCTTTAACTTCAGCCCGGAGCAGGTGCTGGAGGAGCATCCCCACAGGCAGCATCCTCTTTTCCACCCCTTTTTGTGCTCCTCATAGCTTCGTACAGGTGGGAAAAGGGTTTTTCCTGCTGTTTGGGGGTGAGAAAGGAAGTTTTCTCCACTTTCCTTCCCTCTTGTCAGTGCCGAGCGCTTGCCACCCCGCTGTCTGTTTTTCCTCGCCGAGGTTCAGTTCTAATTATGTTGATTTTCTCCAGCCCACCCCCCTCCTGGCAAGCTTATTAGGGGGAATATTTTTATTTATTATCATTTCGCCCAACTCCCGCCAGCATTTCCAATTACTCTCGCCGCTTCCTTGTAATTGTCTTTCCGTAATGGCTGCGAAACAATTGCGCTAAATGAGGTGGCTCCGGCAAGATGAGGGTTTCACTTCATTAAAGGCTAATGGATTCCCAGCTCCAGCTCTGTGGGCAAAAAAAAAGGGGGGGAAAGAAAAAGAGATATTTAAACAACTTCTTTTTATTTTATAGGGATAACTTTCCCTGGGATAAAAGGGTTTGGTTTTGGTGTGGGATGTGTGTTGGTGACCAAGGTTTTCCCATATCTAGGCTTGAAGCTTTTTGGGTTTTGAGGGATTTGATAAATTAGTTCTTGCTAAGTTCCTGCTGGCTTGCAAAAGCTGGCTTTCCCTATAGTGATATACGGTATTTCTTGCTGTAAATGTATAGATTTATAGCAATATTATATAGAAATACATATAGATTTCATGTATATGAAATATATCATCATAGATGAAATCTGTTATCATAGATGATATATTATAGAAATCTATGATACATAGCAATATAACAACACTGCTATATAACATACAACAATTACTATAATATATGCATATATTTTTAAGTTAGAGAACTACATGATGTAATTCTGGATACTAGAAATATATATTTCTTGATATAAGCAATATATTGATATATAATGCTTGATATATAGTGATATATTGCTAAAAAGGATTATATTGCTATATAGTATATAGCATAGATTATAATAGCAATGATTGTATTGCTATATATAGCTATAAATAGCTATCTATATATCTTAATATATGTCTCAATATGATTGTATTTCTATATATTATGTGGCATAGATTATTTATTATAGCAATGATCTTATTGCTATATAGAGAGCTATATATTGCTATCTATATCTTAATATTTATCACTCAATGCTATATATTATATAGATTATTTATAATAGCAATGATCATATTGCTATATATATACAGCTACATATATATTTCTCTATATATATCTTAAAATACTCTATTTATTGCTGTAAAATACTCATTTCTGATACCAAACATGTTGGCCCAGCAGCCAGGGTAGAGGCAAAGCTTTTTGGAGTTTTGGTTGCAATCTGCAGGCTCGTTGGGTGTTTTGCTCCCCAAGCAGATATTATTTCAGTGTAATTTTCATTTATGAAAACCTTGTGGTTTGGGGATTTCTCCCATTTTCTCCATCCTTCCTCTGCATTTTCCCTTCTTTCTACTGTGTGCAGATGTATTCCAGGTGCTGTGATGGAGGTGGGATCCATCTTGATACCATGTGGTACCCACAGCATGAATGGGGCTTCAATCCAAAGTAAAATTCGGCTGGATACTCATGGAAAACCCTTCAGAAAAGCAGAATTCCCAGTTAGGTGAAATACTTAGAGCCAGACCCATCACTGGAATTATTGGGTAGACATCTAAAAATGGGTAAACCCCACGCTAAAATGTTCGTATCACTTTCATAAGCATCATGCCCGCTAAATCTGCAAAAAGTAGCTATTTTTGGAAGCCAGGGGCACCCCAAAATGGAGGGAAAAATGCTTTAAGCTGGGTATTGCTTAGCATAGAAAACATGAATCATCACCATCATGGTGGAGGGGAAAAAGCCCCAAACTTGAGAAAAATTTTGGGGTTGTTTTTTTTTGAGAAAAGCAGAGAAGTTTGATAAAGGAGATGAAAAACTGCAGTGGAAAGGGTTAATGCTTACAGAAGGTGCGACATATATATAGCAGATATATATTGGATATATTATCTATATTACAATATATCATACATTGGATCTATTATATTTAATGGATGTATGGGATATAATATATATATGGATATAGATTGGATATATTGTATATATTACATTATATCCATCCACTGGATGTATTGCATCCATTCAACTGGATGTATTATAACCATATAATATTATTTCCATACTATTATATCCATATGATATATCCAGGTGTCCCTGCCCATGGCAGGGGCGAGGAACTAGATGATGTTTAAGATCCCTTCCAACCTGACCCAAACCATTCCATGATTCTGTGACTGAATATGTAGAGAATATATCCAATGTATTAATCCAATATATATTATACATATTTTTTTGTATCTATATCCTCTCCCACCCCCAATTATCCTCTTTCTTCTTATATAGGACAGTTATATATAGACATTATGTATGTGTCTTCATCCACATTATCCAACTATATCCATGCAATATATATATATCCAATAATATATATACTGGATCAATTTGATTGGATAGTGTGGACAGAGACATATGTATCTCTCTAATATATGTATAGTAATTGAATCATGTAGTTATTGAATGGATATAAGTGGGTAATGTGGATGAAGACTAATATATATTATGTATTATATATTATATATTATACATATATATAAAATTATATATCATATATTGTGATCCAGTAATATACATATCGGATGGATATAATTGATAATGCAGATGAAGAAATACATAAAAAGTGGAAACTGCCTGTGCCCCATTAAAAGAAAATAAAATATCAATTTTTGCCGTAGGAGGCAAGGTTTCTCCTTGTGAATACATCTATCTTTCCACATAATAATGGAAATATTGAACTGGGAATCTTTCAGGGAGCTGGGAAAAGTTCCCGTATGCCCTCCCCAGACTGGGGCCGCTAACCCACATTCCCTCTTAGAGATTAAAGGAGATAAAATGCATTAAAAAAACCTCTGCAAAATTCATCTCTTTTAAGAAACTACCTGACCTTCAAGCCTTACCTTCCAGCAAGGTGCATGCACTGGGGGTTTTCCTGAAAAAATGGCATTTTTAGGCATGCAACCTTTGGAAAATGCTTTTCTAGGTACCAAACAGCTTTACAAAGTGGGGGTGACTCATGATAGGGGGAACCTCAGATTGTCTTTAACTGGCCAGAGCTGCAATTTTAGTGTTAGAAAGCAGAAAAGCACCTGAAACTGGGAAGGCAGAATTCCAGGCAGTGGAAGGGGTGGCATTTTACACCAGACGATGCTGGAGCAGCCGACACATGGTGGAAATTCAGCTTTTCGCTGTGCAAAAAGCTACTCCTTAAAGAGATTTTGCAGGATTTTGGGCATCCAGGAGAGGTAAAAGCAACAACCAGCAACCGGCCCCGATGACACACAACCGGCTGCATCCAAACGTGCGGTTTAGCATGCGATTTGGGGCAAAATCCTGCATTTTTTGGCCAAGGCGGCCGCCAGCTGCTGCTGCAGAGCTCCATTAACCCAGCACTGGGATGATACCAGGCCTGCAGTTCGTTAAGCTGATGGCTAATTTTCTCTTGCTAATTTAAGCCCTGTCCTTTCGGGGCTTCCAAAAGGATCAGCTGCACGCTGTTGCCTTCATCCTTAGTTTGCAGGCATCCTCACCCTCATCCTGTTTGGGGTTTGGGGGTTGCATCTGTCCAAGCTTTCAGCCTTCCTTATTTCCAAGGAATTCAAGATCATCCATGGTTTTCCACATGCTTTCCCTTCCCTGGGAATGTGGATGCCAGCTTGACCAGCAGGATAATTCAGGGTATGATTTGGGATTATTCTGGTGCAGAGCAAAAAGCAGCTGTGATGGTGCAGGGACTTGATGCAAGGTCTCCTAACGAAGCCAACTCACCCCAACCTAAATTAGGCAGCCCTTGTTAAGCACAGAGCTCACATAACCACACATCCAAACCTCCCCAGTCTGGGATTGTGATGTTACAGCACACAAATGCATGGAAAAAAGGAGGCTGGTGTGGTTGCAGAGCATCACATCTCATCATGCTGGAGCCACGTCCTTATGAAAATAATTATAAAACCTATTTGCAATTAATATTTTTAAAGGATGCCACATGGAATGTGGCTTTAGTGACACCCGGGGCTTAATCTGTATTCATCCCAGGGCAGAAGAATGTCATCAAGTGGCTTTGTAGGCTTCAAAGCTCAGTAGAGCGATGATTTTTGTCCTGTTTGGAAACTCAGTGTCATTTGGGTGCGTGGTTTGGGACGGTTTTTTCCCTTCAGCTGTTGCATCGCTATCAGATTTGCAGAGAAAACACCATTATTGCAGCTTTCTCTGTCCTGGAGTTACTTTTGGGGGTTGAATCTAACTCAGGTGTGATGAAAAATCAGATGTTTCTGGAAAGGGGAGATTCAGACAAGATATAAGGAAGTTCTTCCCTGTGAGGGTGCTGAGGTGTTGGCACAGGGTGTTTAAAGAAGTGGTAAATGCCCCATCCCTGGCAGTGTTCAAGGCCAGGTTGGACACAAGGGCTTGGAGCAACCTGCTCTAGTGGAGGGTGTCCCTGCCCGTGACAGGGGGTTGGAACTGGATGAGCTTTAAGGTCCCTTCCAACACAAACCATTCCATGAGTCAATGAAAAATCACCTTTTTTATTTTTAAAACTATAGAAGGAAAAAAGAAACAACACCAAAATGAAGGCAGTTAATTGAATTTCAAAGGATTATTTTTATGGAGGGTGGGTAAAGAACATGGCTGGACTGAATTACTCTGCACTTGGACAACTGATTTACTACTGCAAACAGGAGTCAAAAAACCCCAAACCCCAAATCTTGAGGTTTTGTTATGACCTCAGGAATTAAATAGAGATTTGGGGGGGGGGGGGATTTAGTGGATTTGGGGTTGCTGGAAGCCTTTGATAAAGGCTGAATATCCCTTGAAAAACTGAATCACCACTCAACAGCCAAGCTGTGCACTTGGTGCAGAAATTATTAGCAGTGTGTTTTGCAAGAAATTTGGGATAAACAGCCAACTTCCAGGCATGTCTGTACCATGCAGGCAGTGGGATGCAGACAGCCTCAGGCTGCCCTTAGCTCCGGAGCCAGAAGCGGGACAGACCTTTTCGGATCCGAACCATGCCAGAAAGTGTCTGTTTTTCCCAGCTAGTTCAGTTGGGTTAATAAAAAACCTCTCTCTGCCTCGTGGGGCTGCGGCAGCCGCGGGAGAGGTAAAACATCAGCATTTTTCAGAAAGCTGGATCAAAAAGGAGCGTTGCTGAGCTTTGCTTTTAGCCAGTGTCTTTGTTTTGGTCTTCTGATAGAATCACAGAGTGGTTTGTGTTGGAAGGGACCTTAAAGCTCCTCCAGCTCCAAACCCTGCCACGGGCAGGGACACCTTCCACTAGAGCAGGTTGCTCCAAGCCCCTGTGTCCAACCTGGCCTTGAACACTGCCAGGGATGGGGCAGCCACAGCTTCTCTGGGCACCCTGTGCCAGCGCCTCAGCACCCTCACAGGGAAGAGCTTCTGCCTCAGAGCTCATCTCAGTCTCCCCTCTGGCAGGTTAAAGCCATTCCTCTTGTCCTGTCCCTACATCCCTTGTCCAAAGCCCCTCTCCAAGTTTCCTGGAGCCCCTTTAGGCACTGGAGCTGCTCTAATGTCTCCCCTTCAGGAGCCTTCTCTTCTCCAGGCTGCCCCAGCCCAGCTCTCACTGCTAGTTTTGGGAGGTATGGTCTCAGACAGGCACAGCAGAGACCTCCCGAAGAGAGAAGAGGAGAGACAGCTCCAGAAGCTAACCTGGCATCGTTGGTTCGATTTTAGCCAGCATCCCTGGTTTAATCCTGGCCATCCCCATGCTTTGATTTTAAACCTTGCTTTGCTCTAGCCAGCATTCCTGCCAGCATCCTCAGTTTAAATTAACACAATTTCCAGCCTATATATATACATATATAAATATATAAAAGTATAAATATATATAAATATAAAAATGTTTCCAGCTGCTGTGGTGGGGCTGGTGCATCCTGGCATCCTCTGAGCAGCTCTTGCACCAACTAAACTCTCCTTCCTGTGGTATATTCCTGCTTTTGATCTAGTTTTGGCTGGATATTTTAGCTTGAGCTGATGGAAAAATGAAGTGAAGGGGTTTGTGCTTCCTAAGAACCTCAGTCTGTATCTGAAGCTTGTAGAGCATCGGGTGAAGAGCTGAATTTGGGTATTTTTACTACCAAATCCCAGGTTTTCTTCAGCTTTTTTCCATGGTAGATCATCCCAGCAAGTGATGGGTGGCAAATCTTAAAACTCAAAAAGTGGTTTTCCCACTGTTTTGGGGATGCTCGGGCTGCAGTGGGGCACTGCACACACCTCCCTGCTCCCGCATCCCTTGAAAGCTGCCGCAGCCGATTGCATTCTCTGGTTGTAAAGATAATTAAGTTGCATTTCTGCACGTTGTTTACTGTTCCTCTGAACCAACTGTTCCCCAGAGACTTCGGCTTGGGCTTGGGTTTGGTTTTCTTTTTGCAAACCTCCTTCATTACGCTTCGGTAACAATTTTAATTTTACTATTATTAAACCATCCCAGACACTGCCTTATTGTGTGCCTCGGAGCTGAAATTCCTGAATTGTGGGGGGGGAACGACTCACATCTGGGCTTGTTCTGCAGATGTTTGCTCTGCTTTATAAAGGAGCAGACATTAAAGCCCGACGTCAAAATGATTTTGCCCCGGGATGGGTTTGCACAGGTCGGCGTGGGATGGGAATGGCCTTGGCACAAAGAGGAACCCCAAAAGTTAGCTCAGCCTCTGCAGGAGCTGGTTGCAAAACGACCTCTTGGCTTTCTTAGAACAAAATATATTAATTTTCACCCTGGAAAAAAGAGAGTAATTAAAAAGAAATTAATAGGAAGGATCAGCACCAGCAACCTGATGAGCCAAAACCCCTGAATTTTGGTGCCACTCTGTGCCCAAACCCTATTTTGCACATTTCTTCTCCTGGCACAGGAGCAAAATAATCACCCCAGGCATCTGGGAGCATCACTGGTGGGATGTGGCAAGCTTGCCATGTAAAAACCATGCACATTTTGCTACGAGGCCTCCTGTGCATGTGCATTTTCATGCTTGCATGTGCATGTGCCTGTTGGCATGTGCGGGTTCATGTTCACATGTGCATTTGTACATGTCCCTGTTGGTGTGTGTGCTTATGTACACGCTTCCCTACTTGTGCAAGGGCTGTGCCCCCAGAGCGGGAGCAGCAGGTCAGGAAGGGGATTCTCCCCCTGCAGCCCTGATCCAGCTCTGGGGCAACAGCACCAGAGGGACGTGGAGCTGCTGGAGCGAGGCCAGAGGAGGCCCCGGAGCTGCTGCGAGGGCTGGAGCAGCTCTGCTCTGGAGCCAGGCTGAGAGAGCTGGGCTGGGGCAGCCTGGAGAAGAGAAGGCTCCTGAAGGGGAGACCTTTGAGCAGCTCCAGTGCCTAAAGGGGCTCCAGGAAACCTGGAGAGGGGCTTTGGACAAGGGATGGAGGGACAGGCCAAGGGGAATGGCTTTAACCTGCCAGAGGGGAGACTGAGATGAGCTCTGAGGCAGAAGCTCTTCCCTGTGAGGGTGCTGAGGCGCTGGCACAGGGTACCCAGAGAAGCTGTGGCTGCCCCATCCCTGGCAGTGTTCAAGGCCAGGTTGGACACAGGGGCTTGGAGCAACCTGCTCTAGTGGAAGGTGTCCCTGCCCCTGGCAGGGTTTGGAGCTGGATGAGCTTTAAGGTCCCTTCAACCCAAACCACTCTGTGGTTGTATCAGAGGACCAAAACAAAGACACTGGCTAAAAGCAGAGCAGATATGTATGTCTATGCACATATTTTACACATGCAGACATAGTCATGTGCACGAACATCCTCATAGCAGAACATACATGGTTTTTGCATGCCGAGATGCATGCAGGAGCAGAGCTGTGTGCTCCCAGCGAGCAGCACATGTGGCTCGAGCCCCCCATCTGCAGCTCTCCTGATTTACACACCCTCAATAACTTTCTTTTCTTCCCATTATCTCTAACCCATATACTCCAGGAAGTTTAATTTCTTCTCGCTAGTAATCACCATTAAATAGAAATTGTCTTTTTCTGTGTAAACATGTCATTAGTGAAGCTGGTTTCTGCAGGGTCCAGATTTCATTTTTATTAAAATGAAACATTTCTTCGGCTCCTCACTGTGTCCAGAGATGAAGAGGATAATTTTAACCCGTTGGGTTGGCCACACGTAATTGCTCCGGCATTTGATTGGGGCGATTAGGGAAATATCCTCTTTTCATGCAGAAGAATTTGCATTTTTCCCCCTTACTTCTCTTACTGCTTTCCTCCACAGCCACTTTTAATGAGTGTTATCAATCCTAATGAATATATTTTCATCTTCACTTTATTGGCTTGTTTTTTATTTGGGAAGGGCTGAAAAACAGGTCCAGGTAAAAACTCAGTGTGGGAAAAGGCACCAAATTCCATCTCTTTTTAATATGGATGGTTGTCAATGAGGGAAATCTTTTGGAGATTTTTAGCCATTGGGAGCATCTGATTACTTTGGAGCACCAAAAGCATCCCTGGAATGATGTGGTGGGGGGTTTTTGGGGAAAAAGAAGCAGTTTTGGTGGAAGGGGTTGCAAACGGCTGTATTATTCCCATTATATTATGAATATTTCTGTATATGGAAATTATAGGTATTACTTATTGTTCCTATATGTCATATGATATATATCATCTATCTCTTATCAATCATATATCCTATCTTATCAATCGTATCAATCATGTCCTATCATATGTCAAATCATATATATATCTTACCATACATATCTCATATAATGCAATAATATATATTGGAATAATACATAACATATTAAATATTATTCCAATTACATAACATATATTACTATATATTGGAATAATAGAGAATAAATAATTGATGATTCCCATATATATTACATGGCATAGCATAGCAAATGGATAATATATGGGATTAATGTAGAACATATTATTAGAATAATAACTAATATGTATTATTCTCCTATATTGTAACAAGTAACATATAGCATGCAACAGGTAAGTTATAAAACATGGCATATAAAACATATATCATAAACTTAATCGTAAGTAGAAACATATATAATTTATAACATATAACATAATAGATATTAGATAATAGGTAATGAAATTAGGTGACCTTGTGGCCTCTCCCCTCTCTCTGCCATAACAAGACCTGGAATTTTCTGGCCACACTACTAAAAAGAAGACAAATTAATTCTGGAGATATTCTGTACTATATACAATCCATTCCCAGCACTTGCTTTGGCTTCAAAATTGGCTTCAAAAATGGAGTTTCCACTTCCAATGCTAGCCAGAAAACTGGATTTTTAGGCACGGGGGAGCAACAGATCCCCCCAAATCCGCCTCCCAGCATCCCCAAAATGCAGATTCCTGGCTGGTTCAGGGATCCGGGTGCAGCCTCTCTCCCTGCCCCTCGCCTGCAGCAGCTTTAACTTATTTATTTAAAGTCCCAGCTCAGAGGAGCGTGGCCGGAGCGCGGCCGCTCACATCTGTTTGCACAAGCCCACTGGGGGACAGCGAGGGATTATGGGGCGACGGGAAAGCGGCTCCACGAAGCTGATTTCAACCTTTTTTCACCCAAACTGCTCCAACATGCTTGGGTTTTGCTTGCTTTTTCTTTTTTTTTTTTCGCTTTACTTGCTTTTTTTTTTCTTTTCCTCCTTTCTTTCTGCCTGCCTTTTTTGCTTTTTCCTTCCTCTTGTTTTGCTTTTCCTTCCCTGTTTTTTTCTTACTCCCTTTTTTTTTCCCTTGTTTTTCTTTTGCTTTTCCTTCCCTGCTTTTGCTTTTCCTTTTTTTTTTGCGTTTGATTTTCTTCTGGTTTTCCTCACTGTTTTTACTTGTCAGGTTTTTGCAGAGGCATGCAAGCAGCCAGGCCTTCTCTCCCAGCAAGGAATTTGGGGTGAATTTACCCTTTTTGGGCACAGAGGCTCTTTTCTCCCCAGATCCTGTTTTTTTTGGGGGGGAAGGGATATCACGGCACAAGGAAGCATGGCCTCGGTAAGTGAATTCCTGCAGTTGCTTCTGTGCCTGGTGGAGCATCATCCCACGAACATCCACAATTACCCCAAAGCAGCAAAGATTTCCCCTCAAAATCCAGCAGGATTGTGGCTTGTTTGCTCTAGAGGAATTAAATTACCCAGAAACCGCCTCATTTTTGGGGAAAAACGGGCAGTGGGAATAGTTATTTGTAGAAGCAACAGGGTGCCATGTCGTCTCTGTCACCTGGAGTCTTATCCCCTGGGATTGGGGGTGGTTCCAAAACCAGTGGCCTGAATCTTCAAACATGCAGAGTTCCTCAGGTGCTGATGTAGAGTTAACTTATTGTGTCACCAACAAATTAGTTCCAGTGAGTCAGTGTCCTTTGGGTGCGAGGAATTCCCTCTTCTGCTTTGCTTTTGGAAACTGAAGTTTAATGATGGGAATACATCATTACCTTTGCACAGAGGATTACCCATGCTTCTTTTAATTCATAATCCTGTTATTACTCTTTAGCTCATCTTAGGTGACCTGCTGCGCATCCCCTCACTTGCAATCCCAATTTTGTTGCTTATTATCAAGTAAAAAATAATTTATTTTCCTTTGAGGGTGGTTTTTCCCTGCTTGGGCTGAGCAGTTTTGAAGATACCAACTCCAAAAGTTGCTTTAAGCTTGTTGGAAGCTATTGATGCCACCAGGAAAGGGGATGCTCTGGCTGAGCATTGTTAGTGCTGGGGCCTTATTCTTATAATTTAATATTTGTTAAGTGATCATGGTGTATTTTGAGCCAATAATATTAAGTCTCATGAGTGGTTTTCCTGGATAATATGCCAAAATCCATGTTGTACCTATTCACCCTATATGCATGCATGCAGCTGATGCAGAGCAATGGCTTCAAGGCCAAATGGTCAGCAGTGATTCCACAAGCTGGGATTAATCCTTATTTTTAATTAAAAAAAAAATAAAAATGAAAATTCACTTATTCCTGGTTTTGGGATGCATCCAGCTGTGGGAAAACATCTGTAAGGCTGTTAAACCTTGGTTGGGTGCTTGAAATCCACATTTTTACTCCTAAACCTTCAACCCACCAAAACGCGGATACAAACGGGGTTTAAGGACCGAAATTAGAGCAAAGTTTAATTCTGGTGTTTTCAAACTCTGGAGTTTATGTTCCCATGGCAACCACTATTTTTATCCTCTTAGTTCGGCACCTTGCGAGATGGAGCCGTCGGGAAATATCCTCCCTCCCAAGACCTGTGAAGGTGTTGGGGTCGGGTCAGCAGAAAAATAAAAATACATCCCTGGCTGCCAATAAAAACCACCAAAATCAAGAATTTATATGATGTCCCTCTCACAACGAGCAAAAAAAAAGGCATTTTGGGGGATGCTGTAACCCAATGGGCCACCCGTCCTTGTGCCGCTCTCTAAAACACACCCAAACAACCCAGAAACAAGTGAAAACAGGTCATTTGTGCTGGAAAAATCTCATTTTCCCTTCTCTGTTTCGTTCTTAAATGTTCCAGTTTGAGATGTGGCCTTATGGGTCGAGTTGGAACTCAAGGAACTCAAGAAAGCAAGGAAAAATATCTAAAAGTTTCGTTATCCAGACCCAAATCTTTTTCATTCTCCAGACCCAAAACAGTCTTTTATCCAAGTTCAGGTCTGCTGTTTATTGTAATTTAAATTTTTTTCCATTGGTGACAAGCTCCTTGCTGTAATTTCCTAAAAATCAGTGAAAATGGAAAAGATTGGAGATGTTCAGTGTTACGTACCTGGATTTTTCCATAGGAACTGATACCCCAGGTTGCATTTTCACGACGAGATGGAAATGCACATTTCAAGGTGAAAAGACGCTATGATTTTACTCCTAGACCCCAAAATGAGGGGAATTTCACCCCAAAACAATACCAGGATTTTGGGCAAAATCTAAGTTTTATCAAGCTTACCATGTTCTCCACCTAATATTCAACCCTTATACATATTGATTCACGTTTAATATGATTTTTTTCCTGTTTCAAGCAGCTCCTGGCAATTGGTGACAACACCGAATTAAACCAAAATTAAAGATTATTGTGCCATATTTTTGCTCTTGCCCGACTCAAACAATGCTGTTGGCATAGAAACAGGCTTTTGCGGAAAGGTCACCTGCAAGGAGGGTGGTTTAGGTGTAATTCAAGGAGATTACAGGGGATTAGGGTGCCTTTTATATATATATATTTTACAGAGACAGGGTGCATGTGGATCCTATTGTACATATATATGCATATATGTGTGCAGACCTACCCATATATATATTTCTCTATATATATTTTAAAGGAAAAATGATAAAAGAGCAATATCCAGGAAGGTTTGATGCATTAAAAAGTCTACAATTAAGGTTTTATGCTTTTCCTATTTGTTTTTCCCTGTTTTCTCCCCCCCTTCCCCATCACATGCAGTGGGGCGATATGGGAACAGAGCGCTTCTCCTCTGTGTTTTTCTGCTTGGCTTTAATTAAACCTCAGGCAGGGCTGGAAAAATGTGGCGAGACGAGATAATTGTGCTTATTCCCCGTGCGGGGCTGTAGCCTGGGCACAGGGAAAAGAAGAGAAGAGGAGAAATTTGGGGGAGATGCAAAGGTGACAGAGGGCTTTGGGATGAAAAACTTGCTTTACAGCCCAGCAAAGGCTCCAAATCTGCTGGTTTTCATCCCATTTTGCACCGCTGCTTTTTTTCACCCTGCTCCTGGAACCAGGAAAATCAGTGCATGGCCAAGGCAGGAATTATAAAGGTGAGATCACTGGAAAATAGTGTTTATATTGCATAAACCCCACCCCCCGTGTATGTGCTCCCTTCAGCCACAGGAGGAAAAACTCCCAGTGCTGTTTCCCCCAAAAAATTCCCCAAAGTGATGAAGGAGGAGGTGTCATTAATGGAAAATATGGTGAAAATCCACCAAAAATCACGTTTTGCCTCTTCTAGAGGAGCAGTGTTCAAGGCCAGGTTGGACAGGGCTTGGAGCAACCTAGTCTAGGGGAAGGTGTCCCTGCCCGTGGTAGGGGGTTGGAACTAGATGATCTTAATGTCCTTTCCAACTCAAACCATTCCATGATTCTATAAAACCATCTTTTTTCCAAGCTTTTCCCCCACTGGTAAGGCAAAACACTGGAAATGTTTCTGATGGTGGAACAGGTTTTGTACACCCTGATTTTCATCCTGTTGGATATAAGAAGAGAGAAAATCTGTGGAAATATAGAAATAAGTGGGGGGAAAAAAGGGTGCAGAGTGCCTATGATATCAAAATTCTCTGTTTCTCTTCTCTTCCCATGTAGCTATAACAGACCTGGTAGCAAACAGTTGGTTCAGATTACTTTTTGATGATTACAGCTTGTCAGAAAATATTGTTTGCATCCTGGAGGAAATATTATGTTTTAACTTTGTTTTCATTCCAAAAAGTCAAAATATTGAATATAGATATTTAATTTATTTATTTTTTTCTACAGTAAAATTCCAAAAGCGCTTTCTGTTTGGACACATGGAAGCAAAAAACTATCAGCTCCGTCTGCAGCCGTGAAATGTTTTGACATTTTTAAATGTTAGTTTCCAATTGACATTTCAACATAAAATAGCATTAAAATGGCACCAAGTGAAGCTGTTGATTCAAACCAAAAATCAAATTTCATTGAGGCATTTCAAAACTTCATCTTTTTCTCTGTTCTGGATTAGTGCTTTGGAAAAAGGAGCATTTATTGGTGAAGAAATCAAATATTCTCCCCACTCCCCCCCCAGTTTTGGAATTAGAGAATTGTGACTCATTTTACCATGGGGCATTGGTCACCACGCTGGACCCCCTCCAGCTGCCCACTGGAGACAGTGAAGAAATTGGTTTGTCTCTTCTCCCAAGTAACAACTGATAGAATAAGAGGAAACAGTCTCAAGCTGTGCCAGGGGAGGTTTAGACTGAATATTAGGGAAAATTCCTTCCCCAAAGGGTGCTCAGGCATTGGAACAGGCTGCCCAGGGCAGTGGTAGAATCACCATCCTTGGAAGTGTTCACAAACCGTGTAGATGAGGCCCTTAGTGGCATGGTTTAGTGGTGGCCTTGGTGGGTAAACGCATGGACTTGCTGATCTTAAAGGTCTTTTCCAACCTAGATGATTCTATGATTCTACGATTGGATAAAGCGCCACTTATTCCTCACCCTCAAAATAAAAAAATCCCCAACTAAGTCACATCAACTGAAAAATGAAACCTCAAACTTGCATTTATTCCCACGCTGGTTGATGGCCAACGGTGCTGGAGGTGGGATGCGTCTATTCAGCGGGGAACAGCTGTGTAGGAGATCAGCCAATAATATCTCAATGGAGAGTTTAAAAGCTGCAGCGACCCTCAAAATTGCTTTTACTTTTATTTATCCCAGTCCTCGCAGCTCCCATTCCATGGTAAATAAAATGGGGACCAACATCAAGCGCTGATAAATCAGCCACATCCAGCACAGAAGGCCACGTGGCAAGTTGATTTTGCAGCATGTTGACTTGAATCGGTTCCAAATTTGTTAATTGTTTCTGTTTCTCATTTGATTTTGGTTTGGTTTTTTTTTTGGTAGGTCATGATTTTGGGCAGGTTTTGGGCATCTTGGAGGTTCCTTGAGGGAAAGCAGCCATCAGGAGGGGGAAAGGCAAGGAGGGATTTGCATATAGTGGGGATTTGGATGCTTTCTCTGGTCCAGGTGAAGGGTTGAAGCAAGGCACTCCCTTTTCACTCGTCATGGTTGGAAGTTGGTGGGGAAGGATCTTCGTGTTGGTTGACGTGGGTTTGGTTGGAGAAATGGCATTTGTCAATGCCCAAAAGGTGATGAGCGCCTACAGCCAGAAAAGTTGGAAGAAGCTTTTGCTTCTTCTCATGATTCCATCATCCCAGTAAAGAAAGACAAGAAAACTCCATTTTTAGGGTTTGGTTTGGGGTCTTCCAGTGATGCCAGTCAGCATCTCTTGAGTGGAAATCCATTTTTTTCTTCCCTGGAAAGGCTCATTTCTACCTTCTGACTTCTCATAGATGGCTCCTCTTGGAATAGGCCTCATGGCCTCTTTCCACAAGTTAGAACTAAGAAATATTTAATGAAGAGGTGATTTAAGCTTTGAGAAGATTTCTGTTTGAAAAATTGCCATTTCCACTGGGTTACTCAATGGCCCTTTAGAAAGATCTTCTCAAGTTTGACCAGAATTCATGGCCAGGCTACAATTACAGAGTGCTCTTTCCAGCCCAAATTGCCAAATGAGGTTATAAATAGGTCTCTTTCTGGGGATTTCTTGCAATATCTGAAGTCACTTTATAGAAACATTTGATTTTTAGGACAGTCTTCAGACATTTGGCTTGAGTCCTGCTTCTACATAGTGTAGTCATCAACACAAGGTTGGCTCTTCTCTGAAGGGTCAACACATTACTCATTGCCGTTGCAGTAATTAGTGCAGGGTTGGCTCTTTGAAGGGTCAACATGTTATTTGTTGCCGATTGGAGTCATCAAAGCAGGGTTGGGTTTTCTTTGAAGGGTCAAGGTGTTTCTCATTGATGTTGTCATCAATGCAAGGTTGGCTCTTCTCTGAACGGTCAATGCATTACTCATTGCTGGTTTTTAACAGCTGCTCAAATAAATCTGTGTCAGTAAATGCTTCCTAACCACAGTTTGTTGGGGAAGCAGGACATCTATTTTCAGGATTTCAAGATTTTTTTTCTATTTCCAAACCCCCCCATAGCATAGATGATCTTAAGGTCTTTTCTAACCATTCTATGATTCTAAGATCTTTTCAGAATTTGCCTTTTTCTTGCTTGGAATTTGACTAAAAATAGGTAAATTCTCAACTTCCATGGAAATGGAAGTACCAAAAGATCTGGGAACATCCTAATGGTGAGTTTCTGGACTTGAACTTTATGGCTTCCATTCATTTTCTTTGAATATTAATCAACATGAATTAATGGGTCGACAGTGCAGGTTACCAGCACTCCACATCCACACTTCATTTCAAATGGCCAGATTTCATTCTGATGGAAAAAAAAATCCTGAGAATACTCATCTTTCCATGAGAAACATCAGATTTCCTGGAGCTGCATTTTTCATGGAAGACCTCTGTGATTTTTCTCATGAGCACAGGCATCAGTAATAGCACCTTGTACCGAGGCGCACCGATCACATGCAGCTCAAATCTATCACAGCCTTACTGCAGGCTATTAATAGTTTATTAACTCCATTTAAACTCAGCCTAAATGCTCCTGGTGTGCCAAGTGTCTCTGCATAGAAATTATGGAGAAAAGAGGTTTTTAATGGAATTATGGGGTGGTCCTGGGACACATTTGCAACCCACATCAGGCTCTGCATAGCCACATTACTGCAAATATTCATGATACAATATTGGTGAATTTTGAGGGGGGTGATTCCCTCTTTGCACAAGGTTTGAAGCATCAAATGCTTCTCAGGAGGTGATTTCCAGCAGCATTTCTTGCTGAGCCAACCCAAAAGCTGGATTTTGGCATGAGCAACTTAAAGTTGACTGAAGTTTACATGGATGAATATTTGAAGCCAGTTGTCGTGCAGTAACTGAGGAAAGGGGAAAGCCCCGAATTTTGGAAATCTATTCCCATAAGGAGTTTTTCCAGCCTGCTCCTTCCTATGGAGAAACTCCAACTTTGGGAAGGGCTTATGGATGGTGAAAAATTTTCTGTTACTGGAAGAGTCTGTGCCTGAGATGGGAGCTTAGAGTTTATATTCACTTTTATTGCTGATACATGCCAAGGGGGGACCCCATCATTTAATCTCAAGCACTCCCTTCTTGCCAAACACAGGAAAATACTTTAAAAATTCATTTTCTGCCCCTCTTTTCACTTTGCTGTGATGTTTCTTTGTCTCTCGTCGGGTATCGAGAGTCAAGCCGGGACATTAATATTGATGTGGACCTTGGTTATTAGGAGCTGCATTTCCAAGTCTGCCAGCAGCATATAAATACTATTATCGGGTAATTAGTGAGCATCAAGCTGAGTTTGGAATGAGCAGGCACTTGGTGTCCTACTTTTGGGGGGGAATTGTGGTTTATTTTTGGTTGGCTGTTGGGTTCTTTTTGCACTGGGTTGTTGGGGTTTTGCCCCAGTGAGGAGCCAGAGAAATGGAAATCCCAGCTCGGGAGCACCTGTACGGTCAGTGAAACAGCAAGAAGCAAAACAGAGAAGAGAAACTGGAAGAAAAAAGGTCTTCCAGGTTTTTTCCTTACTGAAAACCTCCTGTATTTGAAATGCAAAATCAAGTCTGAGTTTCTTATTAATTTTTTACCTTTTTGGTTCCTTCTATCCCTTCTTGGCAAGGTGGGATTTCTTGGTTTGCAATTTCTCTTCCCGTGCCCCACTTTAATTTTGCTCCTCTGGCCCTGCAAAAGTTTTGGAAAGCTTCAGTGTTGCCACAAGGCAAATGCAACTGGGTTGCTCCGGTTGATTGCACCTGAAGAGCGGATGCTCCTTGTATTTCCTTGCTCTCCAGCCCTTTTTCCATAGGGGAAACCTTTTTATTTTATCCTCTTGCCCATCCCCTTCTCCCCAGTAAATACAAGAAGGGTTTTTCTATTAGACAGAGACGAGGAGTCATCCCAGGGCTCTGTCTCCAGATCCTTCTTTTTATCCCATAACAGGGCTTTGATTGGAATGCTGTGTGAATAATTTAGGGGTGTTTTGCATCTTTTATACCTCTGAACTTCCACTAAAAGGGGGTTTGAGATGCTGCTACCTGCAAAATAGTGTCTGAAGGTGATAAAAAAGCCCTCAATTTTTCATGAGCTAAAAGGGATGTGGGTGGGGAGCAGAAAAGCCTCTGAATACAGGGAGGTTTAACACGTTAATTTCATGTATTAACATCAGAGCGAGGGCATCTGCAGTGAGCGCAGCTTGGTCCTGGTGTTTCCCTACCAGGAAGCATTAGGAAAGCAGGAATGTTGGGGATTTGCCATCCTTTGTGGGGAGCCATCAGGTAAATCGCTGCATCTTACTGCACCCAGGGGTAAATCACTGTGTCTCACTGAACCCATGGGAAAATCACTGCATCTGACTGCACCCAGGGGTGCAACCCCAACTTCTTCCTCTGCTCTGGCCCATCTCCATGTTACTTTAATGCAGTAAAAGTAACATTACTCTTTTTGTTTCTTTAATTGCAGCTCAGCCACTGGCTTTCCCTCACCATGGTGGTGTTTTGGGTCAAATCTTCCCATTTTCACACCTCTTCATTGCTTCTGGATGCTCTGGGAGGACTTTTCCTAGCAGGGACCAGCTGCATCCCGGGGCTGCATGAGCAGCAACATGTGGTCTTTGGCAGGGTGTCAGCATCAAGCTGCTGGAAAAGATTTTAAATTCCCGACTAATTTCTTTGCTGTGAAACAAATGAATCTTCAGAAGGGCCTTTCCTCGCAGCTGCTAAGCCATTTAATTTATCTGAGTCATTTACAATTTGTGATGGGACTGTTAAGAGCCTGATGTGGGGATCAACATCACTTAGACATGGGGGTTGGTTTTTTTCTTTATTTAATTATTTCTTTTCTTGGCCTTTTGGGTTGGAATTTCTCACTGGATTTGCCCCCAGAGGCACAAGACTGTGTTTGGAAAACGTCAGCTCCGTCTCTCCAGCCCCTTTGTCATGCTGGGGCAGCTCGGGCTGAAAGCACAAACCGCAGCCCACCCATGGGGACGTGCTGCCCTGCTACTACTTAACTGCTTCAAAGTACCTGTCTGTGATATGAAACATGCCATAAAATGAATATATTCCAGATGTCCCTGCAAATTCCCTGCAGCTTCGCCATCCACCTGAAGGCAGCTGATGCAGCGAGGCTCCTTGGTCCCTGCTGCTTCAGAACAGGATGGTGGCTCATTTAGAGTTGCAATTTGGAGGTTGGGGGGCATCACCAGACCAGGATGATGCCCCCAGGTCCTGCCCATTGCAGTGTGGGGTGAGGAATCCAGGTACCAAGGTCCCAGGGGTGATTACCCTCCTTGGGATTGGGAAGGTGGGGTCTCCATCTTTAGTTTCTGGGGAGATCTCCATCCTCATGGCTGGAGGGGATATCTCTCTCCTTGGAAGGGCTCCATTCTTGGGTTGGGAGATCTCCATCCTTGGAGGCTGGTGAATCTCCACCCTTAGAGTTGTGAGGGTCCTTGGGTTTTGGGGATCTGCATCCTCAAGGTTGAGGGGATCCCTGTACTTGCATTTAAGAGGTTCTCCAAGGATCTCAATCTTTGGGGATGAGGGATCTCTATCCTTGAAGTTTCCCCATCCTTGAGGTTGGGGAATCCAATGGATCCATGGAAGGAGGACCTCTGTCCTCCATCTCGGATGAAGCTAGCACCCACATCCCCCTCCATACCACAACACCCACCTTGTGTCAGATCCATGGCGCATCTAGCCAGGCTCAAACTTGGACATCTGCAGTTTTGGGATGATGGGAACCTGCTCCATGAGCAGAGCAGGTTCCTACCTTCCAGCCAGCTCAGCAAATACAACCTTAATTTATCTGAAAGCTCCACAGAAAACACATTGGTGTGTGTGTTTGTTGTTGAATGGGGTATTTCCAGGAGACACAGGCAACAATTTTTCTGGTATGCTCCACATTAGGTCCTTGTTGGCTGGCAGGAGCATAGAAAAGATGTAGTAACGATGGTGTAGAAGTAGATACAAAAGCTAAAATTACTATTCATCACTAATACGTTCATGGCACTAATTAATTTTTAAACAGCCTCGCTGGGGACCTCATTGCTAAAACATGATGTTTCCTCCTCCAGCACCATAACTGTTAACTCAAAACAAAGCAGAAGAAAGCCAGAAAGGATGAGAAACAGCCGTGTCCATCAGACGGCATCCGGGCCTTCAGCTTGGAGGGGATTTCTCTGATGGCCAAATCCTGCTGCTCTGCTGGGGGGGGATGCTGTGATACACCCATCCAAGCTGATTTTTGGGGGGTGGGGAGTCCAATCCAGCTTCCCTGGAGTGCAGAAATGTCACCTGAGTAGCGAGCACACTTGGGGCAAAGGGAAAAACTATTTTCTCCACCACCACCTTGAGTCCAGCTATTAATTCCAGCCTTTTAAGCTTCATCTTCTCCAAAAGAAGGGGAATTGAGCAAGCTTTAATATAAGTTTAATATAAACTGCAAAGCAATTTATATTAAAAAGGTCAAGTCCAGTGGTTTTATTTCCACTCCTCTGCTTATCTTTTAATATTGAAATTAGGGAATTTGGTGGTTCGGGGCAAATCTTCCCTGCTGTTCTCCAGGGCTGGTGGTACCAGGTTCTGGCCTGAACCAGCTTCAGTGTAAAAATGTGTAAAAAATGACAGTTGCACCATTGAAATATGTTGGTGTTGCTATTGGGAAGAGGCTCTCATGCCAGTAGCAGCCCCAAGGTCACGGAGGGCTGTGACCAGGAGGAACACATGCACGCCCCGAGATGGGGCGATTTCTGTTTCCATATGGAAAAGGGATGTGGCATCTGGTTTCATTCCCAGCAGCTGGCAGCTCGAAGCCTGTGTTTTGCGTGGTGCAGAGTAGAGAAAATAAAGTGTCGAATTGTTTGGCATTATCAAGGATTTCTGCTCCCCAGGACTCCTGCATAAAGAGATGGAAATTTTAGCTGCTGGAGCCAAGAAACACACAGAAGTATATGAATTTATTACATTTTATCTCATTCCCCTGCAAACAGCGCTGGAAATGTCAAAAGATCATCTATTGTTTTGTGGTTTAGAAAGAATTTTTGTTTTCTAGTTGTAATTTCTTTGATGCCTGGCTGTGGGGAAGGAAGAGGAATTGGAACAGGAGCTGGCAGGTTGAACGTGAAGGTTTGTCTGGCCGCGGAGCGCCGTGCATTTAAATTTCTCACATCCCGGGTTTTTAATTTAACAAATGTAATTAAGGCTGGGGTAGGTACTCAGATTATTCATTTACTCCAGATGGAAGAAAAAAAATTAAATTGAATGCAAATTCCGTAATCAGACATGAAGTTGAGGGTGTTGGACGTGATGGGGAAGTGTCAGCACATTAATCGGACCGCTTTCCCTAAACAGCACCCAAATCTAAGAGCCACGGATTATTTGAATAATTGAGGTGGCGTTTGATAAGATATCTGATTGCTGATATCTCCTTAAGACCGAGCCCTAATTGTAATTCTCCATCAAGAAGGACTAATCTGCGTAGCAGGGTGCGCTGGGAATTGTGTGGTGCCAGGCTGCATCCCTTGAATCTTGGTCTTTTATCGAGGGCTGCCATACCCAGGGAAGGTGCCAAAGTGATTTATCGCTTCTCCTGTTACTTTATACATGCGCCAGGAGGTTGTCAGGTAGTGAGGCTTGGCCGTGGGGATCCATGGCTGCTCATGGCTTCCAATGTGGGACCTGCATTTTGGAGGTGCCTCCCATCATTGAAGGATGCATCATTGCATTTTGATGTCCCTTCTTAATATCTTCATGGCACGATTAAACCCTTTTCCCCTGTAAAACAGAGACAAACTGTCCTGACTTCAGCAGAAGACCTTGCTGGAGGACCATGACTCCATCCACAACACTGGTCATCTGTTGGGACCCAGCCTTGATGCTTTTGGAAAGCTGTTGGGGGTCAATGGACATTGGGTCCCAACTTAACCTTGACTGGGGTGGCAAGAGGTGTTTCCAGTTGATCTGGCAGCAGGCACTTGATTGTAACTGTAGAAAACTTTACTTGCAGTTCCAAAGCATTTATGCATTCCTGTAGGAGAAATAGCATTTCTGTAGAGCCCTTTCACTGTTGGTTCCCCTTGAAATTGCGTGTGTAAGGGTAGGGAGATAGGGGTGGACTTTCCTTCTTGAATCTCACACCTTGGGTGGTATTAGAAAGGAATTAAAGTGGTGAAAATGCCAATTTAAAATCTATCCACCTTGAATATTTTGAGGGTGTGATTTTAGCCAAGCTTCGAGGGGTGCATTCCCAACCAGACAGGCAAGATTTCCCCTCACAGCAAACCCAACTTAAATCACTTGAGATAAGTTGGGCGTTATCTTAAGGCTGCAAATTGCTTGTTTGCTCCTCTAGCAGGAGCTGTTAATTCAGAACAATTAATGCGCTGTTGAGGAAGCATATGGGAGGTGTTCCCAGGGAAAAGAGCCTGTTGGGGATGGAGAGCCCCAGCGTTTGCAAAATGCAATGGATAACTCCAGTTCGTCTTTCTTTTGAGATCCTGGCAGGCCTTGTGGGGAATGATGGGAATACCAGGGAGTTATCCCCCAAGTCCCCATTGAACTGAGCTGATGCTCAAAGCAACTGAGTCTCTAGGCCTAACTAGAAATAAAGTGCTGATGTTCATTGCTGGGATGAATTCACCATTGAGGGAGTGCTGCACCACCCGGTCCATCCTTAAAGTATTTTTTCTTGATGAAGGGGTAATGAATCCTCAAGTGAATGCTAAAATACTGCCATGTCTTTTTGAGAGCTCCTTTGCAGTGCCACGAAATGCCGGTCTGGCTCCATCCTTTCAGCTTTTTTGCAGCATCATGTTGGATACCTGCCAGTATGAAGATTTGGATACCTGCAGGTGAAGAACAAAAGCCTAAATCTAGAAATACACCCCCAAATACATCAGCAGTGGGTGAACTCAACCTGCTTCAAATATTCCTGGGAAAAGGAGCAATGAAGTGAGCTCCTTGCTTTTGCGCAAGGGCATAAAACACTCTATTAGACTTTTACAGGATGCTGAGTGAAATACTGCAGCAGTGGAAGATGTTGAAGTTTTGCAGCCCAGTGGTGGCTTATGGGATGGTCCATCCTTCCTTCTGTCCTTGCATCCATGCATACATGCAGCTGTTCATCCATGCGTCTTTGTATCCATGTATTTGTTCATCCTTGCATCTGTGCATCCTTGCCACCGTTCATCAATGCATTTATCATTTTTGGTCATGTACCTCTGACCATAATTGCACACAGATTTCATTAGAAGCACCCAAGAATTTGTTTTTCACGTAGAAAAAAACCACAAATCCAACTATTTTCCCCTTAGTGCGGCCCAACACAGAGCAGCTTTTCACATCCCCCCCAAATGATCAGAAAATGTGCTTCTCCTCCCCAAAAGATTTCAGTTTTGGGGACCACTGCAGCATAAGCTCCCTGAAACTGAGCTGTGAAAGCCAAGCCGGTCGTCTTTAAAAGCTTCTTCTGCAAACCCTTTCCCATTATTCCCCCATCTGAGGATGGATGGAGGCAGCATCGGCAAATCTGAATAACTAATCAGAGTCCTCATTAACCCCCCGCCGAGATGCTCAAACATTCACTTTGCTGTTTGTGAAGCAGAAAAAAAAAAAAAAGAAAAAGGAAGAAAAAATCCCCATAACCCACCCTGCATTAAAATTGATGTGTTATTAATCCCACTGTTCCAGACCTCATGGGTACCAAATCTGCCGTGGTCTTGCCTGAGGCTGAGCAGTGTGGTGCTGCTTCCACGGGGCACTTTGACTTTCCATTATTTATCGGTGCAGCGTAGCGAGGCTGCTTTTGTTCCCTGGGTCCAGATGTGTTCACATGTGTGCATCCAGGGAAGGGGAGGAGTGTCCGATCTTTCCATACGTGCTCCCTTTGGATAATGCAAATTGCCTGTAGCAGGGCTCCACCATCTCTCCTGGACCATGTTTTGCAGCAAAACAGCTTTGCTTTTCCTGGAATACAGAAATATTTTGTGTGTATGGGAATGTCTTTGATCTTTTTGTAGAATCATAGAATCACAGATTGGTTTGGGTTGAAAGGACCTTAAGACCATCTAGTTCCAATCCCCTGCCATGGGCAGGGACGCCTCACACTAGACCATGTCACCCAAGGCTTTGTCCAGCCTGGCCTTGAACACTGCCAGGGATGGGGCAGCCACAGCTTCTCTGGGCAGCCTGTGCCAGCACCTCAGCACCCTCACAGGGAAGAGCTTCTTCTTTATATCTAACCTGAACTTCTCCTGTTTAAGATTAAACTCATCACCCCTTGTCCTGTTACTACAGTCCCTGATGAAGAGTCCCTCTCTGGCATCCTTGTAGGCCCCCTTCAGATACTGGAATGCTTTTCACCCTCTCTAAGCAAGAATAGGGTTAGTGCATCACTGGAGGGACTGGGGAGGTAGGAGGGTGAAAATGCTATATTGCTTTTTGCATCTTTGAGCATCCCCAATATCCAGCTCCAGCCCTTACTCAGAGGTTGGAGATGCTACAGAAGTTGGGAAAACCCCAACAAATCCAAGGTGTTCATTGCAACAGTCCTCATTGCAGATGGCAGCCAGAGTGCTTGGAGAGTTGTGGTCATAGAATTACAGAATCAACCAAGTCCTTAAAGATCATCAAGTCCAACCATTCCCCAGCACTGCCAGGACCACCACTAAACCATGTCACTAAGGGCCTTGCCTATAGAGTTTGTGGACACTTCCAAGGATGGTGATTCCACCAGTGCCCTTGGCAGCCTGTTCCAATGCCTGACCTGCCTTTCAGGGAAGAAATTGTTCCTAATATCCAACCTAAACCTCCCCTGGAACTCCTTAAAGAGTTAAACTGAAACTTGAGCTTTCATTTCTGCATGTCTCCTACTCCTCCTGTGCACAGGGTTTCTTGGGTTGTCCCATGGGTGTAGAATTTAGGGCCACTGCAGCTTGCTCCTGGATGTAGTGTGGGGTATAAAGATAATTCAGCAAAACCCAGCAGTGTTATTGGGGATGTCACCATTTGTGGTTGCCACTTAAGTCAGAGGAGCTGGCATTAAATTTGTTTAAAAAATAAACACAATTAGACAGCATTGAGATGATGAGGTTGGAAACATCATCTGCTCATGTTGGAAACAAGGTGACATGGTGGGAAAAGCATTCTTGGTTTAAAATCCTAGCCTTTTTTCAAAAATCCTGGATTTTGTTTTGCTAAACACCAGCTCTATTAGCATTCCCTTACACTTAATTAAATCTTTATTAACAGGGATGCCCTTGGCTTTTTTCAATCTGGATACAGGCTGAGGTTCCTATCTGTGCCGTTGGGTGTTATTCAGGTCAAGTAGATGAGGATTTAGGGCATTTTGGGGATCAATTAGGACATTTGGAGGGTTTGATGGCTTTTCATAAATGGTGTCTCATTTATGACCCTGGGGCAGCTGCTCCATGTAACCACAAGTGCCTGGGACACCGTGTATCTTGCTGGCTTGCGTCGCCCGCAGTGGAGCATCTTGAAGAAGGCATCTCCTCCTTTCCCTTTTGCATCTGGAGGACTTCAAAGGCCTCTGCTAAACTTCAAAGGATGCCTTTTGAAGTCACTGGAAGTCTGTGCTGGCTCAAAAAGACTTCTATCGCTCTGCAAGAGTGTTCAGGGAGATGTCCCTGGTGGGGTTGGCTTGTGGTGCTCTTTGTGATGGGGACAAAAATGGCATCTTTTGTGCAAAAGCTGCACAAGCCTGTACTTTTGTCCTACATGCATGCAGCGTCTAAGACCTCAGCCCTGATGACCTCCAAGGATAAAAATCAGTGTAAGAGCTCTTCTGGCACTGGCAGAGCCTAATTTATCTGTTCCTTTTCCTCCAGTCCTGATGCTCTGTTCACACGATGAGCCCAGATGACTATAGTCTTTCCCACAGGACGGTAAAGTCTTTACAAAGGACTGCTGCAAATCATGAGCTTTTTCATCACGTTGTCAGGACAAATCCAGTGCAAATGAAATCCCAGGTCCTAAATATGTATTTGGTGTCAGCCTGTGCAAGATCCTCCAAGAGACAAGCCCATGAGTGTTTTTTGTTATTGATCCTAAATATGCTGCATATTTCAGCTGCTGTTGCAGTGGAAGAGTTCTGGACTCAAGCCCCTCCTGAGCATTTAGTGTATCCCAGATTAGGTCTCTAAACCTCTTCGCAGGACGTATGCTTGCCCAAGAAGTCAAGAGGTACCTTGACCTTTCGCCCCTTTCATCAAGTTTTCCATGTTTGGGGGTTTCTGCCCTATTTTGCCCTGAAATCACCCACTTGCTTTCATATCTCTCCTTGGGCAATGGCCTCAGGGATGTCCAGGTTTCCAGAAATGGCTCTTCCTTTACAAGCTTCCTCATATACCTCTGTCTTTTGGACCCATACTCCTGGTTGCAACGATGGATGCAGGCTGGGAGGGCACCAAGAAATGCTAGTGTTATTATTGCAAGGGGTTTGGGGTGGAGTTAAAACCAGGGAAAATGGTTCTCATGGATCTCCCATACACCTAGGTGTAGCTCTCTGCAGGTGATGTATATCAGAGATGCATCCTTCAGGTATGCCTTGGAGGTCTGAGGAGCTCTCTGGGGGTGGTATGTGTCATGGTAGACATATCACATGTATATTGAAGATCTGAGGAGCTCTCTGGAGGTGATGTGTATCTGGAGATGCATATATCAGATGCACATTTGAATCTGAGCAGCTCAGCAGATCATATATATTTATATATGCCAGACATATATAATCAATCTGAGGAGCTCTGTACCACGTTATATATATCAAGGTAGATATATTGGATGTATATTGAAGATCTGAGGAGCTCTCTTGAGGTGATGTATTCATGCTGGATGTATCAGATATATAATGGAGATTTGGGGAGCTCCAGACAGGTGACATATATCAGGGATGTATATGTCAGATGTATATTGGTGAGGAGCTGTCTAGAGGTGATTTGTATGAAGGCAGATGTATCAGATGTATACTGAAGATCTGAGGAGCATCACAGAGATTGTGTGTATCAAGGGACACATATCAGACATATTTTAAAGATCTGAGGAGCTCTCTACCAGGTGATATATATCAAAGTAGATAGACATATATCAGAGATCTCAGGTGATGTTTATCACGTAACATAGAGGTAATATCTGTAGATGATGTACATGGAAGTGTCCTGGGTTCAGCTACAGCTGAACAGTTTATTAGATGGATATTGGAGATCTGTGGGGCTCACCAGAAGTAATGTGTGTTCAGAGGTCTGTGGAATTTTCTCTCTTTCATTCATTTTTTTTCAGTCAAACACAAAACACCCCCACGGCTGTGCTGATCCTTGCTCAGCCCATCTTCATTTTAACACTGTATCTGCTTAAATCTCAACCTCAGCCTCTGTAAAGCCAGATCCTTGGCAGAAGCACCATCATCTCTAACATCTGTGTGGACTTTTCTTACTAAATAACAGCTGGGAGCTCCCTTGGTTTTGACTTACTGGCTTTTCCCTAATTTGCACCATCTGAGCTCGAGTATAAAAGCACATTTACACTCAAGTGAAGATGATAACTAACCAGGGGGATAGCAACAGCTGGTGTGGAATCAGGGTACAGCCAATGGCAATGCTGTTTCATTACTTTTTCCCTTTTCTCTCCTTTTCAGACCCGGATTGTACCTCTAACCCTCAGAGAGATCCCGTGCCGGGGATTCACCACCCCCCAGGAACAGAAAAGGACAGGACGGGACCACATCGCCCTTCATCCTTTGCGGATAGACTGGACACAAGCACACCTCTGTTTTCTGGACCCATCTTGGTTCGACCTCTAAAAATCTAATTTATTAGTTATCCTGCCTTGGAGATGTTCAAACCTGCCCAGGCAAAACCCTGGGGTCTGATCTAGCTCAGCCATCTTCATCTGCCTTCACCTCCAAGGGGATATTCCCATCCATGTTTTCCTTGATTCCCCCTATTTTCCCCACTATCCTTCAAAAAAAGTACATTGCCCTCCATGGTTTTGCTGCCACCGCCAAAAGACCATCCCTAGTGCAGAAAGCTGCATCCTCTGCTTAATATTTCACCTTCTCATTTCATCATTTCTCTCAATACTTGAATATTTCATCCTTTGCTTTGCCAGGTTGTGATCCCTACCCAGAAGATCTCATTTTTCGGGCGACAGGAGGACATTTGCAGCTCCCTGAGCACCCCCCAAACAGTAAGACTGCTTTATTTTATATTTATTTGGCAATTTTATATATAGAATCGTAGAATCACAGAATCAACCAGGTTGGAAAAGAGCTTTAAGATCATCTAGTCCACACCTTTACCCCAGGACTTCCAAGGCCACCACTAAACCATGTCACTAAGGGCCTCATCAACAAGTGTTTTGAACAGTTCCAGGGACAGGGATTCCTCCTCTTCCCTGGGAAGCCTATTTTAATGCCTGGCTAAAAGCAATTTAATATATTAATCGAGCAGGAAGTGGTGAGTCCTGACCTCCATGGGGCTTTATTTGGGGGAATTTCTGCTCTTTTCTGATACACCTGAATTATATCATGCCTTCCCTAAATGCAGTAAGCATTTAGTGGGAGAATTACACTATGCTGTGTAGGGAGTCTTGATTTAAATCTCGAGTGTTGATAACATGTTGTTAAGAGCCCTACAAGCCATAGCCAGCCTGGAGGAAAACACAGATATATTTTTGTAAAAATACCCTGAAATATGGGCTGTTATCACTGTAAACTTTTGGCACATCAGTAGGATGTGGAGAAATGGTCACCTGCTAAAAATAACTGAAACACAGAGCTTAAAATAAGATCTACATAAAACCAAGGGTCTCATAGTCCTTTAGTCAACCCCAATGGCTAAAATTAGGGCTTGACAGAGTGACAAATGTCTTGATCTGTGCCAAAACTGTAGGCACCCAGCAGGTGACAAAGAAAATAAAACCCCGTTGGCTGCAATTTCCCTCCTAAAGGAGCAAAAAGAAATCTTTGGTCACTGAAAATGGATTTTCCACCTTCCATATCCTCAAAAAGTCCCTGGCTTCTTCCTAAACTGGGAATACTTAGGGCAGGTGCATCTCAGGGGAAAACCCAAGAGCTTCATTTGGTCCACAATGCAGAAGAGCCTCAATAGCAAGATTCTTGCAGAACTATTTCCCCCAGGCTGCCCTTTCAGCCCTGATTCTTGCCTGTGACCTTCCCTTGGCCAAAAACCTCAGGATTAAGGATGTGATGAAGCAGCTGAATTTCTCATTAGGCTGGTTTTGCCCCCTTTGTACTCAGGGTAGAGGCTGGGTTCACTTTGAAAAGACTTCTCTGGTGGGTTTGTGGGGCTTTGGAGCCACCACAGGGACCTGTTTTGGGGAGATCCTGCCTGCCTTGGCGCCCTCTTTTAAGTCAGTATTTTGATGTGAGCTGCCTGGTGCATGTGTGGAAGGGCTTGGTGCCCTGTGTTGTACTTTGGTCATGTTGAGTTGTTCCCCTTGGAGGAAACTGGAGCCTGTGGAGAACACGAGCATGTGTCTGTGGAGGACACAAGTGCAGCCTGGCTTGGGAATCATATCCAGCAAGAAGATCAAACTCAACCCATTCAGCAAATTGTGCAAACAAAGCCCAGATGCCTCCCACTAAAGGCACAGAAAGATGTGATGATGGATGTCCACCGAATTGCCTTTTGGAACAGAAGGTTGGCATTGCTCTGAGTGGTTAATATTAGAAATTATCTATCCTGAAGACAGCTTCTAAGAAATAACCTGGTTCCTCTTGGCATTTTCCACATCGTAAATGGGTCCTCCCATTTTCCAGGCACAAACCTGTTTCAGCTTTTCTCCTCCTGAAGTCCTTATCTCCACAGAGATGCACCTCTGAGGCTAGGCTGTACCTTTTGTCACTGCAAAGTTGCAAGAACATTTGGCACATCTGCCTCACCCCATAAACACTCCCCAGTCCTTTTTTGTCTCCAGTTGCCTCATTGTGTTGAGTTAAGACCAGGCTGAACATATCTTAGGGTCTACCATTCAGAGTAAATGGAGAAGACAGTGTAATTAAGTGTAATTAAAGGAGCTCAGAACTATCTGTAACTCCCTAGCTTGCTGGAGCTTGTATAAATCACTGTGTCACGTCTCAAACCTCTCTTTTGTCATGGAAGCTGGAAATACGGCAAAAAATTGCTTTCAAATGGGCAAATGAAACATGTTTAAATTGAGGCAATTAATCTAGCGGCTCACATCGCAATCTTTGGCTTCTTGGCTCAGGGCTTGGATGGGAACAACCCTCTGCCAATACCAGGAAGCCTGGCAGGCCTCAAGGAAAACCTGATTTTTGTCTTCTGGTTTGTAGAGTAATTTCTTCTTGGGAATTTTGCATTTTCAAAGGAAATTCAGGGGTGAGGTAAGACCAGGAGGAGCCGGAGAGCTGCAAGAGAGGGATGTGAAGCAGAAACTCAGCAAGTCGAGAGCTCTGATTTATCTGCCATATGGGAAAGAGGAAAACAGCCGGCTCCAGAGGGATTTCTTTCCCTCTCCCAAAGGGAAAATTTGCAAGTGTGATAGCAGGATATAGCAAGAAACGAGGCAGATTTAAGGGAGGAGAGGGTTTTATTAGGTGTACTGCAGCATTGCTCTGTTTTCTGGGCTTTCCCATGGGTGGGAAAATCTTTGCATGCTTCCATGCACATCTTGCCTGTGTTTCTGCAGTTGGGTTAGCCCAATTTCTGTGAGCCCACCAAACCCCAGGTTTCCATTTAGACCAAGCCCTTCAAGGCCACCCAAAACCAGGTTTCTATTTGTGTTTATCCAGCGCAATGACTTTGGCAGTGCTGGAGATTGGCATAGTGAAGCCTATGGACTTTAATTTGCAAAATAAACACCCCAAAAAGGCATTATTACAAATTGCAGTGTTGCCCATGAGGTGTTTATGGGCTGCAGCAACGGTTGCAAAGAGTCATTGTGAAGTTTGTGGTGGGATCTTTGCTGCAATCATCAATCTCAATGCCTACTTTGAGGTTGCAGGTGGGTTTTGCACTGGTGTTGGTCTGATTTGCACTTTGTGATACTTGAGCTGGCTGAGAAGTTGGACTGCAGTGGTCAGTTTGGGTTGGAAAAATTTGGCTGATGGTTTAATTTTTGCTGAGCAAGACTGGTTTTGAGTATGATCCTTCTTTGGCTGCCCATCCTCAAAGCAACAGTTGTGACATCGCCTTTGCTGGTGGGATAGAAGATGTGTAAAACCCACGAATCTCCCATTTTCCCAGCACCTCATTCATCTTAGACCCATACCTAAGCTGCTTCTGCCCGCCCATCTCTCCAAAACTCATCGTGTTTATTTACTATCATTTTCTTCATTCTCCAAGAAGCTCCTCTGAACCTGGCTGGGACCTTGGGGATGGGACCTTCCCATTGCAGGACTTCAGAGGGATTGAGATTTGATGTTTGATGATGGAAATGTGGGTGCTCGGAGGTTCCTCTCTCAAGGGATTAGCAGGTTGGGATGGAAAATGAAAAGCACAAGGCAAGGTTTGAAAGCATCAGGCAAGATTTTGATCATAAATTATTCACAGTTCATTGCTTGCAGCAAATAACTGTTGGAAAACTAATTTTTTGCAGTCCCTCTCAAGGCAATCAGAAACTTTTCCTGGACAAGAGGAAGTTTGCACATTTTTTGGGTTCCTCAGCTAGGTTTCACTTCAAAGCTTTTTGCTTTGCCCTCTGAAAAGATTCACAATTTGCTCTTCTGGGAACTTTCTTTGGGCCAGGGGCTGGATTGCACAAAATGCAAGTATTTTCAGGTTACTTTGAAGAAGCTTCTTTGATGTTTCGCTGCACCAGTTTGTTTTGGAAGGTGCTTTAATGGTCTTCCTCTATAAAAATAACACTGTATGTAGGTATTTCAGCTCTCCACTTAAAGAACAAAGTTGTTTAATGCTGCTGTTCAAGGTACATTAACCTTGTCTACTAAAGCTCTGACTGGCTCTTGCAGGTTTTATTCTCCTGTTTATGTTGCAGAGATATCCCTGGAGCCTTTTAGGGATGGGGATCTTCGGAGAGAAGAGAAATGTTTAGCGGTAATTGTTGTTCTCATAAGACATTCACAGTAGCAGGTCCCCCCTTTCTCTGGAGCTGAAGCTGGGAGGAGGGCTTTAAAATACTAAATTAATAAATGCAGATGTTAAAGAAATAAATGCTGTTTTCACCCTGCACCCAAGGGAGATGTTTATGCATTGACCAAGAACTTTTTTTAGGAGAAAAAATAGGAAAGAGGGTTGCTCTGGCCCAGGGTTTACCCTGCAGAAGTTTCCAATCTCCATCTGCTTTAGCCTGTGGTTGTAGCAGAAGCGCAGGCTCATTTCATCCTTTTTTACTGGGAAATAACTTGATAGCAGGATGCTGGGAAGGGTTCAAGGGTCAGCATTTAGGGAACCAGCATCTTGGGCGAGAGCAAAGGATGCTCCCAATGCAAAAAACCTCCTGGGTTTGGATAGAGGAAATTTGGCTACCAAATATTCTTAAAAACCATGAATTATATTTGGTGGTACAGTGGTATTTCTTGCACAGAGTCTCCCAGAATCCTCAAATGAGGCATCACATGAGCCTGATTGGAAGCAACCTTGACCATGAGGCATGGCCAAGAATGGGTGATGTCTTGGAAACTGGGATTCTTCCCCATTTTCAACCATTTAACAGTATTTGGTTAATTTTTAATGAGGTGGTCGCATAACAGGGTTATTGCTTGTGAGAACCTGGAGTTCAGCTTTCAGCCTCACAAGTGAATTTAGGTAAAAACAAGCAAAAGTTTGAAGGTTGGTGGATGGAAATGAGACATTCAAGAGCAAGAGGGTCGCTCTTGATTCACTTTATGTCTAGTGAAGACTCAGCATCACCTGCCAAGGGTGAACCTGTCCTCACTGGCAGTTCAGACCGAGATGTATAGTCCTCTGGAGGTGCCCATCCTTTCCCCCTCAGCTGTATTTCTTCATTTCAACTTAGATGAATGTATATATCATAAACGCCAGCATGCAAAAGCCCTCTGTGAAGAGCCTGCTGTGGAGGGAGCACGGCTAACACAGCGTCAGTGCAAATCCCAAAGCAGCCTCTCTTCAAAATACCCTTTAGAAAAGGCAGAATTCCCTTAATAGAGACACATACCTTCCCATGGATGGAAGACATCCTCGAGTATCTCTAATAACTTTGAAACTTTGGGTAGAGAAGAGGAAATGCCTGAAAAACTGATTTTCTGATTTCTCATGTTGAATCCTCCATTATCAATTGCATGTTTTGCTGCAGGGAAGAAACTGCTGAATGAGCTAGAAAAAATGATCCCCATTGATTTGGAAACAAGAGTTGCACCTTGCAAAGCTAATATGAATATTATGTACTAAAAATGACAATGTGGACTCCAACAATGTGGGGTTTTCTGCATTCAGCCCTACTTCTAATATGGTTTTTCAGCTGTTTTATTAATCAAGGAGGTCACACTCACCTGGGGTGTTGTGGACTCTGATTTTTGAAATGTTTTAAGGCATCAGTGACCATGCTGAAAAAAACCCCCAACTCTCCACTTAGCCTTTAATTATTTTTATTTGAAAGAGCATGTAATATATTGCTGGCAAAAAAAAGCACAGCCTATAAATCTGAGAGTCTTTCAGGTAGACACACACTCTTCAGGAAATATATTTCCAACTTAATGGCAATATTTCAGTGATAGGTGAAATAATTTTATTTCATAAGGAAATTTAGGATGCTTTGATCTCAGGTCGTTGCCAAAAACGCTTCCGGAAATGAAAGAGCCTTTATGGGCTTTATTGCTCACCATTTCTTTCCTCTGTGCAAACACCCTGGGAATTGGATGCAATTCCTGTCCTTGGTGACACCCACTCCCCCAAAATTCACTCTTTGCCCAAGATTTGGTCACTGCCTCAAGCTGATCTGCAAGGGGTTGGCAGGGTTTGGTGGTGCTCTTCTCCTTTCGTCATCTGGATGCCTATGGTCAAGAGCTCATGCAGCTAAATTGATTTGGGGGGGGGGGGAGTGTGGAAAGAAAGAGACCATTAATGCATAAAACATATAAAAAATAAGAAAGGATTAATGCATGAAATAGCAGCTTTAGACCCTTCCCTGCATTTGGCTGGTAATAAATCCACAGGGCTGACAGATTTGCACAGTTATCCAGAGATTCATGGCCAGGGGCTCCCGCGTGGAATACCCGTCCGGCTTTTCCTGCGGGTGCCAGGCGCTTCCCAGGATATTTACAGCACCCGAGTGCATTTGTTTCCCCCCCAAATAAATATACTGCTATTGGCAACAGCTGTCTCTCATTTTATCCCCTTTTTTTTCCTTACATTTGGATATAAGTCTAATTCTCCAAACAAATCAACGCCCATAAAGCCTTGATTGTAGCAGCTCAGATGATATTTGGCAATTAAATTGGGCTCTGGACTGCCACCTTCTGGGAATATGTTCGACCAAAAAGCTCACACCCCACAATCAATTGCCGTCTGCTGAAGGTAGGCTCAATCCTGGCATGAACAATAGATACCAAGTGGGACTTTTTGTTCCTCAAAATAGCAATCCCTTATTTTTCTTAGCTTCCCACTGAGATGTCTAGACTGCTACAGTGCTAAATTCTGCTTTTCTCCAGCTGCAGCTATTTCTGGTGGGGAGGTTTTCCCCTTGGTGTTCCCCCTCGAGGACGTGCCTGTAGCTGTGAGCCAAGTTTTGACATTGGACACCAAAGATTTTACTCCACAAGTTCACTCAGGAGCAGATAATTCTGCTTCCTGCTATTTTGCTGTTGGGGAAACAACAAAAATCATCATTTTAATCCCATCAATGCAATATCCTGCTCACTGCAAAAGATCTGTGTCATGCAGAGACCCTGGTCTACCTTCCCAACACCCAGGATTTTGGGTGTGCTCCCTTAATACTCAATTCGTGGGTTAGACTAGTGCAAGGAAAATGTAAGGAAGACATTCATTCATGCAAAATAATGAGTGGTTGGCTCTCATCCTGTGCAGACAGCACTTGGCTTTCCATATGGATATGGTGCATTTGTGCACTTGGTGCCTGGTGGTTCCTGTAAAGCCCAAGGCCTCATGGAGAAGTCCAGAATATTGCAAATCTTCCCCCAAACAACTGTGGAACTCATGGAGAAAAACTGAATATTGTAACTCTTCCCTCAAACAACTGGAGATAGATCTGAAGACCCCAAATGTGCCTTGTTTTTTACTGAGCTTTTTAATATCCCTGTTCCTCTGCCTTGTGTGAGAACGTTTCTTCCTGCATGTCACCGTTTCATGGCAAAAGCAATGCTGATGCTATTTTTTGGTAGATCCTATCACAATGTCAGAAGACTTACATAACTTTTTGCATTTCTTCATGGTTTTTCTCCAGATGAGAGCCAACAGAGAACCCGGTGCACCAATGGGCATCGCAGTAGGTCAAACCCTTCAAGCTCTCTTACAAAAATGAGTCACTGCAGGGAGAAAGACACTTTTGGAAGCTCTGGAGAGATTTTGCCAGGTGGCTTTGTGAGTTGGCTCAATGCAGAGCGTGAGAGAGAACTCAGGAGAGGATTGAGGTTTTTTGAGGATTTAAGCAAGATTATTGGCTTTTCTTCTGAAGCATCCCCTCAGCTGCAGTGAAATAATAGGAAAGGCAGCTTTTTGGGGCCAGGAACTGCTTTTTGGTTACGTCTGGTGCCAGGTTTATCCTTGGGGACAGCATCCAGCCAAGAGCTGCTCTACAAATTTGTCTCTTCCTGGTGCCCCTCTTTTTCCCCCATCTCCTTGGGACCTGAAGATGCTAAAAAAGAGTTAGTTCCTTCTCCCCCCCCCCCCCCACCCACCCCCAATAACTGCATTTATAGAAAGTAGAGCAACTTCAAGAGAGGTTGAGAGTGACATGTCTCAGGCTGCCTCCTGAGTTCAAGGATGTCCATATAGGGTGTGCAAAATCACAGTTTGCTCCCTAGTTCAAATCAAGCAAGGGTTTGAACCCTCTTTCTTCACATCTTCTGCATTCAGTCACCATAGGATTGGTCAATGCAACGTAGGAGTCAACTAGGTTGGTCAACTCAGCATCAGATACTCGCTGTCCCTTCTGGATTGAGCATCCAGTGCTTGAAGATGTGACTCCATGGTGGCCATAGGCAAAGAGTTACATAATTTAGGTGGGATTTTTTGATGTGTAATTTCAGAAAATGGAAAATTTTGTATTTATGACTTGTCTTCCTACTTCCAGAAAGGAGGAATAACTGGAAAAGGGATGGAAATCCCCATTTAGGCACTGCAGTTATAGGCATAAGGGGTATAAAGAAAATGCCCTGGGTGCACCAGGGTTGACAAGGGGAAAAATGTAGTATGATGTTCACCAATCATCTCCATCACCATCACATCCATCATGCATCCACGCAGCCATCATCTCCAAGAGCTCTGCCCTTTCCTGGCTGCTCTCCAGCTAAGATCTCCTTGCCAGTGACCCTCTTTGTTTCACCCTCAATGCATTCCTTATCCAAACCCACAGATCTCTCATAATCATCAAATTATGATAAGGGTCATAGAAGAACCTAGAAGAAGGGTTTCTTCTAGGGACTGGGTGGTGGAGCTTGTGTGAGGAACATCACTTCTCCTTTTCATCCTTTTGTTTTTTCCTTTAGAGGGGGGATCCCCTTTAATCCAGCAGCATTTCTCCTGCCTGCAGGTTCTCGATGTGACTCCCACCCAGGATGCACCATGTCTCCCCGGCACCGGCTCTGACGATGATGGCCACCCAGACAGTGCCCCCTCCTCCGTACCAAGACACCCCACAGGTGAGTGTGAGCACCCATGGCCTCCTGCAGACCCCTAGTGACCCCCATTTCCTGCATTCATTACCCTGCCTTCCTAAATAATGACCATTACAAAGTATTTCACCCCAAAATGTTCATTTCAAAGTGGCAAAAATTAAACGCCCTCCAACACAGTCTCCAAGATTGAAGGGGTTTGGGTCAAACTATATGTGGTTTTTGCCCATTTCTGGCTTATTTTGGGGTCTTGAGGTCTTCTTGGAAAAGCAACATAGTAGTATGTTTGCAGCCAGCAGGTTAATAAGCTGGAAGGATGAAAAAAGAAGAATTGATTAATTTTTATGGTGGTTGCTCTAACAGGTCAAATAACTTCTCCAAGCATCATTATGGAGTTATTATAACAAGAGGACTTTGTCCAAGAGAAACTCTACTGGAGCACCCCAGTGGGCTGGATGTGAGTGTTGAGGCTGGATTACATAGAATCATAGAATCCCAGCCTGTTTTGGGTTGAAGGGACCTTAAAGCTCATCCAGCTCCAACCCCCTGCCACGGGCAGGGACACCTTCCACTAGAGCAGGTTGCTCCAAGCCCCTGTGTCCAACCTGGCCTTGAACACTGCCAGGGATGGGGCAGCCACAGCTTCTCTGGGCACCCTGTGCCAGCGCCTCAGCACCCTCACAGGGAAGAACTTCTTCCTTATATCTAACCTGAAGTTCCCTGTTTAAGATTAAACCCGTTACCCCTGGAGATGGCCCATCCTGAGGTTTTTATCTGGGGAAAAATCCACATTATTTTTCCACTTTCCCAGCTACACTGACCAAATGGGAATGATCTGGATTGAGCGCTGAATTGGCACCACATTCAAAGCAGCTTTTTGGGTGGGTCCTATGGGGAATGTTGAGTTCCCCCCCCATTTTCTACATATCTCAGCCGCAAAAGCTCCAAAATCTCCCCTCTTAGGAAATAAACCATCAAAATCAAGCCTGTTCTCTGCAAGCTAAAATAAATAAATTGACTTTTACACCCCCCCGGGTCTCCTTTCCGCTCGTCTCCTTTGGTGGGAAAAGGTCACTTCTCACAAACGACACCTCGGTGGGGTTTTTATGGCTCCTCCAACTTCGGTGTCATCATTTGCTCGCTTCGCTGCTCTTCTCTGCTCCGAGAAGGGCTTTTTTTTCCCCAGTGTTTTTCTCTTCTCCGTGTCGAAACACGCAGCGGGGAGCCACGACGCCAGTTTAGTCCTAATGGGCAATTTAAAGGACTAAAATAGCTGAGATTTTCCGCAGTATCCTATGGAGACATCCCCTCTACTTTCCTCATCCCTATCCCTTATCTGCCCCCCTTTCTAATACATTGAATTTTAGGGACTCTCAGGAGCATCATGGACCAAATTCTTCCTTTTTTCCCCCATGTCTTGGGGGTTGCTCAAGTGTTTTTCTTTCAGTTTAAGTGAGTTTGGAGGAAAAGCTGCAGCCAAGAGTTGCTGGTTTTGACTCAACGCTGTCACTGCTGTGATCCTTTTGCGTGAAAATTTGGGATTTCTAGGGTTTGGAAAAGCAAATTGCACAGATTTCCTCTCCCCAAAGATGGAGAAGAGATGGGGAGGGTCAGTGGTAAATAAAAGAACCCCGATTATTAGAGCTGCAACCAACTTCTCATTATCAAGGGGAGAGTTTTGGGGAGAGTTTTAGGGAGAAAAGTGCTTAAAAAGGGGTCTGGGAGAGCTTTGCATTAGTATTTTACTACAGAGGCTGCACAGTAATGTCCCTCACTGTCAGAAACATGCAAAAATGAAGCAGAAGTTAGGGGAAAAGCTGCCTTTTGGATGGAAAATAGTGCTTTAATAATCACCTGGTTCTGCTAAAGGGGGGGGGGGGTAACACAAAGCATCATTTATACTGAGCATGATCGCTCTCACTGAGTAACTCCACCAGTTGAAAATTAAAGAGTCTGCATAAAATCCACATATTTTCCATGATAAATGAACAGGAAAAGCTAAAAGTCTCGAGCCATTTCATTGTCAGAGTTAGCAAAAAGAGGTTGGTTTAAAAATAGTCATTTTCAGCATGGAAGGTGATGAAAGCTGATTTGCCCTCCCAAAAGAAGGGGTTTTTAGGTGGTTACATCAGGGTCAAAAGTGGAAAATTTAAAAAAAAAAAAAAAAAGAAAGAAAAAAACATTTACTTATTTACTTATTCTATAAACGTACTTATAAAAATTGGATGGAAATGTTGATTTTTCAGCAGTTTCAACACAGAAAGTGATAAAAACAGCTTTGTGCTCCCCTCCCCAGGTGCTTTTCAGGGACAAAAATGGATATAAAATGATATAAAAATAGAATTTTCTTTTTAATGATAAAAATATTGTTTCTAAAAAAGCCACAGATGAAAACTGGGCTGGAGATATTGATTTTTGTGTAGGATCCGTCAAACCCTCCCCCCCTCCAACTCCTGTGTCCTCAGAATGTTTTTGGGCTCAGAACCACTGTTTTCAGCATGTGCGATGAAGTTTTCACTCTGAAATGCTAAGGAATAGGGTAAATATTGCTGATTGAGGAGGTTTTCTTGCCCTGAAGACCTTGACTGTCATTGCTGTCTAGACTTAGAGAGTCCATAGTCTTCTAACTTCAAAAAAATCCTAAAGCAAAAGGGATTATCACATTTAAACCTGCAGGAAGCCCCCACATCACCTGGTGAGGAGCTGCTAACACCAGTAAAGGATTTATTCCTAAAGAAGGGAAAAAACAGAAATATAATATAGATCAGGCTTTAAAATTGACAGGCTGAGAAAATTGGGGCTGTTCAGCCTGGAGAAGAGACCTCAGAGCAGCTTCCAGTGTCTGAAGGGGGCTACGAGGATGCTGGAGAGGGGCTCTTCATCAGGGACTGGAGCGATAGGACAAGGGGTGATGGGTTCAAACTGAAACAGGGGAAGTTCAGGTTGGATATAAGGAAGAAGTTCTTTATTGTGAGGGTGCTGAGGCGCTGGCACAGGGTGCCCAGAGAAGCTGTGGCTGCCCCATCCCTGGCAGTGTTCAAGGCCAGGTTGGACACAGGGGCTTGGAGCAACCTGCTCTAGTGGAAGGTGTCCCTGCCCGTGGCAGGGGGTTGGAGCTGGACGATCTTAAGGTCCCTTCCAACCCAAACCAGTCTGTGGTTCTATGATCCTAAAGGGAATATAACTGAGAGGTGATACACATTGTTGAACAACAGTGTCTCAAAAATCTCTGCTTTTTTACTAGGAGCTTTGCAAAATCATGAGGATTTTTTAACCTGTTTTTTTTAATCTTTACAAATTTTTTAATCTATTTTTACCTTTTTTTAATTTTTTTGCATATTCTGAAATGTATTTCTAAATATAGTTTTAAAAATTTTTCACATTTCTTACATTTTTACATTTGCACGTATTTTTACGTATTTTAATCATGATTATTTTACATATTTTTACAGTATTATTTTACATATTTTTAACTTTTTTGTCTTTTTTTTGTATTTTTCCCCATCTTTTTAAAACTTTTTCTTTTTTGTTCTTCTTGTAACTTTTTTTTTTTTTAACATGTTATTTTAATTCCCCTCTCCCCACCCCGCATCTGTTTTTGGCCATTTCCTAGTAATAGTTATAATAATAATCATCATCATCTTCACCCTCATCCTCATCATCATATCCCCATCTGCGGTTTTTTCAATGCCTGCAACTTTCCTACCCAAATCCAGCCCCTTTTCCCCCATATTTCCCTATTTTCCCACTGCCAAAACACACACGCTCCCAAGCCAGAAGCCTGCTGCCTTTTTCCTGCTTTCCCTTCCCCACCTGCTCCCTGTAAAGCCATTTTTGGCTGCATTTTTGCCTTCCTCTCTGCCCAGCATCCCTATCTGGCTGCAAATACTCACATCCAAGTATCTTCTCACCTAATTTTCCACTGACTTGGGATTATTTTATTTATTTTTTTATTATTTTCTTTAGCCCAAGGTGAGGTAATGGCTTTGAAACAGCCGCAGAGGAGGCTTTTTTTTTTGGGTAATAGCCCAATTAGTTGCAGACTTGGCTGGAAACAGTCAACTTGGCAGGATTTGGGGGCAGGATGCAAAAAGAGCTTTGGCATCCTGAGTGTGTCAAGGGGAAAAAGAATAAAAGAGGAAAAAAAGAGGGGGGAAAAGCCATTTCTCCCCCCCAAAATGTTATTTTTAAGGGAAATAATAGAGAGAAAAAGGGGAAAAAAAGAGAAAGAGGATAGGGAAATATTCAATGGCACGGCTGGAGCATCCCAAAATCCGCTTGCATTTTGGTTTAGTTAGAAAATGGGTGGAAAAAAGAAGAAATCCAAAGTGCTGGGGTAGGAATGGGAAGTGAACCACAAATTTTCACTGGAGAAGGGAGTAGGGATGGAAATCAAACCTTCTTCTGGGTTGGGAGAGTTAGGAATTAAATAGTGCAGGGTGAATTTGCAGGTGCAGGAGCCAAACTTTGCAGTTATGAACAATAAAGGAGATTAAAACCCAAAAGCGCCGTTATCGGCAGTGAAAGGTCAGGCAGGAGATATTAAAGTCAAACATTTTGAAAGCAAAAGGTGTCGAGGTGCTGGCCCAGCTTGGGTTTACACAGCTTGTAAGGGAGGGAGAAGTCTGCTTTTATCATGGCAAGAAGCTGAGTAGCACGGTGGATTTGGCTGGAGAAGACTCTGGGCATGCACATATATACACATATTTATATAGATGTGTATAATATTTGTCATATAACATATATAATATGCAATATATAATATATATGTACATATACGTAGTATATACATATATACAATAATGTACATATGCAATATGTACATATATGTAAATATATGTGTGTATATATAAACCCCCCATTTTATTTACATATAAATAATCACAGAAATTAGTCTAGGTGTATACCAGCCAAATAAATAAATCATCTCTATTATTTATACATAACTAAACACAAAAATGAATATCAAGGGGTTGGAAGTAGATGATCTTAAGGTCCTTTCCAACCCTAACTATTCTATGATTCTATCATCTATTAGCCAAAGATATACATTATATATACAATATTTAGCAAGAAGCAGAGGCTTCCTTTTGCTGCCCAGCTCAGATTTACCAGTGAAAACAGGCAAATGCTAAAATCTTTACAGCATTTTGACACCAAAAGGTGGTGAAACACCCACTTTCCATTAATTTTTCACTGAGATTTTAAGCTAAACCCACTGGGGGGGGGGGGGGGTGGTGCTGCAGCATGTGAACCCAAATTGATTAAATTTCTCCCTGATTTTTTTTATTAACCAAATCTTAGCAGTGTGAAGCGATGCATCACACAGTGTTCATCAGACCCATCTGCAGTCCAGCAGCAAATAATTCAGCTTTTTTTAATGCAATTGTTAATTTCAAGTGGAAATTGTCTCTAAATATGTGCAATCCTGTAGACGTGCAGGTGGGAGTTTTGGGGGGATTGCTGGAGGGAAGTGCAGTGATTTGCACATCCACTACTCGCATGCACACAGCTCACATCTTAAATGCAGGTATTTAACCAAAATACTTGCAATTTCTCAAAAAACCAAAATATTAGTTAGAAAAATGATTTATCACAGAGCAGATGTAATTTTGGCTGGAGATTTCCAGCCCGGGCAGACTGCAGTTCCCATTGCATCAGTGATCTGGGGCAGCATTGGAGTAAAGACCAAGATTTGGGCACAGGGAGGAAAAAAAAGTCGTATTTTGGTTTTGGCTGGCTTCTCCCAGCGCAAAAATGACTCATTCTGAGTTGGAAGAGACTCACGTAATTTTGCGTCTAGACAATAATACCTGCTTTGAAAAAACTCTTGGCAAGCAGCAGCCTTGCAGCTGATTTAATCTGGGACGTCTGCAAAGCATCTCTTAATAAATTACCCCCTGCCTCTGCTTTGCTGCTGCAATAAAGATGGTTTTTTTTTCTTTTCCCTGTGTTTTCCCAAAGTAAAAAAGTGGGGGAAAAGCAGGAAAACCTAAAGCAGCCTTAGATGGAATGCAAATACATCCTGCTCAGAGCCCCATCGCAGCGCTACCTCTCCCTATACTTCACAAACGCGCCACAGAAGGCTGCAAAACGCAGTTGCAAAGCACAACAAACCCCGGATTTGCTTGATTTTCTCCCTTTTTATCCCCTCCTTTTCTTTCTCCCCTCCCAGATGACAGCCACAGCCCAGCAGCCCACCAAGGCTCAGCCCGTGCATCTCGCCACGCCAGCGGCAGCCCCCAACGCGACAGTACCTGCCACAGCCGGCGACCCCCAGGCGCAGCTGGAGGCCGACAAGCGAGCAGTCTACAGGTGATGCAAGCTACTATCAGTGTGCATTCGTTAATTAAGGCCTTAATTAATGCCTTATTTCATTAATGCACCCGTTGTCGTAATGCAATATGAAGGTATTGATTCGGTAGTGCAGCAATTAATGCATCAGTTAATGCATCGATTCGGTGATGCATTCATTATTCTAATGCATTATTAATCCACTAATATTCTAATGCACTAATTAGCAGACAGGAATGGGGAGATTTGCAATTAGCTTCATTTTAGCAGTAATAACTATTGATATTAACACTTGGTGGTGGAGCTTCCTCATGGACCTCATTTTGCAGCATCTCCCCCCAATGTCCTGTCATGTTTTGCATCTCCCACCCAAAATATTCCCCCCACCTCCCAAAAACTCACATTAGCCCATTTTTTTCTAGCAAAACCATGCGATTTTGGGCTGAAAAAGCTCCCAGAAGTGGTAGAGTCACTTATTAACCTGAAATAGGCATCTCAGGCATCCATAGGGGTGCAGGCAGCAATGGGCATGGGATGTATGAACCCCTCTGGTCCCTTTTTTTGTCCCTTTGGAGATATTAATATATAATATTGTAATATAATGTTACCATATAATTGCAATAAGTAACATCGTAATTATGTAAATAGTATAATTATATAAGTAATATGTAATTATAGAAGTGATAGGTAATTATTTACAGTATTACAATGTATACAGTAATGTAATGTATACTGTAATTAGGATTAAGATTTAAGGTTAAGGATTAACCCCCCATTAATGGCCAGGGCCACGGGTGCTTGTGAATGAAAAACCTCCAAATATTCAGATATCATGAGTCTGAAAGGTCTGGAAAGGTGGGAGTAAACCCACTGGTTCCCCAGGAAAACACAAGGGATTATTGGCAGCAGGTTTTAAGATGTTTTTCCAATGATACAAATAATTTTCTCCAGGCAAAAGAGGTCATTCAGGGAAAAACACCTTTTCTCTGCATGTCTGCAAGGATTTTTGCAGTGTTCATGGGATGATGAAACCAAAAAAACCCCTTTGGAGTTTTCCCAGCCTCAACTGGAAGGTCAAAAAAATGCTGGGAATACTTTGGACCTATTTCCCACCCAAAAAAGTAGGGGAAAAAAGTGTTGGCTGGTCCCACATGTGGACTTGGTTGCCCAAACCTGGATGTTAATCTTTGACTACCAACCAAAACTACCTCCCAGATATACTTTTATCTCTAAAAAACCCAGCGAGCCCTTTATTGCTGCATGCAAAATCGGAATATTCACCTATACAGCGGTTAATGAGGATTGTGGATATGGAATTAAGTATCAAAAGCAGGCAGGAATTTTGTTTCAGCTCTCCCAAAGCCATATCCTGCACCCAAAATGATAATTTTTGTTAATTTTCAAAAATTGCACCAAGGCAGAAGGCATCGGTCGATCAACCTGGAGGGAAATCGCCAGGAAAATGCGATGGGAAATATAAAAAGAGCTGGGACCAGTCACCCCACCGGGTTTTATGCTCTAGTGGGAGGTTTATTACCCATAAAAAAAGAGGAAAAAGGGAAAAAAATCAAGCCTCCCCCTCCCTTCTTGATGCAGGAGCATCTTTGCAGGGACTGGTCCAGCAGCATCACTTCTCTGCTGCAATTTTTCCCCAGCTAAAGTATTTTCTTGACTGTATGCAACAAGCTGGCACTTCCCAATGGATTTTGGGCCAGTCAAGAGGCTGCTTCTGTGGGAACTGATGCTTAAACCACCCCAGCACTGCAAACTGGATTTTTCCAAGTTTGAAAACTTGGAAAGGGCTGAATTTCTTTTCATTAAGTTTATTTTCTATGTGTTTTTTTGGAGGGGGGAATGGATGTATCGAGGCTGCAGAAAAATAAAGCCTGTTGTGATGTGCCCACGGTGCCACCAGCTTGGGGGCAGAGCCCTGCTGAAGGTGGGAAATGAGGCCATTAGAGGAATTCATTTCTCTTTATTAGCCCATGTCGAATCCTTTTTATTAGTGGCTGCAAACGACCTGTCTCCTGCAGGAAAATGTCAGGGCTGGTTCAGCCCTTTTATTTGGAGGATTCCATGGGAAAACAATAAAAAAAAAAAACAACCAAAAAAAACTGAGGAGGTTTTTTTTGCAAAACCGTCTTCATAGAGTCACAGAATAGTTTGGGTTGGAAGGGACCTGCAAAGGTCATCTAGTCCAACCCCCAGAAAGCAAAAAGCAAAAAGGAAAAGCAGATTTTCTTTCAGCAAAAGCAGATTTTTCCACCCCAAAACTGTGCCATAGGGGTGATTTTCCACCTCCGGAACACCCACGGTGGGGAAATCCTCCTGGATATCCGACTATTTTTCCTCACAAATTTCACAGAAAGGATGGGCTCCAACTCTTCATTTCCATGCCATGACCTCTGCCTGCAAAGCTCCATGATGGCCCTTCCCTTCCCTTCCCTTCCCTTCCCTTCCCTTCCCTTCCCTTCCCTTCCCTTCCCTTCCCTTCCCTTCCCTTCCCTTCCCTTCCCTTCCCTTCCCTTCCCTTCCCTTCCCTTCCCTTCCCTTCCCTTCCCTTCCCTTCCCTTCCCTTCCCTTCCCTTCCCTTCTCATAATTTCTCTTCCTTTCCCTTCCCTCCTTTCTCTTCTTTTCTTCTATTTCTTTTTCTTTCCTTTTCATTTTATTTCCTACTGAAAACCAAACCATCTTCCCCTCAGCCACATGCCTCCTCCTCCTCCCTGCCAGCATTCCAAGACATTCCTGGCAGTCCATAGCAGCACTGCCCCAATACTGAAGCATGAAAGGTGATGCCAGCAACAGTCTTTATCCCCCCTTGATCAATGCAACCCCTCAAAGCAAAGGGGCTACAAATTGCTCTGGAGCTACAGTCACTCCCCCATTAAAACCCCATCCTTGGGGTAATTCCAAGCCTTTGCTCCTAATTGGCTCTGGAAATGGCAGTGGGCACCTGCCACTGAGCTGCCGGTTCCTAAGTCCCAATAATTCCTCCCGCTGCCTGGAATTTGCCTTTCATATCCCTTGGCTGAGCCCTGGCGGGGCTGCCCAAAGTATGAAATTATTTCCCCCCCTCCCATTCTCTGCTCCAGCCTCAGCGAATCTGGCATTAAACCAGGATCAGGACAGATTAAACTATAATATGCTGCGGTATTAGTGGCTGCAAATGAAGACTTAGCCAAGGGGTTTAACTCCTTCGCCTGACTCAGGCTCAGAAAAGACCAGTGGAAAGTGATTCGGAATCATCTTTTGGAGCATCTTTGGGATGTTCTGGGGAAGAACATCCCTGGAGAAGCATTTTGCATTTCTCCCCTGAAATACTCCATAAATACTATTTTATTTATTTTATTTTATTTTTTTTATTTTATTTTATTTTATTCTTTTATTTTATTTTATTTTTTTATATTTTATTTTAGTTTTGCACAGCTGGAGAGGCTTATTCAGGGTTGCACTAACTCATGGTCTTCATCCCCTTTTCTTCCATGTGCCTTGGTGTTGTATGTTTATTTGCATTTTATAGAATCATGCAATCATGGCATGGTTTGTGTTGGAAGGGACTTTAAATCTCATCCAGTTCCAACCCCTGCCACGGGCAGGGACACCTTCCACTAGAGCAGGTTGCTCCAAGCCCCTGTGTCCAACCTGGCCTTGAACACTGCCAGGGATGGGGCAGCCACAGCTTCTCTGGGCACCCTGTGCCAGCGCCTCAGCACCCTCACAATAAAGAACTTCTGCCTTAGATCTAACCTGAAATTCCCCTGTTTCAGTTTAAACCCATCACCCCTTGTCCTGTTGCTACAGTCCCTGATGCAGAGTCCCTCTCCAGCATCCTTGTAGCCCCTTTCAGACACTGGAAGCTGCTCTGAGGTCTCCACGCAGCTTCTCTTCTCCAGGCTGAACAGCTCCAACTTTCTCAGCCTGTCTCCATACGGGAGGTGCTCCAGCCCCCGAGCATCCTTGTGGCCTCCTCTGGACTTGGTCCAACAGCTCCACGTCCTTCTTATATTGAGGACACCAGAAGTTCACACAGTGCTCCAAGTGGGGTCTCACCAGAGCAGAGGGGTAGAATCACCTCCTTCGACCTGCTGGTCAGGATGTGATTCTGCATCTTTTTAGCATCATCATTAGAGCAAATGGTGGATTTTCAAGGATTGTAAGCTGGTTTTCTAATAATTAGAGCAAATTGTGGATTTGCAAGGAGAATTGCAAACCTTTGTTTTCTAACAGTCATCTCGTGGTAAGACAGAAGTGGGATTTGGCCCATCTTTGTGAAGAGACATAGATGTTCTTGACAGAGATACGAGACCTCTTGGTGGAGGAACAACCCATAGCAGGATCAGTCCATAGGATGCTGTGGGCATGTAGAAATACCAGCTCATCCCCAACCAGCATCTCCAACAATTTTGGGGTAAAATATTACTATCAGTGAGCAAGTGCTGATGTTGATTCCCAAAATTCAAAGCCACCGGGACAGCAGATGGCTCCAAGACAACCATCCCAAAGCTGAACCATTTTGCCCATAGCTAAACATTTTGAAAATGCTAGCTTTGGTGCAATGAAGGAAAACAAGATGTAGGAGAAGGCATTGTCTGGTGGGGAAGATGGTGAATTTTGCAATTTTTAGGCTTTTTGTTGTTGTTGGAAAAGGTCTAGAGGGAGAAATTCCTGCATTGGCTTGGGAATGCGGTTTGCACCACCAGGCTCTTGCAGGAGGGAATGGATAGGTGGTGTGGGGTAAAAATGGACATGGGACCTAAACCAATTCACATTATGGGGTTCTCCTTTGTCCTCTGCAGGCATCCACTGTTCCCGCTGCTGACTCTGCTCTTTGAGAAGTGTGAGCAGGCGACGCAGGGCTCTGAGTGCATCACCTCGGCCAGCTTCGACGTCGACATCGAGAACTTCGTCCACCAGCAGGAGCAGGAGCACAAGCCCTTCTTCAGTGATGATCCTGAGCTGGACAACCTGGTAGACGCAGCTGGGGCTTGGCAGTTGGTTTTTGGGGGTCAGGGAGAAGGTAGGGGTGAGGAAATGATGAAGATCTACCACCTTGGGCAGTGTCTCTGGGCACCGTTTTCAGTGTTGGTGATCTTGTAATGTTCTCTGTAGACCATGTGAGACCTTCTCCAGGATCTCCTCTGAAAACTTTTGTGTAAGATCTCCTGTGAGAACAAACTCCTGCCCTGTGGCTAGTTTTCCCACACAAATACCATGTGGTCAATGTGTTTCTTGGAAACAGCCAAGATTGATGGCTGCTTTGTGTCTCAGAATCTGCAATCTCTGCATTGTGTTCTTGTCTGGGACCATCTTGTTTCAAGTGTGATGGGCAGCTCTTGTCCTAGAAACAAAGCAAAATAAGAGCTTTATCCAAAAACTGTGATGCACATGAATGGTTTGGGACACTTTGGACTGGTTTTGGTGGCTTCTCTGTCATAACAACAAAAATTTCATGCTGTACCCGCTGCTGCTGGAAAGTGCTTCAGAAGACTCTGCTTGGAATGGAGCTTTTCTCATGCATGGACCTCAGGAAACATCCCCAAATGCCATCATTTTGTCCAAGAAGCCTCCTTACATGGTGTCCAGGGTAGGCAGGTGCATGGCACCATGTCAGTGTACCCAGCAAGCACAGTTTTAAGGTCAAAAGAGGTGACCAGCTCTGATGATACAAAGAGCAGAACACCTTCCCTGGGGGTTGATGTGTCCCCTGGGCCATGTGTCAGAGGGATTTCCATCCCAGAAAAGGAGCAAAATCTGGCAATTCCCACACAGTTCCTTCTACATATTACAGATATCAAGGGTGTGATGTTGTCCAACGACCTGTCACGAAGTGGGGAAGAATGAGCAATACTCATCCAAGTGCAAAACCTACGTACGTCTTTGCTAAAAAGAGCAAGAGACAGCTTCAAGATGGATTTAAATCCCTCATGTTTTGTGCCTGATTTCAGTTGTAGAAGAGAGTTTTGTGACATCCCTAAATCAAGAGTGGTTTAGCAGCCTGTGGAAAGCCCTCCAAAAAAATTCCAGACCATGCAAAGCCCAGTTCGCACATTACTAAACCAATTTTGCAATGTCTTACAGCCAAGAACAGAAATTGCTCTTGGACAAGCAACCAAAAAAAGAGAATTTTTGAGTTATTTCACTTTCGGCACTGAACATGCATCAAATGTTAAGGTGCACAGAAAAGCCCCTTTAAATTACAACAAAATGGGTGGAATGATCTAGGAAGAGGAGAGAGATGGAGCCAGCTGCAGCAGAAAAAAACCCAAATCTAAATATTTTGGTGAGAAAAATCTGTTACTACACATAACATCTCCAGCATATGGTCAGTGCAGGAGATGTATCCACAGAGGTTATTTTCACTGAGTTCTTTCTTGGTGGTTTCTGAAAAAGACCCCCCACCAGTTATGTTTTTTTGGCATGTTTTGGAGCAACTCTTGCTGCTGAGGTGAAATTTGGCCGTTGGCAGTTGCACTGATCCCATGTGTGACCATGCAGCACTGGATATATTCATATTCATGTATTTTCCCTATTTCTAGGACATGTTTGTGTGTATATATTCTATCCAATGCCCGGAACTTCTCCAGAAGCCATCCAGATCACTTGGTGTGGTTGGCCTCCATCAAGACAGAGGAGATGGTTAATGTGATGCTGAAGAAGGACCTTTCCTATTGGTGTGAAGCGTCAACTGGAGGGAATTTTGGGTGAAGTACTCAAGACTCGACATTTCAATCTGTCCCTGAGCTGACACTTTTTCCCTATTTGCATTGTTTTTGCAGCTTTTTGGTTATTTTGGGGGTGTTTTTTTTTTATGCCATCGATTCCCTGGAAATCGGCAATGGCAAAGCAGGGATGAAAAGGCCAGCGGCATTAAGCTATCATTAGAATAAGAGTCATGTATTCCTCACTGCCGAGATGCACATAATTAGAAATTAGAAAAAGGTCAGATCTCACCATTATCAACTCAATCAGCTGCCGAGTGCCACACAGTCAATTAATTCAGCATCTGTATTTTTTACAACCCCGCGCACGTACGCCGTCGGACTGTAACTCTTTATCCGGACAGATATACGACGCAGTGGAGCAGGGACATAAAATGAGACCCTAAGCAAATGAGCTGAGATAATTGAGAGATTTATTTTTTATACATATATGTGTCAGGTCTTCTTGCCTTTGCCCTTGAATATTGACTTTCATGGCCATTGAGCCCTGGGAGGATGTGGAGACTTGGGCCGTGACGCTTCCACCTTGTGCTTTGCCGGCACCAACTGTGGAGGAGATAAAAAAAGCAAGAAAAAGGCCCCAAAAAAGAGGATTTTTCCAGCTACAACCCATCATCCCTGATATTCCCTAACTAAAATTTCACTTTTTCTGTCATGGAGCCACCACCCAAGTTTGGCACTGGATTCTTCGGGATGTTTCCCACCCGTGGCGACTCGCAGTTTGTAAAGATGACCACTAAAATTTGCAAGTTAAAAACACCCTTTGAAATGCAAAGACGCTTTGTTCCATAAAACCGCATTTATTGCCCCGGAGTGAATAGCTGAAATTTTATATATTATGCAAGATTTCAAACAGCGGCTGTAAAACTTAAGGTTTCAGCTCGGCGAGAGGAATGTTTTATGTGTAAATTTTTTAACGTTTATGGGGTACGTTTTAATGAGGCCCAGGCTTTGCACCAGCAACAGCTTACAGTGGAGTAGCAGCCCCGTAATCTTGTTAGAAGAAGTGGCCTCCAGAGAATAACCGAATGCTTTTCAACATCCCTGGATATCGGACTTTTTTGGGTGCAGGGAGCAATTCCCATGAAGGCAATGATATATTTTGTGAATTTTTGCCTCTAGGGATTTCAGAGGTAGAATTGATGGGAAGAGAAAAAGGAATGCAGAGGTGATGAGGGGTGGGCTCTGGCATGGGTTTTTGGCATGAATATTGATTTTTTGGCTTTTTTTTTTCTGTGTGTTTAAAAATAAAATGTTTAATTCTACCATGGGATCGGTTCCAGCTTAGATTTTGGGTGAGAATATTGATTTGGTTGGGGTTTTTTTCCCTATTCATCAAGGTAAAAAACAATTTCAACTTTGCCATTGTGTGTCCTTGTGTAGATGGTGAAGGCCATTCAGGTCCTGCGCATCCACCTCCTGGAGCTGGAGAAGGTCAACGAGTTGTGCAAGGACTTTTGCAACCGCTACATCACCTGCCTCAAAACCAAGATGCACAGTGACAACCTACTCAGGAACGACCTGGGGGGGCCCTACTCCCCCAACCCCTCCTCCCTCAGCCTCCACCCCCAGGTAACTCCTTAAATATCACCTGTAATCATCATCACCGCACGTTGGCCAATGGGTGAGTTGGGTCAATGAGGTTTGAGGGTTGCTCTACAACTCTTGTAGCCTCCTGGAAATTAATTACAACCCATCCCCAAACTGAGGGAAACAATGGAAGAAAGCCCCATGTCTTGCTCATATCATACAATAAATGATGCTGTGGAGATCTTTGTGTCATTGCAAAAGAGAGAGATGAGGACAACTTATGTTGCAGCAATGAAATGTGTGTGGAGGGAGGAATTGCAGAAGCCATGCAAGCACCAGGAAAATGGACCATAAATTTGCATTTTTCATGAAAAATTACAATTTGTTGGCAGGAGGGACAGAAACACCGTGATTTTCCCTACTACTTTCCCTTTCCTCATCTTTGTCTTCTTTTCAAGGCACCTCTACATATTTTTGGGTCTTTTTTGGCTTTGCTGCTCCTTATTTTGCCCCGGCACGTGTTGCAGTTTTCCCACAGCATGATCGACTTTCCCACCTTGACTGGTTTTTTTGCATAATTTGGGTTTTAGCTGGGAGAAGGAAACATTTGGTGCCTCAAGCACAGTGGGAGAGTACAAGCAGATGCCTAAGAACTGCAGAAATATCAGCTGAAATGTCCAAATCAAGATGCACCTTGATGCCTTTTAGGTCAAAATAAGGAATTGTTACTCAATATTTAGAAAAAAACAACATTGCTCCTAGGTTGGGCTTTTCATGTGCATTCGCAGTGCAGGAAATAAATGTTGGCTCATTGCATCCCAAAAAACTTCCCTGATGCAAAATTGTGTATCCCTTGCGGATTTCTCTCTCTCAGACCCTCAATTTTTTGGAGGAGGGAATGAAATTTGGGGTTGCACAATCCCACCAGAGATAACTCCAGCGATGTAAAATAACCCAGGCAGCTCTTGAGCTTCTCCCGAAAAAGGAGGTGGTGATGCTGGCTTTTTAAGGCTTTTCTGGGCATTTTTAGGGTGGTGGAAATGAAAAAAAAGGTCATTTTTAACAGCAGGGCTCCAAGTACTGCAGTTTGAAGCTTCCAATATGACGTTTGCAGCCCAGAACGGGAAAGGAGAAACCCTCCAAAAAGTTTTATTTCTTATTTGGGTTTCCTGAAAGCACCAAACCACTTAATCATTGATCTGCGCCCGCCCCCCCCCCCCATCCTCTCTCTATTTTCTAATAATCCCTAGAAATGGACTTATTATCCTTTTGCCGCTTTATGGGAGCATTCCTTATGATCAAAATTAGCAAGACACTTGCATAAAAGAGAACAATAATTGCTCAACGAGCATCTCGCTTGTAATTTATTAGTTTCTATTATTGTGCATTGCCATGGCAACGGCTCGCATCCCGGGTGATGAGAGAGATGTTAGATAGGAGCCGACGAAGCTCCTGGTCCCAGCAAATGGAGATGCACGGTTTTTATCAGTAATTTTCACGGAAATAATAAGTGAGGGAGTTAATGAGATGGAAAAGCCGTCCTGTGGCTATTGTGATTCCCCCCCCCCCCCTTCCATCTTTTTTCTTTCTAATTTTTAAAGTGTTGATCTAATTAGAATGCATCGGTCAGGAAAAGTAATGAGGATTTAGTGCCTCACAAAGAGGTGGGGATCCTATCAGAAAATTAGCACAAGTCTTTGGAAAATAAGCAGGCCCATCGAGAGGTACCAAGCACCTCTGATTCCTACAAACCCACAGCTGCCGAATGCTTCCCTTCTGGGCAAGACTTGAAAGTTGGAGGAATTCAAATGACGATTTGGAAGCAGTTGTTAAATAAATGGGAGTGCACCCAGGAAAGACCCAACTGGAGAGGAAATGCTCGCTTATCCCCAGTGATGAAGGGATTTTCTGCAGGCAACGGGAGCTGAAATACTCTAGAGCAGAAGTAGCCACCATCTCATCTGCTCATTGGATGAGGACATAAGAAGGACATGGAGCTGCTGGAGCAAGTCCAGAAGAGGCCATGAGGATGATCAGGGACTGGATCACCTCCTGTATGAAGATAGGCTGAGAAAATTGGGGCAGTTCAGCTGTACTAAGCAATAAGTGCCTGAGTGCTTCAACTCATGGAGTATCCTTGAGTTTGCATGGATAAGGCTAAAAAACAGTTCAAAGTGCTGGGGATGCTCTAGAGAGCAGAAGAGTCATGGGACCAGTGGTTAAAAAATGGCAAGTGAGATGATTTTGCTAATGATCATCCCATTCATCTCATGCTGAGGGCAGGTAAAACAGTTAAGGGGCCACTAATTTAGGGATTTAAAAGAAAAATAAATCTGAAAAATTTAAATGTAATTGATATCAATGATTGAGGTCTCTCAGAAAATTGGTTTTCTCAGGGCATCGATCATTCTGCGAGGAGATCCACCAAGTTGGTCATGGAAGAGAAATATTTCAATTTTTTGCAGTGTTTTGCCAATGGACACCCTCCTTTAAAAACTAAGGATGCAAAATAGCAAGGATGTCAACTAAAACCGAGAAAACAACGTCTGGAGCTGTCAGAATGTCATCGCGGGAGAATCGCAGTTGGATTTCCCTGGTGTATCCCAAAAGGATGGTCCTTGGCTTGATGGTATTTGTGTCTTCTAAGATGGAAAATGCAAGAATTCCTGGAAATGCAAAAAAGCCTGGTGGGGATGGGAAGATGAGGGAGCATCCAAATGCGTGTTTCAACTGTTGCTGAAATCTTCTCATGTTGCCAAGTCTAGAGATGACTCCTGGCCAAGTTTGGGTGAAACGTTGGGTTTTTTCCTCTGTGATGAGCCTTCCCTGAACCTTCATTACCTTATAGACAATTTCCTATTCTATTTTATCCATTGATTTTGGGCTTTGTTTTGTGTTGTGGAGGAGTTTCAGCCTGTCTGGCCTGCAGGTCCACCAAGCAATTCCCCTTCTTCCATTTTTCTTGGTTGTTTTTCACTTGGCTTCATGCCTCCACCTTGAGTCCTCATCAGACCAGACCCTTTTTAACCCCCTCCCTTCATTTAATGAATATTTTTCGAGTTTTTCAGACAGGGATGGGAGAGTGGAGGTACTTGTTGCATAGAGGGGGAAAAAAGCCAATTTAACCCAAAGCTGAAAATAAATCAGTTTGACTTTCCTTCAACATCAAAGTGGTCTTCACTGCTCTACAGTTGACTTCACTTGCAAGAAAAAAGACCCTGCATAGCCAATCAAATTGGGAACCAGAGCACTGCCAGGGATGTTTGAATTGGGTTAAATCTTGCATTTTTCAGCTCTCGTTTCAAGTGAGAATTGCAGCAGATTGGCAGTGGTTAAATGGGCATATTCAGGACAGCATCTCTTCTCAAATTCCTTCTCCATCTTGCTGGTGGTTGGAGGTTGACAGTAGGGTTGGTCTGACTCAACGCAGTACTTCTTGGCATAAATCTTCATTTATCCAAGTTTGCCCCTGTGGACAAGCCTGGGCTTCTCTGTATTTAAAGCCAACCTTTTTCTCATTTCCATTGATCCACCTTTCCATCCACAAAGGAACCTTGTGAATCTTCTTACATGATTTTGAGTTTGGCCAGTTCTTTGTTGGGAAACTCAGGGTTTTTCTGCAACTAATGCCAATTTTCTGTAGCTTTACTCAAGCACAAATGAATTTTACAAAGATCATAGAATCCCAGACTGGTTTAGGTTGGAAGGGACCTTAAAGCTCATCCAGTTCCAACCCCCTGCCACGGGCAGGGACACCTTCCACTAGAGCAGGTTGCTCCAAGCCCCTGTGTCCAACCTGGCCTTGAACACTGCCAGGGATGGGGCAGCCACAGCTTCTCTGGGCACCCTGTGCCAGCGCCTCAGCACTCTGAGGATGTGACAGAAGCTTTTATGTATGTGTGCCACCCAAAAATAAAATGCTGTATCATAAAGCACAAGGGGAAGGACATCAGCTCAAGTAGTGCTGAACTTCAGCTCTTACTTACGCTTGGGCACTTGGTCTTTGGCACTTGCCTCATTGTAAGAAAGGGGTATTTTTTGTGCAATTCAGTATGTACCAGGTCTTTTTCTTCATTAAAGTGACTTTTAATTGGGAGAAATAGAGCTGTGGAAGGTCAATGCTGAGATGTGGATCTGCAGAGACACCTAGAGATGCTTTTTTTATACTCAAGTTTCAACTTCTTTTGAGTCCTAAAATATAAAATATTTTCCACTGCAGCAAAATCACAAGTTAATATCATTTGGCTGGCATTTGCTATCCAGGCAATTAGTATGCAAAATATAGTTTTTAAATCTTCTTGGAGATATCTATACTTATTTTAAGACAGAGCCTCCACTTCCATTGGGTACCCTTGGTTTCACATTGGCATTGCAGTTACACCATGAATTCATTTTTTGGACATGACCAAGCTGGTGTTTTGGGACAGCTTTCCTCTACACCACCAAAAAACCCTCAATTTTTGTCATAAAATGCTGTTAGAAATGGTTTTGACCACTGTATCTGGAAAGAGCAGGTTCTTGTTCCCATTTTTTTATATCCCACATTATTTCTTCCCAGTGCACTTAGAATCATGAAATCAACCGGGTTGGAAAAGACCTTTAAGATCATCAAGCCCAACCTTTAACCCAGCACTGCCAAGGCCACCACTAACCCATGGCACTAAGGGCCTTGTCTACACAGTTTGTGAACACTTCCAGAGATGGTGATCCCACCACTTCCCTGGGCAGCCTGTTCCAATGCCTGAGCACCCTTTGGGGAAAGAATTGTTCCTAATACCCAGTCTAAAATGTTCTGGATACCCTTCATTTGGAGGAATCATGGAAAAACACAGCAGGAGAGGAAAGCCAAACCAAAACAAATTTTTCCACAAAAAGGTTTTAGAGATGGGGAAGGGATATTTAAAAAAAAAAGAAAAAAGGCACAAGAATTTTATGGTTTTTTGCATTTTTTAAATTAATTTAATGATGAAAAGGAATGTGTGGGAGGCAAAGCAGAAGTTCACAGCAATTGCAGCAAAATTTCCACATAAGTAATATTGGGATCATCAATGGAGAGGATAAAAATAACACGTGACAGAGGTGTCAGGTGCAATGGTTTGGGCTCAACATCATGGGAGCGGAAAATGCAGGAAGGGGATTTAATAGCAAAAGTCTTGAATGTGAAGAAATGTCTCAAAATTAAGGGAAATTGAATAAAAAGGTGAAAAAAACCACCCCCTTTTATTGACATTTTACTCAGCAGTTGAGGGCCACCTGGACACCAGGGAGGTGATGCAGAAGCGGAAAATGGGTAGAAAAAGGGGGAAAATGTTTTTATTGCAAGAAAGGAGTGCAGTTTTCATTCCAGCTGAGTGAATTAGAGATAAATGGTTATCTTGGGCTTATTTTGAAATGATAATTTCATAAATATTATTTGCTAATTCCTGCCCATCTGGGAGGTTGTGATACATCACCCTGTATTCTGCCCATCCTCAACTGCAGCACCCTTCCCAAAATGTTGCATTCAATACTCAAATAATCATTCAATTTGGTCTCTTTCCAATTGCCACTTGAATGCAAGAGCTGCTCCAGAGCTGGGGCTGACAATAAGGTTACAGCTTTTGGCTTAAAAAATGCCCTTTTTTTGCAAAAACTTAGCTTAAAGCTGCAAGGAATTATATCAACTGGGGTTATGTTGTTATTAATTTCATTATTTTACTATTATTCAGGCAAGGTGAAACCATGGTGCTTGCCCTAGCTTTTAGACAATGCTGCATCATACAGTTCCAGTGAAAACACCCCAAAAATATATAGAAAGAAGAAGATTGAAGAAATTCCTTCTTGTCTATCATGCTCCTTTTTCCTAATGGGAATGCACGAAGAAGACAAGTTTGGGGAATTCACTTTGCAAAGTGTGAATCCTCATTTTTCATCTTCTTTTGCAGTTGCAACAAAGTGAAGAACTCCTTTTCCTCCGGTTTTGCCTGTTGAAGTACCCAAAGCAACAGGATGAATTTACTGGAGTGTGTGTGTATTGGGATATTAACCCTCTGCATGGCTCTGCGTGTTAAAATCGATGTTTTTAACGGTTTTTCCCTCAGGAGATGTTGCAGAGCTCGCCCGCGGCACTGCCGCCCGCATCCAACCCTCCTCCAGGCATCGTGGTGCCGGCGGCCACACTCCCGCCGGGCAACTTGGCCATGAGCACTGGCAGCAGCTCACCGGCTGTGCCAGGTAGGGACCACGCAGGAGTCTGGTGGGGGCAAAGGGGAGAAATTTGGGGGTTTCGGGACCCCCACGAGCCTTTTTGTCCCTAGGTGGAGCCTTGTACCAGCCTGTGACGATGGTGACGTCACAGGGCCAGGTCCTTGCCCAAGCCATCGCCCCTGGTGCCCTGCAGCTCCCCAACACCCAGGTAAGACCTTCCTACCTCACATTCCCACTTTACACAGTATTTCGCATGGCTGCAGCAAGCAAAAACCCCATTTCTCAATAAATTAAACTCCTGGGAGTATCCTAAATTTCTAATTAGCAGGAAACATTGATTAAACCCAGGTACCTCTGGGGTACCTGAGGAATTAGAGCAAAGACCTAACAAATTATAGCAATGTTTATGTTCATATTTCTGTGTTATATAATATATTATATTATATACACTATACACTGCATACTACATAATATATTATGACATATGACATATGATATATGATATATGATATATGACATATGGTATATGATATATGAGATATCATATCTCATACATCATAATAAGATATATGTCATGTGTGGTATGACATGTGACATTTCATATATGATGTATGAGATATGATATATATTGTCTCATATACAAAGTGATATGTGATATATATGACATATGATATATATCATATATATCATATAAATGGTATATGACCTGTATGATAGATATCTCATATGTGATAGATATAATATCTATGATATATGAAATATGAGATCTCATGATGTATGAAATATGAGATCTACGATAACTGATATATCATATAAGATACATGATATATGATATTTCTGATAGGATGTGTTATAGAATCATAGAATCATAGAATCACAGTATAGTTAGGGTTGGAAAGGACCTTAAGATCACCTAGTTCCAACCCCCCTGCCATGGGCAGAGACACCATACACTAAACCATGTCACCACCTCAGAACCATTGCTATTGGATTATGGATCTGGGATTGCCTGTTCGGTGCACCCATTGCAGCACTCATGGCAAAGAGTCATTTTTTTTCCCTTGCTTTATAGATTTTGGCATATTTTTTAGCCATTTGCTCTGGTTTTACTCCTTTATTCTGTCATTGCAATGAATTACATGGGGTTTGCCTGTGGATGCATCTTGCAATAAGGTGACAATTTGGTGTAGAAATAGATTAATAAGGACAACTTGCTATCTCTGTTGGCTGCATTGCACATGAATTCTTCCAAACCCCCATTCCCCAGGAATCTGGGGAAGAAACTATCTTTTTCTGCTACTCTGCTCCACAGGGCAGGTCAGCAAAAATTCCCCCGTGCATGTTGGGAATGCTTGCACCTCCCTGGCAGTATTTATTGCCTGTGTGCTGCTTCTTAAAATTTCCTCCTTTAATATCTTTCCATTGAGTGCTTAAATCTTGCAGCAAAATCCTCCATGGTGGGAAAAACATGAGCACAGGGAATATTGGGGCAGGGAGGAAGCCCCAGACAAGCACCTCCGGATGCTCTTCCTGCGCCGCCGGCATGATTTATGCAACTGTAACCCATGGGAATTGCAGGGACCTGCTGGCCTGATGTTTAATTCATCCAGGAGAAGGGGTTTGATGAAGAGCTGGGGAAAAAAAGAGTAAAAATCTCTTTTTAACTCAAGCACTGAGATTTCAGTTTGGTTCCTGCGTCCTCATTAAAACTTCTCTTGCAGCAAGATGTTGATTTTTTATTTTTCTGGGGGAAAAAAGGCAAATTTTCCTGCAATGGATATGTTTCTCCTCATGGTGAGAATCAGTTGGATGAGGAACACAGGCTTGGAAGGTGTTAACAAGCAGCAGGATTTTAACCTCAGGTTCAGAAAGTCATCTTCTTGGTTGTTGGAGTAACCTGCTCTAGTGGAAGGTGTCCCTGCCCGTGGCAGGGGGTTGGAACTGGATGAGCTTTAAGCTCCTTTCCAACCCAAACCATTCTATGATTCTATTTTGTAAGGTAAAAGCATTTTTCCTCTTTAATTGCACATCAAAACCATTGTGGGTTCAGCACCACAGTCCTCAGCTGTGCTGGTGCCATCACAGGGAGAAAAAGCCCATTTCTCTTTGCAAAGCATTGGTAAAACCAGTGGAGATATTGAATAGAGATCCTGGGGGAAAATGTGGATTTAATACAAATTATTTTTGGAAAAAAATGGGGTTTGGATGTTCCCTGCAAGTGCCTGGTTTTTGCAATCCCATTTTGGGTTGATTTTGCTTGTGTTTTGGGTTGTCTATCTCTGTTTTCAGCCAATTCTCTCCCCTGGCAGGTGAACCTCGATCTTACGTCCCTCCTTGATGGTGAGGACAAGAAGTCCAAGAACAAGCGAGGCGTCCTGCCCAAACATGCCACCAACATCATGCGCTCATGGCTCTTCCAGCATCTCATGGTGAGCACCCCAACTGCCAAATCTCTGTGCAAGCTGGGGAAAAAAAAAAGGTGAAACCCCCCCCAAATTAGCAAATCAAGGGGGTGAATTTGTATTTGGAGGCACGAAGCGGCTTTGCTTTTATTTTGGGAGTATTTGGAGCACAACTTTTTTCACTGCAGGTGGTAAAAATATTCCCTTAATGCAAGAATAAGCAAACGAAAGGGGCTTTCCATGATTTTTTGCGTTTTTTTACAATTAATATCTCCCAAATACCCTTTTCTAGCAAGCTGGAGTGGGAAAGCTGTCCCACAGGTATGATTGTCATCAGCAGTCACTTGACATGCAGAATTGCAAACTCATCCCATTTGTGGGGGGATGCAAATGTAGATAGATGGAGGGAACTCAGAAGATGCAACCAGGATATTTCCATGCAAGGATACTGCTGTCCCATCAGCAGGGCTGGAAGAATGGTGAAAAGCTTAACCCTAACCCTACCCCAACCCTTTTTCCTGCATAATTTGGCCAAAACTGTCTCAGAACCTGATTGCAAACAGTTGCATGATGGTCTACAGGAAGGTGGGAGACTCTCAAGGTAGGCAGCAACACAGAAAATAACAACTCCAAGCAACTTGGGGAACAACATGACCCGGGACATAGAGCAGCAACTGGTTGGGAACTTTCCAGCCTGTTTTTTTAAATGGGAAATGTTGGATTTCTTGCATTGAGGACAACATCGCTGTGTTGGGCTCACTCAAGGTTGCCGTTTTGCATACAGGGATGTCATTTTGGTGCCCATCTCTCTTTTTTTCCTAGCACCCCTACCCCACAGAGGACGAGAAGAGGCAAATTGCCGCCCAAACCAACCTGACCCTCTTGCAAGTCAACAACTGGTGAGTGCATCGGTGGCCCATGCAGTCATCTTGCTGGCTTTAGAAATGTTTTTCATGCTATTTTGGTGCGATATAATGCTTTTCTGGGAGTAACTTGGGTGATCAGGGCCCATTTCTAGGAACTGGGCTGGGGTGTGTTTAATTGACAGCGTTTCATTTGCGATGTCTCAGTGCCCTCTCCTGGCAAACCCAATGTGTAGCAGCCTTCAACTCATAGCTGGAGAAATTAGTGCAATGGTGTAACATGGAATGGTTTGTGTTGGAAGGGACCTTCGAAGCTCCTCCAGCCCCAAGCCCCTGCCACGGGCAGGGACACCTTCCACTAGAGCAGGTTGCTCCAAGCCCCTGCGTCCAACCTGGCCTTGAACACTGCCAGGGATGGGGCAGCCACAGCTTCTCTGGGCACCCTGTGCCAGCACCTCAGCACTCTCATCCTAAAACATACCCCAGACAAATAAAATAGGGTAAAACCTCTCACAAAATAAATCACAATATTTATATTGTGATTCATTGAATTGTTATAAAGTCTGTTGTTCTAACTCAGAATTGGTGTAACTTTACTCCAATGGTCTCTTTTCCCCGGAAAGGTTCATCAACGCCCGGCGGCGCATCCTGCAGCCAATGCTTGATGCCAGCAACCCAGACCCTGCCCCCAAAGCCAAGAAAATCAAATCTCAGCATCGGCCCACCCAGCGGTTCTGGCCCAACTCCATCGCTGCTGGGGTCCTGCAGCAGCAGAGTGGCAATTCGGGGACAAATCCTGATGGTAAGGACAAGCCCTGATGGCCCTGCCCTTCCTGGATGGGGTGGCCATGCATTAAATTATGGCCTTAATTGGGAATTAAGGATTTCTAGAGCCATTTTTATCCCCTGTGGGGAAAAATATGTTGAAGAAGTGGTGCAGGCAAGAAGGTCCTTTCAGTTGGCTATCACGAGGGCACTAGAAATGGGGCACTGCCATCTCCTCAGCATAGGAACACTCCTCAATGATCAGCCACTGCGGGGCATCATTTGGGATATCTCCTGAGGGGAGAAGGTAAAGGGGAAGATGGGGAGAGGAGAGGAGACAAAATGGAAAAAAAGATTAAAAGATGGCCATGAGAAAACAGATGGGACAAGACAGGAAGGAGGAAGATGAAAGGAAGGTGAGCAGAGAATAGATGGTGAAAATGAAGAGTAGAGAAGATGGAGATAAGAAGACAGATGAGACAAGATGGGAAGAGAGAAGATGGAGGAAAGATGAAGAACAGACAAAGAGGAGCAGAAAAGATGGCAATGAGAAGACAAATGAGACAAGAAGGGAGGAGAAAAGATAAACAGAGAACAGATGATGAAGATGGAGTAGAGAAGATGAAGAGAGGATAAAGAGAGAAGAGATGAGTATGGACCAAATGAGAACAGAGAAGATGAAGAGAAGGGATGGTGGAAATTGAGAGAAGACGCAGATCTGCCCAACCAATTTGGGCATCTACTTGCTCAAAAATGATAGTTTCTCGTTATTTAATGAAGATACATTAAAAACATTAAGGGTTGGATCTTGGGCAGTGACTGGGGCATGTGGGACACCCTACAGGTGTTGATAGATACACCTTTCAACTTGGCTTGTTCCTGGTTTACACACTTTGTTGTCATTTTTATATTACTTGGGGAGTCCTTATTTCTATGTATTTATTTGATTTCAGGCTCACTCAGCATGGACAACCTGCAACCCCTCTCATCAGCGACAGCCACCATGGCCATGCAGCAGGCCATGCTGGCAGCCCATGATGACTCCCTAGATGGCACTGAGGAAGAAGACGAGGATGAGGAGGATGAGGACGAGATGGAGGAGGAGGAGGAAGAAGAGGAAGAGCTGGAAGAAGAGCCTGGTGGCCTCCCAGCGGCACCCGGCGCTGACCTGGGCTTGGACCACAGTGACTCCTTGGAATAGCTCCTCCTGCACCATCCCCAAATCATTGACAGCACCAGAAACAAGATTCCCCCAGAAATGCCAAAAAAAACCAACCAACCCCTGGCAAGAATAAAAACAAAATTGGTGAGAAAAAAGCAAATTGGAGGCACTGGTGGCTGCCCTGGCTGCCCATAGGAGCACAGGGACCAGCACGTCAGCGTGTGGATGTGAAGGACACATGTTTACAAGGCACATATTGTGGCCGGATTTATTTTTCTTTTTCAGGCTTTTTTCTTACTTTTTCCCTTCTCCCCTTCATTTTTGGTAAGAAAAAGCATTTTTAGGGGATGCTGTTTTCCCCACACAATGCTCCAATGCTGTTGGGCGACAGTGGGCTTTCACCGTGGGCTACTGCGTCCATCACTTGGATTCCTTGGTGCAAAAACCCCCCAAATTCCAATAAACAACCGCAGGACTGATGCTTTTTGGGATTTTCCCCCAAAAAGTGGATTCACAGGCGTAAGTATCGGCACACGGGGAGAAAGAAACAGCGAGTGCAAGTTCTGTTTCAGGTTGGATCTGAGAGTTCTGGTGCCCTTGACCCACCAGACTGCCCAAATCTCCCTGTTTTATCCCCAATGCTGTGGCCGTTTGGTGACTCTGGACACAACTTTCTGGAAAAGGGAGGATATTCCCCCAAATCCTTTTATTTATGTGCTAAAAACCCCATTGAATCTGGAGAAGAACCACCCCATTCTCATCCTGAAGGGCTGAGACTGGATGCAGAGTTGGGGCAAAGGCTGCTGGGAATGAGACTTCCCGGTGGCACCGAGGCAGGAAAAAATGGGTTTAAAACACACAGATTTTCACCCAAAATTGAATGGTGACCCCCAAGAGTCACCCAGATGGAAGGAAACTCAATAATGTTGCTGGAAAGATCGTTTCTCCCTGACATTGTTCACCCATGTGGGAAAATGGTGGAGTTTTAGCCCAAACAAGCCACAGGTGAGGGTGGCTTGGCAAAAAAAAACAAACCAATGTATTTTGGGTTTCTGTAATTTCATAAAGGATTCATTGTAATTTAGTATTAATTCATGGCCATTTATTATAAAGTGCTACGAGATGAGGTTTTGCAGCTGTATTTTATTGGCAGCTTCTTCCTGTGACTGGAGAAGCCCCAAAAGTCCCCCCAAATAGGTGAAACAGCCCCAAAACGAGTGATGCTCACCCTGAAATGAATGTTATTGTTCAAAAAGGAGAGCTTCTTCCCCAAATTGAATGATGCTTATATCAAAATGAGTGATTCTGACCCTAAAATGGGTGATGCTCATCCCAAAATGAATTTTATTGTCAAAAAATGAGGCATTCTCCCCCAGAATGAATGATGCTTATTTCAAAATGGCATGGAGTAATTCTCCAAAAATGAGTGATGATCCCCAAAAAGAAATGATAGTACCTAAACGGGTCAATCCATCCCCAAAATGAGTGATTCTCCCCCAAAATGAGAGATGTTCACACTGAAATATCTTTTCCAAAAAGGCGAGATTCTCCCCCAAAATGAATGATGTTCCCCCAAAAGGAGTGACCCACCCCAAAACAGGTAGTGCTGCCCCAAAACCTGTTATTGTCCCTAAAAATGAGGGGTGGTCCCCAAAATTAAGTGTTTCTCCCCAAAAAAAGTAGTATTTTCCCCAAATGAGTTATATTTCTCCAAAATTGATTTTTTTCAAGCAGTGCCCCCAAAATGATTGATCTTCACAAAGCCACCATGCTCCCGAAAATGGTTCCCCCAAAAGAGCAATTCTCTCCCCAAATGAGCAATAGTCCCCCAAAGTAAGTGATTTCCCCAAAAATGTCTGAATTTGTCTCCAAAATGGATTACGCTCTCCAAAAATAAGCAAAGCCCCCCAAATTAGGAACTGTCCCCCCCCCAATGAGTGACAAACACTCAAACAGAGCAATTATCCCCCCCATGGAAGCCCCTTCATTCCTTAAGGAGCCACTGCTAATTAAGCGGTTGATTTTCTGGGAATAAAAAAGGCATTTTTGGTACAATTTAGGGCTGTGGAAAAGTTAAAAATGGGTAAAAAAATCCCCTCAAAATGGAATTTTGAGCAGAATTTTGCCCCTCAGATCACAGTTGCTGCCGGCTCTGAGCCCCCAGCATCTCATTAGCCAGAAATTTGCATATTTTATATTGCCCTGAATATTCATGAGCACTGCAGCAAAGCCCTTGTTGGTCTTTTCCACCCCCAAAAAGGGCTTTTTTCCCATTAAAAAGCAGCAGAACGACATCCCGAGTGGGGGGATGGAGACACCGGAGGCCGGGTGCTTAATTAATGAAACGAATTATTTATTTCCCAGTTGTGCAAAGGTGGGGACAGTGCGGGGGGGTGGGGTAGGGGCTGCGGGTGACCCGTTTTCCTCGGGTTTAGCCCCCTTTTCAGGGGGCGCCGGGGTTGAGGGGGCTCAAGGGCAGCGCGGCATCAGGTTGGGCAGAGCACTGCAAAGAGAGAGGTCATGGGTGTGCACCGGCTCGCACAAGGGTGCACCGGGGATGAGTGAGGTTGCACCACGATGCATGAGCACACAGAGTGATGCACAGGCTTGCACGAGGATGCACAAGATGCACAAGGGTGCACAGTGAAGGTGCGTGGGGGTTGCATGAGGATACAGGGATGCACAAGGTTGCATGAGAATGCACGCATCCACAAGAGTGCAGTAAGGATGCAGGAGCATGCATGAGGGTACATGGGTGCACAAGCACCCAGGAATGCTGCATGAGGCTGCCCAGGGGCTGCTAATGGGAGGCAGAGGATGCAGGAAGAACATGGAAATGGTGCACGAGGGATGCACAAGGATGCAGGATGGTGTGTGAAGGGTGCACAAGGATGCAGGAGGCTGCACAAGAGATGGTGGGCCAGAGCTCTATTTGGGATGCACAACGATGCCCAGGTGATTCATAAGGGGTGCTGAGGAGATGCATGGAAAGATAAATGGGGATGCAGGAGGGATGCACAATGGTGCATGAGCAGTGAAAAGGGGTGCACAGGAGTTCAGGAGGTGGCATGAAGGAAGCAGATGGGCCACACAATGGTGCAGTGGAGGTGCAGGGAGGATGCACAGTGATCTACAGTGCAGACACATGAGGCCCAAACAAAGAATGCATGAGGGATGCACAGGAGATGTACCTGGGATTCACAGAGGATGCACTAAGGAGGGAGTGGAGGGAGATGCATGAGAGATGCGAAGGGATGCACAAAGGCTGCACGGGGAGTGCACAGGAGATGCACGAGGTGAGCAGATACCTTTGAGGATGTAATCCGTGAGCAGTGTGGGCACCTTTTCATTCCCTTCCTTCATGGCAAACAGGACTGTGAGCAGGAACAGAGCTGTGAGCCCATCCCCATTGCCCCCCAAATCTCCATTTTGTCCCCCAAACCAGCCCCAAAGTCACCATAGAGACACGTCCAGAGTTTCATTGCTGCATTGCAATGATGCACCCACATCGCAGCCACTACAGTGATGCAGAACGGTGCATCCCAAATCCACCATGCCGTGGTGATGCAAAATCATAGAATCCCAGACTGGTTTGTGTTGGAAGGGACCTTAAAGCTCCTCCAGTTCCAATCCCCTGCCACGGGCAGGGACACCTTCCACTAGAGCAGGTTGCTCCAAGCCCCTGTGTCCAACCTGGCCTTGAACACTGCCAGGGATGGGGCAGCCACAGCTTCTCTGGGCACCCTGTGCCAGCGCCTCAGCACCCTCACAGGGAAGAGCTTCTGCCTCAGAGCTCATCTCAATCTCCCCTGTTTCAGTTTAAACCCATCACCCCTTGTACTACCACTATAGTCCCTGATGAAGAGTACCTCTCCAGCATCCTTGTAGCCCCTTTAGGCACTGGGAGCTGTTCTAAGGTCTCCCCGGAGCTTCTCTTCTCCAGGCTGAACAGCCCCAACTTTCTCAGCCTGTCTCCATATGGGATGTGCTCTAGCACCGATTCTGCCCCAAAACAGATGCTTCGATGAATACTCACTGTTAGTGAGCATCTGCAGGTCCTCAACGGAGGGCGGCGACCCCTTCTTCTCATAGGGAATCACTGTGTTCAGGTACTGGAAAGACAACACCCAAACACACCAGAGAGCACCAGGTGGCACAAAACTGCCTGTTTTTCACACCGCCTTGGGACAAATGGCCCAAAACTGGTGCTCAAGCAGATTGTGCTGCAATTGTCCTGTGACTGCATTTGATGGGCAGGAATTTTGGGAGTATTGAATGGATTTCATGCTGCAGAAGTGCCCAAAGGCAAACACCTGCTCTGGGAGGATTTCTTTTGAGGTGGTGCAGGGGAATGGGGGTGTGTGTGGAAGGGGGACAGATCTGGACAATTTTGGGGGGAAAAGGGCACCTGTTTCTCATTGGCGGTGGGGCCAAAGGTCTGGCGCAGGCCGGAGTGCAGGATGCTGGAGATGCCCTCCATGCTGAAGCGCTGGGGACACACGTGTCACCCCGTCACCTCCCGGGGACACGGACCATTACCATTGCACCTCCCTTTACACCAGCTTCCCTCCAGCTCCTGACTCCCACCTGCAGCTCCCATTCCCTGTCCCCATCTCCCTCTGTCCCCATGTTCTCCTCCTCCCCATCCATCCAAGCCCATGCCCCTTTGTCTTCCCCTCTCTTGTCTCCACATCACCCCATCCTATGTCCCTGTACATCTCTCCATCCATCATTCCCTGCCTCATGTCTCCCTCTCCCATGTCCCTCTGCTCCATCCCGTCACCCATTCCCTGTCACCACATTGCTGTCCCATGTCCCCCCATCCTCAAGCCCTGCCCCATCCCCTGTCCCTGCATCCTCTCATCCCACATCCCTTCATCCTTCAACCCCACAATCCCATGAGCCCCTGCCCCATCCCCCGTGCCCACATCCCCATGTCTCCCTGCCTCCATCTCCCCTCTCCTCACCCCAAATCCCCTCATCCCCTGTCCCCAGGGCCGCAGCATCCCCACCTTCCGGGGCATGTGGTTCCCACGCTCGGTTCGCCCTCCCTGCAGGCTCAGGCCCCTGTCGCGCCGGCGGCGCCGGGCGGCCTCACGCTGCTCGCGCTGCTCGCCCTGCACGGCCAGCAGCGCCCCGATGAACGCCGTCTTCACCTCCTTCTCGAACGCCAGCTCATCCCGACGTGCCAACTGTGCCACCAGCTCTGCTGACAGCGCCCGGCTCGCTGCCTCTGCCCGCCCCGCCGCCGCCACCAGCTCCCGCGCCGACAGCCGGCCCAGCACTGCCAACAGGGAGGTTAATGGGGTGCCCAGTGCAACTGGTGAAACACTTGGGGATGCGACTGCAATGCACAGTGCAATAAACCATAGAATCATGGAATGGTTTGGGTTGGAAAGGACCTTCAAAGCTCATCCAGTTCCAACCCCCTGCCACGGGCAGGGACACCTTTCACTAGACCAGGTTGCTCCAAGCCCTGTCTAACCTGGCCTTGAACACTGCCAGGGATGGGGCAGCCACAACTATTCCTGGAGCAAATACCAGTCACAGGCCTTGTACAGTGATGAGCATGGTGCAATTAGGGAATTACACACGGAAGTGTGCAAAATGCTTCGTGCAACTAGTGCTGTTATCAAGATGCACAGGGTGACCGATGCCACTGGTGAAGCACCAGTACAGTAAATGCAATGCTCACCGCAGCCAGGGAAATGCCTGGTGCAATTAGCAGGGTGCCAAGTGCAATTAGTGTAACCAAAATGCCTCATATGACAAGGGACATACTCAGCACAACTATTAAGGTGTAATCAGTGAGAGGCCTGGTGCAATGAGTGACAAAAACAGCGCAATACATGAAATGCTGGTGCCATCTGCAGTGTAACTACTGACATCCACAGTACAGTTAGGGAAATGCACAGTGAAGCTTCCCAAATTGCCTTGTGCAATTAGTGAGATGTGCATTGCAATTATGAAGACACAGGGGACAATCAGTGTGCTGCCTGATGCAACTGGTGAAACACCCAGTGCAAGAAGTGCAACGTCCAATGCAACTAGGTAGATGCCCAGTGCAATTAGTGGCACAACAAGTGCAATTAATACCCAGTGCAATTAGTGGCATGCCTGAAGCAATCAGTGAAATGCAGGAGTGAAATACAGATGCAATCAGTAACATGCTTAGTGCAATTAGTGATATGCACGATGCAGTGACTGGTGTGTCCAGGGGAACTGGTGACATACCCATGCAGTCAGTGACACACATGGTACAATAAATGAAACTGCAATAAGGGGAATGAGCAGAGCAAAATGCTTTGGGTGGTAAGTGACATGCACATGGCATTAGTGAAAAGTCTCGTGTGGGGGGCATTCAGTGGCATGTGTAGTGCACATGAAGAAATGGGCTGTATGGTGCATGGCTTACTTAGAACCATGGAATGGTTTGGGTTGGAAGAGACCTTCGAAGGTCATCTACTTCCAACCCCCTGCAAGGAGCATCAGCTACAGGACGTCAACTCTGAGGACATCAACTAGACTTCAGAGCAGCCTTCCAGTATCTGAAGGGGACCTACAAGGATGCTTAAAGAGTCTGAAGCACTCCCTCTTTCATAAGAATTTGCTTATCTCCTTAGTACTTGTATAGAGTTGTGGTAAGTCGAAGTAAGATTAAAATAAAATCCACAAGCCTTTTGGTATTATTTTTGCATAATTTTGTTAATATTAAACTTACTGTAAGGGCCTGTAGGGACAGGACAAGGGGAATGGCTTTAACCTGCCCGAGGGGAGATTGAGATGAGCTCTTGGGCAGAAGTTCTTCCCTGTGAGGGTGCTGAGGCGCTGGCACAGGGTGCCCAGAGAAGCTGTGGCTGCCCCATCCCTGGCAGTGTTCAAAGCCAGGTTGGACACAGGGGCTTGGAGCAACCTGCTCTAGTGGAAGGTGTCCCTGCCCGTGGCAGGGGTTGGAGCTGGACGAGCTTTAAGGTCCCTTCCAACACAAATGTGATTCTATGATTCAAAGCAATACTAAAAGCAACATCCTGGTGGGCTTCATCTTTTGCCAACAGCCCCCTCCTGGCCAGACAGCGTGTCCGCACTAGAGCGAGCCAGCCCTGAAGCCCGGAGAGACTCAGTTGTCTAATTTGGTGGAAATTGCCCCCAGAAAGCGACTGGCCAGGGTTTTGCTGGCCTTACCTTCGTGAGAGCAGTTGTTGTTGAAGGCAGGGGAGAAAGCATGCAGCTCCCGCAGAAGGATGGGCTCCGTGGCCCCGCCACTGCCTTTGCCTTTAACATCAGCCTCAGTTTCCTCTTCCTCTTCCTCGTCCTCCTCTTCCTCCTCCCCCTCAGGATCAGCCTCGGGGTCAGGTGAACTCTGCATCAGCTCCTCCAGCTCCTCGATGACCTTCAGGGCATCAGTGTCCTCCATTTGCACCTGCGTTCTACCTCCATCCTGCATCTACACCTTGCAGCCCACAGCTACATCCTCACGTGTGTCCTGCACCCGCATCTCCAACCTGCTGCCTTCATCCTGCACCTGCATTCCCCATCTTTGTCAGCATCCCTCATCCTCCATCTGTATCCTCCATCTGCATCCTGCGTCTGCACCTGCATTTGCATCCCTTTGTACCATGCATCCTCCATTTGCATCCTCATCTGCATCCCACATTCCCATCCCCAGCCACATCCCACATCCACAGCCTCCCATGTGCACTCACACCCTGGCCCTGCACCTACATCTACCTCTGCATCCCACACCTGCATCTGCATCCTGCTCCCTCTAACCTGCATCTTCCCCTGCAACCTGGATCCTTGCACCTCCATCTGCACCCTCTATCCAACATTCACACCCTGCATCAGCATCCACATCCCCTTCCCCTCATCTGCACCCTGCATCCCATATCCACACCCTGCATCTGGCACCTGCACCCTGCATCTGTACCTGCACCCTGCGTCAGACACCCGCACCCTGCCTCTGCACAAGCATCCTGTAGCTGCATCCAACCTCTGCACCCCATTTTCGTACTTCATCCCATGCCACCCATTTGCACCCCCACCCCATGTTCCCATCTGCACCCCAATCCCACATCAGCACCCACAGCCTGCACCTCCATCTACATTCAAACCTGCATTCCATGCCCTGCATCCCAAAATAACGGGATTTGGCCTTTTTTCTGCAGTGCCATGGGGCTGGGGTGGGCTGGGGGCTCAAGCCTGGATTTTGGGGGGCACCCATGGGAACCAGAGGTACCTGCTCAGCTGTCAGCAGTGGCTCCTCGTTGATGCCCGAGTCCTGCTCACTCCTCTCAGTGAGCTCCTCCTCCTCCTCCTCCTTCTCGCAGAGCTGCAGGAGACACAGGCTGGGAGGTCCTGGTGGCACCGCAGGCCTGGCCCGGCACAGGCATGGCCCCAGCATGGACACAGACATGGCCCTGGCCCTGGCACAGGGAGAGCCACCAGGGAACCACAGCTCAGGGGGACATGCTGCAGGGGGGACACACTGGGTGGAGACATCAGATGGAGGTGACAGCAGGGAAGACATTGGATGAGACGTTGGATGGAGACATCAGACGGGGATTTGCACAGGGAAGCACTGCATGGGGAGATGTTGGATGAGGGTATTGGGCAGAGATGTTGGATGGGGAAATGTTGGATGGGGCGTTGGATGGGGATGCTGGATGGAGACACTGGAGGGGGAGACAAGCAGGGAAGTATTGGATGGGGAGGCGTTGCGAGGAGATAGATGGAGATGCTGGATGGGAAGACACTGGATGGAGAGTTGTTTGGTGGAGTTGTTGGACTGGGAAGTTGGACAGGGAGAAGTGTAAGTATGTTGGATGAAGATGCTGGATGCAGATGTTGGATGGAGAGATGTTTTCATTAATATATTGCACAGTGACATTGGATGGGGAGGCGTTGGAGACACTGGATAGAGATGCTGGAGATGTTGGATGGGGAGACAATAGATGGTGGAGCTGAATGGGGAAGAGGTCAGATGGGAGAAACTGGATGAGGACATTAGATGGGGAGACGTCAGAGGGCAATGCTGGATGGGGAGGTGATGGATGGAGATGTTGGATGCAGATGTTGGACAGGGAGGCATCTTCTTTTTAACCACCTTTCACAGTCTACTTCACCTTTTTAGTAGAAAATAACCCCAAATATTTACCTTCTCTCCCTCCCTCCCCGCTTTAGCAACAGGTTCTGTATCATCCAAATGGGTTAAATTCAGTGGATTTTTGGGCACCTTTGCAGCCCTCCCACACCCACAAACACAGCTATTCACAGCACAAACTCATTGCAACAAAGAAAATACTATTTTCTAGCAAAAAAAATTACACCATCTCACCCCTGAGACCAGATTGCCAAACCAAATACGCAATATTGCCCATTTCAGCGTGATTTCACCCTAAAATGTGGACATTCACTGCACTGCTGCTGCAGCACCCCAAAAATACCATTTCTGGGTAGTCTGCAGAGCTCTGGGGCTGATTGACAGCTGCCAAGCATCACCAGGGCATGCTTGACAAGGGGTCATGTGGGGACAGGGGGGTTTTGGGGATGCAGAGCCGTACCTGGTGGTCGGTGCCATCAGGGGCCTCAGCCCCGGGGAGCAGCCAGGGCCGGGGGGAGCTTCGGGGGGCAAAGCCATCGGTGAGAGCATCCCAGACCCTGCAGGGACGTGGGTGGTGAGCAGCGATCCCAAAATCCTGCCTCCCAGGCATGCCAAAATGCCTCAAAACACCACAAAATGCACCCCCAGAAACACCCTGAAATGCTTCCCCCACTCCCCAAAACCTCCAAACCCCACTGAGATCCCCAAAACATCCCAAACACTGCCCTAGAAGACCCCAAAGCTTCTCAAAGTATCATGAAACGCTGCCCTGAAATACCCCAAAGCACCCCGAAATACTGCCCCAGCACTTGAGACGAATTGATAATATTGAAACATTGCCACCAAAATACCCCGCCAAAAGGCCACTCTAATGTCCCAAAATGTCTCCAGATGCCCAAAAATGCCTTAAATGCCCCAAATTCCATCCCAATACATCACCAGAATGCCCTGAAATGCTCCAAAACATCCTGAAATGCTCCAAAAGGCTCAGAAACACCCCAAAATGCCATCCTAAAACATTTCCCCAAAGCCTCAAGACCCTCTGAAAGGCCCCAAACCCCTCCAAAATGCTGCTCTGGAACACCCCAAAATATTCTTCTGAAACACCCCAAGATGCCATAAAGATTCCAAAGCTCCGGAATGCCCTGAAATGCCATCATGAAACACTCAAAAATACCCCCAAAAGCACAACGCACCAAAACACCATCCTGAAATGCTCCAAACCACACCAAAATACCCCAAAATGCTGTCCTGAAACATTGCCTATAAACACCCCAAAATGCCTCATAAAGCTGCTCTGATACCCCGAAGAAACCCCCCAAAAAGCTGCTGTGATGCTCCAGAACATCCCCCCAAACTGCTCAGCACCCCAAAATGCTTTTGCAGTTCCCCAAATGCCTCAAAGCTCCCCAAAATGCTGCCCTGTCATATGGGGAAAAGTGGGAGAAGGGAAAATGGGATAAAAGAGGAGAAATGGGAGAAAAAATGAGAAAGGGGGGAAAGAAGGAAAAAGGGGGGAAATGGGAGAGAAGAGGAAAAGGGGAGAAAAAGAAAGATGGGAAAACAGGGAGCGGGGGAAGGGGGAAAAGGGCCGAAAGAGGGGAAAAAGGAAAAAAATGTAAGAAAAAGGGGGGAAAGGGGAGAAAAGGCCAAAAATGGGGGAAAAGGCTCAAAAAGAGATGAGAAAATGTCTCCCTGTTACGGGAAATGCACCCATTTTCCCCCCACAAATGGCGCTTTCAGTTCGACCCAGCACCACATCCCTGCACACCCCAGTTCCCTCTAAATCCCCCCAAAACTGCCTGCCTCCTCCAACCCCCCAAACTGCTCATTTTTGGGTATTTCTCTTATTTCCCTCCTCACCTGATCTTAATCCTCCCGAAATCCCATAGTTCCCAAATTAACACTAAACCCCCAATATTCCCATTTTCCACAAACCTGCAGCAAATAAGGAAAAAAATAAATGATTATCCCCCCAAATTTGCTTCCCCCCCTCCGCCCCCCCCCCTTAAAGGGCCAGTACCCTGTAGGGTCACCAAGCAGCTTTCCGGGTTAAATATGGCAAGAAATGGTTAATAATGAGGGAAATAAAATGCCTTTAAGGCTCCAGCCCATCCCCCACTGCGTACACAGGGCTCATTCAAGAGGGAGAGAAAAAAAACACTGTTTTTGCCCAAAGTGACCCAAAAAGACACAATAAGCAGCACAAAGCGGTGCAGCCGGCGACAGCACGGCAGTCCCTGCATGGAGTCAAAACACGTTTTTCTCCTAAAAACCATCAATTCAGTCGAGTACCAAAATCAGTTTGGTTTCAGCAGGTTTTGATGAATAAAAAAACCATGAAAATAAAGATATCTGGGAGGTTTTGGGTTGAAAACAAGCATTTTGCATGGCGAAAAATGAGTGTTAGGGATTGCAGCCTGGGGGAATAATGCCAATTAAACACAAAAAAATCCACCAGAAAGGGGTTAATATATAAACATTGCTGAAAAAAACACCTGAATTTGGCTAAACATGGCATTTTGCAACAAAAAAAGGTGGTTTTTTAACAAAAATTTGGGGTTTAATGCAAGTGCCGCTATACTGTGGCAGGGCTGGGGGGATTTTGCCCCAAAATGGCTGCCCACTGGTGTGGTGCAGAGATTGCATGTTGCAAACAGGAGGCTAAGCCCTACTCATACCTTACTCAAGGTTTACACTCACCCTACCCCCAGGGGCTCTCCTCACATAGACTGAGCCTTCCATGATCCCCTGCAATGTGACACAGGACATCCCACTGTGCCTCCTCATAGGATGCTACACAGCAACTCCAGGGATCCTACACAGCTACTCCCAAGGTGCTGCACCATCATGCCATGGCGCAGGGGGCTGATTTGCATGTAGGGGAGACCTTGCAAGCATGCAGTGGGGTGCAATAAGCCTCACAAGGGTGTTACTCATAGGAAACTACACTGCTACACAACCATGCTGCAATGGGGTTGACTTGTGTGCATGCTGTGGGAAGAAGCATGTATCAGGACCATGCAAGGAAGCATGCAGGCCCAAGAGTGGCCTACTCATAGGATCCTACACAGCTACTCATAGGATATTACACAGATACTCCATACTGCTGCATGACCACACTGCGATACAGGGGGCTGAGTTGCATGTGGGGTGTACCTTGCAAGGTGGCATGCAGACCCCACGGGAGTCCTTACTCATAAGATTCTACAGTGCTGTTCCTGACATGGTTTATGACCACGCTGCAATGCAGAGAGCTGGTCAGGGAAGTCTCGCAAGGAGGCACGCAGACTGTGAGGGGGCCTACTCACAGGTTACTACACCTCTGTTTTGACATATTGCATGACCATGCTGCCATGCAGGGAGCCAGCTTGCACAGGGTCGGATTCTGCAGGTGATCAAGGAGGCGCGCACCCCCAAAAGGAGGGGGGGCCTTACTCACTCCTCATCCTGGAGGCGCTCCTCCTCCTCCTGTGCCTGGAGATGGCCCCGCACGGGGGCCAGCCCCTCGGTGGCAGCATCGTAGTTGCGGAAGCAGACGGTGAGCTTCTCATCGAATTCCTGCACCAGGTCCTCCATCGACTTGAAGCTCATCATCTCGGCCGAGAAGCTCTCCAGCTCAGCCAGAGCCGGGTCTGCAGTGCGTTGTGGGGTCCCCCCATCAACTCCAGGCCCCTCCTCGAACTCCTCCTCCAGGCTTACAAGAGGCGCCTCCATCCTCAACGCCGACGTGCCGCCTTAGCTGCAGAGACAGGGTGCCCATGAGACACTGGGCTACTCACAGCTTACAACCAGGGCTCCCCATTGCCTTTGCTGCCGCTGTGCTGGCTGAAATCCTGCTGCCGGGGCTACTACATAACCAACGATATCTCTGTGGTATCCTATTAGTATCCCAACAGCATCTTAGTACTGTCTTCATAGCAATATACTGATTTCCTGACACTATACTAGTAGTCTTTACTAATAGCAACAAAGCACTGATAGTGGCCCAAGTAGCTTAGTGCTACTCTGACAGTATGTAAAAAGTATAACACTACCTTTTTTACTGAACTGGTAGTAACTTAGTGGTATCCTTATACGACTACTGCCTTGGTAGTGGCCTGAAAGTATCACACTAGTATCAGTGATATGCTGACAATGTCCCAAAAATGTCAGCGTTACCCTGATAGCATCCTAGAAGTATCTTACCACTATATTTAGGAGTGCCTTTGTAGTATCTCAGATATTCTACTAGCATATCCTGATAACATCTTAGCAGCATCCTGATAGTACCTTTGTGCTGCACCAAGAGTATCCTACCAGGAGCCACTGCATAGCTCAGCATTGCCCTGATGTTGTACTAGCACAGGTAGGAATATCCTGATACTATGCCAAGACCATCCCAACAGCACCCTAACTACACCCTAACGGTGCCCTGATAGTATCGCAGTAGTATAGGAGGAGTGTCCTGATAGGATCCTAAAAGTGATGAAATGGTACACAGCTATCGCCTTTGTAGTGTCCTGATAGTATCTTGGTAGTGCAATGCAATATCCAGATATTATCTTAGTGCTATGTTGCTATGCTGAAAGCAACTTAACTGTATCTGTATGTAGTATCCTGAGAGTATCCTGATGGTGTGTTAGCACTGCTCCAGTGGTGCCTTCATAATAGTATCTCAGCATCAGCCCTGGAAAGATGTTGGAAATATCTTAGTGTCCCAATGACATCCTGGTAGTGACCTGATAGCACCTTAGTAGCATTTTTGAACTGTCCCGGTAGCATCCACATAGTATCCATAGCATCTCCTAGGGCCACCCTGAAAGTGCCTTAGTAACTATCTGCAGAGTATCCTGTCAGCATTTGAGTAAACTCCTGATAGCATCTTAGTAGCACCCCAGCTGTGTCTTGAGAGTATTTCACTACTCCTTCACAAGATTACTGAGAGTATTGCAGTAGTATCTCAGCAGTAGCCTGATAGGAAGCAAATATAACCTTGTAGTAAGCCAGTAATAGGCCAATAAAGGTGCCACTACCCCAACCCAGCCCTGTCATGCTTCCCCTGGGCAGGAGAGCAGAAACACAGCAGCTTTTGGGGGAAAACCTGGCCAGACTGGGGCTTTGAGTCCATGTGCAGCATGTCTGCACACCCACTGTGCCCACTTGCACCCCCACATGTGTGTGTGCATGAACCTCCACAGGTCTGCAGCACACCCCACACACGTGTCCAGGGTGCACATACACCCGTGTGTCTGTGTGTGCACTTGCAGGTGAGCATGTGCACTGTGCACATAACTGTTCACGTGTGTGAGGAGCGCACACGCAATCGTGCATGTTCGCACGCGTGCATGGGTGCGTGCAGATGAAGATGTGCGTGCTCGAGTGGTGCATGCATATTAGGGAGCACACGGCACACGCGTGTACCTCCACATGCATGTCCCTGAGGATGCACCCACCCAGCACGTGTGTGCATCCCACACATGTACCCCATGCCTGCACCGCTGCACCCCCCTGCCCCCACGCACTCCCCATATGACCCCCCTGCAAACACCCCAAAAATGCCCCAAAGCACCTTCCCCTGCCCCCTGCCCCCTCCCCTCCTGCAGCGCCTGCGCATCCCACAATGCACCATCCTTGCACGGATGCTGATGTGCAGCATCCCCCCAGACACAATCACCCCCCCGAACACGATCACCCCCCCCGAACACGATCACCCCCCCGAACACAATAACCCCCCCGAACACAAGCATCCCCCAAACACAAGCATCCCCCCAACACAAGCACCTCTCCAAACACAAGCATCCCCCCCAACACAAGCATCCCCCCAACATAATCACCCCCCGAACACAAGCATCCCCCCCGAACACAAGCATCCCGCAAACACAAGCATCCCGCAAACACAAGCATCCCCCCAACACAAGCATCCTCCAAACACCAGCATCCACCAACCACAAGCACACCCCAAAACACAAGCCCCTCCGTTCTGCACCCCCATAAGCCCCCCAAAACCTACTCCGCATCTCGCACCACGATGCACCCCGAAATGCCCCCCCCTCCGTTTACACACCCCAACATCCCCCCCCAAGCCCCCCTCATCCAGCCCCGCACCCACCTGCGGCCCCGCATCCTCCGCGCCGCACCCGTGGGGGGGGTGGGGGGTGTGTGCACTGCACTGCGCACGCGCGGGGGGGGTGGGTGGGGGGAGATGACGTCACCGGGAAGGTGGTCAAAGGAGCCATGACGTCATCCCCCTGTCCTCCCCCCTTTACATCTATTCATTTATGCACGTGCACCCCCATACACGTACATTATGTACTCTAGAAATAGAAATTTAAAAGAAAAAAGGAGATAAAGATGAAATTACACATTAAAAATTCTTTATTAATGGTCTAAAGAATGTTTTTCCTTTCAATAAAAAAATAGTTTTTTTAATAAACATGTTTAGAGCAATGGGGTTGTGTTAGAGCAGCTCCAGCGCCTAAAGGGGCTCCAGGAAACCTGGAGAGGGGCTTTGGACAAGGGATGGAGGGACAGGACAAGGGGAATGGCTTTAACCTGCCAGAGGGGAGATTGAGATGAGCTCTGAGGCAGAAGCTCTTCCCTGTGAGGGTGCTGAGGCGCTGGCACAGGGTGCCCAGAGAAGCTGTGGCTGCCCCATCCCTGGCAGTGTTCAAGGCCAGGTTGGACACAGGGGCTTGGAGCAACCTGCTCTAGTGGAAGGTGTCCCTGCCCGTGGCAGGAACTGGATGAGCTTTAAGCTCCCTTCCAACCCAAACCATTCCATGATTCTATGATCTGTAGGTCTTGCAAAAAGCACTCCTTAGTCATTCCAGTTTCTTCCAGGAAATGCTTTTTTCTAAGCCAGGTTGGTTGTAGATTCAGTGACCAGCAAGTGCGAGGCTGCTCCATGGGAAGAATGAGCAGCTTCACAGGGAACCATACACTGGGAGACTCAGGACAGGCAATGGAGTTTCCTCGTTTGGCAGCTGCTGTGTGCAATAGTTGTGCTGATGTGCATTATCAGGACACGGTGCCTTCAAGTCCCACTCCTGCAGGGAGTGTAACAGAGCCTGGCCGTGGGGCCTTCCCTCTAGTCCACCTTCTGCTCAGTTTCTCTTAGCATATCCCAAGGTTGCAGGGCTGCCTGGGGAACTATCACCAGGTAGGTTCTGTGCATGCCAACTGCATCCCACCCTGGCAGCAGCACCTGCATTTTACCCTAAGGTTTCCTTAGTGCTACAGTAAAACTTTGGGGGAGTGGGGAGAGGTGGTCTCTAATTTCCCTCCCTTTCCCACAATCCCCAAATACAAATCAAGAGTTCTGTCTGCATTCCTGCACAACTACATCTCCAGCCCCAGGCACACGTCCCTGTTCTGCTGCTGCTGCAGCTCCGGGGTTACCTGCAGGAAAATGAGAGCTGTACATGAGGGGCTGGGCGAGAAACAGGCAAGCTCCTGCTGCCACTGACCACCAAAGGCTTTCCATCACAGCTTTTCAGCCCTTCCCCAGGGAGAGGTGCCTGGAACCCGGCCAACCTTGTGCACACACTGATGTCAGCCTGGCTTGGGTACCACTCACCCGGTCAGCCAGGAGAGAGCTGCCCTTGTCTCGGAGACGTACCTGGGTCATCCCTGCTGTCCTGAATTTCAGCTGCTGCCACTGCTGCAGTTGCCACATCCAAGCTTTGTGTCTTGTCCTGCTGTTCCACTGGCTGCTGGCCAGTTCCCTGGACAACAGACACAGAATCGGCCAGGACATTGTTCATAAAGCGCTTGGCCGGTTCCTGCACAACCACCTCGTAGGCTGTGGGGCTGAGCAGGGCAAGTGCCTGGCCCTCTGCCTGTGCTGCTGTGGCCTGAGCGCCACAGCCGGGAGAAGCTGATTCCTGTGCCTCCTCCTCTTGTGCCTTGGGAGCAAGAGGTGCACAGTGTCCCTCTCCCTCATGAGCTCCAACCAGGGTAGAAGCTGCAGGTTCAGAGTCTGTGGGATCAGCTGGGGCAGGAGACACGCTCTGCAGGTGACCGGCTGCAGAGGAGGCAGCTTGCAGCCGTGGCTGGCTGCTACCAGTGCCTGAGGAGCCACTGGGCTCACTGGAGTCGCTGCATGGAGACCAGCCTCTGCCCAGCCAGCTCCTGGAGGTCTTTCACAGGCTGCTCTTCTTCAGCGCATTTCATCCAGAGGTGGAGCATGCGAGGGATCACATCTCAACCTGGGCAATGGAACAGGGCGTTACATCCACCTACGAGAAGTGGAGAGTGACTGAGTTTCATAAATCATAGAATCATAGAATCATGGAATGGTTTGGGTTGGAAGGGACCTTAAAGCTCACCCAGCTCTAACCCCCTTCCGCTAGAGCAGGTTGCTCCAAGCCCTGTCCAACCTGGCCTTGAACACTGCCAGGGATGGGGCAGCCACAGCTTCTCTGGGCACCCTGTGCCAGTCTCACCACCCTCACAGAGAAGAGATTTTTACTAATCTCTAAGCTAAATCCACCCTCTGTCAGCTTAAAGCCATTCCCCCTTGTCCTGTCCCTGCAGGCCCTGGTCAAAAGCCCCTCTCCAGAGTGATGATGCTTCAGCGGATGTTTAAAAGCAGATCTTGATACTGGTCTTCACCTGCACAACTTATGTACTAGGACCATTTCCCCATTTCTAAGTTCTTTTCCAGACTTACCAAATCCACAGGATTCTCTGTTTTATCCATTAGCAGTTCCAGCTTCTCTCCTCTTTGTGCCATAAGTGTAGATAAAGAGGCAAAAATCCAAATCTGAAGGTAGAAAACCAGTGGAAAACACTGTGTCCCACACTCCAGCCCCATTGCCAGCCCGGAGCTCTTGGCACCGGCTTAGTAGACATCAGGTAATTCTCAGCCTTTCAGAGACTGCCAGCAGGAGTACTTAAGGAACAGTTTCACAGCACCCAAGCTAAGATTGGGGACCAACCTGATCCAGTTTTGGTCAGTTCCAGATCTAACCCTCTGTTTTAAGTGACCAGACTTGTTAAAACCCAAACCAGAGTCTGACACACACACAAGAAATAGAATATGGAAGCTACCAAGGAGCACTTTCCTCTGAGTAGCTGCAGGAAAGCCTCATGACAAGCTGCCCAAATCCAGAGCATGCTTCACCCCACCACAACCTGTGCAAGTTCATCTCAAAGAGCATCCTCACACCCATGTGCCACCCTCAACCAAGTTCAAGGCAAGTCACAGCCCCTTCTTCATCAGCTCATTCTGCCAAGGGAGGCCACCCTCAACCAGCTTCACTCCTGGTAACTCCCTGTGGGAATCCGGGCCTGGGGAATGCTGCACGTGTGGTGCTGAGGGAAGCAAGATACCTGGATTTCCAACCATGATTCCTTTGAGTTCATGGATTCAAGCTCGTGTTTCTGCCACCTGGTCAGTGCCCTGGCTCTCTGAGTGGTATTTCTGTAACAGAGCCAGTGACAGCAGGGACCCTCAGCACTGCGCTGCAGTTCCCTAATAAAAAAGGCAACTCCTGCTCACTGGAGCTGCCAAAGGACTAATCTTCTAGAGGACACTACTGCCTGCAGGGCCCTCGAGGGCAGGAGGAGAGCAGCACATTCCAGTTACTCTACAGGAACTCACACAGATGCCAACAGCCCTCTTCGTTCAGGTTACTGTTCCCATTCCTATAACCTACAAGGAATTAGAGATCACCTTTGTGTTAAAGAACCACTGGCCTCATGTACTGCACAGGGCTCCACGCTTAGCAGTAATTCTGTGGAAAACCTACCTCAGTCCTGGACACACGGGTATGTGAATTGCAAGGAAAAACATCCACAAATGGGGGTTTGCACAGAAGAGTCCCTGCTCCAGTCTCCAGTGGGCAGCTTCCCATGCAGAGAGGGAGGGTGACCTTACATCTGACCCTGTGGTGATGAATTCTAACCCACTTTTACAAGAAGGAAGCAGAGCATCCTACAACCAGGACTAGAGTGGCCCTGCCTCCAGCCACGTGCAGGAGAGGGGCAACCAGGTTTGCTGGACTATGTGGATTAGATGGGCTGGCACGGAGTCAAAGGCAGCCCAGTGGGATGGCACAATTGATATTGCCAATGCGTTTTTCTCAATTCCTTTGGCAACAGAATGCAGGCCACAGTTCACTTGTACTTGGAGGGCTTCCAGTACGCTTGGAATCGATTGCCCCAGGGGTGAAAAACAGCACTACCATCTGCCATGGACTGATCCAGACTGCACTGGGACAGGGGGAAATATCTGCAACACATTGATGTGGGGCGATACAGCAGAGGAAGCTTTTGAGAAAGGGAAGAAAATAATCCAAATCCTTCTGAAAGCAGGTTTTGCCATAAAACAGAGTAAGGTCAAGGGACCTGCACAGGAGACCCAATTTTGGACAATAAAATGGCAAGATGGGTGTCACCAGATCCCGATGGATGTGATCAACAAAATACCAGCAATGTCTTCACCAACTAACAAGAAAGAAACACAAGCTTTCTCAGGTGTTGTGGAGTTTTGGAGAATGCACATCCCAAATTACAGCCTGATTGTGAGCCCTCTCTGCCAAGTGACCCAGGAAAAGAACAGTTCCAAGTAGGACCCGAGCAACAACAAGCCTCTGAACAAATTAACAGGAGATAGTTCATTTCCTTGGACCAGTCCAGACCGGACAAGATGTGACAAATGTGCTCTGCACCGCAGCCGGGGAGAATGGTGCTACCTGGAACCTCTGGCAGAAAGCTCCAGGGGAGACTCAAGGTCAACCCCTTGGCTTTTGGAGTTGGGGATACAGGGGATCCAAGGACAGCTATACTCCAACTGAAAAAGATATACTGCAGCCTATGAAGGGGTTCAAGCTGCTTCGGAAGTGGCTGGTACTGAAGTACAGCTCCTCCTGGCATCCTGGCACCCCAGTTGTCTGTGCTGGGCTGGATGTTCAAAGGGAAGATTTCCTCTACACAGCATGCGACTGATGCTACATGGAGTAAGTGGGTTGCCCTGATCACACGACGAGCTCAAATAGGAAATCCTGGTCTTCCAGGAATCTTGGAAGTGATCATGGAATGGCCAGAAAGCAAAGATTTCAGAATGTCTTCAAAGGAAGAGGTGACAGGTGCTGAAGAAGTGGCACCATATAATAAATGAGAAAAATGGCCAGTACTGTATCTCTGTACTGACTCATGGATGGTGGCAAATGTCCTGAGGGGGAGGAGGGATGGGTGGTTGCAGCAATGGAAGCAGAGTGACTGGCAACGCCGAGGTAAACCTATCTGGGCTGATGTGCTGTGGGAAGAAATCACTGCCCAGGTGCAGAACCTGGTGGTGAAGGTATGCCGCATGGACCCAAGAGTCAGGCCACTGAGGAACATCAGATGATGGCTGAAGTACAAATACGGAGAGGCCTGCAGGTTGACTATATCACACTCCCACCTACCTGCCAAGGCAAGTGCTTACCATGGTGGAAGCAACCAACGGATGGCTGGAAACATTCTGTGCCCCACGCCACTGCCCGGAACACTGTGCTGGGCCTTGAGAAACAAGTCTTGTGGCGACACGGCACCCCAGAGAGAATTGAGTCAGACAATGGGACTCATTTCCGGAACAACCCCATAGGCACCTGTGCCAAAGAGCACGGCATCGAGTGGGTATATCACATCCCCTACCATGCACCAGCCTCTGGGAGAATCCGGCGGTACAATGGGCTGTTGAAAACCACACTGAGAGCAATGGGTGGTGGGACTTTCAAACACTGGGATACACATTTACCAAAAGCTACCTGGTTGGTCAACAGTAGGGGATCTGCCAACAGGGCTGGCCCAGCCCAATCAGGGCTTTTACGTACTGTAGAGGGGGATAAAGTTCCTGTGGTGCACATAAAGAATCTGCTGGGGAAAACAGTCTGGGTTATGCCTGCCCCAGACAAAGGCAAACCCACTTGTGGGATTGCTTTTGCTGAAGGACCTGGGTGCACTTGGTGGGTAATGCAGGAGGATGGGGAAGTCCAGTGTGTATGTACCTGAAGGAGATTTGACTGTGGTTGAGAATAGCCAGTGAATTCGACTGTATGATGCTGAATAATACTGAATGTGATCACTTTCATGGCAGCTGAACACCATCACTGTGCAGGGCGCCTCGTGGCACCTGTCCCCTGCGCTCCGGATTTGAGGATATGAACCTGGCTCCCTTGATCACCGCAGCAATGAAGAATGGATTTGCTCAAACTGGACAAACGCAGTGGTGATGGGATCAGAACTGACTTTCAGCTGAGCTCTGCAGGGAATGAGTTGCTCCAGTTTTCACAGCTCTTCTGTTACATTCTCTGTATTTTCTGCCTGTTGAGTGATAAAAGCCAATCTTCTACATTAGTGTAGAATTCGACTGTTTTAACAATTCTCTTTCGATTCTGATGGTTTCTGTGATGACGAAGTATTTGTTGGGATAGAACTTTGGTTTAAATAGGTCTTCCAAGCAATTTTTTCACTTTTCAGCTATTGTGTTTATAGCGATAGTCGATGAGAAGGTTTGAATAGCTGTGCTTTGTACTGATGTTAAGACAAGTGATGAAATCTTTGTACTAGAAGTTTTTAATACACTAATTTTAAAAGGTTCTGGAGCTGGCTCTCCTGCAGTGCAGCACTGTCAGTTTACACGTGCAGGTCATGCATAGAAATAAGTAACGTCTATGATCAGATGTTTTTAGCTCTCTTCTTGTTAACAGGAACTGGGTGGGATTTGTTTTACCTCGAAGATGTTCTTTGATCCTCTGCTCAGGCAGCAGCGTTGCAGCCATCTGCAATAAATGATTTTTTTTACTGCAATGGACGTTGTGTTTCTGTTTTCTCTGTGGCTTAATTACAAATGATGGAGTGTCCCAGTTGAAAGAAAGGCTTCATGTTTCAGCTGTTGTTGCTGACACTTTTGCCAACAAAGAGATCTACACAAAGGTAGATTGAGATGAGCTCTTAGGCAGAAGCTCTTCCCTGTGAGGGTGCTGAGGCGCTGGCACAGACTTTTCCCAGAGAAGTTGTGGCTGCCCCATCCCTGGCAGTGTTCAAGGCCAGGTTGGACACAGGGGCTTGGAGCAACCTGCTCTAGTGGAAGGTGTCCCTGCCCGTGGCAGGGGGTTGGAGCTGGATGAGCTTTAGGGTCCCTTCAGCCCCAACCAGCCTGGAATTCCATGATTCCCTTATGTGCGAATGTCAGTCACTCTCCACTGCTCATAGGTGGACGTGACGCCCTGTTCATTGCCCAGGTTGAGCTGTCCCCCCTGCGGCAGCTCCCGGAGCACCCCTGGGTGCCCAGTGGCCATGGGCACGATGCTGCCGCCATCACAAAGCCGTGGCGGTCGCTGTGGAGACGCCCATTGTGACGGGGCCCCCCCGGTGAGCGTGGGCTATTTAAGGAGCGAGAGCCCTGCAGGAACTAGTGCAGAGGAGACCCCTCCCTGGGGAGGCTGCATCTCCCCTGGCTGCCCTGCGCATCCAGGTACGTGTTCTTTGACTTTTCAATCCTACTTTAGTGTTCACTTGAAACACGTTGTGGGTGCGTGCTCTAAAGGGAGGAGAAGCTGTCAGGAGATGTGCTGGTGCCATCCCAGCTGGAGGAGCAGGGGAGAGGTGAGGAGGAGGCCCTGGGCTTGTTCATGTGCTTGGAGCTCAGCTCTGGCTGCAGAGGTGCTGGGGGCGAAGCAGGAGCCTTGTGTGTGCAGGAGCTGCTGGTGTGAGAGGTGCTGAGAAGGTGTGAGGACAGGAGCAGCCCCTGGGCAGTGCAGCTGCTGGTGCTGTCACTGGGAGCTCAGCACAAGGGGACCTGCCTGGCTCCAGCAACGCGCACAGAAGCCCACCGGGCATTGCAGAAGGTGGGAAGGAGCTGGTGGGCTCTGGCCACCCCTGTGCAATCCTGACTGCAGCAATGCCCGCGGGAGCCCCTGTGCTCCCACAGCAACAGTGCCAGGACAGGAGCTGTTGCTGGGCCTCCCCTGCCCTTGGCAAGCACTGCCCCAGCCCCAGCAACACTCGGGAGCTGCGTTTCCTCAGCCAAATAATGCTGCTTCCAGCTCCGTGCCCATCCAAAGAGCCGAGCTCCAAGAGTGCAAACATCCAGCCCCTGCTGCCACAGCAAAGGGGCCAGGACAGCCCGGCGGGCAGAGGGATCACGTTGTGCCCGGAGCTGGTGCTGCACTGAGCGCCTAGCCTGGGGTGAGGGTCACGGGGAGCACAGGCCCCTGTGGCGGGTGCAGGGGCAGGGGCTGGAGCCCGGCGCTGCCATGGGGACAGGCCCGGAGCAAGCCCCCTCCGTCCCAGCGCTCCTGGGCTCCCCTCAAGAGCCAAGGGATGGGGGTGCCAAGCAGAGGCCGGGGGCTCTGGGTCAGCTCTGGCAGCAGAGGAGGAGGGCGGGAGCCTCAGGGGGTGCAGTCTTGGGCACAGAGAGTCGGTGGGGAGCAGGGAGAGGGGACAGGAGGGACATGGGGGGCACAGGTCCAAAGGCAGCAGCGGTGCTGTCACAGAACACACGCTACAAACTGTCCTGTACCAATTGATAGAGCCAAAACACAGAACCCCTCATGTGTGCCCTGTGGGGACGGGGACGCCCCAGCCCTCACTGCAGGGAGACGGAAGCCCAAAGGCAATTGGGGCCGCCCCGATGAGGGACTTGATCCTGGGGGCTTGGTGGGCCCGGGTGACATGGGCCCGCAAGAAGGGGCTTATCTGATGTAGGGATAGAATTCACTGCGAGAAACTTTATTGCAATCCTCCCCTTTTCTGCCGAGGAGCAATAGTTCTGTGTTGAGCTCGTCCCCAGGGTGCTGGCTCCTGCAGCGGGGGGGAAGAGCCGATGGCAGGAGGGTTCGAGCCCCCAGCCCTGCTGGGCACAGGGCAGTGGCTGCAGACGCCAGGAGCGTGGAGCATGTGCTGAGCCCACAGCAAGGCAGAGGGCTGCCCGGGGACCTTTTCTTTTGGGTTGTCCTCTCCACCCAGGCTCCTTTTCTTTTGGGTTGTCCTCTCCGCCCAGGCTCCATGGCTGCCTGACTCAACTGCATGTGCCTGGGGTGACACCACAGCCCAACGGCACCCAAAGTGTGAAGAGAGCGCAAGAATCACCTCTGCTTAACAGCTTCTTCCTGCAAAGCAGCAGGGAAAGGAGGAGGTAAAGGCTTCCTCCCATTTTCCTCCCTGCTGCGAGGGCTGGAGCAGCTCTGCTCTGGAGCCAGGCTGAGAGAGCTGGGCTGGGTCAGCCTGGAGAAGACTCTGGTGAGACCCTATAACAGTCTTCTAATACGTAAAGGGTGCCTACAAGAAAGCTGGAGAGGGACTGTTTGCAAGGGCCTGTAATGACAAGATAAGGCAGAATGGCTTTAAAGTGAACGAGGGCAGATTTAGATTAGTCATTACGAAGAAATTCTTCACTATGAGGGTGGTGGGACACTGGGTTTACAGCTCTGCTACTCCCTTACCTACCAAACCCAAGATGTAATCATCATCAACTGCCCTTTTGACAGTGTGCTGTGCAGACAATCTGTTGAGGTGCCACAAGCACTTTAGTGGAAGTGTGAAATTATCTGGATGGCACTTGTGAGGTTTTTCGTTGCAGAGTCATCCCGGTTGTATTCTGCCCTTGGTCTCTAGGACAGCTTCAGTGTTAGTGGCATTAACACATAACTTCATGAGGTGCAAAGTGAGCATGGGGGGGGGTCCTGTGGAGTGGGTCAAAGCCTGTCTGTTTCTTATCCTAGTCTGGATGTGGCACGAGCACCTCTGATGGTGCCCAGCAGTGGAAAAGCTTTGCTGCTCTCAGCCCATCTCTGCAGTGGGGAGGTCCTGCTCATAGTGTGGGTACCTGCTTTGCATGGCAGCCTTCTCAGGGCACCCCTCTCCCGTCTGCCTTGCTCTGCACATTGGCAATACCTGGTGCTAAGCAGATGTTAAAGCACAGAGAAGGGGTGAGTTGCTCGCCTGGATGGTGGGACCATGAGTGTTTAGCTGGAGAGGCTGAATGTGTATCAATAAGCAGATGTGGATTGTGAAGAAAGGAGCTGGGAGTGTGTGAGGCAAAGATTCCAAAGGCTTTAATACCCAACAGAAGTCCTTACAATGTTAAAAAAGTATGAAATTAGCTTCCTTTATTCATCCTTTTGCTGTAATTAACTAAGAACTATATTACAGTGGTGCCTAGAATCCCTGCTGGCCAGCTCTAAGGTGGCCTGTGCCATCTGTCAGTCCTCACTTCATCTGCCATGTGCCTTGTGTTCTAGCACCAAGCTGTTTCTCCTTGCACTGTCCTGCTGGGTGGGAATAAAGGGAGGCTAAAAAACCCCAGGATGGCTTATTTCTGGGTACAGAGTCATGGCCATAGGTGTAACTGCAGAGATGAGCAGGGCCAGGGGCTTAAGGTGAGTGTTTTGTGATGGCTTTGGTGTATGAAAACAAAGTTACCTCCTTGTTTTTGGAGATCCCTCCTAAACATGGCTCTGAAGCAGCTTTTCCTGTTCTTTAAGGACACACAGTTAATAGATGAGGCAGAGGCAAAAAGAGACACAAGCACAATGGAATAGTTTTTAACCTGGCTTGATTAATGCTGTCAAGTTGCACATCTGAGTGTGAGCTCAGTGGGACTGTTGCTTTTGTTTAATACCACAAGACACCTCAGTCTGGATTGTTGCATTACAGTACAAATAAAAAACAGAAACAAAACCACATCTGCATCATACGAGGTGAGAAGAAGATGAGAATTCTAAATATTTACAGAGAAGGGCAAGTGGGGAAACCACAAAAAATATTTACATAAAAATACATGAGCTTGTCGGCATATACATTTTACACCAGTTCACAAAAAAAGACACTATATAAATTAAAGTGAAGGGAACTCCAAAGGGAACCCAAGACTTTCTGGGATGTTTTCTCTCATGCGGCTCAGGGAAGAAAAATCAAGTCTTTTACAGCAGGAAAATGAACTGCAAAACAACCCTTTCCTCCTCCCTCCCCACAACTGGACGAGGCAAGACTCCACACATGCAGGTTTTGTGTCTGTTGAGACCAGACCATGCCTTTCACCATCAGGGATCTGCAGCACGAGGCTCGGGGGAAATTGCTGCCCTCCTAAGCTGCCTCCAAGGGAAGCAAAACAGGTTCTCATCCACGTTTCCCAATGCTTCAGTCCATGTACTGATGAACAGAGTACACAGGAGGGTCTGTCCCTTTCTGGAGGTAAAGAGGAACAGCAGGTTTTCAAGTTGGTTTTGGTTTGGTGTAGCAACTTACTACCACTGTGAAATCCTTACTGACCCCCCCTTCAAATGATGAGCATAAACCCAGGACCTCTAGAAAGGCACAGGCACAAAGTTGTGGGTATTTTGTCTGTGCATATAGATTTCACCTGATAAGACTCTTTTTAACAGGGAGACATTAATGCTTTACTTAAGACTTCATAGGGGCTAGGTCCTCATTACCTAACATCTGCACTCCCCCTTCCCTAAGGGAGGTCTCTCCTGGGTTAGAGCAGTCTCTGCTCTAAAGCAGAGGTGACAATCCAGTGTCACCTGCGTGCATTAGGGAGAACCTTGGCTGGAAACCTGGGAAGCAGCAATTTCGGATGCAGACAGGTTGTGGCAACTTAGAAGAGTGTTATTTAAGAACATAGCTGCTTGTCGTATCGCTGGAGATAGAGTTAGGCAAGGATTTACTACCTGGAGCAGAACGGGACTTGCAATAAGAGTGTTCTTTGTGTTGCTCTCCCATTTCTCTGCTAGGACACTAAGAACTGAACTACCAACCCACGGGTCCTACTGACACATCTGGTGTAACCCTCCCTCCTCGCTCTGATGCATGATGCCCTCTGTAAGCTCGGCTACGATTTTGGGATGTTTTGACTTGATGCTGACTCAGTTGATGAGGATGTAAAATAACCACAGTGCAAGAGGACTGCATAGTTCACTATATGGCTTTGTGTGGGGTGGATGCGGGACGCCTCCTGAATTGTACTTAATGTTTAAGCCACGGGCAGTAGCTACACTAAAAGAAAGGTGCTTGTGTACTATTCTCTGGGGAAAGCTGGTGCCTTAACCTTGCTTTTTGTTTTCCTTTTTGTCCTTGTTGCTCAACACTAGCATACAGCAGTTAGTTTGGGTTCTCTGAGAGCTTTCAGCCCTTTAAGTATGCGCTGATGTGGCTGCATGCAGAGGGATGTTTTCTGCTGCCTTTATTAAACAGAGACCTTATTCTCAAAAGGAAGGATGCGTGTAGCAGCCACCTCAGTATATGGGTGTGCACTTCCAGAAGCTCTTTACAGCTTCTCCTTCTCATGGGGCAACAGGGTACTTGGCACCTCACACAATGTACTGGGCTGCAGGGCCCAGGCTCAGGCAGGAGCCATGACAAGACTAGAAGGAATAGAGGTTGTCCAAGGATGGCACTTGATCTCTAGAGGGAGACAGTGGCTTTGAGCAGGAATATCCAGTGAGGCCTGACAATTCCTGGGAGCTGGGCTCAGCTCCCTCATAGTAGGATAGTCCTGGTTAACGTAAGGCCAAAATGGAGGTTAGGAGAGTTGCTGTGGGGCAGGAGTGGGGAGTTAAGGCTTCCACAGAGAGAGAGGGTTGACCTCCAGCTCTCATTACCTGAATCCCAAATAGCCTGAACCAAACACATTGTCCCTGCTTTGACTGGAGACTTCAGCAGGTAACTGGCAGCTGTGGGGAGACTGTACTACAAGGCTTGAAAACTGCTACTAGTCCTAATGCAACACACACCTCTACTGAGAGAGCAGGTACTCACAGTGGACTCCCTTGGTGAGCCTGCGCTGAGGTCAGCCCTTCCCTAGGGAGTCAGCTAGCAATGCCCAACGTGGCTCACCTCATGGCCCCTTTCTATATATTTTCTTCCAAAGAAAACATTACCAAAAGCATTCCCTCACAAAAACCTGACCCCTCTACCCGGGGATGACTCACAAGGAGATGCTGGTAACCTGGCACACGGTGCTGCTTTTTTCTTTATCCCTTTTCCCCCCCTGCTGCCAGATTTAGTTCTGTAACACGTCAGAACGACTCTTCTCCACAAAATGTTTAAACCAACAGCACTGCCCAATAAAACAGGACCATGAGGTGGTGCCACTGAAACAGCCCCAGATGGGGCTACAAGATTAAAAAGAAGCTAAAGACTAGTTAGCAACTAGAAACAGGTTTTCCTTAGGATTTAAAATAACCACGGAACTTTTGTTCAACCATCTAAGCTCCCTTGAGCTTTAACAGCTGTGTGCTAACTGCAGGACCTCCAGGGTCTTAATAAAGCATTAGAGATTCAACACGGGTAGAAAAGTTCTATCTTCAACCACACGGAACAGGAATGGCCTTGGAATTTCCTGGTGAACATATAAAAACTAACTCAGTCTCAAGTATTGCTTGCAAAGCCCTGGCTAATGAAATGGATGTGCTTTATCTCTAAGGTGGGGTTGTAGGGCAACCTGGGATGTCCAAGAGGACCATTTTTCTTCTCTTTGACAATATGGAAAGCTTTTAAATACCTAGGACAACGTGGTTACTGTATTAGAGAGTGCACTGGCCTTCTGTCCCTACTGCTAACTGAACACTGGTATGAGCTACAATTGCAATACGGGAGGCAGTGCTATTTCACAGCGCATAGACAGCACGTAACTACTCTGTATGTGCCACAACTTCAGAGGGATCCCCTTCCCAACACAGAACTTATAGGTTACAGAAAGCCACGTCCTGGAGACCTTCTTTGAAGTCAACAGGAGCATTCCCTGATCTAAGAGCTGCAGAATCTGGGCCGGGGCTAATAGCTGGTCATGCAGGTAACTCAGCAATTACACAGTCATTCCCAGCTGGTAAGTTGGGCTCCAATTTACAAGCTGGACATAATGCTAAAGAGACTTTATAGTATTGTTTTGTAGAGATGATGCTGTCTGGCCAGCCACAACACAGTATCACATTGTCTGGACTGGAGACAGCCTAGCAGTAAAGAGGAGTTGGCATGAAATGGGTGTGCTGTTCCCAATGGGTGTGCATGGTTTGGTGTGGTTTTGTGTGGTGTTTCTTTTGGTATGCGAAATGCAAACTGCCCTACTTGGCTCCCATAGCTGGCCACAGAAATTGCAAGTAATTGATTTCTTGTAGTCAGAAACAGCTTGTAAGTGAGCAATTTAAAAGGTGTGTTGTATTCTGAGCTTGCTCCAGAGCCTATTCCACAGGCTTCGAGTGAAAACAGGCTCCCACCCACTTCAGAGCAATTGAAGTGGATCCATGAGGCCTAAGCAATAATTTTCAAGGGAGACACAGGACCTCAGCATTTATCAGGAAAATACTTGGGAATTCTTTCCCCCCCATCCAGCTCTTGCTGTGTAACCTTGGGGGGGGCAGAACATTGGTTTTCCAAGGCCTGTATGGAGCCCCTTGCTGGGAAGCTGGCAGTGGGAAGGGAGAAGAGCTGCATGCACAGTCCCTCATGCACAGGACTGTGGGGCACGGGGAGGACGCGGCGCTAACTGCCAATGGCAAATGTAGGGAAGGAAATGCTTTTCCTTCCCTCCCTGCCCCAACAGCATGTCTTTCAGCTCTGCCCGGTCTCTCTGGCAACGTTTGTGTGCCAAGAGCCTGCCCTATCATTCCAGTTGTCTCAAAACTACATGGAAAAGCTCTATCTCTACTACATAAAAACAGTGAGTGGTGGGGCTGGGTTGCTGAAGGGGGGTTTGCTTTGCTCATCGGGGCAGGATTGGTTTGTGTTTGTGTTTTTTTTCCATCACTGAAAAAATAAAACAGTCCACTGTCCAGCAGAGGCTGCTTAGACTCTATCCCACCTTCCCCCCCACCAGCTCACTCGACGTGGACCTCTGTTTCAGGCCTCTGCAAACACAGCTCCGTCGGGAGGAAGGCTCCCTGGCCGAGCGCCGTGGCATAAGTTCTACTGTGCACATGGGTAAAACTGGGGGGCACAAACCCCCCTCCTCCAACATAGCCCCCTCTTTGGTGCTGAGGCATGGTATGGTAATCCTCCAAATTATCATACTGGGACACCACAGTCATAGTGCTTTGGCGTTTCCCAAGGGTTTGGTACGGGTAGAGCAGGGCAGAGTCCCTCTCCATGGGGTCAGGGTGCTGCATTCTGAGGCTGTGGCTCCGTTCGGGCTTGGGCGGTGGTGCCATGGGGGAGGCAGCGTGTTCCTCTTCCTTATAGCAGTCTCTGGAGTGTTTCTCCATGGACATGGTGGGTCTGCCTCGAGACCTCTCCAAGTCTGGCCTGTCCTCTGCCAACCTCACCTCCTTGTGGTTCAGTCTCAGGGTCTCCTGGTTCGCCGGGATGTACTTGCTGCCCGCGTGCTGGTAACCGATGGGCTCGGAGGGCTCTGGGCCACCTTTGGGCCTGTAGTCGGGATAAGGGGGCCCGTTTTTGGATTCGGAAGGCTGCCTATGGCTCGCTTCCTGCTGCAAGTGCGTCCTGTGTTCGTTTGTGCTGCAGCCAGGCTCATGCAGCTTCCTGTTCCGGATGCTGCTCTGCTTCTGGGGAAGGGACGGCTTCTCTGACTGCCCGTTCCCATAGGCCCCGTGGTAGTGGGCTCTCTCCAGCTCTGGCTCAGGATGCTGCATGTAGTAACGCTCGTCGCCCTCGGGCGTAGCTGCTTTGGCTGGGTACCTCCCCTCTTTCCCTTCTGCCACGGTGAGGAGGCCAGTTTTCCCAGGATCTGACTTGCTGCGCAAGTGAATCACATCCAGTCCTCCCAGATCCTCCTGCAGCAGTGGGGCCACGTTATCATACTGGGACATCACCGGCCCTTTCACCTTCTGGCGCGTGCGGCTCTCCCGGCGAATAGACTGCATGCGGTACTTCTCCATGTCCTCCAGGTCCCAGGACATGTACATGTGCTTGATGTCTGGGGCAGGAGGCACGTCTCTGCTGATGAAGCTGTGCTCTTTGCCTGCAAGGTGGCCGATGAGGCCGCCCCGAGGGTAGGCTGACAAACTGGGGTAGCGGTACAGGCCCTTGCTCTGCAGCCGGGAGGCATAGGAGGCAAAGTCTCGGCTGGGCAGGGGATGGAAAGGCCGGACCCGCACGGTGCTGTAGGGATCCAGATCGTAAAAGCTCCCATCAGCAGTGGTGTAGTAAGAGGATGCAGAAGAGCTGGAGTAAGGGCTGTACCGGTAATGTACCCGCCCATTCTCAAAGTAAGGCTGCAGCTGAGTTACGTGGTAGTCGGAGTGGGGCTGATATGGCTTGTACTGATAGAGGGGCCGTGGGCAGTACACTGGCTCGTCATCCGGAGGGACCTCGGTCCGTGAAATGGGAACGGAGCGGATAGCAGCGGCAGCAGGGGTGGGCACGTGCAGCGACTGGACCCTCCGGATTGTGGGGTAGGGTGGAGCATCCTCGGCATAGCCGGCGCTGCGCAGGCCCGTTGGGCTCACGGAGGACACAAACTCTCTGCGAGGCTTGGAGTGCAGAGCAGAGGTGCTCTTCCCTTGGGTGGTGTAGGTGTTGTAGCGAGTGCCCGCGGAAGCGGGGGTCTCGGAGCGAGGAGGGTAGGCTTGGTGCTGGTCAGGCTTGCTGTGGTAGATGTGTGGAGGAACGCTCTCAGGCCTGTACTGGTGGATGGAAGCTGGCTTGTGGTGCAGGTAGCTGTCCGGACCAGAGGGCTCCGGGATGCTCTCTGGCTTGGGATGCGGCACGTACACAGTCTGCAGGGAAGTGTGCTTGGGAGGAGGGGGTGGTGGTGGTGGTGGCAGCAGGGCTTCCTCCATGGAGGAGGCCAGCACGGAGGAAGAGAGGAAGGTGTGGTAGCTGGAGTTGTTGATGGTGTCTGTGTTGTTCGAGTGCATGGCGGCAGCGATTTTGCTCTCCAGTGTTCTCACCGGCGGGACAGGGGGTGTGAAGCTGTAGGAGGGGTGAGTAGGGACGGACTCAGATCGCAGGTGCAGCGGGGGGGCCCTCGTTGTCTCCCGAGGCTTTTCCACATGGCTCTGGTGGCCCGGGGGCGCAGAAGAGGAGGAACAGCGGGTGGTGGAACTGCCTTCGGAGACAAAGCCAGGCGTGGGCTCCGGTGGCTTCTCAGGTGCAGTTGTGCCCCATGCCTACAGAGAAAAAAACTGGTTAGACACAAGTTTTCCCCCTCCTGTTCTGTAGTTAAAATCACAGATGCTCGTATGGATTATTAGTGCAGTTAAAGTTCTGGTTTGCCCTGGAGAGCTAATGTGCTTCTGGGAAAGAGGAGATGTGGAAGCTTCACCCCTCAGCAAAAGCAAGGGGCTGGTGGTGCCTCTGGGAGGTGTTGGGACCCATCGCAAATGGCCATCTAGGGCAAGGGGAGGAGCTGCGTGTCTATAGCAACAGGTTAAAACTTTTACACAGTGTTTTGCTTACAAATATACTTATTCAACTGAAAATGCACCTGGATTTAAACTCCTCACATGCTGGTGAGCAGATCAAGTGGTGTAATACAGCAGAAATCCCTTCCTTAAATGTGTCTGTGGTGCTTAAGACAGGCTGCAACAGTTGGGATTTTTGAGTGGACGTCTAACTCTCATGCAAGGAATCTGCCAGCCTCAGTGAAGAATCCTAGAATCCCAGGTTAGAAGGGACCTTAAGGATCATCTGGTCCAACCTTTCTAGGCACATGCACATACCTGACTGGAAGTACTGGGTGCTTTAGTGGAGGCCGCCGGCACTTGTCCCGTTGCTGCCTGGGGATCGTGGCGCTGCGCCGGGGCGGGCTGGCTGCTCGGTGCTGTGCGCGGCACTGGCACCGCCACCTCTGCCTGCGTCGTGGTGGCACCCGCCGGTCCCCGCTGAGGCTCAGCTGCTGCTGTCTGGATGGGTGTTAAGTACGGCAGGGAGGCCGGGGCGCTTTTCTCCCCGGCACTTAGGACAGGAGGAGACTGAAGCTTGTTATCAGCTGTGCAGATGGGAATGTGGTGCTTGTCCCCAGCCCCACAGGCGCGGAGCTGGGGCTTATCTACAGGCAAGTCTGCTGCGGGTGGCTCCCAGTCAGGCAGTGCACCAGGAGGGTGGGGGGGTGTGTGGTCCCAGTCCCCAGCATGGGAGGGGAAGTGGTCTTTGTCCCCCGGTTTACCAGGATGGAAGCTGGACTGCTCCTGCTCTGCATCTCTGCTACCAGGCACGTCCCCAGGCACGCCTGGGGTGTGGAGAGGTGGAAGGGGGTCCTGGCTTCCAGGTGCACCCGGTGGGTGGTTCTGCTCCCCGGGTGTGCTGCTGCTACCTTGGAAATCCTGCTCTACTGGTGCACCCGTCTGGAAGTGAAGTCGGTTCTCGGGCAGACCAGTATAGAGGTGGAGCTTGTCTGGAGCACCGGCAGAGAGATGGAGCTTTTCTAGAGCTGTGCCAGCTTCAGCCTCTCCATAATTTGTGCTTTCAGCATGAGCATCTCCTGGCCTTTTCTGAGACTGGGCGGACGCTTGCTGCGCGGACTCAGCTAACGCTAGGGCCAGCATGCGCGCCGCGTTTTTCGGAGGAGGAGGAGGGATAAGAGACACAGAACTGACGGGAACAGGATCCTGGGGGGAGTCGAGGGCAACTGCTCCTAATGGGGGGAAAATCGAGAGAGAGAGTTGATTTTATGTTACCCAATAAGGAGAGTGACCTAACCGTAATGACTACTATAAAAAAATAGATGCTTTCCACACTTTTTCACAGTGGCAGTTCCTTGTGAGGTGAAACATGACTTTACAGCTCATGTCTCACACGAAAACGCTGCTCAACAGCACAGCAGTTCATCACAAAAAGGGAAAAAAACACAAGAGATTGTCTAAAGGTTCCTCTTGCATTTCTAGAGAGGTAGGAAGCAGAGAATGAGATACCCTTACACAATTTTGATCATAAGGTTTTAGGCGGAAAGGTCCCTTCTTCGAGTGTTGGCAGACTTTTAATTTAAAAAAGAAAAGTTTTAGGTGGTCTATTGGCTGAAATGATTGAGAGGGACATGCTAGAGATTTTCACACACGACAGGATGGGGGAAAAAGAAGTGGTATATAGAGTATTATGTGATTTGTGTGATGTAGGGAGAAGGCAGAGGTTAAGACCTTACTGATCTGCACAGCCCTGCAAGACACTTGTGATCAGAACTGACGGGCAATCCCCTCTCCTAAAAGGCACGCAGAGGAGGACGTTTCTGAGAGCAGGTCCCCTTTGGAACTTAAAGAAAGAATGGAGGAAAATGCACTGTACCTGGCTGTGTGTGTCCAGTGGGTACAGTCTTATTCTGACTGCTTGACATTGGTCTCTCCCCTTCTTCTGGCAACTCTGCTTTGCCAGCAGCCACTAGCTGGGTGTGCTGTAGCTCTTGGTGGGCTCCTTCCCCTGCTCCTGTTTCACTGTTTTTCAGGGGCAAGGACATCTGGGTTGGGGACCTGTTTGTGATTTCAGTCATGCCAATCCCTTTGCTCCAGCTGGAAGCAGAGGAGTTTCTGGATGTGACGGGCACTGCTCCAATGGCTTCTGGCATGCGGCTGGGCAGTGCAAAGGAGATGGGTTCGGGTGTAGTCAGTGGTGGAGATTTGATGGGTTTCCGGCCCATCGTGGGTGAGAACGTGGGGGGTTTGCAGCTCTTCTCTTCCGTGGGGCTCAGGTCCAGAGTGAAGAAGGGACTCATCTTCTCATGGAAAGGGGAGACTGGCTCAGAGCTCGTGGCACTGCCTGGTGTCTGGGACTGGCTGCCTGATTCTAAATCTTTCTTTAGTAGGCTTGGCTTCTCCTTGTTTATGCCAACTGACTCCAGCAAGGAGGTGCTGCTGTCCAGGCACTCGGACTCTGCTTGGGGTGGGCTGCACTGAAAAGACATAGGGTCAAAATCCAGGCTTGCGACTCCGATATCTGGTGGGCTCAGGTCAACATCTTCAGCAGATCGAGGAGAAATCAAGGCAGGAACGTGGATGAGCCCCTCATCCCCATCACTGTCATCGTGGGGAAGGTTGTCATAAGAATTGCAGCGATTCATGTTTCCCAAGAGCTCTCCGTTGAAGGAAGCAGACAATGCATCACTACTGGACCTAGGTCTTCTGGGCCTAAAGAGTTTAGATTCACCTAGAAAAGGGTAGACAGAGAGGGGTTAGTGTCAAATCTTATTGTCCAGGAGGTGATGGTTTGGCGGCCTTTTTAAAGTAGTCTTAAGGCGGTGTGTGAGATGCTCACCTGGTTAACTCTTACACACAAAACCAATGTAGTTAGCTCTTTATTGTGTTTGCTCAAATAGTCTGGTCTGATTTAGTCTGGAACTAAGCTGTGTGCACAAGCAAAACTAGTTTAAGTGTGCTGTAGAACTAAGGCTCTCCCTGTGATACCCATCTGTGTTGGGCAGCAGTAAGCTGCTTCATCAGTTAGCAAGTCCAGCTTTTACTGGAGGGCTGGAAATTAAGATCTGCTGTCAGTAATGCCAAACTGCCTTTTTAAATGCACACGGGTTAAAAGGGCAGGTAAAATTTGTCTTACCATCAACAGCATGCAGGGAGGTGAGTGATTCTTCACTCTTAGCTGAGCGAAGAGTCCCACTGTCTCCTCGTCCACCTGAGGGAATGCAGCAAGACAGGGAAAGGCTGAGTTACAGAAGTGGTTTATATCTGGATATGTGACACTGGCAGGAAACCCACAAATGGGCTTCTAGCAAGAGTAACACTTGTGCTTTATTTTAGAGACCGGAGAAAAGTAACCCACCTAAATAGTAACTGCTGCAGATGACAGGTTGGGAAACAACCCTCCCATCATTCTGCTGCAGGCTCTGTCTGGATGTGCCCATGGTAATTGGTTGGCTCCTGCCAGCAAACAAAACCCCTTAAAAATGGGGAAGAATGTAACATTTACACAACTTGTTTGATGAGCACTAAAGAAGTATGACTTCAGTGCTCTGAGAGGACAGCCATAAGGGCATTCATAGCATGCATTTGTTATACTGAAGTCTAAAAGAGTCTTCATTTGAAAATGGCACCAGGTAAAAGATGGGCTAAAAGTCCTCACTAGTCTGTGTTCAGAGATTTGTGGTGTGTTTTACCACAAAAACATATCGTTGCTATTTTTAAATTAGGAAAGAGACAGTAAACTATATATGGAAAGGGCTGAGAATTCAGCCTATGTATGTTGGATGTGGCTGTAAAAAGTTGTTGGGTGCCACCTCTAGTTACACTTTTGGGGTGAATGTGTTTGTGGAAAAGTGCCTTTACTTACTTTAACTGGTGTCTTTTGAGAGCAAGCAAAGGGAGCCAGAACTTATTATTTCGTAATAAGTGTCATAAACTCTGAGACTTACTACAGTGGTGCCCACATACAGTCTTTCACAAGCTACTCTGAGAAGAGTGCTAAAAGGTGCGTGCTCTAGATCTGAGCTAATGTGAGATCCATTTAGGAAAGACAGCAGTTAGCTGAAGGTGTCATGCACGACTCGAACGCTAGAAGGAGATAAAAGCACACTGCAAATATGAATTGTGCATTGCTGCAAAGCCTGCGTTTTGGGAGCTGGACCTGCAGCCTCACCTGCCAGGGCTATGGCTTTCATTTCTGAGGGCTCGCTGGGATTGCGCTGCAGCTTGCGTTTGGACACGGATGAGGATTTTCCCAGGTTGAAAAAGGAACGCCAACTGCCAACTGGTGACTTCTTCATCTTGCTGGGAGGCCTTTTTCTGGAGTGAGAAAATAGGGCAAACTGCTGGAGAGGGAAGCTGCACGTAGCTCCTGTTACTGGTCGGTTGTTATTAGCACTGTCTGGCTTATTGAGCTTAGAAACTCGCTCTCTTTTCAATAGCTGAGGATGGTTTTTGTTCCTGTAGCTCAGCCCTGAAGTGTTGCTGGGTAAATTTCTGGTGTGGTGCAGGTGAGCAAAGCCCCATACTCATACAGCACAGCAGTGAAGGGGTGGCTTTTATTTAGCTAGCAGATGTACCAGTTCTCTATGAATGGTGAAAGCATCTCTTGCTGATGCTGTAAAATCACATTTGCCTCCTCCCACTGCCATATTTAGTGTCATCACATCTATTCAACTGCTCCATTTTGAGGAGAACCTGGATTTGTTCCAGGTACTCAGCCCTGAAACCTGGAAACTCCCCATGTTTCCAGGTGTTCACCCCACTTACATGTTAGTGTGTGTGACCAGTACAGGTATCTCTATGCATCACATACAACAACATGGTTTTACACATGTAATAACCTTGCTGAAGAGGTGGCAGAGGCACAGAAGTTACATGGCTAAACTGAGTCCAGCAGACAGCTGATGTAAGCTGAATCCTCACAGAGTCCAAAGCAGGTGGAAAACTGGCTACAGTACTCCAGGTATGATTAATGTAAGCCAATATTGGCAAGTTTTTGCTGTAATAAAACCCCAAACCAGTTATGACATGTGCTGGAAAGGAAACTCGTCTCTACCTTTCGGATGGGAAGTCTATGACTGTGTGGAATTTCCCCTGTAAAGCTGCAGGGCCTTCTCCCACTTCTATGTATTTGCTGTCTGCCACGATGGGAGAGTTGATCTGGGCTTGTGTTCGTGCCTGGGCTTCCTCCAGTGTGAGCAGCTTGGTGGAAGGAGAGGACACCAACAGAGACTTGGGCCGTGATAAAGAGCTGTGCCCTGTAAGGGAAAACCACAGGCAACAGGAGAATCAGAACACAGCAGTACAGAGATCAAAGCTCTGCTCTGTGTGTCTAGGGAGGTGCTGTGTTTTCCTAAAGCTTTGTTATCCCAGCCACCGAAACACATGGTCAGAGTAACCCTTTTGTGAGAGGTATGGTTGTGACAAACAAAAATTCTTGTAATTGAGAGCAGCTTAGTGTCTTTTAAGAAGCAGGGAGGTTAGAAACCCACATGCACATAAGCTTTCCTTAAGCTTCACCTGCACGCAAAAGCCTGTAAAGAAAGCTAGGGGTTTATTCTTACATAGTTTTGGTCAGCCCCAGGTTCCACCTCTTGGTGCCACAGAAGTGCTGTGTGTGAGTTAAGGGGTTGGGGGGAAGGATGCCATTGCATCTACACCCTGGTTGGTTCCTTTCCTACTGCTGTTCCTGAAGCACCCCATCTCTTGTGCAGCGTATGTGTTTGTCAGCTGTAAATGCTATCCCAGGTGAAGTTTGGGTTCCAACTCTCTTTGCCTTACCTAGAGTGGCTTAAAGCAGGCTTGGGAATACTGCTTTCACCTCTGAGGGGTGGAAGCGGGTAAGAAGCTGTGCTCAAAGCCAGGCTCCTGGAAGTGCTGAAGAGACGCTGCCTTGCCTGCTCTTGGCTCATCTGCTGTGAAAAAGCCTGAGCCATCTCCCTGCCAGTTTTGTGTCAGAGCACAATGACTGCGAATGACCAAGTCATTGAACAATTAGCTGAATTTCCACGGTCCATTCTAAGCCTGGATAATCATTTGGCTCTGATTCTTAGTGTGCTTATCTTGCCCTGGCAGTGCTCAGCCTGCTGTGGGCTACTACTGTTCAGACAAGCTAACCTCTGGCTCCTCTTGACTTAAAATTGCCTTCCAGTAGGAACAGAAGCTGGACTTGGAGCAACTCTGCTGTCTAAGAGGAGTTGTTTAAAAGGGGGAGCAGTAAATGCACTGGAAAACCAACTATCTGTACCCCACAGGTGGTTGTACCTGCAATGGCTGTGCACATTTCATAGGAAAGGCAGGTTATCAAAGCAGATGGTACATGCTGACTGCTGCTTAGGAGTAGTAACAGCTCGTGGTACCTAAGTTTGGTGAGCTAACAGAGAGTAAACTTCCTTGATGCAACTCTGCTCCTTTTCAGTGGAATGGGTATACTTACAGCAGATGCCAAAGTATTCCCTGTTAAGTTCCTTCCTTACTCTGTATTCCATTACTGAATACAGAAAGCTTGCTTTGTTTCTCTTTATGTTCTAAAGTGCTGGTGAGGGTGGACAGACCAGGCATGGTGTGGTACTGCCAGGCAGCTCAAATGGACATGCAGGAGCATTCTTGAGGATGTTTTTAAAAAGAAGGGGAAGGCAGCAAGGGGTACAAAGACTTAGGAGATTCCTTACAGTTTCTCAGTGCTAGAACATAAAAGTAGCAGCCAAACATTAAGATGCATGCTTATGTGGAGCATCCTTGGCTTCTATGAAAGATGCTAACAGCAGTTTCTAACGCCAGGCTGTATTTGCCAGGTTCTAACATCATAGCCCTGCAAATCTGTCCTTTAGTTTATAGAACAAATGTATTTTCGATGTCCCAGATGCCCATTAAGTGCCTGCTACCTCTTTTGATCAAGGCGCAGCTCCTGGAGGAAAACACTCACCTGCTCCATCCCGTATGACTGAACTGAGCTTGGAACTGAAGAGGACATCCACGTGGTTCAAGATGAATTCCACAACCACTGACTGGATGCGCACCTCCATGAAGGCAGCGGTCCCACTGAAGCAGGCAGACTCTATCTGCTTTGATCTGAAGAGAAGGCAGAGGAAATGAAACACAAACAGCCAGAAGAACACTTGAAGATGTGCTCCTTTTGGGTAAGGCTTTGGCATGTTGTGCCTGGCTCCTCAGGCAGGACTTTGGGGGCAGTTACAGGGATTCAATCTTCTCACAACGTTACACAAATGATCATACTGACTTTAGTGATTCATACCCAGATTTTGGGTTTAGGTTCCAGTCTTACCGAAATGGCAAGAGGAGGCTGTGTCTTGAAAGAAAAGGAGTATATGGCAGGTCTGGGTCAAGGTAAATAAAGTGCATTATGCCAAGGGGGAAGCTTTTTGGTACATGTTTCCAGATGTTTTCCAGATTTACAGCAGCAGTTTAAAGCAGTGACACTGCACAAAGCTCACTGGGGCCTTCCAATGTGATTTTCCCTCTAGCAGGGAATGCCTCCCACTGACCCTGCCCAGCCAGTACCCCAATATTCACAGCAGCAAACTCAAACAAGACATCATTTGACTGCTTGGGGGTGAATTACCAGCAAGGAGAAAAGAGCTTACCCTAATTAAGTGCCCACAGGGGAATCTATGACTCAGGTTTCTCACGTTTCTCAGGTTGGACACAAAAGCAGTCCAGGAATCAGTACAACAGGGGCCAGGGTTGTGGCTGAACTACATTGCTAGTTCAGGAGCTGGCCTCAAGCCTGTGCTTCGTTCCCATTAGCAGGTTTCACAGGAAGAAAAGAGCACATTGGCTGGAGGAAAGGAAGATCTTTCTCACCTGCTGAAAGCTGTGATTTTGCTGGAGAACAGCTATCTGTGTTCTATAAATATGAAAACTCATCTTGTATAGAAATGGGGGAAAAAAGCCAAAGAGTACCTCAGGAGGTTTGGAGCCCAGACAATTGCTAAGTTCTTGGTGTGCATGTTTGTGATGGAGCAGTAATCAGCAAGACGAGCCAAATGCCTCATTAGGAACTCCAGTGTCCTGGAAAAGAGGAGATAGGCCGATGTTCAGCATGGATGAGCAAAGCCATGCTGGGACTTAGAAAACGCACCCCTGTTCATTAGTTTCTTTTGGTTTGACAGCTTCCAGGAAACAAAATGTTGCACTATGTACCCTAAGAGAGATGGTGAAGTTGTCTTTAGCAAATAATTACACTGGGGTGGGGGTGTCTGTCCTCATTCGTGCATGCTCAAGGAAAAGCTACTCAGTCCAAGGGCTGGATCCAGAAGCAGAGTGCCTGGAAATTCACTGCTTGGCTGCTTTACTGTAACACTGTGCCACAAAACTCCACTGTGTCCAAGTCTACTTCAGAAGTGACTGGCTCCAGGGTTCTTATACATGTATAAAGGTTAAACTTCACAGGGACAAGGCCTGGGGTGAGGATGGATGTTTCTGGCTGGAAACAAAAGGGAGAGCTCTAGCACCCCGTGGAACCTGCATGGAACTTCTCTGCGCAGAGCAGCACAACAGTAAAGTGTTTTCTCTCTCTTTGTACACTGTTTTGCGTCCTGGTGTCTCCCATGTCCTCTCTCTGGTCTAGGGCTACACCACACACATAGGACGCATGAGATCCAAGTCAAACACCTTTGTTCACCCCCATAAAATGAAGAGTCATTTTAGGGAAAAGGTGGAATGCACCAGAGAAAAGGAGATCACTCGTGAGAACGTCCCCCTCAAAGCCCTGTCCCCTTGGTTAACATATATAAAGTATTACCATTAGTCAACACAAAGTATCAGCTACTACATTAACACACACATTTATAGCTTATAACACATTAGTTAACAATGATTAGTTCAGACTAATGCCCATAGAGTTAGTTATTGATATTAAAATAACATATGAGACAGTTATACCACTCGGGAACAGCACTGCAATGGTCCAGCGAACCACCATACATTACAATGATTCAAGTAGCCATAGTATCTAATCATAAACACATAACATTTTCATACCCCATTAAGCTGCACAGAACTCGAAAACAAGATCAACAGATCCCCTCATTTCAATATATTAGCATAAATTACAATTCCTTAACATAAATCTTCATACATCCGAATAGAAGAAAAGAGCACATTGGCTCTTTTGGACGAAATTAGCCAGTCCACTCCTTTCAGTTTTAGCATAAATTACCACACATTAACATGAAAATTTAATATTTCTGTATAAATCTGCATAGAGTCAGAACACGAAATTAGCAGGCCTCCATTTCAAGCTATTAGCATAAATTAGCATCATTAACAGAAATTCCCATGCACATGTATAAATCTGCACAGAGCTAAAAACAAAAAACCAAAACCAAGATCACCAGATCCCCTCATTTCAATGTATTAGCATAAACCTGCCTAGGGCCAGATCACCAGATCACCTCATCCAAGTACATTTCCAGTTACTTGGATAAATTAACATATATTAGCACAAATTAGCACTGATTTACTTTACTTTATCTTGTTGCTTGCTTATCATTCTTTACACAATAAGTAGTTATCGACACCCAAATAACTTTAGGAATTGCAGCCAGCCATTAGAATACACAACTGTTGAAGAGAACTTACCACACCCCATTACAATACTTAGTTACTAAAAGACTCATTATCATATACTATTAGTTATTAATACCAACCACCATCTTTTTGGTATCTAAGGCCTGTTTACCATAACTTTTAATACTCAAGGCTATTAACAAGTCCTTGAGTATTAAACACAATTACTTACACCTCTAATAACACAAATTAGTAACTAATTTGTGAGTTACACAATAACTCACAAATTAGTTATTAATAATAATAAGTTGGAATATATTATAGTCAGCTGGTGTTTTTTAAACACCATATTATAATTAGTCTACTACAACATTGTATTTGCATCCAAACATAGTTTCCGAGGCAGGCAAATAAGACTATGCAGAGGAGACAATGTTTGCTAAGGAGCAAACTTTGAGCTAGAACCCATCTATCGTGACACTGACCTGTAGTGAGGAGGGGGCAGCTGCTGGATGACATCATGGATTTTCACCAACCGTTCCTCATCTGTAGCAGCAGAAACAGCATCCTGGAATGAGACAGGAAGGGATTTAGCTGCAAATAAGACTCAATACCTGACACATCATCTGGATCCATGTGGCCTCTGCAGCAGCGAGGTGGATTGTGTTGGTCTTTACCTTCTGGGGACAGAGCAGCACACAGATAATGTGAGAAAGGTCAAGTACATCAGGATCTGGGCCACTTTATAGCATCACAGAATCAAACAGGTTAGAAAAGACCTTTAAGATTAAGTCCAACCATTCAGGACAACTCACGCTGGCACCTCAGTACCTATAGTACGAAAACTGAAATAAAGGCTTTCAGAATCAGACTTTAAACTGGAGCCCTTCAGCCCAGATGTTCAAAAGAGAACAAGAGGTGGGGAAGGTCCCTCCGTGCTCTGAAACAGGGATGAAAAAAGGGGGAAAGAATTGGGGGATTTATTGTTTTTAAAGCTACCTGTATAACGTGGGTGCAAAACAAGTAATTTTAGATGCACTGCCTGGGCTTTGGGGCTTATTTTATCTGTGTATATAAACAGTGACAAAAATACAGAGCTGGAGATGGATCAATTTGTTCTGATGTTGAATTTGGACACACACAGAGAAGCAGGAATTAGGCAGCAATTAATACTACAGGTGAGACTGGAAAGAGAAATCTGCATTCCCTCCTTCTAGCAAGGCTGTACATCATCACTTTTAAAACAACTGAGCCATTCCTTACAGAGGGTGTCCAGCTCCAAATAGTGCTTGCTTCTAATCCCAGTCATGGTCAAGTAATCACTGAGGGATGGCAAACAATAGGGGAATTCTTACTTATGTCCCAATTGGGGAATTCTTACTTATGTCCCAATAGCCTCAACCTGGGGCCTCACAAGTGGAATTAAGATGGTGTGGCACAGGGGACAAAGGCACATGTTAGTAAACCTAAAGGGGGAGCAGATTTCACCTCTCTGAAAACCCCAACTTAAGCAGAAGTAAGACAAAGAAAGGTGTATGTAAGACAGGTTCAGCTTCCTGATGGATCCTCTTCAGTGTTTCTCCATGTGGATGAAGTTGAGCTGAAGTGGAAAGCCAAAGGCATTGCCCAGTACTTACCGAGAACTTCTCATAAAGCTGGTAGGTGAGCAGAGGGTTCGGGAGCTCACGGAAGTACAGTTTGCAGAGAGAGCCCACGCAGTGGATGTCCTGAATATAAATATCCTTTGTCAAGTCAGGGATCTGCTCGGAGTCAAACTCGTGGCTGGAAATGAGAACAGAAAAATGGGCAAAGGCATTTGGAAAGGAGAGATGTAAAGAAAAACCAGCACAAATAATAAGGCATTTTCAGTTAGTTTTACAACAGGGCTTTTCCCAAAGGCTGAGCATGTCTTCCACAAGCACAAAGGCAACCTGAAGGTTTAACTGTGACTGGGGGCTGCCTGGTGGAGCACAGTGCCCAGGTCTGAAGAAAAGCTGCTGTCCCTTTGCATTGCAAAGGCTTGGAAATCAAAATGAGAAAGCAATGCCCACCAGCAGTGCCATCAGCACATGGAAAGCAGAAATTCCCTGGGGAGACGCCTCTGCTACAGGGTGAAGGGAGCCAGGAACCACATGAAGAAAATCCCTGAGCATTCCCTTGGTTTTTGGAGAGAGAGGAAAACCCAAATCACAAACATTTACGAAATAAAAGCTGAGCTGCTGGAATATGTGCATGGAAAGTGCTGGTTTGAATTAGGAAGACAGATTGGCAGGGGCTGCGAGAACACGGCTGCTCCCAATGAAGCTGCGCTTCCCTACGAGGGGCTTTAAGCTGTAAACCAAAACTGCTCATCAACTGTCTACACTGCAACCACAATGTCAGGGGCTTGGTGGCAGCATCCCCAGCCTCTCCCACTGTCCAAGCCAGGCAGTTTGTAGCCCAGAAGACAAAATGTGCGTTCAGCACAGCTCAAACACAGAGCTCACCTCTCTGCCGACAGAATGGAGCCCATCTGTAGCTGTGTCCAAGGCACCAGGTGCATTTGTAACTGCAGCCATCACCCCTACACCCCTTACAGGATGAGGAAGCAGCTCCTGCCTTCCCCTAGACACAATGCTGTGTCATAGAAGCCAGACTGGGGGACAGAAGAGGGCTCTGCTGCTTCAGACCAGAGGGTGAAGAGCCTATCCCAGTGGGTCAGATGTGGTGCCCTTACCGTAGTTTCTGGATGTTGGATGCAATCCCAGACAGACGATATATCCCATCCACAATGCCATGCTTCTCAATGAATTCAGTGCAGCTCTTGAGGACCTGTGGGACTAAGGAGCAAGTGTGGCTGGTTAGTTGAGCGTGTTTTTAAAGTCTTAGTTCAGGCTGTGGTCTTGTCAGATGCCACACACTAAACCCAGCTGAGCTATCGCTTTAGTTCTTTCTTTAGTTCTTAGAGGAGAAAGTCTGTAAGAAATTTCACTTTAGGAGTTGCTGTGGAAAGCGGTCAGAGGTTTTCTTTGCTCTAAAGAAATGCCAGGATGTGAATCAGGTTGAACAAAGTCAATTGTGGTTGACCACCTTGTGGGAGGTGTGATGGGACCTGCGCTGTCTCTGCTTGAGCAGAGACAGCGCAGGTCCCATCACACCTCCCACAAGAACCATGGCATTGAATTCCATTCCAGGAGAGCTACAATATTGAGTAAATACGCAATATTAGCCAAAGATTTCTTTTGTTTTCAAATCTATACAGGATTAACACTTTACCCCTTGGCTTAAGCAAATGCAAACATTAAGGAGATGCTACTTTCTGTACCAGAGCCAGGACAGTTTTAGGTTTTGCAACTGATCATTTCCCCCCCAATGCCTACCAGAGCGTGACTGGATTTAGAAGCTACACGATGTACCCCACTCACAGAAGCTGCAGACAAACCAGGCTATGACAGAATGGAAAGAACAAGCCCAGAGGATATAATTAGGTGTCAAGTTAATATTCAAACCGCTTCACCAACCAATTCCTTCCAGCTGACTTCTCAGCCTCATGCAGCATCCACTGCTGGAGCTATCTGTCCACCCTTGGAAGCTGAAGGAGGAGCAAATCACTTTATAAAAGGGAGATAAAACTGCCCTGAACACAGAAAGAAAATCCGAACTGAGCTTTTGGGAGCATCAGCAAACCTTCATGAGAAAAGCGCAGATCCCTGTGGATTCCTCCGCAAGCTCCTGTGCTGATCTACGTTAGATGACAGGTTAGATGACAGGTCTGATCAATTTGACACAGATTCTGAATAGGTCAAGTGGCAAATCCCCCTACATCAAGCAGCAAATGCCATCTGTGAGTCTATTCTTCTGCACTCAGATGCTCTGTGCTCTCCCCTCTGCAGCCTGAGGAAAGACCCATACTAAAGGGCACAATCCCAAAGACTTTAACAATCCACATTTGAATCTTGTTAGGGTTCCCCATTGCAATAAATACATAAGCAAATAAATACATAGCACATTCCTGCCCAATTCCTACCAGGAGGCTGATAATGCCCGGGAAGGGTGATGCACACACTGTGTGTGTGACCTTCCAGAGCTATGCACCTCTCCAAGGCCTCATCTCCTGGGGTTTATGGAGCTGTGTCAACAAACAGCACACTAAGAACAGTGTTTGCATGGTATTTATGGTATTTGAGCTGAGCAGCAACCTGTTGTGACAATGTGAACCAGGTCAAGGGACAACAGGGGGAAGAGTGAGGGATGCAGCACCTACAACGTGCTTCCCAAAGCACTTACTTATCATGGACCCAGTTAGAATAATGAATAGACACTGAAAAAGCTCCAGCAGGCTTGCTCTATGCATTTCCTAATCTGGTTACCAGGACGAGCTGTTCTTTAAGCTAAATATATCATGCCAGCAGCATGGATATTTTGGGGGAATTCTGCATGGTTGGAGAAGTGACTACGGTCCAAGGAGGGGTATAGTTATACCTGAAGGCCTTTGCTGGAATGGTGACTTGATTGTTCTGAGTTCTGAATGTTTAACAATTACATGTGTGTTTAACCTCCTCTGCCCTTTGAGTCCCAAAGCTCTCCAGCTACATACTTATCTACAGGTATAGACACACACCTGCAGGGGACCGGTCTGTTACCATCAGAATGTAATGACAGGATGACAGCACAAGCTGAGACTTGAGTTTGCAATAGTGAAGTGTTCCAATGCTATCACCTACAGTGGCTTCTGCCATCAGGTTGTGACTTTTTCAGGTCCCTCTCCTTGCCTGTGGCATAAATCCCTAAGGGAACTTGCCAGTTCAGAGCCCAATTGCAGCTTCTGGATCCCAAACCAATCAGAAATGTAACAGTGGGGATTTCTTCTCACAGGATGTAGCAGCATCTACATTAAAATTCCACTAATGTTAGTTAATTATTGTGGTTTCCTGCAATTCTACCAACCAGACTTGATGACACATGTGGTCTATATCAAGAGCCATCAAGGCCTGTCTTAGCTCAGCACCCGGTTCCTGATGACCACCACAAACAAGCCATTTCAGCACAGGATAACATACAGAATATGCCTCCAGCCCCCATAATCTCTGCTCAGGAAACAGTGCCCACCAGAACTAGTATCTGTGTTTGCTAAACCCAGCACAAAGCCCTTTCTAATTCCATGTTCCCAGGCAAGTAGCAAAACTGTGCTAATGCAGTTGGGTTTATTCCTTCCGTGAGCAATATTCTTTCAGCCACTGGCTCCAGATAATCCCTCTACAGTGGAGGCACTGGTTGAGCTGCTAAAATCCACGGGTAGGTGCTACATTGGAATGCCCACCTCTTCATGGGAATCTGAGCACATCTTCCATTCCAAAATCAATCACCTTCCCACATTCCCTCCCTCAATAATAGGTAGTGCCAGTAACCAAAGCACAAAGGGTTGGAAACGTGGATGCATCGACAAAGGAGACCTGAGAACATTGCATCACCACAGCAGCTAAAGGAATTTATCCAACACATTCCTGAGCATCTCCCAGCTGCTTTGAAAGGTTTATTGCATCTCCTATAGGACTTGTTAACTGGCTCATTTTCTGCCATTAAAAGGAAGTAGAAGTTTTATGGCTTTCATTCGGAAGAACATTTTGATTCATCTTGAAATCAGGCACATTTCCTTTCCTATTATCTTAGGTTTACTTTTTCCTTTTTAATCTTTTGTCATGCTCCCTCCCTGGGTTTTGGGAGGCTTGCTTTAGGTTTATTTTTAATTTTCTTGGTATGTGGCTGGAACCAGCACTATTTTTTCAGCCTGGGGAGCGAAGCCTCCCCTCAAGCTGTGCTATTTGCCCAATCTTACAGAAATAAGGTGACCTGCTGCACGGGCCAGGCCTTTTGGCTGGTTAATGGACCACCACATGCTAATATCTGCGTAGACTTAGATTAGATATTAGGAAGAAGCTCTTCCCTGTGAGGGTGCTGAGGCGCTGGCACAGGGTGCCCAGAGAAGCTGTGGCTGCCCCATCCCTGGCAGTGTTCAAGGCCAGGTTGGACACAGGGGCTTGGAGCAACCTGCTCTGGTGGCAGGTGTCCCTTGTCAAGATTCTCCTCTAAGGACTTTTGTCCCACTCCTAAATCCATGTCCCCACGTTTGAATCACCAGGAGTAAGAGAGAATACAAAACCCAACCAAACAGCAAACTTCAAGATGCTCCCACATTAGAATTCTTCACGCTGCTGCTGAGTTGCATGAAGTCCAAGGCTGCTATCACAAGCTGTGCTATCTCCTGGTGACAGGCATTGTTTGGAGTGGGAAAGCTCAATCATGGAAGAGGGGGCTGTAAACCCAGAGCTGGTTCCAAGAGCTGACACCACACAAGGACCTTAAGATCATCTAGTTCCAACCCCCCTGTCCAATTCCTTGGGGCTGGCTTTTTATGGTTTTAATACCAAATACCCACAAATGGAATAAAGATAGTACCAATACACAAGACTACTGTGTGCTAGTGTTTTCTGTTTAAATCGATCACACTTACTACAAAAAGAGAGAGGAAAAAGCATCCACCTTGTCGAGAGAGGAAGAGCACACGCAATTCCTGCACGGACTGCAACATTCCTCCCCACCTTTGTTCCCCCTACAGCTAGAGTGTTTCGAAATGCAAATACGTTTTCAACTCCCTACTGTCCTCTGGGTCACTCAGGCATAAAGAATTTATCTTCTCAAGGCTGCAGGCAGGGTAAAAGAGATGGGGAGAGGGCGAAACTGTCTCTTTTCTCCACTGAAAAAGCTTGTATTGCCTGCTCAGCAATCCTGCAATTCTGCAAGTGCTTCCCCCCCAAACAAGGAATTCTCCACGGGGACCCCGTGTAATGCTAACCCTGTACCCACCAATCTTGAGTTCCAGCAGTTCAGATAGTGAAGCAATAACAGTGCCTGTTATGTTTGGAAATTTGCCCAAACCAGCTCAAAACTATTAGTACCAACGTGTGGTCAACTAGTCTGTGTAGCAGAGAATGCATCTGCAGGAAGTGGAACGTGCTCATCTGCAAATTTGGGTCAACAATTGCACTGTTAGCAAGGTTTCTGGATCTGGTTTTACCTTACACGAGCTCGTGTGTGCAGAGGTACCGACACCAGATCAGACCCATCCAGGCACCCACAACACACAGGTAAAGCACAGGGATTTACCAAGGAGCTCCAGTGAATTCTCCCCTGTGAGGGTGCTGAGGCACTGGCACAGGGTGCCCAGAGAAGCTGTGGCTGCCCCATCCCTGGCAGTGTTCAAGGCCAGGTTGGACACAGGGGCTTGGAGCAACCTGCTCTAGTGGAAGCTGTCCCTGCCCATGGCACGGATTGGAACTGGATGAGCTTTAAGGTCCCTTCCAGGCCAAACCATTCCATGAGTCTACAATAAAGCTTCAGGATCTATTTCTGATGGAAGCTCTGCAAAGTACTTCCTGAAGCGAAAAATCTTGGAGCAAAGCAATTCCCTTTGTGGTCCAGGACATCACAAGCGCCTTCACAACTGGGGAGCTCTTGGATTCCAGGACCTGCCTTGTGTTTACAAGTCAATCCACTGTTTGAAGAAAGGAAAGGAAAAAAAAGCAACAAATCTGTAAATATTTATAACTTTCTCCTTTCCAGCAAAGTTTGCTTCACTTCTTGTTTGTCCTGTTCAATTTCACTCTCTAGCAGTAAGAGAGAAAAGGGAAAATGGTTGCATTTACCCTCTAAGAGTAAAACATCCATATAAACTAAATACTAAGACTCAGCTGTCCCGAATTCCAAATCAAGAGGGCAAAGACCCAAAGCCAGCCAGGGAGACTTTTATTATCATGAAAATTTTTAGTAAAAAGGACTCCTCAAATTAATAGTAGGAACCAAAGTGACAACATAGAGATGACGAACCTTACCCTTGAGCTAAGGGGAACCAGGTCTTTACAGATCCCTGCCAAGATGCTGCCCAAGATTTCATTCCTTGTGTTCATGTTCTGGTCACAGTGCTCTCCCTATACTCAAATCTGCAATAAATTAGCATCAAAGGTAACTGCATCACTTTAGCTGCAGCCAGGGCTTGGCTCGAAGGGACGGGTAACACTGGAGGACCCTCGACAAGCTGCACTGTCACCGGGTGCTCATTTTATTTCTTATAGAATCACAGAATCCCAGCCTGGTTTGGGTTGGAAGGGACCTTAAGATCATCCAGCTCCAACCCCTGCCACGGGCAGGGACACCTTCCACCAGAGCAGGTTGCTCCAAGCCCCTGTGTCCAACCTGGCCTTGAACACTGCCAGGGATGGGGCAGCCACAGCTTCTCTGGGCAACCTGAAGCCATGGAGCGCTCTGTTTCGAAATACTCAGAGGCACAAATGAGGACATGGCACAGATGCTGCAATGCAGCACTTCACCAGCTCCCACACTAAACAAACACATCCTCTGCAAGCACAATTCTTTCTAACTGGGGTCAAGCTAAATTTAAGTTCTATTTGGTTTCCTTTGAGAGGAAAAAAAAAGGGGGGGGGAGGGGGAAGTCTCTCTACCTACAAAGGGAACACGGCCTCTACCTGAGCCAGAGGTAACACTGAATTTGCTGCATAGACTCACAGACTGGTTTGGGTTGGAAAGCACCTTAAGATCATCCAGTTCCAACCCCCTGCCATGGGCAGGGACACCTTCCCCTAGAGCAGGTTGCTCCAAGCCCCTGTGTCCAACCTGGCCTTGAACACTGCCAGGGATGGGGCAGCCACAGCTTCTCTGGGCACCCTGTGCCAGCGCCTCAGCACCCTCACAGGGAAGAGCTTCTGCCTTAGATCCAACCTGAACTTCCCCTGTTTCAGTTTGAACCCATCACCCCTTGTCCTGTTGCTACAGTCCCTGATGAAGGTCCCTCTCCAGCATCCTTGTAGCCCCCTTCAGACCCTGGAAGCTGCTGTGAGGTCTCCAGCAGCTTCTCTTCTCCAGGCTGAACAGCCCCAATGTTCTCAGCCTGTCTCCATACGGGAGGTGCTCCAGCCCCTGAGCATCCTCGTGGCCTCCTCTGGACTTGCTCCAACAGCTCCATGTCCTTCTTATCTCACATCTCACATGTACGGAGCATCTCACAGCTCCATACACCAAACCAGCCTGTTAGGTGTCAGCAGCACCAAACCAGCTGGGAACATCTCTCAGGCCGATGAAGAAACAACTACTCCCTGCTCAACCTGGTCTGCTTCCAGATGACACCTCATTGGCAGTGGAAGCAATTCAAAACCCACAAGGAGCCAACAAATGGATAAGGCACTAAAAGGAAATGGAGATGGGCCTCTTAAGGCAGGCTCCATGGGTGACCTGAGCCAGCTGGAGAGCTGCTGCGCTAACCAACATACTTGAAGGGAGGAGCATCACCACAACCTTTGCTAGATTGAGACCCAACAGAGAGGTCAAAAATCCGTCAGGTCAAAATTGGTTTTACTCCTTCAGGTGCCAGCCCATAGCAAGGCACTGCTGTGGGACAGAGAAGAGGACCCGAAAGCACAGAGCTGGAAGCAGCACATGGATGTACAGCCCAGCCCGGGAGCACCGTGGCTCCTGGTTCCCATCTCCCAAAGCAGCCTGGAACCCAGACGATTTTGGAAAACGAGCCTGTGACCTGCCTATGACTCAGAGCCTCTTCTAACAGGCTGGACAATGAGGCTTCCTTCCCTTCACTGCTACCTTGTCTACAAGGGCCTTTGGGAAAGGACTGCTTCACACTGTGTGGAAGTACGGCTCTGACCACGGAATGGCTCCATCACTGTTCAGAGAGCTCAAAGTGTCGGCACACTACACACTGCAATTAAAAACACCCCCTAAACCACACCCAAATCCAAAGCCCAGGACATGGCCTGTTTCCAACTGCCAGCCCAAGAATCACCACAATCCCCAACATGAACCATCAGGCAGACAAAGAGTTTTAACTAGTCCCTACTGGTGTTATGGGTAACCTTTGTCAAAACCCTTACCTTCTACCCCATACCTGCTTATGGTGCTACTTCTCAGATCCATACACAACAATTACCAAAATGACAAAGTGTATCCTCACCAAAAATGAGAAGGCAGCAGCAGCAGCACCAGCCTACCTGCTCCATTCATCCTGCCTTGCCTGAGGAGAGACTCCCTGGGCAGATGCATCATCCACCACCCCAACCCCAAGGTTCAGCAGATGCAAGTTCTGAGCCCACAGAAAGACATGTAATGCAGCAGGTCACACATTCCCCCTGTGCCTGTAAATTCCCTCCTGGTTACATGGACACATAACAACAAACACTCTTCTCCCAGCTTAGCAGCTGGGAGCTAGCTGCCTCAGTATCGAATCATAGAATGGTTTGGGTTGGAAGGGACCTTAAGATCATCCAGTTCCAACCCCTGACATAGGCAGGGATGCCTCACACTAGACCTTGTCACCCAAGGCTCTGTCCAACCTGGCCTTGAACACTGCCAGGGATGGAGCATTTACCACTTCTTTGGGCAACCTGTGCCAGCGCCTCAGCACCCTCACAGGGAAGAGCTTCTTCCTTATATCTAACCTGAACTTCCCCTGTTTCAGCTTAAACCCATCACACCTTGTCCTATCGCTACAGTCCCTAATGAAGAGCCCCTCTTTAGGCTTTGTCAGCTTCCCAACATTGGTAATGAACAGAATTCCGAACATAACTCCAGTTTGGTTCAACACTGCATTTCTGAGGAGCATGTGAACACCTTGCTGCTCATTTCAAGCACTGTGCTCCTATAAAACTACTTGGTTATGAGGTGAGGAAGCAGGGCTTTTTGCTCTCTCCAATTCCTCGCAGGGTCTGCTGTGGTATCTCCATCCCCGTTCAGCAGCTGCCTCTAAGATTGAGCAACATTAATGCTACGGAATGAGGGAATCTTAAAATGCTGCTTATGCATGGAGCCTGGTTCACAGGAACCCAGCAACATCTCCACAAAACCAATCCCAGGATTACATCACTTGGAATACAGGTCAGAGAGCTGAATCACACCCAAAAACAACCCTGCTGTGCGAAAAGGAGACATGCCCCTGTTAGCAGCATCCAAATTGGAACTGCTTCACTCCAGGGAGTTAGGAAAGAGTTAGTAACTCAAGGGTGAAAGCAACTGGCAGCTTCTCAGATGAAGAGGCCTCATCAGCCCTGCGCAGTCGCAGTCACTCAGGCCCATGTGATGGTAGGTGGAGTGACCAGAAGAAGACGTGAGGTCCCCAGAGACTGTCAGACAGGAGCCTCTGGTGGACTTAGAACAACCCACTTCAGCTCAGGATGTGTCTTTTAATGCTAAATACAGTGCACACCCCTTCAAGGCAGGGGAAGAAGTCAACACAGAGGGCAGGGAAAAGCTTTAGTTATTGCTGACTTGTGCCTAACTAAAATGGGCAGGAGGAGGGTTAGGGATAAAAAGAGAACTCTCTCCTTCCCATGAATGAGCTCACTCTGCTGTCATGCCTCCTGCCCTCCCAGATTGCTCCCACAGCATGAATATAAACCTAGCTCTACAGCTACCCGGTGGTGTGAATTACCTACCCCTGATGTAGTTCTTCCACGGGTTACTGTCTGTTTCTGCCTCCAAACCACCCTGTTTCTGGCTCTCTGATGCTTTTCAAGCCCCAGCAATAAAGACTGGCTCCAGTTAACAAGCCAGTGAGCCCTGCTACAGCCCCAATTCCGTAAGAACAAGCTCATGTTATTCACTAACTGGTAGTAAAATACTTCACGTGAAGCCAGGGAGTGCATGTTGCTGTTACCATGTGAAACCATGCGAACCATGAAAGAATTCCTGTCTTGGGTTTGCTCCACAGCAATGCAGACACCTCCCCAACTTCTCGAGATGTCAAGTGAGAGGGTAGGAAAGAGCACGTGAAAGCAAAGTTCATCCAAGGAGGAGTACTAACAACAGTGTAATTTTTCCTTGGAAAGGACAGAACTTCTCTGCTGCCTCCCTAAACTGCTGATGGGAAGGTGAAAGGGACTGAGAAGAGCTACGGAAAACTCACCCTGACAAGCTGAGGGAAAAGGAAGCTGTGATGAAACATTATGCTCATTTAACTCCTGGAGGCTTTGTGAAACCAAGGGAAAAGGTGGAGGAAGGATTTACACTGCAAGGTACCGAGTCAGAGAAACATATGGATTTAACACACCAGTTAATCACTCATTGACACTGACACATAAAGTCTAATTTCTAAATAAACTCTAAAATAAAGTCTATTTCCCTGAAAAAAAAAAATAAAATAGTAGTTATTCACTATTTACTCAGAGACTTTGAAAGGTTGAGAACTCACTGCCAGTGGTTCCATGCAGCTCCAGCACTCCCACATCAACCACACTTGCTTCTTACTAGAATCACAAACTGGTTTATGTTGGAAGGGACCTTAAAGCTCCTCCAGTCCCAACCCCCTGCCCCGGGCAGGGACACCTTCCACTAGAGCAGGTTGCTCCAAGCCCCTGTGTCCAACCTGGCCTTGAACACTGCCAGGGATGGGGCAGCCACAGCTTCTCTGGGCACCCTGTGCCAGCGCCTCAGCACCCTCACAGGGAAGAACTACTTCCTTGTATCTAATCTAAATCTAACCCCTTCCATTACCCCTCATCCTACCCCTACTTTCTCTATAAAAAGCCCCTCTCCAGGTTTCTTGTAGGCCCTTTAGGCACTGGAAGCTGCTCTAAGGTCTCCCCGGAGCCTTCTCTTCTATTACCCATTTCTCTGCTAGCCCCAACTAGCCCTTTACTGGCTACCACCACCCTGAAATAAGATTCCCAACTCAAGAATGGAGTGTTTCTTACCGTCATGGCCAGAGTTGAGAAGATGCTCCCCCAGGTCACAGCCGAACACCCTTTCCTTCAGTATCCCCCGTTGCTTCAGCTTCTGCTTGGTTGGGCGCGACTTCATGAATGTCCTCAGGAAGGTGATGAGCTTGCCGTGCTTTTTCGACACTGCACAACAAAATACAGGGAAAATACTTCAGTTTAGGTTGCTCTCAAGCCAGGCAAGGCCAAGCATAACATGTTCTACAGGGCAAGCAAGAACTACAGTGACATTAATTTCAATCATTTACAGATTTTCCAAGGTCCGGTACTAAACAGAGACTTGGCTTTGGTGCTAGTGCAGAAATAACAGGAGAAGAATTGAACACAAAGATGCATTTATCAGTGAAGCAGCTTCAGGTGGGAAAGTCCTAAAGGATCTTAAATGGAATACTGGACAGTGAGCAGCACCTGAGAGCTGGAAAAATGAAAAAGACTAAACCAACAAAGCCGGTAATCTCATGTGCATTGACCAACATGATTTGTAATCCACAAGCAGAAAGAAATGCACTGGCGTTCACTTTACTCTCATGTTACTCTGATTCTAGTGGTCTTAAGGGCCTCCAGAACAAATGAGTGACTAATAATATCTGAACATGGAGAACGCTTGGCTCGAAGTGCCCTTTCCAGCACACCTGCAGTGTGAATGGCCCTCGCTGCAGCTGCGGACGCACGCTCCATTCCAGGGCTTTCTGAGTCTTCTCAAGCCATTGCAAGATGAAAACATTACTGTCTTTGTTTGATTTAACAGCAAACTAAGGCAGCTGACTTGAAGGGATGCAGTTTATCCTCTCCAGAATAAATACAAGAAGCCTACAAACAGAAGAGAGCTGTCCCTCCAAACCTCCTGTTCCGTTTCTCTACGCATCGCCACACGGGCTCTGTGTTACACTGGTGAAATCGGTCCCTGTTAACACCATCCAGTCCCTTAAGGAGCATAATCCACAGTGGAAGGATATGGGGAGTCACACAGGGCAGAAGTGGGTGACACAAATAACCTCATGCAGATTGGAAGGAGAGGCTGAGCATTCCAATGGGACACAGCACAATGCCCTTGGATGTCAACGTCTCTTCCTGAGGCTGAGAGGCCTCCCCAACAAAGGCGCCATTGTGTACGTGAGGTAAAAACAGAAGAGTTCTATTGAAAAGAAGAAATCACTGGGTAGAAAAGGCTGTGCTGTTTTGTGAGGAAGCCTTTACAGCTCTGGGAAGCTGTAAAGGCACCTGCAGCACCAGCAATCCCTCTCCTGAGCTCCTGTCTCAGATCCCAGGGAGGAAAGACAACCCTGTATTTCACCTGCATTAAACCCCTGAGCCCCGTCATCAGGTTCCAGCAGAGTAAGGCTGTTTCAAACAAACCACAAAAGCAACGAAGAGCCCTGGTGACAAAGGGGCATCTCTTCAGGGTCACTGCGCCTCGCTAACACACACAACTGGAACCTCAGTGAGCAGCTTTGGATGTGGGACTCAGCAAACCTGGGGTTTATGGGGTAATGCTTCGTACTGGCAGAGAGGGTATTCTTCAAACAGACACCATGAAAAACCTTGTCCCAAGAACAAGGTTATACCACAGGCTTCGAGTTGTTTTAATCCCTTCAAACAGCTGAGTATTTCCCCTTTTATTTTACCAGGTATTGATGCAGTCCCTCTATTTCTGACCTTAACATGCTTCTATCTATGTGAGCAGAGTTCTGCTTTTTGGCTGTGGCACCACCACAATCTGCAGCAGCCAAATACATCTGAACACCTGAAATCCTAAAATCTCCCACAAAACCCATGTCTGCATCAACTACAAACCACTTAACAAAACACAAGCATTGAGCATCACAGTCTGTGGCTATGGGGGCTTTAACTGATCATTGATCATCTCCTATCAGCCCTACTCAAGAATAAATCATAGAATCCCAGCCTGGTTTGGGTTGGAAGGGACCTTAAAGCTCATTCAGTTCCAGTCCCCTGCCATGGGCAGGGACAGCTTCCACTAGAGCAGGTTGCTCCAAGTCCCTGTGTCCAACCTGGCCTTGAACACTGCCAGGGATGGGGCAGCCATCCCCCAAATGGGGGTCTCATCCTGACTTGGGGGGAATGTCAAAGTTGGAGGTGTTAGGCCTGAGATGGATGCTTTTATAGCAGTCAAAGAAAGAGACAAATAAAGCAATGAGTAATACATAGTTGTTCATTCAAATGATTTCACAGACTCTGCACACAGTTCTTCATGGAGTATCTTACTCCACATAATGAAAAATGAGTCCAATGGACAAAAATGCCGTCCAGCACTGAAGAAATTCTACTAATGCTGGTGACCAGGACAGCAAGTGACTTTTGGGTGTCACCTTGGTTGTTAAAAGCAGGAAAAGGTGCAAGGGATGCACTCCCAGGATGCACGGATGTACTTTGCTTGGCACTGATCACTAACCAGAGAGGAGAGCCAAGTTCTAAACCACAATAAATCTGTTCTGCCTTTAAGACACACAGTGCAGGTTAAAATAATCATCTTGTTTTCTGCATCAGTGTCCAGAACATCGTCAGGGCAATGCCTGAGCAGGTTCCTTAACCAGAAATTCCCTGATCCACAGCCTGTCCAAAAGTTTGCATTGTTCCTTGGTTAAACAGTTTCCTGCACTGCTCTCCTCTGAATCACTGCCTGCTCTGTAGGAGAGTTTCTCAGGCTAAAGCAACCTCAGAGCTTTATACCTACGCAGGAATGATTCACTGGTAGGAGTTCAGCTTCTCCTGGGTGGGGAAGAAAAGGAGAACAGCAAGACAATCCAAGCAGTCATCTCTTTGCTGACAGGTTACAAAAAGAAGATCAAAAAAGCAAGGAGGTGTCTGATAAGGACAAGCTGTCCCCAGGCATGCTGTCCTGCCAACAAACAGCAAACAAAAGGGAAATGCTTTCTATCATCATCTGATCCCCAAACTAGCAACACATCCTAGAGAGGTTTAATTTCTAGCCCTAGTTTCTGGATAAGCACCAGAAAACCAAGGTTGCTATGAAGAATTCTGCAGAATAGATGTTTTCTACTCCAGAACACTGGTGTCAAACCTCTGCTGGTGATGGTACCAGCAGCAACAAGTGGTGCTCTCCTGCTCCTGTCCTATCCACACGTGCTGATCTTGGAAACCCAGAATTAGTGACTACAAGGAAGTGACGGTCTCAAGGCACAGGGTTTAGACCAGAAACAGATCTAAAATTGTTACAAATTAAGGAGACTTGGATAAAATAATCAGCCTTTGCTACCTTTACTGTCCCACCAATGAAGTGGGGATATGATACATCTGAACCATTCACAGCTTGTGTCTCCGCGTGAGCTGTACAACAAGTGTCACAGAAGTAAATTTGGGTGAATTCAGAAGTAAATTCAGATAAAGCAGCATTCCTACAGGCCAGTTTTAAATGGTTGCTGTAGTCAGAGACAACAGTTACCAACTGAAAGGCAAACAAAACTCAACACAAATCCTAACGTTTATCCATATTACTTTCCACCTTGGATTTAACCACTACAATCCAAGAAACAGAGGCTTTCCTAGAAGAACCAGGGGCTGATTGTCCTCAGGTCTGGATAAGTAACAGGGCCTGAACCAGCAACAAGTTCTCCATCTCCATAGTGAGACTGGCTGCAAAAACCCCTCACCTGAGGTTGGACTCCTTGTGAAGCTTTGCTGGCACGACTCTGTCTATTAGAAGTGAGAAGAAATCTCACACCCTTGGCTGACATAACTACACTGGCCAAAGTCTTTATATGGTGGGAAGGGAGGGAAGGAAAAGGAATATTGGTGCCAGGTAGTTTATTGTGGGTTTGGACAACTGCCATAGGCTGTACCTCCCCAAGGAACATTCATCCATCAAACCACACTGCTGTCATACCACCAAGCTTTTGTAGTAGAAGTGATGCCTGAGATTCCCCTGGCTCTGATAAAAACTATTAAATAACAATTACTTCATTAAAAGCAGAGCAAAAGCTGCTCAGCCTAATACCCAGACTGAAAACGCACTTTATGAAGCTTGTTCATGGAGAAATGTGCCAGCATCAACTGATTTAAGGTACTTGCATGACTCTTGTTGGCCACAATATGTCATTCTTGGGTTAGGTCAGGAATGTACCTACAGGGGCTGACAAGAAACCTGGAGAGGGGCTTTGGCCAAGGGCCTGTAGGGACAGGCCAAGGGGAATGGCTTTAACCTGCCAGAGGGGAGATTGAGATGAGCTCTGAGGCAGAAGCTCTTCCCTGTGAGGGTGCTGAGGCGCTGGCACAGACTTTTCCCAGAGAAGCTGTGGCTACCCCATCCCTGGCAGTGTTCAAGGCCAGGTTGGACACAGGGGCTTGGAGCAACCTGCTCTAGGGGAAGGTGTCCCTGCCTGTGGAACTGGATGAGCTTTAATGTCCCTTCCAACCCAAACCATTCCACGATTCTCTGAAGAGAGCACTGGCTCCTGACTCCTTGGCTTTGAATCATAGCGAACAAACAGGAGAAGCCTTTTAATAAATAAAGCTTTCCTGTGTCCCCCAAATCATCTTGTGCTTGCCTTTTCCTCTCCTTTTCAGTAAGAAAAACCCCATGAAACAAAGGCTCCAAGAACAAAACACACTTCAAGTCTCGCACATTTATGGTGCAAGGTAAGTGCTTGCTCGGCACCCATCCAGCGTATGGTCCTGTATTTTGAACAGGATAATGGCAGCTTCCCATAGGACACTTTGCCAAGGGAAACCAAACCCATGCTAAACAAACAGAGAACACCTGCTTTATCTCCTGTTGCTACCACTAATATGTTAGATTTGAAATTGACAACACTTTCTAATACAGGGTTAGTAAACTTTGACTTTGAAAGAAAATCTCAGAGGGTGTGTGCTGCCCCAGCACACGGCCAGCTTTATTTCTCCTATTCTTCTGTGTTTCTCTTATTATTAGCAATGATTTTACAGACCACAGAACCCAGCTGTGTGAGGAGAACGTGGTGCTAAGGTCAGGAATGTGAACACGTGTGGCTGCACAGCTGAAAGACAAACAACCTGCGATATCCAGTCACAACATCAAAGCTGGGAAAAGCATGGGGACGGCATAGAAAAAGCTACAGGTAGGTATTACAAACCAAAAGCCAAATCCCTCCTCTCTGAAGAGAGATTTGCAGCAAGTCAAGCTATCGTTTCCCCAGGCTATTAGGTCCTCAGGACCCATCCTCCTCTAAAATTAAACAGAGGGAGAAAGAGCAGCAACAGACTCTTCTGAAGAAGAGGAATCAGGAGATGAGAAGCCAGGTTTGGTTTGCCACATATTTCCCTGTGCTCCTGATGCTGCAGACACTTGGAAGTACATTTAACTGTGAGAGTGGACTGAGTTCAACTGGTTCCCCACACCGCATCTTCTCAAAACCTCAGTAAATACCCATCGCTTCACACTTTGAGAGACAAGCTCTGTGGATCCACATCTTCCTGAAGAGAAGTTAAATGAAGCCAAGAACTGAGTCACATCTCCCAGTTCTCTGTCATGTTCCTTAGCAACAAGACATTTTCCTCCCTTCCTCCTGCCACAGCAGATTCTATTTTGGAAGCTTATTTATACAGCCCTAAAATCCCAACCAGAATCTGGAACCACGCACCACCAAGCACCATCCTTTAGACCCTGAATAGGAGGCTGGGTTTGAAGAAGTACCAACCAACACCACATCAATAATTGCACTAATCTCTGCACCAGACTCCCTCACTGGTCAGAAAGATTTTCAGAAAGAGATTTAAAAATAACCTTCATAAATGTGTGCTTAGTGATTTAGTCTATAGAGAAAGAAAAGTAAAAATGCTCTTTGAGGCTGCAGTGCTTATCTTGTGCCAGGCTGACATCAGTTAAAGCTGGCCTTTGTGTTATAAGTAGTCATGAAATAGGTTAAAGGTGATCGATTTAAGTGTCATTAGATAAAAACCATTAAAATTAACTATGATGGCAAGAAGCAGTGCAGATTTCCAGCTATCACCATGTACATGGAGAGCAAAGTGATGGTGCTGTTCTTACAAAGTCTAGTAACAAAGAAGCCACGTTCATCCTTGCATCTGCCCAGGCTTCTGGAGCCATGCTTTGGGCAGCGTCTGGAAGCAATAATCTCCTCAAAGAGAAGCTCTCCTTCATCCTTGCCAACACCAGCCTTTGGCTCAAGCTGGAGAACTGGCTTATTTTGGTTAGTTGGAGACGGACCAGCTTTGGCAACTCACTTGGTGCTTTTTCATGCAGAACCTCTGTCAGGTTCTGCTTCATTTGGGTCTAATCAGCCCTCCTCCAGAGACAGAAGGCTGCAAATTTAACAGCTTCTCACCAGCAGCACTGACTGCTTTCAGCACCATTGATTTAACTCAAAGCACACACCTGTAAGGATACACACAAGGAGTATATACAGCCTGAAGTGTGTGCAGAAAGTTTCTTTATGTCAATGCAGACAAGAACCAGGAACTGTTTACAATGGCAAAAACTCTTTCCATGCTCCTCGTTGCCAAATTAATTCCCTAAAGTGCACCTACCCTGAGGGAAGCAGTCTCTGGTTGGGAGATAGAAATCACAGCAGGGATGGGCTTCAGGTAGGTGACACAAAGAGCTCAGGGAAGTGAGGAAATGATAATAGATGGGGCGAAGTTAAGGAAATAAGTTATCAGAGGCCAAAACTGGAATAGAGAGTAAAGATGAGGGTGTGTAGCACAAAAGGCAGTAGCATCAGCAGCTCAGGTGACACGAAGGTCACAAAGCCAGCAGCAGGACTGGGAGACAAGGGAGCAAACTGGGAAATGCAGAGCTAGGAGAAAATGGGCAAGACACTTGGAACGTCTTTCTTTTTCATTCACACTGTGTTTTGCTAAACCTCTATGTGTAAAGAGAATATGATACTGTAACCTGAATGTCTCTCTAACACATAGTTTGTATAGTTTGAGAAGAAGCCCCATTTTAGAACAACCCAAAGGTGATGCACTGTATCTCATGAAAGGTGGTAGTGGTTAGCAGACTTCTTATCTTGAACCTCAAGCAGTGCAGCGGCATTAAGGACAACCAGGTAAGCATCAACAACCAAGTGTCAAGATCAACCAGGTTAATTGTGTATTAGATACTCTACAGATACTTGTAAATAAGGAAGAGAGGAGAGAAAAACCAAGAGCCAAGGTGCCACCTAACCCATTAGGTGGCTGCCAGAAGTTTCTCCACCTCAACAGTTGCCAGTGATGAAAACGCCACACGTTCTCTGTTGGTGATTACTTGAGCTGCTGGATATGATTCTATGATTCTGTTTTTACAGATGGAGTTTCTTACTGTCTGACCCCAACCTCCTTCTCATACTACCCACACCAAACGTTTATTGTCCTGTCTACAGTGGCCACGGCTTCAGAGAAGTCAGAAATTTGAAAGCAAACTGCTTTTTTGCCCTGCCTCGTTCAAACACCATGTTGCATGCAGTATCCTCCCTTGCTCAAAAGGCTTTACAACAGCCTGAACGATGCTGCTGAGCCTCACCCACACCATTTCCGCTTCTGCTACCAAGAGCAGCAGTACTGCAGGAGAGTTTCCAAAAGCTTGACAGTAACCCAAGCCAACCCTGAATGACATCGAATGCTCTGGACACAGGCGTGCAGCCTGGAGCCTTCACTAGTCACTCAAACACAACGCTTCAGCCCCATCCTGCCGTCAGCTGAACCAGGATAACCAGAGTGACTGCGGCAGTCCAGTTACTCCAGTTTTGCACGGCAGCACGCTCCAGCTTGGGTGGTGGGAGGAGGCGAGTGATGTAAAGAGATCTGACATGAATCAACAAACACAAGTTGAATAACGAGGAGTTTGGCAGATGGAGCCCGATCCTGGACCAAGAGGGTGTTTGCTCTTACGCAAGGCCCTGGAAAGCCACTTCTCATCCCACCAGGAAGGGAGATGAGCAATCCAGCTGGAATAAGGAGGAGGCTCGGGTCAAAGCACGCTACCTCCCTTCTCTTAAGCCACACAGTGCAGCCACTACCTCAACCCTCAGCACAGGCTCCTCTGAAGTATGTGGTACTCCCAGTAGGACAAGTAGCGCTGCGGCTGCTCTCCCAATCCCTTCACTCCGAGGTGATGCTGATCTCCATTTTCAGTAGCCAGAGGGCAGCTGTTTACAGCCCAGACCAGTTACTTTCGAATCACAGTGACCTCCTCTTCCAAGATTGGCATCGTTCTGGTTCTTTTTATTCACAACCTTGACTTTCTGAATTATTTATACTTTAGCTATTAACACGTGCATGAGACAATTCTGCCTTTGGAAGCAAAATTTCCATGCACCTGGAGTGGAAACTATTGAAGACAACAGGCATGAGCCTCATCCACGTTAGTCACCTTACGCAGCACCAGCAGGAATCAGTAGCTTTAAAGAGGATGAAAATGGCATCTTCCCATACATCCTCCTTATGCAGCTGAAGAAGTGTACAAAAGCTTTATGGAAAAAAAAATTGGGCCCAATCTGTTTGGGGATTTGAGGCAAATGAAATCTGCTTTCTAAGACTTAGAAATGCAGATATTGCATTGCTTTGTCTGCTTTATTCTTCTCCTTTATCTTACCAGCCAGAGCTTTGATTTCAAATCAGGCTCTTTCATCATTCCTGTGTGGTGCCCAGAACAAAGGAGGTCAGGGAAGAGTGGAAAGGGGAGGCCTCCTGCCTTCTCTGTCATAAAGAATAAGATCCTGCAGGGCATTTAGTCTTTAAAATGGACTGTAGCTTCTAGGAGGTTTTGTGAACAAATAGGAACAGACAAGGCATGGCTACTTGCAAAATGTCTACTATGATCACAGTAACTACTCTCCCTGGGAATGTTATTTTCCAGAGCATGCATTCGCTGCCCCAGGGCTCCAGCAAACAAAGGATTGGCATTTTTAAACAGGAAGCCCCCTTCTCCTGAACAACAGCATCAGTAATATTAACACTTAGGAATGCATCTTATGTCCTCCGAGTGCCAGTGGGGGTGGGGGGGGAAGATAAAGTGATATGCAAAAATCTATTGAAATTTAAATTCCAGCCGTTCCCATCTGTCAGCTGCCTCTTTGGGAGCTGGGTATAAATCTGAGCAGGAATCCCTGATCTCACAGGGGCATGCGGGACTGCTGCGCTGGAGGGGGCTGCAAGCTGAAATTCCTTCTCCTCTGGGATTTGGGTGGGAATCCTCACACAAATCATCCCAGACATGAAAGAGGCTCCCTTTAACAGCTCTGGCTTGCTACACACCCATGACCCTAAAGTAAGTCCAATAAAACAGTTTACAACTATGGACCTAGTGAGAAGAAAGGTGCAATAGAAACCTGGAGCCAGAGATTAGTAAGAGGGAAACAAGTAAATTAGCATGGGGAGAAGCAGGGGAAAGTACGTGGCGTTTATTTAATCAGCCTTTGGCTGGCAAGAGAAGCCAATCCAGGCAACCTGCCCAAGGGCACAGATCCCTTAAGATCTTCTCTCACGATTGGGTCCGCAACCAGTGCTGGGTGAGACAGCGTCATTACTGAATGTAGGGTATGCTTTTCATCCGGCTAAAAACATGATCCCGGGCTCCCTCTCCACAGCAGAAGCATTTGAGAGCCTCCATGGCATTGCCCCTGCGCAAGAACAGTTCTGCTCCTTGTGCAGGACACATCCATGTCCATCGCTGGGTGCAGCTCAGGGGGTCTCCAAGCGCCAAACCGTCCCTGCTCCGCAACATCACCAGGAAATAAACCCCTTCCACCAATCCTCCGAACCCACACGTTAAATACCTGCAAGTTACTAAGCAACAAGTGGGCGCAGGAGCCCGAGGACACACGACGCGTCTCACCCGAGGCGAGGGGGGGATAAGGAGACCTCTCCTACCGTCAGCCCCCGGAGCCGCTCCGCCGCTGTCCCCGCTGCGTCCTGCCCGGGGCGAGGCCGCGGTCCCTGCCCGGGGTCCCTGCACCGACGGGTCCAGCCGCTGACGGCCTGGCTCGGCTCGGCTCTCCCCGGCCCGGCGGTGCGGTGCGGTGGGCGCTCACCGCCTCTGCGGCTCTGCCAGGCCCCTCCCCGGCCGAGCCGGCCCCGCCGCCCGGCTCCACCTCCCGCAGGTGCCTCCCTCCACGCCGGCTCCACAACCCGGCCCCGGGATGCGCCGCCGGAGCACGGCCGCGGCCTCAGGTGCGGCGGCGGCGCCGCCGGCCCCTTCTCGCCGGGCCGCCTCATGGGGCCGGCAGCCGCCGAGGGTTGAGAGGGCAAACACAGCCCCGGCAGAGCGCTGGTTTCCCTCAGCACCACCCACCTCAGCCCCTGCTGTGGGGATGGATCGTGCTCTTCTCTCTTTTGGAGAAGAGAAGGCTCAGGGGGGACCTTATCGCTCTCTCCAACAGGAGGATGGAGCCAGGAGGGGGCTGGTCTCTGCTCCCAAGGAACAAGGGATGGGACAAGATGAAACGGCCTCAAGCTGCACCAGGGCAGGTTTAGATGGAGATGAGGAACAATTCCTTCCCCAAAGGGTGCTCAGGCATTGGAACAGGCTGCCCAGGGCAGTGCTGGAGTCACTGTCCCTGCAAGTGTTCACAAACTGTGTATTCGAAGCCCTCAGTGCCATGGGTTAGTGGTGGCCTTGGCGGCGCTGGGGAACGGTTGGACTTGGTGATCCTAAAGGTCTTTTCCAACTCGGTTGATTCTATGATTTTTCCAGCTTGGGAGCACCTCCAGGGAAACACGCTCCAGGTTAACCACAGCTTCCTTGTTCCTAAACTGCACCTTCACCCCCAAACCCACAGCAGAACCCTGCGGTGAGGGCTGCAGAGGTCAGGGGTACGCCTGCGCCCTTCTTTGGGTGCAGGTCTCACTGCTAATCCTCAAATCCATGCTAAAAGGCACAGTGTCCAAAGGGAAGGGAGGGACACAGAGCATGCCTGGGCACTCTGGTGGAGGCTGGTCCAGGCTTGCAGACCAGACTCACTGCACCTCAGGTGTCCGTCCTGTTAACCTAATTACAGCACTAAAGAAATTACACCCCGTCCCGCCCTGAGTGGCCATCAACAAGCAGTTTGTGGTGGCACTGATCAGATCAAAAAGAAACCCCTTCAATTCCAAACTCTCCAGGAGTTCTGCTGTTAAAACCAAAGGAAAACGACACAGATCGCTGTACAGTGACCTGCTTTACAGCCCAGCTCCAAACCCAGCACACCATGCTCTGGGGCAGGAAGCACAACATGCCGTGACTTGACTTGACCATCACTTGCTCGGCCACCCCGCAGCAGGGACAAAAGCCAAGCTGGTCACTGGGCTCAGGAAACTTGGGACAAACCTTCCTGCCTTCTGCCTTACCTGCATTTATTTCATGCTTGAGGAAAAAATACTGTTGCTGTTTGGTTTATCAATCTCAGTAATTGCTGTCACACACTAAAATGTGTGCTCACTGAGGAGTTGGGCAACCTCAGGGTCAGAAGATTAAAGAGGAATCTATTTCTGTTTATGCAGACATCTTCATGATGAGGAGGGTAAAACTTGTTTCTTTTGGTGTTCACAGTTTCTCCTCAAGAAACTGGTTATTTTCAAAATTGTTTGCTGACTCATATCTCCAAATATTGCCCGTTCTCCAGCTGCTTATTATACTGGGATTTATTACTGGAAGTGTTTTGCTTGGACAATGATCACACTATCACATTACTTTTTTCCTTAGCAGCCAAGCATGACTCCTAAATCCAGTTCTGCATGTGCTTATTTATGATTTTGAATACAAACCCTTCTTCCTGACACAAACCCCCATCCCAGGAACGTTCTTCCTATCAGACCTATTGATAAAAGTTGGTAATATCCTAACACAAACAGGGAATGAACACCACAGAAGCAATGCTCTTCCAAATCGACATGCAAAAGGCACAGACAACAATTCGAGGTAGAAATACAAAGGTAGAAACCTTTGAAAATTGGTGCCCTGATGACCAACAGTGCTTGAGGAGATACTTTACTACATGGTGTACAATGGCACACCTTTCCTCACCTGCACTTTGCTTCCTGTAAAGAAAAATACTTGATATTTGTTACAAAACGTCTTTCTTTAAGGAATGAAACCTGAGGAAGCAGAGATGCGGCTCTTCCACACCCGGAAACAGCAATTCTGCCTTTGGCACATCACTGCATCACGCTGAGGAGCGTGTTCACATCACCACAGGGACGTGACTCCTCTGCTTGGGAGCTCATAGGCTTTTCCTTGGATAGTTCTAATCTATCCTGCAAAAGTTAGTTCAGATAGAAGTACTGGGAAGGCAGAGAGCCTAAAAACTGTTATTAATATACTCTGTAGCTTCTTTCACTTTCTGGTTTTGCAGATTCAACTGCTGGAGGAAGCTTCAAACCATTATTAGAAGTTAGGCAGCCAGTATTTTTCAGTGCTGAGTCTTACTCAGCTAGATTTATCATAGAATCATAGAAAGGTTTGGGTTGGAAAGGACCTTAAGATCATCCAGTTCCAACTCCTGCCACGGGCAGGGATGCCTCACACTACACCGTGTCGACCAAGGCTCTGTCCAACCTGGCATCCTGCAATCAAATGCTCTCAAAATACACAAAAAGAACCCCCAAATAAACAACCCTCCCTTCTTAAATAAAGGGGTTTGGGGAGAAACCAAGATTATAGATGAAAGCAGACTCAGAGATTAAAGAAACCCCAACAGAACAGCACACCATGCAATAGACTGTCCTGGGACAACATCAAAGTGGTTTGATTCGATTCACAGAGCTCACAGAAACCAGGCTGGACACAAAGGAATCACCTTGTCACAGAGCACCTGGACAATCAGAGGGTGATTTGTTCTTTTGGTGGACGTAGCCATGGTCTGCCATGGCTGTCCAGGTCTGCAAGAAAAATAGTGCAAATATTGCATTTACAAAGGCAAAAACACAGTCAGGAATGAGGTAATATGTAGCCAAGCTGGTAATAGCGGCCTTTTACTTGCCTTTCCTTTAGCAAAAGCAGTTCCCATGAGAACAAGACAAAGAATTTGCTGCAAGCTTCCCACTGCAGTTACAGGATTAAATGCTGAAGAATGAGCACGGCATTGAGACAAGCTCCTAAATGAAATCCAGCAGATGAAACTTCAGATCAGCAAAGACTTGTGAATTAATCGTAGAGCCAGGCTGATTCACAAGCTAGCAAAGCGAGTCCTAGAGCCCAGAGTAATGCTGTGAGCTGCTCTTTGCAGCTATTGAATTCACTACCAGGGAGATGGGAAGAAAAGGAGGGAGGACAGCGAGGGATGGAGAGGCAGAGAGGGGCAGGAGTGCTCTTGCCTTGCTGCTGGAGGAGATCCATTTCTACATGTCCACTTAAGGATCCTCCCCAACGTACACCATAGCTGTGCCCAATCCAAGACCTTCTGAGAAAGCCAAACACAGGGATTTGCCAGTGTATATTTTTTACAAGGGCAGGTAGGGATAGGACAAGAGGAAATGGCTTTAAAGCTGTGGCTGCCCCATCCCTGGCAGTGTTCAAAGCCGGGTTGGAAGGGGCTTGGGGTAATGTGGTCTAGTAGAAGGTGTTCCTGCCCATGGCAGGGGATTGGAACTGGATGAGCTTTAAGGTCCCTTCCAACACAAACCACTCTGGGATTCTATGAAAATGTTTTTAAGCCACAACTTGGCTCCCACACTGATTTGCAGAATTATTCAGGAAGAAAGCAGAGGAAAAGCAGAGCAGAACAAACCACCTTTTCCCATGATTTCCAAGCTCTTAGCATAACTGTGGAGTTTTGCTCAAGCCAACTATTATTAGAGTAAGGTCCTATTTCGACAGAGCTTGTGTGAAAGGAAAAAACCATCTAGTTTAAAAATAACAACCCCCCCAACCTGAATAAGTGGAGAGCAGGCAGAGTGAGAAAGAAGCACAGAACATGTGAAAAGCAAGCTGGCCTTATTAATAGCACATCAGTGCCTCTAACACCCCTGCGCTCAGCCAAGTTTTACCACTTTGCTTCCTAACCAGTCATCCTATTCTGGTAGACTCTCCACCAAAACTCTCCAAAGAGGTAAGGCATGAAGGATTCCATAACAGAGACATCAATATAGCTCTTTCTTACCTACACAATTTACAGAGCTATGTAATTATTTCTGAACTCATGCATACAAATCCATACACCACGCTTTCTTTTCCAATTATAATTCCTCCAGGAAACATGGCCAAGATTTGCCATAAAATTACCTGTAAAAACATGGGAAGCCTGAAGCCCATGGGTTCAGCTTCTTCAGAAAGCCTCACTGGTGAGAGTGACCCCGCACGAGGAAGAAATCTACAGGGAATGCAGAAATTATATCTGTCTTGTCCTTTTATCTGTGTTTCCTGGACTTGAGGAGACTCCAAGTGGCTTCCAATGCTGTGGTTACACCAGTAGTGCCTCCCAGTGGAGATGCAGGATGTGCTGATGGGAGATGCTTCCCAACTGGCAGAACTCTGCCACAACCTAAGCTAGCAAAGGGACTCTTCTGGCCGTGCCTACACCGCACCTGGGTCCTTAGGGGGGTATTTTTGGCTGTACCAGCTCTGGTGTGATCTTTTCCATACCCACAGCTGTGCCAGGAAAGGCACGAGTGCAAACCCAGCCTGGAGTTGGAGCCCAAGGTCACATTCACTGATGTTCACCACTTGGTCCTGTACAAAGAAGCCCAAAGGAGCAATCACCTTATTCAGCTTGCACTTGTGCAAGGCAATGCTCATGTGCAATAACTACTTTGCACACATGAGCACTGCCTGAAATGAGGAAGGCTCCATGCTTGCAGGTGAGAGGGCTCAGACAAGTCTTGTGCCAGATTAGAAAACTCTTTTTACTTCAGCTACAAAAGATAGAAATGAAAGAGCAGAACCAAACTGTATACCCTTCATCACTGCAGATGCCCTTTATTTAGTCCAGACTCTCTCCTGGTCTTCCCCAAACTATGGATCTCCTGCCCTGCCAAGCTTCCTCTGCCTCTGACCCTGGACCCATCAGTAATCCCCAAATCCCTTCTCTTCTACAGGAAACTCCAGACTTTCTCATCCAGGCCTCTTGAAGAAAACATCAACCAATTTACTCTCAAATACCTGATAACTATCCAGACGTGTTTCCACGGCACCCAGGAAATGTTCCCAAAATACCTCATTTGTTCGCACTGCAAATACTGCATTGACTACAAACATCACCAACAACTCCACAGAGTTTGTGGGTAAGAACCACAACCATGGTGCTTAAAAATCCTGCCAAAATGCGTGCTTGGTTCTCACTCCTGCTGTCAGAAAACATCTGCACTGGTAAAGGATTAAAGGCTTAAGAAGGAAACAAAAAATACATTGACTTCCTAACGCTGTGTATCCTTAGGAACTGCTTTGAAATACTTCAAATTCTTGCTCGTCCCTCACTTATACCAAGATTTATTGATTTTATTTAGGTGGACAAGAAGAGTATTTCAGATTTGCTGCTGAAGGCTGAATCCAAAAGCAAGTTGCACAGAAAAACATGTTCTCATAGTCAGAGGTTGCTCCAAGCCCCATCCAACCTGGCCTTGAACACTGCAAGAGATGGGGCAGCCACAGCTTCTCTGGGCAACCCAATTTTTTAGTACCCAGGCAGGACATACATTGCTGCAGTTGGGATGCTCATCATACCTATCCATGCTTCCGTGCCCAGTGAACACGGTATCTGTCATTTAGAGTTTCAATCACTTATCTGTTCCCAGCACACAGGCTCAACGGAGCTGTTCTCTCAAACTCATACTTCTCCAGCAGAATCACAGATTTTATGGTGTGACTTTCAGAGAGGACCAGATGAATCCTCTATATAGCAGCATTTCCACAGATCAGCCCACAGTCCTTGTCCCTTTCTAGCTCAGCCAAAAAATGCTAAGGAGGAAAAAAAGCAGGGGGAAGAATCACTTTAAAGAAGGGAGGGAGAGCAAAGAGAAAGGAAGACTCCAAGGAAATGAAAAACCAACAGGAAAACACTGTGGCAGTTATGATTTGTACAATTCTGTGCATGAATTTGAAGACCTGAAAAGACTAAAAACACTGCAATAGAACATGTTAGAGTTGTGTTCAGTCACTGCAATAAATCTCCTTCTCCTACAACCAGGTAATTACTGGAGTGATTCAGGTTAAATAAGCACTTTATCAGCATTTCTTGCACTGAAAGCAAGAACCAATGCAATATAATTATGGAAGACGAAGTTTGGCATTCCTAACGTATCCAAGATGCAAACTAACAGCAAAATAATACTGCTAAATATATATATATATATTTTTTTTTTTCCAAAGCAAGCATCCAACACTTATTATGGGAGTAAAATAAAGCCCTTAAGTTTAAAAATAAATCCATCTTTGGTGACTTTAGAAGGTAACAATGGAAATAGAGATGAAGATTTCAGCAGAGGCAGAGCGTTACACATAGGCAACCACAAGATTTGCAATCAGTTGAAATGCAATTAGAAAAGATGCCTGCCACTTACCCAGCACTTCAAAATCACTGAATTGCACAAATATTAGTCTCTTTAGTAACCCGAAATGTAAAAGCAGCATCACAGACAGCAGGTCCCGAGCGAGTGCTGGCTGGCTGCCTTTACTGGCATCACTTCAGGACCAAACAGCCACTAAGCAATTCATTTTACCTGCAGAACAGACTGGGGTGATCTCTGTGACAGGTAGTTACCCTGCAAATGCATTGCAACCACAGTATGAAAGGACTGGATGAAACAGAGGGACATGAGAGGTCAACACGTTGCCTGAACACTTTGCAAGAAACACTTTGCCTTACTGTAAAACCCTGATCCAGCCCTCTGGAAAACAAAACTTACACAGTTTGCTACTCAGCCTCTCCTAAAATTCCACTTACATCTTCTTTCAAAGCACTTTGATCCAGGAAAACAGAAATCCAGATCTGATTTAACAAAACAAACCCAATTGAAATGCCTGTTGTCAAACAGCCCTCAATAACTGAGGATCAAATTGGTTAAGTACATGGCATGTATTTAAGACATACCCGAGACATATCTCATTGCTCAGTTCCACTGGAGCACTTTGATTTTACCTAATGCTAGTTCTGGAAAGCTCTAACGATGTCGTCATGACAAGGACAACACAACACAGTTGTTTTCTGCTATTAGGGTTGTTTACATTGCCATCAAACTATAGGATTTAACCACATTTCTTTTCTCTCTTATTCAAGCAAGTTCTTTCCTCCAGAACATGGTCAAATGGGGTTTGGCACACTCTTTGCAGATATCTTTCTGAGACACAAATTGAAAGCCTGGGAAGAGAAGAACACTTTATATTTAGAAATCCAGCAGTTGCGGGGAGGGGGAAGAAGGTAATTTATGGTACACAGACCAAGAGTCACATAGTCCTGATACTGCAGAGCACTTGCAATACAAGCCCAGTTATGTTAAGCATACTCTTAAGATTTGGATTCATTGACTTGAACAAAATCATTTGTGGAAAACCTGCCTGTGAGAAGGTGGATTCTGAGAATCAGGCCTCAGCTCTTGTAGCCAACAGATATGAATAGAAATAAAATGACTAATAAACTATTTCAACTACATCTAGCTTCTGTAACCAAACCTAGAGTGTTAGTAAATGGTTATTGCTATCACATACAGCATTAGACTTGGTTAGGACACCAATGGGCTCTACCTGAGCTTGGCTGGGAGTGGTTCAGAGCCTCTGTAACATACGCAGAGCCTGGCTTTACACTATCCATCTCCAGATCTGCACGTAAGTAAGGTCAGGTGGGAAGAAGGACAAGGGACAGAGAGAAGGCAAGAGAAAGGACAAAGTTAAAGTATCTCCTGGAACAAACTGCAGGAGAGTAACAATTTAATTTGTAGAGACAGCAGTTAGAGACAGTGCTAGAGAAATCATGGAATCCCAGCCTGGTTTGGGTTGGAAGGGACGTCAAAGCTCATCCAGTTCCAGCCCCCTGCCACGGGCAGGGACACCTTCCACTAGAGCAGGTTGCTCCAAGCCCCTGTGTCCAGCCTGGCCTTGAACACTGCCAGGGATGGGGCAGCCACAGCTTCTCTGGGCACCCTGTGCCAGCGCCTCAGCACCCTCACAGGGAAGAGCTTCTGCCCAAGAGCTCATCTCAATCTCCCCTCTGGCAGGTTAAAGCCATTCCCCTTGTCCTGCCCCTACGGGCCCTTGTCCAAAGTCTCTCCCCAGCTTTCTCCCAGAAAGTAACTTCCCCCTAACACTGGCAAACTCTGAACAGGACCTTGGACCTTCCACGCTTAACAAATACATTAAGTATCTCCCTAAATCACTGGTACAACCATGACCTTTGGTGGACTGGAACATTATAAACAGGAACCACGAGCGCAGACCACAGAGAAGCGCTGGGGCATGGCCGGGATGTGGCCCATGGTCCCTGTAGCAGGGCTCTGAGCACAGCCCCACTCAAGTTTCTGGTCTCTGGTGCAATTCCATGACTCACAAAGGGACATGGCTGTCAAAAGAAATTAATTTTACATGAAAAACCAGCAGAAGCGCTTAATAAGCCTTATACCTTTGAGCAGAAATGGTATAGGTGCTCTGGGGTATTCCAACCAGAAGATTTCACTTCCTTCTCGCCAATGGCTTAAGGAGGAGGGTGACTGAATGCTAAGCTGTCAGGCTGCAATAAATAACCAGGAATGGGGCTGTTCTTTGTTTTCATGTTAAAAAGGGCAAAAAGCCCAACCCTGCCTTTATTGTATGAAGTTAACTGCTACTGATCCTTAACAGGAATTGCATCATTGGTGGGTTCAAGGAGCATGACTACAAAGGAGGGAAAAACCTAAGAAAAATCTGCTCTCTCTTCCTGTATCACAGAATCCCAGACCGGTTTGTGTTGGAAGGGGCCTTAAAGCTCAGCCAGTTCCAACCCCCTGCCATGGGCAGGGACACCTTCCACTAGAGCAAGTTGCTCAGTGGAAGATCTCATCTCAGTCTCCCCTCTGTCAGGGAGTGGAGTCATTCCCCCTTGTTCTGTCACTACATGTCCTTGTCAAAAGTCCTGCTCCAGCTTTCTTGTTGGCCCCTGTAGGTATTGGAAGATATATCTGAAATACAAACCACGTTCTCCTCTTCCTCTCTGAAGTCTCTACCTTTTTGTCTGGAAAGCATTTGATAATGTCAGCATATGCTCAGGAAGGTGCTCCAAAACAAGATTTTTGCTGTCAAACAACATTCTTCTCCAGCAGAAAACATCACGAATAGGAACCATGTGCCTGTTTCCCATGTTACAAGGCTATCAGCACACAGTGTCTATGCCAACAGGCTGGAAGTGTGCATGTGCATGGGGAAAGCACATATATATGTGTGTGTGTGTATATATATGCATACTATATATTTTGTTTTTTATATCTTTCTCTCTCTACTTTATATCCAGTTTTAAGGCTGATGTATGAAATCCAAACAACATCCCAGAGGGAATCGATAAGCGTAAATGAAACCTTACTGTAAAAAAAGGTACATCTATGGAAACTGATTTTACTCACACCAGCTCATTACTATGAGGTTAGATGAGCAGTAGCAGGATCTAAACAAGACCATGGTAATAGGAAGCAGGATTCTCTGAATAAATAAGCCACATAACAGCTTCACTTTGGGCACTGGGAGATGCTAAGCACAAGTAGCATCTTCTGAGCTTAAGAAAGAAAAAACAAGGAATCTTTGCTTCTAAGATCTTCAAGTTCTAACAAACTTTAGAATCATAGAATCACAGAATAGTTTGGGTAGGAAAGGACCTTAAGATCATCTGGTTCCAAACCCCTGCCATGGGCAGGGACACCTCACACTAGACCATGTCACCCAAGGCTCTGTCCAACCTGGCCCTGAACACTGCCAGGGATGGGGCATTTATCACTGCTTTGGGCACCCTGTTCCAGTGCCTCAGCACCCTCACAAGTGGTTAACAACAGTTAATTCCTCTCCAACACCCATTTTTATCACCTCTTTCTTTCAAACTGACATTTGGTTGCCTGGCACTTAATTTCTTTCACTTCTGCTTTTATTCATTCAAAATGATCTTATAATCTCTTCCAGAAAAGAGTTAAAATAAGTTTCTTTGTTTCCCTGCTTTATGTCCAAAGAGCTTTTAAAAAGGCATGCAAGACTAAAGGTTTAGTTTGGTTTCCCTAAATACCCTTCAAAGCACCTGGACCTGCAAGTATAGAAGAAAATAGTAATTTTTAAGAGATACAAAGAGAGAGACAGGGAGAGAAAGAGTGAAAGAAGGAAAAAGGAATCAATGAGAACGTACAAGGGGGGAAGTAGCTCCAGGACGCTGGACGGGCTCCGTGGGCAGGGGAGACTGGGAAGGAGTAAGTGAAAAAAGAAAGAAAAAAACAAAAAAGTTGGTTAAAACATGCACCCATTGAAATGGGTTCATTTCATACAAAGCTCAGCTAGGCTAGACACAACCACAGCCCCAATCCTCCAAGTTGTTTGGTGCTTTATTCCTTAAACGCTTTGGAAATTCCTTAAGATCCAACAACTCCCCAGCCACTGTGTCCCAGCTCAAAAAAACCCCCCCAAACATATTGCATGTCTGAACTTTTAGCACAAGGCCCATCACTGCTGAGCAAGGGAGGGAAGCATGGGATTCCTCCGTGTCACTCCCACCCTCTGCTGAGCATGTGTTCATAGTTAAGCCCACGTTTAAGTACCTTGTGGAGTCAGAAGCAGGGCTGGAAGATGTGACACTTCTTTGTCCAGATGGACAATGCCAACCGCTTCCACAAGAAAACAACACCCAGATTTGTAAATGTGTATTTCCTGTGGTTTGGTTCCTTACACATTCAGCTTTCCTCTATTTTAATATCTTTTTTTATCTTTAATACGCTTTATCTTGCTGCGCATTCCATGCAAAAAGATAATAATGGCACAGATCTCTGTTTTCCTATCATCAAAAGGTGTTCTTCCTGAAAATCATTACTTGGAGAGGAGGCAGAGACTTAGCTCTGCCTCAGCCCCAAGTATGAGCTTTGGTTTTAATGGAAGAGAGAAGCCCAGGAGATAACTTGATTTCTTGGAGGACTGGTCCTGAGCTCTGTCAATACTGAAAGCACATGTCCCATCTTCTGCATCGGAGCTGTATTTAGGGGCCTTGAGATGTTTATTCCCTGTCTCCTTTCACACTGAAAACGGAGATCTGACGTGGCTCAGTAAGAGTTTCAGTTCATTTAGCTTTAATGAGACAGTTGCATGTTGAACACCAAACAACTAGTTCATTTCTACAAGATTAAGGAGAATGGTACTAATTATATATAACTTTCTTTGTAAAACCACTGATTAAAACATTATGCACTCATCATTGCCAATGACTGTTCAACCCAGGCCTCTGGAGAACCTACGTTCTATCCGTACCTTATTCTTCATGTTTTTTATTCTTTTGTAAAAGAAAACTCACAATCTTCTTTGCCCAGGGATTAGCAACTGGCCTGTTTCAACCCAGGCATGACCTTGGAAGGGTCTGTCATGGTTGCAATAGCTCTAACACAGTGAATGTAGCTCAGTTTGCATTCTTTGCAGTTCAAATTCATTCCTTCAGCACTGTACCAGAGCCTTCAGGAAGTCAGAACAGAGTCTGCTGCCTGGTCCAGACCTAAATTCCAGTCCTCCTGAAGGTCAGTAGATTAGTTGTATTTGGTGTGTTGACCTGGATTAAGCTGTTATTTATGTTTGAAAAAAATAGTATTAATTTACAACAACTTGTAATACTAACAAGTACCCTTTAGTGCGTCCTTAGTTTCGTATCATAAGGGTACATTTACCTGTTAAATCCAAATTAAATGAATGGATGAGACAGGAATTTGGCCAGAGCTGCTGGGGTTATTCATTCTTTTGTCCTAAGCAAGACTGAGAAGCTACAGATATCCAGGATTATGAGGAAGAACAGACTGAGACATAGCTGAGACATGCTGCCTGGGACTGTGAGCTATGCCAAGATGATGAGTGGGCACAAGATGAACACACACACGGACACATCGTTCCCAGAAAAGACCAACCAGAGATGGACAGAAGGGAATGAGCAGAGTAAACACAGCCACATGCTACAGGCAATTCCCTAATGTTCACTCAGAAGGAAAGAACAAAAGAGCTTTTTTTTCTACTAATGAATATTGAAGAGATTCATTTCTCATCAAGTATCTGAAATTCAAATGCAACCTTTATCCTGGATCTCTTCAAAAGCCGTTATAAATACAAGCTGCTTCCATCTATTCTAGTACTGAAATTGACAGTAAATGGGATTAGCTCTGAAATATCAGCTATCATTCAATATCATAATTTAGGCTAAGAAGTTATCATTAGAGTCCACAGGCAAAGAAAATATTGCTTCTAAAAGCAGAGTTTGCACTTAAACCCAACCTTCCCCTCCCATTCCCTGCGTCTCATTTCCATTTGAACTTCAGTCATTATTTGTACTGTGTTACAGACCACTGCAGTAGTTTATGGTTCTATTAAAATGCTGTCCCCATCGCTTCTGCAAATCAAACCCTCTCATTATAAATCATAATAAAAACACAGGGCAGGAAGTTCTTCGCTTTCCATCTGCTTTTCATTAGATTCCTCAACCCAGCCAAGCCTATGGACAACTAAACAGCACAAGGAGTTCTATGTTTGTAAATTCCTTCATGGCAAAGAGCTTTCCGCTGCAGATACAAAATGTCCTACACATCTGGATGAAAGAAAATAAAGCTTGCATGTCGTTAAGTATCTCTTATCAAGCCCAAATCACATTAATTCTAGATGAAATACTCTGCTAATGACGAGTAAGGACAAAAGCTCCAAGTGGTTCCTTTTAGAAAAGTCTCTTATTCCTTGGGAAAAGCCAATCCGCTGTTTCAAACATAGTTAAAGAGAGAAAAATAATGGATGTGGACATTTAAGTGTGTGAGAACTACCTTATATGTTTAAGCCATATACTAAATGCACGGAATATGGGTGAGGAAAACACAAGCTCTTCTGTGCTATTCCAGCAATGCAATTCCTAGCGAGGCTCTGGAAAGATCCCACTTCCCAGCAGTGCTATTTAAGCTGCTCAGGGTGCTCCAGCAGTTCATTTCTGCCCCATGCCAAACTCCGCAGCACCCAAGGAAGACTATTCTAAGCCTTCTGTCTCCACCATACAAGCACTGTTACTTCCCAAGGTGGGAAAAATGGAAAGCATAATGGTACAAAGAAATGGTACCATCAATTCTGTGTGCAAAGGAAGAGCAGAGCGGGACTGCAGAACCAGTGTTGACATTCCTTCTAGCAATCCTTACATCTGAAAGCTCATTAGTGTTCCTCTGGAGTGGACTCTTGCCTTTAATTGTGTGCCCAGAACAACTACCAGAGAAGGTCAACAGGGACAACCTCATGACTTGGTGATATCTTTCAACTTACTACTTTTAATAGGAGATGGGCTTTTGGTACCAACTTTATAACAGCCATTTCCCAGGGCTGAAAGAGGAAATCCACCACCACATGTGTTGTTGAAGCCAAATAGGATCTATTAATCCATGCTGCTTCACTATCTCTCATTAAAGCCTAGCAAGAAACTACTCACTAGCAGTGCATGACACTTCATTGCCTGAGCCGTGTTTAATAACAAACACTTTGCTTATGATTGTATTGATCAGCCTGGCCTGTATTTAGATTTAAAGCTGCCCTTGTCCACATGCTTTAGCAGAGCGAGCCCAGAGAAGTGGCTGATCACAGTACTGAGAGATCAACTTCAAACAACAAAAGGCAGATACTGGATTTATGGAATGACCACCTGCTGCAGTGCTTTGGATTGCTTTGAATTCTCCATGACACTGATTCCAACAAATCCATTTGTATGTTCCCAGGAATAACAAAGGCTTGCAATACCAAAGGCTGAGGACACGATTTCCCTAAGCTGTCAGCTCTTTGAAGCATGTAGATTCATGCAGTGCACTGATGGCTTTTTACCACTGAACCATAAGTTCCAAGCTGTAATACAAGATCTGATAAAACACATTTCCCTTAGTAAAAGCCAAACTTTTGAATCACATCTATTTGTTTTAAAATATCAATTCAGCAATCTTCGAAGATAAGGAACATCATTAAAATAGATGAAAAGCACACCAGTTAACCATCTTCCAGATCAACTTGCCAGCTGCATAACATTTTAAGAAAGATCAGCAATTTCAAACTGCTTCTTTTGATACGAAAGATATATAGATCTATCTTCATATATATGAATATATAGATTTTCTTTTTTAAATCAGAAGAACAAATGCTTCACCACCAGTACATTCTGCAGAGATCTCCATTACGCCAGCACATTTACCTGCAATCACTTCCAGTGCATACTGGGATGACCACAGAATAGATCCAAGGTCTCATTTTCTATTTATTTTCCCTTTCCTCAGCAAAGCTGGGTATTACTTTGCCCAGATTTCACACCATATAGAAGGCAGTAGGAAGCAGATGGAGTTATATACCCAGAGCAGAAGTGATTAGGATTCCAAGCTGTTAAATCCGACCCTCCTCATCAATCCTCAAACAGAAGGAAGCTTTCAGCACCTAATTAATCTATTCCATCTAAGTCAGCAGAAACATTTTTGGGTCGCCTGTATGCTGTATGAAAATAACCTAACAGACAACACCTTCTGGACACCAAGAACAGAATGTTGCATGGAATCACCACTTACAGATTGCTGAATGTATATAAGTTCTTACAAGCTTAAAATCTTTCAAACCATGCAGGAGATGGACATTGACAGGAGCTTACAAAACACTGCAGATGAAAGACATTCACCAGTGGGAACTACTCAGAGAGAGGGAATGTGTGGATGAGTGACACATAGAAAGGATAACACGGTACGTACAAAGAATGATCGACGCACAGAGTGTAACATGGTGCGTATGTATAAAGGAGATACATGGAACACCAAAAAGATCATTTCACTTATCATAAACCTGAACACACATACCTGGTTTTGGCACAGAATTGGTCACGGACTGAGGAACTTTGTCGTTAATTAGTTCAACACATTCACTAGGGAAAAATCCAACCTGTAGTGAAAACACAAAGAGAAGCACAATACTGAGTGTGGTGGGTTTAACGTCTGACCTGTTAAACCAGCAACTGTTAAACTGATTCATCTCTGATGCTCCGAAACATGACCAACATAGAATGACCAGGCTGACAGAAGTATTTTTGCAAAGTGATGCAGCTAAAAATTCTACAAACCAAATAGTTAGTTCTCTAAAATACTGTTGTGAGTCTGTTTTCTAAGCCTGGTTCACAGGACAGATACTCCACTTGCAACAGAGGGGAGAGAACAAGTGTGCTACACACCCCTAAAGCTCAAGTGGAGCTCAAGAGAGATGGAAAGACTTTTGCTGGGTTTCCTGCACTGCATGCATGTACCATGAAATTTAAGGAAGAGCTCTTAGCAGCTCAATCATCTATACTCAAATCACACCAACACCTGACTGTTTTCACTGCTAAAATACCATATTCACAAGCACTTTAGCATTTTATTCCTTTAGAAAACTGAAATCCAATATGGTTCAATATATTTGCCTGTCTGTGTAGTCTCATTACAGAACAAAAGGCATATTCTCATGCGCTAAGTTAGGAGAAGACACACTGAATGCACAAAGATCTCTACCATGTCCTCGCCTTATTGCATGCACTTGGTCTGATGAGCTAATTGGGGTGATTAGTGATACTACTGAAGCATCTCAAATAAGTGTGTTTCATAGAATCACAGAATCATAGTTTGGGTTGGAAAGGACCTCAAGATCATCCAGTTCCAACCCCCTGCCATGGGCAGGGATACCTCACACTAGACCATGTTGCCCAAGGCCCTGTCCAACCCAGCTTTGAATATTGCCAGGGATGGAATATTTACCACTTGTGTTTAAGAGATGTGGTTTCAGTTATATTGAATTCAATTCAGTCTTAGAACTGAGAACAGAGGTAATAAAATACGCAGAGTTCTACATTTTTAAGTAAGAACCCAGAGATTTGACTAAACATAAGTGGGTTTAGAGCGTGATGTAGCATAACCACCTCTAACAAGAGCCAGAATTCCTGATGTGCCTCTGAACATGGGCAAGCCAGTGCAACCCTTGTGCCTCAGTTTCCCTGTCGCCAAAGGACAGGGGAGAAAAGTGCCACATATCCATTACTGAAAACTGATCCCAGGAACAGCTGATGAACATACCACACGAGCTCCTTAACCATACCCACTACTTTCAAATGTTCATTTGTAGTGTTCCTGCACCAACCCTTATCACAGCAGCTTTCCCTGCATCTCTAACTGAGAAATACCAGAGACTGTCTAAACCAGTGGAAAGTTTAAAGACTGGAGTGTGGCGAGGATCTTAATGCTCTGATGAAATAGGATGCGCCAGCAGGAATTCACATGCCACTCAACAGTCTCCATATCTAGGGAGAAATGATTTCATAGAATCATGGAATCCCAGCCTGGTTTGGGTTGGAAGGGACATTAAAGCTCATCCAGTTCCGACCCCTGCCATGGGCAGGGACACCTTCCACTAGAGCAGGTTGCTCCAAGCCCCTGTGTCCAACCTGGCCTTGAACACTGCCAGGGATGGGGCAGCCACAGCTTCTCTGGGCAAAATATATAACTTCTCTGGGCAAATATACTTAAACAATGTATATTCTATGATTTTTAAATACTTCAGTATAGCTTAGAGACTCTCTTGGACATTTCCTGCACAAGAGATGAAGGAGACAATATTTATGCTAGGAAAAATATACATATCCAGTGGAAGTCTGAGCCCATAACACAAATGATACATTTGGGAGACCGTGAAAAATGGTGGATCTAAATCCAGCCCCAAATCCCATCCTGTAATCAAAAGCTCATTTGCCTTTGATTGGTAACATAATGTTTTTCCTGTTAGCAATATAAAATGCTAAACATGAATTTAGAAAGGAAAGAAGACCCTTTTATGTCTTTACTTTTAGCTATTTCAGAACCATTCCCAAATAAAACACTGTACTGTTCTCATGGTGTCATCTTTGCCATGTTCCCAACTAATAATTATGATGTATTTTTCAGGGAAGGCGAATTTTCCCTCATGCTGGTGTTGACAAGCTCTCTGCTGTTAATTCCCTGGTAACAGTTCTCATGGCTTACATCTTCTGACTTATTTATTCCAACTTTTCTTTCAAGATCCCCAAGAGATCATCTTCAGGGTCATAACCTGTTACTTGTGCCTCATTCCCACCCATTTAAAAGATGCTGCTTTCCCTCCTCTGCAAAGTTTTCCCTGATTTCGTATAAGTAAAGGAGTTTAGCACAAGAGTTAATCTTAACAGATGTAGCAAGGCACTGTCAGAGCGTGAGCCAGGATTAAAGGATTTGGCAACATCCGAAAACTAATAGCAAGGGGAGGATATATTTAGATCAATACAAGGTCATCTAAAGGTTAAAAAATCACCACACACCTTAACCAAAGGAGGAAAGCACAGGCTACTCCTTCACTCCCGACCAATCCAAGGCAGAACATGTCCCTTTTTGGGAAATTCATTCAGACTTAAAGCCCGTGTTCAGGTTCAGCATGGACCATGGTTTGAAAGCAAGGGCCACAACCAGTGCAAGCTCATGTAAGCTCAACTAGTTACCAAAAAGTCCAATCCACTTCTGGTTACCACACTCCTGTGCAGTGTTTTGGGTCACCTCCAGCAGCAGTGCAACTAATGGAAGTGTACCCCAAAGACAGAATTATCCAGAACATCAAAAGGCACTTGTGCATCAAAAAAGGGCCTGTCCCTCGTGATTCAGCTGCCTGAAACTGATTGAAAAGACAAAGCATGAAGAAAAAGAAGAGAAGAACAAAGAGGGCTGGAAGGCTGTTAGTGTGGAGGTGGCTGCAATTTAGGTAACAATCTGACAAGGAAAGCAGTGACTCACTAAGGGCATTTGAAAAGAAAAAGGCTTGAGGAAAAATGTCTTCAAAATCGTTTTACTTTAAGCAGAGAAAATGATAAGAAGCCCAGTGGGCTGTTCTGTTCTGCAGTGGCTTAAGTGTCTTGCAAGGCAGTCATTAGATCAGGTACTGGGAGAAAAGGACCTGCAACTCTAACAGGGAATTGGAGGATAACAGGAATGGTGATTCATCCCTGCAGGATAGCTCTAGCTGGCACAGAATAAATTGACTTCCATGCGGAATCAAAGCTGCAGCTCATATTGAACACACTTGTAACCTATTGGATCTGCTTTTCTGATGACATCAGTAGAGCTGCCTCTTCTTCATCTGCCCACCACGGAGAAAGCCTTTATTCACCCCGATAGCTGGGGGAACGTGCAGAAATGAACACACTTCTGCCCAGACATAGCCAAGTCACAGCTGGTTTAAATGCATGCAACCAAGTAAGTTCTTTTCAGTCACAAAGTCATGTTTTGCCACATTGGGCAAAGCCTTGCTCACCTCTGTCAAGGTATGATTTACACTGTAAGCTGTGGCCATTGCATAAAACCTTGCTCCTCTCTGAGCACAGAGCAAAAACCTGAGAAGTAACATGAACAAACTGGCCAAACATTTGGGCTTTGGGCCTCCTCCTTTTCTCTGCTCTCAGAATCACAACTCTCTGGCAAGACAGTGCTTGTTGATTTATTTTATCCATTAAAATGACTGGATCAACTGATTGCTATCACCTTATCACCTTCTGTTCCTCCACGGGAACAGGATTGTTTGCCTCTAACAAACGCTTCCAAGGCTGCACAGCTTCATCAAAACCTGTAACTATAACAACATTCTTCACCTATACACTCTTTTCAGTATTCACCAAGAACAGTTTGGTACTGAACAGTAACACATCTCTAAGTCTGGTGCACCAACACCAGAGATAAATCTCCTTTCTCTGAATTCTCTTCTCACTGCAGCAGTTAGTATGGTCGAAAATCTCCTGTTATATCAGGAGAGTGTACTTTTCCTGTACACTCACAGCTTATGGGCCCTAAACTAAAAATCCCTCTCCCTCTTTGTACCACACTGGAATTGGCATCTCTTGGTAGCTAATTTCATGGAAATGAAAAGCTCTGACAAGTCCTGTTCAAAGAAATGACAAAAACTATCAATTCACAGGAAAAATGCACCTCTCTGCAAATCAGATCCATGGCGTGTGAAGAAATATGTTGATGTAGTAATAACTGAGTTTGCATAGCTGATGAAATTACTGCCTGTCAGCCGAGATACAGCTGCTGAAAACCAGCTCTGCTCTAAGCAGCCTTACTTGGCAGTCAGGAGGAGCAGAAAGCACCCAGATGGTTTGTTACCTACCTCAGCCGACAGGCAGGAACTTCTCAAAACACACAATGCAAACACAACCTGAGAGCTACTCAAACGTGTATTACAGCTGCTGTGTTTCCAATGGTGTGGTTCAGTGGCCATGATCGGACTCACATTGTGAAAGATCCTTGCTTATAATTTAAGACACAAGATTATTCCACCCCTAGTTTTCTGTTAAGCCAGAATATGGTGTTCTACCTCTGCAGCTGCTCGGATCTGTTGTGTCAGTAGGCTGACTGTTCATGGATACAGACAAAACCCTCTTCAAGTGGTTTACTGATCAACATATCTTCATGCTGGGAAAGCACTCTAGGACTGCTCTGATCTGAGAGACAGAAGGCAGGTTGCACAGGTTGCTTCTAGTGTCTTTAATCACCAGCAGATCTCTTTGTATCTAGTCATGATTTCAGCCAGCCTGATGGCAAGCAGAGAGCTTGCACTGAAGAATGGAGGCCACGGAGCTGCTGCGAGGGCTGGAGCAGCTCTGCTCTGGAGCCAGGCTGAGAGAGCTGGGCTGGGGCAGCCTGGAGAAGAAAAGGCTCCTGAAGGGGACACCTTAGAGCAGCTCCAGTGCCTAAAGGGGCTCCAGGAAACCTGGAGAGGGGCTTTGGGCAAGGGCCTGTAGGGACAGGCCAAGGGGAATGGCTTTAACCTGCCAGAGGGGAGATTGAGATGAGCTCTGAGGCAGAAGCTCTTCCCTGTGAGGGTGCTGAGGTGCTGGCACAGGGTGCCCAGAGAAGCTGTGGCTGCCCCATCCCTGGCAGTGTTCAAGGCCAGGTTGGACACAGGGGCCTGGAGCAACCTGCTCTAGTGGAAGGTTTTGTTTTGTAAATAGAGACTTCTGTCTTTTACTTTTCTCATTTCCTGATGAGAAAACCCAAGCTAGGGAATAAAACTCTTTTTGCAGAGCAGTGGCACACTTCGACACAAAAGTTTTGGTACCTAATTCCCAGGTATGTTTAGGATCTCTTGAAAATGGAGTCTAATTCTCTCTGCTGTAACACTTATAGAGACCAGTAATGCTAAGACTACACAATAAATGCAGACATGAAAGCACAGGTTAGTTGGGTGGCTTGTCAAAGTCAGTGGCAGTGTCTTACCAACTGGGTTTCTCTGAGTCCTCGATGTTCCACCTGATCTAGTTTTAGATAGTGGAAGGAACGAGATGATTTGAATAACAGCTGCTGTAGAGGGGTTACAATATCAGCTTCCACTAACATCAGCTGTCCAAAGGGTCATGGTCATCCCTAACTCAAACAGGCAGGAAGGCCAGAGAGAAAGAACAAGTCCTCTTACACATACACAGGGACACTGCTCACATCCTGTGCAGGCACAGCAGTCCCACAAACACGTTGCTGAGTTTCCTGCCTTTAATAAAGTTGCACTATCATGTCTGATGCTTGTGTCTACCTGAAATCCATGTTTGCCTCTCCACCATGTGGTCAGCTCCTTTGGTGGCATATCAATGACAGACACGATGTCTCCCACCTGTAAAAGAATGGCAACATCAATCACAGCCTGCAGTTCAAAGCACAGTTCAAATAACTGCATTTTTCAACACTGCAAAAACTGTTCAACTCGTGAGCAACTGCAAAAATGCCAATCTTGAGGCATCTGCCTTTGTAAAATCAAAATGTGAGGTAGAAGAGTTACTGCATCTGAATATGAATAAAGCCCTGGCAGCACCAGACTAGCACTATTACCTTTCCTTCCTGTGCTGCATGCTAAGAATGTGATCACAAACGCTCCTTTGGGCACTACCTGTTTCCCTTGACACTTTTTTGTACACCACCATGAATGCTCCATTGATAGTACCACTGCACATGAACAACCAGAGCATAAAATGCTGCCTTCTGGGTAGAACGGACCCAAAGAGACAGACACCCAAAGACTTCCAGGGTCTGATCTCCCAGATTTTTGCTCCAACAGCAGCTCCTATTCTGCATCAAGCAAGATTTTCAGGGCAGCTTTAGATTATCACATTCTTCAAGTATCAAATTCTTTGACAGTCTGGTTCTTTACTTTTCATGGGAGCAGAAGCTCTCAAACATGGGTTTAGACATGGACTTGCCAAGAGGAAAACAGGTTGTGTAAACTGGCCAGTGATGAATTCACTTGGCATGTGTCCTCACACACGTATGTGGACAGAGACAACATACTTTTAATACCCTGTGCAGCATGAGCTGCTGCTCGGAGACCAGGCTGGAGCACTTGGCAGCATCTGTGTAATCAGGAGATACTAATGCCAAGTAAAGCTGTATTTTACAGATGACTGAACTCCTCCCTGTATCTAATAACCCTGTATCTAATAACCATTGCAAATCGAGTATTTAACTGAATCTTCTAAGCTTCACCTCACAAAACATTCTGGAAGTGTCTGAATATATTCTTGATGTGCACACACACACACAGACACTCATGTTACACTCTGCTACATATGACAACAAGGAATCTAAGTTCTTTTATTTACCTCAAAGGACAGTTCATCTGCTGCTTGAGCAATATATCTCTTAATAACATGGGCAGCAGCAATAGCAGGAACATTAATGGATGATTCCTCGTGGACTAGCAGGTGATTCCCCTTGTTATCAATCTGAAATAAAGAGCACAGGAGACTGTGAGGCAGCTGGGGACAAGCGAGGAGGCATTTTAGCAGTGCTCATCTACATAGCTGGGGCTTCAAGCTGATTCCCAGCAACAGCACAGCTTGAGGGCCCCCTAAGGAGAGCAGCACACACAGAGCAGGCCACAGCACACGCAGTCAGGGAGAGGAAGAACAACCCAGGAAGAGTATTTCAGGGTGAGGAGGATATCAGCAGGGAAAATTGCAGGAAAATGCACTCAAAATCCTTATTACAACCATTTAAACCTGAATTGCAACAGTCTAATAATAGGTGTTTCTATTCCTGGTGTGCAGCAATACCATCAGGGAATGGAAAGATACACATATCTCCACAAGACTAATCAGCAACAGCACTGCTGACACAGACAGGGGGCCTTCATCTCTTAGCCCCAGTCTTTCCTGTACTCCTTGCCCAATAAGGTCTGTTGTTTGAGGTGGTAGAAGACCATTAACAGAGAAACAAAAGCTACAATTCACAACATACAAACAGTGCCAGTTTAACCAACAGTAAATGGGAGCTGATTTTATTGTTTCTGTAGCCATCACCAGGGAAATTAAAATCAAGAGAGCAGGCAAACACCACAACTGAGACAGCCCCAATAGCTTTTGCCACACTTGCAGTACTGCCTTGCCAAAAAGGAGGGTAAGAATGTGTATGCCTTCTGCAACCTATTCCTCAGGGACTTTTCCAGACAGTGCACTGCCCAAGTCACTGCTTCCCTGGAATTGCCACCTCCTTTTATTTGTATTAGCAGAATGATACGTCTTTGGGTGACAAAATTCAAGAAGGAGGGGGGAAAAAGCTCCTATATTAACACTGGATCTGATTCTATTTGTTCTAGACATTCTGTGGCCACTTATATACTAGTAACAGGGGAGTAAAACTTTTAGGATAGCGTTTCAGTGACACCAATAGGTCTGGAAGGATTATACGTCTTTCTGGAAAGGCAAGAGAGCACATTTGTGGCTTGCTAAGGTCAGGAAACAAAGAACAACCTAAGCTTCATCCCATACCTCCATCCATGTGAGAGCAGGCCCACAGTTTATCTTGTTGCCTGCGATGGCGGAGAGACGTGACAGGTAAGCCATCAGCATCTGGGTGACAAGCTGGGACAGAAAGAAACAGAGTTTTTCTGTTAATACACCAGTTTGGAGAGACTTCTTCAGACTTAGAGAGAGACCATAAATTATCCATTGTCATAAACCAGATATATTCCCTTTTGCAAGGAAATCTGTCATTGGAAGGAGGACAGCAAACTACATACGGTGTTACAATGATTACACACCAGAAAAACAGGGTAAACCAGCAGCTCCCTGTGAAAGTAATAGTTATTTTTATAAGATATGTAGATTTCTATAATCTCCCTTGTCAAGATACCTGAAACCTAAAGCCTTCTTCTCATCATGAATTTCACACCAAACAAATCATACATTATGGACATCAAACACACCATTTAGCGCAACAAAACCCACTATGTCCACCCACTTGCAAACCCTTAGAAATGAGGCTACTCAGCCTGACCCCTTGGTGAAAGAGGGGTATTTCAAATAGTAGAAGAGGGGTTTAAAAATACACTTGGCGATGGCTCTTCTGTAATAGTAAACTTGCTTTTATTAAAGAGAAGCTGGGGAGGACCTTCCAAAGCTTCACAGTGTTATAAAGCACTTCTATAAAGCAGCCCAGAGTTGGTATGGGTGTTTAAAACATTGTTCTCTTCAAACGTCTGTTCAAATGTGGTCAATTCAGAGTGAGAAAATACAGTACAAGATGCCACACAGCTGCAAAATTCCATTTCAGAGCAGTAGAGGTCTTCCATACCTTTACATGTTCTGCGCTTAGAGATAACTTTCAGGCTCATGCTATAAAGTGCATATTAAATCAGTTGTACAAATAAAGATGTAAGAGATAGGAATGCCTAAAATAGAACTTAAAACAATAAACCCAGGAATTCATTCCCCTGAATATTGCTGCTTCTGCTGAATTTAAGAGACTAGAAACCAAATTCTCTACAGGAACAGCCTGCATTAAGCCAAAGTGACTAATAAACCAGATGTTCTGATGAGCAATGGGACCGTATTACCAACTTCCCATATTCAATGGCCCTGCAGACTCTAGTGGGTACTGATTTCAGCCACTGCTTGTTGCTCAAAAGCAATCAATCCTCACCAGCTCTGTGCTGAAAGAACACACATTCTGATTTACAGTTCCTGGATGGATTCTTCTTTGAGTGGCCTCTATTTCCCCATGTCCTTTTTCGGCTATGCATCTTGTGGGCAGGCAACATCAGCCTTCCCACACAGCATGTCAGGATTGTCCCATACTTGTGCTTGATGGCAGCGGGCAAACATACAACTACAGGTCCCTGAGCTAAGTGACCTGTGAAATGAAGAAAGGGGCACTGTCCATCACTGGGTAACACCTTCCTCCTGCAGACAGACAGGCAGAATGGTTTTGTCATGCTCCACTGGCTCAGATAACCTCTGTGGCCATGCATTACCTCTCCACATCTTCTGACATGACACAGTCAAGATGCACCTGCTGCTTCCCAGAAGATTATTGTGGACATGAATGAATCTCTGAGTTATCAACAGGCTTATGAAGCCAAAGGAATTCCAGCTCACTGTATTCCAGGTGAGGACAGTAAGTCAAGATATGAAAAATACCTCTTATTCACTTAGGGGAAAACCCCACTTTTTAAGCTTTTTAAAGAGCATTTAAATAAGGCACTAACGCAAATGCTTCAGTAATTTTCAGTCCATAGATGTAAGTCTAGCACTGCAAATGGTAATCCCCTTGCAGTGTCACAGCCCTGGCACGGCATGAATTCCTGGGAATGTCAAGTTGCTAACAGTAAGTCACAAACTTCTCCACATCATTGAAGAAGCTTCCAAAGATGTAACAACATTCTTATCTAAGGTACTGACTGGACAGCTTCTTTCTTGGCACTCTCAATAACCATTCCATGTTTAGCAGCACATTAATCCTTATGAACTTGCAGGGCATTTCCCTTTAGACCATTGAAATTCAGGGTGGAAAACACATACTTCTTACATCTTCTTACTCATAATCAATGTCCAAACCTAGCCCAGGCTGCATTAAAACTACTTTGTATGTGAAAAAGTAGTTTTAAGCTCTCTCTTCCAAGCCCTTGCTGGTGAGTGTGCTTTAGGGAATTCACCTCTGGGTTGTCCTTCAGGGCATCAGAGCGGGGCAGCTCGGAGAGCTGGGAGAAGCGCCGGTCATAAATACACAGGTGAAGGTGTTTGTCCAGCACCCGGAAATCTTCATAACTCCGCTTCACGATCCAGCTCCTTCCCTGCAGAAAGACAAGAGAGAATGTCCCTGTTAGAAGCTCCTCACTCACTGGGGCTAGATGAAGAAAATGGAAGTGTGTGGAGAATCAGAGAATCAGAGCATCAACCAGATTGAAAAGACATTGAAGATCAAGTCCAACCATTCCCCAGCAGTGCCAAGGCCATCACTAACCCATGGCACTGAGGGCCTTGTCTACATGGTGCATGAACACTTCCAGGGACGGTGCCTCCAGCACTGCCCTGCGCAGCCTGTTCCAATGCCTGAGCACCCTTTGGGGAAGGAATTGTTCCTCAGCTCCATCTAAACCTCCCCTGGTGCAGCTTGAGGCCGTTTCCTCTTGTCCCATCCCTTGTTCCTTGGGAGCAGAGACCAGCCCCCTCCTGGCTCCATCCTCCTGTCAGGCAGTTGCAGAGAGCGAGAAGGTCCCCCCTGAGCCTTCTCTTCTCCAGACTAAACCCCCCCAGGTCCCTCAGCCGTTCCTCATCACACTTGTGCTCCAGGCCCTGCACCAGCTCCGGTGCCCTTCTCTGGCCCCGCTCCAGCACCTCAATGTCTCTCTTGTAGTGAGGGGCTCAGAACTGAGCACAGGGTTCTAGAAGTAGCAGACAGATGTGGTCACCTTTCTTCTCAAACATTTCAAATGGTAGAAGTGCCTTGGTAGCATTTTTGAATTTCTGGACAGCTGTTCATGCTCAAATGTTCCTGTCTGAACGATTTAAGTGTGGGTTTGGATGTGGCCCAGCATTACTGAGACCTATCCAAGCTTTTAACTTCCACTTGTCCCACAAGGATCTTATAGCGTTTTCATATACAAGGTGTCTTTGCACAAAGGTAAATGACAAAATGGTTGTACAAATAGCATGAAACTAGGTGCTACAGAGATAGAAGAATACACGACTGGGGAGCTAAAGGCAGAATAGAAGCTTGCAAAGCTTCTGTGTGATGTCCCAGGCCAATCTTCAGCTGAATTAAAAACCAGTCTATGATGAATAACACATTACTCCTGAGTGCATATCACTGCCCCAATTAAAATATTGACAAAGATACACACTGCTTCAGGGGACAAGGAAGAGACGAGGGCAGCATAATTTGCTTTGTGAAGCTTTTAGTATCTAAATGACCACTTCTAAATGCTGCATGGCCTATTATGATCAATAAAAAATGTTGTAATAATGCAGCAGTTTACAGGTCAAAGCACTTTATGAACAGTCATTCATCCTCTCAGCACTCCCATCCAGCACCTTAAGTGAGATTGTTCGTGTTGTACAGATGTGGATGCTGACTCAGTGACCATGGACCTCCACAAAGCTCCCCCACCTTCTCTTTCAAGCACAAAGTGCTTGTTTCAGTCTTTCTTCCCTAAACTCAACACTATGGCTGTATTTATTCTTCCCTGTGAGGGTGCTGAGGCGCTGGCACAGGGTGCCCAGAGAAGCTGTGGCTGCCCCATCCCTGGCAGTGTTCAAGGCCAGGTTGGACACAGGGGCTTGGAGCAACCTGCTCTAGTGGAAGGTGTCCCTGGTCGTGGCAGGCGGTTGGAACTGGATAATCTTTAGTCCCATCCAACCCAAACCATTCTGTGATTTAGAAAGAACAGAATCTCCATCAGCATTACAGGCTCTTGCCTCACACTCCACAGGCAGTTGTTCTCCCTTGGGAAAGGATGGGAAAACCAACAGAGCCTGCAAGAGATGTTAGCAATGCTGTCCAAGTCCTGGCGCTCTGGCAAGGACTCAGAAGAAGATGCCAGAGGAAGGAATTAGATTGCTCCAGGATACACGGCCACTCCAAGGCAAGGCAAGGATTAAAAGCCTGGCAACCAGCACAAACAGCAGAGAAACACATGGTATAAGAGGGGACACATCGCTGGGGAAAGGAGCTGTAAAGCCTGAACCAGATGTGCTGTACGTGGCTCTCAACCTCCACTAGATGCCCTCTTCACCTGATATACAAAAAGCATTAACTCCCATTCACCCTTCTGCTAGATTCATTTGTCAGGAGGGTTCTAAGCATCATTTTTATATCAATATCCAAAGCCTGCAAGGCAATTGTAAATGCAAAACCTATACTCCAGCATACCAACTATTTATGTAAGACAACTCCAGACCATGTACTGTGCCCATAAACAAGAAATCACCCCTATTTCACAACCCTACAAAGAGGGTATCTACACAGGACATAAATGCTTTGTAATTTCCAGAAGTTATGTCATTTTACTGTTCACCTAAAAGAGGAAACCAAACCCAGGAGTGCAAGTCTATCTTCAGAAAGGTGACAGCCTTCCCAACCTCTCCACCTTTTGCAGTTCAGTGGTTCTTGCTCTCTAGGTAAGTCACCTTCAACTTAAAGCAAGGTTTAGTCACCAACAGAAGAAACAACAGACTGAGAAATCGCTGCAATCCTTCATTTCCTTCTGCCTGCTGCACTTCAGAGGATGTTTCAACACAATCTCACAAACTACCCACACAAATCACTAACAAATTTGTCAAACAATCATAAATCTGTCATTAATTCAATGACAGATTCCAACCCCTCCGTGGCAGAGGGTTGGAACTGGATGATCTTAAGGTCCTTTCCAACCCAAACCATTCTATGATTCTATATTTTAAAGTGTTGGACTGTAGATTTGCAGTCTCTTTTTATCTGTAATTAAGACATTAGAGTTATATTTACAAGGTGGGAATAGTCGGGGTTGGCAAACAACCGGTCCATGGCATGGGGCGAGCAGGATGAGCTGCAGAGAACTGGACTATACAGTGTTCTCCTTGCCTCTGATGAAAGCCATGCTACACCATCATGGTGACAAGGCTACTACTAGCTAGCAAGGCAGCTGCTCGGTGAGCAGGGACAGCTTACCTCCCAACAGCAGTGGTGCTTCTTGCCCCAGCATCTCCCTGGGAGCTTCTTCACAAGAACTCGTGGAGCGAGCACTGAGCTGGCACTGCCTGAGCATGGTGCAGAGATAACCCTGACCCATTGCTGTACCTTCCAGTTGCTGCTAAGCAACCAGCTGAGCTATCCCTGAGCTATTCCTGAGCTATCCCTGCGGAAGCAGCAGCAGCAACCTCCAGAAGAGGGGTGGTGCACAAGCTGGGTGACCAGAACCACTGTTGCCATACAGTCAGCCCAATGCCCGCAATCCCAGCCCTCGAGTTCAGGCTCTTATGTATAAGGTATGTTAGTACAGATCACAGTTGCAGGAGAAATAATACATATTACTCTTCATCATGATACCCTTCATCAGGGACTGTAGTGATAGGACAAGGGGTGATGGGTTCAAACTGAAACAGGGGAAGTTCAGGTTAGATCTAGGGCAGAAGCTCTTCCCTGTGAGGGTGCTGAGGCGCTGGCACAGGGTGCCCAGAGAAGCTGTGGCTGCCCCATCCCTGGCAGTGTTCAAGGCCAGGTTGGACACAGGGGCTTGGAGCAACCTGCTCTGGTGGAAGGTATCCCTGTCCCTGCAGGGGGTTGGAGCTGGATGATCTTAAGGTCCCATCCAACCCAAACCAGTCTGGGACTCAGTGATATTTCCACAGTATTTTTAGGTCTACTGGTCAAACAGCGTAAGGAGGATGACGTGCAGCCATAGCCAGGAGAAGTTTACTACTGCCTGAGGCACAGCTCATCTGGAGAGACTTGGAGTGAGGAGCACTCCCTGTTCCCTTTCTTCCCAACACACAGCATGAAAGCTGCAGCTCAGTGACAGAAACTGCTGTCCTGCTTGGTCACTGTTGGACTGGAAAAAGCAAGTTTAAGAGGGAGATAATTTAAAACATCCTTTCAATAGTTAAAACCCCATTTGCTCCGTCACCTCTTCAACCCTTTACAGATCTATCCCTACCATGTAAAAATAGACTGTTTCCAGCTGAATCTGCCTGCAGCTGAGCAGACAGGAGTCCTTTGTGTCTACCAATGCCCCTTCAAGCCAGGCAGGGTGCTACTGAGTCCCTGCATGCACAACTTGCGGGTCCCACGGTCTCTGTTTTCTCTGTAGCACCTCGGATTTATTTATTTTAAGACGGGGTAGACCTTTCTTTTCTGGTTCAAATGCTTATTTCCTGAGGGAAATCACGTGGATGCTCTCATGAACCTTACCAGATCAAGACCAGAAAATGAGACTAAAGTATATGGCAAAAGTCACTTCAGTTTGACCCGATAGTAAGAAAACACCATGTATTAAATAGCTGCAAGCTGCCAGCATCCTCCAATAGAGTTTAACTCTGCCATGAGGGTGACTTTTACAGCTGTCTGGGTCTTGGGTTCTGCATGTTATTCCAGCATGACCCTTCAGCCTTTTTCTATTTCAAGTCACACTGGAAAATGGCTTAGATATTTAGTCAAAACAGAAACCAAGCCTGATAAAATCCATCACTTTGGGTTTCCCCAGGAAGCGTTCCTAGCTGGGGCCATAGGTGGCTTTATCTAAGCTTCAGTTTGTTTACCAAAATGTCCTGGATGATCTCATGACCTCTGGTGTATTATTGTAACTTTAGGGAAACTATAAATCATTAAAAGTTAAACGGAGTTTGCACTAACGCAACTTTATTGCTGAATGAAAGCATATGCTCAGCAGTGTGATGCTTTTGGGCTTCCAGGTTTCACCTTGAGGCCACATATGGATGCTCACTTGCATTGCTCCTCATGGGTATGGAACATGCAGTATGGCTTTTCATTAAGCTGGAAGACATTTCCAAGATATTGGAACTGATGAACACATTTTCCTTGGCAAACATTAGTGCTTGCTCCCATTTCAGCTGACAGAGCTGGGCAGAGCCAAGCCAACAGCGAGGACAGCTACACCAAGGTGATGTCTGCTCACTTGACTGGCTTAGAAGAGATCATCCACAGCTTGCAGTGTGATACCCATTCTGCTGTCAGGCCCTTATTTATGACTAGAAGAAAAGGAAATACGGGCAGGAGGGAGCTTTAAATAAGGTGAAAATAATGGGAATGCTGTAACTTCAGTACTACTGAAATCACACCAGAGACCAACTATCACAAGATGAAGCGAACACAGGGGCAGATGGACTGCAAGGCAAAAGGCAGAGCAGAAAGTTCAGTGTATTTATGTGGTGAATCCTTAACAGCCTTATTCCACAGAAGAAATTCATGTCTCTCAGCATTAATTATCAGTTTATTATCAACTAATTGCAATCAGCAAAAAAAAAGATATTTTAATGGAAACCATTGAAGCTTTTCTCCCCTAAAAATTAATACTTCCTTGTTCACTCTGATTCCAATTACAGATTGGAACACTAAAAACACACATGGGAACTGTGTTTTAAACTGACAGAGGGGAGACTGAGCTGAGCTCTGAGGCAGAAGCTCTTCCCTGTGAGGGTGCTGAGGCGCTGGCACAGGGTGCCCAGAGAAGCTGTGGCTGCCCCATCCCTGGCAGTGTTCAAGGCCAGGTTGGACACAGGGGCTTGGAGCAACCTGCTCTAGTGGAAGGTGTCCCTGCCCGTGGCAGGAGGTTGGAACTGGATGAGCTTTGAGGTCCCTTCCAACACAAACCAGTCTGGGATTCTGTGATTCAGACAGCAGGCAAATATTTGGCTCAGGCTTTGCGTTTGCACAGATACAGAGAAATAAGGGCATGCTAGGAAGAGCCAACACGTGTATTTGAAATCTGAACATCCATTTTTGCTCCCACAAGAAAGCCTATTTCTGAGTGGCAGGCTGACAGGCACCTAATGAACTTGAAACAGGGTTTACAACTCTCACCACGTGAATGAAATCCCCTGCTCTCCTGGCATGTTATAATTGAAACAATTCAGCATCAATCATCTCTTCAGTAAAATGATCCTGTAAGAGCAGCAGGTCGCGGAGGGACACAGAGGTGAAGCCACAACATGGGGATTGCTTTGTTACACTTCAGAACATTCAAGGAATAACCCAACATGAGCCACAAAAGGAATAGTTCAAGCCACTAACGTGACTGCTAAGTAACAGGAAGTAAGATCCTCCCATCCTACAGGTAGCAAGGCAAGGAGTGGATACAGATACACATTTACAAATGATTACACAGACACTGCACATATTTAAACACAACGCCCTCTTCACCCAATGCTCTAAACGTGCTGTAATCTTAACCACAGAGAAGAAGCAGCAGAGTTTCACTAAAGTAACGCCACAGCATTATCCTTTAAACCAGAGCAACAAAAAAAACCCCTTTGAAAATGACACATCTGAGGTTAGGAAAAGAAAATAAAACACGACTTTCAAAATGACTCGCCTGAGGCTGGCTTAGGCAGATAGTGATCTTCATTTGCTTAAGTCTCATTTCTTGGCCATGGAGAGACATTCAAGGCCATGTGGATGTGGTTCTGGGCAATCTGATGTAGTTGAAGATTGCAGGGGGGTTGGATTAGATGAGCTTTGAAGGTGCCTTCCAACCCAAACCATTCTATGGTTCTATTATCACTGAAAACCAGGAACATGCATCACAATCCTCCTCTTAGTTTGGATTTGAGCTCTTGGAGAAGGTGTAAAACAAGTAAGACTGTAGACAAGCTGCTCCTCTGCAATGGGCTTGCACTTGCCTGGTTATGGGGCAGGTTTCAATGTCTCTTCAGAAGAAAAGCCAGTTCTACTCTTCAATCTGTGGCCGGGCCCAGCCTTGTCTACAAAGCACCATATGACAAGGGGAAGCCATGCCAAAACCATCACTTACTGACAGAAACCATAATCATCATCCTGGCTTTTGGATTTCAACAGTGATTTTCACATTTGCTTCAGAGCTAAGCAGAATACAACTTGGAGACAAGAGGATTGATGTCTCTAATTCAGAGCTTGCTTTCTGAAAGCAAAATGCCCAGAGGACAAGAAAATAACAAACTACCATGTAATTGCAAAAGCTTCTGTTGCTTAAAAAAACCCCTTTCATGGCAGCACGTTTATGTGATATTGCACTTTATTCTGAGAAATCCTTTTCCCTCTTGCTCACCATGCCTTCCTAGACCAGAGCTACACTGAGCATTCGCTTCAGCTTGTGGGTTTTCATAACAGCAAAGCATCTGAAGAGCACATGAAAGCAGATTCTGCTATAGAGCACTCAACAACTGCACTGCAGCTCAGTCCAGCACAGGTCTGATTAACTGGTGGGCTGTTACCTGTTTGGATACCTTCTTTTCCCAGTAAAAACCACCCTTAAATAAATTCACCAGACCATTTCAAGTGGACACCTTCCACTTGAGCAACCTGCTCTAGTGGAAGGTGTCCCTGCCCATGGCAGGGGGCTGGAACTGGATGAGCTTTAAGGTCCCTTCCAACCCAAACCAGGCTGGGATTCTATGATTTCTCTCCTAGAGTTCACAGTGGAAGCCTTTAGCACAGAGCACAGTAAAGTCTCTACATCTTTGGCACACTGAAGGGACAGCTTGAAATGCACTTCCATTCGCATCTGCTGAAGGAATGGCTTTAGCACAAACATTCCATGGTATTTATCCCTATGGCGTCACTCAATAAAGAAATCATTCCATTCAAAATCCACATAGCACAGCTAGAACCCTGGTACTGCAACTCAAGCAGCCAGAGTCAGGAACCAGAAAGAACCATTTCCTTCCCAATCCATATTTAAATAGAGGAAAAACCTCAGAGAGCACCATGAATGGCGAATTTAAATACCGAAGGGAAAGATTTCTGATCAATCGTCACCAGGGGATGGGTTTCCACACATGAGTACTGAATCTGCTCCATGGTTGGGAATGAAGGACAAGTCCCATGGAGTCATCTGTTTAAAGAACTGTGGCTTTCCACAGGAGGAATGCCAGCAGCACCTACTCAGTAACTGTTCTTTAGGTGTTTGAACTTCAATCACACAAGATGAAACTATTACGCTAAAGAACAAGCCTTCAAGACTAAAACCACTCACACAAAAGGGTTTTGAATGCTCAAAAATCCTACTGCAAGCAATTTGTGGTTTCTAGCAGGGACTATGAGAGGCAGAGAGAACCATACTTTAGATGTCAGTAGTCTGAGTAAGACATTTGCTTCTGTGAAAATAGATTCCACTCTCCTCTCCCCACAAACCACCCAGGATAGGGAGCCTTGTCTGTTCTTCCTTCTTGAGTCCCGTTTTTTCCTGGCATTCTCTCTGCTGCCCTTGAAGCACTTATTACTGTGACCACGCTTCCAGCCATGGAACACTGGATGGGGATGCCTTCAGAGGTTTGCAAATGCTGTTCTTCAGACAGAAGATACTGAGCTTGAATCTCCTGCAAGGCAGAGCTGGGACATACAAGTGGCACAGAGTTGCATAAAAGCCTTCGTGTAGTGCATAAGAGACCTTATTCTATCAATCAAAATGAACACAGCACAGGCAGCAGTGGCTGCCTTGAACAAATAGCAGGAACAGGGCATCCTGCACAACAAAGCCACACAGCTCCGCTTGCTGCCAGTGTGGGGTCTGCAAATGTGAGCAGAAGAGCAGAGAAAACCCACACTTGGACCATGAGAACAGCCTCAGAAACCTCCCAAAGCTGCAGCAGGAAGAGGCTTCCTTTGCAGGACACTGGTGTTACCCTGTGAACAGCAGGAAACAGAGAAGGTGGTGTGGCTCGGTTCCAAGATCACAATAGCTAGTCTGTGTTTAAAGGCCTAAGATTTAGACTAGATATTAGGAAGAAGCTCTTCACTATGAGGGTGATGGCACAGGGTGCCCAGAGAAGCTGTGGCTGCCCCACCCCTGGCAGTGTTCAAGGCCAGGTTGGCCACAGGGGCTTGGAGCAACCTGCTCTAGTGGAAGGTGTCCCTGCCCGTGGCAGGGGTTGGAACTGGGTGAGCTTTAAGATCCCTTCCAACCCAAACCTTCCTCTCATTTTATTGAGCATCACTCATGCTTGCACAGTCCGTCACTCCTGTTTCAACAATCTACCTGTGATACTGAAAATGAACAATAAAACCCACATGAGACGGCTGGAGTTTAAGGTCTCCCTTAGACCATTTTCACAATCTGTCTCTTGCTCTCTCCTTCCCATTCAAAACATCATCACAAAATGATGTCTGAAGTGTTGAAATACATGCATGTTTTTCAGAACAACAGCTTAGACTAGCCATTCTTATGTTGGGATATTTAAACATGCAGGAAGCTGCTGCTGTACTGTCACACAAACAGGTCCAGAACCACTGAAAAGGCGGATTTTCACAGCCTGCTTTAGGACTTGACAGAACTCCACGGCTTAGCCTAGTTCAACCCTTTTGCAGGCTTCATTTCTTCTCAAGGCACAGAATAACCCCTTTAAATGTGTTACAGAGCTTGTAAATTCTTTGTGTATCCCTGTGGAACCTTGCTAGGACTGCAAACACTGCCCACAACCATTCCCAGCCTGCAGGTACAGCACAGGCTCACCAAGGTCTCAGCATTCCCTGGAGTCCTTTAAGAACTGGGGTTATTGTTAAGATTTGCAATTACTTGCAGCAGGAGGCCAGCCCATCCATCCATCCATCCATCCATCCATCCATCCATCACTTCTCTTATCATAGAAAGGGATTTTGGTTAGATTTAGTTAATAATATCAACCTCTCTATATTCCCACTTCTTCTTAAGAGCTACTAAAATGGATTATTGTTTAGAGGTCTCTAAGTAGAAGAAAAGCTGAATAGAGACTTGAAACCCCCCCGAACCTCACACAAAGCTTGTATTTCACAAGCTGAGGGGCAGCAGAACTGTGTCACAAATACAGCCCCCCTCAAAATTTGTTTCAACCCTTCTCTGGGAAGGTTTTGCAAAACAATAATTCTCTTTACACCACTAAAATCATACTTACAGATGGGAAAGAGTGGGATTGAGTTTCCTTAGTGTAGTCTGCCAAACACAGCTAAGGCTGAGCTGGAGGTTTTAAAGGTCTAATGTTCACAAGCTTTGGTTTGTTGCCTGCTACAGAGTGAAAGGACAAAATCAGTGTCTTTTAATGGACCATGCAATACACAGATTGGGGCTGCACAGTCCAAACTGTGCAAGGCACAGCAGTAGAATAAGTTCAACCCCAAAACTAAGGGGTTTTGGGTCTTTCTCTAAGGTCTGTAATCTAAAATTGCCAGGATGGCCAAATGCCCTTCCTCTTCCCCGTGCTATCTGTTTATGCAACAAATCCCAAGTATCTTATGGCTTTTAAATGTACATGGGTTTAGCCTTCATCAACAGAATTCGTTTTCTCTGTGTCCATCTGAGAAATGACAAGGTTTCTGCAAGTGCTGCAGTACCAGTGGCAGCAGCATATCCAAAGGGTGAGCAAAGTAAAGTTTGTTTTATAGGCCTTTTTTCTCCCTCCTTCAATACTTTTGGCTTTATCCAAGTGCATCCTGCCAAAATCTCTCCCCCACTGCACTATCATTCCATGAGCTATTTCACACCTCCTATTCCAGTCTAATGTGGAGCCAAATCCATCCAGACACCGGCAGGGTCCAATGTGTGATAGAATGGAATCATTCCCTGGACATTAGGAGAGGCCACGAGATGTCAGGGGTGAAGTATCTCCATGGTAGGGATGATGCTCAGCTGTGCAGTTCATTCCATGCCTTTCCACTCATTGAATCCAGATGCCACAAGTTTCTCAGCTTTGTAAGTATCTGAGAGACAAGGACATAGACTAACACACAAGAGGTGAATCACTGGCTGGGGTAGGGAGAAATTCTAGTGAGCCAGGAGGATTACTTAAAAGAGAATAGAAAAAAGGAAAAAAGAAGGTACCAGAACTTCTCAGCAGTTGGGCAGGGAAGTGTTTCTATCCCTGGAAATGTTCAAGGCCAGGCTGAACAGAGCTTGGAGCAACCTGCTCTAGTGGAAGGTGCCCCTGCCCGTAGCAGGGGGTTGGGACTGGATGAGCTTTAAGGTCTCTTCCAACCCAAACCATTCCATGATTCTATTGTTCGCAGCCTCTGGATCCATTGGACAGCAGCTGCAAAGTACCATCTTCCTTAGCCAAGGCAGAGAATTCACCCCACTGTCCCCACAGAAATCAAATCTCTGCACTGTGTCCTCAGAAACATCCCTGCAAAGCATCTGAGAGAGTATGACAACAGAGAAGAGTTATTGTGTGTTTCTATCACACCAACTACACTGCTGTAGTGCAGCTTTTGCCAAGCTCCACCTTCAAAACAGAGCAGGATGCTTTGCTCCTCAGCTCTCCCCAAACACCCTACACCAGTGTGCACACAGAGTTAGAGCAGAGGAGCAAGGACACTGGGAACTCACTACCTGTCTCTGGGTGTACTAATGCCACTGGGCTGGTACAATTCAATATCCAACAGAAAATACTTTCCTACCTCATGCAATTCAAATATAGGCAGCAGAGGTGTGCCTAGTCTGTACACTTCCTTTTGGTACCTGAGAAATGTCAGGATCACATAAAGGATGTGATCACAGTGGCAGGATCACATAAAGAGCTCTAAAAAGACAGACACCGCAGTGATGTTCCGCAGAAATTGCTAAGATGGATGTTCAAGAAGTGCTGACACGAATCACAGAAAGAACTGCTATGCCAAGAGGAGGGAACTGACCAAAGACAGGCATCACACTTAGCTGAACCCACCCAGGCAATGTCTCACACAAACAATTTAATTCAACATATTAAAATACGATCACTTGTTATGCAGTATTTGACAAAGTCACTATCTTCATCATAGCAGACAGAGTCCGAAGAAGCATATTTATCTGCCCAAAGCATTTGGATACCAAAGGCAGTGAAAGAATTCCATGCTAGATGTCTAGAGACATAGGTGGAGAATCCCCATCTCCTGGCAGCCAGCAGCCAGTATCTCTAGGCTACTCATGGAGCAGCTCTATCTCTAGGCTACTCATCCAGCAGCTACACACACACTGGAGCAAGGATTATTTGCTTACAGACTCCTTTTTCTCCCCTCGATGCTCCTTTGCTTACAATGAGCTCCCTGCAGTCCCACAGACAGCATCCTTTGGAGGACCCAAAGTGAGAAGCAGAAACCCACCTCCCCGCCACCGAGAAGTGTCACATCAAAACATTGTGTTGCCAAACATAATGTAAACCAAAGTGGGGCTAGAAAACCCAGCATTTACCTGACAAGAGATCTGAACAAGGTAGACCAGTTCCTTGGATTCACAGCCATTTCTTGTTACTTCATTCTGTTCCTCCGGGAGCGAAAGCTGCATCAAGGGAGCGGGGATGGGGTGGAGAAAGAGAGAAAGACCAGGTCAATGAGCAGGGATAAGCCAGGCATGTAATAATGCATGAAGCACGACGTTCACATCAACTTGCTCCAAGACATGCTGAGTAGCAGGGAATCAGGGACATGTTTGTGTGTCTGGAGCTGTCAGAGAGAAAACATTGAGCATTCGTGGCTTGCACTGGAATGCCACTGGATTCCGGCACCTCACCTGAGGTTTAAAGGTTTAAAACTAAAACTATGGTTCAAAAATAAAACCATCCTAGGAAGGCAAAGTATTCAAGCCAGGGATTAAAGCTTAGAAGTCTGCAAAATCAATTGTTCACTGAAATATCTCTATAAATATTCATGTATCAGATAACAGTGATTTCCGCCCCCCCCCATTTTATTCATTTTCTATTTGATATGTTCAGCAGACATTAGATAACAAACCAGATCTCCTCATTTCAGCCTTGTCAAGCAATTTACCACAACAGAGAGCTTTATGGCACCATTTATCACATACAGAGTCATTAAATACAACATCAGGATGTGCTTTTATTTCAGAGCAGGGAGGAGAGATTTAACCATCTCATTCCTGTACATGTAACGAATGTACTGAGTGCCTTGACTAGTACCACTAATAGTCCTGCTGCTCCTACTAGTTTAACATCCTATGTGTACAATGGCTTATATTTCATCATCTTCTCTGAAAAGTGACCATTAAAAGTGATCATAAGCAAATTAAGACTTTGAAAAGCAAATAATAAAAGGAAATGTCTTCCAAAAAGTTGTTTTATGAAAGAAAGAGATCCTTACTCAGCACAGAGACCCAGGAACTAAAAATTATATATATATATATTAAAAACTCCATTATACACAGAGCAGGATGAGGATCTTAACCTCTCAGCGCTCATGCAGCCATCACAGCTACCTTTATTCCTTGTGTGATGGACATTAAAATGCAGTGACAGCACCTTGTTAAGCAGAAATGATGCCAGCTTAAAAGCAGAAAGCACTGAGGAAGAATCCGGGCCTTTTTCCACAAAGGTCTTTTGGAACAAGAGACTTGTTTCTCTTTTGGAAAATGTGTACAGAAAAGTTGAAGTCTGGAAAAGATTGTAATTAGCCAAGAGCAAAAAAATCCCAACAAATGGAAGCAGAAATGTGTATGACCTGAGATAGCTGAAACAATCTGTGAATAGCATCTGTGGTAACTGAGCAAAGGGTTAAACAGCATCCTCCAGATATATATGGCTTGATATAGAATCCAAAATGTTCATTTTTCACATTCAAAACGTGTCAAACTTCTTGAGCATGATGAACACATCGGATGCATTAGGTTCTGGAGGTACGTTTGTTACTGGAATACTATGCTTCGCTAGCACAGTCAGATAGCACTGACTCCATAAATCAGGTTTATGGTACCCTAAACTTTTCAGTGGAAGCATTTTATGATACACAAAGCAAGGCCTAAAGATGCTCCTACGAGCTTTAACAGGTGCCTGAATAGCACAGAGTGCTGTGAATGTTATGTCAAGCTATCATTGTGAGTCCCCTCCTTTCTGCCTTCCAGCACACATCTGCAACGACCCGGTGAGCAGACAGGCCATTTTCCCTCTACCAGCACATTTACACTGTGCTGCTTTGTGCAGCTGACTAGTAAGAGCTGTAGTCCCTACTACGATGATCTGCCAAAGGATGAGTAACTATAATAAACCAAATAGAAACAAAGGCTTCCAGAGCAGGAGGAAGAAGCAATTGGGGCCTCATGGTATCACTGGGAAGAGTGAAAGGCAAAATGCACCTTGCTCCTCTAGTGTTGCCACACAGAGCAGTGCTCAACAGCCAAGACTATTGATCACACACAGAGGCAGGACTAGCTTACAAGTGCCTCTAGTTCATGCAGTCTGAGAACAAGCAGCTCATCTCTGGTAAGCCAGCAGATGAAGACAGTGATTACAGAAGTCTCCCACAGAGGATGATTTATTGCTTATTCCTCTTGTAGAGTTAAACAGCACCAGCGTGAACAGGAGGGTAAGTTATGATATGGCACATTCAGAAGGCTTATTCCAAAGCTCAGCAGTTTTACAAGGTGCAATGCTGTGCATGTGCATTTACCTTCCAGAACTGGGGTTAACAAGAACAAAACTCACACTCTCATCTCTCCAAAGTGGCTTTGGAAGCTCCCTTCTGCTCTCCCTCCAAGAACACTCCTTGCATCCAGCCCTGGCAGATCTGTGCTTGGAGCGAAGCAGCATGTGTTTTAAAGACACATTTGTCTGTCTGGAGCTCCACAAGGCTACTGTGAACCTGTCTGGAAGCCACATGGGACCTGCCACATTCCCCACACAGCACCAAAAAGCAAGGGCTGATGACTGGGGAGAGGGCTTTAATCTGAGCAGAGGCAGGTCCTTCACTTGTCAGCGTGACCACAGGCTTTAAATCAGAGTCACATCCTTGTGTGCTCCTCTTAGAAACTGCAAAAACTCTGAAGAATCACTTCAAGAAAAAGCACTACAGAAATCCATTGCCAAGATCAGGATTGTTGGCTACTAAATTGAAGGGCCAAATCCTTACCACGTAAGAGCTGCCTTTGCTTTGCAAGGTCCAGGGGGCTGTGTCTGCTCCTCCTCACTCTGCCTCTGACCTTAGATGCCAAATAAGCTCATTTAAATAGCTTTGGCTTTCATTTCCTTGTTTGCTGAGCGATGTTAACCCTGTCATCCAGCCCTCCTGATAACAGGATAATTTGGGAAAAACTGGGGAAGGATAGATTAATTCATCTCTGAACCTTATTTATTTCAGTTTCTGCTTCCAAAAGTCACGAACACATGGATTTCACTTGCACACACGTATCTGAGTAGTGCAAATGCATATTCTCCTGTGAAACATGTATTCCATGACAAATCAAAGTAATTAGTACATAAAATGAATACAACTGCTCTCTACAGATGAGGAGAAACCTACAAGGATGACAGAGAAGGACTCTGCATCAGGGACTGTAGCGATAGGACAAGGGGTGATGGGTTCAAACTGAAAGAGGGGAAGTTCAGGTTAGATCTGAGGCAGAAGCTCTTCCCTGTGAGGGTGCTGAGGCGCTGGCACAGGGTGCCCAGAGAAGCTGTGGCTGCCCCATCCCTGGCAGTGTTCAAGGCCAGGTTGGACACAGGGGCTTGGAGCCATGGTAGGGGATTGGAACTGGATGATCTTAAGGTCCTTTCCAACCCAAACCATTCTATGATTCTATGAAACTGCAATGCTTCCTAATACTAATATTATTAGAAATTTGCTGTAAAGTCAGCTAATAGAGACCCCGTCCTTTCACTTGAAGCCACAACCTGTCCAGCTGTGCTATCCCACAACTGGCAACATCTGGCACAGTGTTCCAGGTGGGATGAAGAGCGCATGGAGGGATGTGATGGGGCAGATGGCGATGAACCAGCCTCCCAGGCAAGCATGAGCTTCAAGAGGTGTCATCTCCAACACAGCACACATCTGTAGAGATCTCCAGGAGAGGAGAGATGGCAAGAATGGTGAAGAAGTCTTCTGCCAGGAGCTTTAAGTCAGTGGAAAGGCTGATGCTTTTCCTGGCAAAGGATGTGTCATTGTTCCAAGGAAACCTGGTAATCCTTCTATGTTTTTCCGAGCTGGAATTTAAGGTTAAAAGCAGCCAGACACATGCAACCGAAAGCTCAACCAGAGCAAAAGCTCATTAAGTTTCCAAACCACTGATACATCTGATAATTTTTCTTCTGACAGCGTTAGGAACAAACTTTGTCTTTCTTCTCTTTCTGAACCACCTCCTGCCTCCTGTCTGTCCTCTTGTGAATTTATGATGTTTGTGCAATTGAGCAAATCAGACGAGGGAAAAACCACAGGACAAACGCCACCTTTATGCATCGCTTTGGAATGTATGGATGGGGTGAAAACTATGTCTGGTGGCCAAGAGCAAGAAATATGAGGCTCATTTTCCTGTGAAATATTGCTATGCTTTATTTTCAAAAAAGCCCAAATATCCTTGGGATAAATCCTGAAGAAATTAAAAGACTTAACACTGATCAGACTCAGAGATGCAGAGTCATTATAAGAAACAGCTTTTATTCCCTCTCGCAGCTCCAGACCCTAACAGACAATACTTCTGCCATCTCCTAAATCACACCACTTCATTTTCATTTAGCTGAGCCCATTACACACATTTGTCCTGCAATGAGGCACCTTCCTGACCTGAGTTTTGATATATTTGAGCATTTTATTTTATTGTGTTTGAAATTTTAGGCTGGCAAACCTTTTTGAGAAGGGAAACATATTCTAACTCATGACTCTGACACCGTAAATGTATTTATCTGGCCTATTTTTCCTTGCTCCAGATTTTTCTAGCTAAATGTACTAATTATACTCCCACTGGGTTCCCCATCTTCTCCTGATTTATCCTTTTCATACTGAACTGTGGCTTCAGAACAGGAAAAGTACATTTCTGACAGAGCAGCTTCTTTACCCAAGCATAAACATCCTGAATGATCCAAGTATTGCAAAGTGCAGGTGATACATCTGCACAGAAGCATCATAAGGGGGCTGAGAAAAGTCTGGAGAGGGGCTTTTGACAAGGGCCTGTAGGGACAGGACAAGGGGAATGGCTTTAACCTGCCCGAGGGGAGACTGAGATGAGCTCTGAGGCAGAAGCTCTTCCCTGTGAGGGTGCTGAGGCGCTGGCACAGGGTGCCCAGAGAAGCTGTGGCTGCCCCATCCCTGGCAGTGTTCAAGGCCAGGTTGGACACAGGGGCTTGGAGCAACCTGCTCTAGTGGAAGGTGTCCCTGCCCGTGGCAGGGGTTGGAGCTGGATGAGCTTTAAGGTCCCTTCCAACACAAACCAGTCTATAACATCACTAGAAAAACATCACTAGAACACGCAAGGAGGATACTAGTGACAGAGGCGAAATTAACTCCTGCCTTAAAGTCTCCTCCTCGCAGACACAAGTCCCAGCAAACCGCAGGTGTACTGGGAAGGCTGGATTTTCTGCAATACAAGCATTAAGTAAATCTGAAAGGTTGTGGGATGTGTATTTTGCCTGTAGTTACTTTGAGAACTATTTTAAGCTTGCAAATCACATTGGACAAGTTTTTCCGATGGAAGCATGATTATTCAGCAGGCAGCATCCCTTCAACTGAGCTTCACCTTCAAGACTAATAAATCCTACCATAAATATGCACAGCTAGAGAAAAGGGCAGATACTGATTCTGCAGCAGGATCCTTGAGGTGCTTCAATCACACATGGTTCCATATGTGCCTTATAGTCACAAGATCAGGTCTCCTTTGGGTTGTTTTATGTTGGTTCCAGTATGAGCTTACAAGGAGGTCACGGACACGTGCTGTGCATCTCGGCATCTCCTGAGATTTAATTACTCCTGGATTTGGCATCTTGTTTCCAGGTTAATTCCAGAATGCAATGCTGGACAAAGGTTACTGAGGCTGTTCCCACTGCTGCTCGTGGGCTTTTGCTAGAGGCATGCCTTTAGAGTGGGCAACTGCTCTCGCTCAGGCCAAGCAGAGGAATAGGCCCAAGAACTACTGGGGGGATTGAAGGCCAAGCAGAGGAATACCCCCAGGAAGTATTGGGGGGATTGAAGGCCAAGCAGAGGAATACCCCCAGGAAGTATTGGGGGGACTGAAGGCCAGGCAGAGGAATACCCCCAGGAAGTATTGGGGGGATTGAAGGCCAGGCAGAGGAATACCCCCAGGAAGTATTGGGGGGATTGAAGGCCAGGCAGAGGAATACCCCCAGGAAGTATTGGGGGGATTGAAGGCCAGGCAGAGGAATACCCCCAGGAGGTACAGGGGGGATTCAAGGCCAGGCAGAGGAATACCCCCAGGAGGTACAGGGGGGATTCAAGGCCAGGCAGAGGAATACCCCCAAGAGCTGGTGGAGAGAAAAATGCACAAGTGGGAAAGACCATACTTCAATCCCTGATTCCAGGTTGAGCTGGCAACACAGGCAGCTGATGTACATGCTGCTGGAGTCTGTTTGTTTTAATTCTTAAGCCAAGTACATTTGATGCCTAAGCCTGTTGAGACATAAAATCTCAGAGAGCTGTGTCACAGATACTTTTTCCCAGATTTTCCTGTATTAAGTTGCAAATGTTTTCTCATGTGGTCTCACCCTTTTATTTCCTCTAAATGTGCAAGAAGGTCAATCTTCCTAAGCAATGAAATATTCATAAAAACTTCTGAGATGCAGCCATCAGGGACTCCATGAGGCAAAACCAACTTCTTAGGGGCTGAAAACAGAATGTTTTCACAAAGTTAAAATATCTGCTGTTATTAAAAACAAACTAACGAACACCCCTCCACGTGGCTGCATGCAGAGCACTGCTTGGGGCACTTCTTGATGGTTGGCAAAGAGTACACAACATCCTGGAAGGCTCCATAAGCTGGATTTGTCACCTGGGGTTTCCTGGTTGGAGTTTAGTGCCTTTGACTTTTGTCTTTAAAGCTCTGTGTGAACTGACCGCTACGAAACTTACTCACTCCATGTATTCCAGTCTGCAGAAACAGTGGCCAAAAGATAAATTAGACCCAAAACATTGTTAGTGAGAGAATTTTTAGGCTGAAAACTGCTTTTCACCTCAGTTGGGTGAAACCTGCATTTCCCGTCTCCTTAGTACGTCTTCTCTCTCACTTGTAATGAAATTTGGGAAGACATGGGAGAAATACAGAACTACTACCAGCTTTGTTTCACAGATTTCTTTCCTGGGTGGTTTTAGCTGCCATGATGACCTCTTTCTTCTCCTTTTCTCATAGGGGAAACTACTTCCAGTCTCTGGGGTTTCAGAAGACAGCAATGAAACTTGGCACTAAGCAGTGGCAAACGTTTAGCGTGGACCCGGGTGGCTGTACTGCTGCCAGACATAGAACGGGGTAATAAGTTACACATGGTGACAACGTGGAAAGTCCCTACATCCAGTAACTGTGACCACAACTGGGGAATCACTGCCAGAGCAGTGCGGATGGGTGCAGGGAATCATGCTCCTTCCTCAAACTCACCCTCGAGAGAGGTTATTAGGCCATAGCCAACACCACGTTAACCAGGCTCCAGGGCTACTCTGCCACTAGACATGTGCTTCAGCAATTAAGAACTAGAAGATAAATGAAGAGAATCTGTTACTGACTCCATCTATTACTTCTATTACCACCAAGAGACATACAATAGAATCATATCACAGAATCACAGACTAGTTTGGGTTGGAAGGGACCTTAAAGCTCATCTGGTGCCACGGGCAGGGACACCTTCCACTAGAGCAGGTTGCTCCAAGCCCCTGTGTCCAACCTGGCCTTGAACACTGCCAGGGATGGGGCAGCCACAGCTTCTCTGGGCACCCTGTGCCAGCGCCTCAGCACCCTCACAGGGAAGAATATATCATCCATATATCTATCCATTAGAGAACATCCATGGAATAAAACAGAAAGGAAAAAGCCCATTTTGCTAGCACACCTACGATGGAAATCAAAACCACAGCTCTTGTGAAGTTTAAGCGCAGCCTGAGAGACATGAATGCATCTGGTTTCAGTAAATACAGAGCCTCTATTATGGCATGTTGTTGATTAAATGATTGTATTGAAGCAGTGACCAGCGCATCGCCTGCAGCTCCACGTGTCTTCCCGTGTCACATGTCTTATTAAGCTGCACGGTTCTTGTGAGGAGTCTGTCCCCTCGAGCTCCAGAGCATAGCCAGTTGATCCCGATGAATTCCTAGCTTTTAAAACGTGAAAGGTAACAAAGAAAGAAACAAGCAGAAAACCTGGCTATTCGCTAAAGTGTGTTGGAAGGAATCAGCATAAGAAAAAAAGCCACAAGTCCAACCAATATATTCCAAATAATGAATTTAAATGTCACAGCTGCTGAAGTTTGCGTGCGAGAAGCAAACTGTGTACCATTGTGAAAGCAGCTAGCCCTGGTTACTCTACTCTGCTCAGCCAAACACATAAATATAACACAAAAAAGCTCTCAGTTTCTTTAGCTTATGGCAAATCTTAAGCTCAGATTTTTGCGCCACCAGCAACACTAACCAAGAACTCAACTGGAAGGTGTCCCTCGGCCTGACACAACTAACAGAGGGGAAAAAAAGGATGTAAAGAGATGCCCTTTGCTCACAAATGCAAATCTGGGGGCAGGGGATAAAAGACATTGTGGGCCATGTGAAAAGCAATGAGCAGAGATAGGCAGGACATGGGAAGTGGTGAAAGTCCAACTCTCCTGCACAGAAGAGGAGGAGAGCTGAGCCAGCACAGAGGGAGAAGTTAGGACACATCCCAAAAGCTCGCAGTGACATACCATTCCCAAACGAAGGAGCAATGGTAACTCTCAGAAGGATTTTGTAGGGGTCTCGTAGATGCTTTGTACCGGTTTGCACTGCTGAGGGCTTGGAGTGGCACTGAGCTGCCTGTGGCAGGAATTCCACAGGTAGGCACGTGGACAAAGTCATTCCTAGAAAGGCCAGAAGCTGCTTTTGTCTGGTTAATAACTCACTGGCTACGAATGGAAAAATCCTTGTCATCTTGTAAAGCTTATCTGTCCTTGTATATTTTCCTATGGTTCCTGTCTGTATGCCATCTAGGATGAGTATTATGTGCCCCTGCACCTGATTAAAGATTTAGTCAAATCTATGATTCACATACATACATACCTGCATCAAAAAGAAATATGGAATAAAGGTTTACAAAGTCAAACACACACTCTCTTTCTCCATATTTCATATTCCAATGATTATTTTAAAAGAAAGATGCATGAAAGATCAAAGAAAATGAAGTAAATTCTAAAATCTTCTTATCTCAAAAAAGAAACCTTTGGTAATCCTACCCTTAGAACAAAGGGAGCGTTCTAGGCATCATCAGCAACAGTTTGGAACATATCTAGCACCAAAAAAAGCAATATATTCCTTCTTTTACTGGCCCCTCATTTCTCTAATTAGTAGAAGACACACTACAAGTTTAAAACTGTGTATCTGAAGAGCCACTCGCTTCTGCCAAAGAAGGAAATATTCCTGGGATGTTCCCAGTCCCACTCCCAGTTAATTCCGTGTACCTCAGAAACAGGGCTTTCAGACGGAGCTTCCCAGAGGCCACAGGTTAATCTCGGGAAGGAGAGCCACAGTTTGCATTGTGCTGAGCTTTCAAATCTGTAATGGGAGACAGCCTGCACAAAAAAGCAATAAACTCCCCCTGGAAACTGCAGCGGAGCATTCTGCACAGAAACCACTGCCTGTTAAACTGCCATCTGAATCACCCCTTACCGCCGCACCAGCACCCGGTGCCATCCTTCCTGCTGGTTTTCTGTTAGCATCATGATTATATTGTGCCAGTAACAAAAAGGATCTTCTCTCAAGCACAGAGGATCTCTGAAAGGCTGTGTGCGCTACTTACCCCTGCTACAACGATCTATTCTTTCCATGGATGGATCCCTAGCCAAGGCCTAACAGTTCCAGGTCCCTCCGTAGCTTCCCAGCAGCTAATTGTAAAAACCTTCCAGGCATCAGCTCCAAAATGCAGGAACTCCAGGCTGGAAGAATCAAATCAAACTCCCCACATTCGTTTCCCTTGCTCTCCTCTCTTCCTGGTGCTGCTGCTTCTTCAGTGCCTATGAATAGCATTGAAGATCTGCCTCCGCAGCCCTGTTCGCCGCTTCCACGCTGCCCATTTCATGCTCGGTTTGCACTGGGGAGCAAGCTGCGGTGTTCCTTTCTCTCGCGTTCGCTCTCGCATTGGAAAGGTCCCACAAGACAAGCCGTGGAGTTTAACAAGAGCCAAGAGAAACAGAGAGGGAGGGAATGCAGGCAGGGGCTGTGTTGAGGCAGAGAAGTCTGCTGCTACAGCTCAAAGGGAAAGAAAACAAATGACAGCAAACTGCCATCACATGCCTGAAGCCCAGCACGGCTCCAGGCAAGCCGATTCCTCCTTGCTCGTCCTTTTCCACTGGTAAACTGCTCAGAGCTAAAGCTCCATGAAATTCCTCTCCAGTCCCTGGCGCGGATCGATGCAGGATGCGTGCCCTAGTGCCTAGGTACAAGGGTTCTCTGTTCACTGTACATATTCCCTAAGGAAAACAAGCATTTCAACGGTGAAAAGTTTGCTGTCAAAATCCTCCCTGTTCAGTTAAGAGCCTGAACACATTTGCTTGTCCAGGGGTTCTGTACTATCACTATAGAACAAATGGTCCCAGGGCATGTGCAAAATCAGAGTTGGCAGATCATTATTCCCTGGCAGGACTTTACATTTCAGCTCCTGAGCACAGTGACCACTAACAAGGAGCTCATTCCTTACCCCCAGCCCCAGAATTTGGATTCAATTGTAAGCACGCCTGGTCATTTAACCATGCAAAGAACTACAAGTTGTAATGACTACGACGCTGTGGAATACTGCTGCTGCAGCTTCATAGCACTTTGGCTAGTCCTGAATATCAAGCTCTGGTCATTTCTACTCAGAAAGAGGCATTTAGCGAGTTCCTGACCATGGAATTGGTTCTAGCTACAGCCAGCCTGCCCTTGCCAGGCAGTGATTTCACCTTGAAGGAAGGGAATGCAGTCAGCTCCCTCTTCTCACATCTCTCTTTCTGAATTCAAAGGTTAAAACGGAATGTTGCATACCTTTCCTATTTATTTCTCTAACAAGTGGAGTAGAAGATGCAGCGAGGTGAGAGTTTTCCAGTCCATCATACGTACATCATATAGGGACATACACTTCTAAACCCCTCCTCAACAACTGATAGCTATTTCTCCCCTCTTTAAAGTTTCTCTTTGTTCTTCCAGATAATGTGAAAATACCCCAGAGAATTTGTAATGCTCAACCCAAGCTGTTTAAAAAATGCAGAACTAGCATTGTTGTGAAGAAACCCAAGTTTCTTTCCCACTCAATACACGACTTTTCCCAAACCTTGGAAAATTGCTTTCCATTAAAGTGTCTTCTTAACTGTCACACTGGAAAACTTATCAGACAGTGCCAGTGGTTGCTGTATTTTCAGGGATGAGAAGCTGGGAAAGTTTATAAGATTGCTTCTCGTACACCAAAGTAAATGAGTCTACAGGGTGCTGTAATGGCACAGAGAAAACAATAGGGAATGGAAGAAGTCAGTGCCTTCAAATTACACAGCCTACGCCTCAGGAGCAGCCTTATTTTGTGCAAAAGAGGGTAGTAACCAGTGAGTAGCAGCTTCCAAGTCCTGCTCTCTGTTAACCACTCCTGTACCTGGTCCTCTCTGATAACGTTAGAAAGCAACTCCTGCTGCTATCGATGTGCAGAGTGGCCTGTCGCTGGCACAAAGAGATGCTAGAAAGTGCCAATGAAGAAAATCACTTCTGAGGATGGAAGCATACTTCTGAAGGCAAACAGAATTCTGGAATGACCAGTAAAAGGCAGGAAAGAAAGGTCTGAATGGGGTGGGGGGGGCTGTACCACAGACTTGCCTATTTTGGTAACCAGCAGCATGTATTATTCATAAGTGCATGGAGCTGAAAAGGATCTTACCAGTGCAAGACAAGCCTGATTATCAATCTCCCTCTTTTGAACTAGTTATGCTGCTTGCCTGTGTTATCCCTACCAGAGAGCTGACAGGGGCGGCCATGAGGGGTGAGGGGACATCATGAGGGGACAGGAGGGGTGGCCATGAGGGATGAGGAAAGATCATGAGGGGAGAGGTGGGGTGGTTGTGAGAGCAGGGGCAGCCATGGACCATGAGGGGTGGCCATGAGGGGCAACCATGAGGTGAGACAAGGGGTGGCCGTGAGGGGTGGGGGCAGCAGCTATACGGTGTGGGTCACTATGGGGGGCAGATGAGGGGTGGCTGTGAGTGGAGATCAGCTTGCCCTCAGTGACATGGGTTAGTGCTGGCCTTGGCAGTGCTGGGGAACGGTTGGGCTCATTGATCTTAAAGGTGTTTTCCAATGCAGTTGCTTCTACAATTCTGTGATTTCCTTCTAAGAGGGAAAAGAAACACCAGCAAATAACCAAAGAAGTTCTTATTCCCTCAACTGACAAATTGCATTTTAACCAGCTACAATTATGACTCTTCTCTAAATTGAGTTTATTAAATGAAATCATTGCTCACATCCTTACATCAGCAACACTCAGTTCTGGTTCGTGCAAGGGGGTAAGAAGGCTGGTTGAACTTCAAATCTTGAAATCATTGTCTGGTTTAAAACAGCAGCAGCATTTCACATAGTGTGTTTGGAATGGTGAGTACTGCTGCTGAAACAAAACAAACTCAACTACATCTTAGGTTTAGAGACATCTTGAGGGGAGCTCTGATGTCTATACATCCTACAACCTACCTGGGATACTGAGGATCTGCACCCAGGAGCATGCAGAGCCCTACACCACGTAGCCACAACTCTCCTTGTCCCCTCTTAACCCTTTGAATAGGTTATTGATTATGCTGACCACTTCTGCTCCCACCACAGACCGAGCCGGGGATCTATGCAGTCTGCAGGTTATAAACAGGGTTTCAAAAAGGACTTAACACCACCAGAAGAAATTGTGCTTCTAAGAAAACTACTTCTTTCTTGTTACTGCACACCTACATCAGAGAAATATTCCCTCTGTTGTCACAGACAGGCACCATGGCAGGTGGAAATCTGCTTTCTGGTGAGCACAGCAGTCAACGTGCCTTATGATCCACCATGAAAGGTGTCCCTGCCCATGGCAGTGAGGTTGGAACTAGGTGGATGTTAAGGTCCCTTCCAACCCAAACCATTCCTTGATTTCATGTCTCCATTGTGAAGTTCTCTAGAGGAATAATGCAAAAGTTATCTTGAACGTGCTTCAACTCTTTCCCAGAGGAATCATCTTCCTCATTCCACCAAACCTGATCTCCAAACAGCATCAAAATCCACAAGTTTCCCAGGAACCCAAATCAAATTGCTCTGTTGAACAACAGAATTAGCCAGAAGTGACAGAATGTATTTTTCCAGAGATAAAACTCTTACTACCATCTGCAGCACAATCACCATGAGATATTGGTTCTCTCCCTCACCCCACTGAGCTGAATTAGAGAGGTAACTACAGAACCTCTCCGACTGCCCACCAAACTTTGCTTCCAATACAAATTCCCACAGAATTCCGATGCCTACCATTACAGAACCAGAAGCCAAAAAGAAAAACCCAGCCTGCCTCCAAAGGAAACCCCCTTTAGTCACTAATAAAATCACCCTGGTGAATATAATACCAGCCATTTGGAAACAGGCATTTTGAGATACAAAGTACACAGAGCAACACATATAACACTGTGAGTTCGTTTTCACTCCAGAGGCTATGCTCCAAAAGAGCAAAGTAAGTATCTTCCACATTACTGTTCACAGCAAAGCTAATTCAAGGTAATGATGGGTTTCAATAGCCACATTGGGTGTTTCTGAAATGCTGTAACTCCAGGGGGGTTCGGATCAGATGCTGGCATGTCTGGTGCATGCTCCTGACCTTCCATCTCTCTCCCAAGTCATACATTTTACAACGCGGAGCGTTTCAAACTCTATGAATGGCTCCAGTTGGATCTGTTGTTGTTGTTTCGGTCTGTGTTGATTAACACATGTAAATCAAGGCATCTGGTGTTACCTCTCTCTCTTTCCATTTCACACCCTATTAGAGTCTGATTTCACAATTAATTGAAACCCAAATGAGAGTATTCAGAAACGAACCCTCTCTGGCAGGCTGGGGTCTAGTTACTACCTGCAGAGACACAGCCCTGCTCTTGGCAGTAGTGAGAATTCAACACTTGGATATCACACAACAATACTACCCATCACTTTTCAGAACAAGAGAGGGAAGGATTCTTCTGTCCTACTGACAGGGAAAACTATATCCTTCCATGTGCAGAATTGAGATCAAAGTCCAAACAAAGACACACAGCGTGAGTGATGAAGTAATGCTGCTCCTGCCCCAATCTATTAGACAACAGGTCTGAAGAACAGCACAGTCAATTCAAACGGCCTCTGATTTGGTAAGGTGATTCTTAACTGTATTTCATAAGCCATGGTAGCACACAGTAACAACAGACCAGATGTAAACACCTACTAACCACTGGATATGATGCAAACCCCAGAAGAGAGAACCTGGAAGTTCACAAAACCCCAGAGTGGTTTGTGTTGGAAGTGACCTTAAAGCTCATCCAGCTCCAACCCCTGCCACGGGCAGGGACACCTTCCACTAGAGCAGGTTGCTCCAAGCCCCTGTGTCCAACCTGGCCTTGAACACTGCCAGATGCCAAAATGTTATTAGAACCATCTCCACTGAATGATGTGGCTGGTTGATGCACAGGGGGTTAGATGCACAGGGCAGATCACTGCTGCCATGAATTTCCGGATGTTTAGAAGCCCAGGAGCCTATTGCAACACTAGATGGCATTGCACTACAAATTATTGCAGGGATTAGGCACCGACTGGGGTTCCTGGGGAAAACACCAACAGAATTCTCTTCCTGGCCCTCCTGAAAGTAAAGCTCAGCACCACCGCGTGAATACTTACAGTGTCAACACAATGGAGATGGCTCTGTAAGAGGAACCAGCCCCTTGGAGGCTTCAGGTGAAAACAAAGAGGCAGTTCAATTAAATTATTGTTTATTTATTTATGTGCTTATTTAAAAGAAAAGTGGCTTTGCCACCAAACAAAGTGTCTTTTCTTTCACTGTCTACCACTGGACAGAACAGGATCCTTACTCTGGCTGTTGCCAATAAATACACACAAATGCAACGTTCCTCCTCATCCTACAAAAGGGACCTTTTCATAGTTGGCACTGCTGTTCACACAGAAAAGCCACTCGAAAGAGATTGCTTCAAGTTTTTATCCATCATTTTTAAACAGGTTTGTTTTACATGCTGAACCTATAAGATATTTATAATTCTATACAAAACCATGCAGGATATTGTTTAAGCTTATTGAAAAATGCATTCAACCATACTAAAAAAAAAAAAAAACGGATGAAGCCAGTGAATATAAATTATTTTATAGCTTTGTAAGATAAGAGGGACATGGAGCTGCTGGAGCGAGGCCAGAGGAGGCCCCGGAGCTGCTGCGAGGGCTGGAGCAGCTCTGCTCTGGAGCCAGGCTGAGAGAGCTGGGCTGGGGCAGCCTGGAGAAGAGAAGGCTCCTGAAGGGGAGACCTTAGAGCAGCTCCAGTGCCTGAAGGGGCTCCAGGAAACCTGGAGAGGGGCTTTGGACAAGGGCCTGTAGGGACAGGACAAGGGGAATGGCTTTAACCTGCCAGAGGGGAGATTGAGATGAGCTCTGAGGCAGAAGCTCTTCCCTGTGAGGGTGCTGAGGCGCTGGCACAGGGTGCCCAGAGAAGCTGTGGCTGCCCCATCCCTGGCAGTGTTCAAGGCCAGGTTGGACACAGGGGCTTGGAGCAACCTGCTCTAGTGGAAGGTGTCCCTGCCCGGGGCAGGGGGTTGGAACTGGGTGAGCTTTAAGGTCCTTTCCAATACAAACCAGTCTGTGGTTCAATGATTCTGTATAGATACTTTTAATCTTCCTGAATACAGCATTTCATAAAACTGCTGACTTACAAGGAAAGCACATTAAAATCACCACATTAGTTACAACTGCCTTTTCCTCTCTGAGCTCCAAAATCCATTCAATTCTGTGGGAGGTCAGTGACAGTTTTAGTCACAGTCTACTTTTCCATTTGCTTGAAACAAGCATATTATTCCTGTAAGAGAACTGAAAATTGACACAATCCTGTCATTCCAGGCTATTATTCTCTTACTCACTCACTGTTTCTTTCTTCTCCCCCACTAAATCAGTATTATCTTTTTTGTCCACACTGAGAGGAATCAAAGTCATTGGCAAAAAAAGTCTTATATATCTGAAATACCAGCAGGAGTTCCAAGGGGAGAGAAAGAACAACAAAACCCTCCAGAGAGGGTAATTTTGATGGGGGGAAGAGTACTGTAGCGATGAGAGGCTTAATGTACTTAAGGTAGTCATTGATCCTGTCTCACTGCCACATTTTCAAAGCACCTTTCCTTACTCAAGAGTGCAGGTAGGTTTTTGCTACGACTTCTCACCTTCATCTGAAGAGAGGTGTTCGTGTTATTTCAAATCCACAGGCCAAAGCAAGAACTGTGCTGAGTAACATTTCCTATTTTGCATTTATAGAGAACCAGTAATAAGGAACCAACATCCCCAGGGCAAAAAGGAAGCAAACAAAATGCCCACAAGGCAAAAGTAAACGTACCCTGAAGAGCCTTGAAGTCAGTAGCCTGGTTGTGCTATATTTGGAGGTGCAGGAAATGAATAACTCTGGAATCTCATTAGGAAGTGCACCTCCTGCCTTTTCTGTGAGCAGTTCTACCCCTTTTAACATGCAGGACCCATTGCTCAGCAAGGGAGGAAGCAAAACCAACATCCCTGAAACTGCAAACCAATGCTACCCATGGGTGATGCACAACCTCCTTTCCACAGACCCATCTGTCCAGTAATTCCACAGGCTCTGGAGAGTATGCCAGAGGATCCTGATGTGCTGATTTCAAATTGGTCATTGTTACCTTCCCAGAGCACTGGAAAACCCAGCCTTCACCCCATGCTTCACATTTTACCCATCACCAAGTACAGAGGGATCCATATTCTTCAACCTACTGCAGGTGTGCAGCACCCTTGCAGGCTCAGGGGAAGAGAATCAGCTCAACAAGATGACAAAGTCTCCCCTTGCGAATGATAAAATAAACTCCATAAATCAGAATAAATAATACTAACCAGGTGTGCACAAGCATATACTTGCACTGCAAGGCTGGCCTGCAGGGTCTTCGAAAGCCTTACACAAGAGCAGACAAGGAGCCACCATTAGAACTGCTGAAAAAGCTTCAGAAACGGACCGTAAGCAAAAGCAAACAAGCTTTGCACATCACATGTATGCAAACCACACCTTCCCAAGCAAGAACTTGCAGGACTAAGCTCAAGATAGAAACAAGGGGCTGGAGAAATCAGCATTACTGAGAGCTCCTTCCCCAGGAAAAGCATTATTTATTATCTGGCTAAACACCAACTTCTCTTGTTGACAAGAGAAGCAGCAAATGAAGGAAAATAATCTCCCCTTAGCTGGCAGAAGGAAGTGATAAAAGCTGAGGGGAAGCGTAGCCCATTTCCTGCCATGACCCCAGAAGTGGGAAAGATCAACAACCACTCATCTTCACAGATCAGGCTGTGGGAAACCCTGAATGTGCTGCATTCCACTATGACACCCCCCACTGTTCCATAAAGGTTAGGCTAGGACTAAACAGACCACTGCAAGCACTTGAATATCACACAGACACACACAGAGCTACAGGACTCCCAGTGCTCTCAAATAAAGCCTATGGCCTTTAGCTACTTGCTCATTTCCTTGCCCTGGGGGAAGGTAGAAGCACCATTTTGGGCATGCACAAGTAGGTTGGTTTTGCAGCTTTCTTGCAGCCCCTTTAGGCACTGGAGCTGCTCTAAGGTCTCCCCTTCAGGAGCCTTCTCTTCTCCAGGCTGCCCCAGCCCAGCTCTCTCAGCCTGGCTCCAGAGCAGAGCTGCTCCAGCCCTCGCAGCAGCTCCGGGGCCTCCTCTGGCCTCTCTCCAACATATCCCAAAGCCAAGCCAGTCGGGAATACACATTTTGCAAGATCACATCTATAGGTTCTATCTTATCCATGCTTCTTCACCAGGAAATGAATGAAAACATTTGTAACTGCAGGACAAAGGTACACACACGCCACGGGAAAGCCAAGGCAATGAATGAACACTTTAAAACACCCTGTAGCCTAACTTGCTACCCCTGAGCTGCCAACTCTGTCATCAAACCTCACATTTCTGGCACAGAAGCACAAACTAAACAAACTGCTCTTTTTGCAAGCAGGTACAGTAAACACAGAATGGAAATGCTGCCCGTGCTGTTTGCTTTAACAGCTAATACATCCACTGGCATGACAAACCTCCCCTGCAGACTGAAAACACAGCCCTGCTTCGGTAAATCTCAGGATCATAGCAACATGAAGTTTGCTGGTTATTAAAATCCCACCAGCTTGGCATGCTGGCAGGTCTCTGGAGTACAATATTATGCTGCATTTTAACACCATTCGTGTTAACAACATGGTTTATTATACACAAAAACATAGGGGTTTTCATCCTTTTTCAAACTATGAAACACCAATGAGGTGGGGATTATTCTTCTGGAGCCTATGGATTCTTTTTAATACATTTTAATTACACATGTAATACATCTTTCTGCTTTTCCCAGGCCATTAATCCTCAGGGAAGGCAAATTTTCCAACACAAGTCACTAATTAAAACAACTTTTGTACATTTCTGTCGCATGGTGCTAGAGATGATGTACGATGGTGGCAAACAGCAGGTCAATGCCAAAGTTAAACTGGGTTTATTGCACTCACTTTTAAGATCTACTCACGCCATCAAACAGCCACTATGCACCAAGAAAGACTAAAGATCCACAAACAAGTTTGCTGTGTTTTCAGGAGAAGAAAAAAAGCAGAAATACTTGTTCAACAGAGTAACAAGTAGAATCTCATTTGCTTTTAACAATGATTTGAGGGTTGTAGCCTGCCCTTCCATTTATACACCTAGATGATGAACATACCTGGAATCAGAGAGGTAGTCTAGATCCTTTCCTTCCTGTGACAGGCAATTCAATAACCCTCCAGGTGAGTAATGCCAGCAAATACCTTTTACTTTACAATACAAGATAAACATGTATAAGTTATTGATTTCTGTAACTGTCAGCCATAGAATCCCCAGCCTGGTTTGGGTTGGAAGGGACCTTAAAGCTCATCCAGTTCCAACCCCCTGCCACGGGCAGGGACACCTTCCACTAGAGCAGGTTGCTCCAAGCCCCTGTGTCCAACCTGGCCTTCAACACAGCCCCATTAAGGCTGGATCACTTCAAGGCTGTCAGTGCTCTGTACAGCAAGCAACAAGTGTAAACAAGTAGTTTGTGAGAGGCAACCATAAAGCTTCATGAGAGATCCTCCATCCACTTGAAGTTATCCCTCCACTGGAACACCCATCCTGGATTTCTTCCCACTTCACTGGAAGAAAACCAAGCAAGCTGGAATGTCACAGGTCTGATCTCGTTCCAGGGAGGAATTTTTCTGAGGAGTTCATGGCAAAGTTGGATGCAAGACCAGGAAATAGAAGAATCCAAAAACTGAGGTGAACTTACTCGAATATTTTCCTAACTCTTTTGGCATCAGGAAGCTTGGCCTAGAGACTCTTAATGTTGGCAGGAGACTGTGCCAGTTTTCAGGGAGTTGTGGCTGGAATTATTAATTTAATAGAAGCAGTTTCCACCTACACTATGAACATAGTTGGGTTTATATACCCATGTCCTTAAGGCAGCCCTTGCAACATCTCCCCCTGCCACTGTAGAAGGCAATAGTAAAGAAACCATATAGAAAAGACAGTGAACGGGGGGGAAGGTATTCATCTAAAGAAGGGGAACATAACATAGCAGAATATGTCAAAGCTTGGTCTAGTGGAAGGTGTCCCTGCCCATGGAACTGGATGAGCTTTAAGGTCCCTTCCAACTGAAACCACTCTGTGACTCTATCATGTTTTTCTCTTAGAACACTTAGCAAAAGAGTAGAATAAATGAAGACATTACAGCATGGAGCTGCTCATGGCTGCCAAGACACTGAAAGCCATTGTGCCCACAGAAGAGCTGCAAAATGAAGAAACCCTCCTACACTGAAGGTAGCAAGCAGCCTTGGTTTGAAATTACTACTGGAAAGGGGTTTGAGCTAAGCTGCCCGACTTCACACACAGACCAGGCAGCACTCCTCTATTCCTGTTCTTTCTAGTTGATCTGTGCAGAGAACTGCTTTTAGCTGTGGCAGAAACATCTCAAACTACCCCAGATCACTCCAGAGGATGGCATCTGGTCAGGCTTTACCATCTTTGTTTCCTTCGCAATCCACCTCAGGAAAATGACTGTATAACTAACAGAGACACCTTCCCAAGCGTATTTCCCCTCTGCACCCCCCTTCCCTGGAATGGTATTAAATAAAAAGGCAAACCAAAAGAAGATGACCCCGAAAAATCTCTTCTCAAGAGGCTTTGCTGACAGAAGGCACGAGAAGAACCGAGCTGCTCTTCACTCTGAAGATGCAACAGGAAAACGCCGTGACACGCAGGAACCACAGCCCCCATTGCGAGGCAGAGCATCATCTTGGCTGGAAAGCTGCAGCTTGCCAAAGGCATTCAACAGGGAACAATACTGCTGAGCTGGGAACAGGAATTCCTGGCAGCATTCCTGGCAGCTGATGCCTCCGCAGGCGGAAGTGATTCTGGACCAAATACTTCCTTTACGGCTGATAACGTGCTCCTACCACTTGCAATGCCAAAGTTTAACAGATAAGGAGAGGGAAAGGATCTTCCATGCCCTGTAATCCAATCCTGTTCCGATTGGGTTATATTTAGAAGGCAGCTACATGAATGCAAACACAGAGAGACAAGAGACCTGCTGTCTGAAGGGGTTGAATCCGTGACACATGCAGGAGTGCTGAAATGCCTGACAGCACTTTTCCTTTAGCAATATGTTTTTCAGGGAGCAAAGAATATTACCTGGGAAGCAGGAAGCTGATCAGCTCTCTGTATTCTACTATTAAAACCTACTCCAATAAAGATAAAGTCTTAATTCTTTCAAGGGTAGAACAAATTATCTCTAGCAGGAAGTTCAGATGTTACAGAATACCTAATCGCTATTTCTTCTGTTAATATTAATGGCACATAGCACTAAGTAAAATACAATCACATCTGCACTATGCTGGGGGGAGAATCGCTCTACTCTGTGTAACTTAGTGACACGGGGAGGAGTTGAAATAGTTCCATTCCTACATATTAACAAGACCTAAAGCTCACTGATGAAAGGCAGTGAAACTACATGACACAACGGCTGCACTGAGATATCCAAATCCCATGTGAATGAGTTCACCTCCACAGCTCTACAGCTACAGCACAAAACCTGGAACATGCCATCAGGTTGGCTCAGGGTTCAACTCCAACTCAAATCCTGTCAGGAAGATGCTGTGCTGTTTAGCGTGTGCACCTCAGCTTCACGCTGGAACAACTCAAGCCCCTGAGAAGGCAACTCTGAGACCAAAAATCGTGCTTAATTTAATAAGCTGCCTTAGAAACTGATTGTGAACTTACCTTACATTAGGATGACTTAGGCACTCATGAAGTTAAATGCATAGTCAACCCTTCTGCCTTAACATAAGAGCTGGTAGAGATGCTGAGGACTTCCAACTCCAAACCTCAGTGCTTTGTGTATTAATGAATTGAGTTTTGATGTTCCAGAGAGGGAAAGGCATCACTGAGAGGTTTTAGCTGTGTGAAGGCAGCAGAGCTTAGAGAGAAGGAAAGCAACAGAACTGACCTAACCGATGCTGAGTGATCCCAATCTAGCCATGGCCTCACACGGAATCGACCAGGTTGCAAAACACCTTTAAGATCATCAAGGCATGTTGTTTGGGAGACCCAGACCACAGTGAAGCTCAACCACAGTTCTGCTCATGCTAATGGGATTCTTACACATTTATCCAATGTTAGACTAAGAGAAATCTATTACGCAGACAGTGGCTTTTCATTGTAAGATTAAAAATCAATGATGTAGCCTTAAAAACTCAATGCAGTAAGAAATTTAAGGTATTTCAGCAAAACAGCAGTGAATTTCAGGCACTGATGCAATCCGTAAAGCCTCTCCTATAACTACAGCTTTGACATCAACTACCTGTGCATGGTAAACCAGCAATTTCCTGCCCATGCAACACGTGTCTCAGTGGCCAGACGCAGATAAGGTTAAACCACATTGAAAGGCTTTTGAAAGCAGGAGAGCAGCACATTTCTGCAACGAAAAAGCATCCCCAAAAGCACCTAGTTTTGTTAGCATGGTGCCAGGGTAAGAAGAGAACAAATCCTTTTTCACACATCTCAGAAAGTTAATTTAGAATGAGCTCATGAGGTGAGATGCCAGGATATTAATACCGATTGCGCCATGAGACCATCTTCGAAGTGACATCAACAGTTACAAAACAAGCTGAAATCCAGCCAGGCTCTTAACAGGCAGCATTACACAATACCTGCTAATGCTGCACTGCAACTCTGCACATTTTGAACAGTGAAGAGATTTTGAAAGGAGTTTCCACCCACTACCCCTCAGATGCAACTTGGCAATTCACTATTAGGTGCCAAGCTGTCACTTACAAGTCACTTCAGCCTACTGCTATTCTCTGGCTCCCTTCTTAGCACCAAGGAGCCACCAATGAATGCCTCTTGATTCACATGTATGAGCCCCAGATGAAGCTATTTTGAAATCTGTGGACTAATACTGCTGTTGTATTAATAGCTTGCATTTATTTTACCCTTAACACTGCTCTTCTACGAAGGAAATACTGTAATGTCCTACACCTTTTGTATTTCAGGAGCAAAGCTCTGTTCTTAAGGTATTTTTATCCATATTAAATGGTCATTACAGAAATCTTGCTTAGAAAAAGGAAGGGACAAGAGGCACAGAGCCAGTACCCAGAGCCCAATTCACCTTATTTAAGCACATGCTTTGCTTTAGGTACCTAAATAGTGAAGTGTATATGATTTTTCAGAGGTAGAAGTGGTGGAAACAGAGCAGGGACCACCCCCCCCCCCAGCACACACAACCACACTTTGTCTTTAGAATGCTTCAAATCCTGGTGCCATGCAAGGGTTGTGATCTCTCTGCAGCTTGCTTGTACCTCTGAATGATGGAAAGGAAAACTCGCGATGCAAGAGAGATCTGTATGGACATAGAAACCTGCTTGACACCTACTCCAACATCAAACTTCCTTCCAAAATGACTGAAAAGTAGTGGTGCCAAATCAGAAAACTACCAGGAGACCAAAACCAGGGACACAGAGTAGTCGACCTATTCTTGTACACTGAAAATCAACAGAGTTTTGCTCCAGAAAACTGAGGACTGCTCCTGTTTGTGTCAGCATCTTCCAGAGACCTCCTAAGAACTGAGCTCTTATGCTGGTGTCCTCTTCATTCTGCCTCAGTTGCTTTGCCTTTGTGTGTATGTGTGCCTGCCAACCTATGCTCAATAGAATGGACCTACTTAGAGCCACTAAATGTGAATAATAGTAGATACAACCCCTGACTAGGACCCAAACTCCTTCTCAGTTGGAATTTCATAGAGACAGAAAGATCGGATGCGTAACTCTGCTTGCAGAACTGTCAAGTAGAGAAACATGAAAGGCTGTAAATAATTCACTCTATTCCAGGAAATGTTTTACAAATGAAAAGGTTGTAACCTCTTTTTGGCTCCAAGGCTGGCACATGCTGGAGGCATTCCTGCTTCTCTAAGTGCAGAACAAGATGTGCCCTGTTCAGGAGAAACCAGCCGTGATTCTCGGTTCTCAGACCTCCCCAGTATTGCCCAGCAAAAAACGCTTCTGATGGATGGATCACACTTCCAGAAGTGCAACTCAGGCTGACTAACAATTGCTTGGATTCTGATGACACAGCTGCACAGTGCAGAGCCAAGATAACATGAAGAGAAGGGATAAAATGGAATGATTTCTATGCACACAAATACATTCACACAAATTGTTTAAAGACACACACACATAAACTAAACCCATGCATGCAGTTATTGAGATGACTCGATCATGAGTGTTTGATGCAGTCTTCAGTGATATCAGTCAAATCCAGTGGAAATAACACCACTCCAGCCTCAAAGGGGTGGCAACACATACAGATGCTGGCCCAGTACATGCAAGCAAGTCCAAAGCAAGAGACCCTATCTCATCACTAAACCAACCTTAGTGGAGGTCCCTCCTCTGCCTTCCCCAGCAGGTTAGTTGGCAGCCAAACCCAGGGATGTTTTGTATATAAAAGAAGCCTGAAACTCACCTGGATGTTGCCGAAATCCACGTTTTCATAATGGAAATGTGCACATTCAGCCATCTTTGGGAAGTGACCCTTTGTAAAGGATAACCTGAAGCACATCAAAAGCACCCCGTCAGATAGATGCAAATCACTGAACCAAGCACCAAGTACCATTCCAAAATGCAGTTACCAACAGAAAATAACACTTCCCACTTTCTCATCCAAAAGCCAAGGGAACAGAGGGATTTGCTGATGTGATGCACCAAAAGAGCGGAGAAAGGAATCAAGTGAGAAAGGAAAACTAAAGTGCAAAGTGGCTTTTACCACGGCACCCTTAAAGCACTGTGCGGCAGCTCCTCCACACCAAAGCCCACATCTTGAGGGACAGGCACAGGGACAAGCTGCTCTACCTTTACAAAAGCTTTTGTGCAGTGCAAATACACAGCCTTACACGAGACACATAGGAAAGTAGAGCTTTACCTGTGAAAGGCATCACAGCCCATCAGTCCCGGGTTGATGTATCTGAGGGTGCAGAACAAACGCTATTTATCCTTTGCCTTTTTCAAATTCCAAAGAGAGCCATAATTATTTCCAAGTGTCTCCATTTACAGTGAGGGCTGACGGGGAGATCCTCTGGCTCTGCAACATGCTCTTGCTTCTGCTGAAGCTATTATAGACTCCTATAGATATTGCTGGTGGTGAGCCAATGAGATTGTCATTATCTAGCTCTCTCTTCCCACGGGAATATAAGTGGGAAGTGAGATGCAGCAGCTGGCTGCTCAGCACTAGAACAAAGAGCCATTTCCCTTACAGCATCAGAGGTGAGCTGCAGGCACTGAGCAATCGATGCTGGGGAGTTGTGGTCCTCCAGTCAGCATTCATAGCAAAGACATATTGACTGCTTCTGATCCCATTTGCAGGTTAGGGGTTTGAAACCTTAGCTGCAAGCAGAATCAATTGCTTTATATTCTCTGGGGGAGAATGAGACAGAGAAGGACAGTGCGAGACCAAGGAAAAATAAATCTGGGAGATCAGAGAAGAAAAAATACCCCTAAAACTGTGCAAACCCATTCATATGAAGATGTACAGGGCAGAATGTAAAGAAAGAAAAAGAGAAAAAATATATCTAGGCCACCCACTTGTCCTGGTTTAGCTTCCCAAAGCATGGGAAGAGAGGGTAGATTCTCTCACTGATACATTGCCTGGGACCCTCTTTATGTTTTTTAATGTATATTTTTAAGTTATTATTATAAATTATTTTCAGGAAGAAAATGTGTAAGTTCAAAACTCTAAAAAGCTTTGCCTCTGTGGCCACAAACAGGGGAGAGAGCCACCAAAGCCTCTCACATCCCCACTTTTAGATTCCATCAGCTCTAATTTACTTTGTTTCACATGGATCTTGGTGGCTCTGATGAAGATACTACCCCAAATTGTTCCCGAGTGCCCTCGCTGGGATATCAGAAGTAGAAGCCAAGCAAGGACAGGAAAATCAAAGGATGCTGCTCTTACTTTTTCACATTCTTCACTTTCATACTGGCTGTGCTGCCGCAGGTCCGGAGCGCCAGCTCCCCTGGGATGTCGGGAATATCAGCGCCTCTTGCCTGCAAAACAGGAGGAAGAAACAACAAGGAACTTCAAATCTGATTGCATGCTATGGCCTGCTGCCTGCTGAGCCCATATTTTTACATATATCTACAAACACAGCTAAATTCTATCTGCTACAAGTTGTGCTTCTGCCCTTTGGATGAGGAAAAGGGAACCTCAGGATTATAATCTAGTAGGGGATCATCTCTTCCTGAACCCAGCTGCAGAATCTTCCCACTTCTTAGTAATAGCTGCAAGTGCCAGTATTTCATTCATTGCTACTGCTGGTGTCTGAAGAGGTTTTCAGAGGTAGGAGTCAGACATTCATCCCTAAACTCCATCCTCAGACTCCTCATTAAGTACCTGCTTTTCCAAACACTTGGATTCAGGCAGAGGCACTGGAAGAAGCTGGAGAGCTCATACACTGGGAAATCAAGTTAATGACAGAGCTGCTGAGATGTGGGAGGTGAACATTTAAAGGAGGTGTTTGAAGCTATTGGTGTAAGTGCATATTAAAATTCCTTAATCACTGAAATTCCTTGACTTTCAGGAGGACAGAACTGCAAACTCCCTCTTCTCATTTGTTCTGTCATGCTTTCCCACCCTCTCTCTCCTCCACCTGCATTCAGCATCCCAGGGGACTCTGAAACACTTGTGTTTCTGCTGTGCTGTACCAGGCCCTGAGCCCTAGAGGAATCAGGGGGTTTAGGTGAGGCGTTTATGAAGAGAGCAGTGATCAAATGGGAGAAGAAAACAGGGTTCCTGATGTTGGCCAGAGACAGTCACTAGTGATGTGGGTGACACTGGTTGGAGGAGCTTTTTTCTGCTTTATACAATTAATAATGTGGAAGAAAGGCACCTCGGTATTTCTTCCTACGGGCCTTCAATGAAAAAGTATTACACCAATTCCCTTAGGAGTAAAGAGATGACTTCCCTGATCCACATCAGCAGCAATGCTTCTAACCTGGTCCGCCAAAGATCTCTGAACAGAGATGCTCAGTCCAAAAACTGTTGCATGTAACAGAATACATGTAAAATATGGAACCAACTTGGTCCTAACCCCAAAACTTCAGAGTCAGGCAACTACAGTTCCAGCCAGCAGCCCACATATGGGACGAACAACAGGGGAATCTGTCTTATCCCTGCCCCTGAAGCTTTCCTCTTAGCTTGACATGGGTCAAATTTACACATGCTTCACCACGGCAGAAAAAGCTGCAGCAAATGACTCAAAATCATTCCCCGTGTCTATATTCCTTAATTGAATACTGTCCATTCATTTAATATTGTCTATATTCATTAATTCATTAACAGCAACGGGAAGGGATTCATCTCACTCAGCTCCAGGCATGCACAGGGTGCACAGCTCCAACTGTGCTCTCTACCTGAGGGTGCTTTTACAGTCACCAGAGGTGAACAGTCCAGTTCACATACTTCAGATAACAGATGAGGACAAAAGAAACTGTGTTGTGGCAGGATCTGTTCCTCCCTTGACACAGGGAATGTGGGACGATCCTGGCTGCATTCATCCAACCATCACTGCGGCTTACATAGGGCGCGAGTAGAGCATCTTCTCTGCACCCAGACAAATTCCTGTTCTCTCCAGCACTGCTGCTCCTCCTTTTCAACATTCCTGAATAAATCTGAAGCCAGGACACTCGTTCTCCCAGTTGTGCCTTTCACAGCCCTTCAGCTCCACTGTCCCACCACTGTACAGACCATGCACTGCAGGAAATATACCCTTAAAGAAGTATTTATACCTCTAAAGAAACCTCTCTGGGCTGATTGACTAAGCACACGATTACTCCAGTATGGAACAGGACACTTGAGAGTCTCCTTGTGAATTGTAATGTTAAGAGGATCACCAATGTAATAAACCTGACAGGTCTTTTACATAAGCAAATAACTAATTACAGTAATAAATGTGCCATCCCTGTAAGCTGCTTTCAGGCAAAGCTGGATGTGCTTGCCTTAATTTTCTAAGGAACAGAATTTCTGGAGGAAGAAGAAGAGTTTTTCTCCTCCATCAGCAGTAGAAGCTGGTGGGGTATAAAAATGGATAAACAAATCTGACAGAAAAATGTGGGCTTCAAGCCAGTTTGCAGCAGTGGGTAGAGTCTCTCCTGGATCTGACTCAAAGCAGCGTAGGCAAAACTCACACCTCCAGCAGAGCGAAATGCCAGCATCTCTCTTTGAAAAAGTTGTATTATCGTCTTCTTCCCAGTTGAGTTATGCCCAAACCCTGCTGGAAGGAGCGATCTGTCTCCCATTTCCAGCATGTATCCATTTCAATGGACTACAATGAGATGCAACACAGTAATTCACTTCGGTTGCTCTTCCGACTAGATCTGAGCTCTCTGACTCTGCTGCAGCATGACAATCTCTCCCAAGTCTCACAGCTGAGGGAAAAGGGGCACAATGGTGATCTCGTGCAAGCTAAAATCTTTAGTATGAGGTATTAACCCCAGAAAAAACAGGGTGGATAGACAGGTAAGCAAAAAAGAAACTCATTGCCATTTAGAAACCAAACTCCAAAGGAAACTGCAACTACTTTCTATTTAAGCCAAAGATACGAAGCTAGATAAAAGCACTTTATTCCCTACTAGTCTGTACTTGTTCTGATCCAAAACCTGGCATGCAAACTGTCACCTCCTCTCAAAATACAAACCTCTCCAAATGAGATCTGTCATCTTTCGTGCTCTGTGTCACAGCGGTTTTGTGTTTTAAATCACTTTGAAACAGTTGGGTTATTCACATCTGAAAATCAGCTCACCAGCCTCAGCAGTTGCTCCTCACTTCCCTGCTTTCTCTATGCAGCGCTGGTCTGTGAAAGCCAGGAATTGCAGAGCAGACCTGTTTAGGCAAATGATTTAGCCCAGTTTTCACAGCTTAATGTCACTGCTGAGCTAAGCTGCTCTGGTCAACACATTAGGCCTCGATCCAGAACGCAATTAGTTGACTTTCATAGAATCCCAGACTGGTTTGGGTTGGAAGAGACCTTAAAGCTCATCCAGTTCCAACCCCCTGCCACGGGCAGGGACACCTTCCACTAGAGCAAGTTGCTCCAAGCCCCTGTGTCCAACCCGGCCTTGGCCTTTATGCACCTTCCTACCACTAATCTCTCACCAAAACCAGCTTGGAGGGACCAGACTGCTCTGGATCCTTTCAGCACATGGCCTTGTTTCTAGAAATGGCTGAGCTGGTTGGTTTCCATGACAGCCTTTCCTTTACATCATCTTCATTTCCCCTCTATTTTCTTGGAGAGGAGTTAAAAAATGAAAAAAGAGGGAAAAAAACCCCACCATCAGAAACTCCAAAGCTTTGTTAGAGCTTTATTTCTTCACTGGAGAAATGCTGGTTCAGTAAGCCATGACTTTGTGGTAATAGTCTACTTAACCTGAGCAAGAGGATGGACTGAACTGCACAGTTCCCTATCTGAAGTGGCCGTTTATGCACAAGGACATCAACAGCTATTCCAAACCTTGGGTACCAACCAGCTACACAAAGCTGGCTCGGCATCAACGTCTCTGCAGAGCTTGGCAATGTCAAGAAGGAACCGTTCCCTCATCACGGGTCAGAGATGATGGCTTCATTAGCACTGTCCTGCTTTGGCCCATTACTGCTCAAGAGTTAGCCTGAAGCACATTAAAGGGAGAAAGATGGTTCAGCTCAGCTTCATACTCCACAGCCACTCACATTCAGTGGAACAGGCTGCCCAGGGCAGTGCTGGAGTCACCATCCCTGGAAGTGTTCACACACCGTGTAGACAAGGACCTCAGTGCCATGGGTTAGTGGTGGCCTTGGCAGTGCTGGGGAATGGTTGATCCTGATGATCTTAAAGGTCTTTTCCAACCTGGTTGATTCTATGAAAAGGATTAGAACGTATCAAGCACACCAGGCTGCAACTGGGTCACTTTTCTGAACAGCAGAAAAGTTTGGTCATTGAAGAAGACACAACTGTCACCCCAAAACATCTGAGGTACAGGGGCAATATGACAAAACTGCAAATGTTTGCCAAGCTCTCCCTATTAGCACTTCCCATTGATTCATTTAGTGGTGCAAATGAATCTTCCTAAGTATTTTCATCCAGGGTGTTTGTGTCACTTTAACACATTTCAGCTACATTTTTCAGAGCTCTTTAAGATATTTGGACACATTTAAGATGAAGAAGCAACTGCATCTGGTTTATGGAATCATATAATGGTTTGGGTTGGAAGGGACTTTCAAAGCTCATCTAGTGCAACCCCCCTGCAATAAGCAGGGACGTCTTCAACTACACCAGGTTGCTCAGAACCACATCCAGCCTCGCTTTGAATGTCTCCAGATCCATCAATCTCAGCAGAAACAGAGCTATCTGCTCATGATACCACAGAAGCTTTACTGAAGAAGTCAAAAAGAAAAATAACCACCCCCCTTCCAAGCGCATTTCCTAATGGAACATCTTAGGAATGAAGATCTGTGCTGTTCACGGCGTGGTCAGCAGAGCGCAGCACTGGCACACTGAATAACCACCCAGAGCAGTACCAAAGCTGCACACCAAGGACAAGCTCCACTCCTAACGCCCCATGGGCCTGTGTACCCATCTGTTTGCAAGAGCTGCAGCAAGGCATCAGAGAAATGTTACCTTTGAGGCTCCAGCATACTGTGATTACAGCGAATAAACAGCTTCGAGATCCACCAGAAGGCACAATGAGGAATAGTGGGACCTTTTACATGTTATAAAGGTATTCTTTTGTTAGTTGAAGCCACCTCTTAGCTCCTTAAGTAGTGCAAATGTCTTGATCCCTGTTGCAAAGTTAAGAGACACATGATATGGCACAGGAGAGCTGTGGGACTATGTGCAGGGATAGCTCCAGGCCACAATGGCTGGAGTCATTCATTAGAGGTAGCACCGAGTTCTTCATTTGGCTCTCAGCTCGGGGACTGGGCAAGGCAGGGAAGCAGTTACCCAGGCAGAGATGCCTTTAAAATCTCACTGTAAATGAGAAATGGGATAGAGGAAAGCAGTGAAAAATTGGCAAGTGCTTCCAGTAGGGAAACTGTGAATACTGGCAGTGTACATCCTTGATCCTGTGTCTCAGAAATCTGCATTCAATAAAGAAGACACTTTCATGTGTATCGTTTTCTGAGCTTAGGACTTTTAATGCCATTTTCCACATTCCCTGTCAATGCTGGATTGTTCTAGGCAGTACTCACTACATGGCATGGTTAACAGGGAGTTCTTCTCTTCCCAAAGACCACACAGGATGGACTTTTTCTATTCCCAGCTTCTCCCCTCCAAAAAGATGGGGGAAATAAGAAGAAAAAAATTTCTAAGCATTGCCATGAGTTGGCAAACGAAGGGAAACCTCTCATTCCTGAGCCTCAGCATTGTAGAGGAGTTAGACCATTTACCATAGTTTAAAGGATCAGACTGGAATGTACAAAGAACAAATGCTGAACTATTCATCTCCTGGTAAAACCACCTTCAGCTCAGACGTGAAACAACTTTGACAAGTGGAATCCCACATTGGACAGGGCTTGGAGCAACCTGGTCTAGTGGAAGGGGTCCTGCCCATGGCTTCTGTAAAGCCTACAGAATAAATGTGAGGAAAAAGCCCCAGCAAATAGCATATCCAATGAGCACAACACTTGGATTCCAGTTCCTCGCTGCCTAAAAAGGACCCCTAAAATCCTGTTTGAGGCACAATTTCTATGGTTTATTGAGCCACAGAGGTTGGGGAGGAACCTAATCATGGCTTAGTTATAACAGTACAAGTGGAGCTCTGGGTTGTTACGGGAGAAAGCAATTTCTCATCACATGAAAGACTACAGAGGTGAATTCAGCCTGAACCAAGCAAATGCCACTCTCCAAGTCCCTGGCCATATTCAGGGATGATGCAAATAGGAAACTGATGTTATGGGTATAAATCTACTTAGAAACTGAAGAGTTTTCCCAATGAAAGATTGGGAAGGTGGAAAAAACAGTGGCCTGACGTTTAACCCCAATATCTGAGTTAATAGGAATTCAGACTTATGCATGTAAAGCCAACCTGGCCTCGGCTTTTGGTTATAAAAGGAGCTGTTTCCAATGGCACAAAACACAAACCTGCTGTATGATACACTCGTTTTCCCAATAATGGGAAAAATGTGTCTTCTTGTAACATGCAATTTATACCCTAAACTCGCACAGGTTGCCCAAAGAAGTGGTGAATGCTCCATCCCTGGCAGTGTTCAAGGCCAGGTTGGACACAGGGGCTTGGAGCAACCTGCTCTAGTGTGAGGTGTCCCTGCCCATGGCAGGGGGGTGAAACCAGGTGATCTTAAGGTCCTTTCCAACCCAAACTGTTCTATGATTCTGTTCTACACCAATGCAGCAGTGACCGGTACAATGCCAGAAGGAATCCTGTATGGAAGGATTTAAAGAAATAAATCAGGCTAAAGATTTATCAGTGCTTTCAGGGAATAATTCACCACCTTATAATTAAGAAGGCTGAATTAGGGCCAAAAAATTCATGCCTACAACCTTCAGCAAGGCAATATATGACGTGTCTTGTTTGTCTCTTGGGGTTAACTTAGGCAACAGAAGGGGATAGATGAGGAAACTACTGACAACCCTTCAAAAACGGTTCCATCTTTTCTTGCATTATGGTAACTAAGAATCAATGATTTCAAACCAAAACAAAACCTCCCCAACAAAACCAAGCACTTGATTTAGAAGAGACTCCTTTCCTTTCCTGGATGTTCCATCTTATTGTCAAGCAGCTGGGAGTAGGGAAAAGTGATTGATAAATAAATGATGAGTATTATCTCCCAAAGAAGTACACAAATATGGCATTTCTCCTATTAGTACAACAAAACTAAAAAGAGATCATCTTCGGAATAAGGTAGGAGGAAAAGAGGTAGAGTTTCATGAGAACATTCTCCTGTCTCCAGAGCTCATCTCACGGTGCCTCTCTGAGCTTCCAGCAGTGACTAATCACCACAGCATCACCATACTGGCACCAACAGGCAGATAATGGTAATAGATACTGGGGTATGGAACTGTCTGACACTGAACCTAAAATTCTACCATCTACACCCCAAGAAATGCAGACTGCTCATTCACAAATGCTGCTACCAACAATACATACACCGCTGAGCCCAGTGGCTTACTCCCAGTGTGACAAAATGAGGTGCTCAGGCTCCCTAATGCCTCAGTAAACCCAGCCTCAAGTGCCTCGTGATTAATATATTAATACATGATTACATCTACCTACACGTATGGAATTTGGCTAGGAGCATTCCAAAGACAAGCCATTACACTCCAGTGCCATCTTCATCTTTGTAACTGCCGTTATCCCCTATGACCATGAAAGTGGTGGTGTGCACATCCATGCCCCAACCACTTCCCTTAGCAAGACCTGAATTTACTGATGTGCATCAGATTCGCTTTGAGATGGATAAATATGCAGAAGGGGGCATAAAATCATGCTCATGGTGAACAACAACGTTACTGATCCAGCCTTCCCAAATTCTAACTCATTCCTTCTTGGCTAAATGTTGTAAACACACAGATTTACACCAGAAATATAGAAAATGGATTATTTTTCTCCTGGATCAACACTGTACTGAAGACTACACACAGTGTAAAGTGAGTAAATGCCACCAGAAACAATCCCTTCTATAGCACTGCCACTGAAAATTAAATGATTGCTATAAATTAATATTTACTGCCAAAAAGATGGGATCCATTCTGGTTTAATTGAACTCATTTAATTAGAGAACCTAAATGGAAGCCAATGTGCTTCCAATTCAGTGATTGTCCCAGTTTTCCGAGATTCTCAGGGACAAGCTTCATGCTGGGAGTTAGACTGGGAAATAAAACAACTCTCTAACCAAGAGGGACAGAAAGAACCACACAGGACAACAGAACACCTTGCCAAAAGCCTAACAAAGGGAAAAACCATTTCATTTCTGCAGTAAGAACAAGGAAAACAAGTTATGGGACTTGAAAATGGAATATTCTACTGGTGCAATGCCAGACCAGAACTGGTTTGACCAAAGTAATATTACAGCCCAGTGACTGCACGGAACAGCTTTAAGGGAACGTTTGCCATAGCATTTAGGAAATGCGGAGATTTAGAGCCAGCAGCCAACTGCTGGAGCATCTCAGTGAAGAAAAGATCTAAAGTCCATCTCCGCTGAATCGTCTGAGTCATTCAAAAAACAACCGAAAAAACAGGATTTATGAGGCAGAAGCTCTTCCCTGTGAGGGTGCTGAGGTGCTGGCACAGGGTGCCCAGAGAAGCTGTGGCTGCCCCATCCCTGGCAGTGTTCAAGGCCAGGTTGGACACAGGGGCTTGGAGCAACCTGCTCTAGTGGAAGGTGTCCCTGCCCGTGGCAGGGGTTGGAGCTGGATGAGCTTTGAGGTCCCTTCCACCACTGCCCTGGGCAGCACTGGGCTAAGTGCCATAGGAAGAACAAGAAACAAACCCTGTACGGAGGAGAGTGAAATCTCTCTGTAAACCTTTACAATTCACTCATTTCCACACGCTTTTATAAATTACATTTAAAAATAGTTTTCTCCTCACTCATGTCCCAGATTTAACAGTGATATATTGAGGCCTCATTAAAATGCCTTTATTACCTTCTGGAGCCATGGTACCTTGGTATCTAGTATCAGTTGTGGATCTCAGAACTCATCTGACCTGATACAGGAACTAAGATTACTCCAGGGCCTTCCTAGGGCAGGATATAACCCCTGTGCCTTTCCAAAACACTTGTAGATTTGTATTTTTCCACAGAAAACTCCACCAGCATAAGCCAAAAAGGATGATGTGCACCAAGTGCCACCTGCCTGCCTTCTTGTTCACTTCTGCATTGGCCAAATTCAAGGATTCATCATGGTTTCCCATTGGTAACATAGAGGTTCCTCATCACACCTCTACTGGCAGCCTGGCTATAAACCAGTAACACTTTGGACACCACGGCTGTCACCTCAATATCCTCAATCTAGATCCCAAAAGCCAGTGTTCAGAGGGGTGGGAAGTTTACTGAGCTCATACAGAGGTGCTGAGAGCAAATCAGATGGTCAATAACAGAAGGTAAATGTAGTAGTAAGTACAAGTATCAATTTATGTTACCATTTGGTATGAGAAATATTCCATAAAGGCTCTTTCACAACTTCATTTCTTGTAATACAGGAACACTCTTCAGGACCTTACAGGGAAAAGATACTCCTTTCCTTTAAAATGACATCACTACCCCAGAGAAATGGGAGAAAATCCATATCCTGCAATATCACTTGCCTCAAATATGGCTTTTCACCCCTAGAACTCACAGGTCTCCTACAAAGAAAGTCAATATCATCAACTGCATTTTCCAAACTGGAGCAGAGAGAGAAAAAGACCTGTGTGAAGGTTACCCAGAGGCACAGAGGGACCAGGAGCTTCTAATATCCCCAAATTCTATAAATACACAACAGGAGTTGGGAGGAGAATATAAAATACAGGAGTCCTTGAGGACTATGCAGGCAGCTGGCTTCTTATCCAGCTGCTGTGAAGTCTGTCCATGTAGCATTGCATCTCGTCCAGCCTGGTTCCCAAAATCCACTTAACTGCTTGGAGCAACCTGCTCTAGTGGAAGGTGTCCCTGCCCATGGCAGGGGTTGGAACTGGATGAGCTTTAAGGTCCCTTCTAATCCAAACCCTTCTATGATTCTATGATAAAAGTAGTAGCAGACTGATACTGAAGGACTGAAGCTACTCAGGTGCTCAGAATAAACTGGCAAGGACAGAAACATTAGAAATAGAGTTTCTGCCCTACTTTACATTTACAGTATAGAGGACATTCAACCTTCATCCATTTCAAAGACCTTTAGTTTATTTCTAGTTAAAAAAAAGCTCTGGAAACAAAGCACTTTTATACATTAATAATAAGCACTTCAGAATGGATTGCAGATAAAAGGAGGGAGGAGGGAGAGTGGGGATGACTAGAGTTCATCTAACTGTGACAGCATAAATGGCCCTTTCCCAAACTACAAAAGCATAGAATCACAGAATGGTTTGTGTTGGAAAGGACCTAAAGCTCCTCCAGTTCCAACCCCCTGCCACGGGCAGGGACACCTTCCACTAGAGCAGGTTGCTCCAAGCCCCTGTGTCCAGCCTGGCCTTGAACACTGCCAGGGATGGGGCAGCCACAGCTTCTCTGGGCACCCTGTGCCATGTATGAAGACAAAGTTCAAGGGACAAATGAATAAGCATCACAGGTCCGCTGAGTATCCCGAGCTCTCCATAGTGTTCCTACTCCCAGTATTTGCTCAGAACATGGAATTCAGCTCACTAACAAAGCCCTGTCCCTAGCTGGCTCTCGAGCTGCCTGCCACTGGCCTGTAAATACTGACATTTTGTAGATCCTACCTTCTGACAGGACATAAGGCAGAGGTTGAGAGTGGAAATGTGGTTCTCTCAGCACAGTAAACAGGAGGCTTTTCTACCCATCTACAATGTATTCAGAGGAGCAGGAGGTCAAACCAACACTGTAAGCACAAATCCAAGCCACCAGGGTCAGTGCACTGAGCCCTGCGCTTCATCATACCAAATCCCTGCGCAGCAGACCCGAGATGGGAATTTTCTTGTTTCTTGTCCTCTAAATCTCTTTTTTACAGCCACCTGGACTGTTCAATCTTTATATTGCTGGCATAGAGCTGTTTAAGAAGTAAAGTGATAGAGGAGTGAGAGCGACTTTATGCACACATGTAGGAGCTGAACACTGAACAATGTAAAGCCAACCTGGACTGCGCTTTTGGTTTATACAAAGAGCTGTTTCCAGTGGCATAAAACACAAACCTGCTGTATGATACACTCGTTCTCCCAACTCTTCTAACAACACAGAAATAATGTGAAGAATGTGTCTACTTGTAACATGCAATTTATACCCTAAACATCTGAACAACAGAACAAGAAGTGAACTCTGCAGGAAGTGACAGTGAGAATCTTCATCCTCCAAGCACGTTTTCTTGCATCGTTAGCTAAAACCAAGGCATATTTCTTCCCTAAAGATCAACATTTAAGGAAAAAGAACAGACTGAGCGATGAGCACAACAGCCTGGATGAGAACAGGGGAAGTACCAAGCCAGAAGAGGTGAAGCTTTCCTTCCCTGTAAATCAACAGTGGAGCAGAACAGGAACAAACGAGGTATGCCAGCGACCTTGTGTTACAGGGGGAGACACTGAATTAGGGACTCCCAGCCCTGAGACACACCATGAGGTTACAGCCAGCACGGGGGGTGTCACACAGTGACTGACACCAGCCTGGCCCCAGGGTGGTAAGAAGCACCATGCGCTGAGGCTGGGCAATGCTGATGAGAACAGACAGTGCTCTCAGACACCCAGCACCAGTGTGAGCTGCTGGCCAAGGAGGAGGAGGAGAAAATAGCTGCACATGAGAAAAAACATACTCAGTGCCAGCTGCAGAAAGTCAACACTAATGTTGGCTATTAAGGTGTTGAGTGGAGTGACCAGCACAGAAAATACCCACGGACAAAACCACTGGTGAATCCTATGTTTTGGGTTGATTTTTTGCCTTGAAAATAAAGTTTGGAACAAAATGTGATCATTGTATTATCTGGGGTTTAATGATGCTTTTCAAAGAGTAAAACAGAGTACTTACCTTTGTTCCCCTGTTTAAAATCAACATAAATAGGGAGTTTATTACCTGTGCACTTTCTGAGCACTGTATAACCAATGGCTAATCCAAAATCTATTGCACATGGCCCAACCAGCTGCTAATGGTGCTTTGAACTTCAAATAATCCACTGGGATGGACACCCAGAGCAGAGAGCACATGGCTTTTCCCGGCTGAAGCCTGGCCACTGGATCCCATGATCCAGTGAGAGGTAGTGCTGCATCACAGTGAGGAACCTCACCATACTGCTGGACCTCCTGCCCCTCACAAGCACAGCTGATGACCTGGAATAGCCAGAGGTGTCCAAGCTCTGTCACAGAAGGCAATTTCCTCTTGAATTTAGGATGCTAAGGAGGTACTTTAAGAACAACCGAAAATACCAGGCAAGTTAAAACCTCCAGACACTCCTAAACTGCAACAAAGCAGGTGAAGCTTCTGTGACGTAAGGTAACTCCACAAAACCACCTCATCACATTGCCCTGTTTGGCTGGTAATACATAACGTCTGACCTTCCAATCTCAGCAAATGCCAGAGGGAGTTGGGAAAGTGGAACTGCAGGTACTCTACTCCCTCATTTAGAAAGAAAACGAAGATATGAAGGTAATACAGTTGTCTGTGGCCCACTGCCATTTGCAGTGCCTCCTGTCAGCACGAGAACAGCACCTTTGTGGTTGTTCTCTGCAATTCTGCTCCCTCTGATGGTACATTAGCTTTCAGGTTGAGGTTTTATTTCTATAGACTAAGGCAGCCTGTTGCTAAAATCTAATTCTTCCATAATGCTGCATGCTTTGAAGAGCATGTTTTTACATGCTTCATGCTCATAAGCTCTGCTGAAAAAGAGGTTACTGCAGACAAAATCCTTGTGACATTATGGACCTTTAATTGGTTCCTAGACCTGCTTTGGGGCACATATTAATAGGGCAGAAGCATTATGCACGTTCCTTCTCTCTCCTTGACAAACTGCCAGAGGAAGGGAAGTACTCTGGTCCTGAAAGTACTACGTATTTAGAAATCTGAAACTCAGGGCATGTAAATCAGTGTGTAAATGGAAGAGAAGAGTGTTCAGAACTGAAAAGAACAGTCAGAAAACACCACACAGTGTCTCACCATAGCGCTGAGAGTCTCCTCCCAGTCTGGCCTCTCTCTGGGATGGATGCTCCTCTGAAGCTCTGGCACAAAGTCATCTTCTTCTGCGTGTACAGAGGACTTCATCATTCTGGAAAGGAGGAGAGAGAGGTTTGATACTCAGTGACAAGGTTTAGGTGATCTTACATACCATCTGTGCTAGTGCTTGGTTTTGTGGCTCGTATGACAATATAAATGCTTTTATAAACCCAGAACTCTTACAGACTTCTGAGTTTCTCTTCATTCCTCATTATCCAAGCAAGACAACGTGTAAATCTGGTGCAGAGAAAGCTGCTCTCCCTAACCAAGCAACGGATCATTCTGTTTAATCACTGCACAGTTTGCAAGTCTTGAAACACAGAGAAATGTAGAGCAGGAATTTTCAGTCCATTCAAAACCCATTGTTTCTGTTGCCCAGGCAAACAACATGAGAAGAAACACACATTCGAGTCCTTAGTTGTCCAGGCATGTTTGCCCAAATGGAGAGAGCAGCTTCCATAGATTCACAGAACGGTTTGGGTTGGAAAGGACCTTAAGATCATCCAGTTCCAGCCCAAAAAAACCCCTGTATGACAATAGCATGATTTAGAAGGTAGAGGTGTGATGCCAGCTCAGATGGGCACCTTCGACATGTGTGTGGTCAAAAGAATGTGATTTTTGTGAACCTGAAAACTTCAGAGTGGTGACTCTTTCATTCCTCCTTCTTTGCGTACCAAGAATGAGAATATTTGGCCTGTTTCTCTACCACATGAGGAGTTTGCCACTTGTTTTAACTGATATTACAAGTTAAAACCAGGTTGTGCAATTCCAAAACAAGAGATAAACTGAAAAAAGGGGGGAAAAGTCCATATTTCTTTAAATCAACCTCATGATTTTGAACAAGGCCCAGTCACGCTTTCCTCAGCATTTCTGGCTGTTGGGGCTTGGTTTACTGCAGCTGTACACAAAGATTCTGAACAAGCCATCCCTCAGCAGCTTCAGTCTAATGCTGTGGAACAGCATTTAGTCTAATTCCAGTGGGTGATGGAACAAAAGGATGGGTAACGTGGGCAAGACCCAGCTTCCAACCCCATGCTTTAAAACAAACAGCTTATCACAATTAACACTTTCTCATTATACGAAACTACATGAGACTGAATGTACACCTTTATCAGCACTCTGGATTACAAATTCATTTACTACACAACTCCTCAGGCTTAGGGCAATTCCTCCTGGATTCCTCAGCAGAGATGTGGTTTCCTTTCAAGAAGTAACCCTTCTGAATGATTGTATCACACACAGTCTATCCTTAGCCTGGTTACAGTGACCATTACTCAGTTCCTCCTGGAGGATGCTTCAAACCCTGTGGTGGCCTGAGCACAGAGAATAATGTGTTCTGTTGTAACATCACCTGGGCTTCTGGGGCTCTGCCCTCACAGTGGACAAACACAGATGTCACCAGACCTTTTTAATAGACTCCCATCTATTTACACACATTTAATCTGATTATGTCTATAGAACTCCATGAAAAACTCCTCCCAAAGCCTTCCCACTGAGATCCTGAAGCACAGTCCTATTATCCTTCCTCCTGAAGGTGCTCTGGACTTTTACTGGAGTAAGAAACTTTGTGTGTCCAATTGCATATTGCAGCCAACTCTTTGAGCATTTCCCAGACTTATTTAACAGAATATTCTACTACTGATGAAAATCAAACCCTTTGTCACAGGACCATAAAAATGATGGAACCCTGAAGATTTTCTAACACAATTAAAACCACTTGATAACCACCTCTGAACCCTTATTAATCTTTAGTAGTAACTATTTCATTCCATCTGAGACAAGAGACCAAGGAAGGCTCAAGATGCTACAGGTTATATTAGTCCCTTATATACCAAGTCTAGTGGCTTTTTCCTCCCTATCCATGATGGGGATGATGGAAAATGAATGTTGTGGATCAGCAGCAGTGAAATATGGGTCTGAGTAGGGCCAGAAAGGTGGAAGAAGAGGAAGAAAAGCAGCTACTCAAGATGCTCCCATTTTTTACACTGCTCCAACAGACTTTACTACAACTCTGCGTCCTCAAGGATGACACAGACAATGAAACCAAACCTCAGGGTCTGGCATCCATGTGCAACAACAGTTCTAAGCATTATTTCTCCATCCACCCTCATCTTGTTTCTGCCATGGATTCTCTTCCACAAGAGGGGAGAAGACCCAGAGCCCCACTGGCACTTACAAACACTGACACCCACATTTTGTACACATTAAAGACTCTCTTGCAGGGAGCAGGTATTTGGCTATTCCATGGGAGTTGTAAATGACTGAAAACCTGCTGGGAAATTTAACAGTAGCCATAAGAATAGAAGCACAATTTCATTTCAAATGCCACTTCTTCAAGTGCTGAGCAGCTTTGAATGCCCTTCAAATGCAAGTTGACACCATTACATTAATAAAGGTTGCATGGAGGCCATTAAGCAATCTCTGTTCAGCTGAATGAATCCTTCTTCATTGTAAATTGAGAAGCAAATGTACTGGAACAAATGTTTACAGGACATTTCACGAAAGGCCCAGCCCACATTCACACCCATTCTTTAAAGTTCTCTGGTAGGTCAGGATGATGAATTTCAAGTCAGGGATGTACATCCGCACATGAGCAAACTGTATCAAGAAATCTCTTTTCCACATGCTCAAAGCCAATTTGCTGGTCCCAGAAGTGGGTTTGTGGGAAGAGCTCCTTAAATCACTGGTTTGGGTTGGAAGGGACCTTAAAGCTCCTCCAGCTCCAACCCCCTGCCACGGGCAGGGACACCTTCCACTAGAGCAGGTTGCTCCAAGCCCCTGTGTCCAACCTGGCCTTGAACACTGCCAGGGATGGGGCAGCCACAGCTTCTCTGGGCACCCTGTGCCAGCGCCTCAGCACCCTCACAGGGAAGAGCTTCTGCCTTAGATCTAACCTGAACTTCCCCTGTTTCAGTTTGAACCCATCACCCCTTGTCCTATCGCTACAGTCCCTGATGGAGAGTCCCTCTCCAGCAGGAGAAAGGACAGAAACTCTTAAACCACTGTGGGATCCCTACAAGAACCCTTGTTCCCCTGCTTGAGGCTCTTTGGCACGTCCTGTGTCCCACAACAGACCACAAAACACAATTGTCATGAGCTTTGCTGTCACCTAGATGCTGATGATACACAGATGAACTGCTCTCCTCTAGGAGGACACGAGGCTGCTGACAAGTGACTTTCAGAGGTGCTTTGAAAGCCACGTGCTGGTGGAAGCATGAAGCATTTTGAATGCCAGGCTCCTCACAGCAGAGGGAACTGTCTGCTTGACAGATCCTCGTTGGGGCCTGGCTATATAATCTTTAAATTAAATGCCAAGCCTGATCTTTAGGTTGTGCTCCCCCATGGGGACATGAGGCATTTCAGCTTTCCTTGCTGCTTCTCCCACAAATGGCTGTTGTTTCTGACCTCAATTTGAGAGGTGAGAGCTGATGAGGACTGATTTATTCGTTTATTTGTTATCTAACACTGGTGATGTGCCTGGAGATTTCTCAGCCAATGTAAAAGCTTTGCCCTACAGAACCAACAACACAAGAGGATTCAGAGCTCCACAGAAAGTGATGATTTCTGAGCTGTAAATGTTACCCAAAAAGCCAAACTGTGCTGACACAAACTCATCCTGAAAACCAATGAGCTCCAAACACCAGCTGATGAAAACTGGTATTTATGCACTCAAGTAATTTGCACAAAAGGCCAAAATATCACACTAAAAAGAACTATGGCTTGAGCTTTGCACTGCTTGCAAATATGATATGCAGGGACCTCTACATCTACTTGGCTCATCTCCCTTGCTCCTAGCAACCATGTCTGTCTTCAATAAGCACTCTTCAGTTTGCCAGACAGTGCTCAGGGAAGAGGAGAACAGCAGAGACAGGTTACTTTTGGCTTCAGGATGCCACTATGGGTGAGCCACGGGGCCCTTCGGCGTAGCAGCATCCCTATCTCTTCCCATGGAATCAAGTAGAGTCTTGACAGGATTCAATCCCCAAGGTTTCAATTACAGCATGAACAGGTAAAAGCCAACAGTGAATCGACAGAGAGGTACCTTGAAAACTCTGCTTTAGGGGGGTTAAAAACCATCAGATCACAGAGTGGTTTCACGTAAACTCTGTGTCCATGAAATTAAAACTAATGCGGTGGAAAGGAAGAAAAGAATCGTGCAATATGGAAAGCAGAGATAGCTCAGGAGCCCCAGGAAAAATGAAACAAGAGATGGGAATTGAGCACTGACAGTGCTGACCTGAAAGAGGATTTCATTTCCCACGTTTTAAATCAGCTTTGTCAACACCTTCCTGATTCCATTATGTCCATTTGTATTATATAAAACACGGTTTCTGTCTCAAGGATCATACAACGTGAAGATAGAAAAGACCTACAAGGTCAGCTTAAAGCCTCCATCATAAATAAACAAATGGTAAATGGATTGTACTTAATCCTCGACCACAAAATGAAGACCTGGCATAACTAAATGGTTTACTGTGATTGATTCAACCAAGTTGAAAGCTGCAAATGCTACTTCTGATGGAAGCTCAGAGTCGGGCAGCCAAAATTCAATTGTTTGGGAAGCCACTGCACAAGAAAAATTAATAGAGTAACAGGATATCACAAGTAGATGTGCCCACCATCCAGTGCCACGGGCAGGGACACCTTCCACTAGAGCAGGTTGCTCCAAGCCCCTGTGTCCAACCTGGCCTTGAACACTGCCAGGGATGGGGCAGCCACAGCTTCTCTGGGCACCCTGTGCCAGCGCCTCAGCACCCTCACAGGGAGGAAGGTGTAAAGTACCACCAAGGTGTCAAAGCATCACTGAAGAGATGCTTTGCACATCCATCAAGGGGTAAGGAGGGATGCAACAAATAGCAACTGGGGGTCAACAGACCCATCTTCCCTTTGTTCTGCTCTTCTGTCACAGCGTTGACAGCTTCTTTTATTACTTCTTATCTCACCTGATGGTGTCTTATGTCTCAACTCAGTAACACCATCTCCTTAAGGAAGTAAAATAGAGGGATATGGACTTCATGCTCTGGAAGGAATTGGAACATGTACCTCAAGAGCTTTGTTGAACTGGGCTGCAATAATTTGCATCCAGGTTTTGCATAACTGGAATTCCTTTAAACTCTTTAGGAAAAGAATAAGTTCATGGAATATTCAGCTTTACAAGCTCTGAGACACGTTCTTAGCTATTAAAAAGCTTTATAACCACAGAATCCTCACGCTTTTGCATGCACATATTACTGAACAAACCTGCTCTGTTATCTGGCAACACATAAAAGAACATTGTTTTAGTAGGTGCTTGGCATTTTCTTGCATAAGAACACAGTGACAGTCAATAAACCAATTCTTCAGGAATAGGTTTTTCTTATCACTTTAAGAAAAGGAATTAGGAAATCACTGAACAATCAGAATCACTGAGCCCTGCCTTGGATTTCTTTCATTTGGTTCAGGAACAAATATAAAAGTAATAAAGGTATTTTCCTCCAGGGAGAAAGGGTACTAACCTCTCATTTACAATTAATAAACTGCTAAAAGCAGCTCTAAACTTACAACGTAGAAGAGAGCTGGGAAAGGACTGTGTGCTCCTGCCTTCCTGCTGCACTGGGAAGTAATGTTCCTTTGCCACCTCCTTTGTCTTGTTTGTTAAGATCACACCTTCTCCTTAACCAGCCTCATTCCTTCCCCTCTGCCCAGCAAAAGCAATTCTGATCTTTGGTGGAGTCTTCAAATATTCCAATAACCCAGAGCAGCAATGAACCCCATCTGCTTACAGCTCATCCGAGTGTAGCAGAGATCAAAGTATACCCCCAAATTATAAAGAATGACCTAAACTTACATCCAAGGACATGTATCTGATCTCTTGGCTGCAATTCAGTGCCAGTGCAAAGCCAAATGTAATCTTTCCTTATGGAAGCATATACTGGAAAACTGATGCTTTCAGCAATGCTCAAGTGCAATCGGCTCATCAGTTATAATGAGCCTCACATGCTGTTAAGTGACAACTGCTCCTAACATGAAGCAGCACTGAGAACACAGGCACATTTTCCACTAGTCTAGGTTGCTCCAAGCTCCGTCCACCCTGGCCTTGAGCACTAAATAAATAGAGAATAGAATAGCTACAGTTGTTCTGACTTTAAATCTAGGCTGAACGGACTGGTGGGCCCTGGCATCATATTCACAATAGCACTTTTCCTACCTGTGCTACTATCACTCCATTTCAATGGTATCAACAGCAAACAAGAGGCTGCTCCACCCTTTCATGTCTAGAAACTACTACTTACATGTTTCACTCTTATTCCCACTGGATTGTTCTTGACCAGCTAAATGGAGGTCTACAACTACAGAAAGTCATCAGGGTCAGATTTAACACATGGGGGTCACATAGGCATGACACGAGCAAAGCCATACTGTGATTATTTCTCAACAGCAGAGATGCATCTCATGAGCAAACAGGTCATCCTGAGGCTAACACGAAGCTGGAACAGCAAAGTGCTGACCAGGACAAACCTCCCAGGCCACCCATCTGCTCCTCCTGGTGCATGAGATGAGGAAAGGGAAGTGGCAGCAGCGCAGGAAGATGCAGAGGTGACACGTGAAGCAGCACCTGAGAGCTGGATGCAGACCAGAAGATGAAGGTGCTGTAGGGGTTGAATTGTCTCACAGTGCTTCAGAGCACATTTCCACTCTTCCCTTGTGCAGAGCATTGCAAACAGACCCCCAAAATACCTTCACTTGGCCCTTTTAGAGTAATTTGTTAAGTATCTTTTCCAGTGAATAAGAAAAAGCCTCAACACAGAGGAAAGAAATCACTGCTCTCCCTTGCCTTGAGGTCTCAAGGATGCAGCTGCATCCACTACTGTCCCCAATCATTTTTACCTCCCTCTCCCACATTTTTGGGACAGAAGTGTACCACGTCTGCTGGAAATGGAAACCCTGCTGCTAGGTTTCCTGCTGCCACAGGGATGAATAGAGAAAGAACAATTAGCCAAGCAAATTTAGATTGCTTTTTCTGCTTGGAGGAGAGGCTGAGAGGTGGCATATCCTAAAACAAAACCGTTAACTCTAAAGGCTACTCAGAGGAGCACAACACTGAAATACCATGTGTAACCTGCGATTACAAGGATTTCTGCTAACAAGCACTATTGCCTAGAGCCCAGTGACCCCAATTATGCTGCATTTGGATATGTCGGGAGACTATAAAACATCAAGGTAAGGACTATCTGCATCAAAGCAGACAAGGTGAGCAAAGAGAATACCTCCATCCACTTCCCAAAGTCACTGACAGCTTGTCCTGTATTTCAGAGGAAGACTGGGCCTGAAGTAGGAAATCACTTGGGTTTCACAGATCCTAACCACACACAGCTTTTATCCAAAGGCAGATAAGTACCAAGGGAGGGCCTGGAGGGAAAACAATGAGATGCAGGGAGAAGAACTCAGAGAGAAAGCCATAAGTACAGAAAGACTGCCTAGGACCACTAAACCCAGGAGGACTGGGCTGCAGAGATCAGCATCATCCAAGTGCTTGCGTAGCACATCTTCAAGACAGCACTTTCAGTCAGCAATGAGGTTTCTGTAACAGTAAGAAGCAATGCAAAGGGCTCTGCTGGTGCCAAAAGGGCAGCTCCCCACCTCTCCCCAGCACCCGGTGATGTATCTCCCCGTGCGTGCCAGCAGAGGTGCTTGCCCCTCTCTACAGACACTGGAGGATAAAGAAATACATTCCAAAAAGGACTAGCTTTCACTGGATCAGCAGCAAAGCACCCACCGCAGCAGCTCCTGTTGGCCTAATGGAGGTGGCAGGGCTGGAAATGCCTCCTTCAGCCACAACATAGAATCATGGAACCCCAGACTGGTTTGGGATGAAGGGACCTTAAAGCTCCTCCAGTTCCAACCCCCTGCCGTGGGCAGGGACACCTTCCACTAGAGCAGGTTGCTCCAAGCCCCTGTGTCCAACCTGGCCTTGAACATTGCCAGGGATGGGGCATTCACTGCTTCAGTTCACCTGCCCTAGAAGGTCGGTCCACAGGAGGGGATAAGCAACATCTTCACCCTCCTCAGAGCCCTTTTGACTTTGGCCAGCTCCTGCCCTACGAAGCCTCCTGGGGGCTTTTGCAGATCCCATCCTCATGTGTACGTGTACCTCTTCATACTGAGCAAAGAGGATTTGGGTATTTATCTTAGCTTTGCAAGGGTTAGAGCTGAGGACTGGAGTTTGCTGCAATGCTTCATCATGCAACGTCACCCAAATCTTTTGGGAATGCCAGAGCTCAGGAAAAAGAATAGTTTTGTTTGTTATTGTAATTTCTAATTATATGGAGGGGGAAGCATCTGAAACACAAACACTTGAGGGGGGAAAAAGGAAAGGCGAAGATTGAGCAACAACATCTAAACATTACAACCTGCAACTAAGAACCAACCTGCAGCTGAGAACAACATTTTACCACTGATATAACATCAGTCAGGAATTATCCCCCTTTTAAAACAAACCTATTCATAAGGCTTAGGTAACCCCTTCAGTTTTACATCAGCCAGCCCAAGAAAATCCTACGAACACCAACCCAATTCTAAAGGCAGAAGGAAATGGGGGACAAAAAGAGGGGAGAAAAGTGAAATGCATATTCATAGACAAGTCAGGATTGAGAAGATACTCAACAAACAACAAAACAAGGACCCCCCTCATGCATTACAGAGGATGAAAAAGATGAAAGGCATTTAATTGCAGGTGCCAACAGCAGGATGTTGTATGAAAAAGCAAAAGCAAAGGAAGTTTTCTGTCCCCTCAGTTATAAGGTAACACGTCTGCATTCCTCGGCTGCCTCTGTGTAAGGAAAATGAGTAATTCCTAAATGTTAACATTATCCCAGGAATAACAGCTTACTGATCCGTTCCACAGGCCAAATCCTGCCAATTCCCACTCACCGTGATCACAGAGAGGTACCGTGGCACCATCGGAGAGGAGTTCTGCTGTGCTGGAAGCCAGTGCAGTTGTATTACACGTAAGAGGGAAGCAGAAAGGGCCGCGACAAACCCATTCGAGACTCCAGGAAGCGAGCACAGAAATGACTGTTGAATTGGGCAATGACTCAGCAGGAAGAAAAAAAATACAGAAGAAAAATATAGCTGCAGATAGGACAAGCTTTTCCATTAAAAATGACAGCTACCAGAGGAAAAATAAGTAAAACAATGAGAAACAAGAAGAGTTCCCAGCCTGGAATTGTGCCTGGTCCCGTCAGCTCTGCGCACAAAGTTGTTTCTCCTGATCAGCCATTCTCTAGTCCCTTTTACAGCACACCTGAGCAAGCAGAAGAGCAGGAAACTGAGCTCCTTTAACCCCTGCTTCACCACTGCTGCTGCCTGGGCAGGCTGGGAACCTGCTTCTCAACGTGACAGGAAGCTAAAGCCAGACCCTAAGCACAGGAAAGGCAGAAAATGCAGCCTGAGGAATCCAGCACTAGCCCAGAAAGCAAAGCAGGAGAGCTGCCCCCATGTCCTGGCCTATAATGCCAACAAAAGTAGCCAGGACATGAAGGTGATGTGGTATTTCTGCACCTCCTCTGCTGTCCTCACCTTCCTGTTGTTTCATGTTAGCATGAAGTTGAAGCTGCTGTTTTACCTGCATAACTTTACAGGACATCTCTCCCATTGCTGTTGAGGCTCAAGAGCCCTCCCTGAAATGGGAAGATGAAATGCAATCTGTTAAACACACTCCAACCAGGATAAGGAAACCTGTGCAGCTTTCAGTGCTCAGTTTGGACACATTCTCTCCTTTACAAACCTTTCTGCAATAGCTTTTCAAGAACATTTAATCCTCTAAATTACCACTGACACATCAGTTACCCTTCAGCCTGGAACCAGCTGCAGGAGAAGCAGCAAGGGTTCAGGTAGCTGCTGCCTGAGCCACGTGGTAAAGCGCTGTGACATTTAAGCAGATGCTGATGTGCTTTCAAGGGGTAGAAAAAAACATATCAGGTAACTGAAACTCCTTCCCATCATTCTTGAGAAATACCATGTCTTATCACTTCCTTCTTCTTTGCCTTTAAACTCACTCCTGGCCTGGTTCCACCAGTACAGATGCTACACGGTATCTCTGCAACCATTCTCCTTATGCAGAATAGAAGCTGAGATGATGCCAACACCTTCTCTGTGTCACAGAATGTAGCTGTATAACTGGGCTGGCTAAAGCAGAGAACTATAAAGTCAGAGGGAAGGGGAGGAAAGGCCACAAAATCTGGCCAGAGCAGCTGAAGAGATAACAGTGCTTAAAATGACCTCCTAAACGCTCTCCTTTGCGGCAATACCACCTAACACAAGACACTGTCCATTCCCACCACTGAGAAATGAAACCCTGCAAGGAGCTGGGGCTTTATGCCTAGCTTGGAACAACCTGCTCTAGTGGAAGGTGTCCCTGCTGTGGCTTTAAGAAACTAGATGAGCTTTAAGGTCCCTTCCAACCCAAAGCATTCCATGTGTTTGTGTGGCTGGATGGCTGGCAGTGAGGGATCAAGATGGATGCTGGGCCGCTGTGTCAAAGTAACTTACTGTTAAACCCAGGAATTCATAGTGAGGAGAAGCACAATATCTGCAACACAGCGTCAACATCCACCCTGCCTTGGGCAGAGTTCTTACAATCCAAGGGGAAGCCAAAAAACAAGGCCAATCCTGCTGGAAATTCCACCCAGCCACTAAAGCCACCGCCAATCCCGTTTCAAAACCAACAGGAAAAAGATAAAATTTTGCCCTGAAGTCATTTTTATACTTATATTTTATATATACAGTTCTCTGTATATATATATTTATACACAGCTCTTCAAATTCAGTCAGAAGGCTCCCATAAAATAGCTATTTTTGTTCCCCTTGCCTAAAACTGGTGTAAATAATGCACAAGAAGACTCAGCACTGGCTGAGTCAGTGAAGCCTGGAGTAAAACCCCCGAGTCCTGCCTGCCCTCTTTCCTTCCTAACAGCCTTCTCTCCATAAAACATGAGCATGGACAACACACTTTAACCCCATGCTGGTTGCACACTAACACAGAACAACGTTTCTCCTTACCAGGCATGATGTACATTGGGAGAAGAAGTTACTGAGAAGAGAGACCTGGCAGCATCCCGACTCACAGGTACCACAGCATGTTAATAGGGGTTTCTTTTCACTGTGACTAAAGGAATGTTTCATTCCAGTTCCTATTGCATCACATCAGAAGCTGGAATATTTCACTGCAACCTTTAACTGTCCTGACTCATGCTGTCAGTAATAAAATGCCCTCTTGGGAAAATCGATAGACAAAGAAAGCCTTAATAATTTGGTAAAGTACCTACCAGGGCAAGCACATCATTGATGGCATTAAAAAGGGTTGCACGTGCAATATGCTGACCTAAAAGTAGAGGTGATGAGGAGATTTATTGACAGAACAAAGAAGAAAGCGTGGCTCCACTTCTGCAAGCAGTTGTCTCGAGCACCCAACGGGTAGTGTGGCAAATGAAAGCATTTCTGTTACATTGGCACTTGTGCAGAAAGGCAGGATAATGAAGTGTCTGGGCTATTGGCCTTCCCAAAGGAATGAGATACTGTTGACATCAGTGCACATTCATTTCAAGCTTCCCCCCCTTAGAAATCATGATGATTTTAGAACAGACACTTGCAAAAGAGACTTCTTAGTGCATAAGGAATACCTCAGCACCAAGAGAAAGCTGTGAGAGAATAGATTCAAAAGTAAAAAAGGTAAGAATATAGCAAACAAAGGAGTAGAACTGTAAGATATAATACAACTTCCAGGGACCAGAGCAGCCTGACAGCACTTCCAAATTATTCTTGTTGAGGTCTGGCCTTATAGAACAGTCAAATGATACGTCCTGGAAAGCTACTCAGCCGTTTCTCACTCCTCACATCACCTCCTCACTACTGTAACGCTTGGAAAAGAAAGTTCATCTTGTCATCAGAGCAGGGAAAACCCCAGAGCACCAAACCGAGACTCACCAGCACTACATCTCCTTATCAAAGAGGAAAACACAGAGAGGGAGAGGGGGAAAGATGAAGAGTCTGAAGCAGGAAAAAATGATGAAAACCCAGCACTGAATGACCAGCTTGACATAAAGGCTGAGGCCACTCAGGGGCAGGGCTCAGGCCTGTGCAGAGTGGGTGCTGAGCATAAGGAAACCCAAACTACTTAACATCAGGAGTTACCCTGCACCAGCCCAGCCATGCCCATCACCTCCTTAGAACCACAGAGTCACAGATTGGTTTGGGCTGGAAGGGACCTTAAAGCTCATCCAGTTCCAACCCCCTGCCATGGGCAGGGACACCTTCCGCTAGACCAGGCTGCTCCAAGCCCCTGTGTCCAACCTGGCCTTGAACACTGCCAGGGATGTATTGTCCTCAGAACCCCGTGCAATACCACATCCTGCATTTTATCCACAATTGCACAAGTCCTTCTTCCAGTAAGAATTCTGTCCTATGGGTTTTTCCATTTCTGTGCAGCCACACTCCCTGCTCATACTTCCTTAGCAGGCAGCAAGAAAACTTCATATATGCATGAGAGAGAACAGGCAAGAAAAGAACATTACCTTCTCATCCTTTATGAGCCCAAATGTATCCAAAATCTTCCCCCATAGAGGCGCATCTTGGTTCAAAAAGAGGCCAGGTCCTAACTAAAAAGCCTGCTGGGCATCAGCTGGTATTCAGCAACAGTTTTACATCTCACTGGGTATCTGTTACCATATCCTATGTCGATGGATTGTTAGCTGTAATGAGATAGGAGATCTCATTTGCCAGGGGAGATCAACACCTTGTCTTCCCCTTGCTGCTGAGGAGCTGGAACTCATGAAACACACCACAGACTCTCAAGTCAAAGCATTCAGGGTACTTCAATGTGATATACACAACTGAAAATATACACCCATGTGGCTGCCACTTCCCTGGAGGAGACAAAGAACAACTCCATGAGACAAAAAGCATGAGGTGCGGGCCTCTCCCAGTACCTGAAACTCCACCTTTACCCAGTGTTAGCGTGTATTTATAAAGCCCTGCACAGAGTAGGAGCTGCTGCCATAGCAGAACACAATTCTATATGAAGCTGGATTAAGATCCGCTTCAGAGAGAAGAAAGAATGTGTGCACATTTATACATGCACCTGAAGGAAAAACCCCGTTTCTTGCTGTTTTTCAAGGAGCTGAGGAGAAATGGGGAGGTATTTTCATTGCGATCAAACACTAAAACTTCCATGAGCACAAATGTTGTTGGGACTGCCCGTGACCTTCAGATTACACCATGCAAGGCTCACTGTTAGAATTCCTTGTCATTCCACTGCAAGACTCTCAGCATTTTGTATTTGCAAAGCTCCAGTCACGGAGCCAAAGAGTGAAGAAATACTCTCAGCTTTCCCTATGCTGCTGAAACCATGGTGCAAAGGGAAGCTGCACAACATGACCCGTCTGGCATTTAAAAACTCAAACTGGATTCAAATTAAAAACCCATAAGTAATCAAAGTGCACTTGAAAAGGCACTTTTCAAAAGCAATCTAGGGATTTTTCAGTGACTTGACTGCTGGCTTTTAAATGCTGGAGGGGTCAAGAGAGAGATGAAAAGCCACTGTAGTAGCTTGGCATTTCTTTCCAATGAGCCTGTCAGTCTCTGAGTGACTGTGTAGACTCAGGCAAAGGATTCCCATAAGAAAACAATGAACAGCAAACCCCACAATCTCTGGTATAAAATAGCACTGGGATAAAGTATCTAATGGAAGAGATGAATGTCTGGAAGAAGCTATCGGAGTGTTTAGAATTAAATGGAGAAATCCTTCTGTGAACCCTGGTAGAATCACAGAACAGTTTGCGTTGGAAGGGACCCTCAAAGCTCATCTAGTCCAAGCCCCAGCAATGAGCAGGGACATCTTCAACTAGATCAGGTTGCCCAGAAACACACCCATCGCTTTAAATGTCTCCAGGGATGGCGCATCCATCACCTCTCCGGGCAGCCTGTGCCAGTGTTTTATCACCCTCATTGTACAGAAGTCCTTTCTTATGTCCAGGAGGAAGAAATGTTACTCTGACCTCTCTAAATGAAGCGTGCTGCTCGCTCTGCTCAAGCACAGGACTGTGAGTCAGCACTGGCCCATTCCTCACTTGTACAGAGAAGTGCGTCAGTCACCTCTGAGACCGCCACAGCCTCGTGCACAGGCAGAAGAAACGTCACCTCGACAGGCAGGCCAAAGTCAACCCCCAAGAAAGGGATCCATCTTATTTCCACTAATGAACTTACTTTCTATTCCCTTAAAAGAGGAAAGAAAAGCTACAACGTACACAAGTGCGTTATTACCTTCTTCACTCTGCTATTGAATATACACATAATTGTAATACCATTAGTATCTCCCAAAGGTACTGCTTGCTCCTAACACAGCTGTGTGACAGATTTCAGACAGGCCTTCTCTCTCCCACAACTTCACCCCCTTCCTTCAGCTCACATTTGCTCAGATCTGCCAGTAAAGCAGCTGTGAAGATAGAGAAGTAGAAAACACATAATAATTCAACTCACAATATTACACATACATTCCTCTTCTCATTTCATCTCTGATGGATATCTCTTTGTGCTGCTTGCCAGGAGAATAAATGTATTAACCCCACTGTACAAAGACTGAACACAAAAGGAAGCACATAAGTGAAAATAAACTGGAATTTTCTGTTGTTTTCTGTCATAATCGTTTACGAGGTATGAAAAGAATCAAACAAACCCCAGAAAAATAGTTTACCAAATCAGCTTTAACTTGCTTCCTGTTAGCAATGTTGTTCATTTAATGATGATGAAATTCAACATCACAGCTATGTTGTGTTAGCACCCAAATGTATTGAGTATTTTCAACAACTTCACTCCTCATCAAAGGGGCAGAAAGTACTGAAGAAGGTGGTTTCTGCCCCAGGAATCACAGAACCATAGTTTGGGTTGGAAGAGACCTCCGAAGGCCATCTACCCCCGCTCCCCACAATGAGCATTATGTGCTGCTGATCTCCCTGACATTGAAATCTGCATTTAATAGCACTTTTCAGCCACGTCACATGTGTCACTAAACCCGTCTCCACAGAATCCAGAGAAAAGGTATCCATTCTCCTAAAGGATTATACTTCAAGTGATATAAGAGTTGCAGATGGCCAGTGGAGCATGGGCTTGCATGGGAGTAGAGCCACTGATGATCTGTGGAACCACCAGATATCCACATGAATACTTTCCTTTCTGCTTTTTTGGACCCAGCTTAACCCACCATGGCTTTTGGAAGCCACACAAACCTCACCTTCAAGGTAGATGAACACAGAGCTCCAACAGCACTTCCCTCCACCCTTGCGACTCAAGTCTTCACTGATGCTTCTCTAGGATTCTTCAACACAATGTACTTCGACAGGACTCTACATTAGGTGCCAGATTTAAGGAGCAGCTGCTTTCCAGCTGGCACAGGGAATGCTCCTCCCTGTACAGTGAGCAGCCAAGAAGGTCCAAGCAATTCCAGCCCTGCTCTTTCTGGCTGTTCTCTGTGTAAATGCAGTCAAGTACATTTCCATCGTTCAACTGAGTGCACGTTGACTCACCTGAAAATGAGTTAGAGGATTTGTAATGTGCTCTGATATTTCCTCACTGAAAAAGAGGGAAATAAGGCAAATCATAATCAAGAAACTGAAGTTAATATTTCTTGAGGGGAAATCTTTAGCTTCACCAAGTCCTGTGGCCAAGAAGTTCAGGTCTTCACTTGCCATGTCATACCACCACTTCTGACCTACCTGGGTACGTAACCAAATAACTGGTTCTCAGGGGGCTAAAGCACTCTCCTCAAGTCTATAAGCAACAAAGGCTTCACTGCTTGTGTACCAATAGCTCTGCAGCCCCCAAAATCCTATAGCTCTTGTTAGACGGACAGTTCCAACAGCAGCAAAGCCTCTTCAGTGTGCCAAATGGCACAAAGAATACAGCCATGAATAAAAGTAGTTTCAGCTCATGTATGTGAATGCTGAGATTTTAAGGTCTCTAGAATTTATATTTTTAAATGAGCAAAGAGGTAATCCTGAGCTTAAAGAGCAATAAAAGGAATTGGAAAAGGGCAGCATAAAGAGGCCCAAAACAGAGTAGAACATTGTATTCGAGGTCTGTCTGCATCTGGAATTATTTGGGAGCAGCTGTTTCTGAGAAGTTCCATGTGTGGTCAAGCCCTCGAAAGGGAGAATGTATTCAAACCCAGAGACGTTGGCTGGAGAAAAGGCTTTTGTGTGATTCATGTCTCCGGTTGTTGTTAATGTACATTGAAGAGTGGAAAAAAAGAGGTATTATTCCTACGAGTCACCAGCTCCACGGACAAGGCAAAAGGGAACATCTCCACCAAGCTCAAGAACCGGACTGAGGGAAACTACTTATGCACCTTACCCAGAAAGGGCTGTAAGCTATGGAAGTGTGGAGACTACCACAACATCTGTATTGCAGCTGTTAACACCTCAACAGCACCAAAGTGCTGGGTAAAGCAAGCACAGGAACACAGCACTGCTTCAAAATCATCCTCAGTTGTGTTCTGTTTGCTTTTACAATAAAACTATGCAGAGTTCTCTCTCAGTTTGGTTTTGTTTTTAAGACAAAGCTTCTAGTTTTGAGCACATAACCAGTGATGGATGCTTTTAGAAGCAGGGAGAAATATAACTAAGGAGTCAAACTGTATTCCCACTTGAAGCAGCCAAACCACCTCACTGCCTGTTAGCCTGGAGCAGGCAAAGAAAGCCATGGAAGGAGGTAAGCAGTGACCACATCGGGACAGCACTCTGCATATACACCATACCTAACTGGGTGAAAAAGGGAAGAATTTGGTGCCTATGTAACATGGCTTTTCCCCACAAGCACCCCACTGCTGACACAGCAGCTTTTCCATAGCAGAATTATCTCGCTATGGAAGTTGCTTCCCTCTTCAGAGGATCGTGATAGGAAGGAGGGGGGTGTTTGGCTTTTCTATCCAATAACGAACCCCTCAGCATCTCTGCTCTGCTTCTCAAAGTCCCTCTGGCTCCAAGGCTGCACATTGAAGCTTTGCTGCTCCATCATCCCAGCAACCAACCCTACATCTTCCATAAAGAACAACTCCTGGTTTTTCCCCCCATACAAGAGCAGCAGAGCTCTGACACTTTCACACCTCCCCAGGGGATTGAAGTATCAGATATAGAAGTGATCAGATTGTCGATCTCATCACATTGCTCCTGCAAAAAGTTATGTTGGACTGTGGCAGTACTGAACAAATTAGGCTGGAGACAAAAAAAGCCAACATGGATCTGGTCAACCTTCTGGGCCTGGATTTAGAGGCTCTCTGCAACCACAAATAGTTGGATTTCAGAACAACCATCTTCTGAACTTGCTGTTTCACTGGTCTCATTCCCTTCAGTCACTAATAATGAAAATCCAAGTACTTTCATGTGTGCCCATAAGCAGCTCCCTTGGTAGCAGAAGGGAAGTCCCCTGTTCAAGGGAAGCTGTCAGCACTGGGCTGCAGCTGAAACCATGCAAAATTAAGACATCTCTGTAATTTCCTCCTCTTAGTTGTTGCAACCCATGTCCTGTCTCTGGGTAGGAAAGCACCCCACTTTCTTTGCAGTGTACCAAGTGAGATGCTTGTTGTGCAACACAGGGTATCTAAGTTCCAAACACATCAAGTGTTTCAAGACACATGACTGAGGTCAAAACTCATTCCTAGTTCAAGTGTGTTTGATGCCAGCCAAAGTTCCAGCCTTACTCTGGTATCACTAATGGAAAACATGGAAATATGGTGCCATGGCCCCTCTTCCCATCATTCTGAATTAGGAGATGTGCTCAGAAAGCACCAAAAAGAGATTGTAAGGAGTTCAGCGCTCTTTTTATTTTGCTTTTGGCTTTTGCTCTCATGGTATATAGTGGTTTGGTTCCCAAAATTTCTCTCCCAGCACATCTTTATTTAAAGAACAAGTAAGTTTTCACACAGTCACTAGGCACATGCATCTGAAATAGGTATTTTAGTATTATTTTACATAATTCTTAAGGAAGCACAACATGCCTTGGTCCTTACACTTCCCCAGTATAATTCAGCACAGTTCAAGACTGAACAAGCTGCAGAGAGATATAGAGTATGGCACAAATCACATTTATCTAATATAGAAATTCCATTCTAATTCCATTAGAGCATCAGCAAGAGAAAACACACAAAGAACCAGAGATTGGAAGGGCTTGGAAACTTGGTGCTTGTGTTTCAGAAACAAGTTTGTGGAATGTCTTGTTACTTTCTAAAAGGACAAAACCTTCTGAAATATACAAGTGGCCAGAAATTAAAGCATGTTTGCCTGGTTAAAACACTCCTTAAGGGCTGAAATCTCATCTGCTGCATTCCAATCTTCAACAAGGTTTGGAGCACTAATATATAAACCCTAGGGGGGAACGTTGAGAAATCCTTCACTATTCAATAGTGCTGCTAATAGGAAAGGAGCTGTATAATACAGAATGAACACACATGGCTGGAGTTCACCCGTGTGTCGCATTTGGTTTACAACAGTGAGCTGCACCTAGAGACTGAGATCAAGTGGAGAGTCCTTACACCAGACCTGCCTCCTCTAAGAGTGGTTAAATCCCATCAGGACTCCACACTGCATTGAATTCATGTGCTGAGAGAACACAAACCACTGCCTGTGTAGCAGCTCCATGGCCACAAAGCTGTCATCTTCTTTCAGCAAGAGCAATAGGATGCTTGTGATCACCCAGCTAAAACTGCCCCCAGCTTGAATTGTCTGAATTAAGAAACAAAGAGCTGTGTTAAAGTTCTAGTCCTTAACATCATGAGAAGTGTCAGAAAGTGTTACAAGTCCTTCCCCAAGTTGGATTAACCAGAGATTTCACTCCTCCAAGAAGGAGCTTGGAAACGAACCTAGAGTAACTGTAAATATGTAAGCCAACAAGCAGTAATGCACTGTCATCTTCTGGATGCTTCAGGAGTTTATTCAGCCATGGGATTATACTGAAAGGGAATGCAAGGCTGGGCAACCCTCTAGAAACTAAAGCAGAGGCCATGAGGATGACCTAACACAGATGACCCAACACATCCATACTGCTCCTGGCATAGGAGGCTGAACAGAGGGTCACGCTCAGCTCTACCACCACCTCTTGGACCTGAGTGTGGTCTTTGCCACCACAAAGCATCCTGGTTGCTATCAGCTTTGAAATAAAACTGTAACTTCGTAAGCATGTAATAAGTATTGCACTTTTACTGCTGTTTTACCCACAGGAAGAAAACCAGAGTAGATTAGGGATTGCATAAGAAAAGGCAACTGACTGAAAAACAGGTCCTGCATCACCTCGGGTGTCTCCAGGGGTGCTGGGATAACAAATTCCACACTCAGTTTCAGAAGGAATGAACTCAGGATGTAGAAGAAGCCAGAACATGTGGTGCTTCAAAGCAAATGGGTACCAGTTCAAATCCCTCCCACCATCCCCACTCTAAATCCCACTCTGGTCCCTACCACTGGGCCAGCACAAAGAACATGTTTGAGTGTGAAATGCACACCTTTGCTTTCTGGGTATTCACCTCAAACACGTTTGCAAGCTCCAAGTATCTGTAGACTGAGAGTATGAAGTTAAAAACCCTTCTATAATCCTATCAAAGTCTTGTTTCTAAGAAACAATGCAAGTTTTTATGTCTATGCTAAACAGGAGGACACTAAGGGAACACAAGAAAAGGTCTCCCTTCAGATACACAACTGTCATAAGCTACCAGGAAGTTTTGTCATGCTCTGAACTATCTGTACAAGCGGTGAAGCCACTGCCAGACCTGGAAGAGACTGCAGATTTCATCTAAGATACAAGACCTGTTTGGAAGAGAACTGCAGAGGTTGTACCACAGCACTGCTAAACTGCAGCTGGGTTTAGGCACACACCTGGTGGTATTGGTCTTGACGCTGCCAGCTACTCACAAAGGTCCGTTTCCACATTCCCAAGGGAATTCACACCAAACTCCCATGGTGTTCCTGCTCACAAAATTCCCTATGGGATGCGTGTGTCCATACACATGGGTGGCAATACATTGTGTACTGTGCTGCTTCTGTCACAAAAAGTACTGGGCAGTGTAAGGCCTTCAGTTTTAGCACTATATACACGTTTAGTTTTTGTCTAAGGGGAGCTAACTCACTAGGTAGCACAAACAAGGAGCAGATACTCAGCAGCAGCATTCCTAAGGAACAATACTTCGAGAAAGAAGGAAAAGGCAGCCAAATCCAGGGAAATGTTGCAGTGCTGGAGCTACTCTCCTCTGGTTCCTGGCAGTGGGAGCTGTAGGAGGTGGGATTAGCATAAATTATCAGGACTTTGTTATCATCTATTATCCAGTGAAATAGGAACCTGCATCTCCAGCTGCCAGCAGCTACGTTCAGAAATACCTGTAGTTTGGGAGAAGCAGCCTGGATCTGTAACACAGGTAGGGGTTAACAGCAAATTTTCAATCACACTGCTTTACTGCTTCCCCAAGTCCCTCTTTTGGTTTTTTCCACCAGTAAATATTTATGCACCCTCAGCCCTGAAGCAGAAAACCCCAAGGGAACTGTGGCAGCACTGGGCTTAGTTCCTATCAGTGCAAACCCAAGCCCAGGGTGAAAGGGACGATTTGCCATGAGGATAATCAGCACTGCCTCATTCCGCAAGAATTCCAACTCCAGCATAACCTGGCCCTCCAGACCTATTGCTCCTAAATCCCCACCAGATCAGCAGCACTTGGTTATCCATTAGGAAAAGAAGCCCACTAAGCACAGAGCCCGTGTGAATATTGCTGCACAACCGAAGTGCTCTACTCCACTACGGACAGGATACAGGAGATTTTTGCTTTCTAAATGCATGTTTCAGCCATGCCAACAACCACATTCTACACACTTCACCATAAAATGCCTCAAGGACCAGTGTCACATGAAGAATGGGATGCAAGATTATACTTTGTGTGCTTTCTGCACGCTACTGTAACCTACATAGTGCAATCTGATTGAAGGAGGCAATTAACCTCTCTCCATTCAAATAACTCAAGCACTCAAAAGACAGTCATATACATATGCTTCAAAACACACTGAGAATTAAAATGAAGGTATATTTGCTACATGAAGTGACAGGTTTGCCTGTTTAAGTCATGCTCCGCATCTCTATCACACACTGTGACACAATCACATTCCTCAGAGATATGGTATTGCTTTAATACTCCATCTCTGAGAGAACAGGGTTAAGAAGGAAAGGAAGGAGCGGCTCCAAGGAGTGTTTCTCAGCGGGTGATGTATGGATAGCACTGACCTTTCTGATTCCTCAGCATCGCTTCCAGCTCCTCCCGTCCCCGCTGCTGCCGGAGACACAGCGGGGAAGGCGGCAGCGGCAGCAGCTCCGGTCCCTCCCTCCATGTTGCGTGTGTGCACTCACACTCGCACTCTGGCTCTGCAGGCACAGAGGGGAGGAAGGGCTGAGCCTGTCCCCCCCTAACCCCAGCACAAAGGCACCCACTAATGACACGGTACATGAGCTGCTCAAGTGTCAGCTGTGCCCCGACCCTCTGAAACATGAGATTTAACTAACACCCCCCCCCAAAAAAAACGTATATAGCAATAAAACGCACAGACCAGGTCGCAATTCCGGGTTCCCATTCTGCCTTCTCTTCCTAGCACTGATTCATGTTTTCCCGAGGCTGTTCCAGGCATTTCAGTGTAACCCTTTCCCAGCTGGAGGAGGAGAGGCAGCAAAAGGGATTTCTTTGTTCTTACCTGCTCTCTGCAGGGTTTTACCCAACGTAAAACTTCAGCAACTCTGATTGTGACCAGGAACAGTCCTAAAAGCAGGAGTCTAAGCCCAGTTTGCCAAGTGCATGACTTTGGATGGATCACATCAACAGATCTGCTGCTCTGCTTCCTCCAGTTTGAAAACAGGGTAATATTGATGGGGATCCCAGTAGCTCCCCATGACCTGGCTTCAGTGTGCGCTTGAGCCCAGACCCCTCCGTGTGTTGGGCTGCACCCCCAGAGCGTGAGCAGCAGGTCAGGGAGGGGATTCTCCTCCTCCTCCTGCAGTCCTGATCCAGCTCTGGGGCAACAGCACCCGAAAGATGTGGAGCTGTTGGAGCGAGGCCAGACGAGGCCCCGGAGCTGCTGCGAGGGCTGGAGCAGCTCTGCTCTGGAGCCAGGCTGAGAGAGCTGGGCTGGGGCAGCCTGGAGAAGAGAAGGCTCCTGAAGGGGAGACCTTAGAGCAGCTCCAGTGCCTAAAGGGGCTCCAGGAAACCTGGAGAGGGGCTTTGGACAAGGGATGGAGGGACAGGACAAGGGGAACGGCTTTAACCTGCCAGAGGAGAGATAGAGTACTCCACAATCCCTCATTACACACCACAGCCAGTACAGCTCTGGTCTATGTTTTAGTTCTCACTGGCTGGATCAATGCTGCTTGTTAAATGCTGTATAACAGAGACAATAACCTGATGCAGGAGGACAGAGCCATGCCAGCCCTTCCTTGAGCAGTTACAGGGGAAGATGCAAGCTTGGCAAAGCCTGAGCAAAGTCAAACAGGTTATACCTGTTCTGTGCCTAGAAAGCCTAATGACTTTTTCTAAATCCCTTTCTCCCAGTGGCAATTTCTCTTTGCTTCACTACAACAGACATGTATGAGGGGGACAAGCTAAACATAGAAGAACTGAAGAGGAAACAACATTCCCATTTAGGAAATAACTACCCTGACATTGCCTTGGTAGATGCTGCAGAGCTCCAGGAGCTCTCACAACACTCTTCCTTCCCCCTCCTGTAGCTCCTGGTGGCACAGACCCAAGTACAGTGGATGGATTTATCTTGAGGGCTGTATCCCTCAACTTGTGGTTTGACCTCTCTGACTTGAGTACAGGTAATTCAGCTGCAGTCAGGTTGTTTTCAAGACCAGTGTTCTGGATTCTATGGTTAAACAGTAATAACTGTTTTGTTTCATATCTAACAACCATTCACTAGTTAAGAAACACACAGCAAGTGTCACAGTTTAAAAACTGTGCTTTTAAGGCATCTCTTCGAAGAGCAGACTCAAAACTGTGCTAAGATTTGATGTGAAGTAACAGCTTTGCTGCACATGAGCTTGAGCATTTCTGCTGGAAACAAGTTTTGACAGTAAAGGATCAGTTTTCTAACACAGACAAGATCAGCTGCACTTTATCCTTACTTAGGGCTTGAATTATCACAATAGCAGCAAAGCAAAACTGAAATCTTGCCCCAAACTGTAGGTGCTTTGGTGTTTGTTATGAAGAGGACAGAGCAGAGTGTGTCACTAACTGAAAGCTCCAATTTGCTGTTGAATTAGCAGTGGGTTGGAAAACTTTCATCTCTTAATCCATGGTGTAACAGAGGGGAGAGCAGAACCAAACATCACCACAAGTCTCCAATCTGGGAAGCTTCTTTATGACACAACCAGCTTTCTCACTTCCAGCCTGATACAGAATGATATCAAGAATGATCATTAGATTTACATCATGTTTCAGTTTTCTACTACCTGAATACACTCCGGGGACCTGCAACACCAGCTCCTGTTGCAGACTACTTTAACAGCAACTTCTGTCAGCCACTTATAGACTAAGACAATCCAACTCATCACCTCTGCCAGCACATTTGTTCCTCCTTCCATAGTTCCTCTGTTAAACACCATTCCCTTTAAATGGATAAAAATGCCCAGCAAGAGTGGATTTTAAATGTAACCCGTCCATTGCTTGAGGTTATCTAATACCTTTGAATCAATGACTTGAAGCAACTCCACTCTCACACTGTATATTCCAACCACAGTTTTAGCTCAGGCGTTGCTCAATACACACTGAAACAAGTTCAGGAAATATCAAGACCAACTGGAACCAAGAAACTACAATATTGACAAGAAAATCTTGCTGTTAGCCCTGAGATGAGAACTATTTCATTGCTAAGTGATGACACGGGTCACAAACTGCTCTCTACTGAAGTGTATGGCAGGACATTTGCCTTCCACGAGCCACAGAGCACATTGTTCATAGCCTGTTTCCATGTACTATGAGATATGGGGGGTTTATGGGTGTATCACAGCCCAAGGGAGAGAAAACCAGACCACAATTTCTGGCTGACAAAACACATGTAGAAGCCTTTCAACCCCTCACCACATCAGAGGCTCTTTTTGCATGGCTCAAGCCCAAAGACTCTCTGCAGGGCTGGTTTAGGCTGTGCCTTCTCCATGAAGACAACAGACATGCTGAGCAGGCTGCAGCAGACACCTTCCAATCCAAAGGGACACGTTCCCTGGACCAGAACTAGGCTCAAGGCTCTGCTTCAAATGCAAAGCTATTGCCACTGCTGCACACCTCCCAGCTAACCATCTTTCAAGGCCAGTTATACAGCTATATATTATTACATCTCCATGACAGTTATGCCATGCTGAACTTCTTGGGGTAGGTCCTGTTCTTTTGATGCCCACCTGATCCACTGCAGGTATATTACTGATGGCTCCAGGAATGAGCTGCAGAGAGTATGTGGCATGAGGGGAAGAGAACAAGTCATTTAGGATCTCAGTGAAAACCCAGCCCTGCAAACACCTCAGATCAGGACTGAAAGGGGGTGACTGAGGTGTAGAGAACCCCCTCTCACACTGGGAACATAACATGGAGTATCTTCAACTCCCAAAGCCTTTTTTGCTTTCAAGGTGTCAAATACAAGTGCTGTGACCTCACAGGCTATTAAAGGAACATTCAGCTGCAGGGCTATTGCTAGAGGTGCCAAGAAAGCACACAGAATGTGTCCTACCTCCCCCTCCTAAACCTGAGACCAGGCTGAGCCTGGTGCAAAGAGCAGAAGCACCCATGCAGCATGGCTTTATGACACTCCTACACACACTAATGCAGTAAAGACTGACACATCCACACTCAAACCCACACTGAAGACTTTCAAATCCTTCCTCATCTGAATTTTGGACTACAAAAAGTGTGAAACTACAAGAGGATGCTTATACTTCAGCTTGACCAGGAACAACACATGAAGGGGAAGCTGAGGAACAGCTACCTAGCTCCAGATCCTGCATGGATGGGACACATGGTGTGTGGTTTTGAGTCATGAACCATGATCTGCATGGGTGGAATCCCTGCCAGGAGAAGAAATAGGTGCTCCCTGCAACTTACTGTGAGTGAAACCTTATTCCAAAGCAGAGAGGAACCAGCCTCACGAGGCAGACGCTGAACCAGATGATTCATTCCAGTATTCCCATACTGCTTTTCCTGCTCTGTCAAACAGCCTGAGCAAGCTGCTGCTCCACACAAGTTCCTGCTTGTTGGGATGCTTTGCAATGCCGTGTCCAAGGTGTGTCTGTGCAATCCACCTGCCTGGATTCAGCACTCTCAGGACCGCAGCCGCCTGCCTGCTGGGAATGAGGAAGGGGAATGAGCACGGACTGAAACATCTGCCCCTCAAATGTGTCGTGAAGAGAACTCTGCATTACAGCAGAAACAGTAAGCTTGGTTAAATGTTTACATCTTCAGGAGTTAGCTCTGTAGAAAGAGATCATCAGCCTCATGCTTTGGACATGCTTCCACATCAGTTTTGGACCTGTTTCTCCTGAGCCTAGAGGAAGTGCAAGATAAGCTACTAGGACAAGAAGTAGGGATGGGGAACTGTAACAGGAGAGAGGAGAGCAAGCACAGTGGTTACCCCACACAAATTTTGGGTTTCATAGAATCCCAAACTGGTTTGTGTTGGAAGGGACCTTAAGCTCATCCCGTTCCAACCCCCTGCCATGGGCAGGGACACCTTCCACTAGAGCAGGTTGCTCCAAGCCCTTGTGTCCAACCTGGCCTTGAACACTGCCAGGGATGGGGCAGCCACAGCTTCTCTGGGCACCCTGTGCCAGCGCCTCAGCACCCTCACAATAAAGAACCTCTGCCTTAGATCTAACCTGAACTTCCCCTGTTTCAGTTTGAACCCATCACCCCTTGTCCTATCACTACAGTCCCTGATGCAGAGCCCCTCTCCAGCATCCTTGTAGCCCCCTTCAGACACTGGAAGCTGCTCTGAGGTCTCCAGCAGCTTCTCTTCTCCAGGGTGAGCAGCCCCAATGTTCTCAGCCTGTCTCCATATGGGAGGTGCTCCAGCCCCTGAGCATCCTCGTGGCCTCCTCTGGACTTGCTCCAACAGCTCCATGTCCTTCTGATGTTGGGGACCCCAGAACTGCACACAGTGCTGCAAGTGGGGGCTCACCAGAGCAGCGTAGAGGGGCAGGATCACCTCTAGACTTGGAGAAAACAGAAGCAGGTTCAGCAGCAGAGAGCAGCAGAGGCAGACAAAGGAGAAGGAGGTTGGACACTTGACACTGCTGTAAAGAACTCTGCCACCTTTAAAGCTCATGGGGAAGAGAGCAACACTGCCTCTATTTCATTAAAGCTGGATGATGCAAGTGTTCTGCAGAGCCAGTGAAGGAGAGCCACAGCTTGAGGTGTTCTGTGGTGGAAGGTGGCCAAGTCTGGATTCCAAGTTTGAGTAATAGGAAAGCAGATCAACTGGCAAAGGCACATTTACTGCAACCAGGTCAAAGTCCTCCAAGATAACAGCTTCTCAGCCCCCAAAGGCCAGCACCTGAGGGAGCAACTTTTTCTCCAGTGCCAGAGGTTAGCAGGAAGAAGGAAACAGAAAGCGATTGGAGCATTTGCAATCTAAACCAGAAGAGATTCCACAGTAGCTGAAACATTTCAAATGCTTCCCCCAGCCACCCATCCCTCTCATTTCTGAGCATCATCCCACATTTCATAGAATCACAGAGCCCCAGAGTGGTTTATGTTGGAAAGGACCTTAAAGCTCATCCAGCTCCAACCCCCTGCCACGGGCAGGGACACCTTCCACTAGAGCAGGTTGCTCCAAGCCCCTGTGTCCAACCTGGCCTTGAACACTGCCAGGGATGGGGCAGCCACAGCTTCTCTGGGCACCCTGTGCCAGCGCCTCAGCACCCTCACAGGGAAGAACTTGTTCCTTAGATCTAACCTGAACTTCCTCTGGTTTAGTTTCCTCAAGTCCTTTTCTCAACCAGCTGCTCTTCAAACACAACTGTCAACTGTTACGACCCCCTTCACCCAAAGGTTGCATATAGGTATGTACTGGGACTGCACAGTCTGTCCTCTGCAGCAGGGGGGATCTAACTCCATGTGTGCACACCAGCTCCCAGAGGCAGGAATCCCATGAAGCAGCTAAAGAAGAATAAAGTGGCTGTTTTGAACATGAAGAAGAGATTACACTTTCTTTCTTGTTCTCAGATTGAAAGAAAAGACAACAGACATCTAATTTCTCCCATTAGAATCCACTGATGCACACATTTCTGCTCACTGCTTTCCTCATTGGTATAATCTAAATGTATAATAAACCCACGAAGCACCATCAGAAAATACAAGCAGATTGAGAAAGAGCTTGGGGAATCTTTTAGTAAATTTGTCAGGAGTTTTCATAGAGAACAACATCCAAGCAGTATGTTACAGCAGGAAAACATACAAGTGCTGTGGTCAGGGGAAAAGGACATCCAGAAAAGGGTGTTGCTGCCCTGCTTTGCCCAACACCTAACACACCAGGGTAGTGGTTTGGTGCAGGAGTTGTTAAATAGATTTAATAGAAAAATGAGCTTAAGATGTACCAAAAATTTCCCTTTGGGGGGCGGGAGGAAAGGGGAAAAGTGCATCTTGGAAGTAGTTCAATAGTGATTTATGCCAGAGTTCTGAGAGCACAGCCACTGATGCTTTGCACTTCAAGGCTTTAATGCCCTCTGAACCAGCCTTGCTGCAAACACAACATGAAGATTTAAACAGACAACTGGAAATTGGCTCCACAAGGCCAAGAAGATGCTTCCTCATTTAGTTTCAAGCATGTAATGAGCACACAAGGTGTAAAAGCAGCAGGTAAAAAGCAAACAGACCCCACTTCCCATCTCAGCGAGGTAACATTCATCATCATCCACAATGCCACTGGCAGCTAAAAGGAAACCTGACTGGAAAAGAGGTTTAAAGCATTTCCTCAGTAATTGGAATGAAATGGGGATTTCATGGGGGTTTTGTTGTCATGCTCAGGATTCTGCAGCAGGGCTGGGTTTAGTTTAAGTACAGCCCTTTGTAGGACACATTTGGTCTTTTGAAGGGTTTAGAGCACAAGTCTGATGGCTGAAAAGCCAGAGGAGAAATGAAGGGATGGTGCATGAAATGACTTCTCTGATGACAAACAGTGATTACAGCCCAGGCCTCCTGAGACCCAGTTCTATTTTCCCACCTCTCAGCCCATTTGGTTCACCAACAGAGATTTCTCTTTCTCAATAAAGCAGTGAGAAGACAAACCCCATCATCTGGGGCCAGAAAGGCAGGCAGGCTGCATCTCCTGGTTTTGTTAAGTCAAAATACAAGCCCTTGGAGCTCACCTCTGAACACTAACCTGCACCAAAAGCCAGTTGTTTCACAGACTGTGAGAGGACACAAGTGTCTAACTCACACCAAACAGAAGATCACTTTAAATAGCCTAACAGGAGAGCACAGGCATCACCAGACACACGGAGTCTTCCACAGTGAACCACAGGGTATTGAGGAGCAGACCTCCAACACCAGGTACTTGTATCCACATCAACCACAGTTGCATGAAACACACTCAGCCTGCCCCCAATTCCATTTGGAATTCCGATTTCAAAGGGAACAATGATACAAATGGGACATCGAATCAACAGGGCGCCAAGAACGTGGAGTCACTTTTTGTGCCTGTTTGTCCAGTCCCACAGGTGAACATCCAGACACAACACCTCGGATTTCTTTCAGGCTGTCACTTGGGAGTCTCAGCAAGCCCCATGTGGCTTTTTAGATGTCTTGGGACTCACAAGGAATGGAGGGAGGGAAATAAAGAAACCAAAATCCCTATGTTCAAGTCGAATGTATAAAAAGAAACCCAAGTGCCAGACTCCTGGGTGACAAGTGCTGCGCAGGAGGAGGTGAATCACGCCCTGGCACAGACAGGCTGTAATTTGGTGTTATGAAGTTCTCATCATCAATATTTACCGCTGAGTATTTTTATAGAAAGAGTGTACTTTTGCCACAATAAGGATTTGGAGACTGCTCTTGGAATATAAGGACCAGAGGTAAAATGTCATGTTCCTTCCTCAAATATATCTGAACACACAGATTGACATTTATTGTATGAAAATGAGAGCAACAAAACCTCTCAAAAGCAAGCGGAGGAGTCACTTGTCCCTTTTCTGTTTGTGGCAGGACAAAGCGAAGAGAGAAGCACTGTGAAGACCTCCTCAGGGATGAAGCTCGGGAAGCACCAGACAGATCACAAGCACACGAGTTGACTACTTGGATGTTCAGGACAACTTCAAGCTTTCAGGGCCGTGATCCTAAACCAGAGCTGGTGCCTCTGTGAAGGGTCTCAGAGCCTTTTTGCTGCACCTTGTGCTTTATTATCAGGGAAACACAATGATTTTCCAAATGATTATATATAAAATACATGATTTAAATGCCACATATTTAGATAATAATCAAGATATTCTAGAATAAAGCCAATTTAAGCTCTACTGGTGCATTGCACCACAGCTACATGTACAACTACTTTTCAAGCTTCTAATGCTCACTACAAGCTCTCCAGGTGCTAAACTTTTGTTTGTGGATTTGCTGTAAAGATATAACCAACAAGACCTGATACCTGCAAATGAAAGCCAGGCCATCCCCATCATTTTAAATCACTAAAGAAAAGCTCCAGACGTGTGTTTTACAGACCAGATATAACTCACAGCTGATTTAATTCATATTCTGATAGTGCCAACACTCACCTAGTAAACTGTGCATCCCATTATCACTTGTATAGTGCAAGGGGCTGCATTTAAATGAAGATTATGAAAATGAAATGGACTTGAAATGCCTTTTTGACTGCTAATATGCATGTTGAAGTGAGAGTTGCTCAGGGAAAGTGCTTCTAAAAATATTCAAGTTTTGCCAAGAGTGGTTTTCATAAAGATTTAAAGGATGTTATCGCAAAGAACAACCAACTCCAACACCAACCCAATCTCTAGTGGAAGTTAGAGACATAAGCAAAAACTTACCTCTAAATGGGAGCAGGCTCTTCAGAAAGAGAAGTTTGGGCATGCTGAAACACTGTAATGTATGGAAAAATGCAGCTGGGCAGGTTCACCTGGAGCAAAACCCCTACTGCTCTATGAACCAGTCCAGCCACATGCCTCTGCCTTCCCCATCACACCTCTCCCAGAGCCTGCACTGACCAACAAATTGACCTTTTGTCACAGCTACTGAATTGCTGCTTTTTATCCAGTGCTCTTGCTTGAAGAGAGCGGTGACACCTTCATGCTTCATCCTGCCAGAAGCCTCCTTTTGCTCTTCATATCAGATCTAACCGAATAAAGCCTTAAGAACTCTGTCAGAGTCTGAATGATTTCAGCAACCCTGAGTGACCAGGCCTCTGCTCTCCTGCAGCATGGAACCACAGCACAGGATCTGATATTACCATGTTAATTCTACATGAACCATGTGCTGGCAAACTGAAATATCATGTAGGAACAGAATTTACACTGCAAGCATCTGTACTGCAGCTCTCTCCACCCCTGGTGCTCTCTGCTGAAGCTTCAGTGGTCTTACAAATGCACTAATCACCATTTCAAATGAACCTGCACTGGAAGGAGAGGCCTGGGGAAGGGAAAAGATGCTGTGGCAGGTCCCCTTGACAGCAGTCTCAAAGGACAGGCATTTACAATGATGTGATCATTTTAATAAGGCAGCTTTGCTTCTTCTGAAGCATTTTTGTCCTCTGCACGCTGCAGCTTACCCGGTGTGCTCAGCACTTCTATTTATATACAAGTGACTCACCTTGGAACTGCCTCAGACAATGCACCTTCTCTTCAAAGAATAAAAACAAAGGAAAATAAGATCTCTTTGGAAAGCTCATCCCAAAACATTTAGGAAACAATGGGATATTCAAGCTTCGGAGTGCTTAAAAACCATGTGGGAGAACTGCTAGACCAGAAGCTGTCATCCTGGTTCCACATGACACTGCCATATGCCTACCCCAGCATCAGGAATGAGAAGCTCCAAGCCCTCATCTGCATGCAGAACATCATTTCAAAGGTGTCTTCAATGGGCAGCCAAGTTAAACAGTTATTTTCTCATTGTGGTTCCCCTTACATGAATTGTTATGTTGCTTTTATTGTTATATAGAAGGTCTTCCTTTAATAAGAAAAAAATCAGGAAGAAAGCAGTGAAGGTTGGTTGGGAAGTTTGGTTGACATGTCCCTAGAGATCTCCTGTCTGAATGCTGGGAAGAGCAGGCTCTGATCTACTCTGGTACTCCATAGACTGGAAAAGAGAAGTATTTTGCAGGTGGTGTTCCTGAGGGGGTGTGGGAGGCAGGGAAACAACTTGTCCATGTTCAGGCATTCCACAGTGCCTAAAGGTAAAGAGGAGTTGGATTTCTCCCACTTCTTCAAATTCTGCCTTGGTTTTTGGTGTTCCTCAGCTCACTCCTGGCTGCTTCCTTCTCTCAGTTCCCTGAACCCCAGCCTCACCTCACCTCATCCCCTTCAACTGTCTCAAGGCTGCAGCCACCTTGCAGAAGTCACCCGACCTTCTCTTCCCACCAGCTCTTTCCTCCCAAAAGCTCCTCACCAGCTGTACAAAGAGGGGATTTTACTTCTTTTCTCATCTGTGTAACAGGGTCAGACAGACTCACAGGCACCAAAATGGATATTCCAGCTAAAGTAACGGATGTTCCTTGGATCCATGTCCTTTCTTTGCCAGCTGATTGCTTGTGGGCTCAGTTTCAAGGTCCTATGTTGAAACTGGGAGTCACAAAAAGTAATTTAGTGGTCCATTACCAATACCAGCAATAAGAGTGATGTGTTAAATAACATCACTTGTCACTAGAAAGCAGGTCTGACTGAAAAGCAGAAAACTCTTTAATCCTCTCCTCTACCATGTCTCACCTATTTCATCTGTGACAGAGGATCTCCAGCAACATCTTCTGTTTAAAATACCATGTTAACTCAAAGATGCCTTGTTTTAGTAAGATGGTTTGCTTTTTGTTTCTTTTAAAGCTCAATACAAAAAGGTCAATTCCTTCCTTTCCACAGACCCAGTGCCCCAATTGGCAAAGCTTTACAGTAATAATCTCTACTCAGAAAAGGCTGAGTTGTTCTTCCCAAATTCCTCAGCTGTAAGTAATCTTATGGGAACCACTGGGCAAGAAGTAAAATCCAGCTTGTCCTTCTAGGCAAACATGAAGTGAAGTGTCAGCATTCCTCAGCGAGGTCCAAAGTCAGAGCAAGCTGCTCAGCACATAACACGTAGGTCTGTGTGCAGTTAAGTATGTGCTGAAGTGCTTTTATGAAGTGAAGGCCAAGACAAACCTCGTAACAGAAGCTATTGCTCCTGGTCCCTGTGTGTTCTATTGTAAAACCCAGTTTTCTTGGATCCTGAGACTCCATCAGCCTATCCTGGCACCCCCCAAGCTGTGCTCTCCTGCTTCAGGCCTGCCAGGAGCTGACGCCAAGCAGTTTAGGGGGGGAGGTTTAAAGGGTTCTCAGCCACAGTACTATGCAAAGCCAATCCAGCACAGACCCCAAGGCAGCCCAGACTTGCAGGAATGGGAAGGAAAGACTCTCCAGCAACTCTACTGTGAGGGTGGTGAGACACTCGAACACGCAGAGAAGCTGTGGCTGCCCCATCCCTGGCAGTGTTCAAGGCCAGGTTGGACACAGGGGCTTGGAGCAACCTGCTCTAGTGGAAGGTGTCCCTGCCCGTGGCAGGGGTTGGAGCTGGAGGAGCTTTAAGGTCCCTTCAACCCAAACCAGGCTGGGATTCTATGAACCTTTTCACTCCCATCCTTTTCAGAAGGATAGAGTGGAATGAAAGCTCTCAAACCACTGGAGCTATTAAGAAACCAGGAGGTAAACCTGCAGCCTCACTCAGAACACAGGAAAACTGGGTATGGAAACTGCACAGGATTACCTTGAATTTCCTCCCCAGGTGCAAAACCCCTTTAAGTATGCCTCACCTCACACTTGCTCTGACATTTCCAATGCCATCAAGATGTCCTTATTTCATTTGGTTTCAATGGGCAAGTCCTATGAATGGAAACTGAATCAGGGCAGAGTCACTTAAACAGACTTTACTGCTGCCTAATGAGCTGATGCTGGCTAATCCTCTCTTTTGCTTCTCAGTGAAAGGAACCCAGCAGGAGCATTGAGATGGGGTTTTAAAGAGCTAAAAGCTATGAATGATTTCATTTTACAGAGAGTATTTCTCCTGCACAAGTTGCTTCCATCAAGTGTTCTTTTCAAAGATCATATTCTCTATAAAACATCCCTGTGGCCTTCAGTGGTAAATGCTCAAAGAACAGCAGAGGGAAACAGAAAAGATGAAGAGAAGGAAAAGCTGGACACCATCTCCTGCAAAATTTTCCATATAGAAGTGACTACATTGAGGAATGATTTGCAGGACTGGCCTCTTGACCCACATATAAGTAACCAGGAACTAGAAATCTTTGCTCTCCTCTTGCAGAAATGTGGCTCACTGTAACCCTAACGTAGCCCCAAACTCACCAAGAGTTGCTGTGGCTTTACAGTGAGGCAACCCCTCACTCGTGCAGTCCTGTGGGGCTGAGGGAACCTTAACACACTTCGTGCTGCTAGAAACATAACTCTAAAAAGTCCCCATTCCTTCTGTTTCCTCACAGATCCTGCTAAACCACAGCTCAAAATACAAGAGTTGGAAATTAGAAGTTCCCAGAGTGAACTCTTCAAGGGTGGGAAATCATTATCCATCTTTTCTGAAGCTTTAACAGAATGATACCACCAACTACCTCACTCTGTGACTCCACAGTCGAGTATGGAAAGCCGCCTCCGTTCCCTATTTTCAGTCATGTCAACCAAGGGAAAACAAATGCACTTTGTACTTGGTGAGTTTTCCATAAAATTTGAAGTCAAGCAACCTCAATGCTCCAACGTTTTACCTTTCATGATGCAGATGTCCAAAAATCATTTAAAGGGAGACAGCACTTGCAGCCTAACCTCTTCCGTGACGGAGATGCAGATGAAGAACTGCTACATGCTGCTACCTGTGGATGTGCAAGTCTAAAGAACACTAACAACAGACTTATGGTGATGGTAACTGGGAGAAATTCAATCCTCAACAGTGAGGATGCTCAAGGCCTCATGCACCAGGTCAGATTCGGGACTGCTGCACTGGTATCTTCCTGTATGTGCATCCACAACTGTATTGGAAAATACTGCTTAGGAAAGGCCTATTTTTGAGCCACAGCTTTATCCTTAAAACTAACTCACCATAAGCAGCCTTCTGCTCAACAGCGTAGCTTCTGAAAGCTGCCCAAGGTCAGCCCTGCCTCCTTCCTTCAGTGACAATACCAGATCAACACAACTGCCTGCTTCCATTCCTTGCCAGCAGATAATCCACTGAGAGCAAGGCAGGACACTGAGGACAGGCTGAGAAGACTCAGCTTTAGCTGAACACGCAAGTTGGCTCCATCAGCAATGATAAAGCAGAACCTGGGGTTAGGGATGGAGGAGAGAACAGGAGGAAAGGACAGCTGAGTCTACCCAAGTCCCAGTTTGTGCAAAGTAACCCCCCTTCTACTTACACTGCAGATACTCTGGATCAGGAAGCAGAATAGATAAACACAAGCCCACACAGCTATTTTCAAAGTGCTGCTGCTTTCCAAACAACTTCAGGTGTATCTCAAGCAAACCTCTACACTGAATGTAGCTTTTTAGAGCTCCTGGTTTTGCTGGAGACAGTTTTACAAGTACTTACTGCAATAATGTTTAAAGAAAACAAAACAAAACATAAGCACATATTCTTGTGTGTGAGTAAAATACTAACTGGCTCCCATAAAGGACACACATGCAGGTATGTGAAACAAGAGTTGATGCAGAAGAGCTGAACCTGAGGAAGTGCAGGCATGAAGTCAGTGCTTAAATGCAAAAGATACGCTGCTGGAAATCACTTCTGCTCAAGGTCACTGGTGAAGCTGCTTTAATGGCATTGATTCAACAGCATTTAGAAGACTTCAATAAAAAAACCCAACTGGCATAATGCAGAAATTCCTATGAAGCACAACAAGAAGCATCACCTACAAGTAGAAGCACTGCAGCCCCAGTAGGGAGAGGGTTAACCAGATCCTGCTGACTCACTAAGGCAGCTCCATCCTTATCCCCTCTAAACAGGATGGGAAAGAAACTCCCTTGAAAGCCAGGACCTGAAATGCAACTCCAGGGCAAAAAGGAAAGGAATGATTAAGTTGAATATTAGCTGTTTTCTGTGACAGTAAATAGCACATCTTCCCCCTGGGAATTCAGATAATGGGACAACCCTTAGGAAGAAGTTTAGTTAGTCTCAAATAGACAGAGTGAACGAAGGTTTTGGCCTCCGTGTTGAAGACAGAAAGCCCAACAGTTTCATACGCTCTTTCTTGCCTTTAGAAGAGACATTGTCACCTGATGGTCCAGCCATGGCAGACAAGAACAAACTGGAACAGCAGCAGCCAGGGGAGGATCGAACACCCCAGAAGGTATTTCAAGCCCAACGACACAGATTTAATAACTTCCAGTGTGTTTTATTCCGAACAGCAGGTGACCTATTTCAGGCCTAACTCTGAGCTGACTATAATTAACTGCTATTTCTACAGATTTCAATTTACATGAAATAGCTTGGAAAAAGAGAAGAAATTAAAGCAGGGCAATTGCTAAAGTTAAAAGAAGGCAGAAACCCATTTTTAAGTTAAAACATCAGCCAAAAATACATTGCATATCAGGTCTAGAGAATAGTCTTCCAACAAAACTCCAAGGGAAATGTTTTAAAGAGGCTTTTATGCTCTTAGCACAAAGATAAAATGGGATTTCATAGTCTGAAAACTCTACCTCCCCTACAAGAACAATGCATGAGTGTGGAGCTCAATGTCATAGAATCATAGAATAGTGAGGGTTGGAAAGGACCTTAAGATCATCCAGTTCCAACCCCCTGCCATGGGCAGGGACACCTCGCACTAAACCATGTGGTCCAAGGCTCTGTCCAACCTGGCCTTGAACACCACCAGGGATAGAGCATCCACAACCTGCCTGGGCAACCCATTCCAGTGCCTCACCACCCTCACTGTAAAGAACTTCTTCCTTAAATCTAATCTAAACTTCCCCTGTTTAAGTTTGAACCCATTACCCCTTGTCCTATCACTACAGTCCCTGATGCAGAGTCCCTCTCCAGCATCCTTATAGACCCCCTTCAGACACTGGAAGCTGCTCTGAGGTCTCCACGCAGCTTCTCTTCTCCAGGCTGAGCAGCCCCAATGTTCTCAGCCTGTCTCCATACGGGAGGTGCTCCAGCCCTCTTATCATCCTCATAGCCTCCTCTGGACTCGCTCCAACAGCTCCATGTCCTTTTTATGTTGAGGACACCAGAACTGTACGCAGTACTCCAAGTGGGGTCTCACAAGAGCAGAGTAGAGGGGCAGGATCACCTCCTTTGACCTGCTGGTCACGCTTCTTTTGATGCAGCCCAGGATGCGGTTGGCTTTCTGGGCTGCAAGTGCACACTGCCGGCTCATGTTAAGCTTCTCGTCAACCAACACCCCCAAGTCCTTTTCTGCAGGGCTGCTCTGAATCTCTTCTCCGCCCAACCTGTAGCAGTGCCTGGGATTGCCCCGACCCAGGTGTAGGACCTTACACTTGGCTTGGTTAAACTTCATAAGGTTGGCATCGGCCCACCTCACAAGCGTGTCAAGGTCCCTCTGGATGGCATCCCTTCCCTCCAGCGTATCAACCGAACCACACAGCTTGGTGTCATCGGCAAACTTGCTGAGGGCGCGCTCAATCCCACTGCCCACGTCGCCAACAAAGATGTTGAACAGGACCGGTCCCAACACCGATCCCTGAGGGACACCACTCGTTACAGGTTTCCAACTGGACATCGAGCCATTTACCACAACTCTTTGCGTGCGGCCATCGAGCCAGTTTTTTATCCAGCGAGTGGTCCATCTATCAAATTGATGTCTCTCCAATTTAGAGACAAGGACAGAGACAGAATCACAGAATCATACAATCAACCAGAGTGGAAAAGACCTGTAAGTCCAACTGTTCCAGCACCACCAAGACGACCACTACCCCAGGTCACTGAGGGCCTCGGCTACATGGCTTGTGAACCCTTCCAGGGACAGTGACTCCACCACTGCCTTGCCTGTCTGACCACCCTTTGGGGAAGGAATTGCTCCTCAGCTCCATCTAAACCTCCCCTGGTGCAGCTTGAGGCCGTTTCCTCTTGTCCCATCCCTTGTTCCTTGGGAGCAGAGACCAGCCCCCTCCTGGCTCCATCAGGCAGTTGCAGAGAGCGATAAGGTCCCCCCTGAGCCTTCTCTTCTCCAGACTAAAGCCCCCCAGGTCCCTCAGCCGTTCCTCATCACACTTGTGCTCCAGGCCCTGCTCCAGCTCCGGTGCCCTTCTCTGGCCCCGCTCCAGCACCTCAATGCCTCTCTTGTAGTGAGAGGCCCAGAACTGACCCAGGATTCGAGGCGCAGCCTCACCAGTGCCCAGTGCAGGGGGACAGTCACTGCCCTGGCCCTGCTGGCCATGCTATTTCTGATACAGGCTAGGAGGCTGTTGGCTTCTTGGCTGCCTGGGCACAAGCTGCTCGTGTTCATGCTGCCATTAAAATCTCCCATGAAATTCAGATGCTGCTTTTTTACCTCTGTCCCCATTTCATCTACAAAGAGGGTTAATTACAATTTCCTCACTTCACCTATCTTGGATATCTTTGAGATTCCCAACCCTAGTGAGACATGTTCAATCTCCCATTCTCTTCTCTCCTGCGTCCTTAATCAAGAAAACACAATCTTTTCATAGAATCATAGAATCACAGAATGGTTTGGGTTGGAAAGGACCTGAAGATCATCCAGTTCCAACCCCCTGCCATGGACAGGGACACCTTCCACTAGACCATGTCACCCAAGGCTCTGTCCAACTTGGCCTTGATCACCGCCAGGGATGGATTTCCTGCCTCCCCTTCCAGTGCCACCCCCAGTAGCATCATCATACAAAAGTGTGAAGGAGGAAAACAGTTCTGTTTCAGAAACTCATGTGGACATTCCACAAGGATATTCCACAAGGATAACTACTACTTTATCTCCCTTTTCTCTCTCTCCCAGACACTCTTATCTTTATAATTTTCTCTCTCCATGCAGGTGAGCTATCACAAAATCCCTTTTTTAGTCAACATGACAATGAAAAACAGAAGGAACCTACAGGGATTTTAATTAGAACTTGGCGTGCTGCACATATCCAAATGGGAAAATCTTTCTGCCCCCCACCTCTAGTTTGCTACTTAAATGACACCTCTGTGCTTTGAATCCACCCTTTGAAATGTTTAATTCTCTGGTAACTTTTGAAGCAGCAGCAGCATAAACCCATGGAAATCTTTCGTAAGGAAGGAAAACAAAAAACCTCCCAGTGCCCTTATCTGTGCCAGCACCTGCATCAAGCCACCCACTGCACTTCACTCCACCGCATCGCTTCAAGGGAGAGAGCCACATCTGCCTCACAGCTCAGCCTCACACTGCTTCTGCAAGATTGGCTTAACAGGCAATTCAGAGCAGCCTGAGGAGAAGGACTTGGGGGTGCTGGGTGATGAGAAGCTCCCCATGACCCGGCTTCAGTGTGTGGTTGAGCCCAGAACCCCCCCGTGTGCTGGGCTGCACCCCCAGAGCGTGAGCAGCAGCTCAGGGAGGGGATCCTGCCCCTCTGCTGCTCTCTGGGGAGACCCCACTTGCAGCACTGTGTGCAGGGCTGGTGTCCTCAACATCAGAAGGACATGGAGCTGTTGGAACAAGTCCAGAGGAGGCCACGAGGATGCTCAGGGGCTGGAGCACCTCCCGTATGGAGACAGGCTGAGAACATTGGGGCTGTTCAGCCTGGAGAAGAGAAGCTGCTGGAGACCTCAGAGCAGCTTCCAGTGGTGAAGGGGGCTACAAGGATGCTGGAGAGGGACTCTGCATCAGGGACTGTAGCAATAGGACAAGGGGTGATGGGTTCAAACTGAAACAGGGGAAGTTCAGGTTGGATCTAAGGAAGAAGCTGTTCCCTGTGAGGGTGCTGAGGCGCTGGCACAGGGTGCCCATGGAAGCTGTGGCTGCCCCATCCCTGGCAGTGTTCAAGGCCAGGTTGGACACAGGGGCTTGGAGCAACCTGCTCTAATGGAAGGTGTCCCTGCCCGTGGCAGGGGGCTGGAACTGGATGATCTTAAGGTCCTTTTCAACCCAAACCAGTCTGGGATTCTATGATTCCTAGCACCGCAGTGAATGAATAAATACAGCAAAGGCACACACAGCTTCCAGCTTGCAGGGTGTTTAGAAGAAAGGCCTTGAATTCATTCCAACATTTAAACAACAAAAGGCAACGTCCACTCAAGTTAGTCATGAAGGAGAACAGACAACACTGCCCAGTGAATCAGGGAATTATAACACACCACAGAACTGCAAGAGGTTTGGGCTCCAAAGCATCCACACCTACTTAGCTGTGGGCTGAACTCTGTGCCAGCAACACGACAAGGATGTGCTGTCAAACACCAGAGGATGTGCACAAAAAGGCACAGAGCTTTGTTAATTTACACAATGAGTTAACTCCCAACACACTGCAAGTGCAGGCAAGCCCAAAGAGAAGATTCAAGTGAGAGAACACAGGGCAGGAACAGCTGTATGACCCCAGATGTGTCCTACTTCTCAGCTGACAGCTTCTTTGCCCCCTTGTAGCAACTTGTACTGCAGCCAGACTCTTGCAGCAGTTAGTTCACTGCTTGGTTCTCTTTCTGCTCTCTGCTTTCATGTCAGGCCACTCAGACTCAGTAGTGAATGTGGTCTGGCTGAACAGTACCACCAAAACATCCACTTCTATCAAAAGCATCATCCCAAGGAAATCAGAGCATGTGGCCATGGGAGGAGCCGAAAGCAGTGACCCCAAAACATCCAAAAAATACAGCACTGGGTCAAGAATAAAGCAAACAGAAAAGGGAAGAGACAGGAATTAAGGATTTTAAAAGCTAGCAACAGAAGGGTAGTTCCCTGTTAGCTCACTACAAGAACTGTACATCATCACGTACTCTGCATGCTTGCTTGTAGAAGGGCTCAGAGGTCAGAATCAACCCTTTGCTGGAAAATGCTCCTGATGGGGCTTTATCCCAACTGAATAGTGTTAATTGTGTACAGCAGCAGCAGCAATTGCTGTCAGCACCATTTTCTCCTCCTCCTCTTTGGTTTTCAACGCTAGTAGCAGCTAGTCCTTAGCACCCTGAAATGAAAAGTATGACTCTTGTTCCCATTTTCCACCCTCCACCCCAACCACAGGGGCAATAATGACACTTGCAAAGGATGGCCACTGAGAACGGACTGGGGATTCCAGCCCTGTAGCAGCATCCACATCAGGATAAAGGCTTCTACTACAGATAGCAGCTATTAAAGAGCCTCTGTAGTGTTCAGAGGCCCAGTCTGAATCCCCACGCAGTCCTGCCTGACAGTTGACCTGCTCTGAATTATAGCTGCCCCCATCTCTCAACTGAGATAAGACTTTTTATCTTGCCAACCCTTAGAATCCTCTGCTGGTTTGCACGTTACTGCCCTTTCACTGCAGTCAAATCAAGTTTTCAGCTCTTTTTCAATGCTATAGAGATTTCCGTATCATGCAGCAGTAGAGGTGCTGCTCAGACAACAGACAAGCAAACAGCAGGTGCCATTAAGCCTTAAACATACAGAAGGGCACCAGGAAAGCCTCTTTTTGAGCATGACAGGCAAATCGGGTGTTCTTCCCAAGGTGGGTTTCAACAAGCATCGTGCTTCATATTTTGCCCAAGCAAAAGGCAAGCCACGCTGACCGCCACTGAAACTGTGGCTGGAAAAGGGAAAACATTCACCTTCATGAAGGTACCAGTAGGAAATAAATAATCCTCCATTAAACAGAGACATCAACACCGACACTGCACTGCTCAGAGCTGCTTTGACTCGTCTCAACTTAAAGAGTTTGTTTCTTAGGAAGATCTATCAGCAGAACCCTCAGTATCTTCACAGATTCCCCATGGTTTTAGCACCCTGGTAACTGAGATGGCTGAAGCACTCCCATGTCCTCACTCCTTTGAGTAAAAGAAGCTGTTTAGTGGGTTGAAACTAGGTGATGTTAAGGTCCTTTTTAACCCAAACCATTCTATGATTCTATGATCAAACTCCAAACCCCACTGACATTAGACATGTATCCCACCCCAGCATGGAAAACTCATACCAAGTTCAATGCTCTGATTAATCTTTCTTACACTTCCTAGTACCAACCACTGCACTGTAAGGCACTTACAAAGTCACCTTCACTGAACTTTGGCCCCTCAGATGAAGTAATATACATCAGGAACTACTGAACACTCATAATTCACTGCCTTTCATCTTCAGCTCGTTTCAAGGCAGAACAAGCTCTTGTCCCAACAGGCTCAGCACATTCAGCCAAACCTCCTCTGTATTTCTCTCTGATGCCTTCTCCCTGAGCATTTGGGATATAGAGAAGTGCAAAGAACCAAACACAGTTACTCTAAAAGCTTTGAATGTGTTTCAAGGAGAGAGACGGGCAGTTCTGCTGCACTGCCTCCAGCATAGCAAACCCTGCTGACCTACACCTCCTCCTGCTCTCCTCCACAGCAGCTTCAGCCATGGATAGATGGATGCTTGGAGATGCCAACTACCCCACAGGTGCACAAAAGGGTTGTGGAAGGAGAGGAGAACAGCCTCTCGGCTTGCTACTTGGCTTTTGTTGCCATACTCCACCTATCAACACAATCTCAGTTTCCATGAGAGCAATTCCACCAACACTTCAAATCCCAGTCCCTGCAGTCTCACCAGTTCTTCTCAAGAGGGGCCAAAGAGACTTTCAGAGCTCAGTATGAAGTAAAAGATCAACTCTGAGAGACATGGTCTGGTGTGAATCATCCCTGCCCATGGCAGGGGGTTGGAACTGGATGATCTTCAGGTCCTTTCCAACCCAAACCAATCTGGGATTCCATGATTAGCATCAAAATCCTGTAGGTCCTCCAGAACTCACGGGTTTTTGTGCATAGAATTTAAAATATATATAGTTCACCTACAAACAGTGTTCAGAGATCCAAGGATGCTTTTCACCCTGGGAAGTGCTCACTTGCCTGCATGGGCTCCAGAGGAAGACACAGCCACCAGTTTTCAACTGCAGAAGCTGGGGCAGATGTGTCCTACCAGAGGAGGTGGTTTCTAACTCTGCTCCTCTGGTCGAGTGAGTGGAACATCATTAGGAGAAACTTCAGGACTCAATAGAAGAAACAAGGTCGCTTAAGTTTCTTGGCTGAAATGAAGATGGCATTTGGAGGGGGGGGAGCAGAAACCAAGCCAACAGTCCTAATTTTAAAACAGAACAATCAGGTCACAATCATCTCTAACCGACATTTGGGTTGGGGAGGGTGTTTTGGTTTGGCTTTATAAAATAAGTCTGAAAAGCTTCACATTTAGGGTCTGAACAGCTGATTTGGGTGCATTCCAAACACAGTGGCCTTAGAGATAAGCAAAGCTTTGCAGAAGAACTTGTGTGCATGAGGTTATTGCCAGCACAGCTGCTATGCTGTCAAATGTGGTTATCAGGGGACACAAACCAGCTCATTCTTTGCCTTGAAATCCTGTCCTTCATCCTCATTGTGAAATCCAAGCGCTGTCTACTCCTACCAGTGATGTGTTCTGCTGTTCAATAGTCTGTTTGCACTTACAAGCCATCTTAGTCAAATGCCCCCAAAGTTTGCAGGGAAGAACCAGTAATTGCCATCACTCGTGTCTCTTCTTTACTTCATATTCCAATATTTACTGTCAGACTAAAACCATGGGTTAGTTTTGCTCCCATCTGACTGAAAGGCAAATACTGGAAGCACGGGAATGCTTGTTACTCCAGCGCTTTCCTCAAGAGCCCAACCAGAATGCTGCTTTCCTTTAGACGCATCTCTAGCTGCTGTCAGATACTCCAGGAGCCCCATTTATGCATCGGCATCGTCGTGAATTTGAGTCAAAATACAGCCCCAGAACACAACGATGAGTCTAAAAGACCTAAAATGACATCCCTGCCATTGGTGACAGGGCAGCTACAAGGCAGCAGCCTAACCACGCGGGGTAGGAAGCACAGCAGGGAGTTGTTTAGCGGCAACAGAGATGTCTTTGAGGAAGCATTACCTCATTCTCCTCCTCCACATCCATTCCCAATTGGAATGAGGATATAAAAGCCACACTATTCAGAAAAGACAACAGGGAAAGCAGGGAGACAGTGACCTGCCTTCCTGACCCAGCTTTGTCCCCCTGTTGAAAAGCATCTACACTAGAGCATATACAACAACCACCACCAAGATAGCCCCACTAATTTAACAGAGGGTGGAAAAACCCCACACAGAACAACTCATAGTAGAGAAACGGCATTTTAGGGCACCTTAGAAACAGAGAGATGCTTCTTAAAGCACACAAGGGCCGCAGAGGCTTCCTTTTCCCCTCTCCCTCGCACCTAATGCCTCTCAGTTGTACATGCTGGAAACATCTAAGCCTCAGAATGTAATGAAACAATTGTCTTAAAGAACAAATTTGTTCTTTCGCTTTATTAAAATAAGAAGGCAGAAGGGGGAGGGTTTGAAACAGATTCTGAAATGGGAAAGCAAACCAATATTGGCTTGCAGCCAGTCCTCCTGGTAGCACATCTTTCCTGTGCTACATAAGCAGGTTCTTGCTCCTCCACACATAGAACCATAGCATGGCTTGGGTTGGAAGGAACCTTCAAAGCTCATCCAGGGATAAGCAGGGACATCCTCAGCTGGATCAGATTGCTCAGGACCACAGCCTTGAAGGTCTCCAGGGACATCCTCAGCACCGCTGAGAAGACAGACTCATCCTGAATCTTTTGCCCTGCTGAACCCATCATTCTGAGACTCCGAACTTCAAGAGTAGTATCACACCCACAGCAGCACCAAAAACCCTGGAACAAACTTCCACAGGATACATCATCTCAGCAGCAACTCACTCAAAAGCCTGTGGACTGACAAATTCACAACACCATGGAAGAACAACTCCAAGAGGTCAACATAGAGGTGAATTTGTAGCAGTCCTGACAGAAGGCAAACCCACAGCTCTAAAATGGACTTTTCTGGATCACAGGTAGAAGATATGCAGAGACTAGCATAGCCCATGAAACAAAAATCACCTAAGCCACAAAGAGAAGGAAGAAATGGAAGAAAAGATCATCTTGCATATTACTTGCAGTAACAGAAGATTTAAACTGAAAAGCAATCATTAATAACACATGGCACTCAAATGTGTAAAACCTGATAAATTATGTCACTGTAGTCTTAAATTACTGACAGGAATTATTCCTTATTAACTGATATTAATTGTGCAGGGCTGGTGTCCTCAACATCAGAAGGACATGGAGCTGTTGGAGCAAGCCCAGAGGAGGCCACGAGGATGATCAGGGGCTGGAGCACTTCCTGTATGAAGACAGGCTGAGAACATTGGGGCTGTTCAGCCTGGAGAAGAGAAGCTGTGTGGAGACCTCAGAGCAGCTTCCAGTGTCTGAAGGGGGCTATAGGGGTGCTGGAGAGGGACCTTCATCAGGGACTGTAGTGACAGGACAAGGGGTGATGGGTTCAAACTGAAACAGGGGAAGTTCAGGTTAGATCTAAGGCAGAAGCTCTTCCCTGTGAGGGTGCTGAGGCGCTGGCACAGACTTTTCCCAGAGAAGCTGTGGCTGCCCCATCCCTGGCAGTGTTCAAGGCCAGGTTGGACTTGGAGCAACCTGCTCTAGTGGAAGGTGTCCCTGCCCATGGCAGGGGATTGGAGCTGGATGATCTTCAGGTCCTTCCAACCCAAACCAGTCTGGGATTCTATGATTCTATGATAAGGTGCCCTAACTCAAAGACAGCAGCGAGAAACTCTCAGCAACAGGAGGATGCTGAAAGTATGTGTACCCACAACACAGCCCTCCTGTTCACATCGCCACTTGTGCCTGTGTGTGTGCTGCAACTACTTTATTTCTATGCACAAATATAAACAAAACGTAGGACTCACTGTGGGCACAACCAACATTTATAGAAGTTGAGGTTGCATTTAGCAACCCTGATCTGCAATTAGCACATCCTTGTGGCCTACACAGAAACCACATTCACACATTGCAGACACAAACCTGTTCTCAAAGCGGCCCATAATGAAATCAAATTGCTATATACAAAATTTCAGCTTCCAGGTCTCATACTTTGTGAATTTAAAGCTGAGCTAAAATGAAAAGAAGAAACAGGTCAGTATTCACCACACGGAGCTGTATTTACTGCTTAGATGTTGAGGTGTAGTTAGAGAACATCCTTCCTACCATTTAAAATGGTACAAGTGAGAAAGGAGACAGAGAAGAAAAATGTTCAAAACACTTCCTAGGGGGAAAAAATAAATATATACAAACACAAATCCTCCTCGTTGATTCACCTGAGAATCAGAATTTATTTCATTTCCAGACACCCACATCCAAGCCATGAATCAGTGTGTTTTCTGGCTGGAAGCCAGTGCTGCAGTTCTAGTTTCTGTGACAATATTGATGCCTCAGCGCTCCATCGTCTCACATATAAAGGGATTCATTCAAAAAGAAACAAGCAATTTGGAGGGGGGGGGGAAGTCTGGGCAAGACCGTTATAGAAAAGACTGCTCAAAAAACACTCATGTAGAAGCCACAGCTTGCTGAAAACACAACCAGGAAACAGGGAATCCATTACAGGAGCTATTTCTGCCACAGGACACGGCAACACTTCCCGAGTGCCTCTCTCTGTAGTAGAACTTCACTTCTGGAGGCTTCCCCTTCCATCTCTTCTAATGGCAGCTAATGCAGAGGAAAGGTCATTTCCTATTTATTTTGATTATTTTTGCTTGTTCTGTTTGCTTCTCTCTGAAAGAATGCACTGTTGTCCACATACATCCTCACCCAGCTTTGCTCCAGTTTCAACTGTTTCCAAGATGAAAATCCTCAGCATCAGAGGAAGCAAAAGGAGCACGCTTGGTCATGAACGAACACTTCTGTCTCCTTTGGCATATTCTTAATGTGCCACTAAACAACAGCACAAAGACTAATGGATCAGAATTCCCTGTTAGCATGGCACCTAAGTGACAGGAACAACATGTGCCACTCATTCCCCCGAGAACAGAGTTGGGACCTGCGGGAGCAGGAACACCTCCTTGTGTTATGCACTGCTCAGCTACAGCATATTCCTTTGGCCTGGAGCTTTGGCAATTCACTTCCATGATGACAATAACCACCACTTAGACAACAGAAGATTGTTTATTTGCCATCTAATTGGTTTTAGACAGTTGCACTGTCGTTTGTGCTCATCAGAAAGGACTCTGCACTTGCCTCACTGGGACTGTTCAAACCAGCGCTGCCCACAATCCCTCAGCAAGCCCCAAACATATTCCCCCTCCCAAATTATTCATAACAGAAGTTAACATCTTACCCTCAACAGATTTGCTTTTCTCTCTGAAGAAGGCACTTGTGTTGCAAAGGACTTTACTGCAGAGTCCCTCTTTGCATTATGGCCTCAGTTTTGGAGCAGAGAAACATCTGGCTCTCAGCAGAGCTATAATAAAGTACTGGTGAGTGGGTTTTTCCTCTCAAAAGAAAAGATATAAAATGTACACTAAATGAAATTGCCTTTTGAAAAGGAGGCTGTTTTATTCAGTCAGGCTGAAAACCTGCCCAAAACCATAAAATAGCTTCCTGTAATCTTCTGGAGTCCTGTTACCATCTCCAGAATTTGTCCTCAACACCCCCAGCAACTGCACTGCAGGAAAACTGTGCTTTAAGAACCCAACAATGAGCACTAATCTCTGTTTTTGTGTTTTAAAGCTTCAGAGCTTGAAAAGTACTTTCTCCTATCAAAAACAGTCAATGATATCAGAGACACCCTGAAGGCCTGGTAACAGAAAGCACCAGACCTAAGTGTGAGTACATGCAGCCAGAAAAGCCTCGTAATCCAACTTTTTTAGTATCTCTGCTAGATTTAAAGATTAATGCTTTACATAATTCAATAGATGGTATTTTAGAGTCTCAGCGACGGATTCTCAGAGCTAAAATTACATGGAAATAACAGGGCAAAGCAGTTATTATAATAATCTTATAACCTTGTGTCTTAGGACTGGTAAAAGCTACAAATCCACTGCTTGGCTGGTCCAAGGCCTTTCAAGATTTACACAGGAAAAGGGCTTTCCTTGGATATTTGATCTTTGTATCCTTTCTTTTAAAAGGATATGGCCCAGGAAAGTGGTAGAATCACCACCCCTGGAAGTGTTCCCAAACTGCATAGCTGAGGCCCTCAGTGACATGGTTTAGTGGTGGTCTTAGCAGCCCTGGGGAAATGGTTGGACTTGATGATCCTAAAGGTCTTTTCCAACCTGGTTGATTCTATGATTTTATGGTCTAAACGTATGTTCAGGAAGAAAGAGGTCTGCCTCCTGTATCTCCTTATTTGATGGCACATTGAGCTAGTGAATGACCCGGAAGCCTCTGGCAATTGCTGAGAGTAACATCAAACCTTGAGGGCATCATGACCATAAGCCCACTGGAACCACACAAATACACTTGACAGGCAAACACACTGTTTGCTATGCAAAACACAGGAACCTTGTGCCTGGTGCCACAACCTGACAGCATCACAACCTGCAGACACTGCAAATATACGGAATAAAGATAATGCATTCTTACTGGTAACAGAATATTCCTGAGAGCATCCACAGCAACACCCTGACTGAGGCTGTTATAGGCCTCGGGAACAGTTACAGCTGCTTCAGAGCAGCACACACCTTCTCTTTAACATGAGAAACATGTTCAGGCAAAATGGCTTTTGCCATGTCTCATCTTGCCCAACTTTTTAAGGTCTTCCAGGTGTGCTACTATACCTGTATATTGAGCAATCACCAGGTAAGAGGGAATTTTCTTTGTACTTACTGAGCAATACTTACCCTATGGTGTTCAAAATCAGGTTCTCTATAGTTTGTCCCTTATAGCATTAAATGCCAACGACAGCAAGGAGCCAAAAACAGTTGTTCCCCTTCCATAGACAACAAATGGCTCTAAAAGGCACGAGTTGTTTGAAAAGACTTAACAGAGTTACTTTGTGCTGATCTGGTCAGGAAACAACAGCCGTGTCTCTGCCTCTGAGGCCAGACCTGCAGGCCCAGAAGAACTCAGCACCTTCAGTGAGAACCAGCAGGGTTCTGCCATACACTGCCTCATTTTGTGCATTTCCTCCTAATGATGAGGACAACCACCCTGTACCCAGAATAAATGTACCCACCCAGCTTCAAATATCTGATTCATTCCACTTGTCTCTGTCTCTCCTGATCCTACTCACACCCATCTCCTCCACTGTGATCACACTTCACCCCCCAAACGCTGCCTTTCAGTCTCAAAGAGAGCTGACAGATGTGAACCCCACTGGAAATACAGGCTGATCAGGCAACAACCACCCAACCAGGACGACTACAAAAGATCCAAGTACAAGCAGAGCTGAGGCTGAAGATTTTGCTTGGTCAGAAGAGTTTTAAAGTAGCTGTGAAAATGAACAAAACTCAAACCAGCCTCCAATGCACTGTCCCTTCACTGCACTTGTGGAAAAACAACAGTAACAACAAACCCCAACCCAAACAAACCCAGCCAAACCCCAAAATCCTCAAGTGCTGTATGAAAGGTCAAAAGCTGAACTTCCCAACAGGGCCAGATGAAAACAAAACAATGACCCCAGCATGTGTTGTTTGGAGTAGTTACTCAGACCTGAGAAAGCTCTGTGGAAATCACTGCAAAGCAGGAAATGAACATTTGCTGGTTCAATTTATTACCAACACTATAATGACATCAAGATCCTTGCTAGAAAATGAGAGTAGTTTCACAGCAGAGCAGCCTGCAAGTCAGGCACCCCTGTTCTATTTCAAGCTCTAGACTCATTTGTTGCTTGACACAGGAAAGGCTTTGCTGAGCATCCTTATTTCCCAATGTCTTCAAATACTTAGTTTCTCTCCTCCATGCTTTTGCCTTTCCATGTCCCAAACGGAAACAACTCCTTTATTTCAGAGCATTGCCAGCAGCTCAGCAACTATACAACACAGAGCTCACCAAACAAAACATATACACGAGTAACTGTGTGATCTCCCTGTAACACTTTAGCTCTCTCAATGCATGGTTTTACTCCTTCCCCTGGCAGCCAAAACCAGCACGTGACTGTGGTCCACCAAAAGAACAGCAACAATTCAGAGCATCCTGCATCCATGGCACACAAAGGCCAAGTAATCATCAGCTGTAATAGAAGTGGGTGTTGAAAAGACGATTTCATTTTAAAACCCTATCTGCAGCTTGCTTTGGTTTAAATGGGTTCCAAAGTAAAAATCCTAACTTTTCAGAAATCATTTTGCTTTACAGTTATGAGGGAATAAAGCCAGTCTTAGCAGGAATCATGGAATCACAGATTGGTTTGGGCTGGAACGACCTTAAAGCTCATCCAGTTCCAACCCCCTGCCACGGGCAGGGACACCTTCCACTAGAGCAGGTTGCTCCAAGCCCCTGTGTCCAACCTGGCCTTGAACACTGCCAGGGATGGGGCAGCCACAGCTTCTCTGGGAAAAGTCTGTGCCAGCGCCTCAGCACCCTCACAGGGAAGAGCTTCTGCCTCAGAGCTCACCTCAATCTCCCCTCTGGCAGGTTAAAGCCATTCCCCTTGTCCTGTCCCTCCATCCCTTGTCCAAAGCCCCTCTCCAGGTTTCCTGGAGCCCCTTTAGGCACTGGAGCTGCTCTAAGGTCTCCCCTTCAGGAGCCTTCTCTTCTCCAGGCTGACCCAGCCCAGCTCTCTCAGCCTGCCACCTGAATGGTGCCACACTCTCCAGAAAAGGAACAACATTGTCAGAGGCAAGGAAATGACCCAACTTTACCTTTAACAAGGTGCTTCTTGCTAGATCAGCTCTTCAGCACTATGCTGGTTTATGGAGCAGAAAATAAAGAAATGTCTAGGGATGAAATATCCTTCATTCAAGTGAAACTGGGAAAGGAAACAGGAAGGCAGTGATAATCGAAGGTGGTACAATTAATCATCTGCACTGTTTGAAATACATCACGTAATGGCACTTATCTTTAAATAATGACAAAAAAAAAAAGATGTATTTCCAGAACTAGGAAAGATGTTGCAAGGGGATGGCTTGCCTTCCTCAGCTCAGGCAGGACAATCCTACACTGAAATCCTTCAGCCTTGTCCTTCAGGGCACACCTCAAACCACAGAAGCTTGCAAAATAAGGCCATTCCTGCAACTAGAATTAGGCTGTAAAGGACCCCAGAGTATTTCCTCCCCTGCAAGACCTGTCCTGAAACGGCAATCAACAGTCCTTTATAGACCCGCGCCATCTCTCCCCAGAGGCTGTGACGATCATACAGGCCAGAGAAGATCCCACAAAGCCTCTTGCCCTGCAAAAGCAGGCTTTTTCCACAAACTCCTGAGGATGGCAAGGATACAGCAGTGACAGAGTCCTCATTGTAACAAGCTCACAGCACATACTAGAGGCCCAAATTTAACTTCCCGCTATTTATAACTCTGCTCACTTTTGGAGAACATAGAAATTGGGTTTTCATCACAAGTTAATTCTCCTACCCTGTTCCAATCACCATCTATTTCTACCCTCATGAAGCAACCTTGGGTACTCTGCTTTCAGTTATAGGCAGAAAGAGTAAGACCAAGACCCAAAGCAATGCAGAATACCCCATAGCCATCTCTGCCACGGGTCATGCCATGCTGTTCAGCCTTCTTATTTAATGAAGGCTGAAACCTCATGCTAAACATCCTCCACTCCAACCAACCTGCACTTCAGCTTTTCATCTCGCATGTCACTTGTTCTCTCAAAACCCTTCCCTTTGCCTCTGCTGTTATGTCCCATTCCTTCCCTCCAACTCTGCTGAAAACCTGGCATGGCTATTTCTTCACAGCTGTGGAATTGACACTATTTGGCACTACTTACTGACAGTAAATAATCTGTTTACTAACTTCTGGAACCATTTCCATGACATGACATCCACAATGCTAAAGCTTCGGATGAAGTTTCTGCAGGAAAGATCCCATGCTCTGGAACTTTATGCTTAACACAAACACTCCCACTTCCAGTAATTATAATTCTCTCTTGATATTTCACCAAGAAGAACTTGAGATGACAAGTACCCTCCCCAAGAGCTCAAAGAAATCACTCTATAATTCAGCAGTACAGAAGTCACACCAGAATATATGGAAGGGGAAAAATCCCACCACCCAACAGAAGTTTACATTTGTGAGAAACTGGAGTTCCAGGGGTGTGCAACTAGGTGAGCTTTAAGGTCCCTTCCAACTCAAACCATTCTAAGAACCTATGAAATTGCCCACTGACTTGTCTTGGCAAGGTCCAGAGCCAGAATGTCATCCGGAACGATTCAGAAGCAATCCCCACAGCAATGCCACCTTGACAAGCCACATGAAGGACCTGATTCAAAGAATCAGCTGAAAAAGATGCAGTCCAACTTACTGCTCCCCCAAGTTCCAGCCTGCCACTCTCCCTGCTCCAAATATAATCAACTAAATCTGATTTAAATCAGTTGTAAATAAACAGGGAAGCTCTTCTCCATCTGTGGCTGAATTGGTGACTCATTTTGGGAAGATCATGAGGGGAGAGGAGGGGCGGCCATGAGGGAAGATCATGAGGGGACAGGAGGGGCGGCCATGAGGGGACAGGAGGGGTGGCCATGGATTGTGAGGGGTGATCATGAGGGGAGATGAGGGGTGGCCATGAGGGGTAGGGGCAGCAGCTATACAGTGTGGGTCACTATGGGAGGCAGATGAGGGGTGGCTGTGAGTGGAGATGGTGGCAGCCATGAGGGGAGATCAGCTTGCCCTCAGTGGCGTGGGTTAGTGGTGGGGAACAGTTGGACCCGATCTTAAAGGTCTTTTCCAACACAATTGATTCTATGATTGCTAAAGGATTTGTGCTCTCTTCCCTTCTTCCTCCCGCTTTGCCATGAAGCTTTACCATGCAAGCCCTGTCTCCCTCTCATCTGTTACCATAGCAGCCTAAGAGAATGCAACATTAACAAAAGATTACTTTCCCCCCCTTTAATTTATTTATATGCAAGTAACCCGCCGAGACTTGACAATAGCACTGACTTCACATTCACACTACAGGAAAGTGGATTTTTTTTTTCCACACTCACGATACAAGAATAATTAAAATTCCTCTGGAGAGAGAGAAAAAAATATCCCGAACTTCTAAGGATTAAGAAAATGCAGCAGAAGATCTGGATAGGCTGCTGATTTGGAATTAAAGCTTTGGGGGAAGCAAGAGGCTTAACAGAGCCACGGCTCCAGTATCACTCTCCAGAAAGCTTTTCACTATTTTCAACAGAACTATGAGAACCAGCAAGAGGCTGAACTGTGAAAAAACCTAATGCCAAGCATTTACATTTAATTAAAAAAAAAAAAAAAAAGGAAAAACGGAAAGCAAGCTAACTAGAAAAAGGCTCTTAAAAGTACAGCCTTTTGAAACATACCTGTTCCTGATACGCTGGGTACACACACAGCTGAATTCAGCTGTTTGACTGTTAAATTCCTGGGAGAACTACTGGTGTAAAATAAGCTTGCTTACAGAGTGTGAGAGGCAAACAGCTAACATCAACCCAACCCCAGCCTGGGTGCCTCTGGTGCTGCCACATCTCCCCGGCAGGGCCCAGCTCCAGCAAGGCAAGCGCGACTGAGCCAGGGACGACAGCAGCTCCAGCCCAGAGCCTGGCTCAGAACATGGGATCCTGGTGTTGAGGCAGGCAGGAGGTCAAGCTGGGAAGCCAATCCTTAGGTCAGGGTTAGGCTCAGGTCCATAGCAACTGGAGAGAGCTAAGCTCAAGCCGGGAGGCCGGTCTGTGGGTTGAGGTCTGGACCAAGGGACTGCTGGGGCAACACTGGTGGCCAAGCAGAAGACCACATTCCTCCAGCACAGCCCAGGGAGAGACTGAGCATGGCCTAAAGCCTGAAGCTCCTGGGCTCAGTGATGTGGATGCAGGCCCCAGATGAGGTTGCTCAGGGCCACTGAGGCTTATTAGTGCCCTCAGGGCCCTGACAGGTTTTCAAACAGGTATATCACCTTCCTAGACTAAAGAAGAATACCCTGTTTGCATCCCTCCTATCCCATTAATCTTAAATTAACAGACTTGCACCAGTAGCACTCACCATGTAAAAAGCAAGTTTGACCTCTCTCTCAGGAATCTGCAAAGATGAGTATGTATTATAACCTAGAAGTTCTATTCCTTTTGCTATATCCACACTGAGCTAAATACAGGTTTCAGAACAAGAGTTCTGGTCAACATATGTTCCAGGTAACTTCCAATTCACTGCCTCCCGGGTCTCAAAGATGTGGTATCTCACAAACAGCTGCAAAGCGCCTGCAGTGTTTTCCAAAGGTTGGAATTCAATGCCAAAATAAGAATAGAAATAAGAAATCCTGGTACATTCAAGGCATAATAGCCATTTGAGATGAAACCTCAGTAGAAAGATCTTATGGTGCCTTTAATTTAGGCATTTCTAGAACTTGATATATTCAACAACTTATAAATTCAGCAGCAGCGTGAAAATCACTGTGGAACATTGAACAATGCTCTATGTAAATGTATGCATAACATGTGGTTTGTGGTTCCTCACTGGTTACTGTACACATAGAAACAGACACAGACAGCCCTGTCGTGACACTATTTTTCCAACAATTCAAAGGACTAAAGCCACAACTGGTTTTAGCTCCACTAAAATCCATATAGATATGACAGGGCTGGCTGCCCTCTGAAATTCACTGGTTCCATCATCTTTCTAGAGCAGGAGGAGGACCAGACCTATTTGACACTGGGGAGCAATTCTCTACCCTTTCTTTGGCAAAATGTCACTGAAACAGGTCTATGGAATTTTGAGTCCTTCACTTCAGTGAAATAGATACATTTTAGACAAAAGTCAATGCCAAGATTAATTCACTCCTGGACAGCACTCCACAAACAAGGCCTCAAAACAAGGGGGATGCTGCAGAGCTGACTGCATTTTAAATATCAATCTGGAATCCAAAGAGTACCGTTTTGCCAGCCCAGAACTTTCAGGAGGGAAATTCCTCCCCTTGCTTGATGCTTCCCTTTGGAACAGTCTGCAGTTACTAGTCTCCCCATTATTTAATTCCAAGTATCAAATACCATAGACATTAAAAACACTCCCCAAAGAAAATTGCTTTTATTATTTCCTGTTGCATGTCTTCTGGGTAAGCAATTTCTTTAACAGCTCAATTAGAGCAAGCCTTTGAAAGGCCAAATACAATTGGCATGATTAGTTTGCCAATAGTGACAATTTCCTATTTGCTTTTATAAAGAGTAAGTGTGCCGTGCAGGAACCATAGAAGATGGGCTGCTCAGCTGCTCTGACTTTGAGGTAAAGCAGAGAAACATTTCACTACCAAGCCTACAGGCCCCATTTACCAAGACACACTGGCTTTGAGGAGCAGATGAGTCTGTAGACTTCAGTGTATTACCAATTCAATCCAACCCAGAGAAGGGCTTTCACATACATGTGTGCCCAAAAAAGGTGAAATGGAAGGTGTGAAGACCTTGTTTGTAGCAAGTGCTGGAGATTGAGGAGGGAAAAGAAATTTCATGCAATAAACAAAAATCATAGAATGGTTTGGGTTGGAAGGGACCTTAAGATCATCCAGTTCCAACCCCCTGCCACGGGCAGGGACACCTTCCACTAGAGCAGGTTGCTCCAAGCCCCTGTGTCCAACCTGGCCTTGAACACTGCCAGGGATGGAGCATTTACCACTTCTTTGGGCACCCTGTGCCAGCGCCTCAGCACCCTCACAATAAAGAACTTCTTCCTTAGATCTAACCTGAACTTCCCCTGTTTCAGTTTAAACCCATCACCCCTTGTCCTATCACTCCAGTCCCTGATGCAGAGTCCCTCTCCAGCATCCTTGTAGCCCCCTTCAGACACTGAAGCTGCTCTGAGGTCTCCAGCAGCTTCTCTTCTCCAGGCTGAACAGCCCCAATGTTCTCAGCCTGTCTCCATACGGGAGGTGCTCCAGCCCCTGAGCATCCTCGTGGCCTCCTCTGGACTTGCTCCAACAGCTCCATGTCCTTCTGATGTTGAGGGCACAACTGCACACAGTATGACTGCAAGTCCTAGAACTGCAGCTGGAATAATCATGGGATCAAACTCACAATCCCCATTTTGATGTCATCACCAGCAGCTGGAGGAGAGCCAGCAGAGGAAGGAAATGTAGATTTTCTTTTCCCAAGCAATAATGTGAAATTAGTTTCTCTTAGTTTTGTGTGCCCAGTGCTGCTTTGTGCTCTTTGAAACTGAGTCTTCCTACAGCTTTCAGTGGAAGCAGAAATGAATGTTGAAGTTTATAACAAGATTGAGAATTCTCTCCTCAATAAACATTCTTGAATTGTTTTCTGTAATTGATGACATCACTTTGCTCTTGCATATCAAACTGCCACCACTGTTTTGGTCTAACACTGCAGCATTTACAGAACATGGATCATAATTACAACATGCTAAACAGAGACAGGTCTCCAAAGTTCCTATTTCTAATGTACTTGCTTCAGGACATACATTATTCCACCTTACAAGAAGCATTTTAATGCCATGATTTATTCAATGCAAACACACAGGGAAAAATTCAGAACCACTGAAATCAAATGGACTATTAAAAGCTGCTTCCAACACATACAAACACTCACGTGACTTATTTATTGATATGGTAACTTCACTGAAACCTAAAGACACACCAACCTTCAGGATCTAGCACTAAAAGAAGCAAGTACAATACTCTGGCTCTACTACCCACTTCCATTTGTGCTTGCCAAATGCATGGGGCCAATTCCAAACAGCAATACACATAATGTAAGGCTGTTCTCAAAGGAATTCAAAGAGACAAGCATGCTCTTTTGCAATTCAATAAACCCCTCTTTCTCACGCTCAAGTGGTGACCTCCTCTTAAATACACAAGTTGCTGAAGAGAAGGTGCAGCCAAAATCCAGGGGCTGTCAGATAAAATCTACATTTCAAGAGGCATGACCAGACAATGTGAGCCTCAAAAATGTTGTCCCTAAAAAAGAAAGGAAAGGGGGGAAAAAAGAAACTAGTGCTCTGGCCTAAACTTTGCTGCAATTGAAGAACAACGACAGACCAATGTGAGGCTCAGTCAAGAGAAACTCAGATTTGCAACATCTATTGATGAATGCACTCGTGTGCGTAACACAGCAACTTGAGGCTGGTGACCATTCCTACTCCCAGCTGCATTCCTGAGCAGCTGGAATAGGGTCTCAGATTAAAAGTATTTCCCCAGGTTAACACTGATCATATGATTTTACAACGAATAATCTGCCTATCTGTAAAATGGGACTAATCATATTTGTCACCTGAGCAAAGAGCTTCACAGCATGTCTGAGCAGCACCGATACGAGATTCAAGCACTGTCCACTGCAGGGGTCATCACGCGAGACAATCATAGAATCCCAGACTGGTTTGGGTTGAAAGAGACATTAAAGCTCATCCAGTTCCAGCCCCTTACCACGGGCAGGGACACCTTCCACTAGAGCAGGTTGCTCCAAGCCCCTGTGTCCAACCTGGCCTTGAACACTGCCAGGGATGGGGCAGCCACAGCTTCTCTGGGCACCCTGTGCCAGCGCCTCAGCACCCTCACGGGGAAGAGCTTCTGCCTTAGATCTAACCTGAACTTCCCCTGTTTCAGCTTAAACCCATCACCCCTTGTCCTATCACTACAGTCCCTGATGAAGAGGGACAATGCAGATCATGGCTTTGCTGGGGAGGAAGGAATGAGCTCTGACCTGATTACGAAGGGGCAAGTTTGCAGGTGAGAGAATAAAGCCCAAGAACATGGGTGGTAGGAGGGGATAATCTTGAGCGCCTGCTACTTCAAAAGACAGATGGAGAAAGTCATCTCCAGCTTGCAGGCAAAGAGCAAAGGTCAGCACAATGCAGTCATGCAAACATGGCATGGTTCTAACCCAAACTGGCTCTTAACTTTGCACACTAGGTACAGATGTTCAAGAGATGGCTTGCCCACTTCATAGAAATGACTTTACAAAGATAAACCTATGTAGTTCAACTATAAATGGAGATGGGGAAGAGCTACCCGAAATCTTAAAAGGCTATCCAAGAGGAATAACCACGCTGCAAAACAAGCATGGAGAAAGTGCCATTTTACTCCCTGCAAGTACAGAGGAATGGGTTGGAATTCAGATCTATTCAAAACCAGAATCCAATATTATTCCAGTTTACATCTCATTTCAGCTCTGCATATGCTTCAAGTTAATACATCAGTTCCCTTAACATCCATGGGGCTGCTTGTGTTGCGGGCTCAGCAGCCGCTGGGAACACTGCCCTCAATCAAGTGCATCTGCGACTTCAATGAACAGTGTTTATGAAGCAAATTGCTGCTGAAATGGGTTTTTTTTGTGTGCCCCCCCCCGAAGCGTGAAGGCTTGTAAATAAAACTGCAGTGAAATCTGCCACTCTTGAGAGCATTCCCTTTCCCATGGAGTCATTGTGGCTCAGCAGAATCCAGCCTCACATCTGGCAACTGCAAGTCTCTGAGCCTGTCAGCACATACAGAGCCTGCAGACCTGTGTTTCCACTGCAGAGAAGCTACACAAAGGGGCTTTTACAATGTTTTACACACAAGATGCCCAAATCATTTGACTTAGACACAAATTGGTTCATTGGCAAAGAAAACAGAGCAAACAATAGAAAACCCCTCTTTAAACAAAACCACGTCAGCTCTAAAGTCCTGTTGGACTCAAATACAAGATTTCAGTGATATTATTTTTCCTGAAGTGCTGTTAAATATGCTGTTCCCTCCCAGAGATGCATATTAAAGTTAGTGAATGTACATATAATCTGAAAGAGCTTAAAAAAAGTATTCCTTACTGAAGGAATTCTAACTAACCTGTAGCACAATCCAAGTGAATCACCGATAGCCCTGCAAGAAGCACACACGTTGGTTTCAGGAGGCTGCATGTTGCTCAGTCATCCTCACAGCCACAGAACGATTCATTCAGCCAGTGCATTAAAAACAGCAGCAACGAAACATCCTTCACTGAGTCGGGTTCAGCACCTCCGATAACATTCTACAACATGTAGCAGAGTCCTCCTGGCATCTCTTATTGTTATTCACTTACACAGGAGCCATAAAAACCATCCCTTCAGTGACTAGAGGAGTTCATGCTGACCACTGCCTGATCCTTTTCTCTTTCTCCTGATTGTTTTAAAGCAGAAAAGATCTTATTTAGGACTTCTTTATTGCAGCTCCAACCAAAAGCACTGTGTTTCTAAGCCCCAGGGTGGCTGGTAGCTCCTTGAAGCTTTCAAGAGACTAAGTAAAAGAATAAAACCAAAGCAAAGCACCACATGACCATCACTCAGAGGCAGAGAAAATTAATTCATTTGGTTTTAAAACTACCTTGAGCCAGAGATTTTTTTTCCCCACTGCATCACTGCAAGCCCTGTCATGTTCCTGACATGAACTTCTGCAAAGCTCACATCACGAGCCATAAAATGAATGCTTTTTGCTCAAAGGACAAAATAAGTTTTGGAAGCAGTGTGCAGGAGTGGCGCTAAAAAGAAACACCATCAAGTATCATCAACACCCATGAAGAAGGAAAATTTCCTTTTAAGAATGATCTCCAGAGGTAGATAACTATAAGTTGAACACAAGAAGCAAATACTAGGGGAGGAGTTTGGTACATGACAACAGAGCTGAGGATCAGCTAGGCCAGAGCACCACTGCAGTTGTGTATTGTGTCAAACCCACTGCAGGACAGAGTTACACATTCCCTCTCCTACACGAGTCAAACACTCCATGTGTCTGTCAACCAAAAACCTTATTGTCACCAGTTGCTTTTCAATTGAACTTCATGGAGTGTATCAGTGTGATTACATTAAGTAATGAATTTACAACAGGCTTTTTCAAACCAACAAACCAAACACGACTACTAATCATCTACTACAGGCTTGAAAAACAAGGATAAGTTTACCCAGAGGAAAAAAGAAAAACCAGAACAGTTTCCACAGCTGCAGAAGAAAGGAAACAGCTGGGAACTCTTCCAGAAGAGTGTATTTGTGCTGAACAAACATAGATATGTTTTTGGTCAAGAACATTTCAACTGTCAGAACCAGCATGGATAAATATGGCAGAGATTCAATCCTCTCCCTTAGCCCTAAAATGATGTAACTCAAAGACTGTTGACAAGATTAAGACTGCAGATACCAAATCACATATGAAGTTAAACTCACCTTGCTAAGTGACTGCTCAGCAACACAAATTTTTCACCACATTTTGTACTTTAAAGAGTGGATTCTGTAGCACACAGATGCCACGCTACAGACCAGGCCCCATGTGTGCCAGGCAACATATAGGTCTGCTGCCCTCCCAGTTCTAGCACCTACAAGGACACACTGGGCAGTTTTTCAAAGGACTGAAGCAACAACACTTCTCAATGGCAGTTTAACCAAAGGAGCTTCAAAGATTTCCAGGTTTTTGATTGGAGTTACTTTGTATCTTGCATTTAGATGCCAATTTCAGCAGAGCCAAAGGAAGCAGGTGACAAGCTCCGTTCACTGGCCTTGGAATCATAGAATCATAGAACAGTTTGAGTTGGAAAGAACCTTAAGATCATCCAGTTCCAACTCCCTGCCATGGGCAAGGATGCCTCACATTAGACCACATCACCTAAAGCTCTGTCCAACCTGGCCTTGAATACTGTCAGGGATGGAGCATTTACCACTTCTTTGGGCAATCTGTGTCAGGGCCTCACCACCTTCACAATAAAGAACTTCTTCCTTAGATCTAACCTGAACTTCCCCTGTTTCAGTTTGAACCCATCACCCCTTGTCCTATTCCTACAGTCCCTGATGCAGAGTCCCTCTCCAGCATCCTTGGAGCCCCCTTCAGACACTGGAAGCTGCTCTGAGGTCTCCAGCAGCTTCTCTTCTCCAGGCTGAACAGCCCCAACTCTCTCAGCCTGTCTCCATGTGAGAGGTGCTCCAGCCCCTGAGCATCCTCGTGGCCTCCTCTGGACTTGCTCCAACAGCTCCATGTCCTCCTTATGTTGAGGACACCAGAAATGCACACAATACTCCAAGTGGGGTCTCACGAGAGCAGGGTAGAGGGGCAGGATCACCTTTGACCTGCTGCTCACGCTGCTTTTGATGCTGCCCAGCACACGGGTGGTTTCTGGGCTCAAGCACACACTGAAGCAGCTCATGTTCAGTTTCTCATCACCCAACACCCCCAAGTCCTTCTCCTTGGGGCTGCTCTGGATCACTTCTCCAAAGTGATTCTGTAAAGCTCAGCTAGATTCCAGATACTCCAGGTTTTTTCCTTACAAACTTCTGCTCGCAGGCACAAAAAGAATTGTAACTCCAATGCGTTCTCAATATTAGGGTCCTTTCCCCACACAGAGGGTCTGGCAATTCAGAAAAGAAGTCAGTGACCCAGAAAACCCTTTGGAAGAACACAAGGCACATACTCACTTAGAGCAAAAAACCCCACAGAACACAGAGACAGGACTGATTTGATCCGAAGCTGATCTGGAGATGTGCACAGAAACCCTTAAGGTGGCTCTTGGGTTGATCAGTCTTACTCTAAATTGGGAATATAGATGAAAACCAGTTTGATCTTTTGGCTAAATGGGAAGTTCTTAAGCAAATTGCTCTTGTCAGTCATTCTCTTTTCCTGCTCATCTTCCTTCAAAGTAAGATTTGGGGCTATTTAAAGAAACAGTGATTTTGAAGAGCTGTCAAACCCTCATACATCAAAGGAGGCAAAAACCTTAACTGCTCTGTCAACACTTCCTCCAAAGGATGGACATCAACTATGCAGCAATGTTTATTCAAGTCACTTCAGAGAGATTTAGCCCCCTTTCCAGAACACAGCCATTTAATCTCCCCTTTTTTATGTAAGGAAGTTTGACAAAGAAGTATCTTGAGTGAAATTAAGGAGCCACCTCTGCCACCCATCAAGAAAACACATAGAATTGATAAATACATCTAAAAACTGTAGTAGCAATGAATGAAAGCCAGCGACAGAGCTTCGGGGCTGCATTATCAAGTCTCCACTTGGAATACCACTGTCCCACTGCAGAATCAGAGGAGCACCCGCACCTCCAGGTCACACGCCAGCCCAGGAGACCAAACCTGCAAGTAAATTTGGGTTTGCAAGGAAGTACCAACTGGAGTTGGATCTGATGAAGCTCAAATCCATTTCCTTTCTGCTGCTTTTCTGCTTTACATTGGTTTGAAAGTGTTTGGAGCTGTGGTGGAATCACCTCCCCTACTGAAAGCCATGGGGGTTTTAGGCAGTTCCAGACCTGGACCTTGGTGTTTAATCTCTGGACCTCCAGAGAAAGCATCCCATGGGCAGAACTCTCTGCAGAGGGTTAGCAAAGTCCAAGTAACATTTACATCACAAAGAAGTTGTTTCCACAAACTTCCAGGTGCATTCCCTGCAGACCTTATGGCCACTGGCAGATGGCTCCGTTCCGCTTCCCGTGCTATTCCCCTTCCAGAGTGCTGAGCTGTGATCACAGCACTCCCATGAAGTCTCTCTCCATACTTTGCCACCTCCACTATATTCTAAGATCCTGTAAAGAACATCCTCTATCCTACCACACATAGGAAGAGACTACCAGACTGAGGAGTATGTCACAGTCCTGCAGGCAGTAAGCACTTTGCTGCCATAGGCAGTTTATCTTCCTATGGCACCAGGTTTTTAACATTCAATGTGCATGGTTACACACAAGAAAATTTACTTTGGTTCTCCTGAATACCATCAGAGAAGTGTCATTTGGCAAACTCAGAGTCCTAGTGGGAAAGGAAAGGGGAAAAGTGTGTTTCATGTCCCCCCAGAAGCCATGCAGTTGTGTTTAAGCTCATTTAAATGTATGGTCTCAGTAAGCAAAACCAGCCCTTACTGAAGCACTTTAACAAGGGCATTTCATAGAGGTAAGAAAGCCTCTTAAGGTCGTCCTCTCTGGTTTAAGCATCACACTGATCACCTGGATTGTCTCCCCATCCTGCATTATCACGCACTTCTGACATACTGGAGCAACCACTTCCCCATGTTCTAAAAAACTAGTTTTAAGAAACAAATATCTGACAAATCCAGGTAGATTTTTCAGGTTGGAATCTCTTAATCTTCACAAAGCTTCATGGAAGTAGAGAGTATTTTTCTCTGTTGTGTGAACCTCACACCAGGAAGAACTTAATAACCTGCAATAAAAGGCCTTTCCTTTACACGCTTCTTACTGTTTGCATTAAATACATGAGAAAAGGATCAACATTTAGCATCCTACAATGAGATTATCACGCCATAGATCTGGGATAGAGTAGAAACACAGGAAACTGGTGAAGGCTGGACCTTTGCTTCCAATTTTTCTACCACTTATTCATTTAAGCAGCAAATGTAGTAGTTTACACACGCTTCTTGCTTAAACCTTTTAATACCATTTCTTAGTGACTAAGGGAAAAAAAGGAAAGACAGACAGTAGAGCAAAGGGGAAGAAAAGGGGAGGAGGAACATTTCTTGCTTGCTCTCTACATGAATGCTCACAAGGTGAGTGATTACTCAGAGAGCAGTGGGACACATCCTGATACGCTGTTTTCATGGGGATGTATATCCACATTTCAATCAGGCTGTTCCCAATGAGATCGGAGAAGACAAAAGTGGAATCAGAGCACAAGGAAAAGTCTCAAGCTATTTGTACACACTCACAATGTTTCTTTCTGCAAAATTGCAGCATCTGCTAAAGAAATGAGACTAATAGAAGCCAGAAAGATGCAAAAAAGCTTAGAATACACAGGCCGTTCTGTATCTCCCCCTGTATATTTCAAGTCCTTTATCGCTTCTCTTTCATATAAGGGAAATACTTCAAGTATTTGTTGAAAAAGCACTAATATAAAAACAGATCAATAATACCCTCATTGCAATTCCTACAGAGGGCCAGCTGGAAGGCAGCAAACCTGACAGCAGAATCCATGGTATCAGAAGTCATGCTTGGAAAGGTCCAGAGCATTTCTTCTCCCTGAAAAGCCTTTTCATTTCAACATCTCCCACCAGTGCCCGAAGACATGATGTATCTTCCAGAAACTGCACTGCCTTCAAGCTACTTTTGCCCAGGTTTTAAGGTAACAGTTTGTTCCATGTTATTTTTGCTACTCTTCCATTACAAACCAGGTTTTCAACAAAACAATGTCACCCCTGATGTCATTTCTCTGCCCTCACCCATTATTCGGTTTCAAACATTTGTTATTCCTAGGGAGAACTAAGATGACTTTGAAAGATGTTCCACTAGACCTTGCAGAGAGCAATTTTTCCAGCTTAGTAGTTGGCCTGGCATGCATTTCCATCTTCTAGGAAGGTAAAAGAAACCTAACACCTTGAGGAACGCAGGTAAGACATTTACAAGTGCTAGTTGCTACTGAGAGCCTCAGCCCTTGGAACACTACAGTCCATTTACAACAGAAAAAGCAACAAACAATCACAACCAGATGGGACAAACAGAAGCAAAGGAAAGTGTAAATGGATTTGGCCAGGACAAGGAAGATGTCTACAAGTGCTTAATAGAGTTAAATGTTTCAAAAAGAGAAACTCATTTCCCTGGAAGTTCAGCCCCCGAGGTGGTAAATAGCGCCGTATGTCACTCCATATGTCAGTCAGCAAACAACCTTCCCAATCAGCTTTCGAAAAGCACTCTCCAGAGCTACATGTTATCCACATTTCCCCACACAAAGAGGAACTATTACTTGAAGCAGTAATACAAGCAAAGTCACACACTGTTCAAACGTTCATGCTTTCAAAGGTGAAGCAGAGCAGCCCACAGTGCCCGAGTTCAGGGGCTAGAAGGTGTCAATGTGCTCTGCAGAGACTTTTCTCTGCCGTTTCCACATGCACAATATTCTGTGATTCTATTGCCCCTTGAGTCAGCCTAAGTCACTGCATTTCTAACAAATTAAAGACAGACATTTAAATCACTTCAGAGATTCCTCCTCTGAATGCATGTACCGAGCAATGAGGAGCTCCTGAACCACAGCAGGAAAGGCTGAGAAGACCTTCACCCAAACAAAGCTGGAAGCATCATGCTGTCAGCAAGTTCTTGTGAGCTAACAAGGTCACCAGGTTAAGTATAACAGGGTTTGCTGGCATTGCTTACAGCATTCTGCTGACTTAGCTGTTGGTACTGAAGAATTCTTCAAACCCGTTTAACGGGTTCTCAGCTTTCTCCTTCACCAACTAGTCCCACATTCATTCCTCATGCAAACTGGTGCAACCTCCAGCAGGAATTAGTGCCTTATGCCAAAGCTGGAGCTCATTATAAAAACACTCATTAGTTTGAGGCATCCCAGTTTATGACAAACTATTTGGAATTTACAAAGCGTGAAGCATTGGTTATTTCAGGGTCTAACAAAGCCGTATCTCTGTGTTAGAGATATAGCTCTGCATTCCTTGTGATGGTTTCATTTTGAGTCCCTTACCTCCAGCAGTAACCGGTTCACCCACTTGTACTTATTCACACATACTCCATCCTCTTGTTTGTGAGAAAAACACACGTTTAATGAAGCTTTGCTGTTCTCCAGACTCTGGCTACACAGGGTTATGTAGAGAGATCACCATCTTTAGATGATCAGCTCCTCTGGAGAAGTGATTCAGCAGAACTGAACAGTCTCAGGTTTTGCCATTCTTACTTTATTCTCCAAACGCAGGCTTTCAGGCAGCAATGTGCTCTCTAAATCTGTTTTAGAACTCAAATCAACAATTATCTAGGAAAACCCTTGAAAATCAACACTAATTCCTCTTCTTCTCCTTATTTTAAACCTTATAAATAACTAGGAAGATTAGAGAAGGCAGACTGAAAGACACTATCTATTTATTATGTGTCCTACCGTCTCTAAAAGTATCCTTTTACTTGCCTCTCCTGTACCACCAAAGCTGTGCCCCAGGTTTTGTGCACTGCCATTCTGCATACCTGCTCCCACACACTGTGCACAACACACACACAAACCTACAGCACTTGGTGCCTACAGGAGTATTCAAAAGGGAAATTCCAACATGCATATGCATAAGTTAACACTCGGATGGAAATCCAAAAGGACACAAAAGGAATTTAGAACTCCATTTCTTTATGTATTCAAATTTGGGGGAATTTTAACACCTAAAAGAGAAGAAACACAGCCTCAAGAACCAGCCACAGCAGGGATTTCTGAGCCACTGTCCCAGCACGCACTGACAATATGGCCCTCAGCAAATCCTCCGACATCTCCATGTTAAGGAGTTCCTTCTCCAAAGGAGTAGGGAGTATTTGTGAGTCTCTCAAAGGACTGTTATGAAGATTAATTAAGGTCTGAGCAGTGCTTTGAAGATCAAAAGTGCTGTGCTGTTATTTATTATTAAAGAACAACAAAGTGCATTCTTGTTCTCTATAATTCAACTTCATAGAGAAACCAGTGAAGGAGCACATGTGCTCCCTGCCACGACAAGCTCTGATTTGCATAACTGCATTTTTAGTCACCAAAACCCCATCAGTAAATCTATACTCCTCCCTTTGATATATTTTAAGGCCTTAAGGAATATAACCAATATAGTTTCTCCTCTGATTCTTTTCCAGGATAAGCTTTTCCTATCAGATATATCTGACTCAGTTCAGCAATGCCTTTTATCCTATACAGAGCCCTAGGATTACTAACAGTAGACATATTTTAAAGTGCTTTGCTAAATGTGAAATTCAATACCTATTTTGGATGTTTCCAGTCAAAAAGAGGACAGGGCCAGCATGGCATGGGGAGTAATCTTGGTGGGGAGGAGGAAATCACAATTATTTTAAAGCTCTGGTCTTCTTCAGGGGGTTCTCAGTCAGAAAATGGCTCATCTACACAGCAAAGTATTTCACAAAGCTGCCCAATACTGAAATCTACATAGAAATACTATGTTGCACAGTGTAGCAAGAGATGAAGTTCCCCAGCATCCCAGTGCTGGGATGTAACAGCGCAGCTATTGAAGGAAAACAAGAATACAAGCTGTTGGACCTAGAGGGTAGGGAGGACCAACAACTGATGTAACCTTGACAGCTACTACCACCCTTACACCTTAAAGGCATTGCTAAATGGTCCAGTATCCGCGAGCTGCTGAGCACCTCTCCAGCATGTCAGCCAGTGTCACCTCTGCACAGGAAACACTTACATGTTACTGGATGACTTTCTGGCTCTATTCCCATCACCTTAGTTTGCACTCATGGAATTCTTAAACTCCGCAGCACACTCTTCTTAAAAACACAGATACCAGATTGTGAACTTCTGTACTTTTCAGACTGCTTTCAGGAGAAAGTTGGGTTATATTTAGCAGCCATATGGCAGCCCTCCTCCACACACATGCTTGCTGGAGATAAGAACTGACAAATTAAGTTTTGTCAAACACTGATCTATATGGTTTAATTTCCAATTTTAATCTTCGAAGTCAACTGTGGTTTAATTTTTAAACCTGGCATTTGACGAAGAGGAAACGCAAAGGGTACCTATAGCAAATGATGCAAGCAAGGAAAAGTTTTCTTGTCACCTAGGTGAAAACGTTTAGAAAGCTCCTAACCTGTACTCCAGACAGCTAAATTCTCCCTAAACTAATACAATATGGCTACATAACTAAATAGCCAAGGATGTATTGGGTCCTTGTATTGCGTTGTGTATGGATGACTGGAAGTATTAGGTAATGAATACTCCCTATAGTGAAAACCTTAAAACATCACAGGTTACTGGTGTAGCTCAAGCTGCTGCGCATCTTTCCAAAGGAGGAAGCAAAAAACACAGAGACAACCTACCAGTACAGTGTAAAGAACCTCCAAATACAAGGACAACCACTATGGAGTTTCACCATGCTCCTGGGAGCCAGGTTCCTGTGCTGCCTGGAAGACAGGAAGCTGAATTTCCCTACAGCACAGCCTCATGTCAGAGAATCTGCAGCCAAAGGTTAGGAAGAGGACAAGTTGGAAGAAGCAAGAGAAGACATTTGAGATATGCTGTCATTTGGACAGCTGAAAAGGCAGGCTGAACATACAACAAAAACCTACATAACCTTCGCTGACTGCATGGACCCCTTAGGAAAAAGGGAAAAAAAGGGGACTGAAGGTCCCTAAACAATTTAACATTCCAAGAAAGAAACTGTTTTCCTCCCTAGCAGCAAGAAGAATCATGCTTGAAATACTAATCTATCAACTAAACCATGCCCAATTGCTACTCCTCTTGCTGGTAGCTAGAGCCTTTCCAATTCTCTCTGTGCTTCTGGGGATGAGGGACCCAGAAGACACTCCAAGCAATGCTCTCAAGGTGGCTGCAGCCCCTCCAAACCGCCATGGAAGTGCCCTCTCCAGCAGAGGCTGAACCAAGGCAGACAGAAGAACACCAGATGCCAGAACTCCCAATTCAATCCCTGAGAGACCATGAGGGGCAAGCCCTGCCTTTCCCTTCCACCCAAGTAATTCCAGAGCAGCACAGAGTATTTCTTCAGCAAGAGAAAGGGGGACAGGCATGAACATTACATGCATGCCTGAGCACACTTATGAGCTGCATGTACAGGCTGAGAAAGATAAATGAACAACCCTGTTGTTTCCAGCTGGTGGGTTATATTCATTACTCAAAAACACTCACTACTGTGGTTTTTCTCCCTCAGCATGAAGCAATTTAGAGAGTCTGTTCTTTGAGTACAGCCCATCCTATCTTTAAGCCTTGTAAAATTTAGGTTAGATCTTAGGCAGAAGCTCTTCCCTGTGAGGGTGCTGAGGCGCTGGCACAGGGTGCCCAGAGAAGCTGTGGCTGCCCCATCCCTGGCAGTGTTCAAGGCCAGGTTGGACGCAGGGGCTTGGAGCAACCTGCTCTAGTGGAAGATGTCCCTGCCCACGGCAGAGGGTTGGAACTGGAGGAGCTTTAAGGTCTCTTTCAACCCAAACCAGTCTGTGAGTCTATGATTCTATGATATGACACAAATCACTGCCTGAAGCAGAACCTTCCTGTTGGACAACCCACTGGAGATGGAACTCTCAAGATGCCAGCCATCACATCTTGCAGAGAATAACCATTTCTTCAGTACACTGATTATTCCCTCCCATCTTCCTTGAGGAGATAGCTAGCACAGAATGACAAAGTTAGAACACCACCAGGAAGCACAGAAACAAATTGCTTCATAGGCCTCAATTATTTGCACAGACCATTGGAGAGAGAACAAAATGCTGAAGGATGCAATCAACCATTAAGATTTCTCTTTCCCCCAGCCCCCCCCAAAAATAAGCAGAAACAAACCACACACACTCATCTGTTCCAAGCTTGCCTCAGTGAAAAAATAAGTGATAGAATAACCACTCCTGCACATACTTGATTATCAAACTGGGGAAGAACAAGAAAGAAACTCTTCCAATTAACTAACTACTTTTTGCTTTACTTGCAGAAGTTGAACACTGCTGTAGAAAGACATAGGGAAAAGCAGATCTCTGGTCTTCTGGCAGTTTTTCCCATTCCTGAACAATTCCTTGTTCAGCTGCACAGCCACAGAGGTTCAAAGGTCCCCACAGCCTTTGTTCTCCATTCCAGAGTACTTACAAACCAACTTTTGTTCCTGTTTCTTCAATGAAATAAGCTGCAGCAGTTACCAATGAGTGAACTTGCTGTCTAAAGCTTGCCTTGTGCATCATTCAGCTGAAGGGCTATGGAATCTCATTTACAATTTCAAGAAGAAATGAGCATAACTCATTCTGACATCAAAATCAACTACTGCTTATTGAATCAACCTCCAGCAAACACAGCATATACAGAATCTCAGTCTCCTGTATAATATACTGTATAATATACAGTATTTCACACTCCTGCACATACAGAGAAGCGAGGAAGGATCGACACACTTTGGTTTACAGATTGTATCAAAGACATCCTTTTGGTTTATCTGAAAATAAATTTACAGCTATTGCTCATTCATTTGCTCATTCAAGCCCAGAGAAGGCCACGAGGATGATCAGGGGCTGGAGCACCTCCCATATGAAGAGAGGGTGAGAACATTGGGGCTGTTCAGCCTGGAGAAGAGAAGCTGCGTGGAGACCTCAGAGCAGCTTCCAGTGTCTGAAGGGGGCTACAAGGATGCTGGAGAGGGACCTTCATCAGGGACTGTAGTGATAGGACAAGGGGTGATGGGTTCAAACTGAAACAGGGGAAGTTCAGGTTAGATCTAAGGAAGAAGTTCTTTATTGTGACGGTGCTGAGCCGCTGGCACAGGGTGCCCAGAGAAGCTGTGGCTGCCCCACCCCTGGCAGTGTTCAAGGCCAGGTTGGACACAGGGGCTTGGAGCAACCTGCTCTAGTGGAAGGTGTCCCTGCCCGTGGCAGCGGGTTGGAACTGGAGGAGCTTTAAGGTCCCTTCACACCCAAACCATTCTATGATTCTATGATTTGGGAGTTTATAATAAAATCCTACAAATTCTACATTGTAGTGCAAAAGTGGTGTCTGTCAGCAATGTTTTAAACAATACACGTACACACATATGCACTTGAAGCAAACAGTGAAACCCAAAGAGGGATTTTTTTACTGTTTATATCCCAGCTAGAGTGTAAGGGATGAGATGATGATCTCAAGGGGAAGCTATGGATAGCAGCTACAAAATTGATTCACATTCCATGAAAAGATGATCTGGAAATTGTCGATAAAGTTTGTAAAGATTCTATCAGCTGCTATGTAAATTTTGGGAGGAAAACAAGCAAGGTACATTATTGAGCAGGAGAAGTGGTTTTTTGAATTAAGTTTTAATTTATCCTTTTAAATTAAAACTTACATTTTCATTTATCCTTTTAAAAGACTGGTTGATCGACACAGGTGGGAACTGACTCTTTAGAGATGCTTCTTGTCAAACACACAACACCAAAGATATCAGCTAATCTGAAATCTAATGAAAATGTTCATGGATCATAACAAGGAATAAGGGTGAACGATCCCAGCAAATACTCTAAGGCTCCTGCAACTGTTAAAATTAGGCTCAAACAGAGGTTGTCCAGCTACATTCTTCTTTGTAACAGCCACACTTAGGACCTTAGTGAAGTCAGTTAGAATACGGCCAAATGAAAACACTTGGATTTGGAAAACTTTCTGGTTTTACACTGGCACAAAACAAACTGTCCTGAGTTCAGCTGTAGTAGTCATTTTCCTCCTTCTTAGTAGCTGGTGCAGTGCTGTGTTTTTGACTTTAGCCTGAGAAAAACGCTGATAACACACCGATGTTTTTAGTTGTCGCTAAGTAATGTTCACTCCAATCAAGGACTTTTAGTCCCATGCTGTGCCAGTGAGGAGGGGCACAAGAAGCGGGGAGGAAGCAGAGACAGGACACCTGACCCAAACTAGGCAAAGGGGTATTCCATCCCACAGCACGTCATGCCCAGTATATAAACTGGGGGGAGTTACCCAGAAGGCTGAGATCGCTACTCGGGTTGGGCTGGGTATCGGTCAGCGGGTGGTGAGCAATTGTTATTGCTCACCTTGTTATTCCCCTTATCATTATCATCATTGGTGGTAGTACTAGTAGTTGTTTTGTATTATACCTTAGTTACTGGCCTGCTCTTATCTCAACCCGTGGGAGTTAGATTGTTTCGATTCTCCTCCCCACCCCTCCGGGAGCGGGAGGAGGGAAGAAGAGGGGGGGTGAGCGAGCGGTGAGTTACCGGCTGGGCTTAAACCACATCAGTTCTTTCTCGTACCCAACGTGGGGCACGAAGGGTTGAGATAACGACAGATCTGACCAGAATGTGTCTAATCTGCTTTCAAAACACTGAGCACCATTCTTTCCTTTTCACATGCACCTTGAGCATTCTGAATATTGAGAGAAAAAAGTTCACCTCCCAAATGGCAGGAAATATTGTTACTGAAATTAAAAACCAAACAGCTTAATATGTCAATAGACGTTTGTTTAGTCTTCAGGTGATAAATATTTCGCAGGTAACAAAATACACAGGGGATTAAACATGGTTTTCTCTAAGAAACAAGAATTTTGGAACCAATTTTAAGAACCTAACACCTTGCTATCGGAGTTATTTTTAGCAAAACTGATTATCTCAATCTGACAAAGCTGTTAGAACACCCCCTTTCATCCTTGTGTCTTAAGAGCAACTTATGGGAGTAAGTAAATCTGTCATCCTTCTCTACAACTGGATTCTGGGGCTGCGGGTGGGGGACCACTGCCATGTCCATGTACTGCTGAGCTACAGGTTTGAATGGCACATGTGATGTCACACCAGCAAACTGCTGCTGTAAGACATTTTTCCACCTGCTTTATGACTTTATGCTTACTAGAAAGGATGAAGCAAAACCAAATCAGAACTAACACAGGACCACTACCAGAGATCTAAGGCCATAACATAGGCTGCAGCTGACCAAGTGTCCTTCTATCCAACAAACCTCAGGGATAGTTAAGCATTTCATTTTCCCCTGAAATCCATAGGAAGGCAGGCTACAAACTTCTTGTGGTCACGGTTTAATGAATTAATGGCAGAAATGGGCAAAACTCCACTTTCTCTGATTCTTGGAGAGTTATAATGGATATGCTAAATCAATGTTTTCCACCTGCAACCAGTAGGGGCCGAGATGTCGACAGGCAAAAGCACTGGGCACACCAGGAAGTGAATGGAGGGGCAGCAACTGCAGCTTCTTCATCAGCAAAAGAAAGTGACGCAGCAAGAGAATGAGTGATTCGTTGATCAGTATTTCGCACTGAACTATTGATTCAAGGAGTGACTTCAAGCCAAAGAAACTGACGTGACAAGAGGATGAATGATTCATTGATCAGTAGTTTGTGCTGAACTACTGCTACAGCTGGTGACTTCAAGCCACATCAACAGGACGTGCTCAGAGTTTTATCTTATAAACCACAGGTTAAAAGACAGGAGCTGCTGAGCCATATTCTCAGCTGGTGGCTCAGGGATGACACTATGAACTCCAGAATTACACATGTGTAACCAAGACAGAGCCAAAGTACATCCAGTGGATAATAACAGTTAAATGTCATAACCATCACTTGACAATAGCATCTAAATACATTCAAATTGTAAGTATGATGGTAGTTAATACTGTGTTTAATCAAAAAGCAGGATGATAACATAGGGAACCATATACACATTTACCCAAGTGATTCCAGTAAACCTGGTAGCATTGGTTTATCAGCTTAAATTATCAGCACTTCATTAACTGCATTGAACAACTGGGTAGCAAAGTTTCTTGCCAGGTAAAATCAGATTGGAAAAGTCACCATCAGCTTAAACACGATTAACTTTCTGTGCCGCTGCTGGTCAAAGCAAATCCAATTTACTAAATAGTTTAAAGGGCAGCTTTTAATTATTTTTGCACACTTCCAAAGCACCTAACACTAGAGAGACAAAAAATATGCTACGCTGATCTACTCTGGACTCCAGCAACACAAAACACCACTTAAATAAAACATAAAAAGGCTTCTTAGTAGCTGAACATCAGCCCCAGCCTAATAACATATTGCAGAAGCCCCCATGATGTTAGGGGGAATCTTTAAAAGGAGGGAAACCACATACAGTTGCACCAGGTATAATATGCAACCAAAGACTAACCTGGAGCATTCCTTGCACTTTTCCATTACTCCAGTACTTGCTATTTCCAAAACAATCTCTAGGGAACAAATTTTCAGCAAACAAACAAACTCTGCTGAGTAAGACTTACACGTTTTACCTGGTTTTACACACTTATGAACACTCCCACGCAGGCTACTCAACAGTCTGAAGCGTTTTACACAGCAGAAATTGAGGCAATGCAGAAACACAGCAAGTCCCCATCAGAAGTAGAGGTAGGATCCCACTGAGCAGCTCGTAGCTGTGTCAATGGAGTGACAGCTTTACTGCCTTCCTACCCTTTTTACCCAACACTATGATTAAAAATTGAAACTTTCAGTTTTCCAACTCTAATTGTAGAGCACCAATTTGTTTTCAGCTACAACATGGATTAAAAACCAAACCAACGAACCCGAATCAAACAAAAAGTCCACAAAATTCATGCTGAAAAGAAACACTTTCAACCAAACGGGCTCAGAATTGCTCCATGACTGCTGACCGGCAGCATTACATCCTCAGGTTACATGATTCTCCAAATTCTGGTTGGCTGGAAGACTCCATCTGCATAACAATAACTAAAACAAATGGCTCCCCTTGAGCGTCCTCAGTATGCACATCCCCTCTCTCGCATTGGCTAACAGCGCACAGCCAGCCTGTGCAAAGGATTAGCATCAGAATAGAAATCACTCTGGAAATCCACAGGCTCCCACTGACCAGACTCGGTGACCCAGACACCAAACTGACTTCTTTTCCCAAGGAAAATTGTGGGCTTTAAAAGCTGATAGACACTTCAGTTGATTTATTTCATATTAAGGTAACAGATATCCTGAGGAAAGTTTCCAGACCCAAGCAGTGAAACTGACAACTTCCACTGTGGCAGGCACAGACATCGCATGTGCTCATCTTCAAGTCCAAATCCTTGCAGGGATCTGGTGGAGCAGAACGGGTCTGTCAGGCCCCTTATTGGCTCGGCCTTACCATGTTGATCATCAAATCCCCTCATCAGGAAGCTCATAGGCTCTGCCGGTACGAGATGCTGCTGCAGCCCACTGAAACCCAGCGTGAAACCACGCTGAACCCAGATCCTGGAAGTGGGGAGGGAAATGGCCCTGCATGAGCACATGCTACCTGACAGAAGCCACCCACATTTACAGTGCCACGAGAGCAATTAGTCCAGGGGTTTGCAAGTAAGATGTACTAATTTTCCTGCAGCTCTTCACAGCTTCTTCCCTTTCTGCCCTAACCCTGTAATCAGTCAAAATGGTATCGAGCCAATGGCTATGAGACAACAGCTCCTGCCTCGGTCCCAACCACTGGAATCACACAGAACTACACAGATAAGAATATTGTGAGAGGAAGTGCAAATGAAAATAATCCCCCAGTTCCTGAAGAAGCCAATGTCTTCCTTGTACTTGTGGACAGGAGGATGCAAAGGCCAAGGGAAACCATTCAATTTTTTGTCTCCTATACAAACTCTTCCAGCCATAATAATGAAAAACATCACTTATTTTTGGAAATATGTAGAATGAGTTCCTGCAAAACACACTGAATTTTTGTATAAACATATTACAGTAGTTGACGTGTTTGATTTGGAACGGGGGAAGTTGACTGGAATCATCCCCATAATGTGGTCTGACACTTCAGGCAAAACAATGCATGCAAACAGCAAAATGACATTTCCTTTTCAGAAGTTCACAAAAGAAACAGAAGCCCAAAGGAAAATGGCCAAAGTGGCAGTATTCCCCACGTTGCTAGATTCCCTCCACTCCCCCTGAGATCTTCTTCCCCCTTAAATTCAATGACATCACCTTTTCCCTCACTTTGCATTACAGAAAAACAGACTCTTAAGAACTGATAGTTCACAACCCATAAGCAAGTGGCACAAAAGTGCTGCAACATCCAGCTGCAAACTGTATGTAAAGTCTACAAGGCAAAACAATTCTTCACTGATATTTCTGCTGACCTGCCTCTGATGCTCTTTGTTTCTTTATAAACTTGACCTATATACTTTAAACAAATCCCAGGTTATGACCACAAGCTGAGAGACTGAACAATAATTTGCTTCTGGCAATGGAGTACCATTCCTGTACGTTATGCACAGTATCAATACCACATTAACACTTTCAGTTCTGTTCTTTCCCCAAATATTTTCATGAGAATAAATCAGTGCAAGCACAAGAACTATTTGCTTGCTCTTTTATCATGAGGAATATGTAATATTTTACTTACCAGTCAAAATAAATTGCTCACTCAAGGCTAACCTAATTTTGCAAAGCTGGAATGAAAAGACATCTGCGCAGCAGGGCAGAAACTGCACAAGCTGTTTCCGAACAAGCACGTGCACGGAATTGGTCCCTCTCGTAGAAAAAGGTATCTGACCCATGCTCCAACCTCAAACCCTTGAAACAGATACACTTTTAAGAGTCTTGGAAACTTACTCATTCTGTTCCATGTGTCAAAGAGGAATGTCTGGTCACCTATGGGTAACACACTTGAGGTTTATAACATATTTTAAACTTCTGTCCTCTTGCCTTTCCCCCTATTCCTCTAAATTCCATTCTTACCAAAGACAGCATCAAGCAACACCACAAATTGGACACCCAAGTCCAAGCCTCTGTCCAAAGTGCTGTTTTCTGCACGATCTTGTGTGCGAAGTACAGAGGTGCAACATAAAATGACTCATTCCCATCACCTTAAAACCCCACAGCCATCGGTCCGGTCCAGAGCAGCAGTTTGAGATACAGGACATGTTCTCAGAGGAGAAACCGTTTGAGAAAGGAAAACAGTAATATACATGACTCCACACATGAAAGTTTTGAAGGTTAATTTAGCTGCTTCTCACGTTGAGGCCATTGCTCGCCCAGAGTCCAAACGTGTTACGGATCTTTCCTCACGAGACCCTGCACTACTACCCTTTGATTACCTCCTCACTGCAATCTGGTGGGAAAGCTAATCAAGATCTTCCACATAAAACCATCTCCACACGTGTGCACACACACACACACGTATGTGACACGCCTGTTGGGCGCTCCTCCATTTCGCAGCGTTTCCAAGCACACATGTCACTCGCAGAGCACCCTCGCTGACCCACAGACGTTCACTGCACCTGAAAAGGTCTAACAAGGCATTAAAAGAGCCTTATTAAAACCACCACAAAGGACAATGGAGAAGGAGGCCAAGCACAAAGCCGGTCGGCAGCTGCACGCTAGCCGGGGAGCACAACGCCGTTCTCCTCACGCCTCATAAGCACGGGAGGCTGAAATCCTGATTATCCCTTCTTTCCTAAAACATTATTTCTTGGCTAGAGGCGAATTGATTCACCTCAGAGACATTCCCTGGAGGACGGCGACTGAAGGCGTGCGGGAAAAAAAGGGGGGGGGGCAGCCAAACGACAAATAAATAATAATAACAATTAAAAATTGCACAGCAGCACGACGGTTCATTTCATTTATCGTCTTATTCCTTCTCAGGACGAGGCTGAACGTCCCCTGAGGGACCGGCCCGTCCCTCGGCTCTAACGGCCGAAAACGTTGCCGAGGCTGCGGCGCGCGCCCCCTCACCTCACCCATCTCCCCCCCGCCCGCCTCCCTCGGCGCCGCCCTCGCGATATTGAGGACGCTATCGCGACACGAACCGGCCCCGCACACACACAGCCCATCTCCCCATGCTCACCTCGCTCCACCACAGCTGGGGGGGGGGGGGGGCCGAACCCGGGCGCTCCAACCACCGTCTACCAGCCGCGTCCCGCCGACATGGCCGCCGCCGCAGGTGAGGTGACGATGGGGAAAGGCCCCGCCGCCGCCGGGTGAGGGGAAACCGCGTCCGGCTCACGCCCCCCCGCACCACACACACGCTGCCCGGCTCAGAGAAAGAGCTGCGGGGCCCATGCGCGCTGCCGCCGCTCGCTGGCTCCACCCCGGCGCCGGGGAAGGGCGGGCTGCTGCGGGTGGGAGGGCGCAGTGGGGCCGGAGGATGCGGCGTTGTACGGGGGTTATGTGGGGAGGGCGGTGTGGCAGCGGGGCGGCCATTGGTAGTGGTAAAGCTGTGGGGTTGAGAGGTCTTTGTGCGTGAGGAAACGCTGAGGTTGGGGTCAGGCTGCGGTGGGGAAAGGGTTTGTGTTCGTGTGAGGGCTGAGCTGCAGTAGAGTGGACATAGAAGGGTTGTTTGGGGCTGAGGGAAGGAGGTGTGCTGAGCAAGGTGCTTGATGGTGTGTGCTGGTTTTGGCGATGGGGCTGTTCCAAGCCTTTGAGCGATTCTTTTTGGGGGAGAGCACTCAAAATCTTATCAAAGAGGTCCTGGAGTTTGGTTGGTGTTTTAATTTGTTTACTACAACTATTAATTTGTTTACTATACTGTGCCTCCACTGTGTCAGTGCCAGATCAAGAAAGATGCTTTACCTTGGTCACAGGATGTGTGTATGCATGGGCACGCTATTTACACACCCCGTTCGCAATACAAAGCCTTCCCTTCTGGTCAAGCTTCAAATGTTTTAACCCTAGTCTTGAGATGGTGTTGTTTTATCAGAAAAAAATGTTAATTCGAACTTTTAAGTGGGGTTTAAGCATTAACCACAAAGTCCTTTCTCCAGTTGAGTGAAGTCCCTTGTTGAATGAAGGGACCTGCAGTGCTGCAGCAGAGGAGCTTTTTGATAGAGACGTTATCCCTGTGTTGTGTTTCGGGAGCTGACCCTAACCACTTTACAATGTGCTTTATGGGTGGGGGGGAGGAGTTATGCCATCATTAGCACATTCAGAAAGACATTACTTGATTTTGCTGGCAGTAGGCAATGTGGAAAATCCCTCCTGATAATTACACCATTTCGTGACCGCAGAGGTTAAAAATCTGATTGCAGGTATATATATCATCTCACATCAACCAGGTTGGAAAAGACCTTTAAGATCATCGAATCCAACCGTTAGACTAGCACAGCCAACACCACCATTAAACCATGTCCCCAGGTGCCACATCTATATGTCTTTTAGATATTTCCAGGGACGGTGACTCCACCACTGCCCTGTTCTGGAATATTTTGTCCTAATCTCCAACCTAAACCTCCCCTGGCACAACTTGAGGCTGTTTCCTCTTGTCCTATCCCTTGTTCCTTGGGAGAAGAGACCAGCCATCTCCTGGCTCCATCCTCCTTTATTCCTTCGGTGGCTTTGGCGCGGGCCCAGAGGCACAGCTGTGAGTTATACAGAGTTATGTCTGGATCACGCATGTTGCCATGCATGTGGCAGCTCACCTGAGAGCAGTGGTGTGTACTTTGCCTTAACCACGGGGTGAGGGCTACATTTGTGTTGCAAAAGCAAATATGAAATGGCCCACTTGCTACACTTTCAGAAATGTTTTAAATGAGAGGCATAGCTGAAACTATTCCACAAGCTAGATTTGATGCTTTTTGGTTTTCGCTTCCATCTGTGAAACACTGTAAATGTAGTATGTAATCTACATGAAGACTCTGGTGACACCAGCTATGCGGTGTTTGGTTAAATAGCACTGTTTGCTAATGTACGGGGTGACTAAAGCGAGCTGTAAGCATGCAGAAGTTTGAATTGTGAGCTTTAATTTAGAAGATTTGAAGAATCTTTAGTTGTGGCAATGAAAATTTTCAGAGCCTGTTGTGAGTAACTCATGGTAACTGTAAATGTGCAGAGTCTGGAACAATAGCTCTGAGACATGCGAACTGCTTTGTGTCAGCATATGCTGTGCCAGATGCCAACAAACAGAACTGTAGTTGAGGACGTTGGTGGGGTTGGGGCTCCACGTGTCAGGAGACAGTAAATCATGAAGATGTTGCACCGTGTCCCATAAAATGGGGAAGAGTGTAATTGCGTGGGCTAACAAACAAAAGAGGATGCAGAAAATACATAAATTACAGTGATGACAAGGCAAAATCATGGGATTTACTGTGCTGGTGTGTGCTACAACCTACTGCTCTGATCCTGCCAAACCTGTCAAGTTCATTAGGATGGGCCAGGACCACACTCGCTGCTGATAAAACCTTGGGGCACCAGCTTGTTGGCTCCATGTAGTAATGTGTGAGGAGGCGATCCCTATCTACCCATCACTGATTTGGGTGACTTTGAAATTCCTGGATGAAAGATACCCAGAGCATCCCCAAGTATGAGCCTTTCCCTCTTCATTAGATGCCATCAGCTCTTTTGAGATTTTAATTCTTCCTTATTTTGGCTGTGTGTCACTGTGTGATTTTTGCAAGGCTGGTTTGTTGCTCTTCCCAAGCAGAGGAGTTTTAATTCTCCCTGTCTAACTGAAAACAAATGGTGGGCTGCAGATGGGAATGCAGCTTGGGAAAACTGGAGATCAAAGAAAGGTCTTGACTCGGTGATGCATTTCCCCTTTAACTGCCTCCCACCAAGCTTGTGGCTTGTGATTTGAAGCTCGCTGCCTTTCCTTTCTGCCTCAACAGCTTTGCTTAAAAAAAGAAAAAATAAAAGGAGAATGTTTTCCCACCTCAAACTTTCTCTGTTTCTTGTTCCTCCCTCCTTGCTCTTGCTAATTTTCTGGAAAACTTTAATGGCTCTTCAGGAAATGCTTCAACCTGAATGAAAAGTACTGAGCCCTTGTATCCAGTTCACCCAAACAGGAAAGGACTGATGTGAATTGCTTCAGCCTTTGCCAGTTAGAGGTTGCTGCTGTGTGCCACAGGGCTTGTCTGCCCTTTCCATGTGGGATCTGAAGGTCACTCGGCCCTGGTCACCTCAGCAGCCAGTGCTTTCAGGAAAAAAACTTGCCCAAAGGATGAGAGGGAGGAATTACAGCCATTTTGGCAATTAGGAAAGTGTCAGTTCCTCCAGACCTGAGGTTTTGGTTTCAGCTTTTGAAAACTGGTCCATATTTATTTGTTATCAAGAGTAGGATTGTTTTTCTCCTGAGTGAGGACTTTTTGATCCACAGGGCTTGTTACATACGTCCTTTTGTTTCTCCACTATCTTTTTTCCACTGAGGAAAATTAGAGAAGGAGATTTTGCCTTGCTTAGAGCAGACGGGGTTTTGGAGGCCCTTTTTGGTCTGGGAATGCTAAGGGAAAGATGCCTCAGATGCTGAGAGAAGCTGTAGAGAACAGCTATGTTGATAGCTAGTTCGAGTTTTTAGATCAGCTGTGCTTTGAGAAGATGCTCATGGGAGATACCACTGTATCTTTCCTTCATGTTCTGCTTCTGGTAAATATTTTTCTTGGACTGAAATGATAAATATCTAAGACAATTGGCTGCATTTGGAGATTTCTGCTGAGCTTTAGATGTTTGCTTTGAGAAGATGCTGATGCCATTGCCAAACAGTACTAGACTGTTCACAAAGTAAACTGGGATCACAACAAAGAAGTGTGAAAGGAAAAAAAAAAGATGGGGAAAAGAAAGAGTGAGAGACAATGTGTTTCTGTTCCTGAAAGCTGCTTTGCATTCCTATAGCACCTTTCCTCCGAGTATTGCAGGGCACATCACAAGCATTAGTCATGCCTCATGCTAGATTTGGGACATGACTGAGGCAATTCCTGCCACCATTTAGAGATTAAGTTTCCTGGATAGATATAATCCAGGGAGAAAGGTGAACCCTTTCTGGTGCAGGGTTGTGGGACCCACGCTATTGTATAGTTTCTTATAGAGGGGTGCGGAATTTGGGCTGAGGCTTCAAGGGGTTACAGCAGAGAAAGATTATCTCACTTATCAGAATCCTTACAGAGCAAGTGTTTGACATCAAGAAAAAAATCATTATAAAAATGCAATCAGTTTCACTAACTTCAGTTTTAGAATCATAGAATCATATAATGATTTCAGTTGGAAAGGACCTTAAGGTCATCCAGTTCCAACCCCTGCCATGGGCAGGGACACCTTCCACTAGAGCAGGTTGCTCCAAGCCCCTGTGTCCAACCTGGCCTTGAACACTGCCAGGGATGGGGCAGCCACAGCTTCCATGGGCACCCTGTGCCAGCGCCTCAGCACCCTCACAGGGAAGAACTTCCTCATACCTAACCTGAACTTCCCATTACCCCTTGTCCTATCCCTGCACTGTCTGATGCAGAGTCCCTCTCCAGTATCCTTGTAGCCCCTCTCAGATATTGGAAGGCTGCTCTGAGGTCTTAGCTGCTCTGAGGTTTTAGCTTAATCTTCATTTCAGTTGGTTAATCCAGTAATTCAGTTAGGATTGAGATGCCAAGTGTGGAATCTTGCCTCTGTTAAGGCTGATGGGAGCATTGCTATTGACAATTGAAGCCAGGCTTTTTTCCCCAAGGTAGATGTTAGTGGTAAGAGACTTCATCCAAGCAACTTCAGTAGCAAACCTGACACGTTTGAGAGGGCTCTGGGGGAGGAGAGAGAAAGCCTCTGTCTTTACCAATATTCCTACTCATATTTTCAGGAAATAAAGGTATCTTTTCCTGGCAATGGCTATACAGGCTCAGTGTGGCTGATTCCTCAACTGGTCACTCTGTGACTATTTCCAAATGAATGTTTTGTGTTCAGACATCTCAGCTCCTTTTCAGCAGAGATAGGAGGTTGGTTTTTCCCCTACAGTACTTTATGGCTTGATTTTTTTTAATTTATTTTTATTTTTTAGTATCTTTAGGTATCAGAATCCTCCTGACTCATATAGGACAAACCCAACATTTCTGTGTATGTGCACAACACTGTAAATCCACATGAATTCTAGACTCACAAAGATATACTGAGGTCAGATTTTAAAGGAACCATTCATTTAGACTACTTAGCAAAGGAACTGCCATCCTCTGAAATAATTTGGCTGAAATAGCCATTGAAAACTCAAAATGCTTGCAAACACCAGTGCGAATTTGCAATATTCTGTAGCCTTTATCCAAAGAATTGGATGGTTTTCCACCCTTTTCAAATTCTTCCTATTCTGGCACCTCTGTGGAAAACATTGTGTTTGCATATATGAGGCAATGAGGAAGATGAGAAGTGTTAACTGTATAAATTCATTTGTAAAGCCCTGAACCTCTGATGGTTACAAAACAGTGTACACACATAGTCTCTGGGACTCTGTAAAGTTCAGCTGTGTCTAAGTAGAAGCAGAGCAGAATAGAACTTTCTATCCCAGCCTGTCTCTTTGATGGTCAAATCTGCTCAGATGAGTGCAAATGGAATTCTTCCAGCTATTGGGCTGATTTCTCCTTGTGTGCAAATGTGATGCTGTGCTTGGGATAGAGTAAAATTGCTCTTTTGACTGCTTGCTCTTTAATCCCTCCTTTATAGTCTCATAAACGTTCCTGGAGCTATACTGCCTTGAAGCATCTGTGAAATCAAGTGACTAGTTAGGTCAATCACATGCCTGTTTCTCCAGGAGAGCCAACTTCTAGCTGCTGGGACCTTGGTGGGAAGGGAGGTGAGGCTGTATTGCAACTACTTGCCTAGTCACACAGTTTCTCTCTTTAGAAAGTGATTGAGATGAGTTCATGTAAGCAGGGGTCCTGCAAGACTGAGGAGACTTAGCACGTGCTGTGCACTTCTGTGGCCTGCTAACATCATAGCACATCACTGAGTGAGTAAAGATACTGGGCTGTGGGAAATACAGCAATGTCCTGGAACCCAGCACTGTTCCTTAGCTGGGGGAGAGTATGTGAGGCACTCTGTGGTGGAAATCAAACATGCAGGGTACACCAGCCCCTGCCTACTTTTCACAGTGTCTGATTCAGTGCTGCACCCCATCATATTTAATGCAAATCAGGTTGTGTAATAATTTGTATATTTATGACTGTGTGTGGCCAGAGCTGCCTGTTTCTATTCATGTCTCTCCATTGCCTGAAGTGAGTGAACACAGCAGATTGGATCAAGCCTGAGGGTTAGCTGCCACAAGCTGGACAACTACCTTGTGAGAAGTGCACAGTGTCTTGCATTTTCAATCTTAGGTTTTCTCCATCTCTGTCAGAGAGTGGCTTAACCCCCAACACAGGAGGTATAATAGAATCCCAGACTGGTTTGGTTTGGAAGGGACCTTAAAGCTCATCCCTGCCCCGGGCAGGGACACCTTCCACTAGAGCAGGTTGCTCCAAGCCCCTGTGTCCAACCTGGCCTTTAACCCTGCCAGGGATGGGGCAGCCACAGCTTCTCTGGGCACCCTGTGCCAGCGCCTCAGCACCCTCATAGTGAATTCAGCTGTTGTAACGATGACAACTGTGTCAGTTCCTTACATCCAGATGTTGGACATGGGTTAGCACAGAGTTGGGCTGCTGTAACCCTGAGCAGGCGGAATGAAGTCTAGAAGCAATTCAGTTTGCAAAGGGGATGACTGTTAGATGGGTGCCTGAAAACCCCAAAGGAGGGAATCTGGAAGTGGACTCATGAGATGAGGAGAGTTTCAAACAAAGTGACGGGCTCTCAGGGCTGAAACTGGGGTGAGATGGCAACTCTGCCTTTCCAGTCCCACCCTCCAAATTGCAATCCTGCAAGAAGAGCACATGGAAGGAGGCAAAGTGAAGGGCTGCACAGTGCAGGTGCCAGAAACGGCCTAAGAGCAGAATGTGTATATTCCTACACCCACATCAGAGCTGGGGGAAGCCAAAATTCATGCAGACTTCTGAGAACTATATAATGATGATCAGCAGCAGTTGCTACCATAAGATCCTGGTGCTCAGTGCTAAACAGGAATGAGTCTTGTGTATTTCTCTGCATCTAGAGGATGAAAATATCTACAAATATATTCAATTATTATTAGAAGAGGTATTTAAATCTTCTAGCGGTTGGGTGTCCCAGATATAAACTGGGAAGCAAGGGAAACCTCCTCTTGCAAATGAGGTTTCTGGTAATGTCTCACCATAGGTTTTGCTGCTTTAGGTCACTCATTTTAAACTCAACCATTCATAGAATCATAGAGTCATATGATTCATCTGATCTTTTGCACAAGTTATTTCACAAGTGTCAATATTTGTGGCAACTTCCCTGTGTTGTGTGCACTTCACAGAATGGCAAACACTGTCTGCTGCTTTGTTGAAGCAAATCAATAGTTCTTTAGGAATTTAATGAGCTTACAAATAAATAGAAGAGTCTTTTAAAGTAAGTATCACCTACTCTAAGCCCTCACAGCTTACCTGTAGCCAGCTTTGAGCCACACAAAGGTTAACACAAGCTGTACAACTGTAAAACTGAAGATGTTAAAACAGCTCAAAGCTCAGTACTTATGGTAGGAATCTCCTAAACTACTTAGAAACCATCTAAAACTTCACACTGGCTTTTGCTGTACCGAGGGTCTGCAGTAAAAACTAGAAGTCACAGTAATTGAGGGCAGGCTGGATTCCCCATGGAATTCTTTTAGGTTTGTATAGACATTATTTCATTTAAAGTACTGTATAAAAAGCTTAATCTGTAGATAGAAAAAGAAGGGGGGGGGGGGGAACTGCCAAATTGAACCTGAATAGGATAAAAGACAGCAGATAGAAACCAAGCTCCATATGATCACTGAATTTAACAGTGTAGTTTAGGGTTGATACCCTATACTAGCTGCAGAGCTGTGTAGATACTAGGACTACAATACTACTGCATACCAGGGTTACAATTCTACTGCCATACCAGGAGCACTATACTGCTACCATAGAGGGCTCCTATACTTTTTAGTGGAACTAAAAGGTGCCTATTGCTGGCAGATGTCCAACTTCTGGCTATTGGCATTAGCCACCTCAGAAGTCTGGAACAGGGCAGGGAGAAGTCCTCAAGAAAAGATACCCTGCGCACCAAGCCAGATGAAATCTTGTGTGAGTTAGTAGAAAAGGTGAGAAGAACAGTGCACAAGAGATGTGGCACGTTCAAGAGCAGATGTGAGATGCTACGGGGTGTAGCAATAAAGGGATGAGTAAGGTTCTCTTGAAAATGGCTGCAGGAGCTGGTGCTGTGGACCAGCAGATGAACTTAACTGCTCCAGACCTGCACTGCAACTAGCAGGAAGGGGAAGGTTGAGAGTGGCTTCAGGCAATGGGTAGGAAAGACAAAGGATGAGAAATAAGCAGGGAATTTAGCTAAAAGGCTCCTTCATTGATTGATTTAACTGACACTGGAGAGAAATTGGCCTTAGGTCAAGTGTGCAATGCTTTTATGGGATTGCTCTCCCTCTGAGCATCTGCGAATGAGAGTTGGCCCAAGCATGTTGGCCTGGGGGCAAGTAAACAAGAAAGGGATAAGAAATGTCCCTTACAAGGACAGTTCCCTAATATATACGTGCCAATTCAGAAGCTGTAGGTGTGTTTTACCTGCTGGGCTGTTCTGTCAGGAGGTGGATAGGGAGAGCATCTCCTTCCATCTGGAAATCTGTTTAAAAGTGCTGCATCATCAGTTGTGTGTTGTGGTTTCGAGCTCTCTTGTGCTATGGAAACTCTCAGGCTGCTTTGGAGCAGAGCCCTGTGCTATCAATCAGCCCCTTGAAAATACAAGTTGATTAAATGTGTCCATCAGGAAACAGAAAGAACATCCCAACTTCTTTAATAGATAGAGTTTTGCTGCCTGATGTTCTATTACTGGAGCTGTTGAACATTTTTAGAAGGTAACAGAATAACAGCTTTGTTCTCAGCTCAGAGATGAAGGAGGGTCACCAGGTATTGCTGCCCAAAGGGCAGGGGCAGGGTTTGCATTGGCATTAATAAATAGAAATACAACAGGGAATAAGGTTGTGTGTCAGGATTGCTGTGACGGGAGAAGAATAGCAACAAGGAGCAAAGTCTTCAGAGCAGAATCGATCTCTGTTCCATAAATGGGCTGAAAACGTGGATTTATAAACCAAGAATTAAGACAGGAATCCTACCGGCAATTATTCCCCCTGAGCTTTCATTATGGAACTGGACAGGGTGCTCCTGGCTGGGCTGTGGCAGCTCGTTTTGCACTGGTTATCCTCCCCATTTACCTTTCTGCAGCAGCCTCACCTCACCCTGAGCAGTTTTGCAGCTGAAATGAAAAGGTGCTTGGGTCTGACTGAATCATTCTTCATTCTCTCAGCAGGCAGCAGATTCAGGAGGTGGATTTGCAATGAACGTTTATTATTATGTGTCTTCTGGGGATACCTAATTTTTGTTAGCATCAGATTCCATGACTTAGCATCATCGGTAGCTATTAGACATATATACTCCAGACAAAAGCTGCTTTTTCTTTTAAGCCTGCTTATTCTAGGATATGTTTTCTCTCATTTCTAGGGGAGTTCTGTGCAGTTCTTCTGACAAGTGCAAGATAGGCAGTGGGAATGGGACCTGTAATGAATCCACTGGATGCACAGTGCAAGCAGGAGAACTACTCTTGGATGAAGAAGCTCTTCAGCCTCTGTGAGGTATCTGGCAAGACAGCATACACCGTTCATTAGAATGGTGGAGGTTGTGAATGGCCCCCAGTAAATTCATTTCATCTATGGTATTGAGGACAGGAGGGAGAAAATGATGTCTTTCAGCATTCCCCTGGATTCTGGACAGTCACATCTGCATGATTCTGCACTTTGGAATCAAGAGATGATTCACTGGAATTCTATAAAGAAAATCAGGTCAGCTTGAGCCCAGTTTCCCACCCCTTCTTGTAAGTGTGTGTGTGTTGAGGTGGGTATTGGCATTAAAAGGGAGGGATTCTTTACTATCAGGGTGCTGAGGCGCTGGCACAGGGTGCCCAGAGAAGCTGTGGCTGCCCCCATCCCTGGCAGTGTTCAAGGCCAGGTTGGACACAGGGGCTTGGAGCAACCTGCTCTAGTGGAAGGTGTCCCTGCCCGTGGCAGGGGGTTGGAACTGGATGAGCTTTAAGGTCGCTTCCACCACAAACTACTCTCTGTTTCTGTGATGGAGAGCATTGACCTGAACTGTGGGAGGTCTAGATTCAGCTCTTGCATTGCCAGAGACAGACCCTGAGTTTGGTCATGTATCCTCATTGTACTTTGGCTTGGCATCCAGAAAAATCACCTCAGAGATTTTGGGGTAAAGCTGCAGTATTAGGGTGTCTTGCTGGTTTGTCACAGAAGTGTTAAAAGCGGTGGAAAGGACAGAATGAGGATGGTTGTCCCTTTAAATTAAGTTCTTCTTTTATGTAACGCTGCTTGCAGAGGAAACCTCTGTTTTTCAGCTCTTTAGCTACTATAGTACCTGCCATTTATTGCAATTTACTTTTGAAACTCTAAAACTGCCCTGTGTTCTTGGATCAAATACAACACCCTTTGATTCCTGTTGTCCTTTTGTCTTTGCTTGCTTGGCTCTAAACATTTTGTTCCCTGAACATGAGCCCAGGTTCTCCTCTCCCCTGTGCTTCAGCAAACGAGGAATACTGCTTCTGAAGCAGCAAGTTAAGAAGCATTGACACACACAAGAGGAATTAGGACTGTTGGCAGGGGTTGTCAATCTTTGTCAAGGATTCTGTACTGCTCTTCTCAAATCTTCCAGTATTTTTAAGAGCAAGTAGTAACAGGACAAGGGAATGGCTTTAAACTGACAGAGGGGAGATTTAGAAGTGAAGTCTGGTACAGAATGGTGCAAAGTCTGCAGAAGCACTGGCTCTCAAATGAGAATCTGGAGGCAAGATGCCTGCTACTGGTTTCCTAGTGGAGTATGCCAGAAATGGGGAAAGAAATTACTTTCTTGATGCAAAAGCTGCTTTTCTCTTGCCTCTTGTGATCTCCAGGGAAGAGTGAAGTTGGTAAAACATGGAAAATAATTAAGGTCTGAGCAGAAATAGTAACTGTCACAAGGTCTTCAGTGTTGTTCGGTCACAGCTGACAAAGTGCAGATTCAGTCCCTTTCCCATCTTACTGCTCCGTGCCATGTCAGAGGTACAGCCTCACAAACTGAGGTTGGATCTAAACTTCTCTGTGCTGCTGTTTGCAGATCCTCTGTGCTGTGGCACTCTGGTCCCCGTCAGCATCTACTTCTGTTTGGAAATGGTTTTTGTACAACCAGCTGCTCTTTCCTTGGTTTTGTTCATAGAATCATAGAATCCCAGACTGGTTTAGGTTGGAAAGGACATAAAGCTCATCCAGCTCCAACCCCCTGCCACGGGCAGGGACACCTTCCACTAGAGCAGGTTGCTCCAAGCCCCTGTGTCCAACCTGGCCTTGAACACTGCCAGGGATGGGGCAGCCACAGCTTCTCTGGGCACCCTGTGCCAGCGCCTCAGCACCCTCACAGGGAAGAACTTCTGCCTTAGATCTAACCTGAACTTCCCCTGTTTCAGTTGAGACCCATCACCCTTTGTCCTATCGCTACAGTCCCTGATGAAGAGTCCCTCTCCAGCATCCTTGTAGACCCCTATTTATTGCTCCTGTAGCACTAGGATTTCCATCTCAGATTAAAAAAATTAATAAAATAATAAAAATGGAGGTAGCTACAGTAGAAAATAAGGTGACTGCAGAGCTTGAGGTGTAAAAAAGCTCTTGCCTCCTGGATTGTACCAGAGTTGAAGTGTCATGGCTCTCAGTTTAAATGCCCATGAAGCTCCCACATTAAGAGCTCAAGATTCCATCCCAGAATGATTTCTTTTAGATTGTATCTAGCCTTAAGAGCCTCACAATATTCAGTGTTTGTGGTGTTTTAATATTGCTGAGGGAGGAGGAAAATTGTTAACCCTGTAGTGGAGCAGGCACCATAATCCCTAATTCTAAACTCTCCATGAAAACCCTCCTGCCTGGGCTATCAGACACAATTCAGGGTGCTTGGTGTATCATTTGCCTGAATTGATGCACCTGCCACTACTCAAACCTATTTTCCTTCTGTCCCTGTATCAAAGGTGGGGTTTTATTCTATTTTTTTATTTATTTCAATTGCCAGATTCCTTTTTTGTTGATTAAAAAAGGAATTGCTTTCATTTTGTAGGTCTCTTGTGGTTCAAATACTTCACCAAATCCCATGTAGCCTAACAGTATCTTGGGACTGCTAAAGGTTGATGCCAGGACTGGTTAAAGGGGAAGAATCCCTGCATGCGGTTTCCAGCATTCTCTAGGTGGTGAGAATCAAAACATGTCCTCATTTACCTGAGGATCTTAATTTTTTGGGAAGAAATTGGATGGAAAAGGCAGTGGGGTGGGAGGGAGAATGCAGATACTTCACAGAGAATGCAGATAGAAAAGAACAGCGGGGTAGGGAGAGTGTGGAAGTAGGTCAGATGCATCGCAGACAAGAGAATCATTATTACAATTAGGAGAGATTAAGGAAGAGAAAACAGCAGCAAAGGAATCCAATTTCTCAAGCCACTTAAACAAGAGCATTCCTTGCAAGGAATGTTTTCCATACCATGCATCAATCTGGAGCAAAATGGGAGGAGAATGTCCCTTGCGATGTATTTAATATCTAGTCTTCTCTATATTAATCCTTGAATGCTTGAATGAAGCTCTTTTTCTAATTGCCATGATGAACAAATGCTGCAGAACCTGTTGCCCACCCATGCTTGCTGGAGTTCTTTTAAATTCTTCATTTCTAAGGCTATGATTATGTGGTTAGGTCTCCAGGTGAAGAATGCACCAAGTGTGACAGCAGTGCTTGCTGACAGCAGTCACTCAAGGACTTCTTCAGCACATGAAGTGCCTTTGCCAATGCTTCACCACCCTTGCAGTAAATAACTTCTTCCTTAGATCTAACCTGAACTTCCCCTGTTTCAGTTTGAACCCATCAGCCCTTGTCCTATCACTCCAGTCCCTGATGCAGAGCCCCTCTCCAGCATCCTTGTAGCCCCCTTCAGACCCTGGAAGCTGCTCTGAGGTCTCCACGCAGCTTCTCTTCTCCAGGCTGAACAGCCCCAATGTTCTCAGCCTGTCTCCACACGGGAGGTGCTCCAGCCCCTGAGCATCCTCGTGGCCTCCTCTGGACTTGCTCCAACAGCTCCATGTCCTTCTGATGCTGGGAACACATCTGAGGATGGTAAGCAGCTTTACAGTGACAAGGAGATTCTGTGGGTTTCTTAGCTTTTGGGCAACTAGAAGTCTGGGAGATGTGCCCAGTGTCCTGTGCCTTAGTCTCCTCTTCCCTTTTCCTTTCTAGTTTGGCTTGTTGCTTTGTCCCACATGCCACAACAGCCAGGAAATGGAGTTTGATTTGAATGGGGATTCTTTGCTTCACTTGTATCAAGGCAAAACCCAATACTGACAGCTTTAGGCCTGTAAAACAGAACAACATTCTCCTCCTCCAGCATGATCTTTTCTTTTTGGTGTACCAAACAATAGACCTGAATAATAAACATAGGAAATGCCTCTTCATTTGCAAGAGGCACACATCCTTTGAATAACAGACACACTGTGCTCTGTGAATTCTGTTATGATCTGAGAATCTGGGTCTGTTTCAGTAGGCAGCTTTAGTTCAGATAGATCAGCAACATCTTCTTTGACTTCACAGTGAGCTATATGCTCCTATGTTTTTAACATTGGCTTGGGTGCTCTAGAGAGCAACCACAACCTCTGAGCTGTTTGACAGAGCTCTGCCATGTCAAATGTTTCTTAGCAGGAGCAGACTGTTGGATAAATTTAAACAAGATGTGGATGGCTCTTAACAGGGGGTTAAATACTGGCTGAACATCTTTCATAGCTTCATAGTTTCATAGTTGAACACTGCTGCCAGAGGCTGCGGGCTGGGCTGCAGCCTAACCCAGCCCTACAGAACTGCTGACTTGAGCCCAAGTGTGGAGAAGGTTTGGCATTTCAGGAGCTTTTCATTAACAGCACATTTGATGCCACTCATTAGTTTCCTATGCAGGAGGAACTGGTGGATGAAGCATGCTAAAACTTTACGGCAGTGGTTACCCGTACAGCTGAAGTTACAACTGGTGTCTTCTCAGCCATCCAACCCAAGATGTCACCACTCTTTTCTGTGTCTTTGGGGCAATACAAACCCAGACTTGGGTTAACACTTTCACTGCTGATTCTCTGTCACATTGTCACTCTAACAATGTTGTCTTTCAGGTCCAAGCACTGCCACAACTCACTCTGCTCTTCCTACAGCACAAGGCAGAGCTTTGATGGAAATAACCTAGCTCTCCTTTGTTTAGGCAATAGAGTGAGTGTGTGGGGAAAATCTCACCCCCAGTCTGTTTTGGACCTGCTCCAAAGATTGGCTTAAATGTTGAGGCAAGATACTTATCTTTCTATTAAGATGAAACTCCAGATCTTGATGGTTTTATGCATGTTAAATAGAATCATAGACTCATAGAATGGTTTGGGTTGGAAAGGACCTTAAGACCATCCAGTTCCAACTCCCTGCCACGGGCAGGGACACCTTCCACTAGAGCAGGTTGCTCCAAGCCCCTGTGTCCAACCTGGCCTTGAACACTGCCAGGGATGGGGCAGCCACAGCTTCTCTGGGCACCCTGTGCCAGCGCCTCAGCACCCTCACAGGGAAGAACTTCTGCCTTAGATCCAACCTGAACTTCCCCTGCTTCAGTTTAAACCCATCACCCCTTGTCCTGCTGCTACAGTCCCTGATGAATACTTCCTTTGAGTCTTGCTATCACAGCTTTGACGGGTTTAATTTGGTCTATAGTTTCTGGGTTCAATAAAGCTATGCTAAATTATACCTGCTAAAATCTTGGCCTCTTACTGCTGTGTGGGTTTTGCCTGACAATAGAAAGTAACTCATTATCAGTAGTCTTCTATTGCTGTGAAAATCTTGGGTATGACATCTCAAAGTTTAGCATTTCAAGCATTGCTTTGGAGTGTCCTTCCTGTGTTGGGTGCTGACCCAGCCTGGTGGGATGTGGGCTTGGAAGGAGAAGAGCAAGCAGCAAGGTGTGAAATACAGCCACTTCTTATACGCCAGCACACTAGAAATGCACTTTAATGCACATGTAGAGGAAAGGAAAAAGGAAAAATTAGGCCTTACCAGTGCTATCTGGCTACTGGACTCTGTTCTTAACTGTGTTTCTGACCTCTGTGATGCTCTGCAAGTCCTTTTAACTACTGTGTATGCTGAAGATTTCCCATTTACAAAAACACTTAAAATTCATGTTGCTGAAGAACATTTCATTACTTTGAGAGCTGCTGGAGAACATGGCAAGTCTTGCCATGATTATTCTTGTTGTTCCATCTTTAAGCTGTCAGATTATAGAAATCTAGGCAGATGCCTTAAAGCATTGTGTGCAGAGCAAAGCTCTCTAAAGGAACAAATGCCCTTTCTATTCCCAGAGGAAGGAAATGTCACAGTTGTATGGGAAGATAGGACAGCTATTACTGGAAAGGAGGTATCAAAGGGTAGGAAAGAAGCTAATGCAGCACTAGGAAGAGATGGGAGACAGCTTTTCATCCAAACTGAGAATGAAACATGAAGTATCCCCAAACCGGCCTGGTGAGGGTGTCTGATAAACACTTTGACATGAAGGGCCCTTTGTGCCTGTGAGACAGTGGCTGTTGTTCACTTAATGCCCTGGGCTCTGGAATGCAAATGCAATGTAATACCTGAGCTGTTAGCACTTTACATGCTCCTTGGAGCTATTTCTTTGTGAACCTGAAAGTCTCAAAGGTATCTTAAAGACATCCTGAGTCATCATTAGGCCTTCTTGGTGGCCTAACTACTCCATAAACTTCGTGCTTAGAAGTTGAAACCCTTGACTTGCCTCTTGCTATGGGAATCGTGTGGATCAAGGTTTCCATGGGGTGCTTTTAACCTAATGTGAATGTGATGGACGAAATCATACTGGTGATTAATATACCTATTAAAGATAAGCATTAAAGTGTGTTGTCCAGAAATCCTGTAACACCACTGATGAATTCCCTACATGCATTCTCCTTTCCTGAATCCCTCACTGGAGCCTAATCCAGAGCTTTTTAGGATCTTTCTAAGGCTGCTGCTGTTTGTGGCATTGCACGACAGGCTGCTGCGACAGATCTGCTGCAGGTTGGTGAAGTTACTGGAACCCAGAGTCACTGGTGATGCAATTAGTCCTTGTAGAGATGCTGTAATTACAGCAGTGAGATGTTACAGGGTTAATGAATTGCTTCTTCCTAAGTGCTTTGAGACTCTTGAATGAAAGATGCTACATATGTGCAAGGGATTCTAAGTTGTTAACAGTGATGCTCCCAGCTATTTGCAGGGTAAAACCAATGGGGTTTCATTGGAAATACTACATTTCTAGTGGGATCCATGGCATATTTCAGGTTGCAAGCCAAGATCCAAGGGTATGCTTAGGTAGGGATGCATGGTGCCAAATCTGGCTTGTGGGGGTGCCCCTTGGAACAGAAAAGAGCTGGAAATGCAGCAGGTTATAGAAAGTGGAGGAGGTTCCTCAGCTTTCAGTGAAGACAGGAGCAAATGCAAGAGTTCCAATTCCATGACCTTTAAGCCCTGGTTACACATGCCATCAGCATGTGTGCAGCCATTGTGGTGCTGTTACCTTCAGAGCCACCTTCTCCTTTTTTAGGCCTCTTCCCCTAAACATTCTCTATACCAGCAGCACTGTAGGCTTCATGGCCATGTATCTGTGCTAAAATCAGGCTGCCTAAGCTCTGCTATTTATCCTGGCGCTGGGGAAGCAGTGCTATGTCTAGAGAGATTTCATCAGTTCTCCAAATTTAATAGCTCAATGTGTCAAAATATGAGCTGTTCAATTACTGGAATTTCCTTACTCATGTCAGAGAGATCCCTGTTCCCTTTGCTGCTCCTTGCCATGGTTCTTTACTCCTCAATACAAGAAAGAATATATTCACTGATGACAGAGGAGGAACAGAGAGACCTCTGTCTTCTTGGTGCTTCCCATGAAGAAGCACGAAGTGCTTTATAAAGCTTTTTTTCAGTACCTGGATGTATTTATCTCAGAACTGAGCCCACTTACTGTGGGAGTTTGTGTGAAGGTTCTGCAACGCCTGAAAGTGGGAGGAGAGAAACACTAAGAAAGCTCTCTGAGCCCTGTGCCAAGCAAAGATGACTAACATAGAATCAGAGAATCATAGATTCATAGAACCCCAGACTGGTTTGTGTTGGAAGGGACCTTAAGATCATCCAGCTCCAATCCCCTGCCACGGGCAGGGACACCTTCCACTAGAGCAGGTTGCTCCAAGCCCCTGTGTCCAACCTGGCCTTGAACACTGCCAGGGATGGGGCAGCCACAGCTTCTCTGGGCACCCTGTGCCAGCGCCTCAGCACCCTCACAGGGAAGAGCTTCTGCCTTGTATCTAACCTGAACTTCCCCTGTTTCAGTTTGAACCCATCACCCCTTGTCCTATCGCTCCAGTCCCTGATGAAGGTCCCTCTCCAGCATCCTTGTAGCCCCCTTCAGACACTGAAGCTGCTCTGAGGTCTCCACGCAGCTTCTCTTCTCCAGGCTGAACAGCCCCAATGTTCTCAGCCTGTCTTCACACGGGAGGTGCTTCAGCCCCTGAGCATCCTTGTGGCCTCCTCTGGACTTGCTCCAACAGGTCCATGTCCTTCTGATGCTGGGGACACCAGAACTGCACACAGTGCTCCAAGTACATCGTTCAAATCAGCTGAAAAGCCTTGCCCTTTCTATCTCTACAAAATGACCATTGACAGGGAGAATTGTAGCAGTTCTTCAGGGTGTTGACCCATCACAATGGTGGGGATCAAGGATATCTACAGGGTCCAACATCCCCTGAGATAGAGAAGCTTGACCAGTGTTGCTGGCAAGGGCAGTGTGTGATGCTCTGTAAGGTGGTGAGTGCCCACAGCAAGAGGCTGCTGGATCTAGGAGGGCACCATAGCAGCTGCTAAAGGGTAGACTGGAACCAATGCAGCATGTTCCTAAATTGCTGTTTGATGTCCCAGCATCAAACAATACAAAATCATAGAATGGTTTGGGTTGGAAGGGATCTGAAAGATCACCTAGTTCCAATCCCCACCCTCTAGAAAAGCTGAAGGATCCCAGCCTTAGAACAACATGTCTGTGAGCACAGCTAAAACATGCTTGATTTCTCCATGTATATATAGTCTTTCATCAAGCTTCTTGTCACAGTGACAGTGTTTGTGTTGCTAGAGAGGTGTGGGACTGCATGTTTCTGTTCAGGCATTCTGTGTAGTACACCATGAACACCACGGAGTCACTCTGCATATGCAGATTGACTGTGAGCTGCATGCTTAGTAGCTCCAGCATTTGTTGGATTTTGGAGTTTTGCTCTGCAGGTGCTGGAGTGATGAGCTTTCCATACCCAAAGTGTACGCTCAGGAGTCCCGGGCACAGAGCTACCTAAGCAAAGCTGCTGCTGGACATCCAGAAACCCAGGGGGAAAAAGTGTATGTGTTCTTCAGATCTGCTTGGATAAAATTTCCTGGAAGGAACAAGAAAATAAAATGAAATCCCATGTAGCTGAGAGCCTGAGATGAACTAACAGATGTTAGCAAGCTGATTTGGGGGTTTGGGTTGGGTTTTTGGGTTGGTTTGGTTTTGCATCCCTGTGTCCAGTTTAGGACTGAAGCATAACATCCGAATGACACCATTGTGAGAAGTGTGAAAGAGCATCTGAAAAGTTCCCCCCAATGAACTGCCGTTATCTCCTGGGAAGTTTCCACCACTTGTAATGGTCCTAAACCTTTTCCTCTTTGCCAGGAGGAAAGATCTAGGTCTGATTTCCAGCTTGATGCTTTCTGGGAGCTTAATTTTATATGAAGTGGCTTTATTTCCAGAAGATGAAGAGACGCGTAAGCAGACGTGGCTTTATGAAGGAAGGAACTAGCTGTGTATGGGTCATAAGGAGGATTCAGCAAGTCTGAGCAGATAAACTTCCTTGGGGAAAGTCTGTTCCCATTTTCCTGCGTGTGTAAGGCGGCTGGTACTGCAGGGCTGCCACTGGGAATGCTGGATGCCTCTGCAAAGCAGATGATGGTAATAAAAATACCCTGCACCTCATTAAACAAGTCAAGGACACTCCAACCAAGATGTAGGTAAAACCTTTTAGATTCCGATGAGGCAGGGAGGGATTTCTGGCTTCAGAAGCAGGACTGGGGAGGAAGTTCAGGCAAATTCCATTGAGAAGCCTGCATACCTTGAGCTGTTGTGGAGTATGAAATATTCCAAATGCTGTGGCAGATACACGTGCATTTGTCTCAGTTACTGCTGCAGCCCAACAAATGTTTTCTGTGCTGTTTTGACTCAGAAGAATGATTCTCCTTTGTGTGGAGTGGCTTTCTTGGCCTCTGCTCACCCATCAGCCAAAGTATGCTGCTACAGAGGCAAAGTGACACTGGCCTGGTGCCCATCTTTGTGGCTGAAAGACTATTTTATTAAAGCTTTCTAGACAGTGTGTTTCAATTTCTATTGCTCTGGGGGCTCTGGAAGCTGAGCCAGTCACTAAAACAGGCCTCCTGCTCTTAGAGGTGCCTGTCTGCTGAGTGGGAATGATACAGGGATCACAAATACAAAGTCTTGTGTTCCAGGATTCAGCACACACCATTGGTTTTCCCTCTGTGGTGGTGTTCAGAGGCACAGCAATCCCACTGGGTAGATGCTCTGTGGGTCATGAGAGACACCAAAAGAGCACCCAGAAAAGGCAAGACAGAAAAGCAAGCTGGTTTTCTACAGATGAGTTATCCCACAGTGACTTACTAAAGACAAGATATAAAATTTGCAGTATCTGCTTTATTATTTTATCCATGAAACTATTTATTCTTCCTCTTAATATTCAGCTTCTGCTCATGGGATTGAAGAGATGGTAAGACCATCTGCAACATCAGTCCCTGATGACTCTTCATCAGGGCCTGTAGTGATAGGACAAGGGGTGATGGGTTTAAACTGAAGCAGGGGAAGTTCAGGTTGGATCTAAGGCAGAAGCTCTTCCCTGTGAGGGTGCTGAGGCGCTGGCACAGGGTGCCCAGAGAAGCTGTGGCTGCCCCATCCCTGGCAGTGTTCAAGGCCAGGTTGGACACAGGGGCTTGGAGCAACCTGCTCTAGTGGAAGGTGTCCCTGCCTGTGGCAGGGGTTGGAACTGGAGGAGCTTTAGGTCCTTTCCAACCCAAACCAGTCTGGGATTCTATGATTCTGTGGTTATTAGCAGCCTCAGTATAAAAGAGATCCTTGAACAAGGTGTTATGGCAATCTGTTGTCTTCCTCCTGCTCCAGTCTATTTTCCCTGCTTAGTCAGCAGGTTCTAAAACGGATTCAAAGCAAGGATGAAAGCAAACAACCCTAAAAATGCTGACTTCTCCAAGCACTGCACCCTGCCATTCAGGCACCCAGGGACTGAAGTGCTACCAACATCTCCCTACCAGCAGGCTTCCATCTCCTTCTAAAGGCAGACATGTGTAAAAGGGAAAATAAGGAACAAATAGTGATGCTAAAAAGAAAAAGCTTAGAAGAAAGAATATCTTCTTCAACCTAAAGAAGGCACAGAACAAAAGGAAAAAAGCAAAACTAGACCTTTATCCCCTTTCCTGAACATATATATATATGTGTGCATATATATGTTTTCAAACTTGGATAAATCAACCTGATATATTAACCCCTCAGGGTGATGGAGGGACAATGCAACCTACGTCTTGTATCTTCCTCTGCTAGACAGCTCATGGCTAACATCTCCTATGTTTCTGTATTCCTTATGTGTCAGCCCTTTACAGACCCACTGGGAATATGTCCTGAGTAATAGCTTCTGGTCCTGGTTTTTCCAGGAATGCCCTTGGCATTACAAAGTAAAAAGACTCAGTTAGTGTTGATTTAATGGCCAAAGTTTTAGACAGCCACTTTCGATGTAACACAGCTCCCCCATTTCCCATTGGTATTTAATTGAGGACTCAGTGCCTCAGCGCAGGTAATAGGATAGTATTTAATGGAAAGGAGCTTATCAAAGCCAAAAAAGCCCAGTAAAAACCCAACCAACAACAGCAAAACCCTCCTGCTTTGAAATTCACTTCTTACTTTCACAGCTTCTTGAAGGACCAAATCTTCAGAGAAGACACCAATAGCTGCTGATTCATCCAATAACATTTCTTTAACTTGGTTTCATGTTTTCAGCACAAAAGCTTGGGGATCCTGTCCAAAACAAGGTCAGCCTCCTTCCCCCTTTCAGAACTGAGGAGGCTGAGACCCAGAAAGGGTCAATGGCTTATTCAAGATCACATCATGAGTTCTGAGAGTGTCAAGAGCTACCAGAAGACATCCTGAGGCAACTGCTGCATTCCTAAATTCACACTATTACCCACAACTGTCCTGGTGTGGGAAGCCCAGTCTGTATGACTCGGATTTTAACTTTTTCCACTGGCAAAATGAATCTGGGAGATCCTGTGGGCCTCTGGGGATGCCAAGAGTAAAGGCTTCTCTCACAGCTTCCCCTTCGTCTGACCATGACCTTGCGGAGGACTCTGGAGCCCCAAAAGAAGAAAGGACCTGAGACCATATATGCTATAACCCAGTCCTTGCTCTGGGCCTCTGAAAAAGTGCGGAGACACTGTCAGAAAGGAGAGAGGGAGGAAAAGAGAGGGCTGGAATGGTGGGAGAGAATGAGAAGGGAAGAGGGCGAGAAAAATATGTGAACACAAGAGGTTCAAAAACATTCTTTGGCTGCTTCTGCCTCCTGTGCCTGTGCTGGGGCTATGAAGACCTCTCTCAATGTACATTTCCTTTTCCTCTTTCCCTGGGAATGGCAGAGTCATGTGTAAGTGACCCTGCTCTCCCTCTCTTTCCCTCTCCATTTCCTTTCCCAGCAGCATCTCTCTGGGATACGCAGCCATCTGGCTTTTTACTGCAGCATGAGCCGAACCCTTAGATGTCTCCTGTGCAATTTGGTCCTGGTTTAATGATTTCTCTGTCATTCCTTTACATTTTCTCTACAGCTCATTTGTGCCCCTGGAGCACTCTGCCCTTTTGTATTCCATGTACATTCATGTTCCCTCTTTTCCCCAGAACTTCTCGACATTCTTGTTTGGTTTCTATTATTTTTTAGTGCATTTTTCCTCATGTTTCTGTACTTCCTGTTAGCACAGGGAGCACCATCCCACTCTGAACAGGCATCAGCTCTAATCCCATCCATCCTGGGTCAAGACACTGACCTCAGAGGCATTGCTGGAGGCGGAAAGGGAAGATGCAAACGATTCCAGAGGAAGTTCAGCTCTGGGATAAAGAGCAAGAATCCTTAGCTTCTCCCGCTTTGTGCTGGGAGTAAAATGCACTGTGCAGTCTGGTTAACTCCTTCACTTCCAGGAGCAAGCAGAGATGCTGGGAAAGAGAGAGGGAAACAAAAAGGATCACCTTGCATTAAAAGACCATCTATCCTACATAGGGAAGAGAGCATGAAGTACTGAGAATATAATAGTAGAGTAGCAGTGTGTCCTGGGTATGTTCATACCCCTTTCCTCTTCTAGGATATCTCATAATGTTACCTTAGAGCTGCTGCAAATAGATTTATTGATAGACTTCTCATGAAAGAATGGATTGAAGCAGTAGAATGAGAGCTTCGTTTGTGTCTGGTGATGAGATAAACCATGAAGATTACAGAGCTATTGTTCTAGGCTCTGTATTTAAGACATTTTCCTTTGTATTTCATTCCTCTTGATGTAACAGCAAACTTTCCAGAGTTGTTTTGTTGTGCTGGATGCCATCAGGGCAGGGCTGAAGATAAAGCTGGTGTTTCCTGAACCATTACAAGAGTTATGTGTGACAAGCAGCGTGCAGGGATGGTGTGCTGGGATCTGTGCCGAGGAGGTTGAATGGCCACTGACAGCTTCACAGTGGCAAAGGATACGGACCCAAAATAATTAAACAACTGTGTCTCATTGCAGCTCATGACAACTTCCAGATGCTGCTGGAAGTGATTCCAGATGTGTTCTTCAGAACCTCTGGTTGTTGAGAGCATCTGTGCACTGGGAGGGCCAGAGCTACATCCCCTTCCAGGGCTGCACGTGGCATCACTGTCTTTCTCCTTCAGGCCTGAGTGGTGGTGATGAGATCAGCAGCATTCAGAAGTATACCCAAAGGCCAAAGCCTTTTACATGCTCCTCCAGTAACTCTGTCCTTTCAAGGGCTCACAGATGTGCACAGCTGTGCACTTGACCAGGACACAAAGGATTCTCTCTGTATATTGCCAGTAAAACCATTTCCTTCTTTATGCACAACTACTCTGAGGGTATTTGCACAGTGGAATATGGGAGTGGGAGGCGCGCAGACCCAAAAGAACCTTAATGATCACCTCTGACTGTACAGAGCCAGGAATTTCGCCTGGTTATTCTCATGTCTGGCCTGATACCTCCCCCTGCTGTTCCCTGCCTGTTTGGCACTCAGCATCCAGCTGCAGCCCAGCTCTCGGCCACTGCTGTGGAATATTGTATAACCCCTTCTCCCAGTTTCCCCATGTTTGGGATAACACCACCTCTCCCTCTGCCTCCTAGGGCTGGGAAATCAATTGATTTGCTAAGTTTTGCATGGTTTTTTTATTTATTATAGCACTGAATCATAGAATGGTTTAAGTTGGAAGGAACCTTAACGCTCATCCAGTTCCAACCCCCTGTCACAGGCAGGGACACCTTCCACTAGAGCAGGTTACTCCAAGCCCCTGTGTCCAACCTGGCCTTGAACTCTGCCAGGGATGACAATTTATGCCCTCAGTCCCAGTGTCATTAAGGGCCTTCTTTTGTCCTTCCCAGCATGAACACTTCTAGGCTTAGATTGGTTTCTATTTCAGTGGTTTTAAAGTAAAAGATGTAATGATACAATTAGGGGAGAAAATAGGAAGAAGATTAACTCAAGGCTCATCCAAGCCCCTTCACTGTTCTATGCAAACCATGTGGTATGAAACACGCAGTTTTACCAAGGTGTGTGAAGGCTAACAACATTCCCTCCAACCTCTGCACAGATGCTGCTGGGGTAGCAAAAGTGTTACCTTGTCTGTGGAGACAGAATAACGTTAGATTGGAAAATCTTAGTTAAAGGGGTGAGTTTTTTTCAGCATCCAGCGCAAAGGGTGCTCATCCCAGCAGGGTGCCATCCTGTTAAAAGTAGCTATTGCTTTCCAAAGGAAAAACAGCTACAATAGTAAGAACAGAGAGGGACAGAGAAATGAGAGGCAGAAGAGGGCACATGCGGCAATGATTTTGCCCATTATGGTACAGAAGTTCGGGCTGAATGTTTCAGCAAAGCTCAGGGACATTTTGCTCTTTCATTTTCTCAGGTTTCCGTGGTTTGAGCTGCTGCTGTTGGCTGATGTGCAGCAGGAAGAGGTGATGCTCATGTGCTGGGTTGAGGCTCTGCTCTGGAGGATTGCCATCTGGTGGGCTTCTCTTGGAAAGGCAGGGCTGCAGGACTGGGGAACTGGTGTTTTGCAACCCTGCTTTTACCTGTGCAGCTTGTGTGCCCTCAGGTACAGTGGCAGGGCAGAAGAACTTTTGCTAAACCCAGGCCAGCCAGAATAAGGAGTGAAGCTGGACACCTTAAAATGGCTTTCTAGTGATGAGCATACTGATTTTACAGGTGATAAATCCTGCTCTGTAGAAGAGTTTACAAAATTATAACATTTTTTTAAAACCACTCTCATAAATGCACTCAAAAAAATAATTAGAAGTTTTATCATTGGAAATCAAGTCTGTTTAAATCAACATTTAGATGGTAAAGCTGAATGCATCCAACCTAGATGTAAAACTTTTCTTTTGTAGAGGCACATCTCAGCAGGTGGATCAATTCTCTGTTTCAGGATGCCACCAAATGAAGGCTTTTCTGAAGTTGCTGTTTTCTCCTGAAGTGACTAACCAGAGCATTTCAAGGACATCTGCATTGAGGTGCCTGGATAACTTTATGGTACGTGCTTTAACTCTATGAATGTGCTGCTATTGCCCAGAGAAGCTGTGGCTGCCCCATCCCTGGCAGTGTTCAAGGCCAGGTTGGACACAGGGGCTTGGAGCAACCTGCTCTAGTGGAAGGTGTCCCTGCCCGTGGCAGGGGGTTGGAGCTGGATGAGCTTTAAGCTCCCTTCAACCCAAACCAGGCTGGGATTCTATAATTCTATTGTTTGGTAGGGAGCATGACTTGAATAATGGGAAGAGAAGGCTGGGGTTCAGATATGCAGGTTATACTTCTACCCGTGGGAGAGAGTGGATGGCAGTTATTAAGATGAGATAATACATCCATTTGTCTATATACATTTGTTTAAAAACACAGTTATAGCAGTGTAATATGAGCCATTTCAGTTGGCTTTAATAGTTTAGTTTTTAGCTGCAAATGTACCACTACAAACTGACCCAGTCCACACAAACTGGAAATTAGACTGTGCCCACCCACAGTTTTACAGTGGGTTTAGGAAAATCCCGATTTGCTGGAAATCAAACAGAGCTGAGGAACTCTGTGGACTGAGTTGGAGTGAAGGCTGTCTTTCTGGGACACATGGATGTGATACATGAGCCTGTTCCTGTTTGTGATGAAGAATTATCCAGGAATAAGGATATGCAGAACAGAGTATAAGGCTGGTAGTGACTTAGGAACAGGAAAGACCTAGAATTAGGCAAGCTAGTTTCTCTAACAAGCATAAAAGACTCACCCCAGGCCCATTCCCTAGTCTTCTGTTCCCCCATTTTCTATGGTAAGCGACAAAGTCTGTATCTAACACCGTTACCATGAACCTGTTGCACTGTGAGAGTTTTAACAACTTCTTTGAGCAGAAGGATGCAGACATTGGCTATGATTTTATGTGGTCCAGCTGGTGAACCTGTCCTTGGCTTGTCAGAAGACAGGGGAAAAGACTCTATTTAAATGGAGACCCTGCACAGAAGGACTATGACATGAGACATCTGGTGCATTTGGAGTGTTGCCCTGAAAATCACTCTTATTTCCCTAGACAAATCTCATCCTTCATCATGCCTCCTATTCCCCACACGGAAAGAAAATGCTGTGTGATCTGTGGATGCTGTGAGAGTGATTCCACTACTACTTGTAAGGCACTCACATTCTCTGGTAACACACTCAAAGCAAAGCCAACCAATAAAGCAAGTGGTGAATAACACAGGCCAATATAAACCACTTCTTGGACGCAGTTCAGCACAATTTTAATGACTCATGGTCTCATACAGTGTAAAATAACACCATCATTTCTGATAGAACAATAGTTCTATATTGCATCATGCCTCAGGCGCTCACAGACAGGGACAAGAAAGTTTGATCTTTTAGGTGCTTTTCAGCCTTCTGCTTCATAAAGATTTAAGGGGAGGTTATTCCAACTCTGCAGCAAAGGCAGTGGTTCTTCCTGAAGATTAGTAACCAGATCCTGTGGCAGCACTTAGCTATTTTGATGATGGGTCCTTGAAAAGCATCTTAGATTAGATAGGCAGACAGGAATGCATGATAATAAAGTGAGCAGACAGGGCCGTGTGCCGAGTTACTCGTTAGCACTTCGATCCATGTGGAACTGTGTGAACACGCCGGCACCAAGAAGGGAAAAATGTAAAGTGGCCTTCTGAAAAATCATCCTATTTTTTGCTCTCCGTAATTGATTATGTACGTATGTTACTGTAGAACAGCTCAGAAGAGAGGACAAGGAACAACTCAAAAGAGAGGACAAGGAATAGGTCATTTTAGCCTTGCCTGTCTTTTGCCGGCTTCCTTCTAAATGCAACTGTGAGAAGCTACACCACCGCTCTGAAAATCCCAAGCACTATTAAAGAATCTCAATTTCTATTAAAAACTTTACTAATGGTCCCAGCTCTGTTTAGGGAGGCAGGCTGTGCCACAACAGCCTTCACTCGGAGCTCTGCTGCCTCCAGACACAGGATTGGGCATTTCTAGAGGGGAACCTGATCCCAGAAAGGCGCTGCGGAATGCCATTCACAGTTATGATTAGAAATGGCCCAGGAATGCGTGGGGAAGGATGAGTGTTCAGGCTGCCTCAGCCAGTGCCAGCAAGGTCTGCAGCTCGCTTGGGAGCAGCCAGATGGGATGGGCTGTTTTTCCCAGTGATTTTGATTCGATAAGGTCGCCTTTTCCATGTGCTCAATGGGAACAGCTCATTCACTGTCTGGCTGCAGAGGGAAGAGGGGGAACATCTGATTCACATCTTTGCTGTGGGATTCCTTCAGGCTTTGCTGCTGACCCCACTCCTGGCAGGCAAGAGCTCCGACTGAGCAGGGAATAACACGGGGACACAACCCAGTAACTCTTCAGCCTGAGATTCAAATGTCCACTCCCATCTCTTCCCAGGCTCTGGCAACTAAAGAGTTGCTACAAGAGGCTTCCCTTTCTCTTGCCTCTGTAGTAATTCTAAAGCTTTGAGATCATGGTACAAGGTCATTACACCACTGCAGCACTAAGAGCATCATAGAGGTTGCCCAGAGAAGCTGTGGCTGCCCCATCCCTGGCAGTGTTCAAGGCCAGGTTGGACACAGGGGCTTGGAGCAACCTGCTCTAGTGGAAGGTGTCCCTGCCCGTGGCAGGGGGTTGGAACTGGATGAGCTTTAAGGTCCCTTCCAACACAAACCAGTCTGGGATTCTATGATTCTATGATTACTTGTATCAAGATGGCCAACAAGCTTAATTTCTTCAGCTATTTGTTATCTCCATAAAGGCTTTATTTTTTCCCCTCACACTCGGACTTTGTGATTCGTGTGGCATCCTTAGCTTTGAACTTTATTCACAAGGAGCCCTAACCCAGGCTTGGATTAAATGAATATATAATTTAAATACAATTAAATCCTTTTTTTAAAAGGACTTGCAACTGCAGACTTTGCCAGAAGAGGGAACTGTAGCTCCATCTCCCAACAGCTGCTCCAGCACAACTGGCAGGCCTGGACTTACTAAAAGCTTTGGATTCAGTTAGTCCTTTCCCTCTTCCTCTTGAGGCAGCTGCTGGAAAGATCTCTTGGTAACATGCAGAGCAGATTATTATTCTATTAGATCATTTTACCAAACCCCAGTGATCTAAAAATCACATCAGGTCTGAAGGGACTTCAGGTACCCATTTAAAATCATGAAGTTTCTATTATTACAGCTGCAGCTTGAAAGAAGCATCTTGGGTTTTTCTTTGTCCAGTCTTTTGGTGGCTTAGTTTCTCAGCATTCAGAGTTCATCTGATTATATTTCTAGTAACATAACTCAGGAAGCTGGTACTTCAGGTGTCAGCACTCCAGGTCTTGCAATGAAGTCAGAAACACTTCAGATCTCAGTGTTGCCCACCTGAAGAGGTTACTTGGTGAGGGTACATTTCAGAGGCACTCATCAAGATGCAGGCCTTGCACATCAGGTTGCTTCTTTTCAGTTGCACATGTGGTTCTCCAGAGTGCTAAGCACAAAACAGCAACAAAAAAGGTAGGGATCACGGGGCTGAGAAGTGCCAGAGCAGGAATCACATCCATCTCCTGGCACAGAGCTGTTTGTAGATAGCACCGTGTCTTCCCAGGGCACAGCAAGGCTTGAAATTGTTCAGATTAGCAACAGATCCATTCCATCTCCAGGTTTACTTGTCCACCCAAAACCACAACACATTTTGTACCTCTTTTTGGGGAGGAGAAGTCTTCAGAGAGCCTCACAGCCTTAAATGTAATGGAAACATTTGCTAATGAATGAGCCCTCATTATACACATTACAAGGAAACAGCGGCCACCGGATAACAGGGTTTAATTAATAAATCCCTGTGGCGTCACGTACCCCACAGGAAGGGATTACAGGGGTTAACATGGCTGTCTGCTGGACTTTTATGGAAGAGCTGTGGTGCTTGGCTTTTAGCACGAATATCCCATGTGTCTGTGACCCAGCACTTGCAGAAGGGAGAGGCAATTGGTTCTGAGAACAGAGCAACCCCGGCTGGATGTTTGGCCATGGGTTGGATGTTATCCGAGGCAGGAGCAGACCTAAGGGACAGTTGTTTTCTTGCCTCTTTACCAGCATCTGGGTTTTATGGTGCTATCTGTTCTAACCACACACAACACCCTGCGTTTGACAGTCTTCTTAAACTTAGCCTTTTAATGACCAGTTCATTGGCACCTCAGACTGTCAGCACCCACCACCACAATATTAGCAAGCTTTAGCAGCAGGATGTGCAAAACAAGGATTCTCCCCTGTTGGATATTGGTAAGTTCATTTTAAAACTAGAAACTGTGCTGGCATACCTCTACCTACCACTACCACAGAGGTGGGTACCTCTACCTACCACTAATACAGTGCCTCTGTATCCAGTGGGAAGCAAGGTTCTGGAAATCCCACCGAAGCCTGTCACAGAAGATGGATTGCTGTTACTCTGACCTGCTCTTCAAGTTCTAAAGGGTCAGGATGAGTCCAGGACTTCTAATCAGCCTGTCTTCTGATAATACTGTGATCCTCTTCTATTTAGAACAGTTCTAAGTGCTCATTTGAGAGCTGAGGGCATGCATTTGTAAAGTGCAATGGGGCAACATTCACAAACACCACCAGCCCAGGAACACTCCACCTTTACCCACTCTGCTTAGTCACCAGGACCTCCAAATCCCCCGCAGAGGAGACAAAGCAGCAGCTGACAACATGCACCTTTGCCCAAGAGACCTGTATCTCCGAATGTAAGTTGTCTAAAGCCTGCAGAAGCAAGCAGAACCAGCCTGATTTGTCTCAGCCCATGACCCAGGCTGCATATGTACAAAGGAAGAACTGGAAGCAAGAGAGCCCTGTGGAACATGGCCGAGTTGTTTGTACGCCTGTACACAGCAGCATCTTGTAGCAATGTGGCCATACCAGTTCTGCTTAAAAACAATTAGGACCAGAAAACTCTAACCTGCTCTTTGCCTTTCTCAACAATCATTTGTGCTTACTGGTACATCTTAAGTCACTATCCTTTGCCTGACTGATGTTGTCATTGTTGTGCCTTTACTATACATAGAAAAATATCACATTGGAAGTTTAAAGGAACAACTTTGCTCTGCTCTAAGCTCAGAGCAGGTCTTGATTTTGAACCGGTTACTTATGATTCAACCAAGAGAACAGTTGGACCAAAGACCTGATTACCTGGTAATTAAGCTTTGCCTCACCTGGATCACAAGACAGATCTTTATCCAGTATCAGTATAGTCCCATTGCATGCAATGGAACAGGATTCATCTGTTAAACTGGATCCTGTTCACAATCCTACCATTCTGGAAGACCCGGGGAGTTTTCCCACTTACATCTGCAGAAACATGGCAGCTAGCAGCAAGTGTTAAGTGGAAGACTGAAGTGAAGGTAGCATGCCACAGACGACTCAGATGGGCCAATGCAGGTTAAAGCAGCAGCACACAGACAGGACACAGACCAGCTCCTAGAGGCAGCCATCGGCCCCATCTTCCCCAGACAGCCCTCTTTGTACAGCAGCATTCAAACCTCCCTCCTCCTCAGAGTTCCATGTGCTCCCTAGCTCTCACACCTCCTTTCATGCTTCCAATGCCTAAGTGCCCTTAGCTCTCTAACCTTGCTGCATTACAGCATCCACAACCTGCTGTGTTTGCAGGCAAAGCTAAGATAGGAGAGTGTCATGCTGGAATGGTCCAAACCCTGCTATAAGCTGATTGATGCACGTGATAACTCGCTTTCCTCTCCCCAGATCAGCAAGGTTAGCTCTGCTTATTGGTGTCTGAAGCTCATCATTGAGTTTGGAGTTAGTTACACATCAAACGTCCATGGTCAGGCATTACACCACAACAGAAACATCTGCTAGTTCACTGTCAAGCTTCCTAGCCAGCAGTGCTATTGCATGTATTGTCAGCCCCAGCAGTTGTAAGAAGGTGAAAAGAAGCTTTTAATACTATGAGAAATTTCATATCTTGGTTTATTCTCCAGCTGCAGCTGAATAGTTTCTTTCTGCTCACTGAACAGAAGGTTTTCTATAAGCCTTAACACTTCTTCCATATGCCAATGTACCTATCTACTTTTATGCTTCTATTTTCCTAGGCATTTAGTGTTCTTCTAGCCTTTAGAGCTACGACTGTGGAAAATAATCATTTTCTTCTATATAAAAAGCACAAAATAGGATGCACAGAAGAGTCAAGACTAAGGAGTCTCAGAGTGCTCCTGACCTCTGCTCATAAGGAGCTTTCTTACCTACAACAAAGATCCACAGCTGATGATGAAAGTAAATTTCCATGTGAGTTGGTGAGGTTTCAGAAGATAACTCCTGGATTGTTCTTCTTGCAGTGCTAAAAAATACATTTGTTTGAAGTTCACAATTGAGGGAAAAAAAAGGAAGAGTGAGCTCAATATAATAGAACATGGTTTATAGCAAGATGTCCTTACCACATGGTCTGATTTCTTTTATAGCATCTCTATAGGCTAATATTACACAATTATAATCTATTATTTACATAGATTATAAATCTAATATAAATTATACAGACTCATTTCATCTCAACCTTACCTATTTTAATAGCCAGAATATTTTGCTTTCAATTTCTGAGCTCAATATTGAACTAATACCATAGCATAACTAACAACCACAACAGGACTTCCTAAGGTTGTCCCATCCCCTTTTTATAGTGTAGAAGCCCTTAAGCCGATGAGCCCTCATTAGTTCTTGCAGGTAGAAATGCAGGGATGTGGGCACCCTTCCTTTCTTATAAAAGGGGGAAGATGAGCTTTCTAGAGAGGCTTTCAGAGCAAAATATGAGATCTTAAAACAGGAAAGAAGATAGTGCCACCACTCTGGTAGGTTAATAAGAAAATAATGTATAATGGGGGGTAATATGGGGCTAAGCTAGGAAGAATTCTAAATGTAATAAGCAAGAATGTCTCTGGAGTAGGTAAAAGTGTTAAAGGTGGATTGGTGGCAAGGTAGTTTAGGTGTAGCAGGAGCAAGCTTTCAGGTTGTGTCTAGAGAGTTTTCTGTGTTAAAGGCATTTCTCAATGGCTGTTCTTGCTGCCCACAGCAATCTGGATAGTGCAACTTTATTTCCCCTAGAAAGTCTCTGAAATAGGTAGAAGCAAATGAGAACTATTCTTGCTTGCAAACAGAGCTCATGATCTGTGCAGTCTGAGCTAAGCCCTGAATGAAAGGCACTGCACATACGGTCAGTTAGCAGGCAATACTAGGCTTGGGGCTCCCAGAAGTGGTGAGAGCCCTGGCTGCAGGGATTAAGCATTTCAGAATGCTGCTGGAAGAGCACTTTTGAGAGCATTTTTGAGAGAGAAAGCAAGGAAATGGGTAATGGTGAGAAGACAAAGAGCTCAGGGTCAAGCATAAAGCTGAGATTACAGGCAGGAAAACAGGATGTCTGAGTCAAGATGCTCCATAAATGCAAAGGGATTGGCCACATGTAGTGGTTTTTTGATGTCGTATTGCTCCCCTTACATTGCTAACACAGTGAAAGCTCCGTGGCTTAACCATTGGCACCAGGGGCTTAACAGCTATGGGTGTTTTAATGTCCTGATTATACTGAATGGCAATTGAATTACAGTTGGCTTCCCCCTGTTCCTCACGAGTGGTAGCTGTTCGGTCTGAGCGCTAGGCTGGAGGCAGGTTTTGTCCCTGTATGAAGCTGGGATCATCCAAGAAGCTCTGTCTGAAACCATGTTGCAGCAAACAGAAGGGCAGTGAGGCAGAGCCAGTTCTTGTGGAGGTGGGCAGTGGCACAACCCGATTGATAGCAGGTTCCTATGGGAGCCTTGGCTGTTGTTAAGCAATCCAGAGGGTGACCGATTTGCTTCCAGAATGGCACTGGTGCAGACAGGTCGTTCTTCAGGGCCAAATCTTTTAGTCCAAGGCTACTCTTGAGGGATTTGGTGGTAGAAGCAGCTTAAACTGAGCTGGGGCTGATGAATGTGAGTGTCCTGCAGGCAGCCCAGCGCTCCTGAATCCTAGGAGCTGTGTGCTGGTTCCTGGCTGATGTTGAAATACCCAACTGCTGCAACAAATCCTTCTGGGAATGGCGTTGTTATTCAGCTCTGGCCATGAAATCCATTCCTGAGCTGTTCCACAGGTAGGAACTTGATGCAGATGTTGTAGAACTTTATGCAAAAGGACACTTCACATCATAGGTAGGAGAATTAGGTGCTTGAAATAGGCTCTCCTCTGTGTTTGGAACACCAAACCCTGCTTTGGCTGGCTTCATGCATACAGCAAGCCTTTTGCAGCCTACTTCAGAAGAGTCATTTTGGCCAGGGCCTCTGAAAGGGGATTTTCATTGTAGCTGAGACTTTGCTCTTTTCTTGTTTAGAAGGAATGAATCTATAGGCATGAGCAGGCTTTGCTTCTTGGAAATATCTCTGCTTTTCCCTTAGTGTTAGGCAATGGGAGTCCTGGCTTTACCTGTGAACCCTGAGGACTCAGGAGTGCTACAGTAAAGTAAGTGAAGAGGAAGACTTGGGCTCTTCAGATGTATTGTGATAACTGGGCTTCCTGCAGGCAATTCCTGACTCTCTGCAGCCTGCTTGGGAGGGGAAGCATGAACAGTTTATGTAGGACATCTGGGCTGTCCCTGGGGATGGTGGTCGTGGTTTCCTTTGAATGGCTGTGCTAAGATCCACCTGGAGCTTTGGGTTTGAGAGCCCAGACTGATGAAGGGCCATCTAGAAAGCGTTTATAAAACTCAGTACTTGATGGCATCAATAACTCCCTCTGGGCTTCTTGCAGGCTGAGATAGTGGCAGATTGTCAAAATTACTTCATGTCCTGGAACACCACCCATTCCAGTATGAATAGGCTGCTTGTGTGCAGCTCACATGATCATGGTGTTTTGCTGGTGTCTCTATGGAGACTGGAGACTGGTCTATTGGTTTGGGAGCGTTTTTCTCTGCTCTCAGGTAAGTTTTCTTGTAGGAAAAAGAAGACAAACAGATATAATCCTTGTGAATGGTGAATAAAGGATCACTCACAGAACACCAAAACATCCTGTCCCCTTCTATAGGAGCTGGGAATATTGTGTTTTTTCCTTTTTTAACATGCTACCATCCAGCTTGGCAGAGATTTAGCAAGCCTTGTGCAAAAAATAGCTGGCCTTAGGCAAAGCTGAACACAGCAGTGAGGATCCACATGTTGATCCTCATCCAAATGAGGCTGGAGTGTGGATTAGGGTGAAGCGGTGTCAGCTTTGGGAAATGGCCAAAAGGGCCCAAAACTGGGAGACCTTTAAGATGTTCCAACCCCAAACACTCTTGTTCTCATGAGATCAGATATTTCCCCTTTCTGTCGGTTCCAGTCCCTCTAGGAAAGTGGGTTAAATGAGAGTTTTGTAACCTTGGCCGTATTACAACAGACACCTTGGTTTCCATTAGCATCCTGGAGAGGACAGCAGCATGGGTAGGATGAAGAAGAGATGGTTGTGCAGTGCAGAGTTCCCCGGAGAAATGGATGCATGGGGAAAACACTCTAGTCCCATTAATATTTGGGATGCACAGTAGGGGACCAGGCACAATCTTGTCTTGCCCAAACTGGGCCTTCATTTGTAGTGCTTAGGACAGCAGCAGAACAGTCGCCTTCTGTGGTGTTGTCCTGGATATTCTCATCTTCCTTCCTGGTTGCTGCTCCCAAACTCCTTCTCCCTAGTTTGCAAGTCCACATTCTAGCTTCTGAGCTATAGCATGAAGAAACAAATCCCCACTTGCTGAGAGATGCCATATGTTCCTTGGCATCAACTCAGGTGTACGTGGTATCTTTCCAACACCCAGAAAATCAGAGCCACCCCATAAATATCACACTGAATGCCTTCAGTTCTGCCAGTGAGCCTGTCTCAGAATGCGTAATGATTTATTCTGTCTGGTTTGGTGTGTTCTTTGGTGCTCTCCATAGTGGTGAGGCAATGCTCATGGAACCCCAACCAGCACTGCCAGTGGTGCATCTGGGTTGGTTTTGGTAGCAACAGAGCCTAGGAAAGAAGCTGTTGAGGTGCTGTGTGCCCTGCAAAGAGGTAACTGAGAAAATACCAAGATGATATCGCATCCCCCAGTGCTGCTGGGCGAGGGGGGAAATGAGGAAAATACTGGGATACAGATTATTCTCTCTGCCTGGAGAGTGTGCATAGTGCTGAGGGACATCTACCTTCTGTACTGAGGGCTAACAGAGAGGGAGCCTCTGCCTCAGTTTCTCTTTATGTATGTCTGAAACCTTATCTATATCTTTCTGAAGGACTTACTATCTCTGTGATGAGCTTTCTGGCATTCTGAGCCTGCTATCAGCATGGATAAGCTATGCTAGTACTTTAAAGCACAGCATCTGAACTAATTGGGGGACTAGCCAATGGCTTCATTGACATGATAAACACCATTATACTCTATTTTGGGGTGATTCAAAGTTGGCTCTAAGCAAAGAAGAACATGTTTAGGGCTTGTGACAGAGCAAGGAATGAAACAAAGGTGTCCCAACTGATAGTTCAGCTTTTAGTATAATTTTATTGAAGAAAGTAACTAACTCAAGCCTTTGTTTCTTCTGACCATACCAAGGGCCATTTTATGGTGTGGCTGCCATAAGCCCAGCTCTGGCCATTGAGAGACAAATCCAGGGTGAGTTTGGACCACACATGCTGCAGCATCATAGTGGTGTAGGGGGAATAGTGGGAGCCTCCCTGAAGCCAGTGGAGTGTGTGAGCACGAGCACTTCCCTCTCTGCTCTGCTATTGCATCATCACACACTTTGGTGCCAGTGGTATCATCTTCCCATCTGCAAATGTCCTGACAGGACAAGAGGTGATGGTTTTCAACTAAAAGAGGGAGATCCAGGCTGGATGTGAAGAAGAAGTTCTGTATAATGAGAATGGTAAAACACGGGCACAGGCTGCCCCGAGAGGTGGTGAATGCAACATTCAAGGCCAGGCTAGATGAGGTTCTGGGCAACCTGATCTAGTTGAAGATGTCCCTGCTCATTGCAGGGACTTGGACTAGAAGAGCTTTGAAGGTCCCTTCCAACCCAAACCATTCTGTGGTTCAGGGGTGTCTGACTGTCTGTCTCAAAAAGCATTTCTGTCAGGGACTCATGGGCTTATGTGTGGGGAGATTTTACACCCTTCCTGGTTTTTAAAACAAAACCAAGCCCATTTTCTCAGGCATCAATCAGATACTAGAAACTCTCTTTATGTGAGATGGATGCTGTGCTCTTTTACTCAGAGGGACTTTGATGCACTAAGACCTCTCACGCTGAGAGGACAAAGCCTCTGGATTATTTAGGGTGAAACACTGGCCCGAACTGTGCCTCCCTGTGTGTAGGCAAACATTGCACTTTTCTATTCTGGATCAGGTATCAAGCCCAAGATCCTGCTGAAAAAGGGGTACACTCAGGATCGGAGTGTTGCTGTTTAGCAGGATCTATGGATCTGTTTTCAAAGGTGGTTGGATTTCACTGGAAAAGGGACTTTTCTAGTGATTAAACATTGTAATGTTAGGGGCCTGCAAAAGGTATCTGTGCCCTTTTGGTAAGGAATTTAGAACCAGAACCAATGCACTTTAAGGCTTTGGCACTCTTTTATTACAGAATAGGCAGGAAAACTTTACTTTTTTGCATTTTAATGTTTGAATGTGGAACTAGTGAGCTGCAAACCCACTGGGCAGAGCTCCTCTCCTTAGGCACATGATGCCAGGCAATGTACAAATACAGGAGCAAGTAATCACAACCAGCAGCTCCTCCCTGAGCAGAGCCAGGTACTTGGGTTCTACCTAAATAACAAATATAGTAATCCAGCAGCAGTTTAATTGCTCTGGCCTTAATCACCACCTTATGCTAATGTTGGAGGTGGGACTAAACAAGTCTCCTTGAAGGTGCTTAATAATCTTCCAGAGGTGCTCAGCACCAGCAGGGCTCCATTACAGCACAAGAAGTGCCTGGTAGCACAAATCCTCTCTGAATTAAAGCAAGTTGTCTCCCCAAACCCTAGTTAAAGTCTCCTGCTGTTCTCCTTCCTGATGGAACAGGATTTCCCTCCTGGAGGATCTCCTTTCAGTTCTCTGGTGGAGCATTGAACTCCCTCTTCATCATGAACAACCTGCTGCTGACTGGCAAGCTCAGAGCTGAGGTGTTTTCCTCCTCAATTCTGACAGTGCTTTTACCCACACAAAACCTTGAATTGTAGGATCGTGCCCTTGGCTTAATTCCCCTTTGGAAAAGGGCATGTGGAGCGATCCTGGCATCTTGCTGTCACGCTGTCATTTGTGCAGTGCAGGTGCTGGGCTCACACATGTGAAGTGCGTCACGTCTTCTGCCCTGCAGACCTTTCCAAACATGCCTTTTGCTTCCTGCCCTCCTGTCCGGCCCCATTTCCCAACCACAGGAGAAACCTTAGGGAGAAGTCCTGCACAGGGAGAGCACTGGGGGCTCCAGCAGCTGCTCAGGGTTTGAGTCCCCTTGGCAGATGTTTGCTATTCCAGCCACTTCATTAATTTTGGAAACAAAACCCCTGATTATTCCTGACCAAAGCCCCCCTGTTTTGATTGACAGCCAGTGTGTGTTCCATACGTCACAACCCACTGTATTCCTCTGGCCACAGTTTGACTTTTCTATTTTTAATTGAGAAAAGAAACCAAGTTTCTAGAGCCATGTCACAGGGCGCTCATCCCACCTGATGGCTCATCAATGGGGTCGGGGGTGTTCATCCTGTTGTGGGTAGGGTCTGGTGAGGACATTGGTGTTTCTAGAGCACAGGCAGAGGTGTGAGCCCCACATCTCTGCATATCCAACCCTTCAGATGTGACAAAGAAATATTTAAAGCCAAACTGAGGCTTCTGTCTTGCGCACAGTTGTAGGCGAGCTGACGCTTTTCTTCCCCTCTTGATTTCAGGGCTGGATCTTATCGGGCTCATGGAAGACTTTGATTTCCAGCACTCTCCATTTAGGAAACATTCCTCTGCCGAGTCTTGTCAGTGAATGCAGAATGAATTTGGCATGAGGGGAGAGGGGCTGTAGCTCCCCAGACACCAAGGAACCACGGTGGAGCAAAATGCCTTTTGCTGCTGCGCTGGGATTTAAATCAGTGCCACGCTCAGGACAGCGCTTCAGAAATATTCTTTGGCAATAATGATCTTCAAGCACTAATTGCTAAAGTTAATGGTGTTCGTAATTATTTTAGCTCCTTAAAAGTAAAAATGTTGGGAAAAGAGGCAGAGAAGGTGGACTCCTAAAATGTTTCATGTCTGAATTAAGCGAGGATTCATAAAGCTGCGTTCATAATGAAGTCAGCAAATCTCTTAAATGGCTGTTTAGGAATTAAAGCAACACTAAAGTTTAAAAGAGTTCTATCACATGGGGGAAAAGTCTTTGAGCTCCTTTGTTGTTCTTCTTATTCAGGTTCAATTCCTGTTTGTCAAATCACTTTACTTTCTAGGTGGTATAAAAAGACAAACCCATTTCCAAGTCATTTATTTAAAATGAGAATGCCCTTCCAATAGCTTAAGGAGCAAAAACGCTTTGGTTTACCTTTGGTTTGTATAATGTTTTTTTAAAACCATGTAACAACTTTTTAAGGAAATAATATCAAAGGATATCTCAAAAGTATATTTCCTTGCATCTGCGTTCCAGTTGGGAGAGTGTGTGGACACTGTGTGCGTGCCTTCTGGGTTTTCAGGCTCGAATTTGCCCAAATCAGCAAATGTGTCTCTGAATTTACAGCCAACTGATTCTTGCAATTGAAAAAGAAATAGTGAAATAGTAAAAAAAGAGATTAGAGGTGTAGGTTATACATTTTCAAGGGCTTTTAAAAAAATACAGATCAACAAAATGAAAGTAAATCTTTTATGCGTTTGAGATGGTTGTTTCCTTCTGTATAAACAGTTTTCTAATAGGAAGGTAAGTTTGCTGCCGTTGGGATCACCAAAGCATGAAAACTAAAGGGTGGCTGGTGGCATTTTGCAGATTATACTGAAATCCTTGCGGGAAGGCTGCAAATGGTTGTTTTGGGGGGTGGCACAGCTCTGTAAGGAGCCTCTCTGCACCCGTCTGTGGCCACAAGTCGCTGCAAGCCGGCTGTATCTTGTGGCAAACCACGCAGCTCCGGTTCATCCCAGTCTGCCTTCCCCTAGAGTGTGTCCTGATGATTCCTGCCCTAAACCACTCCGAATTTTCCACATCGGGGGGAATAGCCGCAGGGAAATGGCACTTGAGGCTCAGCCTGTGAGGAAACGCAGCCTCGGTGGAGTGGGGACCGGTGCGGTCCATCCTCAACCCTCATTCCTGCAAAAATCCAGCTGAGATGAGCAGCGATCCGCCAGGAAATCATCTTATCCCGGGACACCGTTGCGAAGAAAGCAGCCTTTGCTTCAGCAAGGCCCTTATAAATAGGATTTTATTTATTTCCTTGCTTCTCTGCAGCACGCGGTGACTGGGGAATAGGTTTGATGCCGCTGCGGGGAAGCTGGGATGAGGCGCTCTCCCGTCGCATGGATTTCATGCGGGATGTGCACTTTTAATCTCTTAAATGAACAGGCCTGGGGGTGGGGAGAGAAGAAAGGAGGGGAAAAAAGAAAAAGCCAGCCCCAATCTGGAGCATTTCCAGAGGGAAAAAAAGACGGGAGAGAGAACCGCACACACACCCCGGTGTCTTAAAATAGAGCGCAGGGAGGGAGCGGCCCGGCGGATCCTCCCCGCCCGGCGCAGGGTAACAATGGTGCTGGCCGGGGAGCCGCGGGCGCCGTGATTGACACTCGGGGCGTCGTGATTGACAGCCGAGGCGTCCTAAAAAGGCCGCGGAGAGATGCTTATCGCAGGGTTTATATAGCGGGGGAGCCGAGCGGAGCGGAGCCGAGCGGGGAGGAGGAAGAAGAAGAAGAGGAGAAGGCGGCCGATGCGCGGGCGGCCGCGGGTCCCGCAGCGCCCCGCAGCCCCGGGGCCGGCCCCGCCATGCACTGCCAGCCGCAGCCCCGGCTCGCCGCGCCCGGCCGGCACAGGGCAGGCAGGAGGCGCTACAAGACCTTCATGATCGACGAGATCCTCTCCAAGGAGACCTGCGACTACTTCGAGAAACTTTCCCTCTACTCCGTCTGTCCGTCCCTCCTCGTCCGGCCCAAGCCCCTGCACTCCTGCGCCGGTAAGACCGCTGCCCCGAGAGAAAACCCTGTGCCCAGGGTTCCGAGGTCACTATTTGCCAGCCAAACCCATCCTCTCCTCTGCAGTGAAGGGGCTCCCCCAAGCCAGCCCCTGCCGTGAACCCCAGGTTTGCATCCCCGGTGGAAGGGTTTACTCCCGCTGCCCGTGTTTTCCAGGGAAGAGGGAATTTTGCGGGCTCATCTCAGCATGCGGTGGTGGGGTTCAGCCTCACGGTGTTCACAAGTGATTCGATGTGAATGGGAGGGGGTTGAGAGGAGCTCAGGTCCTTTAGGAAGCGGCAGTGACCTTGTGCTGATTTTTCATTGCCACTTGTACAAAGAAATTAATAACAAAATCAGAAAAAGGAGAACAAATCGCTCTTGAGACAGTTTTTCTACCCTAAACCCTCTTTTTCTACCCTAAATCCTCTCTTCCTTTGAAAGAAACTAAGCTATTTCTAGTGGTAAAGATGTGAAAATACTTGTACTGATGTTGCAAACGCAGGCACCACAACTAAACACACACAAATACCTCAGTCCTGTGCAGATAAAACACACCAAAATGAGCAGTTGGGTCTTGATCATCAGTGTTATTAAATATCACAACCAGATTTATCTAATGTGAGCTTTGGAAATCCACACTAAAAGTGAAAATATCGTTGTTCTAATGCATTCCAGATCCTAAACCAGCCAAAAATCCCTCTTTTTGGTGAAGGACGCAGTTTTCCAGGTTCATATTCTTCCCGTACTTGCAGTGTTGACACCTGATGTCTTCAGAGAATCAGGTGATGAAATTGCAGAATAAAATATGCTCTTCAATAAAAATCCTAACTCCTGAAAATAACATTTGTAAAGGGATAATTCCCAGGAAATATTCTCTATTTCAAGGTCATAAAATCCTAGTTTTCCTCTTTCCCTTTCCTGGGAAAGTTCATTTTGCATTTGTGTTAAGTGGTGCTTAAAATTCAAGGCCTGCACTTCAGGCTTAGGTTTGTTTGGGTTGGGTTTTTTATGGCTGAATATAAAGAAAAAGGAACTTTTTGGGTCTTAGTGGAACTGTGCTAATAAAAAACTCGCTGCTGGGGTATCCGAAGAGTTGGACAAGTTGAGTAAACCCTCAGCCCAAGCTTAAGTCTTCCTCCAAACTCAATATAAATACTAACTTTTAAAGATCTGGAAGGGATTAAGAGGCTGGATCAGAATTAAGACCCCTGATGACTGGTATTTGGGAAGAAATGACCTGAATGGTGTGATCCTCCTTCAACATCGCTTTCTTCCGATCGCCGTTCCTCGCCTCCTCTGCCTAAAGGCTGACATGGTTTTATACAAGAAGATCTGGTTGTTAAGCAAGATATTGCTGACAAGGGAAGTTTTCAGAGCAGAGAGGGGAAAAATCAGTGCTTAGCCAAAATGGGCATGAAAGTCCCAGGTGGGTTCAGTTTGGAGACAGGCACAGAGGGCCCGATTCTGCTTGCGCTGAAGTCGGTGCTGTGGCTTCCACACGCTTCCATCTGCCAAGGAGACGACGTTTCTATCTCCTCCTATATACAGAAAAAGAAAGCATTAGAAAAAATATTCCCCTTAGCACCCAAAAGGAATATTAGCCTGAATATTTACTAACATCCAGAAACACATGGGAATAACTCAGCATCAAAACCTGCATTTTGGGTGTCACCTTTAGGCTAATATTTAATACCTTTGATGACTGGGGTAGTTCCCAGCAGCTGCTTTGCCTCTCACCACCTCTATGGGAAAGAAAGAAGAGAATAGTTTTTAATATATACTTCTGTGTCAAGCATAGCAACCATTGTCTTTGCAAGAGTCATCTAGATATTCATTAAATAACTATTAATAAGCCTGCAGTGATTCAGCAGGGGATTCTGAGTGATGCTAGTGAGACTTTTGTGGTTACCGTTCAATTACAGCCTTATTTCTCTTTGTGCCTGGAATCTTTAATGAATTTGCCCTCAAGGTTGTGTTTCTAGCCCAAGCTCTGGCCTGTCCCGGTGGCGAGGTGGATTGGGAATATCTGCTTCTAATGGAATAAGCTGTATAAGCTTGAGAAGTATGAAGAGAGATTTGCTTGTGGGATTAAAACTGTAGAAGAAACTGCCACAAAATGCTTCCAAATTGTAAGCTTTCTGAGATTTAGAGGTGTAATTAAAGTAATATGTGTATTAGATCATGGGATTTCTTTTATTATAACAGAGGAAATTCTGTCATAGAATCGTACCCAATATGAATCTGTTTAAAAAAACAAAAAGCAAACCCCCAAAACCCAACCAAAAACCCCCAAACCCTCCAAGGGACTGAAGGCTGCAGAATCCCAGCACTGTAGCGTTTAACTTGCCAGCGTTCCCTTTGTCTCTGGAGTTAATCGGGAAGCGAGTGAGTGCTTAGAGTCTGTTTGCAGTCTGAAAAACTGTCTTCACCTAAATCCTAACCTAAATCACAGACATTTGCCTGGTCAGGGTGGTTGTAGCTGGGACATGGGGGGTGTTTGAAAGAGGAATGAGTAACTGGTGGTTTCGGCTGAGCTCCTCTCCAGCAGCACGGCTTTTTGCAAGTTGGGAGGCAAACTTTGTCGGCGCTTTCACGGGCTGCGGAGTTAATAGTTCTTTCATCTGGGGTGAAGTCAGAGAAGCCTGATATGCCTTCAGCATTTATTTGGAGCTGAAAGATGGAAGATGTTGTAGTTGTGCAGTGTGTGTGTGTGTGTGTTTAACAACACCCTTTGTTAAGTGAGTGAAAACCACAGCAAACCAAATGGAAAATGTTTCTTCTTTTGGCCATGGTCAAACACTGAATATTTAAGTGTGTGCAGCTGAGCTGGGATCAAACAGATTTGTCAAGTAGAGGGGAGAGGGGCTGGAAGGAAAATTTGGGACTTTTCCTGGGCATCGTGAGGGCAAAGGCTGACATTTTAGTCCTCAGGAGTGTTTGGAGGTCTAATGCAAAGCTCGCCTGTCTCACTGCAGGGATTCCCATTGCGAAAAGCTTGGAGCCAGCCCCAACCAAACCAGAGTGTGTCTGTTTGGAAATTAAAATGCAATTCCATATAAAAAGGATCCCTTACTAGCTTAAAATTTGGTGTATGAGGATCTATTGTGGCATTTCTTGAGCCAAATAAACTCGTATTGAATCTGTAACAAAATGCAGAGCTCGTGTGATTTAAAAAATCCATCTATGAAACCAGAAATCTCTTCAGATGATGTTTAATAACTCCCTGACTTTTTGAATGTGATGGCTTAATGAAACCATCGTTTATTTGGTTTTGTGATATTTATGTTTTCATTGGCTTTTCAGCTGATGAGATACCCAATTAATCTGTGCAGGTAAATGACTGCAGTGTTAGTTTATCCCCTGCTTGGTTTGTTACAGGGATTTCTGAAGATTGCTTTTGGCTGAGCAGAGTCCTATAGAAATAATTTCTCAAATTGTCTTTATATAAGACAGTATATGGCTTTTATAGAAGATAATATGCAGACACCGTGTAAGACTTTTATACAAGACAATATGTAGAGAAAACAAATGTCTTTCCAATTTTACCTCTAAAAACATGGGTAGGTGAGTCTATACCAATTCTGGTTTGTTTCCTGGTTTTGTTCAAATCCTGGCTTAGCAATACATTCAAAATCCAATTGCCATATTTGTAGTTCTGGGCATGAGAAAGAATCCCTTGTCATCGTATGATGTTAGGAGGTCGAACTAGAAATGCTCCATAGTATCAAAATAACTCCAATTGCTTGAAAAAGAAAAGCTGGGGGGCGTGTGGGAAGTTGTGCTCCTTCCCCAGCATAGTGCAGTATGTGATGCTGTGTATTAATAATTAACAATATTGGTCACGGACATCCTTTCTGAACTATCCAAATGACTTGAGCTGGCTGGATTAAGAAGAATCGCATTGCCCCTTCCGAGAGCGAGCTGCCAGAGTTCAGTTTATTTTAGCAAAGCAGGACAGATTATTCAGTGTCTATGCCGTGTGTGCACTTACTCTAGAGCTCATAAAAAACCCACTTCAATTTGAAAGTATCGTATTTGAAAGTATCATTTAAATCGCAATGAGGACCAGTTGATTTATGTTCTACACCAAGGTTTTTACTAGCGCGTATCTCAGGTCGGACTGTGCTTTCGCTTTTACTTGCCACAATCGCGGTACTAGAACAAGGTCTTGCATGAACGTAGTTTTGGAGGCAGAAAGGTGCCTTAAATCCACTTTTCTGAGAGATGAGCTACTTGAATTTCCACTCTTGTGAGGGGAGTTGTGTTAAAGGGAACTGCACCGCTCTGTGTGTATTTAGAAGTGCCACAACTTCTGAAAGTGGACATAACCTTCATTTTCTCAACTTGTTTGAACATTTACTACTATTGCTCTGTCTGGGGAACCAGTTGCCTTTAAAGAACACTCGTAATAATGATTTGCTTCCTTGGAATGATTCTTGGGGTTGTTGGTTGTGGGTTTTTGTCGTTTGGGGGTTGTTTTAATGTAGGCAGGTATCTAGTATAAAATGGTCCAAAACTTGCATTTTTCTTTTCCAGTTCTTTTGTCTGTCTCCTGTTGTTTTATCTTAAGATAAAATTGGGAACTGCTTATCCCAAAGTTGTTTTTTGAGCTGGCATTTTACGGGTATCTTTGGTGTTTTCTGGATTACACTAAGCAACTCCTGCGACCAGTGGGGCCTGCTGGGAATCATTGTGTGTTAAAGTGGGAGCTTTGATATTCACGGTCCCTGCTCAGTCTTACTAGCCTTTCTAGAAACACATGGTGAGAAAGTACATTTATTGTGTCTTAAACCAGCTCAGTCTTTATGTGTGGCTGCACAACGAGTTTCCTTCTGATTCTCTTCACAAAGCCTTGATCTAGGCAAGGGTTGAATTTGCTCTAGGACATTATTTCTTTTGCTCAAATACTTGCTGAACCTTTCTCCTTTAAATTGAATGGATCCTGTTATGGAGTTCCTGGGGGACAGCAGGGCACTGTGGGAAAGGAAAAGGCTTTCCATGTAGCGTATGTCCCGAGCGTGGGGAAAAATGAGATGCCATCCATTCGAAGTATGTTATCCGAAACAAAACAGCTGGATTAATCCCATGAAATAAAGCTAATGCGAAGTTGTGGGTAGACCTTCTGCCAAGCGAACTTGGACCTGAGTGTGCCTTAGCCCTGCGTCTTCAGCTGGGGTGGAATTGCCATCCCCTAATACAGATGTAAGGGTGGCATTCCAGCCATTATTCCAAGGTGTTGGAAAGACTTTTGCTCTTGTGGCGTGTGAAGTTGGGTGCTCAGGACCCCCAAATGCCTTAAACATGTGCCTGAAATGGCACGAGCTGGAGCTTGATGGCTCATGAGCTGTCATCTGGGACCTGTGTCCCAAGTTGGATTTGTTGAGGGAAGCGGGGCCGGAATGAATAGGGAATGATAGGTGCCAGTTTCAATCGCAAAGCTGAGCATGTCTGTGTGGAAATCCACATTGCTGCAATGCTGGTTGGGGTTTTTCTGGTTATTTGTGCAAACGTAGGAAGATAAATGATATCTTTTGAAAACTGCCTGCATTTATTGGGTTTAGCTTCTAAAGAACAGTGTAATTCTAGTGTCTAATAGCAAAAAATAAAAGCAAAATGGCAAAGGAGATCTATTAATCCTTTAAAATATGAAGTATTGCATCTGTAGATGTCCCTGGTGCAGTACTGGGGGGGCTATCAGGTATTCTTAATAAGCATAAGATAATTCAGAGGTGATGTTGCTGCATACACATCCTAGAAGATGCAGTCATATTTAGACTGATGTCGCGGTGTGCTCCTCTGGAAACCTGGAAAAGTCAGGCTTTGCTGTCCCAACTGTCTCGCTGCTCCCGTAGCTGCAGCCTCAGGGAATTCTGGAGTTTTCTCAAAACTCTCACCCAAATAAGTCCAAACCTCACCCATTTTAGCCCTACAAGTAAAAGTCTTTCCATAGCAGTCACGCTGAAGACCAGTTTACCAACTGAGGCAAACTGGCCCAATGCTATAGACTTTGAAAATCGGTTTATGGAATCATAGAATTCATCTGTAACTGCTGAAAGTCAGGCGTTTTTCTGGACATCTGCCTTGGTTTTTACATGTTTTGATGTCTTTAGCAGAAAACATGGTTCAGAAATGCCAAAAATTGGCATGTGAGGGATAATAATAGGCTGGGGAATGACAACTAGATACTCGGGGAAGCGTCTGTCATTTTTCCCTGTCAGATTATATTCAGTGTTAGAGGTGGTATTTCAGAAGCAAAGGCAGATCAGAATCTGGGTTTGAAACCAGGTCTCACTTAGACTGAGCAGGGAAATCTGGCTTTGAAATGGTTTCAGTGCTAGATAGTAAAACATTTGGAATCCAGACTGAATTTTGCCGTCTGGATCTCGGTACAGTTAATAGTGACTAAAAGAAATGAATGAAAGGCCAGACTACATGGGACAAAAGAGAAAATCACACCAAAACCTGCTGTGGGAAGTAATCAGCATTGTGGTTGTGGTTAGGTGTGAATAAACGTTGTGGAGGAATGCTCTAATAGGAGGTATTAATGAATTTGGGATTCTACTGGGAAAACCAACACCTACACCTGATTTCCTAAAGCCTCACGGCTCGCACTGACGCACAGTTGGATCCATCTCCACACTGGTTTAGGTTTAAAGGCTGTAGATGTGTAAAGGGTGTCCTCATGGAGGTGACTGCACAATGCCACGACTCTCAGGGTGTTGTGATTACTGATTTTATGCCTTTTATTCAACTTGCTGCTCTAAAATGCAGGAAAGGACAGATATCAAAAGGTGAATAATCGTCCCCGAGCATTGTTGCCTTCAGCACCAGCTGGGTATGAGCAAGGGCAAGAATTCCACTGGGAAGTTGAGGAGGGAAAAGAAGTGAGGCTGTGTGTGAAGCAGGGAACGGGGCAGTAGCTAAGGAGCCTTTTTGTTTTGTCTTGTTTACTCATGTTGAGCATTCCATTTCTTTCCCAGTGGAGGAACATGGTGAAGGACAGCTTGGTGTATCATGTTCTGGCAGTGTGGTGATCGGAGTGGAGATCCACCTTCAGAAAGGATTTAATGCTGACGGGAGTGTTGTAAGCAGGAGGAGGGAAAGAAATATCTGACTTTAAGTCACTTCTATGCCCTCAGTGCCAGCATGTGTGGAAGGAAGATTTGCATTCAACTACACATGATAGACAGCAGAGCTGATCATCTGGAATTGATCTTGACATCAGGAACCGACCTCTGTAGATGACTTAATGCACTGGCTAGAGGCATTTCTTACTCCACTGGTGGCACTAACTTGGGTGAGAGAGAGGCTGTGCTCTTGCTCACTGTTGCTTAGATCATCTGAATTTCTTGATTCTGATCATCTATTTCTTATGCTTATTCCCTTGATACCCTAATGCCCCATCCCTGGCAGTGTTCAAGGCCAGGTTGAACGGGGCTTGGAGCAACCTGGTCTTGGAAGGTGTTCCTGCCTCTGGCAGCAGGTTGGAACTGGGTGAGCTTTAAGGTCCCTTCACACACAAATCAGTCTGTGATTCCATGATTCTCCAGTTTGAGGTGACTGTGCAGTCCGGTTTGGAAGAACTGAAAACTGGAGCTTTGCGTTTGCAGACCATATATGAAGTTTCATCACACCAAAGTGAAAACACTGGGAGTAGTCAGGAAAATGGGTGGTTTAGTGTGTTGATAGATATTAAAAATAACAATCTCTTGTCCTTTTCCGTTCAGAGTGAAGCAAAATGGTTTAGCTATATCTTGGCAAGCTTAAAGTTTAAAAAGTTTGCATGTGTGTGTGGGGGAAATCAGATCAGAGAAAATACTTGATCTTGAATAAAACATTGAAAACATCTTCTCTAGGCTGAACCAAAACTTATAACACTTTCCTTCTTATGAGACATTTGCAAAGCAGTGAAGTTACTTTGTATTCCAAAATTTTCCTCTTTTTGTCTTGTTTTTGATGAAGGGAAGTTACAAGCGAGTGCTTTCAGTCAGTTCTATTTCAGACTTGCTCCAGCTGGACTGCAGAAGCCAGAACACGTTACCACGAGCTTCATTTGCTAGGAAATAAGTTCCTCGGAAAGTTTAGGACCTGCTTTGTGGTCTCAGCTGTATTTGTGAAGTCAAGACAAAGCCCGTAACGGAACAGGATCACAAGAACAAGCTAATGGGAGCTGAGCAGTAGATGTCCTTTTACTTGTGGACACTTGGAGCACAGTGTAGCCTTGCTCAGATGAGACAGACCACGTTATGTCTCCTGCTGGTGGACACAACAGTGTCCACTCACACTGATTGAAGTGTCCCCTCTTTGCATTGCTCATGTTTCTGTGCCATCATGTGTCTGATGGCTCCTACCATGGATCATGCGGGTGAGACAAATGCAAGAGTTTGAGTAGCTTAGCAGCAATACTATCATCCAGGGAAGGGTTGGAGATGGATTTCTCCTCCCCAGGTTTCTTGTGTTCCTAGCACTCTGGGAGAATCTAACCCAGAGGCTTCTAGCCCTTGTTGAGTGATGTGAAATTCCCAAAACTGTATTCTAATGACATCTTTAAAAATATAGAGAGATTTGGTGTTAGGACCTGGCTAACACTGTAAATACTTAATATTTTCCATTTTCCTCTCAGCAACTTTAAGTTTTGACTGATTCTTGACATCTTCTTCCTCATTTCTCTTGGCCAGGACACCAAGTTACCAGTTGCAGATATTTCAGACAGGTGTTTGAGTACTTGTCACTGAGATCCATTGAAACAACTCAAGGGAAGGGTGAAGAACTTAAGGATTCCCCCGTTGGTTGGTATTCAAACCTCCTCCAACTGCACTTAGCACATCCTGGTGTTGCAAATGAAGTTCTACACTTGCTGCTTCTCTGAACATATCCTGACCCCAGTGGGGGCAAGTCCAGTGGAGTCTGGGCGATGCTGGTAGAACCTGTGCCATAAGGATGCTAAAGGCTTGATTCTGCTCTTGGCTTCCTGATGAGAATTTGTGAGGTGGATGGGGCTTGGAGCAACCTGCTCTAGTGGAAGATGTCCCTGCCCGTGGCAGGAGGTAGGAAATGGATGAGCTTTAAGGTCCCTTCCAACCCAGCCCGGTGTGATTCTATGATAGTTGGCACTTCTGCAGAGCATGAATATATAGTTCAGTAAGAAGAAATGACTTTCAGTAAAAACAAGACATTTGCTACGAGAACAACCTGGCATATATGATGAGTGGGAAAATACAGTCTTTTTGCTATACAAGACTTTTATAAAACTATGGTTTTGGCAGTATTTATTTCCAGAATATTTGAGGTCTATCTGAAACACAGCACCTGAAAGAACACCCCCCTTAACAGCACGTCTGTTTGGGTTTTCATTTTTTGTAAAAAGAAAATCACACTTTTTTTTTAAGGAAGGACAAAATAAAGTTTTCCAGAACTTCCTCTATAATAAAAATAAAATTCCTTTGAAAACGTGATGACAGAAAATTTGCAAATTGAGTTTTATTTTCTGTGAGATTCGGAGCAACAACCTTACTATGACCTTAAAATGTGTTTGGATGTGCATATTCAGGTCTTATCTTGTACATTCTTTAACATGCCAGTGGGTTTGATTCATGTAGCTAGTTGGCTAACTTCAACAGGACTACTCATGCAAAGAAGGATTTGGATTGGAAGCTTTTGTGTTTGCCCTGTAACTCGGATAATCTTGATACTCATTTTGTGGCTTTTCTTCAAAATGAGAGTTTTCCACATAGTCATCAACCACTTGGCTCAGCACTTGGCTTTGGGTATTTCTACTAGTGATTCTTTTGCACGTTACGGGTCAGTTAATGGCTACTTTTAACTGGGATTTAAATCCAGATTTGAATTAAATTTTAATAGACATCTTTAGGACTAATGTTGGAGCAAGAACAGGTCCCTGTAGCTTTGAGTTTAAAGGTACCTATTGCCACATCTAGTGTACAGCTGCCTACGTCTGTACATTCTAAACCAAAACACTCTTGTGTAAGCACAAGGAAGGGGTGAAGCCTTAATAAAAGCATCTCCTTTCTTTTAGAAGAGAGGGAAATGTGTGTGATACGTTTGTGGTTACTTAAATAGGGTGTTCTATGACAGATTAACCTGTCATCTTAGAAGCAAAATTAGCAGTGGTGGTACTCTCTGATGAAAAATATCTACTTGCATGCCGTACATAACACGTACGTGTAAGTGCATGACATCGTATGTCTTTAGGAAGGCCTATTTCCCTTGCTTGCATTGATTCAGGCAGCTCAAAAAGGAAAAAACATGAAAAGTCTCCCTGAAATAGAAATGGGGAACGTAATCATTGATACAATATAATGGTGACAAGTCTGAAGCAAATGGGTTGGGGTGGGTTTTTTGCCCACAAAACATTTGTGTGAGTTTGTGAATACATTTTGCTTCACCCTTCTGTCTGTTTTGTTCCAAACCTCCTCTTGACAGCTTTGCTAACAGTTCATTTTGTTCCTGCAGTGACTAAAGAGTGGAGGAGCTGATATTTGAAGTTCTCTGTGACAGCAGAGGCCGGTGCTCGGCAGTTTGGATCTCTGCCGCCTGCTCTTTGTTGTGCTCTTTAGCTTTCTACTTGCTTTTTAGCTTGCTGGAGAGTAGTAAAATTCCCCACGGAGGGACAGGAAGCCATGCCAGAAGTTAGAAGGGTTGGTTTCACCTTGTTGCAATAAATTACAGAGCAATCATAAGTGATGGCAAGGAGTTTGATGAAGTGGGTGAGGAACAATTGATGGATTATTTTAGTTAAAATTACTTAGAGCCCAATCCAACTCCCACTGAAGTCAATTAAATCGTAGCTGGATCAGGGCCAAAATGAGTCAAATTCAATTATTCCTGAACTGTAAACATTTAAAAGCACATTATTATAAGGTAGTTTAGCACTTAAATAACATTAAACCAAAAGCATTTGCGAAATCCCAGACAGAGAGTGTTTTATTTGTACAGCTCTATTGAAAACCCCTTTTTCTTGCGGCTGGGAGCCGGACACCTCTTAGTGTGGTGCCTAAATCCTACAGCACCTGTCTGTTGTGAAGAGATGTCGCAGCAATTGATACCAAAGATGTATTTCTGTCTGTCAGAGACTAGCTGGCCAGAGATTGCATGAGAAGAGACAGCAAAGATGACTGAGAAGAGATTGTAGAAATCCCAGTGCTGTTTCATCTAATTGTGAGGATTTAGAGAGCTTACTTGTGTAAGTACCAGCTCAAAAACCACTCCAACTTTTGCATCAGCTCATCTCAAAACCGTAATGGTTATGGATATTCATCTTTGTCTCAGCTGAACAATGGACAGCACCCAAAATATTATCTAAAAAGAAATAACCTCCATGATAAAAAGAGGGATTTAGAAGTATGTTCAAGTTTCACAACATATAGTGGTGTTTTCAGAACCTCAGGGAGATCAGCTTTTAAATTGGGATTCACAAGCCTGATTCAAGACAATTTATGTCTTTTTTTTCTTTTTAAATAAATTCAAGATTGACCCTTTTCATTCTGTCCTCAGAATTTCTCCTCGCCGTCCCTTTTGAAGGCATCTCCTGCTCCTGGGAGCAGCTCGGGGTTGGCAGGTCTAGGGTTTCCTGGCTTGTATTTACAGGCTGTCTCGGGAGGTTTTAGTACCACATCCCATTCCGAGTGCCATCCCCAAAGATCTGTCAGAAGCCTGGAGCATGCTGAGCTGTGCATGCAGCAGTGAATAGCTGTTGACTGGGGTCATTCCCATCTCTCCAAGGGAACTAAATTCGTCCCCGCAGACAGACGATCTCCCTTCAACACCAGGCACTGAAAGGACTTGTGCAGGGCTCGGAATTGGTCTGGTTTCTTTTCTGCCTTCGTAAGCAGCTGTGTTTAAAATGAAAGATGGGGCCTGATCCTCATTTTAACTGCAGGCACGACATGGCTCTGGCGCTGTGAAAGGTCTTTGTGGTGGATAGAAATGCTGGATATCTGCAGACCACTGAAGGGACAGAAAACGGGATCCATTCGACTGCATGCACAGCTAGCACGGGAGCGTTGGAGCGTCTCCAGAGCTGGTTAGCTGGCTAAATGGGCTTCCTTTTTAGCCTGGCAAACTCTGTTTGGCAAATTATTTCCTTTTCTCTTGTGCTGTCACAGTTTTCATGGTGGTTTTGCCTTTTTTTTTTTTTTTTGCTATCTTTTTCTGTTTTCCGTGCGTCTCTGTGAATAGCAGGATCAATTAATAGCTTCCACTAACACTTTCTAAAGAGATTACAATGGTGAAATAGAACTATCTGTCCTTCAGAGAAGGGTAAAAGTGATACCCATCAGTGTTAATCGGGAGAAAGGGATACAACCATGATAAATATTGGTATAGGACTTCTGTGTCACAAACCCAAGAAAAAACACTGCCTGTTTTCTCTCCCATCAGGAAGCAAAGGCGCTGCCATGAAAGCAATGCAGACAACCTGATAGCGATAGATGACTGTCTGTGGCTTGAATATGTTTGAAAAAACTAATTTCTGTGATGTCTTATTTCTCCTTTCTTAATATTAACACAAATAATCATGTTACAACTCGTAAAAATGCATTAAAATCAGTTGACAGCTATTTAAAACCTGAGCATTACTATTATCTCCTCACAGATACTGACTGCTGAGTCCAGCCCAGGCGTGCTGTATTTGACTCACATTAACTCACCAGTGATCTTAACTTTGGTATTACCTTTCAAAAAGCAAACCCAGTGATAATGTTTTTACCTGGTGATTGTAGTTATCCGTGAGCACATGCCAGTGCAATAAAAATGGTATTTTCCTGCAGTAAATTACGGGATAGCAGGTCCTTTTGGACAGTGAAAGATACTGAAAACGCTTTCATTCATCACAGTGCATTGATGACAACTTCGCTTGAAGAAAAATTATTACCTTTAGGAAAATGTGATAGCTCTTAACGTAGCTTTAAAATGTGGTGGACTCTCTTAATTTGTCTTCTCAAAATGTTTGTTCTCCCCAAAGCCAGTTGTGGGTCATGTGCCTCATGATGCCGATGCTGGAAATGTTTGTCCAGTTGATGACAAAGTGAATGTAAGTGTTTGTTTGAAAAGTTTTTGCCTCTGGTTAAACTGGGGCCAGTGAGAAAATCCAAATACTCCTGTCCTTCCTCTCTACAAGAATTTCCTTCATTCAGGTGTCTCACTTTCTACAACAAACAGTAAATAGTGCGGCTCGTGGTTTTGCATGCTGCAGGTTATGTCCAAATACTACTTTTCTCAATACCTCTTGATGTACCCCCTGTCTCCACTTCTTATTTACTCCTGGAAGTCAACAGAAGTTTTGGGTGTGTAGAAAAAGAAAAGGAATTGCTTCAGACTGCAAATATCTGAACGTTTTCTGCTGAGCATTCATTTAGCCGGCAGCTTGGGACATGCCGCTGGTGGGAAGCAGGATAACTAAATGGAGCTTATGATTCTGCAGAGCCCTTGGAAGAGCTGAGAACTTTGCAGTGGCCGCTTGGTGCTTTGGCTTTGCCCTTGACTCATTGTGTGATGTGGAGCCAGTTACATGCTCATCCTTCCTATTATTTAAAGGAAAACAGTGGTTCATTGCACACCTGTGCGAAGTGGTGTAAAATCCTTTGCTAAGAAAGGCAAGAGGAACCCAAAGTAATCTGGTCAGTGGGTTTTTAATTGTGGCTGTTTAACTGTGGAGGATTAATGAAGCACAAATCAAATCTGTATTTTTTTCCCCACCAGAGAGGTCTGTAGGAGGGAGGAGACTTCCCAACAGACTGCATTAAGATAGGTGTTAAGATAAAGCTGTGTTTATTACTTCATAAGGGCTTCAACTCCTTCACAAGCAATTTTTATCCATCCTTTGACTCTTTACTGGACTTCTTTCATTCTGCCTATGCCTGCTGGGGTTTTTAAGTTGCTCTTTCACTGTCTTCCTTCCCTTTCCTCCCCCCCTGAGCTGCCTCCCCTCGGCACAAACTGCATCTGATAAGGTTTGAGTTCAAGTCGAACTTTCGAACCCATGACGTCAAGTTGGTTTGGAATTAGGCAAAACCAGTTTGCCCATCCCTTGTTGTAAAAGGGTTAATCCTCTAAACTATTGAGAGGCAAGGGCAGGGAATTATGAAAGGAGCCCCTGTTTTATAAGCATTTGTATTGCCAGTGCTTGAATACCTGTAATAAGTAGGTTGCTGCTGTGATTAATGACTGTGTTTTACACGCTGAAGATGGATGATGTGTCGTCTTGGAGAAGCCATTTATTTTTATGTGGGCTCCTCACCCAAGCAGCACTGGAAATGAGATGTTATTGTCTTGGTGGGAGGATGGTTCATTCTTAACAGTTTAATGAAAGATGACCTGCAGAGAGGAGAAAAGAATAAAAATGATGCCCTTTTTTTGCCTCTCTGCAATGTGTGCAGAGACAACTCACATGGATTAGATTTGTTGAATTATTTTTGTTTAAATACATGATTTTTCTTTTTCTTTAGAGATTCTTATTTTGTTCCCTCCCCTTTGGAAAGGAGTCAGAATGTGTTGTCAGTCCGAAACTTGATAAATTTGGAAGGGGCAAGCTATTCAAATGCCTTAAACTTGCTCTGTTTTTGGTTTATGGCTTTAGAAAATAATTTGAAATCTCTAGTTGTTTTGAGGCAATTCTTGTATTACAAGTTTCTGATGTTGCTTTAGTTTCAGTTGCACTTTTTTCCCTCATTTATGGCATTTTATATGTGGAAAGAAGGTGGTGGGGCAGTGTTTGTGGTGGTCTGAATCAGAAACTAGATGTGGAAGTCATCTTTTTATTAAGACAACTCTATATCTGTATGTGTTCAGCATTGCATCCATCTAACTTCAAGGTTTTCATTTCTATAGAATAGCTTTATTAAGGAAAAAGGAAAAAGCACTCTGGAATGAATTGGAGAAAATCTATTTCAAGACAGTGAAGTGGGTAGCAGTGTCCAAGTCTTTCTAAAGCTCTACATGAACTGAAAGACCTTGGATCTGGCTTCCCAGCAGATCTTCTGGGGTGGAAACAGAGACAGCTGTAGGCATGGCATTGACCACAGAATCATAGACTCATAGAATGGTTTGGGTTGGAAAGGACCTTAAGATCCTCTAGTTCCAACCCCCTGCCATGGGCAGGGACACCTCACCTTGGACCATGTCACCCACGGGAGAGCAAAAATGAGTAGGATTTGTTAAATAATGTTTGAATTGAAATGCTTTTTGTATGTGATTCACCCAACATCAATTAAAGGTGCATTTAGCTCTCGGCATTTAAAAGATCCCCCATAACTATTGTGCCATGGCTGAGCAAAGCAAAGGAATTGAGCTTGATGGAACAGCAGTGTTGATTGCTCTTCATCATATGGTAGTGAATGCCAATAATTGCCGAAGTTCTCTGGACAGATTACTATAACATTCCATGTAGGATATGGCCTCCATTTCAAAGCTTAATATAAAGAGTCTGTCATGCTGTCTGCAGGGAGAGCATGGGAATGCCAGATCTTGAACAAGTTTCATCCGGCAGTGCCTCATAGAAGAGTCTGGTAATTGTGGTATTTAAAGATAGAAAACCTACTCCCTGCATACTGATTTAGATCACCATCATGTAAAAAGTGGCAGCCACAGCTGATCTTTGGCAGAGAATCTTTCTTGGTTTAGAACTTTAAAACACACAAACGAAATCCTCAACCAACCAACCAGAAAGGCTGAAAAGAGTTATTTTGGTTTGAAAAGCCACATGCTGCATACGTGCCTATTACTGGAGGAGTTCCTGTGGCAACACTGCCAGTTACACAACAACAGGATACACGCACTGCTTCAATATTAACATATATATTAATGGCACCTTAAGGAATTTCGTAATCCAATGACACAGAAGAGAGTTCTCAATGCAGAGCTCATGCAGTCTGTTAATAGGAAATGTCTTCAGCCAGCTGTGAGATGGTCACACCTCTGCCTCCCTTCATGGCTTCCCTTTGAGTATTTTCCAGGCCATACAATCACCTCGTGTGGTCGGTATTACCATCCTCACCTTGCACGTGGGGAAAGCAGGACAATGGGATTCAAGAATGTGGCTGAGATCCTATGTTAAAGCAGTGGCAGGGTTGGAAACTCGATGCCTAATGTTCTCTTCCCCCCAGATCTGCATCTAAGTGAAGAGAACGTTCTTCTCTTGGTGCTTGATGGGGCAAGTGAGGATAAATAAAGGTGGTGGGAATGAGACAACATTCCCATCAGCCTGGAGTTGTGTCTAACTGCACACCCACACTCATGTGGAGAGAAGAAAGGGCTGCATTGTGTTTTGCTTAGTGACTTTCCTGATTGGTATTTAAATGAGATGCTCAAGCCCGAGAGGTACTTGTGGAACATGGCAATGCTGCATTCCTCAGCGATGGGTGCGTGAGGAAAATCGGAGCTAAATAGATGTGCTGATGGAAACCAGAGATGGGGGATAACCCAAGCTTTGCCTCAAAACCTCCAAACCTCACGATGAGGGAGAGTCTCCCATCTGGATCCCTAAATCAGAGCATTTGTAGGGGCATGTTTATGGTACTGGATTGGAGCTGTCAGAAACATGTCCTTTGATCATTTCTATCCATGATGGCATTAATTCACAATTTGAGCACTGTAGAAACCGAATTCAGTCCCTCGTGATGATTAATTAGGGCCTATTTCCACCCTAAGTCTAATCTGTATTTGTCTAGAGGTGTAAAAACAGTGTCTCCTTGGCTGACTTCCTATCAGAAGGGAAAAAACCCCAGCACACCAATGTCTGACATGAGCAAGGGCTCGTATTGATCAGAAACTGGGACAACTAGAGCTCACCAACTGGAATTTCTGGCTTATCCTTCTACCAGTGCCATAGAAGGCAGCCTGGTAGCTGGGAAACCCTTGTCACCACCTTCCTGACCCAGTAGTGGTTGCCTGCCCCTGAAGTGCTTTGCAGCTCAAAGGTTTTTCTCATGGAACTGCTTATTCGGGGTGTGACCAGTTTGGCAGTGCCCATCCTTTAGACATTTTCCAGCTTGCTGTTTGAGGTGAGATGAGTTTCAATAGGAGTGAAACTTGTTTTATGCTTCAGCTGAAAAGAAACAAACCACCACCCACCCTGAAACAAATGGGCTGGGTCTCAGCTACTATACATCAGACTGGTTTTGATGCTGGGGGCTCTGCAGGTTTGGGTGTAGGGTGGATTTGGCTGTTGTTTGGAGTCCTCTAGGTCCTTCTCCAGCAGTTGGCTGTTCTGCTTGTTGCTTACTGCACACTAACCCTGTAGCTGCCTTGTCTGCTCTGCTTGTATCTTCACCCACCGGCCGTACTCTGTGGTATAATGCTGTCATCTGACATGATCTTTCCATGATGTCTGTGGCAGTGAATGCAGCTTTCCTTGTCCTCATTAGCCTGGCTAATGAAGTGCAGATGCTGAAGTGAGTGGAGTATCAGTTTGCCTGGAGACTGGTGGGAGCATCCCACCTCCCTGTGTCCATACTGGATGGTCACAGCTGCAGGTAGAGGCTGTGATAAAGCCAGATGACTGGCTTGTTCTTGCAAGATCTTCAGCTCATGACTAACTTTGTATAATGTAGACATCATACAAAGCTGATTTGGGAATGAAGTGGCCAGCAGTGATTTTTTGCACTGTTGCAGAACAGTTTGCAATGAAAGCTTTCTATAAACTGGAAATTCAGCTGTATTTTTGCTGTATTGCCCAGAGAAGCTGTGGCTGCCCCATCCCTGGCAGTGTTCAAGGCCAGGTTGGACACAGGGGCTTGGAGCAACCTGCTCTAGTGGAAGGTGTCCCTGCCCGTAGCAAAGGGTTGGAACTGGATGAGCTTTAAGGTCCTTTCCCTCCCAAACCAGTCTGGGATTCTATGACTTTTTTTTTCCCCCATCCAAAAAGTGAAAGCTTGGCTCTCCTTCATTCATTCTGTTTGGGTTAGATTCAATCCGTGGGGTGACATGGGTGTACTGTTACTTAATGTGGAGGGATTAAAAATAGCCATGCCCTGTGCCAGTGGAAGCTGTGACATAGTCTTTGTCAGCTTATTCAACCAAAAAGATCAGGTTTGGAGGAAATCCTTATTCCAAGGTGCTATAGATTATGATAATAGGGTTTCACCTTCCTCTGATGTGCATTATGCTTAGCTCTATTCCCTGGATGTGTCTCTCCTCCTCAGCCCAGCCACAAGAGCTGGGTGAAGATCACCAATCTAATTGGCAAACACAAAGGAGAGACAGGCTGTGAACAAAACCCGCTCGTGTCTCATTTGCATCCTTCTAAATGGCATTGTTTGTGCAGCTGTTCAGCCAAACCATCCCCAGAGTTTATTTTCGTCCATAGAGGAAACAGAGATGAGTTTTCTCTCTGTTAGGGCAGATGCAAGATCAAAGAGTCGTATAATGCAGCTCAGAGAGACCAACCTCTCTGCTAAACGTGTCCTGATGGGGGCAAGGTTATTAATAAAGCAACCCTTGAGATGATAAGCCACAGTTAGAAGAGCCAAAGGCTTGGCGAAGATGTGACATGTCTCTTTGAGGTTAACACTGGTCCTTGGTGAAGTCCCCCTCTCATTTATGTGGAGGAGAAGGGGGGGATGTCTGTGTGTTTCAAACACTGATCCACTATTCTCCCCAGAAGAAAAAAAGCACTTTCCAAAAGATCCATCAGGCAAAATTTACACAGTGTGCTGTTTAGCAACAATTGAACTCTCTTTCCTCCCATGTGTCACTCACCAGAGTGTTTTAGAAGCTCAGAGCAGGAAGAGGTAGTGATATTTATGGGAAGCTTTTTGCTGGAGCTCACACAAGGGTGGGCTTGAGAAACCCAAAGAGTGCTTTTGTGTGCAAGGCCAGTCAGCTGTCCAAGGCTAGTGTTTGCTCATGGCTGTTGTGACAATAATTAACAGAGCAGGAAGTAAAGGATTGATTGGTTTATGCACACATGGCATTGTGCATTTGAACTTGGACAGAAACTCCGAAATCCTGAGAGAAGGCAGATTTATTCATCAAATGTGTAAGGATGTAAGAATGGTCATAATGTCAGTCCAAAGTCCATATAGGCTCGTATCCTGGCCAGCAAGAGATAGGGAGCAGTGTGAAGAACACAACGTGACTTATCCTTCCACTAAAATTGTACCTTCTCAGCTCTGATGATCTGTTTCTCCATCTAAGTCCAAATCCTGCTCCTTGACCATCTGGATATCATCTGGACAGAGGATTGGAATTGGCCTGCTACAATTTCTTCCCCGTGTCCCAAGATGTCTGGTCATCTGGTCATCATTAGGAAAGACATCTTAAGCTTAGACACCCTGAAAGCTATGTCATCTTGGTGCAGTGTTTTTCCTCCACCTCAATAGACATGACCAGAGACTCCCTGTAAATCTATTCTAGCTGTTTGATTCTGTAATCTTTTGGCTACTTTGCTTGCTAAACCTGGATCCAGCGGGTAACGGGCTCTAGAGTTGAGTCTTATCCTTGGTAATGAAGGAAACGCTTGGCTGAAGTATTTAATATGACTTAGTTCAAAAGAAAGAGCTTCAACTTGAGGTTGGCTTAGTGGAGCCAAAGCATCCCTTGGTACAGATATGGTAAATGAGCTGGTGGCTTGTATCCCAGCAACTTGCCTGCACCATCTGGGCACTGTCCTTTATGGAGATCATAAAGGACTTCATATGTCCTTTATGGAGCTCATCTTTATTTCTCTGAGACTCATGTGGCCTGGTCTTAGAACTCCCTCAGAGTTCAAACTATAAGGGGCAGGACTGCAAGTTCATGTCCAAACCCACCAATCCATTTGGAGCTGTCATGATGGCCTAATAGGAGATACTAGGACAGATCTACCTGGGTTCAGAGCACTTGCTTTCCCACTGAGTGGGATTTAAAGGGATTATCTGCTAAAGATGAGGAATCCCAGGCAGAATCCTTTTCCTCTATCCTCAAGGATCAGGAACTCTCAGAGCCATGCTCGGTTTGCTTGAAGAATGTGGATTTGAGTCAAAACCTTCAAAAGGCAGGTTGCTGTTAGAATACTTGAAGCAGAATAATTCAGACTAGAACAGTGATGCGTGTTGTTCTGATTCATTCTCCACTGATGAAGCCGGAATGCTATTACATTTGCTACAAAGGATTTCTTGAGTGCTGGCCAAATAGATGCTTTAAATGCTTCTCTAAAAAAATAATAATCTTCTTTATATATAAATTTTCTTCTTCACTGAGGATCTGACAAGGTCCTGGCACACTCCGCTGTTTGACAGACAGCCTGGAAGAAAGGGGAGGAGAACAACGCATAGCACCAAGGAGGTGTTTGCTTCCATCTTTCCAGCAGTTCAGGAGAAGCTCAGCAGCTCAGCATTGCTATCCTGTGATAACAGGAAGCAGAGTTACTTGCCCCAGGATAGCAGCACAACCAGGACTCCTGGTTCGACATGAATTCCTGTCTCCTGCCCCACCAGTACAGCCCTCAACAATGCCAGTTTGTTAGAGTGGTTATCGCCAGCCCTGCCAGAAGAACCCTGGTGCCATGCTTTAGGGATCTGGAATCCCTGGAGAAACTGGTGCTGTAGGTGAGTGTTTGGGTTGTGGTTATAAGGTTATAATCACTCCACATCCAGTCCTGCCTGGTGCCCGTGGCAGCGGGGAGTGAGGCAAGTTCTCCTTCAGGCTCAGCGTCTGTTCAGGGCCAATTACGTACTGCATGTACAGTGCCCTAAATATGTAAAAAAGCACAACATAAATATCAAATGTCATTATTAAGTGAGGATTAATTATCTTTCTGGTTGGTTTTTGTGCAGGCCTGCGGCATGCATGCCTCACATGCATTCAAACTTTTTCATTAGTGTTATTATGGAGAAGTTAGACTGAAACGTTACGTTGATGAATTGCTAACGGGGACAGGCTTGGAAGGGAAAACCTGCATCTCACTGAGGAAACTGGGCTCAACTCAACCACAGCTCTACGTGCCCCACAGCTTGGGGAATGGCACCTCAAGCCTGTGTCCGTCTCTGCTCAACCCTGGGTGGCTGGACAGGTAGTTGCATGGTAAGAGATGCTTTGAGGAGGAGCATTTAGCTGTAATACATTACATTCAATTGAAGTTAACATTTACAAGCACCAGTGGGTTTGTTTGCAACTGATGTAGCTAGAAACCCACTCAAAACCAATACGGGATGTTCTCTAATGTGCCTGGAGAAGGTGAAATAGGACACATGGATGAGCCCTATTTTTTCGCCAGCTAAGAAGCTGTTGTCAGAAATCACCATTTGATAAGGTGCTACTTTCCCCCCCCACTTCCACTTGGCTCATCACAGAAGGTGCAGACTCCTGAGGAACTGGCCTTCAGCTCTCCAAAAAAGGATCATTTTAGCTGTGCTAAAATTAGCTGCACTCATTTTCATTTCTTCTCTGTTTTCCTTCTGTGGACACATGCGGGTGAAATCCTGGCTCCACTGAAGCTGATGGGCATTTTGCCATGAACATGGGTTGGGCTTCGGATTCTTCCACAAAGCAGAGAAGCCATTTGCTGCCAAGGGGTCTTTCTGCTGTGTAGCTGAGCTGCATTTAATTTTGCAAGACTCATAGTCTTTGTCAGGCTGATATAGTTCATTCAGTTGAAGTGGAAATAGGATATGGTGTGAACTGTACCTGCAGTCTCTGAGGAGCACTTAGACTTCACTACAGGGAACCTCCCTGTGTGCTATTTTGGAGCATCACCAGTGTCTCCTCATGCTCCAGCTCTGCACTTAGATTTCAGGAAAAAATGCTCTCCTTTCCTGTAGCCACTGAGGCACTCCTGATTCCCATGGAAATACTGGCTCTGTGCATTTGGACTGAGTCTTGGGACTCCTTTTGGAAGCTTTCAAAACATCCCAGAGGTGCTTTTGACCTCTGCTCATATGCAGAGCTTTTGGCTTTAGCTTAGCTACAAAAGGTTTCCACATGTAACCACAGAAAAAGAGAGCTAGTAGAAAAAGAAACAACAAAACCAAAGACAAATCTCCTCTCCCAAAACAGCACTAGCTCTCAGTTAGGTGACCGAGTTCTTGGATGCTGAGATGCTGGAGAAGAGGAATGGCAACGAAGATAACTCTCAAGCATTCCCAGTTCCAGCATTCCTATTTAATATGCAACAGCCACAGAAAGGTCAGATTATAGAGCTGAGATATGGCACTTCTAAAGGGTCTGAGGATCACATGCAGGTTTTCCAGCTATTTCAATATTCAACGAGGAGTAGGCTCTGTTGGGTTGTTTTACAGTGCAAGTGGCAAGAATGAGAAGAGAATCAATGTCTGAACTGCTGATACCAAGGATTCCTGATGAATTATCTGTCACCACCTCTCTGGCCAAGCTTTGTTTGATAGGGATGCTAAATCATTGATATCCATACTTAGGTACCACCTCTGGGCTTGAGACTCAGTTGACTTGTGCAGGGGACAGCTTCAGGAAGACTATGGCCATGCCTGTACTTGCAGCCCATTACAAGAGGACACAAGAGAGGTAGCTAGCTCTGAAAGCCCATCTGCATCAGTGTACTGCAAGGACTGCACCGTGCAAACACACCAACTCATGTCTTGGAAACTGTCAGGCTGTCAACACATTGTTCACAACCTAATTAGCCCACCTCTCCTGAGGCCATAATTAGCTCAGGTGCAATCATAGCCTGACAGGGCTGTGCTGCTTCCCATTCTGGAGAAAGCATCCTGGATCTGTGCACAGCATCATGCTGCAGAGCATAAATGACACCCAGGTCATCTTGTAACTTAGGATCCAAGTGTCTGTTAATGACAGCACTCCAGTGGGCATTTAGGAAGGGACTATTTGCCCTTCCTGGAGTCCTGGTTATTTCCCTTAAACCTTTTCCTAAGCACTTGTTCCCAAGGGGAAATGAATTTGCCTGGTATATGCACAGCCCATTGCTGTTCTTCTTTTTCCTTTTGCCTTTATGTCCTTATCAGGGCACTTGGTGGAGCACAGTATTGATCTTGAAAGAACCTGATGCAAGCTGCCTTCTCATAGTTAATCGTAATGCAGAGCTTAAGGAAAACATTAAGAGTAAATGAGTGCAGGTTTTTACTTACACAGTGGCTAAAGGGGAGGTTTTTGTGTGTTGTTTTGTGTGGCTGGCTGGCAAATCTCTGCTTTTGGGAATCTGTGGTGGATAAAGTAGATATAACGCCCTCTCCCCTAAACCAACTGTATGATACAACTTATTCTCAACGTTCCCTTGCTGCTTTTGCCTCCTTTGCTTCACTCAGGGCTTGCTTCTTCCTTCCAGTAGGCTGCCTGCTCCTTCAGCAAAATGAAGTTCTTTCCCAAAGGAACTCAACTCCTTCTTGGTTTGCTTTTGTTTTGACACTCAGGAGACGACAGATTTATAGACCTTCCTGAGTCGCAAGTTCATTTTCTTTCACTATTTACCTTTCACTGCAGCCCATTCGGAGTGAGATTTCATTCTGCCTCTGAGCGGGGCTGACCTGCCAAGAGGAGCTTATTCATAAATCATTCCTTCCTTTTTCTTTCTTTCCAAAACAGCATTAGCTGAATTTGCCTAGGAGGAAAATTGTTCTGCCATTGCCGACAGTCAAACAGTGCAATTAATTAGTGCTTTCCCTTTTCTCTTCCCTCCAGTCTGTTGTCTGATGGGGTTGAAAGTCAGCCAGGGAGGAGGGGAAAGGGGAAAAAGAAGGGGGAAAGATGTGTTTGAAGTATTTCTTTTTAATTAAAAGGTGATCTGGTGTAGTGGTGGTACCAATGCGTCATGTCTGGTGCTCAGAAGCAGCTTAGAAACATCCCAGCATAGAATGGTTTGAGTTAGAAGGGACCTTAAAGCTCATCCAGTTCCAACCCCTGCCACGGGCAGGGACACCTTCCACTAGAGCAGGTTGCTCCAAGCCCCTGTGTCCAACCTGGCCTTGAACACTGCCAGGGATGAGGCAGCCACAGCTTCTCTGGGCACCCTGTGCCAGCACCTCAGCACCCTCACAGGGAAGAGCTTCTGCCCAAGAGCTCATCTCAATCTCCCCTCTGGCAGGTTAAAGCCATTCTCCTTGTCCTGTCCCTACAGGCCCTTGTCCAAAGCCCCCCTCCAGGTTTCTTGTAGCCCCTTTAGGTATTGGAAGGTGCTCTGAGTTTGGTCTGATGAAAAGCAAGTGTTCCCAATTCCTTTGCTGCTTTACCCCTTGTGTTCACACCTTAGGTAAGAGGCAGTAAAAGGCTGACATGCAGCAGAGTTATGCCTGGGATATGAGCTTCTTTTGGTAAGTCAAAATTGCCATTTCTGACTGAAACTTGGAGAAAATGGGATGAATTCACTGTTCTTCTTCTTGATGTTACTGCTGAAAAGGTCTGTACAGTGACTGCAGCATGGCCTGATTTAAATAGCAAAGCAAAATGTTTTCAGATCTTAGAAAACACTCTGCAGCTCCAAAGCCCTTTTTATTTTTAGCTCTTGGTTAGATTTAGCAACTGAGCAGCCAGATGTTAGCTTTGTGGTTGAGATGGACATTAGAGCTTTCTTGCTGCTTGAAATGCAGACTATTCAAATCCTCTAAAAAATAACTACAGGAAAACTTCTGTTGCTTAAGCACCACTCCCTCAGTTGTGCTTGGTATGAAGTATGGATTATGCTAACACTTCCCAAGTATTTGAGAAGTGTTCAGCAGCAAAGTGAGCCCAAGACTAACCTAGGCTTTGGGGTGATTAAGACTGTTCTAACAGATAGAAGTGGGGCCTTTATGTATAAAACTACCTATTAAGACACCTCTGGAATCCTAAACCACTGATGGGTTCACCATTATCATAGACACACAGAGTGGTTTGTGTTGGAAGGGACCTTAAAGCTCATCCAGCTCCAACCCCCTGCCACGGGCAGGGACACCTTCCACTAGAGCAGGTTGCTCCAAGCCCCTGTGTCCAACCTGGCCTTGAACACTGCCAGGGATGGGGCAGCCACAGCTTCTCTGGGCACCCTGTGCCATCACCTCAGCACCCTCACAGGGAAGAGCTTCTGCCTAAGAGCTCATTTCAATCTAACATTTGACTGTGCTGCCTCTTGATTGTTTTAGGTGGAAACAGTAAAGTGCTTGGTGCATGTTGCTGGGGTAATTCCTCATTTTCTGTCTTTTTTGGGCTTCTTTTTGGGTTTCAAGTGCAAAAGAGCAGTGGGTCAGGATTGGAATAGGTGCTCAGATACAATGCAGGAAAAGTTTGGGTTCAGCTGAAGCTGTTCTGAAAGGCAGGGAAAGGAAGAGTGCTTCATTTCCATTCCTTCCCAATTTGGGAGACAGAGCATGTCACAACAGTGCTGAGCAGACAAGAGCTGCTTGCCAGCATTTAATTTGTTGAAGATTAAGAAATTATTCCATTCTTACAATATCATTTGAACTCTGGAGGATGTGGAACTTAGATCTAGCCTCAGATTTCATAGTGTTTGGAGGCCAAGGCTTTATCAGGATAAGAACTCTACGGATGGTTTAAGGGGAGTCATGTTAATAGTGTACCTAGAGACAATGGGCTGGCTCAACTTCAGCTACCTTTGAACTTTGGGATAACTAGATCCAGAAGAGGACATTGAACTTAGGCTTGTTTCTTCGTGATATAGAAGCTAGCTAGGGTGCTATAGAGGCTGTTTCTGGTTTCCTCTATCTGCAAGGAGACTTGACTGCTGAAGTATTGCCTCTTTTCTGGCCAGCAACAACCTCAAACCTTTCCTCTTTCTCTAAAAGCTGTCCTTATTCTATGCCCTACCCATCCTGTGTCCTTATCAGGCTGAGGGCAGAAAGCTGAGAAGTCTTGTACATGGCTGGGCTGAACATCAGCAGATGCCTTCATTATTTACAGTGGTTTCTAAAAGCACCATCGCAACTGTTAGTGTCAAACCATAAGCAAAGGCTTCTCTTTCAAGCAGAAATGGTAAACAAATCTAAGATACTTGGTGTCAACAGCCTCACCAATCTGTTCACCACCTGGAGCTCAAAGCAACCCAACAGTTGCAAACCACTAGTAGCACAGGAGTAGAACAGCCGTAAGGAAATCAGTGTCCTGACGTGGGCACCAAAAATAAGCCTGTGCTGAGCTTTTCTGAGCATTTGGCCAGGTCACAGCTGCTGGCTGCTGAATGTTTGGGAAATGTATCCCCCCATTCAGGTGCTCAGCACTTGGAAGCGTGGACCTGAACAACTCCAATGTCATCTGCTTCTGTAAAAACCAGCCAGTTCTACTCTGCAGAACCAGCCACGTTCTCACTGCCCATTGTGGAAAGACGGAAGCAGTCCTTTTATTCCCCATCCTACCTGATTGTTAGAAAAATAGCCTGAAGAGACTTCCCTCTGTTTGAGGCAGATCTTAACCTCTGGGACCATTATAGTGAGCCTCCCCATACTCCAGGCAGTCCCACATGCTGCTTCAGTGCCATACAGGAAAGCAAATATCTCTGATATTTGAGCAACCCGCTGTAGTGGAAGGTGTCCCTGCCCGTGGCAGGAGGTTGGAACTGGATGAGCTTTAAGGTTCCTTTTAAACCCAAACCATCCTATGGTTCTATGATTCTGATTGCTCTGATATCAGATACCTTTTGCTGACCTCCCTTGAAGAGAGTTCCTTGTAAGAATGCCTTTGTCCAGAGGTTTAGGTCACTTGGAGCATTGCAGGGGATTCTGAGCTCTGCTGATTTATTACTTCTCAGTAATCTCGTGGTTTATGGAGAGCCGTACTGCAAATATACAGGGGTATAAGGATGAAAGTATCAACTAACCAGTGATCTGGTGCCAAAAGCCACCCGTGAGCAAGGACAGTTTCAGGCTGTGAGATAAGGCTCAGAGAACGAACCTGCAGAGGAGCAGGAGCTCTGTGATGGGATGGTTTGAACCAGGACCCCCTAACAGCAGGATAAGGGCATATAGTAAGACTGGATCCCCTCCTTTATGGTATGTAAAGCTTGGGCATCAGTTCTCAGTTTCCTTATTCAGGGCAGGTTGGAACTGGGGTCTGTGAGGTCTCTTCCCATTTAGCCTCTGTGAATGAGAGCAGAAGAGCCAACTCCCATTGACAAACCTCATCGCTCCCCTAGGAACATCTCTCATGGTAGAGGTGGCTTCAGATTCCTGCACAGGTCTTCTGGATATAGGCTGTGGGAGCTGGATCTGTTTTACCTTTTGTGTAGCTGGGTGCATGAGTATCAGTGAGGGCAGAATTAGTAGTGTAAAGCAAAGGAGAGGGCGCTCTATCCTAATTCATGATCTTGGAGCAGCCACCAAGGTTTTAAATCAAGGCAGAATTTCTGCCAGGTTCCTTGGTGATGCTGTAGGACAGCTGAAAAAGATCGACAGAAAGAAAAGGTCAATTTTGCACAAGCTAAAGTTTGCCTGGAAATTCTGTTCGCATGTTTCGAGAACTTATTTGGTGCTTTATGTTAAATTCAATGGAAATAGTTAGATATTTAGCATGGCAGAGATGTGGAGGAGAAAGTAAGGCTTAAGCCCCAGTCTGTCTAAACCCCAGTCTGTAGCCCCAGTCTTGTTTAAATCCCAGTCTGTTGGAATTTAAGGCATTTTGGCAGTAGTTTTCCAAGCTTGCTTTGTAAGTGGCTGGATTTTGCACAACTTGCAGTGGTTGTGGAGAGAAGTGATGATCAACAAGCTGTGTGATTCCTTGATGTACTCTGTGCCTGGGACCTGATTTGTGCCATTGCAACCCTTCACTCAAGGGAGGAGGGTAAGAATACCCTCATATAGGTATATATATGCTATATATATATAAGGTCATCAGCAGGCCAAGTTGACAGCTCCTTTCTTCCACTGCGACAAGTTACTCACCAAAATAGACTGATTGAGGTCTACAGGTCATTATTTTCATTAGTGGTGATTCACAGGAAGAGTTGCGCAATCAGGCCTGCTGATGTAAGGTGTTCCTTTCCACAGCACCATTTATCTGAAGATCTCGGAATACTTTATGTACATTCAACTTTAATCCATGTTTTACCACCAATGGAGTAAGTAAGGGGGGTTGTTTCCATTTTGCAAGTGATGTAAACTGAGGTACAGAGCAAGAGAGTGACTTGCCCAGACTGTGCAGGTTGGTTGCAGACTTGTAGAGAGTACACTCTGTACACTGAGCAGAAATCTGTCTATAGCTGAAAATTCAGGTCTGATGTGAATTGAAACTTCCTGTAGTGTTTGGAAACATTTAGGTTTGTCACCCCAGAATGGCCCTGGCCTCCAAGGATTGGAGGGTAATGGCTGGTTTTGTTTTAGGGCTGGTATCAACTGGTTGGATGTAGAGTTAAGAGTCAGTGAAGAACTTTGCTTCTGACCTGTTCATCCTCATCTGCCTGTATGGACAGTGTAGACAGCGGAGGATGAAAGTGTGCTTCATCTGACTATCTGGTTAGTAGGTAACCCTCAGTTACCCACTAAAGGATGAGATGAATTGTGACTTGAACTCCACTGTCTGTTGCCTGTAAGAGGAGAATAGGTAACTATCTCAAGTGAACTCAGTGCTAGAGTCCATAGAGAAGCAGACTTGCATGAGCGGGTCATGCAAGATGATGTCATCGATGTCATCGTTTGCTTGGAGTTTAATCTCTTGTGGTAATTAGATGACTTCAATGGTGAGTGTTATAATAGCTCCTAAAAAAACAGTCATCAATGGAAACACAGGCCTTCCTTTCCCTGTGCTAGTGATATGCACATCAAGATTCCCAGCCCAAGGAAAGCTATGAAGTTTGGGAGAAGGAACAGATCCAGAGAGGGGAATTGTTTTGCTTTTTATCATTAGGACAGAGCCAGGAAAGGTATTCCTCTCTCCCTGCTCTCTCTAGTGCTCCCATTACCACACTGCCACTGAACTGGCCTTTATCTCCCTCTGCTTCCTCTCCTGCCAGGCTCCCCTTCTCTGCGGGCATACCCTCTCATCTCCGTCATCACCCGGCAGCCCTCCGTGGTCCCTCACCTTGTCCCTGCTGCCACCAGCTCCCGCGTACTGCCAGCCCAGACCCCGTCAGGCACTGCCAGCTCCGAGGCACCAGCCAGCGAGACCCATGGCAGCAGCGAGTCAGAGGCAGAGCAGCCCACACCTCGGCTGAAGAAGCCACGCCGGAGCAGGACCATCTTCACCGAGCTCCAGCTGATGGGCTTGGAGAAGAAGTTCCAGAAGCAGAAGTATCTCTCTACCCCTGACAGGTAGGTCAGACTCTTCCACTAGGAAAAGGAATGAGCAAAAAGGGCTGCTCTGGACCTGCTCAGCTCTTCCCATACTGACCGTAGCGTGCTGCCTTCAGGCTCCACAGAGATGCGTCTGCCATAGGTCAGTGGGCAGATGACTAGATTCAGTTTCAAGACTTAACTTTTCCTGGGATAGGTAACTCTTCCACAGATAGATTAGCTCAATGGAAAGGCCACGTGGTGATATATGTGGTTGCTAGCAGGCATCCAGGCTCAGAGACAGGCAAAGTACTGAGCAGAAGGATCTCAGTCTTTCCCATTCCTGCTGCTGACTGGAAAAACGGTGGAGCCTGTCTACCACACTTGGGTAGCATTTCAGTGAGAAGGTGATGGCTTTTCCAGCAGCTTGGAAAACACATCCAAGGTTGCAGAGTTGAAGGCTGCCTTGCCCTTGTGAAGGCACTTGCAAGTACCTTGTCTTTTTGAAGGAAAAGGGAAGTTCTTGGGAACTACTTGGTACCACATGGAGAAACCAAACTAAGGAGAGGCTTTAGCTTTTTAAAGGGCTTTGGATCCTACTTTGCAAATTGAAATGACAGGAGAAAGACCTGTCCAATTCCTATGAAGTTTGTAAACCTAGAGAGGGTTTGAAAGGTACACCAGACCTTGAACTCCACAGATGGCAGTGCCCCAGTATTTAAATTGAAGATGTCATTCTCTGCTCATTCTGCTTGTCACCAAATTTCACCGGCATGGCCAGGCTGTATCACACTGTGTCAGAGCTCCTAATGCTCCTGTGCTAACTCTTCACAGCTTCACATAACCAGATGGTTGACACCGTTGATGAAGCACTCGAGGCTGTTAATTAATATTATCATATGACTGTTCCTTGGCTTTGTACATGTTTGAGGCTGATGAGCAACTCCTGTCCATGTACCACTTCCCCTCTGTTTGTTTCCTTGGGTTTCTAGGCAGTGCTGGTTACCCTAATGCGTGTGGCAAGAGCTGGTAACTGTTTACAACGTATGATCAGACATGTGCACTAAGGCAAGAAGAGTTAGTCAAGCAGTGTTTCTCTCTGTCAACTCATGGCTGGAAACGTGATGGAAAAGCAGTGGGTTGTGATCCAGGTTTGCTCCTGAACACAAAATTGTACCCCTGGCAGAGCAACTGAAGCACCTGGTTTAGCAGCAGAAAGGGAGTGCAGCACAACAGGATTAATGCCTCTGCTAGATTCTCCTTTTCACATAACAGTGTCTTGAAGTCGATGGGGTATCGCTCAGATGTTATGTAGTGGCACAGGCAGTGGGCAAACCAAGCCTGTAGGTCTGGAGTGAATCCACAGTGGGGGAGAGCATGAGTTTGAGACCAGCAAGCTGCTGCAGGTATGTAGGTGTTTGTGGATAGGAGAGTGAGTCTATTGCCCTAAGAGCCCGCCTGGAACAGAAGTTTGATTATGAAAAACTTGGCCTTGACAATTTTTTTACCCTATCCAAAGGCCAGGAACGACTTGCCAGGAAGCTCATGGAGTCCAGGGCACATTGGAATGTGACTCTCAGAGCTATCCCACCTGCAGGACTTGCGTGACTCTCTGGGCCACTTACCTAGCGTGGTTGAGGATTTCCAGCTCCATCCATTGTGCAACTCCATGACAAAACTGCCAGATGCATAGAGCTACCACCTGTGGGGAAGGATAAAGAGTTACTTTGAGCTGCATTTGCTTCACATCCTGGGTTTTAATATAGAAATAATGAATGGTTTCAGATGAACTTGCATAGGTTGGAGATTTGTGGAGGATGAATCAGGATTATGGGCTGTCTGCCACATATACCCTTAAGCTAAGCACGCAAATAATAAATTCATTTATAAGCCTGAATTGCCTATAATAGCAGAATGCCTAAGGAATTAATAGATTTAGATGTACTACTACTCCGTGAGAAATGAGAAAGTATTATTACCCCCATTATGTGGGTAGTGAAGAAGAAATAGGATGCAAAGAGCAGACTGATGCTGGGTGTCTTGGTTCTTAGGTGGTTGCTTCAGACATCATAAACCTGTTTATCGGGGATGTGGTGTACCAGCAGCTGTCCCAGAGCATCTGAGCTCTTCTTGTCCTCTGTAAACTCACTTCAGTGTCTCTTTTGTCTCCAAGGTTGGACTTAGCTCAGTCACTGGGGCTGACACAGCTGCAGGTGAAGACGTGGTACCAGAACCGTAGGATGAAGTGGAAGAAAATGGTAAATGGTTCATTCCATCATTCCTTAAAAATGGATTTCAAAAGAACAGATTTGGAAGCTGAGCACTGTCAGTGACCTGTGCCTGTTGATATCAAATTTTGGTTTATTCTTGATCACTTTTCTTAAAGACACTCTTTTTTCTTCAAATATTCATCCTGCAGCCTATGTGGTGGGCTAGAGGGGCCCATAGGCAGTAGGAAGAATGCAAAGCAAAGAGATGAAAGAAATGAGGACAGAACAGAGGGAAGAACCAAAATATCTCCCTCTGCACTTTTAGCATTCCTGGAATCTTAATGCTTGTGGGATAGGTTATGTGCATAGACAAAAAAGATTGTGCTGCTCTATGGAAACCAGTGCAGTTTTGAGAGCTAGTATCATTAATTCTTGCTTTTCATATCTTCCTTTCATGTCTTTCACTTCTTCATAGCTTCATGGCCCTTTTCCAGTTAAAATGCTTTTAGAAAGGACAAGTGTCCAATAAATCCTGGTGGAAACCATGATGCTGTGACATTCTCAAGTGGAGATGTTTATGTATTCTGATCTGGCAGAAGAGATGCAGTTCTAGACCGTATCTCTGAATGTGTGTGACAGCTGCAGAAGTTACTGCCACTTAAATCTGGGATTAGCTTGGATAAAGATCTTTGGAAGTGTCTTATTGCTGCAGTGATGGTGTGAAGGGAGAGGGAATTAAACATAGGATCAGACCTGGCTTGCTGACTCCCACCTTTTACTCAGATGAGAGGGGTCTCATGCATTTTAATACTTGGGCTTGGAATAAAGCAAACACTCAGGAAAGGAACTAAATTCTGCATAAAATCTTCTGTGTGTAGTGATGAGGACTGCATGGCTGGGTTGCTCTTGGGCTTCCTGTAGGAACTGACTTAGAGACCTCTAGAGTTCTGGGTGTCCTCGCTGATAATGTTTGCATTTCACTTTATTTCCATGAGAAAATGGGTGAACTCACTTCATGAATGCAGGACACTTCAATGAGGCTGAAGTGGTGACCACAAATTAACTTTTGAGGTCAAAGCCGAGTTTCGTCCTTCTGTGAAGGATGTCTCACAGCAGCAGAGTTCAGATTGATCCTGATGGTTCATCTCATTGCTCCAGGTGCTGAAGGGTGGACAGGAAGCTCCAACAAAGCCCAAAGGCCGTCCAAAGAAAAACTCCATTCCCACCTCGGAAGAGATAGAAGCAGAAGAGAAAATGAACAGTCAGGCTCAGAGCCAGGAGCTAGAGGGAACTCAAGCCCTCGAGGAGCCTAAACTGACAGAGGAGAAGCCAGAAGTCTCTTTGGAAACAGAGGAGTCTCCAGAACATATACCAGAGCCCTCCTCAGAGGAGACTACACCATCAAGTTAAAAGGGGAAGAAAGGAGAGAGAAAGAAAAGCAAAAAAAAATACGAAAGAAAAACCAAAACCAAATATATATATGTATATATATATTTAAATATGTATGTAATTGTGTGTGTGTACATATATATATAAATATATATATATATATATGTAGACCTTGTGTATAAGTCTAAAGATTGGTCACTTTGTGCCTTTGGGAATCAGCCATCATGGGCCACAGTGGAAGAAAGACTGTGCTGGGACTGTGTTGGAGGGGTCGGTGTGGTAGCTTGACTTTATCCTTGCCTTTTAAAGTAGTGCAAATGGACAGAGTGCTTGGTCTGGTCTCAGATCAGGGACAGCTAAGAAATGGGGAGCTCTGATAGCACCATTTCCTTGTGTAACCAGCACTTATTTGTGTTTGGGATGGGCCCAACTCCAAACCATTTGAGGAAGGAGCTCAGTCGCATCGGTTTGCTTTGGCCCAGTGTAAAGATCAAAGCTTCTGAAGCGAGGTCCACACCGGGTTCAGCATCCAGATTTCATCTCTCTGTGTTGGTTGGGTGCCGTGTCTGTGGATTTGCAGTGATCCAGGATAAAACTTCGAATGAGATGATGGGTTTGGATTTGAGTCTGCTCCAAAAGCTTTGGGATGCTTGGAGCTGGGATTTTTGCTTCGGGCCCACTTCTAATTTTTGTCAGGATTTTTCTAAAGAACATTTAAATGTTTCCAGGGCTTTGGGAGAATGATGAATTGAAGAAGTTGCTGCAGAAAGTTCACATTTGTTTAAGATGTGTGCCAAGAATAGACGTGCATCATGTTTCATAAAGTCTTGTTAAGGGTGCATTTTGCCCAAAGGCTGCAAGAGATGTATTCAGATAACCTTTATTTTTTAATTAAAAATTAAATATCTAAATAAACCAGTTGTTGTTGTTTCTCTTTCAGAGTGCTAGACAGAGACTTTTTGTGGGCTAGGTTTGCCTGTTCTAACAAACCCTGGAGAAAATGGGAGTCATCAGACTTTCCGTAACACCACTGTGTAACAAGCACTGTGCAGACTTCCTTGTAGCACCTTGCTGAGGTAGGTGAGGGATGCTGGTAATGCCACCTTGTCACTGGGTGCAGATGAACATGTCAGAATGAAAGCACCGGTGTTCTGGCTATGGACACCCCATTCATGGGTCTTGGTGCCCCTGTGAACATGATTTAATATCCCTTTTTTGGGGTGGTGGTAACCATTCACACACATAGATCTCAAGTGGCTTATCCAAGGAGTGGTGAGTGGGAGAAAGGATTTCTTCTCCTCACCCCCACACCCCCCCCCCCCCCAGTTTCTTGCTCAATGGGGTTTGGAAGACTTTAATTCCACCTCTGGATTAGCTCTGCAGTGGCACGTGCATCTGCATCAGGTAATACTGACATGGCAAAACTCCAGCTGACTTCAGCAGAGCCAGGGTGGGACATTGCTCCACTCGCTGTGTATTTCATGCATAGTAATCAACTTTGAAGAGGCATCTACAGATTTCAGTGCAATCTACAGGTTTACACCTAAACCTAAAACAAATTCACTGGAGTTGGGCAATGCTCATTTGGAAGAACCTTTGGAAATCCCAGGCATTTAATGCCATTTAGCTGATTTTTACTGGCACAGAGGGATGGAAGGAGGATAGGTTTCCCTCTTCCCTGTTGTGTTGAAGATGCAGGCTGTGGGCTACAAAGTCTTTCCTCTGCCACTAAAATGCTTCAAAATTTGTCTTTGAGCCTGGCAGGATTTGGTGACAGGCATAGGGAGAGGCAGGGGTGGCAGAGCAGGGGTTTGGTGCTTGTCTGGAGTTCCCATACAGGATGTTGTTGCACATTCCTTTATCTGTGGCTGTCTTTTTTCATTGTCTTTTTTAATTTTCCTTTCCAGAACTGTGCTTTAGTTCAACCATATCTATTGGACTTGAAATGGCATTTAATTGAGATGAGGCCTGTGGCCTGTTTGTACAGGAATTAGATGAGATGGTCTATGAAATCTACAATCGTCCTCTGTTGTTCTTGGATAGTAGCATCAGCACTGTTATCTCCAAGTAAAATGTTTCCACAAGTCTTAAATGCTGTAGTACTCAGTGAAGAGAGCAATTCTAATTCTAGTGAATTAACAAACCAAATAAATCCAGAGGTGTATTTGAAATGTGAGAGATTTCAGCATACAGCCTTTCTTTCAACCAAAGGCAGCTCCATAAAATGGGTGGTGCATATGGGGCTTGTGTTTCTTTTCTTGCAGTGGATTTGTCTAATTCGAGGAGTTTTGATTGATTTACAGTGCAGCAGGAAAAGTAGAAACAGGAACAAAGAAGTTATTTTCTTGCTCTGAAATAGGCAGTGCTGTGTCTGTGCTATCCACTGAAATGGATAAATAAGAAAATAGAAAATTGAAAATCCTTTTCAAGCTACATTTTCAAAGCACCAACAAAGCGAAGTTGGTGAGTTTCCAGCAAAGAGTAAAGCAAGTGTTACAAAACTACATTTCCCACTTCCCAGAGGAAAATAATTGTTTCTGACTCAGCCCCACTTTATGGTGGGAACAGTTCCAGGGATTTGACTTTATTTTTTCTTTCCTTAATCCCATTCTAATCACTTATGAGTCAATCTGGGTACAAATGCAATACTCAAGCTGTCTGGGCTAGTTTTGAATGAGTCCATAAGACACTGAAGATGATTTTGTTCCTCTTTTGGATGAGTTGCAATCTTAGCATCTTCTTTTTCAAGAGCAAAATTAGCTCTTGAAATGCTGTCTGATTCTTGCTCCCACTGAGTTCCTTTTGCTGACTTGCCTGATCGTCTCTTGAATGTTCATGGAAAGCACATGCAGCATGTGTCTGGATGAAAAGAGCGAAGGAGAAATGGTAAACCCATTGAATTACTTCTTGGCTAAATCTTTTCATACTTCTTGTTTGTCCTGGGTTATATCTGCAGCTGGAGAAAAATATCTACAGATTCTAGTGGAATTGAACATACTGATCCCAGCCTTTGTTGGTAGGCAAGTACTCCTTTTCATGGAATCACTGGTTTGGGTTGGACAGGACCATAAAGTTCATCCAGTTCCAACCTCCTGCCATGGACAGGGATGCCTTCCACTAGAGCAGGTTGCTCCAAGCCCCTGTGTCCAACCTGGCCTTGAACACTGCCAGGGATGGGGCAGCCACAGCTTCTCTGGGTAAGATTTCTCTTGTTTTAAGATTTTCCTCCACTGGAATTCAAAGAATTGAGGAGTGATTCTCCTTTGCTTTGTGCTGAGCTGAGATAAGCTGGGCTGGAGAAGGCCTGGCTGGTTGAGTTTAGCTTTTAAAGGGGATTGTGGTGATGCCTGCCTCTCGTGGCTGTGTTTGTTTCATGCTTCTGAGACCCAGAAAGAACATTATAAGTCTCATCCCCCATCTTTATTGAGAGAATGACAGCAAAGGCTTTCCAAGTGCCTTTGCACTGCTCCTGAAGGTAGTTTTACTTCTTTAAAAGGCTGTTGACTGTTCTGTCTCCCAGGCATCTCCTGTCCTAGGACTGTTTGTCACTTATCAGAGGAGCCTCATCGTGTGCCCTTGGGGTTGAACCTTGCTGATGTTCAGGGGTGTTTGGCTTCCAGTTCTAACAGCAAGGAACAAGCCCCGATGTTGAAATCCGAACTTCCCTACAGGGATTGAAAGTGCTCATATCCGGAGTTCTGGCTGGGACCCACCTTTTGTTGTACCCACTGTTTAGATAATTTTGCAAAGCACTGAGCTCATCCTGCAGGATGGTAAGTTCCCCCAGGTCCCAGCAAGGATGAATGGGCTTTCGTCTTGTTTTGCAAGGGAAAAAAGATGTGTTCATTTAACTTCGGGCCAGTAACAAAGGAATTTGGTGTTTGGGTGGGTTTTCAGTTCCATCACCTCTCTTCAGGAGCAAAATGGAAAAGGACAGTAAGAAGAGAATGAGTGAAACAAGAGGAGGTGAGAGAAAAAGCGAAGGTGAAAAGCTTACCTGGATCAAACTACATGAAAATAAAAGCTAGGGAGAAAAATAATGTGTAAAATCAACTTCTGGTAAATTTTGACAGATAAAGCTCTGGTTCTGTAAAGAGAGATTTGTCTGGGGCTTAGCTGTACATGCAGGATGGTGAATGACAGCTTTTTCTGTTTCCTTTTACCCTTTATAAGTCAAAACGTAGCTGAGTAAAGAACAGTTGGGTTAGATTTAAGCTACAATACAGGATTTGGGCCTAAATCTGAGTCTTGACAAAGGCAGAAGTTTGGTGAAGCCTAGATCCTGTGGAATCTTAAATGCTGGGAACGAGCATCCTGTAAGGACGTTGCTCCTCTTTCTTCCCTAGGTTTTGCTGTAAAATGAAGATGAGTGATTTTAGGGGCTTAAATCTTTGCAGCACAGTAGTTTTCCTGTTTTAAAGAGGGTGGCACATTGCAAGCATAAGAGTTGCAATTCAAATCTCTAAGCTTTTAGACTTTGAAGTCCTGGAGTTGAAGTTCATGAGGGTGATTTCCGTGTAGGGATTTGAGCCCTAAAATCTATATCCCTAGCAGAAATAGATCTGTTTTTTCCCTCATAAACAGGTAAGCTGTGATTTCTAGGCTTTCCCCCCAATTCTAGTCCGTTCTCATATCGTTAATCTTCCCGAATATACTGTCCCAGTGCGATGGAGTAATTCCACCTTAGCACGGCAGTCACTACTAGGAAGGAAGCTGCTTATCACTCCCGGGATCCATAAGTGCCAAAAGGGAGAGGTGTACTGCTGGGAGATTGCCGATGGAGAGTGTTCACCCCTCCAGGCTGTTCTGACATGTCAGTTAACTGCTGGAAACACCGAAGCTCTTGTTTTGTCAAACAATTGAGAGTAATAGAGAGGTTCCTGAAATCATCCTGGTCCTGGACCTTCCTGCAGGCAGCTGGGAGGAGGGTTCCTCCCCCTCTGCTAGAGCATGTCAGAGGCCAGCAAAAGCAGAGGAAGCAATGGGTAACGCTTGGACAAATGCTTCTAGTGTTTGCATAGAACCAAAGGAACCAAACCCTTGTGGGTAAAACAATCATAAAATATTCCAGTCCTTTTATGCTTCCCATACAAGTGTCATTAATGTCTTTCCATTAGCTTAAACTTCACCATTCTCACCACACGGAAAGCCCAGCATAGACCCACAGACTGGTTTGGGTTGGAAGGGACCTTAAAGCTCATCCAGTTCCAACCCCCTGCCACGGGCAGGGACACCTTCCACTAGAGCAGGTTGCTCCAAGCCCCTGTGTCCAACCTGGCCTTGAACACTGCCAGGGATGGGGCAGCCACAGCTTCCATGGACACTCTACATCTTCTCTGGGTAACCTGTAACATCTGGACAACCAAGCCAAGATCTCCTCCTAAGTCAGGATAAGCCAAGGTGAGTCACTCCAACGGGAGTTTGGGGAATGCTGATATTTTTGCCATTTGGGGGTTAATTTTTCTGTCATTGGTTGTAACAGCATCATACCATTAGTTCCTGTGTAGATGCTCAGAAGCGATGGGCTCCAAAGTTGACTTCCCTCAGTTTGAAGTAGGGTCCACAGGCTCTTCTAAGGAACAGACTTATACAAATGAGGCTCCTAATGCCTCCCCTGAGCAGCAGGACATCTGAACTACATGGCTGAGAAAGGGTTTCCAGATTGCAAGAGGGAAAGGATAGCAAGCACTTCAGTGCTAAAGCAAAACCTTTCTTATACCAGAGCTGTGGTACCCCACTCTCATGCTGTGCAAACACCTACAGACCTCTAGTGAGGTAGGGTGGGTTTGACTGGGGTACACCCATGGGCGAGAGATGGTGCAAGGTGTTGGGGAGGCTCTTGCAGCCAGTGAATTAAGTTTATAGCAGGTCTGAGAGCTGCTTGAAGTCAGGCAGGTCCTGGTATTGATGAAAGAAGCAAAGCACTGGGAGAAAGATTTCAGCAGCATCCTTCTCCTATCACAGCTGGGAGGCTTGGGTGGCTGTTGCAGCGGCATCACCTCGTCATTATGATGTTATGGTAGGACTATAGTAGGAGTAATGGGAGAAAAGAGGTATAAAGTGCCATGAAAACAGCAGGGCTTCTTCCTTGACACTGCTGGATACAGATTTTTGTGGCTCTCGAGTACTTTTTAGCAAGGTGGAAGATGATTTTTAAATCCAAATCACTCAGCTGCTCTCAGTGGAGCTTTCCTTGTGGGAATATGGGCTCTCTTAGACATCTCACAGCTAAATAAGAAGCCAATGTGCTGAAAAGTGGTGGATTAAAAGCAATAAATCTCCAGGTCACAGGGTTGCCTGCTCCCAACTGATGGCACCAGCTCAGCGAGAAGAGACTTTTTCTCCATCATCCATCCCTGTCCTTAGCATATATGTGCACATCCAAGCCTGGGTGCTCTGGGCATCCAGGGTCCTGCCAGGAGAGATGGGAATTTCCCTCTTCTTACTGGAATCTCAGCTTGCCCGTAATTCCAGCTCCTTTTCCAAGCGTTTCTGCCTCTGCCCCTTCCCAGTCAGCTTTGTTCCTGCAGGGAATTGCACCTTCCAGGATTCCCAGAGCTAGGAGTTGTGACCCACCTGTGCTGCCAGGTCTTGAGCAGCAGCGCCTGGGGCTGCTCCCAAACTACAGGCTGCTGAATGGATATGGGATGATCCATGTGGGAGCACGGCTTCAGTCGGAGGGGCCTGATCCTGTGAAAAGGGATGTAGAGCATCAACACTCAGGGAGCAAATAGCTGGAGTTTAGGCCACCTGAGTACAGGGAACCGGCTTTTCCATGCTGGGATTTGCACACAGGAACTTTTTCATGATGAAAATGAAGTGCAGCTAATCCATAACGTCATCTGCTGCTCCACACGGAGCTGTGTCTATTATTTGGGTGGGGAGCATGACTCAGAGAACTGATTTCGTCTCGTGTCCATGCTGCTCATTACTGCAAATACAATGGGGTATTTTTCCCCTCTGTGTTTCATTTTGTGTTATTTAGGATAATGATGCTGAGGAGGTGTCTGATAATGGGATTAGAAGCCCAGACTGGAAGTTCTGTGCCTTATTCTCCATGTGCCTGAGTGAATATTTACCCCTGAGGTCATAATTAGATGCGTTTGTGCAGTGAAAATTCACCCATTGTGAGCAGTGAGATGAAGATGTCAAAGAGCAGAGGATGGTTCAATGCTTGTTCTCAGCTCTTGCCAGGAGAGATGGGATAACTCCTTTGGGAAGCGTCAGCCAGACGTTTCCCTGCTAACTCTGAGGTTGGTTATTCCCCTTCCCAAGGACCTACTTCTCTCCTCGTGCCATGTTGTCCAACAGGGACGAGCAGAAGTCCATGAACTTGATCCTCCCATTTGTGGAAGCTGTTTGAAAGCTATGGAGCAGTTGGACCCCTTCCTGAGGAATGCTCAGCTCCCTGGCTCCCAGCCCTGCTCTGGATTAGGCCAACCATGTTGACCTTTTGGACACAGCACAGAGCCCATCTGCTCTATCTTGAACCATAAATCTGGTGCAGGTAGACAGGGGAGTGTTGCTAAATCACTGATGTTCCCCATGCGCTCCCAGATCTGTGCTGTCTGCTTTGGAGGATCCTATTTTTATCAGTTTCATTTCCTGCTTGTTCTTCCTAGCAGCTCAGCCTGATTAAACTCAGCGTAGTTACAATAGCAACAGGCTGGGAAATGGATTCTTGTGTAATGCAATAGAAATGTTCCCTATTCCCCTGTACAACAGTATTCTCCTCTGTCAGTGTTGGTGGGGGCTTTCTCGAGATAGGATCTTATATGATGGCAGGAGGTACAAGTCAGCATTAGCAGGATCTGTTTGGGTTACAAAGACCAGGCTGTTGCCATTGCATGCGTTTGTTCATCCTTTCCCTTTCCTAAATATTTCCACCTCTGTTTAAGAACAAATCAAGGGGGGTTGTATATTTCTGCTTCTCTCAGAAAGCTGTTTCAGAGGCTAATTCCTGTGCAGTCCTTCATTGAATTTTCTTTCTATCTATCTATCTATCTATCTATCTATCTATCTATCTATCTACCTACCTACCTATCTACCTACCTACCTAGCTAGCTAGCTAGCTATGTGTATCTATCCCATTTCACTGTTTTTTGGAGGTTTCCTTGGTTGGTTTTCTTTTTACTAGCATTGTCCACTGCCTCAAACAGCTCTTCTCCTTCCCTGCTGCTTCTCTCCCTGGGTATTTATAGCCAGGGATCATATCTCCATGCAGCCTTCATCCTGCCAGGCTCTTGGAGGCTTGTCTCATGAGATAAACTCCTTCTCCCATCACTCTGGTGTCCTGCTGCTGCTTCTGTTCCAGGCTGAATTCATCTTTCTTGAGCACAGGGGATGAAACCTAGACCCATTGCTGCAGAGAAGGTCTCACAGCAGTGCTGTTTCCAGCACAAATACCTCATCTGGCTCATTTTGGAGTACACAAATGCATTGTTTCTAATATGGGTGACCTGATTTCAGTAGCCACAAACCTTGTTTAATGGGTCACTGGTTACCATGCTTCCAGTTTGCTCCTTCCTGCCTCATTCCTCTGCTCCAGTTCTCCATCTCCTGGTTTTCCTGCAGTTTGTACAGTCCTGTTTGGTAAGGGCAATCTAACTCAGGTTTCTGTCACCAGCAAACTTCCAGGGCTCAACTCAGCTTTTCTGCCCAGGGTTTTAATTCAAGACTTACACAGAATTAGTCTGAATCCTGAACAACTCTGTTAATAAACTCCCTTGAGCCCACTTGTGTCCCTCTGAACACGTTTTCCTGTGATCTCTGGCCACCTCGAACAGAAAACCCCGCTTTTGCCAGTGAAGTTATTAATTCCTGATACAGAATGGCACAGTCCATACCAATGACTGGTGTTCTGCATTTCCTTTGTCTAGAAACCCCATTATCTTATTGAAGAGAGAGACTAGGCAGAGCAAACTTCTTTCCACATTACCCCATTTCCCTGTATCTCCTTTCTCCCCCAAGTTGCTTTTTCCCCCAAAGCTATAAATCAGTCTGCTTATTCCAAATCTTCTTCCCAGTTCTTAAATACATGGGACATTTCTTCAGTGCCACCTTCAGCCAGATTGATTTATTAAAATCAATCTCTTTTATTTGATTTTATCTGATTTATTAAAATCAATATTTTGCTCTGGCAGTTTGTGGTTCTGAGACTTGTTTTGTACTAGCTTGTCATGGTTCCAGCATTCCTGCCCCGATTTCCCTTCCCAACCTGACTCCTGCTTTCAGTAATTTGAGTTCATTTTTTCCTATATGGAATCATAAAATGTGTGATAAATGCAGATTTTGCTTTCCATGAGAGTGGAGATGCCCTTTGACTAACTCAGGAGGTTGCAGATAACTACACAGAGACACACGGATGTGGATCTGCACTGTCCACAGTGAGTTCATCTGACCAAAGACTGAGTTCCCAGATACCCAAGTGCGTTTTCTTCTGAGGATCCAAAGGTCAGCCAAGCAGGGGTGGGAAATGGGAGCAATCCTGCACTCCACCATTTCAAACAGTTAGAATGGCAATATCCTTTCAGACCTGCCAGTGCTGCTTTTGTTTCTTTGGGGTTTTCTTCGCTCTTTGCCATTGTTAATCTTCGTTATCCTCATCCCCTCTGTTTGTTTTTGTTGCAGATTTATTAGGTGCACAGTTAAGTGCTGTTTAGCTTTGCACAACTGTCATCGCCAGCACTTTATGAATGGGATCATTCACTGACAAACTATTTAAACACTGGAAAGGGGGAAAATTTACTGCTACAGGTCAGTGAGGAAGCCAAGATCAACTGAAACTCGACTGCATTTCTCCTTGAATGTAGGAATGTGACGAAGGCGCTCGGAGGTTTCTTTCATGTATCTTCATCCTTAATTTATCCCCTCACGTCAAACTGAATGTCACTTTGTTTTGCAGTGGTATTTTACCTAAAATAAAGCTTTTCTTTCTGACAGCTTGCAAGAGTCTGGAGAGCTAAAAATGTGGCTAAACAGGCAGTCACACACCTGCTGATCAAGGCTATGAATAAGCTGTGACCAGTCATGCAGCCACTGACAGCGCAGCCAGGCAGCGGGATTTTTTAAGGAAAAAAGGGAGAAGAGTCCTGTGGATCAAATAGAATCCTGGTTATGGGACCTGGGAGCAGTTCTGACTTTATTCCCTTGAGAACCTTGGAAAAAACCTTGCCAGCTTTTATATTTCTGCTCCCTACCTGGTAAAGTGGCACATCACTTGTTCCGCTAGATTTATAGACCCACAAACTGGTTTGGGTTGGAAAGGACCATAAAGCTCATCCAGTTCCAACCCCCTGCCATGGGCAGGGACACCTTCCACTAGAGCAGGTTGCTCCAAGCCCCTGTGTCCAACCTGGCCTTGAACACTGCCAGGGATGGGGCAGCCACAGCTTCTCTGGGCACCCTGTGCCAGCGCCTCAGCACCCTCACAGGGAAGAGCTTCTGCCTCAGAGCTCATCTCAGTCTCCCCTCTGGCAGGTTAAAGCCATTCCCCTTGTCCTGTCCCTCCATCCCTTGTCCAAAGCCCCTCTCCAGGTTTCCTGGAGCCCCTTTAGGCCCTGGAGCTGCTCTAAGGTCTCCCCTTCAGGAGCCTTCTCTTCTCCAGGCTGCCCCAGCCCAGCTCTCTCAGCCTGTCTTCATGGAGTTAAAAACTTTCTAGGCCATAACTCAGGGTTGCACCTTTCCTTGGTCACTTCTTCCACTCATGTGACATCGTGGCACCTTCTACAGGGCAGGGCATAGTGCAGTAAGGTTCTCATAAGTGGTTATCTCCTCTCTCCTTCAGCCGAAGGGAGCAAGGGAAGTCCCATAGGAAACTGCTTTCTCCCTTTTAAATGTTCTTCTTGAAAGTGAATTGTCTCCCTTTTTATTTGAGTATTTAGTGTTGATAGCTGTTATTTTTCAGTCTTAGATGTACCCTCCAAAAGGTGGCTCAAGGTTGTTTGCCGACGTATGTTCAATCACGTCCTTGACATCCCAATCTTTCATAGTTGTCTTTAATTACTCGGGAGCGTGTAAGTCTATATTTTTACATGGATGTGTGTGTGACTATAGACGTGCAGGACTGGCCGAGCTCCAGGAAGGCAGCCGGTAGGGACTGCTGGGTGTTGAGTGAGGAATGTAGGTGGCCTCAGGTTTCTCATCTGTCATGTGTCTGATGCTCTGACCCTGTGAATTCCACTGTTTTTTTCCCAAGTGAAAGTTTTCCCTTCACCTGATCCTGGGATATTGCCAGGCTTACAGCCCATTAAACACGGGGGGATCAAGTTGTGTTGTAAAGTTGACCAAAATGACCATTTCATCTCTTTTTCTCCAGCAGCTCCATGCTGCCGTGCAAGGCTTCTTGACTAATCCACTCAGATTCAGAGTTAATCCTCATGCACTTGGTATATTTGCGTGTAGGTATTTGAGAGATTTAAATGGACACCACTAACCCCCATGGGGTCTCATTTCCTAACATACCTTCGAAACTTAAGCTGAGGGAGGAAGATGAGACACAAAGGCTTCTTTTCTGTAGCAATCAGCTTTAATGTGACTCTCCTTACAGGTTGAAATGAAGAAAACAGGAACTCCATGGCCATGATTTTAAATGCTTTAGCAGCATTAGTTGATGGAAAGCTTCTAAGTGAGGGGAAGTGCCCATTTTACAGATATGGAAGCTGAAGGCACAAAGCACAGTTCTCAAAATCAGAAAGACAAGCATGGAAAGAGAGCAAACCACAGGGATCATGTCTGATGGCAAGAAGAGCATGGACCTGAGTTCAGCTGCTCATAAGAAATGCGTTGTAATTCTTTTGAAAGGCTTTGTCTTGTGAACCAGTTGTAAATCTGGACAGAGTTTCTTGTAAATGCTCCCAAATTCCTGTGTTTTTGGTGCATGGGGAAATATTATAACAGACTTCCTGGTAGGATTTTATCACCTGCAATTCTAGCCCAAGTCATCAGCTGCAGAAGGGTGAGAGGCAGGGGTGGGAGCAAGCTGTAGCATTCAGGTCTGGAGCTGGATTGTGAAACCCCACACTGGTCGTGGAGCTTGCTCTTGGGGGTGAATTTGTGAAGGCACCCAAAGCTGAGTCAAGAAACTCAGTGTCCAAATCACATCAGTGCGCCTGTGGGGCTGTTCATCAGCTTTACAGAGGTTCAGGTTGAAGCCACCAGACCTTAATGCCTGAAATTGGATCTTCACACCCACCTCCAGTGAAGCGACAATCAGCTTCACTGTTTACTTTGGAGTCCAAGCCACTTCAGGTATTTTAGGTCCCATTTCTGTTTGCTGTAATGGAACTCCCATATCCAGATTGCAATATTTGTTCATGTTCTGAATCCAGTGCTCTCTGGCAGTGTTCAAGGCCAGGTTGGACAGACTCTTGGTCGACATGGTCTAATATAAGGCATCCCTGCCCACAGAGGGTTGGAACTGAATGATCTTAAGGTCCTTTCCAACCCAAACCAATCTATGATTCTATGAATTTCACCTGGATTTAATAGAAACGTTGCACACTTTCTCAGTGGAAGTCACTGTGATTTACACTCTTCTGTCTGCTCTTCCTCCAACATTCTCCTCCAGTTTCGGTCGGTAGTTGGATCTCTTTATCAAATTCTCATTGCTTTAATGGTATGCAAAAAATGAGCCCTTTCAGGACTGACAGTTAAGAGGTGAGGAAATAAACTTCACCTTTACTTTCTTATTTTCATTTTGAGAGTCTGCCAGCCAACATTGCACTACAGCAGCTCGAAACACTTCTCCCTTTGAGTGGGCTTCATCTCTTTGACTTTGACCATCTAAAAGTTTGCTGTTTAGGCTGAGTTGACCATCTTCTTCCATGTATGGCCAGTGCAGGGAAAGAGATAATTTATCCTGTCTTCTGCAGAGCTGAATTGCTCTCTGGGTTGCCTCTGGCTGTACACAGAGGTTAAGCTAGTTTCCTTAGTTTAGATTTTTGCTGCCTAAATAGCATCTGAAGCCACCAGACCTTGATTAGCATAGAAATTAATGATCCCCTGCTACCGTTAGCAAAAGCAGATGTGTTAGAGTTTGACTACTGTGTTCTTAGCTGAGCACTACCTGCAGCACAGAGTAGATGTGGAGAATACAGAGTAACTTTGACAAATAGGTGTCCAAACAGTAGACTTGAATTTGTCCAGCCTCTGTCAGTATTTGGTGCCAACGGCTTGGAGGCAAATACAAGGAGCAGTAGCAGACAGATGCAGAGCAATCTTTCTTCCACAAGGGCCTTTTTCCTAACCTCTAACAGCTGGCTTAACCCTGGTACATGACATTGTATCTGCCTTCCAACTGCGGCTTACTCCTTACTCCTGGCTCTAATGACCCTAGGTATCATTATCCACATAAATTACACTCTGGCTCTTGGATTTCAGAAGCATTGTGTGGCAGCGAGTCCTGCAGCCTCATTAAGCTATCAAGTGAGCTCTTCCTCCTCGCTTCTGTGCCAATCATCTCCTTCATGTTCATCAAGGATGGGTGCCTTGATATGCCCTGCTCTACCCCTCATGTGGCTTTTGGTTCACAGACCTGCCTCACCTGGCACTGTGCCCTTCTGGGGTCTGTAGGTGAAAGCAGAATTGGGCCCATCATCTTGGTAATTGCCAGTGATTATAACTAACAAAGTCCTATTTTTATCCAGCTTTTTGTATTTTCCAGGAGCTGTGGGCATAAGAACAGATGTCACATTAAAAATAGGTGATCTTGCTAACCAGCCTGTGAGTAGTTGTGTTCTGTTCAGCCTTGGCTTTTTAACGTGGGAAAAGAGCAGAGAAATGTCTGCAGTTGCTGAACAGAGTAATAATAACCCGCTGTTACGGTTATTCCATTTGGCAAACGTGGAAACATTCCCCAATGCTCAGGCACAATGTTTTTGAATGGAGACAGCATTAACGTGGCTGAGGCTGTAGGAAACCTTCTATTCATAGGGCTCAGCTTCTGGCTGTGCCAAGTCCCTTTCCTTGCATGTAGTTATATTGTCAATGAGTTCATTAGCTCTTGGTCCAGAGTCAGAAGCAAAAGAGCCTTAATTGCAGCTTCTGGAAAATAATACCTTTTGGGAGAGGTTCGATTTTTAATTAACATCATACTTTTAGGTTTTGCATTAAAAAATGAGATAGATGTTGGAATGACATGCGGCTCATTTTTAAACCTACTGGATTTTCCCTAATGGACAGGATGGATGATGGAGACGGCAGGAGAGACGCTTTAACAGCAAAGCTAATTGAGCACGGAGCAGTGTGCCTGGGTTATGGTGGGTTTTCCATTACTGGAAATAGCGATATCCAGAGAAAATTTCTCTTCTTAAGAAACTTCCTCTAGTTAGAATTAATTCTGTGTTATAAGGGAGGTGAAAAGAGGGGATCACACTGGTCCCCCCTTGCTGTGTCCAGCCCAGTGCTGTTGGGATCACCATGACTCTGTGGGACCAGGCCTGAACCAACTCTTGGGAGCTGATGGATGCTCTCTGCTGTGTCTGTGCTTCAGTTGTGGGGGGCACCACAATTGCTGTTCCATGCAGAAGGGCAGTGCCTGGAATTGCTGCAATGCAGTTAGGCTTAATCCCGCCCTGGCACTGCGCGTTCGCTCAGCGTGCCTTGCCTGGCAATGCTGCTTTATAAATAGAGGGAGCAGAATGCAGAAATCACAGCGAGGAGCATTCAGGGCCTGGGACGCGGTGTCACTGTACATGAATCTATAGGGAATGTGGAATGGGTGGCACGGGGCTGCAGGTTCTGCCTTGCCAGAAGCCCAGCACTGGGATTTCTCCCCTCAGCTTTAGCCTCCCATCCTGGGCAGCAGGCAAACAGGCTTTGGGGAAGCAGATGGATGACAGGAGGAAAAGAGGGGAGGGACAGACATCTATAGGTAAGGTAGGCTGGAATGACAGAAAATGAGGAGGAGAGGACATCTGTTACTGCATAGGTTTTTATATATCACCCAGTCTATTTCTACAGATGTTTCCTGGAAAGAACAGAGGTTAATTCATGATTCCTTGAATACCCAGTTTCCAGCATTCCCAGCTTCCTAGGCCTGTAGCTGGCAAGTAAAACACCAAAGGTTTTTTGAAGTTTCTTCAAGTAAACAGTGTCCAAGTGTAAGTCTCTTCCTTTCAGTGCAAAGGCATCTCTGTGTGATGAACTGCAGGGATGCTGCACTCCAATCACCGCATCCTGCTCTTCCCTATACACAGTGTTAGCCATGCAACACGTCCTGTCTGCTGGCTGAGCATGAAAAAGCATAATAAGAGTATAAAAAGCATAATAAGAGTACAAAAACTTGCTTCAGGAACTTGCATAAATAGCTGGTGGGAATTTCTTTCTGGGTTTCTTTCTGTTGTTTCCTGTTCTTTTTCTGTTAAAGAAGATGGTCATATGCATTCTGTTGAGGCAGGAGAGGAGAAGGCTCCTCATTCCTTTCACCTGTTGCGGTAGCTTGGAATTCTTGCTTAGCTAAAATTACTGGCTTAAAGTGCAGCACAGTGCAATGCTATACAGAAATCTAGAGACGTAGTCGAGTAGTATTTTCAGCTGACATAAATCAGTGGGGAGCCATTTATACCCTCCGAGCATCTGGCTGGGGATTAGCTATTTCATCTTCTCTCCTCCCTGCCAGAGCCCCATCCCATGGGCAAGGAATAGCATTGACCCTAAGGAGTTAGAAAGCAAAGTCAGGGTTATGCACACCAGCTCCCAGTGTCTGCTCTTAATGCCACATCCATGGGAAGTTATTTACCTCCCCATTTTGGAGAGGGAGGAGGAGAAGTGTGTGCTCCAGTGATGGAGGCAGCCATGCCAACTGTTTCCCAGGCTTTGGCTATGGGATTGGGATGGGGAATATCGTATGAGGAATATAACTTTCAAGAAAAGGCCAATGCTGTGGAGCAATGGGAGCTTTAATTGCAGATTAGTACTGCTAAAGCCACATGAATCATGAGCCCGTGCATCAAATTGTTACATAGGTTTTGGAGAGGGGAAAGAAGGGCCTTGCCTCAGTGAAGCCTGGCCTTGGCAGGAGAAGCTGTTTCCACGATTATCTTTTGAGGCAGACAAAGGGTGAAGAAAAAAGGAAGAGAAGGTAGAAACCACATATAAACACTAATTAATGCTCTCCAGGCTGCTGCTCCTTGGACATGTTAAACCTCTAATCCCAGGGATTTAAGGATGTGGCTTTCTATTGGTCTCCAGATAAGAAGTGTGGAAAGGGAGTGCTGCAGGAAAGCCTTCGCATCTAACTCCTCACCCACGGGCAAGCCAGGCATCTTTCCTGTGCATCCCACATCCCACAGGAAAGCAGATCCTGTTGGATACTGCTCTCAGGGTGCCTGGGATGTGTCTCTGCCACAGAGGTTAGGTGGCTGCTGGAACGGATTCCTTCTCCAGCGATTACTGCTGCTCCTTGGCAAGGGGAAATGTTCCCGCACTTGAACTCTCAAGGTTAAGCCACATCATTCCTGAGCGTCATTCAGCCTTAAAGGTGCTGTCAAGAAGATGACACAAGAATTTGTTAAGAAACTGATGTTTCCCCTCACCCCCCGCTCTCCCTTAGGGCTCGCAGGCACCCCAGCTAAGGAAGCAGTAATGAGAGGGGAGGAATTAAATCGTATTGCAGCAGCCAACATGACACGGGCTGGCTCCAGCCTGTACGTGGGCTCTGTGTCCTTCAGCGGCAAAACAAGCTCTGGACCCTTTTTCTGGCTGTATCAATGAGTTTAACCCCAATTATTATAATTTCTGGGCCCCCAATGATCTGTGATGTTAATTCCAAGGGAGTTGATCTAACTCCATTTTGCAGATGAGCGACTGAGCATTGTTTCCCAACCTGACTCACTCTTTCAAGCAACACATAATATCAAGATAATATCAGGTTTTGAGAAATAGAAACCAGCATGTTTTCATGGCTGTTTTGGAAAGGGTAATTGTTCAAGGGTAATGCAGGAATTGCTCATCCCACCAACAAGTAGGAGCGAGCCCAACACAGCCCAGCTCAGGAGGGGTCTCCTCTTGCAGAAGCTGTGCAAAGCCATTCATTTTCTCTGGTAAATAATGATAGTTTAGGGTTAAGATTTATGGCACGGCTGTTAGTGTCTTGATGGTAGATATGCAGGGCTATTTAGCTGTTGCCGAAGGTGGAAATCCATAAAGATGATGGAAGAGTCTCTTCCCAGACAGCACAAAAGGTCATTTGGTTTTTCACCAAAGGGCTGGTGGTGCTCCCAGCCTCTTCCCTGGCTCCTCACCCAACTCTCTTCACCCACTCTGAAAGTTTGAGGTGCTTTTTGCCCTGTTGCTTGCTCCATTTGTGGGTTCCCGTCAAAACTAAATTCACATTTTCCTGCTGGGAAAACACAGGGAAGCAAAAGCAAAATCCCAAAGTGTTTATTGCTGCTATTTCAGGACAAGATAATTGTAGTAGTAATGATAATAATGATGTGACAGTTGCTGGTGCTGCACAGGAAATCAAGTCCTCTGTTAAAACAAGGTTTTGGCTGATTTTTTCCGCCTTTTCGGGTCCTGCATGTCCAGACCCTTCTCCCTCATCTCGCACCTTCCCATGGAGGCAGTACCCATCTCTAACTGCTCAGGAGCAGAGACAATGGTGACAAACAACAAGGAGAGGTGGCCCAGCCAAGCAAAACAAAGGTGGCAAAAGCCCTGCTAATCGTTTTTGGTTTGGAAAGTAGTGGGTGCTCTCTGTGGCTTTCCATGAAATACTTGGAATTACTTCATGGATAGGCAAGAGAGAGCAAATTGTGTTGGTTCCTTTCTACTTTTTCCACAAGTGTTGGGTGTGATGTTGATTTAGCTGGGGAGAAACCACATCAACCTGGGAGGACTGGAAAACCCAGTAGCAACCCCTGGTGATGCCCTTTGTTATTTCAGGTTCTGGCCCCAATGCTCCAAGTCTCATTTTAGAGCAATCTTCGAAGAAAAAGGGAAAAAATACGCACTTGGGGGGGGGAAGAATGGGATAAGTAAAACCTCATTTTCCATCAGATCCATGAGCAGTTAATTTGACCTCCCGCAGAATATAATCCATAGACCTTTATACGCAGCGACTGTGTCAGAAGATGGCACTAACTATTGTAGCAGCAAGTGATGGACCATTGCAGGCTTCTTGTCCTGGGGAACTCGCAGTCTCAAGGGGCAAAGTGGGAGGATAGGAGGTGAAGCAAGGACTCGGGCAAAGGAAAGGGTCTAAGACATGACCACAACTGGGATTAGCTTGAGTGACTGAAGCACTAGTGAACAAGGAGATGACACAGCTCTTTGCTGTGTGGATGGTCACTGAGTGGACAAGGAACAAGGTGAGTAACAGCACTAGCGGCCCATTACACGTCCTTTTTGATCATGGCTCTCCAGTCAGGAGCGGGATGGGAAGAAGCTCTTCTTTGCCTCACCATTTACCTCTCTGGTATGATGGACGTTCATTTTCCTACCAACCTTTTGGGATAATCACATTCTTCTGTCTTCCCAAGCCTGCATACCAAACCTCTGCTCATCAGAGGCCAGGCAAGAGCCAGGAAGAGCTTTGCTCTCCCTGAGGCATGGAAAGCCTGAGTGGAGCACTAGCCCTCCCCGTTCTTGGATGCTTTCTGATAAGGATGTTTAATAAAAGATCTGTCACTCAAATATTTCCGAATCATGAAAGAAAAAAGGAATGAAAAGGAGTAATTCGACCCCTGAGCCCAAAGGGGTAATGTGAAAAAAAAACACCCGCAACCCAACCACAGAGTGGTTGAGAGACCCTGAACTTGAAGCTGAGCCTCAGAATTCCTCTGGGAATTATTTTCTTGTCCAAAATCCAGAGGGGTCCATGATTCATAGCCCAATCCTGCCCTGCAACAGCAGCTGCAGAGGAGAGGAGGTGTATTCAGGTCCTCCACTGGCAGGCTTGAGCTGGGAATGGAGCAGTGGGAGGAGAGCCAGGAATGAGTGAAACATCTCGAGATGAGGCTGAACATGGGCCAGGCCTCTCGGGCAGTGCTCCCACCAACATGAGGACTTTGCCAGCTCCTGTGATTGTTTGGGATTTTTTTTGCTGTATGTCAAGGATAGGTGGTGTTTGTCCAAAAAAAAGGAGTCATGGGATCTCCTGAGAGCCGCTGCTCCCGGGAGAGGAGGAGATGGAAATAAATCAGGACATTTCCACCTCTTGGAGTGGTGGGAAAAGTGCCTTCTACAAGTGAAGAAGGAGGCGACCTTTATTGTATTCACAATCTCATCGCTTCAAAGCTGATCTCATCATCCTTGAGGATGAGTCAGGGGCTCCTGCAGTTGTGTGGGTGCCCATGTAAAACTCTCCTCTGAGTAAGGAGAGTGGGGTTTGGCGAGTGGGCACTTGGTGCTTTCTCCTCTCCTCCCACAACAAGATGGTGTCGCTTCGAAAGGTGAATCATTTTGTCTCCTTTTAATGGCAGTTCTGGCTGAGCTCAATTTTTGTTTGAAAGGCATTTAACGTGGCCCTTCTGAAGTTCTCTCTCTTTGCAAAGGTGTTTTCAGCAAGAGGAGAGTTTGCAGGCTGGGAATGGGGGCTCTTTGTCACCTTCCCTCTCAGCCAGGCGCTGAGGTTAATTCAGTGATGGCTGAAGAGAGATATAAAACCATAGTGGAGTAATTAATCAGAACTCAGGGCTCTGCTGGGCCTCGGGCTCATTTTGCTGTCACTTGGTAATGCACCTCTTATCCCCTGAAACAAACTTGGGTGGAGCTTCCCTTTTCACCCCTTTGATTTTTCATCTGGGACTGGAAATGAAACACACTGGCTTAAGTGATGTTCCTCAGATCAGCAACTGGATCCTGGGAGGATCCCCTGGGGCGGTTTTCCACCAGGTGGGAAGAGGGATGTGTCTTACTACTGCGCTGACCCCTGCTAAGGCAAGCACATGCTTGAGTCACTTCTTGTTTGTATTTGGGTAATTTAGCACAATAAATCACGCTCTTCTTTCCCAGGCTCCCCCACGCAGCAGCCCAGACACTTCCCTGGCCTGTTTTAAAGCACCACAGTGATCTCTCTATCACCCTGCACTGCCCAGGGACTCATTTTACCTGTTGACAGTCATCGGTCACACTCACCCCTGGAAGGGGGAGGTTGCACCTCCTGCCTTGTCACAAGGTGCAAAGGGGAAAGGACTTGTCCCTTGAGGAGAACACGGACTCTGCTCAGCTTCTTGAAAAACAATTGAGAAATGGAAACATTAAAGCAGGGAATTTATTCCTTGAAGAAATCAATATATTGGGTTAAAAATCCTACTTTTTGTTGGAAGTTTTTATGGTTAGAGTTGTCTTGACCTTATCTTTCCAGCCCATTTGTCTGTGGATGAGAACTCAATCATTTGCATCTTATCCTCACAAATATGATTTATATTTCTGTCTGGCCCAGGTAGATGGAAACCCATCATTTTAAGCAAAACAGCCAACAACATGCCTAGAAATAATCCCTTGAAATCATGAAACTCCATTCTTCCAGTACATAGAAATCAGCTGCTTTTGGCTATTTATCAGATTAACTATTCTGGAATAATTCCTTTGGTAGGAATATTTGCATTCCAGAACAAGAGTGTCTTTTTCCCCTTCACCTTAATGCAACTTGGAACCTAATTTCTCCATATCCAGCATTAGGCAACTTCTCCCCAAGATGGTTGCACACTGTCATGCATAGTAATATTTCCTTCTCGCTCTGGATCAGGATTTCCAGGTGTTTGACAGTTCACCTTCAGCGAGGTGATTAAGTATTTTTCAATCATCTCCTTCCTGTGGATAGGCAGTAATTGGGGAAGCATCTCAGTGTCTTTCTCCAAAAGGATCCAAAATCATCATGTTGGATTTGTTTTGTTCAGCCTAATGGGCTCCATTCCCAAGCACAGCAGGTTCCTGCGGATGTGTCCGTGGTCCTTTGGGGGTGTGAGGGCAGGAGAGCAGTGATTTCCCCACGCCTCGCTAGCACCTACGTGCTTTGCCGGGTGCTCTCTCGCGCGATGCCACATGCAAACAGGAACACATAAACAGATGGAGGAGGCTGCTTGATCTGCCTGGCCTAAATGAAAGCACAGAGGTCTGTTGTGGTGCCTGTTGCTATAAACACGCTGGCAATTTGCACAAGTATGTGACATTGTAAAAGTTCCTGAAAGATTTTTATCTGGTTGGTTTTGGCTGAAAGCCCTTTATTCACATAGAAATGCCAGGTAGAAAGACAATAAGTGTGTATCCATGTGTATGTTTTCAGCTTCCTAAAGGCCATCAAATTGGAAAGGGAGTGGGTTTACTTTACTCAAATATCTCCTGAGTTGAAGACAAGGTAACCCAGGAAAAGCCTTTCCCTGCGCAGATTGTCTGGGTGATCCTTAACAATCTCCTGTACTTCTGAGTTATTTTGACTTTTAAATATTAGTTCATAACAAATCTTAAGCTGTCAAAACTAAAGGACTGTACAAAATAGCTTCAAGGTTACATAAACAGAGTAGCTGGGAAACGATTCCGTAACACGTATTCATCTCACGAGTAGAAGATGTTTACTTTTTAAAGACATTTTCCACCTGAATACTGGCCCTCTTTGTTTTGGGAAATGTTGATTTAATGGGATTGAAATACTCCATGTGAAGAGAAGGTGGGAAAATGGCAGAAGACAAACTGGACAGAAGAGGGGAGAAGTGGAGCCGGGGCAGCAATTGCCAGAAGCATCTTTGATGAGAAGCAGCTGGGGATGGATGGGAGCTGGGAAAGGCAAGCAGTATAAATTAAGGCCTGGTTGGGTTGATGGGGGAAATAATGGGGAAAAATCAAGGAGAGGCTGTAAATGGGAGCCTGAGGTGGAGGGAAGGGGAGGAACTGCTGGGAAGGTCACTGGTGTAGGGAAAACTGGGTAAGATTTGGGTCTGAAGAAAGGAAAATGAGAAGAAATGTTTTGTGGGTTTTGTGCTGGAGGAGGGAACAGAGCAGTACAGCACAAGGAGATCCTTTGGAGATGATAGCTGGAGGAGTGACAAGGAGAGGAGATGTACCTGCAGTGGTAAGGGGAGCCCAGTACTTATGTCCTGGCTGGATTTAGGGCACAACATATCTGAAAAAGAGAAGGATCCAGGGTATTCCTGCAGCTGGGGGTGGAAGGGAGAGAGTTGTGGAGCTGGCTGTGACCCCCGTGCTCCAAGATGCTCCTGAGGCTTCCAGGGAAGGAAAGAGGTGGGTACAAATTAGAAGGAGCAAATTGCAAACCGGGTGTGAGGTGGAGCAGGATGGACTGGAAAGAGTGGTTGGGGTTTGGGGTGAGGGAAAGAGCTCTGCACTTAAAATTGCCATGGTGGAAGAAGAGGGCTGGGCTGGACATGGTAAGAGGAGCTGGCAGCAGTGATGGGGAGAGGAGTGACTGGGAGAGCATGCAGCCTGATGGGGATATGGTGAGAAAGAGGAAGGAGGGGGACAAGGAGGATGTTATGGTGTAGAAGAAGGGTGTGATGCCAAAATTCTCCATCCTTGAGGGCCCTCTGCTATAGCCTTTCCTCCCTGGAGCAGGAAACCTTTCTGCACCGGGGTAGAGAGTCAGAACAAACTGCCCCTCAACCCAAATGTGCCTGTTATCCTGCTAAAGTGAATAGCAGCAACAAGAGGAGGTGCCTGTTGCAGTGCCCCTCCTGAGCTGAGGCTCCATCTCTTTCCTTCCCGCCTCTTACTTGTCCTTGTTATTCTTCTGGGTACTTTTTCACCAGTTGCAAGTCTCCGTGAACCACCAAGTCTGTGAAATGGATATCAGTGCAGCTTCCTAGCTGCTTACAAGCAGGAGATGTGAATTTGTATTGACCCTAATTCAGCACAACACTTAAGCACGTGTCTGACTTGCAGAAAATGAATGGGCCGACAGGGCTACTGTGTAATGAAAGCTAAACATAACTTAGTGTCTAGTTTATTGAGGGCCTGCTCGACTAATTAGTTACATCTTCCACTAAAAGTCACCAGGATCCTTAATAAAGCAGATCTCTCCAAGCAGCTGTTGTGTGACTCTGCCCAGGTCACATTATCTTGTTTGCAGTTTAGATGCCTGAAATATCTGACTTCTCTTTTTTTCTTCTTGGTCTGTGTGTCTGGAGTTTGATTGTTCATGAGAAACTCTCCCTCCTTCCCCGCTAAGATACACTAAAGCCACCAAACGTGAATTGATTTAAATACACATCGTACCTACCAGGTAGATGTGATAAATCACAGTTGTCAGGTAATTAAAAGCAACCTATAAATTGCACTGGAGCATGTGAACTAAGCATTCAGTGTCGATGCTTTTAATTAATGTTGTAAACCAATAGTTCAGGCTTGGACATGAGGCAGATAACGTATCAAATTATGGCTAATAAAATACCAGCAGTGGATATGGCACTAATAACCAGTAGCCACTGCGATCCTGAATGCCTCAGTTGCACCCCAACAGGTGGCCTGCTTTGTAATGCAGTATGCAATGTTATTGCAGGGGGATTATGAGTGGTCATTAGACTCTCATTGCTCTTGTAACGCTGGATTAATCAACCAGCAAGCGGAGTTCTCTGCCCCCAGATCCATCACCTGCTAAAATGAACCAGTGGGTCATGAAGGATTAGCCCGGGGGGGAGCTCCTGATTCTGCCCTTTGGTGCCTGTGGTTTTTGAGGGTCTGCCCTGGTTTTGTTTGTACCCTTGGCAGTAGCAGGAGGAGCAGGCTGTGAGAGAGGAAAAGTGATTTATAAGACATAAGGAAACAGTGGGATTTTAAAGCGACCTTAAGGAGTGTGATACTGTGTTCAAACAGGGCATTTGGCAAATCCTGTGTTTATTTTCCTACCAATCTCAGATGCATAGATGTCAATGGCTTTGAGTAGCTGCAGAAAGATGGGGTGACCAACCTAGTCGATACAAGGTGTTGGCAATATTTAAGGTTTCGGATGCAAGGAGACAGGCAAAGCCCTCGTGGGACCAGACTGGGATGCTAAGGGTGAAAGTCCAGCGTTGAGTGGCACATCCTAAATCCTGCAAACTCCTTTGTGGTGTTCTGTCCAGGTTACAGTAAATCCCCACTGTGCAGAGGGACTTTGGGGTGGATTAATGAGTGGAAAACCTTTGCTGGGGCCCATGGTCATTTACACTCTAGACATCCCACTTGGTACAGGAAGGCTGAGAGTCTGGGATAACTGAAATATGTTGCATGTGAGAGCTACTGAGCAGTTTAACTCAAAAAAAAAAAAGAAAAAGAAAGAGATAAAATGTCCTTTTCTAAAAAAATATGCTCAATGTTAACAGCACTTTTTAGTTTTCACCAAAAGATTCCTTTTCCAAGCAGAAATCTTTGCTGATAAATCAATGCTTTGCTGATCAAGCCACTAGGCTGTAACTTTTTGAAAGCCATTGGAATAGAAAAGCCTCCAAGGATCAATCTGAGCACTTCAAAATGCTCAACTTCTGCATTATGATCTTTTTGCTTCCCCACAAAAGGAAAAAACTTCATCTCCAAGAGTGTTCCTTGTTTCCTTCTGTCTACCTCCAAACTCTCCCATGCTTTAAAAAACTGTCCTCTTCCCACAGAGCATTTCAATTCCATCAGGCCAGCAGTTCCCAAAATAAAACGAGCATTTCTAGGGGTTGCTAAGTTGGTCTCCTATTTAAATTTCTATGTAGTTGGTCTCCCCATCTCTTCTTTCCTCTTCTCTCGACCATCTAGTTATTAAAAGTAACCCTTTTACGTACAAATTATCTGTAATTTATTAAGGATTAAGACTTACCTAAAAAGCACTGGTTTAGTCACAGATCTATTTCACCACTGTGAATTTGTCTTACAAGTGCTTTTTTGGCTCACAGAGCTCCCTGTGGGAGGAAGTTTAAGTTCAGACCAGATTTATCGTGTCCTAAATGCATGGTTGGAAGGAGCCACCATCATCACTCAAGCTTTCTTGCAGATCCTTGCAGTTTAATAGGGCTTAAAGTCCAGCATTAAAAATACCCAGGAATTTGTTAGGCAAGTGAAATCCTGTCCTGAAGCTGTTTGTAGCCAAGTTTGGTGGCTCAGGCCTGGGTTTTGAGTGTGATGTGGGTCTTTTTGGGCCAGGAGGGATGCTACCCTGCACCAAATCATAGGGAATTGGTATGGAGCTGAGCATCAGCTCCTTGCCCAAAGGCAGAATTAGAGCCATTCCTGGCAGGGAGGTGTCTAGCTGGTTCCCGGGAGCCAGGATGGAAACTCCCTGCCCTCCCAAAGAGAAGGATAAACTGCCCTCTTAATCCAATTCGCAGGTCACAGACTCAGAGCTCTTCTCCTAATTCCTGGCTTTGAAGCTCAACTGTTTCCTTCCTTTCAGGGATTTGCTCCCTCTGCCCTGCTCCATGTTGCTCTTCCTCCCTTTTCTCCCTTTTTTCCTCCTCTTTTCTCCCTTTTAAAATGTGGAGCTGGGACAGTTGTTTTCACCCTCATTCCTCAGAGCTGCTCCACCAGTCCCTCTGCCCGGGAGGCGAATGGGAACAAACAGACTTTGTGTGGTTTCTAGATGGCTGTCAAAGCACCACAGGATAAATGTGATTTGGCTGAAAGGTGAAAGGACTCTGTGAAAAAAAAGGGGCAAATACATATTTTCTCCCTCCTCTATTACACCTTTGTTTTGGTTGTTCATATGTTGGGTAGTACAAAGCCTGGTGCTTGCCTACTGCTTGTCTTGCCAAGGGGACTTGAACCACTTTCTTCTTCCCTTGAACTTATTATTTGCTTATCCTCTTAGTATGCTTGAGTGAGGAAAAGGTGAACAATCCTCCAGCTTTTGAGATGCACGGGGGGGAGGATCGCCAAGAGCATCTGATGTGTGAATAGAGCTTTTCTCTTGGGTTCACTCCCCTCTGATTTATGATGCTGGAGCTGGATGCTGTGATTGACACTCAATAGGTGCACAGAATGTAAGGCTTGGAGAAATAAGTTTCAGGTCCTTTCCTGGATTCCTGCTGCTCTCTCTCTGCAATTCCAGACAAATTCTCTGCATTCTGTTTTTCATGGGCACAAAGGACTGGGAAATAATTGTGAGCAATAGCTGCCTTTCTCCTCTCATTTACTTGCACATGTGAAAGCTGGCTGCTCTGTACGTGCTGGCTCTCTGAAGAGAGTTTTGCTTGTTTGAGTTTGTGTTTTCTCAGTGCTTGGCACAAGGGGGTCTGTGGGTAAAGCTTTATGGGTTCCACAGGAAACCTAATAAATAATAGTGCTGTGAATGCTCATGGAACCCCAGGAAGCGAGGCATGAAGGAAACCCCTTTCTGCCCTGAGCTGAGCTATGTTAGCATAAGTTCTGGCAGCACTGCTGCTGAGATCTAGGTGATTTTGCAGCAGAAATGTCATGCTGGGACCTCTGCTCTCATTTGTATTCTCCTGCGTTTTCCTGCTCTTTTCCCTTCCCTTTTTCTTTCCTGTTTGCTCCGTACCCCCTGCCAGCAGAGCAGCAAAATAGATCAGATACAGTCTCGGTGGCTTTTCTCCTCTCCTTAGCAAGCAGAAGGGATGCGAAACCTCCTGCAACCTGGCAGCTCTGCTCAAAGGTGGCAGGAGATGGGGTCACACATCATCCCCCTTAACAGTTAGTAACATGCTCAACAACAGCTTGCAACAAGCCCCTGTGCCAATCCTCGGGATATTCTCAATATTGCAACAGAGGCTTTTGTTCCTGGAGCCGAAGTATTAACTTGGGGATGTGGGATTCAGCAGCCTGAGGCCCCCTCTGGGTCTGGCACGACGTGTCCCCTGCGCATGTGCCACATGTCGCCTGCACTTCCCCACTTCAGTCTCTAGGGCTGGATGAAGTAGCTCACAGAGCTTAATTGTTCTTCCACAGCGCTAAGTAATTTACACCCCAGGGCTTAATTGTTCCTCTGCACTGATTCCCCCGTTGCGCTCCAGGGCTTCCTGTCGATTTTGTTCATGGAAACGGACGAGCGGGGACAGATTGGGCAGGAGTGAGTGACGTCCCCCCCTCCCTTCCCACTTCCCAAGCCCTTCTCTCTCCAGGCACGCATGTTGAGACAGTTCGCAATGATCTAGGTGAGAAGCTGGCAGGGCAGAAGCTTAAATCTCAATTACCTTCCTCCTTGTCCATTTGCACAGGATCCTTATCTCCCTCTGTGTAACTCTCCGTATTTAATTATACGCAGTGATAATCCTTCACACACTAAGTGCATTATTAAGCAATTCCCAAGATAAGTAGTTTTCTGGATCCCCAATTATGATTAGATATTGGCAATCGAGCTGCCTTCTATTCTCCCTCCTGGTGCCAGCCTGCCAAAAACTGTCTTGTTTGGGTAGGTGAGACTTGAGACCCATGTGGGAAGCTGCCTTGTGAGGAGAAGTTTAGGCAAGAGACTGGGTAAAAGATACATATGACCATGTAGGTCTCCGTGAAGTTGGTTCAGATGTTGACTTGGAGGGTTGCTTTGCTGTCCTGGCTGGCCAGATGCAGCAGTTACACATCCTAATACATCACTGGAAACATGGAGGCCATGAAGATGCTGCAGCTCTTAGATATTTGTGGTTCCCTTCTCAATCTTCACCAGCGCCACCAGAATGAGAAAGATCTCTTGTTGCAGGCCCATGGGTCCATGGCTGCACGGGATATCATTGCTTCACTACAAAGGCCAAGGGTTTATGGGGATCCCTCCTAATTCTGTAGAGGACAATGCTGTTTGTAAATGTAATTGAGATGATGGCTTTGGAGTCAGTGACTCTAAGCTGATGTTGTAGCTGGATCACATTTCACCTCTTTCAAAGGTTTAAGAGCTTCCCAGAAAAACAAATGTCATTGCTCAATCTGTGAAGTGTCTGTAAAGCAACTTGGTGTCTCAGTTCCTTCCCTCCCAGGTACTGCAGAAACCAATGTACTTCACTTTTTGGGCTCTCCAAAGGTTACAGTTGTCCCCTCCTTCAGTGTTGATGCATATAAAAGGTAAAGGTTGGACTTGATGGTCTTACAGGTTTTTCCAACCTAGCTGCTTCTATGATTCTATGTGTGTATTTGTGTACATGTTTAAAGTGCATGTGCCTGTGTACTTGCTAAGGGTGCTTTCACCCACTCTCCAAGTATTCCTGGTGAAAGAAATATTTAGTCATGGTTGTAGTTCATGGGAAATCTTTAATCTTAACTTTGCAAGGTTTGTGCTTCTGTGCATTGCACAAGGACAGATTCTCTGGCAGTATAAAGGAGAATGTAAATGCTCAGTGCAGCTGAACATCACTTTGTAGAGTGTATTGGTATTCAGCCATGATTAGCTGAATCCTGATCATTTCCACTATAACATGTGAGTCTTCTGTCCTGTATCTAAGAGTCATCAAACCCCGTGTTTGATTGTGAGGCTGTCCAAACTCCAGAGACCTATGTAAAAGAATGGAAATATTTGCAGCTTGCAAGCATTAAACAGGGATTCAGGGACAGGAGGCTCAAACCCCTAAAACTTGATGCTGAATTTGCTGCTTGAAGACCATTTGCAAAATGTGGACGTGAAGACATCTCTAGCAGAGAGTAGTAAAGCCCAAGCACTCCCTGGTAAGGCATTTTTTGCTCTCCTGAGCACAGATTTGAAAGGGGAAGAGCCCTGGTCTGGCAGCCTGTTTATGCATGTTTATTTGGGCTGGTTCAGCCTGGAGAAGAGAAGGCTCTGGGAAGACCTTGGAGCAGCTCCAGTGCCTAAAGGGGCTACAGGAAACCTGGAGAGGGGCTTTGCACAAGGGATGGAGGGACAGGCCAAGGGGAATGGCTTTAACCTGCCAGAGGGGAGATTGAGATGAGCTCTGAGGCAGAAGCTCTTCCCTGTGAGGGTGCTGAGGCGCTGGCACAGGGTGCCCAGAGAAGCTGTGGCTGCCCCATCCCTGGCAGTGTTCAAGGCCAGGTTGGACACAGGGGCTTGGAGCAACCTGCTCTAGTGGAAGGTGTCCCTGCCCGTGGCAGGGGTTGGAACTGGATGAGCTTTAAGGTCCCTTCCAACCCAAACCAATCTGGGATTCTGTGATTTATCCTGCAGTCAAGGCCAGATCCTGCCACACATCTGAGCTTGTAGCTCTCCCCTCTTGCACATGCTGCACACCCAACACGACGTGCAAGCTCCATGCCCCAGCACCACCCTCCCTCAGTGCCCTCATGCAGCTCAGTCATTACCTCCCTTAATGAAAGAGCAGTTTGCTGGCATGCAAATCACCAGGTTAAGCACCCCGCTTCCCTTCAGGAGGAATAACAGTTGTGAAACAGCACGGAAGGTAAGCAGATAGCAAGCAAAGAGCTTTGCTAATGCTCCCCGCTGTGCCAACAATAATACATTTTCTGCAGCAATACCTCGTGTTCTGCTCACACATTCCATCATGCCTCTCATGGCGCTCTGCAAGTGTTCATTAATTACACTCATTACATCTCTGTTAGATTCATTTATTTATTTATGCAGAACTTTCCATCCCCAAGGACTCTGGAATCTGTTAATCACCTAAAGGCAAACAGCGTGCCCAGAGAGACGAGATCTGCTGCGAAAATGCTGGCGATAAACACAAAGAGGCTCTTGTGAGCAAGGCTCCAGGTTGCGATTCCAATCGGGATTCGATTCCTGCTTCTGTCACGTGTTGCTGCAAACCAGGTCACTAGAATCTGGCTGTGCTGCAAGCGGGCATGGGTTTTTTGGAGCGAGCTGTAGAGGATGAAGATGCTCTGTCCTAATCTGGAGGATGCACTCCTAATCTGCTTTGCTTTAATAACTAGACTGGTTTAAACCACAGCAGGGAGAGTAACTGCCTGAGATCGGCCTCTGGCTTAGACCTGGTGTGATGGTGTAAAAACATCCCTTTTTTCCTCCTTCTCTTTCCTATTTGCACTGCAAGACCTTTGGGATGGGAAATGAGCTGTTTCCTATTCTGTGCTTGCACAACTTGGAAAATAGGTTTGTTTTCTGTTTCTCCTTGGTGCCGTTTGCGGTTTTAATCTACCAGCTTTGAGCGCTGGAGCTGGGGAACACCAGAGGGAGAAATTCTGGCTGACGGTGAGCAACAAGCCAAGCAGAAATAACAGCAGGTTTTCTGGGTTGACTTTATGGCATCTCCTCTCCATGGGAGTTTTAATACCCATGTCAGCAGGCAGGAACAGGGTTTGGTGAGCTGCACCCTCTATCTACAACTCCAGCCTACAAAATACCCCCTGACTATCAGTCTGGGCGTGATTCCTGCTTTGGGAATATGTTTAGCATCCTGCTCTTAGCCATTGTAATCAGTTTTTTTGGGGAAGTAGCCAACCTGGTACTGCCCTAAGACCTTTGCTGCCCAGTGCCCAAGAGATCAGAACATTAGCTGCCCAAATTCCTCTGCTCTGGGCTCAGAAGAAGACCCTGGAGAGAAGAGTGAGCTGGAGATGCTGGGATAAAGCCAGCTTCACACCTGGAAGCGCATTTCCAGCCAGGACAGGTACCGAGGGCTGCCCTGAGGCCTTGGCAGAGCGAAAGGTCCATCCAATCCTGTCACCCGCTCTCACCTCCAGGCCTGGTTCTCCTCCAGCACCATGCAGGAGCAATTAGCTCCCATGAAACTTTCCACCATTAGGAACAATGGCTGGCTTCGTTCTCGTCTGATGGAATTAATGATATTCTAACAAGTGACGGTTTTTCCCTTTTGAATTTTCTCATTTGGAAGGAATTGCTCCTCATAAATTACACTTATAAAAATTAGGCTGGTGTTCTGCATTGTTTACAACAAGCACTTCAGGGTTATGGATGTTACTCATTGATTTATAATGTTTAATTCTTCTCTCCCCTCCTTTTCCCCCTCAACCCCCCCATCCAAGCTCTTCATAAATCAAGCAGAGATGTCAACCCTGTGTCAACATTTCACTTAGCCGGCAAGTTGCAGGCAAGTTGGGACAGCAGATCTTATGGAGAAGGTTGACTCTTCTCCTTCACTGTCTTTCCCATTTTGATGAAACAATAAGAAGGTGAGGCTGGCACTTGTCAGTTTTTTCTGAGTCACATTTCATTAGGCTTTTTTCAAGCACTTCGGAGAACAATGTTGGAGGCAAGAGATCCAAACAACTCATGTTCCCGCTTGTGCACTTGTGGGTTAGGGCAGCAGCTGCCACGGAATTACACTGGGAGGCTCAGCAGGTGTCTGATGGTCCTGGACTGCATCCGGATGATGTCAGGCAGCTCTCACCCTGCCAGGCTCCTCTTCCCCCTGATCCCAGTGAGCTCCTGGGGTCATCATCTCAAAAGCCTCAAGAAGTTGTGGGTTTTGTTGGTTTCTTTCTAAAGGGTTTCCCAAGAAGTGAATGGGCTTCCAGGAGTGTCTGAAGCAAATTGGATGCAGCTGGGTAGAGTCTGTGGGTGACCCAGACTTCGTGCTTGGATAAACCCTAAAAGAAGGAGGATCTAAGGGCTTTTGGTGAGCAACACTGCACAAGTTTGCAGCATAAGGGGCTGAGTTTTCAGTGAAATCAGTGGGAATTGGGGACTGAAGGCCTGCCGAGAGCCTTCGTTAGCAGCTTGCTTAGTCACAGGGTAAACCAGTTCCTTTGGAAAACTGGGAAGAAAAACTCCTTTCCCCAAAGATTTTGTGAAGAAACACCATAGCTCTGGCAAAGGCTATCCAAAGATGTGGGTGGATTGTAAAGTTTCAGGTCAAATCACCTGGGAGCTGCCGAGCCCTCAGCATCACTCTGCCATCACAGGGATGCCCAGCACCTGACCTCCAGCAGTCACAACATTGGTGATGATGCCTGTGAAATCCATCCTGTAGGGCTGAATGTACGTATTATTGGAAACGAAGTCTTGAATTTTGCTTGGGTTGAACTTAAAATGAACAGGTAAGTCACTAGGGATAGGAGTCCTCCATTTCTCCCACCCATCTCCCGTACTAACGTTACCATCAGGTGCTTTAGGAGGAGCCAGGCTTCATGTTCAAACTGAACGCCTGGTCTATGCAGGTATATGTGTGTGGGGGGCTATCTGGTGTAATTCCTGCCTACACCATGCCTACACTAGGCGGTTTTCTCAGCCTGCCACTTTCCTAAGCACTGGGGCTCGCCCTGTTGTAATACCAAAGGTAAATAAATACATTTTAATGAGCTGATGCTGGTAATGAACAACGCTGAAAACCAGATGTCTCCCTGAAGAGCTCAGGAGGCAGCCGATTGCATAAGCTGGCCCATGATGTGGATGTGAGTTGATTATTAAAAGAAAACATTTAGCAAATGCAGAACAGGATATTCATCTGCTATTACATAAGGGTAATAAGCAATTGGATTTAAGCCGCGATACGGTCTTCCAGCCCTTACTGAATGCCGAGTGAAGTGTATTTATGGCCTCCGATGTGAAATAGTCCTCCTTGTTTTTCCAAGATGAGGAGAGATCTTTCAAGAGATAATAAATAAAATAGACTCCAGTTGCTTTAACATGAAGCAAGATGAGTCCTCTGGATTAGTTTGGATTAGTCTGTTGCTAGTGGCATGGAGGTTTGGCACCCGGCCACGTATTCACCTAGAATACGTACAGCTAATTGGAAAAGCACCTGCGATGAGATGTAGCTCACCACCTGCACTTTGCTGAAATAAAATAAGCCTACATAATTGACTACATTACCTATTAGTGTTATGAAATCACCCCCGGGCATTTTTATTATTATTATTATTACTATCATCATCTCCTCCCCCCCAATTCCTTCTCCAAGCTTTTATGAATCAAACTTTTGTCTCTCGCGTTTTCCTTGGAAACCCCAGGTTTGTGCCACTGTATCAAGACCAGGACTGCTCTGACTGACTCGCTGCTCTCCCTGGAGGGGAAACCCAGGAAATTAATCCTTCTTGGTAGGAAGAAGAAATAGTTTGACATTTACCACCTTGTTCTCATGCAACACAGCCTCTTCCCGGTCTCTCCCCTTTCCCACCAAATGTCCAGTGGGAGTCTTCTGGCTGCCCTATGTGGCTGTTGGGATAACCTGGAGCAGCCTTATGATGACAAAGCCCCTTCTTGTTGTCTTTCTTTGTTGGCCATGGCAAACTGCACGGGGTGGTCTCTGCCCAGACATCATCAGCAGAAGAAGTTTGGAGCTTGACATGGTCGGTTGGTTTGGCGATGTGACACATTTGACAATACATTGGTCACGTCATTCCTAGCTGGAAGACTTTGTGCTATGAATTGCAAAGATTAGGTTCAATGGATGATGGCAGGCGGGTGGCCTCAGGGACTTGCATGCTCAGGACAGCCTCGCTGATGGCAGTGGCCAAGGTTTGCTGGGATTAAAAAACCTCATATGAAAACCTCTGTTGCTGCATAATTGCTAGGGAAATGAAGACAGAGATAGGAAGGCTCGTGGAGAAGAGCCATAGGAAATTCCTCCTGTTTTATCTTCTCCCACTCCACCCCTCCTGGCAACTTTGCCACAAACTTGAACCAAGCTCAAACCAAACCATCTCTGTGTGGCTCCAAAAACACACATTAAGAGTTTCAGGGCATTTTCTTGGCTTTTGCACATCCTGATTGGAGAGGAAAGAAAACCTAAGCTCCTGTGGTCAGAGGCACCATGCCAAAATGTGGGCCTGGTTTCCGAAGGGAGTGGCAGAATGGGGCATCAAATTCGAGAGTCAGGTTTGTTCCCAAGTTAGCCAAAGTGTTTTGCTTTGCTGCAAACCTTCATCCTCAGCATAAACAACTGGAGATGCTGTGGGCCTGAACAAGCAAACCCAGTTGTTCTTTACCATTTCAATTCCCAAGGGGAAAGTGCATAATTATTGTGCCTGGGTTTATAATTACTGCTGGTGTGTATTGATAATGACTCACGTGACTGCACAAGTGATTGCGTGGCTTTTGGATTAAATGGCCCTGTTAAAACCACTGATGTGCCAAAAATAATCTGGGTCAATGGGAGAATCAGTTAAGCCCTTTTAGGCAGTAAAAGAACAGTAGACCCCATGGCAAGGGGGTGTGGGCAGGGCTGAGGACAGTGAGGTTGGCAAGTGAAGGAGGGTGCAGAGATTGAGGTTAAGGGTTGAAAATGTAGTAAATGGGTCTCAGCTGAGACCTGAGCTTTTCTGAGCACTGAGCTTGCTCAAGTGGTGCCATTGGGTGCCCAGACAAGGAAATGTGGAAGTTTTCCTGTCTTGCCTTAGAAAAAAGTTCTCTGCTATTCAATTATTTATCTATAAGCAGGCCAGCCTTGGATATTGAAATTGGCCAATGGACTATTTTCTCATGGGATGCAACCATGCAAAGTCCCACCCATTGACTCACTGTTTGAGCCAAAGAGGTAACCTTAGTCTGGCCACTGGAGACTGTGTAAGCAACATGCTGGGGCTCAGCAATCATTCCAGATCAGGCTGTGCTCCAAGAGCCTCCTAAACCAAGGAGGAACTTGCAGCCAGAAGCAATGAAGCCTGGCCCAAGGGCTGGAGGTAAAGCCAGAGCTGTGCAGGCCATGCGATCCTGGAGGGTGTTGGAACTCGGGAACCTAGTTGAGCGATGGATGGAGCCAGCTGTGGAATACCTTTGCCAGTCCCGGGCTGCACATGTTGCAAGACATCCCTTTTCACTTCCCAGAAGTGCTGTAGCTGTTTAGACCCAAGGGTGAAGTTCAGGCCCAGCTTACAGGGATGGAGCTGCGACTTCTCGTGGGGGCATCACTTCCATCCCGGTGGAGAAAAGCCTCCAAATCCACCAGCCACCTGGATAAAAGAAATCTTGCCACATCGCCTGAGAGGCCCCAATGGGTGAGGGCCCCTCTGCAGATGAAAGGTGCTTGGGTGCGCTCGCTGGAGGCCTGTATGGGCTTGCTGTTCGCTCCTGTCTTGTTCTAGTCGCTGCCACGACAGCCCCAACTTGGCTCTGCTGCTCTGTCTTCTCTGGACGGGGGTGTTCATGGGAAATGCTCCACTATTGGTGGAGCTTGGAGGTCACCTTGTCCCCTGGGCACGCGTGCATATGACAAACTCCAGTTTGAAGCTGCATCAAAACATATTCTGCTTCTCATGTCCCTCCGAGTTTGCTTTTGGAGGATTGCACCTAGATATCTCAAGCAAGGACACCAACAAGATCCCAAAGGATCAACTAATCCTGTCCCAGATACTTAGGCAGGATTCATTCAATGACCCTGGACCTTAACCCTTGTGGGATGAGAGACAAGGGCTGCAAGCTCAGGATTTGCAAAGCATCACACAGGGGACCAGGAGGTCCCACTGCTCCCACAGGAAAAGCCTTGTTGTCCTCCATAGCTCCAGCTAAAGCCTCATTCAGTTACAGCACTCAGTTCCCAGCCTCTGTCTGCTCAGATTTGTTTATCGGGATTTTTCTGCTTTCCAGGCAAAACAGGAAACATTTGTTTTGCCTGAGTGTCCTTGTTTTGAATGCCAGTGCAGTGTGTGTATGTGCATGTATGCATGCGAGGGAGATAAGGTGCATCTCAAGGACGTTGAAGCTAAATACAAGTTTCCCACAACCAAAGCACGTAAAAAATGCAAGTTCTTGCCCAGTGGCGAGCAGACCTTGTCTGTGCCATGAACCAGAGCACAAAGTCGTCAGCAGAGGTCTGTAGAAGACACCAGCAGTATCTCAAGGTACATCCAGGCAGAGAATCAGAGGTGACCAGGTTTTTGCAGTGTTGAGTTATTGAGCTTTAGGGCATTACCAGATAACTGGTGGTAGTTTGCTAAGCTGCTGTAGCTTTTCCCCATGACTGATGCTTGGAGCTCGCCTGCATCTCAGTTCCACGACAAAAATCAATTCACTTTACACACAGAATTATGGCAATGCTGGGGTGACTAGAACCAGTTCTCCCTGCACCAGGGGCTAAATATTCAGTAACTCAAACCCCTGACATTATCGGGATACTTTTCTTCTTCCTGAAGTATTCTCCCTCTTATTCTTTTAATTGACCTCTGAGAAAAGAGCAGTGTCAAAACAGGAGCTCAGATTACCAAAGTTATTACCCCGTTGTGTACAATGAGTGATTATTTTATAGATATAGATATGTATAAACTCTTCTTTTTTTCCTGCAAAGGCAGCAGTTCAATAAATAATTAATGTTTCTTAATCCTGTAGCTATTTCTCTTGCTGTAAAAAATTAATTGGTTTTCCATCATCTGTTTCCCTCTGACCTGGAGGTATCTGGCACGGCATCCGTGCCCCTGCTTAAACATGCTCCTTGTAAGCTTTGTCATGCCCATGGTACAGAATCTGGGGGATAAACAAACTCATCAGAGATATTAGAGGCACCTCCAGGAAGATTTAGTCATCGTAACACTTTGCGCTTATGTAGCATCCATCCGTCTGGGAATAATTAAGCCTCTCAACCCCTGATGAGGTAAATGCTGTGCTCGTTGGTGTGTAGACTGGTAAATAGAGTCACAGAGAGGTTACACAGTTGGCCCCAGACCACACAGTGAGACAGTGGCACTGCCAAAAAGGGGAAATGTCCCCATTCTCTCTGTGGCGCTGAGGCCACATCACCTCTGAGACATGATGAACGCAGAAGGGGCTGTAGTTTGCTCACCAATTCCGAAGACCTACACAAGCCTGTGGTGAATTAAGGACTTGCTTCTGCTCTGTTGCCATGTACCGGTGGCCAGACCTACAGCCTGCCTCTCCCTCGGTGGAGACACAACCAGGGACATGGGGGCTCTGCTGGGATGGCAGGACCAGACCAAACCTCCCCGGGGTTATCAGGGCTAATCCATACATGTCACAAGCCCCAGCATGAACCTGGGGCCTATTTGGGCTTCACATTTGCAGCCAATTGCTGCTTAATTCACCCACTCTCAGCTCTGGTCTATGCCACAGCAACCCTATGCATGTCCTGATGGTACCAGATCCATCACCAGTGAGGAACACTGGCAAGAAGGTAAAATTTACTCAATGATTAGCACCTTTCAGACAAACGTTTAGAGAAAAGGGTGTTTTAGGAGGAAAAAGAACTTTTCTCTCACTGTCTGCCAACTTATTCTAATGCTCCAGGGCTACGCTGGTCCCTGTTCTTCTTTTGTAAATGCTGTAGTCTTTTTGATCTTCTGTATCATAGAATCATAGACTGGTTTGGCTTAGAAAGGACCTTAAGATCATCTAGTTTCAACCCCCTGCCACCTTTCACTCTTTTTGCCCCAGACTTTGCAGGTTGGTGAGGGAAATGGGAGGCCCTTAAAGCTTCTCAGTGCTGTCTCTGACACCCCTCAAGTATTGGCTGCAGGGTAACTTTGAGACACGGTGTTTTCTCCCAGCTTATTTTTCCTCTCAGCCATGTGCAGATGCTGAGCATCTCTTTCACCAGGAGAGCACATGGTATTCAGAAATCATCCCCCAGTGCTCCTTTCTCTCTCACAACTGCAATGCTTTGCCTGAAGCTTCTGCTTTGCCCTTGAGAACATGGTTGCAGTCCCAAGGGCTACAGCTTGCTGGAGCAATGAGCTACTGCCCTCATTTAATGGGGGGGAAAAAGTCAAACTGCAGAGAGAAACTAACTGGAAGCTGGAAAATGTGACTTTTGCACCTAATAGTTAGTGTCCTGGCTGCTTTCTGTGGACTACAGGGAGATAGGCTTTTGGCATAGAGCGCCTCCTATGTTTTAGCCACTGGTGGTGGCTGAAATGGCCATTGCTGCTGTTGCTTTCGTGGTGTCACAGAGCTGAAAGTGGCCTGAAAGCTGCTATTTCAGGCTCCTGTGGGCTTGCATTAACTGATGTTGCTCCCAATTTGCTTGCTTTGGTTTGTTGAGGGCAGGGGGGATTCAGTGGCTGTTTGTGCACTGATTGTGCCTGAAAGAGTTAACTGAGGGGGAAAGAAGAGCCAGTTCAGCCTAGGGGAGCTAGCAAGTACAAGCACTTTCCTAATATGAAGCTTTGTTTAATTATGTCTGATGAAGGCTTCAATGGGAGCCATCACTGCCATTGCATTTTCTGGAGCAAATTCCTTCCCTGTTGATTTGTAATCTGCTATAACATTCCCACCAGCCAATCTTGTACAAACAGCCCTACAGGCTCTAAGATCCAATGGAAAATGTGGGCTCACATGGCACAGTCTGAGCAGCGAGGGTGTGACGGGGGAGACCAGGAGGTTACAAGGTAAAGATTCATGCTCCAAATTATCTCTGTACATGTCCAGACCGAGCTCTCACAGACACCTAGAGATCAGGTCCCAAAACCCAGCGCCACCAAGAGGCTTGCGCCCAGTTCAGATGGATAGTCCCAGTGGCCCCATGGGAATCAGTCTTGTTACATCCCTGTCCCTAAAGCAGTTTCACCTTGAGAGATCTCTGCAAAGCTAAATCATTGAATCCCAGGCTGGGTTGTGTTGGAAGGGACCCTAAAGCTCATCCAGTTCCAACCCCCTGCCACGAGCAGGGACACCTTCCACTAGAGCAGGTTGCTCCAAGCCCCTGTGTCCAACCTGGCCTTGAACACTGCCAGGGATGGGGCAGCCACAGCTTCTCTGGGCACCCTGTGCCAGCGCCTCAGCACCCTCACAGGGAAGAGCTTCTGCCTCAGAGCTCATCTCAATCTCCCCTCTGGCAGGTTAAAGCCATTCCCCTTGTCCTGTCCCTACAGGCCCTTGTCCAAAGCCCCTCTCCAGGTTTCCTGGAGCCCCTTTAGGCCCTGGAGCTGCTCTAAGGTCTCCCCTTCAGGAGCCTTCTCTTCTCCAGGCTGCCCCAGCCCAGCTCTCTCAGCCTGGCTCCAGAGCAGAGCTGCTCCAGCCCTCGCAGCAGCTCCGGGGCCTCCTCTGGCCTCGCTCCAGCAGCTCCACGTCCCTCTTGTGCTGCTGCCCCAGAGCTGGATCAGGACTGCAGGGGGGATCTCCCCAGAGCGCAGCAGAGGGGCAGGATCCCCTCCCTGACCTGCTGCTCATGCTCTGGGGGTGCAGCCCAGCACACGGGGGGGTTCTGCACTCAAGCGCACACTGAAGCTGGGTCATGGGGAGCTTCTTATCACCCCCAAGTCCTTCTCCTCTGGGCTGCTCTCAACATTTATCACATAGGATGAATTCAAGCACAGTCCTCATCCTGCATCAGGGATATGTTAGGAGATGCATGCCCTTTTCCAGGGCAAAGAGTCTGAGAGCAGTCACAGAAAACTTGTCTGGAGAGCTGGCAAAATACCTTGCATTAAGTGAACTCTTGATCCAGTGGTTAATTATCTCTTACCACTTACATCTTACTGCTAATCCTGCTTCTTTTTGTGTCCTCAAGAGACTTGGGTTGTGATCCTGCACCACATAGCACACAGAGATGGCAGCATTTCCCGGTAGGAGCTGAGAGATCACAGCATCATTCCCCATGGGAAAACAGGTCTAGGAAACTTCTCCGAGACACAGACTTGATAGCATCATCATGGATATATTTATATATTAAAACATAGAAGAAATGACATATGCTAGCATAAATAACTGCTTTTACTCATTACTCATGCTTTGCATTTGGAATTTTTCTTCTTTTATTGCTGTTATACAATAGGAGCAACAGGAGTTAGATTTGTAGCAGTAACACTATAGAGCATCCATCTAATTACAACCCAATTGAACTATCGCCCTTTTTCCTGGCTCCATTCTAATGAGGTCCTCGGGTTGTTACAGCTGATGATGAACTGGCTGTAGAGGTGTTATATGCTCTTTCCCGATCAAAAGCCATTCAAGACAGAGACCAGAGAGGGCCCTTGCAAGGGCGCAGCCTTGCTCTTTCTGCCTTGCACACAAAACTCTCTGGATTGTGAAACGCCTGTTGGAAAGGCAGATATAAAAATGAAACAGCCACAGGGCACTCGGGTTGGTGGATGGGTTCCAGCAACATTAGCTCATAGATAATCTTTTTTTTTCCCCTCTCGCCCAAAAATACACTCGGGCACTTTGCCAGCAATTACCAAAAGTCACTTTTTATAGCAAGGGTGTCTTCTACAGCAGAGTTCTCCAGATTTTCCTCCATTGGCTTCATTCTCATCCAATTTCAAAGCTTTTCTTTCTTTATTTTACGTTAAGGTGGCATGGCTCTAACAGCAGGAACTCCTATTTGCCTTCAAATCACCCCAGCGTAAACCAAAATGAACACCCCTAAGGTCAGGTTATTTCTACCAGAACAACTTGTCCTCCCTGGAATAGAGCAGAGACCTTGCTACGTTTGCTTGGCTTGTGCTATGGCCTCTGCCACTCGGGACTTGTTTTCTGTTGACATCCTAGAGTCTAAATAGCGGGGAGGATCCTGCTCCCTCTCGTTTAAGTAATTATTCCCTGGAAAAACACAGACTCGATTAACAGCCACTGCAACAAAACTGTGGAATTCACCCTTGGTGCATTACCACACTGTGCAAAAATCTATTGCAAATGCAGAGCTATGACATTACTTTGAGCCCAGATAATGTTGCTAAACTGCTGCCTGGCCCAGGAGCTGGCTGTGCTGTACTTTACTTTATAATGCACCTCCAACATGGAGAGTGGGCAAAGTGAAGTGGCTTTGCAAGGGCCGTAGGAATCAGTGGCAGAATGTGCGGGGAACCCACCAATAACAGTGTCCTTGACAATCTCAGAGAGCCTTTGTATGGCACCACAGACTCAATGGTTTTGTCTTGGTGTGTGGGAGCAGCAATCTCATCTTCTGGCTGCTCATAAAGCATCCCATCCCTGATGGGTGCGATGCAAATGGCAGGGTGAGCTCATTCGTCTCGAATAAGAACTCAAGTTTACAGGCCAAACACATCACTGCATGTCTGCTATTTAGGTCATTTGGTTTCAGAACTTCTTCTAAAGTAAAGTAAAGATTTGGGGCCAGAGCCAATGTAACCAGTCTCAACCCTAGCTCTTACTTCCAGGCAGCACTCCTACCACATTATCCTAATTTAATGACTGGTTAAAAGAAAGAGGAGGATGCTCTTATAATATCTGTCAGTGACTTCAGCTTTGTGAGAGTAGCAGACCAGTTAAGTACATGTCTAGCTATAAACATCCACCTCAGTCCCAGTATTGACAGTGTTGTGCCCAAATATTTAGTAGCAAGTCTAGAAAGCAGGGATGGAGAGCAACCTTGAAACACCATCTAACCTACCTGCCCCCTCAAGGGGAAAAGGCAGAGACAACTCTGCCTAATCCATGCTGGACACTTTTGTCTATCCTGGCCTTGAAATCCACCAATGACTCCAATTCCATATTTCTGTAAGGAATCTCTTCTGGGTTTTCATTATATTTAGATGTTTCCTAAAGGTCAGCCTGAACCTCTTTGTTCCAGTTCCCCCTCATTCCTTACTCATCCTATTGAGAGTGAATAGAGGCTATTTCACTACATCACTTAAATATTTTTGCATGGCTTTAATTACTCTGCCCTCCCTCGCCCCTCTTCTCTCAAGTGAGCAACCCTGTCTAACTCAGTCTTCCTTTAGATGTCTTGTTTCTACACTGCTCATCAATCCTGTTGCTTACTCTGTTGTGTAAAAGAGATTATTGTCCTCAATCCACAAACTGAAATTCATTTAACTCTAAGCAGATAATTGAAGCTTGTTGGATCAATATCAGGTGATGATCTAATATATTGGCTAGAGATGTCTGTCTGAGTAGTAATGGGTTAGTCATCAATACGTGCATAAGAGACAAAGCATCTGTGGCCAGATTCAACCTGGATTTACAACATCCACATCCAGGTCACCTTCATATGCAATTTGGGCTCCCTCTGAGTCTGCAAGCACTTGCCCAATGACCAAAACCTGACAAATCCCCTTGAATCTCCACGGCTTGAACTAGAGACCCAGTCACGGAGCAATGTCATCCATCATGGGAGACTGTCATAGGGGGATGAGCCATAAAAGCTGTGGATTCTTTCATGGTTTACATAGGACTCAGCCTTTAAAAGCTTTTTTTTTGCCCCTCCATGCAGCCACCAAAGATAGACTGCTGTTGCCAAACATGATCAGGGTAGTTCGAATTATCTCCTCTCTGTCTGATGTCTACAAAAACAGCCTAAGCCCTGAGGTTAAGCAGGATGAATCTGGGTGCCAGTGCATGCTGTAGGAATCTGGCAATGCTTTCATACCCAGCAAAAATCTTCCCCAAAAGTCTCTGCTACTTCCATCCCTAGTCCAGGTTGAGTTAAGTTCAGTAAGCACCAAGAAAAGTTGTATTGCATGCTTAGAACATCAAATCTAGGAGCTCAGAAGCCACAGGGTATCTTCTACCACCTTAAGTAGATGGGGAGACATGGGAATCTGAACACAACCCAAATAGCCTGATAGTCTTATCCATGACGTGGATTTAAAAGAAGAAGAAGAAAAAAAAAAAAAGATATTAGCACACAAAATATTAAGTCATTCATATTTTCTGCAATTAATTTATCTGTCATCAATAGACTCATAAACTATTTGACTCTATGACAGCTTGGAAAGAGAAGATGCCAACTTTTCCTGCAGGTGTGCATCTGGTTGAGAAGACATCAGCAATTGTACGTGCAGGGAGGGAGGATGATAGGAGGGAGACAGAGGGGTTGTGAAATAAGATGGGAATGAAAGGGTTGGCAAAAGTGCTGGCTAGCTGCATTTGTCCTCCTTAGAGGTGGGAAGAAAGGTTTGCAGAGCCCTGACTTCAAGCAGCATTCCCAAAAGTAGGTTGAGAGCCCTTTACTGTACAGTTTTATTGAGCTGGCTTCAGGCAGTGGACCCATAAAAAGAGCCCAGGGCGCTATAGAAATGGTTCAGCACATTTCCTGTATTCAGTTGTGATACCTAAAGTATGCATTTAGGGCCAGCTATCAGGTGCTTACATGCCTGTGTGATCATAAATCCCACTGACTTCACTAGGATGTAGTTTCCTTTATGGTTTTTGCATATTTGCTCTTTAGAGCTTCACCCTTGGCACTTGTGTGGGTATTTCCGTGATGAGCCTGTGTAACAGCCAGGGTTTTGGGGTTTGGGAGGTTTGGAATGGCAATGGAATCTTAGTCAAGATGGATCTGGTGGGTCCTGGCACAGGTAGCATTATGAGCGAACCCCCTGTCTCCTATCAGACTGGACACTTATGAACTAATCCCAGGATACTGGCTGGTTTAGCAGATCTCCAGGGTTTTCTCTGAGCCAGGGCAGTGTGGCTTCATGGGGATGGGAATACATGACTTGAGCACAGCCAATGGGCCTGGGAGTTTCCAAGTACCTTCAGGTGAAACCCCTCTGTGGCAGCAGCTATTACTATGTGCCAGCCTCAGCCTGCTTTTCCTACTAAAGGAGTCAGCTTCTCTGCTAGGAAAAGCTGGTAGGCAGCTAGCTGTGCCCCTGCCCTGAGTGAAAAGAGCACAGTGAGGTGATGGAGAAGACCTCTGGGGAGCTGGGGGCTAGAAGAGGAGCCCCACTTTGCAGGGATGCAGCTCCTTTCCCCACCTCTGTGCCTGTGCTTGCTTGGAGTTTGTGTTTTCCAGCTCTCAGTAAGCTGAAAGTACTTGGAAAGGTAATTCAGAGGCTCTGCAACACTTTGTGGTTTCTCACATGGGAAATGCTTCACAACCTCCTTTTTCCCTTACATTGAAGTGAATTAATTTGAATAATCAGAAAGGTTCTGGTGCCTTCACTGGGTTCATCCAGCTCCCTCATCCCTAGTAGGCTAATCGTGGGGTTGTGGCAATTTTGCACCATAAAGTTCCAGATAAACGGATTTCTACAGGCTTTTTTAATGAAACTGGTGCTTGGATGAAGCCGATGCCCACAAGATTGAGGTGCGTTTGCATTCAAATGGTAAAAAGCTGTTCTGTGCTCACTTTGAGCAAAAAGGGAAAAAGCAAAGCCATTACAGCTGCAGGATCAAATAACTGAGGTGGAAATGTGGAAAAGTCCTGATTTGAAAACTCAGACAAGAAGAAATGTGGGCAATGCATCTGAAGGACTAAGGGAGAACGAGTAGTGAGTCAAGTCCTGGCTACCTTTTTGCCTGTCTTTTGGCAGAAAACGAAGGGAGAAGGTAAAAGCAAGGGACACCACTGGGTTTGGGTACCAAAATGGCAGAAAAAATCTGCTGTGAGAAACAAGAATTATAAGATTTGGAGCTGTTATATAATGAGGATGCTGAATTTCTACTGAGGCCCACGCAGAGCTGAGAACGCTTTAAACTGAGCCATAGAATCACAGACTGGTTTGAGCTGGAAGGGATCTCTACTGCAGAACGCAGAGACATCTAATGGCCCCATAATTTACTGCAGACGGTGCTATTGCAATGCAAGACATGATGCCAGCGTGCCTGAGTGGTGACCTGGAGGAGCCACCTTTGCAGAGGAGCTTCAGCAATTGCAGCCTACGGCCGGTGTGTCCTGGGAATTGCAGCCTGGCAATGCAAACAAGGTGTGCGCCTCCGTGCCAGCCACAGGGATAACTCCTCTGTGACTGATAACATGTTTGTCACTGATATACCCACCTCGAAACTCGAGAGACAAACAGCTCTTGGGTTGCAGAGGCTTCAGATCAAACCCCTGTAGATGCTGCCTCTTCGTTGTGATTTGAATTCTTGTCTAAATCCAGCTCATGCGGTGCGTGGTAGGTTAGAGGGGAGATGTAGAGATGCCCACAGTGGATCTAGAGGTACATCCTCAATGCTGGAGGCAAAAATCCATGTGGGATGTGCTGCCAGAGGGGAGATTGAGATGAGCTTTTAGGCAGAAGCTGTTCCCTGTGAGGGTGCTGAGGTGCTGGCACAGACTTTTCCCAGAGAAGCTGTGGCTGCCCCATCCCTGGCAGTGTTCAAGGCCAGGTTGGACACAGGGGCTTGGAGCAACCTGCTCTAGTGGAAGGTGTCCCTGCCCGAGGCAGGGGTTGGAACTGGATGAGCTTTAAGGTCCCTTCCATCCCAAACCAGTCTGGGATTCCATGTTTCTCTATGTGAGCATTTCCCCTTGACCACAGAAACCCTCAGCAAACCTCTGCTTCATTTGGTCCACTCAGCTCCAGCATCACATCCCCCCCACAAAAAAAGGAATTAAATAAAATCGGGGAGAAAGAGGAAAAGTGAAGGACCAACACAAGGAATTTCTCTCCTTGAACGTGCCACTGGCGTGTTGCTGCAGACAGCTTAAGCCGAGAGAGAATTCTTTGGCAGTGACATCAATTCGGCACTAAGCAATGCATTTTCTAGGGCTGAGATTCAATTTAAGGTCTCTCCAGTGAGTGGAATGATTGAATGGTACTTAAAGAAAAAAATCAACCCCCCAACAAATGAGACTCCTTTTGTTAAGCTCCTGTCAGCCCATCATTTAAAACAGGGTTTTTTCACCATTTTCCACTCGAACTGTGGTTTATGTACTGAAGTCTGCTAGAACTGCCTTGAACTTGGCTTTCTCTAGACATTGCACCCATCCACCAAAGGGAGAAGCTGGCACTAATGTTTTAAGATGCTGAGTGACTTATCCAAGGCTTTAAGGATCTTTAGTCCCTTCACCCCTTCTACGTGCAAGCTGGGACTCAGCAGAAACCACAGATTCACTCAACGCCAGGGATGGAGACCAAGAAAAGGACAATTTTGAGCTGTTCATCCTTGAGAAATATGGCACAGAACAATCTTTTATTTCCTGGTAAATTGTGCAGCTTTCAGCAGTCAGTGTTTTATAACCTCCCTAAGCAGAAACCTGCTGCAAAACCACTGCCTTTAATAACCCCCAGCAAATCTCTCCTCCAGAAATTGGTTTTTTTTCCCCCTCTACAATAAAAACTGTTAGAAATTGCTGTAATTTTACAGGGAGCTCTCATTGCCCATGAACTTAAGCCTAGCCTGGATAATGCCCTGCTGAAAAGGCAATAAAGAACAGTTTTGTACCAGCAAGGGAAGGGCTTAAACGTTTATTTTCTTGCTGAGTGACTGGAGTTAGGCAAAGCCCATCCCCAAAGGTTTCATTGCTGGTGATGCAGCGGGAGGGATTGCCAAATACATACTCAACAGAGGACGAGTTTGCTAAAAATAGTGATTAGATCCTTAACTTTTCCTCCCTCTTGCTCCAAATTAAATCTGAGGACAGACCTGGAGCTGGTGTGAAGGGAAAGGAGGGTGCCACTGAGCTTAGCCCTTTCTACCAGCTCTGTCCTCTCATCTCCTGCCGGTTTCCTAGGAGGAAATGTGTGGTGACCAGTGTGTTGACACCACCAAGTCTCTGCCTTTAAATATGGTATGGTTTTGGCTAAGGCACTGTTCCATACTGGGGGGAAAATGGGACAACCTTAAACTTGGGATGTTTTGGGGTGACAACATGTATATAGGTTTGGCGCTGGGTTTGCTGTGCCTGGCCATGTGGTTGACCAGAGTCTGCCTCTTGCTGGGAAAGGGGTTTTATCTCATGTGGCCATTTGAAAATGAAATGTTTAATCAAAGCTGGTTGCCTTGACTCTGCAGCAAAGGGAGGGAGAGGGAGGCCAAGCCAGCAGCTTAACCTGGCTTTTGTAGACATGTCTCTCTGGCCAGGGTGAGCTCATCCCTAGTGATGCTCATTGTGTTTCACTCCTCTGTGGGTGTCTGCAGGTGGATTAAGGTGGTTTCGAGGTGGTCTATGGGCACATTGAGATGGTTTTCAGGTGGTCTGTGGGTGCATTGAGATGGTTTTGAAGTGCTCTGTGGGTGCATTGAGATGGTTTTGAGGTGGTCTGCAGGTGTTTTGCGAGGGGGTACAGCAGATGCTGGAGGCTTTCCTTAAGCATCTCCGACTCCACAGTGCCACCTCTGTGCCACTTGAGTTTCAAGCAATGTGAGGCCTGGCTTCTGAAGGCCCTCGCCTTGCAAACACCACCAGAAAAAGGTGTAAAATGTGTCTGAGCTGGAGCCAGTGGCTCTGCAGAGAGGTTTTAGGAGGGACAGGCTCAGAGGTGGTGCAGCATCTGCCTTTTGGGAGGGGAGGTGCACGGCATAGCCAGGATGATCTCTCTCAGACATGATCTTTCAGCTGGAGGTTGGAGCACTCCGTGGGACAAGACATAGAAGCAGTTTCCATAGCTCAGCTGCAACCCACTCCTGAGGTGCCTTATCTTCATCTCTAACTGTATCTATTCACATGCAATCAAAAGCCCAGGGGTTTGGGATTAGATCTGCTTCGACGTTTCCTGGGGCAAAACAGCAGCTGGGTGTAGAGTGTTTGTTTTGGGAGTTTGGACCATGGCAGAGGAAGAAGAGGCTGGTTTCAAGGTAAAGCACAGCTCAGCTTCACGTTGTGGCTCAGCTTTGCTTGACAAGTCGTCTCCCTTGCTTCCTTGCCTTGCTGGCGACTGTTAAGAACTTAAAACCTAATACATGGAAATGCTGGGAAATTTATAATACTACTGCCAGGGTTAGATCGAAATAAAATAGCAAAACTCCATTTAGAAATCAGTAAATAATTCATCTCTCTCCTACAGACCCCATTTTTCCTGCCTTGTGCTTCAACAACTTAAACTATTTTATTTGTGGAGTAGTTTGGGTAAAAAAGGGGGGGAGCGGGAGGGAGGGAGAAAAGTTGCTTAAAAAGTAAGTCAAAGGCTCCAACATGTGTTCTTGGCTGGTTGAATTCAAGAGGAGGGTTTTAGGCTTCCCATGGGAGCTCCCTTTCACAGCTCTCCCCTAATCCTCTGGAAATCGCTTGTTCCCTACAGCTGTTGGCTCCCCAGATGAACTATGTGTTCATCATTCTTGGCCGAGCTGATGGGGCTGCCTCAAAGGCTCCGGCTCCATCCCTCGGCCCACTTCAATCGCCTTCGGAGGAGCCCCAGCCCGTTTGAAGCCCACCGTCCTCCTCACAAGACAGTCTCCACTCCATCCCTTTTCATCTTGCCATGCCACCCCCATGCGCGCCCGGCGAGGGGCGGGTTGGGAGGCTCCGGTGTCGGGCAAGAAAGCAATTACAAATGAAAGCGAGATTAAGCAGAAGCTGTTGTGACAAATGCTGCCGAAATGGTTTCGGGAGCGCCGGCGGTTCCTTCTAACGGGAGCAACCAGCTGCAGCTGCCATCCCTATGGCAATGGGGAGAAACACGGGGTCCGGTGGGACCTCGGCATGAAAGCCTGAGCCCCGCGGCGCGGGGGATGAGATGATGGACCGGGGCAGCTTCGTGTCACACGAATGGCTGGTAATTAACACAATTTGGGGTTTTTTCCACATTTGTCTGCCTCCATCCCCCAGGCTCGGCTTGTGCTGGAGTTCAAACCCATCTAATAGATGGCTGGCAGCTGCTGAAAGACGGCTTTTGCCTGGCGCTGGGAATCGCTCTGGGTTCACCTTGCTTCGGCCATGCAATTCCGAAACGGTTTGCCCTGGCTTCAGGTAAAGCACCTTTTCAATTTGCCAATTTAACCAAAACACATCATGTTTATCCGGCTATGCCTGTTGCGTGGGGAAAACCCTTGATGGTCTTTACATGAGACGTTAAATAGTTGGTTATTCATGGAAGGATGAGAGATGTTTTTTGGGAAGTCATTCCTACTGCGTGCAGGGCTGAAAGATTCCTACGTATCTGCCCGTGCGTGGCTTGGCCCTGCTGGGTGGGTATTGTTGATGGAGCTGAGGTGTGAGATGGATGGTGTCTGCACTGCAAGAGGGTGTGATGACGTATCACATTCCTAATCACACCTCCCTTAATCATATCATTATGGAGGAATAGGATCATCCTTGTGTTTAACCCATCTTGCACAGGCATCAGGTGAGCCATGACTGAGAGCTGTAAGAAGTCACAATGCTCAATTGATCAGCATCCTGAGTATGGTTTTTCCCCAAAAAAAATCAAAGTTCAGGTGTAACTAGTGCCCAGTATTTCTGGGAAAGGGAGGGGAGGAACAAGAAGCACATGGACAAGTGGGTCTGTTATTTATTGGGCTGTTCATCTCCTGTGGTGATTGACTTTGGGGATAAATTCACCCTGATGGCAAAGGCAGGGAGACCATGTAGTGCCGTGGAAGGTCACTGGGATGGATATGCCACTGGCAATCTCTGGCAAGCTAAATGTGAGAAGTATGCAAGGCAATGGGCTTTAGTGGCTTGCAGAGAAATGAAGCAAAATAAAGCAGAGGGCTGAATGCTAAGTCTGGAAGAGAGAAGCATCCACTTTTCACCAGACTCAGCAATAGGCGACCAGCAGGAGGGAGGCCAATCCTGCTTGCATGCTGACAGAGCAAGAGTAAGAGCTGGAGTACGAGCAAGAGTACAAGCAAGAGGCCAAGATGAAGACAGCATCCTTGTCTTCTCTCAGACATCCAGCCTCACACTAACCAAAAGGAAGGGCAGGTTGGGTTCTGCTTTTAGGGCTGGCATCAGCTCTTACATTACAGGCAGCATAAAATGTATTGGCTTTTGGCCTGCAGCTAAGGGGAAGCCCTGCCTTGATGACCAAGGCATGGCCAAAGCTTGGTAGTACTGTGGGATTATCACAGAATCATGGAATGGTTTGGGTTGGAAGGGACCTTAAAGCTCATCCAGTTCCAACCCCCTGCCACAGGCAGGGACACCTTCCACTAGAGCAGGTTGCTCTAAGCCCCTGTGTCCAACCTGGCCTTGGACACTGCCAGGGATGGGGCATTATTGATTGTATTACATACATTATGAGGTGTTAGTGCTTCTCTTTTCCGTCAGACTACAAGTTTTGTCCCAGCGGGAGCAGATACTGGCCACATCGCCATCAGAAGTGGTACAGGACAAGAAGAATATTCTGGTGAGATGTGCTTCCCTTCGGTCTCATGTGCCCGGGGCTTGCAGCATCCCTCTGCTTTGGCATATTCCCCCCCAATCCAAAGGGATGTGCAACCTTGTCACATCTGCATCCCTTTCCCAATCTCCTTTTTCTCCCCTCCCATCCTCCCTCCATCGCCCCCAGGTCCCTTCCAGCTGCTCCCTCCATCTCTCTCTTGAAGCATCACGTCAAAACACCATTAGCTCGTCCCTCGGCAGCCTGGCTCCCTTTCCCAGCCGGAGCAGCATGCCGAGGCATCCCGCCCGGGACTTTGAAGCACCCGCGGGGACAGCTGGGCCCTGCCACAATCCCCTCGGCCCTTTGGGCTAAGCTGGGTATTTTAAAATAGACCCCCCTTCCCCTGTCCAACGGTGACAACTGCTCCATTATTTTAGATGCTGCTCATGGACCCGCCGTGAAACCGGAGCCGGGGGAGGAATGGGAGGTGATGGGCAAAGGGGGCTGGGGCTGGGGGCAGCCCTGCAGCACTTTCACCCTGGGAAGCAGCCTCCTTGTTTCCCACAAGGGTGCTGGAAATCTCCTCTCTGCATGTGAAAGTCGCAGCACCAACGGGATGTGTGGCTGAAAAGCAGGCACTTTGCTGCAGTCCTGTTTTAAGGGTGGTTTTGAAGCCCTTCAAGTGTGGTTTCCTCAACATCAGAAGGATGTGGAGCTGTTGGAGCAAGTCCAGAGGAGGCGACGAGGATGAGCAGGAGCTGGAGCAGCTCTGCTCTGGAGTCAGGCTGAGAGAGCTGGGCTGGATCAGTCTGGAGAAGAGAAGGCTCTGGGGAGACCTTAGAGCAGCTCCAGTGTCTGAAGGGGGTTACAAGGATGCTGGAGAGGGACTCTGCATCAGGGACTATAGTGATAGGACAAGGGGTGATGGGTTCAAACTGAAACAGGGGAAGCTCAGGTTAGATCTAAGGCAGAAGTTGTTCCCTGTGAGGGTGCTGAGGCGCTGGCACAGGGTGCCCAGAGAAGCTGTGGCTGCCCCATCCCTGGCAGTGTTCAAGGCCAGGTTGGACACAGGGGCTTGGAGCAACCTGCTCTAGTGGAAGGTGTCCCTGCCCGTGGCAGGGGATTGGAGCTGGATGAGCTTTAAGGTCCCTTCCAACACAAACCAGTCTGGGATTCTATGGTTTAGGACTTGCCAAAAGGCAATGGTGCCTCCTCACTGGATGATGCCAGGTGGGTCGGGACAGTGGGTGGGGATGGGAACTGCCCCTGGTAATACCTCACATTGTGCCTCAGTTTCCCCATTTGTAAAACAGGGATGTGATGTGCAGTGCAACCCTAGGAAAGGATGGGGAGGGACCAGTTTAGAGCTGGTCTTGCTAAAACCAGTGCCTTTAGCAGGGGGAGGGCTGTGACAGAGCAACACAAGGAGCATCTCACCAGCAGCATGGGGCTGGGCTCCACTAGCGGAAAGCCAACCCCGAGATGGGGATGCAGCCCCTGGTCCTCCCAGGCCTGCACCCCTGAGCATCCCTCGGTGGCAGCCTCAGAGCCTTTCTGCAAGCCCTCAGCACCACCTAGTGTTCCCAAATTACCCAGGGATTCATTTCTGCACACCCAAGACATGTCCAGCCGCACCATATGATGGCTGGTCCCCAAGACCGGGGCAGCAGAAGCATCCTGCAACCCTTGTCCCTGCATCCATAAGGACCCCAACCCCAATTCCTGCCTCTTCTCCCATTTAACCACACAAATGCCATGTGCAAGCTCTCCGGTGTGAAGGCTGCTCCCTGAAAACCCAGCACCCACTTCTCACAGCCCTCCCAAAGCTTTCTTCTACATGAGCATGGATTTACAGGGAAGACGGAAACGCTTCAGCAGCCCCGAGCCTGGGGAGATGCTGGTTTGTTGCACATTGGGGCTGTATTTCCATTGCTAAAGGTCAGTAAATATCAGGGTTTGAACTGGCTCCGCTCCCCATCGTTTTTTGGGGAAATGCAACTTTTAGGATTGACTGGGATGCTGAAAAGTAGCAGAAATGATAAATGTTTGCTTAGGAAAGAGGGTTGGAGCTGGAGTGCTGGGGAGGAGAACAACAGGCACAAACTGTAAGGGTGATAAATATGGGAAAGAAGAAAAATAACTATCAGTATTAACAACAACAGTTCCCAAACCTAATTTAAACAGCAAAGAGCTCAGCGTTAACATGTCAAGATGATGAACTTATTTTCCCTCTTTTCACATGAAACTACCCTCCACATCTGATGCTGCTGGTTCCTCACAATTCCATGTTCCAAATAACCTCACCGCCAGCCAGATGTATTTCTTCCAGCTCCAGGTGCTTAAGATAGACGAATAATTGTTCTTCTTTATCCCAAATAAATCCCACTCGTTTTAATGGGTGACATGGGTATGAACAGCAAGGGCGAGCCCAGGCGGAGGGAGGTGACATTCCTCCCTCTACCACCGAGATGTGCCCTTGCTCCACTCACTGCTCAGTGGCAGCTTGAAGGAGGGGAAAAGCCCAAACCAGATCTCTGGGGTGTTTTTTAGTGTTTTACCGTGTTTTTCCTCTGCCTGCACCAGCTCCCCGGGGGAAAAATGGCCATTTATTTAACTGTACCTCTCCTGCCTGGGCCATGCAACGACAGCCCCTCTCTGATGCAGGATGGAGCTGGTTTCATGGCATCATTTCCTGCCTGCTTTTCTTGCTCTTGCATCAGCTGTAAGTTATGTTCTTACCCTGCTTGCCCCCATTACAATTTCCCACGGAGTTTTGCCCACTTTGTGCTCATTTTTGGGTGCAATCACTTTAACATTTACCCTCCACCACCTCTCCCTGTATCTCCCTTTCTATTGCTTTTTGCTGTTTTCTTGCTCTCTGCCTTGGCTGTCTCTTACATTGCTTTTATCTGGCTACACTATTCTCTTTTTAGTGATCTTCTGTCCCTTATTAACGCTATTCCCCTGTCCAAGCACGCTGCAGGGCTGGCATCCAGCTGGGACTGATGCAGTTTCAATCACTTCGTGGCCAAGCTCTCCCTGCTTTCATTTAATTCCAGTCCCCTCTTGCCTCTTTCCACCCAGACAAGGTCTCAATCTATTTAGGGGGGGCTGTAATAGAAACCTTTGGGGTGGTTTCTTCACTTGTGCCGCCTTTCTTTGCCAAGCTCTGCCCCAGAGTGATCCCTTTTTGGTCCAGCTGTGCACAGATGCTGTTTGCTCTGTGCAGCTGCAGATGTGCTGTATCAGATTGATTCATCTTCTCATTTTGCCATCTGGCAACCTCATTCCTCGACGTCTTTGCAAAGGAACAGGGTGTTTGCAAGGATTAGGCCACATTTTGAGCAGAGTTCAAGCAGTCCTTCTCCACCTCCTTTGCTAGTTCCCAGTTTGTGCTTCCTCGGGGCTCTTTTCACTCCTCATCGCGCCCTGTGTGGGGACTAAAGCTGCCCAGAACGAGGAGTAAATGGTGCTGGTGGTAGTTTGGAGCTAGCTGAAGGTCTCTGCCTCTTCTCCTGTTGCAAGGTACTTCATCATTACTGCAAATCTGGGTTACATATGACAGGTAAGGGCTCAGCCGATGGGAGGGTGCTTTGAAGGGATCTTTCCCTGGGTACCAGGAAGGATGATGGGACAGAGCTGTCGCATCTATGGGAGGACGAGGTATGCAACCATATTCCCACAGGTATATTGCCTGTGGTGGGTGCTATGTTGAACACCCGCTTATTTAGACAGGTTTCATATGCTCCCATGCATGGGTGCAGGACAGGGGGAAAGAAAAGGAGGTGTAATTCATTATCTTGGCTGGAAAACATATCGATATCCCAGCGAGGGACCATATAAATCTCTGTGTCTGGGTGAGTGTGCCACGCAGCTCTTCAGCTTGCTGGCCAATTTCCCTGCATCTTGCAGTTGCAGAAAACCTGTGGCAGCTCATGGCTCTTTCACCCATCCGCTGCCAGCACATGAAAACAAGGGAATCGGTTTCCTGCCTCTGACATTCCACCATTCCTCCCATTTCTCTGAGCAATTAATTCTGAGCAATTCCCAATCTTATTTATCCATCGCTCCCTCCATCCTTGGAGACTGCAGGTACCAAAGAACATATTGCCTTTCCAGAGGGCATTCTGACATGTTTCCCAGAGCAGCAAACTCCTGTTTTCCTGCTCACTGCACTGGCATGCCAGTGTAAGGACACTGCAGGCTGCTGTTTGCTGTCAGAGGTCCTATGGGCAGGTTTAGGGGCTGCAATTCTGCATGGGATAGGCAGGGACAAAATAGACACGAAGAGGTGGGAAATAGAGATCGGTAGGACACAAAACAGCTTTTTGAGGCCACAGAATTCCTAGACAGGAATTGTGGGTTTTTACCAGGACTGATCTGATGCAAGAAGATGCAGAAAAGCTGATGAGCAGGACTTGAGCCCTATGTTGGCTGTTGTTTTGGCTGGGTGTGCAGTGCAGCGCGGTGACCCATCTCCAATGGCAGCCCAGCGCATGTGGCTGGTGAGAGGCCAAACTCTGGACACAGGTTAGATAAGTTATAGGCTTTACATCTGATTTCCAGGCTGTTTAAGCAATTGCAAGGGCTTAAAGTGGCTGAGATCTAGTGAAGATGTATATATAAATTAGAGATTACTTTGGTTATTGGTGTATTTTATGGGGAAATGTTTGCTCTGGAGCATAGGGAAGTGAGACATTTTGCTGAGGCTGGATTCTGTTTAACCCCCAGCTCAGGGATGGGCTTTACTACAATGTATATACATGGAGAGCTTATTTGTTTCCTTATAGTAAGATCCACCCCCCAACACACACACACCCTGTGGTTTTGTTCTGCAAATATTTGATAGTGCAGATTTCCTGGTAGCAAAGAAACACCAACAGGACGCAGCAGAGCACTCGGTGGGAGCAAGCTCCCATTTCAGAGTCAGGGTTAGCTAAAAAGTTCAGTTTTCAGCTAAAACCTCAACCTTTCCAAGTGAGAAAAGCTGTGGGATTTATGTACCAGGTCCAACAACTAATGGCTGAGAACTTGGATAGCGTTTTTGGTGTCTCCTTTGCACTTGTGTTTTTCCATGAGCTTGCACAGAAAGGCAGCAACACCACAGCTAAATAATTCTTCGTGTTTCCCTTCATCTCACCACTTGTTTTCCTTCCATTTATCTCTCAACCTCAGCTTCAGGTATAGTGTGTGTTTTTTGGGTAAAGCCTCTGATGTTCCTGCAGCAGGGCTACCATAAACACCTTGATTTATTCCGATGCATTCCAGAGCTTGTGGGACAGGTTAAAATGGCAACAGGCTCCCAGGACTTTCGTGAACCAATTGAATGGAGGAACTGCCTAACTAGAGAAAAGGAATGCCTGCAGCTTGGCTTTTGCCTCAGGAATATTTGAATCACCCCACCTGAATAAACACTCCTGGTTTGGGCATCCAACCCCACCACCAATAAAATCAGTGGCGAGAGGATGCCTGTGGGATGCTTCTTCCCTTCCACCTCTCGGAATGGTGAGAAAGGATATATTAATGGATAACTATTTTTACAAGAAGTCACCTGTTTAAACAGGACAAGGTGGGGGAATAGGTTTGATTTTAATAAATCAAAATAATAGTAGTAAGAAAAGATTGCCAAACAGCGCTTCTACCCATGAAGTCATATATAAACCTGGGTGGGTACACGTAAAACATTTAAACTCAGCTTTCTCACTACAGATTCCCTGCTGCAGGTGTATTTGTTCTCAGGGGTGTAAGTAGTTGCTCTGTGAAAGTGAGTTAAACCCAAGGCTATTGCACAGAGAGCTCTGTCAGTGCTTCTCTTACAAAGAGCAATAATAATGCTTACCTCTGTCCCAAGGGCATCATGAGGGTTAATTATTTAACATTTGCAAAGCGCTTGCAGGGCTGGAGTTGAAAGTGGGAAGTACTAGGAATAAACTACATTTTATAAGAAGAGGCCTGGTCCAAAAATTCCGAGTTGAAATATGGGTGATGAGCAGGGGATCCCCAGAGGAGCATCCATCCATCATGACTTGGGAAGCACAGAAAATGAAGTGCTGTGGGGAAATGAATCTGGTTTGCAGTGTTTTGTGGCTGGGGCTGTGCCAAGGGATGTGGGGACCTGGGGTGGGGACAATGCCCCATACAGCCTGCACGAGGTGGGTGATGGGGGAGTCGATAGAAAGAGATTGAATCATTGCAATGAAATGTGAGAAAATAAAGACTTTGAGGAGGCAAAGCCTCGAGGCAGCCAGTTTTTCAAGTCAGGGATGAGTTTTGGGGGAGAAAACTGCAAATCAAAGCACGCGGTGTGCCCAGGGGTGTGGATTATTGATGTGTCTGGGGTGATCCTTCCCATCTGTCTGGGGTTTGGGAGGCTGAGCGCACCCAGGGCTGGCAGGGAGGAGGCAGGTCTTGCAGGCAGGGGAGGAGCACGGCTTACCTGGGCGCAGGTGCTGCAGCGGGATCACCGGCACAGGTAAGGCTCCACTGGCCAGGGCTGGTGTGGGGAGGGGGTTTCATGTTGGGAAGGGGCTGGGGAGGTGGGGAGAAAGTCACCCCAAGCCGTGGGGATCACCCCCTATAGCTGGGAAAGAAAGAGACCCCTCTGCCTGCCCTTTGGGTGGGTAAGGATGAGGCACCCCAACATTTGGCATCTTGTCCCCATAGAGGAGGAGGAGAGAGGTTGGGGTGGGTGAGCCTGCACCCATCCCCATGGGAAAGGAAATTGTGGGGGTCATGGGGGTGTGGGCTCTGTTTTCCTGGACCCACCACAATGGGGTGTCCCACCGCCCTGGGGTCCCCATTGGATGGGGCACAAGGGGTTTGCTGCTGTCCGCTGTGGTGGTGGGACACGATGGGGCAGCCCCGTGAACATGCAGCAGCGTTGCCAAGGAGGAAGTGGAAAAATAAACACTGTGGGGCTTAAAGGCCGGCAAAGGGGAGAGTGGGGCAGGCTGGGGCCAAGCAGTGCTCCCCAAACCCTCCCAGCCCCTTGCTGGGCTGCCTGCCCCACTTCCAGCCAAATTACATGCAAAAGCTCTGCCTAACAGCTAAACCCAAATCACTGCTGCGTGCACCCAACCAGAAACTCTCTCCCCGAAGAACTGGCCAGAACAGTCTCTTTAGTGCCCCAAAATGTGCAGATGAAGAGTCCCAGGGACTGTGCAGGGTGCTGCAGGAGAAGGTTTTTTCCTCCTTCCTACCAGGTTGTTGATATAACAACTAATAACATCTCACTTGTGCAGCACAGGGTGCAAGCACTGAGGCACGGGGCACTTGCAGAGGTTTATGTCTGGCAGCCACAGCTACCTAATAAATCCAGGGGTAGCTGCAGTACTCCACAGGCTTGGCCTAATGTGTTTAAGGTGAACAAATGGATATAGCTGGGATACATTGCAATGGAAATGGTTTCTTTAGTAGCTTGTCTTAGGCAGTTTTCCTTGAGGGATGTCAAAGGCGGTTGTGAGGAGCGCTTTGTATTGCAAATACAGTTTTAGGCTGAGAAATCAAACAATACCAATTTTTGCAGCATTGCTGGTGGTGGTAATGCCAGTTTTGAGTCACTGTTTCATGTCGGGACTTGTGAGGTAATAGGGGTTGGAGGAGTCAGGGCTATTCCATCACCGCACATCGTGGAGCTTGGCTTGCTGAGTCCCATGGCATCCACCACCTCTAGAAAGCCCTTTAATCTCTCAGGCAGCACACAGAGGCAAAGAAAAATGGCTTTTAAGATGGTAATGCTCATTTCCCAAACCAGATAACTTTTAGTCAGATCTCATTGCCTTAAAACCACAAATAAACAAATGCAGGTCATAAACAGAAGCCAAAGAGTGACAAAGTGCCCACTCTGAGCTCCTGTAATTGAGATGGCTTTGGGCAATTTATTTGATTTCTCAGCTTTCTCTGCTGGGCTGTAACTTAGAGTTGCTTTTTGCTGCTTCCCTGATGGGGAGGCTCAGTGCAGGGGTAAGGATGGAGAGTCCAAAGCAGGGACTTTTAAAACAGAGGGATAAAAGAGGCAGTGTCAAGAAGAGCAGTAGCAAGCAGAGAGCAATATAACGTCTCCATCACCAGCTTTTCGGTTTCTTCTCTGATGGGTCCATTGTGCCTATTAAATAGCCGTCAGGTCCAACATCCCAAATTTGAGGCTTTTGTCCCAGGTTGAACTTCCATGTTGATTTTTTCCCATGGCCTTTCTTTTCGGGTTAGCTTGGTCTACCTCAGGTGTTGGGACCTGATGGTCCTTCAGATATCCCCCAACAATTGAGCCTAACAGGTTCCAATGATGATGATAGTTCTTAGCCCAGGTCTAAAACCCCTGAGGACCCTTTAGAAGCAGAAAAGCTGCTTTCCTGGTTTTGCAGACATGGCTGGGCTCACGAGTATTAGCAATGAGTTCCATGATTGCTCAGTGTCACTGTGAACGCTCCCCAGTGCAGATGGAGGCAGTGATAGAAGAAAAATGGTGATAATAGGATGAAATGGTTCAGAGTGGGGTTTTAGCTTGACATTAATGCATTAGGGATCCAACTCCTAGGGGAGCTAATGGATGTGCTGCTATGATTAGAAGTGCCTCTGCAGACGAGGAAGACAGTGCTGGTAACAGAGTGAGGCAGCAGCAACAGGAAAGCGTATATTTGTAGGCAATACCTCTCCTGACATCTCCTGGGTGTCTCCTCTGCCATCTTTCTGCCCACAGGGACATAGTTATCTCCCCTCCATGTTGTCTTCCCCATCCAGCCCATTAGCAGATGGCTGCCTTCCCTCCCAGCCTCCCAGGTAGAGTATTGAGGCTGTGGGGTTATGACAAGACCCAAACCACATCTAGAAGGTTGGAAATAGCTTCCTTATTTCCAGATCCACACCTCGCTGCCATTCCTCAACTCAGCCTGAGCTCAGCCTTTGTCTTTATTGCAAGCCAAGACATTTCTCTTCTCCACTGAGTCAGCCTTTCCCTGGGGAGTGTCCCTGTCACCCCAGAGCCAGGCAGAAGGTCCCATAGTGAGCAAACCAGCTATGATGAGCCTGAACTGCCTCATTTGCAGGGGTTGAAGGGCAGTGTTAATAGCAGGAGCTGTTTCCAGTGGTGAACTTTAAACTGTGATTTCCAAGCTGGGGAGAATAGAAATGATGCCCTGACGTTATGGAAACTCTAATAGAACCTTTCAAAAAAACTCTTATTAAAGCCAATGTGACTTTTGGAAAACTCAAAGGGCCCAGAGTTTAGGTGGAAAGGGATTATATGTGGCTGCCACAGTAGGGCAAAAGGAGGTGAAAGCCTAGTTGGGCTCCTCTCCATCCTCCCTGTTGCTCCAAACACTTCCCGGGGTGGTTGGGTGTATGAGCTATAAACCAAGAAGAAACCAGCTCCTTTGGGACGTGATAAGAGCAGATGAAACAGTAAATCATTAAGCCAGTGTAGTGCATGTCATTGTAATAATCAGGGGGCAAAGTGCACTAATTACAAGCCAGCAGGGACATGGGTATGTTATTAAACGCAGGTTGGATGAGGAGGGAAGGGAAAAGTCAAGCTGTGCAGGGATGCTCTGTAATGGTGGTTGTTGCTCTCAACCACAGCATCAGCTGGACCTTCAGCTTTTTCTTTTTCCCAGTGTGATTCATTGCAGACAAAGTCTCATTGCATTTGGAGCTGGAGAGATACAGAACGGATTGGGTTGAAAGGACCTTAAAGCTCATGCAGCTCCATCCAGCAGCAACACCTTCCACTAGAGCAGGTTGCTCCAAGCCCCTGTGTCCAACCTGGCCTTGAACACTGCCAGGGATGGGGCAGCCACAGCTTCTCTGGGCACCCTGTGCCAGCGCCTCAGCACCCTCACAGGGAAGAGCTTCTGCCTCAGAGCTCATCTCAGTCTCCCCTCTGGCAGGTTAAAGCCATTCCCCTTGTCCTGTCCCTACAGGCCCTTGTCCAAAGCCCCTCTCCAGGTTTCTTGTAGCCCCTTTAGGCACTGGGAGCTGCCCTAAGGTCTCCCCGGAGCCTTCTCCAAATGAGAGCTGTTTGCTCCAGGGCACTCACTGTTGAAAACAGAACAGTTTTGTTTGGGTTTTTCCCCCTGTGCTCACCATTTGCATGTTTCCAGAGGAGGAAGAGAAGCAGGAGGAATAGTTTTGCTGGTCACGCGTCCCAGAGAAGCCGTGCTGCTTCCTGCTGGTGAGCCATCGGGCAGGACAGACAGCAGCAACCCCGAAACAGGCCCTATTGTTGCACCGAGCTCACCCCATATCACATCAGCCAGGTGATTCCTTCTCCATGTAAGTGACCTTTAAGTTTCTCTGCTTTGATTGATCTGTGTATCATAGAGTCACAGAATGGTTAGGGCTGGAAAGGACCTTATCCTTTAGATCATCCTATTTTGACAGCATAAATCTCACATGGGAAACTAGCAGGTCCCATTAAATATAACTTAAAAATAAAACTGCTGGAGCTCGGTCATGGAGTTATATATTTTACTAAGTATTGTTGTGGTAGTGTTAGGGCGTTAATATGGCACGATATGGCTGCAGTGTTTGTTTGGTATTCTGGGATGGGTTTACTTGTGCTTTCAGTCTTTATCCTGATGTTATACCATTGTGTGCATGTGATGGGATTCTCTGCTCACCCAGAAATGTTTCAGCCATCTCCCTGGCTCACGTATGCTGCTCCCTTAACCACAGGGATACAGGTGGATGCTCTGATTCCCTGCTTGTCCCTTTCCAAGTTTTAAACAGCCTATTGTGTTAATGCATTGGACTGTGCTGGCATTGCTGGTGAACGGTGTCTTGCTTTGATTTTGTGTTTAATTACACAGTGTCAATAAATCTCTCCTTTTAAATCATGCCTGCAAAGCTGCTAGAGAGAAAATAGCATTTCCATGCACAGCTTTTTCACTCCTGGATTAAATCCCCTCCTAAATGTATTGGCATGAAACCCACCGTGATAGCTCATAGGTGTTCTGGGACCAGCCCAGTGTAAGCTGCAAGGACATCAGCCCTCTCTGCATGTCCCTGCATGCACCAGGGTGGTGTTTGCATGGGGAGGCAATGTTTGCTTACTGTGAGCTGTTGGATTAGGTGGTTTGGTTAAACCAGTTCAATTCAGGCAGGTTGGCTCCAGGGGCTTTAGCAGGTCTGATCTAACCCAGCACATTTTCCTGACCAGGGACAGCTTCCTCTGGGAGATGGTATCTGCACGCAGCTGAGCACTGGGGCATGGGCTTCAAGGGGAGAAACAAGGTGTCCCTGGGACAAAGTGACCTGAAATCAAAGCCAATGCACCCGCTCTCTCCTCTCAAAGGCTGGCAGCACAAGCCATGTTCACCTCATGCCTGAACTGTCCTTTATGCAGAAGGCAGGCAACAGCAGAATAAGTGGTGGGGAGGTACTGGCACAGAGAAGCTGTGGCTGCCCCATCCCTGGCAGTGTTCAAGGCCAGGTTGGACACAGGGGCTTGGAGCAACCTGCTCTAGTGGAAGGTGTCCCTGCCTGCGGCAGGGGGTTGGAACTGGATGAGCTTTAAGGTCCCGTCAACCCAAACCAGGCTGTGAATCTCTGAAGAGCAATTTTTGGTTTATATTTCCAATGAGTGGGGACTGAAGCCTTGTCAGGAAGGTGGTTTAAGGAGAACCAGATCATGAGCATCTGGGATGGGTGGGATCAAGTCCAGAGCTGCCCTATGTGGATGGTGGAAGCTAGTTTCTGCTGGAGAAGGGCATTGCTAAATGGAGAAGGAAGTCCTGGGCACTGGCAGCAGAGCCTTTGCTATCAATTAAAACATCCTAATTGACCAGCCTGACACAACCGACCTGTGATGGCACCAAGGCAGGCCCCCGACGATACACTGGAGCCCACATGAAAGAGCTAATAGTTTCTCTACCTAATTAAGCAAAGCAGCAAATGGCAAACAGGAGCTGGCTGGGTTAGAATTGCTCTAAATCCCCTAGGAAACAGGTCCCTGACTCTGCTGCCTGCTTGGTTGTGACCCTGGGCTCTGCGTGGTGCAAATCCTGGCTCAGTGATGCTGCAGGGAGAGAAGACGGGATGGGAGGAGGTAGTGATGCAGGGGGCGAGTTGGTTTGTTTGACCAAACCCAGACAATTTTGTTTCCAGCAGCTTTTGTGCTGTTTGTGAAGCTACATTTTTAACAAGATGCTTTGGCTTTGTGAAATGGATGCAGGTGGTTTTGGTTTCCCCCTCCATGGGCTGAAATAATTCCAGGTATTTAAAACAGTTCTGGACATAACACAGCACTCCTGTGGCTGTCTCAGGAGCTAAAGGAACCCACTGATGGTTACCCCCAGACCTTACTGGTTTCCCTGTGTATTCTCTCTCCTACCTGGTCCTAAAAAGCCCACCCTGCCCTGCTCTGCAGCGGATGCTCTCACTCATTCCTATACAAAGGTAGGAAAAGCAGGAGCTGGGAGGAGGTAAGTTCAAGCTGGAATGTGTCAGAGATTGCAGCAGATATGGAGCATCAGCTAAGCTAGTCTGGGCTCTGGCATTTTTAGACACTTCCTAATCTTGGGACAAAGAGAGGCCCCTGGTATTCCCACCTCTCACTCTTGGAGAGTTTCTCAATGCTCCTTTGTATTCCCATGGGCCTGGTCAATCCTTTTCTAGTTTTTCCCTGAAAGGGAAACCCCATTCTTTCCATTGTTATGTCAAATAACTGGTGTAACTCGTATCATGACATGTATTTTTCTTTGCCTTGCAGACAGAGGAGGTTGTCAGGATGGCAAACTTCAAGGGTCATGCACTTCCAGGCAGTTTCTTCCTGCTCTTTGGGCTCTGGTGGTCTGTGAAATACCCACTGCAGTATCTCAGCCAGAAAGTAAATAAGAAATACCACAGGATTTATTGCTTCCAGCATGTGGATGCCATCGAAGGGGGACTCAAAATCATCTTTGCTCTCATAGGTAAGGGTTATATTTTACTGGCTATGCTGGTAACTTCCCAGCCTGTAGTGATGACTGTACTGGAGCCCTTACTCAGAGAAACGAGTCTACATGTGGAAGGATGAGTCTTTGATGTTCATCTTGTCTTGATCTCTAGTAGAGTTTGATGTGAAAGGCCAAGTCTCTTATCCCTTTTCAAACTGAGCTACCACTACTATGCCCAGGCCTGATTTTGACATCCAGTCCTTTCTCCTTCATGCAAAACCACCCCCTCTTGCTTCAGAACCACCCCACCAGCAATGAGTCGAGTCAACAATCATTGCAAATAAGGCATGAGGACAGCATGCTCTCGTGTGCCCATGCAGGGATGCTGGCAGAGCAGTTCGTCCCGGATGGTCCTCACCTGTACCTCTACAGTGGGGAGAACCACGACTGGGTGAAGCTGATGAACTGGCAGCACACCACCATGTACCTCTTCTATGGCCTCTCTGGTGTGGTGGACATCTTCACCTACATCTCCCCAGTGGTGCCGCGGGGTCTGGATCGCCTCATGCTGTCTGTGGCAGTGTTTGTTGAAGGTTGGTACAAGGTGGTGCTTTATATGGGGAGGGATGCTGAAGGGTGAGTCAGAAAGGGACCAGAATTTGCCAGACTGAGGTATTGCCCTGAAGATAGGACATACTGTAGGTGATATATTATCAGAGCAGGATGGGAAATACAGGCACCAATAGGTCCTGGCTTTGCTTGGTTTGGGGTTTCTGGGGTGATAGCAGCACAAAGCAGCAGGCTGAGTTTCCTCACCATGATAAATGGCCAGAGAATGCTGCATTTATCTTCCATCTACAGAGCTGTTTGTGTGCCTGTGTTCCCCCCGAGAGCCATTAATTGCACTGCAGGCATCATCACCCTCATCTGCTTGCATTGCACGTGGCAAACTCAAGTGACTTATTCCAGCTTCAGCACATCATGAATATCATTTTGTCTTCAGGCTGTCTTGCAAGTCACGAGTCAGGATTTCAGACCCCTCTTGGAGCATGCAGGCAAAAGACACTGGGAAATGAAGGTCTTGCTCATGTAGGAAAGCCATTAAGGAAGGCACGGCTCTTGTTATTTTCCCTTCCCTCATCCCAGTGGTTTTCCAAGCAGCAGCAGGGGCAGCTCAACAGGCACCATTCGGTACATAAGAAAAGGAAACCTGTATTTACAAGTCCCAAGAAAATGGTGAGGTTTTAGCAGTAAAAAAGCAGGATGCAGCAGGAACCTGGCTATGAGGAAAGGGTGATCTGAAAAGGTGAAGAAAATCACCCCTCTGTTGTCCTCTGTCTTTGGTCCCCATGTTGCTCAGATCCTCCTACCCCAAGGTTGGGCATCTCATCCCTCCAGGATGGTGGGGCGCCAGGAGACCCAGAGGGATGGTGCTATGTGGAGTGCCTTGTTTTCATGGTGACCTGCCTCAGTTTGCCAACCGGGCAGGTGATTTACCCTGCCAGGGCTCTGTGGTCATGGTTGGTGTCACTAACTCTACTTTAACCTGGTATTTTGCAGGTTGTCTCTTTTATTACCATGTCCTTCACCGCCCTATGCTGGACCAGCACATCCACTCCCTGCTCCTCATCGCCATCTTCGCAGGGGCCTGCAGCACCATGCTGGAGGTCTTTCTGCGTGACAACATTGTCCTGGAGATGTTCAGAGCTGGTGTCACCATCGTCCAGGGAACGTGGTTCTGGCAGGTCAGTTCTCTTATGGAGCAGAGCAGCGAGGTAGGAGAGCAGTAGGAAAAGAGGATCAGAAGCCGTACATCACATACCAATCACACAATCTCTGAAGGATAATTTTGCCAGGCTCGCTTCATAAATAGATCATAACCCCCAATGAAAATGTGCTTATCACTGGTCATCTCTGATGGCTGCTCCTGCTGAAGTTGCTGTTTGTCTTGGCTTATGGCTTCTCTGGGGGGAAGAGCCCAAGCAAGTGCTCGCAGTGAGTGAGCAACGCTTTACAGGATCTAACAACCAACTCCTAATTGCTTAATGTGTCTAATGCACCCTGCAGCACTCCCTCTGGTTTAGTGGAAAGATGCAAACCCCACCAAGCAATAAACAGGCTGAGTTAAAATACAGCCAACTGCTTGCTTTGGCAGGAGGTGGAGAGGCAAAGAAATCAGCACTGCCAACGCTAAGGCGCCAAAAAGAAATGCAAGTTCCCTCCTCTTTCTCAGCTGCCCTAACTCAAACCGGCCTTTATTCAGAGGTTAAAAACTGGGCTGAGCTTGTAAAGTGCTAAACTGGGAGGTTTTAAAGGAAGGATAGGAGTCTGCAATGCAGTGGGACAATTGTGGTGTGGGTATTGCACAGAAGAAGAGAGACCACAGGGGCAGACTTGCTTTGTGTGGTCTCTCATTGCAAGGCTGGACTTCCACTATCTCAGCAAAACCCACTATCCTGGTCAGGGCTCTAGTCCCTCCTCACCACGTGGATCGTGGTAGTTACAGAGATGGACATAGAGGTGCTGTACATTGATTTTCTTTCCCCTCAAGGTAATACATTGTTTGTTCCACCCAGATCGGGGTCGTGCTGTTCCAGCCATGGGGAGGCCCAATGTGGGATGAGAAGGACCACAGCAACATCATGTTCCTCACCATGTGCTTCTTCTGGCACTGGGCAGCCAGTGTGGCCATCCTGGCTATAAACTACACTCTCGCTTACTGGTATGGCTGGGGCAGGACTTTGGGCAGGAAGGGATGGGGATGGCTGGAGTGGGATGCAGACATACTCCAGCCCATCCCGGCAGTACAAACTCACAGCTGAATAAGCAGCTCCTCACTACAGCAAGGTTCAGGGCACAGTCCCAAGCGTGCACATTATGTGTTGAGTGTACAGAATGCAAACTAGTGTCAGCAAGAGGCACAAGCATTAAATGTGGAGAAGTCAAATAACAGAGACCCTGAAGCCGCCCCTGGAAATCACACTGTGTTTCTCCTCTGCACTGAGTGCTGGAAGTCAAACTCTAATTCAATACAGAAATCAAAGCATTACCAGGACTCCCTGACACTTTGTCCCCTCCTTTGCAAGGATTTGCAAGCTGTTGACAGTTCCCAAGAGCTACAACAGCGCTGTCTGATGGCTAAAATATCACCAGCCCCCAGCATGGCTTTTCCAAGGGGATGGGAAGGGGACATTGTCCCAGTTTCAGAGGTGCTCCTATGGCCAATGAGCCTCTAAGGGCTGCATGTCTTGCTGAGACATGTTGGGACTTGATCTTAAAGGTCGTTTCCAGCTTAGTTATGGCTGCCGCATGCCCAGCAGTGTTCAAGGCCAGGTTGGACACAGGAGCTTGGAGCAACCTGCTCTAGTGGAAGGTGTCCCTGCCCGTGGCAGGGGGCTGGAACTGGGGGAGCTTTAAGCTCCCTTCAACCCAAACCATTCCATGATTCTCTGAGTGGTAGATGGGATAGTCTATGCAAACAAATAGACTTTATACAGAATAAAATCCCCTCAATTCCCACCCAAACAGCATTTTAGGAACTCTATAATAGTTTCTTCTCTTCTGTATTCAGTACAAGTGCACTGGGCTCCCTTGAGCATGCTGGTGAGTGGCAGTAGTTTGGGGTTCTGCTAACAGTGATTTATTGCTCATGTGTTACAGCTGCATCCAGAGGTGCAGGGGAGGCAGCGGGGAGCCCTACATCAGTCTTGGCGTCCGACAGCAGAAGCACAACACGAGCTCCCAAGCCACCTTCTTAAGCGGATCTGATGAAGAGTGAAGAGGGTGCAATCACCTGCTCCAAACACGTGAAGAATCTCTTTTCTAGAAGGAAAAAAAAACCAACACTAATGAGATAGTTCTGTTTTGGGAGAGCAAAGGGAGGTGACACTGTTCTGCTGCTGGGAAGCACATTGAGCACACAAGGGGGAGCTGCCCCGCATCCATACCCGAATATTGCCCTTCCTAAACCAGCACTGAGTTTTAGCCACAAAATTAGGCATGCGAATTCAACGTGACAGGATTGCTTCATCCTACAGATTCCCATGTGTGTTTCTGTAGTGATGGAGGGCATCCTTTCACCAGCTGACTTTTCCTAGAGCCTGGAGGCTTTGACCTGCTGTCATTGGAGTCAAGGACACCTCCAGGCTGAGACCGTGTACCTATGGAACAAGGCATCACCCCAAGGAGGAACAGTAAAAGAGTGTTGAGTGTGAGAGGATGTCAGATTTGCACCACCACGGCTCGATTGTGCACAAAGCAGGTTTTATTACCGAAGCATTAAACTAAAGAGAGGTTTTGATTATAGTTTTTCCCGTTCACTTAAAGGCTGAAAGAGTGAATAAATGTGAAATAAAAATCCCCACTGAGCCTGATATCCTTACATTTAAGACTGATAAATTATAGAGTGTGTGATAATAACTTAGACAAATCCATCTCTCAGACCTGCAAAGCCTGAAGGGCTGTAAGATACATGGCTATGCAGCAGGCATTCATAAACCCTCCCAGTTTTCCACTGGAAATAAACCCCTTGGCTTGGAATGTGAGAGGAAACAGGCCCACATTTTTTTTTTAGCCTTCTTTTGCCAGCTAATTTCTTGCAAAAAAGTGACTGGAAATGTCACCTCCTCGATAGGAGGAAAAGATGCCGGTAAAAATGAATATATATATATACACACACACATACATATATATATATATAAAAAATAAACACCAGCACAAGCTGAACTGCATCTGTTCACGTCTCAGACCCTGGGGCTGGAAGGATGAAGCCTCCTCCCTGATGTCTAACGGGGGTGGTGCATGGCAGCTGATTTTTGTGCTTGCTCATGGCTGAAGAGGAAAGCAGCTACTGGCAGATCCAGACGTTTTTCTGGAAAAGGGGAAAGCACGGAAAGCAAAGCTTATGTTTTAGCACCCTTTCCCTTGTGCAAAGAGCCTCTTGCAGAATAAGTGGGCTGTAACCTGGGTTTTATTGCTCATTAACAGTGCTATAAAGCCTGACTGGCTCTCCTTGAACACCAGCTTTCCTCTATTTCCAGCACTGACATGGTTTGTTTTGCAAGGCTGGATACTGGGAGGTGCAAACAGCCTCGGCGTGAAGAGAGTTAAGCAGCAGAGCAACACATCTCTGTAAATCCATGTGATAAACACGGTGCAATTAAGTCTCTGCATTATTTTCCTCTTGGAAAACAGTCCCAACATCCCTATTCCCATTAAATAGCCACATGAGGGCAGCACCAGGCAAAGCTCCTCCACCATTCCCCTAGGCTGGCTGAGGTTGCAGTCCCCACGCAGCCACCCTTGCTAAAACCAGAGGTTATTCCCATCGCAGGGCGCACAGATGAAGGCTAACTTTGCTTTTGGAAAGCACTCCTTGCTTGTGAAGGTGGGAGAAGGTTTATTCAATCCTTCCCTGCTCTTTTGGCTGCTCTCAATGCAGTTGCCGCCTCCTTTCACCCCAAGGTTTTCTTTGTCTCTCGTCATTGCACAGCCACAAGAAGCTTTTCCCCTCTGTAGCACCCGGTGTCTGGAATAGTTTCTGTCTGCCTCATTAATCCCTGCTCCTGCAAACACCTCAGCACTGTCAGGATAGCGCTTGCTAATTTGTTTTCCAGCTCTAGAGCACATTCTTTCCCAAGGTATGAAGGTCAGCCAAGGAGGAGAGATACAGCCTGTGGTTAAGTGAGAGAATACAGGTAGTGATCACTTCTGGAGGAGGAATAAGCATTTTCCTTTTAGCTAAAAGAAAACCATGTTTGTGAATAGCTCAGGTATTGAGGCCAATTGTCCTCGATCCTGATTTTCACCATATAAACTGAGTTATTAACTTGTGTTTTTGTACTGGAGCCACTGGCCATGCAGCTGGAGGGGAATGGGGTATATTTGTAGTCGAATGCAGAGCTGGTTTTAAAAGGACTCATAACAGGGGCCTGAAGGTTGCTGGGTGCATGGCGAGTGGTCCAGAGATGCCTTATTATATAGCGAGGTTCCTTCACAAGCCACTGTCACACTGATTTCTTACGTGCTAGATATACCAGGGCAGTCCTAAAGGGAGCATTGCTTTGAACCAGGACAGTACTACAGAGAGTATTGCTTTTAACACAGCCTTAACATCAACCAGTTGTACTGGATCATCACCATATCAACTGAGTTATCAGCTAGCGCCTTTGTACTGCACCCGTTGGGTTGAGTGGGGGGACTATTCATAGCCAAATCCAGAGCTGGTTTTAAAAGGACTCATTTCCCTGGCAGAGATAGGATCTGTTGCTGCCACCCTTCCTGGCCACATTTATGTAAGGCTGAAGCGATGGTGTAGGCAGCAGAACAAGCCCTGCCTATGCTTTTACCACCTGCTTCACCTCCTCTGTTGCCTGTTTATGAAAGGCAGCACTCACATTCGTCATAATAATAATAATACTTTGCACTTCCCAAACAACCATCCATCTGCAGTGCCCGAGCTGCTGGTGAGCCTGTAATTAGATTGTGCCTCCCACCACCCCCGGGAAGCAGGCAAACATTATCACATTTTCCCATTAGCAGCGGGGCTGGATGAGGAACCTTCAGGGAGAGGATGTTGCACTCACGGCTGAGGAGAAGGGAAAAGAGGAAGACAATAATGAAATGTACTTTGGGGTTTAGCTTGAGATCATTAGAGGGGCTGGAATGAGATCATTGGAGGGGCTGGAGCTGGTCAGATACAGATTTGCCTCCCTTCTCTGGGAGGAAGAGGAGATCAGGCATGTGCTCATACAAATCATAGAATAGTTTGGGTTGGAAAGGACCTTAAGATCATCCAGCTCCAACCCCTGCCATGGATACCTCACATATCCTTAGGATACCTCACATCCCTAAGGAGCTGTGATGGAGTTACATCCATTGGTGTCCACAGTGATTTTTAGCCCAGGCAGCGTGTGAGTGACCTGCTCTGTGATTTGAGGGGAACATTGCCATCCTTTCTCTGGGTACCCCCTGTTGTTCCCATCCAGTTGTCATAGTTTTATTCTTGTTTCCATCATGGGGATGGTGTAACAGGCTAGAAACCCCCTTCCCTCAACCACTTCATCTACCTCTAACTTTTTTCCCTGTCTGACCAGCAGGTACTTTAATATAAGTTGTCTTTTTCATGGACACCTTCCTCTATATGCTTTACTCTTTGCTGGCCCTTTAAACTCCATGGGAAATGGCACCTTCAGCCTCTGAGCAGATCTCTTTCAGCTGAGCATCATTTCCTCCCCTCTCCCTCCACCTGCTGCCCTCCCAGCTTCCACTGGCCCACTTTCTGTAAGGACTTCACTCATCCTGCTTGGGAAAAGTGTTTGTGCTGCCCTTTGTGATGATGGTTTGTTGAGCTGGGTGCTTGTAGAATGGAAAACTGAGCTGCAAAGAGATCCTTGATGCTGCTGCTGCTCCTCTTTTTCCATCAAGAAAGGTATGTTTTTCTTGCTGTGTTATTTTTAGGTGTAGGTCTGTAAGGAATTGCTCCTTTGAGGTGTGAATTTCTCTCTGTTCTTGGGTTTAATGTGGTGGTGAGCTCATGAAGCTTAAGCTTGGGTGAAGCCAATGAAGCCCCTTTGCTGCTCTGGGCTTCCCCCACGGTACAGGAACCTTTTGCATGTGTGCTTAGCCCTCTGCAACGTGCCTTGCTCCCTGAGCAGGGTTGGAGGTGAGCAATGATGTGTGTACAGTGCGGCTGTGTGCCAGCACCACTGCCAGCTTCTTGTTTTCCTTCCTTCCTCCTACCTGCTACTGTTGATATGGAGATAAAGGGTATAAAACAGCTCCTGGCTACAGCTTGGTGGCTTTTATGGCTGAGCTGGAGAGCAGCCCATCATTCTGAGCAGCCCATCATCGCTCCTGTGCTGCTCCAGCCTTGGGGCCTCCCTGGGGCGCTGGCTCACGTGTGGGGCTCTTGGCAGGGCATGGCTGATCCTGCAGCCTTCCTTGGGATTAGTTCGGGTTGCACAAGGAGTTATGCACGTGTGGTTGCAACCCACAGAAACACTGGGTTGGGAATGCTCTGAGTGATGGTTAGTGCCCATTTTTTACAGGAACCAAGGGCAGGTTGGACAGGGCTCAGAGCAACCTGCTCTAGTGGAAGGTGTCCCTGCCCCATGGAACTAGATGAGCTTTAAAGTCCCTTCCAACACAAATCATTCTATAGTTGGAGATTCAGGCAGTGCTCCTGAGCAATGCTGACTGTTTCTGCACCATCAGCTTGGTGTTTCAGAGGGAGATGGGGATGCTGGAGGGGTCTGTGGTATTTACTTCCCTTGAGGCACTTTTGTTGCTCATCTACACAGCCATTGAGGTGCTAAGGCTGGGCTTGCAGCCACCAGCAGTGTGATAAGCAGCCGTGGCTTGTGTCTGTGGGTGCTTGGTGTATTATTGGGTAGGTTAAAAGGAGTGGAACCAGGCTGCTGTGTCCTGCTGACCCATCTTTTGGGAGAGAAAGCCCCACTGTCCCTCTCCCCTTGGCTGCTGTGAGTGGGGAGATCTCACAAGGGCTCCGCTTTGGTTTATGAGTTTCTGGCCCAAAATCTCCTGCCTTCAGACACTTACTATAACATCAGACTCCTCTAACAGGGTTATTGTGTACCTGGCATCCCAGTTTAGAGACTTCAGAGCCCTTCCAGCACAGCCTGGCCATGCCAGGCGATGCCACAGCCTTGTTACCCCAAAACCTCCAACGTAATAACTGAACATGCATGGTTGCCATGGGAATGGGAATTGGCTGCTCCTCCTGATTCTTGTGGCAAATTCCAGGAGGCTGCTTTGGTTGTTAATAGCAGACAGGAGGTGTCCCGGGTTGTGAAAGCTGGTTTGACTCAGCGCGCTTTGAACTGCCCTGCAGGATGTTCAGCTCCAAACATCCTGTGTGAAGGCCACCTCCCCCGGGTGGCTTCTCCTTTATCTGCCTCCTGTGAGTAATAACAGCTCCTCGCTGCCACATCTGGAGAGGAAGGAGGACGGGCAGGAGCCACAGGTAAACGCTCCTACACGTAGAGAGGAATAGCATTGGTGAAAGGCAGTGCCATGGGATGGATGTGGCTGCTTGAGCTTGGGAAGAAGGGTTATGGGGAGAGTCGATCTCTGCAAGGCAAAGGTTTAGTGTGATGCTGGCTGGTGGAAGTGGTGCTGATGGAGGAAGTCTGCCAGCAATCTGTGTCTTTAGCCCTTTTTGTGGGAGGGCATTATCATGTTTTGGAGTAGATGATTGGCAGAAGAAGGAGCTTGTGCCTCTTGTGTTGGGTGAGTGCTGTTGGCACAAGAGAGAGGTGCCTGGGTAGCAAGGTGGAGGAGGATCCACAAAGAGAAGACCCTCCAAACATCTCTGGCCAGGCAATGAACTTGCCCTCTGCTTGTAGGCTGGCTGTTCTAGGGCCCTATGGCTGTACCCATCAGGATACTCTTACATCCACATGGGACGGCATCAACCCAGCAGCACTGATCCCCCTGCATCAGCTGGAGCAAGGCCCCATATGAGGCCATAGATGGTGATGGGTGCAGAAAGCCTGGAAACTGGGCAGGAATGCTGTCCTTCCTGAGCCTGGGAAGGCCGTGAGCACTCAGCATGAGGCACAGTAAGGAGAGCAGGCAGTTCCAGTATGGCTATTAAGCAAAAGCATTGCAGCTTGGAAGCTCAGGTAATAACTTGTGACTGCAGCCATATTTCAAGTCCTCTGACAGACAAAGCAGCTCACAGGAAAAATAAATACCCAGGAGCTCAAGGAGCTCTCTTGGAGCTTTAATCAGCTTCTATGTGAGCGTGGACTCAAACACAGGGGATGGGGAAGCCGGTGGGTGAAGAGGTACCAGGCTCGGGCTCTCTGGGCTGGTGGAGGAGCTGTTTGGGTGTCTGGGGGTGGTGTTCTGCACCTCAAATGTGTGAGCTGTGTGAGGGGACTGTTGCTTGGAAACGCGTCTGGTTTGTCTGCGGAAGAGTGGTGGTTATGAAAGGGGTTTTTCAGAGTTTGGGCTTTTTTGAGTGGTTTTCTGCTCGACTAAAGGGTGGTTTGGGACAGCTCTGCCAAGTGAGAGATGCCCCAGGATGTGCGGTGGCTGCTCAAGTGCTGTGTCTGGGTGGTGGGAAGCAAAGGGGACTCCTGACAGTTACCAAAAGCATTGCTAGGTTGGGCTGCTGGGAGGTTGCAAAGCGAAAGGGTCCTTGGCGCTGTGAAAAGTGAGGTTACTGGGGAGGAGAGAGGGCTACTGGGGTAGGAGATCCCAAGGAGAGCTCTGGAACAGAGCAGTTTGGGTCTGCTGGTAACTAAGGCAAAAGGAGGGTTGCCTGGAGGATGTGGGGTGATAGATCTCATTCAAGCTGGATGCTGGTGTGGCTTGGAGCAGCCTCTGGAGCTTTGTTGTGTGTCATTGCTATGTCTGAGCATTGGGATGTCTCTGTTATCCTCCTCTCCTCCAGTTAAGCATGTCAAATGGCCGTTCCTGATGTGTATCTCGGTCAAGGTGTGCTCCTGACTCCAGCTTCAGGCTGTTGTCCTCAGTCCCTGGAGGACAATGGTAAAATTTGTATATAGATGGTGCAATTGTGTGCTGCTTAAATGTGCTTTAATAGCATTTGTTCGCAGTCACTTCAGCATGTAGATGTCTGTGCAGGGAAGATTTGTGCCCTGGACTGGGAATCTGGGCTATAATCAGACAAGACGTGTCCTACTGGAGTATGAGCTAATCCTAATGTAGGCATCCAAAATAGAGCAGGAGCCATCCCCAGTTCCTGAACAAGCTCCTGGGATGGGGCGTTTCTCCCTGAAAGGCTGTTTAGTAACTTCCTCCTAAAGGGAAACCTTGACATGATGTAAGCAGGCTTGAGCCTTCCCCACATTCCCTGTGGAGATGCAATGGGTGATGCTAACCTCTGCATCCAAACACTGTGCTTTGCCCGTGCACGGCTGAGCCAGTTCCACCAACGCCAACCTGACCTGGGACAGCTTTGCAGAGCTCTCCCTCACCTACAGCACTTGCCACACCACATCCTACCCTCGTTTTGCAGTGCCTAATTACTTTCTAGTGTGGGAGGACTTGGAGAACGTGCTGGAGTTGTTCATCCAGCCTCTGCAATTCGCTTTGGTATTTATAAACACGGTGAGGATGTGATTGGTGATGCAAGGGCAAGGCGGTGCGGTAGCTTCAGGGTGAGTAATGCCTCCTCCTGTGCACATCTGAGCTGTAGGAAAGGACCAGGAAGCCTTGTGGAGGGAAAAAGAGATGCCAAATTCAGTGGTAGATATATACAGAGAGTAAGGAGAGAGGTCTTGCTGGAGGAAACAAGACCAAAGAGAATATCAAAAGCTGTAAAGCCCTGGCTGGCTGGAGCTGCTGAATGGTTTGGGTTGGAAGGGACCTTAGCCAGCTGCCACGGGCAGGGACACCTTCCACTAGAGCAGGTTGCTCCAAGCCCCTGTGTCCAACCTGGCCTTGAACACTGCCAGGGATGGGGCAGCCACAGCTTCTCTGGGCACCCTGTGCCAGCGCCTCAGCACCCTCACAGGGAAGAGCTTCTGCCTCAGAGCTCATCTCATTCTCCCCTCTGGCAGGTTAAAGCCATTCCCCTTGTCCTGTCCCTACAGGCCCTTGTCCAAAGCCCCTCTCCAGGTTTCCTGGAGCCCCTTTAGGCACTGGAGCTGCTCTAAGGTCTCCCCTTCAGGAGCCTTCTCTTCTTGAGGCTGACCCAGCCCAGCTCTCTCAGCCTGGCTCCAGAGCAGAGCTGGGCTCAAGCACACTCTGAAGCTGGGTCGTGTTAAGCATCACGATGATCACCCAATGCCCCACATCCTTCTCCTCAGGGCTGCTCCATCCATTCTCTGCCTATCCTGTGTTTAGGCATATATATAAGTGGCACACGGTAGCAGCTCCTCCATGGTGATGTCACACCTCTGGTATTACCCATTCACAGCTAATGGCAGAGCCATGTGCCCCTTGTCTCTCAGGATGCGGCTCTCTGGAGATGCTGAGCAACCCAACATCTCTGCTGGGGGTGCTGCAGCTCAGCCTCAAGCACTGTCTGTCCTTGCAGGTCCAGCAAGTGAGCCTGATGCCAACGAGTTTCCTCGGCAGTGCCCTCCGGGGCACCTTCTTCGTCCTTTTTGGTCTCTGGTGGTCAGTGCGATACCCGCTGAGGTACCTCAGGAGGAAAGGCAACGCCGAGAGCCAGCCGAGCTATGGGGCCCAGCGTGTGGAAGCCTTCGAAGGGGCAGTCAAAGCTTTCTTTGCTCTAGCAGGTAAGAGATGATGCTGTGCCCCAATATCTCCTGGCACTGCAGCCGCTCTCCCATGAGATTGGGGATGTTTGAGTTGGGAAACGGCTGTGGTTGGCATGGGAGGACTTGTAGCACACTGCAATGGGGACTTGCAGCCGTTCCTATGGACGAGTAAAGCCATTGTGAAGGAGGGTTTCCTACAAGCTTGTCCCTTCCCCTGTGACCCCTCCACTCTCTGCCCAGGGATCCTGGTGGAGCAGTTTGTTCCTGCTGGGCCCCACCTGCAGCTGTACAGCCCCGAGGCGCACGGCTGGACCGACCTCACGCGCTGGCACTACACCACCATCTACCTCTTCTTCCTCCTCTCCGGCATCGTGGACGTTGTCTCGCACTCCCCGCTCAAGCTGCCGCTCGGCTTGGACCGGCTCACGCTGTCTGTGGCTCTGCTCATTGAAGGTGAGCGCGAGGTGCATGGGAGAGGGAGCAGGATGGGGTAGGAGAAGGGCTCTGAGGGCAACTAGTGGGCAACAGCTCCAAAGCCCTGTTTTGAGGCCAAAAAGCACCGTCTGCATGTCCAAGCACCCTCCTCCCTGTTCCTCTCCAAGTATGGATCCATCTAGGGCTGGATTCATGCTTGAGAGAGTGCTCCCCATGCACAGGGGATGCACAAAGACCTACAGATGTGAGCTTCTGCTGACAAGCTCTGGCAAGGCTCTCTTTGGAGTTGCAAATAAGTGTTGTCTTCCCACCTTGGTTGGATGCACAGAGGAACAAACCCTCATACAAAGCTCCCCATCATCTTCTGAGGTGAATGTCCCCATTGCTGTGCTCCTCCTGATGGCTCTACAGCCCTGGCCGGGTATGGGGAACACCACAGGGTACTCCAAGGGCAGAGCAGACCCTGTGCTAAGGGCTGCGTGGTCCTTACAGAGTGAAGGTGATGACAGCAGGATATTTGCTGTCATCGTGATGGGCATCGTGCTGTCATGCCCATGTTGTGCTCTTCCCACCAGGCAGGTCATAGTAAGCCCTGGAGCATAGCCTCAGTTTTCAGGGTTCAATTTAAAACCAAAGCCCAGAGCATCCATTTCTCATGCAGGTTTCTTCTCTTGGCAGGTTTGCTCTTCTGCTTCTGTGACTACAGTGATGCTGCACTGGACCACCACCTCCATTCCCTGCTGGCCATGGCTATCTTTGCTGGAGCCCTCTGTGCCCTCCTAGAGGTGTTCCTCCGAGACCACATCATCCTGGAGATCTTCAGGACCAGTTCCTTCCTTCTCCAGGGCTCTTGGTTTTGGCAGGTCAGTGCGTATCCAGTGCTCTCCTCTGAGCAATGGGCTTCATACCTGTTCATTACCTGTTGGGGTTAAACTCGAAGGCTAGTTGGAATATCTTAGTAAATAAGAGGGTGAAATGAGGTTTAGCACCAAAGCTGTCATCATGGAGACATGCACGTGGAATGTATGTAGTGACAGGACAAGGGGTGGTGGATTTAATCTTAAACAGGGAAGATTTATGTTAGATCTAAGGCAGAAGCTCTTCCCTGTGAGGGTGCTGAGGCGCTGGCACAGACTTTTCCCAGAGAAGCTGTGGCTGCCCCATCCCTGGCAGTGTTCAAGGCCAGGTTGGACACAGGGGCTTGGAGCAACCTGCTCTAGTGGAAGGTGTCCCTGCCCGTGGCAGGGGTTGGAGCTGGATGAGCTTTAAGGTCCCTTCCAAACCAAACCATTCCATGATTCTATGGACAAACCCGCATACTAAATGGAAATTAAGACCCCACAAGGGTGGGAAACCTCAATCATGAGTTTATGTCCCTGTTCTTATGTCCAATTTATTCTTCTCTTTTTTCCAAGTGACCAGAGATATCTGGGGATCACGTGCATCACCACCCAGCTTTGGGTCTAGGGAGGAATGCACAGCCTGGCAACATAGCCTTTGGGTTGTCATCCTTCTCTGGGGGTGCTGGGCTGCACTGTGAGCCCTAAGAGTTATCTGCAGAGCATCCCTGTCCTCCTGAAATGCACCCCTGTGCCAGTCTGCGGAGACAAGGATGCCTGGGGGATGCTGAGGGCAGTGGCCCAGATGTCCCTTGGGTTTATTGTGCCTCTAGTCCATAGTCAGCCACAGCAGGTTGGCTGAATCAGAGGGGAAAAGAGATGAGGGATGCACTTAACAGTCTGATGTGTGCTGATGCTCAACATCTCTTCTGTCCATGACCAGATTGGGTTTGTGCTGTCCCCTCCATGGGGAGGACCAGGCTGGGATCAGACCGACCGCAGCAACTTTGCATTCCTCACCATGTGCTTCTGCTGGCACTACGCGGGTGCTCTCGCCGTCTTGGCAGCGAATTCTGCTGCATCCCGCTGGTACGTGGGGGAAAGGGGGGTTGTTGGGGGGTCCCAGTGCCACACATGAGCCAGGGTGGCCAAGAGCATCACCTAGACCCATTATTGCTCTGGGAAATCCAGTGCGTCATGGGATAAGACAAGTGGGTGTCCATGCACCAGTCCATGGAAAGGAAGGGCTCACTTCCTGACCAGTGTCTCTGTCTCTCCTGCAGCTGCAACGAGTCCTGCCAGCTGAGATTTGGGGACATCGACGTGGAGCTGGACTGTGGCATGTGCATCCGCAAAGGCAACAAGAGCTCCGGCGGTCCCCTGCTGCCCGAGAGCCCCTCGGATGACAAATGAGGCTGTGTTGGGCATGGAACCTTCTTCCTCACTGGTTTAGAGCTCTCAAGATGAGGTTTTGAATTAGTCCTGATCAACTCCAGCAGCACTTGGTGGCAGAGAAGCAGAAGTGGGAGGCAGGACCCCAAAGGTGGAATGTGGTAGGAGATAGGAAGCCTTTCCTGTGCATCCCTTTCCTGCGCATCCCTTTGGTGGTTGCAAGAGCAAACCAGCCTTATCCAGGAGGGAGTATTTCATGTTGTGTGCTGTGAACTACAGGACTGGTTTGTTGGTGGAGTCCAACCAATGTGGCCAATTTGGCTGGTTGTTTTAACATTATTCTTGCTTCTTCCAGCCAAACCAGTGTCCAAAGCTCCTGGTGTCTGTCGCTCACTCTGGTGTTAATGGAGGGGGTTTTGTACAAAGGTTAACGTGCACAGGGTATACGTGGTCACCAATAAAGTACTTTAATGAACCACCTCAATGGATCTCTTGAATATGATGCCTTGAGACTGAAGGCCATGGTTAAGGTGATGTTTGGCTTTGCAGTGATTTGGGGGGTGGATGAAATATCAGAGGGATGGGACTCAGTGTGGCCAAATCTGCTTGGAGAAAGGGATGGGTGGCCAGTGGATGGAATGGATGGAGATGCTGTTGGCACTGCCACATAGCCACTCTCATGGAATGGTTTGGGTTGGAAAGAACCTTAAAAATGCTCCTTAATAGCTGAGAGGAAGGGTGAAGCATGCCTGGGTGATGGGCTGTTTGCTGACCAGGGTTCAGCTTGGAGAAGGGACCCTTAAAGCAAGAGGATGGCTTCAGCCTGTCCAGATTGAGCATATGGATACTCCTGGTAAGCCTCATAACTGGTCTGTGCAGCAACCTCTTCAGTCACTTCCAAACAAAACCTTTCAATTCTGGGTCTCTGCTCTGCACTTGGTGTCTGGGGGTATGCGGGGTTTGTTCCCCTCTAGGTGCCTATTTGGTTGGCAGCAGAAGAGCATGGGGAGATGCTTCCTGCCATCAAGGTCAAAACTGACTTTAAAAGACTTCATTAAGCAGGACTAGTGAAAGACCTGAAAGTTCATCATTGATGTGGACAACTCCAGGTGCTGGGAGGAAGGAAAAATGCTCCCTGGCACAGAGCAATTGCAATTCCCAGCCCCAGGAGAGGTCCCTGGAAGAGTGAGTGTTGCATGTCTGATGTGATGTTCTCCTTCAGGAGCAGGGCTGGAGGGTGACCAGTGCTTGGTGCTGCTGTCAAGAAAAGGACCCTGAGGAGCAAAGAAACCACAGTGGGTGCAACTTGGGCTTTCACATTCGGTACCCCCACACAGAGGACTGTTACTAGGGGTTGTGAAGCAGGCTGGCCTTCAGGAGGAATGGTTTCTCCAGGATCTGGTGGGGAGGGTTGGCATTAGCTAGGGCTGATGTGGATCTCCAGCACTGGATTGAGAGCTTCAAATGTGCTCTGTGGAGGTGATGTGCTTTGGTTATTAATTATCCCCATGGGACTAGAAGTGGGATCACTTGTTATAGAGTATCTGCCATTAGCAGGATGCTTAGTGCATAGGTCATAACCCTCTGTAATGCACTTAGATTGAAAAGAAAGAGGGAAAAATACCTCCTTCCCCTTTGATCAATGTTACTTCTTTGCTGGTTTTCCTTGCCCTGGTGTTATCTTAGTAATGCTAAATCCCTCTTGGTGAGGTTTTTGCTAAAGTGTAGGTCTTTAGCAGGGATGTTCCTTCTTTCCTTGAATAAATACAAGAGCAAATATTTACTGATCATCCAGGTGTGTGTTTTAGCAAGCTGGTGCCCAAAGGGAAGGCACAAAGGTTTCTTTGAGCAAGGTGTGCAGAATTACCTGTCACCACATTGGGTGATGGAGGTGCCCCGTATGTGAGAGATGACAAACAGTTGCTGGGTCAACAGAGCAGAAAGAAGCAATGAGATTGTCATGGCTGTAATTGCATTTGTAGAGCAGTTCCCAGCCAGCCTGTGTGTGGAATGGGTAACTTCTGTAACAAGTCTTTAACCCAAAGTGTTCTTTCCCATTGGAGCTGGAAGGCAATAGAACTCAGTGACTAGGCAATGTGTGAGTGTTATTGATGAGGAAAGCCTGCTCTGTCCATCTAAAAGTGTTGCTGTCACACTGGTATGAACAGACATGGGTGACCCTGAAATAAAGTGGGAGCATAGAGCTGAGCATCACAGAATCCCAGCCTGATTTGGTTTGGAATGGACCTTAAAGCTCATCCAGTTCCAACCCCCTGCCACGGGCAGGGACACCTTCCACTAGAGCAGGTTGCTCCCACTCCATCGCAATCCCTGTCTCTCTGGTGGGTTATGGTGTGTGCCTGGGTGGGTTTAACTACGGGGACCGTGTTATTATACACAGACCCAAGTGACGCTGTTCCCCTGGTGATGGATGTGGCTGTTCAGTAAGCACACAGGGTTTGATGTGCTTATTGCTTCTGCTAGAAGCTGCTGCTTGCTCAAACACAGAATCATAGAATAGAACCATGTTGGCAGCTTCAGGTGAGCCAAAAACTCTGGCTGTAGCAGAGGTCTTTCAAAATATAGTAATGAAACCTCAAACCAAATACAATCTATGTGTTGCAATGAAGCTTTGTACTATGTATTTGCCTTACAGGACATGGTGAGGTTCATGCTACCTGCTGAGACATCCAACAAGATCCTAGCTGTGCTGGTGGCCAGCTTGTGCTGGTTCTGTGGGGCATTCAACAACAGCATCCTCCTCCTTCTCCTGCTCATGGGAAGCACTGATGCCACTGGACAGTACAGCGCTGTTGGTCACCCCAGAAGCTCACAGGTCAACATCAAGAGAAAGCCACTTTCCTCGGCAGCCTCAGGTAAGCCCATATCTTAGTCACTCCTCAGTAGAGCACGGGTCCTTCTGGAGGGGTGTAGGAGGGATGTTGGTGAGATGGAGCCCCACCACCTTCCCCCAGCTACTTCTTAGCAATGATACTGTGAAGATCAAGGCAATGAAACACAGTAGGCAACCAGGGAACAGATGTGTGCACCAATAGCCGTGGTGCTTCCAACATTTCCATATCCATTGAGTTTGTAATTACCCATCCTACTGTTTTCCTTAAGGAAGTTGGAAAACACCTGCTGTACAGCTGCTAAAAGCTGGTAAACCTTTGTCCTCAGTATGCCTTAGCAAAGCTGAGGTTGTCCTCAGGGTCCCCAGTGGCTGTTGGGAGGCTGCAGCTCCTGTTGTGGGTGTACTTCTGGCTTATTGTTCATGGCAAGATAGGAGGTTGAGTATAAAGAAAAGCTTTTCTAATGCTTAGTATTACTGTTAGAATCTGGTTTGATCGAGCGTGCTGGGTTGCAGTACCCATGTGTGGTGATGTGATGGTGGGACATAAACATCTGAGACCTGGGTTAAAGGATGAGGGGCCAGCACTGCTTGAAACGCAGCTCAAGCCATTAATACTGCACCCAAAACTGGAATAGCTGCTCTCTATAATGTGTTGTGATGATGAAAGAACAGCAGTGGCCTCTTAAGTCCTTGCCTTCCTCCCCTGGTGACTTTATGTGCCCCTCTCTGTTGGAAAATAAAGCATCTGTAGTGCCTGCTTTGATGGGTGAGCTTAGGAGGAAGATGCTTTGACTTGAATCTATTAAATAACCAATCATGTTTATTGGATTTGCACTGTATTTGTGATACATCTCTCTTTTGCTGACCCTACAATGGGCTTCAACTGCTCCCTGTGTCCCTTCAGCTGCTCCATCCCCTGGTGAGTGCTGTCACGGAGGTGCAAAGATGGAAAACATGTCTGGTTTGTTGGCTTTTGGGTGTTTGCCCCCAAATCTGGGCTGGGAATTGCACTGTCTGTCAGACAGCAGTGGATGTACAAAGTGTGTTAGCAGGGAGCAATCCATGTCTTCCCTGTTTAACAGAGAGCTTTTATTCTGTGCGTTGTGTCACATCCTAAGTGCTCTGTGCTTTCTCTTGTTGCTGTGATTCAACACGTGTAAGAGGACAAGCTTCAAACTAAGAGATGACTGATCCTAATTGCTTGGTGTCTTTAATGGGTACAAGTGAGGTAACGGATGGTGGATGGATGCAGCTGAAGACATGCATCTCTCTGCAAGGAATCAGCTCTGGCGCAAAGTCTGTTCAAATAAAACACCCCATAAGCGATCTATAATAATTAAGTAACATTTAAAAAAACAAAAGAAATAAGGAAAAATAAAAACACACAAAAAACTCCCCATAAACAAGGCCCTAAGCCCCTCCTACTCCCTCCAAAACGCATGAGCGAGGTTCCAGCCTGACGTTTGCTATGGTAGAAAATTGCAGCCTCCCATTAGAGTTTATAAAGAGTAAAACAAAGTCCACCACCTCCATTACCTTGCAACAGGGTCCTGAGCTTTATTTGCCAGCTCCTACCACTAACAGCAACTCTTGCCACAGAGACTAAAAGTCCTTCGTTGCGGAACAAGAACACAATCCCCATTTCAGTGCTGAAGCTCCTGTGTGTCTTCATGAAGCTATTTCAAACACACTAAGTGTTGCATTGCTGGATGCGCTCAAATCCAGTCCCACCTCCCTTACTGACATTATATATATGAAGTAGAGAACACTTGGAACATCTCAAAATTAAGCCCATATCTAAGGAAGTCCTTTATAAAAATACCAGGTGCAAATAGGCCTGAACATAAAGTACAACGACTTCACTCATCAGTGGCTGTGTAGTTCCTGATGCATCATCCTGACAAATGAAGGGTGCCTCGTGGTGCAGCACGGTACCGTCCTCTGGGGTGTTCTTGATATTTGCCCTTCAAAACAAAGAGACAGCAGTAAGCAAAAAGAGTCCCACAATTACGAGCAGAGGAAGGCACAAAATACACATCAGCTGTACAAAAGGGATTATTACATTAAGAAGCTTGGTCCAAATATCCAAATGCCCCAATGTGGGGGCATTAGTCCCAGTCTGGCTCTTGATTCTGAGTACCTGGGCTAGCCAGGCTCAGCTCTGCTGATGTGTGTCACCAGTAAGTGGTAAACACACAGTTCAGCCTAGAAAATAACCAAACCACCACCAAGGCATCCCAGTAGGGAAGAGCTGGACCATCACTTTTCCTGCAGTTTAGTTCTTTTCCAGCATGCAAGTACTGACCTGGCAATGAGCCCTTCTCCAAAGATGCTGGGCGAGGACTGTTGCCTTTGGGCCTGCTGAACACTCACATCACAAGGTAAGACAAAAGAAGAGCTACTTAAGGTGGCACCAGGACCCTTCCCTGCAGCCAGAGCACAGTTTTGCAGCGTAAGTTCTGCATCCCCGGATGAAAAAAGCTGAACATAAAAAAGTCCATTTGCCCAGTGAGGTTAAAAAGGATGCAGTTTTCCTGTGGCCCCCTCTTAGGATAAAGTAGGAATTCACCTTTAGACTTTATTGACCTCATATAATAAAACTTACATAGTTTTTCATGCCCAAAAGCCATGGATTGGGAAGACGACTCATTGCATGAAAAGACAGTGTTATCTTCAACCACGCAGCGACCTGATGTGACTTGGGAGGCAAGATGCTCTCCAGGAGTCCCTCCCAACCTACATTTCTCCATGAGCCTGCCCCAGCTGCAGGATTATCCCCTCCAAAGCCAAACCGCTATGCTGGAGGCAAGGATTATAACTCACCTTGCATTTGATGACAGTGCCAGCCCCAAGAGAATCTGTTCTGCTCTGTTCTTGTGCCAGTCACTGCTGCAGAAGCCCTGGTAAACATGGAAAACAACTCCCCCTTCCCAAACACACCCTGCAAACCCAGGCAGCAGCATAAAAAACCCATCATATAACAAACACCTCTGTTCAGCTAGATGGCTTTTAAGACTGCCTCTCTTTGCTCTGTGTTCAAAGGCATGTCCTGGGGGCACCAAGCCCTACCCCAGGATTGCTGGTGGGTGCTGGGTGCCCTTTCCAGCAGCTCCTTGGGGAACAGAGACACAAAACAGCCACCCAGGGAGCAGGCAAAAGCCTGTACACTGCTTTCTCCCTGCAGGTATTTGCTCTGAAGCAGCTGTGCTTTCAGCTAAACAGTAAAACCCACCCCGGCACCATCCAACAGACCAGAATCACAATCACAGCCTGGTTTGGGTTGGAAGGGACCTTAAAGCTCATCCTGTCCATGGGCAGGGTCACCTTCCACTAGACCAGGTTGTTTCAAGCCACATCCAACCTGGGCTTGATTCTATATGGGCCCTTCATTTGCACAGCAGATCTCAGTAACATCTGGCACCATCTTCAAGTGACTACTTTTAAACATCCCTTTTCCAAAGCTGCAGTCAAAACCCATCATAAAGAATCCATCCTGAGCGCTTGGCAACCTGTGCCAAAGCTTGTAACTAATAGACTTTGATTCCAGCCTGATGTATTTATTTTGTAGGACAAATAGAATTTAGTGAAGGAAAAATCTAATACCCAAATTCAACTCTGGATTTCAATCCACAGCCTCTGTCATTTGTTTTCTCTTCCAGGTTGTCCTACCTGAGGGTGCAAGTCCAAGCAGCAGCTTTGGATGGAAGATATGCTCTGGCATCCTTTACATTCAATTTACTGTTTAGAATCAGAACTCTTTCCCAAGTAGTTGTGACAAGGCAACAGACGGCAGTTTCTAGGACAGCATCTGCTCCTTCCTGTGGCGTCTGCATAATTTAACCAGAACATGGAAGTTCCAATGGAATCGGGGAGCCCACATTTAAGGAGAAACAGGACACACGGCTGTTTGTTTCCTATTCCAAACCTAAACCTTCACATTCCCTCCCACCTCCTCTCCCCCTCTTCATTCAGACCTATTGGGAACTGCTCAGATCACGGGGAGGAAGATTCATTGTGTCTCTTGGCTTCCTAAAACACCGATTCAATGGCAACGACTCTTTGGTCACTACACCAACACCAGAGAAGAGGAATTTGTGTTCAAAGGAGGAAAAGAGGAATGGCATAGAGGAGCAGAGACAGCTTTACAGGCTGTGAGCTTTGGGTGTCCTGGAAGAGAAAGTCAAACCTGGTTCTGCTCCCACACCTCACTGGGAAGCGCAGGAGGGCAGAGCAGCAGGAACAGCTTGGTGCTGCAGAGTGCTTTGGCTCCACTTGGTCCAAGGCCGTGCCAGTGGCTCCCTTCACCCAGGGATCTGCTCCAGTGGTTTTACCACCCCAGAACCACTCGGAGTATCTTGGACAAACAGCCAGAGGACAAACATCAGCTCTCACTGACCTGCAGAGCAAGGACATGCTGTTCTTCAGGAGTTCGTGGTGTTGGTTCAGTTGCGCCTCCTCTCCGTGAAGGTCAGCATGATCCGAGACCACCACCAAAGCCTCTGGGCACAGCTCAATGTTCTCAATGTCATCACGTTCCTTCTCGCTGGAGCAATGTGGACAAAGAGGCGGGGTAAGATCTCCACAGGTTTGGCAAGGCCACGGTGGGATGAGAGGGAAATGGAGCGAGCCCGTGAATAACGAGAAGAAACACTCTGGAAGTTAAAGTGTTTATTGATGTGTTTAAACTTTGTACATTCCCCACAGACCACACTAAGGAGTTTGCAGGTAAATCTGTGCATAGTGGGAAGAGACACGGAGGGTGGGGTGGGGGGGAAAAAGAAAGTCACAGGAAAAATAGAAAAAATACACCACAGGTTACCAGAACCTCCAGATTTAAAAAAGCCGTGAGCATTAACACCAACTATACAAGCATTACAAAGACATGATGGTGAGTGGAACGACACCCCTTTCGTTCTTCTTGGGGCCTATGCATCTCTTTGCCCTTCAAGCAGGCACCTTGTCCCTCTTCCCTCCCCACTTCCAGCGAATTCCACATTCATCAGCTCCCAGAGGTGCTGAACCTTGCAGTGATTTGTCATCTCTGGGCAAAGCCACCCAGAACCGTGCCCGTGGCCCAACGTCACCCAGAGAGATGCAAAGGCTCCAAAATCTGAGTCTCTCAGCTACTTACCACGTTGGTGAGGCAGGAGAGCTGGGGGAATTAGAAAGTAGTAGCGAGAGGGGGCTGTTAATGCCAGGTGAGGACTGAAGGAAACTGGTTCTGAACAGAGGATTTCAATTCAATACCCAGGAACTTCCAACTCTAGAGCAGAACTGAATCTGGCAGGGGGAATGTGCAGACCCCAGGATGCACAAACCATGTTCTAACATTCCACTAGAATAACTATAAACAGAGATGCTAGAAGCCTTTTAACTCCTTGCCTCCAGGGAGTCTTTGATTCCTAGAGCCCAGGCTGCTAAGCAGCAGGGTGCACACCACTGGCATATGAGGATGGGGGGGGGTCTCTTTTTTTTTTTTTACTCTTTTTTTTCTCTTTTTCTCTTTTTTTTTCTTGTTATCAGGGTTTTTTGTTAGTTTCCATTCCCAATTGCTTCCTTCTGTGTCACAGTTCCTATCCCTAAATTAATCTCTTTGCAACTCCCAGTGAAATTAACTTGAAAATCAAAATCCAAAGGAAAACCCAAATACTGCTTTATATATAAAAGCCAAAATGACTCAAGAGCCACAACTGTCTCCTTTTTACAAGGCGGGCTGGGACAAAGGACCCTCAATATACAGGTGGTCTATCTGAAATAAAAATCCACATTTCCCATTTTATATATATAGAGCTTGTATCAGACATCAGAACAACAGAACTAGTATTTCCCAGATTATTAAAAAAACCAAAAAAAAACCAAAAAAGAAAACTACATCTCAGTCAAATATCTGCAATAGATCCATTTTTCCCATTTAAGGAGATTTATATATCATATTGTTATATTATCATTTCTTCACCCATTTAAAAGAATGGAAATTGCAACTCTACAGTAGTAATTATAGTCTTAATGATCCAGGAGTTCTGAATGTAAGATGAAGTCCTCTCGAAGCAACTGTTGGTCAGTAGTTGATCCAAAACGCTGGACCACTTTGGCCCTCCGCCCTGAGCCTTTCCCACCCAGGGCTGTTGTATCTTCATCTCTTTTATATCTGCATCTGCTCCAGGTATTTGTAAGTGGGGTTCTCGTAGCCGTGGTTTTGCATCTTGCTCAGATGCCGCTCTTCTGGGGTAAGCATCGGGTCAACCTTTGGGAAGAACAGAGGGTTACTGCTCAAAGGAGGAACTTGAAGGCCTTATATCACAGTACCAAAAGCTGATGGGCACACGCTGGATAAATACCACAGCAAGCAGCAAACAGGGAAAAAAGGTTAAACCACAAAAAATAATCAGCTTAACAGAGTTCCCCGTTCAGACGCTATTGCCTCCTGCCTGCTCTTGCCTATTTGGAGATGCTCTGCACAAATCTCTTACTAAGTGAGCCAACGTTACAAGTGTGGGACCTGCTTCTCTCATTAAAGAGGTCATTATGATTTCCTGCATCAGTTGGGCAAAGGGGAAAAGCAGCTTTCTCCAGACTCCATTAAGTCATCATTAGAAATGTGCATGTTGGGAGCAGAAGGAAGGAGGAGGAACCTCGCTCTGTCTTAATAGTTGTTACATTAGTCGGGAGGACAAATTGCTGTAGATTGACTGACTTACTCCCCTGCTAAAAATATCGCCTGAAAAGCTTATTTACTGCTAAATCCTACCCTGAGCCAGGCAGGGAAACCTAACTGAATTCCCTGTGATCCGGGAATACAACTGTGAAGTGACAGGTCCCACCACGGCACGCCGATGACCAACACCTGCACACTAATAAATGAGTGATGAACGTGTCAGCATCTACAGAGTTAAGCCCCATCTAGCTAGGAGTGGAGCTGCTGATGGCTTGGCAGCTCCTGCCATCTTCGCCCCCTACACACAACATGTGATTCCATGCTGACTATTTTCATCCTCAGTTATGGAGCAGGAGTCGTTTCTCACCTCCACAATCCCATGGCTGATGGTCCCATACTGCCTCTTCCTCAGCATCACCAAGCTGATGACTATAACAGTAGCTATGGCAACAGCAATCACCAAAAGGCCAATAAGGGCACTGCTGCTGAAACTGAAGTCATCACGGAGGGAGTTGTCATTATCCTGGAGGGAAGAGAACAACACAGAAGTTAGAGGAAGAGCCATGAGGAAGACGTGCTGCTAAACCTAAAAGGTGGCATAAAGACCTAAAAGGTCTTTAACCATCTGTGGTATCAAGACATGACTGATTACACTGGACAGGGTAAACATTTCACCTCTAAATATTTCACCAAAAGGATAACCAACACAAAATTGTTCCTCTGCTCAGGCATTCTGGACAGGCAGTGACCCACACTGCTTCCCCATCCCACAAAACACTTACGCAAGAGACAGGTCAGGTTCTAACATGTATTTACTGTTCACACCACTATGCAGCAAGGCTGGTGCTGTGTGACCTCTCAGAGCAGCATCAAGGGACCAAACCCCAAATTCAGTCCCACACAGGAACCAAACCCCAGCTTTAGGAACATGCCCATCGCTGACCATGTACGTACCGGCTCGTCCACCAGCCCACCAACACGCTCCGCATTGAAAATCATCTCCTTCACATCCAGGGTTTCATCAATTACCTGAGAACAGCCACAAAAGTGCTTTATGAAGGGAGCTATACAAGGCAGAAGGGATGTGGAGGCACGCAAGAGACCTTTAATGAAGACTAGCAAAGACTCAGAACCATATTTCCCCTGCTCTCAACTGTTCTCCAACATTTTAAGCCACCAGAGCTAGTACTGCAGCTATCTGGACATCCAGACTACCTCAAACTAAAGACTCAAATGAAAACCCAGGTCCTAGTTTTGGACACAGCACTTCTGCTGTGGAAGATGTAACCTGGGGCTTTAAAACCCCCCTTTTTGGGGGGTTAGAACTACATGATCTTAAGATCCTTTCCAACCCAAACCATTCTGTGATTCTATGATTCTATGAAACAATCTTGAAAGGAAACTCTCAAAAGTCAACTGTGTTGGTTTTTTAACCCAGGGAACTGAGGCAAGGCTGCCACTAGAACGTCATGAATTCTGTACACTGTAAATAGAGCTAATACCAACTGGCTTGCTCCCCTTCAGAAGGCAGCAGGGCCTTTCTTGCCATGAAAAATAGGTGGGAAGACAGATGGATCACACAGTGTGTTCAGACGGCGAGCTACCTAGCTCAAATCAAGCCATACCAGAGGGTCTCTGCTTGGGAAAGCAGTTACTAAATCAGACAGATCTCCAGCTCAGACTGCCAGAGATCTAGATCTCTTTCCTTCCCTCACCCTCCCACCCTTCTGATGCTAAGCAGTATTAAGAGCCTACAATAGTCAGAAAACTGACTCCCCCACACCATATGGATAACGACTGCAGTGACATTCTGTAAGCATGGAAATAAGCCACTGCTATTAATTAGTGTCCCCAGCAAACTCGGCTTTACAAAAGAAAGGTGGAGGGCTCACCACATTTTCATCCACTTTCTTCTTGCTGTTAATCACCTTTTCTTCAGCGCCGATCAGCCCATCCAGCTCAGTCATGCCAGAACCTGCACCAGAAGAGCAAGGCACGGACCATTACTCAGTGACTTTGGGAAGAGTTACCTACTCTTTGTAGAGCTGCCATGGCTAGTGTGTTTAACCACATGGATCGCTGATTATTAACCTGTCTTCATGCTGTTGTGTCAGAAGGGGAGCTTGTAAGCTATGCTACAGTGACAAGTGACTGGGGGGGGGTTCTGTTAATGAGTGGGAATGAGGTGGCAATGAGAGGAGCAGACAAGACTCACCAAAACCAGGCTGAGGTGTCAATCCACAAATACCATCTACCGCTAAGTGCTGCTGTTAGAAGGTTCAAGGCAACGTGTTAACACAAGGTGTGAGCGTGCAGTTCCTTTCTGCAGATGTCACTTGGGGTCAGCACCACCTCACTGTGACCCCGTGCTGGAGGCACACATCTCCTCCGTGCTGGGAGCCAGCACGCAGGGAATGCTGGCACCCATTCTTTTGCAATCAAGCGCATCAGCAAGTGCCTCGGGAATGAGAATTTCAAGGTCACCCAGCTCTGTAATGAGCTGCTGTCCCTTCGCTGGCACAAGCCCAGAAACAATAAATCCCAGGATAAGGGAGGAGCAACGAGCTACGCCAGCCTTTGTACCAGAACATCACTCACCCATTTCTAGGCTGAAACTAGTATAGGATCAAGAGAGGAATATCAATTAACAGGAGGCGGCTGCTCCGCATAAACTGTTTGGATCTGAAGCGTTTATAAATAGATTGGATCAATAAGAGAAGAGTCTGATGCAAGATACAAAGACCTAACATAACACAGCACATCAGGAGAAAGCCTCTTTTCCATTATCTGCAGGGACAACACAACGTCCTTCACAACACCTAAGCCTCTCTAATGCAAAAGCAGGAGGACAGCAAAGCCTCAGACCTACAGCGGGGTCTCTCCAATGCAGAGCATGAGGTGGGGGAAATACTGCTACAGCACTTAACACTTTGGCAGTGACTGCCTACACCTCTCCACAAGCTGCTGAGCTTGCAGGTTGCCTAAGACATTATGTCAGCCACTGCTGAAATTGGCAGCATGTTCTTTGATGAGATGTAAGAAGAGGCTGCTTGGCTTCAAGGCAAGTTTTTACTGCCTGAAAACGCCAAGGAAACTAATGTTTCACTCCAACTCCTCCCAAAAGAAGCATCTCAGGGTTTTTTTGCATTCCCTTTCCCTATCCAGCTCTTTGGAAACAGTAATCAGATTCCAAGCACGGCCAAGACTGGCGGTCTGACTTCTCACGGCTGCCCGAGCAGGTCATGTTATTGTGAAAGGTAATGATGGGGATTTTGTGGAGAGACCAGCCACAAATAACTTTTAGAGAACTACTGTGTCAGCTTTTGGCCTATGGCTGTTTTATTCAATCCTCAGGAGCCAACGCAGCAGAGTCTCCAGGGCTGGGAGTTCTGAGCTTTGCTATTTGTCACAGTGTGCTGTACCAAATAACAGACCCAGTTCTATGTAGCTCAAAGGCACAGTTTAGACTATATACTTCCCGGGGGAAAGAAACTCACACACATGCACAACATCCCCCACAAAACTCCCTAGCAGCCCTCCTGAAATACAGTGTAGAGATAAGGAGCAAGTGCAGATATAATCTTTGTCCCCAAGTCATCAGAAACTCTCCTATGGGGCTTGGAGCAACCTGCTCTAGTGGAAGGTGTCCCTGCCCGTGGCAGGGGGTTGGAACTGGATGAGCTTTAAGGTCCCTTCCAATCCAAAGGATGCCATGATTCTATGAAATGGGGAGCACCAGCTTATCCTGATCACCTTGAAGTCAATGAAGCACTTGTCCAAAGGAAAAAAATCAAACTAAAGGCTGTCCTAATTCCTTCCAGAGCAGACAGTGCACTGAATTAGCTGTATGCTGTTCCACAAGAGGGATGAAGGTGACTTACACTTGTAGAGAAAGGCTGTTAATGAGCATAGTTCCAAGCTTTCTGGCCTTCACTGTGTTACAAAACTATCTGTATTCATATTCAATGGTTATTAGCAAAATTCTTTCCTCTCCCTTTGAGATTCTGCACAATGTGTTTGTAACCAAAGGCAGATTAAAATGCTGGGTTTACATCCCACGCACAGCACACGTACCACTGCTCTGCAAGAGCGTTTTAGGAATTAGCCTGCAATTTCCACTTCAGGAATGAGATCTGTGGTAGCAAAACACCCAGGCCTCATCTTCACCTGAGACTGTACCGCTAACGAAGAAGTTAATTTAATGCCAGTATCTCTCTGCTGCTTTTCCAGCCCAGGCAGCCCCACTAAGCCAGGCACTGAGTTCCTGCAGAATTAATAAGGAGCTAAAAGAGAAATGGATAATCACACAGGACTTTACTAGCACGGAGAGATGCTACGAGTGGAAAGGGGGATGCTGAGGAGACCACAAAGAAGGAATCTCCTAATGCATGTGTCCCAGACTAGCTGCACTCTATGGTATCTATGAGGACACTTAGCCAAGAAACACAACCCACGTCTGCTGCGGCACCGGTTCCTAGTTTAGTGCTGTCATCAAGGATGGATTCCACAGCAGGGACAAGAGCCTCCAGACTATTTTCCATCACCACTGTGAGATTTATCTTGCCAAGTGCCCAACTGGAGATGCTGCAAGCAGCCTGCTAGGTTTCTTGAGGGCAAAAAAGCTACTCCAAGACACCTTGTGAGCCCAGCAGGGAGGAACACACGCACTCAATGAGATGCTCAGACTAGCTTGTTTCTTTAACACTAGTCCTAAACAAGCACAGCTGAAAGTTACTGATCTAAATGAGAGCAGGGAAATGAAAATCAAGGTGAGTATGGAACTAACATGAAGCTATCAGACACACTGAGAAGGTAGGACAGTGATCGAAAGCACTGTGAGGGAGCAGCTTAGAACCAACCTTTTTTCATTGGGTGGTACAAATCCGTCTGAGGATCTAGCAGGAGGGAAAACAAAAACAAAAATAGCAGAGAAAGGAGATTAAGAGAGAAAGGAAAAGGCTTGTGCATGATTTCTGACTCAGAGCCTGGGAAAAGCTTTTAGTCCTCAGCCTTCTTTAAGCTCAGGACTCTGTCCAAGCATTTGTAAAGTCAACGCGCACACACACCAGCTGTCAACACCCAACAGTACAACAAAATACAGCTTTAAAATAAAGAGAACTCCTACAGCCCTTCCACAGGGCACAGACTCAACATAACATGAGAGCATTTTGCTTAAAGACTGAAAATTCATTGCAGAGTCAAGCCACGCAGTCAGAATGTGAAACTCCCTGCAAAATGGGAAGAGATAAACCAATTCTGCCAAGAGAAGAATGGGAAAACCAACAGAGAAGCTCAGTGCAGTACAAGTGGCACTGCCTCTTTCCAGGGGTACTGCTGGGGCAGCTGCTTTCCTCTTAGAGCACCCAAAGGGATGGAGCTTTCTGTTCCACCAAGCTGAGCCTAAGATAAAAGCACCTCTGTTGTGTAAAGCCAGTTTCCAGTTCCACATACCTTCACTTTCAGGCAAGGCTGGGAAGGTTTTCACCTGGAACGGACGGAAAGGTTTGCCCTCCAGGGGAATTTCTTCACTCTCCTCAGAGCTCACCCTGACATCCACCTGGGATTCCGAAATGGAGGATGTGAACTGATCCATGTCTGCACGTTGCTCCTGAAGCAGCTCATCTGAAAGGAGTAAGAGGAAATATTACACAAACTGCATGAAGCCTGGCAGGGACAGAAAGAGGCAGATGGCTTGAACCGAGCTGAGGCAGGGCTGCAGGGAATGCTGCTGAGGGCTGCCAGGTTATCTTATCTCGCATGCTCTGAAGTCTCATCTGGAATTCTCAAGTAAAGGTGTCACCTAGAAATACACACAAATAAGGGCCAAGGGGTTTGATGTGGCAAGAGGTTTTGGCAAGACGGGATTAAACTATAAAGCGGGAAAGCACCTGCCTATTTTTATGGATCTTTTTCATCTCCCTTTGAGAAACAGCTTTGCTATTTGGAATGCTGTTGACTCTTTTTGATACAGGCAGTGGAAGTTCTTAGGTACAAGCTACTCTGGATGTGTTGCAAAACATTGCCAGTCAGCTGCGGACCTGCTCCTGCAAGCCCAGAGGAGCCCCATGATGATGCTGTGAGGGCTGGAGCAGCTCTGCTCTGGAGCCGGGCTGAGAGAGCTGGGCTGGGGCAGCCTCGAGAAGAGAAGGCTCCTGAAGGGGAGACCTTAGAGCAGCTCCAGTGCCTAAAGGGGCTCCAGGAAACCTGGAGAGGGGCTTTGGACAAGGGATGGAGGGACAGGACAAGGGGAATGGCTTTAACCTGCCAGAGGGGAGACTGAGATGAGCTCTGAGGCAGAAGCTCTTCCCTGTGAGGGTGCTGAGGCGCTGGCACAGGGTGCCCAGAGAAGCTGTGGCTGCCCCATCCCTGGCAGTGTTCAAGGCCAGGTTGGACACAGGGGCTTGGAGCAACCTGCTCTAGTGGAAGGTGTCCCTGCCCGTGGCAGGGGGCTGGAGCTGGATGAGCTTTAAGGTCCCTTCCAGCTCAAACCCATTCTGTGATTCTGTGTTTCTAAAACCCTGAGAGTATCTGCCCTGTGGTACCTAAGCCTGAGAGCCTGTTGTGCAGGGCATCCCCTCAAAGGAGCTAGCCATCTTTTTGGAGGTTGCTATAAAAAAGCTTGTCTAACACGGTGACATGGGAGCTGGCACAGAGACACTCACCAATCTCATCCTGGATTTCTTCAGCCACATATGGCACCTTGTAGAGCAGAGACAAGCTTTGATTCATCCGCTCCTCAATCACATGGAGATGTGTCATCACCTGCAGATGTACAAGAGTGTGTTGGAGGAGGCAAAGACTGTCAGTCACTCGATTGGTACCGGTCCTTCACTTGCTTCATTAAGCATCTGCTACTGGTGGTGGATCTGCCATCACAAGCAACAGAACGGGACAAGGGTCCACCTAGTCTCATTCTCTGGATGATAGTCTCTAACACATCACTCTGATAGAACTGGTTGTTTGTGCATGGCCCTCTCGGTATTTTGGGAAAGGCTGGGAGCAAGACGGAGAGGATGTGGCTGACTCTTGCTGTAACCAGCTCTCCACTGGAAGTGCTGGAGCTGGTATTTCCCATCCGCCAGACACGGTCATAATTCATTTCCTGCAGCAGCTACAAGCAAGTGCTTTATTAAATGGATTATCATTCCTGACTACTAGAAGAGATACACACAAAGGGAGTAGACAATATTATTTATCAACTCTGGCTGCAGAACAAAGGTGCCTTTCAGAACAACGGTGGCATTACATTTGTCTTACACCCACTACACCCACTCACTGCCAACAGCATTCTCCCCTCATTTGAGAAATGAATTCCAACTCCAGGCAACCTCAAATCGCTCTTCCCCAGCATATTAAATTCGCTGGTAAAGTCAAGCCTGACCTGAAGAGGGTGCTGCATAATCAGGGATCACGTAGACAACAAAAAACATATATCTGGACGACTTAACGTTGAAATAAAGGAGTTGAAAGGACCTGTTTTACAGTCTGATGTGTGCCTGACCTTTAAGAGCAAGGATGAAAGCAATTTAATTTTACATGTGGCAGCTCGTCAATCAAGGGCATCGATTGGGGCGCTTAAAGTGCATCTGAAAAGCAAAGGGAATGGAAATTGAACTGTCCCACCCACATCCCTCCCCTGCCGATCTGTTGACACTGCAGCCTTCAGAATGAATTAAAGACTGTTTAGGTTTTAGCTTAAGAATACAGCTCACACAGGCTCTCTTGGGCTTTGGCAGTGTCAGAACAAAGGGTCAGGGTGGGCCGTGCTCGCTGTGCTAAGCTGCCTCTGAAAACAGCTATCACGTATTCCGCACCGCAAGGCAAACAGCAGCTTGTAAATACCACCGGGATGTGCAGCTTGGCAAGAATCAGAGCAGCAGTGGCACATAACCCGAGGGACAAGGGCTGAAGGTGCACTGCTAGCACCCAGGAACAGCAGGAAACCACCAGGACACCTCCAAGGGTGAATTTTGCTTCTAGAAAATCACTGCAACATGACTCTACACCTCACCAAAGGTGATAGGAATGGGCTCCAGCCCCTGTCTTACTCTTAAACCAGCATGTTTCCATTAACTGGTTATAAAGCCAAGTAATGAGGTATTTTTTCCTCTCTCTTTCCATTTGGATGTGCTCCACCACCTTGTCTCCTTGCAGCTCTCTATTCCTTTCTGTTCTGGCATATCTTCCATGCATTACAGAATTCAAAGATGTGTCAAAAGCAGCAAGCCCACCCCAAACTGGGACTGGTGGGAACACAGATTACATTCCTGAAGCTGCAACTGGACAGTCAGTGCTCTCTGCTTCTCTCTGAACTTGTGAAAGGACATACCCTTATGAACAGATCTTTTTAACATGAATTGGCCATTCTTATTTTGACTCTTACTTAGGCCTTTCCGTACATCTTCCACCTTTTCAAAGGTGGGTTGTAAAAACAAGTGCCATGATGTAATTCAAAGGACTTGTGGAATATCTGCAACTCCTCTTACAAGTACCAATGGCCAGGTTTGACACCCACTTGAAGCAGCGTATTCACGAGCACTACCCAGCACAAAGAAAATGACTTTCTGGCTGTTCAGGAGTAAAATATATCGCAAGAGCACAAAATAAAACTCATCAAAAGTAGACTTTCTAATAAAGCCAACAACGATGATCAAGTGCTTGGGAAGGGTTATGTATTATGCTTCAGAACCAAGACAGTAACTCTGCAGAGGCATGAAAGATTCCCACAAACCCAAAACACAGGCATGTGAAGAAGCAGCCTAACGAAAGTAACACACAGACAGGAGGTCCTGGAAGAAGTGAGGCAGTCAGTTCAAGGATGACCAAGTCCCCACCAAATAATCTCAAGGGTGTTTGACAAAAGGAAACATAAAAATGATACCAAACTAGTTCTAAACTCCTAGACTTGTCCTTGTGACCAACAATAATTCCTGTATAAACCAGAGCTCCAGTTTTGAGCACTACGCACCAAGGAAACTTGCACAGACAGCATATCTGATGACAAAAAGAACGGGAGATCTCTGCACAAGAATGAGAAGTTGCTATAGTACCCAGCAAATGCACAGCTTCTAAATCCTCTGACAGCCAGGCCTGGCTAACAATGCCTGCCTTGATAGAAACATTCTTATACCTGAGATTTCATCTGTGCAGCCTTTTCTGGGTCAACTGCCAGGACGTGCTGGTAGTGGCGGATGGTGTGCAGCCGGTCCTTGTTCTCGGCACGCACATAGCGCTTCAGAGCTTGCAGGATGCGGTGGGGCTGTGGGATTTGAGGAGGGGAAGAGTTCAGTTCTATTTGAGCCAATTCACAGCTGAAACACAGCACTGGAGAAAATACCCGTTTTTCTTTTATGTTAAGTCTGTTAGAGCAATTGTGCCTTATGAACACCAAACAAAGCGGTGGGTTTCTTAACCAGGCAGAAAGGAGGAGTCAGTTAGGAGACCCACAGCTAAGTCTGCAGGAACTGCCACGCTGGAGAAAGCTTTACAGAACCCATTCCCAGCTTCTGCCTTGGCAACCCACAGGCAGTCTTCTCACCGAGCTGTTCCCACCTTCCACCCTGCAAAGAAACTCACCCGTGGTGGGTCAGCCTGCAGGGCAGCCAGGTAGTTCTCCAGAGCGATGCGGCGGCGGTCGTTCAGCATAGCTTCCACACGAGCAAGGTGAGTTTCCACGAGCTGCTGCTTCTCACTTGCTGCCTCTTTCTCCAGGGATTTCACCATTGCCTGGAAGTGCTACAACAAAGAAAGTGCATGAAAGGCGCTGCAGGCATCAGAGTCACCTATTCTCACTCCTCTGAACAAAGAGAGCCTGTCACACTGCATGTCCTAGGTATTCATAGCAGGGGAGAAGGGCACTGCTATGTGCCCTTGTTGATGCAGATTTCATCTTTGCAAATTCAATGGTGACTATTTGCCTTCCAAACTGCCTTCACAAGCCATTTTGGAGGTCTGAGGAAGGCATGTGGCCTTGCAGATAAAGCTCGTGGTGGGAGATCCAGGCTGTGCTGAACAAATGACATGGTATTAACTCTTTCCCTTGACTTTGCAGTATGGAAACAGGATTGATCCCTTCAGCATAGAGCCAATAATCTGAATTTGCAGAAGTTCACAAAGGTATCACGTAGGGGATGTTTCATCAGTACTCCTTCAGATCAAACCTCTATATAGTCTATTAGAAAGGTCATAACCCACATCTCCAAATGAATCAGAAAAGTCCCTTAAGTGTTGTTATATTTCAACAGACATGATGACAAACTCTTTTAGACTTGCACATATTTCCAAACAGTGGCTCGTGTTAAAAAATTTAGAGAGAAAACTGTGTTCCAGGATGAAATCCAAAGTGGGTGTCAGCCACTTAAGATGGATATTGGTTTGAGGGAACTTCACATAGTTGTCCCTGCCAGAAGAGCCTGCCCCCAGCAACCCCATACTGAGAATATCCCTGATTAACTTTGCAGTCTAACTGAACATTCCTCATAAGGCAGAAGATTGGCACTTTGGCAGCAAACCAGCTTTATCTGCTGGCTAAGTGGTTTTTGCTAAGTCTGCCCAAACAGGAAATGTGTGTCCAGAGAGTCAAGGCCAATCTGAGCTGGGCTGTGAGGCCACTGGTTAGTGTGGAACAGGCCAAAGGACTGAAGTTACAATTTGGCTCTGGTGTCGCTACGCTTGAGGGGTGAGACAGCTTCTTACTGCTGGGTTTAGGGAAGGACCTGGCACGGTATCAGCTCATCTCCAGCATTAAGAACAAAGCATGCATTTGAATCAAATCTCCTCTACAAGGCAGCTGCTGACAGAACAAGAAAGCTGTTCTTCCATCTCAGCTGCCTGTTGGCTTTGAACACTTCAATCTCTCATTTATTGAAACGATGAAGGCCAAGCACCAGTAACTTTCCTCTTTATGTCCTTCAGCTCTTACCTGAATGAGAGTCTGCCTTTCTGCCTTGGGGAGATTGACAGCTTGGTGTTCTGCTTCCTCCCATTCCTTTTTCACCTGGACAAGGAAAGGACAGAACCCAAATTAACATCCGATCTTTGCGAGCTAACTTGCCTTCACAGGTAGATCTCTGTACAGCCTGTCTAGGAAAACAGCTGCAGTGGGGTTTAAACCTAGCACTTTACCCACTGAGCAGCAAGCCAAGTGTCCCCAGCGATTCCCTTCTCCCAAAACTCTGAAGAAATGAGAATCTAACTGCCATATTGCAAGAAACACAAAAGGCTGGTGCATGGAGAGGAGACCGGTTCACCATCAATTTGTCCAGACAAACACAGCTGGCAAAAGACCAAAGCTAGATGCTCACCCGGTCCATACGGTTGTGGTGCCTGACCTCCAGCTGCTCCTTTGCCTTCTGGAAGCGGGCATGTTCGTTGTCATCAGCTGGGGTTTCAAAGTAGACATCCACATCATCAGTTGGCACTGCAAAGAGAGGGTAAGGGTAAGTGGCGGATCCTGGACTGCAAAGGACAGGTAGGGAGAGGAAACTCCACTCCTGCACCATTAACAATCTGACAGGCTGAGTTTACTGAACCACCACCTACCAGGAGTCCAGTTTGGTATCTTTAAGCTGCCAATTTACTGCACATCACCAGTTAGCTCCATCATCCCCAAAGCATGGTAATGCACTGCGGCAACCGGTCTTCCCATTAGTTCGGAGATGAGCATTATTCAGCTCCAGCAACAGAATGACTTGGATTGCAGAATAAAGAACTTGTTCTCTCTTCCCTTTCACATTAGCTTTGGGGAGTTTAAATGACATTTGGTGCATTAGCTGTTCACTGACAAGCTGGCTCCAGACATCATTAATAGGATCAGGGAGCTTCAAAATAAGTCTGCACAAAACACTACATAATATTTGACACTTCCAACCTACCTTCCCTTCCAGATGCACCATGCAGGTCTAACAGGCAATGATATTAGACAAGACAGCAACAGAAGGAGGCTCAGTGTGACAAGTTGGCTCATCCAATAAACTGGACTGTTTGTGTCTTTAAGACATTCAATTTTGACAAGGGGAGAAATACAGTTTCAAGAGCTGACAATTCCAAGCATTATCCAATAATCCACAATGCAAAATCCACAATGGGGGCTCTGTACTCCATAAACTGCAGTTCAGGAAACGCTGAACCACGTTTCTGTGCTCAGTTTTAGAAGCTACACATCCCAAAGCCCTTTCTGAAAGGATCTATGGCAAACAGGATGCTCTCCATTGCTGCCCTTCAGCAGAGGGAGGGCAGAAAGGGGAATCACATTAGTTATTTGGGTGGAAAAACCCTCCAACATGTCATTGAATGCTTCAGGGAAAAGAATTACCTGGCACTTCAGCATGAATACAGTTTAGATGCACCTGAATCCACCAACCTTTACTCTAACTAGGGAAGGAGGAGCGAAGAAAAGGGGAAAGGATAACTGAAATCATGGCAACGTGTCACACAGGCATTCCAGTTGCATGCAAGAGACACCATGAGATCAGCACCGTATTTTGGGCAGGCTCATGGCATTTCCAAACCAGGCTTGGACATAGAGAAGCCTCTTTCCAGCCCCAAATCCCTCTGCTACAGGACAAAGTTTTATACAAAAAGCTCCTGACATCCGCATCTTTTATTTCACCGCTTCGGTGAGATCAGCCCAATCTAAAGCACTTGCATGAAGCCCATTTTGTAAACAGGATTATGGCTGTAGAGTCAGACTGCCAAGCCCCAGATAACACAAAAAGCCTTTCAAAAGGCTTTTATGGGAGCTGAAGTGGAAGTGCTGGAGTTCAACAATAAGATTAATAAGGAGGTTAAAATGGTTTTGGTAGTTTTACCATCTGACATAAAAGCCAGTTGAAATTGGTGCCAAAAACCTCAAGCTCTCAAAAACACAGGGATTGAGTCATGATTCATATTTCAAACCAAGCTGAAAGTGGGGATCTGAATTCTATACTACTTCTCCAATATCTTCCCAAAATACAATAGCAAGAAAATGCCTACTACCGGGAGAACAGCGAGGAGCAGCCTACTTTTCAGGATCGACAGGTCAAACGTATGGATGGAACACCACTGGGGAAAGCAAGTGCTTCCTTCCACACATTTGGAATAAAAGCTAGGTATGTAAACAGGAAAGCTATGCATTTTCCCAAGAGGTTAGAGACAGCCCCTAATCCCTGCTATAGATCTGGAAGAGGACAACTATACCCTTAGCAAGAGCTGCAAGCCAACGGAGAGCACAGACACCATACATCCAGAGCCACTTTCCCTAGGAAAGCTCACCCTAAAGACCCGGAGAAGCGGAGACAAGAGGAGACTGCTGCAAAAGGACAGACAGAACTGCTGCAGACACCGGGACCAAGAGGATAAGCTACACACGTGTCCTCTCTTGACCTAGGCAAGGAGGAGGAGACACCAAACGCCAGACAGACAGTGGCTAGCTGCAAAAGGGCCAGTGGGAGGCAGGACTTACTCATCTTTTTACACACAGCCATACAATACTCCTCTGACTCAAAATTGTTCCTGTTGCCTCCGCAGCCTCCATATATAAAGCGAATGCATTTTCTCTTGTTAGGGTCGAAGTACCAACGAGGCATCACAGCCCGGCAGGGCCCTGTCATCGCCTCCTGGGAGCAGACAGCTGTGTGGAGACGGGTTAGAACGTGAGCTAGTGAGGAGCACAGGCGCTGCTGAGCACTTTATACAACACGGTGGTGGCTCTACTTCATACCTTCAGCCACTGCACTGACCAAAGGGCTTCTGTCAGTTTTGGGGGGGGATATTTAACATTGCAAAAGCATTCGCCCCAAGGCTTGCTATTTGGGGAGGTGCCTGTACATGGTGCTTTGAAGCACCAGGTTACCCAAGCAGTTGCCTCAATACGGAGCTCTCATCTGCCAGAGTGATTTCTCCTTAGCTAGAGGCTGAAACAGCACGGATCTGTTTGGCTTGATGTCACTGTGTTATGCCTCGGGTGTCTCTGCATGATGGAAAGATAAAACCAACATGATGGAAGGAAAACCCATTAGGGCTGCTTAAAGCATTCCAAGATGTCCTGTTGGCTGCACTCTGCCTGGATAGACACTCCACGTCTTAAAGGTGAGGTATAAGAGCAAGTGAAAAGGCAGGCTAAGCACAAGGAACGTGATCACCATGGCAATCTCAGCTGCTAGGTTTTCCAGTTTGGAAACATCTATATGCTAAATATTGAAACTCCAGGTAGCTATGGTATGTGGGCTGCTTCACAATGAGCAGGCACATAACTGGGTTATTTTGAGGCAAGAGAACAGATACAGTGCGTAATTTAGCAACTGTTCATGGTACTCTGGGGAAAAAAAGACTGTGGACCCCCAAAACAGACACCCCAATCAGACGGTTCCAAGACTGTTTCAGCACCAGCAGATCTGTAACAGTCCTGCACATATATGAGCTAAGCCTTGTCTCAGCAAGTAAAATTATCTGCAGCATGCTGGCATTTTACCAGGAAGATGCAAGAACTGCTGGCAACGATTCAGTGATCTGGAGCTAATTGAATTTCATTGCCTCTCCCCTCCTCCTTCCTCTGCAGACACTTCTACACGCAAAGGATAGGACATCGTATAATGCTGAGGCACCACACAACCAGCAGATGCCCTCTGCAACGGCACCTACCACTTAACAAAAGCTACTGCAAGCACAGTATATATTATTACTGCAGAAAGCCTGTGTCACCCGTGTAATAAAAGCAGGCCAGTTGTGCTGGCTGGCTTTCTTTCAGGAAAGAGAAGGGTTTATGCAAAGGCACCACCAAATATGTTCCTCTTAAATGGCCAGGAGGCACCTTTATGCCACTTCTGCAGAATATGGCCCATTGCTTTTAGTTTCCTTTTGTAAACTGATATTGTATAACACAATCCCAGACTGGTTTGGGTTGGAAGGGACCTTAAAGCTCATCCAGTTCCAGCCCCCTGCCACGGGCAGGGACACCTTCCACTAGAGCAGGTTGCTCCAAGCCCCTGTGTCCAACCTGGCCTTGAACACTGCCAGGGATGGGGCAGCCACAGCTTCTCTGGGCACCCTGTGTCAGCGCCTCAGCACCCTCACAGGGAACAACTTCTGCCTAATAATCCACCAAATCCAAGATAATCACCCTTAACTGGTATTTTACATTCAGAGTGTACCCCAAATGCTTGGGATTTTCCAAAAATCAGCCTATGCAGACATGGTTTTTCTGACTCAACACTGCACCTTCATGGAGGTGCTTGTTCAACGTGCCAAACACTGGGCTTTCTGCCAGCAGAACTCCTGTTTATCTGGAAACATATGGCCCGTGCTCTAGAGAGTTAATTTCAACACTTGAAACATAAGCATCATCAGCTTCTCCTCTGTTTGCTAACTTATCTGGCAAATACAACCTCCAAGTGGCATTTAGTGACTTGATCAAAAACCTATCACCAAGACAACGACTCTCAGGGAAGCCAGAGGCCTGCAGGCTGGAACATCTCTTACATTTCATGTCACTGCTGACTTCTTTTTCGGGAGCAGCCTTGTCATTGCTTGGCTCTGTGGGGGTCTCCTCGTTGTAATCATCCACTTTGTAGCTATCGTAATAGTAATCACGGTCTTCCACCACATCCTCCTCCTCTTCCCCTTCATCTTCTTCATCCTCATCCTCCTCCACAGCTGTTCCTGTGATGTCTTCTACACCTGCCTCTGTAGGGAACTCACTGGAGGGATACAGTTAAGTTAGGGGGAAAGTTGAGGTTAATCACTCTGCAGACAACCTTTGAAGTACCAGAGTAATGATTCTCTTTTCATCTGTTCTAGAAACACAGGAGATGGGGAAAAATAAATGGACCAACTATTGATCAGCCCATCAACTGCAGCGATGGGACCTCCCTCACTACAGACACACCTATTGCAGGCAGAGCTTCTCCATGCCTCTGGCTTAGTGGAGGTTACCTATATTTTCTCATCAGCTTCTTTTCACTAAGTGGAATTCTACCATCAGGGGAGGTACCTGCTCTAGCAGTCAATCTTTTTGACTGTCTGAGGATAAAGGGAGGGGTACAGTTTACCTCCTCCACTAATAGTGCTGCCAAGTCATTTGTCCTTCTGTAAGGCTCTTTCAGGCCCAGGACACTCCTTTGGGAAATTCAAAAGCGCAGGAACTCTCTCTATCCTCACCACAAGGGTGAAATATTCACAAACAGCAACTTCATGTACAGAGCTGTCAACATCTGTGCTAGTACAACCCTACCTTTTATAGAGGTCATAGTCTTCATCCTCATCTTCGTCCTCTTCCTCTTTGGACAGAGCCTCATCCACAACCTTTGCCTGAGGACAACACACGTATTCTGTTCCATGGAACTGGTCTACTCCACAGGGCAACAGCATGCCATAACTGTGCAGGATCATCCCTTCCGTCAGACAGGCCTGAAAGAGGAGCCCATTTGTGTCAGTTCAGCATCATGCTCTTGCTTTGGATAAAGCTAGTTTGCCTAACATAGATCTTGAGAATACTACCAACAGTCTAAACTTGACAGCAAAAAGACAACAGCAACATACAACCCAAGTCTGAATATCAAAGGAAAATGGATTTGAACCTTGTAGATTAATCAACACCTCCAAGAAAGTCCCAGATTTAAGCTCAGGACATTTTGCGCCAACTCCAGGGATGGAGCACTCCAAAGCAGCAGAACTGCTGTTTGTATTTCTGGGCTGGCCATTTCATTAAACTTTAGCTATTACACTTTACACTGCAGTAAGTGAATAATCACTCAAATGGACTTTATGTCAAGATTATTTTAACATGCTGAAGATGAAAATCAATCAGATAATTCAAGAAAAAGCCAAATGCAAACTGTGATCAGACATTACATCTATACACTTCTCATAAGCTAAGGAAATACATGGCTTTGTGGTGCCCCAGAAAAGAATGAAGTCAGAAAGGCTTTATTATGTACATCAGAACCCTCTCGTGCTCTGCTTTGTTACAGCACAGATGGAAAATGAGCCAAATATTTCTGGAGAAGGGCTCCAACTCTGTCAAAAGCAGAGTGACTTTTAAATATGCTCGACATTAACAAGTTTATCCACAATTAAAAGGCAATTCCTTCAGCACAGCTTTATTTCGATGGGGTTTTGCTCCTGGGATTTTAAAGAAATAGGTTTAACTGGTGCATCCTTAACCTCATCTTTACCAGCACATCACTAATCACTGTGCTGCTGTTTCTACACACACATCTTGGTTTCATTACCCCCAGCTCAAACGGGTGTGCAGAGAATTTGCAACCTTTTTGCTAGTCAGATTAAAAAACCACCACACAAACCCCCCCCACAGGCTAGATTTATTCTGAGAAGATAATCCATCTCTTATGTAAAACCTCCACTAATCAGGCACCAGAAACTCAGACTGTCCCCAAGCAAGTGCTGCCATCCAAATCCCCTGCAGCAGCAGGTACATTAATGCAAAATGTGCAAGGGAACAGGAACCAGCCTGTGGACACTGTGGCTCTCTACCCTGGAAGGAAGGATGAGCCACTGGTTAAAGCAATATCCAAGAGACTTGACTTCCATTCCTAGCTAAATTGCAAGATAATTCTAGAGTATGATCTTGGGCAAGCTCCTTTTGTGAGCAAAGAATAACTCAGCTAGCTGCAGAGGTTGTTTGAAGTCACTTGAGTGCTTTTAAATTCCCTTTTCATTGCTCTCTGCCTCAGTCCATGGGCTGCAATATGGGAATCACAGACCCCCAGAGATGAACACTGTGGTGCTCCAATGCTACAAGCATCCAAGGGGACAGATCCAGGATAAATATTCCTGCCACGGCAGGTCATTTACCTCTTTGGCCACAGTATGCCAGTGCTGATGGCTTTCACACACATCCATCCGCTCCTTGTGGAAGAACCGGCACTTCTCTGGCACCAGCAGGACATCACTTACAAACTCCCCCACTGAAAAACAAGAAACATCCATAGTTCACACATGTCCAGCATCTAACAGACAACAGAGCCACTGTGAGAACTCCACTAAAACACACTTTGTTCAAAGTGCCTTAAAAGATTGGTGTATTCTTAATGGGGACAGAAAATCAGAGCCTCAGTTTCCAAGTCGGAGCAACCTGCTCTAGTGGAAGGTGTCCCTGCCTGTGTCAGGGGGTTGGAACTGGATGAGCTTTAAGGTCCCTTCCAACCCAAACCAGTCTGGGATTCTAAAAGCAGGAGTAGGGGCTGATTGCTGAAACATTACCTGAACCCTAAGGCTGAACTGAAGGCAAAAGTTTATAGTGCAAGTTAAGAAATAGTTGTTCATGGATCAGACAGGATTGACTGAAGAGTCTCCACACAGAGCTTTGAAAACACTGCATCTGCATATGGAAGTTTGCAAACCACTTAATGGCCACTTTCTAATCATCATAGCAAAGCTACTTCATGCTGTTGGGTGCTGTAACAGCCTGGACATTTTTATATGCCATGAGTGTTATCTATGTTTTCAGTATCAGGGCATCCGAGCAAGTCTTGTTTTGTTTCCAGATGGTTTAATTCAGGATCAACTGCAGCACATTTCCTGACTCGGACAGTCCTGCCCTAACCAAAACACAGCAGGCTGGAAAAAGCAAAACTACACAGCCCAAACCCCAGGGTACAAGCAGAGTCAGCAAGTACACTGCATGCCATCCTTCAGATAACCACCACCTCACCAGTGTGATGAGGTGTTGGCGCTGTTACAACCAGACCGTTGCTTTTGAGGAAGAAGGGAGAGCATCAGTCTGCTCTCCAGACTCTGTATTACTTGGACTGAGCAGCTATTTAGCCTAAATTTCCACCACAACTCAGTTTAGAATCATAGAAAAAACCAGGTTGGAAAAGACCTTTAAGATCATCAAGTCCAACCATTACCCCAGGACTGTCATGTCCACCACTAAACCATGTCACTAAAGGCCTCATCTACACCATTTGGGAACACTTCTAAGTCAAAAGGCCTTCTCTCACAGAGTCTGCAGGGAGCAGAATTATTTGCCAACACTACCTTTTCAAAATAAATGTTAAGATTTTGCATGACCAGTTTTTGGCAGCCACTTAGTACTGATACCAAAGGTTCAGGGACACTGCTCCTACACCCTACACAAAAGTTAAGCAGAGTTTAGGGGCAGATTATGGGAGGACAATTGCAAGATAATGAAATCAACTAACACTCATCATCCCTTTTTCATTAGTTACATTTTAAACTAGTAAGCACAACAGAGAAATGGCATTTTCCCCATTTCCTTATCTCAGAACAGGCCACCTAGAACCTTAAATCTACAATCCTTCCTCCTTCCCTCTCAGGAGAGGTTTAAATGCTTCTCATTAGAAAGCGAACACTGACCAAGCTTTAAAATCAAGAGACTGAGGCTCTGGGGGCTGAAGGCAGAAGGCTCAAAATGCTCAGACACAGTAATCGTGAACAAACAGCTCTTTTGAACAAGGCTGAATCCTCACACCACCGCATACGACACATGGAAGATCCTCTCAATTCACCTAGGAATTGGACAACCCTTACATGCTAAATGTTAATGGCACCTTCCCCACTGATGGCCACTGTCAAAAAAGCAAAATCCTCTCCTTTTTCAGCTCAGAGCAGGCATAAGAAGTGCTTCCATGTCACCTCTTATGTTTCCGTGCCACCTAGCAGCCTAGTTTGTCTTTTCACACCTCACCAGGCTGAGCCCTGCTCCCATCATCCTATTGTTACCTTCATTTTACAGTTCAGTGGCAGTGCTAATGGCTTCTCTTCTCCCCTCTCTACCTTTGAAATACAAAAGAGCTTTCACTGCTGGGGGGAGGCAGAAGAAGGTTAAACAGCAAGCAGCAAAATCCTACCTCAAGATAGTCTGTGCCTTCATGTAGGGAGGAAGACACAAGCAGGAATGGGAACAAAACCCCCTTGGCTACACTCAAAAAGTCATACACACCCCAGAGAAACACATCATCCATTTGTGGACTGCTGAAAACAAGAGAATGTATTTTATGTACATGTGGGCTACTGAGCTGTCACTCAGCTCTGCAAACCAAAGCTGCCTTGCAGGCTGAGCAGTACAAGCTAGGAATACTGGGAAAGACACTAATTACAAACTTGAACAGATAGTTTAATGCTTATCACATTTTAGGGCAGCGTCACTAAAATCGGCTTATTTTTCAGCTGGAGAATAGGCTTGGGGAAGGATTACTTCTCAACAAGATGACTCCTCATAAATCCAGAGATCTTGCTTTCATCCTGATTTCCATTAGGAATTCTCCGTATAATCAGCTGGGTTTGGTTGCGTCTCAAACCTGAATTTCCACATCTATAAAGACAAGAGCCTTTCTCCCAGGTTGCTTCCACAACAGATTCCGTTTTTATGACATGTTTTATGATTGTCTAGTGGAAGGTGTATATACATACATACACACACACATACAGGACAAAGTACCCATAAAGTTCTGCAGATTTGCTTGTGTTCTCCTACGTCAAACCACATCCTAACCTGAAATCAGGACACAAATTAGGAAAACTGGTTCCCACTGAATGCTCCCAGCACTCAGGCTCCCCAAGATAGCACAAGACTTCTATTAAAACAACTATTTTTCAGTGGATAACTCCAAAGAGATTCAGTCAGCTGAGACTAAGCTTAGTGCTAAGAACATATGCAGTGCAGCACAGTGTCACGCACAACCTACAGGTCAAAAGCTGCAAGGTAAACAAGCTAAATGTGTGTCTTCATTCCAGTGGGTGGAGAGATTCTGGAAAGCACCAAGAAATCCATCACAGTTTCCTCTGATATTCGTTCACAGTCCAAAGTGGGGACATGGGATACAGCTGCAAGAAGCAGGGCCTCTTTGAAACAGCAAAGTTTAAATATAGTCATGGAAATAGAATAGAGATCTCTTGCCAAGACCAAAGCAGGAAGCCTGAACACACTGAGCATTTGAGTCTCCAAGGCAACAAAATATTAAAGCTCCACAAAAATAGGATCAGAGTGTTAAATCCCAATGTCTTTGTAATACTCAAATACAATAGCCTTCAGGTTTTTATGGCAGTTGCAGAGAGAATGGGGATTTCTTTTGCACGCCAGGCACCATTATCCCACCACAGCTGCTATCAAGCTGTCGATCTGTTTGAGACAGGCAGAGTTCCATCTTATGGAAATCAAAACGTTTAAGAGGAAGTTGGATGTGGAAATGGCAACCTGGTAGGAGAGAAGCTCCTTGCAAAGCTCAGTTGTTCCCTCTGTTAGAAGCCAGAAGACTTTTTGCTCTATATGAACACACAAACACATCACAGCCCACACTCACCCAGGCACTTGTAGGGCACGACAATGTGAGTGTGGTCCTTGCACTGTTTCTTCCCCCTCTTGCACCAGCTGTCGATGCTGACAGGTTGGTTGGCTTCTACCACGTTCGTAATCTGAAGGTCTGGATACATCTGTTTAACAAGAAAGGACAGAGAATGTGCTAAGTGTCTCCTAACTAAAGCAGCGAGGCTGATTCTCCACACAAAACCAAGTCCAAATCCGCACATGGACACACGTTCTCTGCTGGATCAAGCTCACAACAGCTGAAGACATAAAAAAGCTGTTTGTCACACAGGGCTTGAGAAATGGAATGTGTCATCACTTCTCTGCAGCAGGAGGAAGCCAGGTCAGGAGCAAGAGCCTTTGCTGGCACTAAGCTGAGGTGTTTGGCTTTGCATGGTAGTGGAGGAGGAGGATTTGGGTTTGGAGGAGATTCCTCCATTCCGTTCTGGCTGGTGCAGCACGATACTCTATGGAAGGGGGCAATCACCAACACATAGGGTTTAGTAACATCTTCAGTCTCTCTTGTCACTTGTCAGGCTAATATACACCTACCTTCTCAGGTTTCCTTATGCCTGCTCCATTTATGATGTATTAATATGATCCCTACATCCTCCTCGAGTTCTCAAGTCCAGACACTGACTTATATTTAGGCTTTTACTACGTGAACCAAATGTAGCCCCAATTACATCAGCCTTGTAGAACAGTTTTAAAAGTTATCTAGTCCAGACATGGTGCATTCTATCACCTTCCTATTTAAAAGATACATTACTTAAGAGTATTTTTCCTTGCCGGTCACCTCAGAGGAGCAATTAAAGTCACTTATCAAAGCCAGTACACTACAGCGTATCTGGAGCACACTGAAAGGAGATGACATCTTTTACAATAAAGCATAAAAAGCCTGTAAATACTGTCCACACTTGGATGAAAGTATTTTTCTAATATTCTGGCTGATGTGAACATGTAGCTGAGAACAACACAACCACATTTTGATGAGGATAGTGTCAGGTTCCACTTTGCACAATGTGGAGAGATGCTGGTGAACCAGGTTAAGATTTGGAGATACCCCTCCAAAAACCCTCTGACTTACAGACCAAGGACCTTCTGTGGCAGCGTAAGCTGATCTAAACCAGAGGCAGCTCCTCAGTGCCACTGCAGTGTCCTCCCTGCTCTTCCTGAGCGAGACAGTTCATGGAATCGAGCTAGTCAAAAGCAAGCTCATCTCCTGCAGGGTTAATTTGCTACTGACCGGCTAAATTGGAATCCAATTCCTTCGCTGCAGTGAAGATGCAGGGTCACACAGGAAAACTCACCTCCTGGCAGTACTGCAGAATCTCTTCCTTTCTTCCAAAGCAGCTCTTGGTCCCGGAAGGGTCAGGTTCCCATTTCCCAGTCTGGATGTTCACGTGCATATTGAGCTTCCCACAGAACATGGCAATTTGAGGCTCTGCCACCGCAAAGCCTGCCCCAGCATTGGCTGCGAGTGCCTGTGAACACAAAGAAAGACAGAACACGTTGATTGCATGATCTGATGGAAAACAGAACAACCCAAAGAACCAGAAGGCCTCTGGCATCTCCTTAAGAGAGCTCCTCCTTAATCCAGAACATCGGTGGAGTCTTCCCAACCATTTTGTAATGATATTCCCTAAAGCTGCTGAGCCCACACCATGTTTTCAACAGCAAGTTGCTTGTTTTTCCAAACTCTGCTTTTATTACTTCAACAGCTTACCAAAACCAAGAGGAATTCACACTTCAAGGTTGTGCCCACAGAGATGACTGAAAAACTTAAACCAATATTTGAAGATAAATAACTAATATTAGTAACTTTTGGCAGAAACACCTCTGTGAGGTTACACACAGTACTGCTACTACTGATAGAATAGCTGCACGAATCCTGCTCAGAGTTCAAAGCCATGTGTTTCTCCCAAAATCTGCAAAAAATTGGGATGGAAACACCGAAGCTCCTTGCTCAAACATACAAGTAAAGATGACTTTGCTGAATCAGAAGCTGTTGTACCCAAGTCCTCAAAGCCTGTTGTCTCTCGGTCAGTGCACTCCTATGGGTATTTGTCCTGCCTGGATTCTGTGTGTATTCTGTGCACTTCCCACCCTGCCCCAGCAGACAAAACCCCGCCAGCCCAGCCCCACATGTGGGTCAAACTGCAGACTGATCAATGAAAACAAGGTCAGGTTCCCTTTTGGCAATCTTGCTGCCTGACCAAAAGGAGAAAAAGGGGATTAAGTTAAATTGCAGGCTTGGGCTTTTGCTGAAAAGACTGAGTGAATGCTGGGAGCTGAACACGCTCTCCCTACAGAACTACTAGCTGTTGTAAAAGAAGAGGTACGAGGCAAAGAAAACCAAACTCCTAAACTGAAAGCTCTTTAAGGTGTTTAGGGGAATGAAATCCACTTCAGCTACTTCAGAAAAGGCAGATTAGAAACGGAGGCTTCAGGGACCACTGCCCTATAGCTTCTTTTTTCCTGGCCTTCATATTTAACTTTTCATGCCCTCAAAACCACACACATTACTGTAGGCACCATTCATTCCTACTGCCAGCAGATCCCCATCGACTTGTGTCAATACATGCATGCTTGAAGCAAATAAAGAAAGAGGAGACTCCAATGGGATAAGCCCTGCATGCAGCTCCTAGTTCATGGACTGTAGGAAAAAATTAACTCCATTATAAAAAGCACCTTTCTCCCCTTCCCTGTTTACACACAAAATCACTGCCTGGAGATAAGACATTCAACAAGGAGCCAAGGACTGTTTAGTGCTGAACACATGCTTGGGATGAGACACAAAAGCCTAAATTCATGTCTTAACTACAGAAAAATCACCCCTTGAGTTTTAAGGACTTATTCAACTGCACATCATTGAAGATGGAGTCTTATACAAGCAGCTTCTACTTACTCTAACCCTTTCACCCAACATGAGAGCAAGTTTTAGCACAGATCACAAAGTAATAAAATACTGAACTATATATAAGAGACTGGTATCGATGTCCCAGCAACAAAATGCTTCCAAGTTCACTTATACATACAAGTTTAGTGTAGGAATTGGTTGTGCTCTGTCCTAACAAAAATAAGACAGTTTGTACTTCAAGTACAGGAGGGCTTGGGATGAATACACTGATGGTAACAGGGTGCAATAACTTTGTTCCTTTAAGAAATCAAACCATTTAATAGACATTCACTTCTAACAAGTGTTGACTGATGGCAGACAGCAAACCCATGCTCTTATGCTGCCTCCTCTCTGCTGCAGCATTCTATAAGAAAAAGGCAAATGCAGAATGCTCCTTCATCACTCTATAAAAACACACATACACACTTTGTAAGAGGGCCTTTTTATCTCTCTCCAAACCAACACCACTTTGGTACCAAAACCATGTTCCAGAGAGCACAAGACTTGATATGTTAAAGGAAACAATCGCCAGCACAACTTTGTTTTATGACAACAATGAAACTGCATCCACGATTCAATCTGAACTCTGAAAAGAACAAAAGGAAATGCAAGATCAAGTGTGCACAAAGTGTTAACCCTTGCAAGAATACAGTGCATTAGAAGAGAATAAAGGGTACGTGTTTGGAATGGTTTGGAGATCCTTAGCGCCACTGATGCTGGAAATCTGTTTTATCCAAAGCAAACTTCATGAGTATGCAGCAAAATGAGGTAACTATAAGCAGAAGAGGCAGAAACATCCCTAAGTAATCCATTCACAGCAGCTCTTGCATGAGCACATCTCCTGTTCAAACACATACCAGCCTCCTGACATCATGACCACCCCTAGGCACATCCAGTGTTTGTTTTTGCTGTCTCTCCAGCCTGACACCTCACACTGTGGCAAAGGTATCACTACTCCTCCTCCTCCTCAGTGGATTGCTCACATACTTTACCTATCAGTGCAGTGCTGTTGCCCCAACTACCAGAGCATGCTAAGCCCCAATTCACAGCTGAACAAACGAGACACTAATGACTTGATTTCATCACTTTTAATCAAATAGAAGAAATCTTGTCTTGAATAGTGCTGTTGAGTAACTTAATGAACTTTGACAGACACAAGCTGAATCTTTAACCCCATGACCTGCAAGATAAGGGTTTTGAGTAAGAGGCTTCTTCAACTTTTCACCGCTGACAATCTACTCCAACCCCAGCAGTTAAAAATGCAGCATTTTTATCTCATTCTACCTGTCGTGAGAGAATAGAGCACAACAAACTTCATCTGTACCAGTGGAAGTCACATCTTTAACACTGCTATTTAAGTAGTGAAGAAAGTCACCTACCAGTGCTTTTTGGGACAAAGCAATTTTAGTTGCTACACACAATTGCCTTTGGTGCATCAGAAATAAAAGCAGATTGCTCAGGCTGATGATGCCTGAGGGTCTTCAGTCTACATTCATAGACTGGTTTGCGTTGAAGGGATCTTAAAAGCTCATCCAGTTCCAATCCCCTGCCACGGGCAGGGACACCTTCCACTAGAGCAGGTTGCTCCGAGCCCCATCCAGCCTGGCCTTGAACACTGCCAGGGATGGGATCCCTGGAATTCGAGCATCACTTTGCAAAAGGAGAGCAGAGGAACACATAAACCAGCACGAAGCTTGGGATAAAGCCATGTCCTTCGTTAAGCTCTCCAGTACTGCAGAGAACTCACATTGCAGAGGGATGAATAAACTGACAGCACATTTTTCTTTGGGAATTTCCCAGCCATAAATGGAAGCAGCCACCTCCTTCAGTGCTGGGGAGCAACTATTCAATCTCTCAAATAAGCAGGCTGACAGCTTAGGTGGGGCAACACACACATAATGGAAGAGAGTTCATCCAGTTGTATACCTCCTCGGCGAACGTTATTTGAGGAGCTATTATCCTATTAATACACATCCATAACGTGAGAGCAAGATGAATGTTATCTGGGAAAAAGATTTACATAAACCATCACTTTCCTCACTGGCACTTGTATTCACAAGATGTTTCATGATAAATTCCACTCTGCCCTTTGGTGTAATTCTTTAATCCAAGTTTGCTTTCCAAGACCAAAAAGTATTTGATTCCATAAACACATAAATCTCTGGCCAGTTAAAGTCAGTTAAATTCCTCACCGTGTCACGCAGTGCCTGATTTACGGTCCTGAAACACTGGAATTCAAACCTCTACATCTTCTTCTCTGATACAAGTGTCTGCTGAAGTATTTTATTCATTACTAGCCTCTTCCACCTGTGATAAACGGGTACATCTACCCCTGAAACACGCACAATACATTGCAGTTCTGGTTTGGAAAGATACAAACATGAAAACCTCACACATATTCCTTGCCTTTTATTTCCAGGATCTGTTAAAGCTCAACACAACAAACCTTATTTAGCACAGCTCCCTACCCAATGCTGGTCAGGAAAGCCTGCCACGTGCTGCTGGGGACTTCAGGATTAAGAGTTTTGCTTTTGGGAATAGAAGTTCATCACTGTATTTGACAGAAATTAGTTCTTGAGTACCTTAATAACAGAAAGGTACCCACAAAGCAGCATTATTTAACTACATCCTGAATTTTCAGTGAGGTCAAACATTACAGACCCCTCGCCTACCTAATTAGATTAGCCAGAGTATCAGTCTTCATTCCAGCAAAACCAGAGTGGATGGGAGCTTAGTAGGAGATCTTAAGATTCCCCTCCCATTCATGCTAAAGAGCTGTTCACATATTGCTTCCCAAGACAATCACCAAACATACATTATGGAAAATCATAGCCTGAGAAGTATCGAGAGCCTGCAAGGAAAACTCACACTGTGCTTCCCATCAGGTTTCCTCTGCAGCAAAACACCAGCAGCCCTGGCTGGATAAACCCACAGAAGATTAAGTTGGTTTCCAACTGAAACTCCAGCCTGTAGAATTTGTAAGGTGCTGAAAAGCAGCTCTGATTGTGAATGGCATTGACTTGGTGGCCAGAGAAGAAAACACACAGCCTTTTGCGGCACAGCCTGCAGGTCCCATCAGATTCCCTGCTTGAAGAATTACAAGAATTCCACAGCTATTTGCTGCTGACAAGGAATGCTAGGCACTACTCGGGAAGATTGCTTGTGCTGTTTGTTTTTAATTAAGCAAAGCCCCTTGAAAGCAATCCTGGTTATTAACATCAGAACACACGTGAAGCACAACCTGAGGGACTTGAGAACACGCTGTTCAGAGCAGTCCCTACCCTGATGAATTGCACCTCCCACCTTTGCTTCATTAAAGAAAAAAGGGAAATAAGAAGAAAGAAGATTATTTTCTTAACACATTTCCTCCTGTATCTGCAGCACAACGCTGCAGCTCCTCCTCTGTCAGTGTAATAGCCACAGATATGGAGGTTATAAACTGAACTCTTTCAAGATCACTGAGGAATTCTAACAGTTCCTTTGATACTAAAATGGGCCTTGTTACCTTATCAGCCTTCCTGGGACCACAATCCTTGATGGCTGAAGCTTTTAAATGCATGAATATTTTCCCTTTTCACCCTTTCCTGGGCTGGAAACTGCTCAGAGGACTTGGGACAGGGAACAGGATGCCCAGAGAAGCTGTGGCTGCCCCATCCCTGGCAGTGTTCAAGGCCAGGTTGGACACAGGGGCTTGGAGCAACCTGCTCTAGTGGAAGGTGTCCCTGCCCGTGGCAGGGGGTTGGAGCTGGAGGAGCTTTAAGGTCCCTTCCAGCCCAAACCAGTCTGTGATCACAGCTGATGTTCACGGGCATTTCTCCTTCCATGAGGAGAGGCCAGCCCTTGGCAAAAGGAAAGGAAAAAGCAATGTTGCGGGCAGATGATGCAGTCACAAATTCTACCTCTGCCATCTGATGTGGAGCATTAAGCTGAAGCTTTTGGAAGGAGAACAACTGGGTTGCAATTGTAGAGCTGAGCCTTCCTGGGTCTCAACATGCCACATGGTCCTTACACCTCCTGCCTGTTGCCATGAATCTCACCTGTGAATTAATGCTCTACGGCAAGCTAAGTTCCCAAAACTTCAATTAAAGAGCGAAGGAAGTTGGCAGAGGGACTTTACGCACAAGAACTGAACAGATCACTTAAAATTCCCCTGGTTTGGGATTTCTAACTAACTTGTAAACATGAGCAGAGCTTTCAATTTCTGCCTCAAACTGTGTTTCACGCTTTGTTTTCCTTCGCTCCTCTTCCTGCTTTTATTCAGCAGATAGGTGGCTGGAACCCAGGCAGGCTAATGAATGCCTGACACAGCAGGCAGTAAATCTACAGCCCAGCAGCTCATCCCAGCTTTATTGCTTTAGGTTTTTTTCAATTGCTGATAATTACAATAATGCACATGGGCAGGGGGCCAAGGCAGGAAGAATTATTGTCTGCAGGCAGATCTGGTGTGAGCTGATAATACCAGCCTGTGTTTGCCTTTGAATTTCAATGGCAGAAATCGCAGTCTTTGGCTTGCTTTAACTTGCTGGAAGGGGAGGAGTTCTCATCTGCTCGTCCTTTATTGACTCTTGGGGAGGAGGATTCTGCACCAGCAGCAAACTGGAAACCAGTGCGGGAGCTGCAGCGTTAGCTCGGGCGCAGTTTGTATTTGATGTCTAACATGCAGCCTTGAAGTTCAGTGACAATCACCAACGGATCTTCATCCAGAGCTTTACACAGACCAAAATGCTGCTGAAGCCTGAGGCTTCCTCTGCCTTCCTGCAGAGATAAGGGGAAATTTCCAAGTACCTGTGACTCCCAGGCAGCCGTTCTGCCCTTGAAGCTTCTATTAATGAGGCAGCAGGTTATTTTCTCCTCCTCCTCTAGCTTATCATGCTCCATAAACGAAGCCTACATGAGTCATTGGGCAGATAATGTGCCTGTCAGACATCTGCACTGGGGAACTGCCATGCTCAGATAGGGAAAGCAGCACTGCAGGCAGTACTGGTGCATAGCTAGTCTCAGCAAAGCCACAGTTCAGCGTAGTCTTGGCTTCCTGAAGTTGTTTGTGTAATGCAGTTGCCTTTGGCATCCTCTTTCCTACCCCCAGAGAGACTAAGTTCACAACAACTCACTTGGAACGTTCCCTGAACAAATGTTACTGTACCCAGAACAGTGTCCTTTAAAAAGAGATTAACTTATAGGCCTAAAGCACGCAAAACTTGTGTGTAATGGCTGGGACTGGAACAGTTTACCATGAAAGTCACCCTAAAAATATAAGGGCAAGAGAAGTTCAGTGCTATTATGCCATTAATAATCCTTTCACTGTGCACAGGTAGGTCCAAATACATTCCATCAGCCGAGCTGCCTTCCACTCCTCACAAGGATTTCAGGAACTATTTCCATGCAAAGCACTGGACGGCTGCACTTAGGGCCACTTCCTTTCCCTCTCCAGCAAAAAACAGCACCGGAGCCATTTAAACGCCCCTGTTTATGGAGAGATTCTAAGTTGTATCACAGCACATGGAGCTGGACCTATTTATTCCTGGGCTAAACTAAGGCACAAAGTCAAGTGACTTGCCTAAGGTCACCCGTCAGCAGGCTCAGCCTCAACTCCTCATCGCTCCAATCTGTGCCATCATTCTGTTGTGCACAGCAAGACTAATTACTGCTTTCCCCCAGGAATTACTCGGGCATCTGAACCACAGAGCCTCAAGATGTCTTGTTTGCCAGCCAGCAAGTGAAAACTTCACTGCAAGTTTCCACATACACTCAAAACTGGCCGAAGAAAATGGCCATGGGGTGATTTTGCCTTCCTGGGCAATTGGGAGATCCAAAACACCTCGACAGTGTTTCACTCCACTTAGGAAAAGCATTTGGCTCTCCTTTTGGATTTTAGCTTCATTATTGAGCTGTTAATATGAACTATCACTGTTCACAGCATAAAGGCTTCACTGAGAACAGCACACATATGGAGGAGCACTGAGATATAACCCTGTTTTGTAACTTCTCCCCATGATTTAATACAACGCCTTTCCATCTCAGTGTTCTTCAGCTACATAAGGCTTAGGGAATAGAATCACTGTGGTTACCGGGATACAGAGATTCCATAATACACAAGAAAGTACATTTCCAACATCTTCCATCACTTCAAAACAATTTGCTCGAAGCAAAAATAACTTCTGGACTAAAACTCATTCCAACTCACACACACAACTCGCCCACTAGCTTTCCTAGTGGAAAAAGCTGGCAGAAAGGAGACCAGGAGAGTAAGTTATTACTACTGAATCCAAGTGATTTAGCATTCCAGGGGGGGAACAAACCAAAACCAAACCAAAACCCCGCCCTCAAAGCAGCATGAATATCGGTTTTATCTCACTGGGAGCATCACAAGAAAGCCTGCAACGTAGGAACCTGTGGTTACACAGCCTGACCACGCATCGAACCATTTTGATGACTTAAGGTTGTGTTTTTTTCTAACACACAAGTATCCAAAAAGCAAGCAGGAAACTAAAGGGTGTATCTTAACAGAGCATCAAGAATTTGGAGTGGCAAGGGAAAATGCCTGGGGGAAAAAATGCAAGATAAAGGAAAGATAACAAGTGGGAATGCAGTTTGCAATGCAGTTTGGGTTTGGTTTCAACCATTCCTGAGCTCAATTCAGCTATATTCCCTTTATAGCTGTTGCTCAGGATCACAGATTGGCTATTTATGTGCAGACTGCAGTTGGTTTGGAACACGGAAAAACACTCATTTAGTATCTTAAAGTCCTGCAGTTGGGTAACACACAAACTTCCCTACAGCACACAGGAATAATTCACCATGCATTGCTCTAACTGAGCCCTGCAGGTCACGCTGATCGCTTTCCAGTCCAAAATTCACCATCTTCTGGGAAAAAAACCCATCCCAAACCCAAATTAATGGTAATCTGCTGTCCAAAGAGTGCAGATCAAACTTCAAATGGGGAAGAGGAATCCATGAGGTTTTTAAGTCTTGGCTTTCCAAACCACGCTAATGATCATCTTCTGAATGCAAGAAACCCACGACTGAACTATTTTATCCAAGGGCTGCTCCCTGAGTAAATTCTCATCCAGACCAAAATAAGCAAGTTAGTTACCAAAAAATCATGGATCAGCTTCGCTGTTTTCAGCATCCAGACTGAGGGTACATTTATACTTACAACTTTGAAACTTCTGGCAAAAGCACAGGTCACTGCAGTTATTGTATTTGCTGTTCTGAGATTCCTACTGTAAGTTTATTCAGCTACAGCAAAGGATGTTCTTTTACCCTAAACAGAAAACTTTGACATAAACATCACCCCCAAAAGTTTAAGTTTTCAGTCCTGGCTACAAAATAAATGCAAGAGATTTAACTTAGCAAAACCACCTCAGATTCTCACCAAAAAATGGTTTTTCATTCCCCCGACTGCAGCTATTTTTGATCCCAGTAAACAGCAGTAAAACCAATGAAAGGCTGCCAGTTTCCTGCCACTAATGCTGGCAACCTGGAGAGAAGGAGCAAGCACACAAGAGCAGGTTAAAGGCTGACAAGCACTACCTTTTTTAAGTAGCAAAGAGGCTGAAGTGCAGGAAGATGGCTCGGAGCAAGGCTTTGTCCTTCCCAAAGCCAGATGGCAAAAGCTTTACTTTAGTTCTAAGCTTGTCCCCCATCAGTGAACAGCCCTCAGAAGCATCCTGAGCAGAATTTGGGCTCAAGTCTCTCAACTTACCTCCTTCTTCCAAAAGCAGAGGATAAAGGGTAGACTTCTATCTATTCCCTGGATCGCCAGCACCTAGATTGAGCAGTCTGACACACCAGAAGTCAAATAACAAAGAGCTTTCTGAAGTCCCCCTAAAGTTCTGGTAGCAGCAGGGTCACAGAAAGTAAAGGAGCTCAGTAATGGCTTAATGGATTTCCATTTTTTACTCTTTAAAAGCAATCCTGACTAATTTAGTAGCATTTTCTTTCTGAAGCATTAATTTATCAGCCGGGGTTTAATAGTCACAGCATCATATCATAGCCAGGCTAGCACACAGAAACTCTAATGGCTGTATTAAACAGTTCCTTTAAGAGAAGCAACACGTCTCTACTTAGAAGAACTGCTTAACGCTATTAGAAAATTAAAGGGTAATTTATAGCACATATAGAGCTGGGTAGGTTGAGATCCCCTTTACAGAAAGTAAACCCCGTTTAAGAGAAGCCAGCCTAGAACCCCAAATATTTCACCCTGTTTAACATTTAACTGGTTTATGCTGTACAAACACACCTTGAGTTTTATACCTCTTCTGGCTCTATCAGACTTGCAGCATTGCATGGAAATACAACAAAATGGGAGAGCTGAATTTTATCTTGGACAAAATGAGATTCCAACTTGTGAGCAATTTCTTCTGGGTTTCAAGAGGAAGCAGGAACTCTGTGTACACTGATACCTGTTTTCCTGAGGTTTCCTTTAGCATTTTCTGGGAATTACCAAGGTAGGGATGGAGAAAACACTGCTTTCTTCTTTTCTGTCTACTTAGCTAACTACAGTTGATGGAAGTTCTATACTGCAGCTGCATACCCACGATGGTCAGTTCTCTGAGGAGTTTAGTAAATGTGACACTTCACTGAGGGCTTTGAATCACCAAACCATCCTGAGCTGAAAGCTTTATTACACACGTGGAAGCAAAAACTGCCTGTCCTGCAGCAGGGAGGGGAATTGTTCTTTGGAAAAGAGCAGGCAGAACAGTTTTAGACAACTTCATTGTGCCTTAAACAGGCAGCACGCACTGAGAACTTCCATCACCTCAAGTCCTCTTCAAGGTCTCTGAAAGGTATTACTATTTCATCTCTTTTATTTTAAACCCTTTGTGCAGGCTGTCCATCACAGCAGCAAAACTGGGGTTTTTTTGCTAAGGACTTAGTAGTCTCCAGTAAAGAAATACTTCATGATGTGTTATTTTGAACACAAGGATTCCCACCAATTCTTTGTTTTCCTGTTTGGAGAAGGCTATTAGACAGAAGAAGAGGGCAGACAGTAATTACTGGTACTTAGAGAAGCTCTTCTGCTTGCTCAGACGCTCTTGTCCAGCGTGATACATACTTGAGTAAGAAAGACATAAACAGCCATCACAAACAAGTTTTACTTTCCTTGACCCTCCAAGCAGATAGGGACAGCAATGGAAACGCTGACTTCACACGTAAATCGCATCCCTAGGACAGTGGTTGGAGCGTAGATTGATCTGTGTATTGATGCAAAAGGCCACTCACCATTTTCCTAGCCATAGGCTGAGTAGTTTCATTAGAGCTTTCTCAAAGGCAGAGGATGAAATAAAGTTCTAACCCTGGGGAGCCGTGGTTTTATATTCACTGGTTGACTTCAGACATGGCCCATTAAGGTGTTTTTTTAACTCAAAACATGGTTGTGGAGGCATCTTGGCTGCAAACATGAAATAGTAACCTCACCAGAATGTGGCAAATCAGTGCTGTGGATAAGCCCTATGGAATACATACAGATGTTTCACACAACACATCAGGACCGAAAAGGCCATGTTGAAATCAGAGCTTGATGATGCAATAGCATGAGACAGTTAGAAATGTATCTCAGTTTCATATCCTTGTTTTGGACATCTTAGAAGAAAAATAACCATTTAGAGCCTAAGTGAGCTCCTTAACAGGCTAAATCTGAATTCTCTTGGAGGCTACCTGCCCCTGCACAATGCCCAGCTAGCCTGGACAACAGTGATACCAGTACCAGGTGAATTTGTGCTATGAAGCCAGGAGCATCTAGAGGACTCTGAGAATTCTTCTATCAGATTGCAGAGGAAAAGGGGTTAGGAAATGGGCACAAAATGAATTCGTGTGTGTCAATGCTGGCATGGCAATTCTAAAGCCTGGACAGCAAAGACAAAAGGACTAGCTATTCCACTAGAGGCTGCCTATATCTTCATACCTCTCAATAAAAGGGATGTGAGTATTAGCCCAGAGAGGTGGGAGTAACAAGAACAGTGTTCTGCTCTGTTCTGCTATTCCTGAAGTTATTTCTCACTAACAAAGACTCCTAAGCAGATGATTTGAAGTTTCACTCAGGAGCCAAGGCATTGCAGAGGGGCCCAATTATCCACTCATAGACAGGGGAGAAAATGCAGGCAAGAAAGTGTGTCTGCAGACAGCGTTTCATATGCAAACTAAATTCCAGCTTCAACTCTCTGCAGTATGAACATCTCAAACTTGGCTCAAGTTGATGTTGTTCACATCCTGATGCATTCCAACAGATTGGACCACTGGGGCATGTGCAGGCTGTTATCTTTATTCTGTGCTTTACATGACATGTGGTGTATTTTGCAGCTTAATGACTATTTTAATCCTCTTCATCACTGAGGAACGTCATCCTCAATGTGATGTAGATACATACTGTTCAACAGGAGCTGCTTGGAGATGTATTTGAAGAGATATTCCAAGGCAAATTATTACAAAACCAAAATCTCTGCTTTACTTGATCTAGAGTATTTAAAGGTAGCTGCAATAAACAGTAAAAATCTACCAGCCCCTATTAGAGAAGCAGCTTACAGGCAGGTTTAATCATCACAGGCTGTTAAATAAAAGAACAGAACAGTATGAGAAAAGCTAACTTTGGGCAAAAATATTGCAATATAGCAACAGGAACCCCAAAAAGCCAAATTGAAACCGAGGACAGCAGTGAAGGAAAGTCATCTTCACTTCTTCCTGAGGAAAAAGGCCATTTAGAGTCTTAGAAAGCACTTCTCCATAATAGAGGAAGCTTGCAGTTTTGTGGGTACTTTGACAGTATCCTTCTCTGGAGCAACCAGTTTAGCTGTTTGCATACACAGGACTAAGAAGTCTGACAGTGGCCAGTTCAGAACAGGAATGCTCCTGAAATATAGCAGCATCTATTACAACAGGATGACAATGATGCATTCTGGTCAGTGCCCTGCAATGAAAGGGAATTAACATCCTGTAGATGCCCTGTGGAAAGCCTCCCGTATGATTATACTGTGAAAAGTCTTCTCCTCATCACACCAATTCCCATGTGAAGCTGGAAATCTTGCTCCATGGAATTGAGCACAACAAATCCCTCCAAATACAGAAATTTCAGCCTCAACTTCAAAATGCCTTTTGTCTGTATTGTGGAATTTACATGGAAGCAAACTGGGAAGATTTCCTGCCATCCTAACAGCCCTGCTACGTTAGGAATCCAGCTCTTCTTGTTAGTCTTCCTTGGAGCTACACTGCTGAGGGAGGGACCTGGTAGAGAGGGAGGGAAGGCAAAAGGACTCCGAGGTGATCAGCTGGCTGTTTATTTGTCTCTTAACCTGAGAAACAAAGACATCCTGAAGCAAGATGCACTTCAAATGAAGGATTAATTCCTATCTAAACCCTCTGCATAAAACACAGCACTGTGGATTCAAACCGAGGTGATAGTTTTCAGTGTGATTAGGTAAAGTTCTCATTCACCAACTCAAATAGATCTGTACGTGCACACAATGGGAAGACCAAGAAACACAGAAGGTGAGGGAGATCCAAGCAAATCACACGCTGTGATTCAGACCATGAAGCCAGCTCTGGCCAAGGCTGGGATACAGCAGTGCAAAGCCTACACTGCATCAAGGCTGAGCTCTGTCAGGCCATTCATCTCCTGCCTTTGTTAGTGGTAAATTGCTTCCGAGAAGGCGGCTGTTGCCCTAAACAGCATCTCCACATACTGAGCAGCTTTGGTGCAGAGCAAGTATTGATGCAATTTGAAAAAGACAGCATTTATCAGGAGTGACAGGGGCAGGAACACTTCCTCCTCAGCCTCCAGCAGGTCTCTCTTGCTGTGACATGATGCTCTGTCCCAGGCCCAAGCTCCACACATCCACAGGAACACCCCAACTTCATTCCATGACCCCACTCAGCCTTTTCTGGGGTCTGGTTCTTGCCTAAGTCCTCAGCACCGTGTACATCTGTGTCCAAAGGCTGAGCTCTAATACACCAACATGTTGCCAATCCAAAAATCACAACTTTCTTGGCTGACCACCAAGGAAAAAACCTTGTCCACTGCTTGAGGTTTTCAGTGCTGAGGCTTTGAGGCTCTTCTTTAAGACTCTGGAAACGAAGCAGTTATTTAAAACCCTGCAACTCAAACTACTTAGAGGGACTTAATCTTATACCAACAGTCCAAATGGGAGCTGTGAGCATCATAGAATAAGTTTGGGCTGGAAGGGACCTTCAAAGGTCATCTAGTCCAACCCCCTGCAATGACCAGAGACATCTTCATCTACATCAGGGTGCTCAGAACCACATCGAGCCTGGCCTTGAATGTCTCCAGGGATGGATTATGCTCCATTCAAGAGTAATAACTGGTTTCCATGATAGCGTGCACCCTCAGTTTCCCTTTGTCTGGACATGCAGCAGCATTTAAGCTGCTGCCATATGAGCACATGAGCACTACCATATCCTACCCTTGAGAACCCATCTCTGACCAAGCCCCTCAGCACAGGCTGGTGAGCTCAGCCTGGATCCTGACACCGCTCCATTCTTTAGGGTTTCTAAACACGTATGTGTAAAACACTGCAGACATCAAATCCAATTTCTTCAGCAAGAGCTTTGATAAATTATGCAGAGACAGACTCACGTTCAAATGCTGATATACTCGCAGGGAACTCAAACCACAGGCCTGAAGCAACATGCTGCATTTCGTCTTAGGAAAGCAATACTCAGCAGATTAAAGCAGATCTGCCCCTCTCTAGTTCAGACCACAATTACTGTACCACTACCAGCCTGAGAAGTCAACTAGTGTTTGGTATTAGTGAATTACAGTTCATGGAGGATCACTTTTGGCAAGTTACTAGTCCCAATATGAAAAGATTAAACGGCAATAAAACCCCCTATGACTTAATTTAGACCTGGCAACGTGTCATGCCAAGCCCAAAACCATATAGAGAACTTGGTGATTAAAAGCTTTACGCTGGAGGTTACCATACGTCTAAGCAGAGACCAGCTTCTGCTGTGAACATGCAATCCAAATCCGCTTGAAACAGGAGTGCATCATGTTTATTGTAACAGATGGCAACGGCAAGATTTTGCTTTCTCTTCCTGTCACTTCACACCACACCACGGCGTCAGAACTAGTGGGATTCATCAACCCAAAACCCCAAAGAAGAGGGACAAAGCTCTCGGCAGGGAGCTGGAGCTAAAAATAACATAAGAGCCTTTAAGGAACAGCCCAAAGATGAAATAAAAATGCAAATGTTTGGCTTTTGATTTCAGTACTGCAGTTAGCATAGGGCAACTCCTGGAAAACACCCAGCACTTTACCAGAGCTGTTTCATCTCTGCAACAGCATCATCAGGAGACCATTTCTGAGGTCTCCTCACCGACTGTTTTAGTGCTTCGAGGTGGCAGATTAAAGAAGCCAAGCACAGCATCTGTGTGAGAAAATGCAAGCTCCTGTTATATAGAGAGTTAACAGAATAATAAAACTCTCTCTAATGCAAGAATTTAAACCCCCAAAACACTGATGACACCTCAGAACGTATCAGACAGCTGAAACTAGAACCTAAGCAGCAAGTGTTTGTTGGAGGAAAAAAAGGACCTAAATAAAGGAACTTTCAAGGTTAAACACTACTTTTATTTAAATGTGAAGTCATCAGTAAGATGACCCTTTTTAAATGGAAACTTCACTGTCAACCTACTGTTACAGTTAGGAGCAACCACGGCCCCAGACATCACTGTGTGCTTGTGTCTGTCTCTCTCTGTCCTCAACCTGAATCAAAAGACACCTCTGACTATTGTAATTTTGTTAGACAGAAGCTTACTGCAGGAAATTACTTAAATGCATCCCTGTCACTGAGCCAAAGCCTGGCATCCGAGCGCTGAAGCATGCTTAGCATCCACGCTGCACCTCTGCGTGGTACCAGGTCGGAGTCACATTGCCAAGAGGTGAACCATAACACTACTGATGGCTCAGTGCCTTACCTGGAGCCAAGACACATGAAGCTTTCATTGGGACAACTGGGAAGGAAGAGTCAGCTCCCACCTTCTGTGGGTCTCTGTTCAGGCTGCAGTTAAGTTGTGCTGGCCATTTTTAAGCCCTTCCTATGTGGTGACTTGAAAAACAGACTCAAAGTCATCGTTCCAGGATGATTTTCAGTTAGTCTCGAAAGACAGAAAAGGCACCCAAGCAAAAGTGCTATTGCATCTCTTCTGTAAGCTTCTTTGAAGCTGGCTGCACAGAACACCAACTTCAGACCCAGCTTCATCAACTGGAGGTAGGCACAGCAACCCGTCACACTGCTCACCAGTGCAAAATCCTAGTAGCTGAAATAACTGGTGGGAACTTCCAAGGTTCAGAAGAGGAAACCCCCCAGAAGGGCCCTGCAAAGAAGATGAATTTAAACTCTGTGTAGCCAGAGGCTGTTCAGCAGGCTTGAGAGCTAAGACTTTGCCCAAACCATTGCTAACAGATGCTACTGCAAGGCCTACCACAGACATCTTTAGGAAAGAATCTGCAGGGGAAACAAACCCCTTGCAGTCAGCACACCAACATCACAGTAGCCCAACAGTCCTCACAGTGGCCAGTTTGGCCAGGATAGATCAAGACTTGACCTCTAAAACAGATAACAAAATACATAACACATATTGAGGAACCAGGGCTGCCTGTAACAGAAGACAAAAGGCTTTCTGGACCATCATGCCTCACCCATCAGATCTCTGCCTTATGAAACATGGAGAACTAGTGTGTGATTTGACTTTGTACTGTTACAGGGAAATGAGACATCAAAGAGATCAAACAGAGGATAGATTTAGATTAGATATAAGGAAGAAACACTTTACTGTGAGGGCGGTGGGACGCTGGCACAGGGTGCCCAGAGAAGCTGTGGCTGCCCCATCCCTGGCAGTGTTCAAGGCCAGGTTGGACACAGGGGCTTGGAGCAACCTGCTCTAGTGGAAGGTGTCCCTGCCCATGGCAGGGGGTGAGCTCTAAGGTCCCTTCCAGCCCAAACCAGGCTGGGATTCTCTGAAATGCCACAAAGAGCAGCAATGTTTGACTCCTCACACTAGTTAAGAGTGACTGGCACTAAAGATCTAACTCAAAATGAAGGGCTGCCATGGATAAACTTGTACAAGAACATGATTGTGGCTGACAGCACGAAACACAACCAAACATTATAACTAAATTTAATACATATAAGGGCCTATCTTTCAAAAATAACGAATTTACTCTCTTCCCCTCTGGCTGCACACAAAATATCCAGTGTAATACATCAAACCCAAGTGCTGGTAAGCGGCTTAGCCACATGCATTTCTGGTCAGGTGGGTCCCTGATTACATAAAGCCAAGCAGGCTGTTTTGCTGCCAGAAAGATTAGTTTAACACTGTTTGCAGAACATGAGGATTCTCATCATTCACCCCAAGTTGGAACTTTGACCAATACATAGAGAGGTGAAATTCTGTGTTTTAAACATAGAATCACAGAATCCCAGCCTGGTTTGGGTTGAAGGGACCTTAAAGCTCCTCCAGCTCCAACCCCCTGCCACGGGCAGGGACACCTTCCACTAGAGCAGATTGCTCCAAGCCCCTGTGTCCAACCTGGCCTTGAACACTGCCAGGGATGGGGCAGCCACAGCTTCTCTGGGCACCCTGTGCCAGCGCCTCAGCACCCTCACAGGGAAGAGCTTCTGCCTAAGAGCTCATCTCAGTCTCCCCTCTGGCAGGTTAAAGCCATTCCCCTTCTCCTGTCCCTACAGGCCCTTGTCCAAAAGCCCCTCTCCAGGTTTCTTGTAGCTCCTTTAGGCACTGGAAGATGGGGTGAAGGTAGTGAATCTAGTGCAAACCTAATGTTAAGAAATTCCTCTAAACCCAGCCAAACTATTTCTCCTGAAATGCACATTTCCTTGTGCTTTGTCTCTCAGGAATTCACTTGTTTCTTTCCCCTACAGCACGCAACCTGAAGTACAACTTGTCCTATTTTAACCAAAGTTACCTTTTAGCCTGTTGTATCCCATGAGGAGCCACCAGCCCTCCTGAACCAGAGGAGAAAAACAAGTATGCCATTTTGGTCAAGCCACAATAACGAGAAACCTGGCCATTTACTTCACTCACATCTTCCTTCTTGCTGCTTTATAACTTACTAGTAAGCACACAATAAATATATACACCTATAGAGTTCCTTTGAGACTTTGCACAATGTTGTCAATCCATTTCCTCTCTCCACACACCTTATTGCAGCAAAAAGCTGAAAAAGGGAAATACTGGAATGCAAATTACAAAATTAATATAGTCAAAGTGCCTTAAGGATTCCATTTAAGATAAACAGGATGGTAAAAGCTGTGGTAGGATACACCGTTTGCCTGGAAAGAACTTGCTGCCAGTAGAAAAAGCAGATAGTTGCAGATAGAATCAACTAGGTTGGAAAAGACCTTCAAGATTATCAAGTCCAACTGTTCCCCCAAGATAGTGTATTTCTCTTCTATTTTCAACTGAAGACCAAAGTTATGGTTTAAGTACATTTGTAGAAGCAGAATAACTTCTGTCGACAAGATTGAGGTCCATACGCCTCCAAGAAGACACATAAAGACTAATAAACAGGTATAATTTTTACAAGCAACATCTAAGGAGAAGCTTAACTGGTGTATGGAGCACTAACACTGCATTAATCCTTCCTTGCACCGTAAGGTGCTGAAGGAGTAGCAGTATGTGATGATAATAAAGCTCACATTCAGCTAAAGCCACCTACACAATAATTTCGAATAACTCTCGGGCGATGCAACGAACATATTAACAACAAAACCCATCACTTCATGCCTAGTAGAGATATTAATGCCCAAAAATCATCTGAGAGAGACCACAAATATGTCACATGCAAAACAAGAGGAGCTGAAGGCCTTCTCCAAAGAGCAGGGCTTACCTTCACAGGGCATCCTACAACGCAGCAGAAATTCCAGAGCCTCTGCAATATCAGATGTCCATCTGATGGCCTTTATTCCCTCGCACACATCTCTGCTTCAGTGAAGCTTTTGTGGAGGCATCGCTTTCATATGAAATTCTATTTCCTAACAGTTACTGGGAAGTGTGAGGGACTGAAAGGAAACTAAAGGCCACAGGCTCCAGACTGGAATTTTACTGAGCTGTTTCTCCTCAGGACTTCAAGAGAGGAGTGGAAATTTCCCCTAGGTGGAGTTCTTTGTTCAATGCAGCAGGCAATTACAAGTCCCTAAGGGCTGCAGAAATGGCACAAGACTCATTTTTGTCAGTGCGAATTGAAGCACACAATACAAAAATGGTAACACAAAACACATCACCCTGCTGCAAAACACACTGTTGGTAGGGGGGCTCTTACCCCAAATCCTGGTGATTTGGAACAGGCAGGTAACAGGCGTAAGCATTTGAGATTGCTTTGGAAGAAGCCACTGGAAGCAAACCTGATTAAAGAGAAGCAATATCGAGTCTGCATCGCCTCTGATCTGATTATACAAAAAGGTCAAGTGATAAAAAAGAAACTTTGCATCTTTAAAGGCCTCGAGGGCACCGCACAAGTAGTTCATCATTGGAACACACATCAAATTAGAACAGATTTCTCTTCTTTTTCCAGTTGGCATCGGTGTCCCGGTTGAGGTTCAGTGTGGCAGCAGGCACCAAATTCAGCACAACCCGAAGATACGCTCTGCTAAAATACAACACCAATAGCTGCGTACCAGTGATTTCTCCAAGCTCTTCCATTCACATTCACTCAGAAAAGCCACTGTCAAAGGTTATCCGCCATCAACCACGATGATCTGAAAGGGAGACTGACTGTCCCCAGCCACCAGCCCTTGGGAACGCCTTGGACAAAGATTCAGGTATTAGTAATTCAAATGAAAACACACATCTGCCACTCCCAGATGTGTGTTTTTGATGGTAAAGAAAGGAAGAAAAACAAACTGTAGTCCCTAAGAGGATTACTGGGTGTTCCAGGGACAGGGACTGGTGGCTAAGATCATCAAGGAAAGAAAATCCACCTAATGGGACCGTGCCAATCCAACTAAACTAATCACTGCAGCCATTGCTACGCGTTTTCCTTAACTCCATCTTCAAACATCACCTTTATTACTGAAAATAATCCATCTCCTGTATATTTTTCATCATGTTATCTGACAGCATCCAATAAGTATCACAGCATAAAACCCAAACCAGTAACCATTCTGCTCCCTAAGCTCTGCATCCATGAGGAAACCTGGCAGCAATAGAGCCTGGAGAGCTGCAGTCCCCCACAGGCATGACAAGGGGAGAGGATGCAGCAAAAGGAGGAATTCCAGTGACATTTTGTGTCAGCAGATGCTGTCGTGTCTTCAGAGGATGCACATTGTGCTGGAGGAGAGGCAGCGAGGAAGGGTTATGCACTAACACAACCCCACACCGGCCTGTAAACCCAACCCTAACACAGGCATCGCCCTCCTCAGATAAGGAATGAGGCTGGAAGGGTCTCATTCTAATGAACACCCCCTTTCTCATGGGTTGCCAGCCCTTCCTGGGGTGCTGAGGTCTCCCTTTGCCAACCCCTCCGCCCACCCTGTGACCAGCAAATCCCAGGATCTGCTTCATCAGACGGACACCAGGCTTCGGGATGAAATTACAGCTACGTCTGTTTCCCAAGCTGGCATTCTGTAGTCCATAGCAGCAGCTTCCCGAAGGGATGTGCACAGGACCCGAATTAGCCTCGGATATGACAGAGGAAGTGACCTGCAGCTGGAGGAGTTCCCAAACAAGTGCAGAGAGATCAGATTTAACGTGGCCACCCAAAGGCGACCAGGACAGTCCCTTTCCACCAAGGCAAAGCCAAGCAACCGGATCTGACACCCTCAGCGCAGCCCCAGTGAGCATGAGGTTATCCTTTTCCCAATGACAATAAGACCACGTTCCATTGATTTATGGAAACTGAACAGCAGGAATGGTACAAAGGAGGTGGAACGCTGTTCTCCATAGCAGTTGAGAAGTCATTGACTGATTTCACACAACACATACACAAAACCCCACTCATGGCCACTTATTCACTACCCCCAGCTCCAGATTTGAAAGGTAAATGTTCTGCTTAACCAAACCTGCTAGATTTTACTGCAAACCATCAAGTCAAGCCATTCACAACAGCAACAAGCCCGTTCCTTATCCATCCCTAAATAACCCAGCACCCACACAAGGCAGATGTATTTCCTAACAACATCCAGGCATTGATTATTAAACTCTATTTATGTGCCGCCTTTGAAGCCCAGCACGTACTTTGCTCTTTGTTTTGCTGTTTCACTTGAATAGACAGGTTATAGTGTGAAGTTTTGAAAACAAGGGGTTTTCCTCTCCATCTTGTTGTTTAGACAGAGAAATTATACAAAGTTGTGGGGTTTGGGGATAACGTTGGGATTTCCCACCCTTCAATTACTTTCACATAGAGAGATAAATGTAATGTATATTCATGTCTATAAACAGGTATCGGTATAGATGTGCGTGCGTGGGCTAAAGTTAGAATTTCCCACCCTCCAAATTACTTCCCTGTGGAGATATAAATGTAATATATGTTCATGGATATACACAGGTATAAATGTGTGTGTATATATGCATATATATTGTGACATCTAAGCCATTTCCATATCAACTGCAAACCCTTTACCCTTGGCTGAAGCATCCCCTCCAAAAAATAAGGAAACGGTTCAAACCCGAGGATTTATTCGGGATCTACCAGGCGGATGCAACCAAATGGATCCGTTTAACCGAAGCCTTTCTCTCCCAAACTGCCCTCTAATACTCTTCTAAGCTTCTAGACCAATCTCAAGCTCGCAGCTCTTGCCACCGTGCCAAGAATGCAGAGGTCACTTCCCAAAGCAAGCCCCAAACACCCAACCCCCGAGCATCCCAGCGGAACGAAGCTCCTAATCCAGGCGATCTCCGGCCAGACCCGAGGCCTGCGGTATCCGGCTGGAAGAGCTTTGCCTGAAGAACACGGACCCACCGCCGCCTACCCCTACGAGAAGGCAGACGCTGGTCAAGCTCCAGCTCCCTCCATGCGAGCAGAGACACCTTCAACACGCCTCTTGCCTTCCTCCGTCCACACCGCAGCCCAGCGGCGGGGGATAACGCACCGCCCGGCGCTAATCCGCCGCCGGAGGGATTGGAACACCCCGGTAAGATGGCGAGAAAGTCCCACCTCGGCCTCTCCTCCGCCGCCAGACAACGCCCGGGCACCCTCCCAGGGGAGCCCGCTCCCTCCCGCGGGCAGCAGCCCCGCGCCCCGCACAGCCGCGCCTCGCCCCACACGCACCTCGATGTACCCAGCGAGCGTGGCCGCGGGGCCGGCGAGCCCCAGGAGGAGCAGGAGCGGGAAGCGCAGCGCGGAGCCCATCGCCTCCGCCCGCCACCGCCGCCGCCCAAGCGCTACTGCGGCCCCGGCGCCCTCCCGGCGGGAGCCGCCTCGCGAGGCCCCGCCCTCCCCGCCGCATCGCCCAATCGCGAGGAGGGAGAGGAGTGATGTCACGAAAACCCCCCGCTGGCGGCCAATCGGCGCGCCGCTGCTGCTCCCGGGTGGGTAAGGACTTCTATGGGCAGGGGCCACGCCCCCTTTTAACGCTACAAGCCAATAGGAAGAGGAGCGGGGCGGGTTGTCCCGCCCACGGGGGTGTGCGCTTTCTCCCCACCCCAAGATGGCAGCCGGCACTGAGGGGAGCGCTCCAGCGGGAATTCCGCCCTCCTTTAGTGCTAGATATAGAAATTAACCAGCCGCGGCAAACCCCTTACATTAGGGAGCATAAAGGGGCACGGGCCTAATGGGGGTCTGTGGACTATAAACCCTCTCTCCTTATTTCTCCTCCCCACTGCAAAGAGGGGGGTTCCTGTAGTAATAAAAGGAAAACAAGGCAATTCCCTCCTCTTTTTCATCAATTTTCCTCATTGTTTTCATCTAAAACCAATGAGTTTTCCCCCCTCTAAAATGAAACATCTATCCCCAGTTTCTTGACCCACAAGCTCCAAGCCCTTGTTGGTGTGCAGTAAAACCAACGCTGTTGTGCTTGGTAGGTTTTTATTTCTTTTTCTCCTTAAACCACAGCTGGTGTATAACAATCACCAGTTGCTTCATCCTGTCACCAACACAGAGGGCAGATGCTCACTGGGCACTACACACACCACAAACCTGTGTGAACACGGCAAAGCTCTTCCTATGTGTTAATAGACACATCTCTACAATACAGCATCATAACCATCATCATCACCATCATCATCGCAATCTTCATCACCACCTTCTCCAGTCTGTGCACCAGTTGGTTCAACAGCCGTGCCTCTGACTTCTTCCCATGCACATGTTCTGCCACAGCCGATCGCGCTATTTAAGGACCTATTTCAGACTTCAAAACCAATGGTGCCAAATCTGCATCGATACCGTTTTAATTTCACACTGTTTCAATTTCACCACATTACTTTTATAGAAAGAAATTAAATAATCAAGCCCTTTAGAACAAAGAGCTACCAAGCTGCTGATACAGTAGCCTTCCATACTCATGACAAACACTTATTAGTGCCTTCTTAGCATTTTCTTTGGCTTTCACACAGAGAACTTCCTTCAATCACGTGAGGCATGGCAAACTCCCACCTTGAAGATGTAACCACAGAAGATCCTACTGGTTTCAGTGGCAAGAACATTTTTAGACATGACACCTTTATAAATATGAGAGAAAGCAGTGTATTTTAGACCTCTTTAAAGCAATCAGCAAACCCATTAGAATTACATCAGAAAAGCAGTATCCTGTACATTCTACATACTCGCTTTCATTTTTGTATGAAAATACATAAGGTGCTTACATGGGATGGAAAAAAGATCGAACTCATAGTTAAACACTTCCATTCTCCACTTCTATATTCTTTATATGTCCCTTAGAAACACTATTTTCTTAAATGGTTGAAGGGAATATTGCTGAAGTGTTGCAGGTGGGGGTAAATCTCTCTGATAGATCAATAAGCAGCCCAGTTTTAATTAAAACAGCTGACTGGACCACTACTCACTTATTATAGTCTTGTTTTACAGTATTTCAAAACCCTTAAATCTCTTTTACTGCAGTCCTCTGGCATATATAATTCCCTTTTCAGCTTGGTCAAATTTAGCTGGAAAATGGAGTTTTGGCAACTGATACATTTTAATGCAACTCCTTGATTGTGCAATATAAATACACACAGTAAATAGCAGGACATTGAGTTGAGCTTTTCACTTTTCTTAAAAAAGGATATATTTTCCTTTCTCCCCAGGCCAAGATGCACAAGCTCTTTAGAAATCTTTGGATAAGGGCTTTCATTCAAGGTTGAATTTATATAGCATTTATAGTGCTATATAAATTAATATACTTTTGATATTTAATATTTACATAGTGCTTGGTATTAATGTTCACAACCCCTGTGTTATTGAGGATGGCAAAAAGAGCTGCTTTTTAATTTGGGTTATGTGAAGACTTGATTTTTGGGGCACAGCAGAAACCAAGGTCATGATTGCAAGAGGTGCTCAGTAATAACCCGCAGCTCAAGTCACAAATGTCTTGAGTACAGAGGCTTGGAAAGGATGAGGGCCCTCATGACAACCTGAATTTCCACAGCCACACGGATATACTGCTTTATGATAGGACACTGGCTGTTAACATCAAAGTAAGTGGCATTCCCCAGTGCAGGCATGACATACCAAACAGGTACCTGATTCACTTTGGAGTATTTTTAATGAGACAGCTTGATTACAGCAGCGTTATCCTCATTCTTCTGAAAAGCTACTTCCATCTGGCAGCTTTTGGGGAAGCCTCACAGATAAGCACAACCTCACCTTCAGTAACACAATCTGCTCCTAGTACTACACTGCAGACACTCCAGCATGTAAGTCCTGCCACGAGGCTGCAACACAGCATGTTCCTGACCACCAGTGCTCAGCTCACTGTGTAAGAAACCAGCAATAAATCAAGATTTGAAGACTAGCAGATTCCCCTTCATACACAGAACAGTTATCCCCAAAAAAGGAGGTTCTAAGCCACAGGATCTTGTTCTTTCCTTAATGCTCATATGCAACTTAATTCATGACTGCTGGGTAGCAGGGAGGAAGGGAAATTGGGATAGAGTCTCCAGCAAAATGCAAATGTGATACAAGCAGGTGAGAAAATCCCACACTTCCAGCATGGAAAGGCTTTGGAGGCGGTGGCTTTCAGATGAGCACTAGTCAACACAGGAACAGCAGGTTACACTGCTGCAGGTATGCTGACACTCACAGTGGTCATGGTTAATTCAGCATGGAGATATATTGCAGGTAAGAGCTGGTAGTTATCTGTTGCCTGTGACAACAGTACCAGTTGGAATGAATGCTGCAATGCTGCAGCATTCCCTAGAACACCTTTCCTCTTGTTAACCCTCTTAAGTATGTGGCATCTTACATTTACTTCCAAGAATCCCATTTTATGTGCTTGGTTCCAGAGCTTTCAGGGCCCTTTTCCCAGTACACCTGTGCTAACAAAGCACAGAGAATCTCATACTCACCTTTGGCTGCTACTGTTTATTCTGTAAAAAGAGTTAAGTGAACATCTCTGCCCATTATTACTTGCAAGAGCACAACTGTGTAAAAGCAAAGAGCGTATTTATGACTGCAAAAACATGCCCTCAAAGGGCAATGTTAAACTCCTGATAAAAAGGGCAAACAGGAGTTGCCACGGAATGTGTCTGGTACCATTAAAGCCCCTGGGAGCAGCAACTTTAGTGCTGAAATCCTGCCAGTACCTGCAGAATGAGTTCAGAGACGTGAGCAAATCTTTGAATAGTCTCACCAACTCCACAAATTAAAGCACAAAATTGATCTAGCCTGGGAGTGCTAATGTGGTGTAGCTCTTTTAATTGACAAGCTTGATTCAAGTTTTAAATGGCAGATAGTATCATTCCTACTAGCTCTACGTGCCAGCTGTGGACAAGGCAGAGGTTGCAGAGGAAGAGCTGAGTCAGCTTGGGTTTAGGAGGTAGAGTGCAGACACAAAAGGCCACAGCATGTTGTGGGCTTCTGTGAAGAGAACTCTTTCCAGCACAATTCAGCAGTATAAGGAATACTAAACTTGGATGAATGATGTACAGTTAACTACCACAGCTCATCACAAGCCACACTGCTTGAGGACGAGGTCTCTCTCCACCAGCAAGGCTGTATGAGGGGCATAAAGCAATGCAAAACTTACTGGCCAACTTACACCTTGATCTAGCATCCGGCTACGGAAGTGCCTGTGGGAAATAATACTCCAAACCCCATAAACATCAGAAGGTTGCCAAACCTGTTCTGGAATTGGATATCTGTATTTGGCTGCAAGATTCCCTGGTCGAAGTCTAGGGTTTCTGCTGGTTTGCAGCTCAGTCTTCCATCTGTAGGGCAACACGCTGCAGAGAAGGTGTGGGAAGTCCAGCAGCACTGAGATGAAGGAAACCACTGAAGAAGCTGGGTTTAAGATACAAGGTATACACAGGATAAAGATGTTCCACAGAAAGAGGGTAACATAAAGTGCAGAGACCTTCCAGGCCTTGAAAGATAACACAAGGCAGGCAGGAGTTTAAATAAAGGGGATTCCTGTGGGAAGGATAGGATGAAGAAGAAAACAGATGCATTGCAAGTGGAAACATACAGTAAAAACAGGGCTGAAAGGAGTAATTGTATGAAACCAGCACAGCAATCTGTGAGGAGGAAGTGACACAGTAAATAAGGGTGGACAGCAAGCCTGCTTCTCCTCAAAGACATCTTTAACAGGACTTGGCAGGGAAGGGGAAGTCTTCCCTTTATCATATCAATGAATCCTTATGTCTTCATGGCCATTTTCCTACTGCTCCTGTTCAGTGCCATTCATCTCCCTTCCATGCAGGTGTCCTGAGATATCTTTTTTTTTGGGGGGAAGAGATTTAAAAAGCAGTTTGTGCTGTGCTGATCTCAAACAGCACAATCCTTGCCTACAGCATGTAACAGACCGTTAAGGAAACATTAATAGTCACTCTCCCATAACTGCAAACCTCAAAACAACCCCTTCTTTTAGGTCCAGGAATATTACTGCTTTGCTGAAGTACATCAGCACAGAAGAGGTGGCAACGCATTGGAAAATGACAGATACATCAACTGAGGATGCTTAAGGTGAGCACAACAAGAATGTGGCTGCTAAAGGGAGCTGCTGCTCCTTCAGAACTCTGCATACAAATCTCAGCAGGCATATAACGTGCTAAGTATAGCATCTCCTCTGTTTTCTAGATGGAGGGCAAAACCAACAGTAACAGTGAGTTGAACTGAACAGTTTCTTCTTTTGAAGAGGAAGACTACCCAAGGCAAAAGCAGCATCTCAAAGACACAAGCAATCCTTTTCTGGGATAGATTTGCACATCTGTAGGAGTCACTATCCAGGAAATAACCTCTGATATGTAATTCAAGAGAGTACCGAGTGTGGGCTCATATTTAGGAGCCCAAATGCAAAACTATGAGACACTAAGCACCTTTTTAGCTATGGATCAGTTTGCAGAATATACAAACTGGGTATTCATGCTGCTCATTTTCTCTCTTCAGATGGATGCATGGCTTTGGGCACTGGCAGGATCTCAAGGCAGAATCATGCCTGAAGCTTCTTCCAGGAGCTGTAGCAAACACTTAACCTGATGCATGGAACTCGAAGGCAGGGGTCTAGAAGTCTACAAGTAAAGGCATCCTCAAGACCATGTGAGGAGAGAGAAAAGAAGCTGCATTGCAGGAAATATTTAGTAAACTCACCTTCTTACATTGTAGCATCTTCCCACAAGGGGCTGAAGGATCCTGCCATCTTCATCTCTTCTAGTCCACTGTGATGGCAAGAGCGTCATTTAGTCTCTGTAGATGGCAGGATCAGTCATTTGGATATCAAGGCAACCAAACCATGAGCCATAAGAGAACTTAAAGAAAAAAAACAACAATTAAAAAGAATCCACCAACAACTGAGCATGTTTTGCACAGATATTGGCTTATTATGACACAGATTTCTCCTGTTGTCCTTGGATAACCTTCCTTTCCTCTTCCCTCATCTGCTTGCCCGTCTCACTCCGACAGTCTCATTTCAACAGTGTGAAAGGTTGTTCATTTTATACAAGTCTTTCAGGAAAGATGAAAATTCAACTATGTTCTAATTAGCTGCCGTTCCACATAAGTCACTATTATTGCAGCTTTTAGATTAGAACTAAATTTGTCCCACAAATGTGTGTCAAATATTACAGGGGAATGATTAATGATATCACACATAATGGAAGGATTAAGCAGTGATGCAGGAGAGTCGCTGGAGAGGAACAGTTTAAGCTTCTTTCTATTCCTAATTTTTGTCCTGTACTGTAGAAGAACCTGAAATTGAAAATAAAAATGCCTTGTGTAACTGGCAAGCAAGAGATCTGATTCACAACCGAATTCTTCATTCAGTATTCACTGGTGGATTAAAAGCCAAATCAGCCTAACAAACAGCAATGAACAACGTTGAATCTCAAAACCTCAGGACTCATGCTGCTGAATAAACGCAGAATCATTTCCAGCAGCTTTGAAGATAAGTGCAATTCAACAACAAAAACCTCTACCCCTCCCTCCCAATCAGGTCTGATTCAGTGCCTGCTGCATCAGGCAGCATGGAATAACCTGCGCTAACAAGCTCCTTGATGGCACACCAAAGTCACCTTTTCTTCCCCCCATCACTTGTTTGTGCTGTTACTCAGCCTGCAAGCAATAGGGTGTGTTAGGAAGTAACTTCCAACACAGGAATAGACAACAAGGAGTTTTACAGTGTCTAGGAGACATCTCATGTCTCATACAGCATTATTACTGGGAACTGTTCTTTCCCATCAGTGGCACAGTAGCCTTAAGTGCTGGTGCACTGAAAAGCAAAGTAACCACACCAAAAATCCCCTCCTTACTCCTCTGTATCCGTTTGCATCATTCTACTTCACATTTCCTGTTAAAATCATCGTTAGAAGGTGGCTCCCAACCACCCAGTCATTCTTTTTATGTCAACACAGGAATATTTACTTTAGTTTCTCAGCACACACACCCTGGAGCAAGGCAGTTGGTGCCTCAGGGACCTGCAGCTTTGCCCTCCAGTGCCTGTCACCAGGTCACACCTTGGGAAGGAGCTTGTGTCGATGAGCAGTCTCATCTTTGATATATACAGGGAAAAATCAGTGGGATTTTGGCATTCCCAAGCACAGGAATTCATATTTTTAGACCTTGCTCTACAACTTTAAATGCCCCAAATACAGACAGTGCTCTCTAGTACTATTCATGTATAAATTTATTCAGGAGAGTGGCTTCAAATTCTGCACTGGGTTTATTATAACCTTTGCAACAGAGTTTTTTTGGAGGGCCATAAGTAAAAGTAGCAGGACTTTCAGAGAGCTTTCAAGCTTCTAAGGCAGCAAGAAGTTAGAATACAGGTTCTCTTGGCAATAAGAAATCATGTACCTGAAGTCTGTTTCAGTTGAATAAAGGCATCCAGCAAGGCACAGCTGAAAGGAACTGGGTCATCTGGGTAGAAATGAATCCCAGTGTCTCCAAGGGAAGGAGTGGACCACATACAGCTTCGACCCCATGGCCTGAGGGGGAGAACAACCTCCTCTGTCCCTCCCCTGAATCACATTTACTCAGAGGACAAGTCAGCCCCCAAGAGGTCTTAGTTTTAACAAAACCCGCTGTCACTCCTCCAGTAACTTCCCAATTGTCTTTCCCCATGTCTTGCAAAGGGATGAATTAAAAGCTGCTCTTTTTCATTTACAACTTTGGTTTTTTACTATAGTTTTCCTCTCCCACACAAGAGCGAGTATCCTGTGTTCTGCCATCCCAGTTTGCCAAAGCTTGAAGGTCCCTTTTTATCCCCCCAAAGTGACACAATAATGAAGACACCAGTTCACAGGAGACCTTCCCCCCAATACCAGCATATTCTGCATTTCATGAAGCAGATTACAAGGCTTTTTCCAAGTCTGGATTTTCCTACCTTGTCTTAGGGTTGACTCCCCAAGGTCTCCACTGAGACAGAGCTGATTGGCTAAGTTATATAAAAGGAGTCTTAAGTAAAGCACTCTACTGAGGTTTGAGTTTTCCCTTTAAAATGCAAATGTCTGGTAGTTAATTCCCTTTTGGGATTTCAGAGCTGCATTTAAAATGGGAAATGATGATACAAAAATACACTTCAGAAAGCATTGCAGGATGAGTAATGAACCCTTTGCCATGTGAATACAGATTCTGCTGGTCAGCCAAACATCTTCATTCAGCTGTATTTTAGTAGCTCTCTCAAAACTGCTTCTGGTTAAGTTTCTCCTCAACATATTACCTGGTGCAGTCTCCAGGAGGGCAAAATTTCACCATGCTTTCTATTTAACATCCCATTTATCAGCACATTTAAATACATCAATATTCTACCAAGTATTATAAATACCTCCCTCTTTTCTGTTAAAGAGCCTAATGATACCTTTTCCGTGCTACCTGAAAACATAGCTGGATGGCAGACCTGTTTGCCAGCTCCTCTGCTGACTGGAAAGGCTAAAAAGGTATGCAAGGAAGTGTCATCTTGACAAGGACCTTTAATTCACTTCCCAATTTCAAAAGGAATGTCTTCCGTCTCACTTTCTTTTCCATGATTCCCAGTTTACTCCTAAGGGGAAGAAATAAGTGTATTATAAGGATAATTATATCCTTAGATCAAACTGTGCTTTTAACACCTCGATGTGCACAGACACACCACTACAGCCTTCCACAGACGTGGAAGACGGGGATGCCAAGTGCTCTAACCTGCGTTTAAAACTGAGTGTTCCACTCTTTGCATGATCAGGCCTCAAGTAACTCAACTGCATTCCTTGTATTTGTTCTGTCTGCTGGAAGATATACCTTTATATAAGCCTTCAAAAGGATTCACTTCTACGCACACTGGCACAAACACATAACCCAGTTTGAACAAGCCTTATAGCAGGAAAGGATGGAACCGTGTCATTGTGACACCAGACCCACAGATCACATGTCTAAAAGGGAACTGCAAAGCTTCTAGCCTTTGCTTGGAAGGTCTAACCCTGTGATCTAGTTGAAGGACTAGAAATTACTTGGATGCACTTGCCTAGGGGCAAAGCAAGAGCTATGGCCAGGGAGAACATGCAATGGTGTGGAATAGAGCAGACCCCAAGCCAGGTCCCCCTGGTCAATGCTACCTGCTGATCCATCACTGACATCCTTGGCATCGTCCCAAATTAAGCACCCTGTCAAACCCTGAAAACCAGCAAATTACACAAGTCCTGCATCAAGTTTTGCCTCTGTCTATATGAGAAAATAGAATATATCAACTAGTCAAACTTTTCTTTTCTGCCCTTCTTTTGTTTCCATGTTTTTCTGCAAACTGTCCAAGTTCCCCAGGCTCTGTTCTCCCTTTTTTTGTTCCGGACCAACTTCAATCAAACCCCAGATCTCCAAGTCCCCAAACAACCAACAAAGGCTGCATTTGAGTACGTTAAATTTGAGAAGTCACAATAAGGGCTGTGGTAGAATACTGTGATATCACTCACAAAGGACTATTACTTCATTGTGAATGAAAACAGCATCTGGCACAGGGCAGGAAATCATTTACCAAGAAGCACAGCAATGAAAAAAATCAGAATCAAATGAGTTTATGGCTACCCAGGCTGTTATTTTCACGTCATGGAAGGTTCTTGCATTGTTGAAAACATGTCTTTAAAGTAAGGGAAGGAAAAACACCACACAGGTTAAGTCTTTTTTCCCCTCTTTCAACTCCAAAGCTTGCCAGTAGCTTTCCAACAATGGCATGATTCACTATTATTCCATGGGGAGAGGAGCCTGCATTCTGTACAGCAGAGGGCTCTTGCATTTGCAGTGTGGATTTATGTTATCAAGCCACATGGCAGCTATTAAAGAAAACCTGGTGAAAGACTGAAAGGAGATAAACCCCCAGTAGGTGCTGCAGAAATACTGACTTGTCTTTTAGTCTTAATCACACCTTTAATGTGCTTTTGCTGCGTTGTACTTGCTCTATATTAAATTCAATCCCATTTTGTAAAGTATCGTTTCTACAGCCACTGTAAGAGAAAGCAAATAGGTCAAGATAAAACTAGATAAAGGATAAACTTGGGAAGGAAAACATGAAAACAGGCATCGCCAGCAGGTTTCCTGTAAGTTCTGCAGGGAATTAGTGAGGAGAGGGCAGGGAATGGAAGCCAGGCTCTGGAATTCCTTACAAAGATGAAGAGAGAAGGTAACACTCATTTAACAAACAGCTTTTGCATTTGGGGAGGGCCACAAGGACGTGAAGTGGCTCATTCAACTTGTTAGGGTATCCCTGGCTGTACAGAGCTTGCCAGGGAGATGAAATCAGCTGGATCAGACTGATCCAAGAAGCATTTGAAGCATATTCCTGTCCTTTGCCTTCCTAAATACCTCAGCAACTACCATAACAACTGAAGACAATCTTAACCACAGTAGCAAAGAGACTTTTCAGTTTAAAAATCAGCTACTGCTTGGATGAGCCTGCAGCTGGCAAGTCTCCCAGTGAAAATGACTCCAAATTTGCTGTAAGGAACACCCTTGGTCCTTTATCATCCAGGCAAATCCATTAACCAGCAAAATCCAGAGCAGTTTGAAAACCAGGGGGCAAATTCTGGGATCCTTTGATCAAACTTCCAGCCCAGATCCTACCTGAGCTCCCACTGGAGTGCACTGGCTTTAAAGACAAGCTTCCTGAGTAAATGGATTAGAGAGCACTGGGAAATCTCATTTCTACTCTGACAGCAAATCTCTTGATACAAATCTCCAGAAGGATTCCTGCAAAATGAAGGCAGAGCAGATGTACTGATGGCAGGACACAGGAGCACTCTTAGCTGGAACTGCACCAAAACACATTGGGAACTGCAGCCCCATGCTCAGGGAAGCAAACCCTGAATTTTTCCACTGTATGCAGGCTGAGGTTACAGGAGTTCAAAGCAACAGTTGAACAATCCTGTAATAACAGAGAAATGCCAAGTCCTGTCATAGCTGTGGGGGAAAGAATGCTCTCACCTTCCTGTGTAAATCCACCCCTTTGAAGAAAACACCTCTGGTTTGGGTCAAACTGGCCCAGTGCCCGGGCACACCTTGAATACATCACACTGGGTGCACCTGAATAACATCACGTGGGCTTTAACAACAAGGATTAAGCCTACAACAAACAAAAAGGGGGGAGGGGGACAGATAATAATTGGCTCCAAATAATTGGGTAATGTTCAGTTCACCAAAAGATCTGGGGGAAGCAGCTTGATGGGTTATTTCTCTGTAGCCTGCAGTGTCTGCCTCCCTCCTCCAGTGTCATTTGAAGCAGAGCAGAGGATCTGCCAGAATTCCCAGCTTTGGGCAACTCTGCTTTTCCTCTAAGCAGCAAATCCTCATGTTTTCCCCGTCTGTCTGGCAGCAGCAGTGTTCCATTTGTAGCCATCTGTACTAGGGCAGAGGCTACAGCTTCAATCTTAATGCCTGTCTCAGATGATAGCATTTCCTTTTTGTCAGCTTTAGAGATAAGGCAGCACTGAACTCACTGACAAATCTTGACACTTACCATACATCTACTCCATTTGATACCTACTGTTCCCTAAAGATGCTTGTTTTGCAAGGCCTTCAGCTATCTGCCTGTAGGTGGGTGGAATATACTTACTATTCAAACTCAGTTTCACTGCAAAACATCCCCTCCTTTAAACTAATCACTCACCACAGTAAATATTTCTCTTGTGCTGCAGCAAACATCCTCTTCAAGGACCCAGCCAAGTGCAAAGAGCTGCTCTGCAAAAAACATTTTGAATGCAATTGAGAATGACATCTAAATCAATGCAGCCCCACGCTGCTGCTGGTGGCTGCTCACACAGGGCTTGCTACAGCGTGAGGTGCTCTGAAAGACCACAGTCCCCTACATCAGAAGCATTCACAGCAACAGAAGATCATCTGTATTGCAAATAAGTTGTTTCTACTTAACTCTAAAATTCTGGAAGCCTATGAGGAAGTTTCAGTGGGATTTTGGCTGTCAAGCGTTTGATTTTGTAATTGCTGTGGTAGGAGAAACAGGATAAACTTAAGAACATGGGCAGTAAAGACTCAGAGCTGAGGAGAAGAGCAACACATGAAGCAGTCTCCAAAGTGATAAGCTACTTTTTCTTCAACTAAACCCATAGGCTTTCAACAAACATTGAAAATATTACATTTAAGACAAACTCTAAAGCAAAGCTTAAGAAAAAAAGCAACAGAATTACTTTACCCCAAAGCAGAGCTGCTGCAGAGACAAAGCCTTTCCTACCACACCTAAGTAACACCCTGTGGGTGCCTGGAGGCACTTACAAATCTCACTGACCCTGAGCAGCTTCACCTGGGGCCTCCACCACAGGCCAGGAGCTCTATTTAAGCCAAGCCTAGGAACTCCTTGTTTCAGTGCTTGCCGTGCAGTGTAGGGGTTTGGTTTTGGCTATGGATCTCCAGTTTTCCATCCCAGCTTCCTCTTCAATTAGCCTCATTGCTGTGGATTTGGCAAGTGACCACTGGGTTTTGGCTAATCCTGACTGTCCTCACCAGCCCACAGCATGATCTACAGCTAATTCCTGTCTGGCCCTGAGACCTGCCTCATTCTCTTTCTCTTGCCTGCTGACCTGGATATTGAAACCATCCTGACTGCTGTTTCCAGGTCAGCATTGCTCACCTTGTGCAGGTGCTGAAGGATGACACTGGAGCTGGTGAGTACTTCCCCAAGCTTACAGATCTAGGCTTTTGGATAAGAGCTAGAGATTACCCAGGGGAAGCTTTTACTCTTAAAAATCAATCAGGGCTTCTATAGCTGCTTTAGAAAACACACTGCATAAGATGAAAGCTTAAAAGTACTGTTGCACCACTATAGCATGGGGGTAGTGAGTCAGATGGGAAATGTGCTACATGGGCGAAGATGAAAGAAATTTAAGTAGTCTGACAAAATCAACTTTAGGAATGGGTATCACTGCTGTCTATAAATACACATGAAGGAAAGAAAAAGTCCCCTATTTAAACTGCATGAGAACGTTGGCACAAGAACAAGTAAGGAGGAATGGACCTTGAGAAAAAACAACCCTTGTCTTCAGTGCTGTTTTTAGTCTCTTCTTCAAGGTTGTAAGAAGAAAAGTCTCAGTTGTTCCTATGAGAAAGCCTGCTCAGGTTATCAACTGTGGGGGCTGTGATGGACTCGGTGGCTTCAGAACTCCCCTGCCAACTATGAGGTCAGTGTTCTTGGTTGGTAAATGCTGGGGAAGGAGGCAGAGTGAGCATCTGACAGAGCAATACCTTTGGACGTGTTGAAAAGATAATCCTGAGTTTTCCCAGGGAGGGCATTCCTGTTTTAATGCTCTGAAAAAAAAAAAAGCCCTGATAAACAGAATGTTTGTTTGGCACATCCACTAAATCAGATCATAAAATATCATTTCTTAAATGTAGTTGTTCTCTGAACATCCACTGTAAATCCTAACTAAAGCTTTGTCCGTGTTGGCTCTCTTCATCTACTAAGTGTATCCAGAAACAGGAGGAATGTCCCTAAACTTCTCCTTTTCCCAACACAGGCTGGGTAAGAGTGTCTTTTATATCATGTATCATCTTCTCATTGCTTCTTAAAATGCAATTATCAAAGGGATGTGCATTAAAAATCCTTTCCTAGGGCTGGAGATGGGGAAACCTCCTAAAATGCTTTAAATCCTATAAAATGATGCTTATTCTTTGAAGACATCATTATAATGCCAAAATATAGAGAATGCTTGACTTCTAGTCAACTGTCTAGTGAGACCTCAAATAGCAAAAAGCTTTGGTAATAGTTTTGTGAGTCATCCCAGTTTGCTTAATGGAGAGGAAAGCCAAACAGCCTCTGTGTTGACTTTGCAGTGGTGCACAGATCACTTGTTACTCCAGACAATGCTGCTGCTTAACCAGAACTGGAGAGTGGTGACACCTCAACTGGAATGGAAAATGAGCCAACAGAGTCAAGTACTTCCCAAGTACTTAAGGCTGATCATGGCTGAAAGTCCTTCTTGAAGAAGAAATGAAGGTATTAACTGAAGAATAATCCAGGTGAAGTAGTTGACCTGGATGTGAGGCTGAACTGCATGTATCCAATGTGGTTTCCTGGGAAATGCTCCAATAATGAAGTGCTGCAATGCAAAGAGCAGCTCTGCTGCACTGGTACTTGCCTGGGAGCTGGGCCATGGTACTGGTACTACAACCACTTGGCTGCTTGGCTTAAGGGCCAGGACTCCACAGTAGCACAAGAAGAATGACAACCACCTTTCTCAGCCTGCAAAAAGCTTGCAAAGAGGCAGTTTACATCTGACCTTGTGACGTGCTGAACCCTCCTGGTTGATTTTCATCTCAAGACACCATCAGAAGCAGCAGTGTTAATAAATACTGTTAGAATGGAGGCTGGGGATGCTGCTGTAAGTGGTGAAGTGTTTTCCCTGCAGGCACTGTTGCACCCAGACCTCATTTTCCCTTCCCTACCCCACAGCATAGCTTTGCTAAATGGGTTTTTCACGAACTGGAAAGCTCCCCTTTTCAAACACTTGATGTACCTCTTAGTAAATGCATAGTAAGGACTATAGGGGGCTATGTGGATTGTTTCCTCACTGATTACTGTGCTTGTTGCCTGTATTTCTTATTAACTAGTGAGGGATAAATGCCATTTGGGTGGGTACAGCTCAAAAAGGAAGCCAATAGTGATGAGCTGCTTTCTCTAATGGTTTGTTTTCCTTTTAGCTTTAAATAAAATCACTTCTAAATGTTTCAAATCATTAGGTAGATGCTCTGAAAACACAACTTCTTGTAGTCAAACCTTTCCTTGCAGTGTAAGAGGATTAATTCAACTTGTTGAAACAACTAGTTCAGCTCTTCTGGGGGGAAGTGACCTTGAGAACCAAAGTGGAACAACTTTGTTGTCTTTATATGTTTTACATGAGGCCACTTTAAGGCAAGCCACAATAAATTGAATTAGAGTGGGGAAACTCACATCCCTACCTCCATGTTTTGTATTCTCTGTGCAGGATTCAAGTAATTACATTTCAGTTGCATTATAATTTAGCAGGCTTGCACAGAGCAGAAGCTTTTCCATCTTCTAGATTGGTGCTTTAAATCACAGCCAGCTGCTGACATGCACAAGGGAAGGTACCACAATGCAGAACCCAAATCCATGCATGGTTTAAAGGGGAACTCTAGGCACAAATCCCTCCTTACCATGCACAGATGGAGTGCAGGAGGTCAGCAGAGCCAGTGAGGCATCATCTGCTTCTCGAACTCCAATGGCTTTACAGCACTTGAGCATTTCTCTTTGTCGTGTTTTAATCTACGTGCTTCTCAGCATGGGGTCAAGAAAATCAACTTACCCCAACAGAAAAGAGACAAGATGGGACACATGCAGCAGAGGCAGTGCAGAAATGAAGGGGTAGAGATGTGGATTTCATGACCTGGAAGATAACAAGAGGGTTTGATGAAGAGTTGCAGCACTGTTCCAAACAATACAGGTGTCTACATGTTGCTTATTTGAACTATGATGGTTAGAAATACATAAATGAACCTGATGTGAAGGCTTTTCTATCTCTGCTAGTGGAAAAACAAAGCCCAGAGCATCACAAACCCCATTAAATACGGGCAGGACAATAGGCATGACATCAGATTCCAGATACTGCAGCTGATGAATCAGACCAGCACGCTGCTGCTCCTGCATCTGGCAGCTTGGTGCTTGCACTGAATGGGGCTTTCCAGGCTATAAAGGGGGGAAAAAACTGTGGAATAACTTCCAGAGTAAGATCTGTGCCCTAGGAAAGGTCTTGTGCTGTTTTGTGTTCAGTGGTACAACTGCATGTCTGTAAGAAAACATGGCACAAAGCACATATGTCTGTAAGAAAACATGGCACAAAGCACATATGTCAGAGCCTGATAGTGTTGAAAACATTAGAAAATCCCTATTTAGGAAAATAAACAAAAATAAAGCACTGAAACCACTTTGATTTTGTAAAGTAATACCCATAGCTGCTAAGAATTAGGAGAAATAAAGCAGCTTTGTCTACTGTTTCCTTGTCCTATTTGTTATCCTAGTGTTTCAGCACAGTATAATGAAATCAATATGGTTTTTATAGCATAGAGGAATAAATGGGCTCTGTAACTCTCATAATTCAAACTAAGAGAACTGCCCAGAGGACTAAAAAATATTGTGGAGGGGGGAAAAAACCCCAACAAACATCTAAAATGTAACTAATTCAGCTTTAAAATCCTTCTTCTTTACCATTTTAAGGTCAAGTTCCTAAGCATAAGTTAGAAAAGACTTATTTCTGCCTTTAGTTTCTCTAATCTTGATTGCTCATGGAAGACATGGGTCAGTCCAACAGGGGATGGCTTCAGGATCCACCTGCACCTCAATTTGAGGGTTTAAAACACTAGATCAGGCTTTAAAAAGACAGACCTAGTGGAGAAGTATACTTCATTGAACCACCACCCTTCTATTCTCCTAGGGCAGAGAATGAGCAGAACCAGTTTTGGTGAAGAATCTACTGGGTTTGGGGGTATTTTGGGTCAGTTGGCCACAGTGGCCCATTGCAGGATCCTCAGCTTTGTGGTGTTTGATATATATGTACAGTTTGAGAATCCATTTGGAATAAACTTTAAAGGCCCTAAACACAGAGGTTGTCATATTTAAGAAATATCTCCTCAAATAGCTTCCTGAGTGTGTTTTAATGTCACATAAGGAATCAGAAAAGCAGTATTTTTCCCTGCCACCATGACATAAACACCTCTTTAAGAGAAACGGTGACAAAAGTACAGCAGTAACCCCACTGGAATGACCACTTAGTTAAATTTCTGAGCAATAGTAATGATTATCCTTCCCTAAGATGACATTTAGGACTCAGGGATATATATACCACGAAAACAAAATGAAATGCCAGCATCTATCTGGGTCCCTTGGGGCAGAAGGAGCCCTTTTGGGAGCATTTCCTCAGGGGCTGGCCCTTGACAGGTATTAATACCTCTTGCTTCAGCTTTTAATTTACAAGAATATGAGTCAAATAACACTAGAACCCACGGGGCTGCTATTTTTGATGCAATTTCTGATAATCACACTCCAAGGGACTGCCAGATGGGTACCTTGGAGCCCAAGAGGGATTTCAGGCTCATCTCCTTATCTAGCAGGGAGAGAGACACGAACCCAGCCTCTCATTGCCGTGTAAAAGGGGGGGTGCCCGGTTGCACCCCCCCCAACCCCGATAAATCACTGCCCGTCTCTAGGAGACCGCACCTCCCCGCCAGCAGGGGGCGCACCGCCCCACCCTCCCAGCAGGGGGCGCTGCTCGCGTCCCCCACACACCACCTTCCACACACACCCCCCCCGGCAGGGGGCGGAGCGCCGCGATAAGAGGAGCGCTCTGATTGGTGGCGAGGCCCCCGGCGGAGCAGAGCGGGGATGAGAGCGGCGCTCTGATTGGTCCCGGGTATCCGAGAGGGGGGAGTAAAGACCAGGGCAGGGGTCCCCCCCCTCCCCTCCCCGTGGATCGGGGTCTCCCCCCTTGCTCCCCGGCCCCCTGACCTGGCCTCCTCCGAGTGTTTTCTTGAGGACTTTTGTGCCCCATCTTCGCGGGCGGAGGCGTTTCAGCCAATCAGCGCGCGGCGCCGCGACTTGTTGCCAGGCAGATTATGGTAATGAGGTCCGGGCGGCCGCCCCCCCTCCCGCTCTGCAGCTACCATTGTGAGGTGAGGACAGGTGGGGGGGTTTGGGGCCGCAGCGGGGCCGGCGGCAGCGGCCGGGACGCGGCACCCGCACGGGACCCCCTCAGGTAACGCGATGGGACGGTCCGGGAGGGAAGCCCGATCCGGGGGCGCCGCGGGGACCCGCCGGGGGTTTTGGACTTGTTGTTTTAGTCGCACCCAAGATGGCGCCCGGAGCTGGCGGCTCCTTAGCGCTGGGGCCGGGATAAACCGTTCGCTCCCGCGAGTGGGGGGGGGGGGAGCAGGGCGCAGTCAATCCCCTTCCCCCCCCGCGGGAGAGGTACAGTCCGCTTCCCCCCCCTCCCCGCCCCAGCCGGGATCCCCCACCCGCCCCGGACAGAGGAAGAAGGGGCTGCCCCCACCCCTGTTTCCCCCCCTCCCTGGATGGTACAGTCCGGACCCCGGCACCTCAGTGGCGGGGGGGTGCTGGAGCCATCTTGTCGTGTGTCCCCCAGCACTGTGGGGACCTCAGTGTCCCCCTCCCCATCCCCGATCACTCAGGGCCCCTCTCCAAGTGGTTAGATCAGCTCCCCAGACCTCGGCTGCTGGGCCGTCCCCTCTCCTCTGCCCGCCCGGCGCGGCCTCTCCCTGCCACCCCCGACCCCCCCCCCCCAGGGCCGGAGTGGTTGGGGCTGACTGACCGTTGGGCGCCCTCACGGGGGGCTGATGGCGCGAAGCGCGGGGGGGGGGGTGTGTGCGCGCGGTGGTTTCTCACACTGGGGAGCCGTGGTGGGGGGCACCTGCGCCTCCTGATTGGCCGCGTGCCTCGCGCCCCTGCCTCCCATTGGCCTAGTGAGGGGAGGGGGGCGTCGCACCCCCTCCTCGGATTGGCTGGCGTTGAGGGCGGAGGGTGTATAAGGGGGAGCGGGGGAGAGGGGGGACTTGCAGTGTGGGCTGAGGGGAGAAGCGGAGGCTCCCTCATGGAGTCCTGCCCCTGCATTGGGGCACCGATGGCGGCCCTGGGGCTTGGTGGGGAGGGAAGGCAGCCCTTTCTCCACCTCCTGGAGGTGCTAGGGTGGGGCTTGTGTGGAGGGAGCTCATGCACAGGCAGAGCAGGAGCTCCCACCACATGAGGTGGCTTCATCGGTCGAGGGTCTGAGGGAAAGCTCGAGGCTCCGTGTGCGAGCAGAAGCAGCTCTTGCAAGTGGAAGCTGTGGTGCTGGCCACTGCTAATGTTGCTGATGTCTTTGTGCCAGCAGTGCTGGTTCCTGCTGCCAAATAACACCGCCTCTTGTGGGATGTGGTTATAGTGTGTGTCTGGTTGGTCTTGGAGATCTCTTGCTACCTAGATTTCGGTGTTGAGCTGCCATCTCTCTTCTGTGCCACAGTGGCATTAATTTGTTAACGGGAGCTTGTTAAATCGTTAGGTTTGAATGGAAAAATGAGGTCTTGGTGGTCTTTCTTTCAGAACTGCTCATCCTAAAGGGACAACTCGCCCTCGGTGGGGTTTGCCTGTAGGAGACATTCTGAGCTGTGCACATGTAGCTCTTCCCTCCTAACTGCTTGCTGCAGAGCCTCCGAAGGGGTCTTGGAGGGGTTTAGATTCAAGTTAAGAGCTGGGTTTAGGCTACTGAGTTTCACAGTCCTGAGAATGAAATGAGTGGTCAGTGTTTGATATCTGTGCACCAACCTCTAGTGTGTTGCCATAGATCTGTGGTTCTCACAGGCAAAGTAAGTGTCTGTAAGATACCTATTGATGCGTCTCTTCCAGAGTTTCAATGGGAGTAGAGACTACTTCCTTCTGTCACGTTTTTAATAACTCAGTTATTTTTTCCCCCTTTCCACTGGTTACGTTGGCAGATGAAACGCTGATGAATCACCAACTGATTTTACAAGAGGGTTCTTTGCATCTTTTGTGGAAATAAACGAGTTGGCAGTCTCAAGCCTTCTAATGCCTTCATTTCTAGGGTGTATTTCTCTGGTCAGTCCTTAAATGGAGAACTTGCGTCCTGAATTGTGATGCTTTTTGGCACCTTACTATGTTCATAGGTCTTTTGTGCGTTAGGTGGTTGATATGAAGCTTTGTTACCTTGTTATAGGATGAGATATCAATGTAATTGGTGGTGGTATTAATTATTATTGTTATTCTCTGTTGGAATAATTGAGACTATTTAGAGAGGAATGGCTATGTGGCATTGCTTGCTCTCCTCTGGCACCCTTACTACTAATAGTAATTCCCTGTGCAGTCAGCAGCTACTTTTAAGTGTGTTTCTGCCCACCTGCAGCTGCTGTCAGCTGTGTAAACTGGATTTTAATTGACTTCTAAGTGTAGCTAATTGCAGGGGCTGTTTGAGTATTGTGAGGTTTGTTTTGCCTTAAACAGGAGGTCAGGTCTGTTTGACACTTTTATTCCCTGCCAGTAAAACAACACAGAAATAGAAGTTGTGTTGTAGCCCTTAGCTGGTGTTATACATGAAGTCCCTGCCTGCTTTAATGTGCAGATAGCCTCATTTGTTCTCTGTGGTCTTTTGTACTTCAGAGGAGCAACTCTTCTGAAGGAGAAATTGCTGGGGTTTATGTGCAGAACCAAGGTATAGTTATCTTTTGACAACTATATAAAGTAGAGGGGTGATTTAATTCGGAGGGGAGATGGAAGAGGGAGAGAAGAAACAGCTCTGTGTGCTTGTAGGAAGGGGAGCAACCTCCTCCTCTGATTGATGGTAGCTTTGGGAAGAATTGCCTGAGCAGAAGGGATGGGAGACCAGAAGATGGCCAGGGGAAGCTCAAGGGGAATGGTGTGGTGGTACAGCTTGGGTTTCTTGAAGTAAAACCCGAGAGTGCCTTGAAGGTTTTGAGCGCAGGTTTTGATGCAGACCTTGGTTTTTTCTCCTTGTTGTGGTCATGTTGTACTTCAATACATCTTTTCTCTCATTTCTTGCTCTGTCAGACCTCACTATCACTTATAAACCAAACCCATGAAGCAGATAGGGTCACTGCCTCAAGCAGCTGGAGCCTGAGGCTTGCACTGTGTGACAGTAAGAGGCGGTGGGACCTCAAAGTATGAACCCTTTGGAAGATGACCATGTGAAGAATGTGGGCACACGTGAAGGGAGGAAGAAATTAGTCCCTGGAATGGATCTTTAGATGTGGAGCAAGTGGGAAGAGAGGTGATTTGAAGGCCATGTGCATATACAGAAATGTAATTAACTTGTTTCTTTGCTCACTCAGAAGGTGAAGGAGAAATGCTTCCTTATACAAGAATTTGGGCTCAGCAGGGATGTCCTGAGAGCAGGAACCACATCTCCAAGTTGGCCTGTGGCATGTCCCCAGGAGGATGTTCATCTCTCCTCTTGGGGCTCACTTGGAATCCCTGATTATCTCCCATGTCTTGTGGTAGAAACAGACTTTCAGCTGCTTCCCTGGTACTTTGTGAGTTACATGTCAGGTTGTCCCCTTCCGTGCTTGGGCACTGCCCCTGAAGGAGAAGGACAGTGACACATGTTGGACACGGTAGCAGAGGACTGGTCTTGAAAGATGGAAGAGATCTCTTCCAGCTCACTGTTGCTTTGAGGCTGGATGTGCCATAAGGATATATATAGCTTCATTATGCACAATTTGAGTAGAGTGAGTTTGTGTTTGGCTATTTTTTAGACAACTAAATATATTGAAGCCATTTTGCCTTTTGTGGGAATAAATCATCCTTGCTGGCTTAGCCCTATGTATGATTTCCATTTTGAAAAAGCCATAAATACTGTGGTTCTATATTACCTGATTGTGAACATTGAGCCAAAATGCACCAGAGCCAGAGTTCCTTGAAACAAGATGTGCTTTTGATGGATGGGAATGCAGAGGAGGAGCCAGCAGTTGTGACTCAGTCCTCAATGAGGCTAGAAACCTTCTTGCTGCAATGGAAGCTGCTCTTGCCAAAGGATCTCGGGAAGGGACTCTGCCTTCTAGGCAAGCTGGGTAATTCACTTAAGTGTGGGATAGAGCTTTTTGCAGCCACATGTGATGTTCCTTTGGAGCATAATAAATCCTTTTCATATTAAGGAAGGCCCATAGTCGTAAAACCCCCTTTTGTAAGAGTCTTGCATATGGGTGGTGGTGGAGGAAAAGAGTGCTCAGTGAGCACAGTACTTAAAGGATTAAGCTAATAGCCCCTGCTCTTCCTGCTGCAGGGAACCCCAGCCTATCTGCAAGCCTCAATTACATTGGGGAGTAAATCACATTAGCTGATTTACACATGGTGGATTCTCATCTGAGATACTGCAGTGGCTTTCTGGCTCCCTCAGTAGGGAAGCAGGCTTTTCCCCTTGCCCAGCTTGAATGTTCCCCCATTCTTGTCATTCCAGAGAAGGGACAAAAATGGGTGTTGGTCGCCAGTGGCTCGGGTGGTTTCTCAGCATCATGTCCTTAGAGTGGCAGATGAAGTCCCTAGAGTTTTTGTCTGTGTATTTTGTGTAGTCCCAGCACTGAAAGCATTGATATCCTTACTTACTAGCCAAGAAAGTATGGGTGCTGTTCATATTTATCTTTTTGGGTAGTGCTTTTCTCTGAATTTCAGAGCTGAGCTTTCCTTTGAAGCACTGTTTGAGTTCACTGTATTCAAGTAGTTCAAAAACTTATGTGTCACATAGAAGTGACTTTGCTGTTACTGGAGGCTTTCTCTTAAAGCACCGTTTGATCCCATTCCTCAGTGTTAGGGGGCCTGGGTGCACCCATGAGGTGATGTTCCATGGGTGCTGGTTTAATAATCCACCTTCAGAGAAGCCAACATGCTGCAGGAACAGCAGAGAGGGGTTAGACAGTATCATGGTGGTGGAAAGGAGTTTCCAAGTGAGGTTTCCAAGAAGATGAAGAACTGTTCAATGACACAAAGGCACTAAAGAGGAGCACCCATGGGCGCTGTCTCAGAGCTCCAGCAAACACAAGTCACAATGAGCTTATCTTCCACTGCAGTTTTAAACTAATGGGAGCTGTGCAGGTTCTTGAGTCATGGTGTATCTTACACCTTGATTTATGGCATATAGTTATATATATACATATATATATATAGTGACGCAGTGTCCTGTCACTGCCTCACCACTCTGACGTACTGGAGTGATATTGAGCTATATTTATACCTATTACCATTTCAGCTTGTGTCATCACCCAGCATGGACTGGGTGAGGCATGCCTGCTAGTTTGGGGAGTAAAATGCCATCTTCCCAGTTTAAATCCTTCAAATCCCAAGGCACTGTGGCTGTCAGTGTCACAGCTGCAGTGGAAACAGAGAGGGGGATTTAAAGAGGAAAAGATCATGCAGAATTCATGGGGAAGAGCATCCTCTGGAGGAGTAGGGAGCAAAGTTATTTTGGTTGGAAAATTGACTCAGGTGCTTGTGTTTCCTGGAAGTTTTGGTGTCAGTCCCTTTGGACCAATTTTCCAGCTCCTGACCTTAACGTGTTTCACCATTGCCTTTCCTACCAGCTAAATTCCAACACTGGCTCCTGCCTCATGCCCTCTTTATTGCCTGGCTTTGGGACCTCTCTGGGTTGTGGCCTGTCTCTTCTTGCACTGACTCCTCACTTGGCACATCCATGTTTCCATGTTTTCTGTGTGTCCCCTCATCCTCTTCTAGGCACAAAAAGCTGTTTTCCTTTGCTTTTTCCTATCATAAAAGCTGGGCCTTGGAGCAGCCTGGTCTAGTGTGAGGTGTCCCTGCCCATGGCAGGGGGTTGGAACTGGATGATCTTAGAGTCCTTTTCAACCCAAACCAGTCTGGGATTCTGTGATGGACCTGATGAGAATTCATGGAGCTCCAGCCTTTGGTAGGAACCCATCCCAGAGGCAGATCCTGGGATGTATTTTGAAGTACAGAAGCTGGAAGCTGCAGCAAATCCTGCAGCTCCTCATATTGTGTCTGATGGTCGTTGCTACACAATTGCCTGAGCTGAGAGAATGTATTTTCATTTCTGTGAAGAACAGCAATAACAGAACCATTTTTAGACACCGCACCACTGAATTTGGCTCAACCTTGCTTTTTTTCCCCTCAGATTTGACATTAGCACTTCTAGGACCCTGGCAAAATTTGAAGGGACTCTTCTGCTTTCTCTTCCACTTTTTGGTGCTATTATTTTGCCAAGATATGAATCTTAATGCCCAGTTTTGTCTATGAAAGACCTGTCTGAACCCTTCAGTCTCCTTTCTGCTCAAGTTGTAAGTTCTTTGTGCCAAAATGAGTCTGCAGGAGTGAGTCAGCATCTTCCTTTAGCCCTTGTGGGGAAGGGCAGCCAAAACTCCTACTTGTTGCACTGTGTGGAATTAGCCAGAATTGTGCCTTTCTTTTCATCACTGCTTAATTTAATTATATTCTTATAAACGGAGTAATTACAGTTAAACCCCCCAAACTTGAAGCATTTATTAAGCATTTATTTTAATGTTTCTAAGCAATTGATTCAATGACTGGCTATTCTTAGTGCCATTACCTGAATTGGCTCCTGATTAATAATGATAGTGAATGAAAAGAGCGGTTTGGGTTAAACCAGCCAAAGCATATCTCCAGGATAAGGCATTTAATTTATATTAGAAGTTGTCCAGGTTGATTTACTGACCCACAGACTGTTTGATGCAACAGTTGTAGCCCCCTTGGTGGTCTGATAGCTGCTAAAATGAGGGATGGAGTCCAGTGAAAGCACTAGGATTAGGTATGAGAAATTCCCTTCATTATTCATCCTTAATAACAAGTGGATTTGAGATATGTAGGGATGGATGATGTGTATTTATAGATCAGAGCTTGTGTGTGCTAACTAACTTGGAATTGGCCCCGGGTTTCAGCACTTAGTTTTCATGGCTCCTCATTGTTTGCTGCAGTTAATGTTTAACATGTCCATCTTCCTTTTCTCCTCAGTGCTCTTCCTGCATGTCTCCTATCAAGCAATATCAACGGATTTCTGTTCTTTCATCCCTGTAACAGTGTAGGGGTGTGATGGGAACTCAGAGGTGCTCCTCAGCATCTGCTTGTGGCTGACTGTAGTGTGGTGTTCTGCATGAGACAGCCAATGTGAGGCTCTAGTCACCAATAATGCCATTAGTTACTGGCTAGCAATGCCCACAAATACCTTTCCCACTGTTTTTCTTTGCATACATGGAAGAAATGTGATGGTTTGATTTCTTTTCCCCCCCTACCACTCAGTTCAGTGCTGTTAACCTGAGCCTTTTCTGTACCAGTTATTTCTGTTGTGACCAGTGGCACAGTCAGTGCTGGGGTCTGTTACGCTTCCTCCTTGCTGGCAGCATTAGCAGAAGGCAGAAAGTGCAGCCTGCCTTCTTTTTTATCCTGCTTATCTTATTTTAGTTGGGCAATGACAAGCCAACTGCTGGCATTTAGGGGAATAAATTATGCCTACAAGAACGTGCATTTAAAATGCAAATGAATGAAAGCATCAGCACGGAGCCTTCTGCTTGCGTCCCGCTGCCCAGCCCAGGCGCTTGGTAGAAAATCAAGTTGAAAAATGAAATGGGCTCAGCCTTGTGCTAATTCCTCCTGATTTAATATGACTTTAGAGACCAAGGACTGGGAAGGTGCTGAACCACTGACTAAACTCATCAGCAGAGCTGTAAATTACACGTGTGAGATTCCCACTGGCAGATTGAGAGGCCCAAATAAAATAGGCTAAAACCCAGCTTGGAAGCAATTTCTCAGTGTCTTTGTGCTCACATGAATTAGTTTTATTGTTCTTAAGAGTTGTCTGTTGTAACACTGCCTGAATACCAACTGGGACAGCAGTGTTGGACAAGGTGAGAGCTGCCCCAGTGTGCAAACCCAGTTGGTTCTTGAATGAAACTGGTGGTGCATCTCTGAACATAATGTTTTCTTGTTGGAAGCTGGAGGTCTATTTTCCTCATCATTTATTGATTTCAAGGCCTATAGGTGCCAGAAGGACCATGTGAAGAACATTCTGTGGCCAAGGAAAGATTTGCAGGAGGGACTGAGTGTAACCTTTCAGTGCAGGAGGCACTGGGTGTAATTCTTCAGTGCAATTGTAGCAATGGTTCACTTGTTTCCTCCTTAACAGGACATGGAAAGTATTATACAGCAGAACTTGAGCATGGTAAATGACAATGCACTGGTGTGGTAGCTGATGATAATACCTCATACCTCTTGTTTTAATATTTCCATCCTCTTCTTTGTTTTTCTTATAGCCATGTTACTGAAGATCACCTTGTCTTCCGGAAGCAGAAACACAGTGAACAGATGAACCTCTTCAGCCAGACATTCCTTCAGTAGATCTCTCCCCTCATGGAGCACCACGGCAGGGAGGAGATGAACTCGAAAGAGGAAAGTCCTCAGGTGTGGGCTGACTCTGCTGAGCAGGAACAGAATAGTGCTCAGGTGACTAGTGCCTTCCAGAGCTCTTGCTTTCTGCTTGGGGTGGTGTTCCCATACAACCCTGTATCAGAGCCTGGCAATTCTGCTTTTGTTTGGGGAGAAATCAAACCTGTCTGGTGATTTTGGATTCAAGTGAGCAATGCAAACTGCAGCAGTAGATACAAAGACATCTGAAACAAGCTGAACATTGTGGCTATACAAGTTTCAGTGGCCAAATAGATGCTGAAGCATGTGGGAAAGAGAAAGGCTGTCCAGACTAATGAATATTAACCAAATCTGTGGTCTGTGGCAGCCCCTTTTGGTGGCATCAGTCGAATCAGTTGGAACTGTGGGTGGACCTTGGGGAAAGGAAGATGAATAGCTCTTTCCAGTCAGACATCTGGGTAGTGAGGAAGGGAGAAATGTTAATTGTGAGTGACTAATACAGGCAGATTCTGATGCGGGCAGCTCGTTGCTCTGACAAAATGCAGCTGGGAATTTCTGGAAGGCTGTAAATTGATTTATTCTTCGGAATAAGTTATGAAGAGGGTGCTGCAGGTTGTGGTTGCCCCACAAGCCGAGAAATTCTGCCTCTCCTGGTGATTTCCAGCTTGGAAATTTGCAAGGAAAGGCAGTTTTCGAGGGGCTGTGTTCTGTTATCTCTACAATGGGATAATCATGCTGTTGTTTGCACATGGCAGTTAGAAAGCTTAATTAGTGTTTGCAGAGTGCTCTCCAAATGAGAAATGCTCCCTGCATCCTTACTGCAACGCTTGTGTGAGGATTTATTGTACAGAATCAGCACTTAGCACCCGTGGGGGAGCACCAGGTGCCTTCTGAAGCATAAGCTACAAGGTGAAGCAAAGTAAATCAAATATGTAGCTGTTGCATTGTTTTATGTGCAAGCATTTTAATGTGAGGATGAATATGGAGACTAAAGCAACGTTTCCTGCTAACTGTCCTATCTTTTCTGTGTGCTGAACAAGGTTTTCAGTGTGTTAAGGGTGTCAAAAGATAACCATGTTCCTCTTGCCACTGGAACTAAGTATTCTAGCTTGCTCAAGGTAGGCCATTATCATCATTTATGGTCATAATACTCTGTCAAAATGAACTTGTTTGGATTTAAACTGCTGGCCTGGGCATAACTTGTTCCAGTTGTCCTTGGAATCGTTGCTTAATGCTTTCGTTTGTATGTTTCTCAGTTTAAATAGCTGAATTTTCTCCTGGTACTGCATGTACATGCTACAGAGAAGCAATCTAACATATGCTATTGCTGCCTCATGATAGGTTCAATGCTATTACTTGAAGTAGTATCAAAGTTATAGGTTCTCTTAGCCATTCATCAAGCAGAACAAATTCCCTCCAACTACAGAACTAGCTGGATGCAGTAATTATCATAAATCCAGAAAGGAATATGAGAGTAAAGGGAAACAATATACCAATCAGTTCCATATATACCCCAGTTCAAATATGAACTTGCTTTCTCTTAGAAATCTTCAGAGCATCATGCAAGAGCTGAGGATGGGTAGGTGCCCTTTATACCAGTTATGCCTTGAGTTATAATGCAGAGTAGAAGCAGAATCTGATGGTAGTTAATGTCTGGATTTCTATGTTAGCATAATTCAATGAGATTTTAAGTGTGTGTTACAGAATCCCAGGTGGTTTGGGTTGGAAGGGACTTAAAGCTCATCCAGCTCCAACCCCCTGCCACGGGCAGGGACACCTTCCACTAGAGCAGGTTGCTCCAAGCCCCTGTGTCCAACCTGGCCTTGAACACTGCCAGGGATGAGGCAGCCACAGCTTCTCTGGGCACCCTGTGCCAGTGCCTCAGCACCCTCACAGGGAACAGCTTCTTCTGTATATCTAACCTGAACTTCCCCTGTTTCAGTTTGAACCCATCACCCCTTGTCCTATCGCTCCAGTCCCTGATGAAGGTCCCTCTCCAGCATCCTTGTAGCCCCCTGCAGACACTGGAAGCTGCTCTGAGGTCTCCAGCAGCTTCTCTTCTCCAGGCTGAACAGCCCCAATGTTCTCAGCCTGTCTCCATATGGGAGGTGCTCCAGCCCCTGCTCATCCTCGTGGCCTCCTCTGGACTTGCTCCAACAGCTCCATGTCCTTCTGCTGTTGAGGACACCAGAACTGCAACAGTGCTGTGAGTGGGGTCTCGTGAGAGCAGAGGGGCAGGATCACCTCCTTCAGTCTTCTGCTCACGCTCCCTTTGATGCAGCCCAGTGTGTGTATATGTATATATATATATGTTCTGTGTCCTTGTGCTGCTTCCCATAGGCCTGCATTCCAGTTTCAAGGCAGGATCTGTTCTTTGTTGCAGGTGCACTTTGTCCCCGAGGGGGGGACAGTGGCGCAGATCGTGTACAGCGATGAGCAGGACCGTCCCTCGCAGCAGGTTGTCTACACGGCGGATGGCACCTCCTACACCTCTGTGGACACCTCTGAGCACACCCTGGTTTACATCCACCCCGTGGAAGCTACACAGGCATGTGTGGTTCTGAGCACACCCTGTTTTGGCACCTAGGAAACCGTAAAACAAGCTGGTTTGAGATGGAAGCTGGTTACCAGCTGAGTGGTAGGACTGGGAAATAGCAGGCAGTTCCTCTTTACACTTTTATCTGCCCGTTGTTGATCAGGGACTTTGTGGTGTTCATTTGTCTGATGTGCAAATGTGGGAATCAAAGGATGTTGAGGCCATGAATTATGAAATGCTGATTATTTCACTGAAGGTGGATGAGATTATAATTAGCTCAGAGGTGTTTTCCAAAAGACAGATAATGTCTTCAGAAACTCTGCCTCTGTTGTATTGAGTACAAAGCTAAGAGCAATCTGTGTGTCTTCTGGAAGAGTCCTTGTTTTGCATAGTACAGTTCTCATAGTTGGCAGTTACAATGACAGTCATGTCTTTTTGCAGAGGATCTCAGTGTATTCAGTCTCATTTTGTGGAATTAGCTTCAGGGATGTTGTTGATTTTATAGACTTAGATTCTTTTTCCTCTTCATAATTGCATCAAATAGCTTTTATTCTCTGTCAGCACGTGTTTTATAGGGGGTTAATATAGTATGTACCTCTGTATGCACAGATAACACAAGAGGAACAGGCATGCTTTGTCAAGAATGTTTTATAATGACTTTGCTGGCATTATTATTAGCAATGCTACAGAGTGCGTGTACGTGACACCCACAGCAAGACTGGCATAGCCTTGTGTGCTGTGGTCTCACTCTTGCACACTTCTTAGCTGTTCCATTAAAACAGAGAGGTGTAGTATTAAGACAGTATCATGCAACTGAGGTGAAATTCTCAAAGCCCTAATGGAATTGGTGTTACGCCATGCTTTATGTGGTTGGAGCCAGACTGCCACAAGCTCAGGTATTTCAAGTTTTAGTGAAGGAAGCAAGGCTGACCTCTGTCAATACTTAGTTTTCATGTAAGTCTTGCTTTTCACAAGGGGAGGCCCTCCCATCAGGGCTGTTCTTGCAGGCTACTGTAAGAATATTGGAGTCTTCTGGGAAATTAAAGAGCCACCATCCTGGCTTGATGAAATTCACATGTAGGATATGCCTGATAATTCCTCAAAAGAAGGCATGCAGAAGTCTTGTGAATTTGCAGGAGATAAAGCTAAGGGTTATCTTCTATCCTGCCCTCAAGTATGATGTAGTTTTCATACAGCTATTGAATTCCATCCTGTAGATTTTATCAAATCAACAACTGACAAAGTGATTTCTGTATTAAAAAGAGAAGGAAAACTCCCATGAGGCACTCCAGTATGTAGGTGCAAAGTGCCACATCAATATGGTGTCATGTTTTTATGGAGCACTACCTAAGTTTAGTTGAATTTCTATGCACTTGGGTAAGTGGAGCTCATCTGCTGTGCTGACAGACACATGAGCAGAGGATGAAATGTGGGTGATTTCTGGGTGGCAGGGTGGCTGTGGTGTGAGTTGGGAGTGAGCAGCCCCCAGGCCGGTTTGATAAGTCTTTTTCACTTTGTCTAGACTCTGTTTACAGATCCCTCCCAAGTGGCTTACGTCCAACAGGATGCCACCACCCAGCAGGTAAGGAAGAGACATGAATTTCCTTGGGCTTGAGCTGTTAAGGAGACTGAAGGTGAAGAGATGTTGCTGTGGTGCTAGAGCTTAATATAAGCTAGCTCTGACCTTGTCAAATGGCAGTCTTCGGTTGTGTGCTGTCATCTCAATATGAAGGGCAAAAAGCTTATGATAACAGGCTGCTGTGCATGAATGACAAAAGAGAGTTTGACTTTACTCTTCTTAATTCATGATTAACAAAAATACTCATTTACTGCCCCAGATAGACTGCAAAATCTTTCACCAGTGTCCCTTTAAGTCAGCAAGCTGATGTGGCTGATTTATTTTAGTGTGTCCTTCTGGAAAGAGTGGCTTTGCAGCTGGCCTCATCCACATTCTGATCCAAATGCCTTTGAAATCCAGAAGAGGCTCTCAAGGGATAGCAACTTTGGATCCAATTTACTAGACACTTCCCAGGAAATGAAGTGCAAAGCCTGCAGAAGTTTATTACTGGCTCCCTTTTCTTCCCAGGGCATCCCAGGTTTGAGGCATGTGCTGCTGTAAAGGGGACTAGGGCCAGAATGAAACTGGAAGCTGTGTTTCTTTTCTCATCCATCACAATGGGAAGGTTTTATTGTTAACTTTTACTAGTATCTTTAGGGGCTGTGTTGTGGTAATCAGAGAGAGGTGCTTTCAGATCTAGATCTCTAGTTCCAATTCTCTGCTTGTCATAGAGACTTAAAACCCTGACTGCTTGCTGAGTCTTTAATGGCACATGTGAATGGATGTGTTAGATCTGAATCATGACTAATGCTATAGTTTAAATACATCTTTATTTGACAGTCTTGGGGCAGAGTGAAGGGTTGAATGTGCACTGAAAGCCAATTTTCTTGCTAGAAAAAGACCTTTTAAATCGTTGAGGAAATGAGTGACCCAGTAAAGGTGTTACCCGTTTCCTTCCACTTCTCTGCAGGAATGTAGAATGTCACTCTGCAGTATTTTGCCACATCACCTTCCTTGCAGAAAATCCTATTGAATTGTCTTAAAGCTCATTGAACAAATACAGGATCTAATTAAAAGTAGAGATTACTTCTATGTGCAGTGTGAGTGACACCGACAGCAGAGGAGGTGTGCTGTTAATATCCTGTGGGGAGTATCAAGGGCATGAGCACTTGTGTGTGTGTCCTCAGCCCTTCGTCCCTTTTGATGTTGTCTGCTGGCAGCCCCAGCAGAGCTATTCATTGCTTGCAAGTGGTTGGTCCCTCATGGTGGCAGCTCCTGCCCTTTGCAGGTGTGTTAACATCAGCATTTCAGTGGGACATCCCTGCACTGACAACAGGTTAAAACAGGAATTAAAGCTCCACTTATCTTTCAAAAGAAACTGGGAGGGTTTAAATCTAATGCCTATATTCCTTGCACCGATGGAAGTGCAAGTCAGGATATGTTTGAAGTGTGATTAGTAGTAGGAAATCCTAACAGGAGGTACAAATAGACACAAGCTCATGTCAACCCCTCATTGCTGGAGGTGCCATTGAATACTGATGCTTTTCCTGTTGCCACTTGGCCTCAGAGATGGCAATAACAGGCAGCTTGGTTCAGCCTTCCTCCTCACTGGCCCTGAAGTCTTTTTCCTGTAGTTTTTATGCTGTTTCATGCATTACTCTAAACAAAACAACAAGATTTGAAGTTTTAAGGCTGTCTGCTTGTGTTGTAGATGTTCTTGTCTGCTCCTTCACTGTTGGCACAACTTATGTTCTCGCTTTTATCTGTATTGGTTAAACACTCTGTGCAGAGGCTTTAATTTTAGCATAAAAGCTGCTTAATAGTCAGAGGCACAAACCAGAAGCCACATTATGTCAGCTGTAGAGAAGGATGAGAAATCATGCAAGATAATGGTGCAAATTCCTGTGTAGATAAGCAGGAAACAAAAGACAGCAGAGGTGATTGCTAGGATCTTAATTCTGCTTTGTTTTATAACAGAATGAATGGGAATGGTGTGGGAATATGCATTATTTCTGTGTAGTAACAAAATTGAGGATGGAAATGACCACAAATGTAGAGTATGACCAGAAAAGGAAAAAATAATTGTTGGAATACTCTTGAGTTCTTGATCTTCTAATGGGGTCAATAGACCACCTTGTTTTCAGAATGGATCTTGTTTGCTGGAGAAAAAGAAAGGTGCAAAGAGGAGATGCTGCTTTTTCCTACTTTACCTTTTCCCTTAAAAAAGGAAGGTAAATTTAGACATAGAAGAGAAAAAGACCTCAAATCCCTGGTTTTACCAAGAGCTGAAGAGCTTCTCATATCTTTTCCTAGTGCAGTTTGAACCCAGGCTGAGTAGGACCTTAATCTAAAGCCAAAAGTGGGAGATGGGCAATTCAAAAGTTGCAGAATCTAGAGTGAGTTTTGAAGCTTTTCCCTTTGTCCCCAGATCTGCAGGTTTTGTCCAAGTCCATCATCTCTACTCACTAAAGCAAACCATGACAATGCTGCAGTTTTTGACCTAGTGTAGGACTCCAGGGAGCTTTGCATGCAGGGCATGATGGAAATGCTGCAGTGCTAAACTGAGTGCCTATGATTTTAGGTAACTGTGCTCTTGCCTGCTGCTGCTCAGAGCATGAATCCCACCAACCTGTCCGTGCTCGGCAGCGTTGCTGAATCCCCCCAGCAAATGGCTCTGGAGCAGGGTCCTCAAGCAGATAGAGTAAGTTGCCAGGCACCCTTTTCTTCTCAATGTACACCAATGTCATTGCTCCATTGTCTCAGGTGATGGAACGTGTCTGTGATCCGGGAGGAGATGGGAGAAAGCTGGAGCACAGCTTGGTGCTGTCTTTCATAGTCTCACCGTGGAATGTGTGTGGGGTTTCTGTAGGAGAGCAGCTGCTGGTGTCTGAAGGGGGCTACAAGGATGCTGGAGAGGGACTCTGCATCAGGGCTGGAGTGACAGGACAAGGGGTGATGGGTTCAAACTGAAACAGGGGAAGTTCAGGTTAGATCTAAGGCAGAAGTTCTTCCCTGTGAGGGTGCTGAGGCGCTGGCACAGGGTGCCCAGAGAAGCTGTGGCTGCCCCATCCCTGGCAGTGTTCAAGGCCAGGTTGGACACAGGGGCTTGGAGCAACCTGCTCTAGTGGAAGGTGTCCCTGCCCGTGGCAGGGGGTTGGAACTGGATGAGCTTAAGGTCCCTTCCAGCCCAACCCAGTCTGGGGTTCTGTGTATTTAATATACATAGAAACCTGTTCTACAGATTGTTCTGCCTTGGGCAGCCTCCTTAAAATACCCTTCTCAGCTTTGAAAGCCAAGTTAACAGAAGGTGTAATGCTGACTGTCACATAGGTCCAGCATCCATCGGGTCTCTTTGCCAGTCTTTGAGGCAGCTTTACTGTGTGTAGTATTTCTTGTTCTCTACCTGAGGAACCTGTGTGGGTGACAGAACATTCTGTGCAGTGCACTTCAATTAGTTTTGTCTTTTTTTTGGAGGGAAAGAAAGGGATAAAGTTTAAAATTAGTGAAAGAATACAGTGCCCTCAACTGTCCACCACGTCCCCAAGTTTATATCTAGACTGTGTTGTCTCATCCCTTATGATCTCTACATGTGTGCTCTGGGGATTCGATTTTGGTTGATTGTATGACAGAAAAGATCATGTGCTGAAGTGCAGGATTCTCACTTGTACAAAAGAAGTTAAAATACAGCTTTAGGCTGTACATAATTGCCACAGAGCCTGGACTTGGTTTCAAACCATCTGTGAGGGTCCAGAGCTTCTTTGATTTCAGTTTCTTCCTCTGAGTAGTCAGTTCTGGCCAGGGTAGAACCAGGTAGTGAGTGACCCAGAGCTGTCCTGAGTGATGCTGTGGGTAGCAGCGATGCAAAACATCCCTCAGCAATCATTTATCATGTCACTTCACTTCCCCTTGTCCTTCTTTCCATTACCAAAGGAAGCAGAAAGGGTTAAACTAGCAAGAACGTTCATTGCTTGTCTTTGTAAGAGGGTTTTTCTTCATGAGTCAGTTGTGATAGTTTGTGACTTCTCTCCTCCAGGCATCATTACCGGTGCATAACCAGGTGTTACCTCCTATGGAGGCAGTGGATGGTTCTGACCCTTTAGCACCTCTGCAGAATCAAATGGGAAGGATGGAAACAAAAGAGGAAGATGACGAGGACGAAGATGAGGATGAAGAGGGGGAAGACACTGACATGGATGAATGGGATCCAGATCCACCTCGACCCTTTGATCCCAACGATTTGTGTAAGCATAGGAACTAGTATGTAGTGTGTTAGTTGCCCTCCTCTTATTTCTTTTTCCTCTGTCTAGTAAAAACCATTCAGATTTTAGCAGTAATAAGTAAACTCCTTGATACCCAGAAATGTAGACTCATATTGGGCTGCTTTACTGGGAAAACAAGGTTCTGCCTCAGCTGGAGCCTCTGAGCTGCTTTATTCTTCCTTTTGGAGAGAGCTCGAAAGCTCTCTCTAATGCTTTAAAATACAGACAGACTATTGGAATACATGATCCCACAGCTGAGCTGAAGATGTTTAAAACAAGATGAGGCTGTGCCTTCTGAGCTGAGTGAGTGTCTGCCTGACAGTCATGTCCTCTCTGTGTTGTAGGGTGTGAAGAGTGTAATAACGCGCATCCTTCCGTGTGTCCAAAGCATGGACCATTGCATCCGATCCCAAACAGGCCTGTGCTGACCAGGGCGAGAGCCAGCCTTCCCTTGGTGCTCTACATAGACAGGTTTTTGGGAGGCGTGTTCTCCAAAAGGAGGATCCCCAAACGCACACAGTTTGGACCTGTGGAAGGACCCCTGGTTAGACAAACGGAACTCAAAGACTGCTATATCCATTTGAAGGTAAGACCACGTGTGCACGAGAGGAGAAGAGGGATCAATTTGTGCTTAAGCTTTGGTTATCATGAATTTGTCCGTCTGCCTTGGTGAGTTACTTCAACAGAGATGTTCTTTTGGTACTTCCATCTCTGAATGTGACTTGGAAATACCCGGACAGGCTTGAAATCTGCTGTTCTTCAGGGAGACACAATAATCATGGTGAATATATTGGCAGTGTGGTGTTACGATGTATAGGATGCATAACATGGAATGCTGTGAATCACTCTCACATGGGCTGAAGCAGCATCTGGGCATAAAAATAGCCCCATCTGAGAATGTTTTGCAGCCATTCTTTAGTGTCATGCTGTAACTTAAGTTAAAAGTACTTTTTATTCCCCTTTCCCTCCTCTCCCCCACAAAATGTAGGGGAGGGGAGAGATTTTTCACCCCTTCTTCATGCCAAGTTGTTGGTGTGAGGTGTAATGGATTTGGCTGGCTTTTATCCATTTATTTACTGGTTTGGTTATAGGAATTGGTTCTTTATTTGCTGGAGATGAAAAGACTGCTTTGCAGTCTTAGGAGCGCTGCTCTCTGATGGTCAGTGTCTGCCAAGCAAGTTGTGACCCCAGGCAGATCCAGTAACCCAGCCAAAATTCAGCTAAAGCAGCGCTGCTTCCAGCTTGAGTCAGGAAGGCAAAGAAGTGGATCTGTCAGTTGGAAACATTGGGCAACTGATGCCATATAACCTGCTAAAGCTCGAGATCCTCTAATGCCTCATTTACAGCCACATGTCGAGTACTGTGCCTGATGCTTTTAATGAATGATTCTTGCCCTTGAAAGCTGTGGAAGGGTCCATTGTGTCTCCCTAGCTAAATCTCTGCCTGTCTTCTAAGTGTTTTTCTAAACGCTGCCTGTTTCTGGATCCCTGTTAGCAGAAGAGAAAATCAATTATGCCTTCATTGCTTTCCTAATGTAATAGCTCTATGGGCAGAGCAGTGCTTTCTAGACACTCAAATTCTCTTGAACCTGCTGCCAGGCAGTTACAGCCACATGTAATTGGCTTTTGCTACAGGTTTCTCTTGAGAAGGGGGACAGAAAAGACAGAGATTTGCAAGAGGACCTGTGGTTTGAACTTTCTAGCGAGGCACTTTGTAACTGGATGATGTTTGTGCGTCCAGCTCAAAACCATTTGGAGCAGAACCTGGTTGCGTATCAGTATGGCCACCACATTTACTACACCACCATTAAAAACGTGGAGCCCAAGCAGGAACTCAAGGTATGGCAGTCCTCATGGTTTGGGGCTCATCTTTCTACTGATGAAATCAAATCTTAAAGGTTGCTCTTTAATAAGTGCATCTCCAAGTGCCAGAAATGGTTCTGTCCATAGCTGTAGGGCTTTTTTCCTCTCATCAAGCACATGAACATCACTGAAGTCAGTGAGTAGTTAGCCACTGCCTTGTGGGTTTGCCATGAGCTTTGGCTCAGGTCTAAAATGAGGAAGTCTGAAATCAGTATGTAAATGATTGGTTTGTCACTCTCATGCTTTACACTGCATCTGTTTTGCTGATGAAGTCTAATTTTATTGCAGCAGTCTTATTCTTTTGAGTTCTGGATGCCCTTTGCAGTTAGTCCTGGGTGCCCTTGACTTGTTTTCTGGTGCCTTAAGTGAGTGGTCCCTCGCTTTCCTTGGCTTTCCTGGAGCTTTGGAAACGTTGCATGTGGCAAATGATAAAGGATATTGTGACTTCCCTGTGAGTTACTTTCTGTTCCCTCTACACTGTGGTACTTTGAGTTCCAAGCAATGTGGCTGGCTCAGATGACCTTTGTTTTCAGCATCATGTGGGGAACTGGGGGTAACCAAAACACTTTGATATCAGGAAATGGCTTTTTCTTCCTCAGATCTTTTCTGACACGTTATTCTCAACAATTTAACAAAAAACCTGGGGTTTAACCAGGGCAAAAGCCTCCTTACACACTTCTTGTTTTTAAGAGTAGCGTTCCTTTTGGTTTCTCCCATATCAGTCCTTAATTTGTTTAAGCTGAATCACTAGAAACCTTATTAATCCATTTGAAGTGCATCCAAACATCATTTTCTCAAGTTTTTAAATCAATTGGAAATCAGACTTTAATGAAATGTGCACAGACCTGCCTGTAGCAGCAGCATTTTTCTTCCTTTATGTGTTAGTAGTGTCTTCTGGGGTAAAATTGGTTTGAGAATTGAAAGTGAATGATCCAGGCTCTGTAATGTGTTTTCCTCCCCGAGTAGGGCTATAAGTTATGTCCAAAGCTGAGGAGGACCAGTTAAAGTTGAGAACTTGTGTATTGCATGACAGGTCTAGGAGCTCCAAGGCTTTCTTCTTATCCAGCTAGTGAGATTCCTGCAGAGTAACACACCTTTAGGGGAGTTAGAAATGCCACTCACTGCTGCTATGTGGCCTGCTACAAGTTTAAACTTGCTCAGATTTTTCATGCTGAGAATCTGTTCATGCCTTCTTGCAGAAATCTCTTCTGAAATGGAATCTTTTTAATCAAATAACGAGATAAAATGACAAATGATGCAAGACTTCTCAGCTGCAAGTGAACATCTGATCTTTAGGCTCTAATAAACTTTGTCTCTGTGGTTCTCCCTGCTGAAAGCTTCCTAAATCCCTTGTCTGGTGAAGGTGGGTCCATCCTGCTGCAGCCTGGCAGATCTTTGTTTTGGGAAGCAGGACCATGTTGCTCCAATCCTTCAGAAGTTCAGGAACATTTTAAATGAGTCTCTGTGGATGGTGCTGGCTGTTTTCTATGGAGAGAAAGCAGGAAAGAAATGGACAATCTTTTCCTATTACTCCTGTTCCACCAAGGAACAGCACTTTGGTGACACCCATCCTTTTCAATCATACACATGGGTCTAAAGAGATAAATCTTACTGCCTTTAGAGCTACTGGTAGCCATGTGTGAGATGAACATTCATATTAGGAGGCTATACCTTAAAATTATATGGATATGCCTTCTGAGCAAAGCTCTTTTATTCCTCAGTGGGGGCATATTGATCTCACCAGGCTTTATTACTGAGGATTAAAGGAGCAATAAGAGTTAGTGGTTGAGGCAAGTGAAGTAAATGTATTGCTTAAACCCCATTTTCAAATGGATTCTCTCTAGTTCTGGTTCCATCTGAGCATTCTGTTATCATCTCTTCCTGCTGCAGGTGTGGTATGCTGCCTCTTATGCAGAGTTTGTGAACCAGAAGATCCACGACATATCTGAGGAGGAAAGGAAGGGTAACTTGGGCTCTTCTCTTGGGTTTTGTAGTGTGACAGTGGTTGGGTGTTGTACTCCTCGGTTTCAAGTATAGAGCCTGTATAGTGCTCCCAAGTTCCTGCTGGGTTCAGAGAAGTTAAACCAGATCTAGATTGTATTATTCAGGCTTATTTCTACTAACTCTTCTCATGCTAATATTAAAATAACTTAACCTTTTGCCTCAGATTGTGGGAAGCATTAGGTTGCTGTTGGAAGGAGCTGTGTTTCTGTGCCTGGTGCTTAATGTTGAGTCCCTCATAAACTGATGTGCTACTGCTTTAGATTGAGAAATTCTCTTGACCTCCCCATACTTATGCCAGAGATCCAATCCTGTAGGTGCTTTTCCACGCAAAGGTAAATTTCAGAATCATCCTGAATATTAAACAGTGTTTATAGTCCATGTGAATTGTCCCCAGTGACCTTTTTATCTTTCTATGCTGAGCTGTGGTCATGCCACGGTGCAGAGGAGATAAAAGCAAAGCTAAATGGAGCAGTGCTGTGGATACTCTGTAGTTTGTCTAACCTTCAGGGGAGAAACATGGCCAGAAAGGCTTGGGGAGAAAAGAAAACCCAGCAAAACAAATGAAGCATTTAATTGGTGGTGACTGAAATGCTCTTCCTGACCTTTCCCTTTGGACACAGTTCTCAGAGAGCAAGAGAAGAACTGGCCCTGTTACGAGTGCAATCGGCGCTTCATGAGCTCAGAGCAACTCCAGCAGCACCTCAACTCCCACGATGAGAAGCTGGACTTCTTCAGCAGGTACTGAAAGCTTGAGCTTTGCCTCTGTCACTCTGGTGTGTCCCCAAACTAGCAGCAAGCAGGGGGTTTGCCCTAGAAATCTTGCTGTCCAACCTGGGTGCCCACTGGAAGAACAGCTCAGCACCGGAAGGTAAGAACACGGCACCAGGAAGCTGATTGCTGTAAGAGGCTTTGCAATAGAAGCAGCTCGAGGGAAATAAACACCCCGTTGAAACTGGTGAGATGATTTTGGTTTGCTTTTGGGTTTTTTTGGGCAGTGACTTAAAAAGCTGCAGTATTTCAGTCCCACAATACTGAAATACATATGCTTCTTGGATGCATGCAGCTACAGAGCTTGGAGAACAAGGCTTGTAGTGCTTTGCCCCCTCATGGGGCTGGCAAGATAGTTTATCCTGACCTATTAAAAGTTGCATCTACAAACATCCGTCAGAGAGCAGAAGATACTGGTGCCTTCCTTTTCCTGAAACTTAGCAAGTGGTTTCATTTTGGGCTGGTTTGGGTTTTGTTTAACACAGAAAATAGTTCCCTTTAGTTTGCTGCCTGACATCAATGGCTGCATGCCTTTTTGGGGGAAGGATGTTACAGCTTCAGGTTTTAAATTGGTTTCCTTCTATTCCATCTAGCTGAAAATGCTTTCCAGCACACTGGAAGTAGGAGAGTTGCTACAGCACAGGACTTGCTAGAAGCCAGTAATCCTTTTGGTCACACAGTTAATGAAATCAATTGTAATGTGTTCTGGGCTTCAATTTCTCGTAGAGCACAAAATAAACAGAGATCAGCCAGTACCCTGGTTTGTTGCTGCCAGAACTGATTCAGGTTTTGGTTACTGAGTTGAATGATGCTGAGAGAGGATGTGTACAATGAGTGGAGACTTCAGATCCGCCTTGTTTTGTCTCTAACCCGGAGTTCTATGTGTCCTGCAGAGCCAGAGGCCGAGGTCGTGGCCGAGGGAAGAGGAGGTTTGGACCAGGCAGACGCCCTGGGCGCCCTCCCAAATTCATGCGTATGGAAGTGACCAGTGAAAATGGGGAGAAGTGTGAAGAAGGGACACAGGTATATTTTGGGGGATGGAAAGGAGTTAAAAATCATCACATAGGATGTAAACTGGGGGCATCAGTGCAAACTGGGGGTGTGCTTTAGACTGTATACCCAAGTAATCCTTGCTTTTCTAGCAGTGATTCTCTGCTTCCCTTCTATAAGAACTGTGAAATCACTTGCATTTCTACAGCAACTTTCAGCACAAAGCACGTAGCACTGAGGTAGGTTACTGCAGCACTTGGGCAGCATCACAAAAGTCATTTAGGCAGTAAAAGTGTAATGGGAATTTAGGTTTGCATTAGTCCTTTCTGGAACGTGAGGTCAGAGCCTGCTTTTAGAACTGTTGCTGGCAGAATTAAATCAGTTTGAGCTATGATCCTTCATGATGTTTGAATGTTAACTAAAGGACCTCCTCTAGGCGTGCTTCCTGCAGGGTTTTCCTTTGCTTGTGGCTGTTGGTTGTGTTCTGTAGGGACCTAATATGATGCATTTAAGTCAAATGCTCAATTCTTGCTGACCACGCTTAGGTTACCGCCAAGAGCTTTGCTGAAAGGTGTCAGGAGGGCTCAGTGGCTCTGTTTTATGACTCAGCTGAAAGCTGCTGTCTGGAAGGGTAATCTTCCTCTGGCATCTCACTGGGTCATGGTTCAGTGCTGACTCAGAGGGAGCAACATCTACATTGCCTGTGAATGCCTGCCACTCATCTTCTGAGCGTGCAGCTTTGCCCTAAATGCTGCATTAAGTGCAGGCTGTTGGGAGATCACCCTCTCTGCAATCTGACGTGACACAAGCCAGCTCCAGTTAGACAAGTAAGCATAATGCTGCTCCCAAACTCTTAACTACAGAGACACAGGGTGCAGTCCCATGCTAATGTGTCCGAATGGCTTCTGGACCAGCAGTGCCTCATGTGCTGCCAGCTTGGAGCCTGGCTCAGAGCTCACATGTGTCTGTACTCTGCAGTGGGGCCATGGTTGTGTCTGTCTCACTATGGACTAGGCACCAGTTCATCTGCCTGACAGCTTGGGACTCAGGATGCTGTGGGCACAGCTTAGTGGCAGTAACTGTGAGAACTTGCCCCCTAGAGCAGGACTGGACATTTGGCTGGTGTATTGCTCTAAGTGTCTCTTAGCTGGTAAGCATTTGTGGTTTAGAACAGCTCTACTCCTTCTAGCACATCCCTGGATTTCTTCTCCCACATCTGCTTTTGTGCTTTGGCAGTACCAAAGCTGATATGATGTACTTCTGGTGCTCCCTCTCCTAGCCTGGGCTTTTAAGTTGCCTTAGTTTGCATTAAGTGCTGTCAAGGAAGGATCTATGTTGGGTTATTTTTCTTGTAATACAAGAGAATTCCATCCCAGAGGAATTATTGGAACTTCTACAAAAAGAATGTAGATTTTTGGCATGTGCTTCCCAACACCCTCCCTTTTCTTTTATGCTAATGTGAAAGAGGAGGCAAACAGCTTTGTGTGATAAATAGAAATGATGTATGCAGCTGGGTAGATGAGAGTGTGCAGAGCTTGGAAACTGGATGGCAAAAGGCACAGTGCACAGTATGATCAGCTCGTTTGTCACTCTCCAGCACTCCAGCTTGTTTGTTAGAAAGGAGAAGACACTGCATAACAATACATGATAATGTTTCCAAGTGACAACAGTGAGACACAAATTCTCTGCTTTGCCTGGTCTCTGCTAGTGGTTCTGGTTGTTTTCTCCTGGGCCATCCTATGTTACCTTTGGTTAAAGCAGTAACAGTCATGAGCAGAACTTCTTTGGCTATTAACAGCTGGGTTACTTTGATTGTCTGTGTCCAGTCAGACAATATGATGGCCAAGATGTTGTCCTCGATTTAAGAGGGACATGGAGCTGTTGGAGCAAGTCCAGAGGAGGCCACGAGGATGAGCAGGGGCTGGAGCACCTCCTGTGTGAAGACAGGCTGAGAACATTGGGGCTGTTCAGCCTGGAGAAGAGAAGCTGCTGGAGACCTCAGAGCAGCTTCCAGTGTCTGAAGGGGGCTACAAGGATGCTGGAGAGGGGCTCTTCATCAGGGACTGGAGCGATAGGACAAGGGGTGATGGGTTTAAACTGAAACAGGGGAAGTTCAGGTTAGATCTAAGGCAGAAGTTCTTCCCTGTGAGGGTGCTGAGGCGCTGGCACAGGGTGCCCAGAGAAGCTGTGGCTGCCCCATCCCTGGCAGTGTTCAAGGCCAGGTTGGACACAGGGGCTTGGAGCAACCTGCTCTAGTGGAAGGTGTCCCTGCCCGTGGCAGGGGGCTGGAACTGGTTGAGCTTAAGGTCCCTTCCAGCCCAAACCATTCTATGAAGAGAGTCACCAACCTGCAGCACTTCTTCCCTGGTGCTCTGAATTTTGTTGCTGTAGGTGGAGGTGATGTGCTGAGAGCATGAGTGGAACACAGAAGGAACATGTTAGTGTAGGAACGTTTCGTTTCTAGCTTGTGATGAGCATGTAGAGATCTTTGCTGCCTGCTGAGTGTTGTCAAAGCCTCTTTCAGTGGGTGGGGGGAATAATCACTGGTTGTATGATTTGCGATTTCAGGACTTGCTGCATTTTTCCAGCAAGGGGCAGTTTGATGAGGCCGGACAAGCCACACTGAACGGGCTGGAGCAGCAGGAGCAGACTCCAGTGCCACCAGAGCCACAGTCTGCACTGGAGCAGCAGTCGGAAAACCACCCACTACAAATGCAGGCGCAGCACGACGAGAGCCCGGTGCCCACGCAGAGCACCATGACAGCAGATGACATGAGGCGAGCAAAGCGTATCAGGGTAAGCAAAGAGGGCAGCAGATGACATCTTTCTCCCTCTCCATTTGCTGCCACGTGGAGAACACTGGACCTGCTTGCCAGGACCAGCTGGTCTTTCTCCCACTGTTGTATCCATTTCCAAATCCCAAATAAAGCATCTCATTCCTTTCAGCCTCTTTGCACTGAGAGCAAGGCAAATCTCACGTAAAGAACTAGTATATCATGAGATGCTACTGAGAACAGGTCACCCATTGGAGCTGATTCAATTCCAGCACAGGAATTCTTTCACAGAAACACAGTCCATCCAAGCTGGCAAGCAGGAGTGCTTCCAACAGCCGGCTGAATCATGGTACTGTGGCACAGACTAATGACTTGCTCACAGCACCATCTGTGTCCCTCACAACTCGTCCCTTGCAAATAGTTGCCAAAGAGGAACCACGACCTCAGTTTAGATCCACTTAGGTGATGATATTTAGTGAAAAAAGCCTTTCCTGGGGTCGAAAAACCTGTCTTTAAGCTAAAACCTGTGCTAGGAGCTTTCTGTACTGACAGCCAATGCTTTCAGCCTGAGCTCTGTGTCAACTGGGTGAGCTGTTTTTCCTCTGCTGTGTGTGGGAGGGAAATGATTCAAGCAAATAATCCTTCAAGCCATGTAACTGTGAGATTGGCTTATTTAGCCTCAAATCTTTCTCTTTCTCTTCCATGTGTAAAATTTTGATTACAGAAGGGAGCAGCTGCAATTGGGGTAAGAATCCATTTTAGGGGATGAGAAAGGATTAGAAAAGAGGAACTTTTCCATACAGGAAGATGTTGAGGCAAATTTTGCTCTCAGTTTATAGCAGTATATATGAGACCAGTGGTGATGTTACCCCATAAATGCAGTGGAATGTCTGGAAGGAAGAATTTGGCTGAGGCACATTAAGACTGCAGAATTTGTAACCATGTCAGATGCACTCTCTGAATGACAAGTTTCTACCAGTCATTTGACTTTGGTATGTCCAAAGCTTGGGGGATTTTGACTGAGTGTATTGAAGGGTGGATAGGGGAGCACGAAGACAGATGCTGAGTGTGAAGAGTGGGGGTATTTCCTGCTTACAAGATGCCACAGCTTCCTCAGTAGAAGGGAAAGTGTTGCCCGTTTCCCTGCACTTTTGAACCTTAAATGTGAACTTAAGATCTTCTGGAACAGTAAATGTGGGGGGAAGAAGGGACAGAACTTTGGAAGTTCTTTGTCTTGTGGCTTAGCTTTTGTTCCCTGGGAATTCACCACAAGTGGATGACAACTCAGAGGAGTGCAGTGGTGGTTTAGTCCTTGGTGACATGTTTCTATCTCCAAATCTCCCTAACTTCCTCTACAGCAGAGTCCTGGAGATGTTTCAGGACAGGGGCACGGGCAGAATGGCAGATGGATGGTTGTGTAGCTCCTTTCCATATCGCATCAGGCTGTGAGCAATAAGAACTTGAGAGAAGAGGAAACTAGCAAGAGTAAAATCACAGCAAGGTCCAGCAGCCTATGAGCACTCATTCAGTCCAGCTATTGACAGCACCTCCTTCCCATAACATGCACTTAAATACTGCAAACAAGCAAACATTTGGGTTTGACATGTATATATCATTTGCTTCCAAAGAGCAGGTAGAAAGTCTTGACTTGGAGACCTGTGTAGCTCTAGTTCTTCCTTATTACTCATCTAGGATTTAATTCTCAAAACCAGTAATTCTTTGTGAACTGCTTCAACTCTTCTAAGCTTTGAGGCAGTGATGCTTCGAGTGCTTTCATTCTAGCTGGAAGCACTGATCTCTAGTGCCCCAGGGTTCCAGTCCTGATAGGGGCAGTTCACTTTCAGCCTCTGCTTTAGAGTGGGCTCTCCTTGGAGATCAGACTGCCTAAATCTGGTAGTGATATCCTCAGTATTGAAAAGATACACCCACCCTTCAAAATACTTTTGTAGCAAATGAGAGGAACGTTTTGGTCTGCAGCCAAAAGGAATATTTGGTTTTAATTCAGTTCTGGGCAGTGTCCATAGTGTCAATGTGCTGACCTCAGACACTGGCAGGGGTAGGGATGTGGTTTGGAAAGCACAAATCTTGTTGTGCTGAAAGAAATGCAGCCAGTTGTGTAACAAAGAGTACAACCAGTAAGCTGAGGTTAAAAAAAGAAGTCCCTACTCCTTAACTTTTTCACTCTTGTAATCCTTGCCCTGTTGTCATCCTGCCTTAATGTTCCTGTCCGCTAAACACATTTCATTCTCACTGTGGCTCTGCAGGCTGCACCACATCACTGTTAGTCAACTCTAAGACAACATGAAAGGTCACAAAACACCTTCAAGATGATCTGTGGGTTTTATCTTTGCCCTTTAGCTCCCCTCAGGCAGTTACTACTACAGGGTAAACCTTGAAGATCTGCTTAGTGCTTCCTAAGGCAAGAACCTCAAAGGTGTTTTGCCTGAGTAAACTCCAGCTACAAGAGCTGGCCCTCGTGGTGACCTGCAGAAGTGAAGGCTTCTTTTTCCAAGTCCAATGCATAACATAACTATTTTTCTCTCCCTCAATGCTGCCTGCTCAGCTGGAGCTGCAGGTAGGTTTGGTTTGGGTTTCTGCTGTATCTAATGGAATGGTACATAACAACATCACCCTCCGTGTTGTTTTGTCCAACTTCTGTTTAGTGTTTCCTTAATTGACCTCCACATTGTAAATTGTCACATTTGTTCTTCTTCAAGCAACCAATGTCCAGAACTAAGTGTTAACTGAATAACAATTTGCATTCTTCTAGTTCTTTCCATACTAATTCATTGCAACTTAAAGTGAATATTATAGGAGTAAACTGCTGGATGAAATACTGTAATATCCATCTTAGTTTGGGAGGATCTGTTTGTGCAGTTGTTTGCACTGGATCAATGTTATCAGCTGATGAGACAACACTTAGTTCTTTTTCTGTTCTTTTTAATAGCTGCTAGCTTATTAAACAAAAAACACTAAACCATTTCACCCTTCTGTAGCCTCTGACATAGCAATGGGACTATGTTGATTTACATGGTATGGAAGCCTTACCAGTCAGATCCTGGTGATCCAGTGATCAAAGAGCAAAGTATGGTAATAGTGGAGTTAAGAACTTGAAGTGCACCTCTTCAACTATTTGGTTTCTTAGCATATCCCTGTAGTTAAGGGAAAAACTACCTATTTCTGACTCCAAGCAACACATGAATTTTCGCCCGGCACATGCCTGTCTTCCTCACTCATGGTGTGACTTGCAGCAGATCCATCTAGTTCCCATTGTCCTCACTTCTCCCCTGCTAAAATGGAGAACGGAGATGATGACAGTTCAGCAACAAAAGCAGTTGCTGTCATCTTCCTCTTTCTGGAATGAAAGTATAGGTTTCCCTCTGCAGTTCAGATGGTGCAAAGGATCATTCAGGTTCACTAATATAAGCTCTAGCACAGCGTTTCACAGTATTCCCAAGCTGTTCCCTCATTCCAGCAGACTTGCTCCTGACTTTACTTTCTCAGTGTCAGCTGTTGGCACACACTTAAGAGACGCAGCACATGTCAGCCCAGACATTGTCACAAGGGGAGGAGAGAGGAAACCAGGGAAATCTGTTTGCAGATTTCTGGCACGTCTCTCTTGAAGCGTGTAACATTGAATGTGTTCAAGCTCAGGTGCCAGGAATGTTCTAGTGTTGTTTCTCTTTAACTATCATCATGTAGGTTCTGTGTGTAACATCTGAAAAGGGAAGGCAGCAGTAAATGATGAGCTATACATCTTATTTTGGAGAAGAGCAGATATTCCTTAGACTTCTTGCAGTGGGCTTTCAGTATGCTGTTGGTGACAGTGTGCTGTGGGGTTTCATGCATGCAGAGGTAGGACTGACTTCCAGCTTTGCAACATACAAATCCTCATCCAACACTGAAATGCACGTGCACGACACACTTGTTTCTACAGGCAGCATGTCCAGCAGCATCTGTTCCTCCAGCAGACAGTGCTGCTGTTGGGACTCTATAACATTCATCTGAAAGGGAGAAAAGGAAGAGATAACAATCGTGAAATGATACAGAAAAGGTAGACTGCAGGAAAGCACACGCCAAAACAAAGCAAGGGCTAAGAAGAGAAATTGTGCACAGTAGGAGTGGAAAAAAACCAGAGAAGAGCAGCCCAGAACATTAAACTTTATAATGAATATTCACACAAAGCACATTATGCTCAATTCACCATATTCTTGTTGGTTCTTGCAGTACCAAGCAAAGCAATTTCAAGTTGAACTGTGTATAATCAACTGTCCTTTGAGGAGACAACAGAATCTATCAGAGCTCCTCTTGATTTAGCACTTTTGTTTCTCTTTCATCTCTCTTCTTCATTTTCAAGCTCTAGCCTATGATGGATGCTAAATGGCAAAGACAGGCAAATTGCTCACAATTCTTAGCCATTGCTGGTAAACCTGCCATTCTGCCCCTGCCGGAATGTTTTCAGAATCCATTCTTTTTGATGATAACAGAAAGCTTTAGGCCAGCATCTCTTGAATGTATGTTCCGCCAGAAGCTTTCCAGGCAACACTAAACCACTGCTGCACATCTCTGTGGCAATCTTGGGTGCAGGTGCTGATTTTTAGGGGCTAGGTGTGTACTTCAGAAGGGATTTAGTTTTATTTTACAGGAAAATGCCATGCTAAAGACAAAAATGGGCAGAAAACAGGGACTGGAGAGGAAACCCCTGCTTTGTGTGCTCCTAATGGTGTGGAGCTGCAGGTTTATCCCTTAAGTTCTGCCTGCCACAACCTCCCCTTATGTGAAATGGGGACAGTATCTATAAAAGGAAAGCATTCTGGGTTTGAAGTATATTTAATCTTGAAAATAGATGTGGAACCTATAGATAATAACAGACTCTGTTTCCTGCAGAATGCAGCTCTTCAGCACCTCTTCATCCGGAAATCCTTTCGCCCCTTCAAATGCCTCCAGTGTGGGAAGGCCTTTAGGGAAAAGGACAAACTGGATCAGCACCTCCGCTTCCACGGGCGGGAAGGGAACTGCCCTCTGACTTGTGACATCTGCAACAAGGGCTTCATCAACAGTGGGGCTCTTGAGAGCCACATGAAGTTCCACATGGACCAGAAAACATACTCCTGCATCTTCTGCCCTAAGTCCTTCGACCGCCTGGATCTGCTCAAAGACCACGTGGCCATCCATGTCAACGATGGCTATTTCACCTGCCCTACCTGCAAGAAACGCTTTCCAGACTTTATCCAGGTGAGATGCCTTCCAGATTGGAAGCACTGCCCTCCAGGGCTCTTGTAAGCACTCTGTTCATGAGCTTTTCAGTGCTGTCCTTGGGTCATGCTGCATGTCAGTCCATTCTCACAAGATAAAGGGGTCCTGACTACTTTTGGTCAGGGCAGATCCGTGGCACAAAAAGGAATCATCTTTCTGTGCATGCTTAAATATACCTTGTCCTTTGTCATTCAGACTCTAAACCAAACCAAATGGTGGTATTAAGTCTTCAATCCCTTGACTGTTTTTGTCAGGATAATTCACTTGAATCCTTGCAGAAACACCAGAACAGATCAGGATATTCTGCTTCCTGACTTGCCACTTGGCTTCAGCTGGGGACTTTCGTCTTCCTTGAACTGTGCTTGGGAGAGAGGCTGCACTGGAGTAATGGAATGACTTTGTGCAGTGTGCAGAGCCATTGGAGAACATGGTTAACAGGATTCCAGGAGCTATTTTGATGTTCAGGAAGGAAAACCTGAGTGGTACCATGGACACATTCATTCTCCTTCGTAGGGACAAAGTTGATAAGTTTTGCTGAGCTGCCTGATTTAAATAGAAATCCAGTTTAAATCACTACAAGCTGATAGCCTATCCAATAGCTTAGAGAGAAAAGGATGGGGAAAAGTCATTTATTAACATAACTCCATCCTGGAAAAACCCCTTTACTTTCTGTAATGGTTGAACAAGGAAAAGGGATGATTCAGAACTGCTGTACTGCAGCCTAATGCCCCATAAACTTTCCTGTGGAACTGATCAAGCCAGAAGGACATCCCACAGCTTTTTTCTAGCTATTCAGGTCTATTTTGGAGTTTAAACCTTATTTTTTCATCTGGTGTTATGTGAATCATTAAGTCTAGTCACCATAGATTGCTGCCTACTTGAATACTTCTATGTGGAACAGATACCAAATTGTTCCACTTAGGATCAGGAGTAGAAGACAGCAAAGGTTTAACTAGGGATCCATATGGATTGGATTTCAAATGCCAAACCTCATTAGTTACTTAATTGGAGGTGGGAAAACCCAAAACACTGGATGGGTCAGGCATAGTCCCAGAGTATGCCAAAGGAATTGCCCTTCTCTCTGATGGAAAGGAATTGGTCCTTGTGTTTAGATTTCTTATAAATGAAGATAAGGAACCTCAGATGAACACGTTAACTCAAGGATGATGCAGTAAAACTGGTACATGGTGGTCTTGGGCCACCTATTAAGTGCCCAACTGTGCCATAGCTGATGCTTTCAAGAATCAGTCTTGAGGAAATCAAACTGTCCATGCAGATGCATAATAAAGATGTTTTGGCTTTATGGAAACAATTACCAAATATCAACTGTTCTAATAAAGCACTTTATAAACCAAAGCAGATCAGAGCACTTTTAAAACCTTCTTCCTTTCTACTAAGAGTTCCCTGGACTGTTTTACCACATACTCCTCTCTTCTGAATGAATTCTGTTTATTCCCTGCCACTGCAGGTGAAGAAGCACGTCCGCAGCTTCCACTCAGAGAAGATCTACCAGTGTACAGAGTGTGACAAAGCCTTCTGCCGCCCTGACAAGCTGCGCCTCCACATGCTGCGCCACTCGGACCGCAAAGACTTCCTGTGCTCCACGTGTGGCAAGCAGTTCAAGGTAAAGGGGGTCCTCCCCGGGTTCTTCCTGATGCAGGTGGAGAAGGAACACCATGCTTTACCCTTCTTCAAGTAGATGAGTTCATGTTCTCCAAGGTGGATGAAAGGAACATGTGTAAATTGCATGTGCTGCTGGGTGTCATATGTGAGTGGCAACATTGATTCCTGATGGACAAGGGGCAAGATCCACCTTAGCATAAGTGTTTCACCTATCAAATCTTCCTTCTAGTAATATAATAGCAAAGGACAGTTCCATCTGCTCGTGAAGAACTGGGTCATTATGCAGCTCAGTTGCCAGGTGCTTGGGTTGTATTGCTTAGTTTAGTTAAGAAAAGCTCTTGCTGATATTAGGAAACCTCTTGCTGAAACCAGACAGTGGATTAATAATAATCCTGGCCAAGGTGCCTGTGTCAGTGGTATCCATCTTGTCAGCACAGGACATCCAGATGCCTTTCTAGGTGCCACCAGGACACATGGAGCAGACTGTCAGCCAGGAAGACTGTGGTGACAGCAGCCTGCTCCTTGTCACTTAGTTTCTTAGGGGATACTGAGGGTCTGGATGCTTTGGGGTGAAGAAGCACTTTCTAGACAGTGCGTGTGTCTCCAGAGAGGCTGGACTGCATCTGGGCAGGAGGTTCAGCACCGTGGTAGGATGTGAGGTCCTCAGTCAAGAGCATTATTTGATGCAAGTTTCCAGCCATACTGAGTTAAGCACTAATATTTTAGATAAATTCAAGGAAAAGCCAGAATGGAGGCTGTTAAATTATTAGTTTGGCTCCTTTTTGTGTGGCTTAGCAACCTCAGCTTGGCTTGAAGGCTAAACCTAGACCCAAATGGGTTCCTGCTGGGACAACACTGGGAATGCAACTAACTCGTGGCACCGGAGCAAGCCCAAGAGAGATCTCTGAGCAACTTGCATTGTGGCTCTTGTAACAGGCAGTAAGGCAGTAGCAGTGCTGATGCTTTCCTCCCTGCTTGCTCTTTCCCAGAGGAAGGACAAGCTGCGAGAGCACATGCAGAGGATGCACAACCCAGAGAGGGAGGCCAAGAAAGCGGATCGGATCAGCCGCTCCAAGACCTTCAAACCTCGCATCGCTTCCACTGACTACGAGAGCTTCATGTTCAAGTGCAGGCTCTGCATGATGGGCTTCCGCCGCAGGGGCATGTTGGTGAGTGCTCCAGCTTCTCTACTCCATTTTGATGCATAGATAAGGAATGAAGATGGAATTTCAATGGTTGGAACGTAAGGATGCTCTGAAACTCGATGAACTTCATAGCTGAGTGGAGATTATACATCTTGTTTTAAGGCTGTGTGCCTTTGTTGTATGTTTGGTTGTCACTATCCCATTTCAGCACAGAGTAATGCTGATTGATGTGTATTTAACACAATATGAGATGAATATATCACCTGGTTCAGCTGTGCTGCCTCAGTTTTCCTGACTTGCTATTTTTTGCTTCTTCCCCTTCTTGAGGAGCCTCTCCTGGCCATGCCCTCTAACTGCCTCTATGTAAAGGGGGTTATGCAGCAGGAGAGCTTATTTGCAAGTGTTTCATGAGGGTTGTGATCTCTGCTAGCAAAGGCCTCCCTGGGTAGAGACCTTTTATATTACCTCCACTGCAAGAGTTCTGGCAAGCTGGTCTACCCCTTCCCATCTTAATTTGATTAGGGAAAATGAGTAAATGAGATCTAGCAAGACCTTCAGCAGCTGATGAATGCACAATAACCCTTGCAGCAGCAAATGCTGCTGTGCTGCTGGCTACCGTCAGTGCAGTTTTGGTCTCGCTGTTATCCATGTCGAGGAGAAGCAGCAATTCCTCAGCTTCCAGCTATAATATGCTCTCTTTTTCTCTGTGCTTCTTCCTTCTAAGGTGAATCATTTATCAAAAAGACATCCAGACATGAAAATAGAAGAGGTGCCAGAGCTCACATTGCCCATCATTAAACCCAACAGAGATTACTTCTGTCAGTACTGTGATAAGGTATGTAAGGAAGACACTCCTAGGAGGATAACTCAGTCCTAGACCTCTATGCAGCCAATTTGTCTGTGCATAGAAACATCTGGCAGGGTTTGGAGCTTGCTTTTGAGGTGCTTGCCAGCAACATTCCTGCAGTACTGTCCAAACAAATGCACTAAGATGAACTGCACTTAGGCCAAGGCAGCTGAATGCTAATTGAAAACTGCAGCTCTTTCTCCTGTCTTTGGAGTTGGAAAACTTAATACCAGGATCCAGCAAGCAGTCACTCAGCCTTAGACCTGCATAAGTTTTTGCAACCCAGGACTAAGTAATATATCTGTCTGTTAATTACTGAATACTCATTCCTTTTGGTTTCTGCATCAGTTCTAAAAGTGAGCCTCTAACCCCTTTTTGTTTTAAGCTGCTTAGTCACATGCCAGTAATTCGCAGTGTTCAGTGGAGCCTGAAGCTGCTCCTGCACTGCTTTTGGCTTCCTGTTCTTATTCCCTGGTCTTTGCTTTTTATGCATGTGGGCCTTTATTTACCAGGGAGTGTATTTTGACTGTCATCATTCTTTCGTGATGCCTCCTTCCTTTTGTTTAAAGGGAAACAGAACCCAGGTAGTTTTAAGTAATATTATAGAATATTCATTTGTCGATGTGCCTCAAAAGAGTGTGTTGATCATTGAAGGCTATTCAAACAGTGTGATGCTTGGTGTGAGAATGGAGGCATCAACCCTCATGACAAACTAACACTGGACAAATTACAGCTTTGGTGATCAGTGGCTTCTCTGACATTTGACTTTCAGGTATGGGGCAAAAGGGGTTTTCCTCTTTGATGTCCTGCTTTGACGTTTTGTTGTGGCATATGACATAGTCTCAAATTGGCTTCTGCATGCTCCACAAGAAAGAGCTGCTTTTACAGGTTGATTAAACACTGGAAGGTGTATGTATATTCCTGCATTATGTTGTAATTGTTTGGGGCTTGAACTAAATGTCATATCTAAAGCAACAGACAGACCATCCTGATAAAGATAACTGGTAGCTGTCTTCTGCACAGACATCAAAGTTGCACCATTTTCACTCCAAATCCTTACCCTGCAGGTGTACAAGAGTGCCAGTAAACGCAAAGCACACATCCTGAAGAACCATCCTGGTGCTGAGCTACCTCCAAGCATCCGGAAGCTGCGTCCTGCAGGCCCAGGAGAGCCGGATCCGATGCTGAGCACCCACACCCAGCTCACAGGCACCATTGCCACCCCTCCAGTCTGCTGTCCTCACTGTTCCAAGCAGTACAGCAGCAAGGTATGAGGGTTGTTACACAGCTGGGTGTAAAACCCAGCTCTTTCACTGTGGTATCTGTCAGTCCACGAGCAAAGCTCTTTCGTTCTGAGTCAGAGTGCTGGTTTCATGCTGCCTGCTGACAGTGCAGGCACAGCCTGGTTGGTTTATGGCAAAATAGTTCCCTAAATAGAGAGAATGAACTGGAAAGAAGACATGGAAATGTTACCAGAGTGCAGTTACAAATGGAAAAGCTTGGAAATTCCTCACTGACAGTTACAGGGGAGAGGAGTAGGGGAAAATATGCAGAGAAGGTGACCTCTGGACAAGGTCCCCAAAATATTTGGCTGTATAAAGCTTATGGGCTGTGGTATCTGGGGCAACATTTCAGCATCACATAGTTCTAATGACCAGCTACTCTTGTGAGACCATACCTGGAGTATTGCTTTCAGCTCTGGAGCCCCCAGCACAAGAGGGACGTGGAGCTGTTGGAGCAAGTCCAGAGGAGGCCCCAGAGCTGCTGCGAGGGCTGGAGCAGCTCTGCTCTGGAGCCAGGCTGAGAGAGCTGGGCTGGGGCAGCCTGGAGAAGAGAAGGCTCCTGAAGGGGAGACCTTAGAGCAGCTCCAGTGCCTAAAGGGGCTGCAGGAAACCTGGAGAGGGGCTTTGGACAAGGGGTGGAGGGACAGGACAAGGGGAATAGCTTTAACCTGCCAGAGGGGAGATTGAGATGAGCTCTGAGGCAGAAGCTCTTCCCTGTGAGGGTGCTGAGGCACTGGCATAGACTTTTCCCAGAGAAGCTGTGGCTGCCCCATCCCTGGCAGTGTTCAAGGCCAGGTTGGACACAGGGGCTTGGAGCAACCTGCTCTAGTGGAAGGTGTCCCTGCCCGTGGCAGGGGGCTGGAACTGGATGAGCTTTAAGGTCCCTTCCAACCCAAACCATTCCATGATTCTATGAACTTTGTGATGGTTTTTGATGTCAGTTGACCTGAAGCAGAGTTACTGACCATTTTCCTAATGCTCTTTTGCATCTCTCTGCAGACAAAGATGGTCCAGCACATTCGCAAGAAGCACCCAGAGTTTGCTCAGCTCCCGAACACGATCCATGCGCCGCTGGCAACCGCTGTCATCAGCTCCACTCCTGCTGTTCTAACCACCGACAGCACTACTGGAGAGACTGTTGTGGTAAGCATTTGGAACACATTAAATCAGGCCAACAGAGGGAAGCAAACAACCCAGAAGCCCTCTGGTCTTAGTGTTTATTTGGCAGACACCACTTGAAAGAGTGGCTTCTGTTTAATACTGACTGGATCAAACTGTGCAGAGGAGACAAGATCTCTGTAGTCACAGAATCCCAGACTGGTTTGGGTTGGAAGGGACCTTAAAGATCATCCAGTTTATGCTCCTCCCATGGGCAGGGACACTTTTGGACAGCGCAATACTGGTTGATACAAACCTCCAGTAGCTGATCTCTTCACTGTTAATCCATCGGCTGCTATGGAAGTGAAAGCTGAGGCTAGAAAAATCAGCTTTGTGTTCGTTAGTAGTACTGGGATGCTGCATAGCTCTAAAAATCCTATTGATCGCAACTTAAAACTTCCTATTTGAAGACTGTAACTGGGTAAAAGACTGTTCTACTTGAAAATTCAACCAGGATGCTGGTGGCTTCATAAAGATGGTGCTGAGTGTCTTTACACACTTAGGGAATACAGGTAAGAAAAGTCTCACTCTGGTAGGTGAGGAGGGAAGGTGGAGTAGATCCAAGAAGCACTTTTTGACTTGAAAACTAAGTCAACTCTTTACAAATGCAAGATTTTTGTTGTCTAATAGCATGGTATTAAGTCAGAAGATTAATTTTTTCATTATTATTGTATAAATTAGTCCTCAAAGGTCCTGACCAGCATATTTAGACGGAAGAGAGCAATTCTAGTGGATAATCCCTGGTGACTGCTTATGACCCCATCCTCTGTACACATTAAGCTCTTGTAAATCAATGTCTAGACTCAATGGTGTGATGGAAAGAACTACAGCCCTGTAGAAGTACTCAGTCCAGTTGACAATATGTGATGATGGTCTGTATCTCTCTCTACCTGCCCAGACAACAGATTTACTGACCCAGGCAATGACAGAGATATCCCAGACCCTCACCACAGACTACCGGACTCCCCAGGGAGATTACCAGCGGATCCAGTACATCCCAGTGTCTCAATCCACAACTGGCTTGCAGCAGCCTCAGCACATCCAGCTGCAGGTTGTGCAAGTGGCCCAGGTGAGTAGCCTGGTGGGGCACTTGATGTGCTTTTGACTCCCTCCATATCAAGCCTGTTGCTTTCTTGGGGCTGTAGCACTCGGAAGTTTGTTAAGGAGTAGTTACAAAGAGTGGTGCCCACTTCTTCACAGATAAACTGGTTGATAATAGGGTTCCCATTGTAAGCTTTGTGTACTGGGCATAAATAATCCTGCTGGTCTTGGTCAGCTTGCTGGAGACTAAGTCCTGTCTCAGTTTAGCTCTGCGTATCCAGGCAGCTTTGCTCAAGTCTGCTCTAGGAAGGTTTTCTAGCAAGTGGGAAAGTGGGTCAGTGGGTGACCCGTTTTTGCAGTTGAAGACTAATTTGGACTTCCTTGTCCTCAGTGAGCCAGAGCCAAAATCTGGAAGTACAGAGAGCTGCCTGCTTTCCCCCTTTGTGTCATCTATTAGAATATTCATTTTCTGTGCTGCTCAAGAGCCTCCTGAAAATGAAACCAAAGTGTAACTAGAGCAACCCAGCTGAAGAAAATAACCTGGGGAGCTGTAATGAATGGCCGTAGCCTTCAAATCTGTTATCCACTGGGTGAAGCTGAAACTACCACGTGCTTGTATTTGAATCTGCAATTCCCTGTTCTCTCTGGCCCCTCATTACAAATGAAGTTATGAATTTGGTTAATAAAGACTAAATAATGGCCTGGTCCCAGTTAGTATTGGCTGTGGCTGTTGTAATGATATAAGAGCATGGATACTGATTCTTAGCATTAATTTTATCAAGATCTTAGGCTTGTGATTAAATAACTCCGGTTGGTATCATCAGCAGGTGTTGCTCCAAAAAGCTTTTACTCAGTAAGACTCTGAGCACTTGATACAGAGTGGTATCAAAAAACAGTTCTGGATATGCAGATCTTGAGGATGTATCTATTTTACAGACTATAAAGATATTTTATAGAAGGAGGCTTACAAAGAATGATGGTCCTGCTTTTCAGACCCTTTGGTTGACAGCTTCTATGCCCTTAGCAAGTCCTTTCCATTGGGGTCACTGAGATGTAACCATCCCAGTGCCATTACATCTGTTAAATGCACTTCTTGAGCTCCCAGGAGCAAAGAGAGGGTAAACACCAGCTTGAACAGGAGTGCTCCATGGCCTCATTAAGGCTCATAGCTCATTGTTGCAGAGCTTGTGGCACAGAAGAGGTTTACAGGGCTGCTGCTTTGCTAGTCTTCTGTTTATTTTCTCCTTTTTCCTCCCAGGCTACCTCACCTCACCAGTCCCAGCACTCCACAGTGGACGTTGGGCAGCTTCACGACCCCCAGACCTACACCCAACATGCTATCCAGGTGCAGCACATCCAGGTCACAGAGCCTTCGCCAGCACCTCAGGCATCAGCACAGGTATTGCACTCTTCCTTGCAGGAAATATGTTCTCTCCCAGTCTGCTCAGCAGGTATATTACATGTGCTGATGCAGGAGATAGTCCTTTCTCTGTCCTTTAAAGGAAACGATCAAATAACTCTCACGTGAACACCTCTGAGATCATCAAGTAGTTCCTAGAGTGTGTGTGTTTTGTTGTGGTATTGTTTGGTCTTTGTTGTGTGGGGTTTTATTTGGTTTTGGTGTTTTGTGTGTGTTCTGCTTTGGTTTAGGTTTCTTAGTGTATAGAAAGTAGAGATAAACAGCTGGGAACAGACAAATTTGCAACTTAAATGTAGCCAATTGCAAGATGTAACTGGAAACTGGCATTCCTCAAATACCTGAAGCTCTCCATGCTGTTGGGTGGTGTTTCAGGTTTTGTCCTGGCTATACAGGCTGGAGAGGGTCCAGAGAAGGGCCACGAAGATGATCCAAGGACTGGGAAAGCTGTGTGAGGAAAGGCTGAGAGAGCTGGGCTCGTTCAGCCTGGAGAAAGAAGGCTCCAGGGAGACATTATCACCATGTTGCAGTATTTAAAGGGTGGCTACAAAGGAGATGAGACTCCCTTCTTACAAGGAGTCACATAGGATATGCTATAGAGCCTGCCCCCATGTTTTCCCTTACTAAAAAAGATAAGTTTGTGACTTACTAGACTGAGAATGCTTTTACCTTTCCTAGGTTGGGGCTCAGCCTTTGAGTCCCTCCTCACAACAATCTCAGCAGGAGCTCAGCCCCTCACAGATGCAGACAACTACATCGACACCAAGCCAAGCCCTCCAGCAGCAGCAGGGATCTGCAGTCCAGCACACCTACCTTCCCAGCACATGGAACTCGTTTCGGAGCTACTGTAAGTGTCAGCAGCAGCTCTCACTGGGAGGCTGACTAACACATGGGACTGAGATGTGCTCCATTTCTCCAGCTACCAAATGGGATAGTAGTTTCAAATTAATATTTATACACACCTAAGGAGAGAAATAGTTTCAGACAAATGAAAATGGTTGTACTAGCAGTCGTACTGTAGGTCTACAATGACCTGATATGTGATTTGAGCAGGTAGACTGGGCTCCTTTATTCCAAGGGTGTTGTATTCAGCAAGACTACATGCATTGGGTAGTGACTAGTCCAAATCTGGATGAAGCTGAGGATGAAGTCTGGATGAGTTTCATGAGGGTATCATGAAACTATTCCTTATGTCCATGCAGCTCTGGGTGGCAATTCAATGACTTAGGTGAGAACAGCACGTGTTGTCTATGAATGAATTGCCAAATCTGCAGCTCATGTTTAGCTGGCACAAATCTCTTGAGGCCTGTAGAGTTCTACAAGGCTTTATAGTAGCTGATTTGCTATTTAGCAGCCACTGTTTCAGGATTGATATGTAACTGACATAAGACATAATCTTTCAAGGTGGTGTTCGAGTTTGACTGAAGGTCTTGATTCTCCAATTTCCATTTTCAGCATCTGAGATCCAGATGATGACCATTCCCCAAGGCCAGTACGTGATCACAGAGACTGCTGTAGGTACACCAGTCACCACTGTCAACACGGGGCAGGTGAAAGCAGTTACTCAGGTAAGAAGAACCATCATGGCCTTTTTGGGTTTTTTTTTTAATCCAGAATCATGTATCAGGCTTTAAGCCTATAGTTTGAAGGGTAAAAGGATGCCAAAATGAATACTGGGCACAGAGAGCAGAGAATAATGGTGTGCCTGAGTAGGTCTAGACTGTAGTCCAAAAGGACACTGACTGTAACAGTGGTAGCAAGTTTCACGTTGGGCACGATCTATAGGCAAAACAGGTAAGAAATCATATGAGTGATACTGGTCAAACCTAGTAATGTCATAAACTTCAGGTTCTGAAAGGCAAGAATTTCTAGAGCTTCAAGGAAAAAATCTAATTTTTTATCTAAAATGACATCATATTCTTTGATGTGGTGATGAAATATCCCAAATTTTCTGTATCTAGCCATTTACAAGGCTGTCTGGCCCTTGTATGCATGACTCCTTCAAGTTGAGTGTTCACATAGCCACATTTGCAGGATGAGGTATGATCTGGTGGTATGGATTGGTCTTAAAAGTACTTATGACCAAGCTGTATCCATTAAACCCAATTTCAGAACAGTTTCTGGAAGCATTTTGCCAGCTTTCTGTTACCTGTAGGATTACAGACTAAGAAGAGTCACTGCTGTCTTACCTTGTAAGCAATCTAGATAGAGGAGGAAGTGGTTGTTCTGTGTGATGCTGGACACTGGAAATGCAACTTGTAGAACATGTGGAAAACAAAGAACTTTGAGAGCAGGATTAAAAATGGCTATTAGCATTTGTAGCGATGGGTTGATTGTGTCCTTAGCTTAAGCATTGGTGAGTTAACCAAATACAAAGTAGCCCAATGTACTTCAAAACAAAGGACAAGTGTTATGTTGTTCTTGGGGACATTTAAATGAAATAAAACTGAATTTCCAAGTTCATACCAAAATGTTTCCAGCACAGCAACAGGAAAGCTACAGATGATTAGAACAGAGAAGTTAGAGAAGGTGCAATGATGATGATTTTCCATATTCCCCATGCAGACTCACTATGTGATATCTGAAGGTCAGCCTGATCTGGAAGCCAAACAAAACTCTTCGCTCTCCAGTGAGGTCCAGGTCGGTGTTTCCCAGCCCCCAGCCCACACGGATACCTTGGAATCCCAAACAAGCACTCAGCAGCCCCCCACCCAGTACATCATCACTACGACCACCAACGGGAACGGCGGCAGCGAGGTGCACATCACTAAACCCAGAACTTTCTCAGCAGAACATGAATGAAGAAGCCTCGTGGTGTCGCTTGCTTGTACTTGTCACCTGCCCCAAAGCCCAGAGCTATGGGTATGCTGGGGTTCAATATGTTTTAAAGTATATGCTCACTTCAACTAAAATCTTGGAGCTCTTGTTATGCTTTAAGAGGGTTCAAGTCCCTGGTGACCATGAAGAAGTACCCTCAAAATCCTTCTGGGTTGTTACTTTATGCAGCTTTTAACAAAAAGGACAAGAGGAGAAGTAAAACTTCTGCTTGCTCTGGACTTGATTTTTGGCATGTCTGCTGACCCTTATTTTTACTTTTTGGAAGTGTCTCCAGTAAACAACTTGTTATTTCAATTGTATGGGGAAAAAGCTTGCCTAATGGAAGGCTAACTGGCAGATGATGTATGTATATTTTTACTAGGAGCTGTTAAAGAGGAGGCCATCGTGTAAATAGCCAGAATAGGTCAGAACCGCTTCCAGTGTCTTTGTTTCAGCAGCCAAGGTGAAAGGGAACATACCTGCTCAATGTGAGCAGACTGCCTGGAGAGAAAGAGCAGCAGCAGCAAAGTGTCCATGTGAGGGGATGGATGTGACAATGAAGCTGTGAAGATGTGCCCAAGCAGTCCATTAAATTATTATTCTTACTTTTCCAACCCTCAAGAACTGTTTACATGCTGTCTGCCCTGCCCTAGTTTACCACGTTCCAAAAGAAGGAAAAGTGCAGTCTTAAGCCCGTGTTGTTTGGAACAAACCGATGGAGGTTGTAGTAGCACATAAGGGTAGTACAGAGCCACTATTATCTCTTTTTCCTATCCAGTATTTGCAGGGAATATCACCTTTTTGCCCAATAAAACAAACAAAAAGGGTTCAGCTTAGCCTGTGTAGCAGCTTCTGCTGTGACCTAAAGGTAGTTGTGCCAGGAGAACATGAGGGTGCAGGAGCACACCTCTGAAGAGGCAGGGTAGTTCTCCCTGTTGCCACCATTTTTCCCTTTGAAGACTGGATGGAGAGTTGGTTACTCTATTTTTTTCCCCCCAAATAGCCTTGTTAACAATGCAGTGTGTAATTCCTCTGGACATTTCCATCAGATGACCAGCCCTGGACTCAGGAAGCATACAAGAAACATGCTAGTGGACCACTATTTATGGGACACAAAGCCATCGGTGAGGGTTGCCTGCTTGGTAGACCTGGTCTGTGTACAGAATTCATGCTATGCTTAGGGACCAGGAGAAAGGGAAAGAGAAGGTTTATCTCTTTAGGGCAGTGTAATTATCTTGTTTTCTTCCATAATTCTCTTATTGGTTGGTTATTTAATGCATTCTGGTATGTGCAAGAATAGAACTACAACTCCATTGACTCCTGATGGGATATACTGTGTCTGTCTAAACCTTCATTCACTGCCTGAAAACTCATCCCAGATTGTCTGTGCATAACAGCATACGTGTATTTATAAAACAAAAGCAAAGAAGGATCTTTTGTCTTTATGGCCTGTGAGACTGGAGAAATGAGAGAGGTTTTCTGGGTTAGTTTTCTCTGTGCCCCAGAGTGTGAACATGGAACTCCTTGGCCTAAGCACTACAGATTTAGATGAGGATTACCCATGTGGGCAAGCTCCACAGATGTTTACAGGCTGTGGTATCAGCCCTGATGGAGTTAAAGCTCTTAGACATGATTTGGGAACTTCACACTTGGACTGGATGAAGTCTGGTTTCTTCTGGGCAAAGCCTCATAGCAGGTATTGCTTTGGTACTTAACACATCTGTTAATATGGTGTGGAAACTGTGTGTGAGGAGAGAAATCACATGGAGAATACTGGCCAGTCAGAGGTGTTTCGAGGTAGCTTTGAGGTGACTTGCCAGATAGGGATGAATTTGTTCCTGGGGTTTCACTTCTCTTGCTGTACCACTGTACTGGGGCGTTACTGAGGTCAGTGAAGTTCATGAACTTCCATTTAGTCAAGCACAGCGATGAGTGTCTTTAAATTCAGCACATTTGGGAGCCCAGCAACTTGAGCATGGTTCCTGCTCATCCAATGAAGTCCTGTTGCTGAGGACACTTGAATTCCAGTGCTGGGCATTGCAATGATGTTGCTGTGGGAGAATAGAAGGGAGATTTCTGTTGGCTTTCTTCACGCTGCTACGTGACTCATAACAAGTCAAAAATGGTGTGAATAGTAGGAAAATAGGAGACTTGGAAATGGGATACTGCACTACAAGAGGTATTTTAAAGGTTTAAAAGGTCTTATAGTCTGTAACATCAAACTAGTTTGCCTTAATGGTGTTGGAAATGTGGGGTTGAAGAACTCTTTTGCTCTATTCACCTTTGTTGGAAAGAATCACAGGAGGAGAACGATTATTTGAAAACTATCCTAAAAAGCTACACTCCTAAACCAGCCTCTTTGCACTCAAGTCTTCCTTCTCAAAGTTTCTCCTCTGTCCCACAGCAGCAGCAGCGTTCTCATGCCACCAGCCTGGAAATCCATCAGGGAATTCATGGTGTCCCAAGTTAAACAAACACCTCCTCGCCAAAGCAGCCACCCGGGATATGGAAACACCATGAATTTTCCTTCCAGAGTAAGAAATTAAAGCAATTCCACAGGCCTACTTCTAGAAAGACACCACCTCCATGGAAACACACACCATTGCATGGGTTTCCCCCCATTTCTGCAGTGCAGAAAGGAGAGAATTTGTTATTACTTTGAAACCAGAGCAACCCAAAGCTGATGTCCCACGGGAGGTTAGTGCTGGAGTCCTCCTGGACGACAGGCATTCCTTGTAGGCATTTTGGGTCCAAATATGCTCTTTTCCACACCCCCCTTCGCACCTCTATTTAACTGTGTATGTTATTGTACAGTCGTGACCGCCGTCGTGTTGAGTCTTGTGCAACCCCGCAGCTGTAAAAAACCCACATTAATAAACCTTACACCCCCCCTTTTTTTTTTTTTAATCTACAACCCACCATCACGACTGTTCACTTGGGGGGGGGGACGGGACGGGACTTTTACGTGTCGCGACGCGCTTTGTCCCGACAAGGAGGAAGCGGGGCGCGCGCAGGCGCGGCGGCGGGAAAGACATCGCGCATGCGCCCTGACCTTCCGCCTTCCGCCGCGTGAGGCGGCTCCCCCCCCCCGCCACAACGGTCGGTGAGGGGAGCCGGGCCGGGGCCGGGGGGAGCCGGGGCCGGGGCCGCCCCTTCGCTTGCCCGGGCCGGGCCGGGGAGCTCCGGCGCCTCCGCCCGCTCTCCCGCAGCCGGCCGCGGCGCTCCGGGCCCGGCGGGGGGTGTCCGCGGTGTTGGTGCTGTGAGAGTCGCGCCCGGAGCTGGCGTAGCGGGTATGGAATGAGCTGTTTTGTGCGGTTCTCGACCCTGTTTTCAGCGTTTAATGGATTTTATGTCTATTAATGTGGTTCGCGCGGCTGTGTCAGCTGGGGCTTGGGGGGGACGGGGCGCAGGGGTGCAAGTTCAACGCTGGAGAAGTCGGGTTTGCACATTAAAATGGCTTTTAGGCTTTAGTATACTGTTTTCCTATTATTTACCTCTCTTGGCAACAGCTTTCAGGTTTTAGGTCTATTATTTTCCTGTTCTTTAGCTCTGTTGACAACAGCTTGAAGGTGGGAAGCAAAGTGAAAGGGGTCACCTCTACTTCCCAGTCTGCCTGTCCCAGGGCATGTCTCAAGCTCTGTTGGCACGGCTGGTATTGCAATTGAACAGTTAAATTCAATTTATAATGTCTTACTTAACACCCAGTTCTGTGGCTTGCTTTTAAACAAGCACTTTCTCCACCATTCCTCACCCGGAAGGTGTCTGGGTTGGGATTTCGGGTTGTTGAGGGTCTCGCCGCCGTTGTTCAGGAGGCGAGGGTGAAGCATGGACTCCCTGGATCACATGCTGACGGACCCCCTGGAGCTGGGACCCTGCGGGGATGGAAACAGGACCCGCATCATGGAGGACTGCATGCTGGGGACCACCAGGGTCAGCCTGCCTGAGGACCTTCTGGAGGATGTGAGTAGTGCTGAGGTGCTTTATCTGCACAGAGCCTTGATGAGCAGCAGGGTTAATTCTCTCTTGTGGGGCTTAGAGCAAATGGGAAGGATGTTTCTGACTGTCCTGGAAAGGAACTTCAGCCTTGCTGTATCTGGAGGGGGCTACAAGGATGCAGAGAGGGACTGCATCAGGGACTGTAGCGACAGGATAAGGGGTGATGGGTTCAAACTGAAACAGGGGAAGTTTGGGTTAAATATAAGCTAGAAATTCTTCCCTGTGAGGATGCTGAGGCGCTGGCAGAGGGTACCCAGAGAAGCTGTGGCTGCCCCATCCCTGGCAGTGTTCAAGGCCAGGTTGGACACAGGGGCTTGGAGCAACCTGCTCTAGTGGAAGGTGTCCCTGCCCGTGGCAGGGGGTTGGAGCTGGATGAGCTTTAAGGTCCCTTCCAGTCCAAACCAGTCTGGGATTCTGATTGTATGAAAATTGTTTTTTAAAACTAGTCTGATACGTTCTTTTTCTAGTTAATTGTTAAATTGCCTCTGAGAAAGTACTGTTGGTTTTGAGTTTACTGTCTTGTTGCTATTAGTATCATTAATTTCCTTACCTTTCCTCTTCATGCCTGTTGTATTCTGCATTTGGTGAGACTGTCGTGACTTCTGTTATTTCACCACAGAAAGCCTTAAGGGCTAAAGAATTGTCCAGGACATTGACTCATTTTCTTCACTCTTATTTTTGGCCTTTTTTAGCCCGAGATCTTCTTTGAAGTTGTCAGCTTGTCTACGTGGCAGGAGGTGCTGACAGATGCTCAGCAAGAGCACCTGAAGAAATTCCTCCCTCACTTCCCCGAAAACAACCGGGAGCATCAGAACAAGCTCATCACCGCGTTGTTCAGCGGCGAAAACTTCCGCTTCGGGAACCCGCTGCACATCGCCCAGAAGCTTTTCCGTGGTCAGTGAGCGTAAGAAACACTGTGTGCTGCCAGGGTTAATTCCTCAGCTAGCGGCAAGGAACTCAAGTGCTTTTTACCTCTTCCAGATGGACACTTCAATCCTGAAGTGGTGAAGTACCGGCAGCTCTGTTTCAAGTCGCAGTACAAGCGGTACCTGAGCTCTCAGCAGCAGTACTTCTACCGACTGCTCAAGCAGATCCTCGCTTCCCGCAACGTGAGTGTCATCGCTGCTTAAACTGGAAGTTTAAACTGAAAGAGGAGAGATTTCGATTAGATATTAGGAAGCCCTTTACTATGAGGGTGAGATGAGCTCTGAGGCAGAAGCTCTTCCCTGTGAGGGTGCTGAGGCGCTGGCACAGGGTGCCCAGAGAAGCTGTGGCTGCCCCATCCCTGGCAGTGTTCAAGGCCAGGTTGGACACAGGGGCTTGGAGCAACCTGCTCTAGTGGAAGGTGTCCCTGCCCGTTGCTTTAAGGTCCCTTCCAACCCAAACCAGTTTGGGATTCTGTGCTTTCTTGTGTTTGGCAACAGATACGTTGGCTTCACAACAAAATGTCCTGGTATTTGTGCATTCACAATTCTCAGAGGTCTTTTCTTTCTGCTTTTTTTCCTGTGGTCCTTAGGAGAATACCAGAATTGTTGTTATGTTTGCAGATTTCAGGGTTTGAAACTCTCATAGCTCTTGGTTGTGTATAGCATCTTTTTTCCATGCCCACTTTGTCTCCTGTGTCCTGCATTTGCCCCTTTACACCTTGTCCTATTAACAAGTCATTCTGCCTTTGTTTTCTACTGTTTGTCATTCTGAAACAAGTGAGGTTGCCCAATATGTACTTGTATGAATTTCCCAGCTTTGCTGGGTACTGATATAGAATAGATACAAACCCCTGATTCTGATGCCCGTAAATCCCTGATCAAATCTTCCTCTGTGAATACTGTTCTCTGCTAACTGCTGACTGAAATGTGTTCATTGTAAATACTTGCCCACATCGTTTCTTTACACTTAGACATTGAAGCATGCAGGGTGTGTGGATGAGGAGGAACGTCTCTCTTTCCAAAACACCCCACAGTGATGTGGAAAAAAGAATATGGAACTATGTGGGAAGTTCATAGAATCACAGAATGGTTTGGGTTGGAAGGGACCTTAAACCCTGCCAGTTCTGGCAGGGACACCTTCCACTAGAGCAGGTTGCTCCAAGCCCCTGTGTCCAACCTGGCCTTGAACACTGCCAGGGATGGGGCAGCCACAGCTTCTCTGGGCAAAGTTATTTCCTCTGTAGCCATAAGGGGTAAAGTGTTTTCTTCAAAAGAGACAGTATTCCATGTCTGTGTTATGTATTTGACGTGGAAGCTGCAAAAGCTGGATTTCGGAGCTATGATTAGGTTCTTCTGAGCAGTCCAGGTACAGTGACAGGGAGGTATTGCCGTGTGTGCAGAGGAAGGTGTGGGAATTTCACCTTGCTTTTTCCTCCTTTTAATATTGGTCTAAAATGCTGGTCTTGAAATCGAGTGTGTGGCAGATGCTGATACTTCTTGAGGGCTACCTCATAAAGAACTGAGGTGCTTGCCACACACGTTAAACTTGCTGAAAGCAGGAGTTGAGCTTATCTGTTGTGGATTACAACACTGTGGCTGAGGCAACTAACATCACACGTATCTCATCTTCCAGTACTTGCTGGAATTGGCCAGGAAAGGAGGCCCTGAGATGACCATGAGGAGAAAGCATTTCTCACCCACCTATGACTCAGAAGAACGGGACAGACGGACACATCGGCGCTACTTGAAGATTCTGAGGGAAGTGAAAGAGGAGTGTGGAGATACCACCTTGTCTTCTGATGAAGAAGGTAATGCCCTGGATTGAGCTAGAGACTGGAGGTGTGAAGGGAGAAAGACAAATTTTGATGTGGGGACAATGTCTTTGATAGAAGGATGGAAACTGGACTCCAGTTTTATTGGCTGTGATAGCAGGATTAATGTAGATTGGTGTTAGGAATTGCAGAGGTAAATTAATTTCTCTGGTTTAGATCTAAGCTCCTGGCCTCCAAGTTCTCCATCACGTTGCCCAAGTCCACCAGTTCCCCTGAGAGTGATCCCCACATTGTCAACCTTGGACATGAAAACAGCAGGTGAGAACCAAACTAGGGTTGATACAGATTTAGGGGTGAAACTGACTTTGAGAGTCTGCAAGAATCAGTCTGAAAATCAGTGGTTTGATGGGAAATCTTGTAGTGCTTCGTTTTTAGTGTCCAAAGGAGATGGCTTTTCCAGTTTAACCTTGTTGGCTCTTCCTATTTAATCTTTTTCTCCTTGGAAGGCTACATTTTGTATAATGCTACTGATTTCTCTGTTACATGTTGCCTTTAATGTTTGAGGCATTAGCATCGTCTGGTTTGAAATATCTGGGTGTATGTGTTACTATGATCAAGGTTACTGTAATCAAGTCTGCAAACCCTTCATGTGGCACAGCTGGTTCTCGCTTCTTTTCACTTCCATATTTGCATCTGCAATGAAATCAGAGGAAGCAAGGAAGAAAGTATGGAAATAAACTGGTTGATTAAAAGAAATTTGAGTAAGGAAGATTTTATCATTGGAATGTGAGGATTGTTTGAAGTGGGAATGGCCAGAAAATGGCATTTTAAGAAGTCTCTTTCACTGTGCAAATAACCTCTGACTCTTTTTTCCTGGCAGACAAGATAGAAATTGGGGAGAGTGATGTGAAGATGATGCTGAAGAGGCACCATGAGAAACGAAAACGTCACCCTGTAAGATGCTATGAAGTTGGGGGAGTGGGACTGCATTTTACCTCTTAGTCTTCTATCTCTTAGCCACAGAGCTCAGGGTACTTGTGGGTGGCAAAAATGACTGCTACTTCTTTGGGGTGCATCCTTCAGCCCTTTATTGTAACCTGTATTTAGGTGTCATTGTATATATATGCAAATCCTGGTTATGCTTATCTGCTTAGAGGGATTTTGTCATTTTAGCTGGGTGTTTTGGAGAGACAAAATGTTGGATTTCAGGATTAGAAGCCTGCCTAACTTTTACTACAGTAACTAACTTCATAAGCTGATCCCAGCTAACTTTGGGGCACTTCAGAACTTGGGTTATCTTCTATACTCTTAGCTTCACACTTTGTCCTTTCCCAGTTTTCATTTCTATCCCGTTGTCCTGTGCAGGACCACCCTGATCTAGTTACGACAGACGTGACTCTTGAGGACATCATGACTCGAGTGAATGCTGGCAGGAAAGGTTCCTTAGCAGGTCAGTGCCTTGGGCACCAGAATTGTGCACCACAGGGTACCCTGTGTGTTGGAAAAGCTCAGCAGGGATCTAGTCTTGATGGATTGTTGTATCCTTTTGCTCTTCACAGAGCTGCTGACCATGCTGGGGTTGTGAGTTGTTCCATTTCAGTAGCTCACAGCCAACTGCAGTTCCCACTGAAGGTGCATTCAGCTAATTGATGACAGTTAATTTGTATCTCTGCTCTCAGCAGCTCCTTTGCCTTTCTAATTTCGTATAAAAACTAAAGGTTGTCTATTAAATCAGAGTGCATTGGAGTTTCGTGGAAAGATTCATGGAAATGATTGGGAAGGTGGAGTAAATGATGTGTGAATGGGTGCACACTACCTACATTTCTGAATGTATGTTTAAATATATAGTTTATGACTCTCATTGAAATATGCTAAGAAGCTTTATCATTAATCCTTCTTACCTTTTATATCTAAAGCTTTATTTGACCTTGCAACCCTCAAGAAAAAGGTAAAGGAAAAGGATGATAAGAAGAAAAAAAAGCTGAAGATGATTAAATCCGAGGTGGAAGATTTGGCTGACTCTCTTAGCAACACAGATGGGATCCCATCAATGTCTCAGGATCCTTCCCCCATCCCCTTGTCATCTGTCAAAGAGGAGTAAGTGCTTCAGAGGGCCCTGAGAGCCTGAGGGTGGAGAGAGCAGCAGATGTTGGAGCTCAGTTTTCTGTGGGACTTCTGTAGGGTTTGGTTTTGTGTAGCTTGTGAAATGTGTAGTTTTTATCTCTGTATATGAAGGTGAATATTTACTTGGGGAACTCACTCTGCTTGTGCTCTCTTTCATTCTCAGACCTCTTGAAGAGATGAAGCCATGCCTTGGAATAAATGAAATCTCTTCCAACTTCTTTTCCCTTCTTTTGGAGATACTGTACCTGGAAGGACCTGCTACTCTTTCTGTCGTAAGGAACCACCCACTTACCTAGGAACCTTTGCAGGGGATGGAGGGGTTTATGGCTGTGTAATGGTGATTCTTCTCCAGAGCTGTCCCACATTAAGATGTAGGTTACCTACTAAAGAGATGAAACCCTTTGGGAGTGCACACCACATCCTGGTGTGAACATAAATTTAGTCAGTTGAATCTAGAAGTCTTTCCATACCTGTTCGTTAGATACGTTCTGTATATGAAGGGCAGAGATGGTGGGGAAGTTTCTTCCCCTTTGTGCTGTCTGTTGTCCAAAATACCTTGTGATGGTTACTTGGAAAAGGTGATTATTTTCATACCTAAAAATGTTTTTGTCCCCTGGCTGTGTGTAGCTCTTTTGTTTTGTATTGAGACAGCCACAAAGTGTGAGATCTTCAATAGAGTATTTCTTTTTCTCTTCAGCTTGAAGATAAAGTCTTAGATTGGCAATCTTCTCCTGCCAGCGCACTAAATAACTGGTTCTCCTTTGCCCCTAACTGGTCTGAACTGGTGTTACCCGCCTTGCAGTACTTGACAGGTGACAGCAGAGGTGAGAATGGCTGCTAAAAACACTCATGGTGCTTGTACCTCAGTTCTAATCAGAGCTGGTTATATTATAGAATCATAGAATGCTTTGGGGTGGAAAGGACCTTAAGATCATCCCGTTCCAACCCCCTGCCGTGGCCAGGGACACCTCACACTAGACCAGGTTGCTCCAAGCCCCATCCAACTGCCAGGGATGAGGCATTTACTGCTTCTTCAGGCAACCTGTGCCAGCTCAAATCAACATTTAATTCATCACAACAATGAATCATTGTATTGTTGACAGTGTTTCTCTGGTAGGCTTCATGGCTGATATTTCTTGCTTGTGGTAGGCTTGTTTTGTGTGTGGATAGTAGATAAGACCCAGCTTGATTCCTGAGTATGCAAAAATGTGTGTGAAGGTGCCTCTGGACAGTTTATCCTGCTCAGATCACACACTTCAGGGGGGAGCTTTGAAACAGGAAGAAATTAGTTTCTTCCCAGTGCAAAGATGTGGTTGTCTTTGGAGATGGTAAAACAGAAACTAGATGATGCCTCGAGCAACCCCCTGGAAACAGGCTTTGACCTGGGGCTCAGGCTGCAGACGTTCCTTTCAAGCTAAATTATTCTGTGGTTCTCATTTGCTTAGTGGGGAGTTTTAAAAGGACAGACAGTGTAGATTGTAGTGGCCTTTGCAGCAGGAGTATTTGATGTTCTCTGTAACACTGGTGAATACTCTAAATCCTGAGTTCACTTCCCATGAGCCCAGGAATAGTCACCGTACCGTGACTGGTGTCTCACAGCATAAACAGGATCTCAATGAAAGGGTCATTATCCTGTTCTGTCCTTTTCTTGTGCTTGCACTGTTACTGTGAGATGTTTACCTCCCCTTTGGACAAGTATAAATGTAGAGCTGCCCTTCACTTGAAGTGCTTTATGTGTCATTATGAGTCTAACTCAACAGCTTACACTGCACCAGTAGGGTCTAGGGGGGTTGGAAGATAGTATGATGTCTCTGACACAGGCACTTTTCATTGCAGATGTTCCTTCCAGCTTCTCCCCTTATGTAGAATTCAAGGAGAAAACTCAGCAGTGGAAACTGCTTGGTGAGTATTTTATGTTCTTCTGTGATTTCAGCTCTAGTAAAGGCTTGTTGTTTTCTCCAGGACTTTACTTTGCAGACAGATCTGTTAGTTCATTGATTGGATCTTTTCCTTTAGCTGGGCAAAGATGTGTTTTGGATTTGAGGTTTTCTCAAGGCATTAGTATGAGCAGCAGACAGAGAATAGTGAGCAAAGGCACTGGGCTGTTTTTCTTTGTGTTGCTGACCTAACAGTAACACCCTTCAAATCTGAACACCTTCATGTTTTCCTTCTGTAGAGCATACCTTCTGGTTGTTCAGAGTAATCATTAATCCTTACAAATGAATTAAGCTTCTCTGTGGAGCAAACTGATACTGTTCCCCTTCTTAAAAGCAGAAACTAAAGAGCAAATTGCTAATCAATGTGCCCAGGCTTGTACTGACTGAATTACAGATGGCTTGTGGTTATGTTTGTTCATTTAGCTACTAGCAGAGTTTTCCATTCTTAACTATAACAATTCTAGTAATCATATCCATAGGCTTAAACTGGCAGAGATTTGGAGCCAGGAAGCAATTCCTCTGGTCCCTTTCACAGTTTTTGGTGGAGGTTATGTAGAAATGTATTTCTGCTCTTGGACTCAGTGACTGGAATTACTTTGGAGAGCAGGAACCATCTGCAAGTATTAGGTGGCTGTGGTTCCAACAGTGTCTTGCCCACTATGCAAGGAGTTGGAGCAGGGTCCTTTGTACCAACACAGGAGAGTAACAGGGTTTTAGCACCTTCCTAAGCCCTGGATGTCTTCAAGTATTGAAATTGGAGCATCTGTGGTGTGGGACATGCCTTGTGACTGGTGATACATAGAGGGGGGAAGGCAGTAGGAGGTGGCTTGGGAAGTACAAGCAACCAGCTTCATAACAAATAAAGGACTTATGTTTCCCATTTTCCCTGATTTCTTGGACTAGGTACATGCCAAGATCATGAGAAGGAGTTGGCAGCACTGTTTCAGCTCTGGTTGGAGACCAAAGACCAGACTTTTTTCAAAGTGAGTCAGAAACATTATCATCTTCCCCAGCACAAAACCTGACAGGGCTATAGCCAACACTGACATTTCTCTGCTTTCTGATAGGAAAATGAAGACAGCTCAGATGCCACCATGCCAATTCCCAGAGTGTAAGTAACTAATACTGCTTGGCAGCTTTTGCAGTGCAGCTGTGAAGTTTGGTCCTTGCTCCTCTGGATCTGAAGGGCTGGTTGCTTGAAGTGATTTCACATCATGGGGCAGGAGGGAACTTGATAGTGTGATGTTATAAATGCAGTAACTTCACAAAATCAACTGGTTTTCTCCAAGTTTGCAGATATTATCAGATCAAGCCTGTAATCTAACTTATGTCCTGATGAGGAGAGTATTTCCAGTCCTGGCTCACCTTCAGGTGGTGCCTAGAGCATATTTTAAGATCTCTGATTTATATTATCATCAGTGCTTTCAGAAAGTGGTCAGAAGGATTTGCAGAAAGCATGAGGTGACTAATCCTTTGGGATGTTCTTTGGGACTGTTGTTGCTCAGAACTGATGGTGACCTTTGTTTCAGAAGGACTGACTACGTAGTCCGACCTAGCACTGGAGAGGAGAAACGTGTGTTTCAGGAGCAGGTAAGAAGAGAATCCTCTTAATTTTAAATGCACATGTTGAAACAACTGGCCACTGAAGAGAAGTTGTATGGGATGGCAGTTTTATACTCTACACAAACTTTGTTAATGCAGAGTTTCTTCTGTCTTGAACCTTTCTATCTCCTATTCTGTCTCCCAGCATATGAGGATGGCTTGTGCCTAGAACTATTGAGCACTTAGGAGTACAAGCAGAAGACAAGTGGCCATAAGTGCACCCATGCACTTATTTATGTTCTATATCTTAGTAGATGCAAGTTGGAAAAACCTTGGAAATCTCTTTTACCGCATTCCAGGAGGAAGAAAGGGCTTGTTGTTGCTGGGGAAAGGGTGTTTGCTGGGCAGAAGGTGTATCTCTGGCACCTCTCCAGTCTGTGCAGCTGCTTAACAGTGAACCACATGTATTGCACCTGCACACTTTGGTTAGGTGGTGCTTTACCTTCTCCTTGAAGTAGTCTGTGATCCACAATAAGCTTATACAGTAGTGTTTGAGCCTTTAACTTTTAAAAAAGCTTTCTCTAGAGAATGGTAACAACTTAAATAGAAATGTGGCAGAAGCTTTAAGACTTTGCTCTTTATGTTTCCTGCTAAATTCAGTCCTCTTGTTCCCAAACACAGGAGCGTTACCGTTACAGCCAGCCCCACAAAGCTTTCACCTTCCGCATGCATGGCTTTGAGTCAGTTGTTGGTCCTGTGAAGGGGGTGTTTGACAAGGAAACCTCCTTAAACAAAGCCCGAGAGCATTCCCTCCTGCGCTCAGACCGACCAGCATATGTCACCATCTTGTCCCTTGGTAAGGTGATGGCCAGGAAAAGGTGTTTAAAAATGAGAGAGGCTCCTTGACTCCCCCCAGAATGAGTTTAGGAATCCGTATTATAAAGAGAAACAGTGGGCAGACTGGGACACAAGGGAGGAAGAAATAAATCACGTGGAATAGAGGTGATGAGGTTCTTCACTGTGAGAGTGGTGAGGCAAGAGCCTTGGGTGACATGGTCTAGTGTGAGGTGTCCCTGCCCATGGCAGGGGGTTGGAACTGAATGATCTTAAGGTCCTTTCCAACCCAAACCATTCAATGATTCTGTGAAGTGCTGGGAGCAGGAATAACTAGAAAAGAAAGCATCTGTATGCTGCTGTTGATCTGAGAGAAAATGGGAAGTGGAGAAGAGGGCCCATGGGGCTGGCTGAAGCCAAGGCTCACATAACTGGAAGACAACAAGTGGTGGTTTCGTTTCCCTGTTGTGAAGTCATTCTGGGGTTCAGTTCCCAAGTTCACCACTCCAAGCACAAAGCTGGCACAGTGGATGTACTTTAAAAAGGTCCTTTATAATCTCTGCTCATACCTCTGAGGGATCACGGGGGCTAAATGTTAGTGAGCAAGAGGGCACTGTGACAGCAGGGCTAAGAAAGCAATACCCAAATGTATCTGCTGAAGTACCTGAATACAGCTGCAAGTTTTAAGCTCTGACTTTGTGTTTTAGTTCGTGATGCTGCTGCTCGTCTTCCTAATGGAGAAGGAACTCGTGCTGAAATATGTGAGCTGCTGAAAAATTCCCAGTTCTTAGCTCCTGATGTCACAAGTGCTCAGGTGAGTTGGTTTTATGTCTGGCCTCGGACAGATTCTCCTTTAACAACACTGCACGGACCCAGGCAGTGTTCAGTGGCTAAGGCTTGATGAGTTTTGTTCTGCTTTGATTAGGAAAAGGGCGCTATGTACTACTCTGTGCTGCTGCAAATCTGCACCAAACTCAGGCCGATGAAAAACCAGCTAGAAAAGCCACAGAATTAACACTGTGCCATCAGAAACAGTTCAGAAACAGCTGATTTTCAGAGCTTTCAGCTTTGGTGGAAGCTCCATTTAACCCAAGGTGGCAAACAGCAGCCTGTGCTGCTACTCTCAGTCAGTTCTTCCTCAGATGAGAACTGCTAGCAGCTTACTGAGGTTTTACTTTGCTGTTTGTGACTTTTGGCTTGCCCAAGCAGGGACATAATTCTGTGAATCCTGCACTTTCAGGTTAATACTGTGGTTAGTGGTGCTCTGGATCGATTACACTACGAGAAAGATCCCTGTGTGAAATACGACATCGGACGCAAGCTGTGGATCTACCTGCACCGGGACAGGAGTGAGGAAGAGTTTGGTGAGTCTGGCTTGGTGATACCTTAAGAATTGAATGTGTTTATAAATCTCTTGAGCTGCTTCAGCTGGATGATGGACACTAATCTGTCAGTCTAGCTTTTTTCTCTATCACTTTGCTCATGTTAGCCCTTCAGCACTTAAAGCCAGTCTTCAAGAGCAGTGTGTCAGTTTGAAGTACTTCTATGTAAAATAGAACCCTCTGTACAATGTATGTCCATTCACAGGTTCTTGTGTGTCTTATTTTCAGCCTTTTTTAGCTAACTGTGCTTGATATTTTTACTCTGCACTATTGCATGACTGTGTGTGTTTAGTTTCTTGTCTGAAGATGAACTTACATTTCTGAACTGGCCTCTCTTAAATCAGTTTGCTCGTGTCCAGGAGCTCTAACCATTCATTTGGATTTGCAGAACGGATCCACCAGGCTCAAGCTGCTGCAGCAAAGGCCAAGAAGGCTCTTCAGCAGAAGCCAAAACCTCCAGCTAAAATGGTAAATCAGGTTTGCACAAATGCTTTGGGGATTGGGAAGGAGATATGGGCTTCATTTAATCCCTAAATTCTGCATCCCTAGTGGCTGGTGAAAATCACACATTCGAGTTATTGATTCATTATGTGTATGAATGTCAGTGTTGGTCTAGCACCAGTACACAAAGCGAAGAGGGAAAGAGGGAGCTTTGCTCCTCCAGCTCCCACTGTTATCCTCATTGATGTCAACAGAAAGGTCAACGGAATTCATTTGTGCTCCTTATTTTAGGGATGGTCTTTCAGATCTCATGTTGAGGTTAATCTGCAGCAGAGTCTGTGAAACACATTTTCTGCTCTCCCCCTTTCTGTGCTGAAGCTGTCAGGGTTTGGATGTCTTTTTGTTGGTTTTGCTATCAAATATCAGTAAAGTAATTGCTGTTGGCATATTAACCAAGGTGGAAATCTGCACTTTATGAACGTTTGTCACAGCTGAGATGCACTTTTCCCTGAGAACAGGAGCAGCCAAATGCACCAACCCACTTGTGGCTGCAGTTGAGGATGGCAGACGTGTGAGGTCAGGATATGGCACTGGGGCATCATTCATAGCCATACAGAGCTCAGCTTAAAGTGCTCAGCTCACTCAAACCCGGTTTTTGTGAAGACCTTCACTCTGGACATGGTTTCTTTGCAGAAGTCTAGCAGCAAGGAGAGCTCAGTGAAAGCAGTCCCCAGCAGCACATCCGAGCCCAGTCAGCTGAGCCTGAGTGACTCCAGCATGCCACCAACTCCTGTGACTCCCGTGACACCGACTGCACCAGCATTACCAGCAACACCTATTTCACCCCCTCCAGTGTCTGTGGTTAGCAAGAGCATATCTAGTGCTGCATCAGAGCCAGCAAAACCCAGCCAAAGGTATTTCTGCTGTCTCGTACATCACTTGTGAATGTTGCTGCTCCTTTCTCAGTCATTTCCTGCTTCTTTGCTCACCTACTGGCTTTGTCTTTCCCATAGTGTTCTTCTGGTATCATCCCCTACCATGCCACAGCTCGGGACCTTGCTTTCCACAGCCCAGAGCTCACAGCCTGGGCCACAGCCACCTCCTGCCCGGGTGGTCAGTCACACCACGTCCTCAGGGCTGCCCCAGGTCCGGGTGGTCACTGCCCAATCCAGCCTCCCAGCCGTGTCCCAGCAAGCCCCAGTGGTAACCCAGCAGCAGCAGCCTACATCAGTGCCTCAAATCCGTGTTCCAGCTACAGCCACACAAACCAAAGTGCTCCCTCAGGTGAGTTTGGCTGCATGGAAGTGGTGAGTAGCTCTGACTTCTCATCTTGACTCCTTCTAGTGTTTTGGTGTGGTGGTTTTCACTTGGAGTGAGCAGTACAGTAAAAAAGTCCATAGAACTTGCAAGCTAAGGCACAATATAAAGAATAATTAAGACTGTTAATATTGTGTTAGTCCACTCACAGGCTGCCTGTGTGTCTTGCTGTAGGCAGTGATGACTCTCCCAGTGAAAACTCAAACCAGCCCAGTGCAGGTGCAAAGACCAGGAAGCTCCGTGACAAGACAGACGGGCATCACTGTGACAGGACTGTCTGCAGCGCCCAGTCCTGCTGTCAAGCCAGTAACCAGCTCTCCAGGCAGTTCTGCAACAAGCACCTCCTCCACCACTGTCATCCAGAATGTGGCTGGCCAGAATATCATCAAGCAGGTGAGAGGGAGAGACAAGGAATTGGGCTCTGAGACCCAGTTGCTTCCTGTTTGTCATGACAGATGTGACAGCAGATGTGAAAAGATAAAGCTGTAGTGAGCCACAGTGCTGTATGAGTTGATTTACCATGCAGATTTAGGTAGTTGTTGGTCTGGTGTATTAGAGCCTGTACTGTATAGAGTACAGGTGTGTCCTGGTTTTGGCTGGGATATTGTTAATTTTCCTCCTAATAGCTGGTGTTTTGGCTTTAGTCTGAGGATAATGTTGATAACGTGTTATCAGTGTGTTAGTGCAGGTTCTTTAATTAACCATCCTCAGATGTTGATCTGTCCTTCATCTTGTTTGGAAAAGAAATCAGCTCCACAGTATTCCAGATTGTGTATGGTTTTGGGAATGCCATCTGATAGTCAGCCAAAACTGTTTTCAGCAGCATACCTGAGTGCTGGCATCATTCTGCTTCAGCGCAGATGGGAGCAGACACCATCCTATAGGGAAGTTCTACTTGGGCTGCATCCTGGTTTGCTACAGCCGTTGCTCTGGTCTCTTCCAGGTGGCTATCACAGGGCAACTTGGCATGAAGGCCCAGGCTGGAAGTGGCATCCCTCTCACAGCGACCAATTTTCGGATCCAGGGGAAGGATGTGTTGCGCCTCCCCCCGTCCTCCATCACCACAGATGCCAAGGGCCAGACTGTGCTGCGCATCACCCCGGACATGATGGCCACGCTGGCCAAATCTCAGGTCACCACTGTCAAACTGACTCAGGACCTCTTCACAGCAGCTGCAGGAAGCAGCACCAGTGGGAAAGGCATCTCTGCAACCTTGCACGTGACATCCAATCCTGTCCAGGCTGCTGATTCTCCAGCCAAGACGAGCACGGCCACTTCTGCTTCTTCCAGCCCAGCTGGCAGCACAGTGGTTAAAGTGACTCCTGACTTAAAGACTGCAGAGCCAACAAGCTCTGCTTTCCGACTGATGCCTGCGCTGGGCATGACCGTGGCAGATCAGAAGAGCAAAGCCATCACTACAGTGGCATCCACCGAGGCCAAGCCAGCTGCTACCATAAGAATCGTGCAGGGGCTGGGGGTGATGCCCCAAAAAGCTGGGCAGACTATTACTGTAGCTACTCACACTAAGCAAGCACCCTCCTCCTCAGCAGTAAGCGTGCCTGGCACAGTCCATACCTCAGCTGTCTCCTTACCAACCATGAGTGCCACAGTGTCCAAAGCAGTTGCTGTGGCCTCGGGAGCTGCTGGGACACCCATAACTATAGGCACAGGAGCCACTGCTGTGCGGCAGGTACCCGTCAGCACCACAGTTGTATCTACATCCCAGGCAGTAAGTAATGCTAACCTTTTCCTGGAGGTGGGTGAGAAAGGGCAATGCTGAAATGTGGTTTGGGTCTAAAACCCATCCACAAAGCACTGTGGAGGCTGGGTCTGTAACTAGTTTTGTGGTGCTGGAATTAGAGCTAAATGCTGAATGACCACGAAACAGTCAGCTGTGTCTTCCCTTCCGTCTGAAATAAACTTTGCTCCTCTGTACCTTGTGCAGCTCAGCCTTGCACCTCCGAAATCATTTCCTTTGGAATGGTGCCGGAACTACAAGTGCTTGTTACTCATATTAACCTCTTTTTGCCAATTTCCCCATGTAATGCCATTTTAATGCCCAGAGCAGAAGGCACCATAAATTGTATCATGAAAGCAGCATTACGACAGCTTCCTAAGGGTAAAAGTCATGGATACAATGAGCCTTTCCAGAGAAATACTGTGTGCCAAGATGCTGCAGGTTTTTAGGGCTGTGAAGATGGAGGTGAATTGCAATGAGCCTGAAATGGAGCACAGGTTCCCTCAGCAAAGCTGCTGTTGGTTTCTACTCCCAGGGCTCCTAAAATGCAAATTGAGCAGTAATAATTGCATGTTGTCGAGCAGTTTCTATGCTAAATGTCTCATGGCTCCTCATGTGTTCTTCAACTTCTCTAGGGGAAGCTACCAGCACGAATAACAGTGCCTCTGTCAGTGATCAGCCAGCCAGTGAAAGGCAAGAGCGTGGTGACTGCCCCCATCATCAAGGGCAACCTTGGGGCCAAGTGAGTATTTTGCACCTGGTAGTTTTGCTTTAGAAATAGGCCAAGGAATGTCTGTGTTCAGCAGGTTCCTGGGGAATAGAAGGTGGAATAGACCTACAGGCTGTTAGTAGGTCCATTGGCTGCAAGAACTGAAGGAATATGGTGTCTGGCAATGAGAACAGTCTTTGTTTAGGTGCCCTGAGACATACACTAGCAAATACACTGAAGAAAAGTTGATCTTTGCCTTGAAACCAGCTATTAGATTAGTTCTGTGTGTTGGAGCAAGAGTTAGCCTGGTGACATACCTAAAAACACATGTAAACTGAAGCCATCTCTGCTAAAGAAACCGGGGAAGTGGGAACTGCCTCAGTGAAAATCCCTCTGGCATTCAGATATGGAAGTCTTTTCCTTTATTCTTCCATGAATTCTGGTCGTGTCTCCCTTAGCTAATATTTGAAGGCAGAATTCTTCCTGCTTGGCTATTTCTATGTTCCTTCAGAAGGGCTGTGGTCAGATCAGAGTAACCCAGTGATGTGCATGGTGCAGAACTGGAGTTTAATTCATGTGATAAAGTAATTACAATAGTGATAAACTTGTCACTTGTTTTTTGGCCAGTTTTGTGGGGAAAACACTACTTAAAATCATTAACAAATTAGCTAAGTAACTTCCATCTCCTAGCAAGTGAAGAACAGCTTGTGAATGTGAAAGATCTGCTGTGCTGTTCACTAACCATTCCAAATTCTCCTTCCTTAGCATCAGTGGATTAGGAAGAAATATCATCCTGACTACGATGCCAGCAGGGACAAAACTGATCGCTGGGAACAAGCCTGTGAGTTTCCTGACTGCACAGCAGCTCCAGCAGCTCCAGCAGCAAGGCCAGGCCACGCAGGTAATGGCAGCTGCACTGAGGATTAGTATTTGCTTTATTAGGATTTAGCATTTCCATGAGGATTTTACACTTTGACATGTGGGGTTCCATAAAAGCACAGGTAGGCAGCAGTAGTGTCTGCATTAAGCATGTGCAGTGCATCACCTCCTTTACCTTTTCTCCATCCACATATGGTTTTTGAAGTATAATGAAAGTAAACCCAAAACTCCTGTCAGATGTTCCCAACTGCTTGAAGGATTGTTTCTATACATACTTTGGCTTCTATGGGTCACCATTTCTTGAAGAAACCACATCACTGCCTCGGTATCCATCTTAGTATTTGGAAACTTAAGTGTTCTGTAATTCCAAAGATTTAATCTTCATTGATTGCTGCTAGAAACAAGTCTGATAAGTGAACTCTCCAATGGATCCAAGGCCTTCCTTAGAAACCTTGTAAAAGCAGCTGACATGTAGGTTTTTATTCCAGCTAGTTTTTAGGTCTTCAACTCTAATCCTGCAATCTCTTCCCACCATCCCCCATGAGCAGTGGATGGAGTGATCTCCTTGTGACAGATTGTGTTCTTGATGTGTTTTGGTGCTTGATCTTGTTCATTGAAGTGAATGTTTGCTGGCAGCAGAAGCAGATGATGTGCTTCAGAGCGTGACAAGAGTGCAGTGTGTCACCAGGTTGTTCTTGACATGAGTTGAGCTTTTCCCTTTCTGTTTCAAACAGGTGCGGATTCAAACAGTTCCAGCCTCCCACCTCCAGCAGGGAACAGTGTCTGGCTCCACTAAAGCAGTTTCCACTGTGGTTGTGACAACAGCTCCATCTCCAAAACAGACCCAAGACCAGCTATGAACACTGGTTAGAAAACGGATCGCTGTCCAAGAGCTTCCCTGAGACCACTGTCACCCTCCAGCCCAGCACCCAAGACAACTTAACCACAGCCATGGCTAGGGATGGGACTGGATTCTGTCACGTTGCCTGTCTGCAGTCAGCATTTTGATGTCTAGGTAGAAATTCCACAGCAAGAGATGCTGTACCTACAAAACAAAATGGTTCAGTTGGGATCCATAAAGCCAAGTTCGGTGGCATTGATTGTTTAAGGAACATCTGCCTTTCCTTTGGTCTCTTCCCATCTGAGGGGCTTTTTGTGAATAGCATTTCTATGCAGTGTGGGTTGTAGACAAAGCACATGATCTTGGGCCTTCCTTAACCAGGGAAATATGTTTGGAAGGGGTTAATCAGTGGCTTTTCAGATTCCTCAAGAAGATGCTCCTTTTGCTGGAGTCAATAGAGGTGACTTAGGCTGGTGGCTCAGGCACCAGTTTGTAACATAGCCAGGAAGTATATCCCTAATGCGTTCAGCATCCTATTTATGGACCTTTAAAGTACCTCTCCCCAATCCCTGAGCTCAAACTCCTTTGAACAGATCCTGCTTCCATGTCAAAGTTCTGTCAAAGGCAGGGTGAGAGTCAAGACGGTTTTTGCTGTAATAGAGCGAGTAACCATGGGGAGGAGTGAGGAGTGGAGGAGATACAGGAAGTCATGGGGTGAGCAAGTCTGTCAGCAAATGCAGTGGAAAGGAAAATGTTCCCCAGAAGCATCCTCCTTTACTTTTCTTCAACAAATAAACCCTTTTCTCAGTCAAAAAAGACTGTAGCTGGTTATAAAAGTATGGCATATGCTTTCAGCTCTACCCAGAGTGTAGTATCTGGGACTTGGAATATTTTAACCCATGATCCTGGCCTTTAGTTTTGTTTTTACCTTTGCAATTTTATCTCTATGTAAATTTGTTTGAATTTTGCACATCCCAGAGATGAATTTGTGGCTGTTCTGACATGTCCTTGAAGCTTTCTTGGCATGAGATCAGAAGATGTGTTGGACCAGGAGAAGAATAAAGGTGCAGAAAGCCTCACAGATCTCTCTGCCACCTCCTTTTGGTTTTGTACAGCTTGGTTTTGTGTACAATGGTTGTCGAGCTTGCCAAGGGCTAATAGATTGTCCATCTTCTCTGTAAGATGGTTTTTAACCTGATTTCTCTTGTAGTCTTTTTTTTACCTGTGTGGTTTGCTCTGAATTATGTGTTCTTGAATAGATCTATTGAAAGAACCCAGTCTTGGTGTTCAGCACTCTCCCAGTGCTGGGCTGGGGCTGTGTCCTGCACAGTATCTAACCTACTTCAGGGGTAGGTTGGAGGAAATGGGCTATTTCAGTAAAGAAAGAGATAGCTGGCTGCAAGGATGGAATAAGCAGAGCACATCAGTACAACATTTGAAAGCAAGCACTTGAATTATGGTTCAAACACCTCAGGAACAGAATTTGGAGTGATAAAGGTTTTCTGAGCCTATCTGTCAGATTTTGTACCTTTTTTGTACATATAACTATCAACTAAGGAGACAGCAGAAGGGCTGTGGTTTGGGAGGGAAGTGAGAATGTTCTTAAGTCCTTTTAGTTGTGAAGTTAAGAAATCAAAGAGATGACAAGTGACTTCCTGATATGTAAAAGAGCCCCTCTGAATTCAAAACATAATGAAGATAATCCCACTATGGTACTTCTGTCCATAACTAATAAAGTTCATCAATGTCCAAACCTACCATCAAGTGCTGAAGGATGGCTACAGTGTGAAACCCCTTAAATGTGAATCCTCCTGTGAATTTGTCACTGGACACAGGAAGCTTTGGCAGTATTAAGCTTAGAACAAGAAACCTGTATTTAATGCCATGAGCTTAGTGCATCTCAGATGCTGCTGCTGCTTGGAAGAGTCCTGCAGTTCAGGACTGTTGCTAAGCCTGGTTGTAAACCTGTGAGCAACCTTTGCTGGTTCACTTTAGCCTGTTCTCTTATGCTTTTGAAGTCTGTGTTCTTTGGGGAAAGAGCATCAGTCACTGTGGGGCTTCTTATTCCAAATGGCTCCATGCTGGATTAGATGGGATATATGTAGCCCCAACTTCCAAGCACAAAGAAAAGCCTGTTCTGTGGCTCAGCTACCACCCTCTGATGAGTTGCTTCCACTCAGGTTGAAAAATAACCCTTAAGCTACTACAGGTAAAGAGCTCTAGTGTTTAATAAGTAACCTTTAACTAGTACACAGCAGGCTGAAGGGCACTGAGGGGCTTGAGTTACTTGTTTGGTGCATGCTGTGTCTGGATGAGGGAATATTTAAGCTGAGCTTGAGTGTTAAGTGTATTTAAGCTGAATTTAAGCGTTGCAGGTGGTGTTTGCTCCGATGTCCTCTCGCTCTGGAGACTGAAAGCTGTTGTGGAGTACTGCAGGGAGCGTGCATGAAGAGGAAGAAAGCCTAGAGGCAGTATTGTACTGACATCACCCATTCTCCAGCCTGACACTAAAGGGCATTTCAGTCTGATGCATCATTGCTGTTAACCTTTCACAGTTAAAAAGTGGAAGTGCAGCCTGTTTCCATCACAGCGTGAGGCTCCTTAGTTATCCAAGAGCCTCACTTCTTCAAACCCATGGATTAGATGTTTATTTCCACCAAGAGAGTATCATGTAATCATTGCTTCTGACACAAGCTTCCACGGGCTATTTAAAGCCTTTCTAACCTTTGTTTTAACAGCTGCTCTGTTTCATTGAAATCATGGGGGAAATCTGTATTTATATACCTTAGGAGGATGCCCTCATAACCCAGTGAACTCACCGTGAGGTTACTCGAAGCATTCCTTTTCAAAAGCAATAGCTAGTCAGCCATCAACCTGCCTATTTTTAACAGTTGATCTTTATTTTCCAAACGCCTTGGTGTAGTTTTTAGGTAAATACAAACCCTTCGTTACTTGTTCTTCACGTGGCAAACCCGAACCACAGAAACTAGAGCAAAGTCACCGTAGATTTGGCTTTTGTGCCTGCCTGACGTGACTTCTTGTAGGATGAATCACTCTCTGGATACAAGCATCTCCTACTGTGGACTATAAAAAGAATCCTGGATGAGTAGCCCGAATTTGGGCTTTTAATGATTTAATTTAGGGGTGACACATCCTATGTCAGGTGACCCATTCGATGTGGATTGATCCATCTGAGCATGGATTAATCTTGCATATGGCATCCTGCGCTGAGGCCTGAAAACGGCTACGTCAGAGGTAAATCTTTTCAGAAGCAATTAGTTTCCTTATGTCTAGAAGCATTCAATTTGCTAAGCCTTCCATCCGTATCCTCTAACATTACTTTTGCTCATTCTCCTCCAGGTTGCAAGACCTGGAGCAAAGTAACTCACCTACGAGGTCAAAAATCCTTGAGGCAAAAATGTGCTGGTCTTTCAGAGCTGCAGGATCAGGTGGTTTTACAACTGCAAGAAGGAGCAGGGTTAACGAAGATGTTATGCATGGTTAACAAAGATGCTATGCATAGTTAACAAGTAACTATGCAAAGATGCTGGCATAGTTTGAAACTTGGTGGGTGACTTTAACGTCTTTCTGTGTCATTCAGAATGAATTTTTGGCAACAAGGGAGTATTTTTCAGCTTGTGCTTGGGGAAACACTGGCTACTTAGTATTTATAAGACATACAGACAAAAATATATGTAGACAAATATGATTGCTCAAACTGTTTGCACTAAGGACTTTAAAACTGCTTAAGCAAGTTGCTTGTAGATGTGTGGTGAGAATTGTTCCTGCAGTCTCAGTTATACAGTGAAATCCTGGGCATGGGCTGACAGTCAGAAGCCCTTGAGTCCCTGCAGCTCTGGGGATTCCTGATCTCCCTTTGCACTGCTTTGCTCCTCCAAGTAAGTTCAGTTTCACAGCTGGAGTGGCTCGAGTAGCTTCATGACAAGCAGTAACTTGGTAAGCTGTTGCACTGAGGTTTGCTTTTAATGGTGTTCCTGCACTGCAAGTGCACTTCCAGCTTGGGTTTTAAATAGCTGTGACCAAGAGAGAGAGCCCCCAGTCACAGGGATGAGTCCTTTGTCATTAGAAAGCCAAGTCTGTGTTTGGTTGATAAGGAACCACTGTTCTGGTTGATTCTTCAGAAGTGCTCTCTTCTCTCAGTAGCAGATAGGCTGCAAGGTGAAGCAGGGTTCCCAACATCTCCCTTCCACCTGGTGGGAGGAATTGAGGGCTCTCCTTCATCCCATGGACACCCCTTCCTTACCCCACAAGTGCCTGGAGTCAGCAACAAATGTCTGAGCTTCAGAGAACAGGTAGAAGAGCCTGGTGTGTCAGAGCTTACTCCATGTTCATGGAGTGAGGGAAATCTTGGTTGGATGTTATGAAAACTCACACAAAGTAAGGACACCTTAATGCTAGGATAGATTGTCTCGAGAAGAGGGGTGTCCCCGTACAGAGTGATCCTGCTTTTGGGGTGCAGAATGGACTAAAGCAGCTCTGCAGGGCTGATGTTGGCAGTGTTTCAGCCTGCCACCTCATCCCAGAGAGGACGAGCATCATCTAGGAGAGCACATATTGCTTCTTGCCTCTCCCAGGTGTGAATCTGTGGGTGATTCCACAGCCAGTTTTCCTGCTTGAGGGTGAGCACGTTACCAGCATGTGCAGTCTCACCAAACCCCACTAGAGGGATAGCTGGAAGAGCATCAGGCAGTTTGTTATCTGAAAGACAGCAGGAGCTGGACCATAAACCAGCAAAACCCCTCACTACATACCCACATCCTTGTCCTTTGCACCACCAAAGTGAGGGAAATAAGAGGAATAAGGGAAAAGTCAAAGCTGCATAGTTTCTGTTTGCTTGTTTGCTTGTTTTAAACAGCTGAGGTGACACCAACACAAAAGCTGAACTTCCTTTCCTGTGGAAAGGGAGGTGAGCACGGGTGAGCTCTACTCGTTTGTAATAAACCACAGCGAAATGGGCAATTCTGATGCCTCCCCAGCTAAATTATGGCCTAAGCTTATGCCTTTGCAGCTTGTTAGACAGACAGGACCTTAACTGACTTGGAATCTTGGGTGTGCCGGAGTGGGCAGCCAGGTTCCACAACACACAGTGCCACAAACCAGGCAAGCCAGCCTGTCCACTCTGCTGCACTTACCGTCCGGCTGGCAAACACTGCTGCTGCTGATTCAGAGCTCACAAGAAGAGGTTCTCTGCTTTCTCGAGCCACAGAAGAGCTCAAGAAAGAGACCCAGCTAATAATAGTACAGGCCCAGGAGCAAGCTTACATGCTGTGGTGGGTTTCCCAGTGCTTTGCATTCCCTCTGGAAGCCCGTGACTGTCAGATGGCTGGCACCATTAGCAACAGAGGCATAGAATCCATCCCCCTTAATTTTGTAAGGGTGTCTCAGAGCACATGTCTGGGACGTGATGGAGGGCTGAGGGTGGACTTTCTCATCTCAAGCTTGTAGCACAGTCACATCCTTTGGTTCATCTCATGCCCTTATCATCCACAGGATGGAGCTGGGCACTAGTGTGTTGTTCTGGCCAGCTTGATCTCAGGAGGGCAAAGCTATTTGTGCTCCCTTCCAAAGTCACGTTTTGGAAGCAGGACTCTCACCCCAGAACTGTTGAGAGAAGCATTTGACATCAAAGGGGTAAATTCCCATCCAAACTACCCAGTAATCCTTGACCAGCTCTCTGAAAGGGAGCACCACCTCTCGGCTCTGCCTCCAAGCAGCATGTGGCCAATTGAGGGCAGCTCACTGCACTTTTACAGCTCCCCATTCCCCAAAGCCAGTGATTATTCTCCTTGCATTACAGATGGAGCGGCTGAATCATGCCACGAGAGCTTCCCTCATGCCCGAGAGCAGGAAGAGCAATCCCAATGCAGATCCTCAGTGGAGCAGTCCCCAGTGTTCCCCTTTGCTCTCCCGGGGGGCTGCCCGTTTCGTTTCAGCTGGAAAGCACAGAGCTTCTGGGTGACGTTTTCCTCTCCTCCCACTGAATCAGCCTTTTATTTACTCTTTGGAATGCAAAGTAACAGGACACCCTGTGAGTTTTTATCTCTCTCCCAATCTTTTGTGCTGCTGCGGGAGTTGTCGGACCGGATTGAGCGTTTTAGCTGCAGACACAGGGTGGTTTCGGGGTTGTCTGGCAGGAATCTGGGTGGGAGGGCACAGTCGGTGAAACCTCAAGGTAGGAGTCACACCGAGAAGCGAATCCTTGGGACACACAGCAGGGAGGAAAAACCTTTGTCACTAAGTTTGAATCCAGCCCTTTGCTGCGGTGGGGATGGAGGGTGCTCCTTGGCTGAGCTAGAATTACTGGGAACTGCCTCCACCAGGACACTTTTTGCTGCATTCCTCATGAAAGCAGCTGCGTTTTCCCTGCTTCCACGTGGATAGCATTCCCAAGGCTGGGAGCTGATGGGGAAGTACCCTGCCTGCTCGGACAGCGTTCACTGCTCCTGCTGCTAATCCCTGTCTCCTCTGGGACCCTCCTGGGCACCGAGCTGACGGAAGTTTAGCTCTTGTGGCTTGCATACAAAGAGCGACTTGGTTCTCGGGTTTCAGCTCTCTCCTTCCTCCTAGAGGCGCGTTAAACCTCCCCTTGCTGCTCTCATAATGCCATTGTGGCCACACTGATACGAGGAGAAAACGTTACGAGGAGGAGGTGACAGCTTTTATTGAATGAACTGATTCCAGTGGGGAGAAACAGAGGCTCCGTTGCTGACTGCTGCCACTGCACGTGGGTAAGTGCTTGATCTTTATGCTTCAGCTACATCTTTCTTCACCTGAGCATCCTTCAGTCAGGCTGCAGAGACACATGGAAGTGTCTTACCACAAAAGGACGTGGCAGGCTGCTTATTGGGAGGTGCTGCTTTAATGGTTTGGGATGTACAGTGCCCCGAAGGAGGGGGCCCACACCTACTGTGATGTGGCCATTGCTGCAGCACAGCCATCAGGTAAATCACTGTGCTTTGGCAGCAGAGAAGCAGGAATCCTGTCATTTAGGGCTCTAAACCAGCTGCCTCCCAGCCATATAATAGTTTATATTTAACATGTGTATTGCTTTCTTTTTTCCCCCCACGGGGATTGCATCCCCTTGTTCAAAGAGCCAGTTGGGCTAATGAATTAGTGTGTAAAATCATTGCAGTGGCTGGAATGACAGGAAAACCTGGGCATTCACAGCTCTGCGTGAAACCAGGAGTTGTGGAACTTTGCAAGAGCCTCCTTAGGCCTCAAAGAGTGAGTCTGCACCTTGCCTTCACTAGCCACATCCCAGAGCAGATGTGTTTGCCTGGCAGAGATGAGTTTATTATGCTGAAGAGGAGAAATGTGCAGAAACAAAGAGCTCGGAGTAGCTGCTTTGTTCTTCAATATGCTGCTTCATGGGGGTTATTAAGCCAGGTTGGAGCACCTACAGTCAGCCAGGTAGGGAGTGGCTGTAAAAGCAGAGCTGGGCAGGGCTGGGCATCAGCAGGAGAGCCGAGAGCAGCTCCTGACATCAGCCAGCAGGGTAGTTTCAGCAGGCTGACTAACAAACCACCTTTTGAAGGGGAATACCTTCAGTGCAGAGGTACTTCCTGCTGTGTGAGCAGGGGGGATTCTGGTGGCTGCTGAGGGAGCAGGGGAAGGGCTGGTAAAAGTATTCCTGTAAGAGCACAGACCTTAGGTTGTGGTTTTCCACCTAAAGAGAAAACAGCAGGAGCAGAGACCTGACGCTGCCTCTTGTTTCTCCAAACACCCTCGAACTTGTGCTCTGCAGGAGGTATTTCGGAGCAAAGGGAAGCAAAGGTAACCCAGCATCTCCCTGCAGAGTGTGAATGGTGGGCAAGTCCTGCTGCACCAGAACAGAGCTCTGGGAAATTTAAGTGTTCAGGTGTGGAAAGAAAACCCTGTTCCAAGGCTGGACCAATTGGTGCAAAGAGGTTCAGATCAGCAGCGGGATGACCAGGTCAGGATTGACAAACATACTGCATGTTGAGACAGACTGTCACATGTAAGCCAGCCAAGGGAAGAACCTTTCCAACAAAGATAACGTTGGTCCAGCTATTTTAATCTTGATTTAGTCCTGAATAAGTAATCTAAATATGGGAGCAGGGGGAGGACGTCATCTTTCCAAGAAGGGGAAAATGATGGAGTAAGGCTGTGTCAGGAAGGCAGGTTTGAGTGTTAAAAGCTCTCTTTCAAACCTGCATTAGACCATTCCCAGAACCCAGGGCTCTGCTGCTGGTGCCTCTTTTTCTTCTCTTGGTGGCACTGTTGAATATTAGACCCAGGAGCTATTGCTGATATTTTACATAGTCTTTTGTTGATATTTTTACTACTTGCCCTTTTGGCAAGGGCCTGTAGGGCCAGGACAAGGGGAATGGCTTTAACCTGCCAGAGGGGAGACTGAGATGAGCTCTGAGGCAGCAGCTCTTCCCTGGGAGGGTGCTGAGGCGCTGGCACAGGGTGCCCAGAGAAGCTGTGGCTGCCCCATCCCTGGCAGTGTTCAAGGCCAGGTTGGACACAGGGGCTTGGAGCAACCTGCTCTGGTGGAAGGTGTCCCTGCCTGTGGAACTGGGTGAGCTTTAAGGTCTTTTCCAACCCAAACCAGGCTGGGATTCTATGATCAAATCCGGATACACGTGCAATTTCTGCTCGACTGTTAGGTGGCTCCTCATTTTTCATCTGATCTCTGTTTGTTAAGAGATGGCTCATTCCTAAAGAGCTGTAGCCAAACCGAGAGCAGGTTTTAGGCTGGGATAAAGGGAATATTTTGCTTTGGCAGCCTCTGAGCGTACGGCTTTTTGGGCTCATGCCTGGGGCAAAAGTGCTTGTGCATGCTGGAGAGTGCTCTCTTTGCAGCAGGGTTTCATGGCATGATGGTTGTTTTCACCCGAGAAGAGATTAGACCTTGGCTACATAAAGCTTTGCCCTAAAACTGTTGTGTAAGCGGGGGTACCACACAGGTTTCTCTGTGCAAAGCACATGGCCAAAGGGTCCCTTGGGTTGCTTTAGGGCACGGCTTCCCGGGCACGATGCTCCCCTCCATTTCCCTGTGGAGCGGGAGAGGCGGGAGCTGCACCGGGACACAGGAGGGGACACGGGGTGCTTCCGGCTTCCCGCACCTGCCCGGAGCACAGAGAGGAGGAGCCGGGCACGGCGCCGAGGCCATGGCGGCCTGAGCCGGCACGGCACCGCCTCGCCATGGAGCGGGGCCGCGGGGCCTCCAGCATGAGGTACAGCGCCCAGGCACAGGTGAGCACGGAGGGGACGATGCTTTGGGCGGCTCAGGATCCCTTGGGAAGTAGATTCCCGTCTCCCGCTCCGCCATCCGATGAGGTCCGGAGAACCCGTTTGGGCTCTTTTCCTGCTTTGGGAACACAGAGAAAGGGGAAATCTGTGCCTCGATGTGCGCTACCACCGGGTTTGATCTCGGCTTAAGCGGGGCGCTGGGGATGTGGGTAAAGACAAGCTGCGTGGAGGTGAGCTGCTGGCGGCGTGTGGGTCCGGGTTGTTTAGCAACAGACCTAACTAAACCTGTTCAAGCGTCAGGTCTGGCTTTAACCGAGGGCTTTGGGGCTTCATCATTAACCGATGTGTTATCAGCGTGCTTTGAAACTCGAGTGAGCTGAAGCTGTGCTCTTGGCTTTTCGCGTAGGTCTTGCTGGCTGAGGGTCACGCAGGGGTTCCAGGTTGCACCCCCAAAGCCTGTTCAGTGCCACGGAGCTGCTTTTAAACTGGGCTTTGAGGTTAAAACATCACAGCAGGGCTTTGAGGCTCACCTGGTATCGGTGTGTGAGGCTTGGCTTTAGCAGTTGTTATTTGCCACTGGCAAAGGAGCTGGAGCGCCCATCAGGAAGCTGACCTACAGCAAGGAAAAGCTTCCCTTGCCTCCAGCCCTGCTGTCTGCATGCGCTAGGGACACGGTGGCTGCCAGGAGCAGGAAGGAGATGCTCTCACTGATACCGTTCAGCTGGAGCTCCTTGTTCCCTCTCCAGGTCAGGGTGACGCCGTTGTGGCAGTGTGATCTTCCCTGCCCGGCTTGTTCTCTTGGCATAAGCTGGGTTTGGGCTCTGGTGTGGTTTATGGCAAGGCTGAGTGCTCAAGCGGATCCATTCCCCTGGTTCTGGATCAGTTTTGTCCCTGCAGCAGTTCAAGAGGAACTGGTCTGATCCAGGAGGAACTTCGCTGTCCTTCATGGTAGTAAAAAGCCTGAGGAGTTTGTTCCTCCTGGACCAACTGTTGCTGGACTTGGCTCCCTATAAATCTGGCAGTGGAGTGAACGTGAGGTGTTTTACAATGACTATGTCTCCTCCTGCTCTTGGGCACAGTGAGGAGAAGCCTCTCCTCTTCCTTGGAAAGATGCAGAGCTTCTCGGGGAGTAGGTGAGCTGCTGCTCAGGCCAGTTTGGCTGCTGTTGGTGCCAAAGGATAAGAAAAGCAGAATGAGGAAAAGGCTGAGGCTGATCCAGAGTGCGCCAGACCTTTGCTCAGCAAACAAAAGATCACTTGGTAAAACCACCGAGGGAACAGTGAGAGTGTTCCTGAGGGCCTGGCTTTGGGGAAGGTGTCAGAGCAAAGGTCTTGCCTTGCCCAGGGCACAAGATGCCATTTCCATCCAAGGACCGCGATCTTAAAGGTCTTTTCCAACCTAGTTCAGTCTGTACTTCCATGAAAGGCTTCTAGGAGTAGTTAATTGGGATGGGTTTTGCCAGAGAAAGGCTTTGCCTGGTGGGAGATGCTGGTGTTTCCCCTGCTCTTGACTCCAAACATGTCAAGGGCCAGATCCACCTCCAAACTGTGAAGAGCATGTTCATCGAGGTCTGCAGCAGAGCTGTTTTGTCAGAGTGTTTTTGTTACTCAAACAGTACTTTCTGTACCAGGAAAGATGCAGGAGGTTGTTGGAAATAAGCCACTTGCATCTGTGGCATGTTTCCCGCCGGCTCTTGGCACATAATGTGTGTTGTAGGGAGGAATTTCATGGCTTACAGCTACATGGATGAGGCCTTTAAGGCAGCTTTATTCCCCACTCCTCCCCCAAAACTGCTAAGACTCGAGTGTAAAAGCCTTTTGCTTCAGCAGAGGCACAAGTGGAAGTGTGGTCACTCTGTCTGCATCAAGCCCAGCCCATGTGCAAACATGAACTTCAGTTTCTTCTGTCATAAACCTAAAGGAATCTGGTTTCTCGTGTGACTCAGGATGGTCACAAGATAATCGAATGCTCTGGAGGATTGAGCTGGGAATTGGTGTGTGAAATAGGGGTGTGTGTGGCTTGTATCTTTCACTATTGCACTTGCCCTCTGTGCCTGGAAGGTAACAGTCTGGAGGACTTAATGTCCTTCATTTCCTGCTCTCTATTCCCTCCTTGGCTCTGATGTCATTATTGGATGGTGACATTGCCCTTAATACGGAACTGAAGACCAAAAATAAGACACTGGCAAAGTTCTTTGAGTGTTTTACTATCCATGTTGGGGCAACACAGCATGGACACACCTTAAGGAAACTTAGCTCTTACACATGCTCTTTCCATGTATTTCTTATCAAGAATAAGAAGTGAGAAGATTATTCTTATCAGATCTCTGCCTGGAGTGGAGTTGATCTCGAGACTTGTGTAGCTGTACTTGAGCTGTTTGGGTGAAGCTGGTGCTGTGCATACCATGTGCCAGCAGCTTTTCCACCTTCTGTTTCTTATGGGAAACTGGCTACTTCCCCTTATTCCAGCACCCCAAAACTGCTGTTGGCTTTCAGAATGATCACATATTGAAAATACAGCTTTCCTGCCTCTTTCTGCACTGTCCAAGCCCACCCTGGTGATCTCAGAGGCTTGAGCTGAGTGATAAGTTGATGGGTTTCGTTCCTCATGTGCTATTTGTTTTAGTTTGTATCGAAAGCTGCCTGAGGTGTGGCTGGAGGAGGAGAGGTGGGAATTGCCTCTTGGGCACACGGGCTGGGATCTGCAGGGTGTAATTACCCAGCAAGAGTCTAACCACTTAGTCCAATGGCTCTGCTTCATCTGAGACCTCCCCAGGCCACCTCAACTTTGCATTTGATGGGTTCCTGTTGTTGTACGTTCGTGCCAGACAGCGGGTCCTTAGCAGTGAGACCACGGTGGTTGCAGATCTGCTCTTACCTTCTGTGATCTGTACAGCTTTGGCCCTGAGCAGTCAGTCCTGTGCCAGACCAGGAATGAGTTTGGAATGTGGTAAAGGTCGAGGGAAGCAGTTGGCTCTCCTAGCTGCCTTGTGTTGGACAAACAGCAGTGATAAGGGACAGGTAGCACTGGTGGCCCGGAGCCCAGGCCTTCTGGGGGTCTGAGTGCAGTGACCCAGATGCTGAGTGAGAGATGGGCGCCTATTTTGGAGGAGAGGGGAGCAGTGAGGGCTTTTGGTGCCTGAGACACATCACGCTGTCTTGGTAGAACCCGCAAACAAGCCAGAAATCAGCCTTTTGGGGAGATGCTGATCCCAGATGCTTTGTCTGCATCCCAGAAGTGTCTCTGCTGGAGAGCCATGCTCTGTGGCACATCCTAGCCTGCCTGTGGCCTCCCTTTGCAGGAGGATCTCTGCTTTCTGGTAAGCACCTCCGATCCAGAGCTGGCTGTGGCAGGTCCCACCGTGTGCCTGCTGAGTTTCCTGCTGTCAGAGTTAGTCACTCCTGCAGCTGGTTTGTCCAGTCTGGCAGAGTGTGGTCGCTGTCTAAAAATACACCGTGTGATGGGTTCTGGAGGAGGAGGAGTGGGGAGGTTCGCTTAAGCACAGGGCTTCTCTCTGAGCTTTCCGCGCAGAGGAGCTGCACGCAGGAGACCTCCAAATCAATCCGTGCATGCTCCCGTTCCACGTTTCCTCATGGAATGGGTACTCCAGGGGAAACTGAGGCACAGAAGAAGTGGGGTAATGTCTTTCTGACCCTTTCACTTGATTGGCATGTGGCTGTCCTGCTGCAGCAGCCACGCCAACCAGGCTGATGCTGTGACCAGGGCGTCCGACCCTGCCATGGCGAGCCCCATGGTGGTGATGGAGGCTGGGTGAGGAGGAGCAAGAGGAAGTCGCTGAAGCTGTGACTAAGGCAGGGAGAATATCAGGGAAGGTTTTCTGTTTATGATGTTTGTTGGAGTAGTTTCTTCGAGAAGGCTGAGACAGTCAGACCTTGAGTCACGTTGGGCTGGAGACAGTTTCTCAGGGAATCCCAGCCTGGTTTGGATTGGAAGGGATCTTAAAGCTGATCCAGCTGCAACCCCCTGCCACGGGCAGGGACACCTTCCACTAGAGCAGGTTGCTCCAAGCCCCTGTGTCCAACCTGGCCTTGAACCCTGCCAGGGATGGGGCAGCCACAGCTTCTCTGGGCACCCTGTGCCAGCGCCTCAGCACCTCACAGGGAAGAGCTTCTTCCTTATATCCAACCTGAACTTGCCCCATTTCAGTTTAAACCCATTACTCCATGGACGAGTGGGAGCAGGATGTGCCTTCAGATCCTCTCTGGTTGTGATGGGCTGTTAAGTACCTGCAGAGGAAACATGGCCCATGCTGTTGGAGCACAGACAAATGCGGTACCAGGGTCCAGCGTGGCTTTTTGTGCTGAGTGTGGGCAGGGGAGATTCAGCCTCTTACTCAGATGCTGGGACATGGGGCTTCATGCGAAACCATCCCAGCAGGACCTCATTCAGCATTCCTGTAGTGCTTGGGGGATGCTTCAGATCCTTTGCTTCGGAGCGAGAAGAGAGTTTGCAAGAATCCCTGGTGCTTACCCAGCCTGTGACACAGGACAGCTCTTCAAGGCAGCTTCACACGAGGGGTCAGAGTTTGATGGTGTGAATAGGGGGAGAGGATGGGAAAGGAGGAGGTCCAGAGGGCAGGGAGGGAAACTTCTTTGAATCCAGTTTCCTATCTGCCTCTAATCACTGTTGTTATTACAGGAGTAATAGCAAAGATCACCTCCCTAGAAGTCCCCATGCTCTTGGTGTCACTGCCATCTCAGCTGTGGAGCAAGCACACGCTGACAAAGGTGTGCTGTAAACTCACACAGGTTTAAGCTCTTCCATCCTTTTTTCCCAAGAAGAGCAGGGAAATTGTCTAAAGAAGGGTCAGATGGTGAGTTTTCCTGCCTAAGTTCCATGCAGGAGCAGTGTGTTTGTGTGATGGAGGTGGAGGGGTGCTGTGTTCTCCTTCTGATTTAATCCCACTGATTAGTTCCTCCCATCGAGTTTTCCCTCTGCAAAGACCCAGCCTGTAGCTCGAAGAGGATGTTCCAATGCATCAGCCACAGCCAGGATCTCCTGCTTGCAGCTGAGCCCTGGGGTTTGTCTCGTGAAGCTGAATGTTGGGAATTCTGCAGAGGGCTGAAGGGATGCTGTTGGAAAGGAGGGGTTTCTTTGCTATTTCATTGCTGCTACTGTAATGTTGAATTCAACCTGCCAGGGGAGTGTGTTGTTAAGGCCAAGATTTAACAGTTTGTGCCCCAAAATTGTCACTCAGCACACACAGAGGCCCTGTGTTGCCCCTTCCTCGCTGGGAAAGCTGCTCCTGTGCCAAGAGAAGCATCATTTAAGCTCCTGAGGCTGTTTTCTTGCTGCAGGCTCCTGCAAATGTTAGAAGAGAAGGAAGTCCTTTCTGCTAACAGCAGACACGTATTGGAAAGGCTGCAAGCAGCAGAGGGTTGATGCTTGTGAGATTTGTGGCTGGTTTCTTCTCTTTACCTGGTTTAGGGGTGATTCTTGCATGATTTGGGAGGCAGGTGCTGCTTCAAAGCTGGTATGTCAAAACTCCAGGCAATCTGATTGAAGAGTTCCTTGATTTAGGAGATGTCTGTGTGTATTTAAGCTTTATTTTGTGTGTGTTCTGATTTGAAGCTTCCTTGGGTTATGTTTTGAGTTTTTTCTGTATGATCACAGATGCCAAACAGGAATCAGAGCATCCCCCCGGGGGATTTGTCCTCCTGTCTGGGTGTTCTTCCTGACTTTTAGGGGAAAACATTTAAGTGGCGATGGGAAACGATGAAGCACCCTCATGGTTTGGGCAGTTTGGTCGGGGATGTCTTGTGTGTTCATCTCAGTGCTTTGGCTTCTTTCTTTTACTGGGTATTTGTGCCGAACAGGGAGTCCCAAGCTGAAATAAGGGAGGGTTGTGTTTGTGCAGGAGAGAGACGGGCAGAGAGTTGTAAAGGGAGGAAGTAGCTCGGTTTCTTCTTTACAGGAAAGCTATTTACGTGCTGTGACACACCTACCACACAGGCAGTGCTCTGCAGGGCTGAATTTTTGTCTGCAGTTTCATCTGAGATCTTGGAGGTTGTGGGCTTGTGACTTACCATGGTCACGGGGCAGCGCGTGGACTTGCCCCTGAGTTTGCTGGAGCTGACGACCTTGTGTGAAGCCCATAAAGGAATCGGGTGTGCGTGGAACAGCAAAGCAAAAGCCTTCAGGGTTTGTCCTGCCGTGGGGTGGCTGTGGGGCTGCTGATGCTGAGGCATGTGTGGAGCTCTCAGTGTTGTTGGGGAGCCACCACAGACAGGTAGAATCAATCAGCCAGGTTGGAAAAGATCATCAAGTGCAACCACTAGCTGGACCTCTCCAAACCAGGCTTTGGGGTGAACCTTCCCCCCATCCCTTCCCTCCTCTGCCAGGACATGAATAACCTGGAGGAGGGGGTGGAGTTCCTCCCTGCCATGAACTCCAAGAAGATGGAGAAGCGCGGCCCGAAGCGGCGGGTGGTCGTCGCCGTCGTGATCCTCGTTTTCCTCCTCGTCTCCCTTGTCGTCGGCCTCCTGGTCTGGCACTTCAAATGTAAGTGTGTAAATATGCCCTCTCTAGCTCTGGGAAGTGGGGGGACACACCATTCCCTGTCCCGATTGCTGTCACTGGGGACCTGCTGTGCCACAATCCCAGCTCTGATTTCCCTTTCTGACTCCGAGCTGTGTCTTTCCAGACAGGAATGCAGCCGTCAGGAAGGTTTTCAATGGCCACTTGAGGGTTCTGAACTGGGACTTCCTTGATGCCTATGAGAACTCCAGCTCCCCGGAGTTCATCATGCTGGCCAAGAAGGTGAAGAGCACGGTAAGAGGCTTCTTGCATCCTTTCTCCTGCAAGCAGGACTCTTCCTTCTTGCCCCATGGCCATGGGGATCTTGCATGTAAAACTGGCTGGAGCTTTAGGTGGGAGCTGAGGTGGGAGGGTGCCTGCCCTCCGTGCTGAAGGACTTGCCTTTCCCCTCAGATTGGGGTATTCCTTGTGCTTCCTCCTTGTTCTTCCTCTCCTTGGCCCCTGCAGCCAGGGATGCCGGGTGTGTGCCCTGGTTTTCCATAGCGGGCTTGAAGCTCTGTCTGTCCTCATCTCACTTCTAGACATGCTGAAATCCTTTCTTTAAACCTTTCAGGTGGAGGATATCTACAGGGATCATGGAGATATTGGCCCTTACCACAAAGAGACCATGATAACCGCGTTCAGGTGAGTGTTATGCGCTGGCTGGGAGTGGAGGAGGGCAATGCTGGGATGGAGGCACCTCAGTATCACCCCGAGTGAACCAGGAAAGGGTGGGCACTGAAGAGCTGCCTGAAAATGCCTATTGTCTTCTGCCACTGTGTGCTGAGGGACATGTCAAGGGATGAACCGCAATGGGTGGTGCCTGGCAGCTTTGATAGGGACTTCCCTGGCTGGCAGGCACCTTTGCTGCTCACAGTTTGCTTAACTTACCATTGAGTCTCTCCCTTCCCTGGGGTCATCCTCCACAAATGCCTCTTCAAGTAGCCTGGCCCCTTCTTCCCCTGATAGTTGAGCCCTCCTGTGTCTCTCACCCCATCCCTGCCTTTCCCCGCAGCGAAGGCAGCGTCATTGCCTACTACTGGTCAGAGTTCCTTGTCCCCAAGTACCGTGAGGAGAGCCTGGACCAGGCCATGGCCAACAAGCAGAGCCTGGTGCAGAAGCTGAACACGCGCCTGCGGAACCCCGTGCTGAAGGTGGAGTCGGTCGTGGCTTTCCGTGAGTGCTGGCTCTGCTGTCCCTGGGGCTGGGGGGGGAAAGCTGTGGGTCACAGCCCTCCCTTAGGTGCCTTTGGCAGTGGCGACCACTCCAAGGGGGTGTGTAAGGACCTGGCTTTGATGGGCACAGACCCGCTCCCCTTTGCTCCAACGCTCTGTGTTCCCCTCTGAGCACATCTGGAGAGGGACAGGGATGAATCCTCCCTCCTGCAGAGGAGAAGCTGGATCGCTCTGCTCCCCAAAGCCTGGGGGAGCAGCATCCCCCTGGGCAGCTTGCAGGGACGGACCCACAAGCAAAGCCAAGTCTGGAGAAGAGAAGGCTCAGGGGGGACCTTATCGCTCTCTGCAACTGCCTGACAGGAGGATGGAGCCAGGAGGTGGCTCCATCCTCCCAAGGAACAAGGGATGGGACAAGAGGAAACGGCCTCAAGCTGCACCAGGGGAGGTTTAGATGGAGATGAGGAACAATTCCTTCCCCAGAGGGTGCTCAGGCATTGGAACTGGCTGCCCAGGGCAGTGTAGACAAGGTCCTCAGTGCCATGGGTTAGCGGTGGCCTTGGCAGTGCTGGGGAATGGTTGGAATCGATGATCTTACAGGCCTTTCCCAACCCGGTTGATCCTATGATTCTGTGATTCAATGTGGGTCCCAGGGACAACTTCAGCTTTGCACCCAGGGACTTTCACAGCCCAAAGGTTGACAGCACCTCTGTTTTCTCCTGCAGCTGCGGACCCCAGCATAGCTTACTCCTCTCGGGACAGTAAGTACAGTTCTTCTTCAGTCTCGTAGTGGCCTCTTTGGGGTGGTGGTTTTCCTTGTGGGCTGGGGAAGGGCCTGAAGAGAGGTGCTCTGTGTGCAGGGCAGACCTCAGTGTGCTGCTTGGAGCTGGTTTGGGGTCAGACTGCAGCAGTGTGCCCAGAGAAGCTGTGGCTGCCCCATCCCTGGCAGTGTTCAAGGCCAGGTTGGACACAAGGGCTTGGAGCAACCTGCTCTAGTGGAAGGTGTCCCTGCCCGTGGCAGGGGGTTGGAGCTGGATGAGCTTTAAGGTCCCTTCAACCCAAACCAGTCCGTGATTCCCCAGTGCCTCACTTTGTAGATGGAGGAGGATAAGCAAAGGTGCTCCCTGCAAGAGGCCCTGCCCAGGGACAAGCTATGGCAGCAGAGGAGCTGCAAGTGCTGCAGCGTGCACCTCAGGGCAAGGCAGGGCGGAACCTCCTCATTTGCCTCGTTAACCCTTCCCTGCTCCCCCTGCAGATATCTGCATGTTTGCCCTCCACGCCAAGGAAGGGGAGATCACCACTTTCACCACACCAGGCTTCCCCAACAGCCCCTACCCCAACAATGCCCTCTGCTACTGGACCCTGAGGGCAGACGCCAACTCCATCATCAGCCTGACCTTCAAGACGCTGGAGCTGGAGCCGTGCACGGACGACAGTGACTACGTCAAGGTGTACAACTCCCTGAGCCCCGTGGAGCCCCAGGCGCTGGTCAGGTGAGGGTCCCAGGAGGTTCCCATACAGCACCGAGCCCTGTGTCAGGGTGATGCTGAGGAGTCCTGCTCGTACCTGAGCTCCTGGTGATCGGTGCCACTTGAGGCTCTGTGCAGCCTAACGGATTTTGTCCTGGACTTCTAGGCTCTGTGGGAATTACGCCCCTTCCTACAACCTGACCTTCCTGTCCTCCCAGAACGTCATGCTCGTCACGTTGGTGACCAACAAGGAGGGCAGATTCCCCGGCTTCAAGGCTGAGTTCTTCCAGCTCCCGAAGATGAAAGGTGAGCAGAGCGGCTGGGGATGCGCTCAGTTTGCCGGGGATGCTTCCGGGAGACCTGGAAGCGGGTCACGTCTCGGCTCTTGGAGCTCACCTTGCTCTTGGCTGCTGTAACCACATCCCCTGAGGAGGCCAGAATAAGAATGAGGTGGGATTAGACGTGCGGATTGATGGATGCAGGAAGCACCTTGTTGTTCTCTCTCTTTTTAAGCACTTCTCTCTCCAGAGATTGACTTAACCTTGTTAGAGGCTGTTGCCTCCCTTCTTCCCTCGGGTGATAGCCAGCCAAGGCTTGGGAAAACCACATCTCTGAATCTCTAACCTGTTTTCACCTTCCTGCCTACCTTCTAGTCTGCGGTGGGGTTCTGAAAGGAGAGCGTGGCACCTTCACCACTCCCTATTACCCAGCACACTACCCCCCAGCCATGGACTGTGTCTGGAACATCGAGGTAAGACGGGATCCTCTCTTTGCCTTAATGAGTCTGTCAAGTGAACGTGGTTACTTGGGACGTGCTGCTTGGGTCTGACCTAGAGGCTTAGAGGGAGCCGGTGCCGAGGGTGGCTTTTGGGAAGGTGTTTCTTTCCCTTCTGGAAAATGTTCTTCTTTGCATTCTCAGTTATCTTCTGTCCTCCCCCCAAACACATCCCTCCTCTCCATGAAACTTATTCCCAGCTGACCTTTTGCAGGTTCCTTCTAGGAAGAACGTGAAGGTGCGTTTCAATATGTTCTTTGTGCTGGAGCCCGGGATCCCCGTCAGCTCCTGCACCAAGGACTATGTGCAGATCAACAGCACCAGGTAGGCGTCAGGCGTTCAGTTATGTGGCACCTTGTGCTTCCCTTAAACTCGTGGTGGGATAGGGATGGGCTGAGTGCTGGGGTCTGACCTGCCCTTGTAGCTCGATGCCCCGTGGTGAGAGGGGAGCACCACAAGCTCCGTTGTGACCAGCCCAAACCTTCTGTCAGTGGCAGCAAAACGCAGCTCCCGCATCCTTGAGGTGCAGCAGTTTGTGGTGGAATCGGCCCCACGCTCTCCTCTGCTGCCCCTTGGCTCTCTGGTGTGGGATCTGACCCCCTGTTCTGATGTTTGGGGGGCAGAAGCTTTGCTCGGTGCTGACCTGCAGCAGCTCACTCCCCTTTGCTGTCTGTCCCTGCAGGTACTGTGGGGAGCGGTCCCAGTTTGTGGTGGCCAGTACCACCAACAAGATAGAGGTGCGGTTCCACTCGGACCAGTCCTACACAGACACCGGCTTCTCTGCTGAGTACCTCTCCTATGACTCCAGTGATCGTGAGTTGAAACCCTGGGGCTGGTGGTGGGGAACTGCTCTGCCCAAGATCTGGAGGCTGTCCCTCCTCTGCGCTTATGCTGCCCTGTAAATGGGGAATCATACTTTTCCAGGGGGAAAATGCCCCTGCTCTGTTCTGGCAAAGCTGTGTTTGAACGCTGCACGCTGTAGGGAACGTGGTGTGCGCTGGGGAAGGCACACAGAGGGGATGGCTGGAAGGCTCACGTGTTGTTTTACCCCTTTCCATCCCTCACAGCCTGCCCCGGGCAGTTCACCTGCAACACGGGGCGCTGCATCGACAGGAGCATGCGCTGCGACGGGTGGCTGGACTGCGTGGATGGCAGCGACGAGAGATCCTGCAGTGAGTCTGTGCTCGGGCTCTGTGCCCGGTGGCTGGGGCACATGGGCTGCCTTATCCTGGGAGGCGCTCGCTGTGGGGGTCATTTTGGGATCCTGTCCCAGTGGGATGTAGAACAGGCTTCCAATACCTAAAGGGGACCTACAAGAAACCTGGAGAGGGGCTTTGGACAAGGGATGTAGGGACAGGACAAGGGGAATGGCTTTAACCTGCCAGAGGGGAGATTGAGATGAGCTCTGAGGCAGAAGCTCTTCCCTATGAGGGTGCTGAGGCGCTGGCACAGGGTGCCCAGAGAAGCTGTGGCTGCCCCATCCCTGGCAGTGTTCAAGGCCAGGTTGGACACAGGGGCTTGGAGCAACCTGCTCTAGTGGAAGGTGTCCCTGTCCGTGGCAGGGGTTGGAACTGGAGGAGCTTTAAGGTGCCTTCCAACACAAACCACTCTGTGATTCTCTGGGATCTCCCTCCCTTTCCAGTCCCTCCCAGCTGGGAATGTGTTTTTCTATGTAATCCTCCTGACCATCATGGATTTGGCTGAGCTCTCCAGGCAGTTTTGTTCTCTAGAACAGTGTAAATCCTGTGCTATAGCCTAAGCTATCGCTCTCCCTTTCCAGCCTGCACCGACCAGCAGTTCAAGTGCCAGAACGGCTGGTGCAAGCCCAAGTTCTGGGTCTGTGACAACGTGAACGACTGCGGCGACAACAGCGACGAGCTGCAGTGCAGTGAGTAACTCACCCCATGGGCAGAAGGGGAGGAGCAAGGGGGCAAAGGAGGCTCACGGTGGGGAAGAAGGGGAGAGAAAGGGCTGAATAAACCAGTGGTGGTCCTGGCCCTCAGGAGCTGCTCTCCCCCTCCAGGCTGCGCAACCGACAGCTTCAAGTGCGACAACGGCAAATGTGTCCCCAGCGCGCGCAAGTGTGACGGCAAAGACGACTGCGGAGACGGGAGCGACGAGGGCAGCTGCAGCAAAGGTGAGGAGGGGCCGTCACCTGCCCTCGGACAGAGCCCCTGGAGTCAGGGAATCCACAGGGTTGGGAAAGACCTTTAAGATCATCGATTCCAACCATTGCCCAGCACTGCCAAGGCCACCACTAACCCATGGCACTGAGGGCCTTGGCTACACTGCCCTGGGCAGCCTGTTCCAATGCCTGAGCACCCTCTGGGGAAGGAATTGTTCCTCAGCTCCATCTAAACCTCCCCTGGTGCAGCTTGAGGCCGTTTCCTCTTGTCCCATCCCTTGTTCCCTGGGAGCAGAGACCAGCTCCCTCCTGGCTCCATCAGGCAGTTGCAGAGAGCGATAAGGTCCCCCCTGAGCCTTCTCTTCTCCAGACTAAACCCCCCCAGGTCCCTCAGCCGTTCCTCATCACACTTGTGCTCCAGGCCCTGCACCAGCTCCGGTGCCCTTCTCTGGCCCCGCTCCAGCACCTCAATGTCTCTCTTGTAGTGAGGGGCCCAGAACTAAACGCAGGATTCAAGGGGGTGGGCAGAAGAGGTGAAAGGGCTCCCCAGAACTGGAACTAACCCCTGTGCCTTCGTCCTGCCAGCGGGGCTCCAGACGACGGTATCATGCAAGGAATACACCTACAAGTGCCGCAGCGGGCACTGCGTCAGCAAACAGAACCCGGAGTGCGACGGGGAGCAGGACTGCGAGGACAATTCTGACGAGGACAACTGCAGTGAGTAGCCTGGGGAAGACAGGACACAGGCTTTGGGCTGGGTTTAGAAACACATAAGTCTGAAGAGAAACAGGAAGTGTTCAAGGCCAGGTTGGACACAGGGGCTTGGAGCAACCTGCTCTAGTGGAAGGTGTCCCTGCCCGTGGCAGGGGTTGGAGCTGGAGGAGCTTTAAGGTTCCTTCGAACACAAACCATTCTAAGTGTGGCAGAGAGAGCCCCTGGGTTTTTCCATGTGAAAGCATGATCAGAAAACAGCCAAGCTGTGTTCTCTGGCTGTTTCTGGAGTGTCTGTGCCATTCCAGAGGGCTGACACAGGTAACACAGGATTGAGGCACATTTATGGACCTGGCCAGTAAATATTTTAGCACATGTAGCATTTGTGCTCCCATCAGCCATCCCCAACGTGGGAAATGGGGCTACCCCCGGAGTAACCGAGTGTCCCTTGTCCTTCCCCACAGACTGCGGGATCCGTTCCTACACGAAGATGTCGCGGATCGTCGGCGGGCAGAACTCGGATGGGGGAGAGTGGCCATGGCAGGTCAGCCTCCACGTCAAGAGCCAGGGCCACATCTGCGGCGCCTCGCTGGTCTCCGAGAGCTGGCTGGTATCGGCGGCGCATTGCTTCCAGCAGATGCAGGGCACCAGGTAGGTGGGACCCTGCCGTGGTCACGATTCCATCCAGGAAAACCAATCTCTGCAGGTGCTCCTCGAGGAACCTGTTTGAGATGGAGACAGGCTGAGAACATTGGGGCTGTTCAGCCTGGAGAAGAGAAGCTGCGTGGAGACCTCAGAGCAGCTTCCAGGGTCTGAAGGGGGCTACAAGGATGCTGGAGAGGGACTCTGCATCAGGGACAGTAGCGATAGGACAAGGGGTGGTGGGTTCAAACTGAAACAGGGGAAGTTCAGGTTGGATATAAGACAGCTCCTCTTCCTTGTGAGGGTGCTGAGGCGCTGGCACAGGGTGCCCAGAGAAGCTGTGGCTGCCCCATCCCTGGCAGTGTTCAAGGCCAGGTTGGACACAGGGGCTTGGAGCAACCTGCTCTAGTGGAAGGTGTCCCTGCCCGTGGCAGGGGTTGGAACTGGATGAGCTTTAAGCTCCCTTCCAACCATTCCCTGTGCCCCCCAGTTACTCAGACGCCAGCCTGTGGACAGCCTACCTGGGCCTGACGGACCAAAGCGACCGCAGCAACGCCAACGTGCAAACGCGGAAGATCAAGCGCATCATCTCCCACCCCTACTTCAACGACTACACCTACGACTACGACATCGCCGTGATGGAGCTGCAGAGCCCCGTCACCTTCTCCTCCTTCGTCCAGCCCATCTGCCTGCCTGACGCCACACACGTCTTCCCTGTGGGCAAGGACCTGTGGGTGACCGGGTGGGGAGCGACGACGGAAGGAGGTGGGTGCTGGAGTTGATGTGTTTCCATACATAGGTTTGGTGTTAGTGTAAATTGTATCCTTAAATCCCTCTTAATGTTGGGTAGGGCACAGCCTCGTAGGAGACTTTCCCCTCTGTTTCTGAATCCTGTTTTGTTTGGGTTTTGTTTTCTTAGGGATTAGTTGAACTGGTCGTACCAGCAAGTCTGACCTGGTGAGCGCAGGAGATAAACTGAGTCTTAGGTTGGCAGCAGTCATTAGTCCATTACAATACAATGAAAATGACTGAAGGAGTTGTTATTAATTGAGGTGCTCAAATGTCCTTACACAACACTGAGGAGAAATTAGTTTCCACAGAATGGTTTAAAGATTTTTATGTAAGGAGGAGATCAAATACTGATCCAGGAACAAAGTAAAAGTGCAGAATTGTCTCAGGCACCAAAATGCTTTCGGTCCCAAACGTGGAAATGTTAAGCTCTAAACCAGGAAAAGCCAGATCCATATTCTCCTCTGTGAGTCTTCTGTGGATATTAATTACTGTGTAATGGTATTTATAGAGCACAATAGAGATGGTGTCTTAGAAACACCATGCTAGTGAAGGACAGTGTTCTTTGTGGTGACATGGTTTAGTGGGGTAACGGTTGGACTTGATGATCTTCAAGGTCTTTTCCAACCTGGTTGCTTCTATGATTCTACATGTGACTTCAGGGACAAGGGGGATCACCTGGATGCAGTGTAAATGCATGGGCTCGCCTCAAGCCTGGAATCAAAGGAGATTCCCTTAGGAGCACACAATGTTCAAGCTGGGAAGATGGCATTAGGAGCAAGCGGGTTGTTGCGACGGGGCCTTCCCTGGCGGTTGTGTTGTTGGGAGACTGGATGGGAGGGAAAGGCTGCTTAGAACAGCCACATGCTTTTCCTCATGCTGCCCCATCCTGCTCCTCCTCCCGGCAGGCAGCGGCAGCTCCATCCTGCAGAAGGCAGAGATCCGGCTCATCAACCAGACCGTGTGCAACCAGCTGCTGACGGACCAGCTCACGCCGCGGATGATGTGCGTGGGGATCCTGACCGGCGGCGTGGACGCCTGCCAGGTAGGGACCAGGCTCTTGGCTCAGCCCTCACTAGCACGGCCCTTCCACAGCTTATAGACATCAACTCCACGTGGATCCGCCTGGATACAGAATGGAATGCAGGACTTTCTGTCTCAAAACCACCACACCAGTTCACTGCTGTTACCAGAGCCTTGGTTAGTTAGCCAGGTAGGCTGCTTATTTAGTTCTGTAGTCTGCTCTTATTACATTTAATAGACAACAACTCCACGTGGATCCACCTGGATACAGGATGGAATGCAGGACTTTTAGTCTCTGGTAGCAGCAATGAACCGAAGTGGTGGTTTTGAGACTGACTTACTTGGAGGGTAGGCTGCTTGTTTAGCTCTTTAGTCTGCTCTTCTGGCCATAATTAATAGTAGTACTTTCTTATTAACAGCTCTTGTTGCCACACTTCAATCTGTGTTCCAGGTTTATGTGCAATTTTTGATGGGCAGTGGCAGGAACAGCTCCCTTAGAATCAATTCTGGCTGGAGTTACTGCTTATTGCTCAGTTGTGGCGCTTTATTGTGGCACTTTGCATTAGGACAGTGTCCACTGTTGGCGCTTACACTGCCCCTTGTTTCTCGGTGCAGGGGGACTCGGGGGGGCCCCTGGTGAGCGTGGAGGCCAGCAGCCGCATGTTCCTGGCCGGAGTCGTGAGCTGGGGCGAAGGCTGCGCGCAGCGGAACAAGCCCGGGGTGTACAGCCGCGTCACGAGCCTGCGGGACTGGATCCAGCAGCAGACCGGGCTCTAAGGACACACACAGCCCTGTGTGGGCACCTCTTGGGCTGGGACGTGCACATCCAGCCTCTACTGTGAACTTCAACCCTCCCTCTACCTCGCGCCGAGGCGTTTTCCCACCTCCCACCTTAGAAATTGATGGTTGGAATAGAACAGGTTGGAGTTTATGGGTGAGTGAGTGAGTGCAGCTCCTATGAACAAGGGGGGAGGAGCAATATATCAAAAAAAATAAAGAAAAAAATTAAGTTAAAAAAGAAAAAGCAAAAGATAAAGACAAACACTTTGTGTTTAGGGGAAAACGTTATTGGGACAGGTTCAAAACCAGCTTCTCAGGCTAGAGACCGAGTCCTGCGGTGCTTTTCAAGCGGCTGTCCGCACCCCTTGCTCTGGTGTTCAGTTTTGGGGGGGGGGAGAAGGGAGTTCTTACCAAGCTGGGGGGATGCCCTGTGGGATCCCTCCCCTGGTGGTGTCCCACGCCGAGGTCTCCTCCATCCGTCCCATTGAGCTGCTGGACCTGGAACAGAGAGGTTGGGTTAGAACATGGTGTCACTCACCCCAAGAGAAGCAACATCCATAGAGAGGGAGAGTAGCATTGGCATTACTGTGTGTGCCTCTGTGCTGCACTGACGGTGTGCCTGGAGTACAGCTCTGCAATGACACCACAGTGCAGCAGCCTCTGAGACCCATCCGACTTTTGTGAAGCAAAATGTGACTTGTGAATGTGCTGATTTTAGTCCTTTTTCCCCCTGTGGACCCAGTCCTTGCCATAGAGCACGCTCCAGGTGAGTTTAGTTTGTGCCTTCCGTGCCTGTAAATACCTTGTTTTGTAAAACTCTGTGAATGGAAATGCTCTAATAAACTGGGATATTTTCTAATACTCTGGCTCTGTGCTGCTTCTCCAGTTACACACTGAAATCCTGTCCCCCTCCCTGGGCACTTGTGAGAGCACGGCCACATTCCAGGCAGGAATCCTTGCAAGAGGATAGTCTTTACCTCTGATCTTGTGCTTACACAACGCTGCAGCGACATAAGGAACATTAAGTGGTCACTCACCAGCCTTTGCTGTGTTATCGGTCCAACCTGGTCCAGCTGCGAGCGGGGGCCTTGCAGGGTCTCTCCCTTGCACAGAGGATGAGCAGCAGGTTGCAGCAGAGAGCTAGAAGGCAAATGGAATTGTGACTGGTTTGATCCCAGCATCCCCATGAGCTCGCTCAGACCCAGACCCACAGAACATCTCCCTGGTCTTACAGGTTTATACACGATACTGGGGAGGTACCTGACAGAGAAACACCTTCAGCCACAGCACGATGGAGCCAGAGTCACACATCCCTGTCCTGAACTTAGCCCAAGCTCCAAGCCCTCTCTCCTCTAGAGAGGCTTGGACACAGATTTGGGAACAGTGGTTCCTCTGTGTATAACCCCAGCTCAGTGCAAGACTGCTAGTGAAATATCCCCCCTCCTGGGACGTAAGGTCCTACCTCATCTACAGGAGATCATACAACCAGAGATCTCACTGCATTGTTAAGCTGGAGGGGATCTCACTGTATTCTAAAGCTAAAGCAAGGAGATCTCACTATCTCTCTAAAGCTAAAAGAGATCTCACTGTATGTAAAGCTAATCCTCACATACTCGCAGGGGTCCCAGCACTGTGCTCATCCCTGGCTCTTTCACCCTCCCAGTACACCCAGTTGTGCCCACTCTGTGCCAGGGGGTGCTTCCTCACACCAGTTACAAACAGCCCTGCATTAACCAGCTAGCTGGAAGGCACCAAAGCCTGGCCCTGGCCCACAGGAGCAGCACAGCAGGACAGGACACCACTTGTTGCTCTGCACTGTGCCCACACTTACAGCTTTGGGATCCCATCACAGCCAGGAGGACATCTGGGCAAGGAGGAGATGCTTTTCCAGTCGGAAGTGTGAAGCCTGTGCAAGGAAACCCTAAAGCAAGAGAACTGTGTTCAGGGAGGTTTGGTTTTATCACATGCAGCATCACCCTCCACGGTGGGGTGCAACACGGTGCCTCTTTTCCCCCCGCAAAGCCCCAGTGGCACCAAGACACCGTGTTTGCTCCTGGCATCACTTTGGGCACATGTTCACTGTGCCTGTAACCCAGGAGGAGCCTTGTTTGGATTGCAGGCTTGAGGACTCCAGGAGCTTGAATGGATTCCAGTGTCACCTTCCCTTGCCAGGACAAGGCCAGTGTCCCTCAATGCACCCCCAGGGTTTGATAACCTGCAGAGTTTCTGCTGTGCAGTTATCCCCTTCCCAGCTCCTCGTGCTCTTGGGAAAGGGCAACAAGAACAGGCTTGGCTCAAAGTATTCCTGCAAGGCACAACAGAGACAAGTGACAAGAGAAAACAACATTAACTTAGAGATTCACCCTGCCTGGGGGGAGCTGAGAGCAGAGGGGGCTTTTGGAGGCCTGGATCCATCCAGAACAGACAGGTCCTTCTGCTATCACACAGCCACGTTGCGCTCTGATGCTCCCTGTCCCCTTCAGCACACAGGAGATGACCAGGAAGTCTCCCAAGGGCCCAACACACCTTGTTGTAAGACAAGGTTAGGACAGAAAACTCCTCCTCCACAACGAGCCCTTCCTAAGGATTAGTTCTTGCACCTTGATTTGTAAAGAGAAATAAAGAGTAAACCTGACTCCGACCCCACTAGATGTCTCTCTTGGCCAAGGCACACGGGCTCCCGCGGCAGCACCAGGAAGGAGGTCCAGGTCCAGGGAAGCAGCCAAGGGGCAGGGCTGCAGGCTGCGAGCCCCAAACCCCTCTCCCAGAGGCCAAAGGGGAAGGAGCAGAGAGGAGAAAGGAGGGATGAGTGTGCAGTCCCAGCCCTCAGGATAAAGGTCCAAGCCCAGGAGGTCAGTGGTGGCCAGCAGCCCACTGGATTTATTGCCCCCCCTTCCCAGTCCACCAGCACCTCCGAAGTGATTCCCCCTCTGCCACAGCACTGACGTGTCAGAGGAAACAGTCCTCTTGTTCCGTGTTATAAAGAACCAGTTTCAGACCCCAAATGCTGAGTTGCAGTTTGATGCCACTTGTTTCTGACAGCAACATGAAGCCAGCCCTGGTCAGTACTCGGAGCTGGCAGGGGTGAAAGACTGAAGTGGGGATGGGAACCTGCCACCAGGCACCTTGAGAAGTGGCAATACCAGGGGTTTGTGTCACCCAGCAGCAGCTCGGAGGTGGAGCAGGTCCCCAGCACACAAAATACTGCTGTTTGTGTTGCGTTGCACCAGTTGTCTTAGAAACTGTGAGAAAAGCAAAGAGAAGGGGGAACCCAGTGCAATCATTGGGGCAACCTCTCACCCCAGGAAGCCAGTGCAAACAATGGGGTCAGGGAACAGGGAGCAGGGAGGGTTTCATGCCGCTGGGAGCTATCGGGATACCTCCAGAGGCAGAAGGGGGAAGGAAAGGTTGCACCCCTTGGAAGTGAAGCCAGGTCAGCATCCCGAGCTGCATGTCCCAAATGGGAACAGATGACTTGCAGGGGGCAAACCACCAGGAAAACACCGGCTCCTTGGGAAGAATTCCAGGGAAACATCCCGCAGAGGGCTTGGAAAGCCACCTCACCCAGCCAGATGTGCAGCAGGAGGACCAGGCCAGGGAGCTGCCTCTGCACCCTCCATGGACCATCCTGCTCCACATCCCTTCTCTTTGGGATGCCACATCCTACTCCACACAGGTTTCACACCCACACCAGGCTTGGGGGCTTGAAGAGTCCTCATGGCTTCAAAGAGGATGAGACCCAGGACGCACAGAGCACTGTCCCTGCTCTTTTCCACCTGGAAGATTCCAGTTTCCTCCAGACAAACCATTGAGTCTTGCTCAGAGAGAAGAACCTACTTAAAAGCTCTGAAGAAAACCATTAAATGTTACTTGTGCAGCACTCAACATCCCTCCCTAGCTAGTGGCCTCATGGTCTCACCTTCCTCCAAGCCATTTTAGGGCTTGCAAACAAGCAAGCAGCAAGTTATCTTTGGCCTTCGAGCCACCACTTGTGTTAGTGCTGCACAATCACATCAGTGCCAGCAGGGAGAATCGTTCCACATGCCACTGTCTGGCTGCTGCTGTTTCCTACACGTATTCCCCTGCTTGCTGCTGGGGAGGTGAGCAGGGAAAAGAGAAGATGAAGTTAAATCCAGCACAGCAGCCAAGATTCTAAGTGAGTTGTCTCCATCACACCCCTCAACAGTGATCTCAATCCACCAGACACGCTTCCTACCTCTCATTACTCAAACCCTTATCACAACTAAAGGCTCACTGCGTGCTCCACTTGGTTTCTCTGCCTCCTGAGCATTGCAGCATCACCCCAATAGTGACAAAGAAAGACCTTGTGTCCCCTCTGCCCCTTGGTGACATCCAGTGGCACTATTTAGGGAGGTGGCAGCCACCTCTGGGTTCCTGGAAAGCGCCTGACTGAGCACATGAAGGCAACTGCCTGGATCCAGCAGCTTCTGCAGCTCAGGAGCACAGTGTCACCCAGCGGGAACACGAGATCCATTGGCTCAGCCAGCTCTTACCATCACCTCATTTAACTCCAGCTACTCAGAGGCAGTGGCTTTGGCTTTCCCTGAAGAGATGGGAGTTGCTCACTGCACAGTGATGATCCCGAGATCAAGACTAGGTGCTAAATGCCATTTTCTATCAGATGAAGCTGGGCAGGGTCCTCTGGTCTCAGGTCCGTATATGATCTGTCAGGGAGCTTTCACACACACAATATATGGAGTGTTTCCCCTTCTCTTGCTCACCCCAAAGTACAAACCCCTCAGCAGAACAGAACACTAGACCCCAGTTTGCATATTACCAATAGATGACCCTGAAAAGGAAACTTAAGAGCAAGCTCTCAGCAAGCTTTAGGAGGCACAACACCAGGCCCAAGCCTTGCAGATCCAGACTGAGCTTCAGCAGTGCCCAGCAGCATGGAGCTCCTGCCTGTCTAGCACTGAGTGTCTATCTGGCCTAATCAGAAGACAAAGGATCAACCCTACCTGACTTACAGCCTCAGAGCAGCCCACAGGACTTCTTTAAGGGACCCTGGAGGTGGGTGATTGCTGCCAGGTTAAACATCCATGACAAAAGGGGTGGCTGTTCCTGCAGAGCAGCACAACAGCAGCTTCTGCTCAAGACAAGCCACTATGGAAGGGACATCCCACACTATGGGACACATAGAACACATCAGAGCTGCAGCTCAGACCTTTCCTTACCAGGAGCACTAGTGGTTTAGTGCTGCAAACAACTGCAGGGCTGGCAGCTCCACCTTGGCACCCCTCACCTGGGATGAGTTCTTTCTGTGGCACATCCTGGTGACACCAGGCGTTGCCTCAGCAGTGATCTCCAGTGTCCTTGTGGTAGTCCGTGCTCTTCATGCAAGCACAGCTGCCTACAGACACAGGAACAGGCTTGGAGAGCAGGAGAAAAAGACATTTTGGGACATGATGAGCAGCCAGGCAGCCTGTTTCAGTGGGAAACACTGTACCCAAGGCAGAGTTGCTCCTCGGAACAGCAGCATCCTGCTCTCAAGTTCCTTGGCACAGGTGGAATCTTCCCCATCTGCCGCACTTACAGTAAGGAGGATGGCAGCTTCCTGACGAAGCCACAGAGCTTCCCAAGGAGAACAGCATGGAGGGTTGCCTTGGAGACTGCAGTGAGCTGCCAGATGACTGGGTCTCACACCCCAGCAGGCACTTGCCAGAAGGGTGATCTCAGTGGTGCACGCTGTTATCAGACATTCCTGGAGGGAACACCGGGGCTGTGCAAGGAGCGGGTGAATCAGGCCATGCACAGAGCACGGTTCTTGACATCACCCACCGTTAGTCATGTTCTTCAGCTTTGCTCCTTCTAGCCTGGCCACAGGGCTTGTCAGAGCACTGACACCTCTTCCCCAAGCAAGCAGCTCACTTGTGTGCAGCACAGTGAGGGGAGCAGACCCTCTGCCCACCCTCCACCTCCCTGCAGCACCAAACCAGGGTTGGAACCCTCACTGCTCACTTCAAACCAACCACGACACAGCTTCCCAAGTGCTCCTCAACATCCCCCCCAGGCTTCCCATCCCATAACACATTACACTACCACAGACCTCTCAACCACTACCAGTTTTCCACCCTGCCCTAGGTATTCCTGGAATTGTCTTAGTGGTGACCACTGGATTTGCTTATAGTTGAGTCCCTTGCATGGCCATGCTTTACTTCCCCCTTCTTGTGCAGGCTCCCATTTGACAGTGTATCCAAGGCCTGATCCCAGCCATCTTTCATGGAAAATGGCTTTATCCCATCATGACCCATCTATTTGACTCCAGCATCACAGTCAAGCTACTGGTTACACAGCACTGGCAGCACAGATGGGATAAGCCAAGAGAGAAATCCAGTGGGAAAATCCTCAGCCTAAGAAAAATCACTTCTTGCCCAAGTGCCAGGCACCAGCAATGCCTCAAATACAACCAGCAAGTGCCATGTGTTCAGTTTGCTATGGAGTTCCACACTTCTAGGGTGATCTTCCCACTTTCCACCAGTTGCAGGTCAAGTCTTTCACAAACCTATAGCTCCTGTAAAGCACTAAAGCTCTTTGTGCTCCTTCTTCCTATACTATCACTGCCTGACAGTCTTCAAGACCATCATCACCATAATATTCTCCTTTCAGAAGCCTTTTTATTCAGGGGACACATAGAAGTGACCCTGCAAGAGTTAAGCAGTGCTCAAGTACTCTGCTGAGCATTAACCCACTGCAGCTTTGCACTGCCTGCTCTTCCAGCATGAGGCTGGAATCGAGGAAGGGAACAGAGCAGGTGGAGGCTTAGGAAAACATCTCTCATGGTGAGGAGCCTGCCAGGCTCCCAAGGGGAAACGATGAGAACCCTGCTGCTTGAGTCACTTCGAACTGGACCCAGTACAGGAAAATCTAGTGTAGGGAACAAGCCTTCCCCCATAGTGGGAAATGGAGAGGTTGGATGAGCTCAGATCTTTCCCATCTCCAGTTTCTGTGGTTCCAGCAGTTTGAGAGGCGCTGCTTACACAGCACACAACAGGTAAGTCAGAGGATTAGCAGCTGCCACCAAATCTGTCAGAGTGAGTCAACCTGATCAACATGGTTGATCATACAACCATGGCTCATACGACAGCATCTGTGCCCTGGACTGTGAGGGCCACGCTCAGCTCCAGGTGAGAAACAGCTTCTAACAAGAGAAGAAACATCAGTGTCTGCATACAAACCCACAGCCTGTGCAGCAGACAGCACAGCACAGGACCACGAGCTTACAACAGCCATTCTGGTGGCTTTTAACCCTGACTGGCTCAATCTCTAAGCTCCAACTTACACGACAAGGAATTTACTCTTCACATACTCCAAGTGTGATGCTTACATGTTGTCAGACAAGGTCTTCCAGTGACTTACTAAGCCTGAGGCCTCAGAACCAACAGTCAAAGAAAGAACCTCAGTAACACTGACCAGGCTATTGCTGAGTTTTTTGTTGTCAAGAGCCACATACTTGAGAAACAGACTTACCTATTGCTGGCTGGGGTGAGGAAGAACAGCCAGGAAAAGCTCATTCCCTGATTAATATCAGCTTCTTGTGCTTTCTTTTAGAGATAGCTGCTGCTAATGCCTGCGAGATATCAGACAAAACCAGATCACTTTCCTAGTGAATCCCAGCAAGCACACCTCAAACACATGGTTCATCCATTAGAGACCTGCACTGGCTGCTGTGTTCTCCAACACACTAGTGGATAAACCCACTGAGACAAAAAACAACCCCCTGAGCCTGCCTGGATCTCTGGAAGGCAGCAATTAGCCATGCAAGGACACTTGCCCTTGACAGAGACTTGGCACATCAGCTTGGAGGTCTATTCCTACAGTCATTCCAGCAGAGAGCCAGCCTGCCTGTTAGAACAAGGTATTTGCACAGTGATGAAGTCTAATTTCAAGAGAATTTAGTGTCTTGGTAAATAAACAGGCTTATGGCTGTTTGAACAGTCACATACAATAGCCCTGGGAGAACAGAGGAGTTGTGTGAGCTGGGAACAGACAGCAGAGGAAATTAAGTGAAACCTTAAACGCCTCCCTTCAGAAATTACATTCTTCCCCTCTCAAAAACAACACCTCACCCCACTCCCCCAAACACAGTTCTCATCCACCTTCCTACCCACATCTCTGTGCCAGAAACTCAAGAGCCCTTTTATATGACAAGCTTTCATCTCACCTTTCAGCATGTGCCTTCTACATAGCTCATTCCAACTTGCTGCACACGAGTTCACACCAATTTCACCCCACCAGTTTGGGCAACTGCACACAGTGAAGTCTCTACTTAATACCTCTGCTATTGTTCAGCTTTTCTACTTCTTTTAAATGGGATTAACAGGACTGGAAAGCCTTCAGGCTGGTTTAGATACCAAATGAAGACACCTTTGAAACCGAGGTTGTAGGCATCTGCTTCATTTGCTGTTACCAGAGGTGTTTTAGAGGGGCTGCATGTTCCACAGCACAACTACAGCCAGCCCAATGGGCTGGGGCAGAGGCAGGGAAGGAGAAGAGATGGTCTTTGCTTCAATTTAGATGTATTCAAGCTGCAATACCAACAACAAGAGAAATTATTAAGGGCTGGAGGCACCAATATGGGAGAAGGGAGCTCAAAAGTGCACAAACTGAAACAATCAGCCTACAGCTACTGAAACACACTAGTCTCTGGGCAGTGGAATTATTCTGCACAATGCAAGGGACTGGATATTCCCTAGCAGTCATGGGATGAGAGGAAAAGGAAACTTGCAGCTGCCTACCAAGGCCTGCTCCCAGGAGGAAAGTTCAGATGAATCTCTTCTTCCAGTGCTTATCACCCCATGGTAGCACGTGGGGAAATATAGGAACAGCCCTGCCACAGCCAAGAGCACGGAGGAGATGAACTCATTCCCTCCTCGTGTGCTTGTTCCTATAGATCAAGCCATTTGCACTGTTGATCCCATGCCTATGGGCCTCCTTGGCTTGCTGCCCTGAAGGGATTACAAGCAAGGAAAGGTAAATTGCTAGCCAAGAGTGGCAAGGTTTCTGCTGCGTGCAGCAGCTAGAATGCGTTCAGCAACATTTCCCACCCCAAGCGAAGCTGTTCCAGGCTCAGAGCAGGATGTCCTGCTGTTTGCTGGCGCCCAGGCCGGGTACATGGTCAGGGCAGCAAGGTGGAAAGCTGTTTCAACCATACCTTACACCAAAGGAAAGCACGAGTTGGAGATGCCGCAATAGAGGGAGAAGACAGTTTTGTCCATCCTGGATGTGAACAGCATCTCTTGGATGAGAGACAGCTTCTACACCTTGTCAAATAGCCCCAGGCAATCCTCTCAGCTCCTCTGCTTCCTTGTCCCAGGCAGGAGAACACTTCAGAACCACCTTGGAATGAGAAGACACCCAAGACATGACTATGGCAGCAGATGACCTCATGCAGACATGCAAAAGGCTTCACCCCAGCAAACACATTTCAGAGAGATGACGTTTCCTCATCTGAGGAAACAGCACAGGGCTGGCAATAGCACCCAGGAGCCCGAAGCATTGGTCCCTGTCTAATTGCTGTGTTTCACCCAAAGCAAACACAGCGCACACTGTGAGGGCTGCCAGGGCTGCCCATCCCTCCCTCGCCCAGCAGGAAGGGTTCAGGGATAGGTGGAAGGAAAGAGGAACAAATGTCCCAGTCCTGGCTGTGAAGGTTGGCATCAGAGTTCACCCACTTGGATTTGGAGTGGAATTGCCATAAAACCCAGGCTCCAGAGGCCTGTGTCATGCCTATACACGTGCCTGAGCCAACTGGAAGTCCTGTGGCTGCAATAACTCTGTGCCAAATCAACACTAAAGGATCCCACCTCTTAACTGAGCTCACCACTGCTGCAGGGTGCCAGTTCAGACCTGGTTCACATCCAAATGGCTCTGAACACAGGCAGAAATGAGCATGCATCTACCTGCAAAATACCACAGAGGCACCCAGAAAGAAACAAACCAGGTTCAGAGCAAAGTCAAGCTCTCCAGGGACACCAGCTCAGTCTCCCGAAGGTTAATCTTCCAATATCCTGGAGCATCCTGCCAGGAGCACGATGAGCCACGGTAGCAAGTTACCTGAAGTCATAGGAAACACAAGAAAGATGAAGCTTTAGCCAAGTTGAGTTTAGCTCAGGCCTCACTCAGAACACCACTGGGGTGCCTAACGCCAGGCTGGGCACCGGCTGGTGCTGCACAACACACCCAGAGACACCTCCAACAGATTTACTGCCTCTTCTTCCTCACAAACCTCCTAGATAGAGGTTAGGACCTTTCCCACCCCTTCCCACCAGCTCTAGCTCCTGCTCCCAGGCATAGGTGTTCCTGAGAGCTGCTGCTGCTGGGAAGGATTGTTTGAACAGGATCCATATAGGAGAAGTTTGTGTTTCCTGAATGGAAATGAAACCCCTTTCTATAGGCTAGATTGGAGATTCAATGGCCAAACTGTTCCCTTCAGACCTTATTTGCTTTGGACCTTGAGTACACCCCACATGAGACATCTGGCACAGGGCTTACAGGATACAGTTTGCTTTGGCACTGGCCAGCTTTTGGAGCTCACAGTGTTTCAATAGGATTTTATGAATTGACCAGTCTCACTCTCTGCTGTAATGCTTCAAAATCAAGGTTTCCACATGTGCCTTTAATAGAGATCCACCAAGACACTTATTGCATGTTAAATAAACAGCCCTCAGTGAAACAGAACACCCTCACTGCACAGTAACAAACATGCAATTCACTCCAGCTGCTGCAGCTGCGGAACCTCAAATCCAAGCGCAGTGCCAGAATCAGTCGTTTTATTAAGATAATAATTGCCCTATTAATGCTCATTAATGACTAATGCACTCCTGGGAGGCTGTTTGATGATAACCCCAATAGCAGGCAGCAGGCAGGGAGACTCAGAGGGAACAGGTTAGTTCACAGGACAGCCAGGAGTTGCTCTAAGAAGCCCCCAGATAGTATTAGAGAAGCACAATCTGTGTTTTTTGGGAGAATAAAGGTGAAGAGTGTGCAAAAAATTAGTGTATTCCTGAAAAGTTACAGGCAGGTGAATAAATCCCAAGGATGAGAAACCAAAGCTTGCTTCTAAGCAGGTAAACAGAGCAGAGCAATAACTCCGGGCCACCATCCCCAGCTATAGAGCTAGCACAGCAGTGAGGGATCTCTGCCCTAACCACAAGGCCACACACATCATGCCAAGAATACCTCACATCACCCTGCTCCGAGGGCTGGGGAAGCCCAAGCAACCTGCAAGCCTGGCACAGTGCTCCGAGGCCATCCAGGAGCCAGGAAGGGAATGGAAGGTGCCCACGTGCAGCTTGGGCCTCCCTTGGAAGCAAAGCTCTTTCCCCAGGAGAGTCTGGAGCCTTGTACAGCAGACACAGCTGCTCAGCCCCCACAGGCTAGTGCAGGAGTTGGGACCAAGCTCCATTGCTGACCTTCATGAGATGGACCAGATGTTCCAGCATGGGCTACAAAGGGGCTTAGCAGCAGCCCGAGGCCAAAGCTGTGTTGTAACACTTGGCTGCCTGTGCCGAGAGATTCCCCTGCCCCTCATTCCCAGATTTTGGATGATGATTATGACCAAAAAGAGTTGAAAATAAAGAAAGCAAAAGTGGATTCCTTGCATCCACGTCATTTTCTTTAGAAGAATATCTTCCATACAAGGTAAACCTCATTGACCTCATCTCAAAAGAGGCAGGGAGGAGCAAGTTATCACTTGCCATGTACTAGTAGTAACACTGATGTAGCTCAGGGATTCAACCCATTAGCAGAGGCAGGCTCTCATTTGTTAGCCTATAAAACAACACATTGCCAAGGCCTCTAATGGACTGCAGCTTTAGATATCAATTGTTAAAGTATCTCTGCAATGTACTATGTTAAAAGGGAAATGACCTCATGTCTCCTTTGAGACTCTTCACCTTCCTCCGGCTCCAAGAATTCCTCCAGCATGGCTTGCTGTGCTCCCTGCCATCCCCTTGCTGCATGGGACTGCAGCACAAGCTCGTTTTGAGAGCCTGGATCACTTTCTAAGGCAATACTAACCAACCTAGCTCAAAACCACCCAAACAGACTCCTTGTTAACGTGCTCACCTCTCATTTCAGCTTCTTCTGCTAGCACAGAAAAGAGGGGAGAAAAGGCACATTCAGACCAATTTGTAAAGACTTCCCTCTGTGCTTCCCTTCTTTCCCATCCTTAAAGCTGGGGAAGCAGACAGGAGCATCAAAGGCTCTAGAGATGCCCAAGCACACAAACATCACACCAGCATGCCAAAGCAGGCACATTAGAAGTTGAAGGTGCTTGGATCAGTGTGATCTCAACAGGAGAGAAACACAGAATCCTGCTCCAAGCCTGAGGCTCTGGAGAAGACACTTGGCAAGACGAGGAAGGGGAGGCCAGTAACCATGACAACCACTCATTTCTTACTATCAAGACAAGAAAAATGACTCAAGACATAAGCCCCCAACCACCACCTCCATCTCCCCTGTCCTCCACCATTAGTCATGCCATGCACACCCAGGAATGGAACACATGCTCCTCCTTAGTTCAGAGAACCCCCCAAAAACCATCCTACCTCTCAGCACAGGCAGGGGAAGCTGCTGAATTTCATACCTCTGCATCACAGCCTTCCTCATTACACCACTAATCTCTCAGCACTTGGCTTCCAAGGGCTGAGAGAAAACAAAAGAACAAGCAACATGAAAATGAACAATGTAGGTGCTAAAAACCAGGTAAAGCTTAAGGAAATCCACCCTTTCATGGCACAGCTTCATCCATCTAGAACAGCAGAAACGTTTCTGATACATGCAACTTATTCTCATTGTTATTCACCATACACATCACAGAAGCAGCTCATCTCCACTGGGCAACCACATCACTGGTGTTTATGAGCTGTGCACAAGGCATAAAATGAGGAATAAAATTCAAGTTAATCAGATCACAGCATTACCACAAGCGTGGTGCAGGCAAAAGGCATTGACCAAAGGAGAACCCTCACCCTCCCAGCCCACCTCCCACCTTAAGCACCTCACACAAGTCGATTTTTGCCCCTATCTTTACTGCTGTCACATCAACTGAGTCTGCCCAGCTCTCAGGGAACCTTCTTATCTTGCTGTCCTCTCAGCACCTGCATGTGGACACAAAATAGAGCTACGATGATAAAAGCATCACTTCTTCAGCTGTTCGTTGTTACCTGCCCCTGCTTTACGAAGAGGAGAAGGCTTCTAGCCCCCTGACCACCACAGGAAGGGCTTGAGAAGCTGGTCAAGCTAGAAATAGAGACTAAGGAGCAGGGGGAAACCCTGTATTATTTCTGCAGGTTTCTTAGATCTTGGCCTGAACTCAGGCTTTTTCCAGATGATGTTTGCTTTCTCCAAGTAAGGGTTTCTTTCAGAAGCTGAAACACAGGTACCTTTGCCTCCTCTCCCCAGCAGCATTCCTAGCTTTCCACACCCCAAAATGTAACTAGATAGAAATTCAGGCACTGCACAGCTTTGTCCCCCCACCCCAACTCAAACACCACTTATATTGTAGTATTATGCTGTACTACTCACATCCCACCTTGGTTTTCCTGCACGATACCAGCCTCAGGATCCCGAATCTGCTGCCGAGAAGCTTCAGGCAGCACCTCCAACATCCCCTCCTGCAAAACCACCTCCCTGTTACGAGCTCCCTTCCTCCTCCCAGCTCCCCAGCAAGGGCTCTAGAAGCTGCCCAAGCAGAGAACAGTGAACCCACCTTGTCCTCATTACAGCCACCCAAACCCCAATCAACACCCACCCAATCTCTAGCCAGATGCCTTCCTCTGTGCCAAATAAAGCTGCCCATGGGCTGCCTTTAGAGGAGCACTTAACCAGCTGAGCTGAGAGTCAGGCTGCTTGTGTTCAGCTCCTGGGTCTGTGCAAGTTGTATGACCCTATGGATGATGATACTAGAGTCACACATTTGCTTTGTGGGGACCTTTGGGTGCCTATGGACCAAGGTGTGCACCCTTCCTGTGCTAACTCAAGATGCAGGGCAGCTTCTGCCTTCCTTGAAGGCAGCCAACAGGAAAACACCCCAAACCATGATATTTTCCTAGCATCCTTGAGCATCTGCTTTCCTGGCCTGTGCAGTCCATGTTAGCCCAAGGAGAAACTGCACTGGAAAGAGAGCCAGGACTGTTTCACATGTCAGTGTCTACAGCTACTGTTGATGTTGAGGGAACAAATGTGCCTGGTGAAGCAGAGAGGTTGACATAACCTTGTCACTGCTCCATGCTACAACAAGCATTAAGGTTCAAGGAGTGAGTGCAGAGATGTGCAGTGAGCACACAAAAACCTTATTTGGGAATGTGCTGCTTTAAACACACAAAAGAGGATGGAAAGAAAACGCACAGAAATTCAAAGCTGACATCAAATGGGCTCTGCAGAATGAGCTTTTCATTACATGATATTGAAAACACCCTTTTTTTCCCAGGAAAAATAAAAGGAAGGGGGGTTAAAGCTGTCCTCTTCTTTAAAAGATGTTATAAAGTAGCTCTTATGAGGAGGCAAAACTTGCTGGGGGATTGAGTTTTGAGTTGGGGAAGAGTAACAGAAAGGAGAGGAAGAAGATGCTTCTGGCCTGGGACATGCTCTGGCTGATCCAGCTCAACCCCTTTCTTTCAGGAGCCAGTGCAGAGCACTCAGTGCTCAGGGCAGTGTTCAGGACAGGAGGGGCAAAGGCAGGTAACTGGTCTGCTGTAACCCCAGCACTGGGGTCTTGTAGGGGTTCACTGTCTGGAGAGCAGATGCACACGTGTAGGTTGGGAAATGAGGAGGGAGAAGATGTGGCAGGGACAGGAAAGGGGAAAGCAGTCATAGTCTGCAACTCTGGGCTCTATTTTAAGCCTGTGACTGCAAGTTTCTCTTCCTTTACTTCCAAAATTAGATTTAGGGTAGATTAGAGGGGAGATTGAGGTGAGATCTCAGGCAGAAGTTCTTCCCTGTGAGGGTGCTGAGGCACTGGCACAGGGTGCCCAGAGAAGCTGTGGCTGCCCCATCCCTGGCAGTGTTCAAGGCCAGGTTGGACACAGGGGCTTGGAGCAACCTGCTCTAGTGGAAGGTGTCCCTGCCCATGGCAGGGGGTTGGAGCTGGATCAGCTTTAAGGTCCCTTCTGACCAAAACCATTCTGTGATTCCATGAAAATACTCCTCCAGGTGCTTTGCAACAGGGAAGAACGTGCTGTGTGAACACAGGCTCTTAACATTGCCTGGGAGCTGCCAGTGGCTGAGGAGAAATAATGCAGATAATACAATTTTCAAGGATGCCACAAACCAGAAAGAAGCAATCAAGAGAAAACTGCTGGACTGAGTAAGGGAATGAATTCCCCTAATTACCACAAGATGCTCCCCAAGTCTGACAGTATCTCTTGGAGCAGATGTGTTCACATACTATTGCCTCAGCCTCCAGCCTGCGTGGGCAGATTCCAGCACCAGGCACTAACGTTAAGAAGCACCGAATGAGCCTCGACATTGAGAAACTGCCTTGGCTTTGGGTGGCTGCATTTTTCCCATCCTCCAGGCCAAGCTGCGAGCGTTTGGCTGGTATTATTCACCCAGAAAGTGCTTCATTTCAGAATATCCAAACCACTAAAATCTGGATCCCTGAAAGCAATTGCTAGAAAGGAAGGAGTGGAGTCCTTGGAGTTGTTCTGTAGACAGAGAACAGCGCAAAGGGGCAGGTCTGAGCTTTTTCCAGCAGTGACAGCAAACTCTGCCTGCTCTGCTCAGAAGCCCCTGCAGATGTTACTGAGGGATGAAGGATTATACACACTCACACATACATCCAGGCAGGTTTCTCTCCCTAATTTCCCATGTGAGTAGCTGGATGTGAAAGGCTGCACAGCGATGGAGGCACTCAGAGTGGTATCTTCACCCATCAGCAGTCAGGTTTGTAGCTGCAGAAATGCAGCATGTAAAATCAAGGCATGTTTTCCTCTACTGTGCTTCCCTTAAGATCCCACCCAAAGATTCTGTAGCAGACCCAAGACTTCTGTTCTGAATCCTGCCATACATTGCCTCCCCTCACCACCAGCGTTACAAATCAGTGGAGATCACTACAACAGCTTGTAAAGAACGATTTCATTGGAGTTGCTTTTTCACTTCCCTCTCCCTTGTCCCCATTCCCATGGTCAGAACAAGCTCCTTCTCTTTCTCTCCTCAGTAATCCCCATGCATGCTCAGAAAGCAACTCTTGGAATCAGACAATGATGGCTTTAAGCAGAAAAACACGCCCTGGAATGAGGGGACAACTGTGGCAGCCACCTGAGCGATGTTGTGCATGGCCCTCGCAGGGCTCCGCGAGGACGGAGCTGGGATGGCTGCTTGGAAAAGCTGGGAATGAAGAAATGCTACTTGAAACCTGGCCAGTGAACCCCTCAAAGGGTGATGGAAGGTGCCTGCAGCACTGCAGGTATCTTCCCTGCTTGTTCAAGCTCCGCTTCACAACCCAAGCTCTCGCCCTCCTCAGGGCCCCCCTCTCTACCCCCACTCTCCATCCTCGTTTCTGAACGAGCTCCAAGGTTGATTTCCTGCGTGTTTGAATAGGACCAGCTTGACACAGCCTGCCTTGGGATGAAATCACCAACTTGGCTTGCCTTCTGTCTGCAAAACAAATCCTTCTGCAGGGCTTTCATCTAGCAAAAGGACAAGGATTCTGAAATGCAGGCAGGCCTCTGCCAAGTTCCTGTGAGCTGCTGCCTGAGTGAAGCTTGTTTGCTGTATACGTAGCTGAGCTTTAATAAAGGTTACCTAGCTGAGCTTTTACACTAAAAATAATCCATGAACCTCCTCCTGTTTGCTCCCCTAGTCACTCAAAAGAAGGAAGCAGAAACACAGTGAGTGAGATAGGGAGTGCTTGTGGGCATTAGCTGTTTCCAGAGAGGAATGGGAAGCCACGCATGGGGAAATCTCACACACTGCATAAGCAAAGGCCAGGGCAAGCTTGGAGAAAGGGAAACTCAAAGGGAAACTTCTTCTATGACCCAATCTTCCAAGGTACTTAAGTCATGATGGGAATAATGTCTTCTGGGATATCTGCCTTTCCTATTCCTCTGCAGAACATGGTGATGATGATGACAACTCACGGGGAGCTCTGCATGTGTGGTATGCAAGCTGTAGCATGCAAGGGCATAGTGGTACCACATGCTCTGGGGCCACACTGTGGTTCCTGCACTGGTTTTGGGACATGGTTGCTTCTCTGATAGTCCTCAAACTATCCACAAACCTCAAACAACTTTAGTGAGGGCTGGTGGGTAGGTTTTGTACCCTAAATGAGTGAGATGACCAAATTATAATGTATTTATTCTTCTTGGTTTGCCCCTAAACCTTGAAACTAGCCCAAGACCTGTCTCTGCCCTTCCCCATCCCCTCTTGCTTCCTCTCCTAGACCAGAACACAGAGTTTCTATGCTGACAGGGAAAGGAGGGGAGATGGGCAATGCCACTTCCCTCTCCCCAGCAAAGTGCTGGAGCAGAGAAGTGCAGCAGGAGCTGTGGGCTCAGTGACAAGAGTACATGAGGGTTCCTGTACTCCGGGAGTTTCTCAGCCAATCTTAGGTGAAGCTGCACCACAAAACGAGGCCCTACAACTGTATGAGGCTGTGAAGGTGTTTGCTGGGCACACACAAGCAGCTGCAGGAGCCTGCCCTGATTCTTGCTAATACTTCTCCTCGCTGCAGAGCCGGGGTCTGAAAGCCACCATATGGTTATCATTGGTACAGGAGGAGCATGTGGCCAGGACATGTGTAACTCACATTTTCCTCTGGACCACACTCAGCCTACACTTGTTTATTGTGGGGGAGGGACTGGAAAAACCATTGACTCACCGTCAGGAACAAAACATTTCAAATCTTGATCTGAAAAGGACTCTTTTTAAATACAGCTCTTCTGCTGGTGCAGGGGGAAGGGAGCAAGTATCCACTGGGAAAGTTTGGGGGCTGCACAGTGCTTTCTCTTGGTGGATAGAAGTGGGTATACTGAAGGGACGGCTCTTTCCAGCACTGCTCTAGCCCACGTCCTACTCCAGCCTTGCTCTAGTCTGTACCTGGCTGAACCCATACACGCAAATAAAGAGCCATGCTACCTCTATTCCTCAAGTCATGTCTGGTTTAGGCATTGCTGCACTTAAAAATGTCTCCATCAGTAAGGAAATTCAGATGGGAACCCCGTAGCTCAAGCTACCCACCTACCAGCTAGGATATAATGATGCAGACAGACCAAATTGCACTCTGCAATGGCCCACACGGTGCTAAAATGCAGCGTGCTGGGAGAGGAAGGGATTAAAGGTCTAATGTGGAACTTCAGGCACAATACACGGCTCTGCTGAACCTTTCCTGGCTACTTTGCACATGCCACTCTGCAGCTTTGTGCCTCAGCTTACCTATATGAATGCACGTGTAGTTCTAACAGTCTTGCATGATGAAGAAGAAAATGAGTCTGTAAGAGAATCAAAGACATCAAATGGCTGTGGGCAAAAAGGCCTCACATTTGGGCAGCGCTACCCTCTGTTCCACAGCTGAGCTGAGCAGCTGCTCTTGTGTCTGGTTCCGTGAGGCTGGCTGGAAAGGCATTCATCTACTTACAAAGCTCCTGCAGATCTAAGGAGGCTCTGCTGGGTCTAAGATCTGAGCCAAGCTTAAGCCTGAGTTCTGTTGCATCCAGCTCCATTTGCCACGACGGATTGTGCCAGGCTCGCCTGAGCACGGGAAAGGCTTCCAATCCTCATTCTCAGCACTGCTCTCTTGCCTCTTCCCATTCTTCCTCCCTCGTTCTGCTGCTGGAAAACACACGAACAAGGAGATTAGCCAGAGCTCAAAAGTCTTTCAAGTGTATTCCAAAAAGCATGAAACCTCTGTCTCTATTCTTTATGGAGTCACCCAAAGCGAATTCTCCCCACACCCCGCACCCTCTCCCGGACATCTGAGAACAGTGAGTGCCTCTCATAACTGGTGGGGGTTCCTGTCCTCAAATCTAAGAGATGACTGAACATCTGGGAGGAACAGATGCTTCTCAGATCCTTGGATGGCGTGTTTCAATGTGTACTTTATGCCACCCAGGGCTGCCTACCCATCAAGAAAGGGAATATGGGCTCCTTGGCAGAGTGGAGCCCATCAGCCGTGAGTCAGGGAGCTCTAGATGTGCAATTGGTGTCTCACTGCAAAGAACAGATGGAAGAGCATTGCTCACCTGATCATCTCGAAACACACAGCAAAGATGAGGAGGCATTCACAGCACACGTGGATAGGATGGACCAGGGGTAACTGGGGCTGAGCTGCTGACTGAAGATGTGCAGACAGGCATGTGCAAAATCAGACAGGCTGAGAGAGCTGGGCTGGGGCAGCCTGGAGAAGAGAAGGCTCCTGAAGGGGAGACCTTAGAGCAGCTCCAGTGCCTAAAGGGGCTCCAGGAAACCTGGAGAGGGGCTTTGGACAAGGGCCTGTAGGGACAGGCCAAGGGGAATGGCTTTAACCTGCCAGAGGGGAGACTGAGATGAGCTCTGAGGCAGAAGCTCTTCCCTGTGAGGGTGCTGAGGCGCTGGCACAGGGTGCCCAGAGAAGCTGTGGCTGCCCCATCCCTGGCAGTGTTCAAGGCCAGGTTGGACACAGGGGCTTGGAGCAACCTGCTCTAGTGGAAGGTGTCCCTGCCCGTGGCACGGGGTTGGAACTGGATGAGCTTTAAGGTCCCTTCCAACCCAAATAACAGGGTAAATAACAGGGACTAAACCCACAACCACCAACTGGTATCCCACTCTCTCTGAGGAAGCAGGAGCCGCTCGCATTCATTGAGCAGCAGCACAGACCCACTGAGGCTGCTAAGCCAAGGCTTTAGGGGAAGAAGGACACTTTGAAGACACAGCCCAGCCCTTTGCAGTCTCACCTGTGGAGATGGACAAGTGAGATCATACCTGCTGGGTGAGAAAAGGGAGAGCTGTGCTGACAAGTCCCACCTTCCGGCACAGGGAAAGGGAGAGGAAGACGCAGCTCCAGTGTGTACTCAGCTACGCTGAGCCTCCAAACTCGTGGAAGTTTACAGTTCAAAGCCACAAGGTATTAATCTAGTTCAGTCACTTCCAGCACAGTCACTGAGCTGCCAAGCAGCAGCGTTGGGAGTTAGAGCGAAATAATCCCAGCCTGAGCTTCTTGTGGCATCCTAAATTGCCTGTGTCGTCAGTCAGCAGAAACCTGAGCTGGAATTCTTTCCTTTGCACTTCATTATTTCCAAGCCTTGGCAGGACTGGTGAAAGGTGCTGAACTGACAGCCCTGGAGGAAGAGGCTGTCATTTGTCCTCAGAGACGGGCAGCAAGAACTTCAACCTGCTCTGCCAATGTGCTGCAGAGCTTGTGCTCGCGTTGGTCTACTCTTCTTTCCTACCGCTCCACGCTCTGCTTGGTGCCCCTCCAAAACCACAGCCTCAGGCTTCTGGAGCTTATCCACAGGGCCAAACCCAGTGTGCGTTTTAGCCTGTGTGACTTTCAGCCCTTAAAGGGTGAAGCAGCCTCCACCAGCCCTGCTGCTGACGCTTACCAGGGCCAGGGGCAGATCTGCTTGCACTGGCCTAGTGCCATGAGAGCAGCATGTCTATAGAGGATTTCACCCTCCTAACAGACAGTGCTTTTCAGTATTTTGCATTAAATCTTCTGCTGTGTTTGATCAGCCTGCAGCAGCTGTTTTCCACTCTTCACAACAAAGCATAAATCTATAAGCTTATGTGTGAGAGACTGTCTGTGCCTAAGAATGGGTCTGAGAAGCCGCGTGGCTGTGCACGAGCCTGTACCTGAACACAGGCTGGAGTGAGAGACACACACAGTCCAGTCTGAATCCACGTTGGAGGCCACAGGATTCTGCAGGGTGGTTTATATGTCTGTGTATGCATGTGTGTAAGAATTCCTGCTTGGGTGTGCAGAGAAATCTGTGTAATTCCTTAAGTTATAGAACAGTTTGGGTTGGAAGGGACCTTAAAGCTCATCCAGTTCCAACTCCTGCCATGGACAGGGACACCTTCCACTAGTGCAGGTTGCTCCAAGCCCCTGTGTCCAACCTGGCCTTGAACACTGCCAGGGATGGGGCAACCTGTGCCTCACCATGAGTGTTCCACACCAAGAACATGAGAATAACCACTCAATGGCACCAGTGTGAGCTCACATGCAGGCATATTCCACAAAGGAAGGTGAGTTTTAGCACAAGCACATACAACACTTGAGCATGGGAATACCAGAGCACAGGTAAGAAAGCATCATGAAGCCCTGATACACCCTGTTCCCATGCACAGAAGCACAAAAACCACAGAAACACACTGGGTTTGTGATTGTGTGTACTCAGGCAGCAACTGCTAGTTGTGAGCTCGCCTGCCCCACGGCCAATTCAGATAAGGAGAGCAAATGGCTGAAAGAGAAGGGAGGGGAAACTGCTACATACATTAAAAAAAAAGGCATTATTCAAAGACTATAAAAGGCAAAAGTTTGGATGAAGGAGAAGAGAGAGGGCTGCCAAGTCCTTATAACAAATAAAAGAGGAGCAGGCTGCTGCCAGGCCTTGGCACGTGTGCTTTACTTGTATAAATCACTCACTCTAGACCTATGGTAGTTCTTGCTGACAAGCTGTCAAGCTCCTTGGCTGGGGGAATAGGGCATGTGCTTTACATGTACTTACAGAATAGTAAACTGTTATTAAAATGGGGGAAAAAAACCCCCTGTCTGATTTACTTGTGGTTTTGCTGCTCGGCTGTATTGTCACAGAACAAATGCACTCGTGCGTGGCGGAGTTTGGGTCCATGGAAAACTCCAGGCTAATCTCCCTATGGAAGCACTTGACCTCTTAAGGGGATAGGCAGAAAGAAACCATCTCCAAGAGAACATGAAATAGGCTAAAGCCACAGAAATGTTGGGTGGATTCCAAACAGCCTCAAGGACGTGGCTCCTCATGCTCCGAACCGGACACCGCTGAAGGTCTCAGCCTGGTTCAGGAGATGGGGAAAGCACCTCGAGGCAGGCTGAGACCAGGAGCTGGGATCATTGTTATATCAAACCCACATGCATAGGATGGATGCAGAGCAGAGAGGCTGCCTAAGCTCAGTTTGCAGCCAGAAGCCCTGAAGGGTGCTGTTTCCAGAGGGAAGAGGGGAGACATGTGCTTTGTCCGCAGGCTGCTGGGAGCACTGGGGAGAGCGGGCTTCAGACAGCGAAAGATAGGGAGGATGGATGTTCAGCTTAGGGGAGGAAAGGAGAATTCAAAGCCAAAAAAGGATTTAGAGGGACATTATAGGAAGAGAATAAATAGTTGTCTGAGGCAAACCTGACCAGACTAGTTCTCTCTGTATTGACTTTGCCTCTCCACGTTACAGGGCATCCATCCTGCTTTATCACTCAGCGAGCTGCACAAATGCGCACAGTACCTCAATACAGGCACGCACCGCTCTGGCCAACCCAAGGGTTGCTCCACCACGACACCATGCTGGCACAACTCCATCCAGAACCCATCAGCCTTCCCAAGACAGTTGTCTGGCTGTCTAGTCTATCCCACACTGCTTTATTTTGGACAGTAATCCAGCTCCATGTCAGTCCACGCAGTGGTTTTTAGGAAACATGCTGTCAGGATGTTTCAAACCTACAGGAATAAAAAGTGAAACCCAACAAAGAGATGAATTCTTGTGGTGCTGTTTGGAGCAGTGCTTCCAGAGCCAGCTTTGGTTGGAACACAGCTGGATGATGCTGATCCACAACCCACAGAGCAGCCTGATTGGAAAAGACTGAATTTTTCTGGATGTCTTCTACTGTATTCCTCAGTTTATGGGGTGTAACCTCTGCTGTAACCTGTTCTGATCAGTCCCCGGGGCTGGTTTGTCCTCAACAGAAGTTTATGCTGCTCTCTGAGTTTTACAGCTTATTTGTCGTGGCCACATTGGGAGGAAAATGCTTATGAGATGAAACCAGAACTATTTAGACAAATATCTGCTAACAAAACAAACCCCAACAACTGCTGCAGCCTAAATCTCACCCCAGATTGAGAATTTACTTGAGCGTGCAAGCAGATGGAATTCCAGTAATAATCCTACCGCTAATTCACAGGGAGTACAAGTTCTTCAGGAAGGGATTGTGGATACAATGGAAAAAACCCAAGAAAAAGAGATGTTTGTGTGGATTTGCAAAGCGAGGCTGGAGCCAAATCAAGCACTCAGGGTTTCCAAATCACAGCTCCTGGCCCCAGCTGATGGACTCGCTGCCTTGCTAGTAGGACTTCAACACACGACCAGCACAAGAGGGTGCTTTGCAATGGCTTCTGCTGCTGAGGTCTTGGGGTGGATCGTGGGGAGAAGAAGGTCAGGCTTGTGCAAGACTTGTGTGTTAAAGTAGGTCACTGATCCAACCCATCCATTTAGGGTTATATGCCTTCTTGATGACTTCAGCATCTAACTGTCTTGACAACACCAGCGAGGAAGTACTGCTGCCAAGACATTAATGGATCTAGGGCAAACCTCAGCCCCGAGCAGGAAGCCAGTGTAACACCCAGGCACCTTAACCACCTTCAAAACAACGCTTACCCAGGATCTGAAGCTCACAGAAGCAACCCTTGGCAAGCACGTCTGCAACAAGTGATGTCTCTGCAGTCACCCAGAAATCTGCATCCAACGCATTCGATGTGTTACTGAGGATCCCCCCTTGTCCTTTAGAGATGGGGACAGTGAGGCACTCACCCAAACGATGTGCAACAGAGAGCTGTCACTGGACACCAGCACAAAACCCACAGCTCTTACTTTTGGATCAGTAACAGCATCCACCCAAGCTCAATTGAACCTCAAAACCCAGCATGAACACCTCAGCTGTGAAGTATGTGGTTATCTCAGGTAGCTTACTTTGGTCTTCTTTAAAAGGTGTGGCTGTGAGCAGGTCATGAGCATGGGGATTAAAGGAAGGGGTGTAAGAGGTTAATTGGGTTCTGTTTGGAGAGGGATTTAGGCTGGCTGAGTTCTTTCACTCAGCAGCACATAGTGCAACATGTCACTTGTAATTGAGCTAATGAAACACCTCTGGAGATAAAAAAACACCAGCTAAATTCAGCCTTGGCTTAGAGACCTGAAGTTCATTCACCACAAGGTTATGCAGAGATGGTACTGCTGTGTTTAGGGACAGTGGGCTGGAAACGTAACAGCAGAACTGGTTTGGCTTTGTAAAATCTGCTTTTTCCCACTCGAGGCTGCTGGATCTAGGGGTAAGTCAGCAGATTTTGTTATGGACACTCTTCCAGGACAGGGCTATCTGAACTCTGCCAATATACTAATGCAATTTACCAAGTCCAGCCTCTCTAGAATGATAATATAGTTGTTTTCTACAAATAGAATAGGGAGGGCTAGTAGTTTGCTCCATGGTTATGGCAATGGAACTACAGACGGCTTAGTTGAGCAAGGGCTGCAAATACCTGCCCTTTTCAAAGCACTTTTAGGATGGGCTCCCATCAACCAGCTCTGATCCTTTCAGCTTTCACAGGGGGAATGAAAGGTTTGTTTTCTAGTCTTCAAAGCCCTGACAAAGCCCTTCTGCCCCAGAGCCAAGCTAGCAAACATGACTTGAAGGCAAGTAAGGGGGGGCTGGCTTCCCGATCTGCCAAAAGGCAAAGCCAGAGTCCTGCAGGGCACTGCATCCTCTCCATGAAAGTTGGGAATGATCTGACATTACCTTGTCTTCCAAGTCAGGAAGAGAATCTTTAAAAGTGGGGAAAACAGGGAGACATCTTCAGGAGGCAATTTCAGAAGGATTTTGCCCCAAACCTCTTCCTGCTGAGGTTTGATCCCTCCTTCTCTGACTTTAGGAAAGTAGATATAAATAGCTGCCTGGTCTACTAGCAGGTACCTAGAAAACGGAATGTCTCCTGTTAATTAAAACAGCCAAAGTGCTGAAGGAGAGGAAAACGTGCCCTGATACGTCAAGCAAGTCCATTCTGTGCTGTTAGATTCTTTGTCTCCCCCAACATCCAGCTCAGAGTCTCTTGACAGGAAACAAAAGAGAGGCTTTTTCAGACCACGGGTCCTGCAAACCCACTTTGAGGTGGGAATTCGAGCTGCAGGCTTTCCTGCATCATCACTAGCTCTAAAGACAAAAGCAGATCGTGCTCTGTTACAGCTCTGCAGCTGATCCAGTGAATTTACACAGGGGAAAAGGCACCATTGCCACCAGAGTTCGGCTGCCACTTTGCCAAAGAAAGGAATCCACTTCCTTCTCCCAAAGCTGCATTGCTCCTATAGCACAAAGGGGGGCAAAACCGGGAGGAAAAACTGCTCAGGACATCACAGAGACAAGGATCCCCTCCTTGGAACAGCTTTATTGCAAGGGCTCTTTTGATGAGAGCCATGCTTTAAAGGCAATCTGTCCTGCATTATAAACTGTATCATATTCAAGGAGCCAAGAGCTTGCTAGTTCACATTAAGTGCTATTAATTGTCCTGCTTATCACGTTGTGCAGTTTGACCTCACCTACTGCTTTCCCCCTACTCCTTCTGCAAAGCATCCATCACTTTTTAAGGGGTTACAGAAAGCTACAGGGGAAGGCTCTGGTTTGTGTTAGCTTGATTGCTATAGACTTTAACAAAGCACCCATCACAGCTGCTGAGCCACGCCATAGATCAAGCTCCTCTACCTCTTTTCATGTCTCCAGAGGGGAAGGCTAAGCAAAACATCACATTTAACCTCCCAGGGCTTTATTTCAGGCTCAAGAGATGGCAAAGGCTATGTGAGCTTTCCCTTTTTCCTTGCTCCCCTAGAATCCACAGCAAGAGGAGGAAGGGAGAGAGCAGGAAAGGCCAGCAGGGATGCCGAGGTAGCTACAGATACTGCACTCCTCATGCCACCTAAAGCACACCAAGGGGAATCTGCCACACTGAGTTACTGGCTCAGGGAAGATGAGTGTAAATAAGTGGCCTTTGGGAACTCACCAGCTAAGATAGGTAGCTTCCAGATCAGCTTTTTATCCTCAACAAGGCTACTTGTGGCAAACCCGTTGGGGAATCCACACAAAAGCTCCTTGCAGCAGAGCATGCACATACAAAGAACAAGTGTGCTGCACTCTGAAGGCTTGAGTTGGCTCTTTGCTCTCTGGACCTGTTGCACACAGGGCAGTGAACTCCCTGCATGATTCCCAGCAGCACATGTCAGTATAGGAGCCTCCAAAATCTGCTTCCTCCCCTCCCACTGGAAGAAAATAAGCTCGAGGCTCTTCTGCCTCCTACTACACAGGGGAGAAAGGGTGAGGAAAAGCAAACAATGGGTTTAATTCCTATCCCCCATCTCTTCCTGGATGTGTTATTCCCTGAATCACTGGGAGAAAGAGGGAGAAACAGAAAAGCCCCATGATTTCTTTGATAACAGATCAACCCTGGCACTGCCCCATCCCTGGCAGTGTTCAAGGCCAGGTTGGACGGGGCTTGGAGCAACCTGCTCTAGTGGAAGGTGGCCCTTCCAACCCATTCTGTGATTCTTTACCTGAATCCAAGCAGTATTCCCTCTAAGGAAGGGGAATCTCTGATATCTCCGAGATACCAGATGCTGCCTGTGCAATGTGCAGCAGCCACTCTGCCTCCAGTCCCACTCAGAAACATCCAAATGCCTTCCAGATGGTGAGTGGAGGAAATAACGTGTCTGCACACACGTGGACGTGGGCCTTCTCCTCCGAGGGCGGAATCAGTGACACTGGAATCACAATACCCAGTGATTCAACGTGTTAAACTGGGTTTGAAAAAGCAAATGGAACGTGAGCAAAATTAAACCCCCGAATTACCTCACTGAGGGATAAAAAAGAAGGAAAAGGACCTGTAAGCCTTAGAAGAGAAACAAAATTCTGCCTCGAACATTTCACTTTGTTTTTCAAGATGATTTTTCACCCTGGGCTTGTGCTCACTTGCGAAGAAAAAAGAGCCTGACCTGAGCATTTTTGAGTTCTTTAAAACAAAACAAGCCAACCCAAAGCCATTCCTTGTTGTCTGGCTCTTTCTTTTCCTGTATTAATTTCAACTCAATCAAGGGGGCAGTTGCATAACCGTTGTTTGTAATTGCTGTCACGTCAGCCCTGAAACCGATCCCTGCAACACTGAGGTTATACAAAAGGGGTTTGTTATTCTTCTCGTTTAGATTTGGGAAGATGAAGCCCTACCCTGAAGTGATGTTTTGGTTTTCAGAGCTCTGTTGCCTATTAGCCCTGTGCTTGGGTGTCTCTGCTCTCCAGTTTTGTTTGAGACAGCGCGAGGCTCTGTTTATGCACATGAAGGCTCCACAACCAGTTCTGTGCACCCCACTAATACACAGGCTATAAAATACCCTGTGCTGAGGCAGACAAGTAAACTTCACCAAGTGGCTAAGCTCTTAAGGAGCCATTTAAACACATTTTTGGAAAGGCAGGCTATTTAAATGCTTAAATGGACTGGGATTATAATTTATCTGGCTCTTCTGAAGCCAGTGGACTGTTACCCTTCAGTGATGTAGCAAACCCTGAGGGACCATTTCTCCTTGTGAGTGCATGAAACAATGTCTTCTTCACTTATACACACACAGAAGTCATCCTGGAAGTGAGAGTCACCTTCTCCACCAGCCCACAAACACATCACAGTTTCCTTGCTCCTCTTCCAACACTTCTGGTTATTCCCCTCTGACTCAGAGGCGTACTCACCTGGGAGATGTCTTCCCTGCCTCCAAAGGATTCAGGTGATCCATTTCCAATTCCTATTTCCAAGTACCTAAAAGGGGCTCCAGGAAACCTGGAGAGGGGCTTTGGACAAGGGTTGTAGGGACAGGACAAGGGGAATGGCTTTAACCTGCCAGAGGGGAGATTGAGATGAGCTCTGAGGCAGAAGCTCTTCCCTGTGAGGGTGCTGAGGCGCTGGCACAGGGTGCCCAGAGAAGCTGTGGCTGCCCCATCCCTGGCAGTGTTCAAGGCCAGGTTGGACACAGGGGCTTGGAGCAACCTGCTCTAGTGGAAGGTGTCAATGATGAGCTCTAAGGTCCCTTCCAACACAAACTGTTCTGGGATTCTATGATTTTACCATTAGTTTTCCATCCTAGAGGCACAAATGCCAGGGGCATACTCACAGCTACCTTGGGCCCAAGGTAGTTTGAAAGCCATACTGCACTGCCAACATAAATGCTTTAAACCAGCAAATAATTAAGGACTGTACTTTGTTTTGGCCTAAATGAATGCTGCCCATACTTATTCATGCTTCATATACTTAACATCAATCTAGTTGTAGCTGACATTGTTCTTTCTTAGTCTGGAAAATGTCAGAGACTACTAAAGAGAAAAAGATACTGAGGTAGTATCAACGCTCTCTCTTCCCAAATAACCCCTCTCAAGAGCACAAAATCTATCTGCTTCCTTATAATTAATAACTTGCCCTTAAGTCCTGCCTCCCTGTGGAGGCGAAGCTTGGTTAGAGATGATTGCAGGAAGCCATGCCTCTCCTTTTCACTCCAAACTCAAGAGAAGTTTGGAGGGGCGAAGAGAAGAATGAAGCCAGGTCCTTGCTAGAGGTTGAAGCTACTAACCTGTTTCATCTGATGAGAATGAACCATACAAAAGACAGTCATACCAGATACCAAGAGACATCCCCAGTAAGGAAGCAGCAAGTAAAGAGTTGGTCTATTGATGTTTTTGGATGGTTGTTGTCCAAAATTCCTTTGGAATGAGCACATAGATTGTGTGCGTGCGGGCACGTGCGTGTCCAGGGGAACAAGCAGTACTGTGTGAGAATAATCACTTACCTTCCAAATGATGGATTACAAAAGGCAAGGCCTGAGTATTTAGCTTTATGCAGGCATATGAAAACTGGGAATGCAGTTGAGCCAGAAGCAGTGGATGTATTCTCAAAGATAACCCCACATAAATCTCAGCAGTTGTATTTGGGGGGGGTGTCTGAGAGCCAGCGCTAGTGGTGCAGCCACACAAATGAACGTACAGTAGAGCAAAACACCTCTCTTCCATCATTAACTTCAAACTTTGGATAGAAGAGTTCAAACTTCAACAATCAGAGGTAAAGCTTCAAGAGAGAGACACAAATAGATGCCTCATGAGTTGCTCTCATCTTTACCAGGAGACCTTGTGACTGAGCCAAAGGCAACTCATGATCAAAGGCAGTTAACTGAAGCCTTTGGAGTGGTTTTCAAACACACGGGTTTCACTCTGGGTGTCTGTGGCCTCTTTCTAATGGATTTGTGGAAGGTGACTAAGAACATCGGGGCTATGAGCAGTAAGTGTAAACCTGCACCAAGAGTGCATGGCTCCTCTGAAAATAAAGTGTTAACAGATCCCCAAAATACGGAGTGAAAGCCACACGTCTCTGAGCTGTAACCAAGGCTCTAACACGTACACACTTACCCTGCTCTGCTCACTCATGGGCTCGCAGCAATCTCTGCTCTAAGAAGGATGATGACAGAGTCAGGCTCAGTACTCTGGAGATGCAGCATGCACAAGCAGCTTGTGAGAAGCCCTTTAGACATAATCCAAGCCAGGATTTCTCTTAGCAGCTTCATTTTCACCAGGAAGCCCTGGGAGAACTCTGTTCCCTGCTCTACTAGTCTTGGTAGCTACGAGTTCAATCTCATCCCAGCCTCTGTGCAAAAGAAACAGTACTTCATTATTGCTGGGAATGAAATGCTTAAATGCTATAAGGAAGCCACAGACAAACTTCACTTGCTTTGTTAAGGACGTTTAAAGGATGTTTCATACTAAACTTAAACCATATGGTTGTGCTTTGGAAAAACCCCCTCGAGTCAGAAGCCTGAAGCTCGAGCTCCATCAAAGGTATGAGTCTCAGCAGTGATGATAGTGTATGTTCATATACAGTCACACAGCTTCACATTTGGAATGCTCTGCTAAGCATCACTGTGTGATCCTAACAGGCTCTGCCTGTCATCAAAGCAGCAAAATCCTTGCTTTTACAGACCAAAAGGCTTAAAGCTTTTCCATCTCAACCTTCATTCTCTCCAAAGCCTTCACCAAATACATTCCCTGTTCCAGCCACGCTGTTGATAAAATACTCTTGGCCCTACACAAGCTCCTCAGGAAAATAACTTGGAATTTACAACCTCTCCCTGCCCCATCCCCAATCCAAGGTTAATTGTGGCCACTTACTCTGTACTGTGGAATGATTTTCCCTTTTCATTGTCATTCCTGTGCCAGATGTCAGGTTAGACAGAAGGAAGAAGCTCTTCCCTGTGAGGGTGCTGAGGCACTGGAACAGGCTGCCCAAAGAAGCTGTGAATGCTCCATCCCTGGCAGTGTTCAAGGCCAAGTTGGACAGAGCCTTGGGTGACATGGTCTAGTGTGAAGTGTCCCTGCCCATGGCAGGGGGGTTGGAACTGGATGATCTTAAGGTCCTTTCCAACCCAAACCATGCTGTGATTCTATGATTCTATGACTGGAGCATATCCATCGTGCTGGTTATCCACACAGGCCACTGGGCAGAGTTACCATCATTTCAGACAAGCAGTAACCAACCTCCCATTTTCCTACCTGTGCCCTAGCTATGTGTTGATCCCGACAGCATTCCAGCTTGGGCACACAGGTGGGTCTGGAGGAGGAGAATCAACTGCCAGGGTCAACAGAAAAACCAGTGTGTTTTAAGTCCCATGATCTAGGCTGTTTTGTGCTCATGGCTGTGATCGCAATGACTCTCTACTGTGCTTATTAAACAACTTCTGCTTTGACTAATGTGATTAGGCTCATTCTTGGCTGGCTTTCCATCACTAAAAGATGGCTTTTGCCTAAAAGAGAACATTAACAAAAGGAAATGTGATATACGATGGAAAATTAAACAGAAATGTGGGCTTTATTCTTAATACACCTTACTCACGTCACTTCTCCAATCATTCCTTAATGCTTCTTTTGGTTTAAGCCACCTTCCTCCCAACGACAGCTTCAGCACCTTCAGTCCTCCTCCTACTCCTCTCCTTTGAGACTAATTACAAGCAAAAGCTGTAAGAGAACATAGCTCTAGCACCAGAGTTGCACCTTCTCACACCAGGTCAAAACTGGTCTTTTGTGCTCCGAGCCAAACTCTGGAGTTAAATAACGACACAAAGCAAAGATATACTCCATAAAACATTAATATTTTAATGAAAAATCTTAGCTTCATGTTTCTATCCAAAGACACTCAAAACTAGTTTTTCTCCCCCCTTAATTTTGACCTATAATGGGACCAGTTTGGCTTTTATTTTTTTTTTGTATTTTAGACCATTTTTTTTTAAAGATTAAACAACCAGGCTAGCAAAAAGGTACCCAATACATACTTTTCTTATATCAAACAAGCTAGTATTTCAATACAATGTAACTATACAGAATATATACATTACACAGATGATCACAAAGCAAACACTACAGGCTCAGAACAGATTGGAAAACCCATGATATTCACATTGGTTACAAGAACTCTAAAAATGATTGTAACGTTGAAACGGCACTTGGTTTACAAAAGAAGTCACAAAAATAGATATAGCCACCAAGAACTATGGTTCCTGAAAAATACTAATAGCCAGATAGGATTCTATAAAATGTGAAGTGTATTTAAACATCGTATACATTAAAAAACAAAACCAAACCCAAAAAAAACCCAACTCTGGGAAGTCAATAAACATGCCAAGTAATCTAGCTGTGGCCAGCATCAACAAGAGAAGCTGTACTGGGGATGAGATGACAACTGGATATACGGCTGGTGACTGGAGACTGGCACAGTTAAAGGGGGTTTCACTGGTACTAAAATGCACAAAGAAGCCCAACAATAATTTAATTCACATTTTTTTTGTTTTCCCTCTTTTCCCTCTTCGGGGTTTCACCATAGGGCAGCACCTTAAAGTGAAGGCACTGCGGGAACAGGGCAAAGAAGCTGTCCAAGGACTTGGTGTAGCCAGGGCTATAGGTCAGGATATCAAAAGCATGCATCAGTTAAAGGAATGGTGAAACAAAATCACTCCTCTGGGGACTTCAACAACCCTCAGGAAGACTGTAGGTAACAGTTGCCACACAGCACCAGGAGCTCAGACGGCTTTATTTTGTTGTTAGTGCAACCAGGGTTGTAGTTGAGACCTGTGGGACACTGAATTACTGTGATAGCACACGTTGAGTTAACAAAAACCCAGAGCAGTAGCACTGTTGCATTAAAGTAATTCACATTTGGTTCTTTTATGGTACATTTCCTCCAATACTTGGAAGTGACTCCATTTCTTAGGGACCTCTGATGGGGCTGAGGTCCCGTCCGGCCTTGAACCCTCTTATCTGTCATCAAGATGCTATGGAATTTATTATGTCCATAACTGGAGATGAGAACCCTCCAAAACCAGGTTTCACCTCGTAAGCAAAACTCCAACTTAATGGATCTGAATGAACATTAGCTATTTTCCCATATTCTGATGGTGTGGAAGTTGCAATGGACGCAGGAGCAACGGGTGCTCCTACAGCCCCAGTTTCTCCATCCCTGCAGGGTGCACAAAGCTCCCCTTCTATTTGCATATAAAATGCTGCCTGGTTCCTCTCAGAGAGAGACCAGTAATAGTCTCAGTGCTCTTATGTCCTGGGGCTGGAGGGGAAAGCCAGCAACCAAGAAATGACTGAAGCCCTCATATAAAAACTTGAAACCATAGCTTAAAAACAATAACATTTTTATCCCAGAAGGGACATATAGGGATCATAGTCTTACAAAATATATTTGACTGCATTGGCAGCTATTACTTCTTTTAAAAAGCTTAAATTCACACCTTTTAGACTCAAGATACATGTGAACCCAGAACCATTTCCCATAACTTAGTTTACTAATCTCTCACTATGAGAGACTTGACCATAGTATCTGCGAGCCTGACAACTGAACTCAAACTCCAACACACATCTTGTTTAATGCAGTGTTAAGACCAGTGACAAAAGCAGTTCTGACCAGGAGCTTCAGTGGCTACAAGTGTAGGTGTCCCCATGGATTTCCAGTCTCTGCATGGAAAACCAAACCAAACCCTCACAACTCAGCCAAACCTCTCGCACAGCTAAAACGTTGCTTCTTTTTCTTCCACTCTTTGTGGGGAAATAAAAAGCTTCTCAGTTTTCCCCCCTCTCCCAAAACACCACATTAAATCAGGAACAAAGCCTATCCCTTCCTTTCCCGTTGTTCCCATCAGATGTACTGCTCTACACGATACACAAGGAGTAAAGACCCTGCACAGACTCCGAGGATCCGGGTCCCTGGCATAGGGCAGAACCTTGTTAGTTCTGTGGTAGTGAAGGCACTCTGCTTGCAAAATGAACAGGGGAGGAAAGGATTTGCTACTGAGTGCAAAGATTGGTGCCACGTGGGAGAAGGACATGCAAAAACAAGACAGAAATCACTTTGTGGATGAATTTGGACACTACTCAATGACAAAGAATTGGCTGCAATGGGTCATAAGTGGAGCTATTTGGAACCCAACCACTCGTAACTTAAAGAAGATGAAGGGATTGGAGCATCTCCATAGAGGCCGAGAGTGATCTGGTTTGTCTGGAGAAGGCTCAGGGGGATCTTACCAATGTTTGAAACCAGTGGATGGGAAGGGGCAAAGATGGAGCCAGACCTTCCCCAGTGGGCACAAACTGCAATACAAGTAATGCCACCTAAAGACACTGACCCCTTTTTAGGGTGAGGGTGGCCAGACACAGGAACAGGCTCCCCAGAGAAACTGGGGAGTCTCCACCTTTGCTGATGTTTATCTGGCTGGACTGAGCAACCTGTTGTGCTGACTCTGCTTTGAGAGCAGGGGTTGAAGTAGATGATCTCCAAGTCCCTTCCAGTTCAACTCTTGTGGCATTCTGTGATCCTTGTCAAGCAGAAGTAGAAATATATATCAAATAAGGGGGTTGTTTTTGGTGGGGGGAAGAAAAAAGGGGAAAAACACGAGAAAAAATAAACAGAAAATAAGAACAAAAGGGAAAGAAGAAAAGGAAAGGAGATAAAACAAGAAAATGCAGTCCAGAGTTCAAACCCCTCTGATAATGGACTGAAAGAAATTTATGCTTTAGGTTTAATCCCAAGTGTAGTTTAAGGCAAGTTTCTTCCAGCTTAGTGAGATCTCCACCTCGCTCAATTTGGAATCTAAGCATATTAGAAACAGAGACTGGTTTAAGATGTCCTATGTTTTACATCTCTCTTGTGAAGAACACCAGCATTTCAAAGAACTGAGCACTTCCAACAAGTTAGGGAGGAAAAATGAAGTGATATTTGTATTTCATGTGGGGTTACTTCAATGGAGAAAAGAGCACTTAACAAGGAACAAACAGGAATATGACCAAGTGAACCCAAGCCTAAACCACGCAAACAAAATAAACTCTGTTGTTCCTGCAGTTGAATCAGATTGAGAAGTGAGAATTAAGATGTTACACTGAGATTACAGGGTTGAAAAGATAATGCCAGGCTGGATGGGGCTTGGAGCAACACGCTCTAGCGGAAGGTGTCCCTGCCCATGGCAGGGGCTTGGAGCTGGATGAGCTTTAAGGTCCTTTTCAGCCCAAACCAGTCTGGGATCCTATGATAACACAGTGCAATGAACAATGAAACCCATGGCTTGCCTTGTACCAAGGTGGTAGCAGTTAATGATACTTTTCTTTTCAAGGAAGAACACATTAGAGCTACAAAGTCTTTCCCCCCCTCCCCTTCTCTTTGGTATTCAGAAAGCAGTTTGCCTTCTGACACAGAAGTTTAATCCAGATATGTCTATTCTGTATGTGTGCACCTCCTCACCCTGTTTAGCAAAGCACCCAAAGGGTGAAATTATCAGATTCTGACAGAAAATGATGTCCACCTTTGATTCTGACCTCTGTGCAGGCTGGAAATGCATTTGTGTGTGAAGTACTCTTTATTACAGCAATCACAAAGGATTCTCCTAGACCTGCAAAGTGGAGTTAACACTTAACAGACAAAAAGAAATGATGTATTTGAGTTCAGTGTCATAGCCCTATAATTCAGGATAAAACTCAGCAAAAGGCATTGGTTTCTCAGTGACAGGAATTGGAAGTGGAAGAAGAGAACTGGTCTTTAAATGCATCCCATCAACAGACACTGGACTAATTGACAGTACAGCATCCCCCAAAAAAGAGTTTCTCCTTCAAGCCCTTTTAAGAAGACTTACAAAGGTAGACACACACGACTGGATTGTAGCAGAGAACTTTGCAGCATGTTCCTAAAACACCCTTTGGTGCAGAAACTTCATTCCAGTAACTTGGAAAGGACTTAAAACCCAGCCGGTTTTGCTCTGTTTAACTAAAATGTGTGGGCTTTACCTAAACCACAGCAGAGAAATTGCTGAAGTCACTGAAACCCTTTGAGCTCTTTCGAAAGGGCAATAAACCTTTCTCCTTACCCAAGTTGGCTATTAGTAGAAACAACTCAGAGCCACAGAGTATCAGAGCTGCCTAAGCTAACAGAATACAGGTTGATCTTGCAATATAACATGACTTTTGTGCCTTCTGTTTTGTCAGGAGCAACCTTTCTCCATTGATTTCATTTCCTCCTCATGTCTGTGTAAACCAAATCCAGAGAGAAATCAAGATTCAAAACTAAGGGAGTATGTCATGCCTTTGGAATACTTAGATCAAGTAATACCTACTCCCTCAGCATGTCAGCTGTAGGTGGTAGGCATTTTGGCATCCAACAGTGAGTTCACTTCAGAAGCAATAGAAAAATCACCAACCTCCTCATGTATTTCGATTTCAAAGCAGTTCTAGAGCCCCACCAAAGCAAACCTCCCTGCTCTGAAAAGCCCCCAGCCTAAATTTGCAGCTTTTTCTAACTATGGAAAAAATGAAATTGCAAATCTTGCCATTTATTGCTTACTTGAGCTGGGTACGGAGCTGGAGTCATGGCCTGCAATAAACCCACTTGGCAAGGATTTCAAATGTTTGGAAACAGGAACAGTTCATCATTGCTCTATAGGCTTTTTGTAAACAACCCCCTGTTGGGTTAGAAAGTTGGCCTCTAAAGAGAATAAATGGCTTGTTTTGTCCAAAGCAAGCCCAATAAACCTCTCAGAAGCTATACATGCATATGGATAAACAGAAAATGTGCAATAATGCACAAGAGAGCTCATTTCTTCCCATCTGTAAACTCCCTCTAGTTAGATCAGTCAAAAGTACAGGGGGAAGCGACCTGAACTTCACTTCCTCATGAAGCAATGTTCTTCCTGAGGACAATCTGGCCATGATTTTAAAGAATTTTTTGGGAAAACCTTCATTTTCACACGTGGTTCCCCTTCTACAGAGAGATACAGTCACGAGATCCTTGTCAGGCTCGCATGGATATGTATTTTTCTAGCCTCAATTCATTCCTCTCCCTTAGGCTTTTCCCTGACCGCACTATTTCCATGCCTAACCTTAGATGGACAAATGTGGTTTGATCAAGCAGTTTCTAAAAGGACTGGGAGATCAGAAGGAGGAATACCTGGCATGACATCACTGGCTTTGTCAAAACGGATTCGTTTGAGATGGAAAAGGGACAATGTGTGTGGCTGTGAGTTTCAAAAATGCTTACTGCTTCCAAGAGAAGGGTTACAGTAAGTGCTTTGAAAAACAGCAGGCACAGAGCTAGGAAGTGTCATTTTTTATGCAGGAGATTAAAGCATCCACTCAAAACTAGTCAAAACCATTCAAGAAGGCTTCCCAACGCATCTTTTTGCTTGTCATTTTAAAAAGGTTTCCTCTGATTCCTTTCCCTTCACCAGAGGGCCTGCAGACGCAAGGGAAACGGAATGAGCTGCTCTAACTGTGGAAGAAGAAATAGTTAAAGTGATCTGAATCAGTTGTTCTTCTTTAGAGGTGTCTCACAGCTTCCACGATGTTCTGACAAGATCTTTTTTTGTGTGTTTTGTGCAATCAGTCTTAAATATTTTCACAGAAGTGAGCATTCAGTCATGAAAAATACCGTAACATCTGGTGCAGTTTTCGGTTTAAAGCGTAGCTTACAAAGGAAAAAGGGAAAATCTCCCCATTTTTCTTTAAAAAAAAAAAAAAGAAAAAAATTAAATTAAAATGTACAGGACCAAACACAGGCACTTTCCAAAGAACAAAAATGAAACCAACCCATGACTTATTCAATAGTAATGGATGACAGCTCCTGTTTCGGAGGGTCACCCACGGCTGCCTCAGCAGTGGCGTTAGTCTTTGGCTGCTCTGGCACATCTTCTTCCTTCTCTGCCAACCCACCCAGAGACCCCAAGGGGAAAGTGCTTTCACAATTCTGAGTTGATGACACCTGTGAAATGACAGGCATTTGGACAGAAGAGTTGCTTTCAAAGCCATGCTCCCCTAGCTCATACTGCCCGAGGGTCTCTTCTTGTTCCTGGTTTAAGTAGTCCGGTACTAGGAAGTCACTAGAAGAGGGGCAAAGGACAGAAGAGAAATGTCATTTCTCACCCAAACATCAGAGGTAGCAGTTTATATCACACAAGCTACACAAAACATTGCACAGAGAACAAGGATATTCATTTCACATTGCCCCAGATCATCACAGTGACATACTTCACTAAGCACTGTACCCTGGTTCCCATTTAAACACACACAGAATGTATTCAAAGGCATCTACTTTGCATCCGTATTTCCTACACAGCAACCTCTTCTTAGTTGGATTGTATCACCTTGATGAGAATGAAAGTTAATGTCTGGAACATCATATGGCACTGAAAACCTCCTTGGAAAAAAGGGAGCACTCAACCTTTTGAAGTAGAAACAAACCTGAGTTCAGCACTGGCAAAGATGTGGCCTTTGAGATAAGATCCACCCCAGAGAGAGCACTCCCCTCACAGTGGGCAAGCAGGAGGGGAGGGTTCTGCCAGCTGCACTGGTGCTTTGTGTTCTTGACTCAGATCACACAGTTTCTTCCCATTCCAGCCCTTTCTGGTCACCACTTCTGGAACATACTCTTCCCAACCTACAGATGCACCCAAGGGAAATCTACCAAACTCTCCAGGAGTATTTTCAGAGCATGAGGACAGCAGGAAAATAACATTTCTTGTCAGCACCAGCCATGTGAGTTTGTACCTGAGGCAAGTATATATGTACCACATACATGCACGTTTGCTTTGGTTCCTCCTTGTACTAAACCATCTAAAAGCAGTCCTGTTCTTCAATGACAGCAGCTTCAAATCCCAATTCACAACACTCTAAGCCTCAAACTAAAGGGAGGCCTATAGGCCCTAAAATCCCATTCTTGAATCTGACTTGAATTTGATGACAACGATCAAGTGCTTTCCACAACCATAGCTCTAGTTTTGGCATAAGTGCTAAGAACAAGAACTGCGTAAAGCCCCAGATCCGAAGCACTTGTACTTTTAAACAATCTTCTGTTGGAAAAACACTGCCTGGCTTTCCTGCTTTGTTTTGCCATTTTTCTCCTGTTACATCACTTCTGACACAACCAACCAGAACAAAATGCTGCAATGTTTTGTAGGGGGAAAAGCATGGTGTTTAGAAACCACAAGGGATGGTACTGTAGATGCTGTAACAGTTACAATACATTTGTCTTGCTCTGCTCAGGACTGGCACCAAGCTGCACTCTCTCATTAGATTTAAGAGCTGCAAAATCCATCTTTCTCCAATTTCCCTCATCCACTTTTGTGTTTTTCTAGCTCAGATTCCAACAGTGATAAACATTTATTTCAATACGGGAACACAGTGCTCGTCTGAACCTCAGAACCCTTTGGTGAAGGGCATTTGTGAGTTAGGCCAAGTCTTTTGTGCCCTGCTAAGCAAGAAATGCACAACTGGCCCTTACTATGTCAAACCCTGGTTGTCTAATCATTTAGTAACAGGTTACCTAGAAAATGAAAAGAGAGAAGGCATGGAGTCATGCAACCTTTCCCCATCGAGCAAGTGCTTCAAATACAGTAGTAAGTCTATTCCCTATGGAAGTGCCCAGGTTTTGAGTAGCAAATCATTCACTGGACTCCACAGATACTCCAGTACGTAACGCTCAGCTTTAACACCATCAGCCTGTCCAGAGATACTACTGAAAAGAGAAATGAAGTAACCCAGAAGCAGCTTGTGCATTCGTCAGCGCCCTCCTCCATAGCTCAGATGCTGTAAGACAGAGGAGATACAACAGATGGTGGCTCAAGAATGGTTTTGGTGGCAGCCTGAGGAGAGGCACAGCAGGCTGCCCTGCAAGCAGGAAAAGATGATTTAGGAAAAGAAGAGAAAAGCACGTTTCCCTGGTAGGTTTTTGCTGTGCACCTCACCTGCTCTGGAAGTAGTTTGCTAGCTCTGACGCTTCATGGTTCAAGCTCCTCAGGTGAACGATTAAATTCCCAGAGTTGGTGAACATGGCGCCACATGTTTTGCACTCGTAAATCCGAGGCTTGCGGATAATGTGCCGGGAAACCCGCATGTGGTGTTTATATTCCCCGAAGGAAGTGAAAGTGGCACTACATATCTGGCACCGGAAACAGCGTTTACCTTCGTGCTTCAGGCGATGCATCTTGAGCGAGTAAGCGCGGGTGAACTTTTTCCCACAGCGGTCACACTGAAATGGTTTAATGCCTGGGGATGAGAGAGCAAAGAAACAGTCACCTTTTGGAAGGAGAGCTCAGGGGCAAAATCCTGCCACATTCCCGACAGGAAGAAGGCAGCAGCTGCGGCTGCGTACAGCGAAGCGTTGTTCTGGGAAGCAATTCACTTAAAAATGGCAGGAACCATAGAATCGTGGAATGGTTTGGGTTGGAAAGGACCATAAAGCTCATCTAGTTCCATGGCCATGGGCAGGGACACCTTCCAACCTGGCCTTGAACACTGCCAGGGATGGGGCAGCCACAGCTTCTCTGGGAAAAGTCTGTGCCAGCGCCTCAGCACCCTCACAGGGAAGAATTTCTTCCTCATATCCACCCTGACCTTCCCCTGAACACACAGAACAGAGCTCCACTGCCTCAGAATCAACTGCCAACACATTTCACAGCAGTGTGACCTGTCCATAACGCTCACCCTTTTCTTCCCCACAGTTTAACACGAACAAAAGCCTCCCTGGATTAAACCGTGGTTAAAATCCTCAGCCGCAGCCAAAAAGTATCTGCTGCAGCAGTCATCTCAAACCACCTTTGAAGTCCTTTGATCTCAGGAGATTCTTGTGCCAGACTGGTTCCCAACAATGCAATTATCAGCCTGCCCTTAATTGCAATGGGCTTTATTTCTGGCTGCCTTTGGCTTCAGAGCAGTGTTCTGGCAGGGGGACTGTGTGCACAAGGATGCCCCTGTCATGAAGCAGGAATGGTGATAAAAGGGGGAAGGAGCAGCTTTTATGTTGCGTGGGAACCTCTCTAGACAACAATTTTCAGCAGCTCTCCAAGACAGTTCACGTTCATGCCTCTATGTATTAATTTAGAAACTCTGTTTCTGGTTCATTTTGCATTTATTACAGTACTAAACCCCTAAAACCTAAGAGCTCTGCAACAGGTTGCAGTGGCCGAGAGTACGGAATCACACCCCAACACAACTATTACAACATAAAAGACTGAATCACCCAAAAAGTGAAGATTTAATAAAAACTCTGAGCTCCACAAAGTGTGGCAATCCAACCACGAGGCCAAGAATCTGCAATCTGCAGCTCTATTCATAATAGGGCTGTCAAGGAAGGAAAAAGGTTCATTCAAAAGCCTGAATGTGCCTCAGCCCAGGCTGTTAATTCCACTCTGCTTTTCCTTACGTTCAAAGCAGGAGCTCAACTATTAATTGGGGCTTTTACACAGGGAAAGCTGTAGTTAAGGTTACACTCAAACTCCTTGTTAAGCACATGAAAACAAGTTAATACACCAGAATATTGTCTTGTGGAGCTAAAGCCCGTCATGCTCTTGGACTGTCCAAAGGCATCTATTTCCTCTGATGGTTGGAGGAAAATCTCTTCAGCCATTCTGCTTATGTGAAAACACTGCCAACATTTAACACATTGGAGGGTTTCTTTTGCATGCTGATTACACTAAAACAGCCATCCAAATCTCTCCCACTTTGCCCACTGGATAGGTTGGCCAAAGATGTTTTGCTGTCTGTCTGTCTGCTGTCAGTTAAGACTTCAGCGACCAGCTAAGGATAATTTCACAGCTGATATGCACACAAAGTTGGCTTTTTAAAGTGTTTAACTCATATTATCATCGCTGGCCTAAACATAGGATGGTCATTTTGCTTGAAGGAATAATTGCTGACAGTGAAAAAAAATCACCTCTAGACAACTGTGGTTGATCTGCCCCAAAATGCTTCAGGATGTGTGTGCAGGTTAGAGTCAAGCTGACCAGGAGGTGCTAAACCAAGTGCTCAAGTGAAATAACTCTTTAATATCCCCTTCACTCACTACAATGTCAATGCTATTGCCAGATAATCCTGACAAGTGCAAAACACCAAGAGCAAAGACATGAGGTGTTCATATGTGGTTAGAAATCAATATGAATGCAACAATTTGGGGATCAAGACTCCGAGGAGGCATTCACACAAACCTTTTGCTACCTGTACTATCTGTAGCAGCTAAATTGCTTATCAAACCAAATCAGTTGTCCTGCAATCCCTCCAAAACCTCTGAGATCCAAAGGCATACAACACTCTTCAATGCAAGGACATAAGATAGACAATATATTCTTATGGCTGCAAGTCTCCTCTAGAACACAGCAGACAATTACAACATGTAAGAGGAAGCATTTCAATCTACATCATTTAGCAGAACAAAAAAGCCACATATACTTTAATTCATCTCATGGAAATTACTTGTTCTGATGAGTTTCAGGCGATCAGCTTTTCTTCAGTCCACACAAACACTCATCATCCATGAGCAGAGCTATCAGATTTGATGGATCAGAACAAGCATTCAGTGAGACATACCTCTTCCCAACCTCTCTGAAACTGAAATCCTCAAGCACTTGGCAAGGGATTAAAGCAGAACTGCATTATTCCCTTCTATTGAGTCTATCAAGCAGTAATTCTTGGAAGGTTTCTTACCTGAGTGGATAAGCATGTGTTGTTTTAAGTTCTGAATGCGAGTGAAGCGGACCCCGCAGGTTGGACACTGAAAAGGTCTGTCTGGACCATTGGGGCTGGGTCTCTCTGTGCTGCTGGTAGAAGGAGCAATGTAGAGTTGGTAGGGATACTGAACGTTCTCCAAACTACAAAGAGAAAAGTCACTCATTTACAAGCAAGCTAGAGGGAAAAAGAGTAAGCAAGTGGAAAGCTGAGCCTTCAACACAGTTGGATGAGAAGAAGAAAAAGGCTGGCACATCACATTGCTCTGGAAATCTGCCCCTGACCTGCAACTGAATTCTTACAGTCATTGACTTTGCACACCAGAGAGTCCCAGAATAGAATCCCAGCCTGGTTTGGGTTGGAAGGGACCTTAAAGATCATTCAGTTCCAACCTCCCTGCCACTGGCAGGGAAATAACCTCTGACTTGTGCTCCTTTGAGCACCAGCTGCAAACTGAACTTCATTTTCCAGGCGTGGGCATTTTCTCAAGCATCTCGACCATTTACCATCAGCAAAGAGCCCCTGAGGAGGAATTTCAGGAACTGAGCAAACTGGGAAGCAAAGGAGTATTTTGCAGCTTTAGTGATATGTACAAATGAAGTTAAAGCTGATTCTTCTTCATTTCCATCCAAGTTCAATGGATTACATATTTCTAAGCTGAAAATATTCATCTATTGATTACTACTTGCTCCCTGTCTGATTCAATGAGCTCAAAGTGAACAGCTCAAGAATAGCTGCATTTAAATCCCAGCACACAAGAAAGGACCAATTTACCTTTCAAAGGAATTTAGTTCAAACTGACTAATTGCTCCTACATAGCCTCAAGCTGCAAAAACTACCATGGAATAATGCAAGTCCTCTGGCAAGGAATTTGCTTCACTAAAGGGTACAGTGCAATGCAAACAAATGTGGTACAAACATAACAGCAAGAGGAGTTTGGACTTACCTGGGGTTTCCCTTTCCTGAGCATTAAGGTCTCTATTATGTGTTGAACTACATTTCAGCTTGCTCCCAGCCTGATGGAAGATCAGATGTCACTGGAGCAGGGAACTGCTCTGAGCCTGAATATCCCACAGCCAGAACAACTCCAGTTTAGTTTGACTAAACTCTACTGTCTGAAATGGGATGTGTCTCCTGTTGCACATAGTCAGGAAGCCCCCTTAACTAAACAAACCCTTCTGCTGGTCCCCTTCCATCTCCAGGCCAGGTTGCTGGTTTCAAGGTTAGGCTGAATTTGGGGACTTTTACCACTCACAGGAATGAAACATGTACTTTGCCCAAAGACATTTCCGTACACAGTGGACAAAAAGCCACAGACCAGACCAGGAGGGCAAGAACTAGAATCACCTCTTTCAAATTGTCTGGAAATGGCTGTCAATACAACTGGGAGAACTGGTATCTGAATTCTGAGCACGTGATGGGTCTCTGCAGCAAAAGCTCCAGCTGTACAATGTATCTGGAGCGAAAGAGAGCACCACCTCAGAAAGAGGTACCTCTCGATACACACCAGATAAAAGGAGCTTAGTACCAATCAGCCTGTAAACCCCACAAGGACTTCTGGTCTCACATGAAACTGCAATAATATTTGCTCTAAGGAAGAAATCTTATTGTCCTTCGCTTCCTTTTATACACAGCAGGGTCCAGAGAGCTGTGGGGAAGAGAGATGCTGACAGGCTTGTTGATCTTTGCTAAAGGGAATGTTTGCAAGAGGGAAGCTAGAGCTCGTATCCTGGGCCTGGCAGAATGCAGTTCACTGCCACTTAGGTGCCTAGAAAAGCCAACTGAGGGCTCCCCAAATGCACTTGAAATAAGTGAAGGTGTTTTAAAAGGAAGGTTCTGATTTGTCTGAGCAAATTCTTGAGCAACTCTGGCACTCCTGTTCCTCCGTGCGAGCAGCTCACTAGAGAAAGGACAGATTTTACTCTACTCAGGTGTGGAAATGGCAGCTTGTGTCTCTGGTGTTGGTATGGCTGTACACTTCCCACTTTACCAGTGACAACTCCATCAACACAGACTGACAGACAGGTCTGCTACCCAAATTGTCAAGGACAGGACAGGGCAGGAAAGGAAAGGACAGGAAAGGAAAGGAAAGGAAAGGAGAAAGGAAAGGGGAAAGGAAAGGGGAAAAGGAAGGGGAAAAGGAAAGGGAAAAGAAAGGGGAAAAGGAAGGGGAAAAGGAAGGGGAAAAGAAAGGGGAAAAGAAAGGAGAAAGGAAAGGAGAAAGGAAAGGAGAAAAGAAGGGGGAAGGAAAGGGGAAAGGAGAAAGGAAAGGAGAAAAGAAAGGGAAGAGGAAAGGGGAAAGGAAAGGAGAAAGGAAAGGGGAAAGGAAAGGGGAAAGGAAAGGAGAAAGGAAAGTGGACAGGAAAGGGGAAAGGAAAGGAGAAAGGAGAAAGGAAAGGGGAAAGGAAAGGGGAAAGGAAAGAAGAAAGTGAAAAGAAAATGGGAAAGGAAAGGGGAAAAGAAAGGAGAAAGGAAAGACTGCAAAAAAAGCCTAAGGCATAGAATTCCAGCTGCCATTAAGAGCCTGATGATCAAATAGCCCAAGTGATTTAGGCCCAAGCTGGACAACATGCCCTCATCTGGCACTTGCCAAATCTCATGCAGGCTGGCAAAGGGACAAATCCCCTTCCTTGCCCTCAGCTGGGTGGAGAACTCACCATTCCCATTTTCACAGCTATGTGCAATGCAGGGGGCAGAAAAGGCTGACTGGCCAGGTAGTAAGAACTGCTTGTAGATGTACATCCAGGTACACGTTGTGTATCCTACACACTGTGCTCAGATGAGAATGACTTCAACTTCTCCACAAAAAGGAGAAGAGCTACAGGGACAATCTCCCTAGAAGAAATGTAGGATGAAGTCTGCTTCTCTCCTCCTCTTTCTGAGCTTCTACACTGGGAATCATGAGGCTCTCCAGCTACCAATGACTGGTGTGACTCTTTCCACCCTCACACTGCAAGCAGGCTGAAACAGCTACTGGGGACATGACTGTGGACCTTAGCATGAGGAAGGAATTCCATTTGAAACACAAACATGTTTTCTCTCCCCCCTGCTTCTTTTTCCCCGTAAATACTCTCTTTTACATGACTTGCAAATGTGAGAAATGTGGCATTTAACATTTCCTCTCAGAGCTTTTCTGTAAGAGCCACATACAGAGATAGGTTTAAAATGTTTTCCCTGTGACACTAAACTATTCTACTTGCCAGTTTCTCTTCTTTTCACCACGAGATTGTATACATATTTAACTAAACTCTGACAAATGGGAGTGCCAAAATGCTCAGTGAGCCTAAAAGTGTTCTCTAGGTGTAAATAACAACGATTTGAGCAAAGTGGAGGTTCTCATTCTATTGGATCACAGAGATCTTTTATAATGGAGCCTCTGCAGCTCCTGTTTCAATGCAGCCTTTTGAAACACAGAGACTGTTAAACCAGCCAAGGCTGAATTACAGGCGTGTGTTGGAACAGTGCATTACAATCCAAATGTGGAATATCCGAGACAGCCTTCACTGGGAAACAGGAGTTTTCATACTTAGCAGCTTGCTGTGTGTCTGTTGTTACATGAAACACTGATTCAGGAGGAGGATCAATTCCTAATGCTCACATTTAACACAGAACCTCCAGAAAAAAGAAATCTTCAGTGTTTAAATACTTACAATTGTTTCCACAGTGCTCAGGATGTTAATAGTGGAAGAGCTTTAGATGGCCTCATCTTTTGCTTTGGTTAATGAATAGAGATATAATCCATGCTGACTAAAAAATACAGTTTTTCATGTGGATTTGCATCATCCACTCACAAGTGATTGTGACATTCTGAGAATCTCTACTAATAAAGCAAAGTACAACCTGGCCTTCAACTAAAGGTGCATTCAAATGGATTCATGGAGTAAGGAAAGTCCTGGCACTTTCATCTGAGTTTATAAAATGAATCATTTAGTCAAAAAATTTAGGTCTGGAGTCTAAAATTCCCATAAATTCCCATTTTTTTATATAGAATTCCCATATTAGTTCCCTTGTTGTATAAACCACGTGCAAATTCCAGTCAGTTTTGCTGATGCTTCTGTTACTCTAATTGTTTTCAAGCCTGGGCAAATATTCTATCCTCTTCTGCGTGGAAGTGACTTTTAGTGGGAATTTTCAGTGTCTTTACAGGATTTTATGTATTTGGAATTTGTGCTGAAGCTCTGCAATTTCCTAAGAAATGTCTGAAAGTGCTGAAAATACGTATTCCACTTGACTTTAGAGTTACACCTTTCAAAATGTGGATTAGTTCTAATGCCAACATGTGCTCCTACTGTCAATTCAAACCCTAAGTGCTGGGTATTGGTTTTGCACTGTGGTTTGTGAGCAGATAGATTAAATCTTCTATTTTCCCTTTGGATTTAATCCTGCAACGGGACAGGTTTCGGATGGAAATGGCAGGAAAGATTTTAGGAGGTAGGAAAATGCAGCTCTTGATACTTCTCTCTACAGGGAGTTCCACCTGACACCTCCCAAAGGTTCCCACTTGTCTCACAAAACACTATTTAAAGCCAGTCTGTTGCTTAGAAAGGGGGTTATTAACTATAGGCCATCACACCAAAGCAAAGCAATCCATTCAAAGTGGTGATGTGCACCCTTGTGTGACACTTGCAGGTACATTGGCTCTAAGAGAACTCTATCTTGGACCAAACAGACCCATTTCAGTTTGGTTTTCTCTGCCAGCTTTCCCTTATAAGGGATTCCCTTTTAAATCACTCATCTCAGCCCAGCCAAAGACTGCTAAATATTTACACCAAGTGACACACAGCACCTTGGTGAGAAGCTACATGCAGAAAGCTTGGGAGAGAAGATTTAAGGCTGTTCTGCCTCTGGTGTGGTTTATGGCCAGAGCAAAGTCTGGTGAAGCCAGGACTAAGGACTTGGTTTTGTGGCTTTATGTCAGCTTTAGCATTCATGCAACCACCACACTTGTTTCACAGGGAAGATTTTGCTTTAATCTACTAATAAAGGGAAAACATGACTTATCTTTCTTCACAGGAAATGAAAAGCAACAAGTAAGCAAACCTGACTTTCATCACCTACATTCTTCTAAAGCATCTGAACCTTCAGGCACTGATTGTACTTTGATCACCAGAGAGAAGCAGCTGCAGAACAACTAAACCTTGTGGGATTAAGGCTGGAGAGGGTAATTACAGCAGAGCAGAACAGTTTGCACACCACACTGGTACATACCGATCATCGTCATCTGCGTGAGCGTTAGTGCCAGAGGTACTTTGGAGTGTGGGTAGTCCCTCCGTGACCCCCTCATCTATTGAGCCTAGGCAAAGAGAAAAGGGGGATTTAATGCAAAGAAGTGTTCAAAAAGGGTCAGGGGGGCAGGTGGATACACATTTGCTTTCCCAAAGCTGACAAACACTGCTTCCTGGGTGTCAGATACTAAACTTGTCTTGGAAAATCATTCAGGAAACCCAGAAGCGATGTGTTTCGAATGCATTTCCTCTCTGCACAGATTATATAGGACATGGACACCTCAAAGGGCAAATATTTGGCACACCTAGAAAAGAAGCTATGTTAAGAAGAGCCAGAGTTTTCCAAACACATCCAGTACTAGCACTGTAAAGCAGGAATTTCATCAGTTTTCAAGGCTCCTTGAGCAATAAAGTTCAATCCTACATTGTGTTCCAAACCTTTCATATGTATCTCTCTTGATAATGCCTTCATTTATTGATAGGATGCTTAGAGAGAAAGAGCCCCGTGAGACATTAGAAATGCAACACAAAAGAGACCAAACATCTGTTTGTAAGAGAAATGTACATACAAAACCATTCCAGGGCTTTGCTCAGGGCATCAACAGTCAAGTAAATGCAGCTCGAGTGGGTTTTGGAAATGGAATCTAAGGTAAATGCAGCACTAAACCAAAACTACTTCGTTCACCTGAGGTGGCTGTGGCTCAGATGGGGCTTTCTCATCATCTGGTGTTGAATCCTTGTTTAGGTGTGTTAAGCAAGGTTGGTTTGGCCTGATGTCACCAAGACAGGGAGGGAAGTTGGCAGCACAGTGCTAAACCAACGCTGAGAACTGGTACCCAACCCCTGCAACCGTACCCCTGGAGTAAGAGAATTCTCTGGGCTGCATCAAAAGGAGTGTTAGCAGCAGGTCAAGGAGGTGATCCTGCCCCTCTGCCCTGCTCTCTGAGACCGCACTCACAGCACTGTGTGCAGTTCTGGGGTCCCCAACAGCAGAAGGACATGGAGCTGTGGGAGCAAGCCCAGAGGAGGCCACAAGGATGCTCAGGGGCTGGAGCATCTCCTGTATGGAGACAGGCTGAGAACATTGGGGCTGCTCAGCCTGGAGAAGAGAAGCTGCGTGGAGACCTCAGAGCAGCTTCCAGTGGTGAAGGGGGCTACAGGGGTGCTGGAGAGGGACTCTGCATTGCTGTCGTTCCTCTCCAAATCAGGGGCTCCCGAATCATGACATATGTATGATTAGTAGCACAAGAGTCACTTGGAAGTGGTAATTCCATCTTTCCTCCTTTTCCCTTTGGTGAGATGGAATAAACACTGCTTGAACTTTTCTGAACAGCCAAACAGCCTTTTGGTCTCTACCACTGACTCCAGTGAGGTGAGAACAGACAGGGGAAGATTTCCCTCTCTACACCTACATCTTGAGAACAAGCAAAGCTCAGGACAGTGCCAGGAGCTCCTCTTGCTGCTGTGGTAAACGTGATTCTGCTTTGCAAGAGAGTGGCACAGAAGCAATCTGAATTTGGGAACTCTTCTCTAAGAGATCACTAGGAAAATCAAGTCTCATTAGGTCTGTAATGACAAGGATCAGTCAACAGGGAAAACCAAAGAGAAGGAACAAAGTAAAGGAGAAGATGTGTGTATTTGGTCAAAAAGAATGAGAGTACAGTCTCCCCAAAATCTGTCCTTCTAAAGGACAGTGTGTTCTATAAAACCTTCCTGAAGTGAGCTATCACTGCCTTAATGTGCCCCATGTTATGGGGCTGGTGATGGGAGGAAACTGCATCTCTGGCAGAGATTTTTACTCAGAATAACACCAATAGCATCAAAATGTTTAATTCTGGAATGAGCCAACAAACTGCATTTGGGGAATGCAGCACCTATGCAACCTGTAACGTTCCAAAAGTCAAACCCATTCTGCTTTATCCTTCTTGCTCTTGCAGTGCTTCACTGAAAAACACTCCAAATTGCTCTTAGGATTAATTTCATGTCTTCACCTCTCAAATTGAAACAGCGTTAATGAGTTAGGAAAATCTCTCCTCAGACATATCTATTGTTGTAACCACAATGACTTATTTATCAGGGCCCTGCTTCACGTCTCCTTCCATCTTCGAAAGTGCTTCCAAACAGAATAAATTGCAAATGAACAATTCCTGAAATGGCCCAAATTGTGAATAAGAGCTTTTTGCACCATCAGAAGGAGAGGCAGGAATGCTCTTCTAAATGTGCTATAAAACACTGAGATAAAGATATGCAATTATAGGAGGAAAATACGTTCAGGGAAGAGAAAGCTGTACTTGAATGTATCTAGCTGCCTGCATTTACTGTTCTTCTATTGCTGCATAAGGAAATACATCTCTGGGAGGTAAAAAGTGCTTTCTAGCTGCATCATATAGTAGGTACATATGAACTGTGCTAATAAGTAAGAGTCTTGATTCTCTTTACAACAAAATGTGAATAAAAACTACACTGAGGATGATTAACAGTGTTATGCAGAGACCATTAAATATGAATTCAAACATATATAAACTCAAAATCAGATTTGTACTTTGAAGACTTTGGCCTAACACATTTCTTCTCCCTGTAGCTATTCTAAGGAAGAACATGGTGTAATAACATCCTCAGTAACAGATTTAGGTTTAAACATTATAATCACTACAGCTAAGATGCTCTGCCCTGTGCCATACAAGTGGCCAGGTACGTGATCCCAGTGGTATAAAATCTACAATCACAGAAACATGGAATCCCAGCCTGGTTAGGGTTGGAAGGGACCTTAAAGCTCATCCAGCTCCAACCCCCTGCCACGAGCAGGGACACCTTCCACTAGAGCAGGTTGCTCCACGCCCCTGTGTCCAACCTGGCCTTGAACACTGCCAGGGATGAGGCAGCCACAGCTTCTCTGGGCACCCTGTGCCAGCGCCTCAGCACCCTCACAGGGAAGAGCTTCTGCCTTAGATCTGACCTGAACTTCCCCTGTTTCAGTTTGAACCCATCACCCCTTGTGCTATCACTACAGTCCCTGATGAAGGTCCCTCTCCAGCATCCTTGTAGCCCCCTTCAGACACTGGAAGCTGCTCTGAGGTCTCCAGCAGCTTCTCTTCTCCAGGCTGAGCAGCCCCAATGTTCTCAGCCTGTCTCCATACGGGAGGTGCTCCAGCCCCTGAGCATCCTTGTGGCCTCCTCTGGACTTGCTCCAACAGCTCCATGTCCTTCTGATGTTGGAGGTACCAGAACTGCACACAGTGCTGTGAGTGGGGTCTCACCAGAGCAGAATAGGGAAAAAAAGATGGAAAACTTTATCCCAAACAACATATGGCCTCGAAACATGCCTGTTGAGGACAGATGTGATGTGCAAAGTCCCTTGTCAACAGAAACAATCTCAGGCCCTTCCAAAGCTCCAACTCTAAGGAGTTAAAGCCTATTCCTGACCAAGGACCACTTTTCCTGGAGAAAACCCAGCAGAGTTTTTAATCTATGCACTATTTTGGCAACTTCCATTTCAAGACTTACATTTAAACTGATATTAAATTTGCTTGGCAGAAAAAAAGAGCCTTATCTCCAGCAAATAAAACATTTTCCATCTAAAATATCAACACGTGAGCTATACACACTGAGGAACAAACCCAGCACCGTGAAGTCTTGAAGGGAAAACACTTGCATTACTTTTTAGTGACTATTACTTGAGTAGTTTCCCAACACTGATTCTATATTGCAACCAGACTGATGTATTTATTTCCTTTAGAGCAGGCCCAGCGTTATGCTGACCCAACTAAACATATAATAACATAGGCTGTATTTAGGTACTTTGTTGTCCTTTATTTATTTAACTAACTGAAGCAGCCTTTCATGTACACATTATTTGAATGAAGCAGACCAGTACATGTGCCATTCTCGCTCTCTTCAAACAAACCAGGCTTTATTAAACATCTTGGAGCAAACAAACTACCAAGCACAGGTCAAGCCACTGAACTGAAAGCAAAAGAGCTGATCTGGGCCAGATTTGGGTAATTAAACTAGAAATAGTACAAAACCTCTGACTTCCTAAAAGCCATTCAATGCATTCTGTGCAGAGGAGAGAAAGGGGTTGTTACAGTAACCTTGAAGTATTAGCTATTAATACACAGCTGGAAGAACCCAAAACTGGCTTCAAATCGTCTTGCATGGAAAAAAAAAGGTTTCTCTCAGCAGTTGGCAGTATCTGAAGCAGCAACTTGAGACCCAAATCCCACAGAAATGGAAAGATCCTCAGTATTAAGACTGTGGTTTTGTTCCCATCTGGGGCATTAAGATGACAGTGTTCCACCCCTCACCCTGCAAATCTTCTTACAAAGGCTCTCTCTGTCCTGATTAGACAAGATTTCATGTCCCATTTTATCCCTTTGTGGCTACACCCACAAGCCTCTCACATTTGGTGTGGCAGCTCAGTTGAGATAATGCCTTTTAGAATTTCCAGACTGGTTTGGGTTGAAGGGACCTTAAAGCTCATCCAGTTCCAACCCCCTGCCACAGGCAGGGACACCTTCCACTAGAGCAGGTTGCTCCAAGCCCCATCCTTGAACACTGCCAGGGATGGGGCAGCCACAGCTTCTCTGGGCACCCTGTGCCAGTCCCAGTTCACAGGGAAGAACTTCTTCCCTTTTGTCTAACTTAAATCTCCCCTATTTAAGTTTAAACCCACCACCCCTTGTCCTATTGCTACAGTCCCTGATGAAGAGTCCCTAATTTGATACTAATAAAACCAGAATCATTTTCCCCAGTCGAGCAACTAGAGGTGAGAAGGGGTTCTCAATCTCTACTGAATAAGGAGATGTACCAACAGGCTTCCTTTTCATAGCAAAGCGAAAGAGCTCCGAATCCTGCCCCACATCAAGGTTTATATGTAACATTTCATAAAACAGGGGAAAAAACCAGGCAGTTTCCCAAAAGTAAAGCAGGAAAAAAAACACAAAGCAGTGTTATTGAGAGCACACATGCCTACTTGTACACGTATCTAACCCCAGAGATGCTCATACCTATAGAGGAAGACTGTGGGCTGATCAGGAGATCCTCCTGCACTTGCTCGCTTCCTGGGACTGTCTGTTGATCGCTCAGGGAGCTCTGGGATGCGCTAACAGGCTGTGATACTTCCTCATGAACCTCCTCGTCACTTAACCTCTCCACTTTGACACGCACGTCTTCCTCAATGACCAGGGGAGAACTGGCCTTTGTGCTCTCACAAGTCACATAATCTGCAATTCTCCTGTTGGCCTCGGAGGGCCCAGGCATTTCCAAAGTCCTCGAGTTCTCCGCCTGCTTCACCTTCTCAGACTGGAGCCTTCGATCAATTCCAAAAGGAAAAGTCCAGGGAAAAGCTAAGGACGAGTCCACGGGCTGATTTCTGGACTCTGGGTACGAAGTTGAAGGATTCAGCACTTGGGGGGAACTTGTTTGTGTGTTACACTTAAGGGGGCTCTCTGGGGACATCACGATGTAGCTTTTGCGCTTCCTCCGCGACTCGCGGCACACGGGGATGGTCCTTTCCACCACGCTGCACTCGGAGGACACAGGAGAAAGGCTGCCATCCCGAGAGGTGAAATTACAATTTGCACTGTTCTCCTGCCCCGCATCCAGCACCTTCTCCTGCTGGCTGTTGGGAGTATTCCAGAGAATGCTGGACTTCATGAACTCGGAGCACGTGCTAGCCACGCTGAACATCTGCATGTAGCTGGCTGCGGCCAACACGTCGATGATGTTCTCTGTGTTAATAGACAGTGTTGCTGTGTAAGCATATTCCAAGAGAGGGATAAATCCAGTCACTGTCACGTGGTGCAGGTCTAACACGCTCTTGCTCTCATCTTCTGCTTGGCCAACGAGTTTGGAGCGGAAGAAGTCGCTGCAGGCTGCCAAAACCACCTTGTGAGCCCGGAAGATCTTGTCCTGGACGCGGATGGTGATGTCGCAGAAGTGGCCGTCGTTGCGGAGCATGTTGAGCTTGCCCAGCATCTCCTGGCTGTGCGCAGGGGAGTTGTGAGTGAAGGTTTTCACACCCATCTTTTCACCGCTCTGCTAGAGGTCTTGCCACATATGAGAGACCACGGGTATCCTGGAACAAAGAGGAGAAGTGTCACTGTCATCTCTGAAAGCACAAGTGCTTTCGTGGTTATAAGAATCCATAAAGAAAATCCAGGCAAATCCACTCAGGTCAGGGTTTTCTAGGATCCACACTGTGCAATGGAATAGCTCTATAGAAATGCAATGACATACGTGTCATTTCCAAAACCACAGAGCAAATTTAGCCATTTTAGCTTTGCAACTTATCATAGAATCACCCAGGTTGGGAAAGACCTTTAAGATCATCGAGTCCAACCATTCCCCCACTAATATCTCCCCCACTTTTGCTACTGCCCACTGAAAACACAGCTTAAGGAAATAAAAATGCTAAAAAAGCCTTTCTGAAACGATCAGCTGTGTAAGAAACCTGTATTTTTATTTTCTGGGCCCAGGAATGGTTCTTAAACCTGAGAGATTGTGCTGAATGATTCTTTTAAGTGGAAAAGACATTAGGTTGGTGCACTTCCAAGTGTGCAGGAGCAGGCAAATCTCCCAGAGAAGGTGTTTCATAGCAGAAAAGCTTTAGAGAAACTACAGCATGAATTTGCTGAGGGCAGAGTTCAAGCTGGTAAACATAAAATAAGAGTTGCCAGGAGCTCTGCTTTGCTGCTGTAGTGCAGGTACTGTGTTGCCTAAAGCTCCTTTTATTAACTAGTTTTGGACTAGGATGAGAAGCTATTGAAAATTCCTTCCAAAACACACCGGATTATAAACCTCAAAGGGAAGTTTAAATCAAATACACACAAATTGATTTGATATATGTGATAAATAAGACAAGGAGGGCAGCTGCTTTCTTCTGAAAAACACACAACTGCCTTCTTGTGGGAGCAAACCCACGGTTTCTGTGCTGAAGGAGCAGAAGGGGGTGTGCACCCCATACCGCCTGCAAGTCTGAAGGCTGCAGCAGCATCTGAGAACTCAATGCCTCTGATTTGAGGAGGCTGAAGCTGATCCACAGCTCCTTCCCTCTGCAACATGGTGCCAAGCTCTGTCCAGACATGCCCTGCCCCTGCACAGAACCTCTGCTGTCACCAAGGCGGTCTCTACTTGCAGAGAGCAGAGCATCTCCCAACAAGGAAAATCAGCTCCTGGGTTTCCTCCAGTTATTTCTGGATTATTTCCCTGTAAAGGAAACATAAGCCATCAGGTTTCACCTTCTGAAGCCCCCTGCCAAGGTGTCATGAAGAGTCTCCCGTGTTCCACATGACCCACACAACTTAACATGCTATAGAAATATCATCTCAGGAAAGCTGGTGCTTAAACATCAACAAGAGAGTTGGATGTGATTATTTCCTGGAGGGAGCCAACTGCTTCACATCATCCTTCTCCTTTCCCTTCCATGTACACAGACACACACCACACTTGCAACTGGAGCTCTGCAGATACAAAGAGCCCTGCAAGTTCGGAACAAGTCACCCAAATCTCCCAAGGCTTAGCACAGATTTAAACAGCAGCTATCAGAGCCTACCCTTGTTCTACAGACATCACTTGGCTGCTTCTTGTTCCTACGATTTCACTTTTGATACTGTAAACCCCTTCAGAGGAAAAACATCTACTGAAGAGAACAGATTAACCAGGAGTTGATATATATAAAGTCTGAGTGAAACTATAAGGGCCATTTGGATTTAAAATGAAGTTTCAGACTCCTGCAGAGGAACAAGGTAAGAACAAGCAAAACACTCCCTTTGGTGAAAGAAAATATATCAACCTCAAGAGGCATCTGAAGGTCCAGACTGTTTGTTCTCCAGCGTGAATCAAATGAAAAGCATATTTCATTGATCTCAGAGCAAAACCCTATGGTAAAATTTTAAACAGCATATTCTAAACTGGCCTTGGGATACCCTTCCTTCTGAATTCCCAGCTGCTGCAGCAGTTCCTTGGCACATCAGGAGTGCAGAGAAGTTCTGTTAGCAACCAGCTACAAAAAGAATAATACATTTGCAAGGACTACCTGTGTATCTGGTATTTAGATCTAGTACCAACACCTAGTTATAAACAAGGAGAAAAGTCTAAGCATGTAAGTCTTATATGCCCAGAAGACAAACCCATCTTCCTTCTCTCTCTGTCTGAATGAGTAATGCTCATCCCTGTAAGTGTGACAGCTCTATTCTGCTACCCTGCTCTGAACCATTCCTTGTTTTGCTTCCTTCCTGCCCGCCTCTCCTGGCTTCCTTTCCCCTTCTTTCATCTTTTTGCTTCCTTGCCCTTGATCTGGTTACAGAATTTAACATAAAGTAGCGGATGTCAGTAATGTGCAATAAATGGATGTAGATTTATTACAGGAGCAGGGAGCCTGCCACCAGTGTGGGACAGGGCTCTGTGCAGTCGCTTCTGTACAACAACCTTCCCCTCACTGCAGTGACACCGTTCAAACAGGGGGCTCCTCCACAGGTTTTGGTGTGTGGACAGAGAAATCAAAGGGGTGGGCTGAGGAGGGGGAACAGTATCAGTTCTTCACAGTTAGTGAGGCAGTAAGAGCATGAAGCATTTTTAGAGGGCGATTTCAACAACATGAAAGCACTTCCCACCTGGAAAGATGAGCCTGCTGAAGCTCAGGCAGGTTATAAAATGCTTCGATTCTCTTTGTTAATCTTTTAGGGCACTTTTACAGCTGCGCGAAGTCACAGTGACCAAAGAGGGTAAAGGGCTGGAATGTTCCAACTTCACCACAAGTCCAACACCTTTGGATCATCACCAGTTTGAAATGGTATTTTGTCACGTCTCATTACCAGTTATGAGCTAGTGCATGACAGAGCTCTTAGACCGTAAGATACAGGGTGAAACAGGAGTGGTTAAAGAACCATAAACTAGAACTAAATATACACAGTCACTTGGGGTGTGGAGACCAAGGTGCACACATAAACGAAGTGATAAGTGGGTTGGAGCTGGACAGGCTGTTCCTCTTCGAGTCAGTAATTCCCCAAGCAGGGACTGGGGTTGGGATCAAAGAGACAGTCACTTGCTTTCCCTTCCCAGCTGCTGGAAGCACACTCCTCCCACAGTCCCCACACACACACGTATATACAATACATGAGAAGAGTTCAAAGGAACTCAGCTCATTCTTACTGGGTTTGAAACATGGTACTCCAAAACCTTGGAGTTTTCCTTTGGAAGTCAGTAAATCAAGCTCACAGAGCTGCTCACACTCAGTTTCTCACTCAGCTCCATCATTTTACAACAGAAGTGAGTGATTTTTTTAGCACCACAAAACTGTCACCACACCTTAACCTCTGTATCCTGACCTGTGGCAACTTACAGCATGAAAACACCCACTTTTCTGAATACTAAACCCAACACACTTCAGATACATAAATGTGACGTTGGCTTTAGTGCCCAAAAAGCTTAGGAAACTCCCAGCCTCATGCTCACCAATCCCTCAGCTGTGAAGCCACGGTGTAAATCACATTACCAGTCACCTTTTTGAACCCAGACCAGTCACTGGGCACTGGTTACAGCACCTATCAGGGTGCTGAGGCACTGGAACCCCCAGAGAAGCTGTGGCTGCCCCATCCCTGGCAGTGTTCAAGGCCAGGTTGGACACAGGGGCTTGGAGCAACCTGCTCTAGTGGAAGGTGTCCCTGCCTGTGGCAGGGGTTGGAGCTGGATGAGCTTTAAGGTCCCTTCCAACACAAACCAGGCTGGGATTCCATGAAACAGCAGCAGCACAAATCTTCCATAGGGATAAACGTGTGGCTTTATTAGCTGGCCTAATAAAAGGCCCCATCTCCCACTGCAAATCTTGCCTTGTTTCACTTGCTACAAGTGCTGGTGGGAGCTGCCACGCTGTTCTCACTTCAAAGGACTCAACAGCACCTTCTAAACTCTGTTTAAACCCGTGTTTTAAGTCAGGTCAGTAAACGTGGTTTGAACTCAGCTCCCCACTGCCAAGCCTGACAGTGGGATTTTGGGATTGACGAAGAAGAGAAGGCAAACAGGAGGTTTCTGGGCTCAAAATGACATCAATGTGCAGCGTTCACTTCGGTGTAGTGGCATCTGTGGAATGCAAACCTGTAACCTTTAGCTGCAGTGGGTGGCTGGCCCAGGGAAATGAAGCATCCAGATAAACATGCAGTGTTTCAGCACTTCAATTTCCTCTAGAACACTGTACTTCCAACTGCAAGGGCACAAAGGAGCTTGTGTTACCTCCTTCAGAACCACTCTTAGGCACCTTAGGGTAAAAGCTGAAGTAGATGCTGAGCTGCAATCTAACTGGAGGCTGAGGTGATATTATACCCTGCAAACTACAGAAGAGCATTCAGCACTGGGGCTGGTGTGGGTCTGTTGGTTTGGGAACCGCTTTCATTCAAGTGCCCCAAGACACTGAACTTGCTTCCATGTCCCCTCCCTCCAAGCTTCTCAGAAGAGGACAATTTTCAGGCGTTTTCTGTTTTAAGGAGTTTAAGGGGAGGTTTGCTCTTGGACAAGAAGACCTCTGCCTGCCCAGCAAAGAATCACTGGTAATGGAGGTAAGGAACTGGAGAACTCCACTTGGGAGCTGGAGCGGTAGAGCAATTTCATGTAGCAAGCTGAGGACTTGAAATACTGCAATCCATCTATTTCTAGTGAGCAGCAATATTCCCTCTCACAGCAGAAGCCATATAAATGTGTGTGTCGTGCTTTTCTTATGTACTCCAGAAGTTCTGCAGTGGATAAGGCCATTTATTTTGTTAAAATTTGGGATTTGGCACTTTCCATCTGCCAGAGCTTTGGAGGCTGCTGACTGCATCTACCATGAGTGGCACTTGCAAAGAGCATTTAACTTCTTTGTATCCAGGCCTCTAACTGCTTCATATTCCCAGCACATCTCTTAAATTGCCCCCAAACTAAACCCTATGATAACAGAAAGCAAAAGCTTTAACTAATATACCATGAGAAAAAGGGAGCTGTGTGAGGGCATGGCCAAGTCCTAGGATGCAGTTACATTAGCAGTGCTACCCAAACCATCAATCTTTAATGTGGACAGGAAAAGAATGACTCAGATGATGGAAATGGGCATTGACATGATGCAAAGCTGGAAGCTGCAGTTGAATTCTCAGAGCTGGTGAAAGCATTGAGACAAGTAGTGGGGTGCCAAAACCAGCAATTTATTCTACAGAATGCTTTTATTGTCAATGGAGAGGGTAGGTCAGCTGCAACAGAAAGGAGAAAATGAGGAAACATTTACATATACATTAGAAAGGAAGGTTCAGGGCAAATTTTGCAGTAACAACAGACTTATTTCCCCTCACCTAAGAGTACTGACCATCTTACACTGCTTTCCAGCTGTGTGGAATACAGAGGGAGCTGATACCCCCCCCCCTCTTTGCAATGCCACTTATCACCCCTACAATATACCACTAATTATCTATTCTGGCTTTCTGTTTTAACTCTAACTAGCACCAAGGTGTAAGCCTTGGTCAGAAACCAACCTGAAAGTACCAAACTCAAGCTCTCCGCATGCTGGAACATGTGGGTTACTCAATGGTGAGGAAAGTGATATGCACCAGGTATGAGGCTAATGAAAGAGTTCCAATTCCTGTGCAAACTCCTAAAAATAGGTACAAAAATGACAAATCTCTGCTCAGTTTTTGTCAGGATGAGCCCAGGGCCTGCTCAGAAAAATCACTGTGTCATTCTCATGCATCACCTCGAAGCGGGGTCCCAAGTTTTGGCTGAATAGAGCGTGCTCCTGGCTCTTCCAAAACTCCAGTAGTACGTCCCTCAACTGCCACACAGGGTGAGAGACACATCCACTGGCCTGACTCAGAGCTGGTGTGAGCAAAACTGAAGGGGCCTGTGAGAGAAGCCAAAGCAGCTTGTTAGAGACCCTGGCACAACACACTACCCAATCCCCACTGCAGGGTGGGATGGGGAAAGGTGCTGTCCTTGCAATCCACTGCTGCACGTTCCTGTTACTTGATTTCATAGAATCCCAGCCTGGTTTGAGTGGAAAGGACCTTAAAGCTCATTCAGTTCCAACCCCCCGCCACGGGCAGGGACACCTTCCACTAGAGCAGGTTGCTCCAAGCCCCTGCGTCCAACCTGGCCTTGAACACTGCCAGGGATGGGGCAGCCACAGCTTCTCTGGGCACCCTGTGCCACCACCTCAGCACCCTCACAGGGAAGAGCTTCTGCCTAAGAGCTCATCTCAATCTCCCCTCGGGCAGCTACAACGTCTACTACATTTACTTTAGAATATTAAAACCAACCCCAAACATACCAGAGAGCTGTTGTACTGTGAGACCATGAGAAAGACAGACCTGTAAACCATTAAACCATCACTATTTTTCAGGAGTCACTGTTTCACACACATAAAGTGAAGCTCAACGTGTCTTAGGGATTTTTGGGCTGTTTTCCTGATTAGTCATTTGCATGGAAATGAAGAAGTACAAATTCAGCAGTCATGTTCTGACAGCGTGGCAGGAGGTATTAAAGAGAGCCTGGAAGTATTACAGCATGAAGAGGAGCTTATGTTGGAGCCCAGCACACAGCAAAGAGGATGGATATGCATGCACCCAAACCGAACTGGATCCACAAACCTGCCAAACCTTCCCAGTGATGGAACAGAACAAGACACAGCACTCACCTATTTGGGCCAACACATCTTCCAGCATGTCCTTTGCAGACTGTAGCTGTTTGAAACCCCCAAACATGTCCTGGAACTCAGAAACCAGCTCTTCCAAGCCCTGCATCTGGCAGAATGAAAAAGTCATCTGCCTGAGTGTAATAGATCACAGATGCCAAGGCCACATTCATTAACTGCACCAGCAGCCACATCCTTGCAGCAGACTCTCGTGCAGCTCTGCCTTGTCATTTCCTCATCAAAGTGACACTTCTAGATTTAGTCTTGTCCCTTCTCATCCTGTTTATATGGCCGACAGACCTGACTGATTTCATATTGGCAAGAGAACTGAATCCTAATGTAAACCTTTCTTTTAACTTCAATTGCAGGAGCTGTCACAGAGCTGGGATTCAAGTCATACCCAGTGAAATCTAACCTGCTAAACGCTCACGTTGGCTCCGGGGCAACAACAACAGTCTGCACGGTGTTGGAAATGGCCGTGGCCAACAGCAGACCCTGCTGAGTGATGAGAGAAGCTGAGAGCTGACAACAGCCTGTGCCCAAAAATGCTTGGGAACCACTGGCAGGCAACAGAGAGCTCCGTATGAAGGCACTGAGTGTGCTAGATGAATCCAGCAAGAAGATTAAAGCATAGCTGCAACTCCCAGCCTAGATAAAACTTGCAGATTAAGATCATGCTGTAGGCATGTAAAACACGTTACCACTCCTTTCATGAGAAGTCAATCTAAAGCTGTTTCCATCAGGCTCTGCTGTGATTACAACCAAGCTTTCATTCTCAAGGTGCTACTGTACCAGGAGAAGAGGCAGGAGTGTTCAAAGATCGTCTCCTTTTGTGGTAGGCACCTGCCAGAAAGCTTGGCAACCTCAACGCTGTTATTTCCATCTCTCAAATATTTAGTGCAGGAGCTCTGATTATTTAAAAATACAGAGATGTTTTCATCTCTCCAAGCTAGATGATTATAGGTGTTGGTATACAAGTGCAGAAATGTGGCTAAATGAAAACAAGCTAAAGAAAAGAAGAAGAAAACAAACAGAAAACGGGAGAGCACCTGTGTTTACTGAACATAATATGACCAGAGAGTGTGTTTTTGAGGGAGGAAAAAGCAATGCCACCTATGATGAGAACTTCATTACAGTGTTTGAGTAACATGACATGCAGTTATTAGTGAAAACAAGGAGATGAGCAGACAAACTGAAGCTAAGGAGCTGGCTGAAAAGAAGTCATTCATGTACTTGAAATAACAGGTTGAAGAATTTACCTCTCAAGTGCCATGAGGACTTGTCTTAGCAATGATCTGCCAGTGCTTCCATAGAGACACTGGCTCAGAAAATGCTGATGGGAAGGTTAAGATGTATTGTCAGCACAACACAGAGACAAATGATTGAGAACTGGAGGCCTAGGAACAGAATGAAATTCATGGGAAATCCAAGAGTATGAAATTAAAGCATCAATATTATATATTAGGGAGCAAACAACGGACTTGAGCTAGAATGTGGAAACTAAATGAGTTAAAAGTGACTTTGGAGTAAGGTCTCCACATGATTAAATTCAAAGTGAAAGGCCCACAGACCACGCAACTATTTGAACACCTAATTTTTTGGTCAGGGATTTGTCAATATTCATTTTAACCTCCCGAAAGGTTCCCAAGAGAGTTTCTTCTCTGTGCAGCTCCCTCGTAACGTGTCTCTAAAGTAAAGTATACGTATACCTTTTCAGAGCATCTGACTTCACCAGATGATGTTTCAGCTAGGAACATGTACCAGCTAGAACTGATAGGGCACACATTAAGTGTGCTGATCAGCAAGACAGCACCTCTTAATCTTGGGATCTAATTAAAAGAAGAGATTACAATAATCAAGGCAGCTCAGCAGTGCACGACGTATGCAAATGGTTGCTCTGACGCCACTGATGGCTTTTTATGCAACAGCCAGAAGACAAAATACTTCTTGAAACCAGTTACAGAGACATAAAGAACAGAGACTTTATTTTCTTAAGACTCTGTATCTTTCTACTTAACCGAGGTTCGTGGCTCAAAGAAATTCCATGTTTCATGCAGCAGTTGATCTCTTAAATAAGATTTCTTCCAGTGCCTAAAGGCGCTACAAGAAACCTGGAGAGGGGCTTTGGACAAGAGATGTAGGGACAGGACAAGGGGGAATGGCTTTAACCTGCCAGAGGGGAGATTGAGATGAGCTCTGAGGCAGAAGCTCTTCCCTGTGAGGGTGCTGAGGCGCTGGCACAGGGTGCCCAGAGAAGCTGTGGCTGCCCCATCCGTGGCAGTGTTCAAGGCCAGGTTGGACACAGGGGCTTGGAGCAACCTGCTCTAGTGGAAGGTGTCCCTGCCCGTGGCAGGGGTTGGAGCTGGATGAGCTTTAAGGTCCCTTCAACACAACCCAGGCTGGGATTCTACGATTTATCTGAGGGGAATTCAAAACAGTAACTTTGCACCATTCTGATGCAGGGAGCTTCAGGGACACAATCAGGTACAATATTCTGGCTGCCCTATCCCTAACGACATGAGAGGAACTCCCTGTGTTGTCACAGCCTTCACCCTGCCCCAAGCCTTGTTTTTCCAAGAGTTTTCCGAGTTTCAGTGTGACCATTTGCAGTCCCCTCTTTCAGACAACAGAATGTTACCATTTACTGCTTCAAAGGACCCAGATTTAACTTGTTGCCTTTTAGAAGCTGCAGTGTGAAGTACAAACCTTATGTGCCTAATCTAGCTTTCACATGCTTGAATAAGCACACCAGATAAACACCACCTTCGCTTCAAACTTCTCATCATAGCAACCTCACATCAGTGTTCCAGATAATGCAGAGGCTCTAACACCACGAGCCATAACTGCTAAAAGGTCTTTTATAGACTGAATTATGTTTATTCTCGTCATAAAAATTAGTGTGGACTTCGCTAGGTAGGATGTATTGAGATGTTTCACAGCAGACTCACTGCCCTGCAATTTGGGTTGTTCACAAGGTCTCTGAAACAGCACATGATCAAACTAGTAGTGGTATATCACAGCACTCCAGAGGTATTGGTGCCATCAAGATAGAAGCAAATCTCAATTCTTTCAAGCTGTTTTGTTCCTAGAATAAACCAACAGGTGAATTCATAGTCCCTTCATATCCTCACGTAGCAAGTGCCACAGAACATAATCAGATTATGGATTGATGTGGTACATCCCTGAGGCACACATTCAAATTTAACCACTCTTTCCATGACAGTGCTCAGGCATAAGTTTTATGTGATCCTCATGGCTCCTTTACACTTTCACTCTGTGCAAAGTCAGGTTAAATCTTTCCCAAATTTCGCAGTGTAGAAAAGCCATCACATGAGTGTTTGCCTCACTAAAAAGCGAGGCTTTGGGTTTATAGCCTTTGGTTTTTAACAGCACTACAAACAAACGACACAAAACCAAACCAAGTCGAACATTAAATTCTTCTAAGAACTGCAAATTGCTGAAAAATATCCATAAAGTGCTTTCATTTGTCACATGGTAGCAACTTTCTAGATTAAACTAACTCCAGAAAGCTGTTTCTTCTAGTTTTACCATGACTACCCATAGCACTTCAGTCTTCACTTTCAGCTCTGCCAGTCTGGCAACAGAAACGAATGAACAACATAGATCCAAAACACCACCTCAAGCCCACCTCCCACATCAGTAACAGCAGCAAAAACCTCTAAGCCCTTTTTGGTGGGACCATGTGAAGGAAATCTCAAGGAAGATGGCACGGGGTTTGTATCTGCAGACCAAAATATACTAGTATGGTTCAAGATTTTCCTCGTGGCATCGCTGCATTAGAGCCATGAAAGGCTCAGAAGGAAGAAAACTTCATCTGTGCCTCCTCACACATGTATTTCTTCATTTCCTCCAAGACAAAACCAGGGCCTAAACGCCCCAACAGCAACCAAAGTGAAGAATCCCTCCTCTCTGCTGTGCCTCCTACCTTATGTGCATAAGGCTTTCATTTTTGTCACTTGGAAATGACAAACCTGTCTCCTCATTTTCCAGAAACAAATGACTGTAACTGCATATCACCATCATTAGGTTGGTGACAGCCAAATTTGGCTAAGTGCTAGTTTTTACTAGTTCAGCACAAAGCTTACCTGTCAACCCATGGATTGTTTGAAGTGTTCAGGTTTGTGACAAAAAATGACAGCTTCCCTTCTCTCACTTTTATTTTGCATGAGCAAGGAAGTGTTATATATTAGTGAAATCCACAGTAAATGAGTTTTTCCCAAGCCCAAAGCAAATCTTACATCTCCCTGAAGCACACTACTAGTCCCATTAACAGCCAAAGTGCTGGAAGCCTGCGCTGTCAAGCAACACCAGGGCAAAACCTGTGTAAAGAGCAAAGGGGAGAGATCAAGGCAAAGTCACACATCCTGTACAATGTGAAGAGGAGAAAAGGCAGTGCTGCTCCAGACAGTGTGGAAGGCAGCCAGCTCAAGGTGTCACAGACACATAAACAAGCAGTCACCTTTCCAACGGAAGCAGCTATAAAGCATCCTGAGCAAGTTGAAGCAAGGCAGGAATGTGGTTGTGTCATCACCCTTTTAGCCCTTTATTTTCCTAATGACTTCTGCAGATAAACTTCAGTGCCTAAAAGGAGTTCTTGGCCCTGAAAACTCAAAATCCTTGTATTTATCCACAAACCACCTTATCAGGTGAGCAGCAACTACGTGATCCTCCCCCTTGTATGGCCAAACCTGGACTGGCAGAGTCATATCCATGGATCAGGCTGGGGTTAGGGAGAGTTTAGTGGGTTTTCTTTCAACCTCTAGTATCTTCACCAACATTGCACAGAAATGTCCCAGAGTAGGTCTTTCTTATCAGGGTATTTATCCACTTAAACAAAAAAGGCATTGAAAGCAAACTGCTGAAACTCTTCGACCTGTAGAGCTCCAACACTACGTAAATATCTGTCCCCAACACCCATTAACCCACCAGTGATTCCCAAACCCACTAGTGGTTTCTAAAGCTCTTTGGTCTCCATTCCCATGCTTCCAAAACCTTCCAGGAGACTGGCAAGAACCCACCATAACTTATTCCACAAGGCAGTCTTGGTAATATCCAAATACATATCAACTACCATCTGTAACTAGATTTATAAACCAAGATCATCTTCGGTGTCTGTATTTCCACTAAAATAGCTCTCACTGCAATTACTACATTCATTGGTGCTTCTGAATGAGTTACACACAGAAAGTGTTTATAATGTTATCAGAGATGAGCTACAAAGTGTCCCTTTATTAGAAAGCATCTCTGCTCTGACAAAACCTGCCTGCATTCAGCCCTCCTGGGTAAGGCAAGCAAACGATTGTGGTCAAATCACCCCAGAACAATACAGCAAAGCTCAAAGAGGAAAACAAAGTGATGTAGAACAGCCTCCACAGACAGATGTACTTAACAGACTGGGATGATACAGCTTGGAAAAGGACTAAAAAACAACCCGAAGAGAGAAAACTGAGAACACAGATGTATATAAAATTGCGAATCAGGTGGTGACTGGAAAAAGGTTCTTTCTTCTTTCTCATACTACAAAACCTAGAAGGCACTCAGTGAGGTTACTATTCATTGGCTTTAAAGAAACCAACCCAGGAGTTCTTTTGGCACAAATTGGGAGATTTATTGCAGAAGCTACAGGTATAAAGGGCTCAAAAGGTCTTGGCAAATCCACCAGGTCTAACAGGCACTATCAAACACGACTGGCAGCACCTACCCTCTAGCTCGGGCCACCTCCAAAGCCTTCACCTCATGGGGGGGATGATTTCTGTGCTGTCCATGTGTGCTCCTCTGCTTGCCCTCTACTTGGACTGGAAGAATTCAATGTATTCCTCTCTCCCATCCCATACACGTGAATTCCATTTCACCGGGTTTGCCATTCATTTCCTACCACCCTCATTTCATTTTGGCACCTTGTACAAAGCAGGACTGGACATGTATTTTCATCCAGTGAAACCACGAGAGGAATCAATTTGATCTCCAAGGCAAGTTAAGAGAAACGGACTCCTATGTTTACTTAGCAATAAGTACGCAAGTATTTCATTAGATCTATATGCTACAAACAGCATCTTTCAAAGCAACAGCAGCAGCCACAAGCATGAAGTGTTTCATTTTCTTACACAGATCGATGCTTTTGGTATTATTTTTCCCTGCTTATCACTGCTGAAGTGTTAACCACCCACTTCCACATCAAAACGCTACTACAGGTAGAGGCACATCTCCCACCCGGTTCTGTTCCTGCCATCTTACACAACGCTGTTTCGAAGGAACAAGCAATTGAAGCTGCTGCCCCTTTGCAGCCATTCCCAGATTGATGCCGTATTTCAAGCGACAGACTGTGAACACGCTCTGCAACCACGGCATTTCATTTCGAAGTCAGCACTTGACACGTTGAAGTATTTGGAATTCCTCAAGTCTGGCTGTCTGCACAGTTGCATAATTTGAGCAGGGATAACCTACTTCTAACCAGGCGAGAGAGAAGAATGTCAACAGACAATCCCTTCTACGTCAGGGGACATCTCCTTCCTCGTCACGTGCCAGCAGAAGCAGCGCTGCTTTGTCAGTTTGACTTTCTCCTCGTTTAAGCTGGTAGATTACAATGCTTAAAGGGAGTGAGTGACGTTACACAGACAGGAATACACTCCAGTGTTCTCAAAGGCCTTTGAGAAAGAAGTTTACCCCATGTAACACCAGTGAAACACTAGATGTGAGCAAGCGACACAAGCACCAAGACCTTCTCCGTATCAAACACCGTTCACCTCTCAGCACAGGCATCGCACATCCATTCCCAAGAAGGGCATAAAATTAAGAAGCCTCCTTTGAGCTTTTGGATGCATCCAAAAATACTAAGCTTCGCACAGGGTGAGGGAGGGGAAAGAAAGCTGCTTGTGATGCGCGTTGCAAAGAGCTGACCCGACCCTCGTAGCTGCACACATTTGCTACAGACACCACAGAACGAAACCACCCCTTTTAAAAGTTGCCAGAGTTTATGATTAACCTCCTGTTGCAACAAACATGGCAGGGATTCAGTTTCACTTGCTGACTGCTTCTCTTACGTATTACAGCACAAATACATAAGGACAAACACCCCCCCCCCCCCCCCCCCAAACCTCACAGTCACAAAAGGCAGAATTCTCTCACCCTGTAAACAAAACCAGCACAAAACCTTCTGCATGGGAAACCGAGCGCGATCCTCCCTCCTGACAAGTCAGCATCCGTGCAACATCCACCTGGGGAGACTAAAGCAGGGCTGGAAATTCCCTTCCCCTGGAAAGGGACTGCTTGGAGTGTTCACACCAATTAAAGTTTCGGATTAAAACCAGCTGTTTAAATAGAAGTAGTCCTCAGGGAGAGACACTTACAGCATTGTAACTGGTTTCTGGTATAAACAGTTGTACATCAATGGAGGCATTTATGCTGGTAGAGCTGTGTCTGCGCCAGCAGGTTAACACTTGTTCAGCTCCAGCCCCTTAAATAGATGCACTTAAACCCAGGCAAGGTCTCCAGGTGCATCACACCTTGGATCTGCGTCACATGGAGACATCAAGCTGCAGGAAGAGACCTTGACGGCAGGAGAATGAGAGAGTCATAGAATGGTTTGGGCTGGAAAGGACCTTAAGGTCATCTAGTTCCAACCCCCTGCCACGGGCAAGGATGTCTCACACTAGACCATGTCACCCAAGGCTCTCCCCAACCAGGCCTTGAACACTGCCAGGGATGGAGCATTGACCAAAAGCACATCGCACTTGAAACACCCTAAAACCACTCCTGGGTGCTAGACTGTGGCCAAAGCCATTCCCACACGGTGTCACCTTGCAGTGTCCCCACACATGACAGACAACACGTCACCCAGCCTTCAAAACCACACAGCTAGAAGGTGGGGAGCTCACCCTTCACCTCTCGAGTTCCCTGGCTCAGTGGGTGAGCTCCAGCCAATAACAGCTAGGATAAATGGAATAAAAACTAAAGAAGGGGAAAAGGAAAAGCCTCACATCAGGCAGAAGCACAGGAGGACAGTGGGGGCAGACACGTAACTGGGAAACCTGACAACCTCCCCATGTGGTTATGGCAAACCAAGGACCTCGTGCAAGGAAAGCAGGAGACTTCTAGAAACATCAGAATGGGCTGGAAAATAATGGATATGGCTGGAAAACAAAAACTGAATGTGCTTTAGACCTGTGCTTTCCAATTTGGGAGCTCCAGATACCAAGGAAGCACGCAGACTACTTACTTTTACTCCAGTGGGATGCTCAGCAGAGGAACCCCAAGGAAGTCAAAGCAAAACACAAGGTAGGGTTAACCCGAGTGTGTCACACTGCAGTATCAGCAGGACACGTGAAGAAAAAGGGCTGAAAGTCTCAGTTGTGAGCGATGTGACAGGCAGCCACGAAGCAGAGCCAAGAAGAGATAAGAAATGGGTAAGATCGGGTGACCTCAAGCACGTGTAGTGAGGAAGTGCCACGGGCTGGGGGCAGGCCCCGAAATAGCTGCTGCTGGGTGTCTGTGGGAATGAGCAAGACATGAAAGGACAGTGGAAACGTTCCCCCTGGAAGCGTGTGAGGAGGAATTCTGGCCTGCCTCCCAAAGGCTACTGGTGACATGCTGCCTGTGCCCTTCCTGATGTGCACAGCAGGGGACACAGCCGGTCGGCAGTCAGTGGGAATACCCTGCTGTGTGTTTATATCAAACCAGAGAATCAACCAGGTTGGAAAAGGCCTTTAAGATCATCGATTCCAACTACTGCCCAGCACTGCCAAGGCCACCACTAACCCATGGCACTGAGGGCCTCGGCTACACGGTTTGGGAACGCTTGCAGGGACGGTGCCTCCAGCACTGCCCTGGGCAGCCTGTTCCAATGCCTGAGCACCCTCTGGGGAAGGAATTGTTCCTCATCTCCATCTAAACCTGCCCTGGGGCAGCTTGAGGCCGTTTCCTCTTGTCCCATCCCTTGTTCCTTGGGAGCAGAGACCAGCCCCCTCCTGGCTCCATCCTCCTGTCAGGCAGCTGTAGAGAGCGATAAGGTCCCCCCTGAGCCTTCTCTTCTCCAGACTAAACCCCCCCAGGTCCCTCAGCCGTTCCTCATCACACTTGCGCTCCAGGCCCTGCTCCAGCTCCATTGCCCTTCTCTGGCCCTGCTCCAGCACCTCAATGTCTCTCTTGTAGTGAGGGGCCCAGAACTGAGCACAGGATTTGAGGTGCAGCCTCACCAGTGCCCAGCACAGGGGGACAATCCCTGCCCTGGTCCTGTGGCCACACGATTTCTGATCCAGGATGGATGCTGTGGGCCTCCTTGGCTACCTGGGCACAAGCTGCTCAGTGTGTGGGTAGAAGGAGACAGACCCTCCCTCATCAGCAGGCAGAACAAGCTCCGCAACACAAACAGGAGCTGGGCTGGAGGAGTCACCCCTTAAGCTTTGGTGAAAGATAGGAGCATGTTTATTTGGGTGAGAAAAAACCCAATCTTTACAGCTTTTGTAGGCAGGAAGAAGCCTCCTGAGGTGTATGTAAGAGGCTGTGGTGGTCAAGCATCGAGCAGCACACGTGTGCGTGGAAAGCAGCACAGCAGGTTTTATAAGGCAGCAGCACCCTTGCCCCGTGTGTATGAAGTGAGGCAACAGGCTCTTGGCAAGCAAGAAACAGACTATACCCCCCCCCCCAGCATCTGTCAATGTTTATGTTTGCATATAGGAAAATAACCCCAAATACATGGAAGGAGAGCAGGAAAACATGAAACAGATCTCGGAGAAGGATATCCTCGTTGTGCACGGACACGGGCACACACAGAGGCAGCACACCCCGGCAGATGGGCAGCAAGGAACATGCAGAAGGGGGTGTTGTAGGGAAAACACCAACAACAACAAAGGGACAGCGGGCACTGCCTAACAGCCAGTGGGAATCCCTCTTCTCCTTCCATAAGCCTGCAGTGGGAAGCAGCAGGTATCCCGCTGGGATGCGGGAAACAACACAAACCCCTCCTTTTCCCCTCACAACCAGACTCCAGGCAGCGATGGGACGCGCGGGCAGCGCAGCTCCCTCGGGATGCACATAAACACCATCATTCCCTATGGACGGAGCTCGTGTCCGTGTGTCCCCGGAACGCTCCGGGGAGGCTCGGGGGTGACACGGCCCCTCGCGGGCGGGGGACACCGGTGGGAAGCGCACCGTGGGGTGGGGAGAAAGCCCGGTCACCGCAGATCCCCCCCCCCACAACCCGCCCCACATCCCTCCCTCCCTCCCTCCCCACAGCGCGGGGGGCGCGAAGGGGCCGGCCCGCGGGGTGCAGCAGCCAAAGCCCTCCCCGGGGTGGGCGCCCGCCTGCGCGCTCAGGGCCGCGGTCCTCCGCCCCCTGAGGGGGAACCACGGGCCCCCAACGACCACCATGATCATCATCACCACAACCACCATCATCACCACCATCATCATCATCATCATCACACCACACAACCACCACCCCCCCCCCGTTACCTGCGCTCGGCGGGGCGCGCCGCGGAGAGGCCGAGCCCACCTATCTCGGGCCGCGCCGTGGCCTTGCCATGACGGCGGGCGGGGAGGCGGCGGCGGATGCTGGAGATGAAGGTGACGATGAGGAGGAGGAGGAGGATGATGGTGATGAAGCCAAGGCCGCCGCCGCCTCCCCCTCAGGCGGGGCGGAAAAAGGCGGGAAAAGAGGAGGAGGAGGAAGGGGACGGGGGGGGGGGCGCGAGGCGCGCGCGAGCCCCCCGCGAGGCGCTGCTGGGGGGGGGGGGGGGGGGGGGGGCGGTTCCCGGCGGGTCCGCGAGCTCCCGCGCGCGCCGCGCCGCCCCGGCCGGGCACTTTGTTTGTGTCCCACAATGCACCGCGGCGCCGGGGCGGGGGGGGGGGGGGGGGGGGGGGGGGGGGGGGGGGGGAGAGGGAGAGAGCAGCGAGCGGGGAATGGCGCCTGCGCGGTGCGCGCAGCGCTGGGACCGGCACCCCGCGGAGGGCAGCGCTGCGGACACCGCGTTCCGGGCAGGGCACGGGCCTACCCGGCACCGCGTCCTGCGCCGCGGAGCGGGGCCTGGGCCACGGGGCCTGCACACAGACCGGGGCGGGCACGGTCCTGCCCCGCACACCGGGTCCTGCCTCATGGGTCCTGCCACACAGACCGGGGCGGGCACGGTCCTACCCGAGAGCGGGTCCTGCCCCATGGACCGCGTCCTACCTAGAGATCGGCTCCTGCCCCACAAACCGGGTCCTACCTAGAGACCGCGTCCTGCCCCACAAACTGAGTCCTGCCTAGAGACCGGGTCCTGCTTCATGGATCCTACCCACAGACCGGGGTGGGCACGGTCCTTCCTCAAAGACCGGGTCCTGCCCCGCACACCGGCGTGTGCATGGTCCTACCGGGGCGTTCCGGTGTGAGCACCGTCCTACCCCAGGTACCAGGCTGGGCACGGTCCTACCGCGGAGAGCGGGGGACTCTGGGGCGGGCACGGTCCTACCCAGAGACCGGGTCCTGTCCCACGGACCGCGTCGTACCGAGAGACCGGGTCCTGACCCATGGGTCCTACCCACAGACTGGGATGGGCACGGTCCTGCCCCATGGGTCCTACACACAGACCGGGGTGGGCACGATCCTACTCCACAGACCGGGTCCTGCCCCACTCACCGGCGTGTGCATGGTCCTGCCAGGGCGTTCCGGCCTCAGCACTGTCCTACCCCAGAGACCAGGCTGGGCACGGTCCTACCCAGAGGCCAGGTCCTGCCCCACAGACCGGGGTGGGCACGGTCCTACCGCACAGACCGGGTCCTGCCCTACAGACCGGTGTGTGCATGGTCCTATCGGCCGTTCCGGGGTGGGCACGGTCGTACCGCGGCGACCGGGGTGCCCCGGGGTGCGCAGCCCTCCATCGGGACTCCGTCCATCGGGACCGGAGTGCTCCTGGGAGCGCAGCGCCCGGAGAACCGGGGTGCTCAGGTCCCCCGGGTTAGGACCGTGCACACCGGGCATCACACATACACACACACAAGCGCTCTGGTGCACCGGAACCGTGGGCAGGCTACATCGCAGCCCCACGGTGGTCCGGTGCATGCACCCCCGGGGCCGGGACCGTGCACACCGTGCATCCCATCCCCACATGCAACCCCAGGGCCCATGCCCCTGCAACCCACCCTCCAGTTTGCATCCCCCCCCATCAAGTTTAGAGTTAAGGGGTCTCTAATGACCCCACCCCTATAATTTGATCCAAATCTGGGCTAACTCAGGGTAAGCCCGGCTTAATTTAATGTGACTAGTGCAACCGTTCCCTCCATGGCTTGTTGTACCTTGTGTTGGGGGTTATTTCTTCTTCTTGTTGGGCTTTCTTCATGATGAGAGCTCAGTAGTTGCAGCAGGAAACAGATTGAGAGGCAACGGTCCAAAAATGTTCATCAGCCCTAAAAAATTTAAACCCAGGCCTGGAAAACACCACGATGCTTCAGCAGCAGTAACAACAATAATGAGGCCAAACTCCTTGTGCTGTCATAAAAACCCTGGGACCATTTTAGATGATTCCTGGCAAAAATGGGGCGAGAAGCAGAGCTTCAGCCATCTCCAGGGTTGGACATTGTGCTGTTTAATTCTCGTTTTGCTTCCCCTGTGCAAAGCAGGAGCAAACAGCCCAAATCTCAGCAGGTTGCAGGTGTACATGGGTTGATTCCATGTTCATAAGATATAATCTGCAATGAAATACCTGCTCCTGGCTACCCACAGTCACTTCTAATAAACTCGTGCTCAGGCCTTATCTTCAAAATGCTGCTCCACAAAGAGTCAAGCTGGGGGTGTTTGATAATGAAACGGTTGTAAAAGGAGTGATTTCGTCAACCAAGAGCCGACACCGCTACCTGAAGATGTTGAATCTGATTTGCCTCCATGGGTCAGGTGTCACACCTCATGGAATGGCTTCAAAATGCTGATCCGTAACAATTAGAATCCCAGAATCCCAGCCTGGATTGGGTTGGAGGGACCTTCTCTTCTCCAGGCTGCCCCAGCCCAGCTCTCTCAGCCTGGCTCCAGAGCAGAGCTGCTCCAGCCCTCGCAGCATCACTATGGTCTCCTCTGGACTCACTACAACAGCTCCACATCCCTCTTGTGCTGTTGCCCCAGAGCTGGATCAGGACTGCAGGAGGGGTGTCACACACAGTACAGGGGGAGAATCCCCTCCCTCGGCCTGATTAAATGAGTAAAGTTCATATTAATGCAGCAGAGATGCTTGGTCATTACTGAGGGTTGTTACACCTCATGTATCCTGCTTGAGACTTGCTCGTGGGCTTTGCACAGGAGGGAAATAGGGTCCAAGCCCCCCAGATTCATATCTGGAAGACAGTAAAGTTCAGCGGGGTCTATGTTCTCGCCATGCTTCGATGTGATAACAAAATAAAGCAGTTAAACCAGCTTTTAAAGCTGCCCAGCCTGGAAATAAGCCATAAAACTGCACAGTGAAAGAGCACCTTGACTTAGTTTTTAAGGAATTAATTCGTTATACAGAAATACCACGAGAATTAAAGCATGGATAGGATACCCAGGCTTCCCCCAGAGCAGAGATGAGCACAGGGTGCTCGGATCAGCATAGAGACCTTGGATTTGCCTCCAAATCAATGGCGTTTTCCCAATGGGAAAGCAAGCTGCCTTGGTTCTGCAGCGATTCCTGGAGCGGTGTCATCTGCTGGAGTAAATCAGGGAGGGAGCTGTGTTGATTTACTCCGGCTTGGGTTTCCTGAGCTGCTCGGTCATCTTTTACTGCTGTTTGCAGTTTCCCAGCAAGAGGCATTGCAATGAATTCCCAAAATACTGACTCCTGGTATTTTCCTGGGAAGGGGATTTGCTCTTATGTGCATTGTACAACATCATGGCCTCGATTCATGGGCACAGGTGGAGCAACACGAACATAAACCCTGAGTAAATCAGTGGTAAATGTGGTCTGTGCATCTACTGCTCACTTACAGGGACCTCAGGAGCCTCTTGGCTGGAATTGGATGGGTATAAAACACCAGTGGGAGAACAAGGAGAAAGCTTTCAAGGCTTTCCTCCTGGCTGGAGGCTGGTTTACCCTCTTTTAGCACCCTGTGGGATAAGTTTTCCTCCACTTCAGCAGCTCTTGGAACAGATTCGTGCTGCTAGGAGCCTGTTTTCCCTCTCCTGGTGGGATGCATCCATTAACACCAAAAGCAAATGATACTTTCCCTGCACATCCACCCTGAACTGCAGCAGCCCCTCTGAAATGCCATTGCCCAGGAGCTCTGGGAACCACTTACTTGGGTGACTGAGGATGGATTGAGCAGCTATCTGTATGGAGAAAGAGGGATCTGGAAGAACAAGAGCAGTCATGAGACTGGGATGGATGAGCTGAGCAGAGGGTAACAGCAGAAAAGGGACATTATAGTCTTAGGACATGTCAGGAAGGATGTTTCCATCAGGAATAAGGATGGATTTGTGGCTGGAGCACCAGGTGCTGGTGTGACCTTGCTGAGACACTGTGGTCACGTCTGTCTGGGGATAATAAATCCAGCCCAGAGCTGAGGAGGGTATTTGATGAGCTGAGCCTGCAGAGCTGGGCTGGAGAAAGCAAGCAAAATAAGGCTGGAAAAGGGTACAACTCCTGTCTACAAATACCTGGAAGGGGAGGAAGAAACCAAGGAGAAAGGAAAGCTGTTAAACTAAAGAACGGCATTAGCACAAGGACAATGGGGAGCAACTATTCAGTGATAACTGGGACTGGAGATCCGGAAAGCCCAGCCCTTGGAGAGGAACAAAGGAGCAAACCACCATTTCAACATGTACCTGATGATTCCCTGGTCCTACATCCCCTGAAATTGCCTTATAAGAGGATAAAATATAAACACTCCTGATTTGGGAGCAGCAGTATTTGCAGCATGAGGTGGGGGGGGGGGGTCTGATGGGACTATAGAAATGCATCTCTGCACTGGTCCCCTTTGTCTCTGGCATACCATCATGGATATGGTGAGAAGCTCCCATATGGTTTATTTCCTTATCCCACTATTCTTTTTCAGAAGTTAACTGATGATGGTTGCACTGCTATGATTAATTAAGGTCTTTTTCCTACCCGGCAATATCCCAAAGCCTTTGGCATCGTTTGGAATTCCAGTTATTCAGCTCAAAGCCAGCAATGGCAACAAGACAACAAAAAGGAAAGGTGGAAGGAAAAGGCTGCTGCCCTAATGAGCCAGAACCTGTACGGGTGCCAAGGGAAGTCATGTAACATGAATGTCACACCTGGTTATAAATAGGGTGGCATCTCTGTGCCCATTAACGTGCTGACACATCCCACAGCAATGGGTTAACCCTTTCCCTCGCCCTCCCAAGGGGCTGAATCCTGGCAGCCTCTGCCCAGCCAGGGCAGCATCATTTTCTCCCTCCATCAGAGGGTGGAAATCACCAATATACAGGAAATAAACTGTAGCTGCTGTCCAACAACAGGCTGTGCCTTCATCCAGGACATGTAGCAGCAGAGCCTGTTTGACCCAGTGAAGATACCCAAATTACCTTGTCATGAGCCTGTGCTTATTCCAGCAAGATAGCTCCAAATCCTGCCTTGCCATATTCCAAATTCCAGCCATCCTGTGTTTCAGAGGGCCTAGAGAGAGAACACCAAGTTCCTACTATCTGTGGTTATTGTACAGTTAAGAGAAGGAGCCAGAATCCCCTCTGTTGTAGCCCTGTTTAGGCTTTATGTCCTCTCAGTAGCAGAATTATGTATATGTGTGTACAAACAGAGAGGAGGCTGGTGCTCATCAGCAGTCTGCAAAACAGACACAATCCCAAATATCTAGGGAATCCTATTTGCTCTATGGGTTTTGCCTCCTCTGTCACATAATGTTTTGGTTTAGCATCTTAAAAGCAAACTAACCGTTTATTGAAGGCTGGATAAGCTACGGGAAAGGGAGATTTAAGGTATTACTCTTGGGATGGAGACACAAAAATATATATCCTGAGAGAAGTGCAACTAGAGACAAATGCAGAGAGGTCAGAGGCAGGGAATCCTTTATTGAAGGGGTAAAGGCAGAGTCACAAACAGACTGTTTCCAAAGTTAAACCCAAATACAAACAAAAGGCTAAAAACTGGAAAATCATCTTTTTCTCCCCCCCCCCCCCCCTTAAAATGAAAGTCCAAAGCTCCATTTTGGTTGTGTTTGTCACGCTTTTCACAGCTCGGTGGGCAATGGCACCTGATCTGGGTGCAGCAGGGAGGAGGGAGACACCAGTTGTGTACCAAAGTGGTTGAACGAGGAGCTAAGACTTCCCCTCTCTGATGCTGCTGCAGGTTGTGGAGCGGGGATGTGAGAGCAGCATGTTAAAACACTGTACAAAACCAAACAGGGATTCATAATAAATACCTAACACAAGAGGCTCAGTACATTGCTACAATCCTTCACTGAAGGGAAACATATATATACACATATATATCCTAATATATAACCTCTTTGTCTTAAATCAGCTTAAAGGCTACATGTTTCTATTGGAAGGCAAGGGCAGGAATCCCACTAACCATCACCCAGACCCCAAACCTCAACCAAGCATCGCTGCCTGCAGTCTCCCTGCTCCCAATGGGGTCCCCATCCTCCTCCCTGCTGGAAAAGCAGCAGGATTTGCCCACAGCAGGGGAGATTTTGCATCTAGGAAGCTCCAGCTAAGCGACCATGCAGGGAATATAGAGAACAACAAGACTGGAAGAGCCCCTTGGCGTGCACGACTCCTGTGTGATAAATACAGACGTTTTCCTTGGCACCACCTCAGGCTGAAACTTCTGACCCATCCTAAACACTAGAGAGGAAACACGCTGGCCTTGGAGTTAAAACCCTCACAGACTCCAAGGGGAGAAAGAAAATAACCCTACAAGGCTACATGACTTTAGCATCCAGCTATTTGTTAGAGCATGAGAGGGCTTAAATTCCTGAAGATTAATTAGCAGACGCAGAACATTGCCCTAAGGTAGGTCTGAACACAGCCCAAACAGCTCTGCATCCAAACTCTGCAGCTGGACTTCATGTTTTCCTCTTCCCTTAAAGGTCCAAGCCCTCAGTACCTTCAGTCCTTGGCTGTAGCCTCCTTGGTTTCAATAGGGTCACCTATGGGAGATAAAGCTGAATATTCGGGGTTTTCATATAGGTGGTAGGGTTTCTGGCAGGGCTTTGGGAAGCGGGTCACCCCACAGTCCCATCCGGAACCGGCCTGGCCAGCAAGACAAGGGTCTCACACGAGCTTAGCTTGGGCAGAAAAGCCAAGAGAAAGGATTCCCTTTGCAATTGTAAATGGGGAAGCTCAGACACTGCAAATTCAAGTCCTCTCCTTCAGCTCTTCTCCCTTCCTATGGGAAAAAGGCTGCTCCAACTGGATATTCAATGGGAGCCAAAGCAGGGTACAGGCGAGAGGCATTGCGAGAGGAGCCTGAGATATAGAATCACTCATCCAGAGCTCATCCCTGCTGCAAGCCAGGTTAGCAAATCACCTCCAAAATCAAAGCTGAGGAAATGAAGGGGTTGAAAACCAAGGGTAGGAGAGGAAACGCTGGAAACCCGAGAGCCTGGGGCATCACAATGGGCATTTCACAGTCAAAGCACTGCAGAATTAACCCTCTGGGTGGCCCTTCAAGCCAGATCAGTGCCATTAAGCCTTGGTTTTATAGCTGGGGAAATCGAGGCATGGGCTCAGAGCTCAGGAATAGCTCTGCAGATGGCACTGGGGCTGTTCAGCCTGGAGAAGAGAAGCTGCGTGGAGACCTCAGAGCAGCTCCCAGTGTCTGAAGAGGGGTACAGGGATGCTGGAGAGGGGCTCTGCATCAGGGACTGGAGCGATAGGACAAGGGCTGATGGGTTCAAACTGAAACAGGGGAAGTTCAGGTTAGATCCAAGGCAGAAGCTCTTCCCTGTGAGGGTGCTGAGGCGCTGGCACAGGGTGGCCAGAGAAGCTGTGGCTGCCCCATCCCTGGCAGTGTTCAAGGCCAGGTTGGACACAGGGGCTTGGAGCAACCTGCTCTAGTGGAAGGTGTCCCTGCCCGTGGCAGGGGGTTGGAGCTGGATGAGCTTTAAGGTCCCTTCCAACACAAACCAGTCTGGGATTCTCTGATTGTACGATGATGGGGGTATTTAGAGACAGAGCTTTGTCGCCTTGTAGGCTATAAACCCAGCAGAAACCACCACCAGCACCTCGCCTGTCCTGTCTAACACACACCAGGATCTTTCCCTCATCTCCCTCGTGCTCCCAGCCAAGCGAGTTATCTCCCAAATAAACCCAGAGCTGATAAAATGCCCCTCATGCTCAAGGACACCCACAGTGCTGCAGGGAGGGGACGGCAACCCCATCCAACCCTTTGGCAAAGGGATCCCAATTTTATCAGCAAAGCCGCCCACCCTGGACCTCCTTGACCTGCAGCTGGGACGGGGCGATGGCAAAGCCAGATTCCGCGTTCTTTTCCAGCAACAAATCCTTACAAACAGAGTCTGCAACTGTGTTTAACAATAGCTCTTTGGAAAAACCCTATGGATACACACCTATTTTCCCTTTAAATTACAACTTGCCTGCAAGCAGCCAGCTGGAAGGAAGGGAAGAGAGAAAGGAAAAGAAGTGATTCCTCCCCACTTTGCTGCCGTTATTCCCCCCTCTGAGGTAGACATGGATGGGATGGGGATGAACCGCTGGAGAGTGGTTAAACAAGAAGCTCACAGCACCCTCGCTGTCCTGCCCCGGTGTTGCTGGTGGGGTGCTTCACCACCGAGCTCAGCACTGCTGCAGCACGCAGGCAGCGGTGGCCGCTGGTGGCCCTGGTGAGCTGCATCTCTCCGGGGCAGTGATTGTGCCGGTGTAGTCGATGCAGGAGGCGTTGCGTGTCCGCACGCCCTCCCCGCAGGTCTGGGAGCAGGGGGACCAGGGGCCCAGGCGCCAGAGCGGGCAGGGCATGTCACCACAGGGCTTGATGTCCTCAGGCTTGAGGGCTCTGTCGCAGGTAGAGGAGGTTTGACCCTCCACGTCCCGGCAATCCACCGTCCGCCTCTGCCAGCCGGAGCCGCACGTCTTGGAGCACTCGGACCAGTCACCCAGGACCCATTGGGAGGTCAGCATCGGGCGGATGATGTTGGCCGACTTCTTCTCTTTGCCTTTCTGCTTGCTGAAAGGGATGTCCTTGGGGATGAAGAAGGTGTATTTGACTTTGGGTGGGAAGACCTCGCTGGCGATGGTCAGCAGCTGGACGGTGAGGGGCTCCGGGAGCTGTCGGAAGCTCTGCAGCCTCTCCAGGGTCGTCATGGAGCCGCTGTATTTCAGGATGGTTCCCTTAAGGAGGATGTCCTGCTCCATGGCCGAGATGGCAAAGTCTCCGTTCAGCAGGTACTTGCCCTCGAGGGTCCTCAGGGCCAGGTAGTTCCCGTCGTGGCGGACCCCTCGGTGGCTGCGCTGTTTGATGTCGATGTTGGTTGCCCCGGCGGGGATGGTGACAATGTCATTGTAGCCGTATCTGCACAGGGCAAAGGGACATGGTTAGTTCTCTGGACTTACTAAGAGGACACCCATGCAGGGGACAGCTCTTGGTAACCCCCTCTGTAACCCCGAGCTCTCAGGAGCTGGAAATCATAGAATCCCAGACTGGTTTGGGTTGGAAGGGACCTTAAAGCTCATCCAGTTCCATGGGCAGGGACACCTTCCACTAGAGCAGGTTGCTCCAAGCCCCTGTGTCCAACCTGGCCTTGAACACTGCCAGGGATGGGGCAGCCACAGCTTCTCTGGGCACCCTGTGCCAGCGCCTCAGCACCCTCACAGGGAAGAGCTTCTGCCTTAGAGCTCATCTCAATCTCTCCTCTGGCAGGTTGAAGCCATCAAAAGTGAGCGATGCAATCAAACAGCAGCCCCATGGTTACCAGTTGCTACCCTTACTCCCTTCTGAAATGGGTGAAGTGTTTGGAACTAAAAGCCTGGCTCTGCCCAGTGATGCTGTCACTGATGATGCTGAAGGACAGCATCAGATATAGCTATATAACACAGCTATATAGATATAGCTGTATAGCTATAGATACAGATACAATACCAGGACAGATAGAGGACAGCATCAGGAAGGCTTTGGTACTCAAGCCCTTGGCACCCCATTCTATGGTCATTACTTGCTGCTACAATAAAGCGCCACCCTGGGATGACTCATGCTGTGGGGCTGTTGGGATGGTTTTCCATACATCCCCATGGTTGATGCTGCGGTCAGTAATTGGGTTTGGAGTATTTTGGAAAAAAGCCTTCGGGTCAAACTCTGCTCTCAGTCACCCTGACCCTGATCTTAATGGGATCTCTTCTTGGCTGGAGCTAAAGCACTAATCTCTCTTTAGTCAACCACAAACAATTCATAGGCGAGTGGAAGCCCCATTTCAGCTGGTTCCCTGGAAGGAAACCATTCAGGAAATGTAATTTGACTGCATGAGTCACCTCACCGCATAGAATTGGACGTGTTGGGCTTTTGTTACCATCTTTTCAACAAAAGCCTTAAATTCAGCTCTTTGGCAAAGCAATGGAGATCTTGGGCGCGGAAAGCAGCTGCCTCAATGCCCGAAATTCACCTCAGAGCCCAGGGAGAAGCTACTGAATTATTTATATCCCACATCAGCCCTTGCATATGTGTCCAAATCACTGCTTTGGGGTGAGATACATGTAAACTCCTCAGGGCAGCAGATTGATTTGCAGTGGCACACCAAGCCCATCGCCAGGGTCAGCACCAGCTATTATTTTAGGAAGTAAACTCCGCTTGGCTTGCATAATGCTGCCCCGAAATAAACTTAGTGTAAACCCTAAAGCCTGGGGAGGAGAGCAGACTTGTTGCAAGGGTGACCCAGCTGAGGGTGTTTGCATGTTAACCCCAGTTAAGATGCACTCCTGGAGTCCAACTGCTGCAAACAAGCTCTGCAGTGAGGTGCAATGCTTTGTGTGCAGAAACCAAACTGGCTTTACATGACCTAGGAAGAGCTCTAATATTCCTAACCAAGCACTTTGGGTAGTAAACTTACTTGGATCGGTTGAGTGAGCCAGATATTTTCCTGCACGTTGAGCCGTTGCCACCACACACCCCACATTTATCCAGCTTCTTGGAGGACCCAACGATGTGATCGCAGCCAGCCTTGATGCACTGGCCATGGACGCAGATGGAGAGGGTCTCTGGTCCACACAGCGTCCCGTCGATCACCTAGGGAAGATGCAGAGGAGCAATGAGGGCATTTGGTCTGAAATGGGTGGAAAGTGGGTGGTTATCATCTTACTTTGGCCTCAAAGACTTTGAATTCACTCCTCCCTCTGGCTCGGCAGAAGAGCTTGCATCGGTCTCGGGGTGACACCCCGGCGTACTTGGGTACCCACTCCAGGAGGTTCCCTTCCAGATCCGTCAAGTTGTAGCTGTTGTACTTCTCACACTGCTGCTCCCGAAAGCTTTTCCCTGAAAGGAAAGGCAAGACATGCCCTGAGAACCTGTGGGAAGCCTGCAGGAACTGCTGTCCTCATGGGCCGTCGCGGAGATGCGGGAGCGCACAGGCATCAGAGCGATGCCGCACAGCTTCCACCCCTCTGGAACGGATCACAACCCCCAGCAGAAGGATATTTGCCCCCCCAAACATATGAATATTTAAGGGAGAACGGAGCAGTGATGGGTTCTGGAGGAAGAGGGGTGGGATGCGTTGGGAATCGGTGTCCTTACCATCCGGCGGGCACTCGTCGGTGTGGCAGGACTGGTACTTGGCGCGCTGGCCCTCGCAGTACCTGCCGCCGTGCTGGGGCTTGGGGCTGTCGCAGTGGCGGTAGGAGAACTGCACGCCTCCACCACAGCTCCGGGAGCAGGAGCCCCAGGGACTCCACGGGCCCCAGCCACCGTCCACCACTGGCTGCAAGAGACAGGAGAAGCTGCTGGATCCATCCTTGTGCCCGTCCATCCCCATGGAGCAATGCTAAAATCTCTCCCTGTGCCACCAGACAAACCCTGATGCAGCAAAGCACTTCACATGAAGTGAAGTTCAGGCCCTCAGCACCATAGTTTAGTGGTGGACTTGGCAGTCCTGGGGTAATGGTTTGACCTGATGATCTTAAAGGTCTTTTTCAACCTGGTTGATTCTATAAAGTTATTACTGACTTCCACCAGTCTGTTCATGTGCTTAAAGCTAAGCTTGGGTTGAAGTACTTTGCTGACTGACTCAGAAATCACCGCTAATTCCCCTGGCAAGGCAAAAAGTGATGATTTCATTGCAGATCTGCATCTGCTTGCTCTCGGTTCAGACCAGCCTTGGCAAAAGGCATGGCAGCATTTAATAATGGGCTTGCCAGTAAAAAAGATTAATGATAGGTGCTGTTGAAGGAGAGATATCCAGAAAACAAAGCAGGCAAATCCAAAGCCAGTCCAGGAGGTGGCAGGTTTGAGGTTTGGGAATCCCAAAGGGTCCAGCCCCAGCCTGTCACTCCCAAATCCTGCCCCCCCTCCCATTACCTGGGGTTTCAGGGCATCCTGCGGCATGCAGCGTCCATCCAAGCATATCCCACTGGCTTTGCAAGGGGTGCCATCGGCCCAGGGCAAGCTGCCGTTCTTGGTGTGGCAGAGAGGCTCCCCAATGCCAGTCCTGCACCAGAGCTGGGCGCAGATGTCCTCCTCCGTGGTGTTGGGGCAGTGCTGGAAGTCCTTGCCGAAGATCTGCTGGCACTGCTGGTCCAGGCTGTACAGGGCTCCTCGGCCGGGCAGCTCCACAGGCAGGGGCAGGGGGTCTGCTGGGGCATCGAGCAAGCAGTCGCCTGGGTAAGACACAAGAATGAGGCTGGAGATGCATCAGGGCTTGATGCCATGGGTTGCACCGAGCAGGGCACATAGAATCATAGAACAGTTTGTGTTGGAAAGGACCTTAAAGCTCATCCAGCTCCAACCCCCTGCCACGGGCAGGGACACCTTCCACTAGAGCAGGTTGCTCCAAGCCCCTGTGTCCAACCTGGCCTTGAACACTGCCAGGGATGGGGCAGCCACAGCTTCTCTGGGCACCCTGTGCCAGCGCCTCAGCACCCTCACAGGGAAGAACTTGTTCCTTATATCTAACCTGAACTTCCCCTGTTTCAGTTTAAACCCATCACCCCTTGTCCTATCACTCCAGTCCCTGATGCAGAGTCCCTCTCCAGCATCCCTGTAGCCCCCTTCAGACCCTGGAAGCTGCTCTGAGGTCTCCAGCAGCTTCTCTTCTCCAGGCTGAACAGCCCCAATGTTCTCAGCCTGTCTCCATATGGGAGGTGCTCCAGCCCCTGAGCATCCTCGTGGCCTCCTCTGGACTTGCCCCAACAGCTCCATGTCCTTCTGATGGTGAGGACACCAGAACTGCACACAGTGCTGCAAGTGGGGTCTCATGAGAGCAGAGGGGCAGGATCACCTCCCTGACATGCTGCTCACGCTCTGGGGAGTCAGCCCAGCACATGGGGTGGGTTCTGGGCTGCAAGAGCACCCTCTGGGGCATGTTCAGTTTCTCATTGACCAACCAAGCGACGTCAAGCCTCTGTCTGTGTCTGATTTGCCTTCCCTTCACCCCACACACCCCTCCAGGCATTGCAAAGAGCCTCTGCAGTTAAGGAACAGACTGTTTTGAGTGATGAGGCAGCTGAACCCAGCCTTACCGTGCCCTCCATCCAGGAACTCGGTGAGGTACATAGCACTGCAAGGAGACCAGGGCTGGGTCTTGTTCAAGTGGATGAAAAGAGGGGCCATCATATGGTGTTTGCCAAGGGGCCCAAAGAGCCGCTCGCAGGTCTTGGAGTCATCATGGGGCATGCTGAGAACGTGGCCTGGGGAGCAGAGAGCAGTGGTGAGCTGCAGCAGCCCAAAGCACCCCTGCTCTGCTGCAGGAGGTGAATGGGCATCTGAGAGCACCTAGAAGGTAACAAGCAGCTCCTATTGCTGTAATAGCTCCAGGTTTCCTGTAACCCCTTTAGGCACTGGAGCTGCTCTAAGGTCTCCCCTTCAGGAGCCTTCTCTTGTCCAGGCTGCCCCAGCCCAGCTCTCTCAGCCTGGCTCCAGAGCAGAGCTGCTCCAGCCCTCGCAGCAGCTCCGGGGCCTCCTCTGGCCTCGCCTCAACACTTCCACATCCCTCTTGTGCTGGAGGCCCCAGAGCACCAATTTACACCAACTCAGGCTCTTCTAAGTGCTTTTGCTGGTGCAAACCAGCTTCTGCTGGTGCCAGAGGCTCCCCAGTGCTTGGCTGGTGGTACCCAGCGGGGTGATGCTGGTGCTGGGCTGTGCTACATCCCCGCCTAGCAGACCCTCCTTTGGGAAGAGATGCATTACCCAGTTCATGGGCCAGGGTGTAAGCTGCCTGCAGACCCTCATCCTCAATCACGGAGCAGCTTTTGTTGCGGTCGCACATGGTGCCGATATCCGCCACTCCCAGCGTGTCACAGCTCTGGTGTCCACAGAAGTCCTGTTTGGGAGCAGCATCAAGAGGGATAAGGCAGGGTGGAGGTGTCCCACCTTCAGCAACCCCATCATCTGCAGGCAGACATGGTCTGCACTCAATTACAACCACCCCCTGACTGCTGCAAGCTTGGAGGGGGGATCTGTCCTCTTCCTCCTCTTCCCTTCCCACCCCAACCAAAGCATCCCCAAGGGATGACCTGTCTGGTCAGCAGGATGGCAGTGTCGTAGTGCTCGGGGTGCCGGTCACTCGGGGGGTTGAACTTTTGCTGCCAGCTGCAGAAGTTGCGCAGGGTGAGCCCACCGTTGTCGGACACCTCCGGCCCTGCTGCCTCCTCATCCACCACCAGCACCTTCACCACCACCAGGCTGATGGAGTTCTTCAGGCTGGGGTGCTTGTAGATGCGGGCTGCCATGGACATCAGCGTCAGGACGTGGTTCTGTGGGAAAAGAATGGGGCAGGCAAAGCCTGGGTGAAACCTCTGCTATGGGGCTCTGGTTTTGGTTAGGGTGGGAGAAAACAACCTCATTCATCAACCAACCACAGCCAGGGAGACACCTGGGTTGATGGACTAAGTGCTGCCTCTTCACACACAGACTGGTTTGGGTTGGAAGGGACCTTAAAGCTCATCCAGCTCCAACCACCTGCCACGGGCAGGGACACCTTCCACTAGAGCAGGTTGCTCCAAGCCCCTGTGTCCAACCTGGCCTTGAACACTGCCAGGGATGGGGCAGCCACAGCTTCTCTGGGAAAAGTCTGTGCCAGCGCCTCAGCACCCTCACAGGGAAGAGCTTCTGCCTCAGAGCTCATCTCAATCTCCCCTCTGGCAGGTTAAAGCCATTCCCCTTGGCCTGTCCCTACAGGCCCTTGTCCAAAGCCCTTCTCCAGGTTTCTTGTAGTCCCTTTAGGCACTGGAGTACTGATCTACATGATGCTTTACACCTTGTGCCAGTGAGAAGGACAGGCAGGACAAACCCACCCCTGCAACCCATTCCCCAGCCACTGTTTCACCTACAATGAACCCTTTGCACCCAGCAATCCCTCAGGAAAACCTCACATTCATGCTCTTGCATATTCCCAAAGCATTAACCTTGCCCTCACTGCCCCAGGGCAGGAACTACCTCACACACACCACCTCACCGGTGCAAAACCTGCCTCGCATCACCATAAAACTCCCTGCACCCAACATCCCCGGCGACAAACCAGGGCTGGAACCCTTTGCCATCCAAGCCGTGTCCCAGCAGCATCCCTTGCTCAGGCCACTGTGATGACCAGAGATTACTTAATATGTCAAACGCGCCAGTGATGTTTAGGCTGATGTAAACATCTTATCAGAGAATCGAAATTCCTCCTCTGCTTGGCACCCATTCCCAGCCTCGGAGTCAGGAGAAAGAAATGCAGCTATTACACAATGCAGTATTGGGAAAGAGAAAGTGGCTCCTCTCCTCCGAGACGAATTGCACCCCCTGCTCTCACTTCAGTGCCACTACTTAAACTGGAAGCCCTCTACTATTGGGTTGCACCCAGAATACACGTTCCCTGCTTTGTGCAGCATCCACCGTCATGCTGCTGGGCATAAAATGCCCTTTTCTTAGCAAACAAGGGAGGGTTTTAGGGAGAACCCCCCCCATAAGCAGTAACATCTTTGCTGCACCAGGGCCCTCGTGGCTATTTTAGATTCTTCTGCCACACTTGATCCCGTCGCTGGCAGCTCCATGCAAACAGATGTTTTGCTTCAGCAGGATGTATCCCAAATCCTCCCCGGCTCACTATCCGAGGGCAGGGAGCACTGAATAGACGGGTTTATTTAGACTGGCCACATCTCCACGACATGACTCACATCCTAGCCCAAAGCATGCAACAAATGTCATGGAGAAGTCACCACCGAGGCAAGAAACCCAGGCGAGATCCTGAGGAGTGGTTGCTCCAAGGGAATTGTTTATCCCATGGGGAGAATCCATTGGGAATCTCCCTACAAATATCACAAAGCCTTCTTAAAATTGCATCCTAGAAGGATGCTCTGTGGCAGAGCTGTGCATCACAGAATGGGTTGGGTTGGAAAGGACCTTAAGATCGTCTAATTCCAACCCCCTGCCATGGGCAGGGACAAACTGATTTGTGCTTCATCAGCAGAGCACAGGACGCTATCATAGGATCATCCCTCATTCCCAAGGGAGCAAATCCTGCCACATCCTTTCCTAACCCATCACAGATTTCTCTCCATCCCAGTAGTTTTGACCTGGGAGCTCTCAGTCCCTACCCCAAATACCCTGGGATATCCTCAGGGTTACATCCAGCCAAGAAACTCTTTCAGCAGCAGGAATGGAGAGACTCAGAAAATTCCCTTCATCTGGAAAGCGAACCGAACAAACAGCTCTTTAGTGCAGATTTAAAAGGTCAAATTCACTTGTTCCACCATCTGGTGTCTATTCATACCCAGTCCCAGACCATGCAGGAGTTGGTTGGGTTTTGGATGGACCCTGATGGCTCTGGGGAGAGCAGCAATCCACCTGCATTGCCTTGGCTTGGCCAAGGGCTTGGGGCTGGAGCCAAAAGCATCCCCAGGGCTCAGGAGAGGCTTTTGGCCAACAACTGAGTTGAATCCTGCTTGTCCCATCCTCCTTTGGCTTGATGAGCCACCCAGGAAGGAACGCTGCCTTCTCCAAGGTGTCCTTCCCGCATCAAGGATGTGGGTATCAGATCAGTTGTGGGGCAGCCAAGGGGTCAGGTCTGGGGAGCCCAGGTGTGCCAATGGACTGGTTTCTGCCTCCTTGCAGCACTCAAGGTGCTTCCTTGCCATTTCCAATCAGCAGCCTGGGAGATCTTGGCAGAATTTCTGTCCAACTGGTAAATACAGCTGGAAAACCAGCCCCTTACCTGTTCCGGGGCGACAAGGCACCAAGAATGGATCACAGGAGCATCCCCCCTCTGCTCCATGTGCTGCTGTCACAGCCAGGCACAAGCATTGCCCACTGCCTGGTGATGCCCCCAAACCCTCTTTTCTCCCCAGCCGCAATCCTTGGCCCCCTCTGGACCCAAGAAGAGCAAATTCCACCCATTCCCTCCCTAAAAGAAAGAGAGGGGATGCCTTTTGTGTGGCAACCTGCATTACAGAGCTCTGATATCCCTCCTGCCACAACATCGCTGCTCTTAGGAGCCACCAGCATTGCCCTGCCATGAAGCTGCCAGCAGCAAACAGCACATGCAGAGGGTTAGTGGAACAAATAAACATAAATCAGAGCATGGGCAACGGAAGTGGTTGTTTTTAGCCTGATAATGGTGAAGGATTTTGCTTTCTGGCACAAGTGCTTGCGAAATCTCTGCTTACGTTCTCCTTCATGGGAACCACTTGGAGCTGAAGTCTGCGACTGTTCTGTTGGGGGGGTTTAAACCCTAATGATTATGTGAGGGAGAAACTGCTCTTACACAGACACCAACCATTATTGTGGTATGTACATAAAGGTCTAATATCCAGTGCAGGGCGGCAGGGAGCACCCATGCAACACTGCAGTGCATCTCGCCTCCCTCCAACACGCTTGTGGAGATGAATGCTCAGCTTCACGCTGCAGGTTTGTCTGTTCACAGGGTTGTTGGCTTTGTGGGGTTGGGTTTTTCCCTCCTTTCCTCCTAGAAGCTGGAATTTCTGTAGAGGAACTAAACCAACCCCAACAGAACAGGAACGCTGAGATTTCTGGAGCGCGGACAGATGGAAGGAGGAAAACACAGGGTCAGATGTGAGGGCTCTTAACAAACAACTGGTAAAAACACATCCCAGCCTGTCTCTCGGATACCCACAGCGGCAGCAGCCACCCTGCCAGCCTCCTCCTGTGCTTTGGAGCCCGAGCCAAGAATTTCCTTACAAAAAACATGGGCAGCAGCCAAGGGAAAAGGGGGGACGAGGGGATATGTTGCCAGCTTGCTGCCACATCCCCTTTCTGCCTGATTTTCCCCTCTTCACTAGGTATTTGGGGCTTGGCCACCAATGACTCCATTTCAGGGCAAGAGAAACTGAGGCACGTACAGCACTGCCATAACCTCTTTACAAGCAGGGGTGAACACAAAGCAAAACCCCATCCTGAGAGCATCCCGGGGTGGTTTGCAACTGCTCCTGGGCTGCTTTTGTGCAGGGATTAAGGGAATTTACCCACTCAAGCTGCAAAATATCCTAAAGTGAGCCTAGGAGCTGGATATGAGGGGACTTGAGGCTTCGAGGTGGCTTTGGCTTTATGTCTAAAGTCACTTTGATGGTCAATCTGGGTTTGGGAGAGCTGGCAGCAGGACCCCAACACCCATCTGGTCTTGGAATAGATAGCAACAACACACCTAAAACCTCGTAAGTCTGCCTGGAAAACACAGAATTCCAGTGAGGAATCCCAGTTTAATCAGACCCGTCAGATTTTACCCTGGTCCTGAGTCATTACTAGCTCCTGGAGCAAGGAATTGCAGACTCCTTGCTCACAAGTACAAGGGGGAAAAGAAGAGGGATCGTAGCCATCATGTTTGCAGAGGAAAGCTTGGAAACTCATCTCATCCACACCCAAGAGACTGGAGAAATCCCACCACAGGAATCCCATTCTGCTGCCAACTGGCCGGGAATGCCGATGTCTCAGCAAACATCCCTGGAACCTCGCAGAGCATCTCTGCAAGTGCAGCCTGTGCTGCAGGTGCTCAGCCCAGACGCCCTTTCTGCTGCATGCCAAAAGGATTAGCCCCTGCACCGTGTCCTGCCTCAGCTTCCCACACTCAAACCCCCACTTAGCTCTGCTAGTGATGGTCACAATCCCTTTCTCTTCCCCCTCAAGCACTTTTGGATCCTCCACAAGTTATCTCTTGTGTCCAGCCTGGGGCCTCGCACCCATTTCCATATAAAGAGGCTTTTCCTAATCACTGCAGGTCACATTCTGCCCAGCCTTCCACAACCTGCTGCTCACAGTTGCTATTGCTCAGCACCATCCTGCTGCTAATGCCCCCCCAACTACCCATCTCCTGCAGGCATCAAGCCAGAAGAATGATTAACCCCCCCGCAATTTCATGTCTGGGTCTTCATCATTTCCTCCTGGTTTACATGGGTGCTGATGGAGGTAGAATTAAGCTCTTGCTATCTAAATTAGGTGAGCTATGAGGCTCAGATTGGTTAGAAATAAAGCATTAACAGCCTTTTCCTAACAGCATGGCATCGATTATAACTCGCAATGCTTGAACACGTCTTGTGGTGACTACCTTCTGCTTGAGCCATTCCAGCTTAAGCAGGGAAATAACTGGGAATACAAACAATGCTTGTGACTTTTAATGAAGATTTGGTAATTCAAGTGTGCTTATGGGAAGATAAGTCACTATATACATACATTTTCCTCTGACCCAGCCTTTTTGCTCCTTGGGCATCTCCTTGTCAGTTCTCTAGGGTCTCACCACCAGCAAGAACAAGCCATCAGTGCTTTTAGCCCCCAAAATGGAGGTATTGAGGGAAAAGTGAGACAGGTTTTGGTCTCCTGGGTTAAAAGGAACCAGCTTCTCCCTGCATTTGTGTTGCAGGAACAAAAGACACACAAACACAGCAGGTGGCTTGTATTGTTTTACTGCTGGTTGAAGTGTGCTCCTTACTACTTAAACATGCTATTGCTCTCCATCCCAAACCAGATCTTTGATGGGAAGGAAGCCTTTAAGAGATACCCTGAGAGATAACACAAAGATATTGCTCTTGGGGACAGAGAAATGATGATAAAATGGGGGCCAAGATGACTGGAAACTGCTGGATAACTATGTCATGCACCTACCCCCAACCATAGCACCTTATTTATAGCAGGAGGTAGACCATGGGGTGTTGCTTTGAAACACAGGGTGCCCAGCTGGTTGCAGAAGATGCTGGTTGAAGGAGATGCAATACACTTTTTCCTGCCCTTTTGGGCTATCAGAGACCAGCTTCATGCTACAGGGAGAGCAATTCCCACCACCATTTAGATGCCTGGTGCTTAAAAACTCAGATTACTCCATTGCAAACTCTGCTTTTGACTGTTGTGAGCTCTGGAGGGGTTGTCTCCCAGTGCAGCATCCAGCACGCCTTAACTCTTTGCCAACCTGGCAAGCAAAACCAAGCAAGGGGCAAAACAGGAGTGATGCTGAGCAGTTGAAGCTCCAAAGTTGAGTAATTCTCAAGGTCCAGCCCCATCTGAGCAGGGCTGGAATTAAAACTGCTGCTTTATTAGGAGTAGAGAAGCTGGATGAAGCCCCCCGGGAAAGGATGAAGCAGGCTGAGATGGCAAAGCCAAAGCCCACCTCAAAGCCCAACTGCTCCCCAGCTTCAAGGGCTCCTTGAACAGCCCCATACCCAACCAAACACTGCTGAGGATCAGCAGCTTCAGTGCCGTTATCCCCAGCAGACCTGAATCTGGACCTGAACAACCCATCACTGGAGGGAGCGCTGTGCTGGGGAGCTGGAAAAACTACTTGGTGTGATGGAAGTGGCTGGTCAACAGCCCTGGAGATGGATGTGGGGCACTGAGAGACCAACTTATCCACTCCCTGGGGTCTCCATGAAGCCTGGCCATGGGCAGGGCCTCCACAGGCGAACTGTGTTGAAGTAAAGGGACTGATTTTGGTGGTGATGGCTGAGGGAAAGGGATGTTCCTGCATCTGCTGGGCTGCTACAGGTGGCTCAGGAGCAGGACTGCTCATTACTCAGCTCCTGGTTTATTTACTATCCAGACCCAGCTCCCATCCAGAAGGGAGTTAAGCCCATTACTCTTTCCCTGTAGGAAGAAAAGCATTAACCCCCTCTGTGCCTCATCTTTGGGGACACCAGACTGATGGGACATCCCCATGTGCAGCCTGTGCGGACACGGACTCCCTGGGTTGGATCTTGGGTCTGGGAAAGGGTCCCCAAACACTTACCAAACCCCATAGATCAACCCCGCAGCCTTTGCCCCAGGCATTTACAGCCCCTACACAGCTACAGAGGAAAGTGGGAGACAAAGCCAAGGTCCTCAACACTGTCCCCAGCCCAAGGTGGTCCCTGGTGGGGACAGAGGAGCAACTAGGGGCAAAATAGAGGGATGGAGGGACAACTGGGGGGACACACGGAGGGATGAAGGTGCAAGTTGGGGGGACGCACAGAGGGATGGAGGAGCAATTGGGGGGGACACACAGAGGGATGAAGGGGCAATTGGGGGACACACACAGAGGGAGGCAGGGGCAACTGGGGGGGAAATGAAGGGATGAGAGGGCAATTCGGGGATGGAGTAATGGAAGGGCACGGGGGGGACACCGCCAGCCCTTACCTCCACATCCTCCCCGTAGAACCGCACCATGGAGGCATCAGCCACCAGCAGCGTCTCCACATACCGCGCCTGGGAAACGAAGCGCTTGGCGCGGCGGAGCGGCTCCCGGGGACCGGGAACACCGGGACCGGGAGCACCAGGAGCAGCGGGGACGGCTCCCGGCGGGGCAGCGCGGCGCTGGAGGCGATGCGGGCGCCTCCAGGGCGGCCCGGGCCAGCGATGCCCGAGCGGCTGGAGCTCATAAGCCGCCCCATCGAGGAGGAAAGCGGCGCGGAGCCCGGCTCCACCGCAGCGGCTGAGCACGGCGGCGGCATCGGGGCTCCCGTCGACGGTCCCCGCGTAGAAGCATCCCCGCCGCGGCGCGCTCCGCGCCGGTACCCTCCGGCTCCCTAAGCGCTGCAGGCGATAACGGGGAGCCAGGAAAGCGGCGTCGGGGCGGAGACGGAGCACGACGGCTCTCCCGAAGGCGGCCAGCCGCAGTGCCAGCTGCCCCGGCGGGGCGGGCAGGCGGGCGGGCAGCACCGGCTGCGCCTCCCGCGGCGGCGGCGGCGGCGGCAGCGCCCAGGCGTGGCACAGCAGGAGAAGGTGGAGCGGAGCCCGGCCCCCCAGCAGCGCCCGCCGCCCCATCGCCGGCCCCCCCCGCCCGCAGCTCCGAGCCGGCCGCCGAGCCCGCGGTATTTATACTTTCGGCCCCCCTCCGGCTTTGACATAAGAGGTTTATTTTTGATGTCTCGCTGGTCCCCCCCCCTCCACACACACACTCTCCCCTCCCCTCCCCTGCCAGGGCCGGGGGGAGGAGGAGAAGAGAAAGAAAAAAAAGAGAAAGAAAGAAGAAGCAGGGAAAAAAAAGCCCCGAACCAGCCCACTTTTGGATGCGATGTGAGGCCAATCAGGCGCCGGGAGCCCCGCCTGCCTCCAAGTGTCAACTCCAGCCTGCTACTCTCCCAGCATTAACCCCTTCAGGCCAGGCTCTGCCCGCCCCGCTCTGATTCAGCCCCCGTGAGGTGGTCTTGCTCCAGGGGCTAGCAAACTCTTCGTCTATTCCTCTATTTCCCCCCTTACCAAGGCAGGATTCGCCCTATGGGGCTGCCCAGAGAAGCTGTGGCTGCTCCATTCCTGACAGCGTTCAAGGCCAGGTTGGGCTTGGAGCAACCTGGTCCCTGCCCATGGAACCAGATAAGCTTTAAGGTGCCTTCCAACCCAAACCATACCATGATTCTGTGATTCGATGATTCCCCCTCCCCATTTCCCCCCAGCATCCCTCCACTGCTGGAAAGCACCAGGCCTTTGCCAGCTGGAAAGCATCTCATTCCGGCCTGGAAGGCAGAAGGTGCCTCCAGAGGTTCCCCCTTCCTGGTTCCCATGTCCTTTGCTTAGCCAAGGGCAGAGAGGGCTGTGGGCCCCAGGGAAAGCTCCAGCACTGACACAGACAAGGAGGTTTCCATGCCCTGAGCAAACAGCTGGGTCCACATGGGCTTTGCTCCGGCTGGAATCGGACAACAGGCTGAACCAGGCTTGTGGAAACCCAGCTCTCCCCCGTGCAATGGAGTTTGGCCTCGTGTCCGCATTCCCTTTTATACTCCTACAGGACTAGAAAAGCCTCAGGCAGTAAAACCAGGTAAAACACATACTCAGTGGTGGCAAACATCAGGAGATGGGCAGGAACACGCTGCCCCTGGCTGGAACCTGCTCAGCGCCAGGGAACAACCAGCTGTAATGGAGAAAGGGAAATCACTTTTTATATATTACTCCTTCTTTCCTATTAAGCCTCATTAGTTCATGAGATTCCTGGCCTCTGGAAGGCCCTTTGTACCCAGGAGATATCCCGAGATATCCTTGAAGCAGCTTATCCTGCTCCATACCCTGGTTTTCTAACCCTTTCCAAGGAGTAGCAGATACTCAGGGCTGGGATTGTGCTCCTTTAACCTTGCTGTGGGTGCCAGCACAAGGATCAGCTCCTCTAAACTCTTATTTTCCTTCCCTTCACCTAATCCTAAAAAGATCCAAAAGGATAAAGCAGCATTTGGCACCTCAGGATTCCTGGGAAACCAGAATCCAGCCACAGCTGAGCAACAGGGCACAGGGTTAAAGGCTGCTCTCCCTTTACTCCAGCATGTATTTACATCTGCCTCTCTATTATTATCTCCACTTAAAAGCCACATCCCTACCTATATAGTAAACACAGCCCTGGCTCGAAATAGCAGCACTGCCCGAGGCCAGGGCTCTGGTTACTTCTCTGCTTTTTAAAGTGTGGTTTGTGACTGTGTGAGGGGGGGAAATAGGAAGATTAATAAGAATAAAGGTAAAAAGCAGCCCCATGCACAGTGTAATTGGGTCTGGGACATCTCTCCAGGGCTGCGTATTGAAAGGGGGATGGCTTTAACCTGAATCAGAGGAGATTGAGATGGGATATAAGGAAGTTCTTCCCTGTGAGGGTGCTGAGGCGCTGGCACAGGGTGCCCAGAGAAGCTGTGGCTGCCCCATCCCTGGCAGTGTTCAAGGCCAGGTTGGACACAGGGGCTTGGAGCAACCTGCTCTAGTGGAAGGTGTCCCTGCCTGTGGCTTTAAGGATGAGATTTAAGGTCCCTTCCAACCCAAACCATGCTGCAGTGGTGCCCCTGCTCTGAACTAGGACAGGTGAAGGCTGCAGGCAACACAGGGCACGTCTCTCCAACAGGATGCAATTTATTCCCGGCTTTCCGCTCTCGGAGCTGCCCCTTTGATCTCGGAGGACACACTTGCATCCTGGCTTGAAGGCGCTGCTGGTTTTCATTAGCGGCTTCGCTCTGCAAACAGTAGCTGGAATTGCTTGTAGCCTCGCTGGGCTCTTCATAAACCAGCTCAAAGGGACACAGGGAGACAATAAAACCTCACCTGGCTGCGTCTCCTCCCGCAGGCGATGAGGCACCCCAAGGCTTTTGGGCTTCCTGCTTAGAACCATGGAATAGGTTGGAAAGGACCTTAAAGCTCCTCCAGTTCCAACCCCCTGCCACGGGCAGGGACACCTTCCACTAGAGCAGGTTGCTCCAAGCCCCTGTGTCCAACCTGGTTTCTTACCCCGTTGCAGGACACGCTGCCACCAAACCTCGCTTACAGCTCAGGGTATGCTCCTCTCATTTCTAAGGGGCTGTCTGAGCATGTGGAAGCCATTAACTCCCCCGTCACTGTGATTTAAAGTCCCTTTTGATCACCCAGCTTGCAAACGCCTGCCCCCCATTCCCAGCTCTGCAGATCCATGCGGCGAGCAGCTCTCTCCTGTATCCTTCCCGGAGGACTGAGCCTGGCACCCATTTCCCAGGGAATTTCGGCTGCCAGGATGAGGCCGACGTTGCAGTCAGTGTTCCTGCCCTGCAGCAGTGAGATTACCCCATTTCAGGGCTCAATGTGATGCTTTGCTGCGCCCTCCTTTCTCTGCAAACGGCATCACATCCCAATCTGCAGTGCCAGGCTGATGTTTTAGCTATTTCCCTCTTTGCTTTGCCTTCAGCCCCCGGAAAACATTTGGGAGAATCATGTATCAGCAGCTCCAAGCTCAATAAATGTTACCACTAGATGTCAGTGCCTCCCTATGAAGGAAATCCTACATCCGTCCCTGCGAGTTGGCGGCCCTGGAGCAGATCCTGCAGCAGCAAGAGGAGAGTAAAGGGTCCTGCAGCCAGCACCAAACCCACTTGATGGCAAAAAAGGACATAATTCCATTAGTTTTTCTTTTGATGGCAGCAAGTGGGAAGAAATCTCTGCCAGAAAAGCATCTGGGCTTCAAACCATAGCCCTAGCTTTGTGTCCTGCCAAGTTATCTTCAGTAGAACCATCTTAGCTTCCAGGTTGGCAAGTGAGGTTCAAGGAAAGGATTTCTTGCCTTATATTTGCATGAGATTCGGGGCTTGATTTGGAGCAGATGAGAACTGGCAAGTGAATTAAATAGCAAAATGTGCCATCGCAGGATCGATCAGGAATCACTGCACTGCACTATCATAGCCACAAGAGGGCCTCCCTGCCTTGCAAGTGGAGGGTGTTTAGCCTTTGGTACCCCAAAAGCCCTTAAATAAATGGGTTTTCCTTCCTCTTAATGCACTATTTGAGCCTCCCCCAGTGCGGCATCCCATCCCTGGGGTTGCGCATCAACAGCACAAGAGGTTTGTCAGCTGAGAGTGATGCGGGGGGGGCAAACCCTAATTCCCACTGGATCATTTAAATGTGGGAAATCAGACATTTAGGCTTAGGAAAGAGCAGGGATAGTTCTTTCCTAAGGCAGGGTCTCGATTTATCAACTGAATGTGCCACCTCCAAGACCTCTTGGTGCTGTAGCTGCACCATGAGCCGGGTACATCAAGAGTAAAGGGCTGTGATTTGATTTAATTTGGTTTTAAAGGATTCCACATCTGATTTCCAAACCCTCTTAAGGCACCTCCGTGTTGATTCTCTATTTTTAATCTCATTTTGATGTGTAATGCGATCAGCCGCATTCAATTACCTTTCACACCTCGATTTGCAGAGCAATAAAGTCTCACCAGAGGGCAACCTTGCTTCGGGGTGGATTTGGAGCTCCGGTGCAGGTGTGTCTGTAAGGAAGGCAGGTTTACGGCTTTCCAAAATCCAGGGTTAAATCCTATTTCCAGCACTGCAACCTCTCCCCCCAAGGCTTTGTGCTCCTTGGGGAGCTGCTTCTCTGCTTCTCCGCATGGTCTTGAGGCTTGCAAAGTGTCCTGAGACCAGAGAAGAGCCTCCAAGGATCAACAGGTCCTTCCCCAAACCCTTCACAAAGCTGTGTCCAGCCTGGGGTTAAAACCTCCCAATGTGACAGACACCTTCAAGCCTGCCCAAGGGCTGCTTTTCCTATGAACCAGCCCATAAATAGTGCTACAGAAATATGAAAAGATAATGAAAATACTCTTCTCTAGGAAAAAAACCCCAGATCTGAATCCCCCCTTCTCTTTATTCCACTCTTGGGTGGTTTATGGACTGAGGAGAATGAATGAACTTCATAACAGCGTGATGAGCATCCTCAGCATCTGGCTTGTGAACCTCCCTCTGCCCTGGTTTGTTCCAGATGTGCATCATTTTGACAACCTTTCAGGCTTACCCGGATCTGCAGCTTCACCCTTTTGTTTGGTGTCTCCCTGCATCTTTGGTTTATGCATCTCCAAAATGAGCATCCCATAAAGCAAATCAATCAAGGATGGGCCCTGTCTCAGGCAGGTGAAGAGAGAAGGGAATTTAGGACGATTTCTGCATCATAAAATCATAGAGTCACAGACTGGTTTGGGTTGGAAGGGACCTTAACGCTTATCTACTTTCAGCATTCCTTGGTATTCTCATACTGAAGCCCTGATGCCAGAGCTGACATTATGTGTTGGGACCATGAGAGAAGGCAGCAGAGATGCTCCTGCTGCAGGAGCAATGAGATGAGGCGCAGGGATCTTTCTGTGCAGCACCTCTGCACGGGGGGAACAGGCTCATTTGGTTTTTGTTGTGCTGCAGATGTGCTTGAAGACGTTTAAATCACAGATCCTCTCTCATGGGACAGGTAAAGCGCTGCTGCCATCCCTGCTGCATGGGGAACCCAAGGCAGAGCATCCAATCTCTATCATCAGAGCCAGAATGCATCTAAGGAAACTCAGCATCTTCCCGGACCAAGGATGGGGCAGGTTTTAGGTTGCAAAGCCCTGACGTGCTGGGCTTTCTTGCACATCTTGCCCTCACTGACCCTATCCAGACCCAGCCAGCTTTTATTCTCCAAGCCTTTCTTTCCTGGAAAGCAGCCTAACAGCTCACTTTGACTCATCTTCAGTCCCTGGAGAGGATCCTCCTTCCTTGCCCATATGGTGGGGAGCTGGGAGAGCACAGCCTGATCCTTTGGGTGAGAGCCCAGGCCTCTGGTCTGCCAACCTTCCAGACAAAGACAAGTGAAGGGCTTGCAACACCAGCTTTCCCCTGCCTGCAACCTTCCCACTCTGGCCTGGAGATACGGTCTATTTAATACTATTTCTTTTGTGATCTGGAATATCCAGGAGATAGGTGAGGGTTTGGGGGGGGGTTTTTTCTCTTCTTTTTTTTCTAAATGCATCACAACAGTGATGAACAAGAACAACTTATCATTTCCCAGAGGTGAAGCAGGAGGAAGGTGGGAGAAGGAGTGTCCGCACTGCAGACCAGAGTGAGCTACAGACTAGACCTGGCTGAGATAGGATTTACCTTAAAGTGGTTTCTAGGCAAAAATCAAAGTAGAAGCCAAATTTACCTTATATACCTCAATATACCTTATTATCTGTAGCTGTTCAGTGAGGTCCAAAGGCATCTTCCATCTCCATTCCCTGCTTACCATGTGCTTCCCTTTAGGTCACCCATACCCAGGCCATTTCCATTAAATCCAGGCAAACTACAGGGGGATGAAGAGCAGCCAGCTTCATCCCCAAGCACTTGGGAAGATGTAGAGTGAGACCAAGGTGTTCTCTTGGGCTTGCTTCTTTGTACCGATGGAAAGGGCTGTGGGGTGCTGGCAGATCCCTAAAGAAGGGACCTGCTTATTGTTGCCTGGCCCTCACCCTGCTGCTGTGGCTGGTAGCTGTGATCTGCCCCTTTGTGTTGCAGAAGGCACAACAGAGATGTCCCTTTTGCCCACCCTGGTTTGGGAGGGATGTGCCATGGAGATAGAAGATGCCACAACCCAGGGGGCACTCCAGGGCTTTGTCTGGGTCCTCCCCAGTGAAAGGGATTGGGAAAATCACATCATGTCCTTGAGCTACAGGATAAATACAAATGTGCCTCCCTTCTTGTCTGGTGACATGGAGCTGCCTGTAAAGGATGAGCCCTAAGGGCAATATGTGCTCCACAGACTCAGCCAATTTTCTCCTCCCCACAGGCAGGAATATGAAGGCAGCACATGATTTGGCTTGCAAACAAAGCTCTGTCATTCGGTAGGTGATTCCTACCTCATGCCAGCTGATCCATCCTTTGGTTTCAACCCCATAGACTCCAGCACACTGTTAACATCACTGGACAGAGTGAGTCCAGCTAAATCCCAGTGTCCGATGGGATGGAGCGGGTCTCAGCTCAAGCAGAGCCAAAACACTGCATTTTCTGCCTGCCTGTCCCCATCAGGAGGCAATCAGATGTTCTCCAGGCTGGAGATAGAGTCCTGCCAGTTCGGTTTGACTCATTCTCTGCTGCTGGAGAAGATCTGGAGCAGATGGAGGGGCTGGAGCAGCATCGACTAACCCTGGCTTGATGACCTCTAGGCTGAGGTACATGGAGCCAAGGTGCTGTCACGGTGCATGTGGGACCTTCCTGCTCCCTTACCCATAGACATCCAACCCCCTGCCATGGGCAGGGACACCTTCCACTAGAGCAGGTTGCTCCAAGCCCCTGTGTCCAACCTGGCCTTGAACACTGCCAGGGATGGGGCAGCCACAGCTTCTCTGGGCACCCTTTGCCAGCGCCTCAGCACTGCCTTTAAACACGAAAGCCACAACGAGCAAACAGAGCAGAGATGGGGATGAGAGGAAGCACCACAACCTCCCCATCCCGCTCAGCAACCTGCTCATGAATAAACTTCACTCCCAAAATGTCCCCAGGAGCCACGGGACCATGTGCCACCATGGGTGCTGCTATGATCTCCAGGATAAACTTGTCCCATTGAATGGGGCAGGAGAGGAGAAATTCCCTCCTGGCACCTCAAGATGCTCGAGGTTGTGTCCTTTTCCCCGTGCACCTCCTCTCCCTGTGCTGCCCATTTTCTCCTCGTGGTCCTATTGACATCCCTGGGCACAGGGATTCAAACAAAACCCCAGATTCACTGAGCCCAGTGCACTCAGATCATCATCTTGGGTCACAGGTTAGGTGCAAGGCACACAACCAAGCAAACCACAGCATGGGGAAGCGTTGGCACTGAAAGGAGCTGTGGGCTCTGCCTCTTAAGCAACCACCTTGGCTTATATTTCATATGTGCACAAAGCCTAAAGCTGTGCTTGAAGCCTTTGTTGAAATCACATCAAAACCAGCCTGTCTATGGAAAGGCCTTAACTTCATCACTAAACCAACCCAGAGTGCTGGAGAGGAGCGTGGGCTCCTCACGCATCTCCCTGTGCATCCCATCCCCATGTTAGGGTGCTTATTGCTGTCCATAAATCTATTCCTCAGCCACAGAGGGTTACTGAGGGCTCTTCATTGCTCTCCTTTTAGCTGTCCTGCTCCCCAGAAATCCTCATCTTTCTACCTCCCAATAGCATCTTCTGCCCCAGCGTCCTTCCTGGTCCAAGGTGCTGTTCTGATGGACACTCTGTCTGGAAGCACAACAGATGGGGCCACTTAGGGTGGCATTTCACTGGAGTGGCAGGTCTGGAGGAGCACGGAGGGGTCTCAGCCCGGATCTCAGGGCTGGACTCACCTGGCCTGGTAAAAACATGTTAATATCTTCCTGAAGGGGTCAGACAGCTACTGACAAGTCCCCGATGAACTGTCCCCAAACCAGCAAGGAGCAGGGGACTTTCATTTTCGCTGCGCACCCCTTCCCCGACCACAGCTTCCTCCTTGTCGGGGGGGCACAGAGCTTCCTCCCACCCCTTCACCTGGAGCACGAGTGGGGAGCTGCAGGAGGGAGCCCAGCAGATGGGAGCATCCCTGAGGACTGCAGGGTCCCCTTCGGCACTGCAAGAATACAAGTGAAGAGGGTCCGCATCCCACATCCTCATCCCATCCAACCCCACATTCCCACCCCATCCCACATCCCCATCCCACTCCCCTGTCTCATTCCATCCCACACCCCCATCCCTTTCCATCTTATTCCACCCCATCCCACCCCATCCCACCCTCCCATGCCATGCTATGCTATGCCATGCCATCCTATCCCATTCCCCTTATCCCATCCCATTCCATCCTATCCCATACCCTCATCCCACCTCATCTCCCCCATTCCATCCCATGCTATCTCATCCTACCTTCCCAGGCCATCCCACCCCCCCATCCCATCCTATTTCGTCCTATTCCTGCCCATCCCATCCCACCCCATACCCCCAGCTCATCCCATTTCCCCCCTCTCCCCATTCCATCCTACCCCGCCCTACCCTCCCAAGCCATCCCATTTAATTTCAGCGCAGCCCACCCCCTTCATCCCACCTCTCCCCATCCCACCCACCCCATCCCATTCCCCCCTCTCTATCCCATCCCACCCGCCGCGGTCCCGCCCCGGGCGGAGCTCGGCTCTGCCGGCCCCGCTGCTCTGGGCTCTCCCGCTCCGCTCCGCGGCTCCGTCCCCCGGCCGCGGAGTGGCTGCGGCGGCCCGAAGCCGCGCCCGCTCTCCCGCCCCGTCCGTCCGCATATAACCGCTCCGCGCCCCGCACGGCAGGTAGCGGCGGGGCAGGCGGCTCGCACGGCCGCTGCGCTCCCCCAGCCCCCGCCTGCGAACAGGAGGACGAAGAAGAAGGGGGGGCCCGATCTGCTTTCTCCCCCCCCGCCGCCGCCTCCCCGACCCCCGATGTGATCCCGCCGGGACGATGCTGCCGCTGCTGCCGCTGCTGCTGTTGGGCGCCCCGGGGCTGAGCCTGCCCCTGGACGACACCGAGGTGGTGACCCCGCTCCGCCTGGACCCGGACATCAACGGCAGATCCTACTTCAGGCGGGGGCCCGCCGAGCCGCCCCGGGGGGGGCAGGCGGTGGTTTTCCAGCTCTCGGCTTTCGGGGAGGATTTCTACCTCCACCTCACCCCCGATGCTCACTTCATCGCTCCCGCCTTCGCCGCTCATTACCTGGGGGCCGCCGCCCGCCCCGGCCCCGGCCTCCGGCACTGCTTTTATTCAGGGGATGTCAACGCCGACCGGGAGTCTTTCGCCGCCCTCAGTCTTTGCGGGGGGCTCCGGGGGGCTTTCGGCTACCGAGGAGCCGAGTACATCATCAGCCCGCTGGCTGGGGGCGCAGCCGGCGGGGCGCACCGCCTCCAGCGCCGCAGCCCCGGCCGCCCCGTCGGGGCCGGAGCATCCCGCTGCGCCGTGGGCTCCGGGCTCACCCCCGGCGTGCTGCAGGCGCTGGATAAGTACCGGGGACGCGGAGGGGGGAAAGGGGGTCGGGCCAAGCGCTTTGCCTCGGTCCCCCGGTATGTGGAGACCTTGGTGGTGGCTGATGAGTCGATGGTGAAGTTCCATGGGGATGATCTCCAGCACTACCTGCTCACGCTGATGGCCACGGCCGCCCGCCTCTACAAGCACCCCAGCATCCGGAACCCCATCCAGATCTCCGTGGTCAAGTTCCTCCTCATTGGGCAGGATGATAAAGGGCCCAAAGTGACCGGGAATGCCGCCCTCACCCTCCGCAACTTCTGTGCCTGGCAGAAGAAGTGGAACAAGGTCAGCGACAAGCACCCCGAGTACTGGGACACCGCCATCCTCTTCACCAAGCAGGTGGGTGCAAGGGGGGATGACCCAGAGGTGCTGCCCCCCATTTTAAGGAGCCCCACACCGTGCTAAGGTCCCTTGCCACCTCCACCCCACCTCTAGTGCACACTGGAGAAGGTCGCACTTGTGGCCAATCCCCCTTTCCCAATGGATCCTCCATCCTCATGGTGCTGGGGCTGTGTGGACCAAGACCCCTAGAGCCAGCCCTTGCTGTCCTCTGGGCAGGTTTTGAGCAGCAGCCCTGCCAGGGGGCTGAGTGAGGCCAAGGGCTGTGCAAAGGCAGGTTGTCCCCATGGGCAGAAACCTGCTGCTCCATCCCCAGCCTCCTGGCAGGAGCCCCGGCGGCTCTGGCACAGGCAGCCGCCACCCCAAAACATGGGGTGTGAGCCCAGAAGAGGAGGAGCATGGCCCTGCTTCCCTCTCCTTGGCTGGGAATTGCTCACGGTGCCACCTGCCAAAAAGGATCCCACCTCTCCCTGCTTCCTCTGACTCATGCGGGGTCCTCCTGAGAACCTGGACCTCTCCTGCGTGCTGGCTGCTCCGCATGGACCTGGTTCAGGGCTGGAAGGAAAGCACCAGAGATAGAGCCAGCGCTTGCAGACCTTGCAGGGGCAGAGGTGAGAGTGTTCCCCACCTCTGCTGTGAGCTGGCTGCATCCCTGTGGAGGGGAAAGGGCCTTTTCCTTACCTTCAGCATGGGCTCCACAGCTCCATGGGACAGCTCCATCCTCCCTCTGGGATTAAACTGGGTGACATGGAAGTGGTGACACCACTCCCAGAGCCTCCCCCCAAATGCTGCTCCTCTTCCCCACTGTCCTGTCAGTGCAGTGCCAAGCTGGGGGTGCTGCATCCTGCACGCCAAACTGGTGATGGGAGCGAGGAAGGATGTGCCCAGCTTGAAGAGGGTGATCATGTCTTACCTTGGCTTTGCCAGCAAGAGCACCTTGTGTTTCCTCATTCCTCAATCCCTGCCCAGATGTTTAGGATTAGGGGCAGGTCAGGAACTCCCCTCAACAGCAGGGACACCATTCCCAAAACATCTTTCCAGGTCAACCACTCATGGGTGGGAAGAGTATAGCATCCAGCTTAGTTCAGCTGCCCCTACCCTGGCATCAGAGCATTCCTGGACCAGGAATGATGAGAGACCTCATCCTTGTCCCTGGGCAGGGACCATGACCTCCATCCAGCTGTAAATCCCACTGGAGCACAGGCAGGGTCAAACCCCAGCCTGCCGGAGCAGGGTGGCTGCAGACAGGAGGATGTCTGCTGACACCCCAGCTCCATCCCTGATGGAAACCCAGCGAGGTCACCAGAGCCACACGTGGGTCGGATTCGATCCCAGCGATTCCAAGGCTGCGGATCACGGCCATGCTGCATTCTTTATACGTTGCTAACCCAGCCATTCCTGAAATCCCAAGGCAAGCTCAGTGCAAAGGCACACGATGGAAGAGACATCTGCCTTCCTTGAGTGCATCCATCTGTGGTCCCCTGACACCCCAACGCTTCTCTCCCTGCCAAAAAGCTGTTACAAAAGCCCCCGACTTAAATTTCACCTCCAGTCCTGTTGATAGGCAGCTTCCAGTTGTTTGAATGGGGCAGCCCTCTCCCGCTTGGCTCTGCTCCATCCTGATGTTGCCTGCGCTGGATTGTGGATTTGCCTTTTGGGATCTCAGTCCTGCTAATGGGTGCACATCTGCCAGCAACCATGGCCATGGGACCTTCTTACCTGAGCTAGTGCTTGTTGGAGCCTTCAGCTGCACTCCTGCCTCTTGGAAACAGCATCAGACACCACAGCAAAGGGCTTGGCCGTGCTTCTCACCCATTCTGAACCTCAATGTCCCACCAGCAAAGGTTTGATGAACGTCTTTGACCAACTGGACTAAAGAACATCTGGAATCTGAATCTGGAAACCTGTGTGTAAGGCTCAGCCTTCTGGGGTTGCTTTGGATGCACAAGGGAAGCCTCCATGATAGGGAGAGTGGTCCTCACCTTGATCTCTGTGGAGGTGAATCAGTGCACAAGGATCCCTCCCATCTGACCTGCAGAACATCTCGAGACATTCCTAAGGGGATGAAGAGAAGCCTTGGAAGTGCCTACATGGGAAGGTCAGGATGGCAGGAGAGTCCCAGGGGAGCTGCTTGCCCCTGGGGCACTGAGCATCCCCCCTGCATTTGGGCTGGCAGCAGGGGGGTATCAGTGACAGTGAACTCAAGGCAGAGCTGTTCCTTTGCACGCTGCTTTCCCACCTTGAGCTCCTCTCTATTCCCCTCCATAGCTCCATCCTTGTGTTGCCTCCCCTCCTGCACCCCTGCAAGCCTGGAGGATGCATTCTGAGGGGGTTAGGAGCCCTTATGAGAGCCCACAGATGCTGCCCCAGGAGGCTGCATCTTGGAGCTTGGGAACACCTCATTAAGAGCTGCTCACTCATGTACCCGCAGCGGCAGGAGAAGTGGGTCAGTGTGTCAGTGCAGGTGATGGGCCAGGAGCCAAAACCTCACTGCTCCAGCAGGGAAAGAGCAGCAATTCAAAGAGCAGCAAGCTGCGAGTGCATCACCTCTTCTTTGTGATGCTGTGTCACCCCCTTGGACCCACCATCACGCCCCAAACCCCAGCTTGGGCAAGCTGCATCCCTGGCGTGATGCTCAGCGTGGCGATACACTGGTTCCCTGGGACAAGGGCTTGCCAGCCCCATTTAGTCACCTGGGATTCGGGATGCCACCGGCTTGTCCCTGTGCAGTGATGGGTGGTGGGATCAGGGGCACAGAGCAAGAGCTGAACCTGGTTGTACAATGAGGTTTTCCACCCGCTGCAATAGCCCAGATCCAGGCGTTCCTTCACCTCACCTTGCCACAGATCACAGCCTGGTCTGTGCCTCCCGGCTCTGTAGCCACAGGGCTCCTCTTAAAGCCATCTGGGGCTCTCTGGAGCCACCGGGACTGTTTTTTACCCGCGGCTGAACCTGCCTGAGCTTGGAATCTTCTCTGGAAATGTTGGCAGAGCAGCTTGTGCGAGGGTTCGAGCAGCGCCTTGGCCAGGGAGCACCGAGCATGAATCACACTTATTTATAGCCCACAGAGTCCCTTACGTTTCCCTTTCATGTGGAAAGCAGCTCCCTGACTCTTGCGTGGCCTCCACGGCAGCTCCCACCCCTGCTGGGACAGCACTGAGGGATGGGGTGATGCTCCATCCCCAACAGACCCCAGCAGGGGAAGGAAGCATCAAGGCATCCACCAGGCTGCATCTTCAAATGGACCTTTCATTAGCACAAGCACCTTTGGATCTTGAAGAAGGGCAGATCCACCGATAATGAGACCCTTCCCAACCTCTCTCCCAGCAGCATCTATGTGGGGTCTGGCTGTCCTTGAGTTGGGCTGGTTTGTTCTTCCATCAGCTGGGCTTGGAGTGGCTGTAAAGTGTCTTCGAGAGGCAGGAACACTTCCCATAGCCTTGGGAACCTCTGGACCCAGTCCAGGAGCTCCTTATTCCTAGGAAGAAGTAGAGAAATGAGGCTGAGAAATGGGTCAGCTCTCAGCCCAAGGCCAAGTGCCTTCCCATCCACCCATCTGGGTCTGGTCCTTGAGCTTGCATTGAAGAATGGAGCTAGAATGACTCTATCCCAATGACTCTGGTGCTAAAGCCACCTCTACCCTGGGCAGAGGAGCTGTTTGGGTGGGAAGAGCTGTCACTGAAGGCCTGGGAGGATGCTGTGCACAAAAACATCCCAGTGCCAGGGTGAAATGCAAACACACCATTGCAGCCTGGTCAGGGTCAGGATTGAGGTTTCCAGCCCGGTGGTCCCCATCCCTTTGGGCTGCCTCCTCCCAGCAGCCTGGGGTCAGCTCCCCATGGGACGCTTGGGCTGGGATGGGGATGGGAGCAGTGATGCTGGTGCTGTCCATGGGGATAACCTCTTTTCTCCATACCCTGCAGGACCTGTGTGGTGCCACCACGTGCGACACTCTGGGCATGGCGGATGTGGGTACCATGTGTGACCCCAAGCGGAGCTGCTCTGTCATCGAGGACGATGGGCTGCCTTCGGCTTTCACCACTGCCCATGAGCTGGGTAAGGCTCCTGCTCTCCGATTCCTGCCGGGAGGAATGCCAGGAGGTCCAAAATAACCCTCCTCCGGAAGATGAGACAATAACCGGTGTCTGGAGATGGGGAAACTCCACCTTGGGGCATGAGACCCGGCTGGGAGAGAGCTGCTGGCGAAGCAAAAGGCTTTGCTGTTGTGGTTGCTACCTGGGCTGGGCTCGCAGCATCCTTTGGGATATGCCCATAGGCCTAAAACAACAGGAACCTACCTCTGGAGACACTTGTGGTGCTCGGTGGGAGGAGGAAGAGGAGGAAGGATGGGGTTGAGCACTGAAGTTTCCTTCTCTTTGCCATTTCCCTTCCTTTCCACATGCACAAAGCAGCCGGGACAGCGGGAATGGTGCTGGTCCTGCAAGCTCCTGCTGCTTGTGTGGAGCCTTATCCTTCCCCGTGTGTCCCTTGGGCTGCCCACAGCCACTGCAATCCCTGCAATTGTCTGCCCCACTCCGTGCCTGGGTTTCCCCCATTGCAAGAAGCTTGGCTCTCTGTGCCAAGCGGGGTTATTCATGCTGTCCCTCTTTCTCCCTTTCCCAGGCCACGTCTTCAACATGCCCCATGACAATGTGAAGGCTTGTGAGGAGGTCTTCGGCCGGCTGAAGACCAACCACATGATGTCCCCCACCCTCATCCAGATCGACCGTGCCAACCCCTGGTCAGCCTGCAGCGCTGCCATCATCACCGACTTCCTCGACAGCGGCCATGGTGAGCCCTCTTACCTGTGTCCTGCCCCTGGGGAGCAGGACCCATGCCTGGGGCTCGTTGATGGGCTGTGGAGCAGCTCTTCTCCCCACTCTGCAAACAAAGATAGAAGGAGTGGAGTCACCATCCCTGGAAGTGTTCTAAACACGTGCAGACGAGGCCCTCAGTGACATGGGTTAGTGGTGGCCTTGGCAGTGCTGGGGAATGGTTGGACTTGATGGTCTCGAAGCTCTCTTCCAACCTGGTTGATTCTATGATTCCACCTGAGGCTGCCATGTGTCACCAAGAGATGGAGTCACTTGGGTCTGCCCTTGGGTAGCATCCATGGGGTTGGGGTAGCTTTGGCCATCCCCACGCTGGTGTGTACAACCCCCCAGGACCCCACAGACCTCCCCATCCTCCCTGCTGCAGGAGACTGCTTGCTGGACCAGCCTGCCAAGCCCATCCCGCTGCCCGAAGACCTGCCGGGGACGAGCTACAGCCTGAACCAGCAGTGCGAGCTGGCCTTCGGGGTGGGCTCCAAGCCCTGCCCCTACATGCAGTACTGCGCCAAGCTGTGGTGCACGGGCAAGGCACGGGGCCAGATCGTCTGCCAGACCCGGCACTTCCCCTGGGCCGACGGCACGAGCTGCGGCGAGGGGCGCTTCTGCCTCAAGGGCTCCTGTGTTGAGAGGCATAACATCAGTAAGTACAGGGTGAGTACCTGCCCCAGGAGCCCCAGAGCATCCCCTGGGGTCACCCTGAGCTTTGGCTGAGGGATTCCCCCTCCTCCTGGTGCTGGGGGCACACTGATGTGGAAAGAGATGGAGGTCGCTGGGGCACTGTGTAGTGCTCAAGGAGGGATGATGCTCTGCTCCATCCAGCCCCACATGGGCTTAGGAGCAACTGGAAGAGGTTTTGCTTTATAAGGGATGCTGAGAGCCCCTGCTCCATCCAGCCCCAAATGGGTTTAGGAGCAACTGGAAGAGATTTTGCTTGCCAAAGGATGCTGAAAGCCTCTGCTCCATTGAGCCCCAAATGAGTTTGGGGGCATCTGGAAGAGGTTTTGTTTGCCAAAGGATGCTGAGAGCCCCTGCTCCATCCAGCCCCACATGGGTTTAGGAGCAACTGGAAGAGGTTTTGCTCTATAAGGGATGTTGAGAGCTCCTGATCCATCCAGCCCCACATGGGTTTGGGGGTATCTGGCAGAGGTTTTGCTTTACAAGGGATGCTGAGAGCCCTTGCTCAGGATGGAGCTGGTGGTAAAGGGGACGCAGCATCTCATCCCACCGCATCCCCGCAGGTGGATGGTGGCTGGGCCAAGTGGGCGCCCTATGGGCAGTGCTCGAGGACGTGTGGTGGAGGGGTGCAGCTGGCCAAGCGGGAGTGCACCCACCCCGTGCCTGCCAACGGGGGCTCCTACTGCGAGGGCATCCGCGTCAAGTACCGCTCCTGCAACCTGGAGCCCTGCTCTGCTGCAGGTAAGGGCTTGCGCGCCCCTGGTTCTCTGCATGACCTGTAACAGCCCCTAAAGCTGGAGCTGCAGCTCCATAGAATCCCAGCCTGGTTTGGGCTGAAGGGACCTTAAAGCTCATCCAGCTCCAGCCCCCTGTCATGAGCAGGGACACCTTCCACTAGAGCAGGTTGCTCCAAGCCCCTGTGTCCAACCTGGCCTTGAACACTGCCAGGGATGGGGCAGCCACAGCTTCTCTGGGCACCCTGTGCCAGCACCTCAGCACCCTCACAGGGAAGAACTACTTCCTTATATCTAACCTGAACTTGCCCTGTTTCAGTTTGAACCCATCACCCCTTGTCCTGTCACTACAGTCCCTGATGAAGGTCCCTCTCCATCATCCTCGTAGCCCCCTTCAGACACTGAAGCTGCTCTGAGGTCTCCACGCAGCTTCTCTTCTCCAGGCTGAACAGCCCCAATGTTCTCAGCCTGTCTCCATACAGGAGGTGCTCCAGCCCCTGAGCATCCTCGTGGCCTCCTCTGGACTTGCTCCACCAGCTCCATGTCCGCCTGATGCTGAGGACACCAGAAGCGCACACAGTGCTACAAGTGGTGATCCCCAATCCCACGCACATCCACTTTCTTTTTCCAGTGCCGGGAAAGAGCTTCCGTGAGGAGCAGTGTGAGGCCTTCAACGGATACAGCCACAGCACCAACCGCCTCACCACATCCGTCTCCTGGGTCCCCAAATACTCCGGTGTCTCCCCCCGGGATAAATGCAAACTCATCTGCCGAGCTAATGGCACCGGTTACTTCTACGTGCTGGCACCCAAGGTGGGTGAGGGACCCCGTGGTCACCACTGGGGCTGTGGGATGACTCCAACGTGCCTGGAAATGAAGGATTTCTCCTTGTTTTGTGGGTAGCTGGTGTTAGAGGAGGGTGTGGAGGAGGAGAATCCAACCAGCTGGTGTGAATCAGCCTGGATGTGCCTGCTTCCTTCTTTCAGGGCTGGAGCTGGTCTGTGGAGGGACTTCCTTGAGGCCTGTAAAGGTGCCTCTGGGATATGCCCATAGTCCTGAAATAGAGGATGATCATCACAGATGTGGGTAGGGTGGTGTTACCCGTGTTCCCTTTGCACCAGTGCAATAGAAAGAGCAGAGTAAAGGGATGTAGTGCCATCAAAGACCCTAAAGATCCCTAGTGCCAAGCAGAGCATGAGCAAAGAGTGCTGTGGTGCCTGCTGGCATCATCTCAGGAGCCCTTGGATGGATCTGGGTGGTTGGTGGGGTGGCAGAGGGAAACACAGCAGTTGTTTTGCTCTTGCAGGTTGTGGATGGGACCCCTTGCTCCCCAGACTCCACCTCGGTCTGTGTCCAGGGCAAATGCATCAAAGCAGGTTGTGATGGGAAGCTGGGCTCCAAGAAGAAGTTTGACAAGTGCAGTGTCTGTGGAGGAGACAACAAGAGCTGCAAGAAGGTCTCAGGCTTGTTCACCAAACCCATGTAAGTGCTTTATGACCACGTGTGCTTCCCCCTCTCCCAGCTCTGCTCTTTGGGGTGGGTGCAGGAAGGTCATGGAGATGGTTTGGGGTTGGAACTAGATGATCTTTAAGGTCCCTTCAAACCCCAACCATTCTATGGTGACGGGTCTAAGTTCACCCCAAGTAAAACCTCCTGGTGCTAGCCCCCATCACTTCATGGAGAGCTGGGCTAGCTCTGCAGGAGAAGCAGGACACATTTAACCTGCTGTTGGCTTCTGCTGGTGGAGTTCTCTCTGGTACATCCACACTGTTGAGCCAGAGGAACTGAAGACCTTCCTATATCTGGCTGAGCTCAGCCTAGGTGAAACTCAGTGTAAGGAGGAGATTCCAAACGAGCTTCATGGGAGATAAGCATCAGGGTGGGAAGATCTTGAGACTTGTGGTTGAGACCCCATCACAGTGGGATGTCCTCCTGCTTAATGCCCTGCCCTTCCCTTCCAGGCACGGCTACAACTTCGTGGTGGTCATCCCCGCGGGGGCCTCCAACATCGACATCAGGCAGCGGGGCTACAAGGGGCTCATCAGCGACGACAACTACCTGGCGCTGAAGAACGGGCAGGGCAAGTACCTGCTGAACGGGCACTTCATCGTCTCGGCGGTGGAGAGGGACCTGATGGTGAAGGGCAGCGTCCTGCGGTACAGTGGCACCGGCACCGCCGTCGAGAGCCTCCAGGCCTTCAAACCCATCCAGGAGCCCCTGACTCTGGAGGTGCTCTCCGTGGGGAAGATGACCCCTCCCCGGGTGCGCTACTCCTTCTACCTCCCCAAGGAGAGCAAGGAGGACAAAGCCTCCTACAGGAAGGAGGGCAGGACCCCGCCGGACCTCAACAACAGCGTCCTCAGCCTGTCCAACCGCCTGGATGGCGGGAGGCCGAGCTACAAACGTCCCTCCTACAAGTGGGCAGCGGGCGGATGGGAAGCGTGCTCCGTCACCTGCGGCGATGGGCTGCAGAAGCGCTCGGTGGCTTGTCATGACTCCTATGGGCAACCCGCGGCCGAGTGCGATGCTGCGCAGCGCCCGGCTGAGGTCCGGCTCTGCGGGGAGCCCTGCCCCGCCTGGGATGCTGGACCATGGTCACCCTGCTCCAAGAGCTGTGGTCGCGGGTTCAAGAGGCGGGCGCTGAAGTGCTCGGTCCCAGCCGGGCGCCTGCTCCCGCGGGAGAGCTGCAATTCCCGGAGGAAGCCCCAGGAGCTGGATTTCTGCACCTTGAGGCCGTGCTGAGCAGGTTCCGGGGTGCTGTGTGAGGAAGGGCATGGTGCTTCTCTGGCTGGGTGCGGCTGAGGAGCAGCCAGGGGTGGGGATGGGGGAGATGTCCATAGCACATAGAAAACAGGGGGGGGAAAGGAATAAAACGGGGGAAAACCAAAGGGACCGGGTGTGGGGACAGAGCACACACACCCCATGGGTCTGAGAGGGATGTCACCGACCAGGTCGCTCGGAGACAGAGGAGGAACAAACATCTACCTCGAAGCTGCTGAATGACGCGGAAACCCATCGGCAGAGGCTGGGATCAGGAAGGAAACACAGATGGGAACGAGGAGGATCACTGCCCGGGATGGATCTGAGTACAGGGAGATGCCCCTATATTGCACAGCCAAAGCCTCCCCTGTCTTCCCAGGGCCCAGCCTACCTCCCCCCTCCTTGGGCTCCCCCAACACTTGTGCTCAATGGGACCAAAAAAGATTTATCAATGCAATGATGGCAACTGACATTGTCCAACCACCAAGGTGCTGGGACTGATGCTTCCACTGGTGAGGACTCTGCTGCCTGGGGTGGTCCTTCGAGCCCCAGCAGCATCCCTGGGCCAGGCTGGAAGGTGTTGGCTTTATTGTGGTTTTCTTCTCATGTTTATGACCTGACCAGTGTAGATTTTATGGTGCTTAACTCTGTATTGTTTTAACCTCCTTCCTTCCCCCTCCATCCCAATGGATGTAAACCTTGTGGAGAGGTATTCCCAGTGGGCTCTCACACCTGGATGAGGGTTCCCTATGGTGCTTTGGGATGGGGCTGTGTGAGCATCCTGTGTGTAGCTGGATGCTCCTTCACACCCTGATCCAGGGCAGGTTCTAAACCACCCGCCTTAAGCTTTTCAGGGTTCAAAGGGATCACTCTGGACCTGAGATTGGAGCTGTCATCCCAAACCAAGCAACTGTACTGTAGTGTATGGGGCCAGACACAGCCCCACCAGCCACTGGTACTTGACTCCGCTCTGGAAATGGTGCTCACTGCTTAATGGGACCAATATGCTGTGCACAGAGAGCCCACTGCCCTCCAGCCAGGAGGGCCAGGACGGGTTATGTTTCCTCTGCATTAAGCCCCTCTGAGACATCCTGAGCTGAGCAGAGCTGGGGGGATCCCTCCAGCATCACTTGAGCTGTGGCAGTGGAGGATAAACCGGGTTTTCCTGTGGGAAAGGGGCTCAGTGGGGTATGGACATGCAGAAGGCAGCTTTGAACCTCTTGTTACAACCAGTTTCCCCCTCCAGGGTTTCATGCAGGGTTTATTCCGTACCTCGGATATAGCACCGTGCCCATTGCGGCTGGAGGTGACCATTCAACACATCACTCGGGTCTTTTACTCAGATCAAATCATCAGGGACCACTTCACTGGTGAAGGTGTCTCTGAACCCATTAGCTGTGACTGGGAGTAAGCCAGAGCCCCTGTGTTGAGTGATGCACTTACTGGGAGCAGCAGGAAGGAGCTATAGGGAGGACACACAGGTGACAGGGAGGCAGAAGATGCTGTCTCAGCCGCTAGAGGCTTGCTCGGTCCCATGCAGGTGTAGCATGGAAACTCCTTGTGCCCTTTCTGCCCCAATATTGTGGGCAAGGGGAAGAAGATCACAAGGGACAGGACAGAGGGAGCACAAGGATTCCCTTGCTAGACCTTTCCATCAGGATTCCCTTGCTAGACCTTTCCATCAGCTTACAAACTCCTCATGACAACGTTTGGGGAGCCATCCTCATGGACTGGCATAGTGCCTTTTGAACACAGGAATGTTCTGGGCCTACACACTGCTTGATAGAGTCATGGAATGATCTGGGTTGGAAAGGACCTTAAGATCACCCAGTTCCTACTCCCTGCCATGGGCAGGGATGCCTCACACTAGACCATGTCAGGAGCAGATGCTGTGGTTGCCCTGTGGAATGGGATTCCATGTTCTAGCAAATCCAGAACTCCATTCCCACTACTCCCAGGTCTCCATTCCCATCATCAGATCCATTCTGGAGGGTTTTCCTGCATAGCCAAGCTTTCATTTGGGGACAGAGCTCTGAGGACCTGCCCTTTTGTCTCTTGCTACCCCAAGAGATGGTTTCCAAGCCACTGAGAACCTGTCACCCTTGTCTGTGGGGAGGGGAAGGACTCTTTGTGTGTGGTTCTTTTGCCAAGTGTGCAGCAAAAGGATGGAGATGCCACTCGGACTGGCTGCTTTGTGTATACCATGTATACTGAACACCGATCTCTGCTGTTCGTGCCGCGATAGCAAACCTGAAATAAACTGTATTTAAAGTCACCCGGCTCCCCAGGGCACACAGTGGTGCCCGTGTCCTTTACCTGGGGGCTGTGGAGCATCTCCTATCACCATCCCAGCCTCTTTGAAGCCTCAACTCATGAGCTGAAGGAAAGAAAAGACCCTTTGAAAGCCCAACGTGGTTGTTCTGACCTGCTTCTGCTACAGGATGTGTTATGGGCAGCAACAAAGGAGCCTGAAGGAGCCCGGTGGTGGGTTAGTCCCTGCACTGAGATGTTAAATGCATGAGGGTGGTTGGTTTGAGCCCGGAATCAGGCTGCTCTTTGTCAGGGTAACAGCACTATAGAGTTAAATGGGTTAACGTACACTGGAACAGCACTCTCACATCCTGGAACAACCCGTGTCCATGCATACCATTGTCTGGGACACACGTGCTGTTCCGGAGTCATCCGCTCCATGTGCTGACAAAGCCTTAGTCACAGCCCATTCCCACATCACCTTGGGATGGTCCAGGAAAAGCAGGGTTAGGTTCAGCCGTGAGCTGACCTGGCACAGCTGCTGGTGCCCGGAACACATCCCTGCTCATTCCCAGCACAACCACCCTGGGTCGGAGCCCTCTTTTCCTCTTATACCCATGCCAACAGTGAAATAAACCCCTTCCTTTTCGCGGGACACGCCACCAGTTCCTCCAGGGAAATAAAGGACTGGTATCCTGTGCCTTTTCCCACAGGAAAGCTCAGTTTCAGCCCAAATACATCCAAAGGCTCCAGTTGCAAACAGAGGCAGAGATGGGGATTTCCACCCCATGCTGCAGCAATCCCCTGGATGAGGAGGAGAAACCAAATTAAAACCAATGTCTTGCTCCTCCAGCACAAGATGCCCTTAAAAATCACCCAGAGAGACAAGAAACCACAAGAGCCCCAAGTATTTACCTGGTAAGGAAGGAAGAAATGGAGCATGGATGCCAGAAACACCCAAATCCTGCTCTGTTTGCTCAGGGTGCTTTGCTATAGGGAAGCAAAAGGACTTAATTGGACTGAGCCAAATACCCCCACAGCTGGCACCAGGGAGGTGACACAGGCGATGTCCTGCATCCACACCAAGCGTGAAGCTGCAGGAATAGCCTCCCAGTGTAAGAGAAATGATGGAGAGCATCACAGACAGCATCCAAGGGGAAGGGGTGGCTTTTCCCTGCGCCAGGAGATGCTGCCAGTGATGGTTCCTAGTGCTCTGACACTGGAAGAGTATGTATTTCGTTTCCCTTGGCTGTTAACTTGTCTTCTCTGATAGCTAATATAAGGCTAATCCTTACATTTTCCCCTCCAGCTCCACTGAACGGGAAGGAAACCTGCAGCTTCCAAACCTCAGCTTTGCTGTGGTTAAAACAGGGTTAAACCCAGGGAATTGAAGGTGGGAATGAGACTCATCCCCTTAGGCCAAGCAGTCATGTCCAGGAGTCCCGATCAAGCTCCTCTCAATGGGATTTACTTACACCAGGGAGTGAAATACACCCTGGAAGCATTAAGTTTTCCCGTTCTTTGGCTTTGACACGTGGAGTTTCGTGTGAAAGGAATAAAAACTACCCCAAAATCCCTATCAAATCAAAACCTACCCCAAAAAACCCTTCCAAAAGGAACAGACCCACCCAAGCCCTCTGCTAGAACAAGTCTGTTCAGATCCCTGGGTTATTTTCACCTCCCATCCACCTTCCTTGTGCACTTCCCAGGCATTTCCTTTTGGTCACCTTTGGAGAAAGATGCTGGATAAGACCAACCTCTGCTCTGCCCCAAACCACCTTTTCTTCCATTTTCAGCAGTATAAATGGCATGAAAAGTGAATCTACCCCCTGTGGCACAGTGGAATGACGCATGGCTGGTGTTCCTGATGGGACATAGAGATCTCCAGCCTCTCAAGCTCTTGTGGTAACACACAGAGCAAGTGCTAAACTCTCCCAGTGATTTAATACAGGAGTGTCCTGTGGTGCTCCAGCCAAACCACTGAGTGCTTCGCTCCAAACCCATCCCTGGCTGAGGCTGAGGCTTGAAGCTGACTTTGTGCAGTGCATCCCAAATGCCTTTAGGAAATGAAAACTCCATCCTGATCCTGGGGACTGATGGCAAAGCTGTTTCTTTGCCTTTGTCCTAAGCCGAAACCCAAGAAGCTTGAGAAAAAGGGGGTTATTTGAACCATCGACTGTGTAACATCAGGGGGAGAAACCATCTCTTGGGTCTTGTCTTTCAGGTCAAGGCTTCCACGTGGCTGTGGAGCTGCTCCCAAGGTTGGGATTTTGCCTTGTTGTTATCATTGCTCTTATTGTTGCTATTATTTTTACTATTATTATTATTATTAGTGGGTTTTGCCAGGAGGCAAAAGCAAAACCAGACGTAGGTTGAACAAACAGACCTAATTGCTAACACATGTCCTGCAGAATGTGCATCCTCTGGGATGGAGGGGAATAAACTGGGAAGGGCAACAGAGGGAAAATGGGGATGTTCACCTGGGGCTGGGGATGCCAAATGAAATGCTGATGTGGAGCAGGGATGACAGATCCCGTCACCTCTCCATCACGATAACTGCAGAGCAGAGGCTGTGCTGGGTCCTGCCCAAATCCGGCAGGATAAATCCTGCTTTCCAAGCAGAAAAAAGCCTTTTTCCCACTGGGGCAGCGCTGAGGATGTGTCAGTGATGGTAACCCCAGGTCAGGACTCAGCTGGGGCAGCTTTGCTGCAGTGGAGTGATGGAGACAAGCTCCAGCATCACTGCAGGAGCGGCTGCCAACCCTCTGGTGCTGCCGGCCCTCGCTGGTGACCTGCACCAGGCTAAACTTCCCCTCATCACCCTCCTCAGCCAGCAAAGTGACACGTTCCCACAGTTGCTGCTGCTCTGGGGGTTGGTGCTGAGGTTGCTTCAGGAGTTTTGTCTAATTACACATCACATCAGTGCCAAATCTGTGCAGCCGACTCCAACCTGGCAAGCAAAGAGCATGGATTTATGGCACACAAACTCCCACCTCCTTATTGGTGGCAGGAGCAGGGTTGTATCATTTTGGAGGTCTCCATCCCATCCTTTCACTCCTATAGATGTATAATCCTCAATGAAGCGATGGCAGAAGGAGGGACATGGTGTTTGTGGACCGAGGACCAAGTCAGCACCTCAGAGCTGAGTACATCAGGCAGCTGGTAAAGATTATAACCCTTAACTAGGTAAAGCCCTTGGAAACAGCTTTCCAGTGCCTCCTGGGGAAGATGTTGTGCTTGGATTTAGCCTAATTCATCTCAACTTCAGCCAAGCAAGCCTGGGAGGTGGATGGGCTCCCAAAGGGTTATTTAATGTGGCTTGATTATTTGTTATTTCAAGTTCCCCCCCATCCCCTTGTAACTGAATTCAACCCTGGTGAGAGGTGTTGGATTGACAGCGCTGGAAATATTAAGCCCTCAAGGAAAAGCTGTTGTGGGGGCATGGAAGGAACAAGGCTGTACGTGAGCCGAGTGTAAGGGGAGTGATTTGTACTAACAGCTGCTTTTTTGCTCTCAATTAAAAGATAGAGACCAAAGGGATTCAGCAAAGCTGCTGAGATGCTTTCAGGTGGCCAAAGCATCATGAATGGCTGGAGCTGGCTGAGTGATGCTCTGTCCCTGAGCCACCAGAGCCCTCAGGGCCCCATTTCAGTGCATAACTGCTATTGATGCTTAAATACTGCACATCTTCCTCAGCCCTTAAGTATGTTCTTCATTCACTTCAACACCTCCCTGCTCATGCCGCCTGTAAGCAAAGAACTTCCCACACATGCTGGGAGTTGCTGAATCAAGAGCCTTTGGGGTGTACAGAGCTGAGAAACTATCCTAAATATATCCCATCCCATGGCATAGAATGAGCTCTTTTTGCTTGCTAATAAACAACTTTGGCCTCTGCAACTCTCTATCATCCCAAATTATGGTCACTACAGGGACCACATCCTCATGACAGAGAGAATTCAGGCTCTCTGTGACATGTGTTGTCCAGAAGCAGCCCCATATGCTATAGAAAAACAGGCAGGGGAAGGACATGGGATGGAGGGGAAGATGCAGCGAGATGATGAGGAACGAGTAGGCTGAGTCTACTTAAGCCTGGTCCATGTGAGCATCTTAACGAAATCCCAGGGAATTTGGGAAAAAAGCCCAATATCCCATACTAGAATTAAGTGAAATTAGGGAGACTAAAGGCCACGTCTTCATCCATCTTCAGATTCCTCCAGGATTTAGGGTGAGGTGAGATCTGGGGTTTATGGGTCTTACTTGGGGTCATGCAGGATCAACGCAGCAAGGTATGGCCTTGATCATGGTATTCCCAAGCTGCCCATTAACCCCCTGGCTTCAGCACTCACTTTGGAAGTGAGGATATATTAGGCAGGAAAACAAACACGGACACTGAAAGACAGGGAAAACCTGGGCTGGGTTTTTCAATCCCAAAGGAGTGAGCAGAGAGCAAAGGAAACAAGGAGAAAGAAGAAAAACAAGGGAAGCCCAAGAGGGAGATGCTAATGCAAAGCAGCTGTTATCCCACCTGAATCCAGGGATTTTTGGCTACTCTGCATCCTCGGAGCAGCGCGGAGCAGCCAGAGCCCCTCCATGAGCTGGTGCCTGCAGAGGGGCAGGTACCACGGCTGCCAAAGGAGATGGGGAGGAAAGGAAATCACTTTTATGCTGTTTGCAGTGGGCTGGTTTTGTTGTTTGAAATGAGAAGGAATCTTTGGCTCAATCCCTTTTAAGCCTATTTTTTCCCTGCTTTTGAGGAAGAGAGAGAGAAGCAAAAAGAGACAACATGGATCTGCCTTCCAGCCCTTCGGACTGTCCCCTCAAGAGCAAGGACCTGATGTCTTGAAGAACATGTGAAACACATGTTTAAAGCATTTAAGCTGCTCTTTATTTAAAACAAAGTCCATCTCCAGTACAAATGATCCTTTCCTTTCCCTTTTCCTTTTTCCCTTTGCCCTTTTCTTTCCCCTTTCCCCTTTTCCCCTTCCTTTTTCCCTTTTCCCTTTCCTTTTTCCCTTTCCCCTTTTCCTTTTCCTTTCCCCTTTTCCTTTTCCCCTTTTCCTTTCCCCTTTCCCCTTTTCCTTTCCCTTTCCCCTTTTCCTTTCCCCCTTTTCATCCCCTTTCCCCTTTCCATTTTCCCTTTTCCCCTTTTCATTTCCCCTTTTCCCTTTCCTTTTTCCCTTTTCCTTCCCCTTTTCCTTTCCCTTTCCCCTTTTCCTTTCCCCCTTTTCATCCCCTTTCCCCTTTCCATTTTCCCTTTTCCCTTTTTCATTTCCCCTTTTCCCTTTCCATTTTCCCTTTTCCCTCTTCCTTTCCCTTTCCCTTCCCTCCCATCCCCAATGCAGATGCAATTAGACAGGCCCCAGGGATCTATAGGAATCCAGCAGAAGGTGGTTTTCCAGTCGCTGCCAACGTTTCCCATTTGGACCTGACACAGAAAAGCACTCAGCACCTCATGTGCATGTGTGGAGGAGTCAATGGGCTTGTTTCCTTTCAGTAAAGAATAACAAATCCACCATAAAGGCACATCCCTGCCCCTCGCTCTGCTTTGGGTACCACACTGCGCCTCTTCTTCCTCTCTTCCATCTCAGTTTCACATTCTTCCTGCTGCTGCAGAGCCACAAAGCACCAGGAATCCTGTTTCTGATTCATCCTGGTTCATCCTCTTCCTCCTCCTCCTCTGTGGTGTGGAGATGCAGCCCCAGCAAGGGTTAACTTCCAGCTGCCTTTTCCCATTTTCCCTTTTAATATTGCCTGTGAAAAAAAGCAAACAGAGGCGAATCCCACCCTCTCCCTGGAGACTCTTCCTTGGCTTGTTCCAGAGAACACGAAAGAATCATGATTTGTCCTATATTTTCTGTTTCAGCAGCCTCGGGGATGGAATAACGAGACACAAAGTGAACATGGAAAGCAATAAACCCACGTACTGAATAACTGGTAGAAGTGGAGAGGGAAGGAGATGATAAAGATACCCCCCGACAACATTCCCCCTGTGGCACTGAATGAACCAAACCTCACTTTGGGACAGAGGGATGCTGGGTGGGAATGAAACATGGACATGTAGGAAAAGGCTCTAAATCCTCCTTATTGTGGGTAGAGAGTCCAAATATTTGGGGATCAATCCTTTATGGAGCAGCAGTGAGATATTTCATCTTAATATGAGACTGTGTTTGCTCATATTAAGGTGAAACTCCCTAGGGATGGGATATTCTGGTTCTGCTTCCCACATGCTGCTATTTCCACCTCTCCATCATGCCTTTTGCACCTTTTAGTCCTCTCCCAATGGCATTTTTATCCCTTAAATCGATTTGCCTCTATCTATCTATCTATCTATTCATCTATCCACCTACCTATCTACCTACCTACATACCCTATCTATCTACATATCTATCTACATATCTATTTACATATCTGTCTACATATCTATCTATCTATCTATCTATCTTCTAGTCTTGTGGCTGTAGGGTTTTGTGCCAAACAACCTCTGAAGCTAGAAGCAATCTGGAGTTCTCACTCAAATCCAAGTTCAAGCCTACGTTATATATACAAAGAGCCAATATTGTGCTCCTCTGAGTAGAAATATTTAGGGTTTGGCTAAAATACTGTGGAAAATGATGCAAAGCAAGTGGCAAAATGAGGAAACAGCATTGCCAGGGGTGTGGGGCTCCTCCTTTCTCCACTTGCTGTCAGGTTTTACGTACTAAAGCACCAGAGGCAGCAGCTCATTGCCTACATCTGGTCACCCCCATCATGGTTTGGGCTACCCGAGTTCACATCTGGATGCAGCCAGTGTTCCCAAGGCCTTTTCACATCTCACTGAAAAGAGATCCCGTGTTTTGCTTTCCTGGAGAAGAGGATTTGTGTGGTTTTGCCCCTAATCTCCCATCTCCAAACTCCTGGAGCCGATAATGAAAAGCTTCCCTCTGCGTTGGGACTGTGGCTTTCCTAGATTAAGAACTGCTCCTCAAGGAAGCCCACAACCATAACAAATCCATTTGCTAAGATAACATTAGTTCAGTATGGTGGCTGCTTTCCTGCACATGCTGCAGCTTGGCTCCTTATGGAGACTAAGTATTCCCAACTCACAAACTCTCCTGAACCTCCGGAGTGTGCCCTGCAATGGTGACATCCATCCCAGCATGGATGATTTGGGCAACCTGATCTAGTTGAAGATGTCCCTGCTCGTTGCAAGTTGGACTAGATGACCTTGAAGATCCCTTCCAAGCCAAACTGTTCTATGATTCCATGACTTGAGTTGCATGCTGGGCTAAACTGGAGCCAAACAAGAGGTACCAGGATGGGTGAGGGGGTTTGGGGATGCTCCAGGCTGCACCATTGCCTCCTGCATCCCACCACCACTCAAAAAGGGCCAGTTCCAGCAGCTCCAGCAGCCACATCCCCCTTCCTTCCTCACCCACCATGGAGGAAAACCTTTTCCCTTACCCTCTTGGCACATCCCTGCCTGTTAAACATTAACATCTGCTGAGTCTAACCCAGTTAGCCGGGAGTGTTTGTACAGGCTTTGCAATCCCTGCTTCCATGTTTACTCACATTGGGATTGTTTAAAGCTGATCCAGCAGGGAAATGACTGTGGGTGGGTTTGGGAGGACTCAGGGCAAGGTGACATCTGTCCCCAAGCTTGGCATCACCTTGTTTCAGGGACACCAAACCCAACCCATGGATCGGGGTGTGACTAAAACAGGGAGTGCTGAGAGGAATGGGAATGGGGCAGGAGGATGATATATGGATGTTGCTGTGAAGGAGGGAGAGGTGCAGCATTCCCAGTTGGTGTCACCCCTGTTGGTGACAAGACCCCTCCAGACTCAGGGTTGGGAAGGCAAATGAGAGAGGAGATGATGCTCAAGGGCTCAGAATGGTTTGGGTTGGAAGGGACCTTAAATCTCATCCAGTTCCAACCCCCTGCCATGGGGAGGGACACCTTCCACTAGAGCAGGTTGCTCCAAGCCCCATCCAGCTCTCTCAGCCTCATGGATGCCCTTATTCCCCTATAAAGGTGAAAGTGAGGGTGTGGGATTGAAGTAGGAGGGAAAGAAATACTGATGGAGACCTTCTAGACATACAACCACAAACTGGGATGCTCCTGGGCTTTCAGCAACTGCTTAGAGACTCCAAACCTATGCCTTACCCTAAATTGTTCAAATCACATCCCAACACATCCTATAAATGCCAGTGGAGGAAGCAAGCAGCGCTCTGACTGCAGCTGATGGCAAGAGGATGGTTTCCCAGCAGGAAGCTTTTGGGGGCACAAGGATGGTGGGAAGAGCCATGGGCAGCTTGATGGATTGGCCTCAGACTTGCACTGCTGCAGGGGGAAGGGATGTTCCCCAGGGAGGAGGGAAACAGGAGCCTCAAAGGAGGGAGAAATTCCTTCTTATTCGCTGCTTTCTCCAGAAATCCAAAGATCACAAGTAGCCTGAGAAGGGGGCTGCTCAGCAGATGGGATTCGGGCCCTTTTGGGAAGCTTGCTGTTCTGCTGCTGGGAATCCATCATGGGAATGTGATCTCTGGAGGCTGCGAAGCTGCAGACCCAGGAGGGTTGTGCCTTGCCCTGAACCTTGGATGGGAGCCCAGCTCTGATCCTGCTCCATTTAAGCCGTGCCACTAAGCCCCTTCCCCAGCCTGTCTCTAGACAGTGCCCAGCTCTGCAAGGCCCCCCTGCGCCCCACAGGCTGGAGCCAGAGGCATTAACCCCCCCAACCATCCCCAGAAAGCCACTTTCTGTCCCCAAACCATGTCCTCATCCCCTTACTTCTTCAAAGCACTCCTGCATCCAAGCCAGTGTCATATCTGCTCTCATCAAAAGCTTTCCCAGTGTCCTTTCCCGGCACTGCTGGCTTCCTCCAGCCTTTTCTGGATGTCCCCTTGCCTGGGGACACTGTGCTCCTCGGCACAATCCCAGCCCTCCTGCTCATTGCACAACCTGGGTCGAACGCCAAGATCTGCGAATTGGATGGGATTTCTCACTGGGATGCTCCAAATGATCCTTATGGGCAACTGATTTACCTCCTTTGTGGCCCCTTGAGCAATCTGTATAAACCAGAGCATTGGCCTCAAGCTGTGGCTGCTCAGATACTCCCAAATGGCCACATTTTGTCTGGGGAGGGGAAAAATAAGGTGCATTTTCCATCAATTTCAGGCAAATTTGGTCCAGACTGCAGGGATTCTGGGATTAAAGCTGGGACAGGGCATTGGATGGTGCAAGCCTGGGCAAGAACAGCAGGAAAGCTCATGGAAAAAGGGGAATCAAAGGTCTTCACTGGGGTTTCAAACTGTAGAGATTAGAAGTCTATCTTTTTCCCCCATCCCTTATCTAAACCCAAAGGCAGCACCTCACTGGGACACGATTCAGGCAGCACTAAGCATCCTTATATCCAGCATCCTGCACAGGCTCAGGGGAATTAACAACTGGGACAAGAGTCTTCCAGGCTCTGGGACATTCTGGGAAGAGTTGCAACCCCCTGAGCTCCAGCCAGCTCATTCCTTTGGTTTTCCTGCGAAAAATCCCAGCTTAGGACCTGCTTGGCAGAGCTTTGCCTCCTCCCAGCTCCCTGTAAAGGAGGGAAACAAGTTGGGTTGAGCAATTGGTGGGTCCCAATAAACAGGAGTTGGAAATTGAAGGGGTGGTTTTGGGTTGTGCTTTAAGCATCTCTGCATGGAGAGGAACATGGGTTGCCCCTGGGGTGGTGCCTCCCCTGAGCATTGGTTTCATTCTGGAGCACTTAATGCCTTGTGTTTATGAGAGCAAGCAAATATTTACTTGGGGATGAAGGAGCAGGGAGAGGGGATGGGATTTTATAGGCCCTGGTTTGGAAAGAGGCTTCTAGAGAAATAACAGGGGATTAAAGATCAAACCCAAAAAGCACCATCAACAACAACCCAGCACTGAGCACAATAAGGTCTGCACCACCCCGAGGATGGTGCTGGATGCTGGAGAGCCCAACAGGAGCCAGCCCTTCCCTGTGTTCCATGGCTTTACGTTGTTAGTTGAGCTCTCCTCAGGATTTGACCTTTTACAAAGCCCTACCCCAGGCTTTCACCTCCTGCTTCCACAAGGAGGGACATTTGGGGGTGACGCTGATGCTGGTGGCTCTTGAAAACGGGCTTAGATGAAACCCAACCGGAGCTGCTGGCAGAGAGCAGGAGGAATTCCGGCATGGAACAGCAGCAGCCTGGATCCTGGCCGGCTGGGCTCTTGCTCCTGACTTGCAGGGTAGAAATATGAAGTGCTAATTCCCTTTTCCCTAGGGATCTGGGCCAGCGTGAGCCGGGGTTATCAGGCACCCTACAGAAAGGCCACGCACGGGGGGGAGCGGCGCTATTCAGCCCCACAGCACAGCCAGTTCAGCTCTTTTGCCTTATTGTTAAAGGGCATTTTGTTTGCAATGAGAAAAGGGCCCAAACCAGTGACATCCCTGAGAAAGGCATGTCTGTGCCCCGCTGCCATAAGACCCTTTTTGTGCCCCTGATCACCAGGCTGCAGTGACATTGTATTGGTGCTACGATGCGCCGACGTACACAGGCTGGGCATTGTGAGAGGCATTTCCAAGGGCAGATCAGGGCCTGGCCATGCTGTGGAGTGTCAGCACGACCCTCTCCCTTGGCACGAGCTCCTGGGGAAATCAATGGGGTATTGTCTGCTAAGGGCACGGCATACAGCAGAGAACAGCTTGGAGTGGTGGCAGAGAGGTTAAGATCATTGCTGGGCTGCACTTGCAGCCTAGAAACCAAGCATGTCCTGGGCTGCATCCCCCGCAGCGTGAGCAGCAGGTCGAAAGAGGGGATTCTCCCCCTTTACTCCCATGAGTTTCCACCCCCTCACTTGCAAAACACCAAAAGATCCAACAAATGCAGCCACTGTCACTGATTACCTCAAAACCTGCTGGCACAAGGCTTCTAAATAACTCCTAAACCACCCCTCTCACTGCTGTACCCCATGTAAGGACCTTGCTCTTGCTCCTCTACTTATGGAAGCCACAAGCATGGTGAAGTCAATGGAAGTTTCAAGAAGGATGGGGTTGGGGCTGGAAGGAATCCGCAATCTAAATGCCCCCAGACTCTGTAGACATCAGGACATGGACCTGACCCAATGTGCTTGTTGCAGATGACGAGTGGGTTTGTCCAGCAAAGCCCTCCCTGGCTGCAAGGAGGGATCACACCAGGAGAGGACCTGGCACTGTGGACACAACTATGGGGATCAGGCCATGTGCAGGGATGATGCCACCACCAAGGAGTACAGCTTGATGCTCCGCTTGGCCTCTGAGAGGCAAAAGTCTGCCTTGCTGAGGTTGCTGAGATCCCATTGCTGAGCTCTGGGGGCATCTGATTAAAGGAAGGGGTCTGTACTCAACCACAGGAAGAAGGAGGCAATGTCAGGACCGAGCAGCTCTGTTCCCAAATTCCTGCTTCATGCACATGGTATGATTTTCCCCGCTTGAATTCCTCACATCTATTCAGACCACATCTGACTCCTATCCCCAGCATGTCTGGATGACTGGTTAGAGAAAAGTAAAGCTGGGAGGATGGAGATAAGGTTTCTGATGCTGGAAATCACTTTATCCCCTTGGTCCTGGGGGCTACCTGCAGCACGTCAGAAATCCTCTACGGAAAATCACAGGCTTCTCCAAGGCTCCCAAGAAAGCCCTGCTTCCCTGCCTATCTCACAGCACACTGATGCTCTGCAGACAAAATCTCCCTCCATGCCCAACACAGATGATGTTTTCTGTGTCTCAGCCCCACCATAAACAATGAGTCAGCTAATCCAAACCACATGGCTGGAGGTCAACCCAGGGCATGGGCCCGATCTTGAAAAGCACAATCACAACTCCAGCAAAACCAGTAAGAATCAGACACTGGTGGAGAAACACCCTCCTGCTCGTGTGGCAGCAGAGCTGAGGCCCCTCGGTGTCACCCAGTGTCAGGGCTGGTGGCACCAACCTGGGGATGCTCCTCAGGGATGTGCTGGCTTCCTCCGTCCCCTGGTCTGCATTGCTTGGCAGCTGCTTCTGCCTGTGCAGTCTCTGGATCAACTTCTCCACTGTCTTGCTGCTCCATCCCTCTTCCTTTAGGGGTTATTTCCATCCCCATTTGGGGCTCCCCTTTCTTCTGTTTCCCTCTTCCTCACCTTTCTCCCTTCCAAAAGCCTGGCTTGGACATGCTTGCATGGAGGAAAATCCAAGCCCCAGCCAGCTGCCAGCTCTGCCTTTGGCCTATTGCTCTGGTTTCATGTTTGACTCTTAATTCCACAGTTTATACAGCAGAGAGCTCCGGGCCAAAGCGAACATCTCAGGAACCTGCCAGAAACCTCAGCTTTTCCTAAGCTCCATAAACAGCTTCCTGCCTCCATCCCTGCACCTGCTGCCTGCGCCATGCCGCAGGATGGGGATGCTGGTCCATCCTGGGGGGATGGATGTCCCTGGGGCTCTCCACGCTGCCCTGCAAACACTGCACTGCTCTCTGTGCCAATGGGAAATGAGCTAATGACATCGCTCCCTCAGGATCAGGCTGTTTTTCCTGGCAGGTTGGGCACCAGCCCTGTCCAAAAACGTGCATTCCTGCTCTAAGTTGTTTGCACAACTTCTTTATCCTGGGGTGTTTCACAGGCTGGAGCATCCTTTAAGGGCTTGGTGCCCACACGGCCGGTGCCTGATCCCTGTGCTTGGAATCTGGGTCTGAAGGAGGAAGATTTGTTATTGCTGGTCCCTTCCTGCAACATCTGAGTGTTGTGACAGGCTTACTTGAGGCTGGAGCAGTGGAGAAATTCAGTGTCAGTGTCAGCACCTGCGTGACCATGGGGCAATGCAGGAGGCAGGCAAGGAGGGAATGGGGACAGGGGTGAAGGTGTCCCAGGCAAAGGGATGCCCAGGAAAGCACCAGCATGTAAGCCATGGGAAGAGAAGAAAGGAAAACACTCCTTGCTTACCTGAACCATTGGATTCCATACTTTTCCATTTCCACATGAGTAAAACCAAAGCAACCACTTGCAGTGACTTAGTGATGGAAGTGGAACATCTAAGAGAAGAGAAAGCAAATGCTATGGTTAGGAGCTTTACCTTCCCAGGGCACTGAGATACTCCTTGTACACTGAACTACAATGTCTTTTTTCCTGTCCCTTTCCCTCCCTGGATGTTTTCTGCACAAACAAAACCTCAGATGCCAACAAGCAGCAGGATCAGGGTCTGAGGTGCTTATTCCTGAGTGATGTGTTTGAGATGAAGTCAGTGAGATGCACTAAGCTGTGCCTCAGTTTGCTCTATCTGCAGTGGCACTTTTGGAGCAACAAATGCTTTCTAATCCTCCTCCTGACCAGCTTTTGCTGGGGATGGACCACTTCATCCTGGTGAGGATGCTGCAAATTACTGAGCACCATCTGCTGGCACTTTATGTATTAGCTCACTATTTACCTGGATGTGACATGGGACATCCTCTTCCTCATTGCTTTGCTCAACAGCCAAACAACTTCTTCTCCATGTGGTCTTGCTCATCCCTGCTCATCCCTGCACTGAGGCTTTCTGTGGGTGTTCCACATGGGGAGGACCTGAAATACACATGAAAGGTGGGATAAGAAAACCAGCGTGTGATGGGTAAACTGTTGCTCTGCAGAAGACCAAGGCAAAACCTCGCTTTGGGGGCAGGACTTCACCCATAAACCAATCATAATGGTGAATTCAGAGCTTAAATTCATTACACTGGTGCTGTCCTTCCCGAATGGGAGATGAAAACCAGGAGATTGTGCAGGGTTTTACTGCAGGACATAAAGCCGTTTCCTCCTGTATAAATCACCTGGATATTTTAGCTCGCCCTGAGGCCTAAAACAATGATTCCAGACTCCAGTTTGCTGCTTGGTAATTCCTCCTGGCAGCTGGCTCCATCCATCTCCAGCACAGGCACGTAACTCAAGCCTGGGACAAGTGTTGATTTACAGCTTCAGCAAGGAAATCAGCAGAAAATCATGGCAGTGCAAACTGATGTTTTCCTTCTCATGTGCAAGGTGAAAGGTCCTGGGACTGAGAACAACAGCCCTCGGGCTCATGTGGGGAGACAAACCACAGGCTGTTCTCACCCGTGTCTTCCAACTCCTAAAGGGCTACAGGAAACCTGGAGAGGGGCTTTGGACAAGGGATGAAGGGACAGGACAAGGGGAATGGCTTTAACCTGCCAGAGGGGAGATTGAGATGAGCTCTGAGGCAGAAGCTCTTCCCTGTGAGGGTGCTGAGGCGCTGGCACAGGGTGCCCAGAGAAGCTGTGGCTGCCCCATCCCTGGCAGTGTTCAAGGCCAGGTTGGACACAGGGGCTTGGAGCAACCTGCTCTAGTGTGAGGTGTCCCTTCACGGTCCTGAGGACTCCCTCAAGGACCTGTAAATCCACATGAAATCCAACTTACTACAGAGGAAGCAGAGGGCAATGATGCTCTTTAGGTGCATTAACCATTATACGGGCTGACTCTGGAGCAGTGTAAAGGAGCCTGTGTTTCCCAGCATGTCCGTCTCTCCTGTGTGCTGCTCTGCTGCCACTACAGGAATGTGAAGTTTTCGGGAGTTCAAAGCCCCTCTTTCCAGTCTGGGCTGTGTGATCCAAGCCAAAGTGCAGCCTTAATCCATCATCCACAAAAAGGGATGTTTGTATATTTGTGTAAAATGACAGATTGGAGAGACCCAGAGCTGGAAACCAGATGCTTTCCCAAGAAATTAGAAGAGCTAAGGATTTAGAAATGCAGGAACACAGGGAAGAAAACATCGCTGTGGCTACTGCCTTGAAAAATGCTGATCCTTGGCTTTCCAGAGCCTGTTGAATGGGAAAAGGCAGCATCTCCATGAGCATCACAGATGAATCAAGGAAGATGAGATGAGGTCCCACAGTAAGTCAGTGCTGGAGTGGAAAGCAGCAGCCAGTTGTCCCTCTGGCTGAGAAAAGGTTCTTAGTTTTCAGTTCCCAATTGTTTCACCATAAATAAGTCCTTCCTGGGGCCTGTAAGCCAGCAAGTGAACATCCATCATCATTTAGAGCTCACTTTTCCAAACAAATATCCATCAGAAAGGGTGGATATCACATGAAGAAGTTGGTCTCTGTGAAGTCTCTTCACCGCATCGTCCCACTGGTTCCTCTCCAGGTTGAAAAGCAAAGGATAGTAGAGGGCTGAAACCCTTCATGAAGTGCTACCAAGCTATGAAAGCACGTGGTGATTTCCTTCCTGGCTTGGATTTCTTTCTTTCCTTGTGGTTTTTTCCTCTATAACTGTTTGGATTTGGTCATAAGCAGGAAAAGCTGCTCTTGTTAGAGCTGAAAATCCCCCCTTAGAGCCAGAGCTGCGAGATCTGAGGTGAGGCTTGGGCTGTGCAGATGGAAAGGAAACCTCCTGCATGATCCCAGGAAGAGAGGCAGTTCCTGCTGTCCTCCAGCATCTCTTGATGATCCCAAAGGTCTTTTCCAACCGAGCTGATTCTATGCTTCTATGATCTCGTGGGCACAAGCCTTGTTTGGGGCTGTGGGATGCTCTTCGCACCCTCTGTTAAAAGCCACCCAAAGTGGACTGAAATCCCTCTGTGCATTTCTGCAGGGCTTTACCAGCCTTCAAACAGCCCCTGGGAGGAGAAGCAACTCCCCACCACAGTCCCATCCACATGGGGGATGTGAGGAGAAAGCATTCCCATCCTGATTGAGCAAAGGATGCTGCTCCATCCATCGCTGGGGACACATTCCCGGTGGGATGGTGGCTGAGAGCCAGGCAGGGTGTTAACAGTTTGATGTTAAAGCTGCTACAAACGTGCAGGGGAAGCTGGAAAGCAGCTGAGTCTGTAAAAAGGAAGATCAGGCCCCAGGTGCTACCCAGGAACAGGGGAAATTGCTTTTCTTCTGCGTTTTGGAAGTGCTGGGAAGCTTCCCAGCCACCAACATGGGATCAACTGTCAGTCCCTGGGTCCTGCTGGTCCACTGGAAAACCATTGGGATTTGTTGTGCTGCCTCGTGCATGTAAGAGGGGGTTTGTGCACTGATGTGCCCAGGGTTGAAGCATTCCCTGTTGTTCCCAAAGGCCCATGCAGAGAATCCTGTTTCGTGATGAGCCACGTGTCTGATGGGGGTGACCACTGGTATGTGTGGCAATGCCAGAAGTGAATGAAACCCCTCCCTGGGGAAAGGGCTCAATTGCTTTTGGCTGCAAAATTTGCAACATTTACATGATTTTTTCCCCAAAATATCTCCTTGGAAAATGCCTCCTGTGTTGGGATTCCAAGCACAAGAAGCCCACGCTTTGGATTGTGCAAGGTATCATTTTTAGCTTTGAAAGCTGCCTAATTTTAGCCAAACGTGGGGAACAGACTTGGAATAGGATCCGTGGCCACTGGAAGGGCTTAAGAGAGCTTTGAGGAGTCTGCTGACAAGGGAGTGTTGGCCTGTTGTCACCTTTCAGTTGCAATGAGTTGAGCTTGCTGCTGCAAGACAAGCAGTAGGGAGGAGGACACATGAGCCCTTGCAGTGATAGGTGCTGTGGAAGCACGGATCCAGAAGACCATCCCTGCAGTAAACTGCTCATCCACAAGGATCTGGGGTGCTCCTGCCTTCTCCTGAGCTTGCAGACTGCTGGAAATGAAGGTTGGAAGGAAGGGATGGGGAGGAAAAAGAGCAGAAAAGATAAAAGGACAGAGAGAATCACTGGGTTTTACCACTGAATGTCTTTCTTTGAGTGGGAGCTGCTTTAATAATATGCACAAGGAGTGAATAATACCTTAAAATATTCCCAGAGAATGAATAATATGGAATAATGTTCACAGAGCATTTATTTGACTAATTTCCCTTAGTGTTTTTGGATCAGGATCTAACAGCCCTGGATCTTAAAGGGGAGATCTGCATTTGACTTCCTTGGGTCTGGATCAGGCCCCAAACACCTCAAAATCCCCATGTTCAAGGAAGCAGAACCAAAGGGTCACCCAATATACCTGCAGTAAATGGTTGGGTCACTTTTCCCTGCTGATCCACAAACACATTATGTGCCAATAAATGGAAGCAGAAGTGGCTTGGCCAGATGTTCCATAGGGGCCCCAGGGAGTTGTGGTGCAGAAAGGGTAAAATGGGGGGGGGGGGGGAAGGGGAAAAAGAAGCCCATAAAACCTAAAATATTAACATCCCAAGCTCGTGTGCAGCAGCTGTGCCCCTGTTATGGAGTGAGGTGCAATGCCCTGGCTGGGGAGACGTGCCAAAAGCAGGATATGGGAAAAGAGTGTTTCAAACCCAGGTGGATGAAACCTTTATTCCTGTCTAAATTACATCTGAATGCTCTGGCTACTCTGGAGGTGTTGGTGGGACACGCTGGGGTTGAACGAGGTTGGGGTGAGGGTCCCCAGGGTGTCCTGCTAACCATGTCCAGTGACTCTTACGGCTCTGGTGTCTCTTTGTCATAGAATCCCAGACTGGTTTGGGCTGGAAGGGACCTTAAAGCTCATCCTTAAAGCCACGGTCAGGGACACCTTCCACTAGAGCAGGTTGCTCTAAGCCCCATCCAACCTGTTTTGTCCCCTCCCCAGGCCACCCTTCCCCATCCTCCTGTTATGTGCAACCCACTTTTGCCAGCTACAACACCCCACCCTTGTGCCCTGTGTCACCTCTAACTCCTCCAGCTCAGCTCCATCCTGATTTCAGGGCTGGGATGGTCACCAAAGCAGCTCCTTTTCCAGGCAGTTGGACATCTCCTGGTGTTTGTCCCATGGGTACTGCTCCTGTCTCCCATGGGAGAAGCAGGCAGGTTGAATGTCTCTGCACATCCTGCAAGGCTGGGCTTGCTCCTCTTCCAAACCATGCAGATCCCTCTCAGAGCTTCTTGAGCTGAGGAATCACTGTGAATTAATCATGAATTAAAGCCTTGGTTACTCTGACAGCATAAATCACATGTGATGTGTGCCCTGAGCACCCTCCATGCTGCTCTGCCACCCCAGACCCACCTGGTGACACTTGGGTGCAAGATGCCACCCTGCAAATAACCCCCTCCATAGATATGTCTGGCATGGGGTGCACAGACTGATGTGTTGAGCAGTATGGCCATTTAGGGGGGGCTGATGGGCAGTTTGACCAAGAAGAGGTAACAGATGGGCTGTGTGGGTACAAGAAGGAAGTGGGTACAAGAAGGAAGCAAAGCTCAGCCTTTACCATGGTGGGCAATGGGTCTGAGTGCTCCTTAACCCACCAGAAAGTGGAGTTTTACAGATAAAGAAGGCCCCTTTGTTTTGTTTTTGCAGCTGGAAAGAGAAGGGAACGTTCCCACAGAGGAAACACCCTATTTACTGGGGTTTTAATCCTTTCTGCTTGTACTGTGGTTGAGCTGAGCTGCACCAAGTCCCTCCAGTTCTCCCCAACGCAGGATTTTCTCACTTTCCAGTAAACTGCAGTTACCATGGAGAGGGCTGAGACAAGCCAAATGCAAAACATTGGAAACTACACCCAAACTCCGTGCAGCCATATCAAACAGTTAATTAGAAAGAGGGTCCATGTGTTTCCCATTCCCTGGAATGGTTTGAATCAATTGCCCTTGTGATTTATCACCTGCTTGCTGTGTGAACGGTTCAGCTCCGCTCTCGTGCATGTTTCTCTGCTGTACAGAGGAAGAGAAAAAGGGGATACTGAGAACTTTCAGAACAAGCCAATCATCAAATAACCAATTCTCCCAGTATAAATCTCCCACTGGAATGACACGCTTTGGATCTCGGTGGGATTTCTAGCCTTTGGCAACAGGGAAAAAGGAGAGGGAGCTTTTGCCTTGCTTTGATTCTGGTGTGGAAGATCCCACTGCGCCTGGCCATTCCCAGGGCTGTGTTAGACTGTGCCCAGATGGAAAGTCAGACCAGTGTGTTTCCCTGGGGCTGCTTCCTTTCCCACTGCATGTGAAGTTGAGCGGACAGAGGGAGAAGAAGAAGAAATCCACGCTTCCCACAAGATCATGGAATCATGGAATGGTTTGGGTTGAAGAGACCTTAAAGCTCATCCAGCTCCAACCCCTGCGACGGGCAGGGACACCTTCCACTAGAGCAGGTTGCTCCAAGCCCCTGTGTCCAACCTGGCCTTGAACACTGCCAGGGATGGGGCAGCCACAGCTTCTCTGGGCACCCTGTGCCAGCGCCTCAGCACCCTCACAGGGAAGAGCTTCTGCCTCAGAGCTCATCTCAATCTCCCCTCTGGCAAGTTAAAGCCATTCCCCTTGCCCTGTCCCTACATCCCTTGTCCAAAGCACCTCTCCAGGTTTCCTGTAGCCCATTTAGTACTGGAAGACTGTTATAAGATCTCCTCTTGAGGCATGAAGTTGTTACCCAGTAAGAGGTGACACCTCATTGCACACTGTGATGGTGGCAGAGGTGCTTCGTTGACATGGCAAAGTGGAAAGCGGGTGGCCAAGCAGGTAACAGCAACATATCGATGGGAAAGCACCTGGAAAGTTCCATTCCTGAGCCTGCTGTGTCCTTCCCTGCTCCCCCTGCACAAGGCAGAGGGGGAAAAACACACCTTGGTCTTGCCTTGCATGCAAGTGCTTTGAAGCAGGGGTGGTTCCTCCCGCAGGGACAGCCCTAGCATCCAAAAGAGATGTCTCGGAGGAGATCCCTTTGTGTTTCGGCTCTTTCCAAAGCAAGCTGACCTGCTTTTCTCTCTGCCATCTCCTTTTGCCAAGTGATGCCTTTGCAGTGGATTCACAAGCCAGGATCACCCAAGATGAACATGGGAATATCGGAGTCATCCATTCCCCTGCCCTGGTGAAATCTCCTGGCTGGGATGTGTGGGGCTGATTGGGAATCCTGCACATTTACCTAACACATCCCCCAAAGCAGCTGTTGGCCTGGAAGGTGGCTGCACCTCTCCTGATCCACATTCCACCTTTCCTGCCAAGACTGGGGGAGAGGGGGAAGAAAAGCTGCTTTCCTAGCATTAGCAGATGATTGAAAAACCTTGCAGCAAGCCCAGCCAAGTGTGAGAGATACCAGCTCCTCCAAGAGAGACCCAGAAGGGTTTGACTGGGGGGTGTGGGAGGGAAGGTCCCACTTAAGAGGGTTGGGAATGAAGGTTTTTCCCTCCTACAGTAGAGGATGCAACAGAGGAAATCTCTATTTGAGGGGAAACTGAGGCAGAGACAAGAAGCGGAGCTGAAACAGTCCTTTATCCACATCCTCTGCTCCCACAGTGAACATATAATGCACACACTGGCTTAGCTTGAAGCCTCTTTACCTTATCACTGCTCTGCTTGCAGCCTCACTTCTGCCCCAACCCTGGCCATATGAATGCAGCAACATCTCTGTCTGGCACATGGGGGGATCTGCTCCATGGCTTCAGATGGGGCTGAGGGCTGGAGAACGTCTCCTTCTTCAACAGAAAAGGTCAGGTTTGTGCCTCCAGTTTCCCCTCTCACTGCAAAGGAAATAGCTGGTGGTAAGGGGTGCGTGGTGCTGCCTTGGGAAGGTGTGAAGCATGGAAAGGGATGAAAACCCCACAGGGATGCTTTGTTCTGGCTGGGAAGTTGCTGTTTCTATTGCCTGGGCCCCTGCAATCTGCAAGGAAGGAAACTGGCCTCAAGCAGCAGGAAAAAAGAGACATTTCCCAGGAATTTCCACAAGTTTTCCCACCCTGGGAATAAACAGAAGCAGTGGGGGTGTGCCCTGAGGTTGCTGCAACCCTTGGCACTACCAGGGTTAAGTAGGGATGCTTTGGGGACAATCCTGCTGTAGTTCAGGGCTGCTCCTTAAGCTGGGAAGCTTCTGCACTGGATTTCGTCTCAGCCTTGCAGCAGCGACCCTGTGAAACCACAAGGAAGCCACTGACGCCTCATTTTGGGGCTGTGGGATGCTCCCCCCAGCCTCAGGCTGTCAGCAGGAGCAAGCTCTGCTCACTGCTCCAGGCCCCTCTGATGGCAATGGACGTGGGGTTTAGGGCTGCCGCTGGGCAGAGCTGCTTGTGGGGAGCTTCCCAGCAAAGCCAAGTGAAGAACAGGCTGTTTCCACAAGGAAAAAGGAGAGAGGTTCTGCTGAAGGCCCCGAAACCTCCCAGTAGGAAGGAAGAACATGGCAGAGAGGTTTGCAAGGCAAAAGGGAATGAGGCTTGCGGAGAGGAATGACCTCTGTGAAGTGCTTCGAGGAGAAGCGGCTTGGAAAGGAGGAGCTACAGATGTGTGAGTGATGGATCCAAGATAATTCCAGCTGGGATCCAGCTCAAATGGGCAGCTTTTCATCAGTGCAATACGCTCCCTTCCACGACAGCCTCTCTTCAAACTCTCTGACAGATTCAACCCCATTCCTCCCATCTTTTTTTTCCAAATCACTATTGAAGTGTTGTGGCATTTAGGGGACTCTTACCCCAGCCTGGGGGGAGATGAAGCTTTGCATCACGATGCATGAACTCTCCTTGGTCCCCCAGGACTCTGCCAGTGCTCCACAAATCACAATCAGAGCTGCCAAACCTACTACACACATCCCAAAGGCTTCCAACAGAGTGTTTGTCACTGCTGCAACCTGCAGGAGTAATGAATATGGATGAGCAGAGGCAGAGTTTGCTTTGCAGGTGTACGTGTGCCTTATACAAGGGGAATAATAGCCAACCCAATCTGCTTGGAAACATGAAGAGCTAAACTTGCTTGATCTGCAGGTCCCAGCGTGATACAGGAAGGCTCTGTGCAGGGGGGGTGATGGCAGGGGGTGTTGCTGGTCAGATTTACAAGGACATGTAGCGACAGGACAAGGGGAAACGGCTTTAAACTGACAGAGGGAGATTGAGATTAGATATTAGGACAGAATTCTTCACTATGATCAGTTTTAAGGTCCTTTCCAACCCAAACCAATCTGTGATTCTATTCTATGATGATATACCCACAAATCATGTGGAATATCATGGTCTCTGATGGAAGCTAGGTGGGACAAGTCCAGGACAGGGATGCAGGGCCAAGCACTCACGGGTGGTGAGGTTGGTTAGGTTAGGTGGTTATAGATCTACTCAAAGATGCAGGTAGATATATAGAGCCATTTGCAGAGAGATCTGGACCCTTATTTCTAGTTGAGTGCTGTATTGCTCTGAAAACAAACCCCTTTGTTATGTCTAAAGCCACGAAAACAAAACTACACCAGCAGGTTGGATGGGGCTTGGAGCAACCTGCTCTAGTGGAAGGTGTCCCTGCCCGTGGCAGGGAGTTGGAACTGGATGAGCTTTAAGGTCCCTTCAACCCAAACCAGGCTGGGATTCCATGTAAATGTAGGATCCTGGAGTGGAGCCTGGCGATCCCAGACTCTAAAATAGCTTCAGTTAATGTAATGATCCAGGTAAGCACAGGACATGATCCAGCCCTGCTCTGGGTGAATGGCAGGAGGCAGGTTTTGGTGCTGGGAGTCTGGGTTCTGCTGCCTTTCCATTTATCAGGGAGACTCTGTGGTTTGTGCCTTTTAGGATATTTAATGGGGTATTATTTGTTTCTGGCTGGCTGTTGCTTTGAGCGATGGCTCCCAGGGGAGCTCCTGTTGGTTGCCAGACAGAATGACATCAGGCAGACGCTCGGAGCAGTGATCAAAAGGCAGAGCCTTATATCTTCATCACAGGCTCTGGCGAAGCACAGAGTGAAGCTGAACACACTGGAGAGCACCAGGCCCTGATGCTGTTTGGGGTACAGGGCAGGGGAGTGAGGAGGAGGAGGCTGCTCTCCCCCAATGTGTGCACCAACACCCCCAGATCACCCAGTGATACTTCAAAGCATCATATTCTACTTCAAAGCAAAGGATGTGAAGTAGGTGCTGATGTCTTCCCTGTCCTCATTATCCCTTATAATTTCACTGAGGAAGTCTCCTCTACCCTGGTTTATAGCCTGGATTTTCTATTTAATCCATCATAGCACTGTCCCTGATTTCTCCAGCTGCCACAGGGACTGACTCCCAAAACGGTACCAGTTTAAGATCCGAGTCCTTATCTGTGAAGGGGAAATCTTGTGCCTTGAGCATCTCAGCCTCATCCCTTCCCCTCCTTAGCAAAGCAAAGGTTTGTGCTTCATGGAATCCCAGGCTGGTTTGGGTTGGAAGGGACCTTAAAGCTCATCCAGCTCCAACCCCTGCGACGGGCAGGGACACCTTCCACTAGAGCAGGTTGCTCCAAGCCCCTGTGTCCAACCTGGCCTTGAACACTGCCAGGGATGGGGCAGCCACAGCTTCTCTGGGCACCCTGTGCCAGCGCCTCAGCACCCTCACGGGGAAGTTCCCAATCAGTTCATGCCAGAGGATGAGGATATATTGAAATATAACATATAAGATGTTGCTTACCCGTGTATTTTGAGTTGTTTCTTCCTCTGGAGCCAAGCTCCCATGATGTGCCTTCAAAAGGAGCGGGTCTTGGCACTGCCTGGGGTGTTTCACAGCTCCCAAGTCCAGGATTTCACAGCATTTCACAGCACTTTTTGCTGATTCCTGCTTCTCTCTTCCTTATTGCAGCATCTAGAAGCAAGAGTTTAATGAGACAATCAGATCCTCCCTTTTGGATGGGCAGAGGACCAGGAAAGAAGTGATCAAAAGTTCACGGTTGCCTCAATACCCGACTGCAGACACTGCAGAAATCCAACAGTTCCCAGTGAGAGCCCCTGCAAAACCCGAAACTCAACTACAAGCCATCTAAAGCTGCAGCTACATCTGGCTTTCAGTTTCTTCTCACTGCCTTCTCTTTTTAAGTTGCTCATAAATTCTTTGGATAAAATTCCTTTTGGGCTAAAGCTTGCTACGTTTGGACATTCCTCAAATGTACATTAAAGAAGAAAAAAGGTAGAAACGCTGAGAAAATGGGTCTGGCAAGTCACATAGTTTGTCATGTATGTGGTCCCCTCCCCATTCCCCAAAGCTTTCTGCCCTTTGCTCAGTGTGCAAACTGGGGTAGCATGGGCAGAAAGCCACGGAGGGGCTGGAAGAGGACTCAGATCTCCTTCATCCCAGCCCCTTCCTCTGGCACTTTTGCAGAGAAAGAAGCCAGATATAGCTCCACTTCCATGGTTATTCCCTCCTCTGCATCGCCATGGGATGTGAAGCAGAGGCAGGCAGATATGGAGTTTGCAGGCTGGGTAAGGAGGGGACAGAGTTTATCACAATTTTGGGATAGGACAAAACCTCATCCTGAACTCCCATCATCACATATAGTCCCCAAACACATTTATTCCCCAGCTAACCCCTTGCTCCTTGACAACATGCAAGAAGTTGCATGTGAAAATGCTAAAACCCACTGTCCTCTATATAACCAAGGTGAATTTGTGCTCTCACCACTGTAGGAGGTGGCTGAGATGCCTTCAGGTACACAGGAGCCTTGTGTGAGCACCATGGGACAACCCTGGTATACCAGATGGCTCTCCCTTCTCTCCATCTCCTTGCTGTAAGCAGGCTCCAAGGGGGACTCCTTGAGAACAACCAGGGAATGAGGCTGTGAAAGAACATTTTCCCTTTCCTCTATTATTGTTGAACACACTGGATTATTCAGGAGCAGCAGGAACAAGCACTGCATCCATAGGGAAGATGAAAGCAGGGATCGCCTGGGGTGGGAGCGCTCCCTTCGCGCAGGAGCTGAGAACTTGCCTGGGCAACAGAGAGCCTCTTGTCAGCCCAACACAGGAGATCATTTTCCATTCATCCTCCGTGACCATTGTCTGGCCCACAATGGGCATCCCCAGCCTCAGGGAAGGTGGTGGTACCACGCTGGGGTGGGTGTCCTGCCCTGTGCACACAAGGGGTGCAGTGTGGTCCCTCCTGGCTCAGGGATGTGCGCTTCAATTCACATACAGAGCAGGGCTTGGAGGAGTCTTGTGCTTCCTGCTTTTATTCCTGATAAGGCTTTCCTCCAGGCTCAAGTCCCTCTTTTCTGGCCAAGTCTGCACAGCATGGACACCCTGGTTGAATATATAACACACAAACACAGACTTCGAGTAAGTAAATCCACCCAGACTTGGTCCTTACACATCTATTGGGCCAAATTCCTCTCCTAGTGTTTTCAAGGGTGCCTGTGGGATTCAAGATCAGGATTTCTCCTACTGAGGATAAGTTTGGGAAGGGTCTTGATGTGATTTAGGCTGTTCTGCATCACTTGAATGACTTGGACTCGTCTGCAGATGCCTTCAAGAAGCTTAAAACTTGTGGGTTTATCTCCAAGCTTTGGAGGCAAGAGCAGGGAATGTTTTACCTCCTCAAGGATGCTCTGGGAGTAGGGATCCTGTATCCACATGTAGAACCATCCTGGCAACTAAATTCATGTCCTTACTAAAGCATTTCTCCTCCTTGTCCCCTTCCAAGCCCTCCAAATGCAGCCCATGAGCACATGGAGATGGGTTGACCCTGTGGTCTCATAAATCTGGATCTGAACAAACAAAAGAAGAAGCAAGGGGAGAAAAAAACCCAACCAGATCCCATTCCCAATGCCTGGCATCACATCCCTTGCTGGGAAAATCCATCCGGCTCCAGCTGAGATGGACACCAGGCTGCAGGCAACTGGCCTTGTGTGAAACATGATCTGGAGAGGTTCTGGAAGAGCTGATTCCATGGAAGAAGCACTCTGGGATGGGCAAGGGCAGCAAGAGGGTGGACACCAAAGGCTTCTTCCAGAAGCTCCTCCATTCAACACCCTGTTGGAAGCTCCTCTATTCAACACCCTGTTGGAAGCTTCTCCAGCTCAACACCCTGTTGGAAGGGAGCTGCTGGTTGAACTCCCATTAGCTGGAAAAGCCCCCCCAAAGCAGCCCTCACACCCCTTGCTCCGGTGCTCCTAAAATCCATGATTCCTGGATCCAGCCTTGCCCAGAATCATTGCCCAAGAGTGAGGCTATGAATAGCTGGAGCAATAATGCCTAACACATGGCTGTCCAGCTGCCTTTCCCACATCAACCACCTCATCAAGTGATAAGGGGAGGAAACCGGGAACGGCTTTTCCAGCCGGAGCCACAACACGAGATGAAGGATGCAGGAAACATTCCCCCAAGCTTCCAGTTCCCTCCTGCCAAAACAAGCAAACAAACAAACATCTCCAAGTTCAGCGTGGCTTTGTGTGGGGCTATCTATCAGGAGCTGGGGACGAGGCTGGTTTTACAACCCATCTGTAAGATCACTTTGCTGGCAGCCTGCAGCGATGGAGACGGGAATGTTGGCTCCGACAGATCGCTGATCCACGGCCAGCGTGGGTGACAGGACACACAACAATGGCCCAGGATGGAGCTGGAAGGTTTTGACAGCAGCTGAAATGGGGAATCAGCAACATTCTTGCCCCCAGAGGCTGCTGTGGCAGAGATTAAAGGAGGACTAAAGTTCAAGGGGAGCGGGAACCAGCGTTGCTCAATGCTGGCGAAAGGTCCCCAGCCGTGGAGAGTGCTTTGAATCCCAGACTGGTTTGTCTTGGAAGGGACCTTAAAGCTCATCCAGTCCCAACCCCTGCCACGGGCAGGGACACCTTCCACTAGAGCAGGTTGCTCCAAGCCCCTGTGTCCAACCTGGCCTTGATGCTAAGGAGGATTTGGGTTTCAGCTGCCAGGGAGGTCGCTGCCCATGCATCCTTTAAGCTTTACAGACCTCCATAGCAGGGCATTAAAGGCCATGGTTCCCTTCTGAGCACCTCCTGGTTTGTGCTGTTCCCTTCTCCCTGCTGCTGGAATCTGCAAGCTCAGCAGCAGCCACTGTGGAGCCGCTGGCTCTGCCTGGGATGTGGAGCAGCCCCAGCCCAGCACCACAGCTGGATGGAGCCAGGGATGTTCATGCCTGGGCATTGCATGTGATCCAAGCTGCAATCCCAAAACACCCCATCACACTTGTGACAGGCATGGTGGCGCAGAGCCAAAGCATGTCCAGTGGTTGCAGCAGGGCTCTCCACCCCATGACAAAATCACCCCTGGAAGGAGGGAGGAATGAACATGCCCAGCATAGCTGGCATTAAGAAATTCCTTGCTTTTCCTGCAGACGTGAGCCTCTAATGGCCAAGATCTCTCCCTTGAGCCTGTGGTTTCACCATGGCCAGATGAAATCGAGAAGATAGGCTCAGAAAGCTTTGATGTGCAACTACCACCCGTCTCCTCTCTGTTATTCCTCCTCTCTCGTGCCAAGCTGCTGTAATAGATGCTTCCCCTCTGCCCCCATGACTTGAGGGTCCCTGCACAGATGAATTCATCACTCACATAACAGCCACGAGGCGGGAAGGCCAAGGAAAACACGCATCCATCCATCAGCAGAGGCTTGATGAAGCTCTCCCCCTCTTGGAGGGATTCACCCTGGGAGTTCAATGCAAAGTGATGGCTGTGGCAAAGCAAGGTGGGAGGGGAGCCAGAGCTCACCAAGCTGCATCAGCCCTGCAAACCCCACCGAGCACAGAGGGATGCTGCCAACATGATTCATTGGGGAGGAGCACAACCCACCTCGGAGGTGGTCCCAGCCTTTGCCAGCCAAAATGATCTGCTGAAGAAGAAGGGGAAGGTGTTGGTGCTGCATGTGCTGGTAGCGCTGGCAAGAAGGCAGCAAGGATGGGGTGGATGCCATCAGCTCACAGCCACTGACCTTTCTGAACTCTAGAAGAACAAAAGCAGCATCTTTATGGTTTAAAATAGCCCCCCAAATGGGAAAAAAGGAAAGGGAAAGCGAGACAGATTCCCATGAAGAGAGCAAGGCCCAGAGCTTCACTTCATCTTCCCATCTTGCCTTCCCACGGAGGCACGGCTGGACCCTGGCTCATCTCCAGGCCCCAGCTGGGCGAGCAGCAAACATTTTCCAAGGCAACAAACCATCTCATCCGTGTGACACAGGGAGCTGAGGGGCACTGAGCCACATGCTCCCATTCCCATCACAAAGGAGCAAGAATCTGTGGCCTGCTGGGCCAAGCGGGATAAAAGATGCTCCATCAGCGCCCGGCACCGAGGGGATGCTGGGATGAAGGGATGGGGTTTTCTGGCTAAGCTGGGAGGATGAGTCAGGCTGGGGGTTCAGATGGGGTGGACATGGTAGCAGGCATTAGCAGAGGGAGAGCAGGGCTGGGAACCACAACCCCACGCACGTGTCTCATGGCTCCTGATCGGCTGCTCGCATCAGGATGCTTGTAACCCTGACTCATCTATCCTTTCCATAGGCTGTCAGCACACGACATGCCCCAAGGAGGCCTCCTCCACCTCCCACCTCATACCAGTAAAGCCTGCTGGGTGCAAACCCCTCAGAGAGGTGCTCTACCTCGAGCTGGGTTGGTCCCTCTTCATAAGAGGGACTACGCTGTGTGCTACATCAGCCTTTGCAGGGTTAATCCTACAGGAACACAACTTTGAGACCTCTGTCTCTAGGGGATGTGACAGGAGCTGGTCTGGGCTCCGAGGAGGAGGGTTCAGCAGGCACAGCCACAGAGCAACACAGCCATGGGAGCAGTTGGCCAAAGTCAACAGTGATGTTGGGACAGAAGGATCAGACCACGATGGACCTGAAAATGCCCCATGTTTGCCTGGAGCTAAAGGATAAGGAGTTTATGCGCTGACAGGGTGGTGGCAAAGAAGAATAAGAGAAACAAGAGGGTGTAGCAGGTTCTCTCTGTGCTTTGGTCCACCTTTCAGTGGGTTTGGGTCTCTCTGGATGGGAGATGCTGCAAGAGTGAAACAAGATTAAGGCCTCAAGAAGTTGTTGGCACTGATGCAAGAAATAGGTGCTTACTACAACATTCTCCTGCCATTGGGGTCCACTTCTCCCTCGCATCACTGTTGAGTTGGGTCTGATAAAACCCCTAATTTATATCTGGTGGGAGCCCTGACTCTTCCCTCCCACCAACTCCAGGAGATCCAAGTGCTGTAACTGCTGATCTAAGGGAAATGTGCTGCTCACGCTCCCATTGGCATGTGATATATCATGATTAACGGCCTCTCCTTCATGATATTACTGGCCCCAACCCGTGATGTTGGGAAGAATTCAAAGTCTGGCTTATCAGCAGAAAACTAAGCTGCTTCAACTTAATGCAGCAAACCTCAGCTCAGGCTGGAGGTGATTTATTATGAACTGTGGGCTTTGGAGACAGAGAGAGGGAAAGGAAGCCACAAACCCCACAGCCAGCCTGTACAAGTTCCAGCTTCTAATCTAACACGAGTGACTCTATGGCTCAGGCTGAGAAATCATCAGGGATTCATCACAAGGTAGAGACCAGCAGCTATAATGAGTTCATAGACAGGAGTGATGCAGAATAAGAGCTGTGCCTGCAGGGTACCCCCATCTCTGCCATTCCCAGGACTGGGGTGACAAGGGGCATGTGGCACATCTCTGGGATGCTCACAACATCCTCTGTTCCACTTACAAGTAGCTGCAGTGCCTCTTTTGGGCAGCATCCCCTCTTAACCAGGCAGAAAAACTTCCTTCTAGTATCTAATCATTTGTTAAAAGCAGGCAGCTCTATTCTAAATACATCAAAATCTCACCTAAACCAAGGCAAATGACCTGCGAAGATACTTCACACTGGCAGGGCAAAGTGCTGGAAACCGAGTGAAAAGGTATCAGAAATGAGGTGTTGCTTATGCAAAGCCTTTAAATTTGGAATAAACTTCCTTTTCCCACTAGGAAGCTGTTACATTCCAAACCTTTGGCTCACACGTACAGAAAGCACTAAAGGTGTTGTTAATGATCACTAAAATCTGAGGACAAAAGCATCAAGGCCAGGTTGGAGGGGGCTTGGAGCAACCTGCTCTAGCGGAAGGTGTCCCTGCCCGTGGCAGGGGGTTGGAACTGGATGAGCTTAAGGTCCCTTCAACCCAAACCAGGCTGGGATTCTGTGATCAGGGGAAACCTTCCTCTTCCTTCTCTCTGCTGACTGCCCAAAAGCTGTTGTGCTGTAAAGCAGGTTATAGGGATACATGAACAGTTATGTGGGGATGGGAACGTGCTCACTGGGGCTGTTAAAGGCAGGGGTTTCATTCTCACCAGGGCCAAAGCCTGGGAGAACAGCTGCTGGCATTTAATACCCACCATGTGTGTCCTTACTGGGCATTTAATACCCACCATGTGTGTCCTTACTGGGCATTTAATACCCACCATCTGTGTTCTTACTGCTTTGCTGCACAAGGACCACCGCTGTGGGATGGGGACAGATGCGGGTCCCACCAAGACACCTCCTGTGTGGTGCTTCTGGAGGAGGCAGCAGCTCTTTGCACTGTCTTTTAGCAGCCAAGTGTCAATCTGGGGTGTTTTATCTGCAGGGGACCTTCAGCAGTGCTTCTTCCCAAAGCTGTGAATGATTTGCTCAGCTTATTGGAAGCATCCTACCTGTAGGATATCCCAAACCTGAAGTCAACAGGGATGGGGAGCACCTAACTATATGGAAGAGGGGGAGAGGAAGCAGAATCTTCCCTCCCTGCCAGATCTGCTGCCTTTCAAGCTGTGAACTTTGGCAGATACACAGTTTGCTGTATGCTTCCCCAGCAGTGATAGCCCAGGCCCTTGGGGCTGCCTTGTGTTTGATCTGGAGCTGGCACCGGGGGAACCAGACGGGGTGAGGAGATAAGAGCTGAGTGCTGTGCTCTGGAACTGTCACCTCTGGCCAGGCAGGCAGAGCATGGACATGTGGGAAAGGCTCAGGGACAGCCTCAGCCTGGAGAACAGAAGGTTCCTTAAGGAGAGACCTTAGAGCAGCTCCAGTGCCTAAAGGGGCTGCAGGAAACCTGGAGAGGGGCTTTGGACAAGGGATGGAGGGACAGGACAAGGGGAATGGCTTTAACCTGCCAGAGGGGAGACTGAGATGAGCTCTGAGGCAGAAACTCTTCCCTGTGAGGGTGCTGAGGCGCTGGCACAGGGTGCCCAGAGAAGCTGTGGCTGCCCCATCCCTGGCAGTGTTCAAGGCCAGGTTGGACACAGGGGCTTGGAGCAACCTGCTCTAGTGGAAGGTGTCCCTGCCCGTGGCAGGGGTTGGAACTGGATGAGCTTTAAGGTCCCTTCCAACCCAAACCAGGCTGGGATTCTATGACATGAAGAGCAGAGGATAAACTCCTCTCTCTTCCCTGTGCCTGAGGCCATCCCATCTCTGATTGTGCCTCAATTTCCCCATCTCTGAAAAAGGGTTGGAGCAAAATCTTTTGCTGCTAAAGGGCTTCTGAGGTTTGTGTCAAGCCAATGACCTGCCAGGAAACATGGATAACCCTCGGTGTGCTGGGAGGGCAAAACCCAGGGGAAGAGCCCTCATCTCCCCAGCTTGACCCTCTGCTTGCTGGGACCCCATGGAAAGCCCCTGGGGACCCTGTGCTGAGCTGCTGAGGGCAGGGAGAGGTTTGCTCTGCAGCAAGGGCAGCACAGCCTCTCTGCTGGGGTCATTCCCCTCCAGCCCCATAATCTGCTCCCTTAGCACGAGCCTCTGTTTGTGCATTCCTGGTTTATTGGCAGGGAAAGCCAGCAAATATAACGTGAGCAAGCAGGGAAGCTAATGAGCTGCTCTCAGTGCCCATAAAAACCAAGCTGCAAAAGGCAAGGATGGCCTGGGGCAAGGGACTGGTGCCTGCTTGGTCCCTGCAGCACCAGGGGCTGCTAACCAGGGCTACCAGAGCTCAAGAGATGCCAGACCCCACGCAAAGAGCAGTTCTCCACCTAAAGAAAGAGTCTATATGGTCCCATTTGGGGGTGGTTGGGTGCTTTGGGGCTGGGGGTCCACACTCTGCCCACCTTCCATCCCAGCATGTCAGGCAGCTGAGCACCCATGGGTTTTATTGCATTAGTGGGTGCCAAGGAGACAGTCCCTAAGAGCAACAGTGTGAGGTGACTCCCGGCTTGCTGCCAGCCCAGCCACCCGTCTCATTCCCAAATTATCCCCATCATCCTCCTCAGTTTGTGTCATTTCACTTGATGTGAAGTGCACCCACTTCCTTCTCCCTGGAGGAAGAGACAAACATAAGGAGGGAGCTGCCAAAACGAGCCCAAACACAAAGGAGCTCGTGCTGCACCTCTTGGGATATTTGGGGTTTATTCTAAGTCCTCATCTACCCTAAAGAAACATGTCTGCATCGCTCTGATCCAGCCAGCACTTGTAGATAAGTAAATAAATGACTAAAGCTTAAGTAAACCTGCTGAAGGGGAGCTTAGCAAACACAGACTAAAGCCCAGACTTTCTTTCCCCCCTCCTCGTCTTGTTTTAAACCTGGTCAGAGGATGTTGGCAAATGCTCTCACCATTCCTAAGGGCCCAGCAACAGTTCTCTGGGCCTTTGTGAAGAGGAAGCAGAGAAGAGGGTTCATTCCATGTCACCAGGCACTTCAGCTCAAGTGGTGTGCACGAGAAATCACTTACACCTAAGAGGAACATTCAAAGCCCAGCGGGAGAATCCCCAGCCACAATCACATCCAAGGACACGAGTCCCCACTCTGGGAATGACCCGCATCTGAGAGACACGGGCATTGCAATGCGAAATGAAACCCACTGCAGATTAACCCCTGCTGATCCCAGCTGATTTCTCTCTTCTTCTTCTTCCCAGGTCAGGAAAGCCAAGCTGAGCCTTGATAAATAAACCCAGCTTCTTTGGGTTTAACCCTTATGACACAGTGGGGAGTAAAACACACTCCCCACTCCAAGCCAGGCCTCTTAGACCCCAAACCACTGACCTGAGACCTCTCCTCATCCCTTCAATGAGCATTTTGGATTCACATCAACTGAATTCTCCAAAGAACAACCAAAAAGAGCCCCCGAAGCCCCAAACCTCTTTTGTCTCCTGCATTTCCGAGTATGTGCCAGTGGGAAACATGAGGCCTCAGCACCACCAAGTCCATGGGCTCAATGCTGGGAGGAGAAGGCAGAAGCATCCATCCCTGCATACTGCATGGAGCTGACATCAGTTCCTCTCAGTTTCATTGACATGGCCCCGGCTCTGGCCTGATTTCTTTAATTGCCTCATAATTCCTGCAGCACTTAAGAGCTTTTATAAGCCTCCTGCTTTTCCCAAGGTCAGGAATGAGTGCCCCCAGCTCCCGTTTCCTTCATCCCCAAACAGCGAGCAGTAAAAGGGGAATGCAGATGCCATTGCCATGCACTGATGCAGTTTAAAAGAGGGAAAACTACTCCCAATTTAAGGAGCTTTGTGGCCTTTCCTGCCCCTTGTGATGCCAGGAGGGACCCAGGATGGTGTAGGAGATGTTAGAACCTGACAGATGTCCTTCATGCCTTGAGAGCTCAAGGCTCCCACTTCAGGGAGGGTTTGGAATGGTGTTTTGTCAGATGCTTTGGCAATTGCTATCATCCCCTGCAAGCCACAAGAGTGAGTTTAAACCTGTGCAGTTCAGTGGGAGAAGAGGCCTGGTGGGTGGTAGGAAGCATAAAGCAAGCAGGGGTTGGCTTTATGGAGCAGATTGAAGCTATATGAGACTCTTAAGCAGGGTCTAAGGGCTGGTTGGAGTCGTAGCCAGGTGGGGCTTCCTAGGGAAGGTTCCTCATTGAAACAGCCACCATACAACAAACCTGCATGTGGCTGAGCCAGGACTGACGGACACAATCCCATTGCACCCTGGGGATGTTCACATCGTGCATGAAGCAGCACAAACCTGTGCTCCTTTATCTGGCTGAGACAGAGAAAAGATGTTTTCCTCCCCAAACACCTCCTCTGCAGCAGCTCCGCACAGGCAGCACCCCAAAGGCTCACAGAGGGGAGATTGAGATGAGCTCTGAGGCAGAAGCTCTTCCCTGTGAGGGTGCTGAGGCGCTGGCACAGGGTGCCCAGAGAAGCTGTGGCTGCCCCATCCCTGGCAGTGTTCAAGGCCAGGTTGGACACAGGGGCTTGGAGCAACCTGCTCTAGTGAAAGGTGTCCCTGCCTGTGGCAGGGGGTTGGAGCTGGATGAGCTTAAGGTCCCTTCAACCCAAACCAGGCTGGGATTCTATGAAGTGACAGTGTTTGGAGAGGTGTATACAGCAGAGGTTATTACCCGTGTGAGCTCAGCAGGGTGGAGTTGGCTCTGCAAGATACCATCCATCAGCAGCTCACCTCCAGGAGAGTCAGAGCCTGCAGAGAGATAGACACTGTTTAACCTGATATGAAGTCAACACAGCAAACTGCTGCACATCATAGAATGGACCACGCCATCCTGCTTTGAGCTCCTGGTTTCCCATCTTTTGGGGAACCACGATTGCAGAAACCTGCCCTGTATCAGAGCAGTGGTCCCTGGAGAAGGATGATGCTCATGGGTGTCTGCACCCACCCAGCTCCATCACTGAGATAGGGGCTGGAGCAAGGACAAGCAACACACCATCCCCTGAAACATCCCCCAAAGAGAAACAAGGCTGCCTGTCAAACCAGTCACCCCAAACTGGGGGGAATGGCCCAGCTGTGGCTCCTCTGCTGGGGCGCTGGAGCTGCTGGCAGGAGTTGATCGTGTTTATTCAGATGAGAACAGTTTTCCTTCGCTTGTGCTCTCAACCTGGAGGCCTCTGGGTCCATGTGCCAACAACAACACAAGGGCTGGATGGGGACTGTATCTATTTCCACTTGAGCTGTCAGACTGCTCTGGGGGCTGTTGGGCTGCTGGTGGAACCAGCCCCCTCCTCAGAACCCACCTTAGGAGTGCTCACAGAGTCACCCGAGGCCACGGGGATGGGCGGCAGGGGCTCGGGATGTCAGGGAGCTGCACATGCACAAACAGACACAGGCAGGGGGTAATTTGGAAGCCTGGGTCTATTGGAGGGGCCAAGCCTGCTCTTCCCGTGAGAAAGTGAGGCTGGAGCTTCCAGTGAGCCTGGTGATGTTCCGAAATGCCTCTGTATCCTCAGCAAGGCCTCTGGTAGCACTGGAAAGGGACACGGCTTCTCCTGACCCTGGGTACCAGGACGAACAGGAATAGCACTGGAGACAGGCACTGAAGCAGAAAGCTCCCACATGAGCATCCCCATGACCTGGGAGCTGCTTCCCTGCACATGACTGTCTCCATCCCTTTACATGCTTCCCACAGGAGCATTTCAGACTGCAATGGGCATCACCTCAGGGCTGCAGCCCACAAGCTGCTTTAACAGACACCCTCACACCCTTCCCAATCCAAAGGCACAGACAGATTGCTCCTAAAACTCAGCCTGCACCCACTCCGAGTGCCTCCAGAGCCCCAAAGTAGAGGAGACAGCCATAACAGCCCCCAATAGATGGGTTTGGGGTAACACCATCTTCTTGCTGCTGTCTGACAACCCTACACAGAGACATCCCTATTGCAGTGCTATTGAATTCAAAGATATCTAATGGTTGCTTGATTTCACATGCTGGGACTGAACAATGTCATTAGCACCTTCAGTGCTGAAGAAGGAAACATGTTTCCAGCTCTGAGACTCACTGAGAACCTCAGAGACATCCAAGAGGGGATCAAACTGCAGAAGGAACGGGAGCAACAGGAGTCAAATGGAAAAGACAGAGACAAATCATGATCTGGGGACACCCAGAGATGGAGAAGTGGGGACCATCTAAAGGGAGTGAATAACTAAGACTTCGTATGAGGTCCAGAGAGATAACTGGAAGGGAAAGAAGCCTGGATGGTGTTTTTCCAGCTGAACAGAGTTCTGCCAGGCTGAGTTTGAGTTTGATGAAAGTATTGGAGTTTGATGAAAACACCTATTCAGGCTCAAGAAAGCATTGAGTTTTGGGAGGGTTAGTGCCTTGTGCCCTTACTCCTCCTTCAGATTTGGTCTTATATTCTCAGATTTGGTCTTTTATATTCTCAGATTTGGTCTTTTATATTCTCATATTCCTCTTGCGAATATTCCTCAGGAGGTGAAATTCCAACCTCCTAAATTTAAGGATGATGCTGACAGTCAGAAATGTTTGACTTTTCGACAGGAAGGAAATTCCTTAATTCTTTCAATCCCTCTGCTTGTTGCTGGTGTATCATGGAGCTCCAGGACTCTCCTGCCTCAGTTTCTCCATGCACAAAGCAAGGATGAGGCCACGTGTTAGGATGGGGTGAACTCACCTGTGGCACATCAGGGCTGTGATTCCCTACAGCTCCCTTCCAGATGGCTGCGGGGATGCAGGCTGTCGCTCCTGGCTGTGGGAATGCTGTGAATACAGCTGCCCAGAGAAATGGGGAAGAAATCCCCCTGGAAAGCAGCTGTGGAAAGTCGGCCACCCTCAAGGAACTTTCTGCTTGGCCTTCACGTGGTGTGAAAACCATCCCAGATGAGCTTTTCCTAATGGGGAAGAAGGAAAACCTAAACCAGAGGTTTGCTAAAGCTGCCCATCACCTGCACATTGCCCCAAACCCTGACCCACAGACAGGAAGAGGTCTCACCCTCACAGCACTAGCCCAAAGGCAGTCGTTATAGCCCTAAGCTAATAACCCCCTCGGCCTGGAGCTACAGCACAGCCCTGCTTCCCTCAGCTCCCTTTCCCCCCAGACCTTGCTCCTTCTGGGATTTTAGCCACTCAAAATACACAGTAAAGATAGCATTCCATGTAGGAAAAGTTCTGTGTGGATGGGGAGAACCATCAACCTTGGCTGGCCTCAGTCAAACCCCTGAGTTTTATCCCCTTTCTGCATTGTCCATTGCAGCTCTTGGGCATCCTCAGTCCCTCCTGCATCCTTCTGCATCCTCCCCAGGCTCCTGGTACCCATCACACTCTGCGCCATGACCACTGCAGAGCTTTTGAGCAACCTGGTCTAGGGGAAGGTGCCCTTGCCCATGGTTGGAACTGGATGAGCTTTAACGTCCTTTCCAACCCAAACCATTCCATGATTCCATGATTTGGAATTCATCACCTTGCAGAAGAGACATGAAGCAACGAGGGGAAATATCATGCAGAAAGGAAGAGAGGAAAGAGCCGCGATGGATGGGATCATGAGGAGATGGGATGAGGGTGGCAGGTCTCTCCATCCCTGCAAGTATCCCACACACACACTGACATCTGCCTCTGCTGGGAGGTCAGGCATGGAATTAGCACCTGGAAAGGAGGATATTTGCCTGTGCTGGCAGCCCAGGTAGTTGCTGGGAGAGTTTCTAAGGTGGGCTGTGGAAAACTGGCCGGCGGCTCCGCAGACAAAGCCTCCCTCCTTCCAAAGCAAACAGCACTGCTCCAAGCACCAGCACATGGGGCTGTGGGGCTCCCAGCCTCCATGGAGTATGAGGGGGACATGGCAAAGGAGCTATAGCCCTTAACTCTTGCTGCCCTGGCTGCTTCTGGGCTTGCAGTGCTGCTGGGGAAGGGTCCAGTGGGACGGTTCATTGGCACTCACAGCAACAAGCCACCATCTCCCCCCAGAAACCTGCAAATGTATTAGGAAAACATGCTAAAAAACTCCATCTATGGCACCAGTTGTGCTCAAGTGCTGAGCCCAGGACCCCTCTGCAGACCCAGAGGCCATCCCCAAGCACTGACGCCATCTCTCCATCCTCCCTCTGTGCACAATTCACTCCTGGTACCCAAACCAGCCCCAGTCCTGATAAATGCCAGCGCCCAGACATGACCTAGGTGTGGAGGGCAGTGGTGGGTGATGGCTGAGGGCCAGGCACCCCTTATGAGATCTCCCACTGTTCTCCACAAAGAATAGCCCCTTGTCCTGCCCTGACAGCTCCTCCTCAGCCAAAGGGACAGGGAGCAGTGGGGCAGTGTGGTTTTGGGGACAAAAAGCATTAGTTTGGAGACCCAGAGACAAAAGAGATGCAAAAGGGCGTCAGGCAGGGCTGCTGCAGCCCTTGGCCTGTACCCAGGAGTGATGGCTTCAAGCCAGGGTGCTGGCATTCCAAAAGGCAAAGGGCTGCTGCCCCTTCCCCATGAAGCTTTGGTTATTCAGGACCAAGGGATGACACAAGTGGAGCAGTGTGGATGGGAGTGAGTCCTCTGGCTGCAGGGCAGCATCTCACGTGAAGCAGGGGAGGCACCAGGCAGGAATTTGCTTCAAGCTGCAGCAAGAGTTTATTTTTCCAGCTAAAATCATTCAGTTTAGTGGAAATTTTACCCCCCCTTCTCAACCTGTCTTCTCCCATGGGCAGCCCATCCTCAGGAATGGCTGCTCAGCTGGATGGAACCAAGCTGGCACGTCAGGAAGCACATGAAAAGCCAGTGCAGGTTATGTCATTTATTTTCCAACCCAGCATAGCTGGGGGGTGCTTGTTTTCTTCTCACCACCAGAAATGTAAAGCCCAAAATGTCACTGCTTATGGAATTTGCTATTCCTGATGTCAGATACACAGGAGGGGGCCCACGCACTGTGCTGCCTATGGATGTGTGTGCACTTTGTGTCCTTCTGCAAAGCCCCCCCTCTGCAGATGGAAATACTGCACACAGGGATCATGGAATCCCAGCCTGGTTTGGGTTGAAGGGACCTTAAAGCTCCTCCAGTTCCAACCCCTGCCACGGGCAGGGACACCTTCCACTAGAGCAGGTTGCTCCAAGCCCCTGTGTCCAACCTGGCCTTGAACACTGCCAGGGATGGGGCAGCCACAGCTTCTCTGGGCACCCTGTGCCAGCGCCTCAGCACCCTCACAGGGAAGAGCTTCTGCCTCAGAGCTCATCTCAGTCTCCCCTCTGGCAGGTTAAAGCCATTCCCCTCGTCCTGGCCCTACGGGCCCTTGTCCAAAGCCCCTCTCCAGATGATAAAGGGATTGCTTTTTGCCCAGCTAGGGCAGTTGTAAGCACTGACAGAGCTTTATACACGTTGTCTTGCTGCTCTTACACCCTGAGCATGGCAAAGGTGGAACAAGATGCACTGAACAATGCCAAAACCAGACAGATAGCAGGTCCATGGCTGGAGCAGAAGCCACTCACCTCTGCCAGCAAACCCCTTTCTGGGTGAAGGCCCTTGTCCAGCAAACACCAACTGGGATGCTGGTGGGATGTGGAATGCTGGATGTCTGAGTTTGACCATTGTCTTGTGGTTTTGCCCTCCTGAGCAGCAGAAGTTAATGAACCTGTAGGACAAAACCCTCCCAAACTTGCAGTTCTTTATACAGCTAGACATTGTATTTCATAGGACAGCTATCACATGTGAAATCCTGGCATGATTAAAACCACATTTATAAAGGATTAACAGCTCTGGAATGGCTACATGTCTGTTGGGAGGCCGTTCACTCTTCCACAGTATGTTTCTAATCATCTCTACAATAACCATTTTACTAAATCAGAATTAAAGGCATGTTTGGGTGAGCGTGGGTTCCAGACAGCACCTGGAGGGGTTCTGCAGAGGAGTGGAATAAAAACCCCATCAGGCAGAAGAGATTTGAAGAGAAAACAAGTGCTCCTTGTGGAAATCCCGTGGTGCATGCAGATGGATGAGACACACATTGATGCAAGTGCCACCTCCCTGGCTCACCGCTGACCATGGGTCCTTGGGACCAAGGTGAGGAGAAGCCCAACCACGCTCCTGCCTTTCCCACCTGCTGCCAAGAACCGTGAATACTTTGGGTTGGAAGGGCCCTTGAAGATCATCTAGTTCCAACCCTATTGCTGTGATGGGGAGAGAAACCCCTCAGAGCAGGAGAAACCCTTCAGCTTGGAGCTAAAGCATGGCAACACCCAGGCCAAACGAATGCCGTGTGCTCCAATGTGTTCACTGCACACTGGTGTTTCCCACCCGCATCCCAAGCTCCAGGGCTGGATTTGGGCAGCAGAACCCTGCTGTGAGCATCAGGCCTGGGCACAGCAAAGGCATTCAGCACTAATAAATGCTGAGGCAGAGCCTGAAGTGTTTATTTTCCAAGGGCAGGCCATTCATCCAGTGCCACTGCTCTGTTCCACTCTGTTTATAGCAGAAGATTAATGAGACACAGCCTGTCTTTCGCCCTGACGGGTGTTGCAGGCACCAACAGCAAGGACAGATTTGGGCTTCATCTCCCCCTTTCTCCTCCCTCTGTGCCTGCAGCCATCACAGCATCCTGGAGAACACGTTTCTCTTCCCTTGTCATGCAACGAAACACAAGATTTTATGACTAAATTGTTTCCTGGCTCCTTCAGCTGCCCTCTGCAATCAGCCCTCTTTTAGCTGGAGTCTCTGGTAACATGGAGAAGCTGCAAGAAAAGTGAAGGGACAGGTCAAACAACACTAAAAGGAGGGAGGAGGAGGGAGAAGGAGAAGACAACTTGGGTTTAGCCTGCCCAAAGCACTCAGCTGAATTAGGGGACTTGCCAGAAAGCATATTGTGATGCTCAAGATGCTATAACCAGTTATAAGGCACCAGCCTAAAACCAGTGTGATGCTCAGATGGCACTCCCAGAGGACACAGGGCTATCCCTGCTCCAGAAAATGCTCCTTAGCACCTTCAGCATCATCCATGTGCTCTTCCTGCTGGGCTACTGACCTGCTCAACCGAGAGCTTTACTGTGCAGCACCCACTGGTGCATCTCCCATTCTCCTGCATCTGTGAAGCAGCTCAGCTTCACTTGCAGCATGACAGGCTCCATCCCCTGCTCTAGTGGAAGGTGGCCCTGCTCATCCCAGGGAAGTTGGACTGCATGAGCTTTAAAGGTTCTTCCAACCCAAACTACTCTGTCATTCTGATTCTAAACGGGGCTGGATTGAAACCAGCATGAATGCGTCACTGCAACAGCACTTTTGCATCCCCCAGTCTATGGCTTGGGGCAGGAGCAGTTGACACATTTCTCCAGCACTCAAAGCTCCAACTGAAAAGCTGCCATTAACACTAAAAGCAAACCCAGCTTTGTAAGAAGTCCATACGTTTCCATTTCTTTTCCCTCCTTCCTTTCCTTCTTTCTGATTCACCCTTCTGATATTTTGCTTGGACTCCAATCCTAACGCATTCATCCTTCTTAGCACATTTTTGGGCTGCTTCCACCATTGTTCTTGGAAGCTTGATTTTAAGGACATATATTTAGATATACAACCTGGTCTCCCACATTAAAAAACCTCCTTTAGGCTGGAAAAGGAAGAGCTCAGAGCACTAGGAGCCCACAGAGAGCCTGCACTGGCTTTGGGAAGTGGAAGGGCTAAAATCAGTGGCAAGGAGCCAGGCATCCCCTGGATGGGCATGCAGCCCCTTTGCCTTGTGCCATCATCATGCTCCCATCTCTTACCAAGCTGGACCTCGCCTGGCCTCACACTTACTTGATTTTGGGGGGTTTAAAGGCTGCACCCAGCATCTTCCCTTCTCTCTGTTACCCTGCTGAAGGTGGTGTTGCAGGCTCTGCCAGGGCAATGGCTGGTGAAAAGCCATGGATTTATCCTACGGGAATAACAGGGGGGTCGCTAGTTACAGATACAGTCCCAAAAGCTTTTCTTTCCCAGCAAAGATTCACGGGCTCAGAACACATTTCCTCACTGGCTGTGGCATTGAACAACTGAAGGGATTAGTGGAGGGCTTCCCATCCTCTGGCACATCAGGGTTTGGTTCCTGCCAGAGGGAAAAATCCCCACTTGGCTGTACTCCGACCCCGGAGGGCTGCTTCTGGTGGGAATTGTATTGTACAGCCTGTTCCCAAGAGCTGGAAACGCTCCAGCTGTAGCCACCCTCCATAAGCTGCTCCAGGACACATCTGCACCCAGCTAAGCCTGTTCTCCCCAGGTATGGATGGTGACAGCCCTCCGTGTGCCCAGAGCCAAGTGCCACCTTCAGGAAAGGACTCGGAGACCAAAGCAGGTACAAGGGGATGTTGAAGAAACACCCCAGGGTGACTTCAGCATCAGCATCTCCTTATCCACACACTCACCAAATCTGATACTACTTGTTCAATCCTCCCTTGTGGGGAGGATTTGGAACACCAATTCCTGACACATTGATCTATTTCTAAGTCTGTTCCCAAGTGACCGAAAGAATACCTCCAACCCCCAGCCCAATGCAGTGAAATAACATGATGAGATTAGAACTACACGTACCAGATGGCCCCTCTGAACCTCATTTGGTGGGGAATGCCAGCTTTCCAACGGGAACAGCATCACCACCTCCACTACTTGCCTTTTCCTTGTGAAGTTCTTGCCTTATTTATTTGCTTGAGATCAGAAGCTGCCTGGCAGAAACACCAACCTTATGCCAAAGGATTTGAAGTTGCAGCACAAATTGCCTTTTAGAGGCAGGGGTGCAAGGGGAAGAGGTGGAAAAAGGGTCATTTCTGCCTGAGGAAAGGCCCAAAATGCTTTGGAGAGATGAAGGGACTTTTTCATCATGCAGGAAGCCCGTGAAGGAGTGAGGTGCTGGATGGGCTTGGGGAAACAGTGGTGGGAAGGATGGATGGGAGGTGCCTGTGTGGTTATGGCAGTGCTGAGTGCCTCAACTTCTACTCATGACTCTGATTAAAGCCCTTCTTCAGCTTTTTAAGGCATCCACAATCTTGCTTCCAGCTCCCCCAGAGCTCCCTCCTTTCCCCTGCCTGAGGGATGCTGCACGTCTGGGGCAGTGTCCATCTATTGCACACCACAAAGAGCAAACTCAAGGCCTTGGCACACAAGCAGCAAGATCCCATGTGGAACCGATGACCCCAGACCTGGGAGAATAAGAAACTTGGCTAAACCTTCACCAGAATGGCTTTGAGCTGAAAGAGGGTAGATTTAGATTAGATATTAGGAATTCACCCCAGGCAATCGATATGCAGGAGCTTCCTTAGCATGGAGGAGCTATGGGCAGTGTTGATCCAGGAGCATCCTTGCAGCAGCTTCTCCTGAGGCATCCTAAAACCCCAAGTGCTAGAGCAATACGCAAGCCACAATCATGCACTGAGTGGGCTCAGCTCTCCACCAGCCCGTGGAGTGAGATGTTGTACCTTGTTTGTGTTTCTATGGTATTACCCTGCCTGCTGGCTCCCCTCCTGCAGCACCCCCCCCAGCTAAACCTCTGTGAGGTTAATTATAAGCATGAAAAACGGCCTCCCAAGAGCAACGGGGCTTGATTTAAAGTCATAAAGCTGGAAATCTCCGATTTGATGACTAACCCCGGGAGAGCGGCTCGTATTAGCACTAAGCAATGGGCCACAAAAGACCAGAGGAAAATTCCTGCTGGACTTCTCTCCTCAGTCCACTCCCTGGCTTCATTTTCCATCCCCACATCCTTCCAGCCTGCAAACATATACAGCGTTGCCTGGGCAACTCGGAGACGAGATATAAGCACACCGAGGAGTGAGACAATCTCTTTCCTCCCTGATTGCCTGCAAGGTGGAAAATCTCAACCTCTCCTAGTCTTACAGCAATGTCAGCTTCTAACAGACACACTCACAGCTCAACCTGCTCCTAAACGTGCCACCTCCAGCTCCTCTCGTGGGCATCCATCCCCATCCATCCCAGAGGAGGATGCTCAGCACTTGCAGACTCACCAACACATGCACTTTGCCTGAAGGTGTTTTCTCTCTTACCACATCAACTGGTTATTTATTGCTCCAGGTCTCAGTGGAACCAAGAAATCACCTTTTTGCTCCCAATCCCATCTTTGTCAATAAAGTTCCTCTGCTGATATTTACCCCATCAAACAAAGGATGGGCTGGTTCAAAGCTGTGTCAAGGGCATAATCAGCTCTCCGGCTGCGCCATCACTGCATCGCACCTCATCTCAAATGGAGAGCTGCAAAACAGGGGTGAGACAGCCCCAAAACTTCCTTCAGGGGTGACTGTGAATTGCAAAACTGGGATAGCAGACGACAGCACGTCATTCTTCACAAGGACAAGGTGAAATATGCCTTGACAAAAGCATTTATATCCAAATCCAAAGCATCTCTCAAAGGTGCAGCTCCTCAGGAACCTGAGCCAGGAAAGGGCTGTGAAGGTAAAGCTGGTTCCTGCCATTAAAATGTGCCAGTGCTGAGCTGCAGAGAAGATGAAGTGAAAACAAGGGAAAAGGGTGGGAAAATGTGATTTGATCTGCTTTGAAAGCAATAACAGCTCCACTGAAAAGCCTCACAAACATGTAATGTGTGAGGTGGAGCAAGGTGAAGATCATAAATAACTCCCAGAGAAGAAAAATGATGCTGGGAGAGTGTTATCTGTAGAGCTAAAGCAAGATCAAATAACTGTCTTCAAGTATCACCGCCTTTCATCCAGGAGGGTTGTTTTGAACTGGTTTTGCAGGGATTGGATGTGGCCGCCTTTGGGCTGGAATGCCGAGCAGCTTCGCCATGCAGGGGCAATGGATTTTATCCCATTAAAATGATGAGCTGGTGTTGCTCATCGTTTTATTAATGCTGTTATTAATGACAACCTCTCTGGAAGGGTCATCAAACACTGTCTTGAAACACTGGCTGTGAGGCCAGTCTCTAACTAGTAAAGATAAAGGTGAGGCTTACACAGGGACAGAGCATCTTCCGTGATAGAAACCAGTGCAGGACATAGAGTGGGGATGCTGGAGTCCCCCAGCACTGCCAGTCCTTTCCCCCTCTGTACTGTTGATAACTGCGTACGCTGGGTTTCCACCACAAGACCTGTTCCACCTCCGAACAGGCCTTTCCCTTTAAAGATAAAGGCTTGAGATTCAAACCATAAACCTTGCTGTGAAAGCAAGGGGTTTGCTTCTCTTAGAGGGGATGAATGCCAGATTCCCAGCTGAATTACCCACATCATATCACTGAATCCCAGCCTGGTTTGGGTTGAAAGGACCTTAAAGCTCATCCTTAAAGCCATGGGCAGGGACACCTCCCACTAGAGCAGGTTGCTCCAAGCCCCTGTGTCCAACCTGGCCTTGAACACTGCCAGGGATGGGGCAGCCACAGCTTCTCTGGGCACCCTGTGCCACCACCCTCACAGGGAAGAAATGCCTGAGACCTCATCTCAATCTCCCTCTAAAGCAGTAGCTATTCCCTAGCACTGATTCAGCCCTATGGAGCGCTGGTTGGGAATACAGACCCAATCCCCAGTTAAAATGCAGGTGGAACATCAGGTAGTTGGGCTGCATTTCCTTAAACTGGAATTTAGGCAGGAGTCCAAGACTAACACCCCCCCTCTTGCAAATAGTGCCGAGGGCTCTTTAACAACCACAGTGATCCAGGCCTGGGTTAATGTCTTATCCATAAGTTATTCAGTATTTCCTTTTAAAGACAAAATAGTTGGAATACCTCTCTTTCTTTAAATTGCAGTTGTGGCTGCTACAGCTAAGCCTCTGCACTGTTTCCGTCTGGAGCACCAACACTGGGAAGCAGATTTCCATGGGAGTCCCACCTCTTGAGGCTTTATGGGAACTCCAGCGTTATCAGGTTTTATAGCAATGCTAATACCCACAGAGATAAAAGCAGCCTCCTTGTTACCATCACAGCTTGGTGGGGCTGGGAAATGAGGATCCCAGGCTGCTGGTCACGTCTCGGTGTATCCCAGGAAGGTTTTTGGGGTAGAAGCATCTCCTGGTGCTTCCAAAGAGGTGACATTGGAGGGGTGATGCCCAGAGGAGGTCCTTGAGGAGCATGAGGTAGCTGCAGTAACCCGAATTTGCACCAAACCAGCATCCCATAGTCAGTGACCTGACTCCATCCTGGTCCTGACCACCTTGGGAAGCTGGGAGAGACAAACCTCAGGTCTGGATCCATCCAACATCTCCAACCTGCTCAGGAAATCATGTCTTCTTCCCATAGCAAAGTGATTCACATTTCTCTTCCCCCCCCCTTCAAGTTTCTCAGACCTTTGTTTTAAAAAGGAACACAGAAAAGCCAAAAGCATTTTGGTTTCTGGCACCAGAACTCCTCTTGGGAGCCGAATTCCCGCCGAAAGGATCACATTGCTAGGGAGATCCAGTCTGAGATACAGATAAATCCAATGGGCAGACTGAGCACTGCAAACCCTCTGCAGCACAGAGTGCAGGGGTTTGTCTGGGATGATTTTGAAGGGAATCCTTTGCTAAAGCTTGAAGCTGCAGCCTAAAATCGTGGCTCTTTGGCTCCCAAAGAGTAACATTTTCCCAAGTGCCCAAAAGCCTTTAATCCTAATGGGATTTAGGGCTTAATTTCTTCAACAACTTGGAATCACGTCCCAGGAACGATTCTCACACCCCACTGCATGGCTTTGTGTGTGAACTGGGCTGGATTTAAGGACCACCACCATCTCCTCCTCTCCTGACAGAACTATTTCACATGGATGCTTGCAGGTAACATGGATTTGGCCTTTGCTTAGATGGTCCCAGTGCTACAGGGCTCCCCTCTTTGATATGAGCTGCTAACGGCTACTGTAATGTTACAGCTGCTCCCGAGGAGCTGGAAAGGCCATTGACAGGAGGAGTTTTCCATCCATCCTGAGCACAGACATCAGCTACATTTTTGGAATAGCTCAAGGAATCGGGATGCCAGAGATATGTCATGGTGGGGGGAGGAATGACATGGGGTTTGATGTCCTGCGCCGCACTCAGTGCTATAAAACTCTCTATGTGCATACATGGATATATATATCTCTCTATACATAAAGCAAAGAGATTCCATACTTGTGGAAAAAGTGCTCAGTAAGCCTAGTTCCCCTTTAAGCACTTGGTAAAAACATCAGGCACAAGGTGAGGGAAATTACAGGAAGACTTCACACAGATTCCTCACAGAGGTTTATTTTCCCCCTATTTTCTTGCTTTACTAACCTCAGTGTTGTGAAGTGGGAAGAAATACCAAGCAGATATAAAATGGGCACTCTGGAATGCCATGCTCCATGATTTGCAAAGGGAATTCTGCCTAATCCCTGCCTGACACAGCTCAATGTAGAACTGGTGCCCAGCAAAGGTACTTTGGCATCAGCTTGGAGCTCGGAACAGGACAAACGTGGCTGAATTTAAGCCACTGGAGAAGCCAACCCCTGGTTTTACTGCTGATGGTTTCCTCTAAGGTGTGCTGAGAGGGGGCTGCAGGCTGGTAGGAGAGCTCACACCAACAGCCACCCCTGTACCAAGGAGCACAGAGGTGAACCTCAGCCTTCCTCACGCACAGATGAGGCGCTACATCGCGAGGAGATGCTTGCAGCATTCCCTGGTTCTAAATCCTAGGATCCTACAACGGTTTGGGTTAAATGCCAAGCTTTGTATTGTTGTTGCTCTCAGCACTGGCCATAAACTTTCCCAAAGTTCCAGCTTCAGGTGCATTTGGAGTGAAAATAAAGCCACATCTTGGGCTTTAAGCTTCTGCTCCGGTTATTTCCAAGTCACAGCATCATGGCCAACATCTTCCCGATCACAAGCACTGTTGTTTCTTCTAGCAAATACACTCAGGATAATGGAGGGAGAACAGCTTTTCCAAGGAACCAGCACCAAAACCTTACACAAGGAGGCATTTCCTTACCCTGTTTTCATGTTCCTGGACAGGAATGGCAGCAGCTGCAGTGGAAGTGGAAAAGAAAGGCCTGGCCTTGAGCTCTTTCATATGTTGGTGAGCTCTCCTAAATGCACATTTGCACTGTAATCTGGCAGGGAGATAACTCACAACAGCCTAAATTCAGCTAAAACGAAGCTCAAGGCAGGAGGTTGGGTGGGAAATTCCTGATCCAGGTCTTCCCCCTGCCCAACTCCAGCCAAGGATCTGGATATTGAGGTGATTTTGCCTTGCGTGTTCAAGGCAGATAACCTGAACCAGAGGCTGATCTATGCAGGATCTCTCTCTGCTTGGCTGTTTGAGCTTCTAATAGTTGAGCATTCTTCAGTCTCTACTGTCTGGTGGAGCCCACAGTTCAAGTCCTGGCTTTACCATCATCCTGCCTTCAAGGGCTTAATCCATAAAGGCAGGGCTGGAGAGATGTAATAGCTTCAGCTTCCACTAGAGCAGGTTGCTCCAAGCCCCTGTGTCCAACCTGGCCTTGAACACTGCCAGGGATGGGGCAGCCACAGCTTCTCTGGGCACCCTGTGCCAGCGCCTCAGCACCCTCACAGGGAAGAGCTTCTGCCTCAGAGCTCATCTCAATCTCCCCTCTGGCAGGTTAAAGCCATTCCCCTTGTCCTGTCCCTACAGGCCCTTGTCCAAAGCCCCTCTCCAGGTTTCCTGGAGCCCCTTTAGGCACTGGAGTTGCTCTAAGGTCTCCCCTTCAGGAGCCTTCTCTCTCAGCCTGCCTCCAGAGCTGCTCCAACCCTTGGAGCATCATTTACCAGCATCCAGCAGAGATAAAAGCAGGGGGGGAGACCAGGGAACATGGTGATGAGCTGCTCCTCAGCCACATCACCTCTGTCTCCCCACCCAGAACCAAGGATCCTTGCCCTGCAAAGGGCTTTGGGCTCCCAGATGAATGGCACCATTGAGCTGCGTGTAACTAAACACATCCCAAATCACTACACAGATGATTGTTTTTGGATGCCTCGAGTCACCAGTAAAAGTTTCCCTTGTTTTCATCTCCCCAGGCACAGCAGAACTCTCTTCTCCTGCCAGCCTAGCCAGGAAAACAGGAAAAGCCAGGAAAACCACCCCAAAAAGAGGGGTTAGACCACTCATAGCCACCCGTCTCCTGCATAGGGGGGTTGGCTGCGCCCACTGGCCATCCTGCAGAGAAAACACTGGTATGTGGAGACTGAAAAGGAGAGATAGAGGAGGGGAAAAGGCTGGATTTATCCTCTTGGATCCACCTGTGTGCCACTTTTGTCCCCAAATAGCACAAGGCACCACAAGTCCATGCTGGTTTTGCAAAGCATTCCAAAAGGAAACAATTTTGAGGGAGTAAAAATAGTCCCTTCGAACTTCTTCAGACAACCTCAGCCCAGGTTTGGATTCTCTCAGCCCTGTGATTTTGTGATCTGAAGCCAACTGCCACTTCTAAATTGTCACCTCTTAAATTTAGTGGCAAGAATGGGAATGGAAACAGGAAAAGATATTCCCAACAGGCTGAAGCCTTGATTTGATAAGAAACCCTTCAGGTTTTCCCTTTTACTAGCTGAGAAAAATCAACAGCATGATTTGGCCTGAGCCACAAACACTTTCTTAATGATGAAGCTTTTAAACCCACAGAAACCATCACCCACACAGGTCAGGCTTTGTGTACCTGACCTGGGACACCTCACACAAGGCAGAGCTTAAGAATTCCTTAAGGTTAAGCCAAGCTTTTCAGATGGGTCCTTCCAGTCACAGGGCACTTGGGGATAAAGGTTTAACCTCAGCCTGAAGAGCTGCAGATGCCACAAGGAGGTTTGGTGTGGAATTCATAGATTGGTTTGTGTTGGAACAGACCTAAAAGCTCATCCTTTAAGCCATAGGCAGGGACACCTTCCATTAGAGCAGGTTGCTCCAAGCCCCTGTGTCCAACCTGGCCTTGAACATTGCCAGGGATGGGGCAGCCACAGCTTCTCTGGGTGTTCCAGTCTCTCACCACCCTCACAGGGAAGAACTTCCTAATATCCCATCTCAATCTCCCCTCTGGCACGTTAAAGCCATCCCCCCTCGTCCTGCCCTTACATCCCTTGTCCAAAGCCCCTCTCCAGGTTTCATGTAGCCCCCTTTAGGTCTTCATTCAGAAGAGCTCAGTGTTTAATGAGATGACAGCATTAGCTCAAGTTTAAGGCAGTTTTTAAGCTGTTTCCATGTACAATTCCTATGTGTGGGAAGAACAGATGTGCCGGGACGAAGGTTTGGTCATCCCTGCGACGTGTGCTTTGGATGCAGGATGCTCTCCCTTCACATCCAAGCCCGGGGTGTGGGAATTGGCAGCAGAAGAGGTCGAGAGGGGAAGTTTGGGTGGACCCCGAGCTGCAAAGGTGGATGGGCAGCCACGGCAGGGCTGACCTCACCCCCACTTATGTGGCTTGGGGATGATTTAAAGCAGGCGTGGGGCTGGGTGGGCCTGGGTGCTGATGCGGTGGGCTGCAGCCTAGAGGAAGCCTGCCCGAAATGACACCCAAGAGGGTTTGAGGCCTCCAAAACACCCCTAGAGCAGTGAGCCAGGGTGGAAATAAAGCATGGGGCTACTTATTTCAGCCACACATCTCCATCTTTTCCCCCAAATACGTGGGAAATAGCCAGTATTCCACTAACTCCCCATAGCGCCTGGAGCCAGGAGGCAGCTTTTAATGGATTTACTCCTTTTTTAACCATTACTGCCCTCAAAGTGGGTTTCCCCGACCAGAAAAGCAGCAAAACCATGTAAGTGGGAACAAACTGGTTTCCCCTGAAGAAATCAAAGAGCAAACAGAGCCTACGGCTGTGATTTGAGGGGAGGTTTTCTGCTCCACACAAGAGGTTTGTGGCCTCAGTGGTTAAAATAGAGGCAAGGGAAGAAAAAAGACAACAAAGCAGGAGAAAGCTGCAGTTTGGGTCAAAAGGGAGTGAGTCTTTGGAGAGCTTTCAGGAACTAAAAGGCAAATCTAAACACAACTGCTTTGGGTCAATGTAATATTTTCTCTGCTTTAACCCAGTGTTCTGTTTCCCTTTGATTCATTCTTTTAATTGGGTTTATTCTTGTAGTGGAGTCGAACGTTTTCACATCCAGAAAGAAGGGTCAAAAGGGTGTATTTAGAGAAATGTCAAAGGAAAACAGTTCCACATCCAAAATAATAATAATAATCATAAAAAGAGACCTTTTTCTGGCCAGAAAGGACTTGCCAAATGAGCCTGGTATTTGTGACTCATTGCTCCAGCACATACTTTAGTGAATTTACTATTTGTCAAGGCAAAAAAAAGGTTAACCTCACTCTAATGAGAGCACATATACGTCAGGGGCACAGCAACAGGCTTGCTGGAGAAGAAAAGGGATTTGAAAGACCTTCTATGCACTCTGCTTTTGTTTCAGCATCTGTCCCTGCACAAATTGGGTGTAAAACAGAGATGAAACCCAGGCACAAACCCCCTCTCACCTCACTCCCTGTCCATATCTCTGCAGGAAGACCTTATTCTAGCAGATATGGGTTGAGGGTTATTTCAGTGGCAAAGCAGGGCATGGCAAATGGGATTGTTCAGCAGGAAAAGCCACGGGTGGTGCTGGCATCTCTCTTCCAAAGAAGCCAGTCCAACCATTAATAGGATCTTAATACATATTAGTTTCCTCCTTTCCTGCACATCACCCCAAACCCCCCTCTACTACCCCAAACCCCTTCTACTACCCCAAACCCCCTTCTACTACCTCAAATCCCCTTCTAGTACCCCAAACTCCCTTCTACTACCCCAAACCCCTTTCTACTACCTCAAACCCTTTTTACTACCCCAAACTCCCTTCTACTACCTCAAATCCCCTTTTACTACCCCAAACCCCCTTCTACTACCTCAAACCCCTTCCATGACCCCAAACCCCTTTCTGCTACCTCAAATCCCCTTCTATGACCCCAAACCCCTTTCTGCTACCTCAAACCCCTTTTACTACCCCAAAACCCCTTCTATGACCCCAAAACCCCTTCTACTACCCCAAACCCCCTTTTACTACCCCAAAACCATTTCCCATTCCCTCATCCAACAGAACAGCATTTCTAGAAAGACTCAGTAGCATCAACAGCCCAGGAACAGCTCAACTCTTCGAATCAGCCCAAAGTCACTTGGGATGCCTGTGGCAAAGCCTCCACTTCTCTAAGTTAGGATTTGCCCCTGGGATTTACACGCACCAGTGTAAAAGTCCAGGAAAAACACCACTGGGACAACTGAACATCCAGTGAAGGTGTTAAATGCAAGAGCTGGAATTACAGGCTCTGCTAACAGAGTCCCCAAGCTCTGCTTTGCTCCATGGTTCTTCTATGGAGCTTCCTCCCTTCAGGCTCAACAACAAAAATCCCTGCTAGGATTGCTTCAGAAATGCCCATTAGGTCATTTTCCCAAGGGAAGCTCGTGCTTACATTTCAATGGGAAAAGCTCACTGAAAGCATCTGATTTCCTTGAAAGTGTTAGACTTGATTTATTGGAAAAGAAAAAGCCCCAAACCTGTAAACTGAGAAATTCCACTTTGAGCACAGAATGATCCAGCTTTGGCCATTGGCACCTTACTGCTTTTCCAACAAAAGTCAATGTTTTCCTGGGGTTTTTTTGTCCTGGACACATCACAAATGAACACATTTCCTGGGCAAAGAGCATGTGGGCCTTAACTTTGCACTCAGGCATCTCCATAGGACTGGAATCACTCAGGACTCCGGTTTCCAACTGCCTGGACAAGGATCTGAAAGCAATGCTTGAGCATGGCCACGCTCCCAGGACCACCAGAGCACATTATAGGACAGTTTGACTCCACAGAGGTATGATCTGCCCCAGAAGAACACTTTAACAGCTATGCTGTGTGCAGGCAGTGATGAGACCATCATGACCATGTAGACACCAATGTCCATCCCTAAACCAAGCAACCCTTTAAAGCTTTCCTGGGTTTATTCCATATCTGCCTGCAGATGGGACAGAAACCAGCACAATTCCTTGCAAAGGAGGAGGGATGAGACCTCTGCACATACAGAGATGGACACAGATAGACTCAGTTCCACCTCCCTCACTCCCTGAAGCTCCCTCAGCTCAAGCAGCACTTCAGATTTCCCTGAATAATTCATGTAATTCCCCAAAGTTGTTGTTTTCCTTCTTTCCATGAAGGCACCTGCTTGTTCTTGATGCTGTTAATGAATAATCCTGCATTATCCATGAAGTGCTCAATGGCACCATGATCTCATCGGGCATTAACCACGCATGAGACCAACTTAGCAACCAGGCAAAACACAGCAGCACAAGCTGGCGACCACTCCAGGCAAAGATGGGCTTGCTGAGTACTCAGCAAGGCAGGAAACAAATCTCTTCCCTGATGATAAGGACATGGGCACCAGGAGAGATGAAAGAGGCTCAGATGGGGCTTGGGCTGCGTGTGTAGTGCTTGGGGATTGCACTCCCACCCTGACAAGCTCCATCATATTGCTTAAATCCCATTTTCCATCCTTTTTTTCCTTCTCCTTCCTGCTGCTTGTCCCATCTTCCCCATTCCTGACCCATCTGCTGCAGTAGAAGCATCTGTAGGATGAGACTAACACTTCCACTCAAGGCTTTTTCAAGGCATCATGAGCAGAAACAGTCTCACTGTTTTACTTCGTCGAGTCAAGCAGCAGAAAATCCTCATCACTGGTTTAAGGTACTGAGAAAAGAAGCAACCAAAGCAACAGCACTGGGGAAACTGAGGCACTGAGTCGGCCTTGCTCCAAACCCTGTGGCAAGGTGAAGTGTTTGAGCTGCAATAAACTGAGGCTTCATTTAATCACCACCCTGGAGCCTGGTGCTCTTCAGCCCCATCCTGATCAAAGCCAGCAGGAGCTGGAACATAAGGATGGTTTCCAGCTATCTAATCATCAGCTTTTTTGTCCCTAGACACACTGGAGCCAAAGGCTGGAGTCCCACCAGGATACATGATGCTGTTTTGCTTTAGGAGGTTCCCTTCTGATGGGAGCTTGAAATTCCAGCTCTGGAATGGGGAGATGGTTCCTAAGAGGGAACAGACCAGTAGTTAAGTGCAGCCTGGCCCCAAACTGCCTCTTGTTCTGTACTTTTTTGAGGTCCCTGATCTCCACCCTCTGCTCAGATGTCTTTGCACTCCAGCTCCAGATTCTACACAGCACCTTGACATGTATACATGGGAAGAGGCTCTTATTTCATCTTGAAACAGGTCCTGAGCCCGATATCCCATGCCCCACATGACGCTTCTTGATCTGGAGGAAATGAGTTGACTCATGCTAAGCAAAACCGCTTTCAGAAGCTGTCATGAGAAAGTGATTGTGTGAAGGACTTACAAAGCTCAGACTTACTCAAGTTAACTCCACTCTACCACTCCTGAAGAGAACTTGCTCTTTCCAGGCTGGGTATTAATCCCAGCCTGGTTTGGGTTGGAACTTAAAACTCATCCCGTTCCAACCCCCTGCCATGGGCAGGGACACCTTCCACTAGAGCAGGTTGCTCCAAGCCCCTGTGTCCAACCTGGCCTTGAACACTGCCAGGGATGGGACAAGTCTTAGTCATCTCCTAACACCAAAATGGGATTTCCAGGCTCGGGGTGGAACAGGACAGTGGCTGGAAACCCCTTTCTCTTACCTTCTCCCACTTGAGTGCAGAGAGAAGGGTTGTACTGTATTTGCACAGCACCCTTCACAGGGTGCTTGGATCAATCTGAAGCCTCCAGCTTGATACTTTAGAGCATCACTAAACTCTCATTGATGGGAAAAGCCCACCCTTCAGGATAGTTTTATACACAAAAGCCATATTTGTTCTCTCCTTACCTTTCTGGATGGCTCTGGAGCCAGCTCAGAGGCTACTTAGCAACACTTAAGCTTGCTCTTTCGGGATGCCATTCCATACTGAGGCTTTTCTGCTGGAGCCAAATACTTGGCGTGTCTGGAGTAACCAGCTTGTAAAAGCAGAGGTGGGAAGTTTGTTTTTCTTGTTGAATAGGCTTTGAAGCAAAGAGCCTTTTGCCTGCTTTGTAGCCTTCTGTTTCCACAAGAGGAAAGTGGTGGTGGTGGTGGTTACACAGGATCTAAGCACATCCACATTGTAGCTGGCGCTGAACCCAACATATCTTAGACCACAGCAGCAAAACAGCCCAGTTCCAAGTACAGAACCTCCTGCAAATAAACTCCACCTCACTAGAACACTACCAAGAGCCTCAAAATCCACCCCAAAAGAACAACAGGAAGAGCTGCAGCCAAAAATGATGTTTGCTTTGTTGTTGTTTTTACCCCCCCCCCAATCACAACTGGGGGTTTTTCCCATTAAACACTGAATTATTCTACAGAAACATCTCAGTTTCCAGCCAATTCAGAGCAACACTCGATGCTACAACACACACGACCCATTTTACTCCAAAGTGGAATATTCAGGGAGCCAAGTCCCGAGCCAAATCCCTCTTGCTGGATCCTGTTCATCCCTGGCAAGGAGCCGATGGATTCAGGGAGGAATCGGGTTCATTCTGTCCAGTTAGAAGGCAGAGACGTCAGAGGAACAGCAAGTGCAGAGCCCAGCTCTCATCTCACACCCTCCCTGCACTGATTTCAGTGTGCTCTGAGCTAGCAGAGAAATCAGAGCTTCGCTCACACACACTTGTGCGCGACACATGTTGGGCTGAATGAGCCCAATACTTCTCCAATACAGCTTGTACTTTGCAATAGAATTCCTAGAACACTGAAGACACAGTAATCCACTTAGCGTGGACGCAGGAAGAACTCGGAGTGATGGGAATTCTCATAAATAAAGAGCTGGAGAGTCAATGAAGCAACCAGATGGCAGGAGACGCTGGATGAGGGCTGGCCAGGGATGCAGCTGGGGCTTGGAGGATTACAAGGCAGCAGGAGAGGAGCTGAGGGAGTTCAAGGGGTCCAGGTCACAGGGACATGTAAGTGGATTTAAGGGAACAGAGTTGATGCAAGTCTCATGCTTTGGGTTTGGACGAAGGTCTGATTCATACCAACGTAGAGTCAGTTTTGCAGGTCAGCTTAAGGTCTTTGAAAGCAGAGTGAGCAGCAACCCTGCTGTGCCTTTTACCTATGGAGCAGGGACACTGGGTACAAACTGGTACAGGTCTGAGCTCACCTGGATCCAGCCATCTCCCAAATCAGCTGCAAAACAAGGTTGCAGCTGAAACACAGCCAGGGAAGTGCAACCTGCTGCATACAAGGGCCTGTAGGGACAGGACGAGGGGAATGGCTTTAACCTGCCAGAGGGGAGATTGAGGTGAGATCCCAGGAAGTTGATGGTCAGAGGCTTGAAAACCAGTTTGCAAGAGCAAAGCTGTGCCAGGAAGACAGTGCAAAATGGAAACTAATCCACCTAAGAAAGCAAACTGCAGAGCTCAGCAGTCACTGGGAGGATGCAGGGGTGGTAAACCAGTGGTGGGATAGGCTATAATAGCTTTCCAACAGCTTGGGATTGTGTTGTAGGTCATCCTGAGATTTTTCCAGCCAAACCCCTGCACTTAATGTACTTTGGATATTTGTGCCAGGGTGTTACTGTTATTTTACCATGGTTTTATCATCATCTAATAAGGAGTGGGATTCCTTTTTGGCACCCTTTGCTCCTGCCTGCTTGCTTGAGTCCCAGAGCGACGTGTGGTCCCTGGCTTGCTTTCCATACTCCCTGCTTCCTAAAGGTAAAGACAACCAAGAGGTACCTGAGCCCAGACTCAGCCTCATTCTGCAAAGCCCTGCATTTTGGTAGGCAGGGGTTAAGCAGAGACAGCAAAACTTGAGTGCTGTGGCCTTTATCTGCCTGCTCAAGGAGCTGCAGCCCTCACAAGGAACTAAAAGGCCGGTTCTGCAATGCCCACCCATGGAGACACAGCAAGGTCGGGACCTAACGTCGCGTTGCAACACGCTGCAGTTGCCAGAGATGGGGAGAGGAAGAGCCAGCAGGGCCAAAGCAGCCTCCTCCTCCTCCCAAATCACTATTGCAAGCAAGTCTTCAACAACACAGCAGTTTCCTTCCTTACCCAGCACCAAGTATCCCCTCCATGAAACAGTGGCTGTGTTCCCACTGCATCCCTCCTCCAAAGGATGCTCGAGTGCTCCAGCCCTGTAAAGAGCTCCATGCAGAGCCCAGGGCATGATCAGACCTTCAGGGAATGCATCTTTCCCCCCTACCAATAGCTTGCAAGAAGCCTAAAAGAAAATGAAGCTGAATTCCAGTATATTCCATTACACCATATAGTCTCGGATTAAGGTTCCCAAGCTTAATAAAGCTGTTATTGTCCAGTTATTAATGACTGCTTATTAAAACCATATTTATTGCATGTGGTGCTGAGAGATCTCACAGAGAGAGCCCGGGGCACCAATCCTCCCTCCAGCCCCTAGTGTTTAATGAGAGATACATGTGTATGGGGTTGTTACTGCACAGCCAGTATGGTTTTAATAAGCACTTGTGCCCCAGCTGAGGCAGTGCACACAGACCTGTGAGATGGAAATGAAATGCACATTTAGGAACAGCATTAGTGGTTGGTTGGGATGGGATGGAAACACGTTACCTTGGAAAAGGGAGGCTTTGCACTGCATTATAACAGTTATGAGGAGGTTTGGTATGGGAGATGGACAGGGCAGGGTTCAAACCCTGCTGCATCCCCGCTGCCACCCAGCATTGCTCCCTAGTTATACATGGGGCCTCAAAATCAGTTTTATCCGAGGAGGTGACTTGGTGAGATCCAGAGATAGCAGCAATATGAAGGAAAAAGCCCTGTGCAAACAACAGGCCTTTTGCTTCCCATAGCCCCACGGCTGCCCCATCCCTGGCAGTGTTCAAGGCCAGGTTGGACACAGGGGCTTGGAGCAACCTGCTCTAGTGGAAGGTGTCCCTGCCCGTGGCTTTAAGGATGAGCTTTAAGGTCCCTTCCAACCCAAACCATTCTGGGATTCCATGAGGGGGCCATTTGTCCCTTTTTGGACCCGTTCACCCTATCACACAACGATGTCTCAGATGCACAAGACATCAACCCTCACCTTCCCCGCTCTGCCCACTCCCCCAGAGCCACCCAACCCACTTGCCCACGTTTATTTGCTCAGCCCCATGAGCTGTGCTCTGTGTGTCAGTGATTTTGGTGGGGTTTGAGCCTGAGGCCTGCGTTTTGGAGCATTCAGGACTGCTCCCCCCCATCCTTCCCCTTTCTCTTCTCCCTCCAAGCAGCTTAAGCCAGAGGTTGGGGGTAGGAGGGGAACCGCTGCCAGAAAAGCTCCTAACAGCCCTCTTTGGAGACAGGGTTTATACACTCAGCTGTCCCTTGTAAACTAAGCCCTGTGTGAGATTTCATTCCCCCCAACCTTTCAATCCCCCCCCTCCAGCTTTGCTCATGCTGCAAGTATGCAGGGAAAAATGCTTTGGGACAAGAATGTCCTTTTGTGCTGCAGGAGCAAAACTAACCCAACCCAGGCTGCAAAGACACAGTGGGGAGCATCACTACTGCCTTGTCCAGCCCTTCCTGGAGGGGTCCAGAGGGTTGTGCTGGACAGAGAAAGGTCCCTCTTCCAGATTCAGGTTCCCCAATGTCATTGTGGCCAAACCGCTGTTCTGCACTGCAGCAATGTCACCGCTGTGATCTGTAAGTGGAAGTGACAGCAAAGGGGTTCTGCTGGGATCTGGGATTGTGTTCCTGCAGTGTGAGTACTGGGGGGTTCAAATAAAGCCACAGCACAAAGGGCAAGGTCTGCAAGAGGAGCAGTTCTTGGTGGGCACTATTGATCCCGAGGTGGAGCAGGAAAAGGAGTCCCATGCATGGGGGAAATACTGCTTTTTCATGGAAACAGGGATGCTTCATTGGTTAAATGGGTGGTATCTCAGCTGGAGAGGGAACCCATCCCATTCACATCCCTCCCTGAGGCTTCTGGTGTGCATGGGAAGGAGGGAATCATAGATCAGAGACTGCTTGGGATTGGAGGGGACCTTAAAGCTCATCCCTGCCATGGGCAGGGACACCTTCCACTAGAGCAGGTTGCTCCAAGCCCCTGTGTCCAACCCGGCCTTGAACACTGCCAGGGATGGGGCAGCCACAGCTTCTCTGGGCACCCTGTGCCAGCGCCTCAGCACCCTCACAGGGAAGAGCTTCTGCCTCAGAGCTCATCTCAATCTCCCCTCTGGCAGGTTAAAGCCATTCCCCTTGGCCTGTCCCTACAGGCCCTTGTCCAAAGCCCCTCTCCAGGTCTCTTGTAGCCCCTTTAGAAGACAGCACCATCCCTGCAGGACCTGACGTGGCCAAACCCTTTGGAAAAGGGAACCAGAAAGCACTTTTTGGCTTGGAGCAGGATTAAAAATAAAGGAAAGCAGAATTTGCTCTGTTGTGGCCAGAGCGGATGTGTCAGCACAGCACATCCCCAGGGGAAAGGAGTTCTGGCTCCAGCTGGGACAGACTCACAGTGCAGGAAAGAGGGTCCCAAAACCACATGTCCCTGTTGACCAGATGTGTTCTCCACATGCCTGGGAGAAGCAATTCCAGCTCCTCTGGCTGAGTGCTGTTACCTCCCTGCCCTGCCAGCCCCAGCAGGGATGAAGCCAGGGGCTGGCAGAAGGTGCCCTGCGGTGGCAGGGCTGTGTTGGGAAGCTGGCAGCACCCAGAGCATCCTTAGCACAACCCGCATCCCCCTGCTCCACAAGGAGCTCAGGAGAAGCTCAGGGATGGGTGATGCTGTCCCAGGAGCTGCCACATCATGTGAAGGCATCACCTATCAGAGTAGGTGTGAGTCTCCACGCTGGGGTCTCGCTGTGTTCCTGGGTGCTACACAAGCACCATGACTGCAGCCACGCTGCCTCCTCCAGCATGGCCTGGGCGCTGAGCCTGAGCTTTTCACTCCCTGAGTTAATGGAAATCTTATACACATGGAGCTGGCCCCTTCCCAAAGACACTCCTGCCTTGCAGAGGAAGCCACTCCTCACGGCTCCGTGCTCTGCACATGGATGCAGTGGAGGCGACCGAGGCAGGAAGGAGCCAGAAGTCATTCAACAGGCAGCAGGACATGGTGAAGAGCCCTTGCGTGTCCTCCTTGGTGCAAGCTGGTCTAAGCCACCTCCTACATTCCAAAGAGGCTCTTTTCAATATGATTTGGCAAGGAGGACCCCAGGGCTCACCCATCACTTCAGGCATGAGGTGCCAAAGCAGTAGGAATCATCCCTTCCCAGGTTGTCCTGCACTGAGAGATTAAACTCACTAACATCCCATAGATCCAACCTTTAGGAGGCAAAGTTATGCCCCATCCCTGGCAGTGTTCAAGGCCAGGTTGGACGGGGCTTGGAGCAACCTGCTCTAGTGGAAGGTGTCCCTGCCTGTGGAACTAGATGAGCTTTAAGGTCCCTTCAACCCAAACCACTCTGGGATTCCATGACAACCCAAGACAGAAGAGCTCCAAGATTTCTGCCATCCCTGACAGCTCCATGATGCCTAGGGCTGGTTTTAACCCACATGCAATGCACTGACCTTCCACCCCACTGCAAAGCTCAAACCTAAGGAGGCTCTTGTTTTTCTTAACACATTTTACATCTTCTCTAAGCTCTCTGGCAGCTGGATGCCTGCGCTCTCAGGGCAATCCTATGCATCATCTAAACATCATCTGACATGAAAGGACTTCATTTGGTTATTTAAATTACATGTTCGCTGGGAAGAGCCAAGCAGACTCAACAGGATATTTGATGCTCACTTTAGTTTGCATGACTACAGCAATCCGAAAGCCTTGGGAATTAATGGCAAGCCTTCTGTTGCCTTCATGTGGAGCACAAGAAATGATCAGAGATGACACAAGGAGCTGCCACTCGCTTGGGCACTGTGGTCACACCAGAGGTTGCCAAAGGGGAATTGTCACTTTGGTCACAAGTCCGTGGTGTTTCTCCCTTCAGGAACAGAAAGGGAATTGCACCAAATTGGTTTTTTCCTCCTGCTTTTCTCCCTGTTTCCTCTACGTGGGAAAGAGATTTCCAAAAGGGGAAATTCCCTCCCTTCAGCAAAACCAAACCTGAAACCACATCTGTTGTTGAAACCTAAGGGTTGGTGTTTGTACCGAAGAGGTGGAGTTCTGACTCTGTCAGCTCCCAAATCTGGAAAGCCTAAACTTAAGTGCAGATTTAAAGCTTATTTTAGAAGTGTGACAGCAAATTACCCTGCAGGTGTGAAAGGCACAAGATGCACCCGCAGATGGAAGGTTCCTTCTCAGGCATCACACCACCATTAAAAACCCAAGCCCGACTTTGCACAGACAAGCTGCATTTAACCTTTTCAGATGGGATTATATCCATTCTGCTGGAATATGGTTAGAAGAACCAGCTTCCCTTTCTGCAGACACCAATGTAATCAGTGCTGAGGGTTCAGAGCTAATTCCTACATGGCATATTCAGGATTTTCCCACTGAGGCACAGAACTGCAACAGGGAGATGAAGGGAAAAATAGATTTGTCTTTGAGAAGCAGATGGCAAAGACACATCTCTCTCTCTTTCACATTCCCTGGGAGGATGGTGAGACATTGGAACACCCGGAGAAGCTGTGGCTGCCCCATCCCTGGCAGTGTTCAAGGCCAGGTTGGACCCAGGGGCTTGGAGCAACCTGCTCTAGTGGAAGGTGTCCCTGCCCGTGGCACCAGATGAGCTTTAAGGTCCCTTCCAACCCACATTTATGATTCTCTCTCAGCCCCTTCCAGCCCAGGAGGGCAGCCAAAAAGTGTCAGCAAGTGACTCACCAGCAATGGAAAGACTTGTGCTGCTAAACCCAGCTCCTGGCCCTGGTTCTTGCAAGTGACACAACCACTTGGCACTTGGCCTTCACTCTCTCTTTAATCTATAGATCTATGGCCCACATCACTTTGCTCCAGAGGTCTCTCCATGTCATACACACACACACTCCTTGGTCCCCTTCTCTCCCCACCTAGGACAATATAGTCCGTGGGGCTGAAGGAAGAAAACCAGAGGTGCCTCTTGAAGCTGGTCTTAAATCCTGACATTTTTTGTGACGTGAAAAGCTTTGAGGAGGGCAGACCCAAGCTAAGGAAAGCAGTAAAAGCCTCATGGCCTGTCAGGAAGGTAGCAGGGAGTGGAATGCCCTGGTCATTTCCTGGCCACGGGCAGCCTACAGCTCTGGGATGCCCTTTAAAATAGGCACAACAGGCTGGAGGCAGCTGAGAGCAAGTGGAGTGGGAACTATTACACACATCATCCATAGGGAATCTGTGCAGGGTGCCCAGGGAAGCTGCGGCTGCCCCATCCCTGGCAGCGTTCAAGGCCAGGCTGGACGGGGCTCGGAGCAACCTGCTCTAGTGGAAGGGTTGGTCCTTTCCAACACAAACCAGGCCATGATTCCATGATTCTATGCCACACACTCCCTGTATGAAGCCATTCAGGTCCAGATGCTTACCACTGCATCCTAATAACAGGTAATTCCCGTTATCTTTTAGCCCACAACACTGATTTGATGCACTACCCCACCTCAGCTGCCTCTTTTCCTGCAGTTTATATCCCTCCTCCCTGCTGAGACAGCTATTCCCAAACTCCACTTGTGCTGGCTTCAACTTCAGCACTGGCTCTTCCCAGTCCATCTGTGAAAGCTCAGCCTAATGTGTAAGGCCTGTGCATTTACACGCAGCAGAGGTTTAAGCAAGGAGAAAGTGTTTCCAGCAGATCCCAGAGAGCTCCCCACACCATTCCAAACCCAGTAGGATCCCAGGGAAACCCGTCCATGGCTTGGACCCTGCAGTGCAGACCCTTCAGGAGGTCTGTGGGGAGGAAAACAGCCCTGGCAAAGAGAAAAGCCTGAGGAGTTTATGGAGCTTGGCTTGGGATATGGTTGCGCATCAGAGCATCTAAATGAAGAGCTCAGGAAAAGGTTGGTTTGGTTCAAGCCAAAAGAAACTTTTGTCCAAAAAATGACTAAAGACACCAAAACCCAGATCCATGAATAACTTCAGTCCCTTCCCTGCTGCTTCCAGAGCTCCACTTCTGGGGAATTAACTTTTTGGCCCTCCTACAATGAAGCAGCCACTGACAGAGGAGCCGAGAGCACGCTCAAATAAACACTCTCCTTGTGTATATTTGAACCTTTCAGCATGGCCTAAGTTGCTGTGTAGGGCTTATTTGTGTTTGTAAACTGTGAGATAGAGGTACTCATAGTTTACTTCTTCCTACCATCACAGAGCCAACTAACCAGGGAGCACGAATCAGGTTAGACAACAGACCTGTTCCCCTTCTCCCTATATTTTGTAAGTCACGTCCTTCCAAACCACCTCCACCAAAGGAAATGAAGGAAGTTGAATACAAACAACCTTGTAACGATGCCAGTCAGCAAGAAGTTCAAGGATTCAATCCACAAATCCAGCTGTAAGAGTCCGGAAATGACTGTGGGATTGGCAGCGGCGTGAGATTCATCACCTTTAATGCTATTTTATTCCCTTTCCCAAATTAATCGAGGTCTTCACGAATCATTGGCTCTCCAAATGGGTGAGGAAAACTGGCAGGGAGATGGACCACAAAAACGGGACTGCTGGCTTCAGTGGCTGGTTAGTTTTGCAGCCCCTGCAAACACAGGCACCACCAAAAGCAGCCCAAAACCTCTCCAGTTCTACTTCTTCAGCAGTGAAATAGGGCACTTGTGTTTGTCCTGACAACCACTGCAGCCAGAGGACAAAGCCTGGCACCTGGGAAAGGGACATTCAGCCCTATTCCAAGTGTTTCCCACTAGGGAGAAGCAATTCCCACCATTTACACCTCAGCCAGGCTCCTACCTGACGGATTTGAGGGCAAACCTCAGGGATACAGCCACCCTGAGCGCAAGGGATGCTGAAGCTCCCCCTGCCATCGACTCCTCTGTTTAATACTGAACAAGCTAAAAGAACACAGGGAAAAAACAAGCAAGCACATTCCTTCAGAAACCTCCTCAAAGGGTTTCCTTGTGAATTCTAAGCACAGAAAATCATTTGTGTGGGCTCTTATTTGATCAAAACCATCCCGCTTCCTATGTCAATAAAGGGCCATTACCGGTTACATGATATTTCTGGCTTGTAACTTGATGTCTTGCCCGTATTTCTTTGCACTGGAATCAAAAATGGCTTGTCTGGGAAGCACAGGTCAAATAATTTGGGTTTGCAGTTGTTGGCAGCACAAAGATTGGGTTCTTTAACTCCTTTCCCTTCACAATTGCTCACTTTCTCAAAGCAGTCACCATCTCTGCGCTCGGTTATCTCTTCTCCCTAATGAAACCCCTTCTATTACACACCATGCATCCAGGATAACTCTCCATTACCTGCAGCAGGAGTTTGGGCATGGAAACCCACCCAAGCCAATGCACTTGGAGGTATTTTTGGGGGCTGGCAGCAAGAACTGTAGGGAGAAATTATCAGGAGTGGTTTGCAAACGCCTCAACTCAGGCTGAATCCAGGGGCTGATCCTGTCGTTGTGCATCCTCAGGGATACATAAGGGTAATTTCCCCCACACCAATGGGGTTACACTAGTGAAGGACCAAACGAGAAGGGGAAGAGATGTCCTGCTGCATCCCTGCTCCAGGATTCATTTCCTGCCCCTGACAGCTTCAGCTCCACCAAGGCAGAGTTCCACCAGCTTGTAGCTACAACCAGGGCTTTCTTAGGCTGTATTAACTGCGCTGTGACCACCTCCACACATTGGTGTTTCTATATCTAGTGATTGCTTGGTCTCTGGGAGCTGCTGACGCTGGGTCTCTCCTCTCAGGCTGTTTGATATCATGCTATATCTGATTCCCCCCAGCTCCTTCCTGTTCTTTTCCTGCTGATTGCAGTCCCTCCCATTGCCTTTGTAATTCCTCACCTCTGTGCACCAGAGGCTTCCTCTGACTTTCAACTGAAGCCAAACAAACTCCCCTCATCCACTTGGGATTGCCATTAGCTTAGTTTCACATCTTACTCCAGCAGCCAGGGATGAGGCAGATGCTTTGCTATGGGGCTGCAGACAGGCTCCACGCTCCTCTCCTTAACTTAGGAAGCACCAGGAGTAGAAGCAGGTGATCAGTTTCTCCAGGTTGGTTTGAATATGGAGCAGGGATCATGCACGGTATCCAGGAGCTGAGCTTTCCTGCCTCAATTTAAAGCTCAAAGGAGAAATAAGGGCCCTGGTGTTTATTTCATTGCTCTTCAGGGGCTCTACGTTAAGGGAAAATATGAGCTGAATACACTAAACCCTTTGGGACACTGTCTCCAAACCTGTGGGAAGCTAACATCCTTGAAGGAGCATCCTATTCCCTGAAAGGGGAGGTTATTCCTAATAGGAGCAAGAAAAGGGAGGTGGAATTTTTGCACATGGAACTGGAAACCCTGGAGATGGCTTTTGGCTGGGCTGTGCTAAGAAATAAGGGCTAATTTTTGAAAGCATAACTCATGGTGGTGGGAGATAAGAAAGGAATGCTCCGAAACCAGCCTAGGAGAGAGTTATCCTCTGAGATCAGAGCAGGAATCAGCGAGGCAACAGCAGAGGCCAGTCACCAATAATAAATCCAGCCTCAGGACAGCAGATCCCGAATGGGAAAGGCAAGGACTATCCCAGCAGGCAAGCAGGAGCCATGCCAAACGCTTGTCCCAGAGCACGAGTGTGGTGTTTGCAACACAAGCTCCACTTCAACAGCAGGCTTGGGAAGCAAATGCATTCCTCCAAGGTGAGGCAACGGACGGGAAACGGTGCTGGTCCTTCCAGGAGTGCTTTCACCGGTCCTACTGGTTGGGTAATGGTGAGGGGGGCAGGTCCGAGTGGTTTAAAGCTGGATCTTTGCACTCAAGAGAAGTGAGTCTCCTGGTTCTCTCTGCTCTTGCACAACCTGGACCTGTTGGAGCGAGGCCAGAGGAGGCCCCGGAGCTGCTGCGAGGGCTGGAGCAGCTCTGCTCTGGAGCCAGGCTGAGAGAGCTGGGCTGGGGCAGCCTGGACAAGAGAAGGCTCCTGAAGGGGAGACCTTAGAGCAGCTCCAGTGCCTGAAGGGGCTCCAGGAAACCTGGAGAGGGGCTTTGGGCAAGGGATGGAGGGACAGGACAAGGGGAATGGCTTTAACCTGCCAGAGGGGAGATCGAGATGAGCTCTGAGGCAGAAGCTCTTCCCTGTGAGGGTGCTGAGGCGCTGGCACAGGGTGCCCAGAGAAGCTGTGTTATTGATGTGCAATCCCCATTCCTCATCACTTGGTTATTCAGAAACCCTGGATAAAGGGAATTAACCTCCTTGCCCTTCCCTTCATGTTCTGGCTGCCTAAATCTTCCTCTCTAACTTCCATCAGAGGAAGGTTTTCACCACTACTTGTCTTTAATGACACTGCAGTTCTGGCCTGCACGGCTAGGTTGTCCCACACTATTCACCTACAACAAAGTGATTCCCAAATCCGTGCTTAAATCCCATCCTGACACATATCCATGTGCCCAGACTTCATTCTGTAATGGAGAAATTTACTCTTAGTTTGGAATTTTGACCTGAATTCTATAAATCAGCCTAAAACTTAGGAAATTCTTAGTGTCTGTCCTGACCCTTCCAACCCCAAATCTGGGGTTTAAGGGACTTTAGGTCTTCTAATCCTAGGTACGCACTCAAAAACCTACCAAATCCAACCCCACATCCAACCCATGGGTGTAACAAAAGCCAGCCTGTGGGACATTTCCCATTCCCCATGCTTTTCCACAGAATCCCTGCTCCTGCTCTCTGAGGGCTATATAAGCATCAACCTCTCCTCATCTGCTGTGACAGGCTTTTGGCAGCCAGGCCTTCCCTGCGGTGGGAGGAATGGGCTGACAAAGCTCCTGGTCCCTTCCTGCCTTTTTGGGACACTCACTGGTCTCGGAATGTCACTGCAGCCAGGTGACATCATGGTCAGGGATTAGGGAATACTCTTCCCTGCTGGTCTTTGTGTGACAGCAAAGAAACACATCATGCGGATAGAATTAAATGACAACTACACTACATGGCAGCAAGTCTGGTGTGGACTAGAGGGAGCTGCAGCAGGGGCTCAGCAATGGCAGAGGAGGCAGTGGCTTCTCTTGTGGGATGCCTCATTCTTACTCCCCATGGAAGATGTTTGTCTCAAGTACTTCTAGGATCCAACATCTAAGAAGGCCTTGTCGACATGGGACACTAAGGAATAGTCAGCTGAGCCTTTCTGGATTGTATCAGCTTAAAGGAATCAAGCTCCTTGTGTGGTGGTTCAAGTCTCCATTCGCTTTGGGGGTCTACACAGTCCTCCCAGTGTGCCCTGACTCTCTCTTGGATTAACACCTTAACTCAGTAAAACCCTTCTGGAAGCTCTGGCATGGGCAGGCCAAGCTCTTTGCTTTCTTTACCCAGCGTCAGAGACAGAAGGATGCACAAGGACAGTGTTAACAGAGCATTAGACCTTGTGCTGGCTCAGACTCTGTCCCCAGCCAGCTCTTCTCTCTGATGGGAGCAGGACCAAGCCGCAGTGAAGGCAGAGAATCAAGAAATCCCAGTATAAAACTGGACACCAGCTCTTCCCCTCGGATCCGACCGTGTTCCTTGAGCACCTGCTCTGTATTTATAGATCACTCCAGTGGGAAAAAGCCACGGCAGAGAAAGCAGGATGGGAAAATGCCATCTCAGCTATGCAACACTGCATTTTTCTACAAGCATATTAAATGATATCTTCTATATTAAACCAAAAGCACATTGTTGAAATCCTAAGGGGCTAATCCAGTTTCCTATCTAATCCCCCAACTCCCCAGTGCATCTTTTAACAGGCTCTCAGTGATGTGCACGAAGTAAATGGAAAAAGGGGGGAGAGAGGGGGGGAAATCACAGCAATCCTTTAGTCCACATCCACAAATCCAGGTTCAGCATCACCTTTCCCATTCAGTGGCAACCATACCCTGTGCTCAACACACAGGAATTGCTATCAGCTCAGTAATGGACTTGCAGGAGCAGCCCATTTCAGTGTCATCCCCAGTTTGAGAGCAACGGGGTCTTCTGGGGACCTCAGCTCCCAGCAGTGACCCTTTGTGGTTACATCACTTATCAGTCAGCGCATCCTGAGTGATAAGAGCATCAGCTGCATCTTCCACTGGATGAGGCATGTCTCAAGACCACAGAATAAGAAGGGAATGCAAGAAGGGAAGGGAGGACTTCTTGGAACACCCACCACTTGAAACATACCTTGGGCTCAATGAACTGTCTTCCAGTTTCAAATCCACCTTATTAATTCCAGTGGGACCGTGCCAAGGGGAGCAAGGACCAAACTCAGCCCATTACCTGCACTCCACCGCCTCCAAAATCACTTTTTCCAAAGGCCATTTTCCCCATTCCCCACCCCTGCAAACACCCACCAGGACAAACCTGCTGGGATCAGAGCGGAGCAGCAAACACAGCCAACGTGACAGAGACATCACCAAATAGCTATGCAAAGAGCTCTATTTTTAAACCTTTGCCTTGGCTACCTATTAACTCCTTTTCTCCTGGGGTGAGGCACAGAGATTCCTTGAAGCCTGCAGCCCCCATTCCTGCCTTTTAACGTGCATGATTTGTTTTCCTCTCCAGGAGGGAGAACTGCACCCCCTGGACCCCATTCCCAGCCCCGGCTGTGTTAGTTTTGGACAGGTCCTGAGCTGTTTCATACTTGGCACTGGCACGGGGTTGTTATACCAGCTGCTTAATAACAACACACCTGTATGCAAGCTGGGGCTTGGGGGTGCAGAGGAACCAAGCAGAGGTCCTCATTACGATGGTGGCATGACCTCATGGTTTACTTTAGCTGGATGAGCTGATGTGATGAAGAACGTGTTTGCTCAGCTGCCCATGGAGACCCAAGTGACCTATGGGCTAAACCTGACGGACACTTGGATGTAGGGACTAGAGCCATTCACCCATCCTTAACGAAGCTGCATCTCTTCCCTGTTGATGCACCATCAATTTTCCTCTTGGAAAGTTTTACTGCAAGTGGTTTGGGGTTTGGTTTGGCTTTCACGACTGATGAAAAGGATTGAATTCTCTCTTTTGGGCCTTACTAGAGCTGCCTCCAACAGGCCAGGAAGCTGCAAACCCAATGGCATCCACATAAAGGCTGGGAAAACATCTCTGTGGCAAGCTGAGGGCTCATGCAGGAAAATCTGAGACACGTTGACGTAATAATTATAACTCACACTTGCACAGAACCTGTCAGCAGGGGATTAAAAAGCACTTTGTGAACATTATCGACCACAACTCTTCTATGAGGTAGGTAGGAGTCCTCCTCTCCGCACAGGAGGAGCCAAGGCAGAGAGAGGGGTTTTTCCAGCCCATAGTTTGTGAAGGGAGCCTGCACGTTTGGAGGCCTCAGTGTTTGGATGCTAAATCATAGACTCCTAGAATGGTTTGGGTTGGAAGGGGCAGGGACACCTTCCACTAGAGCAGGTTGCTCCAAGCCCCTGTGTCCAACCTGGCCTTGAACACTGCCAGGGATGGGGCAGCCACAGCTTCTCTGGGCACCCTCTGCCAGCGCCTCAGCACCCTCACAGGGAAGAACTGCCCTAGATCCAACCTGTTTCAGTTTGAACCCATCACCCCTTGTCCTGTTGCTCCAGCCCCTGATGAATATACAAGGCGGTGACAGCTCGGGCTGTGGTGATCAGTATCCCCATAAACCAGCTCTGAAATGGCTTGGGAATGGCAACTATGGAGCTGTAATCACCAAAGCTTGGGTATAAAAGCATTATTTCAGCATTATTCTTGTGCTAGCTAGGAGAAAAGCATCAGTTTTGTGCAGTCTTCATGCCTTAGGGGATAATCAGAAGCACCATGGAGCACCGTTCACACCATCTTCATTAATGTTTGAGTTTGCCAAGTAGATCAATAGAGTTTTGCTCCTCTCCCAAAACCTAACTACACAAGTAGAAGATACCAAGCTACACTGGAGGCAAAGAGACTTTGGAATCTACCCACTTCTGATGCTCTAGATCATCATCTCCTTCCTATTCCCTTGCAAATAAGTCTTAAATCCTGACAACACAGAAACCAGGAGCTGCCAACATGAGGGGAAGGAGTTGTGATGATGCTCCTAAACCATCTCCTTAAAGCCACACTCATCTCATGGCACAGGGGGTTTGAGAAGGTCCAGCATGGGCCCTGGAGAAGGAGTTATTGCTCTTGGAAACCTGGAAAGGCCATAGGAAATGTGACATTCAGCCCAAGAGGAAAGGTGGCCCAGAGCTTGGAAGGGTTAATTCACCAGCCCTGCTCCTAATGCAAACATGTACAGACCTCAATTACACTCCCCGCGTTGTAAAAGGACCATAAAACATATATTGCATTGGCAAGATGGTCAAAAGCACCCTGGGGGCTGGTGCTATGAACTCCTTAAAGAGCTTTTACTTGATTTGATTTGAAGTTATGGGTTGGGTTTGGGGTTTTTGGACTTCTCCAATCCATCTGCATTATTGTGAGGTATATGCATAAGCTCTGGGAGGTTAAAGAACTTCTATGTCCAAGTACTCTGCCTATATAAATAGATCACAGTGGACCAGAGGTATCATCTTCAAGATACCTGAGGATCCATCATCTATATCCCACCTACTGCCAGCCCAAGTCCCCAGAGCCAAGCTGGAATGAAACATGGACTCCCAAATCATTGGGAGTTTAAAAGCTTTGCTCTAGACCGCTCCAGGCTCAGTGTCTTTCCCCGATTCCAGCACAACTGCTCCTGAGGCATGGAAAGCAGCCTTAAAACGTGGCTGTATTCAGCAAGTAACTGTAAAAGTGACACCTCATCAGCACAACCATCTGCCCTGCGTGTTTGGGGTGAGTCATATTGGCTTGGCAGGAACACACACACGTGTTTCTACTCCTCTGAGCCAACACGGTGCCAGTGCAAGGCAGGAACAGCCCAGGAGGGTCCTTGTGTTGTCATCACAACCCGGCCGGCTCCGCAGTGTGATGGTAACAAAGCATCCAGCCCCACACAACACCCTCTGCTCCAGCAAAGGCTCTGATTGCAGTTTGCAGGCAGGGAAAGAGAGGCACTGGGGTGCTCCAAAAGGATTTGCACAAGATCAGGAGCAGACAAGAAACCTGGAGAGGGGCTTTGGGCAAGGGATGGAGGGACAGGACAAGGGGAATGGCTTTAACCTGCCAGAGGGGAGATTGAGATGAGCTCTGAGGCAGAAGCTCTTCCCTGTGAGGGTGCTGAGGCGCTGGCACAGGGTGCCCAGAGAAGCTGTGGCTGCCCCATCCCTGGCAGTGTTCAAGGCCAGGTTGGACACAGGGGCTTGGAGCAACCTGCTCGAGTGGAAGGTGTCCCTGCCCGTGGCATCAGATGAGCTTTAAGGTCCCTTCCCACACAAACCAGCCTATGATATATCTGCTGGTTAACTTTGGGAGCAGCTACTATTGCCATGTATTGAGTGGGGAAACTGAGGCACAACCCCCCAATGAGCAGAGGCCCACTGTAATTTCAGTTCAGAGCTCAACACGCAGAAGTATTGAGTGATGTCAACCATAACCCAAATCCAAACTGCCTGACAAATCCATCTTCTCCTACACTGTGCTGCTATTGAACAGGCTCTATGACTTCCTCAAATTGAGGAATAAATGATTAATGGTATCAGAAACCCAACTGAATTCCCCATCTGTGCCCCCAGCGCCTCAATAAAGGACTCTCTAGTAAGACATAGCACAGGTTTCTTAACTAAAACCCTTACTCCAAGCTTAATCCAGACTGTGGAGAGCAGACTTGGTGGCACATGTTGCCTTTGGTGGAGCTGGGAGACCTGCGAGGGAAATAGACACTCAAATTCTGGCTAAATCAGGTCTTTCTGAAGCTCTGCATAACACAAACCCAAGGGCTGGACCCAGCCCTGCAGCAGTTGAAGTATTAGAGTATGGGCCAACCTTGCAAGGATGTCTCAGTCAGTGCTTGCTGATAGTGGTCATGCTGCAGGGTTGCACTCATGTGATGAGACACTGAATTTCACTGAGTGAAAGATTATTTCTCACTAAATGCATCCAAAGTGCCTGCTCCACTCCTGAAATGGTTTGATCTTCCAGTGCCAGGAGCTACATCCCAGAAAAAGCCTTGAGAACTACGTTCTGCTCCAATAGGACCCTCTGGACCTGCAGAACCTGACACGAAGAGCTGAGCTGAAGCTTCTGATCTACTCCTTATCATGTGTTTCTCATTTTGACCCTTCCTAACTTCATACCCCACCTCCCCTGGCCATGGAGGGTGGTCACACGACCTCCAAGCACTGACAGTACCCAGAGCCCATCCAAGCTCAGGCTTTGGCATCCACATCCAGCTTATCCCAGCCGGAACTGGCATAGAGGGCACAAGCTCTGCTGAGGAAAAGCTGTTTCACAATGAACTGCAATGACAGGATTCTGCCAGGACCCGTTTCATTTGGGGGGTTTGCAAAAGCAGAACAATATGTGGGGTTTATTGGTGCTGAAAGGGGCTGGATGTGCCCTCAAAGGGTTGTGAAAGGAGCTGGGGAGAAGTCATGACCCTAGGTGATGAAGTGGGGCAGTATCCACATCACAGCAGCAAAAGCTCGGGATGAGGTTATTTTATAAGGATTTGATAAGAGCTTTGATGAAGTTATCAGCTTCTGAGTGTAAATAAGAACATCTGACTTCAGGCTTGTCAAAATCACAGTGTTCATATTCCTCCCTTCAGATTTTTCCATAGAAAACCCTCAAGTTTCCTATAGGGATTTGCAGGGATTGAGAAACACATCAACAAAATCCTTCTAGAAGACCCCAGTAACCAGCGCAGTGCACGAGCTTCATTTTCCAGCTGCAGATGAGCACACCATGAAGAACGACTCACCCTTGGCTTCTATTATCTCCCCACCTCTGATGGTGTCATGGTTTGTGGTATTATCCCCTAAGCTGTAAAACAAGCCATCTGGGTTTCAACACCTACCACCCAGCCAGTAAAAGGGCATCAGCTCATACATTTTATTGGAGAAACAGGAAAAAGGAAGCCAACTTCTCCATTGATAGTGGTAGAGAAGATGATGAGAGGGAGAGGTGGGGTAAAGACAACCTCTAAATCCAACTAAATGACTAAGCATCACTGATTTCCCTACAAGAAACCTGGAGAGGGGCTTTGGACAAGGGCCTGTAGGGACAGGACAAGGGGAATGGCTTTAATCTGCCAGAGGGCAGATTGAGATGAGCTCTGAGGCAGAAGCTCTTCCCTGTGAGGGTGCTGAGGCGCTGGCACAGGGTGCCCAGAGAAGCTGTGGCTGCCCCATCCCTGGCAGTGTTCAAGGCAAGGTTGGACACAGGGGCTTGGAGCAACCTGCTCTAGTGGAAGGTGTCCCTGCCCATGGCAGGGGGTTGGAACTGGATGAGCTTTAAGGTCTCTTCCAACCCAAACCATCTGGGATTCTATGACTTCAGTCTAAGAGTCTGAAACAGCAGCTTCAGCTCTAACAGATCATGGTGTACACCAGCATTTTCATTGCCTTTCCATTACACAAGCTAAAGAATATATAAGCAAAGAAGAACCCTGTTCCAGGGGAAAGCAACCAAAAATGCTGCTTTCAACACCCATTGTGCAAGTCAAGGCAGCATCCCCATGGCAGGAGCTCTGCAGCCCCTTCTCCAACACCCACTGTGACACAAGCATAGGGATCTATGGTTTCAAAGCAAACACACAAAGCTGGGGTTGCTTTCCCCCACTGGACAATGTCCTCTCCAGCATTTATCTTGGCCAGTGAAGAACATGCACTCTGGATGGATTGTGTTTCGGGGAGTGGCAGTGAATTCCAGGCCCCTCCGATGTCCCACAAAGCCCTCCTGAGCACACAAGCACTGCTAGGAAGTCTTCTTCACACAAGTGCCCCCAAATGCTGAACCCAGGGTGCACCAAAGCCTTAGCATCACCCAAACAGAGCCGTGCTGCAAAGAACAGGGCTGGGAAGGAGTTCAGGCAGTGCCAGGATGCAATTGTTCCGAGGAACTCCGAAACCACAAACTAACTTTCCCAATCATGTACAAACCCAATCCTTTTGGCCAAGCCTCCTGTGAGTACATAGACTCATTTACACTCTGTTGTTATGATTAGACATGTTCATCTGCATTGGTGATGAAATCCATATGTCTGCTTTCCCCTTCATTCTTTCTCCATTACTATCTGAGGCTTTGATTTATTTCCTGGCTTTCCAAATTGATTATTCAGAGCCATATAGGAGGGAAAACATGATACTGGAGACCCAGAGACCAAGTCCTAAGCAAAACCAAAGGGCAGGAAAGGAAAAGGCCATGGTGCCAAGTATCACACATCTATAGTGTCTCTCAATAGAGGTGGGGGAAAACATGAAGCTGTTCTCCAAGATGCAGCAGGCAGGGATTTATTGCAGAAACTAAACTTCTTTGCTAAGGGTTAAGAAACTAAGAACCCCCTCTTATAAACACTAAAGCTCATACTTAACTTGGTGTCAGCATCAAAGACAACTCACGTGAGTGAAGTTATGGAGCACGTGTTTGCGGGGCACGAGGGGTTAGGGGTATGGTCAGAAAAGCTTGAGGAGGCTGGGACGGAGCACACAAATAAGCAAGGATTAAAAATAACCAGCAGAAAGAAAGCTGGCAAGGAGCTCTTGGCAGCTCCAATAATAATAGTCCAAGCCCCACATAAATTACACCGCTGTTAACATTCCCTGTGTGAAGGATCCTCCATGTGTCTGTCTGCCAGAGCGAGCTATGAGATGGTCTCTCTGGTGGGACCTTTGTTCTTCATCACTCCTCTCGCTGCACGTCTAAAGCTGGAGCCTGGTGTGGGAGAAAAGCAGCTTGGTTTGCTCAAACCTCCTCACCCAAATCAGGCAGCAGCAGCACTGAGGGCTCCATCTGCCCAGCAGGACCTTCTCTTCTCCAGTGTCTTGTTTCTGCTGTAACAGAGCCTGATGCCACCATGTAGATGGTTGTTTCAAGCTAAGATGACTTCTCTACATGGCAAAAGCCAAACTGACCACTACTGCTATTACTAATACTAGTCCTATTACTTTTATATCACTGGTAAAGCACCTCATGTTCCCATTAGAGATGAGGCCCTCACATCAGCTCATCCCCAGTGACCTCTGAGTACGCATTCACTGCATTAAGAGCAGTACAGAGAAGATCTAAGTGAGCCTTTATGCTCCTGCAGGTACCACAAGACAGCCACCATCGGCCCCTCACCCTTTGAGGGACCAGTTCTCATCCTCTAGAAAACCTCAGAAGAAGAATATGACACAGAGAGCTTATTACAGTTCAAAAAGCACTTCCAAACGGTGGGCTCCTGCCTACTTCTAGGTAGCTCTCTCCAACAGAGAGGAAAAGCTTCAATGTTACTGCCTTTAGCCAACTTCTGCCAGCTCAGAACAAAAGTCACTTCAAAACATGAAGCTTGAGCTGGAAAAAGTTAGAAAGAGCAAGAAAGTGAGGAAAAACCCACTTAGCCACAACGTGCAAGTTTCCTGTGGGAAAATTAGAATGGATTCCTTTTCTTTTTTTGGTGGAAAGCTGTCAAAAAAGGGATTTTTCCCATAACTTTCTTGCAGGGGAAATGCTGGAGTCGCAGCCAGCTCTATTCTAAAGCTCTTCAGTTTGCAGTGTTAGGCTGGGAATAGAATAAGCTTCTTTGGAAGAGTGTCTTTCTAACTCCTAATAGAGGTGGGTTTAGGAGCAGCATGAACAGTGAGAAGCACTTTGAAGCAATCTGTCAATGGCAGATACAGCAGCACAGCTTAAAAGTGTCAGTAGGAGCTTTTGGAGCCCAGTTGAGCTCCTGTTCCTTTCTCCAAGCTATTCCCTTTGCCATATTTCTCAGAGATGAATTATTCATTGTTCTCAGAGAGATGAGAAAGCTCCTGGAGGTGTGTTTCTGCTGTTCATGTCCACTTCAAATGTGGTCTACCAAACCTGGGCCAAGAAATCACTTCTTCAGGCTCTGATCACTGAAAACGAGCAGCACGGAGCTGGGCTTGACAAGAGATCCCCATCCAAGTCCCACCATTGAGTATTCATCACATCTCATTGAGTAATTTGTTTGGAGGTTCCTTCCCATTTGCTCACTGGAAAAAGCCAGCAAAAACTGAAGTGGAAGAAAGCAAACCTGGCCACAAAGAGAAATCAAGGGATTGTTGATGTCAAATCCTTGCTTTCCTGGCCTACTTGGAATGACAATCCCATAGCACCGCTCTCCAGTGAAGCCCAAGCGATGTTTGCTAGAGCTGTTCATCTCAGACAGTGGATATCTAGGGACTAGATATCCAACAAGGAACACTGGGCAGTTTTAGCCCAGCTTCTCCCAGGAACTTCCTTCCTCTCCTCTTGAACCGTCTGGGTTTGCAGCATTCGGTACCATATCCCATGCCTGGAATTGACAGGAAGATGAAAGCTGCCTGCAGCTCTTGCCTTCCCAAAGCATTGCAGAAGGATCGTGTCATGGCTAATCCCTCCCCACCACCTATCACTTCTTAGTACAAGAAAATAAATCACTTTGGAAGCAGGAAAGGTCTTTTTTCATCTTAAGATTGTCTCCACTTACAGTCTCCAGTAACATTAAACCCTTCTCTCCAGTAACATCAGCCCCACTGGGCATCTGATCTCAGCAGCTCCTTCCAGAGCCACGGAAGTGCCGGCAGACAGGAATACAGGATCCAGACTCCACAGGACAGGGAGACTACCTTGTGTTCTGATAACACACAGCACAAGGAACAAAGAGCCTCAGGGAGTTTCAAGTCAGTGAAGCCTTACAGCTGGATGAGAGCAAACACAAGGCTCTGTGGTGAGAGCTGAGGAGGGAATCCATCTCTTCCCTTGGAGATACCATCTGGGCCAATATACAGTAAGCTGAGAGGGGCTGAGGTTACTGAGCTGTGCTAGATAACACCCTTAGAGTGTCACCAAGACCTAAACCCACCCTTCTCCAATGACTTTCCCAGAAATCTACCCTTTTCCCAGGCATTGCTTTATGTCTTGCAGCAAAGTTTGCTCACCATCACCCTGTGGAGGGCTTGTTGTGCTACAGTCTGGTCCCCCCATGACTGGATCCTCCCTGCTCCTTCATCAGTCACCATTTGCAGACATCTCAAAGCAGCCCCACAGCATCCCCTCACTTCTGTAACCATTACAGGTGTTAATGCAGCATTGAAGTTGACCAATGCTTAGCAAGGGAGGAACAGTATCTAGAAACAAGCTTGGGATAAACAGAGGGAACTTATTTCATAGAATCCCAGCCTGGTTTGGGTTGAAGGGGCCTTAAAGCTCATCCAGTTCCATGGGCAGGGGCACCTTCCACTAGAGCAGGTTGCTCCAAGCCCCTGTGTCCAACCTGGCCTTGAACACTGCCAGGGATGGGGCAGCCACAGCTTCTCTGGGCACCCTGTGCCAGCGCCTCAGCACCCTCACAGGGAAGAGCTTCTGCCTCAGAGCTCATCTCAATCTCCCCTCTGGCAGGTTAAAGCCATTCCCCTTGGCCTGTCCCTACAGGCCCTTGTCCAAAGCCCCTCTCCAGGTTTCCTGGAGCCCCTTTAGGCACTGGAGCTGCTCTAAGGTCTCCCCTTCAGGAGCCTTCTCTTCTCCAGGCTGCCCCAGCCCAGCTCAGCCTGGCTCCAGAGCAGAGCTGCTCCAGCCCTCGCAGCAGCTCCGTGGCCTCCTCTGGCCTCGCTCCAACAGCTCCATGTCCCTTTTGCCTCCCTGTTGCAACGCAGAGGGATGAGCAAACCCCAGCCCTGTGGTGCATCCAGCCTGGGAATACCAGGAATTTCGCCTGCTCCATGGCTCCTTGCCACAACTAAAAGCAATGGTGCTTCAGGGGCTGTGCTTTCTTCCCACAGACGAGCTGCCTGTGCACATTCCCAAACAAAGCATTACACCATGTGAAAAGAAGGCCCAAGCCCTGCAAAGCCCATCCCACTGGCTAAGCCAGGAAATATCTCCCATCATCTCAGCTAATCCTCCACCAATACAATGAGAAATGATGTCCCCCAGCCGCCAAGAAGATTATGAAGTGAAGAACACAAATACTGCACCGCCCATTGCGACGGAGCCAAAGGCAATAAAAGGGGAAATACAAACTGCAGCCAATGGTCGGGAGGAGAAGGGGGTGAGGAGAAGCAGCAAACAGCCTTCAGCAAAGCCTCACTGGTGGAATACAGGTGGTTGGAGACGGAACAGCCTCAGCCCTGCTCTTCAAGAGGCACCATCATCCCTTTTGCTGCATCAATTGGGCTGATTTGGGGGGAAAGAGGTTTCTGACACATTGGCAAATAGAAAGGAGAGAGCGAGGCAAGTCTCTGATGGTAAAATACAGCAGATTTGAGCACACAAAGCTGCCATGTACAAGTCAGGTAACCAGAAAGGCCTCTCTGGCCATGCAAGCTCAGCTAACACCATGTTTTACCACCTTGACATGGGATTTTCTGTGTGCTCAACAGCTTCTCCCCTTAGGTTTGGCTACAGTGAAAGGACCCACAGGCTTGAGTTGATGGTACACCCCAAGACCTGCCTCCAGCAGACACAGAGCTTCAAGAGACATCACCAGCAGGGTCCTACCTGTGCATCCCACCCCAGAAACACTGATTTTTCCCCCTTTTCTCAGCACTTTCAACTAACAGGTTGGTTTTAAGCACTAAAGTGCAATGAGAAGAACCATTTGCAACTGCTTTGCTAACTCCATTCAGCGAGCTGGTGATGCTTCAGCAGGATATGAAGAGCTCTGAGTTACCTGGGATAGTAAGTAGCACATCAGCTTCCAGGACTATGGCATTTGGATGCTGGGGGCAAAGTTGATGATGCAAATTCCCTCCTTCTCCTCTCTCCAGTGTTCATGAAGGGCTGTGAAACTAAACAAGGCACTTGGACAGACAACACTGAGGGAAACTTGGCATCTGCTTCGATACCAGCCTCCAAAAAGCATTTCCCAGGTTGAAGGGCTTGTTTTGAGAGGCAGTTTTCCTTGCGATTGCTTTGGTTTGGTTCCCAACAAGTGCATTTAAGGCAAATAGATTTAACTCTTGCAGAGGCAGCATTGGGAAGGCCCTTCCCTTTGCTCCCTCCTGGAGGGAATCTTCCACTTTTAGAGATCACACACATGCTCCCAGCATGGAAATCTTACTTTGGGGCATTTATCAGAGTTATCCCACCAGGAAGGTTTAGATTGGATTTGTTTTTTCCAACACGAAGAATAAACTTCATTTTTATGCCTGAATTCACAATTCAGTTAAAACCAGGAGTTTGAAGCTTCATGGGCTTCAAACATGGTCTAATGTGAGGTGTCCCTGCTCATGGAAGTGGGTTGGAACTGGATGAACTTTAAGGTCCTTTCCAACCCAAACCAATCTATCATTCCATGTTTTAACACTGTCAAGTCCGCCCTTACCATTCACATCTGCCATGTGAGCTCCTCGGCACCGGTCTCATCCTGACCCCTGTGCTATTCTTCCAGCCATAGGGAATCCTTAACAGTGCCAAGTGATGCCAAACCATGAGGTGCTTCATCTCCCATCACCTGTATAGCTCTTAGTGACAAAGAACAGAAGAAAGCCCAGTTTTTCCTCAGCTTCCAGCTTGCTGACACCTAATATTACATCAGCAATTCCAGATCTCTGCTGGTTTATCCTGACAGCTTAAGCCAGACTTAATCCCCTGCATAAACACAGGCCTGGGAAACCAGCATGATGTGGTTTAGCTTGTTGTTTGCTTATAGTTTTGATACCAAAGCAGAGATGTTGCCACCCTGCAGAGCACAACCTCTCCTTGGTGACCTCTGCATTGCTGTCTCTCCTTTCCACGCTGGGATACTAAGTGATCCCCTCTCTTCAGGGCAACATTCTGACTCATATCCTGCTTCCCAACACCACCAGGCACTCATGTTCCTCCCAGACGTTTGGGAACACCTCATTTTGGGCTCAGAGATGGAGGGAAAGATGGGGTTTGCAGTCAGAAGCCTTTGGGGAGAGCGAGGCACTGGTGTTTTGGAGCACAATCAATGCCTGGCTCTCGTTTCCAGCCAGCTCCCATTGATTCTGCTTAGAAGATGGGGCCATTCCATTACAGTTCAGCAACAGACATGAAGATGTGACAAAGTTTGGGACTGAGCCCCCTCCACGGCATCACTATCAGGTTAATAATGAGCATAGAAAGAGGATGTTCCCTCCCAGAGCCTGGAGAGACAGCCCAGAGCAAAGGATTAGCACTAGCACTGGCTGCTGTGACTCAGAGCTTACCCAGGAGTCACACACAGTGCTGGGAAGGAGCTGAGCATCCCAATTCCCATCCCTCCCACGTGCTGGGATTCAGCACCTCTTCTCCCTACACCTTCCCCATTAGTGGGACCATCCAGGTTTGGAGACTGAAGCTATCTTAGAAGGGGAAGAGCCCTGTTGCTACTCATGTTATCACCAAATCCTCCAGTTTCAGAAGTATTTGACATCAAGCCCTGGTTTATAACAAGTCCCAGCTCAAACATCTTCCTTTCTGCACGCTGGACACTGCAAATTGTTCTGTAACACATCATTCAAATCCTATGGGAACACCCAAGTGATTCCAGCAACACTGAAACAACCCAGCACCTTCCAGGAAATCTTAAAGGTGTTTTCCTTAAGCAGAATCAACAAATCCTTTGCAACAGAGTGACCTATGCCAGTGTTTGGGGATTGGATTCCCGTTGTGGACCCATTGCCAAGTTTTCCAAGTGAGTTATAGCGAGGAGGTGGCAAAGATGGAACTCACATCCTTGCTTCTCCTCAGGCTTGAGAGCAGCCACAGGCTCCAAACTGGCAGAGTGAGGCAGGAGAGGCCCAATTCCCACCTCTGCTGTGCCACTGGAAGTCATCTGCCCTCCAACTGGTGCTATGTCATTGCTGACTTGGACACCTAAGTGCGGATGTACATGTAGCACACCAAGATAACCCCCTGCATCCCAATCTAATGTAGCAGCTCCTACTCGTGAAAGGGTGCTAATGCCAAGCTTGAAGGCTTATTTATCCATCCCAGCATCATACTTGTTCCTTTATTTGCAATAGGAAAGCACACGAGAGCCAGGCGAACCCCAAACCCTCCCATGCAGAGCTGTTAGTTGGCTGCTCCTTAGTCCTGCTCTCTTGAAGGTGATTTATGTGCAAACCTTGCCCATGACATCTCATCCTCCAGCACCGACACACGTATTCCCTCTTCTGTCATCCAGGGATTACGAAACACGTTGGGTTTGAGCGGGTTTTCTTCAGGCCTGGCAACATCTCCCTTACTAAAGCTTTGGCAGAGACCCATTAACAACTGCTCTGTGTCTGCTTTCCCCTGCTTACATCTACCTGTTAGCAGCAGCATCCAGGCTGTGATTCCCAAGCTGGAGGAAGGTCCATGACACAGTGCCAACAACCTTCAAGTTGAAGATATCCACATTTGCTCTTCCCTGTCCTTAGATCTGGTAACCCAGCAGGAAAGACAATTGAGTTACCTGCTTCAGAATAAATCACCAGTAAGAGCCATTACTCCTTGGATTTCCTTGTTTTCTTCTATGTCACAGCAAGTACTTGAGTAAATATCACGCAAAACCCCACATATTTCAAACATCCAATTTCCAGCCCCTTCTGGAGTCATCACAAGCAACACAGGTCACAGGGACAGAGTTTCTCTGCACTGACACTGCCCCATGGTTATGTGCAAGATGCTCAGGGAGCAGGTTGATGTGAATTGGGCTCTGTTGATGCTGAACTTGCCCCACATTTCTACCTCTGGATCTATTAAACTGGGTTAAACCCCGGGACAGCACATCCTCGATTAGTAGATGATCCCATCCAAGGCATTAACCAGACAAGAAGCACGCAGGGAAGCTCTGGGCATGCTTTTATTCCCAAATAGCTTATCTGCTGCACTATAAAGCTTATCACCTCCACAGAGGTGTCCAGGAACACACAATTTACACCCAGGCTACTGTTAAAGTGTCTGAAACAGAGAGAAAAGCACCACTGTAGGAAACTGGAAGCCACCTCTGCTTCTTATTGACGCTGACTGAGCTCCCACAGTTGCTTTTCACCTACCAGGAGGGCCAGAAGCAGCTCTCCCACATCCAACACAGTGCTCTACTTTTACAAGGTTCAGAAAGCAACGGTGATAAAGCACAAGCAGCAGCAGAAGTGATGGAGCAGATGTTTCTCTATGACACTCTGCCAACACGATGCTCGTCTGTAAACCACCACGCACAGAGCACTCCCCCTGCTCACCAGTTTGGCCAGACAGACACCAGTTAATATCCTACTTCCTATTTCATGCGGGAATCACTGAGTTTTCCATGACTAGAGACCTCGACACCCACATTGCACCACTTTGCCCACTTGCTCCCACTCCCTGTCTGTGGCCAACGATTTTCCACAGCCCACTTCCACAAGTTTTCCCAGAACACTGCAGCCCAAGCTCATTCGGATGTGCAATGCCAGTCCCTCCATGGTTAGCCAAGCTCTGCACAGCCATGTGGCAGTAATTAAAGGGTGATTTCCATTCTGCCTCTGTTTTGCTGTTGCTCCCCTGCCTTCCTGCTAAATCACTGCTCCTTTGTCCCCTTCCTGTCCTGCTATTTCTGTGTCAGTAGCTCCTCTCCAAGGAAAGTCTCCATAAGACTCACTCTGGGTTAAACTCTACCAGCTCATAGAGGTTACCTGAACCTGGAGATGAAGGCACCCTCCATCCTCCCAGAGCCATATTCTTCACTGCAGAAAAGCTTTCTTGCCCCTCCTGCCTCTGTACCAATGCTATGTATGACCTTAGAGCAGCTCCAGTGCCTAAAGGGGCTCCAGGAAACCTGGAGAGGGGCTTTAGACAAGGGCCTGTAGGGACAGGACAAGGGGAATGGCTTTAACCTGCCAGAGGGGAGATTGAGATGAGCTCTGAGGCAGAAGCTCTTCCCTGTGAGGGTGCTGAGGCGCTGGCACAGGGTGCCCAGAGAAGCTGTGGCTGCCCCATCCCTGGCAGTGTTCAAGGCCAGGTTGGACACACAGGCTTGGAGCAACCTGCTCTAGTGGAAGGTGTCCCTGCCCATGGCAGGGGGTTGGAACTGGATGAGCTTTAAGGTCCCTTCAACCCAAACCAGGATGGGATTATAATTTCCACATCATTCCATCTCTTTGGGTCTCATTCCGTCTCTTTGGGACAGACCCCTCAAGTAACTCTAAAGGAACAAATCCCCCCCTAACAACAGGACTGGCTCAATGCCATAAGTACAACCACAGTTAGCCAAGCAAAAAAAGGGATATATCCACAGCTCCAAGGTATTGTAACCCTACAAACAACAACTCTATGTTTGAGAGGAAGCCGTGGGCTTTATTTATTTCATGCCATGATGAAATAGCTTCTAATCCAACAGGAACTAAGGAGGATGTTAAGCCACAGCCAGTAAATGAGGTCTTTTGAAAGCAGCAAAGCTCAGAGAACTTGTATATGAGACTTAAAAGGGAGCTGGCCAAAGAGTGCTCTGAATCATTAATGTGGACTTGTAATAAGGCTTTGGAACACTGAGGGCTGCAAGAAAGCTCATGTTGTGCCAGAGTTTGGAGAGGATAGAAACAGGATGACCCACATCATTCTCCACCTGTGACCCTGCCTCTATCCCAGGTGGAATAATGCAACAGCTGTAAAAGAACTTCATTAAGAAAGCATTAAAGGAGGGTAACAGCAAATGCCAACAGCTCGGGTTTATAGGAAGCAGATTTGTCACTAAGTTGGGGAATTTGGGGGGAGTTGAACGTGTTCCTGCAGCCCACAGCCTGCATGTAAAAGGAGAACAGAGTTTACACAAGTTCAAGCCAGCTGAGGCCTTACAAAACCTCTGCTTTCCAATCCCTGCACAAGGGCTACCCAAACAGTGAGAGAATCCCTGTGCAAGCCAGGAAATCCTGGAGAAGGATGGGAGCTCCTCAGATCACTTGTAGGCTGTGGAAAGGCACAACTGCATTGGGAAAGGAGCAGCCATCAGAGGAATTTCCCCAGTGTGAAGTGCACAACATCATCACCCCCAGCCCTGGATTTCCTTGGCTCAACACCTCCACCTCTGAGAAGCCCATTGGCTTCTAATTCCTTTTGTCTTCAGTGCAGCAGCAACAGGACATTCACAACAGCTTCATTTAGTTGAAACCAAACCCATAAAACCGAAGCCCAAGTGTCAAGAGCAGAGATGCTTCCAGGTACACAGCAGAAGATGTGCCTCTGATGCTCAGACATGGCAGCAAGAGCCAGCACAGAGCAACATCCTTCTGGTAAGGGACTAGTAAATTCATTCCACATCAGGAAGGTTTTGAGTCCTTGCCCACGAAATGTGGGGGGAAAAGTTGCTGTTTGTGTCATCTTCTGCTATGAAGCAATGGGGGATGAAGAGCCAAACTGCCTCATGCTTTTGGGCCTGATGTTACACAAAGGATGAGCTTCATCTCCAGCAACATCTCTGCCCTCCTCCCTCGCCCAGCCTGGGAGGTGAGCTATGGTGTGACCTTTAGCAAAGAGCCACTTTTCCAGCCCAGGAGCCAAAGAATCTTCAGCCACAAGCCTGTCATCTTCCCCTTGATGTATTGCTGCCTGCAATCCCTGCCAGCTCCAGGTGGAGCAGGGGCAAGGTGGGGAGAAAAGCCATGTTTCACTCGAAACTCACCAGCACACAGCACATGGGGCATCATCCCCTTTCTGCCAAACATCTGGGCATCTCCAGAGGGACTCTGAACAACCCCTGAATCCCCCTGATGGTCCTTGCTGAGCCCACATGACTTCATCTCTGTTCCTGTTATGTTTTTGGGAGTCAAGAGGAACATTCATTTTCCGTATCTTGTGGTTTGTGGAGGGTGTGAATGAATTCTCTTGCTGTGAGTTGCTGAGGTAGCAGTAAACCCAACCCAGCAGCGGTGAAGCCATTGAGCAATGCAGGAGATCACAGTGGAGATGGGGCAGGAAAAGACTCACCACTGTGACACATCATGAGGTCCTAAATGTCAAGACAGAACCACCTGGATCTGCAGATACTTCTTATGCTCATGATAGATGTACTCAGAGAAGTTGCCTCAACTGAATACTTGTGCAGAATGACTTGACCTTCCTTTGGTTTCATACAGGGATACAAAATGCCAACAGAATTGTGCCCTTCAGGCCACCAGGAACCAAGAAACCTCCCAAATCCTCCAGAAAACCAGTGTATGAACACACAAGGCTGGGCTGGACACAGGGGCTTGGAGCAACCTGCTCTAGTGGAAGGTGTCCCTGCCCGTGGCAGGGGGTTGGAACTGGATGAGCTTAAGGTCCCTTCCAATCCAAACCAGTCTGATCCTATGGGAAGTGATGTCCCTCCACCGTGCTGCCTCTTCCTGAAGATGTTCCTCAGGAGGAGCTTTCAAGTGAAGAGTCATTTGGTCCAATGGCCACTGGAAGTTCAGCTCAGAAGGACATAGAACTGGTCTCACACAGCTTTATCTGCCTGATGGCGCCTGCTTGAACTGCAGAGCAGCTAAAAGCCTCTGATGTGGCTCTGTTAGGCCATGTCAGAGCACTACAACACATACCTAAGCCAAGAATCGAAGCTGCTTTTGGGCCCTGCTTTTATTCAGCTCATCCCCCTGTTTAGAACTCCAGCTCCATGGATTTTCCCTACCTGATCCATGTGAATTCTATGGGTTGGAAAAAGGAGGGTGGGCACAATAAATGGTGTGCCCCAAAGCCTGAATGCTTCCTGAAGGTGGTGGTGAAAGCTACTTTCCTCCCTCACCTCTGAGTTTCCCTTCAGTAAGATCTTATGTTTTCAATGTGTGCTTCTCAGCTGAAGCTAAACCCCCCAAAACCACAGAACCCCCCCATTTTACTCCATGGCTTTTGAATCCAGCTCCAGAGGAACAACCCTTGCTCCTGTAACAAGTGCAGGAAGGAGAAGCAGAGACCTCGTTTCAAACTATACGAGGGGAAATTGCAAGGAATTACCTAACCCTTTCGGAACATGTTTCTATTTGGATTTCATGTCATATTACTTCCTGGTTTCCAGCACATATTCCCTGGGCGTCCCCTATCCAATATCAGGCAGGATTAAATCACTGAGCCCTCGAGCTCTCACAAAACCATCTGTACTCATTTGCTGCTTTCCCTTCACACAGGGGCCAGCTGAGCTCCTCCAGGGCTCAGCCAAGTGCTGACAGATGCACCAGAGAAGTGCAAAGCTTTTCCCTTTATTAAAACCCAGGTTCCCCCACTCCAAGGCCTGAGCTTGTCCCGTGCCAGAGCGATGGAATGACACGCGGCAGCCTTGATCCAGCGCTGTTGTGGATACAAACCCAGCGCTCTGACCTAATGCTGCTCCGCTGTTCCCAACAGCACATCCAAACCGGCACAGGCCAACAAGGTGAAGGGGCTGGCAAGAGGCTGCAGCCCTTTGCTGCTGGGAGGATCTGAACTGGCTCCAAGGGATATGGTTATTCCAGTTCACCGACCTGGGAGCGCAGCACATCTGGCCCCCAGCTCCCCACTTTGTAGACCAGGACTCCATTTCTCACAAGCTTTGCTGCAGCACTTCCCCATGGAGCTGCCTTCCTGCCAGGGGCAGCACATGAGGAGGGAAGGTGGCAGTATGGTCCTGCTCGTCCTCCTAAGGTACATCAATCTGGGGCTGGAATGAACTGTGAAGCCCCCAAGGGATGAGTTAACACCATCTTTGGTGGCATCTCCCAAGCCTTCTGCACATACAGACTTAAACTCATGCTCCAGGTGAACCAAGTGGTTTGCAGGAGCAAGCAGGAATTGGGTGACATGGTCTAGCGTGAGATGTCCCTGTCCATGGCAGGGGATTGGAACTGGATGATCTTAAGCTCCTTTCCAACCCAACCCAATCTGTGATTCCATGATTAAGAGCAGCCTTCCCTTGAAACAAAGAGTCATCTTCATAGGAAAAGCTCCCTTCTGTGGTCAGAAGAACCCCAAGGGAAGACGCTGTCTGCACACAAGTAGTACAAGACCTTGGTTTTCATCTGGTGGGTTTGGAGATCTGGATGCTTCTCCTCTGTGGAACAACTTGTACACTTCATATGGGATGCTGAGGAGCTACTGAGGCTTCTCTTGCATTAATAGCAGTAGTAATTTAAGTGAGAGAGACCAACTTGACTGTATGACCTCAGGCATGTGCTTAGGCCCAAAAGACTCACCACAACCCTTGTCAGCACCATGGATCCGCACACAGGAATGACAGCCCTTTGCTGGTGGCTCACAGTGGGCATCCCCCCTCCAGGAAACACTCCTTGGGGATGACCCAGCCAAAAAGCAGGGAAAACCCACACTCCCAGATCCCTCCTCCAGGATGCAGCCCAGCCAGGGGCATTGGGCAGCCCATTGACAGCCTGGGTCTGCTTCCCATCAGCTTTTATAGCCTGTCAATGTGCTGAATCCCACACAATAAAACCTGGGTCATAAAAGAGCCTCGCAGTGCCAGTGTCTCTTTTCTTCCCCCCCCTTTTTCACTTGAGGACAGCTGGGAGGGACAGATCCCGAGGCCAAGTTCGTAACAGTTGATTTTCGAGTGGTTTTTTAAACCGCTTGGAATTACAATGGGAATTTTCAGAGCCTCCTTGTGAGGAGAAGAGCCATTTGCAAACGTTACTTCATTCCCAGGGCTGGCTTTGCTCCCAGTAGCTGAACAAGCAAGGAAAGAACAGTTCAGAACGTCGAGAGGGTTCAAGTTGGGCTTGACTGGCTTCAAGCTGAACAGGCAGGACCCAGCCTTTAAGTTCCAGGCTGAGCCTAGGATGCTTTAGCTTATGAAGCTGCCAGTGCTGAGCTTCAGCTCAGTGCCCACAAGAGGTGCTGCTGCACAGCACTGCCTTCAGAAGCCATCTGAACCTCCAAACCCTCAGCTGCCAAAGCTGCACATTTAACCCTGTGAGGCTTTTCAATGGAATTCTATAGGGGCCAAGGCCTGAAGCCTTTGGTTCGCATCCTTTCCCAGGGATGCACTTTAGGGCGGTCCTTAAGGATCATATTTAACCAGCTTAAATCCCTTCCAAATCCCTGCACGTAGTGAAATGGGGAGCAATGGACACTTAAGAGCAACCCAGACACCAATAAAGCACCAAGTGGAGACACAGGGCTGAAGGAGGCTTCAGGGCAGCTAACACCCTCTTTATTGCCTACCTTTAAGATGCAGATAACACTGTTTTCTTCATGGGAGGAAGATAAATCCCCTGCCAGTGGTTAACACACTCCACAGCTCTCAGGAGGTGCAGCCCAGCTCCCAGCCCCACTGATGCTGTTTGTAAGGCCTGCTTATCAGGCAGAGCTTTGATAAAGCCCCTGCAAAAGGCTCAGAGTAAGCAGGAGGCATTTCCCCTGCTCCCATTGCTTGGGCTGTCAGTCAGCCTCGAGGAGAGCTGTAAATCCCATGTCCCAGCATGGGGCTATGGGAGGGAGGTTCCCGCACGTAGGGTGCAAACAGCTGGAGCTCCAGCCAGATGTTCTCCACCAGAGCACAGTGAGTGATGGGGTCTCACGCCGAGATGTCAGCTCTCACTAGTGTTTTCAGGGAGATAAGGCACTAATGATCCCTGTTCACATGGGTGTTGGCAGGAAGGAACACACAGAGGTCCTGTGTGAAGAGTTGCTCTTTATCCATCAGCTCATTTGAGTTGGGGGGTTTCATGCTCTATGTTGTCCCAGGGGTGGGCTGGGGGGAAGAAGTGCCTTCCAAGTCCTCTAGACTAGATGTTCATGTCTAAAACATGATGGACTGCCTGCTCGAGCCCCACATCTCTGGCTCCTACCAGCACCTCTTCAGTTGAGAAGTGCCTTCAACCTCCACAGTGCACAGGCTTTTGCAAGGCAGCCAACCCCAGTTGCAGCCTTCTAAGGGTATCTAAGATTTGCCAGGTCCCTTCCTAAGGAGCAGCATGGGTTCTGACGAAGGCAATGGCATACTTACCAAGGGCACTGTGTCACTGCAATGGGGAGAGCAAGATCTGGACCTAATCCCCTCCTGTCTGACCCCAAAAAGGTCTCACTTCTCCCCGCCAGCCTCTCCATCTGCACAGAGATCACAGAAGCCCAGATGATGGATAACCAGCCTGCCCTACCAAGTGGTGAGAATTAACTAGTGCCTGTAAAGCATGCTGAGAGCCTCAGCTGACAGGTAGTATATAACTGCAACCTCCATTATATCATCCCCCCATCCCCTTTGCCAAAAACCTGCCTTTGCAGAGGAGATCCAGACACCAAATATGTTCTTAAGCGAGGATGTCTGACAGTAGTTCAGCTATGGAGGGATGTTAAATAGGAATAAGAATGAAACAACACTCAGCATTTGAGGATGCTGTACATCTTCAAAGCACTTCACCAAAACATTAACTGATTAGACCCCAAAGAAATGGCTCACAGATGTTAGAGGTCTTCAAAAGGATGGACCATCATCCATCCTGGCGCATACAGGGGATGCATGTAATCAAGAGCTCAAAGGAAACAACTTGCAGGCAGTTGAGCTTTTAGTGCTCTTTGGACACCTCAAAGCAGGGTTTGTTGGTAGAAAAAGAACCAGAGGCCTCAGCTCCCTCCTCGGTTACAGAGGAAAGTTGTGACAGAGCCAAAGCCTCATTCAAAGTTCAATGTCACACTGTTAAAACTCCAATTTCAACTCGCTCTCAGCAGAAAGAGCTGCGTGCCAGACAGCTGAAGGCATCTACGGTGTGTGTAGCCACAACCAGGAGAACAGAGGTTGGCCCTCTTGTAGTAAACACAGAGAGCTCCTCCAACAGCCCCTTTGGCACTCGGCTGTAAGCCTGGAGCTCACTGCTGCAATTCCACGTGATGGTGAAGGACCAGGACCATCTTTTCCCCCTCCACCTTCCCACATCCTTCTCCTCTGCACACTTGGTTGTCCCAAGCTGCACACTCACTGAATGCTGCCACTGCCCCACTTTGTGGTTTGCCTTCATCCTCTTGTGGTCCCTCAGGAAAACAAGCCCTGAGAAGCCCAAACCCAACCACCACTTCAGGAAGCATTAGGCTTGGCTTGTTTAGTCTATCCCTTGCAAAAGCAAAGCAGTGCAGCATGAACACCTCTCATGAGGGCACATGAGGGCAGATGTGCTGTAGCACACCAGTGGAGAAGGGGTTGAGCACACACAGAGCATCACTGGTGATAGAACCTGCAGCAACCAGCACGGACCAGCAGGTCCAACAGAACTTCATTTGGGGGGATGAAGCAAAGGAGAGCAGTGTCACCATGGCAAGAGCATCAAGAGGCAGGTCAGGAGTAACATCTGCTTTCCAGATGCCAATGGCTAAGATGAAGGTAGAGCCCCCAACCTTGCATCTCCACGGGGTTCCAGCACACTGCATCGGGAAGTCAAGGCTTGCTAGGAAAAGGGAAGAGCAGAGCTCTAGTGAAGGCACACTGTCACATCCAGAGGGAAGCAATGTAACCCCTCCTTTTCCTCAGGATTAAAGCTCACAGCATGCAGAGTCTCACAGGAGTTTGGGTTTCAGCCTTCCCTACCATATGCACGCTGTGTCCTGGAGATCATCCTGCCACACGTCATCAACATGCCCAAAGAATCCCAAGGTGACTGTGGTGAACATGAAACCTCCAGTACCCTCCAGGAAAGCTTTACTGAGGGCTGTCACTATGTGTAGTGTGTTCTTTATGCTCTGCAAGACAGGAATCACACCTTACACTGTGCTAGAACTTACCTGAGTCTATACAGCTTAATGAAGCTGTTTAAACACACACCCTGCACACCACATCAGCTTGAGATGGGTAAGTATCTACCATAAGATCTATCGTATCTGTGAGGACATGCATATGGAATAGGGGCTGAAAACTCACCCCTGCCTTGTGCATGGTACCAAAATAGCCTCATCACATCACACCAGCTTGAGATGTGAGGTATGGGCTGGTATGAAGGGACAGTGCTGCACCGGGCAGGAAGGATGCTGCAAGAGGCACTGTGGATGTGGGGCACAAGAGATGCAGCTCTCCTTTAGGATGTGCAGCAGAAAGCATCAAGCAGGCTGTCAGCAGGTCTGAAATACAGCTCACAAACAACCCTGTGGGGGGCAGGAGAGTGGGAAGAGCCAAGACCTGCTGCAAATCAGCCCTGGAGTGCATGGGCAGAGCGACACGTGAGCTCCGGGGCAGGTATGAGCCGTGGGGCACACACGGGCTGATGTGAGGTGCTTGTTGCAGCCCCCCAAGTGCTGCAGAGGGGAGAAGTGGAGGGTGCAGCACACACACAGCACCTGCTGAGGCCGTGCCTGGATCCTCTCAGCACTGTCAGCCTCTCCCTTGGAAGTCAAAAGCCACCACAACCGGAGTTTCTCCCATCCAAGCCTCAATCCTTCCCCCTCTGAGCTCATTCATGGCTCCAGGACAGCTGCTGGGCTGCCAAGTCCCCCCCAGCTCACTGCAGCCCAGAGCAACACGATGGGGCTGATGCTGAGCCAGATGTTAGACATCACTGCAGGGCTCCAACAGCCACAGACCAAGCAGGGAGAGGGAAAACCAACCAGCACAAAGCCCCGCGCTCCTTCTCCTCTGCCTGCACATCCTTGTTACCATCATCCTCAAGTCTCCAAAGCGAGCCCTGGCCCAATGACAGCTCATTAGAAGCACTGCAAAAATACACTGGGTGGGACTAAGGAGCCCAGGGAGCAGCAGGGGATTTATTTCACACCTAAGTGCTCGCTTTCAATGCAGCTCAAGTCAATACAAGTGGCCTTGGGCCAGTGCCAGTGGACTCCAGTGTGAAATCCCCCTCTCCAGCATCAGCAGAGCCAGGCTGAAGCTCCCGGGGCTGCAGGACCTGCTGTACAACAGGTTTCATGTATGTTCCTATACAAGGTCTGCATCCAAGAGCTGCCCAACTCGGTGACCTGCAAGCTTAACTCAAAGGCAGAACACCCTCGCCACAAAAAAAAGCCCTTTTCTAACTACAGAGAGTTACTCCTGCACCAAAATCCATCAAACTCACTTGAAAACACCATGTTGGTTAAATTAGAGCATATTGAAGCAGGCAACAATGCCCCTGTGTTTATGGGAAGCATGTTGTCACCCCACAGGGAGCTACCAACTGTCCTCAGCTGACACCAGCCATCAGCAGAAGGACATGGAGAGGATGGAGAGGAGAAGGATGTCTGCTGCCTGAACATGCATGGACCAGGAACACCACAAACTCAACAGCTCAGCAAGGAGGATGCGGGTTTGAGACATGAATATCCCTCACCACGATGGGGGAGGCAGAGATCCATCCCTGTCCATCAGGTTGGGATGGGGTTTGGATGCCACGAACGCTGGGGATGGTGACAAAGGACTGTGGGGGAAGCTGAGGAAGAGCAACAGGCAGCTGAAACCATCATAACTTCTCAGTGTATCACCTTAGTGCTGCTCCACAGCCTTCAAGGCAGCTCTTTCTCTGTCTCTGGGGTGGGAAGGGGGCCAGGCTAACACACCACTCTGTTTGCAACCCCACATGGGCTCGGATAGATCCTGAGCATCAGGATGCTTAAGAAACATCTCCCCGCTTCCTTCCTGCTCTGTAGAAAAGCAGAGCCCAAGCTGTCAGCTCCATGTAGCTTGGCAGAAGCAAAGCCAGAGGTTATGCTCCCCAGTTCAAACCTGGCCATCAGGTTGCAAGAATCCAAGCCCCAGAGTTCTGAGCTGTGCTGTCATCAAATGCCTCCTCAGCCCTTTCCACCAGCACCTCCCCAGTGATCCTGGGCAGCGTTTCTCCAGGGCTGAACCCTCCCCATGTCCACTCCTCCCATCAAGGCAGCATCTTCACCCTGGTGTGTGGCCATCCCCAACACCCTGCCCCTCCTGGCTCCCAGTGAAGCACTGGGAGAGGAAGGGGATTGCACCTCTGCTGTTGAAGGGGCTCTTGGCTTCTCAGGAGGAGCTCTCGTTGCACATGCATCATCTCCCACGTCCTCTCAGCACGTTCAGAAACAGCTGACTCGTTACTTACTAGAGCCTGCTCCAGATGAACTCCTCCCTTCCTGTCCTCTGCCTTCCAGAAAGCTGGTCTCTCCCTTTGGAGAAGTCTCTCACCTACAGCAAAGGCTCTGGCTGGAGAGCCCAAGGCTTTGTCAGTGCTGGTGAGAACAGGAGCCACTACAAGCTCTCTCCTGTGGCCCCTTTTCTCCAGCAGAAGCACCCTGACATCTCCTCACCTTCATTTCAGCCCCAGCTCCCTGCACTGCTGCTTCCCAGACTCCCACTGGCTCCAGGTGGATAACACAAGCCTGTGTCTGCCTCAACACTACTCCTGGGCAACTGGCTTCTTCCTCCTCCATTCCTTTATCCTCTGAGGCTTTGGTGCATGCACGGGACAGATGTCCACAGGACAGATGTCCAGGCTGCTGCCCTGGGGGACAGTAAGGGCAGGATGAGGTACGGCAGGAGGACGTGGGTGCTCTATGCTGAAGGGAAGGACAAGTGGGGCTATTCCCAGCGTCTGGAGTGCCTGGGTTGATCTACACCAGAGCTGGACCTGACGGAAGGCTGGGCATTCACAGCCAAGCTGCTTGGGAAGAAGCCCTGGCCTTTGTTGCACAATCTCTACTCAAGGCACTCGCTGTACTCAGAGGCAAATTAGGGATAAGGAAGTACACCCCCTCAGCGTTACACAGCCCAAAACAGAGCTCAGCACAGGCTCCAGCTTCCCACAACCAAAACACACAGCCAGTGCAAGAAACAGCACGATTTCAGCCTTCCTCAGAGCTCACAACAGCATAAAGCACACACCAACCAGGCTTAGCAGCCTTTGAAACCTCAGGGGAGAGACGCAGCAACAAGAACCTGGAGCCTTCCCTCCAAACCAACATTAAATACAAACCCAACTGCTAAAAGGTAAGTGAAAACTGCAAAGCCTTTAGTTTGGAGCTTCACAACGTTCAGCAACACCACCTCATGCTTCTCTGGACACTTGCGGTTGACAAGTCATTCAAAGAAAGCTCCAGTTGGTTCCAACCATCCCAGAAGTTCACCCAAATCCTACCTTATCACACCAGCAGCAATGCAGATCCAAGCAGGGCTTTCTCTGCTGCCATGTGTTAGCCGAGGATGCTTTGAATGTTATAGAAAAGGCCTGGAAACAGAGGGAAAAGAAAGGTATAAGTGTTCAGAGAGACCCCATCCTCCTTGCTGCTCCTCACGTCTTTCATCTCTAAGGTCACTGTAAGCTTCTACCACAAAGGGAACATCAAACATGCCAAGAGAGCTGCTCCTCTCATCCCTTCCCTAAAGAACTGAGCCTCACCTGAGCCTGATTTATAAACTCCTCACCCTCACCCCGCTGCAGGACAGGTTAATGGGAGCCACAAGGTCAACCTCCTTCTCCTCTGCAGGTGGGGCAGTTTGCTTTGTCAGCTCTCTTCCTCCTTGTTGCCCAAACAGGCAGAGGTGACCCAGGGAACTGCCTTCGGACCCACGTGAAACCCTCTGGGGCTGACTCCAACAGCTCCATGTTTCTCTTTTCTTTCGCCTTTCCCAGGTACCAGCCCTGGTTTCATCCCAAAGCCCAGCTCTATCTCCTTTTCCAGCTTCTCCTCTTCCAGGACACAACTGCCACTTGCTGTGTGCCTGTACTAGAAGCCAAGAGCCCACTTGCAAAGAGCCCAAAGCGAAACACTTGCAAGCCCTTCCTCTGAAGTATTCAGTTATGTTAAACCATGAGAACAGGCTTCACTCTTAGGACTGTTACTATTCCTTCCTGGATTCAGGAAACCCTGTGATAAGCAAGAGGCACCGGGCAAGGCTGGCACAGGGGAAGGGATGGGATGTGCCACAAAAGCTTCTCCTCCCCAGGTTTCCCACCTGTGCCTATTGCAGGCAATCTCCTGGGATGGTTCCCATCCTTTGCCTGACAAACAGAGCTCTGACGTGAAGCAGCCTGCTCTGGAGGGCTGCTGGAGGTCGGGGGGCTGTTGTGGAGCCCCACACAGCTGTTAATCACAGGATCTCCCTGGCTCCCAGCAGCTGTGTGCTGTTTATCTTAGCCTGGATATCTCCTGGCCGAGCCCGGCGAGAGCAGGCTGTGCAGCCAAGCCAAACACAAAGGGGAGACTGCAGAGTTTGCACACAAGGGTGTGCACGTGTGTGCTGTGTGCGTGTGCACGTACATGTGCGTGTGTGTGTACACGCAGGCTCTGTTTATAGCCCGCTGCTGTGGCTGGAAGGGCTCTGGGTTGAAATCAAAGTGGGATCTGGTGGATGTGTTGGAACAGATAAGAAGGGAAGTGTAACTGCAGCCCCCGTGTGCTGGGCTGCACCCCCAGAGCGTGAGCAGCAGGTCCAGGGGGGAAATCTCCCCCTCTGCTGTGCTCTGGGAGACCCCCTTCAGTCCTGGTCCAGCTCTAGGGCAACAATACAAGAGGGATGTGGAGCTGCTGGAGCGAGGCCAGAGGAGGCCACAGAGATGCTGCGAGGGCTGGAGCAGCTCTGCTCTGGAGCCAGGCTGAGAGAGCTGGGCTGGGGCAGCCTGGACAAGAGAAGGCTCCTGAAGGGGAGACCTTAGAGCAGCTCCAGTGCCTAAAGGGGCTCCAGGAAACCTGGAGAGGGGCTTTGGACAAGGGATGTAGGGACAGGCCAAGGGGAATGGCTTTAACCTGCCAGAGGGGAGATTGAGATGAGCTCTAAGGCAGAAGTTCTTCCCTGTGAGGGTGCTGAGGCGCTGGCACAGGGTGCCCAGAGAAGCTGTGGCTGCCCCATCCCTGGCAATGTTCAAGGCCAGGTTGGACACAGGGGCTTGGAGCAACCTGCTCTAGTGGAAGGTGTCCCTGTCCATGGCTTTAAGGATGAGCTGCAAGGTCCTTTCAACCCAAACCAGTCTGGGGTTCTATGAAATATTATTACCCCTTCTTACCAAGAGAGACCAGGACACACAATGACTATACTGATCATTCCCGAAGAGCACAAGGACATTCCCAGTCTGACTTCCCCAGTTAGCAAGTGGCGCTGGGGCAGGACTCCTGCCTGGCAATCCATCCCGAGCAGCAGCAGTTTCAGATGATGCTGTCCCTTAAGTGCAAAGCCAAAGACGTTTTGACAGAGGGAAGGGGTGAGAAGTGGGAAGTTGCACACGACGCGACTAGAAAAACAAAGTCGAGGGCTTAGTTAATAATGTGTGGTCTGAGAAAACAAACACCACTCCCCATAAAGACCCTAGTTCAAATAAACTGGTGCTCTTGTCATTAAACCCCACCAGCTGCAGCTCTGGTTTCTAGTGTGAAATTTAAAGGGACCACAGAGTAGAGAACTAGTCCCCCAGCACCATCCTTTGGGGCACTTTAAACTCCAGATGTGGCTGAAAGACACCGTGAGTTGGACTCATCTCTACCTAGACATAGAGAGCTGCAAGTCCTCCAGCTTTTATGGGGGAAACCCAAGGTGAAGGCAATGGCTTCTTGTCTTCAAAACCATGAAGACTCTAAAAAGGCAGGAAATGTGGATGTGTGGAAAGAGCTGGTTGTGTCCAAAGTGATCACTCCTTGCAACAGGTAAACCCCAGACCTGAGAAACCAGGTCTAGAACTAAAACCCCTTGAGGTTTAGTTCTCCATGCTCTGCTCAGGTTGCCCTTTCATGCCTGATTGCAGCTCATCAAGGCCTTAAGTCTAAGAATGAAACAACAGAGGGTGAGAGCTCCCTCTGACAGCTTAATTAGGGACTGGGCCACATAGCTTTTCATTAGTGCACCATGCAGCACAAGGCTTATTATGACTGCTGTGGAGAGACTGTGCTTCATGGCCAGGAAAAAGGCATCAAGACCCCAAACCTTCAGGGAAAAGGGAAGCACAAGGGCTTGGGGCAAACAGAATCATCGACTCATAGAATGGTTTGGGTTGGAAAGGACCTGAAAGATGATCTGGTTCCAACCTCTGTGCTCCTATGGATTCATAGCTGGCCATCAGTGTGTGTTTTCAGTGCAGAGTGAAGTTTCATTTACATGGAGTTTGCCTTCTGGGTACATCCATGCACATTTTCATTTCATTCTAATGGCACATCCATTGTTTTCAATCCCTTTGCAGCATCCTTGATTACGCCCCAAGCTGCAGGCAGTGTCTTGAGCCTCTGCTTCTTTCTCCCCACACAGTCTATGTTTGCCTAGATGAGCCTGACCTTCTTTCCTTACTCCACAGTAAGGCTATGAATCACTTACCAGCCTTCTCCAAGCACTGGCCAAGATCTCCTGCTGCACTTGGGGTGATGCTGGGTAGCTGGGGTGTCTCTATTGCTTCCTCTCTTTTGCTTCCTGAAACATTAAACAGATTTTCTTGCATAGCAAAAGACTAAACACACGAAGAAACAGGCTCATTTGCTAGACGATGGGTAGAACAGAGTGCCCTGGGGCCCCTATTTTCTTCCTGCCTTCTGCTTTTCCAAGCAGAACCTGCTTCTGTCTCCTCCACTGCAAACAAGATGATGGGTTTTGTCAGTTTGATTGTGCAGCTTCGAGTTTTCCTCCTCCTGGGCAATGGCTGCTCTTCTCAGAGCTCTTTTCTAGGAGAACTTGTGATTGGAAATGGCAAAGGAAAAGGAAGTAAACTGGTTCTTGTGCCAGAATCCCTCCTGGCATCCCTCCCATGTCTAGTTTCTCTTCTGTTAGAAAGCTGGAATGAAGGGGAGCAGAATCAGCACGCTGGTCCCTTGCAGCAGTACACAAAGGGGTAGTCCCAGGCAGGCACCAGTGGTGGGGAAGGAGAATAGCCTCAGAGTGTTTATGAGCAGTCATAACCTTCATCAAATAACACTCAAGGATATGTAAAGAAAGCTGTTCCACCGCAGCCTCCCAAGCCAAATAAAGGACTAAATGGGACTTCTATCAACCCATGCACGTTGGGTTCTAAAGGAAAATATCCCCACTTCTTGGGGAAGAGCCAAAGCTCCAGAGGAGCCACCCTAGATCAAACCAGGGGCCAAATCATGCCAAGCATTCAGCCTCCTGCTGTATCCAGCTCCAGTGCAGGGAAGAAGAGGGATGCCCTGGGATGAACCTGGCCACTTGGGCAACAGTGGCCATGTATGGGTGGAAGAAGATGCTCCCCAAAGCATCAAAGATCTCCATGTACCCATTTCACTTTGCAGGAGGTTCATTCTCTCCCTCTCCCCTGCTTTAGGATCTAGATGATGTAGAATTACATGGGAAAAGGCAAAAAAAGGAGAGAAACAGACTCTGTGTAACAGAGGTGCATGTAAATAATCACTGCCCTAATCCGCTTTGACAATGAAAGATATCCAACCCCAAAGCGTTCCCGTCTGCAACTCAACCTGCAACTTCAGCACGAGGAAGTGGTGTCAAAAGGGGACTTGGGTTCCCATAAAAGCCTCTCTAGGGCCCCCAAGGCAAGAAACCAGAGCAAACTTCCAGACATAACATGTGAGAAGCGCAGGCTTCAAAGAGGGACGTGCTAACCTCTGCTGGAGACACAACCACCAGGAAAACTGGGAGAGGGAAGGAAGATTTGGAGCCCAGATGAAGTACCTGCCATGCTTCCCAGCTGAGATGCAGCAGGCGGGGGTGCATTATCCCATGGGGGCTGAAGGCACTTGAAACCAGCCTGGACAAAGCCCTGGAGAAACCTTGTCTGTTCTCCAGCCTTGTGCAACTACCTGTAGTTGGTGGTTGATAGAAGAACCTTGCTTGGTGCAGGAAGAGGAGACCTGGTTTGTAGTTTTCTCCAAAAGGAAGAGAAGCCCCAAGAGAGCATCAGCAACGTCCCAGAGTGCAGCAGAAAGAGCCCCTGTGGGCTCTCCTACCCCTACCAGGTCCTGTGGTCTGTAACACTTGCACGCTGCACCCTCTGCCTGCACAGAAAGCAGCAACATCCCAATGGAAGGGGAATATCAAGAGGAAAGTGGGAAAAGGAGCAGCAGAGCTGCTCGACTGCGGGACTGGACAACTTCTCCTCTTGCCACGAGTGGTGTTGGTTTTGTCTTTCTTTATCCAGGGCCTCCAGACACAAGTATTGAATTCCCGCCGCGTGCGACAGGATCCCTTCCCTGCTCCGCTGGGGAGTTTCTCTTTGCTGCTTGGGAATGTTCCAAGGACATGGTTTCTCATCGGAAAATGCCGATACACTGAAATCAAAGCCCTTGGTGGGAACGTACCAACTGCATGGGAAAAGGTTCTTCAAACCCAGGCTGGAACCTTCTGCTCCACATCCAGCATCCCCATCCCCACGGCAATGGAAGGGACACCTTCCACTAGAGCAGGTTGCTCCAAGCCCCTGTGTCCAACCTGGCCTTGAACACTGCCAGGGATGGGGCAGCCACAGCTTCTCTGGGTGTTCCAGTGTCTCACCACTCCTTTCTTCCCGAATCTTCCTGTATAATCCTGAAACAGAGCTGGAAAAGGGCTTAAATTTGGGAGAAGCTCCCACCTGGGAGCTGGGGCCTGTCTCACACTTTAGCTTGTAGGTTGGCGTGGTGGCATGGTGGGGTTCACCAGTGAATCCTGGCTTCCCCTTGTCCCACCACGGCCTCAGCGATGGCTGAGACAACAGCACCACCTTGTGCCTTTGCCTGGCGTGGGGACAAGGCGACAGGACAAGCCCAAAGCTCCCTCTCGTGGCTCCTGCAGCTCACACCAAGCAGGGTGAGATGCTGCTCTGCACATCCCTTAACGTGCGGGGGTAAGAAGTGAGGGCAAACCTGACCTTGCAGCTTGCCAGCTCCTCAAAGCGAAGCGTTTTGGAGCAACCACTCTTGGGCACAGCAGGACATGCCAAATCCATCCCCAAATCCATCCCCAAATCCATCCCCAACAACCTGGGTCCTCGCCCTGCAGACAGAGGTCTATCCCATGGAGGGCCAAGTCTGCATCTGACAGCTCAGACCTGCTGCTGCAGAGCACGGAGCAGTATTTCAGGATCTACCAGGATTGACAGGGAGTTGGAACTGGATGATCTGAAGGTTCTTTCCAACCCAAACCAGTCTGAATTCTATGATTCACTAAATCCACTTCCAAAAAGCAGTCTCAAGGGTCCTTCAAGAGCTGTTCAAAGCCAAAGGAGGTGTCTCCATCTGTGGCCTGCTGCAAAACTTACAGACAGGAGAAGTTAAATACCAACCTCTTGGGCAGTTGAGGGTTATTCCAGGAGGATGCTCCCTGCAAACATGCTGATGGTGGCTCCAAGGCTTTCACCACCTGCGGTTTCAAAGCTGGCCTCACATTCAGCGCACAGCTGGGGGGGATTTGCTCCCATGAAGCTGTCCCTATTCTTTCCCAAGTGATTTCCTCCCCTACTCCAACCACTTTAGACTTTCACATCGTGGCGAAAGTGCGTCCTTCTGCAGTTTTGCCCCTGGAATGATGCAGAGGGCTGACCGACTGCACAGCTCCTCAGTGCTGCCTTATCTGCCAGTGCTGGTGCAGCACTCCAGGCTAAACAGAGCTGCTGCCAAGCTGAAACCATGACCCTTTGCTTAAGGACAATATGAGCTACAGGACCAAGAGCTTTTTAAAGGGGACTAATAGCTTTAGATGGAGCTTTAGCTTTTTTAGCACTTTAACATAAGAGACTTTTTGCCAGTTTCTTATGTTCATCTGCTCTCCAGATGTTTCAGGGTACCTAAGGTCCATTCCTCTCCTCACTCACATCATTTTCCTCTCAAGCCACAATAAAGTGCACTTTTCAATCCCATTGCCCTCCTTCCCTCAGTGCAATCCCACTTTTTCATTCCTAACCACTGTGCAACCATCCTCAGCCCTTCTGCATCCTCTGCCTCCTGCAAACACTTGTTGTTCCCTATGGATGAGATAATGTCTCTTCAATCTGCATCCCAGGAGAAATAGGAGATGTTAGTGACATTCTTGGCTTGGAAGTGGTCAGCCTGGCCTGGAAAGGAATGTGATCAAGAAGAGCCATCACTGGTGTTGATTTCCAAGCCCTTGGGGTGTGATGTACTTGAACCCGAGCTGCTCTAACGCGGCTTCAGGGCTCCAGGTGAACCTTGCTGAAGGGGGTGGAACAGGTTATTTTTGGTGGTGGAGCATATTGGCTCAAGAACAGCCCTTCAAAAGCATCACAGCCCATCACGCTTATTTACACCCCTATTTATTCCTCAAGAGAGGAGAGCAAAGAGATGGACAGGCCCTGCGTCTTGCTTTTCCATGCAGGTGGTGGCAGGAACATTGCCTAGAAGGACAGAGGGGTTTTCGGGTGGTCCAAAGGGGAGATGCACATGAATCTGGGATAAATAAAGGGGATAAATATGAATGAATCTGGGATAAATAAAGGGGATAAATATGAATGAATCTGGGATAAATAAAGCTCTTGAACCACGCCAGGATGTGTTTGTGCTGCAGGGTGTTGAAAATGAGTCCCCAAGTCAGTTTATTACAATTCACCTGCACGAACAAAAGCAAGAGCTTAATAGAGCTTGATGGAGCGTAGGGAGCGCAGCGCTGCTGTTCAGTAACAGCACATTGCCTCTTGAGATAGTGATGTAGAGCACTGTGAGGGCTCTTCACCAGCCAGTCACCACTTCATCTCCACCACTTTGTCACAAACGGAGCAATCTCCATCCTCTCACTTGTAACAAGAGCCCTTTTTCTAAGGGAGCAACTTCCTCTCCCAAGGCCACATCCCCAGGGGCACGGGAGGCAAGGGGGGTGAGGAATCAAGCATGCTGCTTGCATGCTGCACACGAGGGGGGAATCCAAGGATTTATACTGGCCTAATCACGCAATAATGTTGACAAGATCCTTACCAGCACAAGAACACGCTCCTGTTGCACTGGTTCCTCCAGTGGCCACGACTGATAGCATCAGAGCATATGGAGAGGAGATTACTGAGTGCTAATGCTCCAGAAGGCCTCAAAGATGAGCAAACTACAGAATATGATGCAGAGAAACCATCCAGCAGTGGTTTGTGTGCAACAAACAAGTCCTAAGAGCTACCAGCCATCAGATGGAGGGCACGAGCTGTCAGCTTGGTTAGTGGCGGGAGGAGCGGAGCATCCTGCATCAACCAGACAGAAAAGGATGAACAACCAACCTGACAAGTTCAGTTTCAACTACTCCTTCTCATCATCCTATATCATGATAGCTCTCAAGGCACTCAGATATAGAATCACTACAATTCTTCACTATAAAACACTTGCACAGGGTGCCCAGAGAAGCTGTGGCTGCCCCATCCCTGGCAGTGTTCAAGGCCAGGTTGGACACAGGGGCTTGGAGCAACCTGCTCTAGTGGAAGGTGTCCCTGCCCATGGAACTGGATGAGCTTTAAGGTTCCTTCCAAACCATCCCATGCTCACTTTTCTGAGGGACATGGCTCAGAACTGCCCTTCTGGCATCGCACACATCACTGCAATCAAGTGAAGCTATTAAATAGCAAGTACTTCCCATGAAGCTGACAGTTTTAATCCCTGCACTGCCTTCTCTTTTCACACACTGGTGGCTGGGGCCTTTCCCCACTGCGAGGGGCTTATTGCCCCCCACCATTTCTCCAGCCTTATTGCTCCTTCCCACTCAGCTGCGAATTAAAAGACCTAATAAAGAGACCTTGAAGCAGAGGGGGAGCGTCTGGTGAGGGAAAGCAGGTTCCTTGTTTGAGCCTGGGATTCATCTGCCTCTCCCTGTGGAGATAAAGAGGCCCTTTCACCCCAGCAACCAGAAGGTTGAAGCTGGATATGTGCTTACCAGCACGGCCATGGCTGGGAGCTGCCAGCCTGGGGGCTGACAGCGGTGACATTTCTCCCTCAGATTAGACACCACGGTGCAAAACCGCATTAAGAGTTGCTGGGGAGACTGGCCCTTCATAAGGCTGCACGCTTGGGAGCGAGCTGCTGTAGCTATGAAACCAAGCCCCAATGTGGCTCCAGCCCCTTTCTGCAGATTAAGGTTAATAAGAGGCTCCCCAGCCCACCGTGCTGTCCCAGCAGAGAGAGACTGGGCAGAACGGGGAGCCCAGCGCCTCTAATATCCCCACCGGCGAGCGCGCTGCGCCCGGCTTTTGTTCCCTGCTTCTGCCCAGTGAGTTTCATTACAAATATCCTCTTATAACGCACACATGGGGGGAAAGCAGGCCCACACAAAGAGAAAGAAAAGGCTGCTTGCTTGAAAACCAGTAATTACAGAGCTGGGGCTTTCCTGGTGGAGGATTCAGATGGATTCGACATGGCAACGTTTCACACGTACGGTCCCTCCAGGGGTGAGCTCCTGGTTCCATTTCATTCCCAGCAAGCTGGGCTGCCAGGGGAACTTCTGCCCCAAAATGAGTTCCCAGAAGGGGACAGTTGCACTTTTATTACTTGCTTTGAAAGCATTTCACTGCGGCCCCCAGAAGGGGAGGACAAGTGCCATAAGTTGGCTCACACTTGCCTATTACGGCCATTAAGGACGGGAATTCTTCGTCTATGTGGTCAGCACCTATTTTAGCTGAATCTGGAGATGTCGAATGAACCCTTCAAACATCTTCAGAGCCAGGCTGTGCTCTCAAGGTGCTTGTAAAGATAAGCAAATTCTCTGTCTGTCCTTTTACAAGGGAGGCACAAACATAACCCACAGATGTGAGTGAAGACTGAAGCATGACTCACTTGCAGCAAGTATTGCATGATTTGCTTCAGCTCAAGCTGAAGGGGTTAGCACAGTATCCAAAGGTTTGCAGCAACAGGATGTTTGCACAGCTCTGGGGCAGGGTTATCAACCTGGTACGATGGTCAAAATCATGCAGGAGGTCCTGGAGAAGAGGAACCCAAACTGCCTCCCCCCGCTCAAAAAGCGTGTTGGCATCACACCCCTCTTCTGTTCCCTAATGCATCCTTGTACCTGAAAGGGGGCCCCTTTGAGGCAATTCTATACCATTTCCCTAGGGAATGCATCTTAGGGCCAGTTTTCCACCTTCTTTGGTGCTCTGCCAACAACCGTGGGACATGTGCAGGACACTCTGCAGAGGACAAGAGCCAGAAGACCCTGTAGGAACGATGTTTCTGCCATCAGCACACTTACTTTTAGCCAGCTCCCTCCATCCTTTGTGCTTTTATGATGTGTACAAGACAAGGACCAGCGTGTTGATCCATTCTGCAATGTCAGGAGGTGAAGTACAATCATTTGATGACCAAGAGTAAGAAATGTGCTGTCAGGGACATAGTACTATGTATTACTCTATAGTATATGTACTACTATGCTGTCAGGGCCCCATAGTACTAAAAATCACCCCTGAACCCAAAAGCTCACAAACTCCACATCTACCTGTGCACGTGTAGGTGCATGGATCCATTAGTCTTGGGCCAAATGCAGAGTGAGACAGGATTTGGGGTTTCAGGCACTAAAACTGAGCCCCAGGTTTATGGTTTGGCTCCTCATAAAGGCAGAAGCATTCCAAATACTCAGCCCTGAGCCTGGCATTCGGTTTCCAAACACGCTGGCTCTTGCTTTGCTTCCCTCTCTTCATTCCCATCATCTTTTCTTCTTCTCCTTATTTACTTCCTCATTTCTATGCTCTTCATTTCCTGCACCCCAAGCCCTGCTGAGCCCACTCACTGCCTACATGGGATTGCACACTCCAGCCCTTGCCTCTGGAGGGAAAGGTCAGGGAGGGAGGTTTAGTGTGCCGAGAAGAAAGGCAGCAGCAGACAGACAAGGAGCACTCAGAAAGACCTGGCTCTGAGAAAATGTCAGCTTGGGGAGGCTCTAATGGCTTTAATCTGCAGTACAAGGGGATTAAAAGCCTCCTTCTCCCAGGACAAAAGAGAAAGGAGCACAGCGGAAGGGGACAATGAAGCCTGCAAGGGGAGGAAGGGACAACGTGAAAGAGCTCAGCTCTAAAGAGCATCGGGCTTTCAAGAGCTCCAGCTTCCAGGGGAATAAATGTGAAGTGGCCTGCATGGAAAAAGGGCTTTGCTTTTGCTTTGCACACACACACTTGAGCCTTCTGCCATCAAGGCTACTTCTGTTTGCCCCGGTTGATTTGCAGGGGTAAAGGAGTAAAAGGGGGAAAGCAGAGGGTTAATGAGGCTCTGCCAATGCAACTCTAATGTTTTAAGCAGTGGTTTATGGTCTTTGATCCTCACCGCCCCTCCAGCACATCCCTCAAACCCTCCTTGCCCTCAAGGGCCAGGGAAGAGGGAAGGGGCCTGGGAACAGGAAGGAAGTACGTGGAATTACAGGATGCTCTCCTCAAGTACTGCTTGAGCAACCTTTTCAAGTGCTCAGCGAGGCTGGGAGATGAGGAGGGTTTAATTGAAAAGGAAAGAAGGAGACTTGAAATACTTGTCCAAAGGGAAAAAGAAGGGGAGATAAAGGGCAAGGAGCCAGCAATGCAGACAAGCTGCACTCCAAAAGGGAAAGCAGGTATTCAAGTTTCAGCATTGCTCATGCACTGCAGGAAATGAGGTTTCTTCAGGCTGGCTGCTAACCTCAAATCAAGGCAGGATCGAGCTGCTCCATTAGCAGAGAGGTTTGGGCATGGTTACAGTGTTCTCAGACAGGAGAACTCTTTGCCCACCTGGGAGTAAGGACACACTTGAGTATGAAGCAATGGCAACACAGGTAAGACAAGCATCCAGGAGCCCGGAGTTTAAGCTCTGGGGTCCAGAGGAGGCCCCGGAGCTGCTGCGAGGGCTGGAGCAGCTCTGCTCTGGAGCCAGGCTGAGAGAGCCGGGCTGGGGCAGCCTGGAGAAGAGAAGGCTCCTGAAGGGGAGACCTTAGAGCAGCTCCAGTGCCTAAAGGGGCTCCAGGAAACCTGGAGAGGGGCTTTAGACAAGGGCCTGTAGGGCCAGGACAAGGGGAATGGCTTTAACCTGCCAGAGGGGAGATTGAGATGAGCTCTGAGGCAGAAGCTCTTCCCTGTGAGGGTGCTGAGGCGCTGGCACAGGGTGCCCAGAGAAGCTGTGGCTGCCCCATCCCTGGCAGTGTTCAAGGCCAGGTTGGACACAGGGGCTTGGAGCAACCTGCTCTAGTGGAAGGTGTCCCTGCCTGTGGAACTGGATGAGCTTTAAGGTCCTTTCCAACCCAAACCATTCCATGATTCCATGACCTCTTACGTTACCCACCTTCCCAGCTCAGGAGAGATGCTCCACGAGAACCCCAGGCACAGTGAAATGGCTAAGGCAGGTTCTCTCAAGTATTTTAGCAGCTCAGCAGTGCTGGGGCTGGCTCCTGCTCTGTGCACAACTCGTACTCAGAGGAGGGAAAAAATAAAGACTTTGTAACATAATAAGCAAGTTCCAGACAGGAATTAGGGTATAGAATATCCAGTGGAGACAGGGGGCTGGAGTGGCATTAAGGTAGGAAGAATATAATTACCTGCACTGGCCTCTGGCCAGGAGAACAGTATTATTGCAAGAAACCAGAAGGGCCCAAACCTGGATTTTACATTTAAATCCAGAAAGATGGCAAAGAGCAGCATCCTCATTCCATTCTTCCACCTTTGGGCTGGAAGGAAAGCTCTCCTGATGGGTTTTCACCCCTAATAGTTATCCCCTGTGACAACAGTGAGACAGCTCACCCTCAGCTTCCTTTGGGAAGCCTTCCCATCACATCCCTGTAGCTCTTGATGCTCTGCAACAAGGCACTTATCTCCAGGCAATGCCTGCACCTTGCAGTGCAGAGAACACGTCATCCCACATCCCATCACTCAATAAAGCCTCACTTGGTCCCAAACAGAGGCAGAAACAGGTTCTTTCTCTCGAGCACAGCTCCTAAATGGATCTGGTATTCATTAGCCACTGCTCTGCACAGATAAATGCTTCATCCTCTGGCTGTTGACACTGGAAATGGCCCAATCTCCCCTGGGGGGGGGGTATTATAAAGGGGAACTTGGCTTCAACCACGCTCCCCACATGACGTGCTGTACAAATGCTCCCTGGCTTGGAGGTAATGGATTTCATGGGGTGGACGGGATCTTTCCGTGGCAGAACTAATCCACCATAATACATGCCCCAAGTGCTCACTGTATCAGGTTTTGCTTCCTCCCCTCTATTTCTTTTCCTTAGATGTAATATTTCACTTCTCACGTGGAACTGCTCCTTTTCAGGCATTCTTCATTTCCTTTTAGCTTCCCACTTTTCCTCCTCCAGGCCCGGTATCAAGGGGAGCTTCCTAAGCAGCACTGCCCAAGGGATGTGGAGATGGGGCTGCACCAGCCCTGCTTCTCCAGGTGGCTTTCACTTCCCTGCAGGAGAAAGGCCAAACATCTCTGCTTTCACGCTCCCTGGAAAGCCTAAATCCAGAAGTCTGCTTGTCAGGGAGGAAAAAGCAATGCTGATGGGAAAAACCATTCCCATTCCTCACCAAGCTTCTAAGGAATTGGGTCTTTGTCATGTATAAGCCACTGGGTGCCAGGAAGGCATCGTCCCAGCCCCACTGCCACCCTTTCCCACTCTCCCCCCTCCTTGATCTTCTCTTCCAAGGGCTTACAAGCAGTTTAGTAGCAAAGGCACATTTTAAACCCCAACACAGAAACAAGTTTGAAAGGGAGTATTATTATACACAGAGACGTAAGTTACAAATACTTGGGAGCACCAGTTTGCTCCCCATTTCATAACAAAGGAGGCTTTCAACACAGTGCGCTTCTACAGACTTGAAGCATTCCACCACAAATAGCTGCTACAAGGGTTTGAAGACAGGAAATACAACAGGGAGTAAGTGCATGGTGGCTCCTTACCCCCAAAGCACCAAGCTCTGGCTCAGCACCACTCCTGTGTAGCTTACAGGGGTGCCCTGAAGGTCTATACCCTGCAGTGTGGGTTGTACACACAGAGGAGCACCCAACTCAAGTGATGGCTGCTCTGGATCTAATGTAACAGCAGGCTGCAGCCTTCCCTTGGGATCAAACCTTGCTCCCTGAACAGTGGGATACAGACATGGGCTCCTCTGCTGGGAGAAGGGACTGAGATGGATGAAGGAGAGAAGGGGAGTTTGAAGCCAGTCACAGCATGCAAAGGGCTCTGCTGGTGCCTGTTTTCCGTGCTCTAAGGAAAGATTAAACCCAAGCTCCTGCAATCCCAGCTCCTGGGGTCTGATCCTGAGCCTGCTGCTGACTGAAGAGCACAGGCACGTCAACCTACTCCATCTCCCTATGCCCCAGCTCCTCCTGTGTAAGCACAGCGGAGATGCTGCTACTAGATGCCCAATGCAGCTGCAGGAGCAGCAGGGGATGCAGAGCCCAGGCAGCTCTGGTGCCACCACCCATCCCTGTCACAGCACCCCAGTGAAGCACTGGCTCTGGAGCTGCACTCCTCAGAGCAGAACCCACACCTTATGTCCATCAGCAGGGCTGAACACTGGGTTATGTGCATTATATCAGAGATGAGGGTGCACAGAGGGTGCTGAGCAGAGGAGAAGTGTAAGCGCATCCTTCCAAAGCCACATCCACTGTCTGTAAGGACTGTGCTACACCGTTACCCTTGCATGGAGCTGGCAGTGTCATGGTGTGCAGTCTATCTCAGAATGATGCTTTTCAGCCTCTTGATGACACCCCTAATCCATGATTGGAGCTCCAAACCCATTAAATCCGTAAGGAAACAATAAGCAAGCACACCAAGAGCACGTGGGAAGCCACCAAGCTCAACAGGGCCACAAAGTGGCCCCTTCTCCCACTCCTCAAGAGAGCTGATGGAGTGAATGGAAGTAGTAAGAACAAGAAGGGAAACGAGCCTGGTAGTGAAAGACACATACTGTGCTTATAGATATATGGGAGTCCTGCTTCCCAACCTGCTGCTTGGCCACTTGGGATCATCTCCAATGCTTTGCCTAATCTACTCTTAAGCTACTTAACACATACTCCCTCCTTTTCCAAGCAGGTAGCAAGTTATCGTCTCACAAGTGACACTGCTGAACGATGCCAAACTGCTTTGCTTCATTACATCGGATCCTGCCTACTCTTGGGATGGCCTTAGAGCTCCCTAAAAACATCCATGCTGGCAGCAAACTCCTCCTTCCTTGTGTTTTCACACACCAGAAGCATGAAGCAGCACACACACTGTGTCCATTATTAAGCAGGTGTCTCTGGGAAGGAGAACGTAGTAAGTATTGTAGTAATTCCAGTAGTAAGCACGTTGAGATCCATGTTGTTCTCCACTGAGTATCCAGGTCTGAGGAACAGCAGATGAAATGCACTCCTTGGCATTAGACCATGGAAAGTAGCTGGGATCCTGCATCCTTCCCTCGTGCAAAGTCTCTTCTGATGTGTAGAGAACACCAAGAGCAGTGTCCCCTCCAACAGGAAGCTCCAGCACTGCTCAGGTCATCTTTCTCCCAGCAACAACTCCCCAGACTGCCCTGTTGGTGCATATTGTATCCATGTGCCCTGTTCCCAACCTCCCAAGCAGGCAGCATAAGCTTGCAGAGCACTCGGGCCTTGGCTGAGCTGGGAAAGCAGCTCTCAAGCTGACATCCCATTCATTCTGTGCTGGGTGACAGTGAACATCATGATGTGAGCTGCTTTCTCCAGCTCTCCGCACGCTGCTGCTGCACTAAAGCAAAGCATGGTGACACAGCAATGAACAGCAGAGCTAAGGTGGTGCTCCCAAGCCCATCACTGTGGTCTGTGCCATGCCTCTGGTGTTCCTCCTGGGCTCAGAGGTGCTGTCTCCTCTCCCAGAGCTTGCTGTGCCAAGCACTTGTGGGTGGGAGCTGCTTTACTTGCTGGGTGTCACACATGGGGCATCCCAGGTGACAGCTTCTGGGACTCAGACATGGCTCAGCAGGGAAAACAAGGTGATCCTGCAGTGTAGCTAAGCTAACACTCCTCCTGAGCCTGGGGACAGCTCTCTTTATCAGCACCACAGCCTACCCTATTTGTATCCTACTATTCAGGCAGCAGGAGATGCCCAAACACAACCACGACAGAGCAGTGGTGCCGGGAAGGAGCTTATCTTTGTCCCTAAAGCAGGAGAGCAGCTTGGATTTCTGCACTGCTTCCCACCTCCCAGTTCCCTGGGCAGCAGGGATGGGTCCCTGGCACTCACTTCAGGGCTGCCACCACATTCCCAAGCTCCACACACTTCCTTCTGGTACAATAGATGATGTGGCAGAGGCACAGGGCAGGCTGCTTAGAGAGCAGGGACAGCCCTTGGTCCTCCTGGAGAAACATCTGTCAACCATATCTCATCACATCTAGTCTTGATGGCATGCCAGAAACACATCCTACATGCCATCTGCCTTGAGATGTTAGAACCATGGAGCACGACAACAGGCTTTGAGGGCAGCCTGAGCATCCTTCTCAGTGTCCAGCTCAGCAGAGGTCAGGCATCTTCACTCCAGGCTCTCCAGCAATGGGACAGATGCTACACAGCCCCTGACACTGGGTTGAACCCATTACCCAGCCCCAAGAAGCTTGGAAGCAGCCCCATTTAGCACCAGCTGGACCATTTCTTCCCAAGAAGCTCCCAGACATGTGCAGTGAGCACTGAAAATGAAACCATCCCGGTGGCTGCTTCTCTTCTCCACTGCTGGCTACAGCAGCCCTGGTCAATGTGCTTTGTCCAGGCCACTGGAGGCTGATGGTGACACAGATGAAGTCCCAAGCTCCTCACTGGAGCCCTTCAGAACCAAGAACTCCAGCAGGATGTCCAAGAGGCAGAAAACCAGGTGCCTGAAAGGAAGAAAAGACAAAGCTGAGGCGGGTGAGGGCACAGCAGAGCTGGGAGAGCAGCTCCACGCACGCAGAAGCCAAAGCTCACACAAGGAAGAAGTATCCTGAGTGCTAAAGATGTGGTACCCTAGAAGCAGGGTTTGAAAGGATGGGTCAGTGGGTGTTTGAACACAAATGCATCTCCTGGAGCGAGGTGGCACAAGGATTTCATCAGCCACAGCCTTGGGTACACAGGAAACACAAATGCAGCTCCCTAAGGTCACCTAAACCCAACCTAAACCAGTTGTTCTCCAACTCTGACAGTTCCCTGATACCCATAAACTCATGAACAACATTGGCTTCATGTTCTCCAGCCAGACCAAGGTCCTAGCCGTGCATCTTCATCCTAAGCCAGCCAAATGCCCTCTGACAGTCCAAGTCCAGGCTCTAAGGCAGATGTTCTGTGCCAAGCAGCGTTCCTGTCATGGTGAAGCCCAGAGTGGAGCTTACAACCCCTATCACAAAGGCTATCAAGGCAAAGAGACCATAATCCACGTACCTATTGATGACAGGCTGGCTCAGGGACTCCAGGACCACATTCCAGCTCATCCTACATTTACTGGTTCCAAGGATTTCCTGGATCACATCTGCCAATGACAGAGAAAGTTTTAGGAATGGCACATTCCCCCAGTAGTAAAACTGGGCCAGACTTAAGCTGGTGGATACTAAATCAAAGCTTATGATGATGCTCCAAGCCTGAGGCATCTCCCATCCAACATTAGCATGAGAGAAAAGAGCCAGGGACAGCACTGAATGGCAGGAAAGCATTCCAGGCGGGAAGGGCATCTACTGGTAGTGCTTTCTCATCCCCAAAGGACAGTAAAGGCCACCACACATGTTGGGTCTCTCTGCACTGTGCTACTCCCCAAATGCAACTGGGAAAGTGGCTTTTGCCTGCAGGAAACCACTGAAACTCAAAGGTCATGAGCATTTCCCAGTGTTTAACCACATGCCAATGCACTGGAGGGTTCCCCAGCCTGGCCCATAGCTCCTTTCCCAAGGGTAGATGATGTCTCTGGGACACACTTACTGGGCAAGATGCCCATGAGGCTCTGCAGGGCCTGCTCTGCTGCTGCTTTCTTCTGTTTCTCTGTCCTGGCTGGTTTGGGCACTGCTGGTAACACCCCTCCAGGCCAGATGGATTCCTGCAGCAACTGGAGGTACTGGACCCAACGCTGGGTGCAGGTCAGGTTCACTACCTGCACCTCCAGCCACCTGGGGGCAGAGGGAAAGAGAAGGAAAGGTCAGGAAAAGCCAAGCTTGGCACCAACTTGGGAGCTTTCTGCCCATCAGAGGCCCTAGAGGGGTAAAGGAGCTCACTGGGGAAGTTCACATGCAGCTTGCAAGTCTATGCACCCATGTCACAAGTACTGAGTCTCCCCATGCACCAGAAGTAGACACATGGTGCTTATCTGACAGACAAACACATGTGCAAAGTCACAGGGGAAAAGCAAAGGCCATGAGAAGCTCCATCACCCTCCCGTCCACAGGCAACCAAAGAACTGGTCCCCAAAGGATATGAGTGGCCTTAACCTCCTAAGTTATACCCATTCAGGGAGCTGGAAGAAGTGGTGTTTTAACTGTGAAACAAGCCCTATAACTGCCTGGAAGGATGTGAACATGTTCTGGCAACCACTGATTCTCTTACCAGTCCCTGTGCAACCAAGAGAGTCAAAAGTATCTTGCTTGGAGACCAAAAGACACGCTCCAAGGATGTCAAGGCACAAATATCCTGCTCCTTTATGCTTCTCTCATCCAGCCCTGCTCCATCCACCAGTGGCAGGCAATGGAATCATCCCTGCTCTCATCCAAATCCTTCTGCTGCACAGGAAAGTTCAGGACCTGCCTACGGAAGTGCTGGATCAGGACTGTGCCCTTTAAACAGGAACAAGCTGCACATCCTGAGGTTGCAGGATAAGGGCTTGGAGGCATTTGCAGCCTGCACAGTGGAGATGTGTCCACAGCACCAAGTGCTGGCCAGGGATTGAGTCTAAACTCTTGTTTTAAGCTTAAACAGGGGCAGTTCAGGTTAGGTCCAAGGCAGAAGCTCTTCCCTGTGAGGGTGCTGAGGCGCTGGCACAGGGTGCCCAGAGAAGCTGTGGCTGCCCCATCCCTGGCAGTGTTCAAGGCCAGGTTGGACACAGGGGCTTGGAGCAACCTGCTCTAGTGGAAGGTGTCCCTGCCCGTGGCTTTAAGGTTGGAGCTGGATGAGATTTAAGGTCCCTTCAACCCAAATCACTCTGTGATTCTAAAATCAATGATGCAGACCCCGTTGCTCAGACATGAAATCACTTCCCCATGTCACAGCAAAAGCTACAGCCATCAGTCAAAACGTGCCACTGCCTAAAATCCTTCCCGTTAGAATAAGGAGATGAACCCCTGATGCCACAGAGCCCACCAGGAGGGTCCCCATCCATGTAGCAAGACCAGGACTCGGCGGTGCAGCACCGCTGGCAACATCCTATCAGCAGGAGGCTCCAGAGCAAAGAGGGAATATCAGCAAGGGCTTGGGATAGGGATATGGGGAAGGCTTGTGATGGGGCCAGTACTTCAAGAGTCCCAGGGGAGAGCAGTCGGGAAGCAGGGCCAGGAGCCCCGTTCCTCTTGGCAGCCTGTGTTCGTGCTTGCAATTCCCTCACCGCTCCGCCCCGGCAGCTCATAGTACATCCAAGAGCACGGGCCCTGCCAAGGCAAACTTTATTTAACCTGCCCTCTGCCAGACTGTCTGCATTCTTCTCAGGCGAGGCAGCCAGGCCAAGGGCTTCCTTCCCCACACAACTGGGACACCACGAGTGGAGAAGCTGGAACAGCAACACCTAAAGGGGCAAAAGGAAGAGCAGGTAGCGATCGTTGGGACCGAGGCTGCAATAAGATGCTCCCTTCTTCAGCATAAGGTGCCTACAAGTCTTGAAGGATGCAGACCTAGGACATGGAGCTGCAAAAGCAAAGAGCACCAAAGAACGTGACAGTGAGCCTTGGTGCAGGAGTTAGAGCTGTTATGTCTCAAACCAAGGTCTTACTGGAGCAAGGGCAATGCTCCCGGTCATCCCGGTAACAGCACTGGAAGTGGGGACATACATTTATGCCCAGCCTCATGATGTTGCTAGAAGCTAGTGCCAGAGACCCAAAGTGTAACTTCTACCTGGTTTAAAGGATAAAATGTCACATCAGTGTTGCCTGTTTGAAATCCAGTTGCTTAAAAGGGTTTTTATCCCCAGCCAGCACTTGAGTTTAACACCCTGGATCATGTTAAACTCCCCGACCAAATCCAAGTGTTAAAGTGTGACTCCTCCAGGGGCAAGAGCTTTCATTAACAGGGATTTTCATTAACATGTTTCCTTATACCACCTGCTTTTCCTAATTGAGATACCATTTGACAAGCAACAGAAGTTCAGAGACTTGGGGACAGCGCTGCAAACAGCACAACTGGGCGTCGAGGGAGATCAGATTGAACACTGACTTGCTGATCATCTCAGCAAGTCACTTACCATGCTCTAAAAGAGTGCAGAAAGCAAATCAGCTTGCTCCTAAAATCAGCAGTGCTCCTAAACCAGCAAGAAATCAAGCAAAGAGTGGGCTGAAACTGAACTTAGAGAAGACAGCACGTCTTCAGACGTGTCTGAAGTTGTCAGCTTCAGTGGACTTGAGGTGACAACTGGAAGGCCCTGCACAACCAACCTATCTTTTTATGTCCATAAAGCCACCAAAACACCCCTGATGGATTCTTTACTCAGTCTGGCAGCTCCCTGCCTTCTGCTTTGGGAAGCAAAAGGCAGGAGCTGAGAAGGGCTCTGTTGGTTTTACCCCCTGTTGCACCATTGCGTGCCATGTGGATGCTCCGGAGAAGAGGCTGACTTGCTCCACCACGTGGAGCTCAAAAGCACGATGCTCACTGCTAGAAGGAGGGAAAACATCACCAAAAACATACAAAGAAGAAACTAGGTGGGAAAGGGGACAAGAAAAAGATGAAGAAATGCAAACTGGGGGCAAATGGAAGGAAGACTCAAGTAACTGTGCTCTAGGTTCCCTGTTTCCAGTCTATCAGGGCATGGACCTGTTCCAAAAGCACTGGGAAGAGAAGAACTGTCAGGACTGGTCCATCTGGCTCAGCATCCATGGGAGAGCAGCTGATGCTCTCAGATGCTTCAAAAGGAAAGAGTAACCTGCCACCAAGAGTCTTATTCCCTGTCCTATGGAATTGACTTTCCTGGTCCATCCAGGACAGGAGCAACAGCACACGCTTCTCACACAGGAACGCCAACTATGTGCTGGTCCAAAGCTGACCTTTGCCAGCAGATCACAGATGATTTTTTGTACTATTAAAGGACTAAGCATTTGAGATCCATGTGCCACATAAAAGCACACACACCCTCCCCTGCTTCCAGGTAGAAATAAATCCAGCAAGAAACACAAATAGAGTCATTTGGCTGGCTGATGTGTTCCTATTTCCGTTCTGCTACTTCACCAAGAACCAGCCTTAATAAGAAAGCAAGCAAAATAAACCCATCACCAAACCATCTCCTTACACTTCAGTTGAGACCAGAAATAGAGCAAGTGACCTCCTGGGCTCAGACATGCAAATGCTTTGATAATGCCCAATGCAAAGAGACAGACTGCAAAGGCTACGAAGTCCTGGAGGTGCATACCTTGCCCATGCTGTAAGGGTCCTCTTTGGAATAGCTGCTGCTGGAGGAATGAAATGACTGCTAAAAAAGAGCTGATTTAATGCCATGGCTTAAGCTGGAACTCCAAGATCAGATGAAGTGGTTCATTAAGATAGGAAAGGCAGAAATGCCCCAGGAATGAGAGAAAAGGCCTGGGGGAGACGTATCTTGGATGACTTCTGGCACCCAGCAGCAAGGAAGATGGAGCAGCCCATGGTAAAGGCAACCTTAAGAGGCAGGAAGAGGCAAAATCCAGTGTATGGATGTGGTTTTACCTGCCTCCTGTGAGCTGGGTGCACTCTCTGAAGTGGGATCCCCAGAGGGTTCACCTGCAGATAGAGCAAGCTCAACTCAGCAAGTAAAGGCTGGATCTGCTTAGGCTGGAAGAGAAAGATGGACCAGGAATGGACAAAAATACTCCTCAAGGTGACAAAGAGCTGCTAAACCTCTGCTTTGCTCAGCCAGCCCAGCAGCAGAACTAAGTTCACTTGAGCTGAGTTCAATACGATGATTGAAATCCAAATCTGAAGCAACAGCAAATGTGAATCCCCCAAAATTGGGCATTGTAATGGCTTAGACGAACACAAACTCTATCAATAACTAAAGAGACATAAGCTGTGCAAAACAGTAGCAATTCCAGCTCAATATCTACTCCTTGCCTCCATTTCCCTGAGGGAATTACCATGGCATGGCTAAGCAGGAACTCAACAAAGGCCCCTGAGATCAAGGCAGTGAAAAGGATTTAAGGCAAAGGCAGCATCTGGAAATGCAAAAGGCATTCAAGCCTCTGCCTTTTAGGAAATGGAGAAGGGCTGGTACTTAAATCACCATTTCTCCCCTTTACAGTCCTTGTCCCCCAAATTCCTCCCCAAATTGTGCCTCAAACCACAAGAATATCCTTCACTCAAGGGCTCAGCAACATTTCAGTGCTTGGACTGTAAAAGATCGGAACGAAAGCTTGGAAAACCAAAGCAAGAGCTGCAGAAAGCACAGGGAGAAGAATGGAAACACACAACTGGAGAGGCTTTTCCCCCCAGGCTCAGCTTTTAGCACCTGCTTGAGCCCAAATCCACCTTCTCTGCAGAGCCCACACTCAGCCCCACCACCTTCAAAGCAAAGCCACACTTGTCCAGGCCATAGTAAACCCTTCAAAGAGGAAGGAAACAGCAAAGACAAAAAGCTCTCCATAAATCAAAGAATACAAAGCATCCCGAGTCCTTTTCAACTCCTGGCCATAAAGGAGGCAAAAAGTAAACTCTCCTCCTCTCCTTACTGGAAATGTTGCTCTCCTGCTGCCCTATAAAACATTTCTAGTTGTATATGCTGTGAACACCACGTCCTGCACCCCTGCCTGAGCACACTCCTGCAGTGTTTGACCAGTGAGGCAGTGCCTTCCCCTCACACAGAGCATCCCACCGGCGTCCCAAGCACAGCTCTGCTGAAGGAAGTGAGAAATTAAGCTGCAAGATGTTGATTGAGGTGAAATAAAAGGATTCTCCCCCTCTCCTGCACTGTGAGACCCCCCCTGCAGTCCTGGTCCAGCTCTGGGGCAACAGCACCAGAGGGACGTGGAGCTGCTGGAGCGAAGCCAGAGGAGGCCCCGGAGCTGCTGCGAGGGCTGGAGCAGCTCTGCTCTGGAGCCAGGCTGAGAGAGCTGGGCTGGGGCAGCCTGGAGAAGAGAAGGCTCCTGAAGGGGAGACCTTAGAGCAGCTCCAGTGCCTAAAGGGGCTCCAGGAAACCTGGAGAGGGGCTTTAGACAAGGGCCTGTAGGGCCAGGACAAGGGGAATGGCTTTAACCTGCCAGAGGGGAGATTGAGATGAGCTCTGAGGCAGAAGTTCTTCCCTGTGAGGGTGCTGAGGCGCTGGCACAGGGTGCCCAGAGAAGCTGTGGCTGCCCCATCCCTGGCAGTGTTCAAGGCCAGGTTGGACACAGGGGCTTGGAGCAACCTGCTCTAGTGGAAGGTGTCCCTGCCCGTGGCAGGGGGTTGGAGCTGGATGAGCTTTAGGGTCCCTTCAACCCAAACCAGTCTGTGAGCTCACACAGGTACAGCCAACATGCCTTGCTTAAGCTTACCCATGCCTGTTCCTTGCCAGCATAGAGCAGTGGGCTGCTTCTACTTGCCTGACCCAGGCAGCAAGAGGTAGAGCTGACAAGCCCTGTGAGCAGCAGGTATGCAGGACATGTACCCATGGGGCTGAAGGGAGGAACAACAGCTCATCCCCTACTTACTGTAGGCATGAAATCACCCCTCAGTGCTGGGATTTGGGGCATGGCTTTGCGCTGCTCCCTCCAAAACACTCCTGAGACATCACAAACACACAGGGCTCCAACTCCAGCATCTTCTCCCCCCAGTGAATTAACTGGGCTGCTCTGGTTTTGGCTTTTGACATCTCCCTGTGAAGCTGTGGGGCTCAGAAAGGGGCAGAAAGACAAGAAATCATCCCCAAACCCCCTTGATTTGTAACAAAGCATCCCAGCTCCTGCTAACACCTTCATCAAGTATTTCTTGAGCCATTTGAGCTCTCAGCAGTGCCTGGTCCTGCTCCAAGCACATTGCTCCATCAGCCCACTTCAGAACCAAACTATACAAACCCACCTTTAACCCTCCACAAAGCCCACAAAACTCAGCCCAAAAGGAGACAGGAGTTCCTCTCAATCCTTTTCTTCTTTGTCTGTTCTGTTGGAAACAGGAAGTTTTGGGGTTTGGTGGCTTTCTTTAAACCTAGGACAAGAGTTGGCATGGATCTACTGGCTGAAATGGAATCAAAAGAGAGCTGCAGTTAAAAGTGTTGCAGCTGGTATCAAAGCAGAGTTGGATTCTTCACTCTAGTGGAAGAATGTTGCTTCTAGAAGAGGAAAACACACTGTTTGGGACAGAGATTACAAGCCAGATCCAAAAGTTCCAGGTGCTTGGAGACAAGTGAATTGAGGCCCATTTCCAAGCTGGTTTTTATTTACTTGCCATCCACACACAGTCCCACAGCTTGTTTTTGCCATTCCTCCTGCTCCTTGCAGCTACAACACAACCAGCTAAAGGCAGAGATGAAGAGGAAGATGCCAGGAGGTTGGTTCCCCTTCATACAAACCCTATTGCTGGCTTTCGGGCTGGGGTTCCCACTTGCACTGCTGCAGGAGGGAGAACTTGGTGCCAGCTTCTTAACACGTGGTTGTAAAGGGCCTTACTCAACGTGCTCAAGTCACCTCCTCCAGGTAACAAGCCAGAAGTAGATGGATTTACTCACTCTAGCTGCAGTTTGGTTCTGCCAGCACAACTCAGAGGTGCTGCCCAAGCCCTGAGTATCACAGAATGGTTTGGATTGGAAAGGGCCTTAAGATCATCCAGTTCCAACCACTGCCAAGGGGAGTAGTAAGCTATGTGTAAGCTATGTGTAAGCTCTGAAGCAGAAGTGGGAGCAACCACACTGGGAGCAGCTTTAGCATAAAGCTTCCAGCTTCTCTGACGAGCACAAGTCAACCCTCAGCTTTAATGTCTTTCCCAGAGATCATGCAGGGATCGTGCCACATCCCAGCCCAGGATACACCAAGTGACACCTTTACACCCCAGCTTCGTGCTGACCCACACTGAGGTGAGGTCTGGCTCTTCAGCTGCCTGTTGGATGGCCCCTGCAGGGCTCCAGATGGCCAGAGCTGGCCTGAATCCATTGCCCATTCCCAGCACATTCCCAGCACGCCTGGAGCTGCAGGTGCTTGGCTGCCTGAGGAGCAGGTTTACTCAAGGACATTGAAGAGGCTCAGGCAACACTCCATGGTGGTGGCACTTTCATGTCAAGAGCATCAAGGAGGCTGCCAAGGATCTTAGTTTTGGCCAGTGCTGCTGGCACAGAGATCAAGGAAGAAGGAAAACAACCACCTGGAAAGCAGCTTCCCGAAGCTCTGAGCTCCTTGACTCGCTCCAGCAGTTGCACAAGTGCCATTATCCCTCGCCCTGAAGCCAAGGTGACAGCAAGAGGTTGAAGGCAAAGGCAGCCTGGGGTTGTGGCCAGGGCTAAGGCCCAGCACCAGCCCATCAGAACCCATTTGGGGCAATGGTTGGGCACTGTGCTGCATCCCTGATGGAGGGATGGGCTATGCGCCACAAGAGCAAGCTGCAGCACCCTTTGGAGCTGAACTGCCAAAGGGACCCCAGTCTTAGCTGCAAGGACTCTTTGCTACCCTCTTAAATTGACAACCCAGGAGCTTTGTCCATCATAGGCCATGGGTATCAGCCCAAGGGCTTCTCATGTGGTGTGGCTGGAAGCTGGGTGAGCCCCCAGAGTGAGGGGTAATGCAACCAGCCATGCTGCTGAACCCTTAACACACAGCATGAAGCAGGGATGGGGACACAAAACCTGACAACAGGCTGCAGATGATCATCTCTCTGTGGCCTGATCCAGCTCTTCATCCCAGCAAGATCCAGCACCTGAAACCAAAGACAAGCCCTTGCTGCTACAGCCCTCATATAGGAGCACTCAGCCCAGTTTTAATGTCCATATTCCAAACCTTAGGAAAAGTAGGTCAAGAGAGCAAGCCCTACAAGGAAAACAAGCCGAAGCCAGCCAGACTCACAAAGGGAACCAGAGCTAGAAGAACCTGCAAGGAACCACTTCACAGAAGCTGACAGTCATCTGTAGTCACTCCCAAAGCATTCCTGGTTCTCCATCTGCATCTCAGAGTGGAACATCACCTCCCTAAATCCACATGCTTTGGCAGGGAATGATGGGCCAGGGGACAAAGGAGCATCAGAGCGATCCAAAGCCAAACACAAGCCAAGTGGTGCTGAGCTCCTGGGTAAAGGAGGGAGGATTTGCATGGATTTTAACTCATGCTCAATGGAATATGATACCATCCAAGCTGCCTGGCTAGATCCATGTGCTCCCAACACAGGCTCTGTGCCCCAGCCGCACTCAGCACGCAGGCTGCAGGCTGTGCTGAGACACCTTCCCTCTGCTCCATGGTTTCAGCGCCACAGCTTCCTGTTGGGATGCATGGGAAGGAGCTAGGAACAGCACCCAGCCCTGCATCTGCACCTGAAACACTCAGGTCCAGCCCCAGGATCCTGGCACTCTGCTGGGAATCCCCTCCAGCAGGAGAAGCAGCTGGAAGCTGAGAGAAGCCCAGCAGCAGTTCAAGGGCACCGTGGTGGCCATCACCAGCTTGGCATGACACTGACCTGGTGACCACCGTGCTGCTGGGGACAGAGCAAGGGCAGGGCACAGGGTCACAGCCATGGCTCACATGCCTGTATTTGAACAGCCCTTTGACTCACAAGGCTCAAAACAGCTCACAGATACTCCAAATGCTTTGTAGCTGCTCCACCAAACACCCCCAGAGCCCAGAATAACCCCATCTCCTCCCCGGTGCCAACAGGTTCCTGGTGCAGCCTCCTGCTGAAAGAGCCCTGTATTTCCAGCCTGGAGCAGGGCAGTGGTTTCATAGGCATGGACCCAACCTCTCCTTGTGGCTCCAGGAAAGGATCATTCCCAGTTACATAATGGGATGAGCTCCACATGGATGTGGGCTCACACACAGGGCCTCCCTTCTACTGAACAACCCCATTTTCAGGCATACAACAACCCTCCTCTGTAACAGGAGACTGATGGCTTCTGCCTCCAGTGATTCCAGCTACAGAGAGGGAAAAGAGGAGTGTGGAAGGATGCTCCATGCAGGGAATGGTGGATAGAACAGGGTAGGGAGGTCCCATCATCACTGCGGTCACTGCACTCACTTGATGTCACTGCAGTGGGCATTGCAAGTCCCCAAAGGGGAGGAGGATTCACTTTCCAAAGAAGCTGGACCTTGTTCTTGGTGCTTTTGTGTTGGTTCTCCTGCCCTGGCTCAAGGCACCCTTGGTGCAGAGGGGTAGCAATGCTACAGAAGGCTGCAGGAGCAGCACACCACTCCCACAAGCTGGCAGAGGAGTATATCCAACAGCAAACACCTTCCTAACACCCAAACCACTGCTAGGACACCTCCTTGCCACCACCTACCTCAGTCACTGACAGGAACAGAGGACCCCAGCTCCTGAAGGATGATGCCTACTGGCAGGAACAAGGAACCTCAGCTCCTGAAGGGATGATGCCTACTCGGACTTTGTGACCAGCAATTGTAGAGACAGGATGAGTGCCCATCTGCTGCCCCATGTTTAACTTACCTCTTCTCAGAGGCAGGAGCACCGCTGCCTTGAGCAGCACATGGGGTTTTCTCCACCTGTAAGGGTACCCAGATGCAGCAGCAGCCAGAGCAGCAGGGCTGTGCCAGGTCTGGCCAAGCAAGTGATCAAGATGCAGATACTTAAATGGAAGAGAAATGCCACCAAATCCATGCTGTGCCCCTGGATTGGCAGCAGCTCTGAGCTAGACACCTCTTGAGCCACTCACGACAGAGACAACAAGCCCTCAGTGTGGCTCAGGGACAGGGTACAAGAGCAAAGCAGCAGAGAAGCTGGATTTCAAGGTGACACATCCAGGCCCAGGGACACAGGGTTAGTTCTAAAGGTCACATCTGTACCCTGAGCACAGCACTAAGGAGTCCCAGGGCATCCCAACATCACCTCCAGCCAACTGCTTGCCTATAGCACACGTGGCATCCCCCAGAGCCATTGAAGTAGAGCAGCTACAAACACATTCCCTGCTCCACCAGCACTTGAGCTCCTCCACCTTCCACGTGCTGTGTGTGACAGTTCTCTAGTGGAAAATACCAATGCCACGTGCCACTGCTGCAGACTCCCTGTGTGACAAGGACACAGCATATTAGGAGGTGATGATGTGCCTACTCAAGCTCTCCACGCTTACACACAGGGATTGGGTTCCAGCTCATTCCTCAAGAGACCAGAGCCCATTTGGGAGCAATGGGAGCAACACCCACCCAAGAAACAGACTCAGGAGCGATGGCCAAGCAGCCTCAAAGCACTTTGGCAACCTCTGCTGAGAGGAGCTTAAATTACCAGCTCAGATCTGATGTGCTGCCCTGCACATTCTGACCCTGCTTGGAATGCCTGTGAAGGAATAAAGGGGGCACAGGAGTGGGAAAAGCAGTGCTGAGACTCCCCCAGGCCCAGTCCTATCAGGAAGGCTGCCCTTGTACTCTAAAGGACCATTCCCTCAGCTAGTGATAGTCCCCAACCTACGCAAGAACACAGAAATGCTCTGTTTGTGTGTCTTGGCCTTGTGCCTTACCACACAGAGGCATTGGCCCCAGAACAGCTTGGCAAAGTCCATTCCAGCTGGAAAGGAAGTCTTTCCTTACTACATCTGTGGGTCACTGCCCAAGGCACAGCACAACTGGCCCACCATGGATCAGAGCAGGCTGCAGCAGTGACAGAGGCCCTGGGAGGCCACACTGAGGTGTTACTTGACATGTTGTTGTTCCCTGTGCCTGTTTCTTCTCCTCCTTTTGTCCAAGGAACAAGTTGAGCCCCTGAGCAGTGTAAGACCAGCTTCTCCCTGCAGCTTCCCATTCCCAAGGCTGGATCCTTCCTTTGCCCTGGTGAGGCCAAGAGCCTTCCTGCTAGAGTTACATTGCTGCTCATGGGAGAAACAGCTCCAAGGGCAAAGCTCCAAGTAGTTTACCCTACATACATTGACATCTTCTTAACAGAACCTTGTTTGATGTGGCAGAAAGCACTTATGTGCACAGGAGTGCCATTGAAATGCCACCTCCCAGAGCTGTGAGGCTGGGTGCTGAGGCCTTACCTTTGAATGAGGGTCCCAAAGAGCAGGTGAAAGACCTTCTGGATGTTCTCTGTGCACAGCCAGCTCCAGTGATCCACCAGCAGCAGGCGAAGCACATCCAGGGCCAGGTCAGCCAAAGCTGTCTCTGAGTCTGCCAGGAGGAAGAAGAGGGGCAGATGAAGCAAAGCTGGTGCAAAAACCTCATCCAAACCTCATTCTTCTCCCCAGCCTTGCACCTTGTGCCACGCAGGTGAGCCGCAAGGCAGTGACTGCAGCCAGAAGGCCCTTTGCTGAAGACTCTCTTCCTACTCTTCACCACCACCTTCCCCTCTTTGAACACGTTCTTTTCCAAGCTCAGGGCTACAGTTCGTGTCCTCACGCTGCCATCGTGTGGCTGATCCAAGGCTCAGCAGGAAGATGGATGAACCCCATCTGGATAAACCAGCTGCATCAGGTAAAACCAAACCCACACGTGACACAGACCTGGGACAGCAAAACCTCTTTGTGCTCCTCAGGAGGGTGTCAGAGCCCACTGTGGAAGCACATTTGACGTGCTAGAGAATTACTTTGATGCTGCTTGACCCCAAAGCATCATAGGTGTTATCCTGAACAAGCTTATGTACCACAAACCTGCCTGAGACAACCACTCCTAGGGCAGCATCTCAACTTGAGGCTACTGCTTTGGCTCTGCCAGCTCCTGTGTAGCAGCCTCCCCTGCTCTGCCCCTCCACTCTGCCTACAGAGCACCAAGGAGACCCTTATCTACTGCTGGAGATAAAGGGGAGAAGGATTCTAGACTCCAGCACCTCTTCTTCCCTCCTCTTCCTCTCCCTGCTGGACTAACTCCAGGCCATTTCACTTGGAAAAGACACGGTGTGAGTACATTTAGCACCTCTTTGGGCCGTGCCTAAGTTACTCCTTGCTTGCTTCACCCTTTGAGACCTCCCTGTGCAAGACCTGGAGCAGGCTGTTGAGCTTCCCCAGAAGGATCAGCACGTTCTGTTTATTCCCACAGCATCCAAATCTTCAGAGAGCTGCTGGCCAACCTCTTCCCAGCAGTGCCCCAGGGAGCAGATACTCACCCTGCTGCTCTGCAGACATCCATTCCCCTCCCTGTGCCAGAGCAGCCTGCCCTGGCTCAGCTCTGAAGCATCTCAGACCTTCAGAGCTCAGCTACCGTGGCCTCCCATTCCAGCCCTGCTCCCCAGCAGCCCCACACCAACCATGGGGTTGTGTTCAAAGACAAGCTGGTCTTTGAATACCAGAGCCATAGTGTCACAGGCACATGTCTGCAGTCAGAGCTTGCCAAGCTTGAAGCACTGGAAGGAAGTTTTTGGGAAGTTCCAGCTGATACAGCTCAGCTATTCCAAGAAAGAGATTAGAGAACATGGTTTTGCTCATGGGCAGGAGGATCTTGTAACTGCTCTGAGGGGCCATAACCCCCCCGTGCTTCAGGGGAGGGATCTATAAGCACAAAGGGAACATGATGCCTTGAACTGGGATCATGTACCAAATCTAGCCACACTTAACTGCATCTCAAAAGGCCCTTTTATCCTGCCTGGACATAGAAAGGTTAAACTTGAGACTAAGAAACCCTAATTTGGCCATTCTGCAGTTTCCAAGGGCTTGATTTACCATTGGCACGTTAAGCAGCATGTCCTTAAGTAACTTAGTTCTGCACTGACTGTACCAAGTGCTCCTGAAGTGAAGCTCTACAGTGACACAACTGAGCCAAGACCCCATTTGCTTCCATTGGGAACAACAAAGACCAGAGCAAGCATCACAGGGGATGCACTAACAGCGGGGCTGAGCTCACCAGAGTCTGTGGCAGGATGTTGCCCCTGCTCCAACGGGCCCATCCCATCCTTATCATCCTGCATGGAGCTCTCCTTTGCTTTTCTGCCTCCCTCGCCTTCAGGGCCTTTGCTGGGGACTGCTTCCAGCAGCTTCTCCTGCTTCTGGATGAAGGACTCCATAGCAGTGAGGGACAGGGTGCCAGAGACCTGCAAAACACCAGTGTGTTAGTGCCACAGCTGAACACAGATACATGGTCTCCATTGCCCAAACAGCCTCCCACCTCCTGGTTTACACCTTGTTGTAGCCAACAGCACACCCATGGCTGCTTAGTGCCTTTCTGCAACAGCCTGGCATGTAGGAACAAGGCTGCAGCAGCCACAACCCTCATGCACATGGGTTATTCCAAGCCAGCACCCCACCAGGGCAATGATTGTGCTCATGGAAAGGCTTCAAAGAGGGATCTCAACTTACAGAGCTGCCCTCCCTGATGGAGTACACGATCCTGTCCTGTGCTTCATTCACACTCAGCACCGGAGTGATTTTACTGGATGAGAACCTCAGCCTGGACCTGCAGAGACACAGGACAGTCAGGGTTTGTCTCCATAAGCTGCAAGTGATGAGTTCCCCCCTAAAAACTGGGACAAATTATCCTTATCCCATGTCACATCCAAGCTAAGAAGTCTGATTAGACCCAAAGCAGCATTTTCCCCCTGGGTAACTGAGAGCTAGCAATAAAACCATGAAACAAAAGCACTAAAGCCCTTTTCCTCAGCTACACGTGGGCCTGGCAAGGCTTTGCAACATCCACCTTGTGTTATGTGTCAGCTTCCATGCTGTATCTCTCTTCAGTAAGGTGGGAGCATTGCAGCATCCACAGGGACAGTGCTGACAAAAGCCTCTGAGATGAAACAGCCTCAGCAGGATTGTGCAATCCAATGATAAACACACATGAAAGGGCATTTGGGATTGGGGGATAAACCAAAATAGCCTGTTTATCATTCAGGAATGTCTTTGTCAGTCAAAACATGTACTTTTTTGGTGTGTCTTTTTGTCCAAAGCAGCTTTTTCTAGTCAAACATCTATTTACCAGAACAAAGCCACGCTCATGGAGCAACCTTCCCTCCTTCTGCAAGGGAACAATCACTGATGAGCACACACTGGGGCTTGTCACTGCCAGCACCACCAAATACACGCTTGGTGAGCAACAGAGATGCTTAACCTTAAACCCTGCTCCTAAAGAAACACTCCAAGGTGTGCTGAGCAAGGCAGCATGCCACTGTGTGAAGCCCATGGGCAAGGCAGGAGGGAACCTTGTGCAGTGCCTCACCACATTCTACAGGTTTAAGGTTAAAAAGCAGTTCTCCAGGAGCATCAATGTCCTTGTCACCTCCTCAGTGCTCCCTCAGGAAGAAATTCACCTTCTGGAAAGCCTCAGTGCTCCTGGAAGCTCCTTTAGTCAAAGCAAGAACCCAACTAGCCTTTCTCAGCACAGGAAAAGAATTCAGCTGGAGTATGACAGCAACATACTACCCACAACATGTAAAGCACCAAGTCAGTGCTTCCCACAATGCAGTCAGTGTATGTATGAAGTCCCTGCTGTGCACAAAGCACAGGGAAGCTCAAAGGAGCTCTTACTTGTTGCCCTTCTTCCCATCTGTCTGAGGTTTTCCATCCACTTCAGACTCACTGAGATCCTCTGTGGGGCTCTGGGGCTCTGACCTGGGGAATGCTGTCTTCAAGGTGTCCACAATGGCATTGACAACGATCTGCAAGAGCCAGAAGTGCTGTCACTTATTCTTATTTCTTAAGAATTAAGAGTTTTCAGGCTTGAGCTCTCTTTTCTATTAAAAAAAACCCAGTTTCTTTGGAGCTTTATGGCTTTCTAGGCAAGCTGAGCCCAACTACACAGTGTTCAAGCCTTTTTTGGCTACTCCTGCAGCATCCACATACAGACACTGCAGCCAAAGACACATGTCTAGGTGCAGGTTTAAGTGGCCCAGTTCCCATTTGTCTACCTTGTCTATCCTGGAGACAACGAAAGGCTTCTTGACAAAGGCAATCCTGGCATCAGTGTTCAGGGCCAGGAACTCCTGCACCTCCTCACTGTTTGCAATCTCAGGCACCGCACACAATTGCTGCGAGGAAAGATGGAGCTTTAGGTCTTTTTGGAGTCAACTTCCACCTACACCATACAGGAGCAAGCTGGGAAGAGATCTGCTGTGCTCCACTCATTCTAGAGCTGCCCCAAGCTCTGCTTTCTAGTTCACAACAAGCATCTCACCTTCAAGAAAGATTCCAGCAGACTCTTCCTGGCTTCCACTTTATCACTGTCCATGTTTCCAAATGGGAGATCAGGGAACAACTTCTTTGGGCCTTTAATATCTATAAAGGAAGCACCAGTTGTATTAAAACCTCAATGCTCTCATGGCTGAGGCTATCACTGCTCACTGCCTTGCATGTGTGTATAGCCCAAGATGATCTACATGGCCCTCAAACTAGGGTAGCCCAATTGGACCTTGAATCCATAGGGAACTTGTTCTGCTGGATTTTGCATCCTTCACCTTTAAAGGCAGCAAGAACAGCAGTTTAGCACAAGGACTCTACACTAAAAGCCCAAAAATTCCTCAGCAAAGCAATTTTCCAGCCTCAGATCTATCAGAAGCAGAGGGTTAGGGAGGAACCTGCTAAGCTCAGTGAAGCTTTATACATAAACAGCACTAGAAAACACTTTCCTTTGTTAAAAAGCACATATTCCTCTACTTTCTTGCATACAAAGATGATACCAGTGTTCCCATTCACTGTTAAGGTGCAAAACTAAAAGTGTAGCAATCTCAGGGGAACAAACACATTCTGGAACGCTAGAATCTGCTGTGGACAGCAATCCATCTCCCCTCCAGCCAGCTCTGCACAGAATGATGGAGTTGCAGCACTGTGTGCAGTGCTGGTGTGCTCAATATAAGGACATGGAGCTGTTGGAGCAAGTCCAGAGGAGGCCACGAGGATGATCAGGGGCTGGAGCACCTCCCATATGGAGACAGGCTGAGAACATTGGGGCTGTTCAGCCTGGAGAAGAGAAGCTGCTGGAGACCTCAGAGCAGCTTCCAGTGTCTGAAGGGGGCTACAGGGATGCTGGAGAGGGACCTTCATCAGGGACTGGAGCGATAGGACAAGGGGTGATGGGTTCAAACTGAAACAGGGGAAGTTCAGGTTGGATCTAAGGCAGAAGTTCTTCCCTGTGAGGGTGCTGAGGCGCTGGCACAGGGTGCCCAGAGAAGCTGTGGCTGCCCCATCCCTGGCAGTGTTCAAGGCCAGGTTGGACACAGGGGCTTGGAGCAACCTGCTCCAGTGGAAAGTGTCCCTGCGCGTGGCAGGGGTTGGAGCTGGATGAGCTTTAAGGTCCCTTCCAACCCAAACCAGGCTGGGATTCCATGGAGCATGTGGGCACCACACCTGGGATACCCTCAGAGCAGAGGAGCAGGGGCTGGGGTGAGAGGGGGCTGCAGACACTGACTTTTGAGGAGCTTGCGGAGCTCCGGCTTCTCCTCCAGCCTCGTCTGGAGGTTGAGGAACTCGCGGTAGCGGCGGTTCACGGTGTGATAAGCCACTTGCTGGAGGCTGCTCTCACTCTCCAGGGCTGTCTCATACTGAGGAGGAAAGCAACAGAACGATCCTTACAGAGCCCTAAAGAACCCTCCTGCGGTCCCCGCAGAGGTCCTCAGCAATGCTTCAGGTTGAGCCCTATGAGAAGAGCAGCAGCTTCAGAGCACATGAAGCCCTCAGGATGGGCATCAAGGACCCAATGAGCCCCATGGAACCCCTGGCCAAGAGCAGGACCCCATCCCACACCCAAACAGCCACTAACCACTGAGGCCAATATTTCCCCACTGCCAAAATCTGTTGTCGAGCCACACGCAAAGCAAATCCTCTTTCCCAAACATCATTCCATGCTTCCCTGCCAGGATAGGGATCTCGGATAAGGGATGAGTTTGGGGAGAGCCTTTACCTTGACAGTATAGAGGGTGTAGGGGTGGAAACCAGTCCCACTGTGCTCTCTGGCAGTGATGGTCCCAGTTATGCGCAGGTTCTGGATGACCACGGGTCCATCAGGGCTGCTGAGGGGCTCAAAGCTGAAGGTGCTGATGGAGGCCATTGGGGAAGAGGAGAGCAGGGACAGAGCCTGCCCAGGCTCTGGAGAGCTTTGTGATGGGCCTTCTGCTGCCCCCAGGTCTTTCCCCAAGCTGCAGGGCCTCTGTGAGGAGGACTTCTTAGGGACAACTGATGCTTCTTCTTCCTTCTCAACTGCTGGGTCGATCTGGATGTCTGGGCAGGAGCTCAGCACAAGAGCAGAGGTGGTGGCAATGCTCTCCTCCAGCTCCCCTATGCCATCCCCTGAAACATCCAGTCCTTCAAGAACAGTGGAGGCATCTTGGAGGGCTTCATCCAGGAACTCCCCTGCAGGGGATGGTACCAGCAAGTCCATATCCTGGCCTGCATCAGGAGCAGGAGACTCCAGCTCCAAACCCTCACAGGGAAAGAGGGAGCCCAGCGCTCGTGGACGGAGGAAGGGCTCCTCTGTGTGGCACAACTTGCTCACCACATCCTCTCCCTGTTCCCCAACAGCTCCTACCTCTTGCTTGGGCACCTCTGTGGCCCTTGGGGAGGGTGGCATCCCAACAGGGGTGGGATCTGTCTGTTCTATGACAGGCAAGACCTCAGGCACGGGGGGTGCAGGAGGTGCCTCCTCACTCCGTGGCTTCTTCGAGAAAGCCCCAACGAGCAGCAGGTTGATGCAGTCGGGATCAGCCATCTTCCTGATGGCCGGCAGCAGCACATTGCAGGCCACCAGCTCCACCACCACGAAGCGCCCCGTCCGGGTCTCCAAGTGAGGCCGGGGCACCAGCGCCTGCAGCAAGGTCTCCACAGCAGCCCTGGCATAGGCCACTTCAGCCGCGGGGCTGTGGAGGGCAGGATGCGGCCCTGCAAGGCGGCTGTACTCCTGCCACAGAGTCTGGCCGCCCTTTGGAGCACACCTCAAAGCCTCACGAGCCTGGAGGTAGCTCTGCAAGTGGTGGCCACAGAGGAGAAGGAGGCGCCGGGCCATGGCTTGGCGATCTACCTGCGCCATGCGCCTCCTCAGCTCAGCAGTGAGCCCCATCATGGCCTTCTCCACCTCAGCCTCAAAGGCTGGCTCGGTGCTGACAGTGTGGTACCAGGAGGTGACAAAGTCCCGCAGCACTTTGTGCACGGTGCTGGCGATCTCCCCCTCCAGCCTCCCCCCGGCCGACGGGCTCTGGGGCTGGGGCTGCAGGGAGCTCACAAACCGCTCCAGCCGCAGGCGCCGGCCCGATGGGGTGAGAGCCCGGGGGCCCAGCCAGCCCCCCAGTGCTGCCAGGAGCCCACAGAGCAGCCCCAGAGCACGCAGGTCCAGCAGCAGCTGCAGGGCCAGCAGCCAGCACAGGGCAGCCAGCAGCGCCAGCAGCAGGCGGCGGAGGCCTGACGGCCCCTGGCCTGGCATGGCTGGGCAAGGGGATCACACAGGCTCACCCAAGTGCTGCTTCAATGGCCACTGAATTATCCAGGATCAACCTTCCAGGCTCCTCATGGAGCACTGGGGCTTCTCAACTGTCCCAGGGCCCCACTGACCAGGCACCTCACCAGGCACTGGGGCTCAACAGAACCAGCACCTATATGGAGCACCAGGGCCCAAACAACTGGATTCACCCAGTGGGCAGCAGAGCTCACCAGAGCCCAATAGACCAGAGTCCTTTAGTGAGCACTGGGGCTCAATAGAGCCCCACAGACCCGCCTCCTCACCAGGCACTGGGGCTCAATAGAGCCCCACAGACCCGGCTCCTTCACCGGGCACCAGGACCCAAAGCATCCCAATAGAGCAGGTCCCTGAAGGGGCTCCGGGTCTCACTAAAGCCCAATTAAACGGAGCTCTTTACCAGAGACAAGAGCTCAACAGCCCAAGCGCCTGCCCCAACCACCAGGACACCTTACCGGAGAAGCTCTATAAGCACCAGAAGCCGCAATACCACAGAACAAGGCCCCGCACCGAACCCGCCGCACCGCCCCGGGGCTCTGACCGACACCACAGCGGCGGCGCCCGGCCGCCATTACCGGCTCCGCTTCCGGTACCTCCCACCTCCGCCTGACCGCCATCCGCCCGTCTCACAGCGCCCCCTGGCGGGCGGGCGGACTCGCGTTTTCCTTTGGGATTTCAAAGGAAAAATCCCTCAAGTTTGGAGCCTGGCGCTAGGCGGGAAAAACCCTTCCCCCCTTCCCTTTATTTTGGGCTGGAATTGGAAAATAGCCCCTTTTTTTCTTTGTTGTTATCCCTATTTTTACATGCATTAAAAAAAAATTCCATTTTTTTATCCTTATTATCCATGTTTGGAATAAAAAGAGAAACTTTTTGCTTCTTTCTGCTCTTTAAAACCGCATAAAACCTTAATATTGCCGTCAACAAGCAGCTGCGCTGAGGTGCGAGTGCCTCACCCGAGGCACATTAACATCACTAAAGGTTCCCAATCACAGCAAGCAAAACCAGCCCAAAAAGGTGTTTTAGGCACAAATCAGCCGCAGGTTGTGGCCGGGGGTTAATCAGGGGCAGAGCTGGTGGGGTTTGGGTACAAAACAGCCTGGGAGAGTAACGGAGTCTTCTTGGTGCCCCATGGATGTGGGGGGCTTCCGGTGCGGTGTGTGGATGGGGAAGGTCCATGTGGTTTTCCTTGTACTGCGATTGTGGAGGGATGGATTCCCTGAAGACCATCAACTTTTATCCTGCAAGGAGATGCCTATGGAGCTACTAAGGGCAAGGTAGGAAAGAAGGATCCTTTCTGGGTATCCCGGTGTTCTGGGGTTTGAGGTGTCATGGGAAGTTATTGATGGAATATTTCTTTGTCCGGAGAAATTATATCCATGTTGTTAAATAGCGAGGGGGCGAGAAACGTTTCTATTGCCAGAACTTAGTGTTTTCTGTTTTTCCTGTGTGTGTAGTTATAGTTCTTGAGCTCACATAAAGAGCAAAAGTAGCGAATCCATCAAGTAGGAGGTAAAGGATATTCCTGCCTGTGGGAGCTGGTGTTGGGTGGGATTTGAGTGCTGCGGGAGGACAGGGCACCAGGAAAACTTGCTTTAATCAAAACCTTTGTTTAACAAAGCATCCTATTGGAATAGACTCGTAAAGGGGCTCTTTGCAGCCACAATCCCATGGGAAGCAGTGGTGTGGTGCTGGTCTCTGTACTGATTTGGTGTATCCCTGGTGTCACTGCATATCCAGGGGTGTTGGAGCTGCTTGTGAGCAGGGCACTGCTGTTCCCCTTGTTGTCTGGGTGCTCCCATCTCTGCTTTGCTGTGCTATGGCGTGAATACATCTGTTAGACCAGCACCAGTGCTGTATTGTGGATGGGTGTGAATAAATGATGCAAGAAGTGTGATTTTAGGGCAAGTTAGCAAAATGTAGGTCTTGAAAACTGCTGCTGCCTCCTGGGCAGGCTACAAAACCCATATTTGCAAGGGGGAGCTTGAGCTTTCCAGGTTAAAACTTCAAGTCTGGCTTCTGCTCCAGCATTAAACCTCCAAGAGGTTTGTAATGTCCTCCTGGAGCACACCATGGCCACAACATTGCAGTTAAAGCCCCTTGCCTCAGTTTCCCTTTAGCCTCCAACCCTCTCTGTCTGCTCTGGTTCCTATTCCTTCTTCAAAGAGGTTATGGGGAGAGGAGCTTCTGTAAGCTGTTACATGGGCTGTGCAGCATTGCCCTTCTATTAGAGTACTCCTAAGCTATCTGAGTATCTCTTACTTCTGGAGCTGGAGGATTCTGAGTTGCCTGAGTGATGCCAAGATGTTGGAATCATGATGCTGATGGTGACAAACATCCCTGTTCCCTCCCTCTAGCTGTTTTATTGCGGGTGGAAGGTGCTGGCAGGTCCTTGGGCAGGTACTAACTCTTCAGTGCTGTACAATATGTGGCATAAAGGACCCGTTGGGAGCTGTTGTTCCAGAGTTTTGCTGGGAAGTATGGCCAATTAAAAGAGATTCATTTACAACGGGCACGAACCAGGAATCTGACAGCTCAGTATTAATGGAGAAATGCAGAACAGAGCAAGAAGCAAAGAGGTTTGTGATCATGGAAAGTGAGATGCTGTGTGCAAATTTGCTCCACTTGTCCTTAGGGATGATGGTCCTTCCAAATGACTGATATTGACGATTACATCACCTGCCTGAGCTGCTGTTCTCAAGCACCTGATTTCATTTGGATCATGGCTTTTCCTGCTTGCAAGCATGGCAGTGGCACAGGGCAGAGTTTCTGGGGTCCTTAAATACTTACACGCATATTACATGGTGCTTTGCTTAACTGGGTTGCTCTTGGGAAGGGTGATATCTCTGTGAAGATGCTTTAAGTTGAAGTTATAGCTGTGTGGATGTTTTAAAGAGGGTGGATGTAAATGGTGCAGGAAAACATGGCCTGGCTCAAGTGTGCTAGAGCTGTTCCCAGGGGGAAAAGTGTCTACAAGTCCCTGTTTTGACAAGGGCTTCCTATGTGGGAAATCAGGTGCAATTCCTCCTCTTGTAATGCAGATATAAAAGAGGTGATGGTGTGGCAAGGTGCTGCCAGAGCAGACAGCTTCATCCTAGGGTTGCTATCCATCCATTTTCCCTCTCCAGTAAAGCAGGAATAGCTTGATTAAATGGTTGGGAAAAGTGGGGGACACATAAATCCCATGCGAATTGGCCATAGTGAGGTGTTGCCCATGCTGCTGTGCTGTTTGGAGGATGAGGATCTTGAGTGCAGCAGAGCATCAGCAGCCAGGCCTGCCTAAATAGATGCAAATGAATGGGCTTGGTGGTTAAATGAGGAACGTGGAGATCAAGTGTGGAAGACAGAAACTTGAGTAGTCTTCTGTGGACTTGAAAGAGGGGAGTGTGGAGCTGTTGAAGTGAATTTCATGTCATGAGCCCCAAAGCCTCTCCAGCACAGATTTGAAAGGCTGGTTATAAGGTGTCTTATGCTGTGTGCGGGTGTTCTGCCTATCTCTTGCTGCATACCTCCTTGTCTAGGTATGAGATGCACTTTCCATTTGATCTTGTAGGTGTTTTTCCTGTTTCGTGCCTGCTTGGGAAGCAGGGTTATTAATATGGAGACAGCCTGTGCAGTGTCTGGAACCAAGAGACCATGGTGGGACCCGAGTTGCTATAGAAATGTTGTAATTTGGAGGGTTCTCTGCCTCCTACATGAGCCTTGAAGTGAACAAACAAGTGTGTTGTTGCTTTGCCACGATGCTCTGCCAGCTCTGAGCTTGGCTTTGCGCTTGCTGTCCTGTGATGTCTGTTTTGAAGGGGCTCTTGGGCACTGGAAGCTATTCCTAGCATAAATATCCTGAAGCTGGGAGCCTTCCTGCTAGGGATGATGGCTCTGATCTACCTGGTTGATTTAGCAGTGCAGAGCTCTGCCTGCCAGGGAGCAGAAGGTGATAAAAGAGCTGCTGTTGTGCTGAGATGCTGGAGGCTTGGCCAGCACTTCCCAGTGCTGCTGCTGGGCTGTACAGGCACTGGAACAGGCTGCCAGGGAAGTGGTGGAGTCGCCATCCCTGGAGGCATTTAACAGATGGGTAGATGTGGTGCTCGGGGACACGGTTTAGTGGTGGACTTGATCTTAAAGTCTTTTCCAACCTAAATGATAGCATGATCCTATGAGTTTGCTGTGGAAATCCACTGGGGCAAGAGGGGAAGGGCCTCTTTGTAGCCAGTGCTGACACTGGAGACGTCTTGGGGTGCAATTGTGTTGTCTGGGTTTGAGGTGAATCCTGTGCTGGAGAGCTGGGAAGGGGCAGGATGAGCAGCCCTAATGCTATCCAGGTATACGCTTTGACAAGCATGGATCACCATCGCATCCAAGCTTGTCATCTTGGAGGCCTTGTAGAGATGAACCATACAGGGACCACACTTCATCATGTCCTATATCCCTTAAACCTTCCACCTGCCATCCCAGCTGCATCCTGCGCTTGTCTTGATTACCATACTCCAAGCTCATAAATCTAAGGAAGTGGATTTGGGAAGAACTTTCCTGCCTCCAGTAAAAGTTGCCTTTAAATTATTTAACAAGCTTCTTAAGCAACTCGGCTATTTTGCATGGAATTTGTCAAGGCTCCATCAGCTCTACACAGGGCGATGTGACAGCCATACTTTTCTTTGGAGCAGTGTATTAATCTTGGAATAGTGCTATTTGTTTTCCTCTCTTGCTTTTATGGGGCTTAAAAGCATGTATCTTCTCCTGAAAATCAATAACTAAAGCTATGAATAATAAAAACCACTGCAGTGAATGGCTCATAGAGATCCTATGGATGTAAGCTGCAGCAGTAATGACTCTGTTTGCTATCCATTAAGTACGTGAACTCAGAAGAATTATGCAGATTATAATAGCTGTATCAACATAAGTATGTTTTGCTGATAGACTTCCCTGATTGGATCCATGGGATATATAAGCCTGCTAATCCCTTGTGCACAGGACCTGATTATATTAGAGAAAGTTAAGAAATAATTACCCAAATTTGGCTGGTGTGAGGGGGTTTCTCAATAGCAATTGTGCTGTATTTGGTGGGATTTCTTGAAGCAAATATGCGTTTGTTGTGGCTTTGGTGGAAGCCAAGAGCCCAGCTCCAAGCCCTGGTGAAAGCACAGACAACAAGTGAGGGTTTATGGACAAGAAGGGAAATTTGCCCCGTGCTGAGCTTTAAATGTCACAGCAGCTTTGAACTGCAACCGTTCAGCCTGAGGCTTAAGCAGTGATTTGGTGCTGGGAGGGGACTGCAATCAGTGCACGCATGGTGTAGCCTTGGAAATGACTCATCTAAGTGGCCAACTCACCCTTGTGCATGCTGCTGGCGTGTGGGACCACTAGTGTGGGTGTTAGCTGCGTGCCTGGAGGCTTCTTTTGACCCCCTTCCTCGCCTGCAGCCTTCCAGTGATTTGCTGCTGAAGCTACTAAAAGAGCTGCAATGGGGACAAAACCCAACCAAAACATCCCCCTGCAATTAAATTCATCAGCTTGCTGTGCACATGGCACAGGGTAAATGCCATGTAATGCTGTGTGTAGGATGTTGCATGTAAGATAGGATCAGAGAATGGTTTGGGCTACAAGGGAGCTTAAAGCTCAACCAACCCCCTGCCATGTGCAGGGACACCTTCCACTAGAGCAGGTTGCTCCAAGCCCCTGTGTCCAACCTGGCCTTGAACACTGCCAGGGATGGGGCAGCCACAGCTTCTCTGGGCACCCTGTGCAACGTGTCTAAATCCCCATTCCAGTGTCCCCTAAGTCTCCTTGGTCCTGGAATTTCTTGTGCTGCTGTGGGCTATTTGGCCACAAGCTCCTGGTGCCTGATGAGCACTTTGGCTCCTTTCTGCCCTTTGCATTGATGTTTGGAGACTGGCAGTTGCTGAAACGAGTGGAAAGGAGGTCGCTGCGTATCAGGACTCAGCAGAAAAAGATCCCCCCAGTCAGCAGAGATGCATACCAAATGTGAAATGGTTTTTAAGGCAGAAGATGAAAGCATCCTGCCATCAGAATATCTTCCAGCAGCTCTGCTCCATGCTGAGTGGTTGCCTGCGAGGTGGGGGGAGCAGCAGCACAGCTCTGCAGAGCTCTGGGCATCGCAGTGGGGACTCGTTGGCTCTGTGAACTGAAGGAGTCTGGGGCAGCATTGCAGCAAAACTCCTTTGGTTGTTGGGAGAAATAAGACCTGGGATGGATGTGTCAGTGCAGGTGAGGCTTGCAGCCAGCAGAGATAGTAACAGGAGTGCGGTATTTGTCCTTCCATCTGTCTCCTGGCCAGCATTTGGCTTGAACTTTGATAAGTGTGGCCAAAAAATCATGGAGTCGCAGGATGCTTTGGATTGGAAGGGACCTTAAAGCTCATCCAGTTCCAACCCCCTGCCACGGGCAGGGACACCTTCCACTAGAGCAGGTTGCTCCAAGCCCCTGTGTCCAACCTGGCCTTGAACACTGCCAGGGATGGGGCAGCCACAGCTTCTCTGGGCACCCTGTGCCAGCGCCTCAGCACCCTCACAGGGAAGAGCTTCTGCCTTAGAGCTCATCTCAGTCTCCCCTCTGGCAGGTTAAAGCCATTCCCCTTGTCCTGTCCCTCCATCCCTTGTCCAAAGCCCCTCTCCAGGTTTCCTGGAGCCCCTTTAGGCACTGGAGCTGCTCTAAGGTCTCCCCTTCAGGAGCCTTCTCTTCTCCAGGCTGCCCCAGCCCAGCTCTCTCAGCCTGCTACAGCTTGATGGTGCCTCAGGATCCTTAGGATAAGTATTCATAGCTTGAATCCCATCTGGGATGTGAACACACTTAATTTTGATGTTTCCAGCCTCTTAGGGAAACTATAATGAAGGATGCTGCATCTATATAATATATAAAGCAACCTTCCAGTATCTGAAGGGGGCTACAAGGATGCTGCAGAGGGACTTTTCATCCGGGACTGTAGTGATAGGACAAGGGGTGATGGGTTAGATCTAAGGCAGAAGCTCTTCCCTGTGAGGGTGCTGAGGCGCTGGCACAGGGTGCCCAGAGAAGCTGTGGCTGCCCCATCCCTGGCAGTGTTCAAGGCCAGGTTGGACACAGGGGCTTGGAGCAACCTGCTCTAGTGGAAGGTGTCCCTGCCCGTGGAACTGGATGGAACTGGATGATCTTGAGGTCCTTTCCAACCCAAACCATTTTATGATTCTATATTATAACATCAGGGTTGGGGGCTGGCGTTGACTTCCCCATGCAGAGAAACTGGAAGAGCAATGGCACAGCCTGCGTAAAGCAGGAGGAATTTGTTACCAAGGGTAGTTATTTTGTGGTCAGGGAACCCATTCTGCTTTATGCCATCCAGACCAGGAAGCTGTTGCCTCATGCAGCAGCAGCAGCTTACCCTATGGCAGCTAGGACCTCATTAGCAAATAACATTGTCATTTTAGGGCTAATGCTGGGAGTTAATGTGATATGAGCATCACGAAACCCCAAACGTGCAGTGTGCAGGATGGGGCGAGCAGCAGTGATGAATGTCATGCACAACTCAGAGCCTCTAATTGAGTGTGGTTTCAACAGAATATTCAATTAATGCTCTCTGCGTCGCAGACAGGCTGGAAAAGGAACAGTTTCCTCCCGAGGATCTGTGTTCCTGTGCACAAACAGATGAAAATGAACCATTTTATGGCTGCCTAATTGAAAGTCGATGCACTGGTTTTATTAACATTTTCATGGTGGGGGGAGCTGGATGCCTCAAAGGCCCAGTAATGGGATGAATCAACTCCCTCATCTCTGCTGCCTCACATCCAGCCCCGGGCGGAAGGAACTGACAATAAATCCATGAGATATCCCCAGTGGAATCTCTTCTCGTGCTCTCAGCTCCGGTTTATCCGTGTCCACTGCACCTTCGGTGCGCCCTCAAGAGGAGTGAGGATCCCAGGGAAGAATTGTTGGGATGGAACAAAGCAGGGGCTGTTGGGTGAGGAGAGGAGAAATGGTTTTTCCCATCCTTTGTGGGCAGAAGAATAGGTTTCCTCTGGCTTGGAGTCTTTTACCCTTTTCCTAGGTGCCATGATGCCATGCAGTGGGGAACTGAAGTGTCTTAGTAAGAGGATGGAGCTGGAAGAGCTTCTCATTGCTGTGAAGCTGCTTTATATATGAAGCAAAATGCACACACCAAAGTGAGTTTGTGATTTCTAGTGCTGCTTGAGTGTTAGGAAGCAGCAAAAGGAAGATGCTGTCCATGTAGCTTCCCCAAATCAGTGCCTTTGCTGGCTGATAGATGGAAGCTGTTAGCTGAGGCCTTCCGTGGTGTTGCATATGGCTCCTAATTCATGTTCTTGCATCCAGTGATGATTTAGCTATTTGGAAGCATTATTTACGATGAGTTCTCTCCCCGTTTTTGCCATGGCGCTGGTGTTGTGACAGTGGGAATTTACAGTTCTTCCCGACAAGAGGCCGTAAACCAAGCGGCTGGGTATTTTTTTGTATTCCTCCAGGCCTAATTTGTAACATAAAGCACTTAATAATTGTTATTAATGAACCTGCTGTGGTTGGTCTATAGACCCAGCTGGAAATCACATCTGCTATCAGCTTTGCAGCAAGCTCTTGTGAGCTGAGGGAGGAGTGAGCAGCTGATGTGGCTGGGAGGAGATGGCTTCAGCTGGCCAAAAGAAGTGTCTGTGGATCAGTGGGAGCTGTGCATGGGCAGGCCAGTTTTGGTGGGAAGATCATGGAAATGTTCAAGTCAGAAGAGGTAGAAGCATCATAATAAAGAGGGGGAAAAAACCCCAATTGATGGTTTCTTAGGGATAGGGTTTTGGGACATGAAATGCTTGTTGATAAGCAATTTCTCAGGACGTCACTAAACATCCTTAGGGAATTTCATACCCATTCCTATCTGGAATAGAAAACAGCCAAGATTTTCCCAGCCAGCTGGTGATTTCTGACTGGTTCCAGTTTGGGATGTCCAACCTGGGATGGAAAGATGATGGATGTTTCTTATTTCACTCCCACACAGCACCGCGTTGTGTGTGATCCTGAGAATGGAGTTTCATCTTCATGTGCCTTGGTTCCTGGCTGAAATAAGGCTGTGTTGCAGCCAAAATGGTGTAAAGATGCAGGCAGCACAAGCTTTATTGGCAATATCATTTATTAAACCTTGCAAACCCCTTGTTGTTCCTCCTGTTTGTTCAGATTTTGGGATATTCACTGACTTGGGATAATGGGCTTGGATTTAGATGGAGGCGTCTTGATTACTGGCATAGAAAGGATGACTTGGAGTGTTTTTCGGAGGGTGTACAGATGCTTTCAAGCAATGATGCCAGTGATGAGATGACTTCAGAGAGTTTAATCATCCGAGCATCCCCCAGCTAAGCCCTCATCCCCTGATTCACAGCCCCGTGCCTTGTCTGCTGTGGTGGATATGAGGTAATGCTTTCAAGTAGCACAAGCACATCTTTGCAAGGAGGATCTTCTGCATAATTGGTTTCTGACAAGGCCTAAACCACTATTTAGAGCTCCATGGTGTAGTGTTAATTTATGCCTGTACTCCTAAGTGTAACTTTGTTACATGGGAAAGCTATTTATGATGCGAGCCCAGATCTATTGTGTGTTGGTGATAGCGCTGTGGTAATGGAGATATATAGCTCGTTGTGGCAAGAAGCTATAAAACAAATGGGTAGATGTTTCTCTGCAGTTATGGACTTAATTTGTTAATGTGAGAGATGGTAGTGATTGAGAGCGATGGGAGCTGATAGGCAATAGGATGCAGGGTGGCAGGTTTTAGTCTTGCTTTTGGTTTTGGTTTAGTTTTAGGCGAAATAAGTTGCTTTAGGATGATGCTTTTTAGCTCATGCTGGGTCTGATGGCTCCTACCAGCATTAAGTGACTTGAAATCCAAATTGTGCATGTTCACTTGTTGGTTCTTTTTCTCTTAAACACAACTGTCACATTTAGGGTTTAAATCATAAGAATTAATCCTGTATATTTAATATGAGCCACGGAGTGGTGAAACAAAGTGTGTTTTGCTGTCATTATCTTGATGCTTCTTGACTGTTTCAAGCTTTTCCACTTGGTGGGAAGGGTGACTCCTCTATCCTGACCCAAGGCATGGATTTTGAAATACACTGGTGTTTTTATGCCCTTCCACCAGCAAATTCCTGTCTTTAGCTGGTGGCGGCTGGGAGCGAAACGCTGCATTTCCAGGCTCCTTCCAAACATTACAGGCAGGAACATCTCTTGGTTTTGCATTAGCTTATTTATGTTTGACTTGACAGAGCACAACGGGAAACAATTGAGAGGAAACAAGTCTGAGGTTAAAGTTGCTGTGAAACAAAGAATGCAGATACAGGATTTGGAGGAGTATCAAAGCAGGATGATTCAAAGCAGTCGGATGTGATTTCTTCCCCCTTCTTTCTGCAGAAATTTCATTTCACAGAGAAAAGCCCTGACTCCGCAAAGCAGCAAATCTCATTTCTCAGCCGGGAAGCGGCTCCATCCCAGCTTTTTCCACTCAGACCTGCAACTTACCCTTTGCTGGGCCAGATTTATTCCTTCGCTCAACATGTTTCCTTGTCATCGAGACAGCCCCAAAGCTCTGGGCAAGGAATCAAAACAGCTCCGGGTACTTCAAAGGGTGGAAGTCACTCTAGTGCGTTGTTAGATGTCCTGTGACAACTAATCCAGCGTGTGATGTGACCCCTTTCCAGGTGTCCCTGCCTCTCTCAAAGACCTTGAAAAGAGCCCTGATAGACTGAACTCAACTTGTGCTTAAATCACCTGCCTGTGATACTTTGCCTGTGAAAATGCAGGGGACCGGGGAATATGAAAGACACCCGATGGATGAAATGAGAAACAAGGGGAAAGCAAGCAACACGCATGGGCAGGCAAGGTGTTAGTGAGCTGGAAGGAGTAAAGGCTTTACTGCAAACACTAAAAGCCAATATGAAGCTATCACGCTGGACATAAAGCTAACAATTTACCCACAGCCCTGCGGCAGTAAATCATGGTTGAGCTCTGTCTGAATATAAGGAGCGCTGATGTGTGGGCTGTGAGGGCAGCTTGGGAGGGGGAGAAAGGGCGTTTGCATGAGCAAGGAGGTCTATGTGCTGTTAGAGGAGGGTGTATGGGCTAAATATGTGCAACATTGAGGCAATGTCAAATCACTGGCTTCATGGGACAGCCTGGAGAACACAGTGAAACTTCTTGTTCTTGGCTTCCCCACAGGCTTTCCTGTATATTCCTGGTTTCCTGGAAGCTACTCGTGGGAGTAAAACTACATCTGTGCTTTAGTGCGTTGAGGATTAGAGTAATGCCCATAAGAACTGGAGGAAATCTGTTGTTTAGTCTCAATCTCCTGCCTAAGTGATGCAGAGGATGCTTGTTAATATTCTCTCTGAAGGCTGTTGGTGATGATTCTTCACTTCTCACATTGCATTGAAAATTTGCCTTTAAACAGCTATCACTTAAAATCTTCTTAGCAATTATGGTGGGTTAAAAAAAAAAACAACTTAAAATCCCCAAGGTCAAAGCAGTCGCATCTTTATATGGATTGAAATAAATTACTTCAAGTCTATTCATAGCAGAGGGAAGACCTTTTTATGTAGAAAGGATCATTATAGAGTTGCCAGGTCGTTAATTACATTGGGTTCTTCTGCTTGCGATGTGAGTTATTTCCATGAAGCAGCCAAGATCATGGGGAGAGATAATGCAGTAAAAAGTGCATTAAAATGCTTCAAATGTCCTTTTGCTCATATCTGTGCATCAGTCAGAATGAGAACTGATTCCAAAAGGGCACTGCCAATTTAAATCAATAAATTTTTACTGGTGTGGCTGTGACCTGTATAGATATTGCGAGGCAAGGCAGGGGCTGGTGGCATCGTCACCGGTGATGCTCAGAAGTATTAAAGTTTAATAGACTCTCCAGTGCCATTCTGGCTGGTTGTCACGTTGGTGCAAATCCAGGGTTGCTCCATTGCAGACAAGGGAAGGATGCAGGTGCGAGAGCAGGATCTGGCCCTCTGTGCCTTATTCACCAGTCTAACCACCTGCTTTAGGAGATAAAGCAGCTGCTATCTTTCTAGCTTTAAATGTGACATTCAGGCAGCTCCATGCCTGGTCCCCTCCTCGCTTTAGATGCTTGTTGATTTGTTCTTAAATGTCAGAAGAGTTTTTAGAACTTCATTGGAATGCGGCTGCCAAGCTTCAGCGCTGCCGCCTCCCGTGTGGCTCTCACAAGGGCTGGGTGCCAGGCACAGGAGTGCTGGTGTCTATTAAAACACTGAGGTGAGGACAAATGAGTCCCCTGTTTTACCTACAGGGAGAGGTTTTGCTGTGGTTTACCTCCCTTAATGGTATCTCTTTAAACCATTGGCTGCAGATGGGATTGTGGAGATGGTGAGGGTGGGATTTGCCCTGTTTTCCATCCCATGTGGGATTAGTATTTAGTGCAGCTTGGCTTTTTCTAAGGTGCTTGTTCTTAAAACGGTTGCCAAAGTAAATGTTCTGGAAGGGAAAATCCTTTTTCTCTACCTTTTTCTCCTTAAGCTCCATCAGGCTAAAGCAGTGGTGGGGAACAGCGTTCACCTTCAAGCTGAGGCATGGTTCTCCTCCACTTGGTGGTGATGGCATCAGGAGGGAAAGGAGGCTTCATCTTCCAATCTTCATTCCTAAAGGGATCCCTCATGGTGTGAATGGGGGAGAAAGAGTCAAGGGAAAGCTCTTTGGAGCTCTCAGCTCTGGCTCTGCCTGCTCTTTGTTCAGGTTGGGTGTCTCAAGAAGCCTGTGCAGGAATGCAGGCTGTCAGGAGCAGACTATGTAATTCTGGTTGGTATGAGAAAGAAATAGCTTGTCCAAGCAGATCCAAAAGGCAGTGTCAGATCATGGGGGCTGCAAGGTGAATCCGTTTTGGGTTTAGCTCCCATGGGGAGGGATATGTAAGGTGGCTCTGGATGAACCCAGGCAGATTTGCTTCTGCTTCCATCAACCCTCAGCAAGGTGGGATGGCTGGGAAGGTGATCCATCCTAAACCATGCTCCAGTGGCTTGCCAAGCCCTCATTAGTCTGTGTATGAACCTAGAGGTTTCCTCTGCGTACAAAGGACCATTATCATCATTATCAATGTGGCTATGTTGAACAATTGACAAGATAGAGGTCTTCAAGACATGGAGCTGCTCTAAATCAGCATTGCTTTGTAGGCCTAAAGCTTTCTATCAGCTGGAAATCATCTCAAAGCCTGAGAATGGTGGGTTTGATAAAGCTGTAGAGGCAGACATGTGGGTTGTAATGGGAGGAAGAGGGGGAACAGTGGTGTATGCTGTGGTGTACCAGGCACTTGCTCTTGTATAGGTCGAGCAGTGTTTGCAGCAGCACTGAAGTGCTTGGCACGAGCTCTGCTCCCCACGCTTGAAAGGGACAGGGTGGCCATGGGGCAGGCACAGAAGTGCCGTGTCTAATGGTGAGCTCAAAGCCTTCGCTCTCAAGCCTTCAGCTCTTTGCAGCCTAATTACAACTTGCCTGGTGCATTGGTTACGATGAGCAATGAAGATGTAATCACTGCTGTTATTTGTCCTTCCCGGCTCCAGCTGTTAAAACAATTCCTCCTTCATAGCCCAGCCAATTTCATGGCTCTAATGTGTCCCCACCGCTCCCGCATCCCGCGTGTGAGGAGCGCTGCACCACAATCTCCATGAAAGCAGCCTATTTCCTGCATGAAGCCCGTGAAATTGGGAAGATAATCTTCCCAGAGCTGCTGGGCCCCTGATTGCATGTTTGTTTGAGATGACAGTTGATGTTGTCTCTCTCTTTCATTAGGGAGGTTCAGCGATCGCGATGTTATTAACTAACAACAGCACTCACTGCATATAAACATGATTCCGCAGAGACACTCCAAGAAGCACTTGAAGGCAGAGGGGAGGGAGATGGAGAAGGAAGAGAGATGAGATGTTTCTTGCCTCCTTTTCCAGAGGAGAGAAGGCTTGGAAGGGATTTTTAACTAGATGAAAAGCTTGGAAGAGCTTCGTTTTGTACCGAATCCCCTGACAGCGCAGGGGAAGCATAGCACTAACTCTCCAGTGGAAGCTGTTTGGCAGTTTCTGGCTCTGCCAGGGCTTGAGGGCTTCCAGCGTGCTGGGAAGCTGCTTTCTGTGTGGACTGATGTCTTAAAGATGGGTCTGAAACAAAGCCTGACATCTCCAGATGTTTGCTGCTGGCAGGGCACAGGCTCAACCAGCTGCTCATGCCCTGAAGGTGGGGAGATGAGGCTCTTCTGTTCCAGTAGCACATCCTTTCCAGCCGTTACCACCCTACAAAGGGGGCTGAGCCGCACCTAGCGGGATGCAATGTGCCTTGCTGTGGCTGTATCTACCTTCCAGTGTTTGTAGCATCCCCTGATGCAGGTCCTTCTACCTAATATCCCTCACAGCTCCAGCTCTGCACCAGGCCAATGCTGTCACTGAATTACCAGACCCTGACTCCATCCCAGACAGTTACTAGCTGAAGCTTTGTCACCAGCCTGTGAAATCCCCTGTGCTAGGGCTTTGGGTGGTGTTTGTTAGGAAAGCTGGGGCTGCAGGTTGTCTTCTCTTGATGCAGTTAGAAATGGGACTCAGTGTGGACTAAAGAAGCTCTTTTTTGGGAGGGGGAAGGAAGAACCTTGCGAATTTTATAAGCTGAGGACATTATTGGATGCTGAGTTGCTGGGAGTTTCCTAAAATCAGAATGGTTTGGGTAGGAAGGGACCTTAAAGCTCATCCATTTCCAACCCCCTGCCACAATTGCTCTTGGGAATTGGAACCAGAGAGGTGCAGTCCTAATAGTGGCGGCAGAGATTTAGGAGCTGTGGCTGTTGCTGCGGTTGCTGAGGAAATAGAGGGGATGGATATGTGGCCAGGACTGGGTTGTTGGAGGGTTTTGCCTTTATATCTCTATGTGATGGAGGGATAAGATGAATTGGTTTGGTGTGTGCGTCAGCACCCAGCCCGCATTGTGGATGTGCTGCTGATTTCCCATGCTGCTGGTGCTGCCTCTTATTAAACATAAATAGCTGGGAAAATGACTGTGGGGAGGGCCGAAGGGAGATATCCATCCTGAGGTAGAGAACTTGCTTTAAATGGAGCCAGCAATGTTGCTTATAGCCAAGCCTGCCCATTATAAGATGCTGTTTGCAGTGAGTTAACTCTCTGCCAAGTGATAATTGTTCAGGCTAAAAATTTCCATGCTGTAAGTGTGCCTCGGGCTATAGGAAATTGGGGGAAGAGGGGATGGGTTTGTGTCTGCTGCTTCAAAAGTAGCAACCGAACAGAGCTGAAGCGATCCAGTCTCTCCATGAGATGGAGGCAGAGACTTGGAGTTGGGCAGAGGGGGATTAAAGCTGTGCGCAAGCTGAGCTGGAGAAATGGGAAAGAGCAGGGAGAGGAGTGATGGGTCTAGTGAGAGATAACTGTCTGTTTTCATTACTACTGCCTCGTAAACAGGAGGCTCTGCCATAGCTCTAATAGCTGCTGTCTTGTTCCTCCCCGTATGGGCTAGTTGGTTAATGTGGTTCTCCTGGCTAGCTGGAGAAAATGCTGGTGAGAGATTGTTAAAGGAGCTTGATTAAAGGTATAACAATTTAGGGAATAGCAGAAGGTTGCTCATTCAGCCCTAATTTGCCCATTTGCATGGGTTTGTTGGCTGTGATTGTTTTGAATGATGTAATTGGGTGTTATTTTCTTGATGGGAGCGCTTCATCTATTGCAATGAAGTGCAAACATCCCTCCCTGGGTTCTGGTTTGTCTCTGTCCTGCCTGCAGGAATAACCACTGACAACACCACAAAGACAGGAGAGGCTGGAGACATGGTAAAACACTGGTTTCCAGCAAGCTGTGGGATAGGCACTTTGGGAGTTTGATGTGTGAGATGCTGCTCTTTTTCCAAGCACCTTTTCTCCCTGAATTGAATCTCTTGCTGACCTTGCCCATGCTTCTGCCTTTCACATCACCCTCTTACAAGAAGTTTGAGCTAAACCGTGTGTGTGCACACAGAAAACACTGTCTTTGGTTTTGCACTTGAAACCTGCAAAACCCGATGTCTGAGCCTCAGAGCTGCTTCATCCTTCTGAACTTGAGAGCTGCTTGGACTTGATGATCTTGAAGGTCTTTTCCAACCTGGTTGATTCTGTGGTTTGATTCTATCCCCCATAGCGCTGGTGGAGAAAGCTGGTGAGCTGCATCCTTTCCCCTGGGAGGGATGCAGTGGTACCCAAGGCCCCATTCCCAAAGGGAAGCAGTGGGCTGGAGCAGCTGCTGGAGCGGGATGGCATGCATTGCCTCCCTGCGTGTGCCAGCTGATTAGGAAGCAGAAGAATGGCAAGAGAAAATGAAAATGGGAAGGAGCTTGACAGCCCATGGAGAGGTATTTCAGCTGCAACACAAAACATTTGGTGGTAATTATAGAATAACCTTCATTTAAATGCAAATAAGCCTGTAATTAAGATAAGGGCTCTGTCATTTGCCAGTATTCCTCCTTCCCTCCCTTGCCAGCTATGGCTTTTGAGATGTTCCCCAGCTCACTGTGGCTCTGCCTGTTTGTCTCAGGGCTCCTATGGTGCGGGATGTGAGATGGGCAATAAAAGAAGCAACTTCTGCTGCACTTTGAGTCTATCCCAGCCAAACAGAGGAGTCTGAGATGGGCCTGAGTGTCTGTCTTGGACCCTGTGCCTCATAGCTGCAGCTAAAACCCTGAATCCAAATGCTTCTCGGCATTCCAAGGTTTGAAAGCTGGATTTGGGCTGTGCTGAGATGCAGATCTCCATGAGTCTGTGCTGGGACTGCAGTGCTTGGCAGAGTATCATAGTCTCATAGAATGGCTTGGGTTAGAAGGGACCTTAAAGATCATCTATTTCCATTAGCCGTTAAGAATCCAGTAAAGACAAGTTCGTAGGTTGAGTTGGAGCGACTTGCACATGGACAGGGTGTAATAATGCCTTTAGGCACTCCATCCTGGAAGCATCAGTGTCACAGCACTGAAAAACGCAGATGACAACTTGTAATGCTTGGAAATATCAGTGTGCAGGGAGGCAGCATCCCGCTACGCCTTGGTGGGAGCACTTACACGGGGCTTGCACCAGGTCTTTTAGCTTGGGAGGGAAACGGGAGCGCTGGAAACAGCCATTGCTGGAAAGGTTAGCCAGCAACCTTTGCTTAAACTGTCTCAATCTGTATGAAATGTTATCTCTCTGCCTGACTAAAGACACAGGAGCCGAGGGAGCGGAGATGCTCCCAGATTGTATTTATCTACCCCTTTGAAAGGGCATTTGAGGAATTAACTCGGCAGCTTAAGGAGAACTTTAACGTGTCGATAAGTGGCTGGTGCTGCGTGACACCCGCGATGGAGCATCTCCAGAGCACACGTGGACCAGGTAAGAGGAGGCAAACTCCTCATCCCAGTTGTACCAAAGCTGCCAAACCCGCCAGTACCAGTGGTGCTTCCTTTCCAGGCTCTTTCCGTCCTGCTGGGAGCAGGCAGTGCTGTCTGGATCCATCCCTCGGAGCTGGGGTGGATGCTCTGGCTCAACTGGCTTCCCCAAGCCCATCTGCATTGCAGATTCCCGTGGAAATGATGCGTGGTATATTCATGTATTCCCTTTTTCTTACTTCCTTCTCTGGAGGCTTCTGCAGGCATCAGGGGAGGAGGAAAAGCAGGCTCAGACTCTATGGAATTGGAGGTGATTAAAGAGCAGGGACTGTGGTGTTTTCTTGGGATGATGGTGGGATTTGGGAATCGGAGCTGAGACCTTGCAGGACCAAGGCTTCCCCGTTCAGTGGCTCCTGGGAGTGCAGGCAGAAAGCTAACTGGAATAGATGGTGGGGTAGATGTCTTCCTCTTCTCCTGTAGCGTATCTACAGGGGAGAGCAGAAGACCCTGTCATCTCGAAGATGCAATGCAAGGAGGTCACATTTATCTCAAATACCAGCAGCAGGATTTGCTCCTGAGATGCTGAGCTGAGCAAGGGAGGTGGGAGAGGCTGGAATGCAGCTTTTCCTTGCTGGAAAGGACCAGAAACATGCAGCCCAGATGATTTCTGTGCTCCCAAGCCATCTCCATCCAGAGAGAGAGCACGTAGGGGAGAGTAAAGGTGCAATTAAGCAGCACGACACATCAGCAGGCCCTCGGGCTGCTCAGGAAACAGCGCAAAGGAGGCAAAAGGGAAAGAGCAATTTACTGCTCTTGAACATACAAAGAATATGTCAATTTAACTCTGCAGTTAATATTTGATACCGGCCTATGAATAATTCACCCCAATGTACAGTCAGCTTGGTGACCTCTGGAGGGATACCGCTTGTGCCAGTGGAGCCGAGAGCATATGGGCTTGGGATCAAGGCTTTATGATGATGAAGAGGAGGAAGATGCTCTGGGGAAGGAGTCCCCATGCTCTCCTCCTGCTGCCCACGAGGTGGCAGACGGTGCCCATGCAGCTTGAGCACCCACTGCTCGGGAGCTGTGCCGGGGGGGAATGAAACCTCACTGTGGGCTCAGCTGCTTCACTTGTCCCATACGCGGTGCCTGGGGCTCTTTTAGCACACATGAAGTCAGGAGATGCTGTTGCACCCCAAAAGGAGGGAGAAGCTGAAGGAGGTCAGTGCTTTGGTCCCCTGTGGATGGGGAGGAGGGGATAGGATTGCTTCTAGAAGGTAGACTTGCTGTTTGGGGGTGATTCCTCAGCTCAAATGCCTGTGCTGGGGATCCTCCCAGAGACCAAGGACCCTCCATCACCTTATTGTCTGTAAGATGAAGCTAATGCTCGTTCCCCCTTGTGGGCTGGCTGATGGATGACTGCTATCAAGGAGCCTTTAAGGTGATTAACAAGGGAAGGGAGTTCTGTTCCCTAATGGATGCAGTGCCTGTGATGCTGGGGGGGTTCCCATCATTAGCTGCCTAATTGCACACCCAGGCTGAGCAGAGGTCTCAGTATCAGGCTCCCGATGCCTTATTGATCACTGCTACTTGCAACACTTGATTTTCTCCATTTCCTCCAAATCCAAGCAGCTGATGGGTTTTTTCGCTCCTCCTGGCCCCACTAAAAACACTTGGAAGGTTTATTTGTGATTTCCTATATTTAAATCTGTATTGCAGTTGAAAAAGAGCTGTTGAAGGACTCCAATTGGTACCTGCTGCAGAGGGGATGCAGGAAAGGCTCATGGTCCAACCCCATGCCCACCTCCCTCACCCCAAAGTAGCCAAGGAGGCCACTGTCCCCCATGGTATCGCAGCACTGCAGAGGGCAGCAAGCCCTGCAAAGCCTGTCCTGGTCCTCCCCTGCTTCCATTTCTCCTGCTGCTACAATAGTTCATGTGCTACAAACAGGCCCAATTACAGTATTGATCTCCTACAGGCTGGGAGCTGATGGCAGGTCCCTCCCCAGCTGGCTTGGTAAAGAGCTCTCCATCAGCAGGCACTTTGTGAATGTCGCACAGCAACTTGGTCCTCATCCTCCCCCCGAGGCTATAGCAATATAGTAAGGAAAAGGAGAACCTTCTTTTGGGGAATAGGGGGAAATGGGATAAACCCTTTTCCAGCCTCCAGGCATTTTCTGTGGTCCTAAAACCAGAGTGTTTTGCCAGAGAAATGCATACAGGCAGCTGCAAACAGTGGGCAGATTATGCTGTCCCATTGATGCTACAGTTTGATGACTTGGTGGAGGGACTTTGTGGGAGTTCCCATTTTCCATGGGCTACTTAAATGCATTCTGAGTGCTGCCCACCAGAGAAACCCTTCCAGGGAAGAGCTGATCCTTGCTTTGGTTTAGGGGGAAATGTGCTCAGATTGCCTGTAATGCAGTCAGCATGTGTTGCCAGGGGTATGAGAAGGGGATGTGGTCCATGTCCATGTTGGGGCATCCAGCTTCCTTTTGGCCTTTCATCATGAATTTAAAACTGAAATGACTCTGGCTTGAAGGGGTTTCATCACTGTCAATATCTTGTTTGGTGAGGAAGGGGTTGGTTTGGTGTAGAGCAGACTTAATGCTTTCATGGCTGAGCCAAAATAACCCGTGACTTGCAAAGCCCTGGCTGCAGGGCAGGTCCTTGAGGGTGGAAGACTTGAATATCCTTCCTGGAATGCTTCAAGTGCAGTGTAGACATGGCTGGACACGTGTGATGGGTAACACGTGGATGAGATCTGTGGTTTGGGTTTTTTCCTGGCTGGGAATGCAATGTTCTTGTATAGAAGGTCTTTGCTGTGCAGAGCACAGCACATGGGGCATATGAACTTGCTAAGCCTCTAAGTGCAAAGCCCTCCCTGCTCTGTCCCTATGTAAGAGACATTGTGCAGAACGAATGAAGGCTTCAGAGGTAGTGTCCAAGCTCCAGTGAGGCTGGTTGCATAGCATTGACAAGGCAGCATAGCCAACAAAAGCCATGAAGAAATGGAGTTCAGAGCATTGTTTTCATTGACTCTAATGAGAAATCCTGTGGAAGGGCCCAGGAAAATCCTTGTCTCCTTGGGGTGAGATGCTTGAGGACCAACTGTGCTGCTGCCGTGTCTTGGTGGTGCAGGATGACTTGGTGGAAGCAGCTTATGTCCCTGAGCTGTTAATACCCATTATCTGAGTGTTTGCACTCAAGGTGATGAGGCCAAATGGGCAAAGGGAGAGGAAAGAGCTTGGCTTTAGCTTTTAGATGTGTGCTTGTATCGGCTTCATCAAGTGGCCCCAAGCCCTGCTTGAACATCCTCATGTGGAACGGGCTGTGTTGACCTTAGCTTGACTCCTGTGATGTGTCTGGCTTCAATTATTACTGAGCAACTGCAGGAGAACAGGCACAGTGAGTGTGAGATGAAGTTGGTGACGCTGTATGTTTATGTCTGCTTGGTGATGAAGTCCTGCTCCAGCTCCTGTGTGGTGACTTGACTTAAAGCATGGAGTTTCCTCCCTACCACAGGGTGCCAAAGACTCTGTTCTGGCTTTACCAGCTCGTTGAGTAACAAGAATCAGAGCAAGCCAACAGGACAGCTCTCTTTGTAGGGGGATTTACCAAGGCTGGGAAGCAAGGAGGATTTAAAACCCCGTTTGTATTCATCTGGTGTTGCAGTTTACAGCCAAAGCAGGAGTGTTGGATGCCCACAGAAACCCTGAGTTGCTATAACAACCCCAAACTGTAAGTAGTCCAAGAGTTGAGGAGAGGGGTCCAAAGAACAAATGGGAAACAGAGCTGCTCTTTGAGGGATGTTGATAGAGATCACAAAACATGTTAACGGAGAACTAATCTCTCCAGAAGCTGCTCAGGCTTTAGGCCCCCCGTAGAGCTGTTTGAAGCTGGGTAAACTCTGGATTTTCTCATGTTTTCAATTCTAGAGGCCAGAAGGATTAGAAACCCCCCGCGCATTGAGGCTGCCGCTTCTGAGGCGTGATGGGGTTGTGCTGGTGGAGCAATGAAGGCTGATAAAGGGGTTGCAGAGGGGTGGTTTATGACATAGAGAGGTGGGGTGTTGGATGTGAGGAAGAGCAGAGCTTTAAGAACAAAGATGACCTGCGGAAAGGACTCCTTTAGCTGGCAGACAGATGAAGAGTGAAGGTTTGATGCTGCTGAGCAATTAAATGCACATTCCTGCATTGCAAGGCAGCCAAAACTCACTGTAGCACAAGCAGGAGAACTTTATCCATGGTATTTCTGGCTAAATCTATACTGGAATGGTTGGAATGAAGCACGTTTGGGTAGAGGAGGAAGACATGGCACATCCTCTGCCCAGTGAGCCTGCAGCCATGCATGCAGCACAGTGCATCCCTCCTCCTTGCACAAGGCTCATCCTGCAAGGAGGCAGCCCAAGGCTTGCGCCCTTGACTTCCCTAAGATATGCTTCTCCTTGTTGGTTTTGCTCATTTGGGCCTTTTGCTGCTGTTAAGACTGGAAATTATTACAAGAAGCAGCCATAAGATTGCTCTTAGCAGCAGAAAGATGTGATTTAGGTCAATTTAGGTGGCAATTTAGGCCAGGAATAGCAGAGAAGTCCTTTCCCAAGCCGTGAGACAGAAATCCCTAGTTGCTTTGCTTGGTTGTGGTGTGATTTGCATTGTGGCCTGGCCTCGGGTGCTCTGCTATTGGGTGTCCTAGTTCTGCAAAGGGGATGCTGGCAACAAAACCACATGGAATGTGGGGAAAGAGAATTAGTTCCATCACGACCCCAAACAGCGCTGCCCCAGCTCTCGGCCTTCTTCCCATTCCTCTGCTTAAGGCTTTTCTCATGCACACAAGGGCAGGAGCAAGGCAAGCAGCATCCACGTGGAAAAAGTCATGCTAGCATGGCAAAAATACCCATAGAACACCTCACAGACAGTATAGAGCAGAAAAGAAAGGATAAATTATAATATGCCTGGAATACAATAGAAGCAAAATCTCCTGGCAGCAAACATTCATGCACTTGACTGCCAAGAAAAAAGGGCCTTACAGAAGATGAGACATGAAAGGGATCCCTGCACAAAAACCTAAAAGTCAGAACACAATAGTATATGTTTCAGGCATATGAAAAGGAAGTACGACAGTAATACCAAGGAGACAAGATACTCGAACAGAACCCAGAGCTGAGGAGAGGAGAAACTCAATCAGCAGTGACACAGGAGGCTGGGGGAAGGCAGCTCTTTGAATGGATAGGAGTCCTTAAAAAGCAGCCATCCTGCTTATTTTATTATTTTTTCTTGGAATTAATCTTTCCCTGTTTTCTCAGCTTGTGCAGGAGCAAGGCAGCATGTGAATAATGCAGTGCCAAGAGCTAAAATAGACAAGGGGCTGTATACTTGTGGCATGGATCAGAGTGTTGTGCCAGGGTTGGTACCTATGGAAAACATAAAATCAGATTGGTTTGTGTTAGAAGGGACCTTAAAGCTCATCCAGTCCCAACCCCCTGCCCCGGGCAGGGACACCTTCCACTAGAGCAGGTTGCTCCAAGCCCCTGTGTCCAACCTGGCCTTGAACACTGCCAGGGATGGGGCAGCCACAGCTTCTCTGGGCACCCTGTGCCAGCGCCTCAGCACCCTCACAGGGAAGAGCTTCTGCCTCAGAGCTCATCTCAATCTCCCCTCTGGCAGGTTAAAGCCATTCCCCTTGTCCTGTCCCTACAGGCCCTTGTCCAAAGCCCCTCTCCAGGTTTCCTGGAGCCCCTTCAGGCACTGGAGCTGCTCTAAGGTCTCCCCTTCAGGAGCCTTCTCTTCTCCAGGCTGCCCCAGCCCAGCTCTCTCAGCCTGGCTCCAGAGCAGAGCTGCTCCAGCCCTCGCAGCATCTCTGTGGCCTCCTCTGGCCTCGCTCCAACAGCTCCACGTCCCTCTTGTGCTGCTGCCCCAGAGCTGGATCAGGACTGCAGGGGGGGGTCTCAGAGCACAGCAGAGGGGGAGAATCCCCTCCTTATTTCCATCAATAAGGAATTATGGTGACTTAGAGCAGTCCCAAGGATTTGGGGTCCATGTGGAGCTCTCGGGGATGCCTGCAGGAGCCTTTCCAAAGCAAAGGCACTGGTGTTACTTGTGCTGGGTACTGCTGACGGTGCTGCGAGGGAGGGATGCGAAGAGAGAAATCCCCAAGCTGCTTCCTCACTGTCATCCTGGTGACAAGGAGGGAATTCCCAGCTGGGTGTCTTGCACATCTCTCCCCTGTCAAAGCCTAGCAAGACTTTGTGCCTTGCCTTAGAACGGGGTTTTTCTGGTGTGCATGTGTTTAACAAAAGAGGTTATTTCTGTCCCCCTAGTGATTTGAGTGGGTGTCCCTGAGCTAAAAGTGTGGGTGTTGTTAGTGCCTTGACTCTCCCGGTCAAATGAGGTGGTGCAAGAGCTGATCTTTTAATAGGAATTAAATATTCTGTCATGGTTGAAGGGCTGAAACCTGGACTTTTCCTGTCCTTGAAAGGTACAAGAACCTGGAGGCAGAGACCAGGGTTTGATGGTCTCTATATGAGAAGCTCAATTCCCTTTTAATAGGTTGTTCTCTCTATCCAAGATCAGAGCGCTTGCCTTTCCCCTCTCTCATCCCTGGCGTTGCCCTGCTGACTGCACTTGAAGCACATACATTATGTTTAATGATATCTGGTAACAAGAAGCCTCCTGCAATGATCCTGTTTAGATCTGGAGCCTCTAAAGGATGGCTTGGAAAAATCTGATGTGCTGAAGCACCTTGGGAAGAGACACAAACCTCTGCTAGGCATTGCTGTGCTACAGCAGTGCTGGTCCCAAAGCTGAGATGCTGCAGCCCTGATGCCACAGCTGAAGGGGCATGGATTCAATTAGCTGTGATTTACCCTATCAAGCATCATTTTGGAGCTTGGAGGGAGGCAAGTGGAGGCTTTAGGTCTGATGTGTTGATGCTCCTTGCCCTAAAGCAGGCATTTGACTGCAGTCTTCAGAAATCAAATATTCACTTTAGGGTTGCCTTTTATTCCCTTTTTTTGCTTTTTTTGCAGGCAGTGAGAGTTCAGAAAGAAAAACCTGGTGCTGTTATAGTTGAATTCCCCCCCCGGTGCAAGAGGGGGGTAAGGAAGGATGAAAGAATCCCATTTCAGGCCAGGAATTCCCAATATCTAGAGTGAAATTCAGCTTGTTACTACCACGATGGGGTATAATCTTACACAGCTCTTGCTGAAGATGAGTCTGCAGAAATATGAGAGACTGAAGGCAGTAGGAGCATCCCATCCCCAGGGATGTGTGTGAAGGTCCCCGTCTGCCAGCTGGTATTCCGAAGGGAAACAGGAAGGATGAGGGGCTAAGGGAGGACAGGACCTTGTTGATTTGCTTGGCTGTTATTTTGTGTACCTGTCCTCATGCCTTTTTCTCTTTTATGGGGCTGCCATAAAAAACACTCATTAGTGTTGATTTTCATTAATGTTGATTCACCAAAAGCTTAATCAATCTTCTGTGACCAACGACCCTGTTCCCAAGGGACGAGAAAGCTGTTGAACAAATTAGCCTTACAGATTGGAGACAGAGCTTTGCAGATGCTGCAGCCTGGGTACCAAAGCGGGTGGCGTGTGCATTGCTGTAACATGCCCGGGAACAGTGGCATTCAGCTGCCTTTTTCCCTTCTTTTTCCTTGTTTTTCCAATCTCTTTTGACTGAAGGATGCTGGCAAAGCAGCTCAGCCCTTCTTTTGCCTCTCCTTCCCTCTTACAAGCCCTGCTGCTGCAGGAGATGCAGCCAGGAGAGTTGTTAATGTGGATGCTCTCCCTTTGCTGCCTGGCGCTGCCACGAAGTCCTGCAGTGGCCATCAAGCCCCTTGTCTCTCTGTGCTGTGATGCCTTGTCCTGAATGATGAGTGCAATGCTCTTCCACCTCCCTGGGGGGCTGTGAGGCTATAAATGCACCAATGTAAGAGGTTTTTGCAATGAGAGGCTGTTAAAACCAGCCAGCATCCAAGTGTACTCTGTCTCTGCTGAACCAGACTGCCTGTGCTGTGCTCACTGGGAGAGAAGGGGAAATGCTTTGAGTGTTCTAAGCACATGGAAGGGGATGAGATGCTGCTGGACACATGCAGGAGGACTCATCCAGACGCCATGTGCTGGGAGCAGGGTCTGCAGCATCCCTTCTGGCAGCAAGTGATGCGTTCTGGTTGCAGGGAGCTGGGAGGATGCTCTGTCTTTCTTCTGCTGCCTTTGTGACACCGAACCCATGTCACCCTTGTGCTCCTCGGGGCTCGCAGCCCCACCAACTCATTTCACAGCAGCTGCTGCCCCATATCACACTGGTAATGACTTTCCTTCTCCCTCCAGGGCTGGATTTGAATGGCTGGGCTGGAGGTGAAAGGCCCCCGTTCCCATTACGGATCCAATTTCCTGGACTTTTACCGGGTAGATAGGAATTGCCAGAGCGGAACAGCCTGATGGGCCATTGAGCCCAGTGTCTCTTCTCTGACAGCAGCTTGTGTTTGGCGTGTAATTAAAAGCCTTTGTACTATTTGACTTCTAATTTAATATCACGCTGCCATGTACATATCTCATTCAAGACCAAATAGGCCCTGATGTTTGCAGAGATGAGCCTTATTCCTTGCTGCATCCATAGGGTCAGCTCTCCACCCATGCTGTGCATGGCAGGGACTCTATGCCCTGCTCATGTGTTCCATGGGGGGTTCAGTACACTGGAAGAGATGCTTGGAGGGAAAATCGAGGGAGTGTGCAGTGTTCTGTGGGAGAGTTGCTCTGTGATTTATTGGGTTCTGCTGCAAATGCTGAGATTAAGGAAAGTGCCTTAAATGGGCCTTAAAAGCTGGCTTTGGGAGAGGAGATGAGCCTGTGTGATTACACCCTGTCTGCCTCAGCATGGGCTTGCTCGAGCCCCTCTGGGCTGAGGTTGCTGCTTGACTTGGAGCTGGAGCTGATAAGGAGAGTGCACAGCCCTATCCATCAGCTGTGCTGCAAGGGCAGGGTGGGTGGTGAGAGGCAGTCCCAAATCAAGCCACACTCAGAGGGTTTGCTGGCAGATGTGTGCCTGCACCCTCAGCCTTGACAGAGGGCCTGGGTTGCTCTGCAGTGCAGTGATAACCATGTGGGAGATGGCAATGGGCTGTTCCTGTGTTGGCTGCTCCTCTGTCCCAGTCATGCACAGCAATGCTGCTCCATATGTGCGTGCTCTGCATGATGCTTTCCATATGGCTTGCTGCCTTCTGCTGACAAGCTGGTGGCCATCCCCATCATAGAAGATGCATGTCCAGAAACACACGAGCAGGGCACAGGATGGAGAAACTACTTGAGATCAAGCAAGGACTGGATGAAAAATCCTCTGGAATCAAGCCTTGCGGGTCTCAAATCACTCTGCTCATGATCAGAAGCAGAGGGAGCTTGAGATCCTCAGTTTTAGTGGGACTGAGATGATGCTGAAGGCCTCGCTTAAGGATAAAGCTCAGCTCAGAGAGGTTTTGCATCAGCGCCAAGTCTTGCCAGGCCCCTTTCCATAGGGGGATTCTACTTAAAGCTTATTAATTTGCCCACCTGAGTACTAGTCCCTCTAACTGACAGAACCTACAAGAAAACAAACCTGGGCTGATCAATGGAGAAATCATCTTCCAAATTGCGGGCATGAATCATTCCCAATCGGCGTGTGCTCGCATTCCTTAATGAATAAACCCACCTAAATCAATTTTCTTTATGAAAATGCAATTGTTTCATCTGTTAGTACTTTAGGCAGGTGGTGTGAGGAAGGCTGTTTGCCTACCACGTGCTTTCTGTGCTGGGGTGTGATGAGGGAACCACCAGCTTATGGGTGTGCATTGCATGTGTATATACATACGTGTGTATGGCCTGTGTGTTTTGCTACTGTTAGAGCTGGAATTGACCAGCCATGCAGTTGATGCCTTGCTCTACCTTGGGCTTTTTCCATCATCAAACAGTGATTTCCTCTCTGTAAAGTGCTCTTGCATCTGGAAGGGCTCAGATCAGCATCTGGGCATCCAAACTGCTGCCCTACTCCAAGGCGAAAGCAATTTCCTATCCTTCCAACCCAAACTCTTCTCTGATTCTATCCTCTCAACACCAGGAGAAGGATCAGGGCTGCTTTGTGTCCTGATTTACAGCCTTCCTGGCCAGGAGGAGAGTTGCTCCTGGTCATTTGCCTCTTGCTGTGTGTGGTAACTGCCTTTGAGAGCTGTGTGGGTGCCCTAAGTGTCTGCTTAGGGAGCCCCATCTTCTCACTGATTTCTGAATAGTCCAAATGAACAAATAACAGAGCAACAATAAAACCAGGGGAATGAATGAACTGGTTCTTGGAAGCTCGGCTGAATAAGGCCAAGTGAAATGTAATGCAGGGATGTGCTCAGAGAAGGTCGAGTTTTTAAATCTAAACTGGAGCTAAGTAAAATATTGGCTAAGTAACTGGATTCCAAAGCTCATAAAATGTTGATAGTGCTGAGCAGCGGCTGGAATATATCTCCTCATCTTTTAGACATGTAGCTGGTGCTTTCCTTGAGCTTCCCTCCCTTGGGAAATGCTTCTTGGGAGCCTGGTCTTAGCTGGATCCTTGTGTCCTCCTGTGGTACAGGAGACCACCCTTGTACCTCATGTCTTGGATTTAAGCACGCACTTAACACAAGGATGGATGTTGTTCCACATAAGATCTTTGACTAGGTCATCTATATTGTCTTAATAGATCTGAGGGTTGGGGCTGATGAAGAAACCACTCATCTAGATGATCTTAAGGTCCTTTCCAACCCTAAGCATCCTATGATTCTATACTGCCCGTTCTCTACTCAGGCAGAGCCCACCAGGTCCCAGGGAAGAGGAGGCTGGTACCCAGGGGATCCAAACACTGAAGCAGCATTGGATGCACCAGCTTCAAACCACAGAGACTGCAAAGCTTGGGGCTGGGGCCTGAACCGAGCTGCTTCTGCAGCACAGCAAATAGTACCTACCACAAAGAGGTGTTGGGAAGACAAGTCAGTTAATGTTCATGCAATGCTTTGAAACAGGGAGGCTTTTGAAGTCGGGATGCGGTTCTTTGCTTTTCTTCTTTGTTCCCTTCGGTGCTCTGCAAGGAGTGTGGCTCAGTGGTGTGCTGGTATCAAGGTTTGATGGCCTCTTGCTCCCCAGGAGAATTACGTTCCCCCTAGATGGCTTCACTTCAAGGCAGAATGTGCAATTGGTATTCTCGGTATGGCATTTGCTCGGGTACATAGTGCATTTTTATTCAAATAATGGTATTGATCGTGGGGAAAGTAATGGAGAAAATAAATGAAAACAAATAAACACAGAAGATTCATACTAAACTTTCAAGGTCTGCTTCTGAAGGAGCTGTCTGTGTCTTGGGCAGGAGCAGTGACTGGTGATGCAGCCACTGCTCCTGTATCAGTGGGTAGTTGCGAGATGCTTATGGCACCAGAAGGGGTATAAATATGCAGTTGGATGGGGCAGGAACTTGCTTGTCAATACTGATCCCAACCATAGGTCGTCTACCCCAATTATGAAGATATCCTGGCAAATACACCCCTAGCAAATGGGGTATCACAACAGCTCAGCCCATGGGAGAGAAGATGGGCTGCTGTGCCTCCTTGCCAGGCTACTTGGCTTGTTTTGGCCAGGCTTTTAGCTTGGAATAGCTTTGAAAGATCTAGTCTTGTGTTCTTGTCCATCTTCCATCATTTATTGACTCGAAAGCTGGCATAACAGCCCTGTGTTTGCATTTGGTGCCAGGGATGTCATCAGGAGTTTGGAGGATCAGAAGCATCACACCCACGTCATACTGCTTGAAGATGCTGACCTTAACACAGAGCAGGGCTACAGCTTCAAAACTGACTCTTTCCTCCTTAGAACAGACATTTCACTGATATTTCTTGCTCCCTTGAGAGTTTAGTGGTGGGAGAGACTCTGGTTTTGTTAGAAATATATCCAGTTAGAAATCCTTGCAGGCCTCGTGGTTGATGTGAAGGTAAAAAGCACTGTCTGAAGCAGTTGCAAGTACCATTTTCAACCTGTTTGTGGGCTTGGTAGTTTGTTTTGATGTATTTTCCAACTAGCCTGTCATGGGGAAGGTGTTTAAAGGTGAGTTGCTTCAGCAATACTCTCTCTTTGCACCCAAAGGACAGGTTTTCCTTTCTAGTTCATAGCAGACTAAATATTTCTAGGTGGAAAAGCAACCAAAGAAACAAAAGCACTTTCTCCACTTGAAAGCCCATCTCTTTCTCAGCTTGGTGCAGAGATGGGGACAGCACAGCCAGTGAGGAGCAAATGCCCCTGAATTCCACTCCAACCTGTTCCCCATCCACAGGGAACTGTTGTTTCCTACAGGTGGGGGCTTCAGGTGGCTGCTTGACCTGAGTTTCATGCGTGGTTCCTGTAAGGGTTTGGGAGTGATGGAGTGTGCTGGGGGGAGCTGGACGGTTCCAGTTGACAAGATAATGAACTAAATAAAACACTTGGGAAAGGGAAATCCATGATAAATCCACCTCTCACACACCATGGAGGAGACGGATAAACTCCCTCTCTGCTCCTGACAGCGGGATTTGTCTCTCCTGTGCTCACTGCAGGAGATGGGGTGAGGATGCTGCTCCCATCACAGCCCCTTGTGCATGGCTGGGGACAAAATCAGCCTGGTTTGGGTTGAAGGGACCTTGAAGCTCCTCCAGCTCCAACCCCCTGCCACGGGCAGGGACACCTTCCACTAGAGCAGGTTCCTCCAAGCCCCTGTGTCCAACCTGGCCTTGAACACTGCCAGGGATGGGGCAGCAGTGCTGTGTCCCTTTGCCAGGCTGTGTCTCCCTTCAGTGCTGCTAAATGGCTGTTGAGGCTTCGTGTTCAACCACTGATCATTAATTTTGAGCCCATTGGGCTCTTGTTCCCTCCTTGGGGATGATGAGGGTCCTTCACCCTCTCCCCTCCCTGCACAGTAGCTGAAGTCACCATCCAGCTGGATGCCAAGTGCAAACCTAATCCCAGCCCCAAATCCAGACCCTGCTGCTTCTTGTGTTGTTCTTTTGATGCAGATGTGATGTAGTCTTACAATTTCTCTGAAATCAGTGAAAGGCACATGCTGGTGAGATCAGTTGGGGTCAGTGAAGTGTCTGGAGTGCACTGGTTTGGGTGCTGCATGGGCTGGACTGGCAGTGCATTAGCAGAGAAGCAGGGCAGGACATAAGGTGCATTGGGAAAGCAATTTAGTGTGGGCCACAGACTGGAATAACAAGGGTGGTGGTGAGTCAGGGGTGTCACTGGAGCCAGGCAGCCCCCAGAACAGTGCCATTAGGGGTGTCCTGTAAAGCATGAAGGAGCCGTGCTGGGGTCAGGCTGGCTCCTGGCTTTGCCCAGCAGCTTGGAAGAGGTCAGCCTCTTGCTTTCAGCGTGCTCCCAACTCTTGCTTTCCATGTCTGATTAATAAATCATGTAGTTTGCCCAAGACTCCCTCCGTCCCCACCCAAATACAAACATCCCCCGTCAGTGCCACTTTGCAACTGGCAAAGCTGCTCCCTCTGACAATCAATTACCCTCCGGAGATGAAATTATTGTTTAATGGCTTTTGGAACAGGCTCCTGCTCTGACATTCATCACAATCAATAATGCATCAGCGGGGACAAAAGAAATTACCTGCCTCCTGCTAAGTGAAAGAGTCCATTTGTATTCTTCACGGCCCCTTCACGCCCACTGAGCCGGCAACCGCAGGTGGATCGTGCCGGTGGCACCGAGAGCAAGTTTGCTCCAACTTCAGCTTCCTGGCTCTTAGTAGCAGGGCTGGATGTGAGAACCAGGGTGGAGATGATGGAGGGTGCTTAGGGATGAGGGGTGCAGGGAAGGGTGCAGGCTTTCCTTAAGAGAGGATGATTCAGGTTGTGCCTTGCTGCAGGTGCAGCTTGGGGTGGCTGGAGGTGATTTTGCTCTGCAACCCACTTGCAGCACTGCATGCAGTTCTGGTACGCGCAACATCAGAAGGACATGGAGCTGTTGGAGCAAGCCCAGAGGAGGCCACGAGGATGCTCAGGGGCTGGAGCACCTCCTGTATGGAGACAGGCTGAGAACATTGGGGCTGCTCAGCCTGGAAAAGAGAAGCTGCGTGGAGACCTCAGAGCAGCTTCCAGTGTCTGAAGGGGGCTACAGGGATGCTGGAGAGGGACCTGCATCAGGGACTGTAGTGATAGGACAAGGGGTGATGGGTTCAAACTGAAACAGGGGAAGTTCAGGTTGGAGATAAGGCAGAAGTTGTTCCCTGTGAGGGTGCTGAGGCGCTGGCACAGGGTGCCCAGAGAAGCTGTGGCTGCCCCATCCCTGGCAGTGTTCAAGGCCAGGTTGGGCAGAGCCTTGGGTGACGTGGTCTAGTGTGAGGTGTCCCTGCCTATGGCAGGGGGTTGAAACTGGATGTTATTAAGGTCCTTTCCAACCCAAACCATTCTATGATTGCTGAGGGCATTATGTATGGAGTTAATGCACTGGTGCAGGATGAGAGGTGGGATGACAGGGATGCGGAGGCACTGCAAGGGTAGCTAGGACCTGGTGAGGGAGCTGAGGATGTCCCCACGCAGCAACATTAAGCCTGGCTCGGGCTGCCTTGAGGCATCCTCTCCCTGTGGGGATCACTGCTCTGTGGCTGTAGCTCAGTTCTTATCTCCAATAAGGCAAGAAGAAGCTTTTGGTCTTTGCTTAAAGCTAAGAGGGCAAAGCGTCCTCCGAGGGCTGGCTCTGATGTCTCTAACTCGTCTCCTGAGATGTGGGATGATATCAGCGTGTCCCTGCAAAGGGATTGGCGTGATCGATGCATCTGCAATGTGAGCAGCGTGTCTCTTAATGAGTCTGCATCATGCTGTGTCTGCAGCCGGGCTTCCAGGTTATTCCAGGCACTCAGTGGGGGGACCACTGGCTCCAGCGTGTGTTGCTGCAGCATTAGGGAGCTGTGCTGCACCCTGCAGTCCCCCAAATCCAGTTGTTACAACAGGCTGCGTGTCCGCAGGGCAAGTTTGGTGGTTTCTGCTTTTAAATCTATGGCTAAAAAGCTCAACCACTTCTCCTTTACCCTAAGTGGAACTGTTGGGAGTTGGGAGCAAGGTGGTGATGGATCAGGTAGGACCAAGTGAGCTAAGCATGGTGCTGAGGGTCCCTGTTCCTGCAGTGCTCTGAGCAACCGCAGCCCCTCCTGTTGGACTCTAGGAGGGAGGGAAAATCCCTAAATTCCTAATTCTTCCTATTTCTGCTTGGTGAAAGAGCATCTTTGACAGGGATCCTGATCCACAAAGAGTTGGAGAATGTGGCAGCCTCTAGGGCTTCCCAGGACATAAACTGGCTCCCACTGGGAGGTGCTCTATGGCCAAAAGCACTTCTCCATTTCCCCAGCCTGGTGCTGGCTCATTGTGAGGCTCTGCTGCTGGTTTCAGCACCTTTTCTTGCATTAGGGGTATAAGCCCTGAAGGGCATCCTGTGCAGCATTAGTGCTGCATGGTCCTGAGTAACACCATGCAAGGGGAGGATTGCACAACAAGAAGAAGCCTTTCTGTGGTTATTTTAGGACCCTGAATTGGCTCTGTGGGTTGAACAAAGGGGTTCACCTGCCTATTTGGCTCTAAATGCATCCTTTAGAGCAAAGCCTCATGGTTTGGGCTTGCTAGAGCCCATCTCTTGCTGTGTGAGTAAGGAGCAAGCCTGGAGAAGAGGAAAGGAGGCAATGAGAGAGGCGAACGGCGTTCCCACCGGCATGGTGTTTAGCTGTAATCTAACATGACTTTCCCCTCTGGTGGCAAAGGGGGGCACATGATGTTAACATTCATTATCATGTCATATTCGATTGACTGCCAGGACGCATTACTCTTTCTCCTCTAACGTGCTGAACACTGACAAACCCCATTCCGCAGCTCTGCAGAGCTTTGTGCTTCCCGATCCTCGTGCTGTGATGGGGAGGTGGAAGGCCATGGACACACATGAAATGAGTGTTATTCCTGGGTGGAAGATGCCCCCCTGGCAGCTGCATGGATAGCTCCTTTGCCAATATTAGTTAACAATAATACTAATATGATAAGCAGGGTGCAGTGGGAGAGATAACACTGGGGTGTGCATGAGTGTGCTACCGGACAAGGACTAGTGTGCAGCAAAGCAGGAGGGTGATGAATTGGATTCCCGAGGCTCAGTATTTGAGGATGGGAAATGCTGCCTCTAATCCTGGAAGAGATCTTGTGTTTCTGTGCCCCAAGAGGAAAACAGGCATTTGGAAAGGGAGAAAAACCTCTGTTTGCTCCCTGTGCAATAGGCATTGGGCAAGAAAACTCCTTTTTCCCCTCCAGGGTCAAATTTAAACCAGGAAAGGGGAAGCAAATCCCTGCATTTCACTGCACAAATGTGTGTTTTGTGTGGATACACACATAGACTGCGTGCAAGTACCTAGTGACTCCTTCTGCACCTTGCCTGCTTAATGCTTCTCCCATTGGTGAAGCTTTACTTGTGATTATGAATAGTTGGAGAGCTGAAGCAGAAACCCAGCAGCTTGGTTCATGAGAATTAGCTAGAGAATGGCGTTTTGAACTGTTCGACAATCCAGGCAGGTTGGTTGAAGCTTCTCCCATCAGTGATCCCTTCAACCTGTAGTACCTACGCACTTGGCTTTGGTCTCCATACAGCAGATACTCAGACAGCCTAAAACCTCCACAATCCCTTCTGGAGTCGTCCCCAGTGCAGCCCTATAAACCAATACAGCTTTGCCCTGTCTGCTCCCAGGCTGAGCTTCCTGCAGCTCCCCAAACTTTGCCCAAGCTCCCTATTGATCCACTGGGTGATGAAGCTGTTTGAATCAGTGCTGCCATATATGTAGTATCCAACTGTCATTTTTCTCCCAAGATCTTAAAGAGATTTAGAACTGTCAGCTATATCCTGCATATTTGCTCCTAATAATCAATATGGATTTTCTGGTCAGGCCGTCCATCTAGATGCCATGCCTTATTTGTTGTGAGATTAGAATCTTGATGAGCTTATCAAGCAAAGCACATCTTTTCCTCATGCATCTGCACGTGTACATATGCAGAGAGACCCTGGGAAGATAATTATGTTGCTTCTGCTGCAAAATATAGTGAGTTATGGGCTGCAGCTGCAAAAAATACCCAGTTTTGCTCTTACTTTAAGGTGACATGTCATTAATACAGGGAAGGAGGAGCCCTGGGATGCTGCTTCCCATAGGCAGGGAGCTGGTCATGGACCTAAATATGTGGCTAGTATGTTCTGTGTGGGATTACCTGGCTAAGTAATAACTGGTACTCTTATGTTGGGAATTGAGCTTTGGGTGTTTTCAAGCTTATTAATGGTTTTGGGCAGGGTATGGTAGGGTTTAGCTGGAGACAAGCTCCCGTTTCCTAAGCAAGCAATGATTTTCTCTAAGGAGACACAGCAGCGATAACATTAGAACAAAAGGTGATTGAATGTGACTAAAAATGTCCCTAAGAAAATAGAGGGGTTTACCCAAACTGTTAGAAAAAGTTGATTTTTGCCCGTTTTTGACAGAAAGCTGCCAGATAATATGCTTCAAATCAGCTTATTGAATTATAAACCAGCGACATTTCCAAGCAGAATGCTTGGGTTTGAAGTGAAATGCTGAGATATTTCATTCTGACATCTCCCAATTGATGTCTCTGGGCACTTTGTGCACACCTGGTGGAAGAGAGATTGGGGTGGATGGGGGAATGTGAGGCATTAAAGGGGCTGGATTGCTGAACAGATCAAAAATGCCATTCTCTAGACAACTCTCATTAAAACCAAGCTGTTGGGTTTCTGCTTCATCTCTCCATCACTATTCATAATCATGGCCCAAAGGGCCCATCAACCTGATATTTATTTTACTAAGTGTGGCAAAGGTCCCGCTGGGTTTTGCATGTTGGAGCCATTGGAAAGGTTTTATTGAATATTAAGATTTCCCTCTTCTTTTCCACTCAAACCTTCCTGGCGATTGAAATGAACTTCCAGGGATCTCTTTTGCTTTGCAATAGTTTTCATATTCCTTTTTTTGTTGTTATTGGTATAAAAATCCTTTCCCTTTTGGGGAATTTCTGAAGGAAAACTTGATAAATTATTCTTGATTCCACACAACTCAATCTGGAGTTAAGCAGGCTAATAATGTTGCTGCTCTTGCCAGAAATAGCTGTTGCAGTTGAGAATGGGAGTTGAATTGCTTTGGTTCATTTTGGGGTTTTTCTAGTTCCCTGACATTAGGATGGAGGAAACAGAGCACAAAGTGGGGGTCCCCATAGATCCTGGAAAGGATTTAGGGGAGGAAAAGCAGGTTGGAGACGTCTCTGATTCCTTCAGGTAGTCGAGTGTGTTGGCTTCAAAATCTCTTCTGGCAGAGGATATGCAGCATGTTTGGACTTGGTTTTTCCCTTATGCTTGCTCCTCATCACCCCATCTATGATGTCTCGGCCACGGGATGGGATTTGTCTGCCCCCTTTCTGCAGCAGGGATGCTTTCTGCAGCAATCTAAAGAGGGGGATATGCATGGGGAGAAGGCTGGAGTGTTGTAATATGCACGAAAAAGTGCCTTAAAAAAGAGAAGAATAAATAGAACTAAGGGGAGAAGGAAAATGAAACATCAAAAGCAATGGCAGCGAAAGACAAAGTGAAGTTCTGCTTCTCAAGCATCTTTTGTGGCTGTCTCTGCACATCCCCCTTGGATTTCCTCTCAGTTTGTGGGCTGGAAGAGGGGGGCAGAGAGCTGTGGCTGAGCAAAGCTGAGCCAAAGATGCTTCGTATGGTAATAACCCCTCCCCAGAGTCCCCGAGTGCGCGCACATGAAAGCCCTGCCTCTGGCACTGCTGATTATACAGCTTCTAATTGTCTCCCATGTCTGTTCATACCATAAATACTGGAGGAGAGAGAAGCCTTGATACTCCTTGCTGAGCTGGCCAAGCCAGCCGTGTTCCTACAATAAACCCCAGTTGCATTTGGGAAGGAAGAGATGGGTATAAGTTAAGTGTATGGGTCCTTCCTGCTTGGGGATGGACCAGCGGGCTGAGCTCTGGTGGTGATGCGGGTGCCTGCAGGGAGAGGACCTGTGTTTGGGTTAGTTTTGGGTAAAGCTTCAGCTTAGCTGCCTGCACTCATTAAAGCTTTTATTTCAACATCTCTAGTGCTAAGCCTCAGTGTATTAACTCCAGACTTTCTTATGATCGGGGCATAAACATACAGTAAGCTCTTACTGCAAAGAAAACATTGGATGCTTCCCTTAATAAAAGACAAAAGTAGGAGACATCTTAGCAGCGTTTTAATGCCTAAAGGGGCCAATAAGAAAGCTGGAGAGGGGCTTTGGGCAAGGGCCTGTAGGGACAGGACAAGGGGAATGGCTTTAACCTGCCAGAGGGGAGACTGAGATGAGGTCTGAGGCAGAAGCTCTTCCCTGTGAAGGTGCTGAGGCGCTGGCACAGGATGCCCAGAGAAGCTGTTTCTGCCCCATCCCTGGCAGTGTTCAAGGCCAGGTTGGACACAGGGGCTTGGAGCAACCTGCTCTAGTGGAAGGTGTCCCTGCCCGTGGCACGGGGTTGGAGCTGGAGGAGCTTTAAGGTCCCTTCCAACCCAAACCAATTTGGGATTATCATATAGCTGAAGCTGTTCCTTTGCTCTGATTCATGTCTGGGACATTTTTTGGTCCTGGGATGCCCGGCATTATCCCAGCACAGCCCTGGGGGTGATGATATCCCTGTGGTCTCCTTGCTCCCAGGGTCTGTTTGCAAACACCTCATCAGATGCTCAGTTCCACATGACAAATACTCGAGGCAAGTGCTGCTCTCGCATCAGCACGTTTGCAAAGCGGCAATTGATCAGAGTGATTTTTATTCTCATTAAGGCAAATTAAAGCACGAGGCTGGCAATGGGAAGGGAGAAGGGGAAAAAAAAAAATCAAGAGTAAAATTGGTGTTCATGAAATATTTATTAAAAACAGCCATTGTAATAAATATTTGAAACCTGCTTATTAATGTTCAATCATATCAATGTCAAGTGCATGTTACACATGGTCTATTGTGCTAATTGGGTACGGGGGTCAAGCAATGCTGGGTGCCCGGTGCTGTGCCAGGGCTGATGGTGTTGCTTTGCTTTTGGAAGCTGCAAATGCTGTAGATGATGGGAATAAGCAGAAGAGGAGCCCCAGGGCTGGCTGCAAGTGGCTCTTGAGCACCCATGTCCCTGTGTGCGTGCCCCGATCATAACCCAAATGCCTCTGTGTAAAAGCCGATGATTATTTCCCAATAGGGTGTAAAAACTGTGGTTTAGGATAATTATCCCTAAGGAGATGTAAAATAAAGGGCTCGTGCTGCAAATCACCCATGTCCGTGTGATGCAAAGCAAGGAAATAAACCTCCCAACTGGGATAACAGCCCCACTGGGAAAATCAATACAAGAGGGGTCAGGAGCAGTAAAACTGGTTACAGAGGGGAGGTAGTTGTGGGAAGCAGCTCTCAAGCGATGAGCAGTGTGGAGGACATGAGGGCTCTTCCTCAGGGACACTCTTTGGCCCTTTATTGGGATCTTTGTGTTGATGTGGGAATCTGTGAAGGATGGAGGGGTGGAGGAAGGGGCTGTGTGTGACCTCAGAGGCTCACAGGGGGTTTGGGACAGTAGGATGTGCCAGCATGGACCTTGGGATGGGGCTGGCTGGAGGCAGGAACTAGGTGAGACTGTTCAGAGGAAAACCCCAATGTTTGCCCATTTTGCATGGTTATCCCCATGCCATCAATGCCTTGGGGAGGGAAAACATGCACGAAAGGGTCACTTAGTAGCAGAAACAGTCTTGGATTTGCTAAAAATATCCTTTATATTTATTAGAAACCCAAAGAGCTAAAAAAGCTTGAAAGGGAAGCAAAACACTTGGTTAAATCCCAAACCTGATTCCCTGCTTTCCCTCCGTTTCTCACAATAGCTGGTGGAGATTGAGGTGCCTCGTAGCTGGTGCTTGTGGATGTGAATGTGCTGCCTCAAATGGGTAGGGTAGAGCCAACAGCATCCTTTGCTTTGCTTGTAAACCTACTACTCCCATCATTTACTGGGAGTAATGTCTCTCTGTGCCTCAGTTCCCCTGCCTTGGAGGTAGTTATTTAATGCCTAATTATTTGGAGAGTTGTAGTAATGACTTAACGTGTAGTAGGAGCATAAAGCGTGTGGAAGCGCTCAGGAGCTGCAGGCATGAAGCTCCTGTCTCTGCTTCGTCCCATGGTCCTTATCCCTGGAGGAGGATCCTGCTGCCACATCACTCACCTCAGCCTCCTCCCAGCATAGCTGGGACCTGTAGTAGCTCTACTCCATCCAGCCCCCTTTGCAAAACACGTTTGAGTGCTGCCAGCCCTTCAGTGCGAGTGATAGTGAGTGGTTTTGAGCAATATTTGAAGCAAGCAAGTAAATAAATGGTAATTTAGTCATGGACCCATCCCAGCCTCCCATAAAAGCTGGTGCAGACCAGATTTACAGCACCGTGCTGAGATGCTTTTATGTGAAACAGAGCTTCAGAGGGGAAGCCATCTATCAGGCAAGGAGTGAATGAGATTTAAAAGGCAGCTTCCTTTTGTTCCCTAATAGGTTGGCCACTTTGGTGTGAAAGTGGGGGAGGCGAGGAAGCGGATGGTGTTGGGAATGACATTTCTAATAGCAACCCTGCGCCCCTGTTTGGGTAATAAGCTTTAAACATTGAAGAAGGTGAATCCTCTTAGTTCCTGTGTTGATTTTCTCCGTCGCTGTGAATTTGTCAGTCGGGGCTGACTTTGCTGCAAGCTGTAAAGAACCTGATGCGGAAGGAGAGACCCTGAGTCCTCCTTGGTGCAGGGAACCTCTGATGTCCCCAGGTTCCAGCTCTCCCGTGTTAAATTGAGTTTGCTTTTTAAACTGGTGGCCATGGGCCTCTCTCCTCCTCTCTAGCATCCCTGCTCTCAGTGCTGGGGTTGGGAGCTGAGTGTGTCTGGCACTGGCTGCCCCATCCCTGGCAGTGCTCAAGGCCGGGTTAGACGGGACTTGGAGCAACCTGCTCTAGTGGGAGGTGTCCCTGCCCGTGGCAGGGGTTGGAACTGGATGAGCTTTAAGGTCCCTTCAACCCAAACAGTCTGTGAATCCATGAATCTCTTTCCTTTTAGCCGGAAATCAGGAAGCTATATCCTCTTTTACCTAAAAACTACTTTTTCCCTGAGCAAACCAAGCCATTGTCTTGCTTCATTTTTGGACTGAGGTTGTGTGTCGTCCCCCCCCCTTCCTGAAGCTGCTGTTACTCCATTGAAAGGTCACTTTCAATGTCACTCGCACTTGCTATGGGCTTTTTCCTCTGGAAATTCTGCCAAAGAGAGGGGGTGAAATAAGGAAATCACTACCTTGAATCCTTGTGAAGGGAGGAGTGGGTGAGGCAACAGAGACATGGGGAAAACAGAAGAAGAAAAGGGTAGATAAAGGGGTGTGGAAGTGCACAGAGGAATCAGATGGGAGAGATGGCTTTCAAGGGCATGGACGTGAGGAAGAGGCCAGAGGGGAGCAGGGCGGCAGAGCACCAAGCAGGACCCCCTGGGACCTCTCATTTGGGAGTGCTCAGAGCCACCCAAATAGGTGCCATGTCCCCACCTTGTTCCCTGTCTGCATCCATAAGTCCTTTCCATGCTGTGGCACAGCAATGAGGACATCATCTTCCCTTCCTTGTCCCTGGGCAGCCCTTGCTCCATGTTCCTGCTGGCTCCATCCCAGCTCCAACAGGATCCAAACGCAGCAGTCATGGGCATCACTGCCTCGGAGCTGCCAGTGACTCAGCCCTGTTATAAAGCTGTCCAGAGGCTGTAATTCTCTAAGAGGATGGCTTAAGTTGGAGCTATTTATCTCTTGCCCTTTAGGAGAGTGAAAGGTTGGGGAGGGAAAAAGAAGGTGTTGAGAGGAAACTGGGATCCTGCAGGAATTGGATGCTTTGTGCTTCTCCTGCAGCAGTACAGAGCTTTGCCAGCAGCCCTTGGGATGGTCCCTCTGCTCCCTCCTTCCTCAGACCCTGGTGCTGAAAGAAAAGCAAAGTCTGCTTAAGCATTAGCATCCTCTCCCTTGGGAAGGGATGGGAATGCAGCGGCTGTCATGTAAAATCTACGCTGTGGCTGGAAGGTGCTGGGTTGTTTGAGCAATAAGCGTGTTACAGGGGACTCGATTAAGGGGAAGCAGTACAAGATGTGCTGGGGAAACAAGTTGTCTCTGCGATGCGATATCCAGATTGACACAAATCAGCCCCTTGGACGAGAAAACAGCTTCGAAGCAGACAAAATCTTTAGCTTTTCAGTTTGGGTTTGCAATGACTCAGCAGTGCAGGGACTGGGTTTTCCCAGCCTGGTTAACAGGTAAAAGGAGAAAGCAAAAAGCAGGGGGAAATGGCATGTTTTGGGGTGATCAGAGGCTGTTCCTGTTGCGCTTTGGTTTTCCTTTTCTTCCCTGCTTAGATGTAAGCCAGGAATAGAAGAGTTGGGAGTCTGGGATGTCTCTGGGATCAGGGTCTGTGCTGGGAAGCAATTCCCCATTCTGCTCAGAGGTGCAGGCTGGAGCACCGTCTGGCTGAACATTTATAGGATATGATTTCAACTGTTATTATAACTGTCCTGTATTGCGTCGCGTAACAAAGACATCAATTTAAACCCCTTACAAGCGGCAATTACCTAATAAAGTGCAGTAAGGATCTTCCAACTTGGCAGTAAAATGAGCATTCCTGGGTTTTAATTAATAGCCCGAGCCTGAATGGCTCTTCTATGTCCAGTGCAAGAGGACTGGCTGCATGATCATGCATGCAGACAGGGTAAGGCTAGGAAAAAGAAGTCAATTCACCACAAAAAGGCTCCGTGCCTGCAAGACAGATGGGTGCTGGAGGTGTCGAGCAGCAAAGGGGATGTGTAGAGTCCAGTTTGTGGTACTGGAGTGAATGATGGGACTGCTGTGCTGTCATAGAATCCCAGCCTGGTTGGGGCTGAAGGGACCTTAAAGCTCATCCAGCTCCAACCCCCTGCCATGGACAGGGACACCTTCCACTAGAGCAGGTTGCTCCAAGCCCCTGTGTCCAACCTGGCCTTGAACACTGCCAGGGATGGGGCAGCCACAGCTTCTCTGGGCACCCTGTGCCAGCGCCTCAGCACCCTCACAGGGAAGAGCTTCTGCCTCAGAGCTCATCTCAATCTCCCCTTTGGCAGGTTAAAGCCATTCCCCTTGTCCTGTCCCTACAGGCCCTTGTGAAAAGTCCCTCCCTAGGTTCCTTGTTGGGCCCTTCTAGGTATTAAAGGCTGTCCCTGTGGGTGCTTTGCTCCTGGTGCCGCTTCCCATGGACTGAGCAGCATCACAGCCCCATCGCATACACAATCCATGCGGGAGCCCAAAAGCTCCTTGCAGCTGATCCAGCAGCTCAAGGCTCTTTGCAAAACACTTGTTAGAAGAGCCATGTGCCTTTGCCATAACCCCTTCTCCCCGCCAAGCGTGATGTTGTGCTCTTTCAGTTACTTCACCCTTATTTGCTCAATACCACGTAGTCTCCATCCAGGCCGGGTGCCAGCAGGGTCCCTTCGCTGCTGAAGCTGAGCTCTGCGATGCTGCTGCCTCTGGGGATTTGGGTGAGCTCTCCCTCGCTGTTCCAACAGCACACGCAGACAATATTTGATCCAGTGTAAAACGGGCTGCTACAAAGTCAACCTGTCAAACCCCACGGAACAAATTTGAGATGGCAGGGTGACTTTATACCTCGCTGCCGCTTTGTGTTGTGTAACCACAGGATTTCTGATGTGCTACAAGAAGCCCTAGAGCTGTGATGACTTGTGCTGTCAAACCCTGGTCCTCCCTGTCCTTTCTTCCTCGCTTCCCATCCCGTTTTCCTCTGCAAATTGGTAGCTCGTGGCTAGCTGGCAAGCTGCCTGGTGGAAGCGAGTGGCTGATGGAGGGAAGGACCTCCAGCGTGCTTCTCAGGGGGGTAGCTCCATCAGATGGAGAAATCTGGCAAGATTGCTTTTGTTGGGGGCGGGGGGAAGGGGGGAGAAGCACAATCTGCCTGCAAATGTGCATGTTGGAGAAAGGGAAATCAAACTGCTGCGTTTAGGAAAGCCAATTTCCTCCCGGACCGGGAGGCGGCGGGGCGAGGGATGCGGCAGCTCAGGCTGGTGCTTCCCGAGCTAATTGTATTGACAAAATAATGCAAGTAGTTGTATGCGCTTGTTCTTGTTGTGTATAAACTAGAGCAAAGAGAAATCTACATGCTTTTTTGTGCGTGGTATCACTCTTCTCAGGCAATTTGAACCTGGGAAGTGATAGGAAAGAGGTTTCATTCCTCACCGTACTCCTGCCCCCGTTGCACAGGGATGAGCAGGAGACAGTGGGATGGGGTTTATTCCTTCCCATGCCACTGACACAGAGAAGTCTCACACCATCTGTTGTGAGCATCCCCTGATGCCCTTTAATTTAAGGGGTGGGCTTTGATTAAGGTTCATGAGCCAGGTTGATGGGCTCTGAGGCAGAGTCTTGATGTGGCAGTGAGCAGCTTCCCGAGCGTGGGGCTGACTTCTAACGGAGCTGAATGCAATGCCATCCCCAAACATATGGCTCTGGTACCCACAGCAGCTGCGTGCCTTCCCTCTGTCAGAAAACCTGCCTCAGTGTTCACCAAAGTGTCACTTTTTGGGTGGTTTTCCTTTATATTTGGCAAATCTGCTCCTTCAGCTCTTTTCCAATGCAGCATGGGAATCCCTTCCCTTCGGCTTCCCCTCTTCTATAGTATGGTTCATCACATGCTTGTGTGCGAGTGTGATGGAGAGTGGTGTTCCATGAAAAGTAATTGCTTAACATGCTTGCTGGGATCAAGCTGCCAATATTCAAGCAGTTTGGAGCAAGGGTTGCATCCTGCATCTATTTGCAGTTGGTTTGGGGCTGTGCATCGCTTGCGATGTGTTACCGGAGCTCTGCATGTAGCTCTGTGGGGCATCTTTTGCTTATTTGGGGTGTGGAACCCAGACCTGAGGCTTGTGGCTGCTGTTGCAGGATGAAATGAGGGATCTCTCATTTCAGAGCAGAGATCTGCTCTGGGAAAGCCTTGCAGACACTTGAGCAAGGGGGTCACTGCAAATAGCTCTGCTTTGAGGATAAAGGGGTGGAAAAGAGGAGCTAAAAGACCCATGTTGCTTCTTTCTGGGTACCTTTTGGGGTCTTTTTTGCAAGCCCTCGGCTCCCTCATTCTCTACCAGTGCTGTGCAGGAAGGAACCATGCTGCTGAACAGCCCTTTGGCATTTCCAGCTATCCCGCCCTTAGCCAGGGCAGCGCTGGCAGAGGAGGGACGGATAACTTTGGCGACAGGAACGAGAAGCCAGGAGCCCTTCATAAAATGTCACTGATGTGGAAATACAGGATCAAATGAGTAGCAATTCGTGTGTCACCGCATGAGAGAACAAAACCCTCTACCGAGGAATTAAAGCCATAAATATCCTACAGAGCCCCTTCCTGCTAACATGTTCCTGACATCTGGAGTGGCAGCCCACTGGAACCTATCTGCTGTCAAAGAGCTGTTGCAATTAAGTCGTGAATGCAGAGGGGAGAAGGGGGAAAACAACTTTTTAAATGACTTGGCAGGTGATGGAAAACCAAAATACCCTTTTCCATTAACGAGAGCAAATTTACCTTAAAAGGAACTGGGTTAGAGACTAAGGAAGTTAATTGTCAGAGTCATTCAGTCAGGTTTTGGTCTCCTTGGGGCTGGTGTGGGAGCGATGGAGGGTCCGCAGTTGGGTTCTCACGTCGGTCTATGCTGCTGCAGTCTTTAACGCTTTCTCAGGCTTCTGCGCCCCACCATGGGCACACAATGGTGTGGAAATGCAGCAGTGATGAGGCACTGGGGGATTAAGGAGAATTCCTGGGGTTTGCTGGGCCAGGCAGGAGCTTGTGGGGTTTTTGTGTGTGGAATGCTGACTGGTGCTCCCATTGTGTGGCGAAGGATGGGGGCACTAAGGAGAGCTGCTGGGTCTGGGTGTTCTGGAGGGGAAAGGGTAGCAGGGGGTGACTTGTGGGGCAGTTACTTTGAGCTGTGTCCTTGGGAAGCTGGAGGAGCGTGTCCCTGTGTCTCGGGCTTTCCAGGAGCAAACAAGACCCAGGGTGAGCATTGCCTTGCTCCATGGGGCAGCTCAGCCTTGGAGATGGAAAAGGCTTGCTCCTGAATTGCTGTGTTCAGTCACTGGGGTTTTCTTTTTCTGCCAGCAAAAGGGGGTGCTGTGGTCCCTTGCAAATGGTCCACATGCTTTGGGGGCCCCCTGTCCCTCTCGCACTGCAGGCTTTCAGATGCATTAACCACAGCATCCATACAAAGCTTTACCATCAAAGCCTTTTCTCCATCACAAACAGAGCACGGGATAAGTGCTTGTGATGGGGGTAGAGGTTTTCCCGAGCCATCCCAATGCCAGGCAAACACTGCAGCAGTGCTGCCTGCGGAGCCTCATTGGAATTCTGTGTGGCTGCTCGATGCCATCCTGTTCGCTCGCCTCTCGGTGCTCCTCAGAGGTGGGACTGTGCTCGAGGCAATTTGCATTGCTGGAGGTGTCACGAAGCAGATCTAGTGGCAAGCTGTGTCTGGCAGGGAATTCATTTGGTTGGGGTTTCACTCCCTCCTTTCCAATCTGCCTTGATTGCGAGTGCAGCATCGAGCTGCTCCGCTAGCTTAGGACCAAATCCAACAGCAGGCTTGCTGTCGGTCAGTTTTCCCCCCTCCCTGCCCCACTGCTTAGGTCATCTCTCTATCGGGAGACATGTACATGTCTGCACTGGCTATTTGTCTCACTGGCCATCTAAAACTCAGGAAGCAGAATTGATGCCGGATGCTGCGGATGACCAGGCTGATCTTGGGAATAATGAGTTGCAGTTAATCTCCCAAGTTCAAAAGTGCTTCAGTGGCTCTTTACCTTCATCTTACTTAAAGTACCCATGAAAGGACCCAGTTTTTCAGAGGGAAGCACCCAGTCCTGTCTGAAGATGGGACCTTTTGAGATAATGAAGAGGCTGGTGGAAAATTTGCCATCGCTTTGGGCTGCAGTTTGCTAAATATGACGTTACTCCAGTGTCAGCATGGTCTTGAGCAAACTATTTTCTGTATTGTTGTTCTTCCCCCCATAATATGCACAAACAGGGGGCAAGAAAGACCCGAGCTGAATAATCTGCACAAGTGATCGTGGCTGCTCTTGTGATCACTCCCCTTTCCTTTAGAAGTGATGTTCTTTTTGTGCCAGCTGTGTTTTGATCCAGCCCTGAAAAGTACAAGGGGCTGGATGCTTGTGGCATGGATTAAAGTGTTGTGCCAGGGTTGGTACCTATGGAAAACGTAGAATCCCAGACTGGTTTGGATTGAAGGGTCCTTAAAGCTCATCCAGCTCCAACCCCTGCCACGGGCAGGGACACCTTCCACTAGAGCAGGTTGCTCCAAGCCCCTGTGTCCAACCTGGCCTTGAACACTGCCAGGGATGGGGCAGCCACAGCTTCTCTGGGCACAGGGAACAACTTCTATCTAAAATCTCATCTCACTCCTCCCTCTTCCAGTCGGAAGCTGTTACTCCTCATCCCATCCCTCCATCCCTTGTCCAAAGCCCCTCTCCAGGTTTCCTGGAGCCCCTTTAGGCACTGGAGCTGCTCTAAGGTCTCTCCTTCAGGAGCCTTCTCTTCTCCAGGCTGCCCCAGCCCAGCTCTCTCAGCCTGGCTCCAGAGCAGAGCTGCTCCAGCCCTCGCAGCAGCTCCGTGGCCTCCTCTGGCCTCGCTCCAACAGCTTCATGTCCTCCTTATGCTGGGATCAGGCAGGAATTTGCCCTCTCTTCAATCCTCACCTTGCAGAGCCTGTGCTGCAGCATCAGCCAGGTTGCCCGGGCTACAGGCCCATCCTCTTGTATCATTCTGGGTAAATAATAGTGAGTGTTTAACTCAGATCAAATGGTCTTTGAGTCCAGGTAATAATTTCAGGCCAGTTTGGCCTGTGGCAGCTCTGGGCAAAGTGCTTGCAGGAACTAGTTTATTTACCCCCAGCTTGTGCTGCCCCAAGCACATATTGAGCCAGGAAAAGAGGAATTAAACACACCATGAGGCAAATGGTTTCCAAATAGTGTGTGGTTCCTATCAATCAAGCCAGCTCTGCAGAATGATATTAAGGGATGGTGAAAGAAGAAAACCATTTGGAAGCTGTGTATTTCAGCTGGTTCAACTGTTTGTTCATGTTTGAAACACAGGTACATGTTTTTAATTGACCTGTTAGGTTGGTGGCTTGTTCTTTTGGGTTTTATCAGAAGGCCAAACATCCTGTATGTGTTCCCTCTACAGGAAAACTGAGGGGAAAGCACTAAAATAGGAACTATGGTTTTAGAGCACCCTTTAGACCAAGTTTCAAATCAGATGTGGATGATGCAGGGTGCCTAGGAGTCATTTTGATGCTTTATGTCAATGTGAAGAACCACTGGCTATTAAGGCATAGCTTAACCTTTTCCTTCAACCCTAGAGATCGAGGTCCATCCCTGCTCCAGCTGTTTTGCAGATGGTTTATGGGCAAGAACCAGTTTTAACTCTCTCAAGGTCACCTCAGTGGTGGTACTGAACACTTGGCTTCCCCAAGGGCCAGCTTGAGATGGCTGCTTTGCCAAGCAAAGCTGAAGGACACCTCTCTCTGCCCCTTCCAAGCCCTTTGGGCTCATATCGCTCATCCCTTTGGCTGCTTGGGAGGTTGGGAACTGGCAACTCCCTAATAAGAAAGGACCTGGCAATGCAGAGCGTGGGGACTGTGGTGTCTGGGCATGTTTATAGCACAGAGCCTGATTATTTATAGACAGCTCTGGAAGTCTTTTTGCTACGTCTTACTAAGCAGATGTGATGTTTCCTCTGAGAAGGGCTGCTCAGATACGTGCCACTCTCCATCCTGGGGCCGTGCTTTGGCTTCAAAGGCCACTCAATGCATTCATCTATGGGATTCTGAGTCTTGGGGGATGTACCTTAGTATGGGGGGGATGCCTTAGCATCTGCTCCCCAAAATGCACGGCTGTCCTATAGGACAAGGGCTCCCTGGAGAGAGGCAGTTGCAGGGATGAGGTGCTTGCTTTGAAAAGGATGAGATGCTGCCACAACAGTTATGGTTATAAAAAGAGAGCGTTGTTGATGGGTTTGTCTTATTTAATGCTGACATCCTGAGGTCAAACTGCTCCTCGCCAAGGAGAGCACAGCAACATTAGTCAAACACAGAAATCTCCAGCTCTGTAGCTTTGCTGTATGATTTATAGGCCACAGGGGTGAAAAAGGGTGGTTTTTCCTCTGAAAATACTAGGGAATGTTTCGATCCTTTAATTTCCTTGTTGCATTCTCTTGTTCATTTTGACTTCAGTTTTACTACATCAAAGCATTGGAGTTGAGCTCTCGTGGTACCCGTTTGCAGGATTCGGTATCCTCCTCCATCTGGCTGCTAGATGTGGTTGCTCTACAGCAATAATACATCACATAGGCACCATCCCACGTCCTTCTAGAGCTCCTCCTGTTCAAAATAGATGGTAAAATACTATTAATGTATGCAATGTGTTGTATTATCTAACAGAGGAGCAAGAAATCCATCTTCAAGCCTCTTGGCAATGAGTGGCATGAGCTTTGTCAGTGCTCGGAGCAGATGAAATCCAGGTCTCTGCAAAGCATTGGGACACAGGATGACTTTGCCAGCCCTGACCTCTGCTGTGGTGTTAGGGATCTGTCAGGTCATCCCTCCCTGGGACCATAAAACTGGTGTTGAAGGGTGAATATTGCTGCACTCAACTGCTCGAAGCATTTCAGCTTCGAGACCAAATGGCACCGTGTGAACTCCTGATGGGGTCAAAAAGTAAAACTCCCTCTTAGTGAAGATTTGCAAGTGATGGAGGGTTTTGTTTCATCTTGCATTTGCAACTCTAATGTATTCTTCCCCTGCACTCCCACCCACTCCTCACACTCAACCCCAGACTCTACTCACATGGCTATCAGTGTCACTTCTGAAACACGTCTTTCCTTAAAAATCCAGCTTTTCATCAATTAAACATTTTTGACAGCTTTTCTGAAACAAATCCTCTTAAAAAAAGATAAGAAAAGTCTCTTTTTTGCGAAGTTTTGGTGGGTTTACCTTAAAAGACTCCAGCAGCCCTAATGCAAAGGGTGCTGGTGAGCCCAGCTTGGATAGCAAGGGTTTGGAGCGGCTCTGGGCTGCTCCCATGGGTGCTGAGGGGCACAGCCCATGCCTGTAGCTTGTCACTGTTGCTGTTAATCAAGTGCCACTTTGTGCTTGTACAAAGCACTGTTAGGGCAGGTTGGAGAGAGTGGGTTGGGTTGGAAGGCACCTTAAAGCTCATCTATTTCCACCCCTTTGCCACAGGCAGGGACATCCTATGGCCTTTGTGGCCAACTTTGCCCAGACCTTACCCTTTTGCCTCAGAATAGGTCCCATATGTTATATCTTCTGTAAATGCTGTTTAAGACAGTATATTCCCTTTCTCTTCCCTGAAAACACTTGTCTTGTTGAGACATCCTTCTCCTCCCATCTGAATGGGATTTAATATTCTTGCCTAGTGGCACTTTGAAGCCCTTAATGAACAGAAGGTCCATCCCTTAGTGCCAGTCATCCAAAACTGGGTTTGTGGGCATACAAATGCTGAAATGCTGAGACTGAACTGGCAGGACATGATGGCTTTGCAATGACTTGCAGACTCCTTTAATTAAGGTGAACATGTTTAGCTGGGGAAGGAAGCAGAGCCCATGAAAGCATGCTAAGCATGTTGATTTAATTGGCAATTACTGAATTGAAAGCAAGCATTCAAGTGGAGCCAAAGCCCTTGTAAGACAAAGTCTTAACCCAAAGTCCTCCGAAGCGAGCACCAAGAAAATGAGGCAGAGAAAGATTAAATGCTTTGCCCAAGGTTATGTGGAAAGATGCAGCAGAGCTGGGAACTGAAGTGGGAACAGGAGCTGGCAGAACTGGGGCACTGTAGAGCTTGGGGAGGCTTTTACCGTCATTGAGCCATCGTGGAATCATGGAATGGTTTGTGTTGGAAGCTCGTCCAGCTCCCTGCCATGGGCAGGGACACCTTCCACTAGAGCAGGTTGCTCCAAGCCCCTGTGTCCAACCTGGCCTTGAACACTGCCAGGGATGGGGCAGCCACAGCTTCTCTGGGCACCCTGTGCCAGCGCCTCAGCACCCTCACAGGGAAGAGCTTCTGCCTCAGAGCTCATCTCAATCTCCCCCCTGGCAGGTTAAACAGTGATGATTTCCAGGACTGCCCTAAAGAAGTTAAGCCTTGCCTTTGGATCAGCCCAACGCGGCTGCTCGTCTGCACCCATCACACTTCTGACCTTCCCCCCTGAACTTCCATTGAGGAAATAAGGCAAAATCCATGAAATCCAGTACCAGTCCAATCTGTTTTCTTATGCCTGCCAACAGCAATAAGTCAGGTCACGGCTGGGGAAAGCTTTGTGCATTTTGAAGCTTTGCATCCTGTATCTTGATGGAGCAGGAGCTGCAGATAGACTTGTTGCAGAGGGGCTTCTGCAGGGCCAGGGGTCGTAGAAAAAGCTTCTACAATGTAGTTACTTCTGCACTTAACTGCTTGGGACACACAGGAGCAGGGGATTTGTGTATGTGAAGTGCTGACCTATAAAGATGGCTCCTGTGAAGGCTGGAGTAAGGAGAAGGGGCTTTTGGATCTGAGGGGCACAAGGTTGGTTTGGGGTGAGCTGCTTGCACCTCACTGACACTTCGGGGATGTCCAGCAGACCCTTGTGCTGTGAGGCTCAATGCATGCATCCTTTGGACATGAGGAGGTTCTTGCTGTCTCCAAAGTGAGTTGCTGCTGTAGGATGCTGGGTGACGTGGTTTTTGGTCCCTATGGGTCTACAGAGGTACAGTAGCCACTTATAAGGGTCTAGTGGAAGGTGTCCCTGCCCATGGCAGGGATTTGGAACTAGGTGAGCTTTAAGATCACTTCCAAACCAGTGTGTGATTCTATGTTCGTACGTGATAGCAGGTAGTGTACATGCTTGGCAAGCATCTGCTGGGATGCCGTGCTGCAGGAGAGGGAAGCACCGGGATGAGGCACTGGAGAGGGGTGGGAGGGTGATGGCAGGAGTCTCTTCTTTTTACAGCAAGTGAAAAATCAATCCTTGACCTTTAAAGGAGTTTATGAATTCCTGGCTTGGGGATCGATGTGCATCGATCTCTGTGTGTCTGCGTGGGCTCGCCGTGTACACTATCAGGTGATGAAAGCCGTGTTCTGCTGAGTCTGGAGCAGGCAGATGCAGGCCCTGTCTCTGCCCAGCTGCCAGGACTGAAAACATTGTTTTTCCTCCTCCTTCCATGCTTTTTTCTACTTGGCAGCCCTGAGTCCAGGGCTCGGGATCATTGGAGATGCTGTGTTTGCTGTTTCAGTGACACAGCGGCTCTCTGTCACCCTGCGGAGCATCCAACAAAGTGCTTCTGCCACCTCCTGTGCCTCCCCGACCTGCTCTGGGATACTCCAGGGTGCCTCACCTCATGGTTTACAGGGTCTGGAAGAGGGGGGAAGCACCATTATCCATCATAGAACCCCAGACTGGTTTGGGTTGAAGGGACCTTAAAGCTCATCCAGCTCCAACCCCCTGCCACGGGCAGGGACACCTTCCACTAGAGCAGGTTGCTCCAAGCCCCTGTGTCCAACCTGGCCTTGAACACTGCCAGGGATGGGGCAGTCACATCCTCCTGAATCATTTGGGATGAGGCCACCCCTGCTTGCTCTGGGGGTGATTTTTGGCAGTGTGAGGACAGAAAGCTGGTCCTGTGGCTATACTGACACTGCATTAAGCCTTAGATGAAGCACCCAAGTGTAGGTTAGGTGAGGAGGTGCTGATGGCAACCCAAATCCTCGTGATTTGGGTAGCAGAAAGCAAAGCTTTCCCATTTCTATCCCAATAAACCAGCAGTTTCCCAAAGACTGCAGACTCAGCCAGCACAGAAGTTAGCTGAATGAATTAAAACTGGGTGCCTTGACCTCGGAGGTGCGACGTTCCTGCTTGTGAATGAGGATTTAAGGGAGGAAACGTGCTGGCAGCTCACTTCCTGACCTGCTCCCCTGAGACATGTGAGCAGAAGCAAGGTCCTGCTGGGCACGTTGCTATATATATATAGTGTATATTCATGTTCTCCTGCTGGAGTTGTGTGAGCTGACAGATGCAGAGGAGCCGAGAGGTGCTGGGGGTGGGATGGGAACAGAAGGCTCTGAAGCCTGTTCAGCTGCTATGGGCTTGGGAAAGGGGGGCAAGGAAACGGGAATCTGACGTGTCTCAACTCACCAATGTGGAAGGAGGCACAGCATGGAATAGCAGCACGCAACAGCACATGCCTGGGTTGATGCTATAGCATGGCATAAGGATCATTGCTGTTTGCTGTAGCAAGTCCCAGTTCTAAAAGCACCAGCTGATATTTAAGGGGTTTGTGGTGGGGTTTGGCACAGATGGGGGTGAAGAGCTCCATCTCCATCCTACCAAGTATGGGGAAATAGCATTGTGAGGCTTGCTTTTGTGATGGGGAAACTGAGGCACAGAGGAAGAAGTACCCCACGGAGCCTGCAGCAGAGCCAGGAAGCAAATTCAAGCTCATCTCATCAGAATATCCATCTTTTCTTCTTGCATCCTCTCCAAATCTGTGATCTACAGTGCAATTTGCTAGGGATAGACACACCTCTGCTGTTGTAAAATACACCTCTATTAACTGGTAGCGTAACAGGGTGCCAGCAATGCCCTGAAATGTTGCTTGGTTTTACCCATCTTTGATACCTATGGTGGATCCATAGTGAAATGCAGAAGCTCCACAGCCTATCTCTCACAGTTTCCCCTCTATTGTGGCAAGTATGCCAAGAGGAAGATGCTTTCCTGTCTTCTGGTGGTTTCCTCACTGTATCCATAGATCCTATCGCATGCTCTAGGACTTGGTGTTGGCAGTGTCATGCCAGGCCATCTCTGGCCTGAATCCTGCCCTTAACCCTGGACCTGTTAGACCTGATGTGGTGGGAAAGGGACAGAAGGAGCAGTGATTTGGAGATGGAGGTTGGTCCTGCTGACACCAAGGGGGTTATTCCCCACCCCAGCACCCTGCTGCTCTCTACCTGGTTGGTGGTGCCTAAGCAGGGTTTGGGGGTGCACAGGGTGGGAGCTGAGAGGGGAAAACCCCCCTCCTGCTTGCTGAGCATCCCAATGCCACTTCACTGAATGCGATGGTTTCTCCAGCCTCTCCTCCTGTCTCTTCCAATGTATTCCTGTTTGTTTGATCTCTGACAAACTTCCACTCTCTGATCTTCTGCTGAAATAATAAATCTGGGGCCCTTGAAGACACTTGACAGCAGGAGAGTCTAAACAAAACCCCTTTTAAGCATTTAGATGTTTTTAACGTGACAAGCCCCTCCTGCAAGGGTACCATATATACTGGATTGCTCCTGCCTGCTCCCTGTGAGATACAGCACCATAAAACCTTGGGATTTCCAGGGCTGGATCATCTTCCCTGTATGTGGAAACACGAGGATGTGGAATATCATCCTGCTGCATGGCCTAACAGCTGATGAGTGGATGCAGAGGAGCCTTGTACCTTTGGAAAGATGCACACTTGTATCCTGTGTGATAAGTAGAAGGTAGACTTGTTCTACACAAGCACGATGGGCAGGGAAGAGGGGTTCGAAGGAAAGTATTGCTTATTTTTACGCCTTAAACTGCCTTAAAAGCCAACAAAATGGGGAGGAATGGTTTTTCTGGTACCTGAATGAAAGGAATAGGGGTAATTCTGGGCAGCTCCACTCATGTTAAATGGTGATAACAATCTTTGTACAAGCTGTGGTCTGATCTGTTTGCAGTCCTTGCTACTCTAGTTGTAAGGCAGGAGTTAAAACAAACAGCCTGGGAAGCGCAGACAAGTTGAGTTTTACTGGGAGCTCCTTAATGTCACCCACAGATGATACCAGAGTCTCCTTTTATTTACCTTTAGACACCAGAAAGTGATGATCAGGCTGCTGCAACTATGCCAAGCACTCGGTGTCCTGCTGCAGAGCTCCCTCCTGCCCTTGGTGTGATGCAAAGCACCTCTGCCCTGCGTGGAGGTGGAGATGAAATGATGCAGCTCTACCCTTCAGCCACCTCTGACAAGTGAAGCAGCCACATTCCCCTTGCTATTGCACAGGCAAATGCTGCATTGTGCCTTGCACTGCTGCAGATCCCACTGAAATCAGGGCTGTGGAAGACGCAGTGCCATCGTGTGGCTTTGCTCCTGGTCCTTGCTTGCATGGCAGGGACGGAGGCTCGCAGAGCCAGCCAGGGGAGGTATTCCTCGTCTCTAATTCCTTTACAGGGTGTAATGATGTTCTGTCTGTTTAGCAGTTTGGGCTGCTGCTACTCTTGATTGCATTGGATCCCTCAATCTGCAGCCTCTGATCACATCAGTGTCTGGGAGACCCCTAATCGTGTTTGCTGGGGTTTAGGTTTCACAGAGGAGGAGGGAAGGTTTGGGGAAGGCAGAAGCAAAACCGCATCTAGTGCTGGGAAGTAAAGTGGCTCCGATCCAGGTCGTGAGGGTTTGAAGGGCAGAGCCATGCTCAGGAAGTCTCCCAACTATGAATCATAGAATGGTTTAGGTTGGAAAAGACCTGTAAGTCCAGCCATTAGTCCAAGCACTGTGACATCCACCACTACACCATGCCCCTAAACACCACATCTACAGGTCTTAAATGCCTCCGCTTTCCTGGGCAGCCTGTTCCAGTGCTTGACAACCCTTTCTGGGAAGATATTTTCCCTACTATCCAATCTAAACCTCCCCTTAGTCCAACATAAGGCCATTTCCTATGTGATGCTCCATTACTGTGGGTTGTGGAGCTGCTGGGTACCTGGAGGTTGGTAGAGTTCCAGAACTCATCCTAGCTCTGACATAACAATAGCTTGTGATGTTGGGTAACTGAGGCACCAGGTCTGTACCCTGCCTTTAGCCCTGCACACAGGGTAAGGTGCTGCAGAGGCATCCAGAAAGCCCTCTGAGATGCAGGTCCTGCTGCCTGCTCTGCTGTAAGGAGGGAGGAGTAGCTCCATCAGCGGTCATGCAGGTACAAATATCACCAAATGGCTTTGGGAAATGTGCTGTTTAGACCCTGAGCTCACTTCAGTGAGCCCCTGCAAGGGATGTTGCTCTCACTGGAGGAGGGCACAGCCTAAAAGTCCATGAAAATGGCAAATCCTTCATTTCTAGACAATGAGGAGGAACCTTTCTCTACTCTTGCATTGGGGTGGAGATGATCATTCCCTTTCTAATGTGCTAGGGGATGTCATGGAGTGCTTTGCAGAGCATGCCTGGCTGCAGAAGCACCAAGCACTGTCGTTATTCATGTCCCAGTGGCGTTGCAGAACTTGGGTCAAGAGCAAGACGAAGGCTTTGTGCTGGGTTTCGCAGCACAAAGCCAGTGGGCTGGCTGCAGCTCTGCTTAGAGAAAAGGGGGGAAGCAATGGAGGTGGAGAAAATGCCTTACCCAAGGTCACTGAAGGATAGAACAGTCACGGTATTTCATTCCCAGGCTTTTCCTTGTGCTTTTTATCATTGGAGCTCTCATTTTTATTCCCTTTTCCGATGCTGGCTCCTGCTGTTTCAATCCCATCCGCTGCAAGCATTGGGGCAGCCAAACACCCAGATTGGCTAAACATCCTTAAGTGATTTTCAAACAAGGGGAAAAACAGGAGCTAGGAAGAAAATAATGAAGTTTGTGGCTCTGAATCTTAAGCAGTCGCTTTGGTCGGGGCTGCGTGGTGCGTACGGGGAAACTCAGCCCTCTGCATTGCTCACCAGCCAATTGGTGCTTCCCTCAAGCCAAGCTGCTTTATAATTAAGTGATAATTGTTTTTGCTGGGGAGCACACCAGCAAGATAAACAGCTTGAGGAATCAATAAGCATCAAGGTCATAGGCTGAGTTATTTACTGAATCATCTGCAATTTATCTCCCAACTTCGCTGTACAGAAGAAAACAGTGACTGTTCCCCAGCGGGGTTGGAAGTACGGGGGGGAGCGATGTTGCTTTCAAACAGAACACTGCAGATCTGCTGGTTTCTATTGGAAAACCTTCGGAATTAACCAAGGAAGGTTTTGGGGGGGTGAACTGCCAATGTGCAATAGAGACATCCACACGCATGCAGCCACACATGCACTTGCTCTCTTACATTGGTTTAACCAAATCGATGTCAAGCTCGGCCTGGATACTTATTTCTCATTAGCTTAAATTTGTCCTTAATTGACATAGACCAAACTGCAGTGAACTGGCTTGAAGCTGAGCTGAGAGCAGCCCCTCACATCTGTGCATTTGAATTGCTTTGAAGCTGAACTCTTGCTCGACAGAGGCCGCTTTGCTGCATTGGGCGGTCGATGAGCACAGCGGAGGCGTGGAGGAAACAGGAGGACCTGTGGTGATGGAAAGCAACGTGTTGTTCTTTTGCTAGTGGCAGCTGCAAGTGGTCTCCCTGTGCAAGGGCTGTGTGGTGGTCCCGGCTTTGCTTTTAGCTTGGTCTGGTTGCAAAGTGGTGGCTATAAGCATGCTCCTGCAGGGACCTGTAAACTAATGCATCGATGTCTGTAGGCAACAGATTTGTTGTCTCCTCCTTTGTGGGGTCTCATTCAGGCTTTGCTGGAGACCCCTCTGTATGTTCTCCAATCCCTGAAATAACAATTAGAGTGCTTTCCGTTGGGGGGACCTCAAATCTGTTTATTATCTGTTATTTATCAGCAGAGAGGATTGAACTTGCTCAAGCTATTCTCAAGCAGCAGAGCGGGGATCGCAGGTCCCAGCCAGCTACATTATCCACTGGGCAGCACTGTCCCTTTGCACTGTGCACTAAAGGGGATACTTAATTTATACATCTTCATATGAAGTGCAGGAAAGACTTTTCCCTGGGTAGACACATGCATTATCTGCATTCCCTTACACAAAATGCAAACAGTGAGCTGCAAAACTGAATAAACAGCGCCGGATACAGCACCCACATTTCCAGCACTCGAGTGCTCTGGGTGGGAGAACATCTCCACATAAAACACTTCCCCTTTGCAGAGGGTTCAGAGGAAGGTGTCGCTTGGCCCATGGCAGCACTGCTGGCTGGCCCCCGAAGAGATTAATGACATCTAAATCAGTCTGGCAGCCAGTGGCTGGCGGGGGGAGGCTTTTGCCAGCGCTGTGGCTGCAAGCAGCTCTCTGCCACGGTGATCTCTGCATGCCGGATTCCACCTCCCTGTGTCTCGCTGTATTGATAAAGTAATGTCAGTGCTAGGCTTGTTCAAGCAGCTTTGTGGATGGCAAAGGGTGGGTGGATGCAGTGTTCCTGGCTGGCATTGTGGCAGGGGCGTTTGGAAGTGCTTGAGCCTGACTTGCTCCTGTCTGATCACTGGGCTCCGGTTGGCTGCGGGACCGTGCTTTGCGGCTTTTCAGTTGTATGGGCTCCCTGCAATGCCTTTTAAGACCTTCTAAACCCTACAGCTTTTAGCATCCTTAATCTCTTGCTGGCTATCCTAGCCCCTTCCCCTCGTTATCCAGAAAAGCTTCCCTCCCCTCTTTCAGCCTGCTGCTCTGTAATACCCTGATGATCACCCCACCTCCGACCTGCAGTGCTCATTAGTCTCCCTTATGTGGCTGCCAAACTATCCTCCTGTTTCTCTGTCCTGTGAGCAGGAGCACCGGAGCAGGTACTTGGATCCTGCCGTGCTCATTTCCCTGTGGCATTGGAGTTGAATGTAAAGAAGGCTGGAGAGGGCTGCTTCAGTGAGCTACCGGTCCCCGGTGCTTGCAGATGGAAGCAGCGCATTAGCAAGGATTATATAGTCCGTAGCTGTGTCACTACCTGCTGTCTGCATCCAGCCTGAAGAGCAGAGCAGATTTCTGGCATCAGTTTGGTACATCTCTACTAGCTGCCTTGTGTAGGAGCATTTCAGACAAGGCCCGTGGTCTCTCCTGACTTAGGGGAATGAGATTTCTGCCTGGTCGATGTTTTGAGATGCTTCATTTCCATGCTATGGAGTTCATGGATTCAAGAAGCCACTAGAATATTAAGTAGTGGTCTCTGATGAGCAAAAACTAGCGCTGCTTGACCCAAAGGTCCTTTCCAGTCCCCTGTACAACTCTCTTTTGTTTAGCTCTTTAATGTAAATCTGTTGAGCCATCAAGCCTGCTGCAACCCCCTTCCTTGTGCATCTGCGCTTCATGTCACCAGATGCTTTCTAAGTACCCCGCCTGTTATCTCGGGTTCCTTTATCTAATGAATTTATCATATCAAGGAAGCAATTCACACACCTCCTTTGCTCTCAGCAAAGGCTGGAGGAGTGCATTACCCATCATGCTAGCGTCCAAAATTACAACTTGGCATAGATCAATCCCGGCTTTTGAAATCTATTTAAATGGATGGAGCGATCTGCAGCAAGTGAGACTGGAGAGAAGAGATGCTGTGTTAATCTGTAATGAAACAAGACGTAACCCTGAAGGGAAAGACAAGCGAGGGTGAATGGGGCTCTTGTTGGAATGAGCATTTCCCGTGATGTTCTCATTCTCTTTCCATTTTTGCTATACACCCTCTTCTTTTTCCTCTCTCCTCTCTTTCTGCGCATTGCCTTTTTGCTTCGGAGATGCTCTCTGTAATGATCCCATCACTTGAGTTTGCCTTTCCTTTATTTCGTTTGCTCACAAGCCTAAGAAGTTTTAAATGGAGCTGGTGTTGGTGAAAAGCAAGCTGTAAGTGCAAAGATGACAACCTTATATTATATTTATAAAGTCTGCCTTGAGATGAGTTGGAATGTACTTTCTCTACTAGAGGAAAGAAACTTCTGAAATGACTCTCCCACATTAGGATTAATTGAATTTCTCCAAGTCGAAGTGTTTGTGAAGTCAAAAAGTGCTTCCATTCGCTGTATCTCTGTGTCATAAACTTCCCTGCTTTATAACACAAATGAAATTGTTTTGAAGCTCGAGACGGAGATTTTCAGCAATGCCTTAAAGCGCTTTGATTAGAGCTGGTTGAGAAAATTTCCTAATGAATCAGTTTTCCAAATGAAAACAGATTCCCCGAAATCAAATCATTTTGTGGGGCCATCACCATGTACTCATTTCAAATGTCATCAGAACCTTTGATTTCCATGCAACCGAATCCCCTTGGTTGAGCTGAGCATTTTGCGTGGCTGCTGTGTTGCAATTTGTAGTAGGAAATGGTATTAGGAGAGAAAAACAAAGCCCTGGATGAGGTGGTGATATCGCTGAGCTCACCTTTCTTGTTTAGTTCTTTTGGGAAGTGAGAACTTGCTGCTTCTGGTTAATGAAGGAAACAACCTGAGCTGGAATTTCCCAAGGGCAAAACCGTGGTGTTTGCTTCAGCTGAGGCCTGGGTGCCTCTTTGTGGTGAGGTTTCTCCTAGCACTGGCCCCATTCACTCAGCTCTGCCCCTTTTTCCCTGTCTGAAGAACTCAGCTGTTGCCACAACTCATAAATCAAAGCTTAGTCTGCAGTGTGGCTGGGATGAGATTGCTTTGAAGATTAATTCCTTTGAAAGTTTAGGGCTGAGGGCAGGATTAGGCCCTTTCTCACCCCTTGAAATGGCAGCAGCGATGTAAAATGTCTCGAGGGCTGAAGGAAACGACAGGGGCTGGGTGGTTATGGATGTGGTTGTGTTTGGGGAGGGCTTGCCTGGAGTGGTGGGGCACTGGGTCTCCAACAAGCAGAGCTTGTGTTGCATGGTGGGTCACCATAAGCCATGTTGCCTCTCCAGCATCCTGGTCTCCATCTGCTGTTGGGGAATGTGTTTCCATTGGAAATTTGGGAATAGCATCCCCCAAATCCTGTCCTCATGCTGGGCCACAGGGACCTGTTCTTCTCAATGCAGTCACGTACATCCCTGTGGTGCTTGTCCAAGTCTCTGCTGTGCTTTGGTTGAAGCCTATAAATGTGGTTGTGCACCACAGTGTCTCCATGTGAAACAGCAATCACTAATTCTCTTTCAGCGTAGAGTATTATCCTTCAGGGTATGCTTTACATCATAGGACTCCATCTGAGGTCAAACCATCCTGTGCTAGTTGTTGGAGAATTGAAGGAATCAGGCATGTCTCGGAGTTCCTTCACTAGTAAGTGACCAAAGCATGGAGGGAGGAGTAGAGGAGGCATTGCAACCCTATTTTGTATGCCACAAAACATTGCTGAGCTGACTTGAAGAGAAGCCACCATGGTAAAAGACTTTCCCAGTCACTTCAGAGCTCAGCCTTGCTGCCAAGCTCCCACTTGTTTGCAAACCCAGTCTGGGCACATCCCTGTTGGTATTTGCTAGTATTGCTGGCATTTTCCCCCTTCTTGTGCATCCGGAGTGAAAGCCCCATCCCTGAGGTGTATTCCTGGTGCTGCTTCCAATGGATTCGATACCACTGGGCTATCCGACCGGGAGGCTTTTCAATTTCCCGATGCTGGCAGGTACAGCGTGAGGGTTGGGATTTAGGGCTTGGCCCAGCCATTTCTCCTGCCTGCTTGCCAATTAATCCCCTGCCAAGTAAATACATTCCCTGTGCTTTATCATCCCGCAAAGAGCCTTAAAGACAAACAGAAAAGCGAGAAGGAAACAAAACAAAGCACCCGCCGATAAATTAAATGCACCAAGGAAAACGCAGAAAAGCCCAAGCAACCCCTTCCTCTGAGTTAATTAATTGGAGCCCTGTTTGAGGACAAGCACCCTCTTAAATCCCCCCTTGCTGAACGCAATTTTCTCGGTGCAATCACTCAGTGTCCCTGATGGACAGGAGCCCAATCACTTCTCGACACGAGGTGAGAGCTGCTGCAGCACCCGAGGGAAAGTAATAGATTTTTAACACCACTGCAAGGCTTGTAAATACCCAGCGAGAACCAGTTCTCCCCCCTGCCCCGAGCACCTCTGTTGCTGAGAAAGCTACTGCTGACAGGAGATGTTGCTGGGTTTGAGCTGGTGTTTCCTCCAGCGGGAAACATGGTGGTGGTTGGCTTCTCCCATGGCTGAGTTGTGGGATGTGGTAGAGGAGTAGTAGTGCTCCCACTTGGAGTACTGAGCTCAACACAAGAGGGATGTGCAGGTGTTGGAGCGAGTCCAGAGGAGGTCATGGAGATGCTGCGAGGGCTGGAGTGGCTCTGCTCTGGAGCCAGGCTGGGAGAGCTGGGCTGGGGCAGCTTGGAGAAGAGAAGGCTCCAGGGAGACCACCACACAAAAAGGCTGGGAATGCAAAAGGCTGAATGGGAATTGCATCTGTGGAAGCAAATGGCCAGAGTAAAATATTCTGTGGAGCTCCAAGTGGCTTTTTGCTGCTGAATCACTGCCTGTGTCCTTGACTATGAAGCAGCCTGAAGATGCTGGTGCTGCCTGTGCAGCATGGGCCAGCTGGTGCAGGGCGCTAGGGTCAGCGCTATTAAAGGCCTAATTCCCGGGCACAAGGCTAACAACTTGCCTGTGTTTATAATATCAGCGCAAGCCCATGTCAAATCCATTGTTGCATGATGTGACCAAATCCATTACTGCACACATGGAAATCAATTACTGCACATTAGGGAACATTTAACACTTGAGCCTTTTCCGCCGCGTTTTTTGCACGCCGAGGCTGGAGGAATCACTGTCTGCCACGCTGGAAATGGAGTTTTTGCTTTCTCTATTATAGATCTTCTATGTCTGTAACAAATGTGCACAGGTATGGAGCAAAATACACGTGGGAAAGTGCTTGGTTCACGGTGAGGGGTATAGGGTGGTGTATAAACTGGTGTTACTACTGATAGCACTTACGCAATGAGTAGGAATGAATGTTTTCCTCTGCTGTGCTCACGCATACTGCTCTGCCTGATGTTTCTGTCTCAGAGCCACCTCTCCCACATAGGCAGCAGATGTCCCTGTGCTCATTGGCCAACACTTCTGCATTTCTTTTAGCTTTTTCTGTGTATTTGACCAAAAAAACCCTGACAAATAGACAACCCTGTGTGTTCACACTGGTGAGCAAGGGTTGAGCAAGAAAACAGTGCTCCGATGTGCTTTGGTGGGGGAGAACCAGTACTTGTGGAGCTTTGGCTTCACCTCCCTCCTTAAACATATAAACACACTCGCCTCCTGATGTTTGCAAGAGCTGAGAAGGGATTTGAGGACACAGATAGAGGAAAGCAATGTGTAATAGCAGGGAAAGGAGAATCCCCCTCCTGCATAATGGGATTGAACGGAGCTCTTTGCCACCCTGGAGCATCCCTTCTCAGTAATGGGGGGCCTGATGCATCTCTCCTTTCACAACAGCACTGTGCACCGCTGTCCCTGCATCCTCTCCCACATATTGAGCCCCACAGTGGGTTTTCCCTCTTTCCACCTTCCTGCACATCCCACCTTTCCCCCAGCTCCCTTAGCAGGCGCTCCCCACCTTCCTCCTCCTGTACACACACATGCAGGGATGAAGGGAATGGATGAAGGTTAATTTTTTTTGGTCCCTTTCATAATGACTCATCCATAACGATTTCTATTGGTTATATTTCCTTGTGTGACAGAAACAATTTACTGCATTCCTGCAAAGCCTATTTTCTCTGCATGATCTGCTTGTGCGGAGGTTTGGGGAAGTAATTCACAGATATTTTACCTCAAAATAGCTTACAAAGACAAAAGAGTCCTGTTGACACCAAGGTGCACTCCTCGTGAGCCAGGGAAATGGGATAAACGAGCTTAAAACATAGAAACACTTTATGAGAGAGGCTTAAAGTCAAATTCCACATCACATACCGTGGTCAAAAGCTCTTTTTGCTGGCGGGGATGTAGGGAGGTGCAGGGCTTCTCTGAGGACTGATTTGGGATGGGTTGAAGGAGGATCCTCAGTGACGTAAATCAGCAGGAGACTCAGTGGGGGTTTGGGATGCTCCTTATGGATCTGGTCCTGTATGTCCTGCTGTAAGGGGAAGTCAGCCACAGGGAGCACAGTGCTCCCAAACCACATATGATTTCAGGACATCTTGCCATAGGATCAGGACCAGAAGCCTGGGAGGGATCAGAGGGCCATGGAATGATGTTTTTTTGGCCAAGTGCAGGTTTTCTTCCTCCCTGCCCACCGAGCCAAGCTCATGCCTACACTCATAGCTCTTTCCTTGCTCCATGAGCAATAAGCTTTGAGATAACAACTGCTCAAGGTAATTTGCTCAGGCAAAGGCTTCTGCTAATGGGCTTGATGCTCTGTGATGGATAGCTCAGTGCATCCACTACTCCAGGACCTAGTCCCGCCTCCCTTGTTCCCATTGCCCCACAAGCTCAGCATCACCTGTGCCTAGCAGGGGATGAGCATCATGTAGGGCTGATCCACATGGAAGCAGTGGGGAGCTATTTCATGTTGGCTTCTCCATCTGCTCATGCACGTGGCCTTGAATTTAGTTAGTGGGCAGAGTGGCAGGGAGGTGAGCATGGCCACCCGCTCTGGAAGCAGGCACAGTGCCTTGTCCTGTAGATAGCACCCCCCGGGCTGGGAGCAAAGGCCACTGTCACTGTCACACCATGAGCTGCATGGGAGTGGAGGAAGGTCAGTGTGGCAGGCGCCGGGTGCCTCAGCCAGGCACAGGGGAGAAATTAGGCAGGGCAAGAGGAGGGGGAAAGGTTTCTGTGCCAAAGAGCTGCGCTGACAGTCACAGCAGGAGTCAGAAGGATGCGGTGGACGTGACGTGTTTGAAAGCTGGGAGATGGAACAAGAGCAGTTGGTGTGAGCCTGTGCTGTTTTAACACCAGACAGGGGGAGCAGAACAAGAGACTCAGGTTAAAAGAGACTCAGGTTGCCCAGAGAAGCTGTGTCTGCCCCATCCCTGGCAGTGTTCAAGGCCAGGTTGGACACAGGGGCTTGGAGCAACCTGCTCTAGTGGAAGGTGTCCCTGCCCGTGGCAGGGGTTGGAGCTGGATGAGCTTTAAGGTCCCTTCCAACCCAAACCAGGCTGGGATTCGAAGATGCCAACTGGCCTGTCTGATGTGGGTGCTGCAAGTGGCCTGTCAGTAGTACCTGCCTCCTAATAGTTTGGGGTTTACCGGGAACTCTTAGTTGCCTTTTTGCTTTCCCTTATTTCCGTGTTCTTTTAGGTTTTTTGGGGATGAAAATGTTTATTTGGTGCTGTGAAACCAGTAATTTCTGAGCATGTACTCCTTTAACACATGATGCTCTTAAAATGTCAACCTAATTGCAGGTGTCAAGGCCAGGACAAGTATTGGCCATGTCTCTATGTGCTACTTAAGATGATCCATCACTCTTCACCCTAGCCAGGGGTGCTGGTGCAGCTCCTCCCCATCCTACTGCACCCCACATGGCTCCCCATCAAATACAATGTCTGGAGGTGGATGGAAACCAAAGTTTGGCTCCTGTTTGGCTCCCCCCCTTACTACTGTATAAGCTAGAGAGGGTCAGGAGAGTCACAAATCCCGGCATGGGGAATGGTGGGCTCTTGTTTGTGGTCTTGGGTCATCTGGTAATGCTGGCAGCAACAAACACTGGCTCTTTATCCTCCTCCAGCCCTGCAGACATAAGCCCTCTTGTTGCTGCAGGCTCAGGCCGAAGGCTGTCGTGAACTGAGCTGTCAACGGGCCCTTTGTGCAGGGGGCAGAGGCAGATGGCTGCGAGGGGAAGCACGTTGTCCCTCTGTGTGCTGTGGGTGACCAAATATGAGGTGGCTTTGTCACATCAGTCCCTGCTGCAGTGCAGGGTCTGGAGGGATGTGGTTGTACCGAGTGCCTGCAGCTCTGGTTGTGTGCAGTGCTGAAGAGAGCCAGCAAAAGCAAAAGTCACAGAAGGGATAAGGTTGGAAAGGACCTTAAGATCATCTCCCAAGCACCATCCTCATTGTCCATCTCTCCCCAGCAGCACATTCCTCCTACTTTTGCCTTGTTAAGTCCCAGGCAGCTGCCTTGAGGAGGGCTCAAGGGCTGCTTCTGCAGCTCAGGAGCATCCGTGGATGTTGTCCTCTCTACCTGGGTGTGCAAAGCTGGATTGGAGCAACTCCAGGAGCATCCTGGAGATAGGAAAAGGTGGTGCTTTTCCTTCTGAGAGTGAAGGAGGGGAGATCACAGGGAAGTTTTAACCTCTCCTTGGTAGAAGGCGTGTTGATGGGTAAATGCCATGAGTGGCAATAGGAGAGGGCAATCGCTGCACTAGGACAGCTTCATGCTGCACAAGTGAAGATCCAGGTTGAGGTCTGAAAATGAGACTGGTTTGGCCTCAAGGAAAATATCTTATATCTTTGATACTTCAAAGACCATCCATCCAGCATTGGCAGTGAATTTTCACCTAAACTTTAGCTGTTGAAAATCCCTCTTTAGGCAAAAGCAAATTCCCTGGATACGAAGATGTTTGTTGCAAATGTGCTTCAAGCACGTTTTTATTCAGGGCCCTTATAAAAATATCACACCCAAATCTCTGGAGGATTGAGGTTCCTGAAGCCACTGTGACTACTTGGTTCAGCACCAAACAAGCCCAGACTTGGAGCAGGTATAAACCCCTATGCAGAGATCTCCTCTTGTGCTCATTCCTCAAAGCATTCAGGGGAGAATTTAAGGGCAGTACGTGTGTTTTGTGGTTTGGTTGGCAAAAGGCTGAATTTCTCCCCAATTTAGGCAGCCTTATCATGTTTAAGGGGCTGCATTTAATCTTTTCCCTTCTCTGTGCCTGTTACAACAGGACAGAACCCCAAAGCACCAGCGTACAGAGCAGGTAGCAGGGATGCTGCATATCCAAACCCCAAAAGAGCATCCTTGGCCGGCGAAGCTGCTTTCTGTGCTAATTTGAAATGAGGTGAGCGATGGCAAATTGAGTTTCAAGGGCAGCAGAGACAACTTGTCAATTTAGCCTCGGCTCCTCTCTGTCGGTGCAATGCTTAGGAGCTGGATCTGAAGCTTGTTTACGGCAGTGGATAGAATAGCTGCAATCCCCCAGGTAGATTAAGCAATTTCTTCATTTAGGACTCTCAAAACTCGATGATATTTGGAGGGATTTTTTTCTTGACCTTGCAAAAGGCAAGAACTGGCTTCTCCCACCACCCTTATGGCTTTTCCTCAAGATTCCAAGGGGGAAAATGGCTGTTGGATTGGGGTTGTCAGGGAGATGTGGGTCTGAGCCGTGCCGCAGCACAGGGAAGTCTTCCCACCACCTTCTCCATTGGGTTGCAGTGACTGCATTCCCAGCTGGGATGTGGCTCTTTGTGAAGTGATGGGTGAGCAGGTCTTGTCCTCTTTGTGTGCCTCAGTTTCCCTGTCTTAAACCACCCTGTGTTTCAAACAACAGAATAAAACTACTTGGAGATTTATCAGCAACATGTGTTGGGCAAAAGGAAGGGAAGATGATTTACTCTCATGGTAGCACTAATTCCACTCATTACTTGCAAGGTCTACGTGCTCTCAAAGGCATGGTTGCAATGTGAGCTGTCACTGGTGTTGCCTTAGCTCTTCCTGGGGCTTTTCCCGTGGGAGCAGTGGAGCAGAGACCTGCAGAAATCTCTGCAGCTATTTACCTACTGCAGCTTTCAGTGGGGAGCAAGCACCTCTCTGCCTGGTGCATGTGAGAATCCCACCAGGCAACTAATGCACATCTAAATGCCTTTGCAAACCTATCCCAGAGTGGATCAGAGCCATAGCGCTGATCCCAGGACTCCATCCATAGTTGCAGGCACCCCTGGAATACCCAGGGAAAGGTGGAAGGAGAGTTTGCGCCAGAGCAGGGAGACAAGGTGAGGGTTAAGGAGTGAATTGCCATGAGCAGGGGGTGAATGGGCAACGAGAAGTCTCTGACGCTGAAACCCCTCAAGCAGAACAAAAAGAAAATGGAACTCTGTATATTTTAAGGAAAAAAAAACCCCTCTAATAACAACCTGAAAGCTTTGAAGGCGCAAGTGTGGCTGGTGACATCCCTGCTTACCTCCCCGCTCCGCTTGCAGCACATCCGCTGTCTGATCAAGTCTCAGTAGCATGAATGTTCACAGCTGCATGTAGGACATGGAAGTGCCTAATGACTGCTGGAGCTGGCGTAATTCCTAAGTAGGTATGGCATGTGGTTGCTCTGTAAAGGATTTCGGGACTGACAGGCTGTGAAAAGTGATAGAGGAGAGAAATGCCAGAGCGGGGAATTAAACACATGCACAGATTAAATGAACTCGGTACTGGCAAAGCAGGACTGCTCTGGTACTGCCTGAGCCAGGCTGGGGCTCATGTATGAATGTGGTGCTTTGGGGAAGAGGGTGAGGATGGTGCATGGATGGGATGGGGTGTGCGGTCCAGCCCTGGATTCACCTGATCCTCATCTTTTGGGATGTGTGTTGGATGCTGTGAAGGTTTCCATGTGGAGCAGGGACCCACCAGCTGCCTGCTGTGGATGCCAAGCTCCAGCTTGTGTCCTACCAGCTTTCTGAGCCAATATTTAGGGTAGGAAGGTGCAGGATCCATCCTCCTGGCCTTTAGGCTGTACAAACACTTGTTTGGGAGAGTTGTGCCTTATAAATCCCCTTTCCTGCCCGTTTTCACCCCTCCTGCCCTCCCTTCCTTCCACACACACATCCTCTCCCCAGGTTTTCATTATGATAATGCAGAAATTAAACTAACTTTCAATATTTTGAAACCAAATGATGAACTCATGGGCTGCTTTTGCTGCTGCCATATTGCCAAGTGTCTTAATGGGCCTATTTCCTATTGAAATACACTTCATATGCCATTGCTCAGATGGTCAATGAGCACCAGACGCTATAACCATTCCTGGTTATGCACTGAGAGCAAGCGACTGGTTTGTGGAAGCCTAATAAAAGATATTATCAGTGTTTTGGAAGAGAAATAAACACCTGGCAAGGACTGGGGAGTTGAGGAGGATGTTCTGGGGATGTGGTGATAGTTGAGCATTAGGATGCTGGTGGAAAAGCAAAGGAAATAGGGATCCTCCAGGTTGCACGTGCCCTTTGAGGGGTAATCACTGGGTCACTTCTTTGTATTCCTTGTTTTTATGCCTTCTACCCCTGTTGGCAATGTAATTGCATGGGGGGAAAACCAGCAGCAGATAAGCAGGGAGAAGCTTGTGAGCTCCAAAGATGGGATCTTTAATTCATATTTTGGGTCAGGATATTGCTCCGGGCTTTTGGGCTTAATCCTTGACATTGGAAAACTCTTTTGGCTTCAATGAGCTGCTAAAACATGCTGAAAAGCAGGAGCTTGGTTTGTTCTGTGGCTCCTGGGTGCTCCAAAAGGTGAGCAGGAGCCCAGCCCGGCTCTGAATGGGCACAAAAGGGTTGCTTTCAGCTGGAGCAAGTGCTCTTCCATCCCTCCAGCCCTCCCTTGGGGGCTGTCAGGGTGATGATGAAGCAAATAGAATCAATAGTCCAGACAGACCCCAAAAGAATTCAAAAGAATCATCATGAAGCGTAAAAGCGTTGGAATAAATATTATTAAAGCATCTTCAGCAGCAATAAAAAGATTAATTTGCTATTGCAGGGAAGGAAAAAATCAACCCCATGATGTGTTTATGCTTAAAATTGCTGCCAAGAATTGCTTTTCATCCAGAGCATTCTGTTTTACTGGGGTTTGCCTCTTCTCCCTCCCCTTCTTCCCCCATCTCACAGACATCCGTATTGCTGCAGGTGATGGTGATGGCCTGATCTATTGGTAGGACATCCCTCAAACATCTCACATGTCTCCCCAGGGCTCTGCTACTCAAGATTTCACTCTTTTTCCCCTTTTTTCTTCTTCTCCATTCTGAAGAAACTGATTTGCCACTGGCTGCTCTAAGAGAGTTTTGCAACATCTGATGTATGGCCACATTTGGAGCCACAGACTACACCAGCCTTAATAACATTCTTCTTTACGAAGTGCTTACTTTAAATATGTATGAGGCAATGCAAGAACAACCACTGCCATCGTCCATGAGGGTGTGAACATCCTTTCTCCCTGTGGTTTCATGACTCTGTGTTTTGGAAGGCAGGTAGGCTGCCTCCTCTTTATTATTCCTATATAGCTCTGGGCTCGCCAAGCCTCGACCTGCCCTTACTAATCGCATTTTTAGTGGCTGAATATTGGGCATTACAGATTGACTCAGGGCAAGGGACTGTGTGTGCAGTCAGAGGGTTGTGTTTTTAAAGTCCTTTTAACTGCTCCAGCCTGGCTGGGGTCCAGGGGATATGATTTTTGTTGATGTGCAGAGGATGGAGGCCTCTGCTCTGGAGCCAGGCTGAGAGAGCTGGGCTGGGGCAGCCTGGAGAAGAGAAGGCTCCTGAAGGGGAGACCTTAGAGCAGCTCCAGGACCTAAAGGGGCTCCAGGAAACCTGGAAAGGGGCTTTGGACAAGGGCCTGTAGGGACAGGACAAGGGGAATGGCTTTAACCTGCCAGAGGGGAGATTGAGATGAGCTCTGAGGCAGAAGCTCTTCCCTGTGAGGGTGCTGAGGCGCTGGCACAGGGTGCCCAGAGAAGCTGTGGCTGCCCCATCCCTGGCAGTGTTCAAGGCCAGGTTGGACACAGGGGCTTGGAGCAACCTGCTCTAGTGGAAGGTGTCCCTGCCCGTGGCAGGGGGTTGGGACTGGATGAGCTTTAGGGTCCCTTCCAACCCAAACCAGTCTGATTCTATGATAATATGTTCTCAATTTAGGGACAAACTCTTCCTCTGATCTTAGCCCCCACCACCCCCAGGAGGTCTCTGAGGCTTTTACACCTCCAGCCTGGCTCTTGTTCCACCCATAAGACTTTGAAAGCCTCCAAATGCGAGTTAGGTGCGAGAGGGGCCAGAGGTAGCTCTTTCCCTCCTATGGAGAGCACAGAAGTGCTGCTGCCTCCCAATGCCTTTCCTTTGGTTTGGGAAGCTTTATTTTGACAGTCGTAGAGGCTGGTTCTGTTCTCCGCGCTGGGAACGTAGCACTGCTGGCAATTCTAGCATTACTTACTTGCAGCATCATTAAAGCATATATTCTATCCCAAGGGGACATGGTCTAAACTCAACATTTCCAATTGTTTTCAAGTTATCTGATTTTATCTGAGCAATAATGATCTACAAATTGCACCAGTCATCTCTGGGAGCCGGCTTTCCGGGAATGTCCTCTTTGCATCAGCTGCTGGGGAATTGCTTTATTAAGCACAACCAGCTCTTATTAGCATCTCCATCTGTAAGTTTGGAGCTTTTTGAAGGAGGAGGTGCCTTCACCCATCACCTTGCAAAGAGGGAAGGGGAGATGCAGGCGGTGGAACCCGCTGTCCATGATGCTGTGGGAGCACCAGGCTGCCTGGAGGCACGTTGGCACTTGGGGAAGTGCCAGCCAAGCTCCTGAAAACCCACATAAGGACATGAAAAACCCACACGAGCAGCTTTAACTCCTTCAAACGTTGCCTTTTCCATTGTTATCCTCGGGAAGGGGGTTTGGTCGGGCGCCAGGCTGCGTTTCCAGTTGGCGCTCCCTTAGTTTGATTTGATTATCTGAACGCTGAGGATCTGCTGAGCAGTTTTGTAGCCTCCAATTCAGCACAAAGCGATAACACCACGAGCCTGAAATGCTTTTTACTCCACTAACTTCCACTCAATGATAGGGGGAAGAGCTCAAAACCCAGTCACAGTGGCAGAGCAGTGCTGCTGTACAGCCTGCTGCAAGCCAAGGCGCCTTTAATGAAGAGATTACAGCAAGGATGCTTTTAGGGGAGACAAATGGGGGTGATTCTCGAGCTTGCTGCTTGCTACCTATTTATTCAGGCAATTGGCTGGGTCATTAACAATTTATAGAGAATGCTGGATGCTGCCACCCCCTTATCTCTCCCTTGTGGTGAGCAGAAGTGGTCCCTTGGGATTGCTTGTGCTTGGAGGAGACGCACCAATACACTCAGGGCTGCGCAGACCCAGCTCCTGCACTGTTTGAGTGTGAAACTGTGGATTTAGTCTTCTCAGAGGAAGTTTTTAACGCTTCTAAGAGAGAATAAAAGCCTGTTGTTAAAAAAACACAGAAAAAGGACTGTGGTTTCACGTACTATCATGATTTTTATGATTACTTGAGGGTGAAGACTCGATGCCTATATATTTCCTTGGTGTATCCATATGGATGGTGCATACATGGCATGTATGTGATATGTGCCCCAGTGCCATGGGGTTGACTGCACTAGAAGCCTCCTTTGCCTCCCAGCATTAGCATTACTGTGAGCAACAACCAGGGGATGTCTGGGTGGGTGATGAGGGAGAAAGGGATGAAGGACCGATGGATGGCGGGATGCTGGTCCATAAGCTTGAAACCATCCCAGACATTAGGTTGCCGTGGGGTGAGCCCCCAGGATGTGTGTGTTGTGCTTTAAATGGGCCATCTAATATTCTTAATAATTTCACAGAGAGTTCTGTTCGTTTCTGAAGTGAGAGGAGCCACTTGTGCCATTCCGCCCGGCTCTCTTCGCGGAATAATCCCCCATTGAGATTCCAGGCACAGCTTTGCTAATTAAAATGATGAATGCCGGAGGAAGGCTTTGGGTTTGGAGCTTTTTTTTTTTCCTTCTCCCTTCTCCTGGTAGGTCTGGTTGGTATCTGCACACACAGAGACTGCTTCAGGCTGAGGATATTTGCTCGCTGGATGAGTACCCAGGATAGATAGAAACGCTCCTGTACCCACACACAAACACCGCCTGAGATACCCCACTAAAGCTCCTTCCAGCCTGGGGCTTGTGTCGGTGCACGCAGCCATCCCAGCATCTCTCACTGTGCTTCTCAGAGCCAGCCTCGTGCAACCACATCACCTACCCATGAGGAAGGTGCTGAGCTTTGGAATGAAGCTTCATGGGTTAAGCATCCTTCCCATGGCAAGCTGCAGCTCTCCCGGGGACGCTGGCCTTGGGGTGCTGGTATGATGTGTTAGGATGGGACACCTCGCCACTGCTGTCCCAAGCTTCCCAAGGGTTTTAAAGAGCTGCCGTGCTGCTCCCTACTGGCAGCTGCATATTGATGACAGGACATTTGAGTTCTGCAAGTGATGCTGGAGCTATAACTCACCTCATGCCAGCTCCTGGGGTAGGAAGCAAGGAACACAGGAAGCAGTTGCCTTCCCAAAGCATCGCTGGGGGCTTTCTGAGTTGCCCACCACTACTTTTCTACTTTAAATATCTTATGTGTTTAATTAAACACAGGCTAAATTAAGATATCTGCTGGGCTCTCTTATTCTGTAATCAAAGCTGGGGTTTGCAGTATAGCCTTAAGTACAGGCATGGGGAGGCACTTGAGAATGGTGTTTCCATGTGGTGGGAAGATGTGGGAGCAGATGTGTACCCTGGCAGGTTGCAAGTGAAGGGAATGAGTGAGCAGAAACACATCAGGATGGTTCATGTGGAGGATTGAAATGTCTGTGTCATGTGCTGTCACCAAAGCAGAGCTTTAAATAGGAGCTCTCTATAAGGTGCTTGCATAACTGGTGCGCTAACATTAGCTCCTGCACGGGGCAGGAGGGCTCTATGGGGATAAGGGGCTGAGCCAGAGAAAGCAGGATTATTTATCCTGGGTTTTCCCTTATTACACTCTCTTTGCCTTCTCTGTGTTTTTGGACCAGCTAATGGATGTGATGATCAGGTTGGACATGCCCCTGAGGGTTCGTGTCCATGAGGATGCATCCCTCACGTGTATGCCCATGGGGATGCATCCTTCATGCGTTGCATGTCTATGGGGATGCATCCTTTGCATGTTGCATATCCAAGGGGATGCATCTTATGCATCCAGAGGATGGCAGGAGGCTGTCACACCCCTGTTGTGCCAGCCAGGCTGTGGGGCTTGCAGAGACAGCCCTGTTGTGTGCCTGGACCGTTCACTATTGTTCCTCTCCCAACAAGGTGGCTCTTGTCCCAGTGCTGGCTCTCAGCTGGAGCATCCCATATCCCACATCAGAGCCATCCCAGGGCTGTGTCACTCTGCCCCAAGCCCCAGAGGATGGACAGAGCTGCGTCTGGCTCCTGGCTGGCTTTGCCTACACCACAAGAGGTTTGCATTCAGCTCCTTACTTCCCCAGGACAGCAAGGGCTGGAAGCATTTGCTGATACAGGAGTAAAGTGCACAAAACCCTCATACCTGGGCCAGAGGGAAAAGATCCCAAGGGATTTGCTCACTGCCTGCTTACTGGCATGTCCTCTGAGCATGCAAGGAACAAGTGACAGCCTCAGGAAAGGGGTGATATGCATTGGGCCGGGGGTTGTAGAGGTGATGGGTGTATTTTCTCACTTGAAGCTGGCTTGTCAGCTCTGGAGCATCTTCTGAATGGCATCCACGTGGGTAGCAACCCTGCACGTGCTTTTCTGCTCAGCTTCTCTTTGAATCCTGCATGAAATGGTGAAACTCAGGTCTTCCACGTGCTGTCCTTAAATCTCCCCTTAGTGCCATCGCATCCCTACGCTCTTGGGAACGTGCAAGGAGAGTTTCCAGCTTCACTCTCATTTCCATCACTTTTTGGCTACGATCCTGCAGCGAGTTCCTCCGCTTCTGATCCAAACAGCTGTGCCGTGGGGGCACGGGAAGGCGTGCAAACCTTGAGGCAGATGCTCTAACTCGAGCTGCTCTTTAATTGGGATGATTTAAATGGAAATCATGGAAGCTTAATGCGGGACGAGTCCAGGCGCTCGGCAGCAGTTGGGTTCTGTGCCTTTTAGGATCGGAGCTGTTGCAGGGACTGGATTAGTTTGTTTTCATTTCTCCTCCTGCCTGCTGATCATCCAACTGTCTCAGTGTTTGGGTGAGACGCAAAGATGTTCAGGAATACCAATAATAATTAAAAAGAACAGGCACTGGAACCAAACCTGCAGTTTGGCCAGCGGCCACTGCGAACGGCTCAGTCCTGAGGCACAGAGACATGCATGAAAACCCACTGTCCTGGATGCTCTGGGTGATGGGGTGGCAGGGAGTGAGGATTTCAATGGATAGCAGCCCCTGATATTCTCTAACTCCCTCTGGAATGTGTGTTTTAAGATGTGTGAGACTTATTTTCTCTCTCCATTGAGTCACTTGACTCTGGCATCCCACCCTCAGAACCCATCTGGCTTTCTGCCCGCAAGATTATGTTCTATGAACCACCCCTAAATGCAGTGTCTGGGAAAGCGCCTTTATGTTTTAATTCCTAAATAGGCAGGCAAAATTGAGTGCTCTGATTGGCATCTGCAATCAGAGCCCCATTCAGCGGGAGCTGTGAAGGGAGCTGATTGCACCGAGCACGGCTCTGACCTTCTGGGGCCTCTGCTGCTGCCTCTGCTTCATTAACAGGATAAATATTTCTCCAGAAACAACATTTCTGAGCTGCCAGAAGTGATGACAGGGATTCTGTGGCTAGGCAGCGCCTCTATTGCACTCTGCAGCCAAAGATATGGGTGGTGAATAGGTATTTCTAGCTGGGAATGCTGCCTGGGACGTGGCTGGGGACACCTGGGCTCTGTCCCTATGCTGCCACCAAGTGCCACAGTGTGGTTGATCCTCCCTCCTTCCACATTTGCCTTTACTCAGCAGCTTTGCTCCCTCCTTTTCCATTGTGTTTGAGTGATGTGGAGCAAGGAAGGATTTAAGGCCAGGTTGGACGGGACATGGAGCAACCTGCTCTAGTGGAAGGTGGCCCTGGCCATGGCAGGGGGGTTGGAACTGGGTGAGCTTTAAGGTCCCTTCCAACCCAAACCAATCTGTGATACTACATTGTCTTTAATGGAGCCTTGCTATGGCCCCAGTGCCACCTCGGGATAACATCCCGGTGGCATGGCAATGATGATATCGGGACAGGAGCACTCCTGGAGCACATCAGGGATGTGGGCATGGCTGATAACCCTAAATCCTGTGCTGTGACTGTACCCATGAGTTGGTACCAAGTCAAATGCCACCGAGTGCCAAAGGCTGGTATTCGGATAACAGCATCTGCGGCATCAGCTGAGCCCCTGCAGTGAGTTACAGCCTGGTCTCTGCTCCAGGGGCCTCTTAGCATCCTGCAGCCGGTAATAGATGTTTTTAATTCTCAGGGAATTATTGAACAAACATCAGGGAAATATGTTTTACAGTCCAGAGCTGGCTCTGAGCATCGTTAACACTGTTATTGGAGACGAGGCAGATGATTTAAGCAGGGACCTCTGACAAAGATGCACACCTGGCCATGAATAAAAGGCTGCAATTAAATACCCACGCTGTTAATTAAGAGGAGGAGGAGGGTCAAGTGCAGTGCCCGTTTCCAAGGTCTCTCAAGCCTGGCGGATGAGGTGACAGCACTGACGCCTCCTTCACCACTCCTTGGCATGTGGAGCGGGCGCTGGCTGTGAGAAGAGGTCCCATAAGGGCACAGAAGAGTCAGACACCTCATGTTAGCTGTGGGCTGCTGCCACATCATCTCAGCGCAGAGCCAGGCTGTGTGGTGATGGAAACAAGCAGATGCTGCCAGCTTCAAGAGTGGGAGCTCTTATCAGAGCAGAGCAAACTGCCCTTGTGGTTGTGACAGCCATCAGCATCCCAGCTCCAGCCGGAGCAGGGAAAAGCTGCTGCATCCCTTCATGGCACACCAGTGCCTTGGTGGTGACAGCTTCCTTTCGACCCGCCAGCCTGCTCCAACACAGTGGGGTTCATCAGTTTGCTCTGTGTTGAGCGAAAGATATCCCATCACCCTGCAGCAGTGAGGTCCTGAGCTCCTGCATCACCAGAGATAGCTCAAGGCATCTCACAGTGCTGCTATAAGTGGATTTGGCTTTGCCCAAGTGAGGGGTGAATGCAGCCAGCTCCAATTTGGGTACCTGCACCTCTGTGCAGAGATCCTAAATGTGAGCAGTTGCATCTATGTTGCCTACTCTGTCCATGAAGAAAGACACTATTGGCTTTAAGGGTGACATTGTGCAGTTGCATGTCATTGCTCCTTGTTCTGGGCTGATCAGGGCTTTGCTAGGCATGGATCATGTCTCCTAAGTGATAGATCCAGCCTGGCCATGGCTGCTGGTGCAGATGCAGCAGCGCCAGAAACGTGCCAGTATCAGTTTGGCATTTGTGATAATCCCTATGCCAGGGTGCTCCATGGCAAGTGCTCAACAGCCAAGGGATGCCAGAGCAGCATCCCTGTGAGCTGACTTCAGAAGGAATGGTGTAACAGGGAATAGCATCTTCATGCTGTTGTGGGCTGAGTTTGGGAAAGGGAGAACTCATGTAACAGACCCAGAGCTGGGGAAAAGCTCTGTTTCCTCTCCTTTTACCTCCTCCCTTGGTCTGCTGAGGTGCTTCCTGTTGTGCCAGGGTTTGCAAAGGCTCAGCTGGGCTGCTTGAACCCACTTCCCTTGGTCACAGCAGCCCACACTGAGGCATGGTACATCCTGCCCTGTGTGGCATCTTTGCTAGGGACTGAAAAGATTGATTAAAACCCCAGTCCTAGAAACACGATAATCCTAGGAGGGCCTCAGAAGCTAAAATCTTCTGGCTGTCAGTGAGCTCTAGATGTGCTGGTAAACACTGCTTTTTGCTTCATTTGGATGCAGAGATGAGCCTGTGGGAGATTTTGGGGAAGCGGAGCTTGTTTGCATGCGTGTTTAAGCGCACAGGCATAGTACACACGTTGGTGTACAGTTGGGTTCACTTCACTTGCATCCTGCGTAGGCAGCCATGCAAGGAAATTACTTCTGCATCGGTTGTGTTCCTCTATTACAATAAAAGACCAGCAGCTGGTGAGCTCCTATAGCTCCTCATCTGCCTCCTTTCAGACCAAACAACATCTTTTCTCCGGTGTAACTTAGCTCTTCTCCACCTACACATCTCAAAACGGCTTCAGGGTCCTACTCCACGGCTTTCCTGCTGCCTGTGGCTCCTGGGAGAGAAAGAAAGTGATACAAATGCTGTATCTGTGATGGTGAGATGCTGGTTTGCTATTAGAAGGGCTCTGTCCTGCTGCCTGCAACCTCTCTGTTCCCTTCTCATGCGAACAGCTCCAGTTCCCATCTCACATGCCGCAGCGTAGGTTGGGACGTCCTCTTTGCAGCTGGATTTCTGGGAAAGCAGCTCCTTGGGGCTTTGCATGAGTGAGTCTGCACCACTTTGGAGTATCTTCAACCAAACTGTGCCCAAAGGTGCTGGGTTTGGTGCTGGCAGCTCCCAGTGCTGTGGGAGGAGAGGTGGCAGCGTGAGCTCATCCCTTCCTAGAGCTTTAGAGCATCCCCAGATGAGTGCATTGTCATGAATTCCCCGATGGTGGGGACAAACTTTGATCAGAGCTTGCACGTCATTAGACAGCAGAGAATTGAGCCGGGAGACACGGATCCATAGGCAGCCAGGCTTCATTAGTTGCGCTGCTCCTGGGACCGTCTGCTTAAGGAACACGTACATGGTACAAAATTGACTTGTGGTTGTAATTATTTTTATGAGGACTTGGTGTGCGTCCCCCTTGTGTTATTTTGCCTCACAGCAGGCTCTGGGTGGGCAAAAGAGGTATGTGTTGCATTGGCAAAGCAAGCCAGAAGTTTCCTTTGTGTGTATCCATCTGCCATGCCCAAGGGATCGTATTTGGGCTCCTCCAGCTTTGGCTCCCGATCCCCCACCATGTGTCTGTGTTTCTCCTGATGCTGCATTGCAGGAACTGACTCCTGACCTGTGCTGAGCTGATGTTTTCATTCAGCCCCCAAAGCCCAAGTTAAACACTGCAGTTGAAGAACACCAGGTAGTAGAAATGTCAAAAAGGAACGTTTTGACATTTCCCAACCGAAACTTTTCAGAACTCAATGAAAACAGTCGGATGGAGAAGGCAGATGGACTGGTTTGGGGCAAGGAAGCAGGTTTCAGAGCAGCACAAGTCCCTGTGGGATGGAAATCTGGGCTCTCTTTAGCCACTAAGAACTGGCTGCAGGTTGGGGCTGGGTTTGGAGAGCTTTGAGTGTTGCGTGAGCTGAGCTGCCTGGTTTCCATGCTCAGCTCTGCCTCTGCCCTTGGCTTTAGAGGAGCCTCCACTTGAACATCCTTTCAGGCCAGCCACGAGCATGGAAGTCACAGCGGCACGTCCATAAGCCTAATTCCTGTAAAGCTCCTCAGTTGAAAGATGCAGAGGAAGATAAATGGGGCTCTGAAAAGCCTGATTTGCACCATTCTCCTTCTCAGCTGTGCTCTGAGAAGAGACATGGCAAAATACAGAAGCCCCACGTGCTACAGACGGACCCCACAGCTGAGGGGAAGGAATGACTCGCTGGCAGACAGTGTTCCAGTCGAGATCACAGCTCAGAGAGAAAATAGAAGCAGACAAGGTAGTCCTGGTACTGCTTCCAACCTGCTCGATACAGAGATGGAGAAGAAAAGCCGAGTGCAGAGCAGATGAGAGAGACATTTGCCTCCTTGTGTGCAGGCTGACAAGGAGCAGGGATGGACGAATTCATTGCAGGTTCTCTGTCAAGTGGAGGGGGGAATAGGAAGCCATCCAAGCTGATTAGTGAGAGGTCTCTCAAAGAGACAGCCTGGCTGGATTTAATTCCCTAGTCAGCATTCTCAGTACATTGATCTCCTCCTAAGTATAAGGGAGGGGGAGCAGAGAGAGGGGTGGTGGGGAGGGGGGAGAGGAGAGAAAAATAGGTTTGGAGGTGGTGAGAGAACGAAGGCAGGAGGAGAGAAATTAGAGGAAGAAGAGAGAGAAATGGAGAGGAAAAGGGCAGGGATGCAGGACCGGGCAGGAATGCAGGAGGTGGCTGTGATGCAGGGATGCGAGAGGTGGCCGGGATGCAGGACCAGCTGTGGTGATGCTCCGGCTGTGCCATCAGCCAGCATCAGAGTTCCACATGTGATGAAGGCAATACTGGTGAATAATGAGGGACTCCAGCTTGGCTGTCCTCTGCTAGGTCTCCTTGCCCACCCTAGGGATGTGGCAGCCCCACACCACACGCTGACAGTGACTGAGGAAGGGCAGGGGAGGCAGGAGCAGTCAGACACAGCCCTGAACTGTCTCGGTGCGTAAGGAGGATGATAAGACGCTTCCATGGAGCAAATACAGGTAGCTTTATCATCCGATACCTCCTGCAACACCGGGGCTGGAGATGGGAGAGATAAAGTCTTCACAAGACAGGATCCCCTACTTGCAACAAGCATGAAGCTTTAATTTCTAGCCCCAGCTGGTTGTGAGATATTGGGCATTAAAAGCACATTATTCTGAGTACTGTCTTAGTTCTTTTCCACTTCTATTCCTCACTTGGATTCCAGCTTGATTTTAGTGTGTACTCCCTCAAGATGCACAAGTGCCAGAAGTCAGTGCTGTATACCATCCGAAAGCTCAGCCTCCCAGCTTTCACATGGTATAATTAAAGCATTAATCTCTTATTCCAGAAGCCTGTAAGACAGCAGCTGCTAAAATAACATGGAAAGACTGCTACAAAATGCTGCTTCCAAGAGAACTGCAACAACTTCGAGGGTCGGCAGACATCCTTTTGTGCTGGGGAGGGCCCAGGGGCAAGATCAGTACTGGCCTTTGAAACTAGAGGCTGCTGTTGACTCTCAAATCTGAGCCACCTTCACCAGTTGCAACCTGCTATGAGGCACAATGTGCCTGGAGTTCTTCATGCTTTGGTGAGCTTGGGTTGGGCTGATGGCTTCTTGCATCCCAACTGGCTTCACTGTAGTTGAAACCATTGGGAAATGCAGCCTTGAGCTTGGAGCTGCTGGGAGAGATGGTGCTGTGCAGGTCTAAGATCCATAGTGAGGCAGTTTTGTGCTGCTGGGCTTTTTCTTGATGTGGGAACATTGATTATCTTTAATTCTTTAAATCACCTTTGAGGTCTCCCTGGGCTGGGGTTGGTTTGGTGTGTTCAGATGCTGTTGCAAGAAGCAGGACTTAATATATGAATTTTGTGAGCAATATTGGGCTTTAGGGGAGAGAGGGCTCTGATATCCTCTGTTGGGAGCTCTGCAGTAGAGGGATGGTTCCTGCTGTTTGGCTACGGCAGGACTAAAGCAAAGGTACCAAAGTGTGACCTTCTGGAGGTTGCTGCTCACCTGTAAGGCTTGACTGAAGGCTCAGTGAGTGTTTAGCCTTGATGAAGCAGAGTATTGGCTTCAGAAGTTTCCCAGCCCCCAATGAATCCCTTTTCTCCTGTTCTTTGGCATCCAGCTGCCCAGGGCAAAACATCTGCAAAGTACAAGGGGAGGATTGGGATCTTGGCTTATCTTTGTCAAGGTCCAGTTTGGGGCTTGTGTAAATAAGGAAAGCTGAGCGACCCATGGAGAAATGATAGTCTGGAGGTTGTGGAGATGCTCACTTGCAGGCTGGATCTCTGCTCCACTGTGCTGCAGGGGGACGGTCTGCCTCACCATGGGCTGCACTATGGGCTGCAGGGGACTTGGAGCACCTCCTCCCTCCTTCCTCACTGCCCTTGGGGGCTGCAGGGCTGCTCCTTTCACATATTCTCACTATTGGCTCCATTGGATATGGGGGAAGCTTCCAGCAGCTTCTCCTAGAAGCCACCACTGTAGCCCCTGTGCTACCAAGCCCTTGCCACACAAACTCAATGTACAGGGTTTCTCTTCATCAAGGCCTGAGCTGCTGATGGTTTTCATGGCTTGATTAACGCTCCTCAGACCGATTTCCATTGGCTGCTGCAGAGCAGCAGAAGGAGATGGATGTTTTCCATTACTTGATGTAATGACTATGAGGCAGCCTAATGAAACCTTTACAGCCAAAGTTTACAGAGAGCCCACAAACAGTGATCAATAGCCAGGCTGGAGCTCCCGTGCACAGATTAGTGGGAGGCAGAGGATGGAGTCAGGAGCACTGGAGCAGGGAAAGGACAGAGGGAGGAGCGATGTCTTGGGTGGGAAATAGGATATACAAGGAGGGGAGGTGCTAGCTGGTGGGTTTTATTGGGAGTAAAGATGGTTGTACCCGAGGTGGGAAGAGGAGAAAGAACTCTTTGGGTCCACTCTCTGGTGTGGCATTGGGGCTCAGCATGCTGAGCAAGCACTTGGAAAGCCAGCCAGCAAAACCTAAAGGCCCCAGTAATGGGGTGGATTAATCTGCTCTCACTTGCATGTCTAAAAGCTACATGTCAGCATGGGGGTTGGTTGCCTCGGGCTCTCTCCTAGTCGGTGGAGAGAAATAAGCATCTCCAGAGGCCATTTATCTTCTCCCAGTTGGATGGATTGCCCTCTAGAGGTGCTGGTCTCTCTTCACTGACAAGAGCTCTGGATATGTCTTCTAGATTTATATTAAAAATATATGTGAGGGGTGAAGGTGAACCTTGGGATTGAAAGGAGACAGGGATTTTGGATGCAGAGCTGCAGGGATGCTCTCCATAGCTGGTGCAAAGCTATACCTAAAGCAAGGGGATAACCAGCCTTTTAGGAGCTGCCCCATCCTGTGCCTTTTGCACCCCAAAGAGTATTTCCCCATTGAATCTCCTGCCTAAAGCTGGGGTTTCTTTTGGCATTATAGTCACACATACTTGATGGTTTGGTATAAAAACTAGACAGATGCCTTGCAAGCACATTTGCTGCATAGCTGCATCTCCCATGTTAAGGCACTTAAACTACTGGTCTTCATGAATACCAGTAAGCAAAGTAAACAGGTTCAAGTAGAAAAGGTTTGCATGTAGTCACTGGAGTGATGGGCAGCATTATAAATCCATAAACCAGAGGGAATGGAAGGAACTACCAACCCCCTAAGCTCAGTGCATTTTGTCTTCCTAAAAACTGTTCCAGAGATGTCAGAAACAAACTATCTGCTTCCACAGTCTCTTGTGTCCTCCTTCTGTATTTCAAATGAATAATAGATAAAGGAATTATTTTCTTTAAAGAGAATGAGTTGAATGGAGTTTGCTTTAGAAACAAAGAAGATCCACACAAAACAGCGCCGTGGCACTCGTCTCTGATTGCTGTTAAAAAGGAAAACTTGCCTTTTTCATTTATTATTGAAGTAAATTAAGTTGATTGTCACAAAGTTGGGTGTCGGATCAAAACGGTGCCATTGTGAGTTGTGGGGAGATGAATGCATTTCATTTATCCCTTTGGTACCTTCAGGAAGCGGCCGCTGAGTTGCTCCAGCTCTTGGCTCCCTGCCTTCTATCCAAGATTCCTGGAGGATTTTCCATGCTGGGCTTTTGTCTCTTCGATGTGCCCCTGTCTTAGGGCTGGGAAGGGTAAAAGAGGACAAGGTGACATGTTGGTTTCTTCCCTCCTCCCTCTGTCAGGGCCATAGCAGCCAAGTCTTTGCCTGTTGTTTTCAGAGCCAGAAACTCCATGAAAGCTGCTCAAACCAGGCAGGAATCAGGTGTTGCTTCCAGATTGCCTTGGCCTGCAGATTCCTCCATCAGAACTGCTGTCCACAGGGAAGCAAGGCTGCATCCCTGGGCAAAGGATGAATGGGCAGCCAAAGGGGATGCAGGCTTGGCTGAGTTTCAGAGGCTCTCTGGGTGTGAAACAGGGTCCTATCAGAGAGACAAAAGTATTGTGGTGACAGGCTGTGACTTAGTTGGAAGTCAAGCTGTGGATAAACAATGTTCAGCTTGGGACAAGGCACGATAGGTCTGTTGGTAGCCCTCCAAAAGCATCGTCTGATCTTGCTTGGATCAGAGGGATGCTGCTGACTTCAGGCCCACATCCAGCTCATCCATAGGTAAACGCATCCCTCTCATAGCTAGGGTATCATACTCATAGGCATCATTCTTGTCTTCCTCTGGTGCTTCCAGGAGTAACTCAAGAGAGTGTTCACCTCTTGGAAATCAGCGTGGTGGGATCTATTAAATGCATTGGAGGAGTATGCAAAGAGCTTCTGGCAAGGGCAATGCAAGCAGAAGGGCACCCAAGGCAGGGAAAGGTGTTCATCAGCCGAGGTTAATGGGACTGATGGAGAGGGAAGACACTGCCATTGATATTTCAGCCCTGTTCCATGGTGAAGGAGACATTGAATTCCAGGTTATTGCATGTTTGCTGCACAGGTCAGACAGGCAAAGGCTAAATCTCTGTTTTCACTCACTGTGACAGTAGAGGCTGGGATAGATGGAAGATTCCTGGGGTTGAACTGTGCGCTTTGCTGCTAAATACCATCAGTGCAGGAAGATCCTTTGCTGGAAGAAGGAATGAACTTAGAATGAATGAAGGGCAACATCTGGAGGCTGAAAGGGAGAAGAGATGGGTTGAGACTAGGTCTGTGCAAGAAGTGGTGGCTGATAGAAATCAGCAGTGAAGGGAAATCTTAAGAGGAGGGGGATGCTGAGCTGTGCTTAACATGCTGGTGACAGCCACACATCATTCCTGTGCCTTTGTGCTCAATTTGGGTGTTGGAAACTCACCTCACCCAATGCTATGACCCTGCCACATGTCCTGGGCACCATCTTCCACCCCATAGTCATGTCTTGAGGCTGCCCAGGTTGGTTTTGGCTGGTGCGCGGTGTGGTAACCACAGGGTGAGCTACATAAAGCTCCAGTGACTTGTGGCAATCAATGAGCATGAGAGCTCAGGGCAAGAGCAAATGAAGGACATGCTTTTGGAGAGGAAAGGCAGAGAGAAGGAGCCACAGGAGCCTTTGGCACTTGAAATGTTTGCTGCTCTAATATTGCTGGCTGGAAGCATCACTTCTCTCTCTGCCAGTAGGTCTGTGTACACTAAACTTGCACCACGGTTGCAATTACACCACTCTAAAGTGGTTTTCTGTCACTGCTTGTTCTGCCCAAGGAGCAAGACAACCTGTCCCAGTAACGCAGCCAACACTGTGTAGCACAGAGACACTCATATTTGGGGAGCAAACAGTATTTGGGTGCTTGGTAAACCCAGGGCAGCTCTTGGGTTGATTTGTTTCTTGTCTGCGTTTGCAAAATTGAAGCCGGAAGGAACAGCTCAAAGAATAATCTCTCCAGCTACAGTTTTGTGCCTTTTTCTCCCCAAAAATCAACTGCAAATGGGCAGGAAGAGAAGGCACAGAAGGAAAAGGTTGGATTAAATCTTTCCCTCATTATCTTGTCTTTGGTTTACCTTGAATTGGAGGCAAGGCATGGGCAGGACATCATGATACAGAAACATAGCAAGCAGCTTCAAAGGCAAGCTTTGGGGGTTGATCTCACAATGAATTTAGGGCCAGAAGGGACTTTTAGATCCCATAACCAGGCCTCGGAAAGTCATTAGATGCCTCTTTTCCTGAGCTTTGGATTTTGTGTTTGTCAACCATAAATCTTCCCAAAAGGTGTCAAGGGTTGATTTAAGGACCTCAGGAGATGCTGAATCCAGGTAGTGGCTTTTAAAGGTTAATCACCCTCACTACTAAACATTAGTGCTGGGTTTAATTTGTCTTTAACTTTGTGTTGGTTGGGATTGAGGTGTCTTTCCCTGCTGAGAGAAATCACCTGGCATTTGCTTCTGTCGTCAAGCTGAACCTCCCTAAAGCCTAAAGAGTTTCACTGTGTCCTTCAGCTGAGCTGGTTTTTATCACCCAATCCTTGTAGCTCATTTCCAGGTCTCTCCCTTTTTTAGTTACTTTTTAATATGGGTACTGGAAAACAACATGAAAAGGGCTCTCCAAAACTAAGGGCAGATTTTAAAAGCAGGACTTAGGGAATGGGAAAAGGTCCGTGTCATGCTCCTCCACTGCAGAAATAGTCCTGCTGAACACAAGGGGAGCTCAAGCTGGGCTTGGGCCAGAAACAGGGCAAGGAGAGGGGGGAAAAAGCTTTGTGTTCTGAAAGAATGTAATAGATTTGAAATTGCCTTTTCCTTAATGAATGAGTCACCCAATTATCCCAGCTTGAGCACCTGAGCCTGAGATTTGAAGTCTCCAGAGAGCCTTTCCCTTTGAACAGTATTCATTATGATGAGTGGTAGTGCATCAGATGGAATCAGCAGAGGAGGGAGGCTGTGGTGATAGACAGCTTCGGGACAGCAGTGGGTTATCTCCACACCAAGACGTTCCAGTAGTGCCACTGGCATGTGTGGCATGAATTTCCAAGTGTGCATCTGCCATTGATGTCCCCAAAGGGCTTTTCCATCCCAAGAGGAGAAATCTTGAGATCTTGAAAGAGGACAGGAGCAGTTTTGCCCTAAACTCTGCTTGATTTGGGTAGGCTGATTGCTCAGAACCATCCAGGTAGGGAGAATTTGCCTTGAGCTGCTGCCTGGAGACACCAAGGTCTCTTTTGTGTTTTACTTAACAACCTGGGTAACTCAAGGAGGAATTGACATGCTGCTATGTCTGGTTTAACACCTTAAGTTGTGCAGTCACTATGGAAAGGAGCTGAAGGAACCTGTATCTGCAGCATGGAGCAAGCAGGGACTTGACTGCTCAGCTCTTGGAGCTGCTGCTCTCTCCTTGCTGAAACAGCCTGTGCAGCTGATCCATAACCACAAACCACCTGAGCCTGGTGGGCTCCTAGTGCTGGGAGCTGCAATGCCTGGGATGCTGCTCAGAGGAATTGGGGTTTGCCCCACCTGAGATGGATAAATTGCCTTCCAGGTGGTTGGTGTTATCCTCCTTGGATAACAGGCAGGGAGGAGGGTGCTTTGGGCAGTCACAGAGCTCTTTGAGATGAGTAAGTGCTGTCTAGGAGGAGAAATAACTCTGTTCTTTGCTATCATGGAGCATACTCAGGAGCTTTGCCAGCAGGTGAATTGGCATTGTCCCTTTTCCTGTCTGGAGCCCTGATTCTTGCAGGGTGGGAGATGGATTTTGGATGTTATTCCCCCTCCTCATGGCAGGTTGCTTTCAGAGCTTTGGCAAGTCCTGGTGCTATGGGCAGCATGCACTGTGGTGCTCTGCAGGAGGGAGCTGTTCCACATCTTCAGGGCAAACCATGGCTCAAGAGATGTTTTTGGCCATGCTTGTGGCTGTGCTAGCCCAGGAGGCAACAGGGTTTCTGGCTTGAGCTATTTGTATGTGGCTGTGGGGGTTCTGGGGTGAAGGGAGAAAGGATTGGGAATGTGGATGTGCAAGATGCAATAAGAAGCAAATGCTTTTTGCTCCCCACCCCCTGCTAATTTTGGAGCATATCTGAGGCTGTGTTTTCTCTTTGGTTGCCCCTGTAAGCACAGAGCCCCTGCTGTGTGTTTTGTAGCAGAAATGCCACTGAAGCTGGTGCTTGGGGGAGGAAATGTCCCTCCTGGGGTGTGTGTGTTACCTGTGTTCTCTGTGTGGTGTGCAACGAGCCTTCCCTGGCCCAAATTATCACTGCGTGCCTTAAGATAGCGGGGAAGGAGCCACAGTGTGCTGTTCCACCCTTTGCTCTGTGCTCCCTCCCACCTTGAGCATCAAACAAAGGCAAAGACCAGTCCAAAGTGAAATATTGGCTGTTTCTTGCTAAGTCTGGGGGGTGTTGGAGCCAGAAGATATGTTTTTGCAGCAGCCAATGTGAGGAAACAGACATTTTGGAAGTGTCTGTGCTGAGATAGTTCAATTTAGACCCCTCTTGTGAGCCAGCAGGTGGTTAGAGAAGGGAATTAGCATCTTGCCCAGTGATTTTACATCCCTCCCAGGCCAGAAGTGGGCAAAAGCCCCCTGCATGGGGCTGGGTGAGCTATTGTGGAGCATAAGCCAGGCTGTGGGCTGCAGCCGAGCTGCCTCTATGGAGACAGGGGTATAATTATCCCGGCTCCCTTCCGTCTTTGTGCTCCTCTGCAGGCCAGAGGGCTCAACTGATGGATTTATGCACCTTCCCCTGTCAGTGTTTAAACAGCACCTTGGAAAACACAGCAAAAAGGAGCCACAATTCGTCTCCAGGGGGTTTAATTTATTTTTATGGTGTGGTGGATGCTTGTTTCGTTGTGTGCTTTTAGTCAGTTCTTTCTCCTCAATGCTGGAAGTTTAGTGCAGAGCAGAGGTGGTGCAAATAGAGGTCACTGGATTGCAGGGTGGGAATAGATATGAGAAGTCAGCACGGAGGGATGTGGTGGAGCTGTCAGTAAGCTGTGGAGTTACTTCAGCTCCAAGCTTAACAGTGAGCCTGTGTTTTTCCTTATAGTTATAAGGGGCACAACCTGAATTCCCTTCTCTGTTAGGCAAAGCACTTCTGCATCCCTGTGTATAGACCCTGAGGTGCTCAGTGCTTGAGGTCAGTTTTACCCATCCCAAAATTGGAGTTTCTCATGTTTTGCAGCTCGGGATTGGGCTATGCCATGGGGAAAGCTTCTATGTGTCTCTTTAAGTTGCTTTATGCTCATAAAAATGGTTATAAACTATTTGCTCCCCCAGTAATTAAATTAACAATGAAAAGTTGAATTCTTTGCACCTTGCGTGAATGAGCATCCTCTTGTCATTGCAGGCAGGGGCACATTAACTCTAATGGCCACGCTGGATTGCTGCATCACTCCAAGGACAAGACATCTCCAAGGTACTGTACCACAGTGTGTGTTTCCTTCTGATGACAAGACACTGTGTTTTGAAGGCCATAGATCTGTTGTCAAAGCAGGGTGGTTTATCCTGTGTCTGGGAGGTGTCAAGTTGTCTTCACAGAGAGTTTTTGGGAGCGTGGTTTTATCTGACTGCATTTGGTAACCCTGCTTAATCCAGAACTGGAAGCTTTTGAAAGGGATGCTTGCAAACCCGGTGATGTTTCAAGCTCAGGAGGCTTTTGACCCATCTCATTTATGCTTGGTTCTTGCATTGCTAAGGGAGCAGCTTTGAAAAGTGAATTAGGTGAAATACAGTGTGAAATCTTTTGAGATATCTAAATCTTGTGCATATACACACAGGCACTTCCCTCTCCTTCAAACTTCATCTCTCCTTCCTCAGTCTTGATCCATGTCTAGTTACATTACTCTCCAGCATACGGGTAGGAGCAAGTGAGGAACATGAGCTTCCACTCCCAGTCTCCCTTTCCCTGCGTTATCCTGCCCCTCTTCCTGCTTTCCTGTCTGTGCTCCACCAGGCTCCAAAAGCAATGTCCCCATTCAAATCCCATCTTGGATGTGGGGACAGTGGGAATTATACCCAGCAGGCTGGGGGCTGCATGTTTCCAAGGCTTATACATTTGGTCTTTCTGTTGTACATTGCAAAGCCAAGAATCACGTCAGAAAAGGTTGGTTAGGCTGAGAAATCACGATTTCTTCCTAAATATAATCTGTTTTTCATCGTGTGCTTTTCCTGCTACATTTCCTAGCAGATACTTTGCTGTTGCAAAGCTCAAACATGTTGGTCGTGCTCTGGCTCTCTCCTGTGTTCCACAGCTATTTGGTGTTGTTGAAAGAAGAAAGTTAAGCATATGTGAGGCAGTGCTGGGTGTATGTGGGGTGTGCATCATTTTTCCAAGGATATTAGTGGAAAATAACACCAAATCTTCAAAGACTTTGAAGGTTGTGGCTGATCAAGGGTGATGCTCTAGTTGCTGTGTCTCCAAGTCCCATCCTACTGTCTGTAGTCCCTGCGGGTGGCTCCGGTCCAGCGCTGGCATCCTGCAGCACTGCTGCAGTGCCCATGGTGCAGCGTTGAGATCTGAGGGCAGAGACCATCTTTCTTCCTCCTGTGGCATCAGAGCTGTGTGAGAGACCCTTCCCGAGGCTGCTGCAGTTGAAAGGGAAGGGAAGGAGGGAGAAAACAGCAAGGAAAGGCAGAAAGAGGGAAAAGGAATGAAGGGAATGAGCATGGCAGCTTGAGTAACTCGAATGATCTCAAGCTTTCCCAATCAGTCAGTGATGCTGTGTATTTGTCACCTAATTTCATCCCAAACACCCTAAACTGAAAATAAAGCACTGTTTAATAAACAGCAGCCAGCATTTCATTTCCCTGCCTGCTCTGGTAGCAACTGCTCATTATTCCAATGATTTCCCCCCACTGTAATTACTCGGAACCGACTATTCCCAGCTTCCTCCATTGACTGGTCTGTCTGTACACAAGCATGCTGAAATATGTATATATTTGGGTGTCCTATTGAAAACTCAATAGGATCCAATTTCTGTTGCTATCGCTTTCCCCCTCTGCGTGCCTCCCCTCTCCAATATGCCCATGCTACAGCTGCATGATGGAGAAGAAAAGATGCAGCATGTAGCATGGACATAAACAGCAACCTCCAACTGAAATGGGGAGAGAAAAATCGCTTCCTTGTACGACCACACTCTCGAGAAAAGCCGCCTCTTTCTTGTCCTTGATGTTGTTCTTTATTTTCCTTCCTTTTTTCTCCTACCATGTTCAATTGTCTGACTCTCCCGAGCAGGTTACAGAACTAATCTTGAGCGTGCTTTGAGCCAACTGTATAACACCATAAACCTCTAAAGATCGGGGTGGGGGGAGAAGGAAAAGGAGCATGCAGGGAATGCAATTAGTTAGGGGCAAGCAGGAGAAGCTTAAGTTGCAGTTGTGGGCTATTTAGGGGAAATGAAGCTTGTTCCTCTTAGGGCTGGCTTCCTGGCTTTCTTTTTTGACAGTGGGAGATGTGAGTTAGATGAGGGGGGAAAAATATCCCTTAGACAGTCCCAAATGGCAATTTCATCCCAGAAAGTGTTTTGTAACATGCACATTTATTTTCCCCTCTGTCCAAAGGCTCTCATGCGTGAGGCTGGCTGGATGCAGAGGCATCACACCAGCTCTCGAAAGCAGAACAGGCGCTGGGTGGGTTTGAGCACTGCAGCAAAGGCATCACCTCTGCTGCTCTGCAGATGGCCCTTCCAGAACTGGGAATATTTGTTAAGAAATAGCATCTTGGTGGCTTTCGGTGTGTTCTTGGTCAATTTGCTCAAGGGAGATGACCTGGGATAATGTGCCTGCTGGCTCCTTTATTGCCTGCAAGCCAAACTGGTGTGTTGGTAGCTGCTGAACCCTGGCTTTGGCACTGTGACCACTAGCTTCAGAGGGGCTGGAGAAGAGCTGTGCGAGTGTTTTCACCCCCAAAATGAATATCCCATTGTCACTTTTAGGATGGTTGGAAATGTGACAATCACATTGCTCTAAGGGCAGGTATTTTAAACCCAATGTCTTGCACCGCCTTCCAGGGCAGACCCAGGCTGCTGGCTGAGTCTTTGTCTTCACTCTCCAAGTCCCAGAGAGGATGGTAGAGAGCTTGAAGAGGAGCAAAAGAATGCCAAGAAACATAGGGATGTGCCAGGGCTGCATCACCCTCGAGCCCAGAAGCACGCACAAAGTAGTAAACATCCTGTATCTTCTCGAGCCATCTGTTTGCAGAGTCTTTGCCCATGCAACAGTGCCTCTTCCCCGGGTGGACTTGTTGCCTCCTTGTAATCTGTAGGTAAATAGACAGCTAATCAACTGGATAGCAGGGGACGGAGGTGCTGAGCTGTGATAAGAAGCTGGCTGGGATGGGGAATAACAGCAGCACGTGCTGGAAAATGTCGCTGCAAAACCTTTGGAATAAGGAGGAATCTGGTTCATTTGGGTAAAGGAATAAAGGGAATAGCGGAATCAAACAGACTGTGGTCTTTGAGCGCATTGTACCATCTTGCCAGGTCAAACCCATGTTGCAACATGCTTGAAATGGGGAAGTGAATTCTCTAGGTCCTTACACACGAGGCAAGGATGTGGTTTGCAAGCACAGGGCTGCGTGAATCCCCTTCCTGTAGGGATGTGAGTCATTCCTCCCTCTGAGATCACAGCTTTGGGGGCCAAACTAGGAGGGGGGAGGGTGTACCTCAGAGCTGCAGAGTGCCATCTCATGGGGGGCATGTTGCTTGGCTGAGCCAGCCCCTTCTCCATCCACCCTTTGTTCTGCTGTGAGCATCATGTTGTCCCTCAGCACATAATTTGCCGTTGTGGAATAGAGTCGTAGAATGACTCGAGTTGGAAGGGACCCATAAGGATCATTGGCTCCAGATCAATTTTAATGGGGAAAAAAGGGATGCTCAGCATTGGGTCTGGTTCCTGGGTCTTTATCTCTGAAGGGTTCCTTACGACATGCTGCAGCTTGGAGGAGCCTGCTGCTGAGCCTTTAGGTGTTGCAGAGGTGAGCTAAAAGGAGACCCAACAAAAAGCACTCGGGAAGGTGTTAAGGGGTGTTTGGAGCTGGGGTGGTGACCCAATGCTCTTTAGCACACACGTTTAATGTACTCAGTGCTAATCTTTCTCTAAACAGAAGTGATCTTGCTGAGTTCAGCACTGAAGGAGCAATAACCAACAAAGGAAATGAGATGAAGAAAACTCCCAAGAATCAAATGTGTTAGAAAGGGCTGGTGAAGTGCCAGGGGCACTGCAGTGAATGACCTCCCTGGGAATCGAGGACAAATAAAATCCATGCCCCGTCTCCCTCCTCCCAGGCGCCGTATGCCGACGCTTCAGCCTGGTGTGACCATAGATGATGCTTTCAGGGTTATTTTTGCACTGGAGTACAACAAATCCTCTGTGCTATGGGGCTGAGACGAGGATTCGTGTTGCTGCATTCAGAAAAACTAACCTCTCAAGCTCAAGGAGAGCTGCTTCAGTTGGCAGTAGCATTATTCTGTCTGGAACAGCCTTGAGAGGGCAAACAAAACCTCTGTGCTGTGGCTCTTGTTTCCAAAGGCTCTTTGCAGGCAGAGCTGCCTGCAGTTGTGGCTTGCTTTCATTTCCTGTGAGCCAAAATTTGCCCAAATAGATGAAAGTGGGGTGCAGCAACCCAAAGGAATCAGTGGTCCCAGTCTGAGCTCGGTGGAGATGTAGTAAAGTCTTCTGCTTGACTTGCCATGGAGCTGTTGGCAAATGTTCAATGGGGATTGTGGGCTCTCACCTGGAATGGGGTGGAGGTGATGGGAGTGGAAGGGTTTGATTTTTGGCTGTGTTGGGGGTAGTAAATGTCTCGGTGATGGGCTGCATGGAGGTTCTCTCCCAGTGTGGTCCCTAACAGCAGTGTGAGGATGTCCTTCGTGGAGCCTGGGCACCCCAAACCATCTTGACAGCAGTCTCTGCCTCAGGTCCCTACCCCTAGCACTATGTGAGGATGACTTGGCAGCAATATATTTACTACAATTACCATCTCTGCTTCCAGAAGAGGTGAAAAAAGAAGAGATGAATAATATGTTTTGAAGGTGTCATGGAGTGAAAGCAAAAGAGGAGCTTGAGCCTGAACTTATGAATAACTTATAGGCTTCCTCCCTTGATGCAGTCACTCCTTTTGGGCTTATCTTTCTCACCCGGAGGAGGTGTAATTAAAGGAGCAAAGCCGGGCACCCGCTGCCTGTGGGCACTCGTCTGTCTGGCTCCGTGTGTCCTGTGCGTGCAAGGGCACGGGGGTGCAGAAATGCCTTTGTATGAACGTGGGCTGGAGTATGTGCTGAGTTCAGCTTTAGAAATGCCTCCTCCCTCCCTTGCTATCCCTTAGTAAGTAAAAGGAGCTTTAGCACATTATACTGAGCTTGGCTATTTCAGTGTAGCGGGTGGAAGTGTTCCCTTCACTCTCCCTTTGCGCTGGTGCAACTAGGAGCAGGAATAAAGCAGGGTGGGAAAAGGCTGCGAGAAGAAGCAGGCAAGTCCTGCAACCCTGCCTTAAGATGTGGGAGATTGTTGTGGAGTCTTTGACACGGCTGGAAATTCCCTCCCTGACCTCATGCAGTGATTTACCCTTTCCAAGCCTCCTTTTTCTAGCTGTAAAATGAGAAGCAATTTGCTCTTGTCTCAACACCTTTCTCTGCTTTCTGTATTTTGACTTCAAGAGCTCAAGGGAGGGACTGTTTTCTACCAGGCGTATATACAGAGTGGAACATAATGGAACCAGGATCTTATCGCTGCCACGTGAATGCTATTGTAATGCATGTAGTAATTATAGGTATGTATATGTAGGGATGATATAAAAAAACCCAATGAAACATGGCATTTCCCTGTGGAAAAACGGTTGTGGAATAAAACCATGCCTGCGAATGTCAGTTGTAGCAAGAAATGTCTATTAAAAATTACATAGTGCTTTTGAGCAAGGTCACAACGCTCCTTTTAGAGCCAGTTAGAGGGTTTGATTCAGAGCAGCACGTCACCTCTTTTCATTTCTCCTGCAGACTTTTAGCTGAGGTGCTGGATTTTGGTTTTCCAGTCAGATCTGGAGAGAGGGGAATATCATCTGAAATTCTGCAGGAATCAATGCCAAAAGGGGCCTTGTGCAGCTTGACACACATGGAGGCATGATGTCCCTGTTTAACACCAACTCTACGTGTGATTTCCAATGAATAACTTCTTCCCCTGTGCCCCTATCTCAGGAGTGCAGCCCTGTTATCTGTATCTTCATATCACATAGATATGGATGAGTGTAATGGATATATTAGGCATTTATTGCAAGGCATTCTGTTGAACATCACCTGCTGTTCAACATGAAAAGTTGATGTTCCACAAAGCCACAAGCCGAAGGCTCCTTAAGAGCTGTTCTGGTGCAGCGGGTAAATAGACGTGCTCGGAACAAGCAGTGTGTGAATTAATAATGCATAGAGTAAATCTGGAGAAGAAGCAGCCTCTGCATAGGGCCTGCTTACAAACCGTTCTTTGCTTAGGCAAATAGACAGGGAAGTTGTGTTTTTTAAAGCATAATGGGTAGGTAATAAACCAAACTAACCTAATGGACCGTTTCCAGCTGCTGTAAGTACGGGAGCTGGCTCATCACGCTGGGAAGTGTTGCAGAAGGTGGGCAAAACTGCTACATGGCATCTTCTGTCAGCATGGGTGAGTTGTGTTGGTGGAGTAGTGGGGAAGCAGTGGAGACGAGGAGATGATGTGGTGGAGAGTAGGAATCCTTACACCTTTGCAAGGATTTCTCCATCCAAAATGGATTGATTGGAGGTTGCTGGGGCAATGCATTGCTGGGTTGAGCTGGAGGAACAACTCAAGCTATTACATCAGGTGGTGGGACCAGCGGTTAAATACCCCATAACCTGGATTTGCTTCCAGAGAAATATCCCACCAAAGTGCATGTAGAGAGTCCAGGACTGTTCGTTAGCAGCACCATTGCTGTTAGTTCCTCTAACCTTCTCAGCTTTAACCTGCCAGAGGGGAGATTGAGATGAGCTCTGAGGCAGAAGCTCTTCCCTGTGAGGGTGCTGAGGCGCTGGCACAGGGTGCCCAGAGAAGCTGTGGCTGCCCCATCCCTGGCAGTGTTCAAGGCCAGGTTGGACACAGGGGCTTGGAGCAACCTGCTCTAGTGGAAGGTGTCCCTGCCCGTGGCAGGGGGTTGGAGCTGGATGAGCTTTAAGGTCCCTTCCAGTCCAAAACAGTCTGTGAGTCTGTGATGTTCATCCTCATGAGCTGGAAGGTGGTGTGGGTGCTAGCAGTGTGTAGGCTACTGGTGGTACCCTAAAAAGGTGGTGGAGAGCTCTGGATCAATCAGATCTCCTTGGTTTGAACCAAGCCTTGGGAGACAGGAAGGAAGGAGAGGGGAAACTCTTGGCATCAGGCCTCATCTTTACACCAGCTGCTGTTTTGGCAAGACCTCCATGAAATAAACTCATGGATGATAGTGGAGGTGTTGGGGAAAACCTGAGGATGGGTGCAATGCATCTCCTTGGTTAGGGACACTGTCACCTTTTGGCTGGTTGATGGCAATGACGAGCAGACATTAAACTGGAGCCGCAGGTTCCTCCCTGGCTGCCAACTTCTGGTGTGAGGATGGTTGTTGTCAGGTCTGTGGATGGGACTCGAGCAGAGGGTGCTTGTGGGTTGTCACCTCTGTTGGGCAGGACGGCTGGTCTGGATCTGAGTCAGTGTCTCTGGGTGGCAGTGATAGAGGGGAGGGAGGAACACAGCTGGATTGCCATGAGTTTGCAGCCAAATCTTCTTCTGAGTTGCAAAGCGAACAGCTCAGATTTTGGAAGCCTCCGAGGAGAAATACATACAAAAAAAGCCAAGTTGCTTCTTTTATCCCTTGTCATTTTTCCTGCCTATAGTGTTGTTTTAAGGGGCTGTGACTCACCTTGAGCAACAAAATGAGACATTTTTACCACTAATGAAAATAATGAATATTTAACAAGTTACTGTTAATTTAGGTGGTGTCAAAAAGGAGGCTTGGGGTTCAGTGCCTTGAATATTCCCCACGTGGGACAAAGACTGTAAACTAAAGGAACCTGAGGATCCTTTCTATATAGGCATGTTGGTGGCATCAGGTTGTGGTATGGACACATGTGGGTTTAGGTATATTGAGGTGGAGAAAGGTCTGTGCTGCTTCCATGGTTGTGAAATCGGCACCAGAATGTGGCTTATGGCAATTGGGAGTTGGATTAACAGGAGCATGTTCAAGATGCAGTAGGGTGCAAGTGCCCCAGGAGCTGGTCTTGGTGGGTGGAATTGGAGGAGTGTGGTTGCAACACAGAGAAAAAAGCCTTGATCTGGAATAGAAGAAGACTTTTAGCAAGCTTTAAGCTGAAAGAGGGGAGATTGAGATGAGCTCTTGGGCAGAAGCTCTTCCCTGTGAGGGTGCTGAGGCGCTGGCACAGGGTGCCCAGAGAAGGTGTGGCTGCCCCATCCCTGGCAGTGTTCAAGGCCAGGTTGGACACAGGGGCTTGGAGCAACCTGCTCTAGTGGAAGGTTGGGACTGGATGAGTTTTAAGGTTCCTTCCAACCCAAACCAGTCTGGGATCGATTTCTGTGGCAAACTGAAGATTTATTTCCTATTAAATTTGCTTTTAGAGCAATTTCCATATGGGAATAGCGCTGTAGGAGGAAGGAGGCTTGTTCAAACACCACCACCCCACCACCCCCCGAAAGCAGAGGATGCTCTTTAGCCTTTGAGGCCAGGAGGGTGGTGCAAAGAGGAGGAGGGGGGTCTCCTTCCCATGGTCCTGCAGATGAGGAAACTGAGTCACAGACCTGATGCAGTAACCCCAGGGGGAGTCACCCCCATTTCCCTGGTGGGGAAGGACAGTGGCAGGCTGAGGGGTGGTAAAGATGTTGTGGGGAAGGAGAGGATGCCCGGGGCGGGATATGTGTATGGATGCCAGAGGGTTGAGCCCCTCAGGATGCTGGGGGTGTGTGTGTGGAGGATGCAGAGGGGGTGTGCAGATGCCGGAGGGGGGGGGATTATGTGTAGGATGCCGGTGTTCGTGTGTGGGGTACCGGGGGGAATGTGTAGGATGCCGAAGGGGGGTGCGGATGCCCAGAGGAGGGTATCATCAGGGATGTGCAGGATGCCGAAGGGAGGGGTGCGGATGCCCCGAAGTGGGGGTACCAATGGGGATGTGCAAGATGCCCGGGGGGGGTGTACCGGCAGAGATGATTATGATACCGAAGGGAGGGTGCGGATGCCCAGAAGGGGGTAGAGGGGAGATGTGTAGGATGCCGGGGGGGTGCGGATGCCGGGGCGGGGGGGCCCGCAGCCAATGAGTGCGGCGCAGGGGAGGGCTGCCTGCGCGGCCGGCGGCGTGGTGCAGCCGGGCGGCGTGTGCGGGCCGGAGCGGCGGGCACGGCAGCGCCTGTCCCTCGCACCTTGCAACCCCTTCCGACCCCCTTTCCCCCCCCTCCCCTTTTTATTTTCTTTTTCTTTCCCTCCCCCACCCTGCGGTGCCTTTTTTTTTCTCTTTTCCTCCTTTTTTTTTTTCCCCCCCCCTGCCCCCCCCCCCCCTTTTTCCCCCCCTTTTCCTGCGCTTTGCCCCGGAAAAACGCTGGATTTTAAACCTCTCCCCGCCAGGCAGTGAGCGGGAGGGGAGGGGGGAAGAGAAAAAGAAACCCGCAGCGAAACATGGCCCAGGCGAAAATGCACCACCCGGTCTCCTGGGTGCTCCTGGCCGGGATGGCCGCACTCCTCCTTTCCCAAGGTAGGGAATGATGCTGCGGGGATGCGGGTGCCCCCTCCGCGGGGTGCTGGGGGGGGTGATGGAGTCCCTACCGATGCTAAGTTGGGGCGGGGGTTACGATGCGGGTTCGACACGGCGGCATCTCCCGATCCCTGCTCCATCCTCCCGGTGCGATAGGTTGCGGGGGGGGGGGAACTTCTTCCATGGCGCAGCATCCCCCGTCCTGATGTATTTTGGGGGAGGTTGTAGCGACCGACTTTATCGCGACTTAGTTGGTGCAGGAATGCATCCAACAGGCTGGGGGAAGTTGGGGGTCGAGGTCCCTCTGTGTTCTATCCCCCCCGGCTTTGCTTTTCCAGACTCGCCTGCAAGGTCGTCCCAAAAACTCGGTGCAGCCCCGGCTTCTGTTGGGTTGGGGAGTTGGGAAGTGCTTATCCCGGACGAGCAGGGCTACAAGCCCCCCGGAATGGTGCTTTGGAGGGGGGGGTGCAAGAAAAAAGAGCAAGAAGCAAGGGGAGAAGGGGGGGGGAAAGGAGGAGGCAGGAGCCAGCCCCATCTGGCCGGGAGCGCCGAGCCTGTCAGCTTGCGTTAGTCTCCTCGCAGCCATCTGGAGGGGCTGTGGGAGCGGGGTTACCTCCGGGGGAGGCGAAGGGGGGCCGCATCCTGCCCCCGGGCCTCATCCTGCCTTGGGCTGCATCCTGCGGAGCCGGGGATGCGCCTGGGGGATGCGCTGCACGGAGCCGGGGATGCAGCATCCCCTCCGCGGGGGGCTCTGGATGGGGAGCGGGGATGGAGGTACCCCGAGGAGGATGGACGTACATGGCGGGGTACCTCCATCCCGCTGGGAAAGGGGACAGCAGCCGGTGCTGGCTGCCCTGGTGCACACCGAGGGCTGGGGTTTGGGTACCCACATGCCCGACTGAGCCCTGGCTGAATCCCCGTGGACCCTGCAGGACCCCGGTGGAGTGCAGAGCCCCTGGCTGGGGACTGGGGAGCACTGGTGGAGTGGGGGGCTCAAACTTTTCCTCCTGGGCACACTGGGCCCGCTCTTGCAGAGAGCCACCGGTGCCGTATCGACCGGCGCGGGCTGCTTAGCATGCACAGCACACGCCACGGCATTGCTCCTCTTTGCCTTCCTCCTTCTCTCCCTCTTCAAGCTCCTTCTCCCCTTCTTCAAGCTTCTTCTCCCAGGCTTGCTGCTTCCTGCTCGGGATGCAGGTATCCCTACATCCCAAGAGGGTGTCCGGGGATGGGAGCCCAGGATGGGCTCCCAGGAGTGGGGTGAAGCTGCCCTTCTCCTCCTCATTTCTCCAGACCAGGATTTCTGCTTCATTTATTTGATTATTTTTCTTTAATGCTTGCTTTTGGCTCCTCACTTGGCTCCCTTGCAGTCTTATTCCTTGCTTCTGGTCATCTCTCCTGCTTTTCCTCTCTCTTCAAGAGCTTACAGATCAGGAAGTAGTGGGTATTTCTTTTCTATTCTCCTAGGCAGCAAAGGAGAGCAATGTGCTGCCTCCCCAAGCAATAAATCCCCTTAGCCCCTTGCCTTGCAGCACCCTGGGGGTGCCAGAAGTCCCTAAGTCACTGCTGGGATGGTGGAAAACAGGGAGCAGCATTGCACTGAGGTCTGGGGGGGACCCAAGGCAGAACCATGGGGTGATGGGCAAAGGATTGCACAGGCAAGCAAAAAGTTGGGACCTTTCTGGGTTGGGAGATGGGAATGCTGCGCTGTCAGAGGGAAGGAGCCCCTCTGGGAGGTTTAAGGGCGTAATAGTACCTAAAAGTCATTTAAAAAGATAAAAACATGCAGCAGAAGCTTTCAAAGGGAGTTTTGAGCTATTGGGGAGGGCATTTAGCCCCAAAGGTGTAATATAGGTGTGCCAAATACCAGCAGCATTTTGCTGCCGCTTCCTGAGCTCTTGTGCTATTCCCAGTGTTTCTTGGAATTCCCAACTCTGTCCCTGTCTCTTGGCACACCCAAGTGGAGCTGCTTTGTGTGTGTTTGACCAGGGAACATTCTTGTCGTGCAGGAAAAGTGTTTTGCACAGATCTCCTCCAAAGAGCTCAAGAGATGTGTGCTGCCCTCTGCAGCGGTTTGTCAATACTCCAGGTCATTTACCTATTTACAGCCAAACAAACAGTAAGAAAAATGGTTTGTGAGGGTGCTTGAGAGTAAAGTGGAGCCTGAAGTGGGATAATTCCTAAGTGCTCGACCATCTGCATTTGTGCAAACATCCAGAGGTCCTTCAAGGTTTGCAGATTCACTGTTGGCTTTATGGAAAGGTGCCTCTTATCCTCTCTGAAATGGGAGTTGTTGGGTGTCATGTCCATGAGGAAGGAGCCCTCCAAGCCCTGCAGTGACCGGAGTGGTTTTGTGCTTGGTGATGTTGCTGTTCCCAAGGGAGCTGCTGGTTCTCAGGTGTTGGTGTTGGAGAGCAAGGCCAAGGATGCTGCATATCCATGGGAATAAGATGCGGGTGCTCATGCCTTCATAGGAAGGGCAGAGCCAGCCCAAAGTCCTGCATGAGTAAAGAAGTTGAGAAAGGCTGCAGAGGGCTGAGATAGCCTCAAGGCATCGGGAATTGAGCGGCTGTTTGGCGACACAGCTCTCATTGTGTTTGCTGTATGAGTTCTAAATAGCGGTGATGAATATCTACAGCCTTTTTAAGGACCCAGCTTCAGCATTTTCTCATCCCTCTTCCCGTATTTCAAAGTAAAGAGATGCTCTGGTGTGTTCCCAGTGCCCCTGGCTTGCACCCACCTGGATTTCTTGAGGAAGAGGAGGGCTTGGGCAAAAATCCCACCCCAGCACTTGGGAGTGGAAGAGAGAAACAAACTCTTCACTCAACCAGGCGTAAAAGGATTAACCAGGCTAAAAGGTCATAGAAGATTTAGCTGGGCCTTTAGCATCAGTAAGCCAAGAATGATGGGAATTTGATTTACAAATTAGCATAAAGACCTTATTCTAATAAGCATACAAGCTGAAATAGGTATGTAAAATAGTAGCATATGTCAACAGCATCTGCAGAGCCTTCCTCATCCCAAAGAATGATTTGCTCCATCACTGTGGCTGCGTTGCAGATAACTCCCACACTGAAGCATGAGCTGTGTGTGATGAAAAGGCTGGATGTGGCCTTGGAGACACATCTGTGTCTGCTTGATTCCCTTCGGGAAGGGCAGGATGGAGGAACACCGCCTGCATCCAGGCTTTGCATCCCGGGAGGACTTAGTTTGGGCTGGGTTTGGGAGGGGAAACCTTGTGGCAGTTTGTGCAAGGAGGTAATTGTGTTAATGAATGTGGGTAAGAAAAATTATGTGTATCGACATCTCCCTGTGAATACCTAGATTTATTGTTCCCTGAGAAAAATAGTAGCTGGGGCTTCGTGGTGGTTAATAGTTACTGTGCAGGTCAATGAAATGTGATATTCACCCCAACAGCAGCAAATAGCTGTTTAATAGGTAATAACAGTAATAATCAATAGCTACATGATTAGATAACCCAGTTATATGTAGTACATAAAAGGAGGGGAATGCACTCTGCTTACTCAATGGCATGATTTGGAGCGTTGCTGCGCATCTATCATGGTGGTTGATTTTAACTGGAGCTCCAAGCAGGTAGCCAGAACCTCTGGAAATCACATCTTTTAGGACTCAGCGAGGTAAAGAGGTACCCAGGCAGACCTTTTCCGTGGGAAAGATGCTTTAGGGAGTGGCTGCATTGCATAAAAAAGTGGTGGGATGGAGCCTAAGATATTGGGTTGGCACTTGGGATCTTGGCTTGCTTGGTGGTTTTGTGGTGGTTGCGTGATGCAGTGATGCTCCTTCTCAGCCACCATCCCTCGTTCCCCCCATTCCTTCCCCAGGAGCATCCCTCACCTTCCCCTCCTTCCTTCCCTGGGAGCATTCCTCCCTCTCCCTCCTTCCCCAGGAGCATCCCTCCTTTTCCTCCTTCCTTCCCCGGGAGCATCCTTCCCTCCTTCCTTTCCCAGGAGCTTCCCTCCTTTCCCTGGGAGCATCCCTCTGCTGATCTGCTCATGCAGTAATGGGCTGGAAGAACATAGTGAGGAGTTGCTCTATGTATTGGAGAGATCTCCAAAGAGTTGTCACTTGTAATGAGGTACCTTATGATGGGGGAACATGTGCTGGAGTTATATTGTATCTCCAATAGCTTTAGGAGCCCCAGTTGTGGAGTAGGGATGTGTGAAGTCCCATGTGCTACACATTTTGGGATGTGGTTGCTTACTGTTCTTGGAATGCCAGCATGAAGAAGGTGGCTGTGGTTATCTACAGTGGGATACAGGAGGAGGAGGCAGTGAAGCAGACCTGGGCTGTGTGGCCAAGCAGGTTTTGGCACTGGTCAACCATTCCCACAGTTGGGATGGGACTTGAGGACCAGTCAAGATGAGGTGAATATGAGTTAAGATGAGCTGTGAGCTTGGAAAGAAACTCCTCTGCTAAAACTACTGAAACATCATAGGGACCATCCCTGTTTACAAGACTTGGTGGTGCTGGATGCTCTGGAGGCTGCAGCCTGTTTTGGGATGTCCTAGTGCTTAGCAAAAGCTACTGTTCCTTTATCCATGTAGGCATTTTGACCATCATAGTAACTCTGGCTTCTGGTTTCCCTGTTTTCTTTGTGTCCACCCTGACTTGTGCACGAGATGAGCACATTCAACATTGCAAGTGTTTCCTTCATGTATTTCTCTTGCAGCTTTTGCTTAAAAACATCCATATTGTAATTCCCCCCTCCCCTTATTTTATTTTTTCCCTATGGGTTAAAAATTGATGAGTTGACAGATTGAGGTCAAGTTAGCAAGCAGGGCTTGCTGTTTGCTGTGCTAAACCACGGGTGGAGGGGGAGAGTTCACTAACCTGCTTCCCAGGCAACTCAGCCAAGGTGGGCTCCAGCCTTCCTGAAAGCACCGCTTGGGGAGCATCATCATGGGCATCCCAGAAAACCTTCTTTGGAACGTGTCTTTCCTTCCCAGACTTGAATAGTGGCAGGAAAGGATGAAATTCTCTTTGCTTGCTCCCCAGTTGAAGGGATGCTGTACTAGAGAAAAGGTTTAAAGGGTAAATCTGCTTCTTTTCAGTGTTCCTGGTAGTGCTCCTTTGATGCAGGGTGGCAAGTCTCCCACTAGACTCAATGGGAACCAAACACGATCTGTCTCAGATATTCATGGCAAAGGCATTGCAGTTGCCTTGGAGCTGGAACTTGGGCTTGGAGTTGAGCTCTTGGTTTCAAATAAGGGCTCAAATGAGCAAGGAGCCAGATTTGGGGCTTCTGTAGTGGAAATCCAAGCCATGCTGCTGTCTGCCACCTTCAGCCAGCATCCTGCACCTCTGCACGTCTCTGCCCATGCTTTTACAAGCAACCCCCCCCAGATTGCAGATTGTCACTGTATCCTCTGGGGCACCCAGGGGCCTTCAACCACTTTGGGGTGCTGCTGCACCCTTCTGGCATCATGCACCCCGTGTTCCAGAGCTTGGAGCTGTGCTACTAGCCCAGAGGAGCTCCACACATCCCTCCTCCTTCCCCAAGCATGCACCTTGCTCTTGGTTAATAATAAATCAGAGGTGCTGCCTCTGCTGTGCTGTTAGCTCCCGCCAGGAAGGCTGATATGGATTTTTGATGCTCTTACAGTTAATATGTCCAATGCTGAAAGCTGTTGTAAATTAATTGACCCCCTTGACCCCCTTGTCCTGTTGACTGTTCCCACTAAAGACAGTGTTTGGTTCTTGGCATCCTCCCCCCACTGTTTTCCCTTCCTCTGACTTATCCACCTCCTGCGTGCTTGGCTTACTAATCAGGGGGAGCTGAAACATTCCCTCTGAGCAGCCCAGGAATGCTTTGGAGCAGCCACGCAGGAAAACCAGGGTCCCAGGGACCCAACGTGCATAAATTGCAGGTGGTGGGAGTATTCCCTTTAAAGCACTGTGGTGATGGAAGCTGGCACAGCATCCTCCTTCCCATGGGGATGGGGACAGAGGGATGTAGCTGCTGCCAGGTTACAAAGTCATGATGCAGCGCTGAGAACCTTCTGGAGATGGGATGATCCCAGCAGCAGTGGGGCAAAAGGGTGCTGAGCACCTTGTGTGAGGGCATCTCTATGCACCCAGCTAGATATGGCTTATCCCTCATCCTTATACTTGGAGATGTGGTGGGTTTAGCTTCCAGGGAGGATGCTCAGCAGGAATTTGGTTGGGAGGAGTGGAGAGAGATGCTGTGAGCTGGAGTTCCTGGAATATGGGAGGCATGAGTTCGCAGTCTTTGCTTGTCCTACAGTGATTTGGCCTTGTTGTTGGAGTGGGGGTCCTGAGTTCACATCCTTTGCTTGCTCTGCAGTGATTTGGCCTTGTTGCGTGGTCCCTCTTCCTCACTTCCCCATGCGTTCCATAAGAACGAGCCATCTTTCCTCTCTGTCTGGTGGAGCTAACCTGGATTTGCCTTGAAAACAGGGTCTTCCTCCTCTCTATGTGACTGTACACTGCTAAGCATGGTGAAACCTGATTTAGGTTGCAAAGGGGTTTGTGAATCCCAAATGCTCAGCCCATGTGGGAAGGAAATACTGTGGGGAATTGTGTCCTATTAGAAATGAAGAAGAGTGGGGCATTTTCTTCCAAAATGGAATAAACCAGACCAATTCCACATTCCCAGTGCAAGTAAATTCTGGGGAAAGCAGGGGTTGATATTTGAAGTCTTTTTGCTCTGATTCAGAGCTTTATGTAGCAAGTTGTGAAGCAATTTCAAACAGCAGAAAGAGGCGATCGGAAGGCTGCATTCCAGCAATATCAAAAGAGTCTGGAATCTCGCGCCTTGTTCCATTTTTTACTGTTATTTCTTCAAAACAGCCCCTCTGCTAATGTTTTGCTTAGCCACAAACTGCATTCTCAATTTAAAGAACTGGTTTGAAAGCCAAATGTGACCCGCCTCATTGGAAGCGTGACAAGCACTTGAAGCGAAGCAAGGTTCATTAATACTGTAATATCAGCTCCATGTTTAAGTAGTTTTTTCTCTCTTCCTCTTTTGTAGGAGTTATCTAAGTGAATAACACTGAGTTTCTGGGTTGGTTTGGTTGGTTGTGAGCTTTTATTCTCTTTTTGCAGGACAGATGGTATTTATAGATCAGAGGGTGTCTGTGTTGGACTTTATTTGTCTGCAAAGTCAATCCCCAAAGCCAGCACCGGGGTTTTTTGAGAGCTGGCCAAGGCACAGGAGAGTGGCAGGGCTGGCTGGCAAGAGGTGAAGTTGGATTTAGCATGAGTGACATCTCTTTTAATGAAGCCCTTTCTGGAACAAGGCTGGCAAGGAGCGGGATCCATTAAAAGCCAGGATAGTGGTGAAGCCAAAAGCCACATTGTCATCGAAGACAGCATTTAAGATAGTTATATTATTTATTGTTTACCTTTTTGTGCTGCTTTTCTGCCCATCAACGCTTCTCATTGTATGTTTTGGGCTTCAAAACCTGACATCACATTAGCAGCCAGCTCCAAAGCCCCCAAATAATGCATAAACTATGATTATTCCTTCTGATCCACTTGTGTTTATGTAAATGGCTGGAAAAGCGGTTTTCAGCTTATTTCAGAAGCTTAAGGGATTCATACCAAGCCTATTATTGAAAAATCAGAAAGTGAAAAGCAACTTCTGAGACAAGGAATTAGCAACTCAATGGCAGTGCACGTACCGCGGGCAGGATCCGGCTCTATTGCAGATGGGAATTCCCTCAGGATTCAAAAAGGAAACTCGTGGCAACAGGTCGTTGGGCTTTGCGGGGAGGGGGGACTCGAAGGAGGTTCGTGGTTAGTCCAGAGGGGTGGTGAGAGCTAGAAGGAGGGAGCTGAAGTGCAAACCATCAATGGTGGTGGGTACAAGGAGCATTGCTGGCTGCTCCAAGTGATGCTGTTTGCATGATCCCAGCTCTGTATCCCTTGCATGCATTGGCAACATGCTGGGAAGCACCCATATGTCCCCAGTGAGGCTATTGTTGCTCTATGCAAGCCTTTTCTCCTGTCTCAGGGAAGACGGGACCAGATGTGGAGCCTTTTCCCTCTGTCCCATTGGGCCAGATGCAGATTCTCCTTGTGGCACTGGCCCTTTCCAGCCAGCCCCGCAGCATCTCATCCTTCCTCTCCTGCTGCTTTCCCCCCCTGGTTCAGTCCTTTTCCCCTTTCCTTATGTTAATTTCCCACCTGAGCACCAAGTACTTTATAAATAGCAAATCTGAAATGAATTTCCTAGCAGCAATCATTATCTCCCTCGACAGCCATTAAACATTCACACAAGCAGAGCAAAATGACAAAGGGGATTGATTTTTACAGTATGTTGGGGGGAGGTAGGAGAAAGGAAATATGTTGACAAGGCTTTTTCTCCCCCCTCTCTCTCCACTCTCCCTTCCCATGTAGATCCTCGATCTTGGGGAATTAGAATCAGCCAGCGACTCCCTCGTGAGGTCGGGTTGGAATGGGATGGAAAAGAGCAAAGTTGGGAATGAATAAACATAGATTAAAGAGTATAATACATAAAGTAAAGCCCTATTTCTTCCTTTCTCAGCCCCTGCCAGCCTCACTCCAATCTGTTGGCTGCGTGTGACTGGTAAACATGAAGTTAGTTCCACGGCCCCGGCTGTTGAGATGAATATGTCAGAGTTAATGTCTCTGAAGATGGAAGGGATGGAAGGGGGGCCCCAATCTCTGCAGCCTTCTCAGCAGAATAAATGTGTTGATGCAATAGTTGGGAGCTGGCGAGCCGCTGCCGTATGAGGCAGCTGTAGCTGAAAATTTCACTTTGATTTCAATTTTCATATTTGTCAGCAATAATTAGATTCAAGAAATGTTTTTGCCACTGTTCTCAAATACTAATAAGTAGGAGCCTTTGTAGTATGGCTAATGGAGTCCTTTTTTTTGTTCCTAGTGGGCTAGAAAAATTCCATTAAAGGGAGAAGTCATACTATATTACCATGCTTCAACATGCATCGAGTCTGCTGCCACAGGAATAGCTGCACTGGGAGGCAGCGGTCCTTGCTTCGAACTGCAGGGATGCTGCTTGGCAATGGGGCTGGTGTGCCATGGGTGTGATCACATGGGGATGGAGGGGATGCCTCCATCACCCTCGGCAGGGGGTGATGCTCTTTGGGGTGGCTGGAGGCTTTTGAACTGTTTGTGAGATGATATTCATAGAATGGTTTGGTTTGGAAGGGACTTTAAAGCTCATCCGTTTCCAACCCCCTGTCACAGGCAGGGACACCTTCCACTAGAGCAGGTTGCTCCAAGCCCCTGTGTCCAACCTGGCCTTGAATACTTCCAGGGATGGTGCTTCCATGGGATTGTGCAGGGGTAGCCTGGCTCTTGTCCGGCCTGCTTACTTTGGCAATTGAGTTTTTTGTGGTGTTACAAATAAATGGATTTTAAAGCCTTACATCAGTTGGGGATCTCCACTTGCTGGCTCTGCCAAAGGCAGAAAGCTCCTTCTCTTCTCTGCTGCTTGGATTTCCTTGGCTGCACGTGCCAGGTTTTATCCCAGAGCAATGCCAGGAAGGAAAGTGATATTAAATTTGCTAGTGATATGGGCAGCAAATGGGGGAAGCTCTGAGTTGTGTCATTTTCCAGTTACTTCAGCCTATTAAGCAAACAAAAGCACTTGTGGAGTGAGAAATGGAAATGGCCAACGTGGCCCGATTAATCCTGGATGTACAATTCCATTAATAAGCCAGCTTTTAATAGGTGGCTCTTTCCAGGAGCTGCTGGGACAAAGAATTGATGTATTCACTGTAATTGTATTGCAACTAATAGGATATGAAGAAAATTGTATGGAGAAGCTGTTCCTTTGCCACCATTTTCCAATCAGTTGAAATAATGCTTCCTCCTGGAAGAGCCCAGCAAAGTAATGATACTTAAACGTGAATAGAAACAGGGATAGTTTTAGTTTTGAAGGAGGAGGTTTTGGCTTGGGCTTTTGCTTTCCCATAGAGTGGGGAAAAAAGCCAAACTAGCAGTTAGCACAAGCACCAGTGGAAACAGGGAAAGGATGGATACTGGGGCTGCTCTCCCAGCTGAGCGATGGGATGCGGCTGCTGATGCAGAGAGCTGTGTGAGACCTGGAAGCCTCCAGCATCCTTCCTGAGAGTGAAGGGGGGGCTTTCTGGGTGCCCAAACCACAGGGCTGCTCCTCTGGCATCGCACCCAGAGCCTTTTGTGCTGCCTGTTGGCAGCAAGAGGAGCCTTCACCCTCTGCAGTCGATGCAGTCCATGGGAGAGCTCATTAAGAAGCCTGAGGTCCTCGCTCCATTCATCTCCTGTATTTATTCAGAGCCGTGATCCCAGGGCTCTGACAGTTTGCTGATACTCACTTTGCAATGAACTCCTGTTTTCATACCTCCTCATTTGTGGAGCAAATGTCCCTCTGACTATGACTCTGGGTCCCTACAGTATTGGGAGAGGGATTGGGGCTTTTAGCAGTGAGCATCTCTCCAAGGGCTCTTGCAAGAGCGCGGTGATGCTGTTGGTACAGCAATCCAGGCAGGTTGGGTGGCTCAGCACATCCCAGGTAATTCACTTCTCCATCATATCAATGCAGTTGTGGAATAATGCATATTAAAGGAAAGGAAACATTAACTCTAAGAGCTGACTGTTTCAAAACGCAGGCAGGCCCCTGAGTATTGCAGCTATTCCTTTGCTAATGGGCTGGGGAATTTGGAGAAGTTTGCAGCTACTTTTTGTCTGTTCATCACCGCTGGTTCAGGGTTGTTTGTTTTTCACTTCTCCTCCCTATTTGTATGCATGCTCTGACCCTTCTTTGGTAGCAGGCTAGAGAGTAAATATAAAGGGGAGGGAAAAAGAAGGGGGGGGGGGGGAGGGAAGGCAAGCCAAGGCACAGTTCAGCTCAAATCCCCGAGGAAACAGATGTGATTGCCTTACAGAATGGCTCCAATAAGGCCAGAAAGGAATATTGCTTTTATAGCTTTTGGGATATAAAACATTTAGAAAATGTGATTGACTGGCAGAGCCTAATTTATCATTTACTCATTTCTCCCTCCATCTTCCTCTACACCCAAACACACTCCGATGGCCTCACGGCTGCTTTGCTCTCTCCTGCTTGTAACGCAGGTGCAAACCTGTGTTTCTTTGCGCACTGAGCTGTGTGTGCACACACAGGCACGTGTTCCCCTGTGCTCCTTGTCCCTGCGCCTGTGTCATGGATTTATCATCATTCCACTAAGCGCTCAAACTCCTGTGGCTATTTATAATTAATGCTCAGAAACCTGCCAATCCATTTAATGACACCAGGAGGTCACGGCCTCCCTTATAGCTTCCCATTAATCATCATTAGAACAGTTCTGGGTTTTTTACATTCTTTTTAAATGTTAATTCACCTTTATAATGCTCCTTTCAGCGCTGACTGTAAAGGGAGACTCTGTAGTGACTCCAGACTGTCTTGCAAGTGTTGTGCAGGTGAAAGGCGCAGTGGGACAATTGCACTTGATAAAGTCTCTTGGATGGCTCCCGCTGGAATGAATTACACTCGCAAACTCGGTGAGATGGGATTTCTTCACTGCCCTCTGCTGCTGGCTCCTCGCAGTGATGCCGGCACAGCTCCATTCAGCTCTTGGGTACCACTGAGCCCCTCTCCATTGCTCTCTACATGCAGAGACCCGCACTCTGCTGGGCATCACACAGATCCCAGAGGGGAATAAGCTCAGAATGCTGGAGCAGAGCTTGACAGGGCCATGCATGTTCTGTCAGGGTGTGTCTTTGCCAGGAAAACTTGCTTTGGGATAAGGTGGGATTGCGCATCGCTTGGTTGTACCAGGTTGTGGTTGTTGCGTCCCCTCCGCATCTTTGTTGAGGCGAAGCATCAAACCCATGCCTCATGAAGGTTAACAGAAATCCCAGTTCCCAGAGAGCTGCTCACAGCAGTGAGTCCATCTCCTTTCTCTTTCCACCGCCTTGGAAGCGGGGAAACTCCAGGCCCTGCGTCCCAAAGCACCCGCTGTCACTGTCACAGCCCCAGGCGGCACAGCAGAGGGGGTTTAGCAGAGATGTCAAGCAGCAGCTTGGGGAAAGGAAAGCTCCGGGTGCAGTCTGGTAGCTTTTGGCAAGCAACAGCTCCTCTCAAACAGCCTTCTCCTGGCTTGCTGTTGGAAGCAATCGTCCTCTCTCCAAAGTCAATCTGTGCTTGCTGTTAGTGGGATTGGATCCAAAGCAGTGTGTGCCTCATCTGGAATCTGGTTTTGATCCCTTTTGGGTGGAAACAGGACCCTGGTGTGGAGAGTGGTTTTGCTGCAAGGCTCAATGCTGTGTGAGCTGCTTATCCAAACAGAGCTCCTGGAGGCTTCTCGTAACCCTTCTCATAACCTCCAAAGCATCCTCTGACTCTTGATGGTGACGGTGCGTTGCTGAGCAAGATGGGAAGCACTCGCAGCCCCATGTGGGATTGGGATGGGGGTAGGTTCTTGCTGGCCTCCCTTTTGGGTGAAGAAGGATCACTCCTGCTCCTCTGGGGACTTGTGGTCTTGGTGAGAGCCAAGCCCAGCCCTGTTTCTCTGAGTAAATACGCCAGCAGCGGTTGGCTTAATGAACTGTGGCTTTTAATAAATGGCTCTTATCTTGCTGAAGTGCTGCTAAATTGTCAGGATTTAAAATTAGCCTAATAGATTTGTGGGCGATGTTTTATTCGCTGGTTAGTTAGAAAGAGGCAGAGGGAGGGGGAGAGATGGCTCCTCCCTCTTCTCCCTGAATTACACAAGAGTTAGTTATTTGTTTGGGCCGAAGGGGAAATGTTCTGGATTAATGTGTGATGCCTCAGCACCTGACTTAATGAGAATTTAGAGACCTATCCCCAACTGGGAGTCTCCAATTCATCACTCGCTGGCCCCTCTTCTTTTTTGTCCCTGGAACACAGGTTTTCAAAGGGATGGTTGGGTTGTGGTACCCACTGCTGCTTGCTGGGAGATGGGGATAGATGAGGACTAGGGAGGGGTTTGGGTGCTGTGATGGCTTACAGGAACTTCTTGCAGCTCAGTGCGAAGTAGAGCCTGTGTATCTGTGTCTATACCACACACAGACCTGTGCAACTTGTATTCTTGAGCATAAAGTTGAACAGGTCCTTGCTCAGCTTCTCATACACCCCATGAACTTGCATGAGCCACTTTGTGCCTTTGCTTCTTTTGGCAACATGGAGCCAGTTATGATCCTGCTGACAGTTTGGAGACATATGGAGAGTCGAGGCAGAAAAGTGTTTTATAATAGAGGAATATGGGATCTGCTTGGGATGAAAGATGCCAGGGAAATGTCAATCACTATCATTATCCTAACAAACTGCTGTACCTGCAGAGATAATAATAATATTTAGCAATTATACAGCACCTCACAAGCTCAAACAGCACAACAGGAGCTGATCACATCTCTCAAGACTTCCTTTGGGTGGGTGTTTTCCAGAAAGCTTGGACCAGCTTTCGCCCAAAGTGTCTTGTGTGAGGCTGAATGCACTTCTCCCCTGTTTCACAGGTAGGGAAAGGTAGGGGTCCTGCTGGAATTCCTTTCTAAGGGTGATCCTGAGCTTGGGAGCGGGCTTGTGGTGGGCATTCTTAGCACTGCATTGGGTGTTAGTTCCATTTGCAAGTGTTGTGTGGCCCTGGCTTGGTGACCCAGACAGCCAAAGGTGCTCAAATGCTGGATAAACATACCAATGTGCTCATTGCTTGTCCTTTATGGAACTGGGGAGAGTTTGGGTGCTGCGCACCCTAACAAAGACCCACCAGCATCCCTTGGTGAAGCAGAGGTAGGATTATGGTGATTTAAAGGGCTGGATGCTCAGTGGTGCACTTTTTCCCTTGTCCCTCTGGCTTGTTGCTGTTTTCCCCCTTTGTTCATCATTCCCCTGCCCAACCTGCATCCCTCTTGACCGAGTCGCATCCTGAGAAAGCTTTCTGGAAGGTGATACTTCCCAATCAACATCCCAGGTTTGGCTGGGGCATCTGCTGCTGCGATTGAAAAGCCCAGACTTCCCGTTTCCCCCCACTGATGGTGGTCTCACTTTGTCCTTTCTGGGAAGCAGCAGATGAAGTGTTATGTGACTGCTTGGATCCAGCCAGATCCCTGACCCCAGCGTGTGCTGTTCCAGCCTGGCGAGACACCGGTCTCCCTGTGACTTTGTGAAGGTCAGCCCTGGTGTCTGAAGTGGGGCTGGTAGTAGCGATGCATGATGCACAGTGTCAGCCATAAAGGAAATATTGTATATAAAAGGATAAGTTTTTCCCCTTTCTTGTGGCAGAGGAACAAGGCGCTGGGTTCATTTAGCATTCATAAAGTCTTGCTTTGGAAACGCCTTTAAGTACTGCTGAGGGAGACTTGAAGGAGCGTGTTTGAGAGTCAAATGCACATCTCCTTGGGCTCTCCTTTCATCTGCTTTAAAAAACACAATCTTTTTTATTAATCTTTTTTTTTTTCCTCCCCCTCTGTATAAATCCTAATCTTCTCCACCAGCAGCAGACACCCAGGGTGCAGGCGCTCAGCAATTAGTTCAGTGAACAGAAGAAGCCAGGAGCAGAGGGAGGGGGGAGACTCAGCCAACTACCAGGAGGATGGGGAAATGCAGGCTGCTAATGAGGAGCCAGCGCAGCAGGGCAGAGGGGGATGGTGCCTGGTTAATTCAGGTGTGACTAAGACATGTCTGTTGTCTGTACGGGTGGCAACGTGCTCACTGTGATGCCAAAGTCATCTTCAGGGGTGCTGGGTTACCTTTAGCAAACAGGAGCACCTAGCAGGGAATCTGGGGCTAGGCCCAGACCCGGAGCCACGTGGTGGCAGCACCCAGGGAGGATGAGGTGAGGGTGAAGTATGCAGTTGGGCTGGATTTACACCCTAGCAAGCATATTCCTCGCTCCAAGGTAGCCATGAGTTGGGAGGGTAGCCATGAGGGTTTGGCTTGAGTCCTCCTTGGACTCTTGGCCAACATGGAGAGCAGTGGTTGTCCTCCAGAAGCTGGCCTTTCCCAGCAGAAAGTCACTGTGTTGGACTTTGATGTGGGAATTCAATGGGTGATTCATGATACCATCACAGGAGCTGAGACAGAAGGAGCAAGCATGGAGAGAGAAGAAAGCAACAAGTGGTGTTGTCATCCAACCTTCTTCAGGTTGTGAAGAAGTGGATGACAACAAGAAGCAGCAGAAGGGGAAGAGTTCAACTCAGCCCTTTTTTTTTGGCTGCAACTTTTCTTGTCCTTGAAACCTCTCTCCTTCTCTCGAGGGAAGGAAATTCATTGTGATGAAATATGTTGTCTTGTGGCTTTTTATGAAAGCAGCACATGTCACTGCCCCTCTTTTCAGGAGCCAAAAAAAGGATGTGGCTGGATTTCAAAAAGAAAAGCACTGGATGATTTCATTATTACTAACAACTGTTCCCACCAAGATAAGGACAGTCTAATCGCATTCCCTGGGCAGAAGTACCAAGGGAACCAAAAGGGAACATTTCCATTTGATGTTCTATATTGTCTTCTGTGTTTTGGTCGCCTTTGGTACCATGCAGTGCCAGAAGCAGTCTGTGAGCCTAAAAGGACTTGGGGGGGAGTCAAGGCAGCAATATGTGGGGGAGCATTATGGTTATCGAGGCACTGGTGTCCCAGGTTGCAGATGTTCTGCCAGCAGCATCCTTCATCCAACTTGATGCATGGATTTATTTCACTGACCGCCTGCAGTCAGGGCTTGAGCTTGGTTGTCCCAAACTCCTTGAGTGACATCTGAACTGATGATGGAGGATTTGCACTGAGAAGAGTGGTAGTTTTACAGCTTTATTTCTCTTTATTTGCAAGAATAAAGAAGTGTCATGTCCTTCAAAAACTTAGAGCTTACTGCCGATAGGTTTGCTTTTCTTACCTAGGTTTCACAGACTCCCAGTGTAGATACCCCTGATCCATAACTGAAAATAGTGAGTATGCTCCATCTTGTACCACCAAGAGGTGATGCTGACCATAGTGCAACCCAGGTAGAGCCAATTCTACTTGTAACTCCCTGCCCAAGAGATGCTGAGGACTCAAGGAGACTTGAGCCAAGAGGTGGAGGGGGACAGATTTTGGCTGTCCCCTCTACCATCCTCTCCTCCTGCTTACATGGAGTCGAGCTGCCACATGTCCCCACTGAAAAGCTTTGTGTTGCAGGCAACTTTCTAGGTTTTCATTTGCCTTGTAACAAGAGATAATGTTTATATATGTATATCTCTCATTATAATATATTATAAGACATAATTATCATCTCATCCTTTAATGATTTGAGGACAGCGTGGTTTTGTATCAGTTGATCTTAGTCACCCTGATTCTGCTTTTGGTCTACTACCGGATGTTGTAAAAGTCAGTGCAAGCAAATGGGACGAAGTAACTCAGTCTTCTTCCTCATTCTCTCCTTGTTTGCATGCCCTTGGCACTTAGGAGCTACCTAAAGGCATGAATGATGGATCCTGTCAGGGAGGAGCTGTCATTTGGCAAGCAAAGTGGGGTGCTGAGTTGTGGAGCAGAGGGTCACTGATTCAGATCCCAGCAGCGACCACCCAAAGAGAAAAGCTGACTTTTAATTACAGTCATAATTGAAAGTGATTAATGGCAGCAAAAGAACTTGGAGCGATTTCTTGTAATTAAATAGTCATTTTAATTCCTTTGCAGTGCCGAGCACCATATTTGCTTTACTGGTGATATTTCTGGCTGCGCCGTAACACAGTTTAATGTCTTAAAAATATATGCTAAGTGAGTTAATACTTTTTGTAAGCAAGTAAATATCAATTAATCTGTTTATTCTGTGTCTATAATTAGTGATTATTATTTCGTCTTTTTGAGGATCTCTATTCTGCAGTATTTGTGGCTTTGAGTGGAGGCAAAGGAACCCTTGATTGCTCCCAAGGTGGGAGACTCCTGAGTTCTGCTCCAGGCTGCTCTAGCTGCAAGAAACAAAGAGCTAGGAGGAGGCAGGGATCACATCCGCAATGGTTTGGGCTCAGAGGACATCACGGCCAGGTTTCAGCCTGGCAGCGAAGCCTCCTGTGAGTGCTTGGAGCAAGAGGGAGTTTGTGCGCAGCAGATACTCACTGGCTGTTGCTTGGTCTTGAAGAACAGAAGTGTCACGAGATCAGCTGCTTCTGCCAGGTTGTTGCTGTCTGGAAGTGACACCTTTGAAACTCAGCTGCTGTTTGTGATGCTGAGAGTCAAGGGCTGCCTCAGGGCTGCCCTTCTTTTCCCCTTGTTCCAGCTGCCAACATCATCTTCCCCCCATTGCTCTTTGAAGAAGGCTTTTCCCCTGCTGATGCATTCTATAGCTTTGGCTGGACCTTTGTGGATGTATGTGCAGAATTGAGTATTACACCCTTAATGCCCTCATTGTATTGGTTTGGAATTGCTAAATGGGATGCGCAGTGTGGTGTGGAGCTTGGCTGTAGGCAGGACACTGATGGATCCTGGTTTGGGTGGTTATACCTGGGTACCAGTGTGGTGGACACACCAAACCAGGCAGGATTCCCATCTTGTGGAGCAGCAGGTATGTTAGAGACATGCCACTTCCCACGGACAGCCACAGTTATCTCTAACTGAAAACATCACAAAGCCTGGGTTTGTTCATTGCGTGTTCCAGAGGTACAGCTCATTTTCAAAGCCTATAGGACGAGTTTTACATGCTTAGATGCCCTCGCATCCTTAAAGTTGTTTTTGGATAAGCCAGCCTGGGAATGTGTTTCCCCCAAACTTGGTCCTGCTCACATAGCAACACACCGGGCCAGAAAGTGCTTAATGGAAATCATGTCTCTTCCTCACCAGTTCCTTGATTCCTTGCTAATGCTTTTCATTCCCTCTTGCTGCTTGAGAGAGCTGATGGGCTGATTAAATTAAGACAGACACAAAAGCAGCTGGCCTGCCAAAGCCTGGGATTTTATTAAAAATAATATTGTTTACAGAGTTCTCTGCTTTTATGGCGCATATAAAACAGTGTGTTCCACCCGAGCAGGCGGCAGCCTCGCTGCAATGTACCCAGGAAGAGATGGAAAGACATTAAACCTTGTCTTCATGGGGACTAGAGGGAGGGCATGGAGGAGAGGGAGGTTGGGACTAAGAGATAAAGTGTGCCAGCGAATGAGAGGGAAGGAAATGCAAGGGGATAAAGCAGAGAAAAAGAAGGATGGTTCCCTGCTCCCCACTTCCCCTTTTCCCTTTGCATACCTGCGCTGAAATGAAGCATTCAGAAAAGAGAGAGATGATGGGAAAAAGGAGATAAACTAGGCCGAAGAGCTTCCACTAGGGACCAGCTTCCACCCAAGCAGGGAGAATTGCTGCTTGCCCTCCTTGCAATATTCAGGAGCCTTTCCCAGGCTATCCATGTGAGTGTAAAGGCTGCTCTGCTCTGTTCTCACCTCTTCTGGGGCCTTGCAGATGGTTTTGTGACCTCTTGTGTGCTGGGAGCGCTGGTTCCTGTCCACCCGGGTGCCCCAGCTTACCAAGACCTCACCAAAGAGCTCTCAGGGTTTGTAAATGGTTTGTGTGTAGTACATTTGCACTTCAAGCTAGGAGCAAAGGAAAGGTGTGTGGGGTACAGCACAGAGTGAGTCACAGTGTGAGGGGGCAAGGAGAGACAAAGAGGCTTTTCCAAGGTCACAGAAGCAGCTGGAGATTGAACCACCTCCATCACACCCTTGTGCTGGCTGTAACCAGGTTCACAGCTTGCTTTGGGAGGCACACAGGAGCCTTGCTAATGCTCTGCCTCAGGAGTGCCCTGTCTATGCTTTGCTTCCTCTTTTCTTTCTGTGTCTTCCGTTTGGTTTGTTTGATTTGGTTCCAAATAATTAATTATAAACAGCCATGGCTAATGGTTTGACTGAAGGATGGATGGGTACTTTAATTAACTTGTGACAGGATTATACACTTATGTTTGCAGTTGCCCTGACCCCAACTGGAGTAACAAGGCTCAAACATCCCTGCTTTTGAAGAGAGCCAAGCATTGTGTGACCATGAAAGCTGGGCAGGGGGGATCTACTGTTGGTCCCTTGGGCTGGGAAGATGCAACATGGATCCTGATTATAGTTAGAGGATGGAGGTCACCCTTTTCCCTTTGTGGATGGGTCCCGTGGGGACCCCTGTCACTGTGAGCCCCTTCTGTTGCTGGTTTGGAGTTTGGTGTAGCCAAGGGGGTTGTCCAATGAGTTGTACAGAGACTTCAGAGATTGAATAGACCTGAGCCAAGTTTTGGGGTTGAATGTGAGCCATCTGTCCCTTCTAAGTTGGTTATTGTACGGGCTTCCAAGGTCTAGCATGAGAAGAGGTGCCATCTACTTCCCGACCTAAACCAGACAGAACTCAGCCATTGAATCTGGTTGGGAATAAGCTCAGCAAACCAGTCGTGGGGAACTGAAAGTGCTGAGCAGGAGGATTTCTGCAAAGCCAGGAGGTGAGGGGATCTCTAGAGGAAAGAGGACTTGGCAGAGGTGGCCCTGGTTGGCTCCTTGCTAGCCTGTAGGCAAGGCAAAGCTTGATGGGTATCAAAACCTCTATTGATTCCTCAGTTTGAAGACAATAAAAGGTTTGGGGCTATAGCAACGAGTTCTTCAACCTTTGCAGCTCAACACATTGTGTCTCTTTAGTTAGTTGTGTCTCAAGAACTGCTGAGTAAGAGGCTGAATCTTTGAAGAAGATGCAGTCTTTCCATACCCCATCCCTCCATTAGCCCCAAAGCTAACTCCTCCCAATGACTTCTCTGCTTTCTTAGCGATAAAAGGTGTCTCCTGCATGGATGTTTTAATGAAAAAATAAAATCAAGACCAGATTTCAGCAGAACTAGTGAAGGGGCACGACTTTTGCAGCTCTTGTACTGCCTGGTGCAGGAAGCTGGGACCAAGCTGGGTCAAATCATTTTCTGAATGAGGCAAAAGTGCTTTGAATATCTACAATAGGGATGAGGCCATAGCTTCCATCATGCTACTAATTCCCCATCCCAGTGCAAAACACTCCAGGTGGGAGCTTCAGCATTGCTGCTTAAAACAAGGCTGATTGGGCTTATTCTCTCATGGAAAATGCATGAGGAGAAATGAATTTCCGTGCTGTATTTTCGATCAAAAGTGGTTTCTACTCTAAACAAGGCCTTTTTGGCTTGCTTTCAGTAGTGGTATCTGACCCTGGATCCCTCCTCCCTCATCAGTTCCCCAGCAAGCCACTTTGTTTGATTGCTAATCTGCCTTATTATGCTTTTAAATGCACTTTAATATTTTAGTTTTAGTGACTTTTGAGGCCAGATTCCAGCTTGTGAAGTGCATACCTCTCTTTTACTTCAATGGCAGCCTTTCACGTTTATCCCAAGGCATAACATGGTCCTTACACTGTTTGAAATTAGATGCACTGATTAGAGCATCTCTCAGCCGCTACTGCTGTTCTGCACCTCAAAGGATGGCTCAGAGAAGAGGCTGGAAGTTGGAGCTGGAGTATTTATGTGCTCAGTGTGTGATTTCTTGGGACTTCATGCTTGTAGCTCTCTTCAAGTGACCTGGAAATAGGTGTCTGCTAGTAAGTTAGGAAATGCCTTGGTGGTGGAGTTGATGTGCTTGGGAGGAGGCCTGTGGCATGCATGGGTCGTGGCTGTGAGGATAGCTATGATGAGGACACATGGACACACACAATCTATTGGAGTTCTTGTTTTGCCATGGTTGTTTCCTTAGCAAGAAGGGTGAAATACTGAGCAAGTCACTCTAAATGGTTGTACCTGATATTTGAGGTTGAGAGTTCTGGCTCAGTATTTAGTATTTCACTTCAGGCTGAAGCCAGCAGCAGCCACAAATGTGCTGTGCGTGCTCAGAGGTGCTCAGCACCCCTTGCAGTAGGGTGCAGACCTTGCACAGTGCTGTCTGCCAGTCAGAAATGTGTGCCTGGAGTGCTGTCTGAAGCCTAGTTAGGCTGCTCCTCCAATTGTAATCTCTCCTTGGAGAAACCTCCCTTTGTTTAACAAGAGTTAAGCATTGATTTAAACATTTTGTTCAGGGAATTCATTTGGTTGTTTGGATTTTTTTAGTCGTTTTTTTATGTTCCTTCCTTCCATGGTCTTGGGGAAATGGTATGGGCCACAGGGAGGAGGAGGTGTGATGGAGAGGATGGATGCTGCAGATGTGGGCTTGAGCTGCTGCTGCTGGTACCTGGAGGTGCAGGATCTGCATGGGGCTTGGCAGAGGAGCAAGTTCTGTTCATGATGTGTTTTGCTCTTAGAAATACTTTTCCCTCTTAAAATGCTTTCTTAACAGGGGTGAAACTTGAATATGGCAGCACTTGAGATAAGGAAACTGAGTCCACCAAGGGAAGGAGGATGTGTTAAACAGAGCTGGCTGGCTTCAGGAGCCGTGGGTCACATTGAGCTTGGATGGTGGGGGATTGTCTGGGAGGTCAGACTGTGCCCAGAGGTCTGGCCTGAGGGCCAATGGTGTGATCAAGTCAGCTTGGAGACGGGTACCTAAAACCTTTCAGCCTTCAAATCTTTGTTAAATGGATAGAAGTCCAAGGTGCAGGCTTAAAATGAGGGTGATGAAACCACTCTGGTGCTGGGGCATATGGAAATGTGTTGGAGATCTCTATTAAATTCAAGCCAGCAGCCACTCTACTCCGAACAACCAGCCCTTGTTGTCTCTCTGGGTAGGAGTAGGAGTTGTCTGAGTTAGTTTAGCAGCTTCAGTTTCTAAAGATGGACAGAAAACCAGGTCTGATTGAGTTGCCTTGGGAAATACTCAGTGCTTCTGTCAGTGTCTGAGACTTAGCTGTCATTTTTGGCTGAGCTTTTTCAATCCTCCCCTTGTCAGAACCCTTCACATAATGGGATGGTCACCTGTGATGGGCTGAGATAGATGGAATGTTACGTGAACAGTGGTAGCACCGTGTCCAAATACCGTGTGAAAGGGGGAATACGATAACTCTATCCAGCGAAGCAAGTTGTCCCTGGAAATAGGACATGAATAAGTAATCTGGATAAATAATGGAGCTGTCTGAACTGTAGCAATAAAGAATAAAAGTGCTGAGTGTGGCTTGCTGTGATTTGTGGGGTCACGCTGTCTGGGATGGTGGAGCCCTTGTTCCCACTGGTGAGCAGATGGATCTCATTGATGTTGCAGAGATGACTTGTGTGGAGGTTTCTTGCCAGCAGGAGGAAACAGTTCATTGTCCAGACCGTTGTTGTTCTGCTACAATGTATTTGTGAAACGTGGAAGCTTGCTGTGTCTTAGTCTGATGCTGAATAGCCTCTGTAGTATTACAGCATCATAGGGCTAGGTGGGAACCCAGCTGATGTCACTCTGGAGTGGAGCTGGGCACACATAAGACATCCTTCATGGGCCCCTGAGATGCTTTTTGGTGATGGATGTGGTGTAGCTTCCTGAGGACCTTTTACAAGGGTTTCATGAGCCTGAGCGAAAGTTATTCCAAGCACCCACCTCTGCAGTGAATTAGGCTGGTTTCTTCTGCCTCTTTGAAGGGATGTGGCAAATAATTATTCACTTCTTCCTTCATATGATATTTATGTATGGGAAGAGTGCTGTCATGCCTTTCTCTGTCTCTTCTCTTAGTGACAAAGCAAACCCCAGCATCTTTCATCTCTCTCTAGAGTTGTCTGCACCCCTCACCAACTTCATTGCTATTCTGTGGCTTCGTTCCTGCTTGTCTATGGCTCGGATGTGCAATCAGAGCTGTGTGCCTTGTGCTGTGGCAAATGCAGTTTAGATTGATCAGCGAGGAAAGGGAACCTCCAGCTGCTGGTTCCATGGAGCCAGATGTGCTGTGGAGGAAGACAGCATGGTTAGTGCAGGTAAATGTGAACATGTTAAGCCACAGTGATTTCATCTTTAGCTTTCTCAAAGCGTGGTGTCCAGATCAAGATGAAGTACTGCAGCTGAGCCCTTGTATTAAACTAAGTGGAGCAAAACAATTCTCCTTTTGTCTTTTTATAATGCTCATGTTCAAGATTTGCAATCTTTTATAGCCTGGTTGATGCCTTCATAGTTTATGGTCTGCTGCAACAACCCCTCTTCTGCACGTAATTCCTTAGTTGGTTTTCCTCCTTTTCATACATGTTTGATATTTTTCCTTCCTAAGTGTATCACATCCTGCTTGTCTGTGTTAGATTTCCCATTGCTTGCTTCCAGATGTGATTGGAGATTCTGGTTCTACCCTCGTAGCCCTTCCAACCCCTCTCCTCCGAGCTTGGCATCATCTACATACATTAATAACAGTGCTCCTGGATCCATAATGCAAGGTTTTAAATGCAAATGTTGGACAGAGCAGGGCTTGTGACGGGTCCCAGAGGAATCCCACTCCAGGCTGCCCTCCTAGCTTGGTGTTAATAATAGATAAGGGCTCTTTGAGAGAGCTTTGTCAACAGGCTGTTATCCCTCCTCCCCTCTGCCCCCAGCCACAGTGATTATATCCACAGTGTTTCCTCAGCTTCCCTCTGAGGGTTCTGTGTGGGACCGGCATCAGAAGCCTTATTAAAGTCAAGGTCTATCATGTCTACAGCCTTCCTCTTACCCACCAAGTCCAGTTATCCTGTCAAGGCAGAAATTAGGTTGGTTTGACATGATGTGTACTTGACAGACTCGTGTTGGTGGTGCTGGTTGTGTGTTTTTCCCTCCCTTTATTAAATTCCCAGGACTTACAAGCTGTGATAGTTTCATCGTTGGGTTTAGTATCTTCCCAGTGATTGAAGTCATTGCCTACAGCTCCCTGCTCTTAAAGATAGAAAGGTTTCTTGCCCTTTCTGCTGGCCTCCTCAGCCTCCCATAGAGCAGCACTGGTGGCTCAGGGGCTGTTCTGCCTGGTTCTTTTGGTAGCACTCTTATGAGAGCTTCCTCAGCCTCTGCCAGCTTGACTTCTAACCCTCTTCCCCCCTTCTCTGGTGTGAATGCCCATTTCCCTGTTAAACATGGATTCTGGAGCTTTCTGTTCACCATAAACCCGCCTTTATCCTGATACAATCAAACACAGCAGTGAAGATCCTGCTTGGTCATGGACCTCGCCTTCCTTTTCCTCTTCCTTTGAACGCATTGCTTTGCATGTTAGTGCTGCTGACTTCATCCCAGTGCTGTTGTGATTCTGTTATACCCATCCCTAATTACAAGCCCTTGTCTCTGTATTTTATTTTACTTCGTTTTCCTATGGTTCCTTCTTTATTTCGAGGTCATTGAATGGCTCCTGATTTGTAGCAGCCTCTTCATATGCTTCCTATCTTCCCTTTGCATAGGTATAGCCTGCTATTGTGCAGGTAATACAGTCTCTTTCAGTAACTGCCAGCTCTCCCCTTCTTTGTACCTATTTTCCCAGGAGACCCATCTACCAGCTTCCTGAACTTGTTGAAATCTGGCTTTTGAAGTCTCTTAGTCTGATTCTGGGGCTTTATCTCCATTGGGTTGTGAACTCTTATCATTTCAGCACCACTCTCACCCAAATTATCTTCCTCCATAAAGCCTGCAGTCCATCTTTACCAGGCAGACCCCAGTCTCGGGCTTTGCCCTGCAATTCCCAAGTGCTGAGCTCCCTAGAACACATCACAGGGGCTTGATGGACTAAGCCCTGCCGTGTGAGGAATAATCTCCCCAGGGAGGTGCTGGATTCCTCAATGCTGGACACTCCAAGATTTGGCTGGATGAGTGCTGGAACATCTAATCTAGGTCATGCTCTGCCTAGAAAGATTGGACCAGATGATCCTTGAGGTCCTTTCCAACCTGCGATTCTATGTTGGGTTTGTGCTTGAAGTACTATGTGTCCTCCTTGGTTTAGTAAGGGCTTGCCAGGGATGGAGATGCTCTTTGGCTCTTGGCTTCTTCATTCTCTCCCTGTCTTATGCTTGTACATGTTGGGTTAGGGACTCTCCTTGGTTGTGTCCTGCTCTAGCTGAGGACATTAAGCAGTTGGCTGTCATCCTGGTCACCTCAGCTGCTTGTCCAAACACATGGCTGCATACGTCCAGCTCCTTATAGGAAGAACCAGTTTCCTTCTTCATTGATGGCTTCTTGTGTTAATGCCCTATGTGTGGTGGTAATAAGGCTTTGGTGGCTGCGGCAGACCCTTTGGGGCTGTGATGGGGCCCCAGGTATGTCTTGTCACCAAGCCAGAGACTGTCATAGCAGCTGAGAAGGCACAAATAGCTTTCACTTGGCTCTGAGCTTTAAGGCAGCAGACTTGGGTGAAGCGAATCCCATTCTCCCTAAGAAAGATGTGTGGGTCCAGGTTGGCAAAGACGTCTAAATGTCAATAAAGCAACTCTGCACAGCACACAGATCGTGGGGGGGACACAGGGAATGCAGTGATGGGAATACTGGCTCCAGAGCAACAGCAACTCTGGGTCTGTGTCAGAGCAGCCTCTGGCAGGGAGGAGACCCGGGAAGTAGCTGCGGTCACAAGCCAAGGGGTTTTTGATGGCTGCTAGAGCAGATCCATCTGCTTCAGTGGTTTCTGTGGACATAGTGGGAAGGAGACCCCTTTCCCATGGGCTTTGTGGTAGCTTGCTTTAAGCAGGCAATGCCAGGCTGTGGCAGCTCAAGAGTGGTTCATGCCCAGCTTGGATGCGCACGTGGAGATAATGCAGAGTGGCTGGATGGTGTCAGGAGACCCGGTAGGTCTGCGGCTGCAACAACAGACCCAGTGTGAGTTATCTTGGGAAAACAATCCTATTCTTCAAGTGTAGTGTGAGAATAAGGGCAGGATTTGCCCCTTTGGCACCGCCTGGGAAACCACAACTGCATATGACAGACGCCTTCCCAAAACAGGCTGTTGTGTGTCCTCAGCCTGTCCTAAGGGACATGTCACCAGCGCCTGGCTGCTGACAGCTGATGTGTTGCTGCAGAGGAGGCACAAATGCAGAGGCTTGGAGCCACGCTGCAGTGGTAAATCCATCCCCTGTGCACACACAGCCTCAGGCAGATGTGCCATGGAGTGGGCTCATGGGCCTGCAAAGCCAGCCAGGACCTGTGTATAGGGTCAGAGAGATACTGTCCTCCTCAGTAGCCCATGAGGATATTGAATGTAATGTGTTGATGTCCAGAAATGATCATATTTGGGAAGCACTCATTAATCTCTGTCTTCCTCCCTGGCTCGTATTGCCTTCTTGTGAGCCCTCCTCTGCTGTGACCCTTGCTCTCAACTCACGTCATCTTCTTTCCACCTAAGGTTTGTCTCCCAGCCCCGCTCGACTCCCTGTGCACCCAGGGAAGCTCTTTGCAAAGTCTGTGTCCCAGCACTCATCAGCTGCAAACTGAGAGGCAGAGCTTTAAAAATACATCTCTATTTTATTGGTGGTTATTTTTACTGCTTTGTGAGGCTGCAAGTGCAGAAGGGGAGATGGTTATAGCTCGTTGGTTCTGGCTGTGGATAGGTGACAGGCAACACGCTGGTGAGCACCCCTCAGCACCTCACTCCTGGCATTGCTTGCTGGCTATGGCATAGGAATACTCTTTCCCACCACCAGCTGTGCTTCATTGATAGCTTTTTGTCCCCAGCCTGTACCACAGGGACTGGTCCCTCCTTGGTGATGCTGCTTGGTTGCTAAACCTGCAGCTCTCCGCCATAGAACCACAGCCTGGTTTGGGTTGAAGGGACCTTAAACCTCATCCAGTTCCAACCCCCTGCCACGGGCAGGGACACCTTCCACTAGAGCAGGTTGCACCAAGCCCCTGTGTCCAACCTGGCCTTGAACACTGCCAGGGATGGGGCAGCCACAGCTTCTCTGGGCACCCTGTGCCAGCGCCTCAGCACCCTCACAGGGAAGGGCTTCTGCCTTAGATCCAACCTGAACTTCTTCTGTTTCAGTTTAAACCTATCACCCTATCACTATAGTCCCTGATGAAGAGTCCCTTTCCAGCATTCCTGTTGCCCCCTTCAGATATCGGAAGGCCGCTGCCATTCTTCATCCAAGGACACTCTTCTCTTTCCCTATGTATTTTCATGGATTTGCTGAAGGACTCTCTTAGCCCATTACTACCCAAATTCAACGTGATAAGCACAGCACAGTAAACCATGATGCCAAATTCACTGCTGCTCGCTTTCAAGCCAGTACATGCTGAACTTCAGTGCGCTCTGCACTACCTATCCGATACTTTTATGCTCCAACCTGTGTGCTCTGCTGCAAATACCCACTATCTCCTGTTTGCCTGATACCCAAGCCCTGAATGAGCCTGGATTTCTTCCTATCCCACCATATACACAGTGAATTTTCCCTGCTCCAACACACAGCATAGGGGAACAAAGAAGGGAACAGAAGGGAACAAAGCTTATGGCACTTGTGGCAATAGCTGTGATTCCTATGGGCTTGTAACCATAGTGGGCACATCCATGGAAGTTTCCTGAGTGCTAATACACTGATTTGTTGAAGTTAAGCAAAATAGGGCTCCTTAAGCTAATGAGGAAACTAATTTGTCCAGAGGAAACATGTTGTGTTTCCCTCTGCAGTGCGGGTCCTCTCTGCCAGCACTGCACATCTTGACACGGCCGTTACTGTAGGGTTCCAAATCAGTGGGGCTGGGATTTGGCACCGAGGCCCTTTCCATACAAAGAGTTTTTTGTGTAATAAAGCATAAGAGCAGCTTGCTCTCGCTCGTAGGTTTTGAAATATGCATTTAATTTAGGCTTAATGAGGAAATTATTGTATATATAATGAAATGCCTTGTGATGGCTCTGCAGGACGGAGCTGCCGTGGGATTAGAACAAGGGACAAGAGAAGTGGGAAGATGTTGGGATGCTGAGGGCTGGACCTGGAGGGCTTGAGGTTAAAGGATGCTGAGGGCTGGAGTGATGAGGATGGACCTGCAAGGCAGGAGGGAAAGGAGCCCTGGGATGGGAATGGCTGCAGCAAAGGAGAGCTGTAGAGAGGAATGACTTGAATTTTCAAAGCATTTATACTTAGAGGCAAGTTTCTTTGTGGAAATGAACCTCACCAATGTAGGGATGCAATGTGTGGTGTAGAAGGTAAACGTCTCTTCTCAGGGATGTGTGGGAGGAATAGCAAGCCAAGACTGGGAGATCTTTAGCTGGAGGTGAGCCCAGTGTGTTGTTCCCCAGTCTCTTGACTTGGAGCCCATCATACCTATGGGATGGCACAAAAGAGCTCAGTGGCTGTTTGTGATTCTAAACATGGGATCACTTCAGCTATTTAGGTTGTTCTGTGGATAACTCAGCAAATACAGTAGCATGTGCAGGGTTGCAATGGTCTGGAAGGAAGGACCCATGGAATATCTTCCCATGAAAGGACCTGGAGAGATGCAAGTTCCATCCATCCCCTCCAGTTACACAGTTGGAGCAGTGGGGCTGAGTTCAAAGGCACTGCACAAATAAACTCTAATAGCTTTCTTCTTGCATTTACGTTATTAGGGGGTTCGTTTGACTGGCATTATGATGATAAATGAAAAATGCTTTGCACCATTACGCTGGGCGCTAATGCGTAGTGGGAAGAATTTCTACTCATTTAAAGACAAAAAAGGAGGCAGCCGCAGAGGGGAAGGGGAAGAGTTTGAGCAGAGACACCAAGCTGTTGGTATGCAGCATGCATCCCCCTCTCAGCCCATCTTGCTGGCTTGGGGCAGGGGAAAGAAAAGGGGCTGCTGTGTGAAAGCAGCACCCTGAAGGGTTGTTTCCACTCGGTGATGAATAAATCCACGTATCGCAGGGCTCAGCATCGCTCCTGGCGGGTCCATTGCACTCCGTTTTGCACTGCATCCCACTTAACCTCATCCCTGCAGCATTTGGGATGCTGCCTCCATCCCCAGCTGTGAACCAAGAGGAGTAGCTTTAGGGTGAGGAGTGCGCTGAGCCACCAAAAGCTCGTGTTGGAGTCTGCAGCCACCCTTGGAAGCCAGAGGAAGAGTCTGGCAGTCCAAAAGCTTTCCTTGGTTTTAAAGCCATGGAGCAAATTGAGTTCAGAGGGTCACTGTTACTCCCAGCTGCTGCGACAGAAATCCCTAATGCGGCGTATGGCAGCTTTCTCCAACGCTTAGGCTGCTTCTTTATGAGGCACTGTCACTCTATTATCTGTCTCTGAGTTGGTCTTTAGCTCTTTAACCTCATGAGAAGGGAGGGAAAAGGAACCTTGAAAAGGAGGAGTGGAGGAGAAGAGAAAGAAAACAGGATGCTCCGAGAGCAGCTTTTCATCCTTGGCCATAGAGCCCTAATTGGGTGCTTGGGCAGAGTCTGGCTGAAAGGGGCAGGTTTGAAAGGGCCCTGGGGTGGGGAGAAGGGGCTCATGATGCCCTTTGATGGGGAGGTAGATGCAGGGGGTCAGAGCCCATTGGAGGCACCGGCATCAAAAGGGGACTGGCCATTCTTGGTGGTGATGCGCAGCCACCTCCTTTGGTCCCCTCCTCGGTGTGGCTGCAGAGGCAGACAGGGAAGGGGCAAGGTGGGGACACTGACAGCAGGTACAGCTCAGAGGGCTCAGCCTGCAACGTAGAAGAGCTCAGTGCTAGAGGCTACGGGGTGGGTGCTTGTCAGGATGCATCACCCATGGGTGCTGCCACTGTCATTAGGGGTTGTGGGCCCCTGGTGGATGCTGACAGGAGCAGCAATTGGGGATGAAAGGATGGAGGAAAGAGATGATACTCGTGGAGAAGAGATGAGTTCCTCAGTGCTCCTGCCTGACAACTTGGGGCTGTAGCAAGAGGGGTGGTGGGGTCCCAGCATCGCTCCGTGGCTGCTTTGCAGAGGGGAAACTGAGGCAGGGAGATCAGGCACTAAACCCAAGCCTTACCTTGCACCCATCAGCTAAATGGGAAGAATAAAGGGAGCAGCAGAGGGGCTCCAAAGCCTCCCACCACCCCACTCCTCTCCGCAGCGACCTGCTGCTCCTGGCCAGCTGCTTGGCAGGCCTTATGCACCGTGGCATGAGCCAGGGCTTTGCTCTGCACTCCCTCCTGCATGCTAAACATGCTGTGTCCCTGCAGGATCCTGCAGCCTTCAGCACTGCTCTGCTGCAGAGTGGGGGGGAGGCGGCTCTTGCCTTCTAGCACAGCAGCAGGCGGATGGTGGGGAGGTGGGAAGCAGCAGGATGGAGCCCTCCTCCCCTTGGACATGTTCCTATGGGGCTGTTCTCTCCCAAAACAATCCCAGCTCATGCTCAGCAAGCTCAAGACCCGAGCTGTTGCATGCCCATGTGTTGCTGCAGTGTATTAACAGCAGCTGCTGGCTCTGCGGGGATGTGCAACCCTGAGCATCACATTGCTGGGGGTTGTGCCTGCCTTGATTTCTGCTCCCTGGTGGGTGATGCTCCCCTTGGATTGGGGCTTGATGCTCCCTTGGGTTGGGGTTTGTGATGCCAGGCCCTTGCCTCACCTACAGCAGCCATTGCCAGCGCTGTGAGATGCTGGTGTTGCATCCTGACCAGGGTGCTGAGGCCACCGATGTCATCTACCAACGAGCATATGGGGTCTCCTTGGTGTGTCTGAGTAGCAGTCGCTCCTATGCCAGTGCAGAGACGTTGTAGGAGAAGCTTTGAAGAAAACAAAGCAGCAACTACATTTCTTAAGGGCACATTTTTATTCATTCAGTTAAGTCTTCTGTTGAGCTCACTGGGAATCGACCGGGTTTGGTGCCATTTTGGGGGGCACATTCCTCTTGTGCTTGTGTAGATCTTACTCAGAATACAAAAGCAGGCTCTTCATTCTTCTGACACCTCCAAACAGCCTTGGAGGTGGGGTTTAGTAGCACTGGGAGCTGCTCACTGTGAGCCAGGGATAGCTTGGGCCATGCAGGGTGGTTTGAACTACACGATCCTAAGGTCCTTTCCAATCAAACCCATTCTATGACTCTGTGCAATGGTCTCTGCAGAGAAGTTGGAGGGAAATGAACATGGAAAGGATGCATGGAAAAGCATATACGAAGGGTTTTATTCTGCAAGAACCCTTCAGGAGAGCAAGCTGTGGCAGGCACAGGGAGAGCTGGGAAGGAGGGGATTCATGGTGTGATGCATTCTGGAGATTCAGGTTCTTGGTTGATTTACAGGGTGCAAAGGAGCAACTGCATGAGGAATAATCAGGGCAAGGTGCTTGGAAGAGGTCTGGAGGCCTTCAGGGACCCTGGAGCAGTGGGACACGCCAGTGTTCACTCAGGGCTGGATTGCCACATCCCCACATAGACTCCCACAGCACAGCCGTTGCTCTGCTTAGGTTAAGGGCCAAGACAGTTCCAGTCTCTCACCGCCCTCATAGTGAAGAATTTTTACCTAATACCTAATCTAAATGTCCCTTCTTTCATCTTAAAGCCATTCCCCCTTGTCCTATCACTGCAAAAAGCACCTAATTGTGCTTTTTCCTCCTTTCTCGTAATTCCTCCTTTTCAGAGCTAAAATAAAGCACTGAAAGAGAAGGAGAGAACACCAGAAATTGAATGTTGGGGTTTTTTTATTCAAAGTTTTTATTCATGCCTAACTAAGAAACCACCATGGAAATGTGTCTGGTTTTGGGGAGGGGAAAAAGACATTTTGCATGGGGTGAGGGTAGCGAAGGCAAGAAAGATCACATTAAAAACTTCCACCAGCTCCAGTAATGAGATGAAGGGAGCTGCCAGATGAAACCATCTGCCTAATCTTTTACCCAGAGCCACTCTGTTCCCAGCTTCCATCCAAGGATGGGACCAAAGCCACCTTCTGCCGTGGACTGGCCTGACAGGAGATGCTCAGGTGCCTGCCTGCCTCGCTGTAGCCAGGGAATGACCATTGGCTCCAGCCACTGAGCTCCTCACTGCCAGCTGAGCAAGGGGGGGGAAAGGAAAGGGAAGGGAAGGAAAAAGGGGGGGAAAGGCACTCATAAAAAAGACAGTTTGACATTTTCTTGACTGTTTTGAAATTTTCCTAGCACAACAAGCTGTTTATCCGCCACTCCAGCTCTTATTGAATTAAAGTGTGGAGGGGGTGTTAGGAAGAAATCAATTCGTGCTCCATATGCTGCTCTGCCGAGGAACGTGGCTCTCTGCACACTGTGGAATATGTAGGGAAAGGTGGGGGGAAGGAGAGATAAATCCATCAGCTAACAAGATAAGTGCCTTGTTCCTCCATCTGTTACTGCTGTGTCCTTATCTGGGATTGCAGCGTGGCAGCAGCGATACATCTTGTGTCAGGTATTATATTCCAAATTCATATGAATGAATTTTCATGCTCGCAACAAGCCGGGATCCAGCCGTTTGCTGTGAGCCTCACAGCTCATTTTCCTCCTCACCCTGCCCCTCTTTGGCTCCTGTAACTTGGGGTTTGAGCAGGATCAAGTAGGCACAGCACCGGCCCGGTGAGGGGATGCTGCAGACCCGGAGGCTGTCCAGCCTTGGGATGCCGACAATGCAGACGTATGCTTTACAGACAGGCAAATCCTTCTGGGAATCAAGTGTTTAGGAGGAAGGAGAACTTCTCAGGTCTTTGCTTTTCTCCTAAGTCTCTTTAGGAGGAGCGTTGGAATTTGCTACGGTAGCCCTAGGACATGGATGCTGTGGTCCAGCCCATGTGTTGGATGTTTAGCAGTGCCAAAGCTCAGTTCATCTTATCTTTAGATGGGGGCTATTTAGAGGCATCAATCTCCGCTGCTGCTAGAGGAGGCAGTTGGACCAAATAGCCAAGTTTTTGGTTGCAGAAGCTGGATGAGATGAATCCCCATCCCACTGAGCAACCTTGGGGAGCTCATTTAGCTGTACATGCCTGAACTCCTAATGTGCTCCTCTGCCCAGCTGCAAACCAACTCCAAATGCAGCTGGCTATGAAAGCACTGAATTTCTAGATGGTGCCTGTGTTTAAAATCAATTTAGCTCTGGACTGGCCTCAAGACCTGTACTGGATTCAGTGGCTCAGTGTGCGATGAGCCAGGCTCTTCAGAGCTGCTCTTCAGGTTTAGTCTTGAGGCTAATCCAAAGCTGTCCTCACCAGATTGGTGATGCACTCGTAATTGAATGTACAAAGAAAAGCTACTGAGGAGTTTGAAGAGTGGACTTCCAAACTCTGGGATGTGTATAACTAGATCACTGCCTGGAATCTTGGTCCTTCCAACTGTCTGATCAGCTCGGTGTCTGCAAAGTTGTCTGCAGCTTGAAGGTATAAATCAAAGTCTGGCTGGGATGCAGGGAGGCTTGTAAAAGCCACAGCATCATCGTGCAGTGATGCTGGGGCAAACAGCAATATCAGCACTCTGCTGTGTGTGTGTTTGAATGCGCTCGTGTTTGCTCTCGTGCCAGCTTTTCCTGGAGAGGACACTGCAGAGATAAAGTTTAGATAGGGAATAGAAATGCATCTAAGTCATCTCTAACTGGCCATACTCGACTGAGTCTCTCTTGACCTGCAACCCCTTGCGTTGTCCTGGGGGACCTGCTGCTGCTGAGCAGATGAATTAAGTCTGCACAGCTCACAGGCAGCTTTGCAGAGGGGTTTGCTTTGCCTCTCAGCTCTGAAAATGGGATTTCCAGAGCCACAAATAGGCTTATGGGCAGGGAAGGCTGGAGATGGGGAAGCCAGAGTGATACTGGTGAAGGTTGGAGCCAAATCCCAACCTTTGCTGGGCCAAATTTGGTGCTTGGCTGCTTTATTTTGGGGCCTGTTTTCAGTCTGGGTCTGTAATTGCTCACGGAAAGCACAGACTGTGGCACCGTTCCCAAGCAAGGAATTGAGAAACCTGTTTTTAGAAGTGAAGTCTAATTTGGAATTAAAGCACAGCAATTGCTAAAATGCTCGTGGGAATAAACTGTGGCTGGATCCTATTTTCTGCTTCTCGTGTGCGTTAGACTCCTTTAAGGGACATCACGGAGAGGGATCACTTGGGGTGATACATCAGGCTGGGAGGGAGAAGTTAAGAGGAGTCAGTCATCACCAAGACCTTTAAAAGAGGGTAAATGTGATTAAATACCTGGCTCCTAAGCATCCCTTTTGCCTGGGACTGGGATTTAGGGGGAATTCATCCCCTCTAAATAAGTGGTAAATGTTCATACGTGCTTAGATTGTTGCAGTGAGCCAGCAGGAGATGATGCTGCCTTTCTGCTGCTTGGGATATTGGTCCAGATAGCCCTCGGGTGCAGAGGGATGCGTGTGTTGAAGCAATAAAAGCAGGAATTGAGCCTCTTTTCTGGTGGTCTCTCCCTCACCTTTTGTGCCTGCACACCTTGGCTGCCAAAGAAAAGAGATAGAAGTGAGGGCACTTGTCTCTGCAAGGGAAAGAGCACGTTCCACTTGCAGAGTGGTAAAAAGTTGCAGGAAAGGGAACAGGACCCTGAGCTGAGCTCTGGGTTTCGTTGAAGCACGGGAGGCACGGTTTGATCTTGAAATATCCTTTCTGAACCCACACTCGAGCTGAAAAGGCAGAGAGATGCCTGCGTGAGAAGCGGGAGCGCCTCGTCTCTGCCCTGCCTGTGGGAATCGGCGCTGGGACACAAAACCCAGCCTCAAAAGCGAGGGAAAACCAGGTGTGCCGAAGCAGAGAGGATCTTTTCTTCTCATTGCCCACCTTCTTGTTCTCGAATAAAGATGCTATTTTTATTTTCCCTTCTGTTTAGCCCCGATGGGCTTAACCCATCCCTGCAGAGGCGCAGAAATCCCAGCTCTAATTTCAATTAAGAGCGCTCCTTTTGATTGCAGCCCAGGCTGGGGTTTGGGATCTATTCCTAATCCCTATATTAGCACTGATTCATCTCTTCCATGAGTATTATCATCAGGGGCCCTGAGGGAAGGGAGGGGAAGCATCTTTGGGGAGGCTGAATACCATTTGTTTGTGTTTGTATTAGCTTCCACGCCGCATCCTGATTACATCCCGCTTTTTGACACAACAATTACTATTAATTTCCCGGCGCCTGCGTTTGGAATCTCGCCGACACAAAGGGAAGATGACGGATAATGTCAGGCTCGGTAATTGGGTGGGGGAGGGAGGAATGGATGGATGGAAAAGAGGGGGGAGCAGATGGGATATTATTAGATTGCAGTTCTCAGAGTGGAGCGGGAAGGGATTTCTCAGCAGATGTCGGCCCCGGCTATTTATCCACATGGGAGCGATTGTCTGGGACACGCTCGGCTCCCTCACCCTGGCCCCCTTCCACGTGGAAATCCCATCAGCTCTTCCCTGTGGGAATTGGCTTTTCCACCACTTGCCTTCTGCTTGGGTGCTGCTGTCTTTGCAATTCACCTTGCAGAGGTGAGCCCTGGCCATGAAGAAGTGAGTTGTGATGGTGCAGGAGGGCTTTGCTCTGCAGAAGGGTTTGGAGCAGCCCAGGTGCATCCAAGCCCCTTCAGTGCTGGGGTATAAGAGGTTCCACCCATTGTGACTTGCCTGATGTCACAGAGCCAAGATGGGAACTTGCCAATCCTGCCACCTTGTTTCAAAGACATGGTCCTTGACCCAACGAGTTGGATGCTTGGCTGGGGCAAAGGTGGCAGCTAATGCATGGAAAGGTTGATGGAGAGAAATCACCAGTGAAGAAATCAGAGCAGGACATGTGCCCTGGTGCCCCTCTGTCCTCGCTGCCTCAATAACTGCCTGCTTTTTCCCTTTAACCAAAGGAAAAAACCATCATAGGAGGATGCAGCAGGGCCAGTGCGTCAAGCACAGCCCCGGGTGATGCAAAACCTAGGAAAATACTTAGAAATCCTCTGTTCCTCCCAGCTCTTGCATCCATTGCCCACTGTCTGACTCACACTAGGTCGTGCCTGGTGGGACCCAAAGCTTGGCACAATAAGGGCAGGTCTCCTGCCTGTTGTCTCATCCCTCCTGCAGTGTTTGTGCTTGTTGAAGCGCTGGGTGGTTCTTCCCCTGCTCTCCCCATGCGGAAAGAGGTTTGAGTTCAAGCTGGGAAAATAATAAATAAAGCAAAGGAACTAAGTGTGATTCAGCAAGCATCGATTGCTGGGGTTGCTGGTGATACACTGAGAGCTGCTTGCAATGGAGGAGAGGAGAAACCAGGTCTTTGAACCTTTAAGGGACCTTCCTTCTCTTCATTATAACTCTGTGCAGGGCGGTTGGTGTGCTGGAATATCTTTTCCTCCTCAGCACAGCTACTGAAGGTGGAATAGAGCTGCTCTGGTGGCTTGTGCCTGGGGTTGGCAAGGAGGAAGGAGCTCAGAATCTCATGGAGCTCTAGCAATGAGATCCCTGGGTTCTGACTGGAGCATGGCAGCGATGTGGGAGATGGGCAGAATGATGGTGCTGGAGTTACAAAGTGCCTTCACAACAGTGCTTAGAGCAGCAGCACAAGGTCAAGCTCCATCTCTGCCTGAAAGGACCAAGCGCATTGACCGTGTAACTTGTAAAATCATCCTAAAAGCTCAAACCTTTTCTTCTTTAAGGTTTGAGCTTTGGCTGTGCCTGGCATCCACACTCAACATTGTTCAGCATGAACAAGCTGTCCCTCTGCACTAGCCCCTTGGCTAGATGCTGCTGTTAGCATCGTGCAGTGATGGGGCAGCAGCAAATAATGCTCCATTTCTTGGATTTGTGGTTCTTCTGCTGGCCATGCCCTTCTGTAACATAGCCAGATCCCAATACACAGGGTTCTTCCCATTCCAAGCCCTGTCCCTTCAGTGTGCCATGGAGCTGAGTCCCAGCCCCCTCGTGCTAGGGGGCTGGCCTGGGACTCTCAAATATGGGGTTTTCCTTATGGGGCAGGATGATAGGATCATGTACCTCCGAGTCAGTCAGGATTACTCATGCTGATCCCAGTCATCCTGCAAAGTGTTTAACCCCTGTGGCATCACTCCCAGGGCTTGCAGCTTTCATATGGTGGGATGTTAAGTCCATCACAGCGATGTCAAGGCAGGTTGGTGCATGTAGGGCTCCTGGCCTTGGTGGGGCAAAGCTGCATTACAGTGGGATACCCTGGTCCTGGTTCCAAGTTGGAGTCCTGCTCATGGATAGAAGGGGAGGGTGCTTTTGAGAGCTTTATATCAAAATAGAGTTGCTTTCCCTGCTGCATGGGGGCTGCTCTGGCTGATGCACAAAGCTAGGCTTGCTGGAGCAGCCGGCTTTGTCTCCACCAGTGATGCAGAAGGTGCTTTGCAATGAGCCAAGCAGCTGGGCTTGGCTTGCAGAGGCAGGACAAAGCCACACCAGGGAAGGGAGCCTGGTCTGTGGCCATTGGGAAAGGAATTAAGGGATTTAGCTTGGGCTTTGCCCCTTCTGGCAGCTTGCTGTGCAAGCAAGGGAGGGTGAGAGGGGCTGGAAGCATCTCCTGGGTGGAATGGGCATGGGTTGACACTGCCAGAGAATGTGGTTTGATGCTTTGCTCTGAAATTGGGCCAAACTGCCATCTCTGAAACTAGCTATTGAAGTGAAAGAACACGTATACATCATGCTATCTAGTCTCTTTGGAAGCAAAATGAACTGGAAGGGTAAAAAAGGCTGAGTTAAGCAAGGGTAATGTGGTCTGGTCCCACGCCAGCCTGTGTGCGAGGAGCCGGGGGATGAGGAGCATCTTGGTCCCTGCTGCAGCCCGATGGTGTGATCCTGGCCAAGCCCCTTCTCCTTGTTTTCCCTTTCAAACTTTGATCTTTTCTCTTCAGCCTTTAAGCACTTCCAGCCGTGGATTTGTATGTTGGATATCCAGCCCAACTCCCGTGGTGTTGCTAGGGGTTAGCATAATGGCAATAGTAATGCAGGGAATTATCAGAGACTCTTATCAGCGCAGTCAAACCCAAACTTTTCAGCTTTTCCTATTCACCCCTAAAGCGAGTACCAGCTTTCTGTGTGGTGTGACCTGTAGGTGTTGGAGCCAAGCCATCAGGTCACCTCATCTAATAGCAAATCCTTTGTCCTTAGAACAATAAATCTGACGTTTCATTCCCCCTTCTTGCATCTTTTTATGTCCATTTGCACATTGAAATCTCTTCAGCTGACTCCTGCCAGTCTGTACAAAGAGCTTTTGCTGCTTCAGATGTTTCAAAGATGGAAGGGTTGACCGTCAACCGGAGAGCTTTCCTTGTAAGCAGCTCTGGCTCTGTGGAAGGCAGTGGGAGGGAGGTGAATGGATTTGGAAGAAATGGGGAAGGGAGGCATAAAGAGAAGGGGTTTCGTCCCCTGTTCCCCTGGGGGAAGCATTTTTTATCTCTAAATTTATGTAATTGATGCCCAGATACTCTGGTGATGAGTGCCTTAGAAATGCATCTGCAGTAATAATCTAATATCCGTTTGTTAGGGCTCCAAGGAAATCTAATAATGCTGATATTTTGCCTAATAGAGCTCCTTTCATCCCAGGATGAAATGCAAGGAGTTTGAGATGGAACAAGCCCCGTTTGATATCCGTGCAGTTTGTCTCCCTTCCAAAGCAAAGTCTTCAGGTATTTAACAGACATTAAATAATTAAAGAGCAGTTATGGTCAGGGATACGACTCGGTGCAGAAAGCAGCAGCTGGTGAGTGCACAGCCCAGCTCCCTGGGTGTGCTGCCAGCTCTGTTTGCCATGAGAAAGGGAGCTGGAATCTCACTGGGGTGGCACACTCCGTTCCCAATCCCGTGAGGCAGGAGCACTGGGTTTTACTGGGGCCGTGCTGGTTGTGTGCTGGTCTGGGCTCTGAGCATCACTGGGGTTAGAGGTGATGCCCAACCCAGCCCAGCTGTTGGTTCATGATGATGATTATTCCAGGACATGATCCCTGATGGATGGGCGTTTATCTATGACATCAGGATTGAAGGCTGGTGATGCCAGCCAGGGCACAGCAGCAGCTTGGTGGCTGCAGGCACGACTTCATCTCTTCACTGATCCTCCACATGAGTGATGGAGGGTGGTGACAGCCAGAGGAGCTCATCTGAGCGGGAAGCCAAAGTGTCCCTTGTGCGAGAGCAGCTCCAAAGAGGAGCTGCATCCCGAGTTTCCAGTTCACCAGCAGCTCCTAGCAGTAATTGCAGTGGAATAATCTCCTTTGGTTTCTGGTGGTTGCAATCACTTAGTGTTGGTTATTTGTCAGAAGGAAGCATATAAAGGCCTGGGTTTTATGTTTGCTACTCTTGGTCTTCACGCCACACAGGAACGGGATCAGCCCTGGATTTAGGTCTTTCCATTACCAGACCCAAAGCAGGGGTGACCCCAGCTCTTCCCTGGCTTGGTCAGCCACTGCTGGGAAGCAAAGCTGTGGAGTGTCTTCCTCCCTCCTTGTGCAGCACATGTCCTAATGGGCTGTGGACCAGGCAGGATCCAGCCCATGGGGCTCAGTGGGGATAGCAGCTCCATCCAGAGGCAGTGGGAGCTTCTGCAGGGCTGCAAATGCTGTTGTGCCTCCGGGTTCTCTGGGATGAGGGTGGTATGTGGGGGTTTGGAGAGTCGATGGTATGTGCAGTGAGGTATCCAGCCCCTGCGGCTCAGCGCAGAGCTGGCAGCGAGGGGAAATCACCTGTGACCAGTTCCTCGGATCTGCCCTCCTGTAAATAATTGTAGATGAAAATGTCAAGCCCAGAGCTCCTAATTCCAGGGTAAAGGGGGGGATAAGAGGAGGGAATTGCACACGTTGGTGTGGGAGGATGAAGGATGGACTAGGCAGCCGGTACATGACAGAGATGCAAACCCTGGGCAGGGAGGGCTGGAGCCGACCTCCCCCTATGGGGGACATCCCAGGAAGATGCTTGTGATCTGGCGTGGGACTTGGCAGGGATGGGAAGGTGTGTGCTGCGGGGCAGCCTTAGGATGCTCTCCCTGGGATTGTGATCCCAGCATTGTGCCAGCTCCCATTCCCGAGATTTAGCCTCAGGGAGGGGATTTTCATAGTTAAACAGGCAGATATGCCCTTTCAGCCATGCAGAAACACAGCGAGGGGGGGATGCTGCTCCTCGTCCCCTGACCGAGGCTCTGCCACAGCCTCTGAGAAGAGTCTCCTCCTGGTCCTTCACTTCTCTGACGAGGGTATTAATTAGAGGGTCAATTAGTGCTCAAGGTCAATTTGATTCACACACTTGTTCCAGCAGGGATTGGAGGGAGCTGGAGTAGGAAGGGAGATGGCATGTCCCTCTCCATCACTGCCCTGGAAGTGCACTGCGCACATCTGGGCTGCTGCTGTGCACATCTGTGCAGTGCTCGCAGGGTTGATGGGAAGCAGCAGGTAACAGAGTGTTGCAAGGGGCAAGGGGAGGACCTCTGCCACCAGGCATGCAGGGTTTGCTAATGGAGAGTGAAACTCAGAGGCACTCCAATGGGAGAAGAAAAAAGGCAAAGGATTTGGGGAGCTCACAGAGGTGATGGTGAAATGAAAAAGGAGAGGAGAAATTAAGGGTTTGGAATTGTTTAATTGACTTTTAACTATTAGAGCTGGTGATGGTTTTGCTGCAGAGGACAGCAGCAGATGGAGGAGTGAACAAAAAGCCTGTGCACAAGGTGCTCAGCTGGGATCATCCTCCTTGTCCTCAACTCCCAGTGCTGAATCTTCACAGAATCATGGAATGGTTTGGGTTGGAAGGGACCTTAAAACTCATCTAGTTCCAACCCCCTGCCACGGGCAGGGACACCTTCCACTAGAGCAGGTTGCTCCAAGCCCCTGTGTCCAACCTGGCCTTGAACACTGCCGGGGATGGGGCAGCCACAGCTTCTCTGGGCACCCTGTGCCAGCGCCTCAGCACCCTCACAGGGAAGAGCTTCTGCCTCAGAGCTCATCTCAATCTCCCCTCTGGCAGGTTAAAGCCATTCCCCTTGTCCTGTCCCTCCATCCCTTGTCCAAAGCCCCTCTCCAGGTTTCCTGGAGCCCCTTTAGGCACTGGAGCTGCTCTAAGGTCTCCCCTTCAGGAGCCTTCTCTTGTCCAGGCTGCCCCAGCCCAGCTCTCTCAGCCTGGCTCCAGAGCAGGACTGCTCCAGCCCCACCGGCAATCCAGACAGGAGCACTTTGCCTTGTCTGGGGGTTGTGACAGCACTCAGGGGATGCAATATCCTCTCCAGGAGCTCACGCATGCAGGAATAAGCCTGGCAGCCCCTATGCAGCATGGCTGCATGTTGCACCGTCCCATCTGGCTTGCAAATATGGCTTCTTGGGGTAGGGGACAGGTAGAACTGCTTTCTGTGGCTACCCCAAGTGCAAGGGCACGGCAAAGGCACAGGAAAACACAGCAGCTGGTGCCTGCACCCAGCCCCATCCCTGTATCCCCCGAAAACATCCCATGGATGCAGAAATACCCTTACAGCATGCAGGCAAATCTGTGCATGCATCCCAAAGGATACAGGCACGTCTGCTGTCTCCCCTACCAGCTCCTGCTTTCCCTGCAGCCAAAGCTGGCTGTGTGAAATGTGTGCTGGGGGCATCCGCTTGATACCAGCTCAAGTCCAAAGCCGATGAGAACTGCACAGACTGGCAGTGCTGGACTGCATACTAATGGTGGGAGAGCTCGCAGGGAGCAGGGAAGAGAAAGGGAAGGAGCCAGACTGCAGCTCCTGGCTACCCAGGATTGATTTATTACCAGGTTTGCCCATGAATGTGTGAGAAATGCTATTGGTGATAAAGCAGAAAGCCCGTAATTAAAGTAACAGCTTTCAGGTTTTAAGCACAGCTTGTGTGTTTTCTTCTCTCTGGCAAATTCTGTGTCTCGGTGATGCTCAACAGCATTCCCCCCTCTCCATCCCGTGCCTAAGCTGCCTTTTGGCTTCAGTGTGGAGGCACTTGGCAAGGGGCAAGTTATGGCATGATTTGGTCGGCAGCTGATTTAGAAGAGAGGGAAGAGGGGATTTTGGATACCTGCCTCTGTCGTGGTGGTATGTGCATTCCCCTCCTGCCTTTGCACTTGGTAGAGCACTGCAGAGGGGCTAGGCAAGATGCAGAGGGATCCAGGGCACTGATGCTCTTCCCCAGTATGGGGATAAGGGTTTTCCAGCACAGCTCCATAGGTCCTCCTCATCCTCTCCTGTGACAAGTCCCTGTGGCTGGGTCGGAGTGCATTTCCCAGCACTAACGCGCTCAATCCCCTCTCTGGAGCTGCCAGGATGTGGCCCCAGCACTTGGTAGGGTGCGGATCCAGTGATCCACAGCAAAGTATGTGATAGTAAATGAAGCAGGGAAGCCCCCCAGCCCCTGTGAGCGAGTGGCTGTGATGGATGGACCAGCACATAGAAGGATACGTGCGCTGAGGGATCGGGGGGTGGAAGGGGAGAGGAGGTGAGCACTCTGCTGATGACAGATGGACAGACAAGGGGGTGTGTGTTTAGATATATATGTGTATATATATGAAGGTAGGTAGAGAAAAGGTCTCTCTGATGAGAGATAAATTGGGGGAGATGGATGGATGGGATATTTATAGTGATGGCTAGGTAGATAGAGCTGGATGTGTGTTGATGAATAGGTGGATGATGGATAGAGGGCATGGATTGTGAGAGTTGGTGAGCTAAAGGGTATATACGGTGCTAGATAGATTAGATAGAAGGATATATGTGATGATAGAGAGATAGTATAAGCAGCAACCTGAGTCCCCAGCAAACTGCTGCTTTTAGCTGCTCTGAACTCTGGTGTAATCTCATTTTGCCCTAGTAAATTCCTTATCAAGGCAGCTTTTTCAAATGAAATCCCCTTAACAGAAATGAGGGGGGGGAAAAAGAACTGGAATAGCTCACACCCAGCAGCTCCTGCACCAACCGCTGCTGACCCGGCCTGGCCGTTTCCATGATGACAAATTAACTGGTGCTCTGCAGCAGCTCCAAGTTGTTCCCAGCAGCTCCGGTGGGGAGATGCTGTCCCTTGGCTGCCACTTCCCTCCCTGCTTTGGGGAAGCCTTTCTGTCCCCAGGCAACCTCGCTGCATCCCCACGGTGTCATAGGCACATCAGGCATCCCTGGGTGTGATGTCTCCAGTGCTGGCTCTTGGGGAATGTGGGTGTCTCTCCGGGCTTGGCTCCGGAGCGTTTTGGCAAGCCCTGATGTGATTCCCAGCGTTCACCAAGAGGAAGGCTGGGAGATTGGCTCTTTTCCCTCTCCCTTCCTCCTCCTGCAAACAGCTGAGGAGCCCCAGGGACAGATTGTGCACAGAGGAGCCCGAACTTCCAGCCTGCAGGATCCAGGGCTGCGTGCTGGTGCTTTTCCCCTATCCCTGAGCAGGCAGGCAGACGGCAGACGTGCACAAGTCTGTCGTTCCTCGGTGCCGTGAGCAATTGAGATGTGCTAATGGGTTCAGACGAGCCCCTTAAAAATGTGGATGTTTCCCTGAGCCTTCTGGAAGCTTTCACTCATCTGCAAACATTGGTGCTGGTGGGAAGGGAAAGCTTTCCATAGCAAGTCCCAGCACAAACACGTTCTGTGGTGGCATCTGGAGTGCCCCTCTTCATCCCACATGTGCTATGGAAGGTCAGGGAGCCCTTGAGATGTTTTCTGAGCATCCCTCCTGGAGGTTTGACCTCTTTGGGAGCTGTGGGATGCTGTTTTACCTGACACTCTGTGTCTGTGCTGGGCAAGGACATGGGAGACACTATTCCTGGACTACCACAGGCTTTGCTCTGCTGCAGTGAAGCAATTCCCATGGAAGCTGGGCACTGCTGTTAAAGGCTTTGGTGGAAAATAAAGCCTGGACTTGGTTGGCTTCACCCTCTCAGGCTGCTGATGAAGAGGGAGGTATTTAGGCTCTCCCTGGTTCTTCACCCAAGAGCTGGTCAAAGGGATGGTTTGATGTGATGCTCAGCACAACGGCTGGGATTCCTGGTGATGGTGCAGAACATGGAGCTGTAGGTGTCTTGATGCTTTGCTGGAGTTGATGTTTTCTGGCTGGTGGCCCCCAATGCTGGATGCAGGCTCTGTGTTTCCAGTGTTTTCAGCCTGGGATGTGCTACAAAGCAACACAGCATCATTTCCTCTTGGAGCAGCATGGTTGACTTCCCAGTTTAGGAGCTGGCAAAATGCCTCTGCTACAGGTGAATCAATTCACCTTTCTGGTGAATACCCTGCTCAAACCCCCCCCAGCCAACAGTTAGGACACTGTTGCTTGTTCTATTTTACGTGGTGGTTGTAGGGGAGGAAGTGCTAAAGTGCTCACACTGGGATTCCCTCTACTCGTCCTCCATACAAACAGCCTTGCAAACTAACTCAGTGTGAATTGGAGCATGAAGGCTTTGTGTAGCATCAACTTGCAACCCTCAGCCAGTCCTGCATTGATTTTGCTGGAGCCACATGCTGGGGAGAGGAAGGAGAAATGAGAAGTCAGTGTTACTGATGGGGAGCTGGGGTGTAGCATTACCCACAGCCCTTTGCTAGGCTGTTACATGGTTCTGGGTGCTCCACGGAGGGTTTTTGGGCTGGCACAGATGTTTCTGTATAAGGGCTTGCTGGTAGCCAGGGAAATGAATGGAAACTTGCCATTCCTTCATGGAGATGCCCTTGTGCTTCTTCCAGGTTGTGCCACCAGTGGAATTAAATGGGTGTGAGGGAGTGAGGTTGGCTCCAGTGGAGGTTTATGGGGGTCCTGGGACCCCCATCCTGCATGGGCTGTGCTTTGGGGTGCTGTCCTGAAACCAGTCCTCTCCCAATGGGGCAGGTGAGGCCTCTGCCTCAATCCATGTTGGAAATGATGCTTAAATAGAAGGTGGGACTGGGTGGGAATGTAGATCCAGCCATTCCAGAGCCTTTTGCTGATGCTCTATTGATTGGAAACATCAGGGGGGTGCTTGAGGAATCCCATGGGAGGCAAATATCCAGTGGGAACAGAGGCAGGATTCCTTAGGAGGGGAGACTTTCCATGCTGGTGGTATGATGTCCCTTGTAGTAATTTTCCAGCCCTTGGTGGTAAAGTCTAAACTAACCTGATTATTATCTTTATATGCCTATAGTTTGCTTCAGTGATCTGAAACCAAACAGAGGTTTTCATCTCAGCTTCATGGGATCTCTTTGCATTTCTTGAGCTTCACGAAATGTTAACACTCCTCACGGAGCCACAGGCTCTGCTCCAGGCAGCTCCTCCATGGAATGCTGCCTGCTTCCTGCCCGTTGCATTCCATCCCCTTCCAGCCGGCTCCTGCCTGCCTTGTGATGGATTGATCGGCGTGGCGGTCTAATAAGCGATAACAGCACATATGACAAAGCAAACAACCATCTAATGAATTGATTGACATGCCAAGGATTTGACTTGATGCACAACCCCAGTCACAGATAAGGTTAATGAGGGAGAAATTAAAAGGGAGCTCAATGGGTAATGAATACAGCATGTGCCTTGCTGGAACACATGCCAGATCCATCACTCTGCATCAACTGATGGGAGCAATTCCTAAATCATTTATTGAGCCCCTCACCCTCCTGTCTCCGGGGAAGAAGCGCTTGGACTGGCTTTTGTATTCATTCTATATATATATATAACTAGATCCATCTATCTGTGCATTGTGAAGATCCATAGCCAGGGAAAATTGCTTTGAATTTTGCAATTTTCATGTTGGGTTTCTTTTTTTTTTTGGTAAACTCAATAGCAAAAAAATCCAACAATCCAGAACCTGTCATGCCATTTGAATCATAATAGCTACAAATTCACTCCCCTGAATAAATGGAGAGGCTTATTTATCAAATATATACAAGATGTCTGTCTCGTTGTTAACACACAGAGGTATGAGTAGGCAGAGGAAATCGAGAAAGTTTACATATTCACTGCTATCTCCAGGGATTTTTCCTTTCCTCCTACTTCTTATTCCCTCTCCCCTTCCCCCCATTGCGTCTCCAACTTGCTTTGACTTGCTCTGGTTTTCTCTTTTCCTTCTTAAATGTGTCTGGCTGATAAAACTTGGGCTGTCAGGAACGATCAAGAGATGAAGTTGCCAAGGAAGGGGAGAGAGATTTGCACAGAACTTGCATCTCCCCCTGTCTCACTGCCTACACGGGAGGGTATCTCCTCTGCTAGCCAGGAGGAGTGCTGGGGACTGTCAGTCTGCTTGAGATCCTTACGTGCTCCTGGTTATTGCATACATTTATTGCCACTCCAGGAAACAGGAAGCCAGATCCATTACAAGTAGGTCTATACTGGTTTTCAAAGGTTATCCTCAGGGCCCAATGCAGATGGAGAGAGAAGAAGCCAAAAACCATCATATCATGGAATGGTTTGGGTGGGAAGGGATCTTAAAGCTCATCCAGTTCCAACCCCTGCCCCGGGCAGGGACACCTTCCACTAGAGCAGGTTGCTCCAAGCCCCTGTGTCCAACCTGGCCTTGAACACTGCCAGGGATGGGGCAGCCACAGCTTCTCTGGGCACCCTGTGCCAGCGCCTCAGCACCCTCACAGGGAAGAGCTTCTGCCTCAGAGCTCATCTCAATCTCCCCTCTGGCAGGTTAAAGCCATTCCCCTTGTCCTGTCCCTCCATCCCTTGTCCAAAGCCCCTCTCCAGGTTTCCTGGAGCCCCTTTAGGCACTGGAGCTGCTCTAAGGTCTCCCCTTCAGGAGCCTTCTCTTGTCCAGGCTGCCCCAGCCCAGCTCTCTCAGCCTGGCTCCAGAGCAGAGCTGCTCCAGCCCTCGCAGCAGCTCCAGGGCCTCCTCTGGCCTTGCTCCAACAGCTCCACGTCCCTCTCGTGTTGCTGCCCCCCGAGCTGAATGCAGGAGTGCAGGGGGGGTCTTACCGGAGTGGTTCCCTATAAGATTTATTCCTCAACTGGTGTACTTGGAGCCAGGACTAGATGTGTTTCCCCAAAGAGAGATGAGCAGACAGGGACTGGGCAAATACTTGTTTGTGCTTTCTTCTGAAGCTGCTGTTGATGAAAGGGTGTTTGCTTCCCATGTTGGCTGCTGTGTGCCTGGGAAAAGATCCCCTCTCTGCCTTGATCCAGACAGGCTGTGAAGTCCTTGGCACCAAGCCGAGCTCTTCTTATGAGCTGGGCAAAGCCCGCCCTGCTCCGGGAGGCAAAGCCACTTCTTGTCCTGCTTTGTGCCCCCGGCAGTGGCTAATGAGTTCAGTTTTGACCTTAGCATCCTTTTGCTAATAGCAAGGCAGGGACAGAAGGGACTCAGGTAGTGTGACTTCATCGTAGATGGAGTCAGCCTGGGCAGCTAGATGGGGGGGAAAAATATCTTCATGTCTTTGCTTCTAAAGTGCAGCTGGGTCTGAAGCCATTCAGAGGAAATGACTGTGGATTCCCCCCCGTGCCATTCTTCAAAAATAGAGCCATTCTCCTCCAAGCACTCTGCTCAGCTTCGTTTGAAACCCCCCATTGTACCTCGGCAGCTATTGGGTTTGGAGCGCAGGAGTTGGCTGCTATTAAGAGGTCTGCTCCTGCCACAGGTGGCCTTTGGAGACAGTGCCTCTCTATTATGGGGCAGCAGGTAGATGCCACCACCCGGCGTTGGGGAGGCAGTGAGAAGCAATCTTAGCACGGCGCCGGCGTTTCAATTAGCTGGCAAGACAGGCAACGTTTCAGCACGTGTACATCTCTCTCCCGAGCAGGCAGGGTGTATTGTATTATAAATAACAATAAGCAGAGCCAGTCAAAGGCTGTAATTGAATCTTTTCATTTTGCTGACTCGGGCCAAAAAGTCCCTTTGAGTGAATTACAACGTGCTTGTGTGTGTAATTTGGGCGACGCGTAAAGGTAACATGGTCGATGTGATTAAAGCAAACAGCTCTTCAGGTCGGTGTCACTGCCCTCGGGGGAGCTGCTGGGGTGGGTTGGCTGTGAGGATGTCCTGCTGCATCACTCTGCTCTCTAAAGCCTCCCCTGAAGAGCAGTCACTGGTGACCAAGCTTTTGATACCTGTTGGAGAGGTTGAGCCATCGCTTTGGAGTTGCAGAGAGCAACGTGGGATTAGCTGTTACTCCATCCTCTTGAGGCTTTTCCTTGTAGTGGTACTGCAAATTCCTTCCCATGTTCCCCAGCCTCCAAAATCCTCATATTCGTGACCACAGGGACCATGTGTGAACTCTTGGGAGGTGCCTACCACATGCACTGAGCTGCAAGCTCAGTGTTAAGACAGCCTTATGGATTTAGGTGAATATTAGATTCATCTTGTGTCTCAAATCAAGTTGTTCAGATGATGTTGCCGTAGAGGAATGAGCAGTTCAGTCCTCCTTCTCTTTGAGTAGTAGCCAAGGATGTCTTTTGGCTAATGGAAAGAGCCTAAAAATTGATGCCTTCCAGCTTTTCCAGTTCCCTTCCATCCCTTGAGCCCGATGCAATGCACCCTCCTCCTCTGGCTCTTCCGGTCCAACCCTGGTGTCTCCTGAAGGCCAGCACATTTTTCAGCCCAAATTTTGCACTGACAGCATAGATTACATGGGAACTGAGGTGGAATAGAAAGTGAAGAAGAGCCGAGAAGTGGGGGGAACACTGGAAGATGAGGTTCTTGGTCCCTGTTTGCTTCCTCTGTGCGGTTTCAGGCTTTCTTGGAGGTTCACATTGAGAACATGCTCCACCTTTTTCTTTTTTGCCTTTCTAGAATCCGCTTTGTCTGTCACTTGCTATTTTTTTTATTATTATCTTAAACATCCATTATTTAGAAACTGCTGGAGCTTGGAAACCAATTTCCCTGCTTATTTCAAAGACTTTGCAGCGTTTAGGTGGTTATGTGCAGGCTGTTACGTGAGCTGACCATGGGAAAACGGAGCTTGGCAGGGCTGGGTGCCAATGGAGTGGGAGCAGATGTGGGATAACCCCTTCTTGATGGATTTCTGTACTACAGGCTGGCTGGAGGAGGAAAATCAGATCGCTTTTAGCACAAGGTCCTGTGCTGGAGGAGGGATGAGAGCCCAGGTTCCCCCCTCCAAATGGGGTTTGTGGTGAGCAGTGACTCCTCTGGCCATCCTCGCTCATGGAATGTGGTCCCAGCGAGTGTCCTTCGTTGTTCTTGGCTTTGCAGGGCTCAGCATGTAAAGCACTGGATCCCTGAGGATGCTTTAAGCTACTCAAGGGATTAGGCAGGGAGGGTTATGAGCAATCCCAGGACACGGAAAATGTCAAGGCAGCTTGCAGCCAACCTCCTCCTCCTCTTTTCCAGTCAGGAAAAGGAGCAGAGGGACCTTTTCATCTTGATTTTGCCATTTGTGTGTAGATGGATGGTTGAGGAAGCCCCTGTTGCAGGAGGACTCCCTCTTCCCAACAAACCATGCTGATTGTATTTAGGGCTAGGGAGGTGATGGAAGGGAAATCCAGGATTGAGGGATTGAGTTCATCTCTCTTGTAAGCCTGTCAAAGTCAGTGGAGTCATGGCAAGACCTGGTGTCTTCATGGCCTGGGAGCAAAACCTAAATGCTCTTGACTTAGTTTAACCCTCTGCTGAGCTGGCTGGTGGTCATACAAGCCCCTGCATGGGAATCAGGGACACGTGGATCCCTCTGAGCAAGCAGGGGGGACCCTGGACCACTTTGATGCCCTGGTTTAGAGGGGAGGGAGCATCTCAGAGGTCATCATCATGAAGGAATATGGGCCAAGGGAAGAGCCGTCCCAGTGGGACACGCTCCTTTTTCCCTGCGTTAAACCCCCAGTCTTTTATCCTGAGGTTCCAAAAGAGCAGAAAAAGATCAGTCAGTGGCATTAGCTCTGCTTTTGGCCAACCAACAGCCCTTGGTTGGGATGGTGCTCCCACCCCTCTCCAAACCTGCCCTCCCCATCCCTCTCCAAACCTTCCTCCCCACCCCTCTCCATACTTACCCCTCTCGATCACTTTCCAAACTTCCCCCTCTTGATCCGTCACCAAACCTGCCCCTCTTGATCCCTCTCCAAACCTGCCCCTCCATCCCTCTCCAAAATTCCCAGTGTGCCAGCACATGCAGCTTGGTGTTCGCAAGGGCTATCATCCATGAGGTGCAGATCCATCTGTGTCAGACCTCTTGGAACCACAGTGGGCAGCCCCTTTACAGGCAGTAAGACTAAGCCCTAAAAGCCTTCTCCAAGCTGCTGCCATCCTCATCCTCCCCAAAGCAAGCTAAGGCTAAATCCCAGCTGTGCTGTGGATGCTGGGATGGAGGCAGCAACGCTGGAATTTTCTCTGCGTCGCTGTGAGTTAATTCATTGCAGTAAATCATCCAAAATAATTTGCAGCAAATATCAATTTTGTGTGTGAACTCCTCGCTGCCTGCACACGAGAATCTCTTGCCGACACGGCTCCCTTATCCTGCTCATCGGAGACAACAAAGCAGCTGCGAAGTAGTAAACAGGAGGCAAGCTGGAAGTCCCCAGGGCTTCCAAAAGGGAGGTGCTGGGGCTGAAACATGCACGCAGATAAAACCCAAGTGATGATGAAAGGCTAATTTGCTGGCTGTGTAGTAACTGCCCCCCTTTCCTAGCGAACAGACGGTGCTGCCAACCCCGTTTGCCTTCACTGCCTCTCTGTTATTTACCTTTTCAATTATTTTAATGTTTTTCCAGTCTTTAATGGGAATTCCGAGCCCACCTCTGTGCCAGTCTGATGGCACAGGATGTGCTTTCTATGCTAGAAAAGACTTCTTCTGTCCTGAAAGAAATCCTCAGCCTCCTCCACCTGTCTCATGATGGATTTCAGGCTGTGAACACCCGTGTTGGCTGTCACTTGGTTGACCTTTCTCCCCACCAGCTGGTAGAGCAGAGCTGTCCCAGAGCCAAAGGCATGGCCGTATGGGAGCTGTGGATGGTGGCAGCAGGGTGAGGGATGCTACCTGTTCGCATCTGAACCACCGTCTGCCCTCCAAAAAGCATCTTAAGGAGGAGTTTTGGCTTGGTTTTGTTGCTTCTAAGGAGGGTATTCCATCGTTTATCCTCCGATGATGGGGGTTCCTGCAGGGTGATTGTGGGTGCAGGGTGTCTGAAGGAGTCACCCAAGGGGCACGTGTCCTGCTGCAGCACCCTAATGCCAGCTTTCTAGAAGCACAGGTATTTCTGTGCTTTCCCCATGCCTGGGTGCTCCTGTCACCTGGAGCACTGGTGCAAGCTGAGGATAGTGTCCAAGAGTGAGGAATTGAGGGGATACCGAATACCTCATAATGCTGTGTTGCTGACCTGCCATAGTGATGCATTGCTGATGATCAGTGTGACATGTCCCTGGTTGACCAGGGGTTAGCTTGAGCAAGGCTACCGTAGATTAGTCCCTGGCTACACTATGGCCATGTTCACATTGAGGATTGAAAACCCCATTTTGGAGTTTTGGCTTTTGTTCTCATTAAGGTAGGGAAAGTTGGGATGAAGGGAACCCCTTCTCCCACCCGTTATCATGGAGAGGATTTCCCAGGCAGAAAAGGAGGACTCATTTCCCCACTATCAGGGTCTGATACAACTTATCTCCATCGTACATGTTACAAATGTCTTCAGCATCATATTCCAGTGGCTCACTGGGTTTATCTGCTGAGTGCCCTCAGCTCCTTGCCTGCCGGATCCAGCGACATCGCAGTTCCTTTCCCAAGGGAAGGAGCTCGGCTCCTTGGCACAGCCCAAAATAGATCTGGGGCACCCATTTGCAACCGGTGCTGGGATTGCACCTTGGCTCCCAGCGGGGGAAGCAGCCCTGATTAAAAGAACTATTTATAAAGAGCCTGGATGCAGGAGAGGAAGAGGTGAGAATTAGCTGGTGGCTGCGCTGCAAGCCGGGGCTCGGGATGGGGACCTGTGAAACAAGCAGCTCCAGAACTCCTCATGGCAAACACGGCCAGGATGGGGAAGGGAATAACTCCCTTTTTCTTTGCCTCCCTCCAAAAGGCCCTGCTCATGAATGCTATTTTATCATCACTGTTTTATTCCCATCATTGTATCCACCCTTTGCTCCTGGCAGGGAGCAATAAGGGCTGGTTGGAAGTTGTCTGTACAGCGAAAGGAATTCAGCAGCAGGGGTTTGGGTGATGTTTTCCACCAAGAAGGGTTTCTTTGGTTGCTTGTTTGCTTATATGCTTTGGAAATGGCCGAAACAGAATGATTTTTTCATGCAGAAGAACTTCACCCGTGTTTTATTGCTTGAAAAATTGGCTCCAAGTGTGTGTGTGTATGTGTGCACATAGGAAGAAGTGGAGCTCTCCAGTTATCTCCACTTCTTTATTTGTTTGATGGCTTGTGCAGATGTGTTTAATTGATGGCAGCACCTAGGCTGTGTTAGGCACTTCCTAAGCTCTCCCAAAGGCTGGGCTTTGGGTTTGCCTCAGTGCTGTGCAGCCTAAAGGATGGAAAGATGCAGCGGTAGAGGTCAGCAGAAGGAGAAGAGCCCCGGAATTTATGTACAAGTTAAAGCTCTTTCCTCTGAGGCATTGAAAGCCAGTACCTGCAGCCTCGCAGGGGTCTGGATTAGCTCCCTGTCACCTCCCTAGGGTGGATTTGGTTTTTATATATATATATATATATATTTCTCTGTATTTCTCTTTGTCCGGGCTAAAAATTGCTGAGTCAAAGATTCATTTTCTTAGCAAGCCCCTTGGAAGGCAGATAAAGGGGACTAGGCACAAGGCAGGGCTATAAATAATGTATAGAGCACAAGAGCAGCCTCTGCTCACAAATAGAAGAATTCTCAATAACATATTACCCTGTCTACTGTTCCCAATACCAGCACTTCTTTCCACCTTAGGTTAACACCTCCTGCTCTCCAGAATAAATAGATAAACGAGCCTAATAAAGCTTCTAGATATCACTAGTGCTGCCTGATTTTACCACTGCAGCCCTGCTGGGTGTAGTATCCAGGGTGTAAGGCTTCTGAATGTCACCGTGCTCAAGGTGATGTGAGGACGGGGAGGGGAATGTGCCTGGTTATCCTTCTGCCCGTCTTCCCAAAGCTTGGAGTGCTACCTTCCCACCATCTCCCACTATCTTTGGGATAAGCTGCTTGCCTATTTAACTACAGAATATGCCCCTGTGCACGTGGCTGTGCTGAGCTGGAATGCCAAATATGAGCCAGCAAAGAATACAGAGGAGGTTCAGATGTAGCTGGAGCTGAGTCTTCACCCACAAGGGTTGTGATGTGCAGAAATGCATCTTAGGATTCACTCTTGTTCCCATATCAGTGACTAAATTGCTTCCAGATGTTCCTAGAAGCATACTCTATTTTAAGGTCCAACTGCTGGTAGCCTGGACCACTCTGGTGTTGAAGATGACTTGGAAAGGCTCGTTGGTGGGAGGGTGAAAGCCCACCACAGTGCAGTTCAGTCCACACGGAGCATTTGCCTGCTCGGGGTTGTAACTGGCTCCAGCAGCACTGCAGAGCAACAAGGACTTGTGTGGGCTCAGTCCTGAGCTCTCAGTGATGCTCCACAGCTGTGTGAGTCCTGGCACAAAGGGAATGAGGGGTGTTAGTGAGTTCCTTGAGGGCTCACAGGGGCTTTTTCATGCAGTCCCAAGCCGCAGGGGGCTTCAAAGGCCCTTTCCCTTCGCTTTGAGCTGCTCGTTCAAACAAGCCTGAGCCCTCAAAGCGAAAGGCTGAGCAAAACTGTCACATTTCATGCAGTTCCTATGGAGTTTCAATGCAGAGCTGTAAATCAGCCCCAGGCTGGCACCAGGGATCCAGGTGAATAAATGGAGTCACTGGTCCCCTGTCTTGTGGTCTATAGACAGGAGATGCTGCTGAGCAAAACAAAGAGCAGCAAATGTCAAACTGATGAAAGAAAATCTTCCTTTACCCTTTTTTTTAATGACTTCTTACAAAACACACTGGAGTTTCTCAGCCTTTTTTGCCTGGTCTTCGGCCTCAAATCCCTTATCAGGAGCTACCTTTGAAAGCAAAAGCAGAGTTGTGGGAGGGCGTGCGGCAAGGACGTGTTTTGGTCCAACCTGGACAACCTTGGAGAGTTCGGAGGGCCACCTTCTCATTAGGAAGGGTCAGGAAGAGAGCTTGGCTTGGGAAGGGTAGCCCATGAGTGCCATCTTCAGGATTGTTGCTACCTTGTTTCCTAAGAACAAGCAGGTTGGGTGCTGCTATTGCAGTTGGCTGCTGATTTGAGAGTGCTGAAAAGCCATTGTGGCCAAGCTGGGGGTGTTTTACCTCAGATCTTCTCCTCGTCTCTTGCTGTGCCCCTGGACAATGCCTCTTTGGTGATGTTTCGTTGGGTATCATTGCACTTCGTTGCCTGATTCCACGTTTTCAAGGGTATTTGGAGGCAATGGAGATGGTTCATTGGCTGGGGTTAGAAGGAAGCAGTGGATTTAATTAAAAAACATGAGGGGAAATTAGTAGGAAAGGAGACTGATTGCAAAGCTTGATGTAGGGAGGATTGAGGCACGACAGCCCGGCCAGGGAACGGGAAGTGCTGGCTCCCTGCTTCATCTCAATCCTCTGCCCTTGGGGAACAAAATAACAAGGGGAAGCGAAGGGGAAAAGACAAGAAGCTGTTTTTTCTTGTTGGTGGCGATTTTTCCATAAATTTTGCAGATTGCACAGCCTGCTTTTTTCCTCTTTCCCCTGTCTGCTCTGTTTAATGCAAACGGCACCTTCCTGCTGATTGCAATCACACACTGATTGAGAGAGGCTCTGCCTGGGCTGGGGAGGGATGGAGGGAGCCTTAACCCTTTCTCTCACTTCCCTTCATCCCTTCTTGCTGCCTCATTCCTTCCTCTCTTCCTATACCCTTGCTCTGTGACTCGAAACCCTGCTCCCCAAAGACCTGCTGCTTATATATGCACAAGACACTCCGCAGCTCTAATAGTGAATTTATTTTAATAAGTGAAGGCTTTGAAATAGATAGAAACCTGCCTGCTGCAGGGCACGGGCCCAGCTCTGGCTAATGGGATTAGGAAGAAACTTTTCTTGCAGAGAAATCATTGCCTATCTGACTGCTGCAGACGGGTGCCCCGGGAGACAGGGAGCAGCGGTCACCGTGGGAGGCGGATGCCTCTGCTCGGAACATCATTGTCTATTCCATCCCAGTTCTTGTATCCTCCTCATCAGCTCAGCATCACGGCGCCTTCCTGCGGTGCATTAAACACCACCCAGCCCATACGTCCCCCTTGCTCTTACCTGCTCCTTGAGGGCAGATTGATGGGCACCATGGGAAGACGCCTTGCAACTGATGTACATGCTTTGTGTGATGCACGCGTGTGTCGGTGCGACTCTGTGTTCCCAAAGGACTGGGGCTGGGTCCAGGAATGGAAGTTGCAAATGTGAGAGCATCATGGAGAGCAGTTGTTTTGGCAGTGGCTTTGAACAGCTCCAGGCTTTTTGCAAAGTCTTGTCTTGTCAAAGCTTATAAAGGCTTTTAAACCTCTGTAATCATAAAGTCAGAGGATGATTTGGGTTGGAAAAGACCTTAAAGATCATCTAGTTCCATGGGCAGGGTTTTCGAAGGTTATCCTCAGGGCCAAATGCAGATGGAGAGAGAAGAAGCCAACAAGCATCATACCAAAGAATCCCGGACTGGTTTGGGTTGAAGGGACCTTAAAGCTCATCCAGTTCCAGCCCCCTGCCACAGGCAGGGACACCTCCCACTAGAGCAGGTTGCTCCAAGCCCCTGTGTCCAACCTGGTCTTGAACACTGCCAGGGATGGGGCAGCCACAGCTTCTCTGGGCACCCTGTGCCAGCGCCTCAGCACCCTCACAGGGAAGAACTTCTGCCTTATATCCAACCTAAATCTCCCCTCTGTCAATCCTTTGCAAAGTGGACATGCACCTTTTCACGATGGAGATGAACAGGCTGATGCATGGCCTGGGTGTTCGATGACCACGATTGCAGCCTTTTTGTTCCACTGTGTGATCTCAGATCTAGATCCCACACGCTGCCTTGGGACTTGCATGGCAGCACACTGAATCTCCTCCCAAAGAAACGCTTCCCTAGGGAGCAGAGACGCAGTGATTGCTCCAGCTCTGCTGCAGATTGCCTGTGCTTCGGTGGGGGAGCTGGGTAGCTGTGAGGACACGCTGCATGGGGCTGATAACTGTGCTTCTGAAGGGTTAACAGCTTCAAGCCAAGCAATGTCATCTGGGGTTTATGCATCATGCACAAATAAGATGGTCCTGGTTCCCTCTTGCAGGCATCTGGGGCTGTGATGCTGCTCGGTGAGAGCACAGTGATGCTTAGGTATGTGCATCCCGAAATCTGGCTGTGCAGCTTCCCTTGGTCTGTGCTAAAGGTACTATGAGGCACGGAGTTGAGAGCTTTGCAGGCACAGGAGTGCCTGTGCTGAGGTCAGAGTGAATCTGGTCCATGGGCTGACGAGTTACCTGGGAAGGCAATGACTTGGGGGATTGGATTGTGTTGCCCAACTCAGTTATGTGTAGATAGCATCGTGGTTTAAGACATCGATCACTTGAAAGGAACCTGCAGAGGGATTTTAATGCCTCGCAAATTGCTTTTCCTTCTATTCAATTTACATCCAGGATTGCATGGAGCGTATTTAGGAGCTTTCCAAACCGCCACAAACAATGACAAATCCCTCCTGAAACGTTCTCCTCTTGCAGTAAATTTGACCTGACAAAAGAGAGGGAGAAACTTCAGCTTCTTTCTACACCGAACCCTGCAGCAAACCCCAGCTTGGGCTCCCCAGCTCTGTACCTGCTGCCCCACACAGGGAACTGCTTTGCTGTGGTGCTGCAGCATCCTTGGACCGCATCAGGATGGGCTGCCAAGAGACAAGTCGCCCATCCTGGAATTGTATCCCTGTGGAAAGCCTTGTTGATGGAGCTGGAGCCTCTTAAAGGGCTTAAATAGCCAGGTTGGGGTATAGAGCTGCCCTCAACGTGGTAAGGGAAGACAGGGGTCACTTCTACAGTAGGAAACCCCCTTGCTTTAGTTAAGGCTGGGAGGTTGAGCCCTGGATCCCAGCTCCCATGGGAAGGACTGATTGCTGTCCCGCCTAGCACAAAAGCAACTGATGGGAAGGGAGCAAGGAGCTGGGAAAGCAGGAATATGCACAAGGAGCTGCCAGTGTGGCTGGGATTTGTAGCAGAGGGGCTCTTCCGCATGTCTTTAAGCAGGTTTTTCCAGGGATGCTGGCTATGGCATGGGGCACGAAAGGTGCCTCTGGATTGAAATGCATTTTTCCCTCTTAGGCAGGCTCAATAGCACTGTCACTGCCTCTCCACCCTCACTGGGATGGGGTTCTTGCTAATGGAAATGTAATCAATACAGTAGGGATTGGTTTGCTGGCAGGAGAGGATCCTTATATACTGCCGGAGGGATGGGCTGCCCTGGTATCTGGGAAACACAGGAGTCTGTGGCTTCATCTGTGGAGTTCAGCCAAGCTGTTTTGGGATTCCCAAGCTGGAACAGCATGCTGGGACTGATCCTCATGGTTTAGAAGATACGGTGCATTGAAATCTTGGGTCCTTATGTGCCCAATGACCTCTTTGCTCCCATACCCATTGCTTTGGCATAGATGTCTTTACCATGCTGGTTACTAGGGCTTTGAAAGCCAGTGCAGAGATGCAATAGGTGTGCTCTGAAACTCTCCTTGGGTTTCTCCAGGAGCATTTGTTGCCCCAAAGGACATCTGGAAGCTCACATGTCTCCTGCTTGCCCAGATGTGACCCCACATACCACCCCAAAGCCTCTGTTCTTGTCCAAATGGGCATGTAAAGCTTGCAGAGGCAGCTGAGCTCTCTGCTTGCCATGGCCAAGACATCTCAGTGCTGTGTTCATGTCCTCCCATTTGCTATCTGGCACTTGCCAGAGCATCCTCTGCTCTGAAGGAGCCAGAGATTTCATCTGGGAAATGCCAGCTAGCTCCGGATGGATTAAACCCAGGAGCTCTGGCGTCATTCCTGGCACCTTGTTATCTTGTTCCGCCATGAAGCTGTGATCCCAGGAATGACCATGCTCGAGGGAAAAGCAGCAATGAGATGGGTAAAGCTCCTATCATGGAGCAAAACCTGTTGCCAAGGCCTCAGGTGTGGAGAAGTGTCTCAAATCCTTCCATTGAGCTGTTTGGGGATGGTGTCCTTAGCTCTTCCTCTAGTTTTCCTGCTTTTTGGCAGCTGAGATAAAGCCTTTCATTATTACTCATCTCTCCTGAGAGTCCTGGAAGGGCTCTGAGGAGCTGGAGGCTGCAGTGGAGTTTGTTCTTTCCAGGTAGAGGTGGATGTGGTGCTGCAGGCTCTCTGCATGGCGCTTTGAAGCTGGCATCTGGCATTGCTGCATACATCTGTGTCGCCTAATTCTCCCTGTTTGGAGCTGTGCACAGAGTCTGTCCTCTGGGCCCTCTTGCCCTAAGATGGCTCCAGAAGGTTGCCAGCCCCGTTATTGTCCTTGGTTTAATCCTGGCTTTTGCGTTACAGTCTGATAATCCTCTTGGTTATGGGAACATGACATGAGGGATTGAGAGATGTGTGTTCAAGCCTTGCTCTGGGCTCACGCTGCAGTACTTCCATGGCTGTCACAGCCATAAGGATGTGCTGGGATGCTCAGGCAGCAGGAGGGGACTGACTTGCTGCATCACTTGCTCCTCTGCCATCAGCTGCAGAAGCTGATGTGCTCCAGGGCTTTGAGTGAGGAGACATAGGCTGGGCTGCCTGGGAGAGCTGCTGCTGTCAGCTCTGTGTACGCTGAGCTCTGGTGCAGAGCTGGGATGCTCCTGAAGGAGCTGCTGCACTGCCAGGTGTCAGTGTGACACATGAAACACCAGTGAGCATCAGGTTGGATGCTGGGCTTCAGCTTGTAATGGTTTGGGAGCTGCTGCATGCAGTATACAGGTAGCAGAGCATTGTGATGGCTGGGATGGAGGTGGAAAGGCAAGATCCGTTTCCAGCAGTGTAATGTGCCACTGCTTATGTGTTGTGCTCGATCGGATTCGCCTCTGAAGCTCATCTTTCCCAGGTGATTGAGATTCCCAGAGAAAACGAAATGGTTTCTTGCTCACACCTTGCTCTGACGCAGTGCTGTGGTTAGACTGGGAGGTAAATCTGATGCTCTTAGTCTGGAGGATCATGACCCATGGGCATGGGAGCACCAGGCTCTTCTTGTGGCCAGGTTGGCTTGGTGCCTCCAGCACATCTTTGATCTGCTCCTAAAGCTTTCACCTTTAAGGGGCTCAACCCCTTTCCTAAGAGGAAATCTGCTTTTTTAGTCTCTGCTTCCCTATTTGCTGCCTCATCCATCCAAATCCAAGCTGGCACCATGGAAAACATCACTGTTATATTCCCTTCCCCCTTTGGGGCCTGCCCTTTCGTTGAATTAGTGGCTGCACCATCATCAATCTTCTGTGGCTCCTGAGCACTCCTGGTACATCTGCTGGGGTGAAGCTGTGGAGCCGTCACTCCACAGGGCTCTGACCCTGCTCAAGAGGGTCCCCAAGGTGTCACCCAGCTGGTGGTGGCAGTGGCAGGGTGTCCCTGTGCTGGCTGGCAGGGAAAGCAGGCACTGGGCTCTCTCCATCTCTCCCCTCCAGTCAGTTTCCACTGCAGAGGAGGGAATGGGAAAGTCATAAATCAATCTCGAGTGTTTTTCTTCTCTTTAGGGGAAAAATAATAACCCCAAAACAAAACAAGCTTGCAGTCGGGAGAAAGGAATTCCTAATGACTAACTTACTTCAGCTAGGACACCAGGGGCTTCAGCAATATGAGATTAAACCTGCTGTGCTGAGACTCTATTACTCCATATATTACTGTGTGCTGCTGGACTGATGGTTCTCACAGGCGGAAATATAACCCTTGGAAATGTCAAGGCACATAATAAAGAGACCTAGCAGGGGAGGCTGGATGGCTCCAGGGATTGATAAAGCCTTTACAGCGCTGGCTTTGCTGAGAAGGAGGGGTGGGTGCGTGGTGTGGAGCTCCCACAACATGCTTTGCTGGTCCTTTTGTTAGGTGGCTCCAAGGGAGAGGTGGGAATGGGAGAAATCCTCCTCAAACAACCCTGTCTGCTCAAATCTGCTTTGGAAATAAAGCAGGGAGCTGAAAAGGAAAGCTTGGATGAATAGTCAACTCATTGTGCAGTCCTCAGCTGTAAGGGTTTGTCCCTGGGGTGGCTGTGATGCTTATACCTCTTTATTAACTTGTAACGTCGTCTTTGTGTTGGAAATCTCTTGTGGATGGACCATTTTCCCAGGAGGAACTGGTCCTCCTGACTTGGTGTAACATCTCACTGTAAACCTCCAGAGAAGGGCTGGTGGGCACAGTCATTCTGAGATGAAGGTAGGCAGCAAATGGGATCATCCTCAGGGTCCTCGTGAGGGTTAGGAAGAGCATTTGCTCATCATTCCTATTTTGGGGAATGGGCACAAGCTGGATGAGCTGATGTTGGTGGGTCTGTGTCTGCTGTTCCCATGAGTCCCACTTGTCTCTGTCCTGCAGCTCCAGGCTCCCTGTTCCCTGCAAAACCTCTGGTTGGTGGCTGTAAACCATGAGCTTTGCCATGTTTTCATGGCTTCTGTGGGCTCGTAAAGGTGGGAAGAGGAGAATAAATCTCCTGGATCTCATGAACTATTTGCAGCCATGCTGAGCAAGCAGCCCACACTTATGTGTTTATTGTCCCTAGCCAGGCTGTGCTTGTGAGCCCAGGGAATGGGGAAGGCTGCCCTTATCCTGCCCCACGCTTTCTCCTCTGCCCTGGGGACCATGGCAAGTCGTTGGAGTTTGATGTTCGCCCCTTGCTCTGAGTCTTTTGGGTGGGATTGCCCATCAGTGCTGCTCCGTCTGCTTCCTTTTGTTCCTTGCAGCATCCCCAGACAATCAATAGGTATTTATGAGTGATCATGACAGAAATGATGCAGCTGCCCATGGCTTTGTGAAAACAGGTCTTTAAAGTGGTCAGGAGGCCAGACAGGGTTCCTTAGGTCATACCCACAGCAGCCTACCTTGCATGTCCTTCAGCATAAGGACATGATGCTGTTGGAGCAAGTCCAGAGGAGGCCACAAGGATGATCAGGGGCTGCAGCACCTCCCGTATGGAGACAGGCTGAGAACATTGGGGCTGTTCAGCCTGGAGAAGAGAAGCTGCGTGGAGACCTCAGAGCAGCTTCAGTGTCTGAAGGGGGCTACAAGGATGCTGGAGAGGGACCTTCATCAGGGACTGTAGTGATAGGACAAGGGGTGATGGGTTCAAACTGAAACAGGGGAAGTTCAGGTTAGATCTTAGGTGGAAGTTGTTCCCTGTGAGGGTGCTGAGGCGCTGGCACAGACTTTTCCCAGAGAAGCTGTGGCTGCCCCATCCCTGGCAGTGTTCAAGGCCAGGTTGGACACAGGGGCTTGGAGCAACCTGCTCTAGTGGGAGGTGTCCCTGCCCGTGGCAGGGGGTTGGAACAGGAGGAGCTTTAAGGTCTTTTCCACCCCAAACCAATCTGTTATTCAGTGGTTCATTCTATGTGGACACGGATGGGAAGCAGCACCAGTGCTTGTCCTGTTGTCCTTCTTGCCATGTCTCTGTGGTGCTGCATCTTCCCCTGCATATTGGGGCTGAAGGGGAGAAGATGCTGCAAGGAAGCCGAAATGGCCCTTTTTCCTTCCCTGGCAGCGCTGGCTCCTGCCGAATAGCACTTGTGTTGCTTCAAAGGCTTTTCTTGTCGTCATGGGGCTTATGGGCCAAGGACACTTCTTGCCTGCAGCTTTATATCTGTCAGTTTGATCAGCAAATGGGGGAGAGGGCCATAAAACTGCAGAGACTGAGCCCTAGTTCCTTTAATCCCGCCAGGAGGGCCGGCGTTATTTCTCCATCGGGAACGTTAATGGGATTCTAATACGCTGGCAAATGGGATTTTTTACAACTGCCATTCTGCAGTTACAGACACAGTGTGTCACCAGGACAGCCCCATAAATCCTCCTGGAGATGGAGGGGGCTGGTGGCTTCCATGTGCCACCACCTTCCTGGTGATGCTTGTGTTGGGGGTCTGCTGGACCCCCCATGCTGCTTTCCATGCTCTTGGGGCATCACCACCGCTTGGCTGGGCAGGATCGCTGGGCAATAGGTGCTTGTAGTTGGGTCGATGGGGCAGGGGAGTGTTTGGTTGAGTCTTGTAGGGTTGGTATCCATCACTTCCTTGCTCCCTCCATCCCCTGAGACTAAGCATCCCTGTGACTGCTCTCAACAGGCAAAGCAATGAGTTGAGTGCCTCCTGGCCTCCATGTGGGCTTTAAGGAATTAATAAGCACTAATAAACCTGGGGAGCATCTGTCAGGACCCATTTGTTCCTTCTGCAGGGTGGCCATGCACAGAGAACCTGCCCTGGGCAGGGAAACCCACTGGGAATAGCTGGGAAACTCGGGGTCTAGGAGGGCTCATCTTTGAGGCCCTGTTGCTTCCCTTGCTTCCATGAATATGGAGATGTTGATGAAGTTATAGGATGTGTTGCATAGGAGGGTGATGCATTTATGGCCTTGCTATAAATCCCTTGGCTAGCACACGGATGGCAGAGCAGGCGGCACCCATGGCTGCAAATGAATCCAAGTCCATTTGAGCATCACTTGGGCACCCAGGGGACATGCAAACAACTACACTTCATCCCTTCCTCAGCGGGCAGCACCCGACTTGAGTGCCAGAGCCATAAATATTGTCTATCTGTACCCAATCTCAGCTCGGGATTGATTTTTCTCCAGCCCTAATTGTGGAAAGCCTGGAAGATGGGATTGTTTTCCAGGGCAATCACAGGTTGATGGGTCCTCGCAGCTGCTTCCACACTTCTTGCCATGAGTAAATAAGCAGCTCCCTGCACGCTCTGTGAGTAGCACCTATTTCTCTGGGGTGTCCACTGGGGTTTTGTTGTACTTAGCTGCAAATTGGTACAGGAGGCTGGCCCGACCCTTCTTGTTTAACAGCAGTATAGGCATGTAGGCTTTATCTTATCTATTATCACCTCTGCCCGATAGCTATCAAGATCTCATCTCTCTCTCATCTCTCTCTCTTGCAAACCCCATTTGTCATCACATTCCTCCAGCTGCCCAAAAGTCCCAACCTGATGTGAGGCGTCCATGTGCTTGGTGCAGGTTGCAAGAGGCAGACCTGCCCCATAGATAATAAAGAAGCTCTCGTTATTCCCATTTTCCAGACAGCTGAGTCAAGGGGATAAGCTCACAGAATGATCCCTCAGGATTTCTCTAAGGTTATAAAGGAAATCTGAGGTTTGCCAAGCGAGCTCATGAGGGTTAAAGAGAACTTTGTGTCTCTGTAGCAGCTCACTCCAGGTTTTTCAATCACTGCTTTAGGAATGCAACTGAAGGAGCAGATTTTCTTCCCCAATTAAAAGCAGGGAAATAATAAAATTGAACAGGAAAGTTCTGCATCTCAATCAGCACCAGAGAATGAGCAAGTGTTGTGCAATAAATAGGCGAAGGCAGGAAAATGTCACATTTTATTGAGGCAGAATTTGTGACAAGAGAGAATATCTCTCTCAGATTAATGGGTATATGTGGGGAACAATATAATAACAGCAAGCTAGCATTGCACAGAGCTGCAGCTGCAAGAGGAGGTGGTGTCTCTGGTGGAGATAGCACAGGCAGCTCCATAGCAAGGACATGGGAACACTATGGAGAATGGTTCATGAGCTGCCACTGGTTCCAGCAGAGTAGAACTGGTTCTATCTGCTGCATTTCGGGATTTGCTTCCCATGCTGTTTGGTGCTGTCTGTACACAGCTGGGGTGTTGAAGGGGCTGCTGGGGACACCACTCCTTGTGCTTGCCAGGTGGTGTTTTAGCTCAGGTTTCTCCCAGTTCTCCCAAAATCTCAAGCTTTTCTCCATTCACCGCAACTCTCCGTGCTTCCAAAGTGCTGGAATTGGGCTTGAATTAATGTGGTCTCTCAGGCTTTGATGGGGATGGGTGGGATGTCCTCTCCTGGACTAAAGTTGGATTTGATGATCTTAATGGTCTTTTCTAACGTGGTTGATTCTATTATTCTAAGGGGCTATTCAAAGCCACTTCCTGGGCTGCATCTTCCCCTGCTCCCTTCTTCAAGTGGAGAAATATCCCTTGGACAAATTCATCCTGTCCTGTCACCCTTTTATTTGTAGTCTTCAGAGTGAGGCTTTCTAGGAAACCATCCAGCCCTTCTAAGCCAAACTATTCTATGATTCTATGTTTTGGTAGGTCCTACTTTGTCTGTGTGCTTTCAGGAGTTACATCCCACTCAGTGCCTTGGGGCAACATGATGGGCCCAGGTCACTTCATCTGCATGTGCTTTTGTTTCTCCTTAGTAAAGCAGATATCCCAACATGAGGGTATTTCATCTCTTTTCTGTATCCAGCATCCTTTCCTGGAAGCTGTCTGCTTGTGTTTCCAAACAGCACCCAGAATGTTGGGATCCTGCCTGAGGAGAGAGCTGCCACTTGTGCCATTGTAGAAGTTAAATAGTAATATCAGTATCACAGAAGCTGTTCTGCTCATTAAATCCAAGGAATTGGGAGGTGGAGGAGTAGGCCTTTGGCAAGAAAGAAATGCATCTCCCAGTGCAGGAATGCACATGGAGCTGGGTTCTGGGGCAGGGTTTCCACCTCCTGAAGTGTCTGGCACTGGGCACTGCTGGCAACATATCCCACAGCAGTGGGATTTCAAGAGACATCAGTTTCTGCAGCTAGAAAACAAATAACAACCAACAGCTCAGCAGTGGGGGTGAGAAAGTCAGAATAAACAGGTAATATTCTGCTTACAGAGGACTCTTTGCTGTCCATGCCAAAATAGGATGCTCCTTTCCTGTCTAGGTTGCTCCTTTCCTTTCTAGGATGCTCCTTTGCCATCCAGAAGGAAAACTAAGTTGCAGTGATAATCTTTGGGGTTTATTTGTAGAAGGGTTTATATGGGACTAGGAGAAACAAGGAGGATGTAGACCTGCCCATGTTCTCTTTGAACCTTGAGTTTTCATTAAGTAGTTTTATATTAACTAATTTTTAATAAGGAATTTTGCATCCTTGCATGCTGGAGAGTTGAGCTGGGAAAAGCCTGAAGCTTTGTACCCCGTACTGAGGATATGGTATGAAAACCCTTCATGGCCAAGCCTTGTTAGGAACTGAAAACCATCTACTTGACGGGAAATAGGGAATAAGACAAATAGATCCATTTTCATTGCAGCAAAAGCTTAACAGTAGAAGGCCTCAAATTTCCTCTGGGGTCTAATGTTGTTTAACTTCTTAATGGTGTGAAACATAGGCTGGCCTGGGCTGTGGCCTTTGATACAAGAGAAATATAAAGTTGCCCTAATAATGGAGCATTGGGAGTTATGAAAAGGAACTGGATAAAGTAGATTGTGGGCTGGTGTGTGTGGAAATGGCTGCGTCCTTCTGGAGAGGTAAATAGCATTATTAACTAAAGGGATGGAAATAAAACAGGGTCAATTTGCTGTATGTGGAGAATTTAGGGAGTGAAATAGCAGGGTGGGAGATGCTCCATCCACGTGGAAGCAGAGCAGCATGATTTCATGGTGAGCTGTGCATCTCTGAGGTTTGTGAAGGGGCAAGTTTGGCACTCAGCAGAGATGTGAGGAAATGAAAAGGCTGAGGAGATGGGGTCTGCTGTGATTTTATGGCGAGGGAAAGCTCTCCATTAAGCACTGGCAGGAAATAGCAGATGTCTGCTCAGGAATGGTGCTGATGTCCTTAGTCACGCTGGGTGGAAGTGACCCGCTGCAAAATAGAGTTATAGATTCTTTGAGCTGCTGGACATATGGCTAGGCTGGTGTTTCGAACTGCTTCTGCAGCTAGAACTGGAAGGAAATGTTAATACAAAGATGTTTCTGAAGGCTCCTTACCATTTCCAAGGAAATAGAATGAAGATTAAAATGAAAATAAGGACTTCTGCAATGCAACATGATAAAAAAGAGCCCCAAACTAAATTTAGGGGCTTAAGAATTTCTTAAAGATGACTCCTGTTCTTCCCCCAACCATTTCATGAAGCCAGCAGAGGCTCAGCCACTTCACCCCATTCAAGGCTTGTTCAAACCTGGTTCAGGTCCCATCTACGGTTCCCAAGGTTGGCATGAACCCATGGCACATCACAATGCTGCTTGCTGGCCCTTAAAGATGTCACAGCATCACTACACCTTGCAAACTGCCTCTGTCCCTGACTTTGTTGCTGCTTTAGGTACTTGCTCCATGGAATGTGATTTATGTTCCCTGCAGTAAGGCTTTGGTCCGGTGTCCTCCTCGATCTGGGTGACTGGTGTCGTTTCACCTGTCATTTAAACTTGTGAAGCTGTTGCACTTGGCCAGAGCCAGCTTCAATGAAGGGTGAAGGAAAAAACCCATAGTAAAAGGAATCCAGGACGTTGATGTTTTTCTTTCCCTGTCTACAGCTTGTTGAATTTTCTCCTTCCGGAGAATAAAGTGAGAATAAAGTTGGCGGCGTCAGGAGCATAATCGAGCTAATGGCCTTTGAGCTTATCAAGTGCCTCTGTTCTGCTTGGGCATTTAATCACCCACAGAAGCCATTTATTGCCTCGTATACTCCTCTTCTATGAACATTAGCCCTTAAATACCTGGCATAATTAGAGGTGAAGCTGCGGCGCTGCGCTCCGTCTCCTGCCTGTGGAAGGGGAACAGATGAGGTGGGAGTTCTGGTGGAGTTCAAGGTGAGAGCCGTAAAGCCCATTTTCTGCCTGTGTCAGGGACATTATTTTAGGAATGTCTAATTCTGCTGCTGGAAATTGAGGCTGGCTCAACTAATAATTCACACTTAATGAACTTAGAGTTATAGCCCCGGCTCCGCGATTCCCTCTGTGCCCGGTGCAGGCGATTGGCCTTGTCAGATGTTTAAAGGATGGAGAAGAAATGACAAAAAGGATTTGATGGAATTAAGCAGAATTCCCCCCAAACCTTATTGCTTTGTGTTTAGATCCCTGTCTGGGAAGAAAGAGAGAGAAATTCACTGCAGCTTTGGCTGTAATCCAGTCGCCTCCTTGATCAGGACTTTTGAGGGCTTTAACCTTGTGTGTTCTTCTCGCAGCTCAGCTCTTCAAAAGGCTCCTGCCCTTTCTTCATGTGAGGGGAAAACAAACATCAAGTATTGATGAAGGGTTAATACCCGGCGCTGCGTGTAGGTGGCAAATTGAAGTACCTGCCTGTCATGTTCCTTGACACATCCTCAGCTACCCAACAATCAGACACTAAAAGACTTGATCATTAATGCAGTTATCCTCGTAACACCCCTTTGATAGTAAATTAATGGGCTGTGGTATGTAGAACACCAGAGTGTTGCTACTGCTGGGTTTATACACTAGCAAGCTGGATCGCAGGGAAATACTCACCCACTGATGAGGTTGGGGAATGGAGGCAACTGACCCAAAGCCAAGCATCAAATTATTGCAAGGAGGGAGCTAAATATGAGTCTACACAGTACTCAAACTGTCTCTTCTGGCTGCTGGTTAAATACCAACTAGGTTTTGTTTCATGCATCCCCTCTGCTCTGGGGAGACCCCCCCTGCAGTCCTGATCCAACTCTGGGGCAACAGCACAAGAGAGACGTGGAGCTGTTGGAGGGAGCCCAGAGGAGGCCACGGAGCTGCTGCGAGGGCTGGAGCAGCTCTGCTCTGGAGCCAGGCTGAGAGAGCTGGGCTGGGGCAGCCTGGAGAAGAGAAGGCTCCTGAAGGGGAGACCTTAGAGCAGCTCCAGTGCCTAAAGGGGCTCCAGGAAACCTGGAGAGGGGCTTTGGACAAGGGCCTGTAGGGACAGGCCAAGGGGAATGGCTTTAACCTGCCAGAAGGGAGACTGAGATGAGCTCTGAGGCAGAAGCTCTTCCCTGTGAGGGTGCTGAGGCGCTGGCACAGGGTGCCCAGAGAAGCTGTGGCTGCCCCATCCCTGGCAGTGTTCAAGGCCAGGTTGGACACAGGGGCTTGGAGCAACCTGCTCTAGTGGAAGGTGTCCCTGCCCGTGGCAGGGGGTTGGAACTAGATTAGATTCCTTCCCACCCAAACCATTCCATGATCCTATGTACAAACATTATCTGCCGATGGTAGAGATGTGCATCCATACAGGTTGTCCCCTCACGAATGAAGCCTTGGTGCTACAGCAACTGCAGTAAGGTGCTGAAACGTCTGGATTGGTATTTCGTATGAATTAAAGAAACCCATGACTTTTCTGTTGATCCATTAGGAGCTGAACTGTTGGCTGTTTGCTCAGTGCTTGTTTCTGCCCGCAGCATCACCGGAGGCTCTTCCCAAGCTTGCTGCAGACCTTGGGTGAAGGAGGGGTTCGCATCAGGCTGGAGCAAGCTGGGATCATCAGGAACCCCTCAAGTCATCCGGTATCCACCCTTCTGCTTCCCAGTCTCTAGCTCAGCATTGCAGAGCCCTGCATTGCTTCCTAGAAAGACATGGATTTTTCTGGCTGTTGGAAACACTGGGCATCTGTATAAACAATTGCATTAAGCTGCTGTTGTAGTAATTGTGTTTGTACAGTGAAGCAAAAAGGCTCAGCTCACCCCTCTGCTGTCTGGAAATGATTCCTTCAGGTTATGTGTGAAGCAGTTTTTTTCACTGTACTGATTTCATTCAGCGGGGGTAAAAAAGAGAAGCTACTATTACAATGACATGTTCTTCCCCAATGGTAATGTTATCCCTGCTCTTGGCTCTGTGCAGAATCATAACTCATTTTGTCACAAGGCTAGCAAATAAATAATAAGAATAAATTGAGCAGATTATCTCATCTTTAAGCCATAGCCAGCATTCATCAAATCCATGCCAAGAAGCAAGAGTTACCTGCAGTCAAATTGATCCTACAAGAACACCTACCTTAAGCTCCATTAGTGTTCCTCAGAGCTGCTCACCCATCTCCCTGCTCCTTGGTTGCTTAAGATGGCAAGTCATTAAAGTGACACACGTTCCCAAAGTGTCTTCTAAAAGGGTCTAGCAAAAAAGTATGTGTTGCTATTTCTCACCATTGATTTTTTACTGAAAAGACCAAAACACACAAAAGCTCAATTCGACTTGGTGGAAGTTTTGCTGTTCTTGGTGCAGATGCAAAACCCATCCATTTCTTCTCTCAGTTCAATGAAGGTTTAATAACAGATGCTGCAGGGACTTTCCACAGAACGAAGGGCTCATTACTTTCAGAGGAGACGCTACTCTACATTTACTAGAGTACCACAAAGCCTTATAAATAATTAACGTGGAACTACACCGAATAAACCTATTGCGGTCCTACTAATTGGTGAACAAGCATGTATTTCACTTGGAGTACGGGAGAAGCAGCACTGCTTTCACTTGTATGAATTTAAGCTTCTGAATAATGGTTCAAAGAGGTGAGGCTTGCATTTATTTAGTTCACAGCGCTCAAAAACTGGTTTGTGCATCATATGAATAAAGGTGAGATTTGTTACCCCAGAAACTACTGCCTCTGAAGCCGCATCTAAACTAGAATGAAAGGAATAAACTTTGCAAGCAGCAATTATTGCCCTGGAATCCTGTGTCTTCAATTGAAATGATGGTCACCAAACCTACTCTAAGTCCCCTCCTAAGTCATCACAAAGTAGAATGTACTGAATGCAACAGAAGGTTGTTAATTTGCAGTCGTGCTCTCAAGGTGTGCGTAATGAAGGTCTGGCCGACAGCACAAGTCTTGTCCCCATGTCTTCATATTAAGAATTCATTCTTACTATGACTTCAAGCTGATGTATTGAAGCTGGAAAACACGCAAGGATCCACTTTGGCTCAGCTTCATTTGGAACATATTAAAGATTACGCTGGAACAAGCTCTTTTCAAACTGAAGTAAGTTTGTGCTCGCAAGAGTGTTTGTCCCTGTTCGGCTGTGTGGGTTTAATAAAGATGTGGGCTCCTTCTTAGCTATATGTCCTCTGTTATTGCCTCTGGATGGACACAGGGAGTAATTCTCTGCCATGAGTTTGGGTTACTCTTGCGCAAACTGGCCGTGAAACCATTACTGGGTCGGAGGAGGAATTTCCTGCAGCAGAAAGGGCAAGCTGAGGAGAAAACAAAGGTGTCAGAGTAGGAAATGATGGAAACTGGACTTGCAAAAGCCTCAGGTTTGCAGCTGGTACAGCAAAAAGTGCCTCAAAAAGGCAAGCTGCCAGCATGGTGGCACACAACATTCCAAGCCCATATATAAATATCTGACCTATTTCTTATGGATAGCACAATAAGGACTCGATCAAAACCCCATTGAATTCCGCAGGAGTCTTTCCATTGACTTGAATGGCTTTTGGATTGGCCCCTATAAATGGCTCTTGAGGAGAAGATAGTGGGGCATTTGCCTGCCTATTTTTATATCGTGTTTGATCACTCACTCAGTGATTTTTCAAACTTGAGCCCTTCGCTATGGGGAGCTTGTGCAAATTACAGTGTTCCACGGCCAAAGAAATGCCTCTTGAAATGGAACTGAGCCTCATAAAGCAGATAAATGGGATGGCATCCCATGGGCGCTGCAATGAAAGGAGAACATTAACACTCATTAAAAGGGACAAGGCAGTGCCATGCTTCTAGTGACCCTGTCATGGAAACACGAGGGGTTTGTCACCTCTCGCAGCTTTTGGACTAGTGTGGGGCTCAAAATCAATGGGTCAGCCCATCTGCTGTCCTCTTCCTGAAAAATGGGAGTCTGGGAATGGGCCAAGAAGCTTTCCAGAATGTTTCTGTGCAGTTACATCTCATTTGGAGAAATTTTTATCTCACCCCAAAGCACAAGGCTACAACTTCTTATTGTTCTTATGAGTCCTCCATCTTTCTGCTTCCCTTTGGAGCGCTTTGGAGTATTGTGGTGATACCTGGGGACAGGGAGGTCAGTTATTCCTTACGGGAAGAGGGGGGGTTTTCATCTCATCCCTGTTGGATTTCATAGAGAGACTCCACACACAGGATGTTCTCAGGACTGGAAGGTGGTTTCTTGCCTAAAGGAGAACTGGAAATGATCAGTTTAAACCTTTATAAATACATGTTTAATATCTGCTTAATGCAAGGTGGAATTCATGAGCCGTTAAGCGGTGCTGGATCCAGGTTGGAGGAATAGAGCAGTCTGAGGGGAAATCTCCCTCCTGGGACACAATCCCAGGTGAGCGGTGTGTGGAGAGCAGATTTCATGGGGTGGAGTTGAGGGTTTGGATGATATCGTGCCATCCTTCCTGCCTTTCCCCCCCTCTTCCTGTTGCAGTTCCTGTTGGATGCCACCCCCTGGGCTGCCCCTGCTCCCGGTCCTTTCCCTTTCCTCTACACCCCCATCCCTCCACCCTTTCCTCTATCCCCTGCCCCTTATCCCCCTCCTTTAACCCCCTCCTTAACCCCCCTTATTTCCTTCCCTCCTTATTCACCGCCCTCCCCCCCACCCCCCCTTATTTCTCTCCCCTTATTTCCCTACCTTTCCTGTTGCAGTTCCTGCTGGATGCCACCCCTTCAGCAGTCCCTGGTTCCTGTCCTTTCCCTTTCCTTCATCTCCCCCTTATCCCCCCTATCCCCCCATTCCCCCCCCTTATGCTGCTCCTTATTCCACCCTTTCCTTTCTCCTTCTTCTCCCGCTCCCCTTTTCCTGTTGCAGCTCCTGTTGGATGTCACCCCCTTGGCAGCCCCCTGTCCCTGTCCTTTCCCTTCCTCTACCCCCCCTTCCCTTCCTTTTCCCTTCCCCTTTACCACCTCCTTTTCCTCCCTCTCCCCCCCTTTCCCCCTCCTTTCTCCTTCCTTTCGCTCCGTTTGCCCCCTCTTTCCCTCCCCTTTCCCCTCTCTTCCCCCCTCCTTCCACCTCTCTTCCCCCCCCTTTCCCCTTCCTCCTGCCCTTTCCTCCCTTTTCCTGTTGCAGTTCCTGCTGGATGCCACCCCCTTGGCAGCCCCTTGTCCCTTCTGCCTCACTTTCCCATGAGATCTCGGATGGGAAGCCCATGGTTTTGCAGTCATGAGGTCTTTTTGCCCATTGCCCTTTCATTTTGGGGTTGCTGGGGGATCGCAGCAGCAGGATGCTCATTCCAGCACCCATCCCCATGGAACTGCGAATTCCTTACTAACCCCGTGGCAAAGCCAGGGCTATCTCAGGCTATCGGCAATTGATTGTGGGGGTTCAGATGAATCATTAAAAGCAAAGAAGACGAGAGAGAGCTGAAGAAATAATCTTTTTACATTTTAATCTGAGCACTTTCCAAGCGGTTTGATAAGACGGGTTGGAGAAATGTCAGCTTCCCCTTATCTCTAATTGACTTAAAGTAGAAGCAGGCTGTAATCCTTGCATGCAGAGGAGCTTCTGATGGGGAGATGAGGGCAATTGATTTCTGCCTTTTTAATTAACAGCCTGTCTGCCTGATCAAAACAATAGGGAGAAGGGGAAGAGCACCCGTGGTGATATTTGGAGCTGGTGACATGGGAGCGCGAGGTGCTACCCAGTTAGGTCGCACTGGTCCCAGTTTAAGAAGGGAATTGCCTCTTGGTGTGTCTGAGCAGACAGATGGAGGCTCCAGGGGTTCCCATAGGGTTGTTGTATTAAGCAGACTGTATGGATTAGAGTTATCAGCCTGGCTGATCCAGAGGGATTAGGGGTGCTGGCTTGGGATGTGAGACCCATGGCAGAGGGTTGGAACTAGATGATCCTTAAAATCCAACCCAACCCACTCAGTGATTCAGTTTCTATGACATGATGGGGATGGTAAGCACATCCTCACCCACCGCATCAGGGCAAACCCAAAAGAGAAGGGACCATGGTCCCTGCTGTCCTCTGCATCCTCCATGTAAAGTAAGTTTTGATGCACAAGAACCACGTCCTGGAGCTTCTTTGAGGAGCAGAACCCAGATTTCGGTAGAGATGGGGCAAAATTGACCTCTTGGATGCTATCCCTTTGCATGGCTCTCCTCCTGACTTTGCTGTTTACCTCCAGAGAGCATGGACATATGCTTAATGATGGTGTAGGGCTATATGAATGTTCTTTCCACATGGGCAGCCGAGGAAATAGAGTTTTGTTCTGTGTCCTCTCCCATCCTGGATCCCCAGCATCACATGGGTGAGCTCCTGAGAGTCCCCAGCCTCTTATAACCCCCAAATCTTGCTTGGCCCTATAGGGCAGGATATGAGGAATGCAAGAGGGTGGGAATTTTCTGCTGATGGGGCTTTTCCAGATGCTTTCTGGGTGGATGAGCACACATGTGCTGGAGATAATGGCTTTCGCGGTGGGGCTCGCTGGCTGCTGTGACTGTTATGGCTCCATTTGCTGTCCTGCTGCAATACACTTACACTTGTCCGCTTAAGTGTCAGCCACACAGCAGAGAGGGTTGTTTATGCAGCACTTAGTAACATCTACGGGGTAATGGGCTGTGCAGAAGACCCTGGGATAATTGGGGAAATGTCTGGAAGCAGATTAGCTGCGTGTCTGGGTGGCAGATATTTGGAAATATATATACATACGTTCAATCTTTAAATACATATTAGGCTAAACTCCTGTTCCTCGCAGGGATTGCGGAGGTGGGGGTAATGTTGTGTGAATAAAGTGGGTTAAAACCTCAGCTCTCCAGGCAGAACTAGGAGAAAGGCAGTGCTGGACACCAGAAAGGGGACCAGGAGGGGCTGCTGTTGTCCTTGCATGGTGGGGTAGGGGTGGACTGATCTCACCAGCAGGACCCCCCCATGCCACTGTGGCTAAAGAGCATCAGCGACAAGATGATTTTGGGATTGGGGATGAGAGAGAGCAGGGAGATGTGGGAGGCAGCCATGGGAGCATCTTAGTGATGCCTGCAGCTTGTTAGCACTTTGCTAAGGCTTTTGGTGGAGGAGGTCAGGCGGGTATGTGCCTGCAGTGCCCCAGCTCCCCTGGGCTCCATCCAGCTCTCTTGAATTCCACAGCCTTCTTTTTATTACTATTTTCTTCTAAACACACTTCTTTCTACCAGCAGGATGTGAAGGAATAAAGGCACTCACCTGCCCAGGGATGCAACCTGCTCTGTACTACTTGGAGCAGGAGATGGCCACTTCCAAACGTGAGGTTTTGGGTCATTCCAAGCACCCTGTGGATGCAAAGCCCCCTGGGGATGCACATCCCTGGCCGCCCATCTCTCCCCATTGCTCATTATATTCCAGGAGCTTTCCATGAATTGTTTAATGAGCGAGGCTGAGCGGATGAGAGGAACACGGAATTTGGAAAGGAGATGAATCAAATGGGGAATGCTTTTGATTTGGGAAGAGCAGGAGGGGAATGGGAGCTGGAGCATCCCTGTGGATGGTTTGGTGTGGAAATAGGGCTTAAAACCAGAGACAGGCTCTGGTTTTGCTCAGGTTTTTAGCCCAGGATGCAGCACTGCAGGACCTGTGTTGTCACACTGTGCAAAGGCAATGCAAATCTCAAAGGATTTGGTGCCTAGTCATAGAGATGGTTTTCCCCCATGGTTTATAGGTACCAATTTTTCCACTTTTAAAGCTCCCTAATAATTTATAATTTCTTAATACCGTGTGCTGTCTCTCTCCTTCTGACAAATCCATTTGTTATGGGTTGTATCGGCTGCTGAACCGTGATGGGGGGGAGAAGGAAGGAGCAGTGTTTTCTCTCTGCTTTTATCACATTCCCTTTCATATCCTAAGGGTTATCAAGTCAGCCACCAAAATGCCACAACCCACCGTGACGGCTATTTAAATCAACAACAAAGCAATTCAGTAGCAGGAACTCTAAACCACATCTGAAATGATGGCGCGAGGTGCAAGTCCTGCTTTTCCATGTCCAGGTGTAATAGAAAAACATTATCCTTGTGTGAGCTGCTAATATGTCCTGATGGAAGGAGCCCACAATTCAATTTATATCCTGCAGCTCCAAATAAATATGTAAATGCTGCCACATCTGCCCAGATAAATCTTCACTGCTCCAGTGTCCTTATATCTGCAAGGAAAAATGCATATGGGGAACAAGCGTAAGGGCAAAGGTGTAGACAACTGATGGGCTGGAGGATCCACTCCAGATTTCCAAAGAGATTTAGCACACTTCAAGGTTTCTTTAAAAGTTAGAGAAGCTTAGGCTCGGGATGATGTGGGAAAATGGGAATTAGACCTCTAAAATCAACTAGGTCCTTTGAGAAGCTTTGTCTTCGTGGTACCATAGATGGTTCCCATGCCCAAAGCCTCATCAGGATCTGACCAGAGGGGATTTTTCTTCAGCCAGCCTGAGATTGTTGCAGCTTTGTGGTTTGGTATAATTATCATCTGGGAGAAATTAAAAGGGTTTGAGGGCAGAAAAGCGAGATCTGGAGTTTAAATAACAATTTAGCTTCAGCACAGTCAAAAATAAGCTGCTTTGTGATTAAACCGGGGCGGCTGCTTATGCAGAGAGGGAGGGGGTGGTGATTTGGGCTACATTTACCTGGGAGGAGGATATCGGGATAGCAATGAGCAAGGAAAGGGCAGAAGGCTGAGTAAGGACCGGATCTGATGCTTGAGCTCCAGGGAATAAATCTGTGTTGCTTGAATAAGAAAAGCATCGTAGTGCTGGAGCTCAGCAATGTGAGTGCTCGCCACTTCTGGTCTTCTCTAGAGCATCCTTGTCATTGTTGGTATGCAAATGTGACTAGATCTGAGCTCCAACTCCACTTATTAAAAAAATCAACCCCAAACCCACTCTAGATACTCAAATATTGTGCAGGTTGGGTGCCAAGACCCTCTTGAAACTGATTGGTATCAATGGCCTCGTGTGGATCCCAGGCGAGTTCTTTAATTGCTTTATTTTCCCTGCTCTGATTGCATCTCGTAATATAGAATTTGAAGACGGCAAAAAACTGAAGCAAACAGAAATTGTTTCCCTGCAAATGAAATGCTCCAGTTGCCCAGCAGCAAAACACTGGGAGAAAACTTCAAACAGCTTTGGCTTTGATTTGAAATCCAGCCAAATGTTTCCAAACTTGCAGCAAATGAAGGGATTTATCCTGGTTTCAGATGGGGAGAGGCTTTATGGTTGTATACATGACCTGGTCTAGTGGAAAGTGTCCCTGTCCATGGCAGCAGATTGGAACTGGATGAGCTCTGAGGTCCCTTCCAACCCAAACCAGTCTGGGATTCTATGATACATGCATTGAGAAACAGCACTGAAAAAGCTTTTTGGAGGGTTTGGCCATCTCCACCCTGCCAGGAAGGAGTGACAGAGCTCCTACAAAGTTGTAAATACATGAGTGATCAAAGGAAATCTGATTTTAACTAGAGTTTAGCTGGCCCGTGGTGGAAAATATCACTTGCTACAGTTGAATTGGAGAGTTGAGTGAAGCTTTAAACCTACAAACTTGTGCCAGGGTGGGTCTGGGGAGGGGAAGAGGCTTCACTGTCTCCCCCAGTGCACTCACCTTCATCCCTCTCCTCCCCTCATCCTTGTTGGTGTTGGACCAGCAATAACACAAAAGCACAAGGAATTCATCGCATGAATAAACCTGCTCATTCCCTCATGAAGCCACGTTATTGGGAAGAGACAGTGGAGTTCCTGTTTTTGCTGGCTTTATAAATTTCCATATTTATTACTTATTTTGTGCTGCAGGGGGGAAATAATGTTTTGGAGTTGGAAATATCCGTGTAGGATGTGAGGGTTTGGAGATGCCTCCGCTACTCCTGCATCTTTAGGTTGGTGGCACCATTTGTTGCTGGGTAAATAAGTAGAATCTGTTAGAGTAGTGTTTTGGGGGTTGATTTTTCTGGTGGTTCCACTTTGTCTTATGTGATTACTTTATTTAGATCCTTGATTGGGCATAAATCCCTGAAGCACAAACAGCCTCCGCTTTGTTTTGTGAGAATAGAGGGATTTGGAATGGTTTAGGTTCCATTCATTTTGAAAGGTGGGAGGTAGGCAGACAGCAATAGAAGAAGTGTTTTGGACAAGAAGAGAAGCAGAAGCGACCCTCGAATGACTTAGCAAATTCCCAAGGGTTCTTATAAATATGACTAAATGCTTTGAGGCCTCTGAGCTCGGCCTGTGGTGTGAACCCTGCCCCTGCTACTTGTGTTCCGATGTTGATGGGGACCTTTGCATGAAACAGTCCTGCTGGATTTATGGGAAGCTTGATGATTTCAGTTGTAAAGCCCAGGAGGCAAGTGGAGCATGAGATCTCCAGGCCAGAACTCTCCAAACCTAGCAGAAAACTGGAAATTTGATGGACTATTTTCCAGTGGCCCACCCGAGTGGGATGGGGTAACTCCGGGCAAGATTCACAGCTCCTTGAAGCCTCTCCTCAGAAATGGTCAGTGAGGACAGGCACAGGTCCAAAGTGACAAGTATTTTGTGATTTTAGAGATATTGAGACTTGCTTTAGCTTCCCTGCTCCTCTTTTGTCATTGCAAGACATACACAAACGAATGGAGAGCAAACAACCCCCTGAAACTGCTTTGGGTGGAAGTGACAAAGGATTTTAAATCCCTTTCTCTTCTAAACCTTTCACCCTTTATTTTAAGGAGAATTTAATCCAAATAATCTCCACAGAAGTGGTCATTTTGCACGGAAACCCAATTTGCATTTCCAAAACACACCCATAAGAAACATCCCCAATTTGTGCCAGTTATCACTGCCTTCTCTTGTGTACGGGGATGAGCATCATATTCATTTTTTCATGTCTCAGAGCTCACTTAGAGGTTAGTTTTGGACCTGGCCTTACTGCAGTGATGATTTCCATAGCAGTTTGTGCCTGTTTCTACGCAATATAGTTGGTTGCCTGCCTTGCAAGCAGTTTGGACAAGGGTTTCTTATATAGAGATCTGCATGCGAAGCCAAGATTAACTCTTCTGGGCATTGCAGTTGCCCATATAATAAATAATACTAGTAAAAGGCAAGAGCACTGGATAATTGGTCAGTGACACACTTTACCTTTGCAATTCTTATGCTGTTGCTCCTTTCCTTTATTGACTCTTGATTACATTTTTGTAACAATTACAGACCCAATAATAGGCAGCTATTGATTTCCGTGGAGGTGAATATCAAGATTTACTGACCTGAGAGTGGAAGCTATTGACTCGGAGGAGAATAATAGCTGGGATTGAGTAGGGGGGTTGCTCATCATGCACGTTTATTTGCATGCCCCGTCAGGCTGGTTTAAAGTTTCTCCAGCCTTGGGATTGATGGGCTATAGAAATACATAGCCTTGGTGTGTGTATTTGCCACCAGTGACAGCTCCTGGTGCATCATCAAATGTGTTTTGAGCTTGGAACTCTAACGTGTATTAGAACCACTTCTGGAGGAATAGAACCTTTTATTGGCAAAATCCAGTTTTCAAATTGAGGGAGAAGTTGGGACCTGCCAGAAATCCCTGCAATGGTTCCTTTCGGTGTTTTCAATTCAATTCTTCCATTGAATTCAGCTTTTCTGGAAGGATTTGGTGCTTTTCTTCAAGATCTTTCACTTTTTGTTGTGTTAGGGAGGAGAAAGTGTTTGTGAGCTTGCTCTTCACCTCAAAAACTCTTGTAAGATCCCACTCTTCTGCTTATCACCTTCTCAAATTGAGGCTGTGCATGTCATCCCGGGCACTTGGAATTAAAAGGTGCTTTTGGAATAGTGCCTTTAATGGCAACATAAGGGTAATAGGCAACTTGAAATCAGCTGTTTCGTCTCCAAAATGACAAAAACCTGCTGCTTGGTCTCCTGCTGTGGATCTGTAGATGATGCTACCTCCTCCGTCACCCGTGTGGATGTGCCAATAGGTGGCAATGTCTCCATGAACATGGCTTGGAGCACCTCTCCTTGCACACATAATCCTTTGTATGAGATATGGGAATTGTATATACACTGATGTCATGGGTCTCACATGGAGGGAAAAGAGGAGGAAAATAGGGATTTTGTCCTGTTATGTTGCTACTTTAGGACTCCATGTAAAGTCGGGTGGCTTGTGGAGGTGGGTTGGAGAAATGGGGACAACCCAACTTCCCTGCTTCTTTAAAAGCCTTTGTTGGCATAATGGGATCCTTGATCTTGCCACTGCATAAATCACAGGCAGCCAGTTGAAGTCAATTCATATTATTGCAGTTCGTTAGCAGCTCGGGAGGAAATTGCATTTACTATAATTGCCTCTAATTGCACCAGATTAGTGATTACAATTATTGATGGTGGCTGATTATTCATTAGGCTTCAAATCAATTCCCCTGCTTCATCATTACCCAAAACAGTAACTCTGATGAAGGGAGAAAGAGGTCTGGGGGAGCCCACGTCCACGCTGCCGCCAGGGAGCCCGCCTGACTCCACAAGTTGTGGGAAATCAGCTCTCGAAGCTGATTAATGCCTTGATGTAACAGGAGAGGTCGTGGGCTGGGATTTGGGATGCCTTTAGTGGTGGGGAGCTGAGTTAAGTCACAGAATCATAGGATGGGTTGGGTTGGAAGGGACCTTAAAGTTCATCCACGGGCAGGGACACCTTCCACTAGAGCAGGTTCCTCCAGACCTCTTCCAGCCTGGCCTTGAACACTGCCAGGGATGGAGCATTTACCACGTCTTCCAATCCTCTCTGCTTGTCCTGTCTTGGGTGGCTTCCTTAGAGGGGCACCCTGCTTTGACGTTCCTGGAGAAGACTTGCAATGTCATGCAGGATCTTCAAGGGATTTATAGGCCTCATAGCACCCTCTGAGACGAGGGCAGGAAAAAGCAAGGCGATGCGAGCAGCTCTCCCAAACCGTTCCCAGTTTCCCGGGGTGGTATTCCCAGGTGCAGGCAGCCACCTGCATTGCCTCTGGGAGATGTCTAATTGTCACAAAAGCTTCCTGACTCGCATAATAACCAAAGCTTTTAGGTGGAACACAGCCCTGAGCAGCACCGCACTGCTTAGAAATTCAGCTAAGGCTCTGCGGGATGCACAAGTCCAGCTTTGCAGTTCCTCTCTCTTCAAGTGGGTGCCCAGGCTGCAGATGGGGTGGCTGCTTATCTTGGAAGGGCTACATTGCCTTCCGACCTGGATAGACATGGATCTGGGAAACTGAAGACACTCAGGATAAGGTTGAGGAGCTTGCGTAGGGTGGTAACAGCAGTTTCTTAGGCTGGCATGGGTGGTTGGTTGGCTGCTTTGCAAGCAATTTGGTCATTGATTCCTCGTACAGAGCTTTGGGTTTTGGTACATCAGCTCTGGTTGGAGATGCTGCTGCTCACAGGTCTGACCTGTCAGACTCAGGTCTCCTTCCATCCCTGGTCTGCAACTGAAGGTGGCTTCAAAACCCCAACCTGTCCTGGTGGCAATTGGCTCCTCTGCAAATTTTCATCATATTTGTATTGCTAATAGAGATTAGCAATACAAATAGAATGGTGGGTGCTAATACTGGCTATGGTGTTGCAGAGCTTGGCCATGTTCCCAGAAGAGATGGATGGATCAGAAGCCTTCCATGTTCTGGCGTTTTGCTGCCAACAATCCCCCCTGCTGTCCCATAAAGTCAAGATCCTGGATCCCTTCCTGACAGTGCAACCAAGGGATGAGCTTAGTCCTTGAAGCACTGCTAGATATTGGCCTGTCTCCAGTGATGGAGCTGCTTGGCAGGAGTCAAAGGGACTGTGTGCCAAAATGATGCCCATCAGGCAGGATTGGGATCTGTAGCTGAGCAGGACAACCACATCCCTGATAACTTGTTGAAAGCCAGTTGTTATCTGTGTTTTCCACCTATTGGTCCTAGTTTTGCTGCTGTGCTTAAACATAACTAGGAAAAAAGCACCATGACAAAAGGGGAATAAAAGGGGTGGTTCTGATCATTAATCTCACCCTCTCACGAGGTGGGGACACTGGTGTAATGGGGGTGTTGTCTCCTGCACCCAGGGTGAGGATGGGGATGTGGTTGGAGACAGTGGGCAGGAGTTGGCTCAGCTGGGACGGATGGGGTCAGTGGTGCTTGTTTTGTTCAAAAGCAGGATTTGAGACTGCTGCAAGGTCTATAGGAATGTTTCTTTTTGAGATCTGGGGGGGTTTACTACAAGTAGAAGGATCAGGATGTCTGTTTCCCCATCCTGCCCTTGCACGTGCTACCCCCATCCCAAGTGCGTCTGTCACCTCTCAGGATAGGGAGGGAATTACAGAGGTTGAGATGTACATCTCACCTCTCGCTCTAAATGTCCCAGCTGGAGAGCTGTGAATCTGGGTCCTCTGGGCCTCCTGCAGCACTAGCAATTGCATTTGTCCTGGGGGAGGTAAGATTCAGATTTCAGTGCTGATGCAGCTATTATCTCCTGCTGGGCTTGAGGCAGGGAGGGCTATGTTTTATGCATGGCCCAGTAGCATCGCCAAAACATGTGAGCATGCCAGCAATGGTAAGAGTGGCCTGTGCTTCCACAACCCTCTCCTGCTACCTGCTCGTGATAGGTGGATGAGGAGCAGAAGAGGAGATAGATGTGCATTGAGAGCTTGTCCGTATGCCTGCTTCTGCAGTTCCCCTCTGATGCCCACCTTCTTGGTGGGCTTGGCAGGGCTGAGCAGCATCTATGCACTTAGGAAGTTCCTTTCTCTTGCATTACATGGCATGAGGATGGCCTGTTTGTGCATCTCTTTCATTTCCCTTCTAATTTCTCTGAGCATATGCTCAGCAGTGATTCGTTTGGGTGGTTGTTCACAGAAAAGAGTGATTCTTTTGTCCTGCTATTTTAAATCCCCAATTATGTTGCAGTTTACATGCAGCAGGGATTGCCATAGCAAAATTCAGATGCTCGGATTCCTCTTCCAGTGTCTTTACTTGTCCAGCCTGTGTAGTAGTTTGCAATCATCTGTGGGATTTTGGTAATGCCAAGGTAAGAAACAACCCAAAAGCATAGACCTAAAGCGTTTATGTAAAGGTTAGAAAGGTGCTAGCAAAGGGAAAAGACACAATAGTCAAACCTGCGTTTTGAGGACTAGGCTCCTGCTGAAGCTTTGGCATCAACAATCCTGTGAGCACCTTCCACTTGGTTTGCACAGAATTAGCTGCTGTTACTGTGGATTTACAGAAAATGAAGTTTGAGCATGTCCCTTTGAAAACTTCAACTTGCAAAAGTTCAAGAAGAAACTGAAGTACCAGTAGGGAATAAAAATGGCATCATCAGAGCCTTTCGAGTAGAGCAACACAGCTTGAACTTGCCTAATGAGCCCCAGAGTTTAAAAATAGATATAGATACGAGTATATGTTGCCTTTGTAACTTTGAAGTGTTGGCAGATGGATCTCTTCGGGGTTTGGATGGTCTGCAAACACACACTATTTGGCATGATGTTTGATGGCCACTATTTACTCCAGTTTTACTCCATCTTGCTGCTTAGAGCTTCATTGCCTGAAGCTCTTCTCCGCTTTGTCCAGTGCTCAGAAGTGACTTGAAGTAGATGTAAAGATTGTCCTGGGGGTACCTGTGACCTTGGTGACGGGACAGGGGTTCCCGCCTCCCTGTGATGCTGTCAGCATTGTTTAGGAAGTTGAACAAGGAGATCTACAGGCTTTTAGGGAACTGTGGTTCTTATTTTGGGGTGGAAAGTTCTTTACCTGTAGACATTAGAAAGTGAACTATCAAGCTGCGATTGTGATATCCAGGAAGTGTGCTGGATAGTTACTGCTTACAGGCAATGTCCTTGCAGGACGTGAACCCTGAGAGAAGAGCACAATTCCCTGCCTCATTCCTCTCTTGCCTAAGTGCTCTAAGGGGATTTGCAGGCGATTTACAGCTGACTCAGGAGATCAATCACTCCTGGCAGATAGGAGGGAACTCATTTTTGGGGTTTGGAAGCAAACACAGTTAAATCTTCTTATGCCGGCTGAGCTGTTTTGGGAATGACAAGAGGCCTCAGCTGGGAGCTCTTCCCTGCTTGTGCAGTGAGACCCATGGATTCGCCTTTGCTGCTTCCCAGCTCTCCAAATGCCGTGGCTACACTGTGGGGGGACACATGTTGCAGAGACCTGGCATGGGAAGGGGCTTCTGCAGCTCCATCACCACGAGGTGATTCCCACACCCCGATTTACCTCTGGAGTAATATCCAAATAAGTGGAAGTTGTTGGGAAAACTTCCAGTGTCAGAAATAGGGAAGTATCTATATCAAATTGTATCAGAGGCAGGAATGCTGGTTTGACTTGGAAGGAAAGAGGAAAATTGAAATGAAACAATTGGAATTTACTCAAGAGACAAGAATTGACAATTTAACCTTTTTAGTTTCCATTCCATCACTCAGGATGCTGTGGAGTAGCATGAACATATTCCACGCACATGTTGAGTTCAGGGCTGTGGTTTATGGTTTGGGGACAATAAGAGGGGTCTTGAAGGTGGCCAAGGCAAGGTTTCCAGTGAGCTGTGGAGTCATGGCTGCTTTCTCGCCAAGCTGGGGATGGATATTGAAAAAGTGAGATAAAAAGGTAGGATATTTATTCCCAGCTCTGCCACCGGTGGAGTCAGACCTTATGGAGGTCAGAAATTGCCTCAGTTTCCTCTTTCAACATGACTTCTCCTGAACTTAATGCTGCCTGAGCCATGCAGGATGCAATTTGGAGGAAGGAAGTATTTGGAAATAACTTTTCTTAGTGCCCAAATCCCCGAAACAACCAAAAGCACTTTGGAAAGGTCCCAGCTGCTCAGAGGGAAGCAGGTTGCTCAGCCAAGCGGGTCAGAGCGGCGCATGATACAGTGATGTGGTGCTGGAGGACGACAGCCTTGTCATGCTGACTTATGATGGATGAGGAGAAAAGCTATTTCTCATCGGTGGTGGGGAGATGTGAAGTGTAAAGAAGGATGCACCGGGAGTCTCTGGGCGATTCATCTTGTGTCGGGAATGCTCCTGGAGTCGTCAGAGTTGAGAAGAGCGTGAGGCAGCGGAGCCAAAAGGCGCAGAGAAAGAGGAGGGGCTGGGGAGAAAATTCATTACGTGAAGGATAATCTCATGGGGAAACAGCAGAATGTCAGCAGCACCCCAGAGAGGGGGAGAGGAGGAAAATGAACTGGGGGCATTTGTCAGCTGTTAAACCAGGCGTGGAGCAGAGGAGAGTGGCTGGATGCCAAGGTGATGGCTGCCGGAGCGGGATGGAGAGGGAAGCGGAGCAGAAGGGGAGCCTGATCCCCAGAGCAGGGGGATTTTGGGCTTGGGGTTTGCCATGGCAGGCAGCATTGTGGGGCTCGGTGCTGTGGGGTATGGCTTTGAGTATGGGGTTTTTCATAAAGGAAAGGAAAATTACCTCATCCCTACTCCCCAGGAGCTACTTTTCACCCCTTGGGAATGACACTAATTCCTTTTTTCCCCATTTTAATTGCTAAAGACTGTATGTCTCTCCTCACAGACTTGGCTTGGCCACTGGTTCTGGCCCCATTAAAGTGGTGTGGAGCCCCATTAATCATGGCAGAGAGCAGAGGGGCTGAGTGAGATGCCAGATCCATGCTGTTATTTGCCCACCTGGAAGTGGCCTGACTGCAGCCTGTGCAAGGGCTTCATTTCATCCCTGGCACAGAGAGCACCAATTTCCAGCAAAGGAGCTGAGCTCCCATCTGGACTGCAATAGCTGTTCAATAGAAAGGCAAGACCGAACCCTGCCACAAGAGGAAAACCTTGATATCCTTCCCGGCCAGGATATTTAGAGGCTTTTAGTGTTTCATCTCATCCTAGAGTGAATTTGCATGTCAGAGAGCAGGACCGCGCTGCCCTCAGCATCCCCATGGGAAGGGTCTGCGTTCAGGGAGGCTCCTGATGCTTTGTTTTCCATTTGGGAGCTCTACAAAGCTGTTTTGCTTGGAGAAATCTCCTGGGTCAGGTGGCAGCAGTAAATAGCTGGGGCGTTTAGGAGTGATTGAGCCATTATTTCCGAGTGTCACCAAGCCTGCTGCCCCAGCAGCACGTCTGGCAGCGCTTACTGCTTGGGATGCACCGAGCACACAGAGCAGGTTTAATAGCTGGAGTCCCAGGGCACAGTATTTGGTGTAACAGTTGGGGCTTGACACCAAATAAAAATCCCCTATTAAAGAAATCAAGTTAATTTACTGTGTGAAATGAAGCAACTTAAACTGCTCCCAAATAGACAATATATTGTACTTTTCTTAGTGGGAGTGGAGAAATGATTGGAAGGCTCTGCAGCAGCTTCCTGGGTTCCTCCCAGGGCTGTTCTCTGCCTTCATGTGCCTCTCTGCCCCTCCACAGAGTAAACCCCTTCCTTGTCCTGGGGTTAGGTGATGCAGAAACCCTACAGGTGGGAGCACTCAGCATCCCAACTGAGAAGACGATAGAGCTGCCGTTGTCTTCTCACCAGGCAATAATGCTATTTCCACCTGCATTGGCCAAAACCTCTTCTCCAGCTTGGGACTGGAAGAACCTGTCTGCATTTTTGTGTCCTTTGGCAGAGATAAACCCCAAATGAATTTTCATATCATATCACATCATCACAGAGTGGTTTGGGTTGGAAGGGACCTTAAAGCTCATCCAGCTCCAACCCCCTGCCATGGACAGGGACACCTTCCACTAGAGCAGGTTGCTCCAAGCCCCTGTGTCCAACCTGGCCTTGAACACTGCCAGGGATGGGGCAGCCACAGCTTCTCTGGGCACCCTGTGCCAGCGCCTCAGCACCCTCACAGGGAAGAACTTCTGCCTAAGATCCCATCTCAATCTCCCCTGTGACAAGTTAAAGCCGTTCCCCTTGTCCTGTCCCTATAGGCCCTTGTCCAAAGCCCCTCTCCAGGTTTCTTGTAGCCCCTTATCGATCCTCACCATGAGCAACACAGGGAACCAGAGGTGCAAGTACCACTCTCTGCTGCTTTAAGTGGGACTTTTCTTGCTGAATCCTATAAGGAAAAGTCAAGCCTCCTCCACAACCGGAGACCCCCTTCTCCTTCCTGCCCCAGGAAACCGTGGTACAACTTGAAACCGATTAATAATACACAAAGGGATGATGTGGTTGGGCAAAGTGCGGCGCTTTCCTCGGCTAGCTCGTGTTAGGCTTTTATTAAGCTGCGATCTAAAGCAAAGGAGAGGGAGTGATTTTATAGCCTGCAGCATCTTGTTTGCAGATTATTTTCCGAAGATGCTCCGTAGAATCTCAATTGCCTGCGATGAGAAATCCTGGCAGGTGCTGCCTTGAATGGAGGAGGTTGAACAAGTTGATGCAGTCGCTCCTGGCATCACTTGTGCAGGCAGGATTCAAGCTGCTGCTTGGTCCCACTCTCTGGTTCGGTGCAATATGGGCTTCCCATAGGATGGAGATGGACTTTGGGGTTGGGAAGATGCTGTCAGGGTGGAAATAGGACTTGGAAAGGCAGGGGATGCTGGAGGACTGAGACAAAGCCCCCCTGCTTGTGCTGTTCCATGCCTGCAGCTCCCTCGATCCAGATGTTTTAGCAGAAGCACAGATGTTCAGCCCTGCGTGTCCAGGTTTCAATGGCATCACTCATTAGCAGGGAGCTGGAGGTTGGATGAGGGACAAAGAAACAGCCCGTGTGTCAGATGGCAGAGAAGGGCAAAAGGAAAGGGAAAACAGAGAAAGGGGAAGCAGAGCAGCGCGGTGACTTGCCCAAAGTCACACTGCAGCACCCGACTGCTCGCTTGTGCTATTTGAAGTAAAAGCATCTTTTCCCTCCCTCATGGGGATGTATTGAGGACAGGTTGTGGTTTTTGTTGTGTTTCCTAGCTGCTGGGGCCAAACCAGCTGAATTCCCTCATGTACAGCAGGAAAAAAGAGGGAAAAGGAAGTTAGGCAGGGGTTTGGCTTTAAGAAAATAATACTTTGTGATGCTCTGAACCCTCCACGATCCCTTCGAGCCCCCTTAAGCACCAGTTGATGGAGGGTACAGGCAGACTCCTGCCATCAAGCAGAAGCTCCCCAAGAGCCACAAAGCCCAATCAGCAGGAGAGGAACAATCGAGGCGCTGGCGGTCTCGGAGCTCTTCTGCTGATGAAGAAGAGCAAGGTCCAGACAGATTTGGAATAAGAAATCAGCTGCTGAGGAGGAATACCTAGTGACCTAGCTGGGAAAAGGAGACAAAAAGTTCTCATCTGTTCCTCGTGTGTCTTTTCAGAGCATCTTCAATCATAGCCTGCATCATCTTCATCAGAAGGAAGGTGGTAATCAAGGCAGCTGGCTGGGGATGATGCTCTTTTTATATGCTGTTCTTTTTGGGGTAGTCATGAGAATAGATCTGGAGTGTGGGGAATGTATTTTGGATGTGTTTGGTTTTTTTTTTTTGGGGGTCTTTTTTTAGCTACTTAGGAGTTAGTTCACATTGTGCTAAGGACGGGGAATGAGATGCTTTTGCACAGGGAACTAGCGAAAGACAAATGCAATGTAGCCTCTTATTTATTTCTTTTCCTCCTGCCTTTTTTCTTTGTAGTGGTAAAGATGATAGCATTTCATGCAGTCAATTGAGGCTATTGAGTTGTTTTGCCACTAAAGTTCTGCAGCATTGACTGGATAGATTCACAATGTCCCCTCGGAATAACATCCCTTTTAACAATGCGCCATCAAGGGAGAGCTGTGCAGGCTTTCCAAGGTTTTCCAGGGTTTTCTCATTCTTTCCACTCCATGCACTGAAAGCAGACCTGAAGCAAGTTCCAAGGGAAGCAGGAGGCCCCGGGCTGCGGGAATTTGTTGCCCCTGTGCCCTGCTTTACGACAAATCCAGATTGGGTTTGGGATGTGTGGGATTCTCTTCAGGTGCCTGCTGGCTCCATCACACCAGCATGCTTGGCTCCTCCAGGACCTACTGTGAGATAGCTTGGGCCTTATGGCAAAATTAGGGGATAAAAGGAATACAAAGGATAAAAGCTTTGGAGGGAAAGCATACAGCTAAATAAACCTTGTTTTCTCTGAGTTCCTGCGATTTCCCTCCTCTCTGTGTGTGCTCACCCTTATTTTCTGCTCGCTCTTGTCTTCTGCCTCTCGAGGAGAAACCTTTGCTTGAATGGAGCAGCAGAGGGACATGCCAGGTCCTTAAGTCATGGACTGAAACCTCATCGTGGTTCTTACATGCTGTGATTCCATGGTGGTGTTAGTCTTTGCTCCCTATATGCAACGAAAATGAGATTTCCTTCAAGAGAGACGAGTGGCTTTGCTGTGCATCGCCTGGTGTAGTCCCCGTGACTGTCACTGCTCTTCGGCATGATGAGTCTTGGGATTCTTCATCAGGGACTGTAGTGATAGGACAAGGGATGATGGGTTTAAACTGAAACAGGGGAAGTTCAGGTTAGATCTTAGGCAGAAGTTCTTCCCTGTGAGGGTGCTGAGGCGCTGGCACAGGGTGCCCAGAGAAGCTGTGGCTGCCCCATCCCTGGCAGTGTTCAAGGCCGGGTTGGACACAGGGGCTTGGAGCAACCTGCTCTAGTGGAAGGTGTCCCTGCCCATGGCAGGGGATTGGAACTGGATAATCTTAAAGTCCTTTCCAACCCAAACCATTCTATGATTCTATGTGTGGTCACCCAGAGGGTTTCAGGTGGGGCTGCGTTAGCTGGGCAGACTCCAATGGGTTGAACGTCTTGTGGTATAATCAGTGCCTTGGTGTGAGATGAGTTACAGCCCAAAAAGGGCTCAGGAGATGTCACCCATGGTGGGCACCAACCCCCTGGGCTGCTTGTGCTATTCAGTGGGGTGGATCTCCCGTGCCCATCAGTGAAACATCTCCCCTCTGTGTTGTGCCTCTTACCAACCCACCTGTAATGCAGCTCTGCCCAGGTGTCCTTCCTGCATTTAGCCCTGCTGCTGCTCAGGCTGTGGTTGTGAGACTGATAAAACTGAGCTTTCCAAATTCCAGCTTGTTTTAACCTTCACTCCTCGCTTTCCTGGCTCTTTCGGTGTGTGCTCTTTGAATAACTGTAACCCATCTGATAATGTTGTTATAAATTAATGATCTGTTTACAACCTTAACTCTGTTTTAATGAAGACTTTTTTTTTTTTGTTGAGGGAAATAAAAGCTCCTGTAATTATACCTTGTAACTGCAGGGTTTTATAGCCGGTGAACTCATCCAACAAGCAATTTTGATTAGTTTATCCAGGCAAATATTCTGGTGTTGATTTCACATATGTATATTGCTAAAAACCCCGCACAGCTACTTCTGTGAGCAGCAGAAATAATTATCCCTGCAGCCCTGTGTGCCCGTGTCTCGAGAGCAAAGCGAGGCTGGATTTTCGGATGTCTAAGAAAGGTTGAATACATCCTCCTGCCTTTCCCTTGGTAGGAGCATTAATAGTATCTTTCATGTGAGTAGCTTCCTATTTTCCCCAAACTTGTATCTCGGAGATAAATGTGTCTTTCTATCAGATTTTATTGAAATGGGTTATAAGGTTTAGAAATCACTAGGGATGGGGAAAGGAAGCAGCCAGGCAGGCGCTGCCGCTGTGTAAGCCTCATTTCCTCAGGAAACCAGGCTGCAAATACTTCGGGTACCATTAAAAAGTTGGAGCTGCTGGTGATTGTTATTTAGGGGTAAAGCTTCTGAGATACTTGGAAGCTCTTTTCCAAGTGCTTAGTTCAGTCTGCATGTTCCAAAGCAAAGGAATTGGACAAATTCCTGCATTTCCAAGGAACTCAACAGCCAACTTTGTGAGCACATCCCGATGTTTAGCTGTTTCTTTTGTTACACGTGTGGAGGTGGATCCACCAGGTCCTTCTGAAGATGTTAGCCAGGTACAGCCCCTGGTACCTTCATTTCATTTTGCTGGGGACTCCCAGTTGTCCTGAGGTTCACTAAAACACCTTCATTTTCCAGTAGCTGAGGTTGAACCTGAACATGTGTGGTGAGGACAAAGATGGAAGCAATGGGTTGGGATTTGGGAGACCTCAGTTTTGGGTCCCCTCAATGCTGTGCTTTCGGCAGAGCTGCAGAGATGGTTGCAGTTGAGTGTGTACTCTCAGGAGCATCTGTTGCTATGGGATTGGGAAAATCAGCTTAGTCTTCCATGGGGATGTTGCTACAGGAGTGCGCAAGGATGGTGCCCCCACCATCCGAGGAGCCTTCCTTCTCCTTTCTCTGAGCCACTCGTTCTTTTATATATCTGGAATTTCCCCCCTAAGCAATCACTCCCTCCTCCCAGCCCTGCTGAGCATGGATGCTGGGAGGCTGCAAGGTTCCTGGCTGTCCTGGAGCAGCTCATTGACATCAGGGAATGCACTTCCCCTCTTTCCAGCACTCCCGTCCTGCCCCAGCCCTCCTCGTGCTCCCTTCTCCTGTTCTTTCCTCCCCATGCCCCCTTTGTGCTCAGGATAGATTTGGAAGTTGAAAAATAACCTGCCCTGGACATGAAATAGGAGTTTTGCCCCCTTTGCATGGGGGAATCAGTGCCATTCTGTGCTCACAGTCACTTCATTCCAATAGGCAACCTGGTGATGGCACCTACTTGGTGTTTCTTTGTGGACCTCCTCCTCCGCTGCAACATGTAGAAAGAAATGAGTTTCTTAGAGATTTTGCTTCTTTTATTTGGGCTTTTTTTGTGTGTGGTAGAAGCCTGGTTCTGCCTCATGGATTCTCCCTGTTACCACGATAGCAGTAACAAGAGCAGGAGAATGATGGGAGCAGAGACGTGCTCTCCTCAGTGCATCGAGCCGCTTCCTTGCCTTGCAATCAATTCCTCCAATTCCAGCCCCCTGTTGTGACAACAAAAAGTTGTGCAAAAGCATTTCCCGCCCCTAAAAATCCATTACTGTCCCTATCCTTTTCTCATGGTTGCCTTTATTATTTATTTGATTTTCTTGTGCTGGCTTCAGTGGGGCTCTTTTCCATGCTGATTACAAGCGGTTATCAGAGAAATACTTTGTCAAATGTTACCTGAAGCAGCAGGACTTAACGTTTATCAGTGTTTGAACAGGTACGAAATAGGCTCCTGGCCATGGACTGGGGTGATGTCATTCCTTGTGTCCCAGTGATGGGCAGGAGAGATCATCAAATTGAAGATACTGAGTGCAGATGGAGGAGTCGGGGTTTCGATCAGCCCTTGGTGGGGGTAATAGCCCTAGATGCTGAACCAGCACCAGGCACAGGGATGGCCTCAGTGCTTTCAGCTCCTTTTAGACCCATCATCCCATTTTGAAGCTCCTTTCCCTCTTTCTTGAGCTTCAGGCAGTGTTTTGCTATAATTTTCTCTTACTTATTTAATTTTTAATTCCCAAACGGACTGAATCTGGGCAGGGGAGCAGGAACATCCTGGGAAATCTATGTCTTCATTTCCTCTCTCTTTTCCCTCACCCACCCCTTCATATCTCCGCTAGGAATCTGCATAAAGCAGCTCATCCACATATCATTTATTCATCGCATTTTAGTGTGAGAGGCTCTGCCTTGCGATGGAGATGTCATTTGCAAGATAATAAGGTCCCACTTGCTGCCAGAAGAGCAACCCCAGGCTTCCCCCGAGAGGTCATTCCCTCTAAATCACAAATCTCTTTAACCATCACCTTGTGGGTCCACATGAGCTGAACATTTAGATTAATTCCAGGTCTTCTTCCTCATCGCCTACTTTGCTTTTCATTTTTAAGGTACACACAAACCATTCAGCTCTCTTGACTGTCGGATCTCGATTCCTAATTGGGTTGCATCAGAGGAGCTCTTTGCTTCCAGCTGCTGAGGTTTGTGCATTGTGGAGGGACGTAAGTCACAGATATCATCAGATAATTAAGCTGGTATTAGGTGTCGGGAAGCGGCACTTCCCGTTTTTATCCCCTCCTGTGCATACATGGCATCGAACACACGTTGAGGGAGGGCAGAGGTGGAGGCTTTGGTGCTACCGAGGGCTTTATTTTCCTTTATGGGGACTTTCCTGCCACAGGTCACATTAAAAACTGTGGGGTAGAGCAGGGCGCTGGTGTTTGGGTGTGCAACAGGCATTTTGGGTCACCAGCAGGACAGAGTATAGACCCTCGTGGAGGGCACCCATGGGAACCACTTCTCCTAAGCATGAGACCATGGATCCAGCTTTTGGCTCTGATTTGGCTCAGCCCTACAATGGCCGAGGGAGCTGTGCTGGCTTGCACTGCTGCTGGATCATAGAATCCCGGCCTGGTTTGGGTTGGAAGAGACCTTAAAGCTCCTCCAGTTCCAACCCCCTGCCATGGGCAGGGACATCTTCCACTCGAGCAGGTTGCTCCAAGCCCCTGTGTCCAACCTGGCCTTGAACACTGCCAGGGATGGGGCAGCCACAGCTTCCTTTATCCCTCCCTTTATTTAAGGCCCATCCAAGAATGATGCTTTTATGGGATGTCTCCCTTGAGCTCACCCCGTTACCCTCTTTGGACTTTGCTCCCTGTATCTGCCCTGAAAACCACCTGAGGCTGAGCCAGCAGCATCCTGGGAGCTGCTCACGTGGCTGCTCTTATAGAGGGGAGATTATTAATAACCCAAGGTGTAATTATATGTCTTAAACCTTGCTCAGGCTCTAGCGACATCTTTCCAGAGGAGGGAGGAGGCTTTCAGGGAGACACCTTGCTGTTTAATAAATAAAAGAAGAGCTTCATAAAGTGTCTGGCAAGCACATTCCTCACATAGAAATGTTACGGAATAACACGGGATGAATAATAGAAAAGGTTATTGAAAAATTCATAATTTCCAAGCGCCGGTGAAGGCCAGGCTTCCATTGGCGTTTATTTGCCTGTAGAAAAGTGATTAAAATATATATTATTGTCCTGTCTATAGGAAAATGTATTATTAAGTGGCTACTAGCATGACATTTGAAAAATCCATTTCATTCCATTTAGTGGCGGCGGTGGGAGGGGAAGGAGGGGGTCTTTCTCCTGCTTTTGTGCAGGGAAGGTTTTTGCAGGCATTTTAGGCAGGCCTTCAGAAAAGCAGCAATAAAATACAAAGGGGGAAGGTTTAATTATGGCCCCTTGGCTCTCAGCAGTGCTGTTCATGCTCCGTTTTCATGCCTTTTACGTTCGACCTGAAATGAGATTCCTTCACCTTTATTTATGGCTTTAATTGCCAAGAAAGGGAACTGAGGACGGGCGGTGGGTTTGAGCTGCACAGGGGGATAAGGGGATTTTCTCTGTGGACCTCATGGGTGATGGGCATGGTTTTGGGGGCTTTTGAGGGGTTTTATGGTGCCGGACATCAGGTCAACCTCAGAGGCCTGGAAGCAGATGGGACTATCAGGTTGTGCTGATGGAACTGGCGGCATTCAGGTTGCCACTGTGGGTTCATCCCTCTTGGGTTTTGGGTGCTTTGCAATAGCCTTATAAACAGGGAGTCCATGTCCTTAGAGCTGGCTTGGGAAGCTGGAGGGTTTGAGGGGCTTTAGGGGATGCTGGGTGCATTTGTTGGGCTTGATCCTTCTCCTGAGCCATCCAGGCAGCCCAGTTGAGCAAAGCTGGGTGGGAAGTTGGGCCAAGAAGTTTTCCTGACCAAATGCCAGGATTTTGGCCAAAATGCCAAAAGGATCAGCCCGAATTATTCCCCTGGTCTTGTTCTGCATCCCTGCTGCATGTTGAGGATGGGTGTTTTGGGGATGGGGGGCTGTGATGGGTCAAACCAGTGTGTGAATGTCTTGCACCCATGGGATCCAGTTCCCATAGAACTCCATGGAAAAAACGCTTTTCCATAGGTGAAAGATACGGGTCATCCAACAGATGGGTTTGGGAAGTTTTTGTCCATGAGGAGCCCCATGTGATAGGCAGTTTGGGCAGGGAAGTTGTGTTATGCATAGCTAGGAGCCCCTTAATCCCCAGGGGATGCATTTTGTATGCTGCCTGTGTACGCTGAATTTATCTGGGGATTAAAAAGGGAAGAACTAGACCCCTTCTCTGTTAATGTCAGCAGGGATGTGTTATTTCACGTTAGCCTGGATCCATCAGAAGACAGGTGGAAGCTTTTCTTCCCCCCCATCATGCCTTAGATCTTGAGCTGAGTCTATATTTGCTGCGTTAATGACTCGGAGCCAATCTCCAGCTCCTCTTCAGTTTTATTCATAGAGTCCATCTGGGACTGTCGGAAATAGAAAGGCAGAACCTGTAAAGAAGCCATGTGGCAGGAGAGGACATGAGGCACAGAGCTGCTTCGAAAGAGAAAACAAGGGTTGAGATTGACTTAAACTATTCCCCAAGCTGGAATTGCCACATATCTTCAATTAAAACCATTTAAAAGCCCCCTTTTTGTGGGTTTTAATGATTTTAAAGAAGTGTCCAAAATTGAGCAGGGCCAAAAAGCGGCTCAGGAAGTGCTGCTGTCAGTCATCTCTTGAGGGTACCTCCATCCATCCCTTCTGTTACATGGAAAACCTCAGACCCTGCCTCTCAAATTAGATACCTGAAAGCACCTAAACCTGAGCAGCAGCATGTCTGCAAGGTAGCAGTGTTCATTGTGTAGAGCTCTTTAAATCTGCATGGCAAATCAGGTTGGGAGGAGAGGAATATAGAGATCTCACTGCAAAGGAGAACTTAATGTACCCAGAAGCCATTGATAGACTGCCTGATACCTGGCAGTCACAGGCGGATGGGCAGCCTCGTCCTCTCCTGCCTACAAAGGAAGTATCTCTGAGCAGGAAAAGAGGCTTTGCCCAGGAAAAAGGGCAACATCCAGTGATGTGGGGGCTGTAATTCACCCTGGAATTGTGAAGGATGGGGGGATGAGAAGTACAGGAATGCAGAGGGATGACGGCGTGGCAGTGGTGTGTGCAAGGCTCCGTGGGCAGCATGGCAAATCGCTGGACACAACTTTTGCAATCGGCTATCTCTCTTTCCTTATTTATTTTCCCTTTCTCACCCCCCCTTCCCCCCTTTTACAATGTGGAGCTGAGCTTGCCTCTTCCTCCAGCTCTCCCTCCCCATTCCCAATGCCCATCTTGGAGGATCTAAATTAAAATCTGTTATCATTTCCTGGATAATCCCTTTTGATGCCCTGAATACAGGCAGAATCTGTCCTGCTTCAACCTTGCATGTAAGTGCTGATAGCTTTTGAACAGCTAAATAGCTTTGTATATCTCATACAAATGTCTGTCTCATCCAGGAGCTGGCAAGCACCGTGCAGTCGGCTGGGGAAGCTTTATGAGTTACAAGTGGAATTACTTCGGAGAGATGCTAAGGAGGCCAAACCTTTCAGTACACGTTCCCTTGGCATCTTCTGTCTGGCAGGGATGGGCTTTGCATTGTCTTAACCTCACAGAGCAGCTAATTGGTGTCACGGTGCCTCTGCAATTTGTCAGCAGGGCTTTCCTGCATGCAACTCAATCTATGACTTGGAGCTTGCCTGGGGATATCAGTTTGGCCCAACCTGAGCTCCTGGGGAGCTTTGTGTTGAGGACAACTTGTGCATGGACTTTGTTCATGGGCTTTGTGCAGTGCTGGAGCTGAAATAAGTGTTGGTGCATCTCTGTCAGCCTCTGCCCAATGCAGTTCCCAGCTCAGGCACCGGTTCTTATTCTCCCAGCAGAGCTGAATCTTGTGCTGAGGCTCCTGAGTTGCATCCACAGCGTGTTTGGCTGTGTTAATGCCACTCGTCCCTTTCCTTACTGGCTTTTCTTTTTTGCCATGGGGTTGTGGATTCTTTGGCAGACCCTCCCTCCTCTGTCTGCTTTCCCTGGGGAGCTGGTTTGTGTTCAGGGGCAAGGTGAGGAGTGTATTTAGCATTAAACCTGGTTGATGGCATCTTTGAGCCCCCTCTGAGGACCTGGTGAGATCTATCAGTGTCTGGTACCTGAGAAGCTGGTAATAGCATAGTAATGGTCCGATGGCTTGAGCTGATGTGGCAGGGTACAGCTGTGACTGAGAAGCATCTTTACAGCTCTTAGCCCCAGGAGATGGGATATGAAAATGCAGCCCCCTGCCTGGGGAGCTGTGCTTAGCAGAGAGGCCTGAGGAGAGGAGATGAAGGGGGAAGGAGCCAAAGGAAAAGAGAGGCAGGGCTTGATTTTGAGAAGGAAAACATAAACCAACCCTTTTTTAGGCACAATCTCTTCTCTCCCCCCCTGCAGTAGAGCTGTGCTGGGTAGCAAATGGAGCTGCATCTCATGGGTAAACTGTAGGAGCATCAGTGCTGGGTGCTGGGTTGGCCAGGGGCATGCTGTGAGGGGAACTGGCTGTGGTGTGGATGGGAAGGGGAAGCTGTGCTTCCGCAGATGAGCAGCCTCATGTTTAGCTCGGGAAGAGGACGGGGCACAGGGATGCTGCCGGCGCCAGCTGCAGTCATTTCTCAGAGCTGACTCTTGTGCAGCAGCTCATCTGCCAAACGGGCTGGAGAGCCTGCAAAGAGCAGCTAAGTGGACTTAACCTTCCACCTCTGTTTGTGCTTCCTCGACAAAAAACCCCAAGCAAACTGATCTTGCTGAGCAAGGGCTTTATCTGCAATGAGCTGCTGCCTCAGGCCAGGCAGCCTCTGAGCATCCCTAGGAAAGGGGATTCATCCCTGTTTGCTCCTGCTTTCTCTCCAGTGGCTCTGAAATGTCCCAGCTGTGCCAAATCGAGCTTCCCTGGGATGGAAACCTAGAAGTTGGTTGTAAGAGAGATGCCACAGCTGGGGGGGAGTTTCCAAAGCTGGGGTAGGAGGAAGAAGCTGACCTGGTGGTGTCAGACTATTCCCTAAGTCTGGCTCATGGCATGGTTCTGTCCCAGGCTGTGGCTCTGGCTGGCACCACTCTGCCTCCCTTCTACTCCCTTTGGGATGATGATTTTCCCCTTTGGATAGATGCTGATGGTTGGGGACATGGGCACGTAGCTATGACAGGACAAGGGGAATGGCTTTAACCTGCCAGAGGGAAGATTGAGATGAGCTCTGAGGCAGAAGCTCTTCCCTGTGAGGGTGCTGAGGCGCTGGCACAGGGTGCCCAGAGAAGCTGTGGCTGCCCCATCCCTGGCAGTGTTCAAGGCCAGGTTGGACACAGTAACCTGGTCGTCTTGCCGGTGAACATGGTGGTTGATTATTTCCAGGCTTGGGAATCAAACCTGTTTGCTGTCATGATAGTGGAGGGCATTAATTCCTTGCTTGGATTGTGAGGATGCTGGGGGCAGAGATTTGAAGCTTGGATCCCAAAATGGTCAGCCTCCTGATGTCACTGTGTTTAAGGGACTGATGTTGTTTCATTGGACACTGATGTGCTGAGTTGCTTCTGTCCTCTGTGTCCTCAGGGCCACCTGATTTACTCCCCACTTCCCATTCCCCTGTGCTGAATCAGAAGAAAAGAAAAAGCACTTTTGCCCCCCCATCCCCTCCGCCTTTAATGAACTCAGCATTAATCACTTGTGCCAAATCCTTGTGCTCCCCAGCTAAGGAAATCAAACAGGGCTCCCCAGGGAGAGCCAGGGAGTCAACACTCATCCATTAACATGGTCATTCTGGATCTCTCACCCAGGCATTTGTCGCCTCTTGCCGTTGTGCACTTGTTAGTGCTTTGGCCTTTACATTATTTCTAGACAAAACCCACAAGCCAACCACAAAACCAACCCTTTTCAGCCTCCTTCTCTTCTCCCTCCTCATTCCGAGAGATGCTGAGCTGCATCCAGGCCATTGTTTGGCTTCAGTAATGGAAATAAAGTTCCTGTTGCTCCAGAGACGACTCCTTTTCTCCTGGGACCTGAGAAAACCAATCCCCAAAAAGTGACTCGAGAGCATTTTGCTTGAATCCAAGTGGTAATTTCAGGTTGCTCGTTATTCATGGGCTTGGAATAGTTTCTTGCTTGAGAGGTTTCAGCGGGCTGCTGGGAAATCAGAGGAAAACTTGCAGATCCCAAGGGATTTGCAAAGGTTGGTGGTGGTGTATTGAATGCAGGGGGTCAGGGCTGGCTGCTGTTTGCTGCTCCCCCTGTTTTAAGCAGTTAGTTAGCAGGGGAGTGTGCTGAAGGAGGGAGCTTTTATTAGGCAGCTGGAGAAGGTGGACAAATGCAGCATCCCTTCATGAGAGCTCAATCAGATCTGGGTTTTCGGCATAAGAGCTGCTTTTTCCAGCTGCCTCAGCTGCTCTAATGAAAGATCTCACCTCTCCCGCCAACCTCGATGCTTCCTCACTCCTGTGCTGGGAATGCTGTGAAAATTACCAGCAGGACTGAGGAGTTAGTGAAATGCAGCATCTCCAGGGCAGGCTGGGAGAGGAGGCGATGCCCTGAGAGGCAGGAGCTGAAGTGATGCCGCTTGGATGAGGAAATCACAGAATCCTGAACTGGTTTGGGTTGGAAGAGACCTTAAAGCTCATTCAGTTCCAACCCCCTGCCATGGGCAGGGACACCTTCCATTAGACCACGTTGCTCCAAACTTGGCCAGTTTCCCTGTGCCTCAGTTTCCCCATCAGTAAAAGAAGAGGAAGGAATTCTCCTTCCTGGTGAGATGCATATGAAAAATGCTACAGGATGGTTACAGATTGCTGTGATGGCAGTGAGGATGAAAACAGGCGTGGGTTTAAAACACTGGGAATTAGTGGTGGCGTGGGTTTGGTACGGGATCTGGTTTGCCTTTTCCAGTGTAGCTGTTCACTTGAGTGGTTCCTTGCAACAGAACTCACTCAGTTCCCAGGCTCTGCTGAAGCAGGAGGGTGCTGGGTTGAACTCGCAGCTCTTTCAGACAGGGGCTCTCTCATCTCTCAAGCACGAGCACAATTAAATACACCCTAACGACGTGTCAGGCGGCGCGGGGATGCGAGCGCGACGGCAGCATCTCCCTGCAGAGCCTGCCATGGAGAATGCAATGAATAATCACACCCGTCCTCCTCTCCCTGCACGGAAACATTCTGATAAATAAATAAAAGAAATGACATTTTTTCATTTCATTAGATTTTTCCTCCTTTCCCCCCACCCTCTTCTCCTCTTTCTATTTGTCATCAAAGCTCTCCCTCTGGTGAGCAATTTCCAGGCAGCGTGGCACTTAGCAGCTCAGAGGAGAGGATCTGCTGTAGTTGATGTGTTGCTCATCTTCTCATTGTCCCATTTTCCAGGATGAAAGGGACTGGAAATTCTCCTCCCTGGACTGGTTTCTGCTTGCCATGATCCTCCTGCCCACCATGTTCTCCTGGAGCTGGTACCATTTGTATCCATGAGCTTCTGCCTGGTTGATAGACTCCTAGAATGGTTTGGGTTGGAAAGGACCTTGAGATCATCCAGTTCCAACCCCCTGCCATGGGCAGAGACACCTCACACTAGGCCAGGTTGCCCCAAGCCCCGTCCAACCTGGCCTCGAACACTGCCAGGGATGGAGCATTTACATTTATTAAGAGAGGAAAGGAAACCATACATGCTTGTATCTAGTAGGTGTTAAAAGAGGTCCATATAGTGAGTATTGGTGTAGGGATGGATGTAGAAGAGCAGGAGCTAAGGAGAGGTGCACAGTGGTGATGACACAGGCATCCTGCGGGAATCAGGATGAATGGCTCCAGCATCCTTCAAGTAAACTGAATCTCAGTTCCCCTTGATCCCACTGTATCTCAGGGCACTTTCTAGAGTTCAATGACACAAGACGGTGGGTAATAGATGGTGTAAATCACCAGGAAAGAGCAGCACAAAGATATGGCAGGAGGAATAAATTCAAACCTTCCATCACAAAGCCAATAATGGGGCCAGGGGGAGTGAGGAGATGGAGACAAGGGAGAGGATATTTATTCTCAGATGAGGTATGAAAGCAGTGGAGAATCAATGACTAGAACATAAAGCACCTCATGCGGATCACTAATATATACACAGCGCTTGCCAGGTGCTGAGGGTGCCCTCAGATCTTCAGCCACTGTTTAAAGTGATGCAGCGTGTGCCTGGCTCATGGCACCAGGCTCCTGTGCTGAGGTTGCTCCCTTTGCAGGTCTTTGGTTTGGGTTGGTTTCTTTCAGAAGTGCTGAGAGCTTTTGAAATAGGTCTCCTTCATCTAGGTCCAGCTTTCCACCCCTTAGCTGGTTCTTCAAGGCCGGGTTTGCCATCTCATCCAGCAGATGCTGTGAACCTCATGTACACAACTGGGTTTAATCCCAAACCTCTGGAAGGAGGATAGTGTCACGCATCAGGCTGGTGACGGGATGCTAAATCATAGAATCCCAGACTCATTTGTGTTGGAAGGGACCTTAAAGTTCATTCAGTTCCAACCCCCTGCCACGGGCAGGGACACCTTCCACTAGAGCAGGTTGCTCCAAGCCCCTGTGTCCAACCTGGCCTTGAACACTGCCAGGGATGGGGCAGCCACAGCTTTTCTGGGCACCCTGTGCCAGCGCCTCAGCACCCTCACAGGGAAGAACTTCTGCCTTAGATCTAACCTAAACCTCCCCTGTTTCAGCTTGAACTCCTCACCCCTTGTCCTGTCCCTACAGACCCTTGTCCAAAGCCCCTCTCCAGGTTTCCTGGAGCCCCTTTAGGCACTGGAGCTGCTCTAAGGTCTCCCCTTCAGGAGCCTTCTCTTCTCGAGGCTGCCCCAGCCCAGCTCTCTCAGCCTGGCTCCAGAGCAGAGCTGCTCCAGCCCTCGTAGCATCTTCATCTCCTCCTCCAGAAAGGTGAATTTTTACACCAGCAGCATTGTTACATCGGCTCTTTGGAGCCTAAATCACTTGGGCAAGCAAGACATGAACACTTTGCTCCCTGCAAGGATGTCAGCAGTTGTAATTCAGATGATTCATTCAAGGTCGTATAGTGGAGCAGCATCTTTTCCATGCCTGCTAGTATCAGGGAGGGGATGAGAGGAAGGGGAAGAGGGGAGGAAGATCCCTCGTGTGCCTTGTTCGACAAGTTTGCAAACCAGGAATGGCTTTGCCAGCGTCCTCACGTCCCTGGATGCGTTGGGGAATGTCTCTGCTGCTCCCCAGGTCCCCACTCGCCCCCTCTGATAAGGTAATGAGATGCAAGTCTTTGGTGTGTTTGACAAGCTGCTGTCCTACAGCGCGGGAGCCGCCAGTGCTCAGAGGCTGGGAGAGGAGATTAATTAATGCTAAAAGACACAGTTTGATGTGGCAATGAAATCTCGATTAGAATAATCTCTAATTATCTTGTAGCACAAGTGCCGCGGTTCTCCCAGGTGTCTGCCCCAGCTTGAAAGTGTTATTTGTCAGCATCAAAGGCAGAGAAAAGCCAGTGCAGGGGGTGCACGTGTGATCCCTTGGGATGGGGAGCCTGTCTTCTGCCAGGCTTGTTCCTTAATCATAGAGTCATAGAATGGTGTTGGTTGGAAGGGACCTTAAGATCATCCAGTTCCAACCCTGCCACGGGCAGGGACACCTTCCACTAGAGTAGGTTGCTCCAAGCCCCTGTGTCCAACCTGGCCTTGAACACTGCCAGGGATGGGGCAGCCACAGCTTCTCTGGGAAAAGTCTGTGCCAGCGCCTCAGCACCCTCACAGGGAACAACTTCTGCCTTAGATCTAACCTGAACTTCCCCTGTTTCAGCTTGAACTCCTCACCCCTTGTCCTGTTCCTACAGTCCCTGATGCAGAGTCGCTCTCCAGCATCCTTGTAGCCCCTTTCAGATATTGGAAGGCTGCTATGAGGTCTCCACCTTAATGGGTATATCCATCTGCTTCCATGGACCCTATCCATGTCCACTGTCCCAAATCAGTGCAATAAGTGAGATTTGGGGTCTTGAGTGTAATTGTTGGAGCACAGGGAGCCGGTGTGAGCTCTGTGCAGGTGGTTTGCGGCACTTCCACTTTGCCATTCCAAAGTGTGTTGTTCAAACGCCTGGTCCTTGATGGCTTGCTTTATTTCTGAGGGGTTTTACACAAAATCAACTCATTCCCAGGGAGAAGTTTAGTCTTGATAAAATGCCACTTTGCCCAGGAAAGCCACTTCCATCAGCAGGCTGCTTGGTGCTTTATTGCCTATCCTCCAGGCTCAGCGAGCTTTAAAGTCGTCATCTCCCATCATCTCTTCTGTCCCAATGTCTTTGCTGTGAAATTGTCTCTTCCTAGAAGGACCTGGTGGCCTTTCAGAGAGGTCCCCAGGCATGGGGCTGGTCAGTTGTGCTGTGTGCTGCATAGGAGATAGGCACGTTAGCATCTCTAGGAGCAGGAATAATTGGCTGCTCTCTTGGTGAGCATTGTAACAGGGTCTATGCTGCTCCAAGTTGCATTTATCTAGTTAAAATGGTCTCGGGAGAAGCAGCATCTTGGTTTGGAAGTCGTTGCCCTCATGCCGTGCTTGCTCTTGGTGCTGCAGATGCAGGAGGCATCCTCTAGCCATCATCATCCTCCAGCTCTGTGAAGCCTGGGTGGGTTCTCCTCCTCCCTGGGCACTGCAGCAGGATGGGGGAAGCAGGGTCCATCGCAGAGCCTGGGATGGGGACAGGGCACAGCGTGTTGCTGGCTGTCATGACCCGATGTGTATCATTGGTCGGAGCATCACTGTGCTTGCTAAGATGCAAAAGGGTGGGGGGAAAGCAGCCAGCTGCAAGTGAAGCTGCTTTCCTGAAACCCTCCCCCTACCTTCACCCTGAATGATGATGCAGAATCCCCTCTGGTCCCCCACTGATGCATCTCTGCTGCAAGGGGGAAGCTTAGGCACCCGTCAAAACAAAGCCACTGCATCCCACCCTTGAACTTCTGCATCTATGGAGGGGAGAGAGGGAGGAAAAGCAACACAAACCACCCCAAAAAGATCTCCATATGGGTTGTTTTGAATCACAGATCTGTTTGCAAATGAGCTTGGGTAAAAAAGGGCATGCTTGGTAAATCCTATTTCACTTCACCAATGAGCTGAGAAACTCTTGGATAATGGGTTATGAGTTGTAGATCTGTTTGATTGCATTGTTGCAAAGTGGGAATTGTTTTGCAACATAGATTCTTAATCACTGAGGCATCTGTGATTGAATGCGTCGAAAATTGGTGGGAATTGAAAGTTAACTATAGTGCAGACGGCTTATTCTTGTGTATAATTACAAATAAATTCTAATAACTCTTCCCAGAAAAGGCTGCCAAGAGGAAATTTCCAACCTTGTCCTCTGCTCAGCCCCCCCTTCTCCAAAAGCACAAATCCTCCCCCCTCTCCTTTTCTGTGTCTTTTCTTTTCCAGCCTGTAGAGCTGGGAAATACAAATCCAATCTCTGCATGTCACTCCCTGCATCATCAGCTGCAAACTATCTAACTTGCAAATAGTTCCTGTCATAACACCCGGGGATGGGAGCTGCAGAAGAAGCTAGAGGAGGTGTTTGCTTGTGTAATTGCACAGTGGGATAAGGTGCAAGAATAAAATCACAGAATCATTGAATCAAGCAGGTTGGAAAAGACCTTTAGGATCATCAAGTCCAACCATTTCTGCCAAGACCGCCATTCACCCATGTCACAAAAGGAGCATCACACCTCCTGCATGTTTAGAGCATGGCCACTCATAGCCTAGAATGATTTCACTCAGTCTGCAACCAAGCACAGAGGTGCTTGGCCATCACTGAGGTGTCTGCTCAATGTGTAAATGATTTTACACATGGAGGTGATGGAGAGATCAGGGTCTTGTTTGCCAAATATTTCAGTTCTCTGGAGTGTTTTGCAGTGTTCATGGGCTGGTTGATGATGGAGCAGAGGTCAGCTGCAACTCCTACTGGCTGTCTTGTAACTCAGGATCCCAGGGATGTGCTATGGGATTGAAAATTAACAAAATTAAGCCTCATACAGGGGGAATTTTGTATCCATAACAAAGTTTTAGTAGGGATACAATCATCCTGTGAGACCTTCTGCCCCAGGTTATTATGGAGGCTGAGTTTAGCATTGCTCAGGAAGAACTGTCTGCTCCAAAGAATAACATCACGTGGTGTGGTATGGTGTGGAGGAGGAACCTTTGACAACGTGGTTCCTGCAATACTCATGGGATACCAATGGGTTATCCAGGTCTCAGGGCACTATATAGTCTTTTAGGTTGTCTATCTACATTGACTGCATCTTTACTACCCCAATAGGTGACTCCTCCATCCTCATCTGTCCTGCATGCCTCCTGCCCCATAGGATTGTAATGCAACCCGCTAGGCTTGCTGGTTCCCCTTGCAGCCACCTCCATGGCTGGGCTCCTCATGCTCTGGGAATTTGGGGGTTAGAGATGATGATGACACTCACAAAAGGTCCTGCCTCACCGTTTTATGCAGACCACAGAGGTGAAAATCAAATGGTACCCTGCTTTTTGCAAGCTTGTGGCAGGCTGCTGGGGGTTATTCTTCATGGGATGAGAGGTCAGGTTTGCTTGACAAAGAGAAGGGGCTTTCTTTTTCTTCTTTTACAGTGCTTGAGCTATTTTTGCTCCTATCTCCACCCTCATGATGGGATGAGGCAGTCAATAGGGTGGTTTCATGGCCTCGTTTCAGAGAGGGCTTTGCAGGAGTTGAAGAGATGGGTTATTATTAAGTCCTCGTCATGTTAAAGATGCTTTGAAGCCAAACCTGGACCCGCTCGTGATGTCGACCACCAAAGAAGAGAGGGCAGGGCAGTACACAGGGATGGGGAACAGAAAAGAAAAGCTTTTTGTTGTGTTAACTCTCCTTTTTGTTGCTGGGGGAAAGCAGGTTGGGCTCTCCTCTGTGGTACCCAGAAAACTTCGGGCAATGCTACCTCCTATTGGAAGAACACCATGACTTTTAAAGGAGATAATAGCTGTTTAAAGCTGGGTTAACTATGTAGTCCTTCATCATTACTTAATGATATCATCCCAATCTGTCATTTGACATCTCTGGGGAAAGCATCAGCAATGAAATAAAGCAAGCAGTGGACCGAAACTCAACCTGAGCCTCACGACAGCTTTGCTTATTTTAGAGAAGTTGCACAAAATCAAGTCAATTGGTTTTAAATCCATTTATTTAAAATGGTGCAAACTCTAATACAGACAGAACTAGTTTAACCTTTGCTTAAATTGATTTTGCTTGCGACAGTAAATTACCAAGTGAGACTGAGCTGATTTAATGGAGGGTTAAGCCTGTTTAAGTGTGTCCATCTTCAAGGTTTTCATTGGTTTGGAGAATGAGGATGGGCCAGAAACTGGGAGCTCGTGAGGGACTCAGGAAACGTGAGTTTTCCTTCTTGCTCTGCCACAGATGTTGGCAAATTCCCCTCTCTGGGCCTCAGTTTCCTCTGTGTGATGGAAGATGATGGAATTTTCCTGTTTTGTCAGTGTGTTGTTGCCTTGGGGGTGAGAAATGGCCATCTTAGGGGTTGCTTGTCTGGAAAAGAAGAGCTGCTTTACTAACTCCAGAAAAAGTAATAGTAAAGTAACTGCTAACAGTGTGAATTTGAGCTGTTCTAGCTAAGCCAGAGCCATATTTTGCTTTGCAGGATGAAATAAGAGATGTTTTCTAACATGAAGTCTAAACCCCAACTCTGCGCACTGTCAGCATCCCTCTTCCATCCATCAAACTCTGTATTTGAGGCCACACTGGAGCATCTCCTCCAGGATGGGGAGGGCTGCATGCTCCACCCTCATACATGCCTTTTGTATGACATTTGTCTTCCAGGGCTTGTTTGAAGGGATAGAGGGATGCTACTGGGGATGCACCAGCTTGGGCTGATTCCCCAAGGCTTGCCAGTGTTAAGCCTTGGTCATGAGCTTAAGGTTAAGGTGATTTTCCCACATGCTGGAGTTGTTCAGACCTTGTTTTTGGAAGCAGAGGAGCCTCAGTCCACCTGAACAAGTGTTTTTCAGTGGATAGCAAATGTGGTGTGTTACTTGTCTGGGAGTGATGTGATTTGAATTAATCAAAATGCTCAACTGCAGGAGGAAAAGCAAGGGGGGGTGTCTAGATTGATGGAAGAAATGGAGTGGTGATAACTGTGTTTTAATCCAGTAGCTGAGGGCTTAGAGCAGCCTCTTGGGAATCGATCCTCCTTTTTGCCTGGGGAATTTGGACCTGCAGCTCATGCTGAAGGGCGTTGGTGGATGGGAGATGCTGGGTTGCCTTCCTGCTTGGAGCTCTCTGCTTTGTATATCAATAGGTATTTATTAATTAGGAATCCAAATGGCTCCCTCGTTCAGAGGTTAGGTTACTCACTAGGGAAGCTCTGATCCCTATTCTCATTAAGGTTTAATTATACAAAGTAAAATATCATCAACAGGAGGGAGCAACCCCCCTTGAATACGATATAAGGGGGTGGCTGGCGATACGCTATCAAGCATGGACATGGCTTTGGGTCCCTAAGGATGAGGGAAGCTGAATGGTTCCCATCTGGGGCAGAGGGTCTTGGGCACGGGGATCTTTTCACTTCATCCCCTTGTAGAGCTGCATTGTGAATTTGGGGTATCCAGCCTGCAGTAGGGGTAGGTGTAGGACAGTGCTAATGCCATGGAGGGCAGTTGGTACCTGAGCAAAACCAGGAATGGTTGTGGGATGAATAGGAAATGATCCAAGGCTGCTGTTAACTTAAATACCCATCTGTATATATGACCCAGGATGATGAGCAGCTGCCATACAGAGAGCAGCGGGGCGGTAAGCACTTGAGTTTTGGAGCATCTTCTGCCCAGGCGATGGGGAGGAAGGATGGAGCTGTCCCTCAGAGGGTCCAACATAAGGACTTATCCCTATGGGGGGAATTTAGAGGATGGGAGGAATTCTGTGTACATGGATGGCTTGAGTTTGGATTGGAGAAATGGTGCTTGGAGAGTGAAAGCATCTGACTGTAGGTACCCCAAGCTCTTGCTGCCTGCAGCCCTTCTCTCCATTGGATCTCTGGGTCTTTCACCACAGCTTGATCCTGGTTTTTACAACGTGGAAACTGAGGCAAGGAGCTAGAAGAAGTTTTTACTGACAAGATAAAGACAAGTTTCTTCATTTTCCTCTTGCTTTGCTCACCAGAGTGCAGGTTTCATTCCCAGGGTGGCCACTGCAGAGGCAGAGGGGTACTGCAGGCTCGGCCTTGCCGGGAGGAAGAGATGCTTTAATGAGTTCACGTTTTGGAAGTGCTCTCGACTCTTCAGGTGAAAGTTACTCTCCAGGAGAAGTGCAAAGAGTGCTGATTTACATTCTTATTGCTGGCAATATCCATAGGGAGAGAATGTCAGAACAGCTGTTATGTCAAATTACCTTCCTCCAGTAACAGGGGATTTTATCTGTCATCTCGTGGAGGGCAGAGGCACTCACACCCCTTGGGGGAAGCCTGGCTTTGCATATATTTTGCATCTCTTGCTTTGTGAAATGGCTTAGCCTAGCCCAGAGTGCTGCAGGAGAGGGATTTAGGTGAGGCAGCAGGTTGAGGGATGGAGCAGAGCAAAGGGGGTGCTCACCCCCCATCGCTCACCCCAGATGATACCCAGGTCCTTCCCCATCCTGTGCTGTCGCAGCAGCTCGGTGTGTCCCGCTTTTATTACAGCCTTTTGATAGAATCACTTCTTAATTAACTCAAGCGACGGCTTTATTTCTTGGAGCTCATTTCCAAGGGCTTAGTTTTATTTCTCACACAAAATGAATATTTTAGGGCTTTTCTGCTCAGATCCATGGAATGGGGGGGGGGAGAGGAGGAAGCTGAGTCAGCGCAGCTCCTTGCACCGCAACGTTTCTGCTGCCGTCTGTGTTTTCCCAAGCAGCCATCAAGTTGTAGTGATCATTTGCAGGGAGGAAAACATAAAAATAAACCCAAGCATGGATCAAGATCATTAAAAGGCTCCATCTGGACCCTGCGCTAAGGAGGGATGAAGGCAGCAGGACTTGGCCCTGTCTGGCCTCTGCTGTGCTCATTGCAGCCAAGCTATTTTTAGGTTTAGGCAAGATTTTGGGGCTCTAAATGTCTGTTGTGCCTCTTGGCTGTTTGTGCAGTAAAGCCCTGAAGTGTGGGGAGATGCTGAGGGCAGATTTAGTGCATCTGGACTCTCTGTGTTCATGTGCAGAGCTGGTGTTGGGGCAGGGGTTGTCCTTTGGTTTTGTGCTCTTACAATACAAGGGCTGTGATGCTGAGACTGCAGAGTAACAAACTGTGCTCCTTATCCTTACCCTGCCACGAGCTCACCTGGGAGCTCTGCCCTCCCCTCTTGCATAGCTCAGGCTTCTTTGGTGCGTTGTAAAGCTCCAGGCTGGGAGTGGAGGTTCAGCCCCAACAGCGATGCGTTGTGCATCAGTTTCCCCTTCATAGAATCCTAGAATGGCTTGCGTTGGAAGGGACCTTAAAGATGATCTAGTTCCAACCACTCCATGAAGTCATGCTGATGGCTTTTCTTGAGGTGCTTTGGAACATATCAACGGCCTTAGGAGGGCAAGGGACTTGTGCTGTTGTCCACGAGTGGCTCCTGCTTGTCCATGCTTTTTGCTCGGGCAGAAGCTCGGAGCAGGTCTAAGCCAAGTTGTGTCTGATGGGAATCTCTCCCTTCCCCTGTTGCTAATCCCATAGGTGCAGTCCAGCCCTAAGCTGCTCAGTGGCTTTAGGTTTCTAAATAAGCTTCGGAAGGGACAGAGCACCCCAGGGAGAGGACCATGAATGCAGCTGGGTGTCCCCAGCTAAGTGAGTCAGAGACCCCTGAAACATCCACAAGTCAGATGAGCTGGATGTCCACAGCCTGTGTTTCAAGCACTTTGGGATTAAATCACCTCCCCCAAAACCCACTGTATGACCAAGACTGGGAGCTGGGACTCAATTCTGCAAGGGTTGGGACATCCATACTCTTGTCCCCATCCCAGTTAGACATCACCTGCATCCCTGCTGGTGGTACCCAGGGATGTGGCTGTGCCCTGTGCCCCTGAGTCCGGCAGTGTTAAGTGTTGTGTGGTATTAATTGTTATGGCTGGATCCCACTCGCAAGCTTTGATACGTAATTCCTTTGCTGTGCTATCATTCCCATGCTCCAAACATAGTCTGGGAGCAAGTTAAATGCTGGAAGTGAGGCAGAGGGACACTGGGAGATATTAAATGTCTGTAGCCTTTCAGAGGCTCCATAATTCATAATCCTGAAACGCACAGGCTGATAATTGCCCTAATCACTGGAGAAACATGGCCAAAATGTACTGAAATAAGCCATAAAACTCATTACAAGATAACAAGATTCTATCTATTCTCAGAGGTCGCGTTAAAGCTCGGCAGGTCAGGGAGTTAATCACCTCCTCCAGCAGAAGCAACGCCGATAAGCAGCAGCGTGGGGCGCAGCCTGCCTTGGCCTGGGTATTGGTGCCCGCTCTGCTTTGGAGAGGGATGTGAAGGGATGGGGTACAAGTAGGTTGGGAAGCTGGTGTGTGGTTGCTGGCATTTGGCTCAAAAGGGAGAGAAGTGTTTTCCATGGGAAGGCTGAGTTTTCCCTTCTCATCCAGAGAAGGGAAAACGCTTCCATTGCCTTCTGCTGCAGCCCCATGCTGTTGTAGGACCCTTGTGTTTTCTGTTACTCCATGCAAGCAACTGAGCCTTGGCAAAACACACTTTGAGGAAGGGCTCCCTCTGCAAGGTTTTGTGCAGGGTGTGATGCTGTGTGCCCTGTTTTTCAGGGGATTGGGAGTCAGGATGATTTCCTCCATCATTCCAGGTGTGCATCAGCTTTGCTCCAACCTGGCTCTGCGCTGTGTTAGATCTCGCAAGGGGGACTCGAGTGTCTCAAATCATTGCTTGGGGGCACCTGCTTTGGGAAATGTCCCTGGTATGGGCCTGGATGAGCTCATGCCTCTCGGAAGGACCAGGAAAGTGGCTCTAAGGGGCTCTGCCATCACAGCACCGCCAGCAGCTGCCTCCCCACTGGATTTGTAGTGATGGATACCGGGCACGCGGCTAATCCATAATCCTTGGTAAATGCTGCTGATGAGTCAGTGCTCATTTAACATGAAATAGCCCTCCTGTGAAATCCATCTCCTTGGATTTAGCAGAGCTGCTTGTTGACTAAATATTAATTGGTTATTAAAAGTATCGATGAGGGGGAGGAAATGAGACGTTTGCCCGGGGCTGTGGCTTGTTCTGCCTCTCATGCATGTGCCCTTCTATGCCCCCTCTATGCAGGGACCCCTGTTCCTTCGATGCCTGAGCCCTCCTTGCTTTGTTACCATAGAATCATAGAGTGATTTGTGTTGGAAGGGACCTTAAAGCTCATCCAGTCCTAACCCCCTGCCATGGGCAGGGACACCTTCTACTAGAGCAGGTTGCTCCAAGCCCCTGTGTCCAACCTGGTCTTGAGCACTGCCAGGCCAAGTATTTGTTATCCTCCTTTTATTTATCACCTGTAGCCTTGCAGAAACTGCAAGGAAGGGAACTGAGGTTCCCAGGTACAACCCCTTCACACATCCCTTCTCCTTGCTTTTTCCTTCTTTTTCTCCTGAACTTCTAAAAAATGATGAGTTTTTCCCTCTCCCCAGCCTTGGAGGAGACAAATACAAGAGGCAGCAAGGGCAAGGGCTGGTATGTGTGATATCAGGTGCTGGGAGGAGGGAAAAGGGGTAGTGGGGTAGTGTATTATCTTCTGGTGTCTTCCAAATCCTGCTGTAGCTGCCGATGTGGCTGCTGGAGGGAGCGGGGAGTTTGATGGGAAGCTATGAGCAAGGGGACCATGAGAGTGGGACTTTCCACTCCATCACTCTATAACTGCAGGGGATTGCTAAGCCTAGAAGGGGCTGATGAACAGTGTAGGGCTTTAAGGAGATCCTAGACCCTGGGGTTTATTTAGATGTTGGGAAAAAGGCTCATTGCTTGAAGATTAGTAATAATTCTCCCTAAGGAAAGATGCAGCAGCCTTCTGTGTATCTGCCTGGGGAGAATCCATTTGCTGTGGCTGGAAAGAAGCATCTTGAATGGAGAACTGGGAGAAATATGTACACCCAGTGTGAATCTCAGGTGTACATAGGGAGGGTGGCCAGTGACAGCCTGGCTCTGTTCCTGTGCCAATTGGAGCGGCCCCACCACAGCATCCCAAGCTGATCTGCAGTGATTTCTTTATGGATAAGCTGTGAGGACAGGATTTTAAACAGGAAAATCATGTCAGTTGGAATAACCACATCTTTTTTTTCCATAAGAAACGAATAAAAGGAATGCTTTTTGTGTGCGTGCATGGCCCTGTGTCCTGCTGGGTGACAGAAGCAACAGTTTAAAGCCGTCATGCATTTTTCTGTCACCTAATCCTCTCTCCTGCTTCATAAGGGCTGGCAGGGAGCCCCATGGGTCCTGCAAATGAAGATCCCCACAGGTGTAGAACGTGTTGCTTTGCCCAGTGTGAAAAATCAATAAATATGCTCGCTGCAAAATAAACCCAAGCCCACAATACACAGGGAAACTTGCTACAAAGCAGGGAGGAGGGAGAGCAAGAGCTCCTCTCAAAGGAATAGTTGTTTGAGAGGGAGGCCTTAGAAAAGCAGTAATAAAGCAAAGCTCTTCACTGGGAAAGTAGAATAGAATCAGAGTGGGGATGGTGCAGACACCCGGTGAGAGGACATGTACTGGTGAGAAGGTTTGGATACTCCTTCTGGCTTTCCAGAAGGGTTTTTCTCATGTTCCCACTCAAGCTTTGTAGCTGTGAGTGGAGTTGGTCAATGAAAAGGGCCTGTGGTCCCTCTCCGCATCCCCAGAGGATCCCTGCAGCCGGGCTTTAGGGATGCTGGGCATTTTCCCCAGCTTCGGTGGGACTCTGTCCCCATCTAGCGATGGCTGGGCTGTGGCTGGCACTGCCGCAGCCTCCGCTTGTGCAGAAGGGCTTCATATTTTATCCTGGATTGCTCCAACTCGATAGGAAGAAGCTGAATTCAACCCCTGTCTGGCTGCACTGAACCACCACCAGGCAGTGGGAGGGTGGAGAGTTAAACTCACCTCAGTGACTTCTGCTGTTGAAGCTAAAAGGGAGAGAAACCCCTGCAGTGGAAGGGGATGAGGAGCAGACAGGCTGTTACCAGCCCTGGTGTCATAATGATGTTAGAAAGAGCAACAGGTAATTCACTGGGGTGGGCTTCACTTGCCCTGCTCTAGGTTGGGGCTGCAGAGTAACCAGGGCATCCTCTGAGCAGGAAGAGACCTCAGGTCTTTGTGGGAAAGAAAGGCAGAAGGGTTTGTCATAGACTCACAGACTCATTTGGTTGAAGGGACCTTAAAGCTCATCCAGTTCCAACCCCTGCCACGGGCAGGGACACCTTCCACTCGAGCAGGTTGCTCCAAGCCCCTGTGTCCAACCTGGCCTTGAACACTGCCAGGGATGGGGCAGCCACAGCTTCTCTGGGCACCCTGTGCCAGCGCCTCAGCACCCTCACAGGGAAGAGCTTCTGCCTCAGAGCTCATCTCAATCTCCCCTCTGGCAGGTTAAAGCCATTCCCCTTGGCCTGTCCCTACATCCCTTGTCCAAAGCCCCTCTCCAGGTTTCCTGTAGCCCCTTTAGGCACTGGAGCTGCTCTAAGGTCTCCCTTTCAGGAGCCTTCTCTTCTCTAGAGCAACCCCATAGCAGGTAGTGGGGATGGTGTATGTGCAAGCAGGCTGCAGCAGGACGTGCTCTCCTCCCTCCAGAGCATCCTGCATGCCCCATCTGGCGTGCTGCTGTCACCGTCACCACTGCCAGCACCGGCAGCCACGGCAGGGCAGGCAGGCAACAGGCTTGGAGAGGCATATGGATGGGCACAGGCGGTCCTACAGCTGGTTCCCCCCATCAGCTCTCTGTGGGGGTTGGTAGCATGATGCTCAGCCTGGAGAAATAACCCCCACGTCTTCAGCAGGTCTTAAATATGCCCGTTCAGGCAGCGTGTGTGGCTGCAGATGCTTTGTGAATGGATGAGGAGGGATGAGACCTGTTTTCCTCCCTTTCCTACATGGAGCTAGTGAGACTTCACATGGCATTTCTACCCATCTGAGGTTTCCAATACGTAGCTTGTAAAGGTGGGCAGGTGGAGAGATGGAAATGATAAAACTTCTCTTTAATAATAACTACCTCTTTTGGTACTGAGCTTTCTGGAGCATTAAAGCCTGTTAGGCAGTAAATAGGATTGTGTGAGATGGGGTAGGAGGCTTTAGCCTAAATCATTCAGGAATGAGCTGGAAAAAGCCCTTTGTGAGCCAGTCCTGAGCTGCAGGAGGAAGCAGGAATGCTTCCTGGGCTCCCCTTGCACTTGGATTTCCCATACCTTAAAGGGGGACAGTGTGGGAAGATCAAGTGGGAGGTGCTGAAGCAGGTGAGGCCACTGAAGCCCTTGGCTTTGGTGCATTGAGATGAACTCCTCTGTGCCATCTCCCCACATTTCTCCTCCTTTATGTGTTATTTTGTGTTGCCCAGCTCTTTCCTTTGCATGGAAGCAGCCATGTGTGCACGTGTGTTCATGCGTGTAGCAGGAGGAGGCGGATATTGGCTCAGCATGGAGCACACAAAGCTGAAACAGAGGGAAAACTGGACTTATGGGAACACTTTGAACATCCAGAGTCCTTTAGAAGAGTGAGGGGAAAAAAGAGGAAGGGAAGTGAGAGGAAAATACCTTTCAATTTTTGCCATTTCAAAGCTTAAAGCTGACCTGATTTCAAAGGATGAGTGTGTAATACTCTCCTTCTTTCTTCTCTTTATCTTTTCCCCCTAATAGGTAAATGATATTTTATTCCACTCATCCTTAAGGCAAAGTTGGATTATTCTTGCTTTTTAAAGCAGGAATAGGGGAGGATAAGACATGCAGTGAAGGAGCCACACGGGCACAGCGGCTGGTGGCTCCAGAGAGAGGGATCAGAAAGCTGCAGAGGTAGGTGGCTCTGATTCGGGACCAGGGAAGGGCTGCGGCCCTCAGGGGACTTGTGGCCACCACCAATATCCTCCCTTGCATCCAGTTTTGTGGAAATCATTGGGAAGAACCTCAGGAGGAGCCTTTAGGAAAGCTGAGGGAGATGCTGGTGGGCAGGAGAAGCACGTGTGTGGGGATGGGAGTCTGGGCGTGGGGCTGGCTGCCCTTTTCTGGGTGCTGCCATGGGTTTCGTGGGCTGGATGTGCTCATGGTCAAGTGTATGGATGTGGTGGTTCACTGCCTGCTGCTTGTTCATCTCTTTTATTAACTATGTAGGCTGTAGCAATGCTTTAGGTGCTTTGGCATAGAGGCAGAATATGATAGATCTAGAAATTAATCTACTTAGCATATGGAAATCCTATCTTAGTTCCTGGAATACATATTGCAACAACACTAGATGCTCTCCTCTGCATCCCTCCCAGCCCTAAAAGCTCCTACCATAAAGGAGGGCCAATGGGGCAAACCTTGATCTTGCATTTCTGGGTTGCAGCACAGCATGATTCCCATGTTGGGTGAATATGTGGGATGGTTTTGCTGATGCTTTGCAGTAGGAATGAGCTAATTTCTTGGGGACATGTCCAGATTGATCATCTGTGAGCATGCTGACTTCTCCTGAAAACCTAACCTGGCAAAAGAAACCTAAACTCCAGCAGCAAATGTCCTGGGAACCATCCAGGAATGGATGGGAAAGAATTATTGTTTCCTGCTCTGTTTTGCTCTGCAGCAAGATGTCTTTATAGCCACGTGGATGTGAGCAGGACGGGGGATTGCCAAGCAGGAATGCAGCTGCAGGGCTTAGCTGGAAGTGTAGCAAGAGGAAAAAGTAGCTATAAACAACAGCAAAACCCCTACCTAAGCAAACAGCAGCATGTCCTTTCTCTCCTGGCATCCCTGCGGAGCCCAGGCGAGTGTGGAGCAGCATGTTGTAACCCTTGTTGTCAGCTCTTGCTTTATTTTTCATCTCCCTTTGTGGTCCTCATCCACCGAGTTGACCACTGCACCACAATCCCTCCCTACTTGTGCTGATGCTCCAGGCAACCTGGGTTATTCCAGAGTCTGCATCCAGCTGAGCTGCTGGCAGGGAAAACACGGGGAAATCTGCATTTTTGGACTTGAAATTTTGAAGGCAGGATGGGGGAAAGAGGCTGGTGGAGAATAAATAAAGACTGGGGAGTCTTTGGGCCTATGTATTTGTTGTCTGTACTATCCCACATCAGGTCTGCATGAATGCGCATCTCCCTGGGATTCTCCCAGGTAGCTCTTCTTCATTAACATTTGGGGGAATAATTCATTAGGGGGAGTACTCTTTGAAGCCCTATCCTTGTTTCTCAGATTATTTTCTTTCCCAAAATGAAGTGTCAACCCCTTCTCCAAGCACCTTTTGCTGCTCCAGCATGGGGGTGTTAGAAGGAGGAGCAGGGATGGGGCTGGGGAGACCTCGGAGGAGACAAGGGGTGTGTGTGGGGGGCTTAATCATGGTCCTGCTAACAGATAGTTCATATTAAAGGTTCAAACTGAACCTTTTTGGGGAGTCTGGGAGGAAAAGAAAGGTTTGGGAAAAGTCAGTGTTTCGATTACCATTTTGATGTGGTTTTGATTACCATTTTGGTGTTCTTTTTTATCCCACGCCTGGATTTGCAGAATAAAAAGGGCAAATAGAAAGTAAATGACTTAAAACTCACATTGCTCCAAGAATGTAAGTTTCTCTCTCTTGGATGGCTTGTTTCAGGGAGGGAGATGATGTATAGGCTCAAGGTTTGCTTTACTGGGTGACACTTTAGGTCTCATCCCTGTGCTCCCAGCGCATCCTGAGCATCCCTGTGGCAGTGATACCCAGGGACTTGAGATAGATGGGCAAGTTGGAGCAAATCCCCCTCTGAGGGGAGCTGAGCTGAGAAGCAAAACACAAAGTGTGTTTGAGGCAAATATTTGGACAATCTCAAGGCTTTGTTTAAATGAAGCATCAACTGCTAATAGCTGATCCCGGAGGGAAACACAGATCCTCCTGCCGTGCACAGATTAGAGTGGGAGAGCTTCGCTGATGGGGGGGACCACAAAGTCAGAGTGGTCCTACACTGGAGTTTCTGCTTGGATCCTGCTTGGAAAAGCAACAAATGGAGCAATTTCTTCCCAAAAGGATGAGTTGGTGCATCCCTTCACTGTGGTTTGGCATTGGGAATGTAACCCGCGTCCTGCGGCGCTGGGGCAGGGAATGTGAGGGATGGGTTTGGGTCAGTGCTGGGTGGTTTTCTTGTATAGTTTGACAAGTGAGCTTCATGGAATCATGGGGATATATGGGCTGAAAGACTAATGCAGCACTGAGGCCATTCTCCAGCCCTGTTATTCCATTTCCCAGGAACTGGGAAGCAGCGCTGTATAGACTTTAATAGTCCTCCCTTTGATCTTGCTTGTACTTCTCCCATTCACACCCCTGGTTTTGATCTCCCTTGTCAAGTGTTTACATCCCACAATTATTGTAATTACCTGTAGGAAACCCAGGAACATGCTGCCAAACCTGTGGAAATCAAAGGGCTTTTAACCTTTTCCATGCTGAGCAGTCCTGAAGCAGATGCCTCTGAGCATCTTTGCTGTGTTAAACGTGTCAGATACTGCAGGTGTTAAACTCGTTGCTCAGGTTTTAGCACATGTGTGGGGGTATAAAATAGCTTTTACTCCTCCTCCTCCTCTAATTCCCTCTGCCTGTCCCTGCACCTCCACTTCATATCCACAAAGTGATTGCTGAAAGTGGTTCCTTTTCAGCCAGCTGCTCGAGGCTGTATAAATGTAAGAAAACAGCCCACATCGTGCTGTGGAGGCTGCACTTGGTAAGAAAAGGACCTTGATCAAGAGCCAAGGAGAAAATAAATGGATCTGCTGCTTCTAATACCTGCCCATGCACCAGAGCAGCTGAGGGGCTGCAGGTCTCTTGCTGGTTGGTGGCTTCAGCTCAGCCATGGTGGGACTGGGGTCATATCAGTGCCATTGGTTCCCATCAGCTCTGACTGAAAACTGTTATCCTTTCCAATTTGGGATCCATTTCCCCTCTCCTTAACCATCTCTTTCTGTGTTTGCTGCTTGGTGTCAGCTCCCTGTGGCTTTTTGGGGCTGCGCTGCTGGAAATGCCACTGTGAGCAAGACACCGAGTGACAGCAGAAATCTAGAAATGGATAATCATGGAATATAGAGCTGTAATTCCAGCACACCAAAAGGGTAAATCCCACAGGGGAGCACGCTACAGGTTATTGGTGGAAAGGGGAATGGTTCAGCAGGACCTGGTGGAGGTTTGCTTTACCCCAGCTCAGGCAGGGGTAGCCGATTCCGCTGCCTCCCTTGAGTGTGGCCAATGCAGGAAAATCAACTGCAGGGAGCCTTGTGCTCACAAGCCAGGCCATGAATAAGCTTTAAGCCCAAATCCCCTGCAGATGAGCCCTCCCTGTGTGTGTCTGTCACTGCAGAGAAGTGATGGGCTCAGCAGTGCACGCTGCTTTCTCTCTGTGAAGCGAGATGGAAAGCATGGGGGAAGCACCGAGCACAGCAACAAGTCGTGTTTCCTCCCTCTCCTTTTAATCCCTGATTTCGGACAAACACAGCTCCAGAAAGGGAGAGAAGAGGAATTAAATTAACGAACACAATTTCTCCCTGTCATTGCACTCTGACTAATGAGTCTATTTCTGGGTAATAAGAAGGAGCAGGAAGTGACAAGGCACTGTAATGAATTAGTGGCCCAGAACCTCGTTAGTCAGAATAATCTTTCCATGAAAGATAAACGATGCAAACATTAATTATGAAGCCGCTGCGGAAATGCATTTTGTTGCTTGGCATCCCAAGACATTTCAGCAAGTTATTGCTGGAGTGAGGTGCTCTAGGGAAGGGAAAAAAGGGATTAGAGTAAGAAGTGTTAGTCTCCAAGCACGTCACTTTTGCAAGGTGATGCGTAAGTCGAGCAGGACAGTGATTTCCAGGGGTGTTCTTCCTGTATTCATATTCACAGAGTTGGAAGGTACCTTAAAGCTCATCCAGTCCCAACCCCCTGCCACGGGCAGGGACACCTTCCACTAGAGTAGGTTGCTCCAAGCCCCTGTGTCCAACCTGGCCTTGAACACTTCTTGCTGGACCTCTATGGGATCCTGCAGTCCCAGAGCTCCACGCCAGGCAGGAAGCAAACCCATGGGCATGAAGAAATGCAAAGTCAAAGAAATGCATCATAAGAGGGTGGTAAAAAATAATAGGAATTAAAAGAAAGTTGGGAGGAAGGATTTGGATGATTCATCTCAATTGCTCTGCAAATGGGGGATGCAGGGGTTTGTCTGCAAGGGTTTTGTTGCTTTGTCCATAGCTAGGTCTTGGGTGACATGGTCTAGTGTGAGGGGTCCCTGCCCATGGCAGGGGTGTTGGAACTGGGTGATCTTAAGGTCCTTTCCAAACCAAATCAGTCTATGATTCTATTACTGCTTTCTGGAAAAGGTGGTTTAAACCAGGGTGGATACATCCTCGTGAGCCAGGATCATGCCTCAGCTCATGCTGGATTTTAAAGGGGAAGAAAGAAGCAGGAACATGTTAAACCCAGAAACCTTAAAGAAAATAATTATATAGGTACGTGTATGTCTCTCTATCTCACGAGGGAATAAGGGAAATCATTCCACCCCCTCTCTCCTTTCTGCTCCCACCTCCGCTGTATTAGTGCTGCTTGTCCCAATTTTCCTCTTTGTTGTTTTTATTCCCGACATATTCCGGCTGCTTCTTGCAAATTTCAAAGCAGCAGCACCCGGTGTTTGGTGGCAGCAGCGGCTCTGCCTGCCGGCTGCAATTACCTTGCAACACAACTTTATCTTGAGTCTTTCAGCCCCAGCAGCTGGGGAAAAGGCTTTGTGGGGTCTAGAGAAGGGTTGGGGAGAAGGCAAAGGAGCAGGACCTGGAGGAGGGATGGAAGGAGATGTCTGTGCCATCTGCATCCCGGTTTGACTCAGCAGCCCTGCAATCATAGAGTCATAGAATAGTTTGGGTTGGAAGGAATCTTAAGCTCATCCAGTCCCAACCCCCTGCCATGGGCAGGGACACCTTCCACTAGAGCAGGTTGCTCCAAGCCCCTGTGTCCAACCTGGCCTTGAACACTGCCAGGGATGGGGCAGCCACAGCTTCTCTGGGCACCCTGTGCCAGCGCCTCAGCACCCTCACAGGGAACAACTTCTGCCAAAGATCTAACCTGAACTTCCCCTGTTTCAGTTTGAACCCATCACCCCTCGTCCTATCACTACAGTCCCTGATGCAGAGTCCTTCTCCAGCATCCTTGTAGCCCCTTTCAGATACTGGAAGCTGCTCTGAGGTCTCCACACAGCTTCTCTTCCCCAGGCTGAGCAGCCCCAACTTTCTCAGCCTGTCTTCATACGGGAGGTGCTCCAGCCTCTGATCATCCTTGTGGCCTCCTCTGGACTTGCTCCAACAGCTCCATGTCCTTCTTATGTTAAGAAGACCAAAACAGCACACAGTTGATGTGTGCAATGACACCTTGGCACCATCCTCATAGAGGTGCCAGGGTTGGGTGGGATGGATCTAGTGCATGTGGTGTTCTTCTAGGGCTCTACTTCCCTTTCATGCTCTTCTGGAGGACATAAAGTCTGTGCCACTCTTGACCAGGTTTAGTTTTGATGCCCTGGATGGGTTTTATCACTGTAGTAGAACAGTCAGATACTCACACAGCTTTGCAAATCCTGCTGCCCATTCCCAGGATTCTGTAAGTGTTATTTTGCAAAGCCTTCTCTTCACTTCCCTGGATCAGAGATCACTGTCTGTTAATGGGAGGTAATAGTGGTACATTGCAATTGCAGCGGGTTGCGAGGATACGGGTATTTGGAATTACAAGGTGCTCAGAAAGTGCTGTAATGGGGCTAGCTCTGTATTGTGGCAACGCAAATCCTTCATCACAGCATCTGTGCTGCTTCTCAGAGTCTGTCTCCAAACGCTTTCAGCTGCATTGCTCTGAGATGGGCCTAGTTAATCCAATACAAACCTAATGGGCTGTGTGTAGGTGAAAGGGTGTTTCTGGGCTTGGGTGAGAGTCAGTCACACCAGGTTAAGATGTCTTTCTGCTGGTCCCCATCATTGGGGTCCATGTCCAACCTATTTAACTCCAGGCACATGGTGGGGAAGGAGAGGTAAAACCTTTCTGGTTACTGCAACTCTGCCTTGTCCACAGCTTCATGTCTGCGCCCTTAAATCTCTTCTGAACCCCAACCTGGTTCTATTCAAGGTGTTGTAGTGCTAGGCTGATGGTAATGGGTGCTAGCTGCCTAAATGCTTTGAAAAGGCTTCTTTGGTGGGGTCTTTCCCCTTCCCATAAGGACATCAAAGTGATCAGGGGCAGGAGGGATGCAGATGCCATGACACCAGTCCCAGCACTGAGCTGGGACCTGCTTGGTACCCATATGGGGAAGGATATTTGTTCCCCTGGTAGCTGGAGAAGATGCTATGCATGCTGATGCCACTTTCTCTCTGGTTTTGACATGGTTTAGTGGCGGTCTTGGCAGTCCTGGTGTAAAGATTTGCCTTGATGGTCATAAAGGTCTGTTCCATCCTGCTTGGTTCTGTGATTCTATGCTTCTGTGTTTCTGCCCTGCCCTGGCACCTCCTTGGCCCCAAGAGACCAAGGGAAGGGGCAAAAAAGGACCAAGGAGTGATCCTGTTTGGTATGGAGCCCTCAAACACAGAGCGAAATTATTCTCAGTAATCACCACCATCACCATCCCTGTTGTCTCAAGAAGGAGAGAGAGAAAAGAAACAGCCTCACCTTGTCGTTTAAACACATTATTATTGTTTTCCATCAATTGTTAGCCAGTTGTGCTGGTACTCAAGCTAGAAGAAGAGAGAAATAAGTTGGAAATACACTGCAAAGTAGCTGAGTTAAACCACTTCTACCCAGAGCTAAAGGACTTTGGTGTATGGATAATTAAGGAGCCCAGCAAGCCCCTTACGCAAAGGGTTATTGTGTTTCTGCCTCAGGTGCTCTTGCGCATTTTCAAAGTGCAACAGGAATGGATCAAACAGGATTTAGTCCTTTCTGCGAGGGCTGCCTGACAAGCCGGGATTATGCTCTGTGAAAGCATCTGATGAGGAATGAAATGAGACATTGCGAAAAGAGGCCTTTAGAAAATGCAGCAAAGCAGTTGAGAGGGGAAGGGAAATGGAAAACAGGGATGCCATCCTCGATCCATGGCCTGGTGGCTCCTTGGGTGGCGCTGGAATGGGAATGGCACCCATTCTCCCTCCCATTAGAGGTGGCTGGGATGTTGCTTGAGTTTGAGAAAGGGCTTGAAGCTGAATTTCCCAGAAGGGCTCCTGACCTGTTGGGAGTCTCCTGTAATGTTCCTGCCATGACTTTCTGCCTTAGAGACCTTTTCCAAAGCCCTTTGAGTCTAATAATGCAGCTTTCATTTTGGTGGCTGGAGGATGAAGGCCTTAGATGGGGAGCCCTTACCCTAAGTGCTGTACCCCAAAGCGGGGATGCCATAACTGGAAAGGGCATTGTTCTGGCCCAACAATCCCATCCTCTCTCCACAACACTCTGGAAAGCTTGTGCCTATCCAAGGGTGCTAATTTAATCCCTGGATACAGCTGGGATGTAGTGTGGGAGCAAAACCTGAAAGGGATCTACAACCCTCCTGGTTGGGCTTTCCCTTGCCAGCACTGAGTCTTGAAGCACTTGTGTGCTGCCAAGAGTCTTTTGCAAGCAATTGTCGTTTCAGAGGCTTGACATCCCCATCAGGGAATTGTCTTTTCCCCCCTTCCCATCTCTCCTTCACCCTCCCCATCCCTGTTTCTGCCCCCCCCCCACCCTCCGTGCGGTGATATCAGACGGCTGATGTGCCGCAAGGCAGAGCCGAGCGGGTGCAGAGCCTCCGGGAGATAATTGACTTCGGAAGCTTCTTCGTATGAGATCTGGGATGAAAACAAGTGAAAATATGTTATTTTACAACCTTGATACTCCTGACCTCATTGGAAATAAATATACACATAACAGCCTGGAGAAATCAGATGCTGCATTTAATGGAGAGGCAGGGACGGGAGCGCGGGGCTGTGGTGGCCTCGCACGGCTCCACTGGGTACTACAAGGCACTGCTACGGAGCAGAGATGCTCGGGAGGATGTGTTAGGATGCTGGATTATCAGAAAGCAGAAGGGGAAACAGCCCTTTTCCCCTGTTTTTCTCTATTTTCCTCCCCAGGCGCTGCTCAGAGCTCTGGTGTGATGCTAGACAGGCACTGGTGCAGAGGTTGACATGGTCTGGGGGGGTTTGGAAGATACTCGGCCCCAGGTAGGATGCAGGACCTGAAGCAAACCCACCCATAAACCATAGTCCAGCTGCAGCTGCACCCCCAGAACGTGAAGTTTTGGCATTGACCCCCTGCAGCACCCAAATCCCGTGGCCCTGGTGTGTGTGGAGGGTGCTGGGGGGCAATGCTGCCCCTTCCTTCCCCTGTTGCCTCTCTGCCATCTGCGCCAGGGTCGTTAAAAGTGTGAATTAGTGCTTGTCGTGCAGTGCTACTTAAAGGTAATGAAGTTTACTTGGCTGGGTAAATTACCAGCTCTCTTTAAATGGCCCCTTTTTTTTTCCTCTTCATTGCTATGCAGATGTATGCTAATGCGATGGTCTCCAAACACAACTTCCATGACCTTCTAATTTTTATTTATTTATTTACTTGACAAAGCTCTTTGGGCTGCTATAATTGAATTAGCATCTCCACTTCAGAGCTGGCCTGCTAGATAGGAGAGAAGAATGGGGAAGATGATGGGGAGCTCCCCCAAATGGGGAGCTGGTAGGTCTGGACCATCCAGGGGATGCGACTGTGAACCAGTGGGCTTATTGCATTGGGTGGGATGAACCTTACATTTCTGGGGTCGTGCAAAAGGAGAGTGTGGAAGATAAGCTTAATAAGAGGAAATCTTTGCATCTAGGTTGAATAGGGCACTGCAGGGAGCATCCTCTGCAGGCAGACACAGCTTGTGCTGTGCCAATTTGTTATCTCAGGGTTGGGAGCAGCTTGGGGGGACAGGCCAACCCCATCCCTGGGGATAGGGATGGGGAATGAAGCAGTATCACCTCCTCTTGCAGAGCTTCTGCCTTGTTGTAAGGAATTGCAGCCCAGGAGGAGCATCTCCGGTGATAGAGCTGGGATCTCTCACCTGCAAGGGAACGTGTGGCAGTAATCAGGGGGATGCCTTGGGAAATCAGGTGCTTGGACATGCAGGCAGTGTCCGGGTGCTGAAAGGTTTAAGAAGGGACAATTTCCCAAATCCCCCTCTTTGGCTGGACATCCCCTCCGATTCCCCCATCCTTTGCTCTTGTGCTTTGTCCCTTCCCATTCCCCAAATCCTCACAGTCCTTTCCACCCACAGAGCATCCTTCCTCATCCTCCATGTCAGTGTATGGGTGCCCTGGGGCCCCAGGAACACCAGCTCCAGCTGCTGCTGTTTAGGTATAAGTGTTTACATTTGTTTAGCACAAAGACACCCCTGAGGATTCCCAGCTCATCTGTGGGAAAGGCATTTGTCAGCAAAAACACCTCCAGAGCCAGCACCCGGTGCCATCCTCTGCTTGGAGGTGCAGGGAGTGGGGCTGTGAGAGATACTGAGACACCCCCACGCAGGGTCTATCCCCTCTCCACACTTTTTGGGTGCTATCAGAGTGGGGCCAGGCACTGCCAGTCTCTCTTCTCCCCCAGCATCATAGAATCCCAGCCTGGTTCGGGGTGGAGGGGACCTTAAAGCTCATCCAGTTCCAACCCCCTGCCACGGGCAGGGACACCTTCCACTAGAGCAGGTTGCTCCAAGCCCCTGTGTCCAACCTGGCCTTGAACACTGCCAGGGATGGGGCAGCCACAGCTTCTCCGTTCAACCCATTCCAGTGTCCCATCACCCTCACTGGAAAGAACGTCTTCCTAAGATCTTCCTAAGATGCCTTCTTCCAGCTGGCTCCTCCAGTTGGAAGCTGTTACTCCTCATCCCATTCCTACATCCCTTGTCCAAAGCCCCTCTCTCTTGTAGCCCCTTTAGGCACTGGAGCTGCTCTAAGGTCTCCCCTTCAGGAGCCTTCTCTTGTCCAGGCTGCCCCAGCCCAGCTCTCTCAGCCTGGCTCCAGAGCAGAGCTGCTCCAGCCCTCGCAGCAGCTCCGGGGCCTTCTCTGGACTCATTTTAACAGCTTCACATCCTTGATGGTTTGCTTGAGGTGCTCATCTTACAACTATCATTCTCTGAGGCATAGGGAGAAAAAATACTGATAACATTATTAATAAAGGGAATAATGCACTTGCAGCAGGATTGCAGCCTCTCCTGCCCTCTCATTCTACCTGGTTAAAGGCTAGTGGGGAGGGGACTGCAGCTTTGAGGGGTCTGGCTAGGAGGAGCATCCCACCACCATCCTCTGTCCTCACAAATCCAAAGGGAGCTGAGCAGCTTCGTGCCCACGGATGAGTGTCTCAGATGGCTGAGGTGATGGTGGTGCTGGGGAAGAGCCTGGAAGCCTGCAAGAGGGCACAGGGGGCTGTCAGTGTCCATATGGACCTACCGAAGCTCTCCATCTCTAAAGAGCTACCCAAACCTCTCTCATTAGATGCTGCTCTGTAAATGCAAGCAGCCCCATGCCAGGTAGGCAGAGGGGAGGTTGCACACCTCTTCCCAGCCTCTGATCCTGCCTTTTGTGCTCAGCCAGCAGCTGAGAAGCACCAAAAGCCATTGTGGTGAGTGCCTGGTCCCCCTCCAGGCCTGGACTGGGCCAGAGCCGGGATGCTGGCAGCAAGGAGGTAGTTCAAACTTTCATTGGCGTATTCATGTCCTCTGATTGACTGATAAACTGGCTCCTCATTATGGTTTTGTGTTCTACTCGTCTTTTTAATTAGCCTAAGGGCCTCATTAGCAGCAGCAGCAGCAATGACTGTGATCAGCCTTGCCTGGCATCCAACCTGCATCATGTCACACAGGCTTCATACAGAGGGGTTACCTGTGAGCTGCTGCCCAAAACCGCCTTCCTCCTCCTCTACAGACCCCTATCTCCACGGGAAGGGATATGGGGACAGCCCTGGAGGTGGATGGGGAGCAATGGGGTTGGCTTTATGGGGAGCAATGGGGTGTGCTGCTGCAAAAACAGAGGGTGCAAGTGCCAAAAGGCTGCTCAGAGCTTCTGGGTTTTGCTGTTCTTGTGGTTCGTATGGGATGGTTGGTTCATGCCTCGGTTTTCCTGCCCTCATAGTGAGCCCCTTGCCCTCTTCCTGCTCTCACAGAAGCAAAGGGTGATGGTTCCTCTAGCACGGCAGTGAAAGGCTGCACGTTGTTCCCATCCTGGGGAATGGGGATGTCAATTTGGGCACCCGCCTTTGCTGGAGGAAGCCAAAGCCTCGGGTGCTGTGTAGCAGCCAGGCAAGGAGCTGCTCCGACACCAGCTGGTGCCCCCTTTGCTCTGCCTGTGCCATCAGGCAGCCAATTAGCAAGAAATTAATATTGTGATTAGCAAATATTATGATTTTCTATCTGAATCTGTAATAAGCTGATTATTCACTAGTGAGGAGCAGCCGCTGCTGGAGGATGATGCTGCTTTCCTCCTGCTGTGCTGCTATGGAGCAGCATCCCACACTGGGAGCATCATCCTGCCCAGGATGCAGGAAACCATCCCATTGGGCTCTCAGGAACGCCATGGAGAGCATGGCAAAGCCATGCTCCATCCCTGGCAAGGACAGTGCAGGGGGAAGCAGGCAGGAGCAGGCAGGGCTTGCTGCAGGAGCATGCAGGGCTGCAGCTTGTCAGCAGATGGCAATGCCCTCCTGCAGCACTGCAAAGCAGGCTGCTTGGTGGCACTTTGAGGGACCACAGGGTCTGCTGGAGACCACACTCTGGGTATAGAGTCATCAACTTGTTTGGGTTGGAAAGGACCTTAAGACCATCTAGTTCCAACCTTCCTCCTGCTCATTTTGGAGCATCCGCTGTGCTCGTCCCCAAAGCAAGTCACAGGACTGTGTTTTCCATGTCAATTCAAATGCTTTATCATGTATGAGTTAGCAAATGCCCAGACTGATGTGGGGCACGCTGGTGGGTATCAAAACCTGACTTTCCTTGCACAGTCTCTTGAGGATGAGTATATATTTGGGGTCTTCTGGAAAGCATCATGCATTCAGGCATTTATCCATCACGAAGGCAAACTTTCCTCCCTTCCCAGCATACCGATGAGGTATGACCATACATAATCTTCTCTGTGTTGTTAAAGAGAGAAGTTTCCCTCCGTCCTCCCCTTTTCTGATTGGGGAAACGGAGGCATTCGCAGTGATTTCTCAAAGCCAGTGTTGCGGGCGTGGGAAAAGAGAGCAGAAGGTGAGGTTTCATGTACTAAAACCTGTGGGTTCTCCCCATACCTTTCCTGCACCCACTTGGGACTGCTCAGTTCTGTTCTCTGCATCCACATGTGAAAAATACTCCTTAAAACCAGTTCAAACATGAGCATTTATGACCATGTCCTGCTGTAGGGCTTCAGGAGCACAGGAGCCAGATCTGAACTGACTTTACAAGCCGGTTTCTGTTCTGTACATGGGAAATAATGTGTATTTTTGCCTGTTTCTCGGTGGGAGAAGGTGTTGGATCGCTGTGGGGAGCTTCTTGGTGGAGAGTTAAGCGCTAGATGGCGAAAATGAGCTGTGAAACAGCGCCGTGGTCCTTCCCTTCCATCCTCCCGGATCTCACCCCGTCATCTCTGCTGAAGGCTTGGAGAAAAAATAAGAGAGAGATAAGTTTGGGGACCGCGATTGCTCTGAGCGTGGCTGAAACTCTTCCTTTGACCTTGAGTGTCCTCGGCCTGGGATGTGATGCTTGTGCAGGTTCAGCTCTTCTCCTCCCTCCTTTGCTCTGCAGTACCACCAGACCGGTGGCTTGCAGCAAAACCCTGTTGTCCTCTCTTGCACAGGCTGCAGCAGATGGGTGCAGGGCTCTGAGCCCGGACAGAACTCATTGCTGTGATGGGAAGTGCTAAAAGGGGTTGGGAACTGGGAGCAGCGAGGGGCTGGTTGGAGAAGGTGAGGAGAGATATTCTCCAGTTCAAACTCTGTGAGAGAGATGCAAGGTTGAAGGGAATATAGGAGGAAATGGGCTTGTCCTGGGCTCCTGTGTGGGAAATCGCTGCACCTCTCATGGCACCATCCCCTTCCTTCCCATCCCAGGGCATCTCCACCATGGATTTCCTCTATGGATGTGGCACTTCTGCCAGTGCCACGTCGTCCCTGCCCTGCCACAAGCACGCTGAGCATCCTTGTACAGACAACAAGGCTGCAGCATCTCTCCTCCTTCTTTCTCTCTGTCAGTGCTTGTGTCACAGGGATTTAGAGCTCCTGAGCCCAGATGGGTGATTCTCTGCCTCCGGGGTGTCTCTCCAGGTTTTGGGAAGCAGCCGGCAGAGTCTTTCCCAATCCCCCACGCTGTGGACAGAGCGGGCTCCCGCTGGTCACCCATTTGTTTGCTTTCCTGCCAAGCGAGCTGGAATGAGTTCTCATCCAGCAGCTTTGCTGTATGGCATCACATGGGTTATGGGGGGAAGAAATGAGAAGAGTGGGTGCAGTGAGGGGTCCCGCTGTACATGAAAGTGGGAAGTGGGATGGGAGAGGTGCTGTGATGCTGCAGAGTAAATACATCCTCTCTTTGAAGCATGCACTTATCCAGGGAATCTGTTTTGTGATGCTGCAGGAGTGACACCAAGCAGCCAAGCAAAAAGGCAACCCATTGGGGACATGGGGGCTCTTATCCAGGCTGAGTTAGAGACACTGGCTCTGTAATCACTGGCAAAAAGGAGCTTAAGAAGGGGCTTCATGGAGGGCTTACACGTTTCTGAAGGGAATTGAGCGGATTGATGCCACGAGGCTCTTTGAGCTCGTGTCAGCTTAGAGGAACAAGTGGGCATCAGTTTAAGCCAAGACGCCTCAAAGCAGGCCACAAAAGGAATTGAGGTGAACATACATATATTGAAACCATTTTCGTGCATGCTGTGCTTAGTTAATCTAAGTCATTGACTAACCCAAGGCAGCAGTCGGAGTAATCAGTGCAAATGACTTGAAAATGAAGCCAAGCTGGTAATTAGGGATAACAAATGTCATGTCAGGAAAGCAGTGACTTGGCTCAATGGCTCTGGAGCTTTGCAAGGGTTAGCAGGACCCTGTGTCCACCCAGTGAGTGGAGGAAGAGTAGGAGATAATGGCAAGATGTTTGGTGGCTGCATGTTGGGCCATGCTAATAGAGTGCTGTGTGGATGCGGCCTGGGGTTATAGTGCTCTCTGACCACCCTTTTTGGATTGGTTTATGGGTGTTGAGGGACCTTTACTTGGAGAGGAAGCAGCTGAGAAAGGCTGTGCACACAGCCAAAGAGTGGCTGAGCAAGTCAACCAAAACACCAAGATGACTTTTAGCTCACCATCAGTATGCTTCAGAGTTAACATGTGTTGGTGTGGACGCGTGATAAGACATCTGACATGTCTGCACCACTTGGCACCAAATCTCTGCTGTCTGTGCTGTAATTCAGAGCAAGCAGAGACCTTTTGTGATGGGAGGGACTCTTTTGGCATGTTTGTGAAGCGCACAGCAGGGCCCTGATTTCAGCTGTTATCTCTGGGGCTCACTGGAACAATGATGGTCTCTGAAAGCACAGAGTTTTGTGATGATTATTTTCACAAAGTCTCTCTCCTCATCGTGTTTGGATTTTGATTTCTCGGTTGCTCTGTGGCTCAATTTAATGCAGACAAAACCCATAACCAGCCCCCTGGAAAGTGTCACCTTCACAGTGACGCCGAGCGTGGCACTGACAAAATGGCCTGTCGGGGTGATGCGCTGGCAGATGGCATCTTCCACTGGGACAGAGCAAATGAGACACTCGAAATCCTGTGAAGGAACAGCCAAAATAACCCCAAATCCACCCAGAAATGAGTGTGAGGGAGAAATGGGTCTAACAAGCTGCTTTGGACCCTCCCAAGCTGCCGTTTGCTGAATCCTCGCTAAGCCCAACTAGAAAAGCCAAAGCTAGAAATAGGCAGGGAGTGTTATTTCTCCCTCTTCTTCCCTTTCTTTTTCCTTCCCCTCCTGGTTTTTCCTGCCCCTGACTCCAGCTGACGTCTGCCTAATGAATGTGAAGGCATTCAGAGTGGCCAAAGTGAAATGTATGAGGCTGATCGCCTTCATCTTATTACTGCTAATGGGAACCCACGTACATAAATCCTCATGGATCCTGATGGAAGTTTACCTTTAAATATCTGGCCTTTGGTACGAAATATGGTAATGGGGAAGGGGGGACATGTGTGTCACCTGCTGCAAACCACAGTCCTGGTGGGTTTTATGTATTTATTTTCCCCAATAAGCCCTGAAATCACTGTGTGATTAAATAGCGAGTGGCTATTAAGCCTATGCTTAGAACTAAGGTTTAATAAGGCAGTAATAGGTACTGTGTATATTTACACGTGTAGCCAGCCTTAGGTGGTAAACCTCAACCCAGGTGCTCTTTAAATAATCAATAGTTATTTATTAAACATGGAGCTGCTATCCAGCTAAATAGAAATTAAATGCCTAGCTGAGAGATGAGCTTGGATTTCAGGTATTAAAGAGTGCTCTTTAAGAGCATTCCAGCATGCACTGGAATCCTAAAACTGCTTATCCTAACCCGATCCCATCCCTGCACCTCTTCCCACACTTTTCCTTGGCTGGTAGGTGGGACTGGGATGCCCATCCCTGTGGCCTCCTGGCTCCCCAGGGGTACCTCAATGCCTCTGTCTCAGATGCCAAGGGAATAGCCAAGGGAATTGCCATTTAATTTGAGTGAGCTCCATGTTTGCTCTGTAAATACCATCAGAGGTTGATGTTTTTAAGAGTTTTAGGCTGGATTCTTTCCCTCTGCCAGCAATTTGGGCATGTGAAAGCCCAAATGGGAGCTCCCGTGGTGATGCTGCTTCACACTGCAGCCCTCCGGCTCCTCTCCTTTCCTTGGTTCATGGGTACTGTACACATGAGCCCTTGTTTCTCTGTAGGCTTCACCATGTAAGTGATGCCCACCCAGCTGCAGGAGCAATGGGGCAAAATACTCCAGTCAGGGCAGGAAACTGCATCCATGGGGTGGATGAGAAGCACTCAGGGATGTTGGTATGAAGTTAATGCAACTCTCAGCATCACCTTCCCATATTACGTCTTTGCTTTCCAGCCTTAGAGATGTTCACTGTAGGGGATGGGATGGCTCTGCCCTGCTTGCACTTGAACCAGATGCTTTCTGGCATCTGAGGGCTTCAAACCTCCCCCTATGAAGCAGCTTTCCTTTGGGTTTTGCCTTTGCTGCTTACTGGGCTGCGTGCTGGATCCCAGCAAGTCACCAGTGCCTGGAAGCAGCTCGCTGTGTGTCAATAACTCTGCTGCAATTGCTTCAGCATTCCTCTAGGACAGGAAAAAAAAAAAGGGAAAGGAAAAAAAAAGGGGCCTTAACTGCTGCTGTTTATCCCTCTTATTTTCAGTTCATTTTATGCAGCTTCAAACACAGCTGACACTCACCCGGGTCCATTAATGGAAAATAAAGGTCAGGGCTGGAGGCACCGAGCGCTGCCGTCCCCGGCTCCCGTGTGGTGGGAATGTGAGAGCCACAACCCTTTCAGTTCCCTTCTGATGTGGTGGAAACAGGGTTGAACTGGTCCTAAGTGCCCTCAGTGAGAGTGCCCAGTGCAGGGATGAGAACAGGACCAAGCAGGATGGGTCCTTGTTGAACCTTGGTCCAGGCTGGATGTGTCTCCTGGGATGAATGAATAGTGTGGCTACGTTTAAGAGCCAGTTTCAGCTAAATTTAAGAGGCAGGTTGAAGAGGCAGTTCCATCTCCTGGCTGTGTTTTAGGGATTTGGGATGATGCTGGGCAAGCTGCTGCCCCAAAAGCTCATTTGTCACAAAATAATGCTATTATTTATATATATATATATATATAATATATGTGTTCAGGGCCAGGTTGGACACAGGGGCTTGGAGCAACCTGGTCTGGTGAAAGATGTCCCTGCCCGTGGCAGGGGGTTGGGACTGGATGAGCTTAAGTTTCAGGTCCCTTCCAACCCATTCTATGATTCTCTTAACCTTCTCCTTAAGGGACATACAGTGATGTTAAGGGCTAGAACAAGCTGAAGGTTGTTTGCTGGTGTGCTGGTGGTTTCAAGGTAGATCCCTTTGCTTCCCCAAAGCACCCAGTGAGCTGTGATCAGCTGAAGTACTCCCAGTGAGCAGCACAACTTCTTGTACCATATGGGCATAGGGTGATTCCATCCCTGGATGAAATCCTGAATTCCACCCTGGATTCCATCCCCTTCATTGCAGTGGGACACATGGGTGAGAAACAGGCTTTTGTCAGGGTGATGTGCAGGGCTTTATGCCCTGGTCAGGTGTTTTCCAAGGTGTCCAAGGGGATGAGGTGCTCTCATCCTCCAGTTATCTCATAGCAACGAGTTATTATGCAAGGATGGACTCTTCTCCCTTCACACTTTGTGGATCCCATCTCTTCACACAAAACGAGGGAATGCTGTATGTACCCTTTGGGCTTTGCCTACCACTGTTATTTCTATTGCCTCATTCTTCCCTTTCACCCCCCCGAAACTTGCTGCTAAAGCAGCCAAAAGCTGCTTTTGTATCTTGCCTTTGTTTGTGGCTTTTTCTCTTGGATTTAGCAGTGTGAGGACAGCTTTTGCCCTTCTGTCTCATGCATAGTTGCCGTGTGATGTCTCTATCAGGCAGCAGCTTGTGCCGAGCATCCTATTCCTGCATGGCAGCGCCTCTGACCATGACCAGCGCTCCCCGCCCCCCCGCTTCCCAGCTCTTCCTGTCACTCCCTGATGCTGCTATGTGACAAAGTCCTTGCCTCTGCCCTCAGGCTTTGCATTAGAGCTGCAGCAGTGGGGTGGGGGGGAAAGGGGAGCTTCATTTTGAAGTCGGATACAAACTCCATCCTGCTTTATTCCTTGCAAATCACCCACCACCAATGCTTCTCCCTTGCTCCTGCTCTCTTGCATCCCTATCTCCCAGCTTCTCCTTGCAGGAGGTGTGATGCCCACCCCTACTCAAAGACCCATCTTCAAGGAGCATCTCCAGAACCCCCCATGGGCAGCCCTGGGGCAGTGGAAACGTGCTTTAGGAGCTGCAGATCCTCTTGTTTGTATTTCAAAGCACCAGTGGAGTGGGACTGGGATTGTTGCCACAGTCTTGCTAGAGGGAAAGTTTCCTCTGGCTCAGTTCACACAAGGAAGGATTTTTTCCTTCTCCACCCTCTTTTGCTTTATTCTGGTACCTTTTTAACAGGCTCAGCTAAATAAGCACATGGAATATACCAGTTCCCAGCCCCTGAGAGGTGCAAATCCACCTCAGATTAAAGTACTTCGTGTGATCTCCAAAGCAGCTGTATTTTATATGCTGACCTCTGTTTTGCTGATCCTATTAGAGGGTATCATGCCACACAGCACCTCATGGCTATGCGTGTGTTTGGCTTTCTGTAAGCAGGGGCTTTTCTAGTTGTGTTTCATTTTGGTGGCTCTTTTGCCTTGCCTCAATCCCTGACTAACTCAGCCCCCCAGACATCAGGTCTGTCCTGGAGCTGGAAGGAGATTTCCATTAATCCAGCACTGAATTCCCATAATGTCCTTTGAGAAAGCTCATCCCCACATTGACACCCTCTGCTTTTCTGGAGCCGCCAATGGTCTGTTTTGATAGTGGGAGCTGTGACAACTCATTTCTTATTCCTATTAATCCTTGTATGGGATGCAGATGCTTTGGGCAAGGCTGGGGGATGCATCCTCTCCCCTTTACCAACTCTCCCATTGGAGGATGTAGCTTCATTACGCCCCACCAGTGATCCCCCCAAGTGTGTTACTGCTCCTTCCAGCACATCTCCATCCCTCCCTTGTGTTCATTGCAGCCCTTTGTGCAATGACTTGGGGAGTCAGCATGACGAGAGTCCCAGAATTCCCTATTCCCTCTGTTCTTCCAGCACTGAAAAACCCAACTGCTGATGTGAATATTTAAAAGCAGCCCTCCAGCAAAGCCTTGGACCCTTTAGCTACCTGTCAGCTCCAGAGAGGCCTGGCCAGGGACCCTCTCTCATGCTAATGAATAAGGACAGTAATGAATGATCATCCTTAGTTGTGTTGAGGACTATGAGCGATGTCACCGCTGACTGCGCTGGCAATTACAAAGGCCAGTGGGAGAGGAGGAGGATAAAAAGGAGGAGGAGGAGTGACCATGATGCTTGGCCAGCCTAAAATCACCCCTCAGCATCGCCTTGCTGAGCACGGGAGCGACTGTGGTGATCGAGCCGCTTCACCCTCCTCCTCCCGGTATCAATCAGCCCGGCGGAGCCTGCTTCCCCAGATGGGTCTCACTTTCTGTTCCATCTCATTTGACACTTCATCAGCTGTAGACGGCAGAGAGACATGTCAGCTCCTGAGATCCATCCCCTACCTGCCAAAAGGCTCATGCTCCTTGGCAAGAAATGTGATTAGTCTGGTTCGCGGCAGAGATTTCTCTTGGCCTTATCTTGGGGGAGGCAGTCGCAGCTCCCATCCCATTTCCTTCCCCTTCCCCAGCTCAGTGAAGGCCGTTACTTATTCTGGCCTGATGTAGAGGTGACACAGAGCTCTGGGTGCTTGCTAAGCTGATGTGTGTGTGTGCGTTGGGATGCTGGTGCTAGTCCTATACTAAGAGGCTGTATGTCTGGTGTGGGATGCGGATGTGAAGGGCTCCTTACTCCTTGTTCACTAAGTTAAGCATAAGTTGCTACCACTGTGTAAAAATAGCAGCAGCATACATGAGCTTTCGGTCCAAACAGGGGGAAACCCCTTTTCTTCTTCTATGGAAGCACCTGGAACATGGAAATTTCTCCCGGAAGCCTTGATCCCCCCTCAGTGTGGAGGGAGAGGCTGGGCTATTCCATGCCAAGAGCCTTGTACCTTCTCATTTCATCCTTCCAAATTCTCTAGCAGCTGTGAAGATGCTGAGTTGTCCACTAAACTCCCCTGAGATCCTGCTGCTCGTCCTTCTCTGCAGCTGGTCCCCAACTATGTGTCTGGGTGTCATTGACCCTCTGTATTGCTCCAGGTTTCTGAGGCTTTCTGTGTGCTTGATGGTGCCCCATAAACCCTAATGACGGACATTATGTTTTGAGGCTGTTTGAAGGGAGAACATAAAACCTAATAGGCATAAATATGCTTCTCCATGCAAGTTCCTTAGGAAATCAAACCCAGGCAAGGTTTCTGTGTGGGGTTTGTGAGTCCCCTCTCCATGGGGCCAGCGATCCCATGGCTTGACTCTCCCCACGGAGCTGGCGTGTGATCCCTGGGTCTGTCTGCAGTCAGCTCAAACAGGAGGAAAGATGTTGTCTTTGGAGTTGCTGGCAGGTGGAGGAGCTAAAGGAGGTGAGGATTTAAGAGCCTTGATTCCTCCTGTTGTGTACTGGGGCTGTGACTTGTGATAACGCCGCCAGGCACCGACTGCAATGCACATAATAAATTAAAACCCAAAATGTGATTACTTTGGCGCTGGGAAGACAAATGCGTGTGCCTGGGGAGTAACAAAGCATGTTTGATTTGTTGTTGTTTTTTACTATGTTTACTATTATTATAACTTATTCCAAATTATTCCAGTCTGAAACGGAAAGGAAGCTGTAGCTTGCAAACCTCTTTGGAGGAGTGGGCTTGGGGAAGGGACTTGAAGGAGGCAAACCCTCTAAAGCCCATCACGGAAGGGTCTTTGTTGTCTGGATGCTGATGGGGGAACTGGGAACATTTGGATAATAGAGGGAGTTGAATGGAGCTGGGGCTGGTGTGAAGATCCAGACCCCTCTGCTCTGGATGCAGAACAAAGGTGCAATGGGAGTGAATGCTCCACAAACAAAATAAATCAGAGAGTCATCACTCTCCTTTTGGGGACAGAAAGCTGAAGTGGAGCCTTACTGGATGCTGGGTCACCTTCAGCTCAGAGATGAGCCCTTGGCTTTGGGTCCAACTTGCTTCTGCATCCCTCCCACTGAGCAGCATCACACGGGGAGTAACAGGCTCCTGAGACCTTACAAAGCACCCATGGGGATGACTAAAGGAGGATCTACTTTTCTTTTCTCCCCCATAGAGCAGAAATCACCAAAGCCAGCTCCATCTCCCATCATTCCTGACTAGGGAAAAAAAGAAATGGAGCTTCTAATACCCGTCTCCACAGGAGTCTCTAATGCTAAAGAGCTTAGAGGGAGCTACTCATGACTTTGAGAAGAGTAAAAGCCTCCCTTGTCCCTTAAGCGGTGTCCGGCTCAGTGAGCCAACACGCTCTGATAACATGGCAGATGGGTATTTCTAGCATTTGTTTTGATGATGAAAGTGTACATTGTGCTCAAAGATGCCCCCAGGACACATTGTTCTCTGGGTAAAGTGATGAAAATTAAAACTAAGTTTCCTAGGTCAAAAGGACGCTCATTAAACCATTCAGGCCTAAGAGGAAAAAGAGGGGGGAGAAAAGCCAAAACAGCTACAAAACCCAGCCCTTATCTTAAAAGAAAGTGGCTCTGGAGGACCCATGTGGGATCTGTTTGTTGTTTGCCTGTGCTGAAATAGCTGCTTTGGGATAATGATCTTGGTGCATCAGGCATGTAGTTAGGGAGCAGGATTGGGGCTGGGATGTTGGAGGGGCAGAAAACTGTTGGTAACTGTTGGTTTAGGGTTGTACCTAGTGCACTCGTGCCAGCCAAGGGAATGCAAAGCCATGGGGTTTTATCTGGGGAGGATACATCAGGATTTGGTTTGTGACAGGTCAGTAGAGCGAATGGTGGGAGAAGCATTGCAGGGATGGGATCACAAACTATCCCCCCTGGTGTGTGATGCTGTGGGCTTTGCAAAAAATATCAAACCAGAAGAAAAAGGGGGAAAAAAGAGGAGGAAAGCACAGATTTCATGTAGGTTTGTGTGCAAGCAGGGACTATACATGTTTCCTGCTCCCCCTGTGGTTGCTGGGTTTTTGTCCTCTGCTTTTTTGCTGTTGAAGAACAAGCCAGGAGCCCCTAAAGCCCCACATTTCCCTTGGTGAATGGAAAAGCACCACATTGCAGAGCTGGAAATGCCAATCAGCAGGAGCCAGGGGAAGAGAGGAACAGCGTGTGGCCTCTGCAAATTGCAGGCAAAGTGACACAGTTATTCAGAGCCGCTCAGGGAGGGAGGGAGGTGTAGTGCTTAGATGGGAAAAGTGCTCTCGGATTCCTTTTATAGCCACATTATTGAGCCAGCGTGGGCAAATTGTTTCCCATCTTTGTTGCCCCAGTTTCCGCAGCTCTTCAAAATGGGACTGATTTTTACCTGCTGCCTAACGGAGGTGGGAGCGAAGCTCCGTTTGTTCTTGCCAAGTGCTTGGCCATCCTTAGCAAGTGATGCCACGGAGAGGCAGGGGACGTTTTGGACTCAATAGCAGAGTACCAGCCACTTCATCTATCATATTTAAGCTCTATACAGTTGTTGCCCCATTTGAGAACATGCAAAACCCACTCAGGCCACCCATCAAATACTCAAATCTTGTTACTCACGTTTCATAGATGAATTAAGAAGGAAAATCACGTTTTGGAAGCGACCTTTCTCCTCTCTCCCTCCCTTAAACAACCCCAACCCAACAATCCTCATGTTCCTTTCTCTGTGTGTCTATTTTTATGCACTATAAACTGTGCTGTATCTCTCTGACTGCTTTTCCCCTTATTTGTGATTTGATTTGCCCTCCAGAGATCAGCAAAGAGCATCAAACGTCATTTTAGCTCTACCCTGTGGCTCAACGACGAAGATTAATAGATGAGGGCTTTTATTGTGTGGGTACGTGCGTGCTCTCCCTTCTCCTTAAATGTTTGCTGCCTGGAATCAAATTTGGGATACGCTGCCCTGGAGTTGAACACTAAATTCCTCCTCTTTCCCCTCCAAAACCCATGACAAACATGAATCCCCTCAGCAGCAAGAGATGCGTTGGGACCGTGGCAGGGGTTTCATCCTTTCCTCCACCCCCCATTCATTTCCTGTCATTAAACAGTCTCCTTTTAACCTGGAAATGAATTTCGAGGGCAATTTGGTCACATAGAAGGGTGCACATCCAGTTTGGTGACATCAGCTAGAATTCTACCTTATAAAGCAATTTCTGTATCCCTGAACCACATAAGCCCCAAATGCAACAGGCATTTGTAGGATTAAGCCATTCTGTGGTATAATATATATATGAATGTGTGTATAACTATATATATTGATAATATTTTGTACTATTTTTATTTCCCCCCCCTTTCTTTACAAGCTTTTTCCATTGGGGGTGACAGGCCTTTTCCCCATGAGCAGTATTTCCAGTGCATGAAGCCCACTTCCAGAGCTAAGGCAGTTTTCCTGCTGCCTCAGCTGATAGGGAAGCCGCCTGTAATCCCAACTTGCCATTTCACTTTGAAGTAAGTCTCTATTCAGGGGGGTTAAGCACAAAAGCACAAAAAGGCAGATGCTGAAGGCTTAAAAACCAGGAGAAAAGAAGGGAAAAAACAGGAAAAAGGGCTGTTGGTGCATCATTGTTAATCCCTTTGTATTTTAAGAGTTGTTTTCATCTAATGCCTGGGGGCAGGGCAGCATTTTGGACCCGTGCTGAGGCATGGTGGGGACTTGAGTTCCTGCATAGGTGTCCTTAACTGCAATTTGTGCCTCAGTTTCCCCCTTTTCTGCTGTCACTTGGTGCCAGGGACAAGCGTGGCCATGGGCGATGCTGGGGGCACGCAGAGGATGGGTAAAACCTGAATTCAGGCTTAAAAGATGCTTAAAAAACATTCTTTCTGCTTGACTTTAAAGGGGATTTATTCGGAATTCACTCCCATGTATGTACTATTAAAGATTAGAGCTCTCAGAGGTGGGGTTTGCTTTTGAAGACATATTACTTTGTGTTTTTAAAGGGAGCACGTGAGGGGGAAAAGTTCACCTTTAAGAATGGATGATCCTTCCTTTACAGTGGGTATTTACTGGGGGAATTTCTCTGAGGAAATGTCTGTTGATGGTCAAAAATCAAATCAAAGGATCCCAAATCCCCTCTCCTAAAGCCACTCACCTTTGCACAGTGATGGATTATCTCGCTGCAAGTGGAGTTAGGGAGAAACAGAGAGGAAGAAACAGAGATCCTGTAGTAGACTCCAGGGGGTTGGGAGAGGGTTATGAATTATTAAGTAAAATTAATAATTGAAATAATTAACAGCTGCAAGAGGCTTTTGTCCATCCTCCACATAATAGGGGAGCAATGTTCAGCATCAAGCAGTAGTAAGCACCAGTAATTTGATGTTAATGAATTCCTTGGCTCCATGTTCCAAGTGTTTATGGGTGTTTTCTTGCCTTATAAATATATTAATAAGTTTAAGTCGTTCTACAAAGTAATTTCAAAAATAATAATGTATTAAAAAAAAAAAAGGCCCAGCAAATGGCAAGACATTTATTTTGGATCAGTAATTAAAATGGCTTTTCTCCCCCATCAGAAGAAAGTGGTTTTGTTCCGAGGAGCCTCTAATCTTTATTCTTCTTCCTCTGATAGGAATCGATAACGTTTGTTCTTTGGGGCCAGGCTGCTTCACTCTCAGCGTTGCCATTGCTTTTTCCTTCATCATGGCCTTTTGGAATCTGTTGCTGGCTCTGCTAAAGACCAGAGATTTTCCTTCCCCGGCCCCATGGCTCTGCCCCCTTGGATAATTTAAGGACTGGAGAGAAAGCTCTAAAAGATGCAGCTTAGTGACGGTAGCTTGTATTTGGGGATGCAAGATAGATCCGTGGTTAAGAGGAGCCAAACCCCTCTAAAAGCCCTTCCATGAGGTAGATCCATCTAGGGGTAGATACAAGGTGGATAAATGGGGTGCAGTGGGATTTATTGCTCTGCCACACTTGGATAATTTAGGGACTAGAGAAAAGGCTCTAAAAGATGTAGCTTAGTCATGGTGGCTTGTATTTGGGGCAGGTAAATGGGACATTCAGGATTTGGGATTACTGTTTGGGATGCTCGCTGTTTGGGGTGCACGTCGTTTGGAATGCTTGTTTTTTTGGGATGCTTGTTTGGGATGCTCGTTTTCTGGGATGCGTGCTATTTGGGATGCGTGCTATTCGGGATGCTCAGCATTTAGGATGCTCGTGTTTGGGCTGCTCAGCATTTGGGCTGCTTGCCATTTGGGATGCTCAGCATTTGGGATGAGTGTTGTCTGGGATGTTCAGCATTCGGGATGCTCAGCATTCGGGATGCACACTGGCGGTAGCAGCAGATGGGGACTATTGGATGGGAAATGGCATCGCTCTCCTCAGGGAGCATCAGCATCTTATCTGCAGGCAGCAGCGGCGGTGCCTTCTTTGCAAAGCTCAGCACAAAATACTGGAGCAGGGAAGGAACTAATTCCCATCCTCGTCAGCAGATGGGGGTGAGATGATTTCTGGCCTGGCTTGGTGGGAGAGGAGGTTGCAGGGTGCTATGGATATCCAGGCTGCTTTGTGTTGGGTAGCAAGGGCAATTTAGGTGCTGAGCCAGAGGGATAGAGGAAGGAGTTTCATGAGATGGAGTAAAAAGTAGGAAATACTTATTTTTCCCCCTTGCTCCAAATACTTGGGAGCTGCGAGGTGCCTGACAGCAGGGACTGACTCCTCAGGGAGTGAAGGAGCATTAAAAGTGTGAAGTTCAAGTGATGGGGCTCAGCTAGAGCAGCAGACTTCTGTGCACGTCTCCCAGCCAGGGATTTGCCCTATATTTAATACTTCTCCTGCCTGCTTTAGTGACTCTTTAAACACTGTGCAGTTCGTGTGTGTATATATTTCCTTCCCCTTCCTGCTAGATGAAGTGGGTTTGGTTTTTATTGAATCCGTTTCCTCCGAGGATAGAGGTTGCGAGTGGATAAAACCTCTTTCAATCCCCTAAAAACGCCGTCAGGGGATTCACTTCAATTCATTTAATCCTGTGCACTTTATCGTGGTCACTTCATCACGGCAGGTAAGTGGATGCTAATGGATCCCTTCTTTTTATGGCCTGCAGCCTCCTGGAATTAGATCCCCCAGCTGCAAATCTCTGCTTTGTGGTTGGCATTTCATCTTCTTGCTTTGATTTGATTAGCAGGACGCCTGGTTCAGGGGATTAAGGCCACGAGAGCTCATTGCTCTCATCTACTCTGACCTTCTGGGTAGCACCAGCCCAAATTTCACCTGGAGGAGGTGCTCTGTGAATGTCAGGATGTGAAATCCTTCCATCCAAACCCACTGAGCTGGATCTCTCAGTTTGTGGTCGTATACCTAAAATATATGGAAAGCTTTTCCTCTTCTCAGTGCTGAGTGAGGGTTGATGTGAATATACGTCTTCTGATGGCCCCATTCACTATCTTCCGAACCTGACAGGCCCTTTTCATTGCAACGTTGAACTTTGTTGTCACTAAACCATTTTCCTTTATAAAGTCAGAGTGTTTGGATGCTTCCAGGTGAAGGTTGTGGTATTGCCCCCTCCATTAATGCTTTTAAAACTGGGAGGTTTTCTCCTTTGGTGTCAGAATTCTGCCTTTTTTTTCCCCCGTGAACTTGCTTTAGTATTTATTTTCAGCTGCTCCATCTGAAGCATTTTTCCTGTCTGACTTCTGAACTTCACTCAGTGTTTGTCTGCTCAGGCTCAAGGTTGTAGGATGCTTCCCCCAAAACTGTGGTCCAGCCCCACCGTGGAGCTCCAGTAAATGTCTTAGACAGGGAGAGCTGTGTGGGCTGTCCCTCGTGATGCTCTGGGATCCTTTCCCACCGGGAAAATCGATCTATCCAGGTTTAGCACCATGGCATACGGAGCTCAGATGAAATTCAGATTTACTTAGGCATTGGTGAACCTTAGGGCTGCAGGCTTTGTGCATTGGGGCATCACCATGTTGTCCTCAAGGGCAGCAAAAGGGATTTCTGCCCTTTGCAAATCTATCCCAGGGGGCTGAAAGGCAGCCTCAGGTGGTAGTTAAATGTGTTGCAATGTCTTATCCCCATCCCTGGCAGTGTTAAGGCCAGGTTGGACACAGGGGCTTGGAGCAACCTGCTCTAGCGGAAGGTGTCCCTGCCTGTGGCAGGGGTTGGAACTGGATGAGCTTTAAGGTCACATCCAACCCAAACCATTCTATGATCTCTAGCAGAGTCTTAGCCAGGGGCTGTAACAGCGAGTTTCCTGCTAGCAATATGTCCTTTTCCAGCATCAGGCACCCAAATCAGTCCTGACTCCAGAATACTTTGCAAAAGCAAAGCCTGCTGTGGGGAAAATTAATCTGGTCATTGCCAACACGGGAGGAGCGGTGTGCGCTGATCCCAAAGGGATTTATTGCCTCTTGGAAGGGATCCCACACACTCCAGAGCATCCCTCGGCATGTAATCCCTCTGCCAATGTCCCCCTGGGCAGGGCCTGGCTGGTCTCGGAGCATTAATGACCAAACTAAATAACTCTTGAAACACAAACCCATCGTCTGACAAAACAGAGGCTGAGTTTGAGTTATTAAGGAGCCCTATTGCTGCTTGCTGCGGAGGGAGAGTGGGAAAGGGAGGGGATGGTGCTGTTTGGGAAGGCCAATTATTTCTGAGCTCTGGACACTCTTATTAACTTGGGCAGATAATGAATTAGTCTCATTAGAAAACCTCATTGGAATTTGGAGAGGAGTTAGTGGGGGAGATGATAGAGAGAGGGGAGTTTGGGAGTCACAACTGCTATGGGAGGGAAGGGACAGAGAGAGATGCTGGGGGGAGCTGGTCAGATTAATGGGAGCAAAGGAAGTCCAGGGAAAGGAGGGGGAGAGGAAGGAAGATGAATTTTTTAGCCATAAGGGTCTAAATTTGGCAATTTTATATTTTAAAAAACATGAATATTGCTATATGAGCATATTTATATATATTTATCTTATATATAACTCATATATATATACACACGCTCATATATATATATGCATTATATATAGAGAACATGATGCAGAGATTTATCAGCAGGTTTCTGTGGGTGGCTCTATTTCTTTCTGATGCACCAGTCCATCAGCATGAGGTTTGGTTAGAAAGTGCTGGGTGGGTTTTCTTTGTCTTTATTATATGAAGTCCTTCAAACATCTGTTCCATTCTGATTCCTTTAGAGGCTCAGGGAGCTGGCTGGCTGCATGTGGTTTGGATAGAGACGCATTTGCTGAGTTTTAATAGTGGGGGTGGAGGAATGGAGCAGGATCCCTCCTTGGAAGGGATGTGGTGGAGAAAATACATCCCAGTGGTCCAGACTTGATGCTGGTGGAGTGAGAGATGCTGCAGCACAGGAAGGGGTTATGGGATTTGGGATTGGGCTTTTTGAAGGGGTCCTGTGGAAGTACAGCAAGAAATCAGCTTTTTACTCCTTTCCTCCTATAAGCTGCTAGTTATGAGAGTGTGCTTTTACCATGCACCATGGAGGCTGGAGATAACACTTGATCCTTGACCTTTTTGAGTTGAGTATTAAGCCAGACTTGGGCAAAGACCAGGGATTAGTAGGCAGACTCCCAAAGTCACCCCAAAACCCAACACCCAACCTTCTAGAGTTAAAAGAGCTCTCCAGAATAAGATAAAACACCAATTTGGATGAATCGGAGTGCTGCAGCATTGGAGAACTTGGTGTGATCTTTGGCTTGCTGCTTCTCCAAGCTAAACCAATGCACATCATCCAATCCATAGCAGGGCTAGGCCTATAGTCATAGCTCAACTACTTGCAAGTGTACCCCTACATGACCAATTGCATCCTCTCAACCCCAGCCCGAGGCCAAAAGCATCTGCCCGTAGGTGACATTGTGTTTTGCAGCGACTGAGCCGACTCTTCAGCCTTGCAGGTTTTCCCCAGTGCTTTTGCTCTGATGGCTTTTCTGCCTGTTACTGAAATAACCTGTCAAGCTCAAGCTAATAATGAGCCATAAGTCAGATTCTCTCTGGTAGGTTGCCCTGGGTGTCTATCACAATCTTTAGGGGTGACCCAATTATGATAATGGGCCAATCTTGCTACTGGTGTTCAAAACGAATTGTCAAACAAAGGAGGAGAAATAAAAGCTCCTTGGAAATTAGCAGGAAACCCAAATACAGCTGTTTTTCAGACCATCTTTTGGCATGAGGTGCATTTAATATTCACCTCTTCAGCCCACTCTGCTCTGATACCTGCAAAGAACAGCAAAACAAACCCCCAAATGCAGCACAGGTCACATAGGTGTCGGGTGCAGCATGTGTCACCTCATCCCCAGGCTTGCCAGCAAGCCTCAGATACAGACTTTTGCTCACCTTCATGCCCAAGACTATGTGTTTAGAGCAATAGTTTCACTCCCACTTGGTCAAAACACCTTGATTTTACCAGAATATCTCCAATTATTCAGAGGCTGACTCAAGAGGGGAGGAAGAAGAGCGATTTCTTTCCCACCCGGCCCTGTCTGACGTGTACCTTCAGTTAGTCAGGGCAAGATAAAGGGAATAAAGACAATTTTAACCCCATCCTTGCTCCTTTTCATCACCAGCCACCCACTTTCTCTTTCCCCACACTCTGGCCTTGTGTAGTGCACCAGTATTATTTCTGCATCATCATAATAATAGCAGAAAGAACATACAGCTCTGGCTGCTGTGACCTCCTGCCCAGCGTGCTCCACTGGAACGCTGCTGGAATCACAACTTGGCACCAATCTTTTTAGTGAGGGATTGCTTCTGCCTCATCTATAATTTACAAAACACTCTCAGATTCATTTTTTATGGGCTGTTTTGATATGATGCCATTTAAAAATCAGACAGAAGCGACACACCTTTTAAGAGGTTGCTCCTGATTTCTCTTGTTCTTTCTTTTTGGGTTATATTTCTTGCTGTTGCCAGCTGAGCAGAGAAGGGGGAATTCTTGCTATCACGGCGTTCCCGGCTGTTCCCTGCAGTGCCGGGGGAATGTCACAACCTGCTCCCTCAGCATCCAAGCTGGCCTTGCTCATTGCAACCCTCTGTATATTCCTGTTGGCCTCTTCCCCTCTCCCTTGGCTTGTGATCCTATATGCAGGAAAATAATGCATTTATTCCACCCTCTGCTGTTGCTCAGGGCAGTTGGGCAGAGAGGGAGAGGAGGACCCCTGTGACATCCCCCTGAGTGATGCTTGTATCAGCTGTATCATCATAATACAGCCCCTTAGTTTGGAGCACTGGGCAGGGGATACAAAACTCCTGATATGCCAAGAGTAAAAGAGGTTCTGCTGGAGATGGGGTGGCTTGGCATGGAGGGCAAAGCCTTTTCTTAGGGACCAAGTTTTGCTGCTTAGATGACAGTGCCTCTCCCAAGTGTTTTATTACCTGCAGGCTCCTCTACTCTTCCGTATGCTGTTTTATGATGCCCCTATCTGACTAATACAAATCCCATCCGGCATGTATTAGCAGGAAGGGCATCGTTAGCAGGAAGAGCAGCACTGCAAGAAACCAACCATGAATCTTCTGGGGCTCACGGGGCTCTGCAAATAGTGCAGGAGGATTTAATATGTTCATCTTTAGAGTCCAAAGGGAAGGGAAGAGGTTTCTCATCAGACCCTGGCTGCAGCATGTCTGTGCTATGATGATGTAGCTATAATTAACCTCCTCCCCAGCGGAGACTGAGCTGCTTTTCAATCACCCACGAGCTGACCGGCGTGGGAAGGCAGTGTCTTGAGCAGGAAAAGCTTCATATCTGTTGATAAATAGAGGCCACGGTCTTCAGCAACCAGGTACTTGAATGCAGAGAGCGCCAGCAGACCTTGTGCTCATTTATATCTGGGCACAGGCTGAAGTAGGTAGTGTTTTATGCTGCCTTCATCCATGCAAATGGGGAACACGGGCCCACTGGCGAGGAGCTCAGTGAGAGATAGATGGGAAATCACTTAACTTCCTGACATTTCCAGGCAGTCCCAATGAGCTTTAGCTGTTATTTTATTACAACCTCAAGGATAAAGGTGGACAAAGCACTTTGTCCCCCCAGAAATATCTATTAATGCAGCTGGGTGGATGATCTTCCATTGGGTGGGTTGTGGATGATGCATGACTGGGAGGCAAGCAAGGCTTTTTAGACAGAGGGTTGGCATATAGACCTGATTGATGGCAACTTGGTCACTTGCAGTGGGATAAATGGATACAGAGGGGTGTTGGTGCTAAAAAATGGGTTGAGGTGCCCCAAACTGCTGGGAGAAGGTGGATTGTGGAGGGAGAAGGTATGTTTGGAAGGGAAGATGGAGTGAAATGCTGGCCAGTGCAGGACATGATGCATTGCACCTTTGGGAATGCTGTGATCCCAATTACTGGGTTAAGAGGCATCAAACTCAGTGCGATGTCTGAGGAGGAGTAAACCGGGCTCTGGGGAGGAGCACGTGAGTGAGGAGTACTAAACAGAACAAAAAGGATAATGAATGCTGCTGTTAGAGCTCCTGTCACAACTGCTCAGGAGTTTAATACTGCGCAATTTCAGAAGAGAGAAACATCTTTCTGGGCTGATTTCTATTATTTTTAGAGCAAAACCATTCCGTGCTCTCAGTGCTCAACTTCCATTTCAGCCTTTCGAATCTCTTTTGTTAAGGTGGGGAAGCTGAGGCACCACATTGCACAGGCAGAGCTGGGAGTAAGGGTTACATCTCCCACCCTATGCATCTATAAATCCTTGGGAAGGAACCATGCAATCTTAGTTTAAGAAGCCCATGCAGCCTCAACTTGCTACAGAGTTAACATTTAGGTCAGCACAATTGAATGCCTTTTAAAATCCTAATATTATCATTGTAATTGCAAATGTTTTCATTAGGAACTCACACCTGGGAGCCTGGCACATGCCTGCAAGGTGGGTTTGTTTCCTGCTTCAGTGCAGTAACAGGAAATACTTTGTCCCCCTTTATTCCCCACGTTGTAAACTCAACTGCTTCTCCCTTGGGAACCTCCAGGGAGGCTCTACAGCCCTGTAGGATGATGAGGAGTTGCAAAGTGCCTTGGTAAATGCCACCGCAGCACTCAGCTGCAATGCAATATGGATTCGTTATTGCATTATTGGATTATTATTACAGAGGGGAGATTGAGATTAGATATTAGGAAGAAACTATTTACTATGAGGGCAGTGAGGCGCTGGCACAGGGTGCCCAGAGAAGCTGTGGCTGCCCCATCCCTGGCAGTGTTCAAGGCCAGGTTGGACACAGGGGCTTGGAGCAACCTGCTCTAGTGGAAGGTGTCCCTGCCCATGGCAGGGGGTTGGAACTGGATGAGCTTTAAGGTCCCTTCCAACCCAAACCAGTCTGGAATTGTATGGATTTAGTTTCCTTTTCCTTTGCACTCCAGGCCTGGCAGTGAAGGTGGTTGTTGCAGCAGCTGAGCAAGCTTGGGGAGACAGGGATTTGCAGCCATTCCCTGCAAGCATCCGAGCACAGACGAGATGAGACGTGAGAGGTGTTGCCAGGCTGTCGCTTTAGTGTCGCCTTTCTGCCACGCTTTAAATTCACCGGCAGAGAGAATTAGCTTTCCTTAAGTGAGTTATTGTGTCTCCGAGTCAGGGCTTTGCTTCCCGAGAATAAAACAAAACTCTCTGGAGATCCAGTCTTAATACCACCTGCCTGGACGGCCTGATAGAGGACTTAATGCCAAAATGAATATTCATCCTTTGCGGTGGCAATTCTGAGCCAGCTCCTCATCTTGGGGGGGATTAACCCTCTCCTGGAGGGGTGGCTTTGAGATAGAGAGCAAAGGAGGGGCCATCTGTCCCCTCATATCCATATCCCAGGGCTGTAATCATAGAATCACTGAATGGTTTGTGTTGGAATGGACCTTAAAGATCATCTTGTTCCAAACCTTTCTATGGGTAAGGACACCTTCCACTAGACCAGGTTGCTCAAAGCTTTTCTGTCAGGGCTGGTGAGATGCTGACTTAGGTTGGGACAGGGCAGAAAAAGTGATGCTGCTTTCCCCATGTGCTCACTTCTTTCCCATCCATCTGTCTGCAATCGCTCTATGAGCATCCTGAATGCTTTGCACCTTCACATCAGCCACAGATATCCATACTGTGCAGGGACTGATCCTCCAGCTGGAAATACCAGGGAGAAAATGACAGGAACCACATCCTGGATAGCAGAGCTCCTTGCAGCTTAGTTATCCCTAGGAAAAAGCCCTGCCAATCCCTGCTGCAGCCTGCAGGAGATAGCTGGACTTTGTTATGGCTTGTTTAAATAACAGTTTTGTTTTTACAGCAGCTAATCTCTCTAGTTCCCCTAATGTGTTGTTGCTCAGTGATCTCCACTAGGGATAATTGGGATGGGGCCGGGATTCGGGGCATCTCCTGCCCCCTCGCCAAGCACCGGAGGATTTTGAGCACATCACATGGCAGTTTTCCCTTGCCTAAATCACAACCTGTGCAAACTCTGCCCTAATCAAATCTATCAAGGCCCAATTTAGGAGTCTAGCTGCTGTCTGTTTATCAGGGAAATGGACTCAAAATTGGCCCCTTTAATGGAAACCCAGCTCTCACACGAGTGTTTGAATTAATGGCACTGCCTGCTGCGAGCCGGCAAGTTGGGCATTTGATACCAGTTACAGGAAATTGCCATAATTTCTGCTCTGCACTCCTCTCAAGTGACACGAAGCATCTATCCTCTCCCCCCCTCCCCTTATTTATTTATTTTGGGAGAGGTTGGCATTGTACATGGGTGCTTTTCCCTACTCAAAGCAGCCGAGGGGTTGTCTTGTTATCATGGCAACCCCTGCTTAGCAGCAGACCTTTTGTATACTGGAAAAAGGAGAGACAAGGAAGGTCTGAAGGAAGAAAAGGATGGTTAGGAGGAAGAAAAAGGTGGTTAGGAGGAAGAAAAGGGTGGTTAGGAGGAAGAAAAGGGTGGTTAGGAGAAAGAAAAGGGTGGTTAGGAGGAAGAAAAAGGTGATTAAGAGGGAAAAGGATGGTTAGGAGGAAGAAAAGGATGGTTAGGAGGAAGGAAAAGGATGGTTAGGAGGAAGAAAAGGATGGTTAGGAGGAAGGAAAAGGGTGGTTGGGAGGAAGAATAGGATGGTTTGGAGGAAGAAAAGGGTGGTTAGGAGGAAGAAAAGGGTGGTTAGGAAGAAGAAAGAAAAGGGATGATTAGGAAGAAGGAAAAAAAGGATGGTTTGGAGGAAGAAAAGGATGGTTTGGTGGAAGAAAAGGCTGCAAATAAGATTTTAAGGGCTGATTTCAGACATGGGACTTGTTGATGCATGGCTTGGGTATTGCCTGAAGCTGCCGTGCTTCTCTGAGCAAGCTAGGTATGATCACACTAGGAGAACCAAAGGGTGGCCCAGGACATGTGGGATTGCTGGGGCTGGACCTCCAAGGAGCACTGGGGTTCTTGGGGTGCCATCCCTGCCAAGCATCCCTCTGCCCTGGTCCATTGGAGCCATCCTGCAAAGCAATGGGGTGGCTTCTCCTGGCAGAGCTCCTCATCCCATAGCAGGGAGGCATTTCCTTGGGTGACCTCCTGGAGCAGCAGCTCTTTCGCAAACATCTTTGATGAGGGAGACCAGCTTCTTAATTTAGATGCCGAAATCCAATTATGTAAATATCTCACCCTGCGCTTCAGATGCTGTGGGTCAGAACTGTTCACATCTATGCCTGAAGGTCATCCTCATCCCCCTGGATGCCCAACTGGGTTTGGTGCTCTTGTTTTCATCCCCTCTCTTCCTCCTGTCCTGCTGGCAAAGGTTATTTGGGGAGACTGAACCACCAGGGGCCTGGCTGTAAAACTGGGAATATCTTGGAACTGAGGGAGGGCCGTGAAGATGAATGTGAGGATGTTTGTGAAGCATCTAACACTGTCACGAGAAGCACCACAATAAGGCTGAGGAGGTGGTGAATAATTTTGTCTTTGGAATGAGTTTGAACAGTGTTAAATAAATCCTGGAGCCACCTGAGCAATGAGGACCTGTGCTGAAGCCTGCTTTGGGATGGGGATGCCCCAAGAGCTGTAGTTAAATCCTGCTTTAATGTTCAAGCACTTCATGCTAGTCACTCAGTGTGTCCTGGGGTTTCTCTAGAACACAAAGCAAAAGGATGAGCTGTTGGCATCATCTATCAGGGAGGGAAGGGGCATGGAGTTATGACCCAAAGACCCCAGAAAGCTTTCTTGGGCTGTTTGTTAGGAACATTGGACGAGCTGCTCCTCTTTTTCTCCCTTCAGGAATATTGTTTGAAGAAATGATGGCAGGATGGCAGCATAGGACAACGAGTAAAATGTAAAGGAGTAGAGACTACAGGTGTGTTGTGAAATGTGTAAATAAGGCTTAAAACAAAGAGAAAAGCATGCTATGCAGCTGCAAAGTTCCCATATGTGCTATGGTGGTGCATGCATCAGTGTTAGTTGCCTGCCAGCATGAGCAGGTACCCGCAGCAGCAGCTCAGACCTCCAGATGTGTCTCAAGAAGGAGGAAACTGGTTCCTGATCCTGTTTTCCCTTTGGAAAACGGGGTAAGACCCACCACTGTGGGCTCGGCAGTGCATTAACAGGATTGGCAGCCGTGGGGGAAGAGATGGTTTATGGGGTTTGGGTGCCTGTGTTGCTTTTCTATTGGTGTGTAAGTACTGGTGAGCCCTTCTGAGGCCTGCAGATACCACTTTTTGCTGGAATAATCATAGCATCATAGAATGGTTTGGGTTGGGACATTAAAGCTCTTCTAGTCTGACTCCCCTGCCACGGGCAGGGACACCTTCCACTAGAGCAGGTTGCTCCAAGCCCCTGTGTCCAACCTGGCCTTGAACATTGCCAGGGATGGGGCAGCCACAGCTTCTCTGGGTCTTTCAGTGTCTCAGGACCCTCCCAGGCAAGAGCGTCTGCTGAAGAGCTCATCATAATCTCCCCTCTGGCAGGTTAAAGCCATTCCCCTTGTCCTGTCCCTCCATCCCTTGTCCAAAGCCCCTCTCCAGGTTTCCTGTAGCCCCTTTAGGCACTGGAGCTGCTCTAAGGTCTCCCCTTCAGGTGCCTTCTCTTCTCCAGGCTGCCCCAGCCCAGCTCTCTCAGCCTGGCTCCAGAGCAGAGGTGCCCCCTCTTTGCTCTGGGGGTTCTGTCAGCAGTTCTGCACAACTTCTACACCCTTGTGTGTGTGTTGCCACCAGTTTGGCATCACTGAACAGCAATCCACACTGGGGCTGAAGGCTGCTGCACACTTGGGAGGAGAAACCCGAGGGTATCGTTGATGCCTCAGCATTAATTCAGGCCGTGCTCCTCAAAAGGCAGGTTGCAGCTATCTCTTTCTGCCCCCCTTTGCCATCCAGCATCATCCTATGATCCCAACTGACCTTCTTAAAAGGGATCAACCGCGTCAAATGAAGAGATGAAGAGGAAAGGGAGGATCCAGGAGAGGGCGAGGAGGAATGAAATTAGGAGCAGATATTAATAACCATGTTAAATATTTATCTGACCTCCTTTCACATGATCCTTTTTAATGGTGACCCAAAAAGCTGCTGCGCTAATATTCACTCTGGCTTCTCCTCTCTGCCTCTCTGTCAAAGGCTTTGGGTTTGAGCAGGGAAAAAACTTCTTTCTCACCCACCTCGGGAGGAGTTGGGCTGTGGGAGGGATCAGAGGAGCCTCGATTAAGTAGTGATGCTGCTGACCATGGGGCTTGTGATGGGAGCAAATGGCCTTTGGGGAAAGATGAAGTAAGAATTAATGAAAAGGGTGATGAAGCAAAGGGGTGGGGGGAAAAGTGACGATATCTCTGGGAATTGCAGGTCTGGCAGCACCTTTGCGCATCTCTCTGCACCCATCAGCTTCAAAGGGGTAACCCTGAGCTGAATGCCATGAGCTCCTGAGCGTTCCATGGGCTTCTCCAGCCATCCAGGCAGTGCTGCTGGGGCATTCCTGCCTGTCAAACCCTGTCTTCCAATTAGGAGTTCCTCTCCTATCCCACTTAAAAAGGCAAAACCAGTACAAGTTCTTTGTCATGGCAGCCTCTAATTAACATTTGCTGTAGACATGGATGCTGATCATGTTCTCCTCCTGCATTAGTATTGCCCATTCACTCTGATGGAAGGATTTGGTGTATTTGCTGTATTAATTTCTTCATTTTTAAGCAGCCCTGCTCAGAATGGCCCCAGGCATTTTGAGCTACTGCTCAGGGAAGCATTGCTACCTTTAAAATCAGGTTCAGAACCTCCAGGGCCAGGAAGCATTATCAGCTCAGTGAATTACAGGTGATGTACCAGTCATTAGGGAAAGTTTGTGAATTCCTGACGGGTTTTCCTTCTCCATGCCTGAAAGGCTATTGTGTTTGAGTGCAGAACCGTGTGCTGTGGTTTGACCCCTTCAGTTGAAGATGAGAGCAGAGAAGCGGCAGGGTTTTGGTCTTGGCTGCGGTTAAGTTCTCTGAGGCAGGTCTGAGCTGGGGTGAGGGGGAAAATCAGGAATAACTCAGTATCATTTTATGCAGGGAGCTCCTTCCTGTCTCTCTGAGCACATATTTGCTGCTTTTGCATTTAGCCCTTCAGTTTCCTTCTCCCATCAGCTCCTGAATTGCAGGAGCACCGACTATGCATCTGAACTGGTCCGTGTTTTCCATCAACTCGTCAGCTTGCCTTTTGCTGCTCAAGTGCCTGCTGTGCTTTCACTCTTGTTTTGGTGGCTCAAAGCCCATAAAAGCCCTTGAGAGCCGATGTGGAAATATCCTCTCATATTATACTATTTGTCATTTTAAAGGAAACTGAATTCATTAGAAGCAGGACTGAATGCAGGAGTGGGAATTTTCTAATCTCACCACCATCAGCCCCCTGGGACAAGCCCCTTTCAGTTGCCTCCACTAGATTCTCTGAGATGTAATTTGTGTTTTCAGTTTAAGCACCAATTAAGCAAGATCTTGGCCTCAGTTTCCCCTTTGCAAGATGAAGCTGGTGGCACTTAGCCAGCTCTATAAAGCCTATCTGAGATCTAAACCTGGTGAGTCTTTCCCTTGCTCCAACCTTTTTTTTCCCCCATTTTTGCAGGGTTAAAGGAATGGAATTAGGGATAAAAAGCGGCATTTGAGTTCAGTGTCACACAGGACTGTAAAACCACCCTTTTGGGTGGTTCGTTTTGCATTCCTGAGCATGTCCTGAATGGAAAGTGCTGCTGAGAGTCTTTAGCAAAGTCCCTATCACCACCGCCTCCAGCAAAAAGAGAAACGCCTTTCATCTTCCTAAATGTAATCCTGTTGTAGAACAGGAAATTCTCCGCTGGTCAGAGAGGATATTAAGATGCCTGGCTCTGAAAAAGTGTTTGAAATTATCATCATTAATCTGGAAATGATTATTGCGGAGTTCAAGCGGAGGAACGTGAGAAATAAAGTTAACCTGAAGTGTGTGTACGGTGAAAAGTAAATTGGATTTTAAAAAAGCTCTTGTTTCCCTAATGGAAGATAAGATTAATGGAACAGCTTGGGAAGGTAGAAAAAAATGCTCATTTCCAAACTAGGAAAGCAACCGGTGTTGAAGATGTTTGGAAACCTTCCAGTTGAGGAGGGTTCCATCCCATGTTCTCCAAGCACCCTCTCTGGGAAAAATCAGATCTCTGTATATTGTATTAAGAGCACCCCAAGTCAGGCAAGACGAGTGGTGGGGATAGATGTGTAGGGTCAGAGAATGGTTTGGGTTGGAAGGGACCTTAAAGCCCATCTAATTCCATGGCCATGCTCGGGGACACTTTCCACTAGACCAGGTTGCTCCAAGTTCTGTCCAACCTGGCCTTGAACACTGAATGGGGCATCCATCACTGAAAATAGGCTCCAGGAACTTGATTTCATCTGAAATTAGAGTAAGAGGGGGACTTAAGCCTCTCTGATGAGCAAAGCCAAGTTGTCCAGGTCTCACCTCCAACAGAGGCATGCTGATGCAGAGGAGCTGGGAATCCCCATCTGTGGATGTGGGGCTTCCCCCAGAGCCCCCTCTGAAGGTTTCTGACATTAACACAGCTTTCCTTGCCATCATCTTTGACCACGTTTGGGTTAGTTTGGGTGATGGCAAGGGGGTTGGAACTAGATGATCTTTAAGGTCCCTTCCAACCCAAACCATTCTATGATTCTCTGGATGTTTCCGTATGTCTGAGCTAGCGCTGTGCTGTGGTCCTTGTAATGGGAGCTGCAGTTGACTTTATTTGGCAGCTGGAGAAAGCCACGTGTTGAAGAGGAGGTCTCTGAAAGGAAGTACTTTTTCCTTTTGTTTTGAGCAGAGAGATGTGAGATTATCTCTCATCTTCCCCTCTTGCTGTCAGTCCTGTCTCAAGTTTGTTGCTGTGAACTCTCTCCGGTTTATTTTTCCTAGCTTTCTCTCTGATTTGGATCTGAGAAAACTATCTCCTGCTGACACCCACTGATCTCTGATAGCACCACAGTAATAAATCCTGGGTTCTTTTGCCTCTTTGATCCCTGTTGATGCTCCCTTCTTTCATGCCCCTTATACCATGTCCATGGGGCAGTAAACTCTTGTCCCCACACATGCCCCACAACCTGTGTTTGTGTTGGTAGAAGGTTAACGCTGATGGGGTTTCACAACTTTTGATTTATTGTCTTTCAGCATTCATCAGTCTTTTCTTTAAATTAAAACTCCCTCCAGATGGGGTCTGTGACACAGATTTATTGATCTGCAATAAAACCTCCCTCACAACCCAGAGAGCTGCCCATTCATCTTTCAGTGAAGGAGGGATCATTTCTCTGTGGATGTCCCAAGAATGAGAGCGAGCTGCTAACTTTTTTCCTCTTCTACCTGTCTGGGTTCCTCCATGATTTCCATGCCTCATCTCAGCACCAGATGGAAACAACATCATCTTTGAGCTAGCCCTCATTCACCTTCTATCTTTAGATGCCCAGAAGGTGACATGGTGGCAGAAAGGTCCCAAGTGATGGTACAAGCCATAGGAATCTATTTTAGATACTGTAAGTCCAAATGTGGCTTCTATCCCAACTCGCACGGGGATGTGCAGAGGGAGGGAGCAATGGCAATAGGTGGTGGGGCTTCTCTGGTGTGAGAAACAGCAATGATTAGTTGCTGGAAGAAACTCTAGCAAGATAAGCTGGCTGGAAGCTGTAATGACCTCCTTGTTTGTGACTTCTATTCACTTGTGGATTTGGGGTTTTTTCCACTCAAAAGCTCAATTTCCTGACTTAGAAAGGACCTGTCTGAAATTGTTGTTGTTGCTGGTGATGGGATTTTACTCAAGTTTGGGTGTTTTAGTGATGCAATCCCACCTTCCAGTGTGGTTTCAGTCTTTGGCTATGGGTTGTTTTGAGAAGTGCGTCCAGAAGAACAACTATGTATGTGAAATACAAAATGCGATGTGAAAATAGTGATTTTCCACAATTTCAGGCACATGGACAAAAAATAGGTCCCCAGAGCAGATATTAAAGTGTAGACTTGCCCAACTAAACTCCTCTTCCTGAGTTTCCCACTGCAGAAAGATGACACTGAAGTAGAAGGCCAAAACGTAGTATCCTGAAGCCAGCCTAACTTGCATTTATGGTGTGAAGCCTGGTCCTTGGCTTGATAGCTCTCATACTGAACGTCCTCAGCAATCATGCTGTGTCACTTGTTCTTTGGGAAGCAAATGGGATTAGGAAAGGATCAGTCATTCTGACAGTTGAGAGGGGGTTTTATAGGTGCCTCAAAGCACAATGTTGCAGGAAGCAGGATTATGGTATGTCTGACCAAATCGCTTGATGTATTGGGTGTACATAAAGACGACTGCCTAAGCCTATCAGATGTTGGCTGTGATATGAAGGATGACTTTGGGTAAGCATGTTGACCGACCCACATCCATCAAGGTCACAATCATTCCCAAGAATGTCTCTTCTTATGCTTTAGCTAAACTCCAGAGGTGGTCAAAGCTGAGCCAGCAGCTGCTTTGAAGGAGATGGGGGCAGGTGGAGCTGCAGGAGAAATGCAGAGAGATAAATGGATGGATCAAGTGGTCCAGAAAGACCCAAGAAGCAGACAAGGGGGTTAGTGGTGCCCATGGATAGGTCAAGAAAAGCTCTGGTCTGGGTGAGGGTGATCAGGAGAGGATGGGCGAGCGTTGAGTCAGATGGGAAAGCATCATCATTTGTCACCATAATCAGGAAGCCAGGCTAGAAGGTTTTAATCACTGCACACGGAGCTGGAATGCAGAACAAGTTTATGGTTTACAGTGAGCGGACTGACACAGCTGATTGATGTCAAATGTGTCATGATGTATATTGTAAAGCCAGGAGATTTAATGGTGTAACTCCATGGTAGTCTTGGAAGTGAAGCGCTGCAGAGCAGGAGTGATGGATGGGCTCATTTACATGTAAAATTGCCGATGGCATTGACAGCACTGGTATGTGGAGGGAAGATAAGAGTGAGGCAGTGAGATTCACTCTGACCCTGGTATTGAAATATTAAAGTACAGCTGTAGGATCATCTGGACTTTGCAAGCTGAATGTGTGTCTCTGTGTATTTGAGCGTATATATACACTTGTGCTTATAGTTATAACTACGTGCCCAGGATTCCAGACAGCTCCATGTAGTATCATCAGCTCTACGCTCAGGCAAAAACAGTTGTGGTGCTCCTACATCCTTGAGCTGAACTCCCAGTGAATGCAGTTGTTGCTTATCTTTGGAGGAACCTTGGTCCTGATGCTTTTGGGATGCTTTTGCAGAGCACAAGCAGCCAGGTTCATACTGGCAACCAGGCTCAGAAGATCTTGCTCCAGGCAAATGCAGGTGGTAGCCTGAGGCTCAGCATGTCCCACAGCACAAGGCTGGGTTTCCAGCTCCAAAACACCATTAACCCACACTTCAGCATTCTCCCATTGTCACTGCTATGTGGCAGGAGCAGGACTGGTGTAGGAGTTGCATTTATAGCTCAGAATCTCCCTTCTAATTTTAGCTGACTTGAGGGGAGGGTGGAAAAGGAAAGAAAGAGGAAAATCTGGGCTGCTGAGGTGATTCAAACTGAATGTGGCAGAGCAGAAAGCCTAGTCTAAATAAACTGTCAGAGGATGTTTTGCTTTCATTATGCCTGCTGCAAGCCCTTAATATTCCTGGTTGAGCTCTGTAATGCCATCTTCAACTTACTTTGTTAAGATAATGTCTCATATTTGGTGAGCTGTTTGGAAGGAGCCTGGAGAAAGTCGTGAGGAGGAGAAAGCCTTTTACTTCGGGGAAGGATACAGCACTCCAAGAGGTTGAAGACCCACGTTTTGGGTGGCTTTATCAGGATTTAACTCTCTGTTGAACCTCTCCAGCTTAAAGCCTATCTGCTGTCCCCCAGCCCAGGCAGAGTACCTGTCTCTGGTGCAAATGACTCCATTGAAGCTGATGGACTTATCCCCAGGATAGGTCATCATGCTGAAACACTGAGGACTGAGAAGTGAGGGAAGAGAACATCTCCCTCTGCTCGGGCTGGCTTGGGAAGGATGCACGAGCATCCCAGAAGGGGATGGGTGTGAAAGAGGAGGTTATGAAAGGCATAATGAGGGTTACTTACACGGCATTTACCTTCATCCACTTGGTCCCTGTGGCCTTTGATCCCATCCTTCATTTCAACCTACTTGACAGTCAGCAGAAGGGCCTCAATTGGGATGTTTTTCAGAGGCAGGTTGACGAAGCACCAACTGAGCTGCCCTTGATAGAAACGCTTAAGAGGCTTTGCAGGAGATTAAGTGACTCTGTTTTAATCTTGCCTTCTTCATGGGGATGTGTCGTGGGTCTCAACACACTGCCTGGGGCTGCAGGTTCAGCCTCTCTCCCCATCCCTGACTGCTGATGATCCTGGGACAGATGGACCGAGTGGAGCAGGCAAACCCCAGTATTTCCAGGAATGAACTGGAATTGCTCTTTCCTTAAATGAAAAGCTTCACATTAAACCCATCCTGTGCAAAGGACTGTTTTGTTTCGTTTATGAGCTGAGTTGTTGTCTTTGGACAATGTATAACCTGTAGAATAGCCATATATCTGAGCCAGAGTTGGAGGCAAAGGGTGTTCTGTTAGGGAGAACAGTCTTGGAGATGAGGAGGAGAGGATTTAGACTTTCTTTGACTTCCTAAGCTCATTTGGGTGCTGATCCCAAATCCTTGGAAGATGGTGTGAATCCCATTTTCCATTAACTCTAACAGAGGAGAGAGGCCTTTTCTGAGCAGAACTAGGGATTGCAATACCAGATCAGTGTAATGCCCTATCTCTAAAAGCTGCCAGCAGCAGATGCTCAGGAAAAAGTAATAGAGAGTTATGCTGGAGTAATAAATTTGATCTGGGACCTGTGATGGGGACTGTGCAAACAATTATGCCAAACCCATCCTTGCCCAGATGGGTTCCTGAGATAAAATAGACACTCACCAGTATTTGAAATGCCTTTGGGAGGGCTGGAAGGGTCATCTCTGTCCCTGTATAGCCCCAAGTGTTAAGAAATGACAAAGGAATAGAGAAGGGTTGATGATGAATTGTTATTTTCTTGCAATTCTCCTGTGTAGCGCATTGAAACTGCCTCCAGGAGCAGGAGTGTTGGCAAAATCACTGGAAGTGCCTCATACAGCATCAGTCCTGAAAAATGGAGTATTCCTCCCATGGAGGGTGTCATGGGGCTAGTCTCTGCCATGGGGAGCAGCAGCACATCCCGACAGCATGCTCATCCCTCCTTGGGCTTTGCTTCAGCCTTCACAGAACCATAGAACGGTTTGGATTCGAAGCGACCTTAAAGCTCATCCAGTTCCAACCCCCTGCCGTGGGCAGCGACTACCAGGTTGAAGAAGACCTCAAAGATCATCTGATGCAACCTCTCCCTTAAGAAATGTCCCTCCAAGGTCCCAGTGCCCCCCAGCTTCATCTCAGCTCCCCCTTTTTCCCTCCACCACATCCTAGTGGCACCCAAGCACCCGTCATCCCTTTCCCATGAAGTTGAAGCTACTTTTTGCTTGTTTATTTTCATTATCATCTTTCTCCCTGGCTTGAGGCTCCCGCGAGGGAGACGCCGTCTGTGTTAATGGGATTATGCGTGCTGTTTGCTGATGTGGATGTGTTTGCCACTTCCTCTCCCTTTGAATTTCACCCAGATAATTGATTCCTGGCTCTTCCTTGGCACTTGCTTTTGCGGTGCGGGGTGTTATTAGTCCCCCTTTGTTTCATTGCTGAGCAATGAAGCCTTTACAAGGCAGCCTGAGCAAAAACAGTTGTTGAATCTTGCTTTCTTGATTAAATAACAGGGGATTGGAGGCAGCTTGAAGCCCTCAGAGGGATGTAATAACATCAGCAATGGCTTGGGAGCAAAGTGGCTCCTTTCCATCACCAAGAGGTTGGATGGATTATTCAGGGCTCCCTTGCTGGTCATCCACCTAAATTGACTCTGGCTGATACGTGTCCATCCATTTATCATAGAATCCCAGATTGGTTTGGGTTGAAGGGACCTTAAAGCTCATCCAGTTCCAACCCCTGCCACGGGCAGGGACACCTTCCACTAGAGCAGGTTGCTCCAAGCCCCTGTGTCCAACCTGGCCTTGAACACTGCCAGGGATGGGGCAGCCACAGCTTCTCTGGGCACCCTGTGCCAGCGCCTCAGCACCCTCACAGGGAAGAGCTTCTGCCTTAGATCTAACCTGAACTTGCCCTGTTTCAGTTTGAACCCATCACCCCTTGTCCTATTGCTCCAGTCCCAAGATCCCAAGATGCTGGGAGCTGAGAGCTTGAATCCTTTCCTGTTTCACCCATGGGGAGCCTGAGGATGGGTTGGGATTCATGGTGCTGGTGTGAATTCCCTTTCTGCCATAGTTGATCAGGAGGTGATGATGGAAGGTGGCTGGTTCCTTTTAAGTTGGGACATGCTGATTTAGGGATACCAGCCTCTCCAGGACAACAGGCCAGTTTCAAAGGAGTGCTTGAGGAAAACTAGCAAATCCAGGGAAAATGAAAGCATTCTGCAAGATTTTAAAATAGAAATAGTTGAAATGAAAAGATCCTGTTGAGTTTGACCCAATTGTTGCTTGAGTTTAAATGATCTGAGAACTTTGGTTAATGGATCATAGAATAGTTAGGGTTGGAAGGGAATCTTTAGGGCTTCTCCCCCCTCTCCTTCCCTTCATTGAAACGGCAACATTTGTATAGAGCAGGAACAGCTATTTTCTGCCCAGCTTTCTTCAGACTGGGGATGACCCTAATGTCACACATGCAGCCTGAGAATGGAGAAAAATCCAGTTGTTGGGCTCAAGAACAGCTCAACTCCACCCCTGGCAGTGTTCAAGGCCAGGTTGGATGGGGCTTGGAGCAACCTGCTCTAGTGGAAGGTGCCTCTGCCCGTGGCAGGGGGTTGGAACTGAATGAGCTTACGGTCCTTTCCAACCAAAACCAGTCTATGATTCTATGATAACTCCATGGCAAATAAAACCAAATGAGTCTTAAGTTGCTAAATTACCTTTTGCTCCAGCCCAGAATGTGGCTAGCATCAATGAGTGATTTCTAGAAGGAATGAAATTGTTTCAGGAGGAAGAAACGCAACAACATTGTGTGTGCATCACTGTGTAAAATGTACCCTAATAAAGTAGAAGCACACTGAATGAATTATGGTAAAACCCCCCAATTACCAAAATGTCAAATGCTATTAGTACTCGGATTTGTAGAAAGAATGAACAGAAGAACATGAACAGAAGAAGCTGTTCTTATTTTATTTCCCTTTTCCCTTTGTAAAGCAGATACTAGTCACACACAACAGCTGGTTTTGGTGCCTTGAATAACTGATAACAAGAAGAAAAGCAAGACCTGTTCCCCAGCACTATTTTCCACAGTGGCATGGTATCAAGGTAATGCGTTCCTTGCCGCAGGAACTTCAGGTGTGTTCTTGTATGTGAGCAAAAGTCTCATTTCCTTTGATAGGATTTATGATCTCTGAGTCCACCCGAGAAGGGAAATGGAAGAGAATCAAAAGAGGGCTGAGAAAGAGAAGTTCTATGTAGGAACTGAAATCAAGGAAGGACAGCTTTAATAAGAGGGCTTCCTAAAGGACCGGGTAGCCTGTAGCATCTTCAAGGCTGTTCTTATTGTTAGTGGGTTTGCCATCAGTTGGGTGGCCCTGGCTATCATTGGAGAAAGCCACCATGGCCCTTCATGTTCAGTAGTCCAACCAGCTGAGTTTGAGCACCAAAGGGGGCATATTTTCCTCATGGAAACCATTTTTACTTTATTAGTAGAAACTGCTCCTGTGATGGTTACAGTTGGTTTTACTATGGTTGAGTTCCAAAGGATGATATGTTCAGCCAAGACATGAACCCATTTTGCATTTGGCCAACAAGACCACATGTCCACGTTCTCCATGTTTGCCCCTGGGTGAATTCTCTGAGGAGCAAAATGATAGAGCATGGCTCTATGTCTGTTGAAGCTGCTCCATTTTGCATGAATATGTATTTGTTGGGCCAGCAGATATTTTATAGCCCGTCAGCTCAGGCACTCAGCCTGGATGGAGGAGGCGCGTGTTCAGGCCCCTGTTCCAATGTGCCTTTAATTATTTATCTGCAGCAGAATGCTTCAAAGAGGCTGAGTGAAAGAGCCAGAGGCCAAGTCTGTAGCCTGAGAGCTGAGAGATTTAGTTGCCAAGAAAGTCTGTGGCTTTTTATTACTGCAGATAACTGGTGGTGTTTAGGGTTCATACGGGTTTTCTATACTGGATTTTAGAGATTCCTCCTGATAAATTGGACTGTTTTGGAGTGGTGGTAACAAGGGGGGGTGTTTGTATTTCTCTCTGTGGACATTTTCCAAAGTCTAGGAAAAGTGGCAGTTCTTTGAAATGACCATTTTTTTCCAGGGTAGGATAACTCTTTCCCTTCACATGTTATCCATAGGACTTCTATGGTTTCTTGCTCCTCGGGTATCTTCCACCAGTTTCCCTTCTCAACTTGTACAACAAGGCTGGTGAGGCACAGGCACAGGATGCCCAGAGAAGTGGTGAATAATCCATCCCTGGCAATGCTCAAGGCCAGGTTGGGCAGAGCCTTTGGTGACATGGTCTAGTGTGAAGCATCGCTGCCGATAGCAGGAGGGCTGGACCTGGGTGATCTTAAAGGTCCCTTCCAACCCAAACCTTTCTATGATTCCATGTCTATCCCATAAACCCAGTCTCCCAACCTGTGAATGTTGCAGGGATCCTGGGGCATTTCTTTGAAGACCTCTCCTCCTAGCTCAGCTGCCACAAAGTCAGTTGTCAAGCCATATGTGTCCTGGACTAAAGGTCTGCAGAGAGCTCTGTTTATCCTAGATACAGGCATTTAGCTTAAAGTGAGTTCATTAGTAGCCAATTTCAAAGGAAAGGAGAAGTTCTAGTCTAATAGACCCATGATTTGCAGAGGTTTCTTCCATCTTTGCTTTTCCAGAGGGACTAGGACTTTGGAGATGTTGTGTAGCTTACCATGGAGCCACCCTCTGATGTCTGCATGAGTCCAGCAGTCAGAATCTCATCCTTCACTATTAAGTAAGAAGGCAAAGTTTGCCCTCTTTGACCCTCCCCCAGGCAGAACTTCTACCAAAGGAAAGCTGAAGCTCCTTGACAGAAAGGCTGTGAAGCAAATTAACCAAGACAAAGTATTCCTCGTTCCTTTGAGGCTTATTCATTATTGATTTGCAAAATTACACTGCTCCCCCCCAAAAAATACCTGGGATATTTATAAATAATTACCCAAATCAAAGCAATTGACTCAACTAGAAAATGCTTTAGCAAACACATTAGTTTAGGCATCTTCTTATTAGGCAGTGACTAATAAGCAATAATACATTAATCATGCAGTTAGTAACGGAAGGTTCCAGCCTTCCTAAGGCTTTAGATTTGGTACTTAAATGGAAATAGCCTCAAGGTGTAGGCTTAGTCTAAATTTGGACAGGTTCAGGCTCGACTTCAGGTTGAAATCTACCCCTGCTTAGGTTCCAGCCTTCCTAAGGCTTTAGATTTGGTACTTAAATGGAAATAGCCTCAAGGTGTAGGTTTAATCGAAATGTGAACAAATTTAGGCTCGACTTCAGGTTGAAACCTACCCCTGCTTTGAGTGGGGGACTAGATGAGGTGATGTCCAGAGTGATCTTCTGACCTAAATGATGCCCTTGTGAAAGACGTTCTTCACAAGGAGAAGCATCCCAGCCAAGGCACAGGCACCACCTTCCAGTGACGATGTCCTTGCTGGCTGGGGACCCGCAAAGATGATGCTGACTTTATCCAAGGCCCTTTGTCTTGTTGCAGCTCCAGTATATAAAGGCACGTTGGGGTGCAGCTTGCAGAAGGCCATGTGTGTAGTACCGCGGTTTCTATTAAACAAAACTAAACTCCCTCTAACAGGAGTTTTTCAGACAGGTTGTCCTAATATATTAACTTCTGTCTGTGTTTTGAATAGTCAATTTCACGGTGAAATGAGTTCTTAATAATATATTTACCACCTGGGAGAAATCTCCCAGCCATCTGGAAAGGAGTGGGGATTTAGTGCCTCCAAATGGAGATTGGCTTTATTTATTTTTTATTTATTTATTTTTATTTATTTTGCCCATGTTTCTCCCATCCCCGCACTCCCAGATGGGTCCCAGAGGATGCTTTGGGTCCAAGGTGACCATTGCAGCAGGTTTTGGGGTCTCTTGCCCTGTCTTTTAGTGGCATGGAGGTCTCAAGAAGTATGTGGAGGTTCTCTGTAGCTTCCCAGGCTGGACACTGGTGTTGAGGCAGGATGGGGATGTGTCCTCTTCAGCATCCCCAGGCTAGGATGGCTTCTAGGACTCTGCATCAGGGACTGCAGCAATAGGACAAAGGGTGATGGGATTAAACTGAAACAGGAGAAGTTCAGGTTAGATCTAAGACAGAAGTTCTTCCCTCTGAGGGTGCTGAGGCGCTGGCACAGGGTGCCCAGAGAAGCTGTGGCTGCCCCATCCCTGGCAGTGTTCAAGGCCAGGTTGGATGAGGCTTGGAGTAACCTGCTCTACTGGAAGGTGTCCCTGCCCGTGGCAGGGGGTTGGAGCTGAATGAACTTTAAGGTCCCTTCCAACCCAAACCAGTCTGGGATTCGATGATTCCGTGATTCTGCCCAGGCACGCAGAGGCTGGTTTGGAGGAAGAGGAGTTTTAGAATCATAGAATGGTTTGGGTTGGAAAGGACCTTAAAATCGTCTAGTTCCAACCCTTGCTTGTAGATGCTGGCAAAGCTGTACTGTTTTGATGGAGATGTCAGTGATACATGACCTAAATCCAGGCTGGTTTGTGTAATACATCTTTTGAACTCAGCTAAAATGGAAGCCAGATGCAAACCAAGCTATCCCTTGATTATGTGAGGGAAATGGTAAATTCATCATCACTTGAAGTCTTTTAAGCAAGACTGATTGTCCCTCTACAACCTGCCCGTTGCATCAGCAAGAAGTTATCAGGTTTGATAGTGTTTGCCTGAGCACAAGGGAATAATCCTCCTATTTGCTACAGGGCTTACAGGGTGAAATTGTGTGGCTTGACGTCTTCAGGCTGTCAGATTTGATTGTCTCTTCTGGCCTTTGACGTTGGGGATTGATGGAAACTTATCACAGCCTTTGTCTTGTGTTGTTACGTAGCTTCCCTATGTGCTAAACCCTCATCTTTTGTATGAAATTCCCGTGTGCCTTTAGGGAACTCTGTGCTCACCCAACATGAGGCCCTGCAGGAGAATTTGGTGGCTCCAAGGCTTGAAAAGCATTAATTTTGTTTGCAAAAGTGATAGAATTAGCATATCCTGATCCCCTGCTTTAATACTCTGCACAGGTCGCTTAGTTGACATTAAACGGAGCTTTTTGCTGTGGGGTTTTGCACAAAACTCATTTGTGGTGGAATCGAATCCACAGAACAGCTCAGGACACGCTCGCACGTGTCATTGCTGTCTGAATAGGCTCTTTGCTGTCTAAACAATCTGTGCTGTGGAAACGTGGGTAATCTGGTTGGTTTTAACTGCCAAAATCTGCTCATTGGGAATAGTGGGAAAGCTCAGAATCAGGCTTGCATGTGATGGGGGCAGCAGGGTTAGCACACATCCGTCCCCGCATCATCCCCGCTCCCAGTCTCTAATGCTGTTGTAGATGGAAGCTGATGTGGTATAGGTTGTCCTCCCTGAAGGTGGTATAAATCTCCTTTGCATTTCTCCTGGGCTAAATGAGCAGAGGCAGGAGAGCAGGTCTCAACCTACCATTTTCTGCAGCTCATTTCACCCCTTTACAGGCTGTAAAAGGGGAAGGGTTGAAGGTCCCCTTTGAGGTTGAAAGCAATAAGGTTTTGTTTGCCTGTTCCATTTATCCCATCTAGTTCAGCTATAGATGGCAGGGGATGCCTCTAGCAATGCATTCCTTTGAACTTGGTGTGCTCTAATTCAATGTGGACACCTGGTTGCTCCTGAAATATGTATTAAGGGGGGAAGAAAACAAGGGAGCCCTGTTAGGAGCTGTATTTTACACCCGGTTGCACCAAACCCCTGGATTTAGTTCTCCTTGAACCTGGAGTTGGCAATAATTGACGAGCAGATTTTGCAGCTGCTGTTCTGACATGATATTGCTGCCGGGTGTTATGAAAACCACTAGAGCTAGAAACCCAGTGCTCCATCCTCCTCTTGGAGTTTTAGCTTTCAAACATATGAAGCATCAATCTCAAGCTAGCGGCTCACGAGCTATCAGCTCCTACAATCAAGTGGAAAAGAGCATTTCAAAAGTGCTTAGTTACTGGAACTGTACAAATGCTTTCTGGGCCAGTAAATGCTTCCATGTATTGGTCCCGGACCATGATTAGGAAGATAAAAATCTGCTCTCTGAGCAAGTACACTGCCTTGGCTGCTGCTATTGCAGGAATGTCAAACTAAACAGGACGATGAGGAAGGAGGCAGGGCCTTCAGCATCAGTTAACTCAGCCTGTGGGGCTGCTTCTATGTGTCTTGAGTCTTTTTAGGTTTATTCTCTATAGTGGCAAAAAATTTTCTCTCTTAATCTTTTAACATGAAACCTTTGCTCTTGAATTTATGAATAGGCTGATTCCATTGCACCGATTTCTTTTCAAGGTGTAGGTTCATTCTATACCTGAAATATTTCAGACCATCGATGATCTTTGGGGTAGGTGGATGGTCAAATAGACTCCTGGGTCTAACTAGAAAGCATAAACAGTTTATTACTCCCTATTTGTTGCTGTCAGCACCATAACTGACTTTTATTGATCGAGTGAGCATGGTCCATGTAAAGACATCATTGTGGCTAAAGCTACAGCCCCAGTATATCTGCCCAGCCTCCAGGAGTCCACCATCCAATCCTACACTGAGTAAGCATTGTTGTAAACATTGCAATTATATATTTAAGCACATCTCAGATAATTTGTTTGTGATACTGCCATCAAAACTACCAGTTACACCATACAACTGCTGTGATTTTACCTATTATACTGAGAACTGTGGGCTTGAACCCCCCCAGGACGATGTTTTGGCAGGGGGAGGATTGTTGCTGTCTGTTTTAAGGGACCTGCATATGGGTTACTGAATGTCATACTCGGTATGTATGGTGAAGAACCCCATTTTATTGCATTGCTGGCTATCTGGGAGCTGTGCTATTTCCTTATGGTGTTCAAGGACAAAGCAGCTTCTGGCCTTTTGCTTTTCAGTTTGGTGGCTGTCACTTGGGCAAAGAGCTTTTGCTTGCCAGGAGGTGAGTAACAGATTCAGTGGAAGGAGCAAGGAAAACCCCTCTGCAGACCCATTTCCTACCAACAGCTTGGGATCCAGGGCAAGATTTTCTCAACCTTGTCCCCATAGTGACCCCCTGGTTGCTGGTACCATTGGGTTTGAATTTCCACATATGACATCACTGCACATGAGCTTGATTTATCTTGGAAGTGATGGAAAAGGTCGGGATGTTTTAAATTGAACCCATCTTCCATTCACAGCCCATTTTCCATAAGCTGTTTTACTGGTGATGTGACATGATATCAATAACAATGAGGTTTCTCGCTGCCTGCTCTAGTTGTTTATGGAAAGGAGTTTCAGAAAACATATTATTAGAGAGAATAATGGATGGGCTGTAGGGAGACGAGGAAATAATTGCATTGAGGGGCTTGAAAACATCATAAAGCCAAGAATGGAGTTTGGTTGGACTCTCATGTCACAAGGTCCCTAAGACTAAACTAATTCTTCGTAAATCTGTGCAACCCATTTAGGCTTAGGGGCTTTCTTCTCTACTAGATTGCTTTTCTCTGCCCTCTTTCCTTTTCTCCCTCCTCTTTTCTTTGGAAGAAACACCACAGAGGAGATGGAAGTGAATAAAACCCACCCAAGCCACAATTATGGTGATTAGTTATCCATTTGTATGTTGGTAGCACCTCTGGATTCTCTGGCAGGGGGCTGAGAATCAGCCAAGCACAGAATAGAAAACCTTAGCAATCCTTTTTCTAAGGCTCTTGAAGCTTGGGTTTAAAGGAATAAATACATATTAACAAATAAAACCAACTATAGAATTTAAAAGGGAAGAGTTGACACAAGCTACAAGAGTTGACACCCGGATCAGAAATGTTGCCAGCAATTTTGCTGCTAAACTCACCTGCTTTTTGCTCTTATTTGAATGTTTGCTGCTGTTAGGAAGAGCCAAAGATGTTAAAGCACTTAATTTATAAGCAGAACCTGCTTGAAGTTGCTAAGAAATAAGTGTTTTCCTCTCAGGTATTGGGGTAGGAGGGCAATGAAGGGAAGAATGAGATGCTCCAATAGGACTTAGAGATCTAACTATGCATGAAGGAGTTGGGCATCTCAGTGCTTCCAGCCTGCTTCTCCTGCCCACCACCCCAGGCTGAGAACTGCATTCTCAGTCCTGAGAAACACAGAGGAGAGCAAACACCTTCCCGTAGTTGGGCTGAATGTTTCCCCTGCAGTGCTCTTCCCATTGGAAGTTTCAGATTGCTGTATCACAAAAGACCCATTGACTGGCCATTCCACGGAGAAATTTTCCCTCTGTTTTCCAGTCTTTCATTCTCCCCCTCTGGACCTGTAATTTTTACTTGCATTACATCAGAGTGTGGAAAAGTTCAGAGAATCACGACTTGGACCCATTCTTTCAGAGGCTGGATGAAAGGGCCTTTTCTGCCTCGGGTGCAGGGTGGTGGTTGTTCAGTTTTCCAGGGCCTGGGAATAAAAAGACAGCCTGGAAGCATGGTGTTACAGAGTCATAGAATGGTTAGGGTTGGAAAAGACCTTAGGATCATCCAGTTCCACTATAGTTATAGTTAGCATAGGATTAAATTGGTGGGAGCTGGTGGTTACACTTCCATAGGCTTCCTGGGATCAAAATCAGGATGGATGGGACAATTGATATTCCCTGGATGTACTGCTTGCAGCATGTTTTAGCCCCTTCTCTTCCATCTTTGTAGGGTTTAGTATTCTCCCTTAGTGCAATAAAGACTCAGTTTTGCTCCATGATAGCTGCTGAAACCCAGGATGACTTGTCAGGGCTGTCTGCACACCTACAGTGCTCTGAAAGATTCCTTCTGCTGGGAATTGCTCCATGCACCCACATTAAGCTCACCAACACCATGTAATGCTGGGGGAATAATGGCTTTTCAAGTGATTATTTACAGATTGCTTGGTGGCCAGAGCCAAGAAATAACGTCGGCTTTGGGTGAACTAGGAAAAAAGTAGGGAATTGTGGTTGGGTTTTAGTTTTAATGGAGTAAAGCCAGTGATTCTGTCAAGAGGAATGAAACCATTTATGCAAACCTGAAAATAAACCCTGCCGTAGCCTTGGTTTAACCTTTCTATAAATGTCAATTTTGGGGAATGACAATGACATTTCAAGGGAGAGATTGAAATGTAACACGCGAGAAACATCACCGTGAGATGTTTTGACTTCTCTTCAGCTGCCTCCTCTCCCCGTTCTATTTATTTTCTGCAAAAAACTCTTTGCTAAACCTGACTTGAATCCACACACGGTTTCGGTGCCTGGAAATGACATTTTCTAACAAACACAGTGGAAAACAAAGAGAAGAATAAATTCTAAGGCTGTGCTCGCTCCTTGGTGCAACCCCAGCCCTGTGGTTTCAGCACATCTTGTACCTCAATAGCATTTGGATCATGGAATGGTTTGGGTGGGAAGGGACCTTAAAGCTCATCTAGTTCCAACCCCCTGCCACAGGCAGGGACACCTTCCGCTAGAGCAGGTTGCTCCAAGCCCCTGTGTCCAACCTGGCCTTGAACACTGCCAGGGATGGGGCAGCCACAGCTGCTCTGGGCACCCTGTGCCAGCGCCTCAGCACCCTCACAGGGAAGAACTTCTGCCTCAGAGCTCATCTCAATCTCCCCTCTGGCAGGTTAAAGCCATTCCCCTTGTCCTGTCCCTACAGGCCCTTGTCCAAAGCCCCTCTCCAGGTTTCCTGGAGCCCCTTTAGGCACTGGAGCTGCTCTAAGGTCTCCCCTTCAGGAGCCTTCTCTTCTCCAGGCTGCCCCAGCCCAGCTCTCTCAGCCTGGCTCCAGAGCAGAGCTGCTCCAGCCCTCGCAGCAGCTCCGTGGCCTCCTCTGGACTCACTCCAACAGCTCCACGTCCCTCTTGTGCTGTTGCCCCAGAGCTGGATCAGGACTGCAGGGGGGGTCTCCCCAGAGCACAGCAGAGGGGGAGAATCCCCTCCATGACCTGCTGCTCACGCTCTGGGGGTGCAGCCCAGCACACGGAAGGGTTCTGGGCTCAAGCGCCAGGTCATGTTGAGCTTCTTGTCGTCCAACAGTTCAATTTGGACTGGGAAAATCCCGAAGGACACGAAGGTCTTTTGCCCGCTCTGTGGCATGCAGACTTTTTGCTTTTCCCTTTTTGCAACCCACACGTTTTGCATCCATGACTAAATACTGCACTTTGGTGGCTCTCTGCAAGGCTGGAGGAGAGCATTTCAGGGCCTGGTCACCATCCTAGCTGATGCAATGCAGTTGCTGAAGTCCTCTGCAATAGAAAGCAAGGTCTGAAGCCAAAAAGCAGAGTGTATTTATGGCTTCTTGGTGGCACCAAGGAAGAGCTATGAGTTAGCATCGTTATCTTTGGTCTCCCTGGGGTTAATGGAGGTGTGGGTCAGCCAAGTCACATCCACAGCCGTGTGTGAGATGAGTCGGTAGCAGGAGCAAGATGCTGGCTCTGACTCAGGAGAGCGATGAAGTGCAAACCCTGAGTACTTCATCAGTCAGGCTATTGCTTAGCTGCTGTTTTACACATCAGCCTGTGCCCACGTGCTTTCCTGAGTCACAGTCTAGGAGGGGAAAAACACTGCTCCTCAGTGTCGCCATCCAAAGTGTCCTCCTTCACCCCCTTGTTTTTTCATCTCCAACAGTGTTGTGAAAGAAAAGCTTCACTTTGGTGTCAGTCATTTGAAGAAGGAGACAAGTCAAGTCTTCACAGTGCTGCTCTGCTTCTGTTTCACCCCAAATTCCCTGCATAGTTTTTGTGCCCACCTGCGGAACTCACTGCTGCGGGATAGTCCTGGGGATGCTGCTGTCTCCCACTGATGGTTTGGAACGCAGGGCAGGGAGAAACCATCCCACTCGGTGCTCACCCTTATTGACAGCATGGAAAATGAATGGGAATCAGCTTTGGAAGGGAGATTATTTCATTATCATTGTAATTGGTGCTTATAATTAGTTGTTACTCTGGCGTGTGGTGTGCCCTGAGCACCGTGGCTGTAAAGTGCAGGAGCAAAAAGGAAAGGCTTTTATAATGATGATGATTTTTTGTCATTAATTATGACTGCTGTTTGTTTTCTTGGCTATTTATCTACTTGCTCTTTCACTCAAGTAACCTCAGCTTGCTTGGCTTTGCAGTAGACAGATGGTAGGGCTTTGCCTGGCCTGGCTTTGGGTCAGATTCGGCTCTGCCTTCTGCCCTTTGGTCAGTCGTGCTGCTGTTCACCCACAAGCAGGTTGGGAATACCTCTTCCTGCCATGAGGAAAACTCACTGATGATGTTATCAAGTCACTGCAGAGCAATTTAGGGGATTGGATTGAAGAATTCAGGAGAGATTGGAAGAATCCAGTGGGTACAGATAAAGGGGGACCCTGGCACCGCCATGAGCCCGGAATGTTACTGAGGGACAGAACCCTCTTGTCAAAGCCAAATCACCCTGGAAAACCCCCAGATCTTTGCAGGCTGCCTGCTCTGAGTCAGGCAAAGGGCCTCCTTTGTGGTGCTGAAACAATAAATGGCCTTATCCTCATTAGCTGACGCAAGCTAACAAAGCCCCATTGATTCTGGTAGGTGCTTCCTCAGTGACAGCGATGCGAGGGATGGGGTTTATGACCCCACCGGCTTCTCCAGGCATCTGTGTATGTGTGGTTGGGTTTTAATGAGTGCTTTGGGCCACAAAGTGGGTCAGTGCTTTCATCTGCTTGCGCTTTGCCCCCCCTCCCAGCTCCCTCCTGCAGCAGAGACCAGAGGAACTCACCACATGGTGACACAAGCCATAGGCTGATCCTGGCTGCAGATGGAAGGGGATGGCCTTGTGGCGAGCAGGGTCCTTCTGAGACACAGGGCTGGAACCTGCTGAGGTGGCTCCCCATGGATCCATGAGCTTTGTGCAAAAGCGTGCTTTGAAGCCTGAAACCTTGAGCACTTCAAACAGGCAGAGGACAGGCAGATGATGTATGGGAAATTAATACCTAACAGGGCTAAAAATTGTTCTCAATGTCGCCCTAACTCCCCTGCCCAGCTGAGCTCTATTTACTTTCATCCCATCCAGAGCATTTAGCACAAAGAGACCCCTTACACCCTTAATTTTCTAAACCACAAAGCCTTCTATTCCACTGCATCCAGCTGAAACATTCCCCTTTTTGCTCTCATTTTCTGGCTCCCTTTTGAAACCCTCCTCTCCCTCGCTGCAGCCTCTCAGGGGAGGAGCAGAAACCAGCAAAGTTTGGAAAGCAGAGCAGGTCACTAACCGTTTTGTGGCCAGTTTGGTGCAGGGAGAGCAGCAAGAAGCATCCTCCACCCTGGTTTGTGCATGAGCAAAGATCTGGCAGCACAACAGGCACCGGTCAGCACATGGTGGAGGATTTGTAACTGGAAATCAGGATGCCTGAAACCTCATTTATGTCACAGTAGGGGGAAAGCAAGTGCCATGGCATAGAGCAGAGAATCCCTCGGGAGCTCTTTGTATGGCAGGGATGGAGGATGGGGATGGTTTCAACACCGTGGTACCATCCCGAGCCCAGGTTTTGCTGCCTTCAGCCCTGCTCTGGGCTCTCAGCTGCACATTTCTCACCCTTCTCTGGGGTTTGCACCCTATTCCCTCATCAGTGGCGGGGGAATGAGTTCAGGGAGGGTTGCTTGCACACTAAATGGGAATGGTGTGGGCTGGGAGAGACTGGAGATTCATATCCCAGCCCTGTGCGGACAGGGGTTGAGGTTATCTATGAGGTTATCCGTGCTGGGTGGGGATTACAACCAACGTAAACCAAGTGATGCTCAAAAATACCCCTAAGCAGATTTTCCCACTCAGAGGAAAACAGTTCTTTAGTGCTGCCACGTTAGAGCTGGGTGTTTCTGGTGGCCTCCCCTGTGTTGGGCTGTGATAACTGGGCTGCCCTTGTTAGCTCCTAGAGGATGCTGCGGAGAGTCCTTGCTGGGGCATTGGGTCCCCATCTTGTGATCCCTGTGAAAGCCCCATCAGATGGAGTTTAGCACAGTTCAAGCTCCAGGGCATGCTGGTGGTGTGAATGGGGAAAGGTAGGATCGTCTGTGCCATGCTGGCTTCCTGGCATCCTGCTTTTCCCAGGGCAAAGCTGATATTTTATTAATGCAAAGCTAAGAGGGCTTGCAGGGGGGTGAGGATGCACAGCAGATGTGCTCTTCCCCATCCCTGCTGTCCCGGAGGCTGACATAAGGGTTTGGACTGGTGGTGCTGATCCTGAAAGGGTGGAACCTCCTCTCTGCAGGGGCTAGAAGCAGGAGTTGAACCCAGAATGGAAAGTCATTGCTGGTGCAAGGGTTGGGTGTTTTCTAAACCCCACCTGGGGCTGTTGGGGTGCTGTACAGGGTTGCACAACAGTACGTTTGAGTCCTAAATGTGCTCTGAGAGCACAAGAGCAGAGAGGCAGGGGTGTGCAGGACATGGCTTTGTAGCACAGTGCCTACCTGTGGTGCTGTTCCTCTGCACTGGAGTGAAATTCAGTGGTTTTCACCTTCTGCTGTCTCATGAGAACGCCTATTAGCAATACTGGAGGTTTGATGTATCCTTTTGGATGTGAGTTGGGATGCGTCACTACCCTGCCTCCTCCAGCCTCCATAGGGACAGCTTAACCTGCCCCAGAGGGGTGGCTTTAAGCAGATAGGCTCGTGTCCCTGGCTGTGGCATCCAGAGCAAGGCAGCACTGAGCCTGACATCTGCCAGCCCTTGCAGATCCCTTTTTCCCTATGAGACAGCAGGAACCAGCAGCTCCCGAGCCATCCCTGCAAAGCTGGGATGTCTTCCATCACCCCAGGGCCTGATCCTCAGCTGGTGTAAGCTGGCACCGTATCACTGAGCTAATGGGCCAGCTGCTTGGTCGGTGGATGCTGCTGCCTGTCCCCGAACAGCCGAGCTCTGCTTCCCTCCCTACTCTATTCCTCATTCTCCCTTTTAATTCTCTCCCCGTCTGTTCGTTCCTCTGTATTCCCAAGCCGTCCTTCTTTTTCTCCATGAAGCTAAGGGGAGGAAAGGAACAAAGCAGTCCAACTCAAACATTCTATCCAAGAACCATCCCTAAAATCTCACCAGGTTACATTATGCTCTAATAGATTCGAAGCCAATCTGCCTAATGCCACTGCAAAGGTCAATTAAATTCACCCTAAAAAATTCACTCCTGGCTCATTATCCATGTGGAAAATGAATTAGAAGAAGCACAAGCTGCCCCAGAGGTTTCCGATAGTTTCTTAATGAACATATCTCCTAATGAAAGAAGAGGAAAGAAAAGCATCACCAAAAAGAAAACCCCATTAACTTTACAGGAATGTTTTGTTGGTCCTTTGGAAAGAGTTGGAATAACAACCCTGGCAGGGTGCTGTGCCCATAGGGACTCACAGGCCACCCACCAGGAGAAAAGGAGGCAAAATGAATCAAGTGACTGATTAATTGCAAGTTGTGACCTGAGTTGTGGCAAGTTTGGAGGGGTTTTCAGGCTGAAGATGCTTAAATGGCTGCATGGAAACCTCAGCATACCTTCCAGTGTCTGAAGGGGGCTACGGGGATGCTGGAGAAGGACTCTGCATCAGGGACTGTAGCGATAGGACAAGGGGTGATGGGTTCAAACTGAAACAGGGGAAGTTCAGGTTAGATCTAAGGCAGAAGTTGTTCCCTGTGAGGGTGCTGAGGCGCTGGCACAGGGTGCCCAGAGCAGCTGTGGCTGCCCCATCCCTGGCAGTGTTCAAGGCCAGGTTGGACACAGGGGCCTGGAGCAACCTGCTCTAGTGGAAGGTGTCCCTGTCCGTGGCAGGGGTTGGAACTGGATGAGCTTTAAGGTCCTTTCCAACCCAAACCATGAAGGGATTCTATGATTCTAGGACTTTAGGGAGCCCAAGGGGGTTTTGGTTTGGGTTTTCCATGAGAAAGTGGTTGAGAGGGTCTTTAAACCCTTATACCTTTGGGCTGTTGGAGTCACTACTCATCAGATCTTCATCCTCTTTTCTAATGCGTGGATCCAGCCATGTGTAGGGCAGAAAGAAATGGAAAGATGTTCACTAGTCCTTTGAGCATGAGATTCTATTCTACAACCCACTTTTCATAGCGCCCAGGGTAATGTTGCCTTGTGAATCTGTGCCAATATTGCTTAGATTTCTGTTATTTTGGAAGTGGGGTTTGAATTCTCAATTGGATTTCCTGCCCTGGGAATGGAGTTTTGTGGTGGGGAGAAGGGGTCTATGTTGGCTGGTCACATTTGTGCCTCTCAGAAAGGTTTCCTAGGTAAGAATATAAACTACTAAGAGTCAGCAAAGGTGCCTGGAAATGAAATGAAGGGAATCACAGGCAATAAAAGCATAAGGATGATTTTGTTCAAATTAACACATTTCCAAGGGAAGCTTAAATTTCATCACCATTCTGACCAGAGAGGACAGTTCATCCCTTCCTAAAGCGAGTGGCTAAAGGATGTGGGCTACCTGGAGATCATCCCTCTCCTCTTGGCTGGATGGGAAGCTTAGTCTAAGTACCGTAACTGAAACAGGTTGTAACTCCAGTCTGAGCTGCTGCTTTTCTTCCAAGAAGCTGCTGGGAGTTTTCTTGCAGAGCTGCTTTTTTGGCACTGGGAAAAGCTTCGGGGAAACTCAGTGACTGGGCAGAACTCCCTTCAGTTTGTCTTTAATTACAACAAGGGAAGGGCTGGTAATTACAACACACCTTTCCCTTGCAAAGATCCTCAGGTGGAATCAGCGCTGGGAAAGACGGATGCTAAGCAGGAGCGTGGGGTTTGCCAGGAATGCTGTTGTGTTGCTTGGGATTGAGCTGAGCGAGGCTGCCCAGATGGCAACCGGGTTTGTGTCTGGCAGAGGAGGCTTTGCAGAGCAGCTAGGGCAGGGAATGCTGTTCTCTCCCTCTTGCTACGGGTATTAGGTGGGAGCGGGGGGCAGCGGTATGGTGCTTGCAATGTCAATTATTAGTGTGTTTAGTAAATTACTGAGTAAATTGGCCCTCAAAGTTTCCAACTGCGTGTCCTCTCTTGCACTCCAAGCCTGCAGCGGAGTTGTTTACACTCTTTCAGCAGGGAAGATGGATCAGCTCTGTCTCGGCTTCTGGATGTCTTGCAGAGAGGAGCCTGAGCTGCTCCTCACATCGCTGCTGGGCTGGGAGATGAAGGGAGGGTCATGCCCACAAGTGTGGGAGCCCTCACCATGGCCCAAGTTAAAGCTGAAAGAGCTTTAACTTGACCGCAGGACCTCGTGTGTTCTTGTCATACACATGTCCATGGGTACCCAGCAGGGTCGATGCTGTTTGTGTGTGTGAGAGAGCATCTCCCATGGTTCTCCTGATTGCTTTCCCTCTATGCACTTTTGCTCGGTGAGAGCTGTGCTTGGTGTGGAAAAGAACCACTGGCACAGGGAGAGGGGATGTTCTTGTCCTCCTTTTGTCACAACAGCAGGCTGGAGGAGGGATGGTAAACTAGAAAGGCAGGTATCTATGTGATGGGGAGGGAGGAGGATGCTCTGCCCGCTGTGGGAGATGGGTGAACCAGTGCTTGAGGGACTTGGCCATGGTCTACTGCTCCATAAACTGACCTGGGGAATTCACCTCCCTCAATATCTCTACCTGTGCCTGATATTAAATAGCTGAGAGCTCCTTACAAATGAGCCTTAGGGATGCTTCCCAGCAAGGGCAACCCATCAACTGATGGGGCTTGATGCTCTAGCTGGACTCATTTCAAAGCTCTGGGGGAGCACAATAAGGGTGATAGCAGGTGTGCTTGGCAGAAAAGCTGGTCCTGTGTGCTTTTGGGTTAAAGCCACTCATGTTCTGCCCTTGAGACTTTCACTCTGGGGTCAAGAAAGCATCAAGATGAAGATTTTGGGTTTGATTGGGGTTGATCCCAGGCCAGAGTCCTTTTCTGCCCTGTCTGCCCTGCTCTGCTAGCTGGGATGTGCATGCTCTGCTTTCCATTCCAGGGCTTATTTTCCCTTCTGTGCATTTCCAAGTCTCCTTTTGCCTTTTCATGTGTATTGTAAAGGTCAGCCCATATCTGGAACATGCTTTAAATTTGCACAGAGAGCAGGGGGCAGGAAGGGAAGGGAGGGTAGTGCTGAGCTTTGCTGCAGAGGGAGCTTTGCTGCTTTTTTTGCTATTTCTATGGATGGATGGGATACAACCCCCCAGACCCACCTGTTACCTGGGAAAATAGCCTTTCCTTAGCAGAAGTCCCCCAAAACACAAGGCGATTGCATTGTGACTCTGTCATGAGCCGCTGCTGTTGGGTCTATATCAGCCTCGTCCTTCCTCTCTCCTCTCCCTGGGGAGGATGCTCACCTCCATCAGCATGCTGCTGTCAGCTGGACCACATGTTCCCTCCTCCTCCTCTGCCTCCTTCACCTCCTGCTCCAGGCTGCGCCGGGCACCACACATCTGACCTGCTCCCCCTTCCCACTGCATCCTGCATGCCTTGCACTTTTCCCAGGATCACAGGGAGCTCCAGGTTGGCAGGTCCAGCGCCATGTCCCCTCTTGTGTCCATGGCAGGCCCTTACCTCGCCTGTCAGAGCTGCCTTGTCTTGCCAAGACCTAATGCTGCTTTGTTTCTGCTTTAATTTTGCTGCGGTTTCACGGCAGCCGCTGCAGGTCAGGAGTTACAGAAAGGTTATTAGTGAGTGATGGGTATTGACATCCTTAGCAGTGCCCTGACCCCATCAGTCTCGCTCTGTTCTTCTTCTTCCTTACACTTGCGCTGGTTTGTGTGGGTTTTACATTGGCCCCTCTCATGCAGAAAGCTTGCTTCATCACATTTATACCCACAGCCGCAGCTGGCGAAGCAGGGAGGGAAGCACTGATTTGCCCTGGCTGTGTGCAGCCATTGAGGGAGGTTTTCATTCTCTGGTGATTTTCCTATCCCAGAAACCTCGTGTGCTGCTTTTCCCCCCTTGTTTTTTCTCCCCTTGTTTCCTTGATCCTCCAGTACCTTTCCAAATACCCACCTGGATTGTCTTGCTGGACAAACCCCTCATGCAAGGGCTCAGCATTAGGAATAAACTCATCTCTGTTCCTATCCCCAGCCCAGCAGGTGCCCTCTGCAGACAGATGCTCTGCAAGGCCGAGAGCTGGCCTGGCAATGTGCTCTGTGGGCAGATGCCGCCCTAGATCACAGAGTCATTAGGGTTGGAAGGGACCTCTGGAGATCATGTAGTCCCCAGTGGATGCTCAGGAGGAGTTTGGGAGGAGGAGACAGCATCTGTATCCAGTAATTTAATAGAAGGATTAAAAAACCCCTTATTTAATAGGTGGTGATGATGTAGCCTGATGTTTTCCTGCAGTGCTTTGAAGGGTTCCCTCCATAATGCACCCCATAAACCCCAACCATGAATAGCTGCTCCCTGATGGGCAGATAAATCCAGGTCAGCAGCTCCCAGGCCTGGCAGCCCACCACTGCTTCATCCGCAAGGATATAAACCTTTGCACAGGCTATTTGGAAATATGGCAAAGCTCATTTTAAGCATGTCTTATCTCTCCATTGAGAAGCTTCTGTGGCTTAGCAAGGCTGGGTTTGCTTCCCTCACACTGCTTGTCTGTGTCTTTGCTCCCTACCCCAGCACTCTGCTTCCCTTGATGCCATGATAAGCTGGCGTGACGTTATCAGATGTGCTGCAGCACTAAAACTCTCAGCACTCCAAACTTCTTTTGCTTTATTGTTGCATCCATAAAACTGGCTGGGAAAACTGCTGAAGCAGTAACCCTGCTTGGTTTTAAAGGCAGCTGCAAATCAGCCCCACTCTCTGGTGCGGTACTGAGCTGGTTTTATGAGCCCTAATTAAACAGGATCTGCCCTGTGGTCTACCTTCCACCCAGCCTATCTGAAGGATGGGATTTAACTGCTGGGGTTATGGTTCTGCATCCATGAGCTTTGGTCCCCCTGGAAACGAAGTGCAATAGGATGGTGAATAGATTAAGGTGAATGGAAACAGCCTGTGCTAAGCTGGACACTCTGTTTCTGCAAGGGTCTCAGCTGCAAAATGCACATTGGGGATCGAGTCAACCAAATTGAGGGTTGCAGAAGGGTTGTCTGACGCTGGTTTGTGATGCTGAAGAATGGGATTGGGCATTAGGAAATACTAATTTAAGAGGAGCATCTCTAGGGTGTGGCAGGGTTATTGAGGCTCCTGGGAACTGCTACCTGTAAAATATTAGGGCAAAGGGGAGTTTTGGATGCTTCAGGCTGCCTTAAGCTGAGATGCTCCTCAAGGATATGGGCACAGGCTTGTTTTCCCATGGAAAAGTTCCCAAGGTTTACTTCTGCTATTCCTTCATGGTTGCAGGAGGGGCAGCTTGGTCCCTCTGCATCTCCTCTGCCCCAGGGGCTGAGCAAGGAGGGGAAATACCAGCTACAAGAGAAACATCCCTGTCACTTGCTGATTTATGTGAACCCTCGAGTCTTTCCAAGAAAGCAATTTCTATGATATTTCTCTTGGCATTTGAAGGGGGGAAAAGTGTTTCCTTCATATGCTCACTGCTTTTGTCCTTCACTTCCCCAAAATGATGTTGATTTCTCTGTCTGCACGAGTCAACTCTGCCTTACAACCCATAAACAGGAGGTGAGGAGGAGAAGCAGAGGGTACAGGTGCATAGTGCATGTGGAGAAGACAGCACGGGGACCCCACGATCATGTTTGCATGGACAGGAGCATCTTTAGTGGTGTCCTTAAGGACATTGGGGTGTTTTATGGCACATAGGCTGGCAAAGAGGATTCTTCCAGGCAACTCTGTGCTCCCAACTTTGACTCACATAGACATGCCATCCACAAGCAACAGTGAAATAGCAGCAGCATCAAGGCTGGGCTTAAATCTTTACCCAGTCTCCATTATTCTTTCTTTAAACGCTTACAGAATAAATGGAATTTATAATCAGAAACCATAAAATCTCTGATTTATGGCTCGTCTTGATGACAATATTTAATAACTCGTGTATATTTTATTACATCTTTTTAATGCCCTGTTGTGGAATTTTACTTAGGCATTTCGCCCTCTATATCAACCTGTCGCAGCACAGATGGGCTGACTTTTTGCCTTGGGCTGATGGTGGAGCCAAACATGCTCTGGGCTTGGCTCTTCCCAGAGCTGCCATCACTCTGTCCAAGCGTGGGGCTGGACATGAAGCTTCTTCCAAGTGCTGCTCCCCACATTGCAGATCCAATGCTTTTCCCTGCCCAGGCAGCTCTTTTCTAACATCCCCAGCCAAGTTTTGGTGCAGGCAGGGAGAGAAATTCAACTGTAGGGGCCTCTCTTCCCTCCTCAAGGACTTTCTGCTTGGAAATGCAGATCTATTTAGGTTACTGCTCAAGTGCATTCTCCTCTGGAGAGCACTCCCTGCCTTTCTGGGACCATTAGTGCAAATTAGCTGATGCATCCTATCAGCCCCCAGCCTGCTGCACCCAGGGTACCAATCCTCTTCTCAGCGCTCACATGGGGAGGAGAAGCTCATAAGCACTGTAGCTGCGTTCTGGCTTTGTTGAAAAGCAGCAGCTCCCTCCCTCCATCCATCCCTCCCTCCCTCCTTCCCAGCTGGCTTTTATAACCGGCTGCTTCCCAGCCCTGTGCTGCTGGATACAGAGAGAGGAAAGGGGGATGGAGAGGACATGGGCAGCAGATCAGGGTGGATGTGACTTGAGAGTGGGTCAGGTGCTGCTTTGGGTACCTGCAGCCTGTTTAGTGCCAGCCCAGAGACAAGTTGTGTTGCTTTCAATCTGGGCTAGGAGGGACTGCCGGCTTGGGGCCACATCGATGTGATTTTAGCCTGGTTGAGCCTGGCAAAGCGAGCCAGGAGTGGGGGGAAACATCCATATTCCTCCTGCTGAGCATGGTCCAGTGGTTTGATTTTCTTGCTCCTCGAGAAGGCTGGTCCCCCAGCCAGAGCATGAAACCAGGGTGAGAGGGAGGGGAAGGAGGAATGCTGTAAGCACAGCAGGTCCAGAGCTGGCAGGCACCCCTCAGAACGTGTTTGTCACGTCTGTGCAAGGCTGGCTCTGCTGACAGTTGCTGCCCATCCATCCGGCGCTCCCCTCGCCTCGCTGCTCTTGGCAGGAGCCGGGTGGGCAGAGCAGCCATGTGGAGAGGAGGAAGAGAAAGCAGCATAGCAGCAAGCTCATGATATGTGGCTGCTGCAGGGATCAGCTTTTGGGGGGGTGCAACAGCACAACAGCATCAGGTGCTTTTTGGGTGCTGCATGATGGGGCTGTGGGCGAGCATAGGTGTGAGTGCTGTTCTCCATTCTTGCCTTAAGACAAGCCAACTCTGGGTGAGGATAGTTTTTTCCCTAGTCTCCAAAGAATTAATGGCTTGAGAGAAGCTGGATATCAACTAGATGATGCTGGCTGGACCAGACTGAATCGTACCCACTGGTGCAACAGCGATGGATTTGGTCAGGCTGTGACCATCTATTAAGTGCAGAGTGATGCCACTGATGGGATGTTGTTCCCTGCCCAGGATAGGTGACCCTTGAGCAAGGAGCTCTGCAACCCCTTGGCTTTTGCATGGAGAAGGCAGAAACACCAACTACCCTATTTATATGTACACTTATGCAGCTGCCAGTCTCCTGGGCCTGGATGCTGATGGTTCTTCTTGCGATGAAAACAAAACTTCAGCCTCCTTCACAATATTTTGACAGTTCGGGGGTTTGTTGAGGGTTGATTTGTGGGGCTCAGACTGTTTTGCAAAGCACTAGATGAAATGCTTGTGCTGGGAAATCAGCCACCTTCAAAAGGGCTCCTGTTCCCTTGCAAAACACTGGCAGAGTTTTCACCTGCATGTTTTGGCTCCTCGGATACGAGGCAGGAATCGTCCTGGGAATTGTCTTCTCGTTGGTTATTCTGCTGCCTCGGCTCCTGCCTTGTCTCTGCTAGGAAATAGAAAAAGGCAGAAATGAGAATAACTCCAACCAGCTGCCACTGAGAAAACATCCTCTATACTAAACATGAGCTATACTTGCTGGGCTTGGTTGGTTCTGGTCTGAACAAAATCATTGATCCCAAACAGAAAGCAGACCTTGAATGGCCCAGGTCCCAGATCACAGGGGTTTGGAGGAGGTTTTGCCATCCCTGGTGCAAAAACATTGCCCCAGATTCCCCTTCCTGGCTGCATGTGGGTTTCTTTTAATTTCTGGATTTAAGACCATAAGCAAAAAGGACCTTAAACCTGTGTCAGTCCCTGGGAGGAGCAGGGACTCCTAGTTACTGTTGAAGCTGGGGAGGTGGCTTCCCTGGGCATGCGCATCACGAGGCTGGGCTGCCTGGCTCTAGTGCTAAATTATAGCCTAGCAAAGGAGAAGCCTCCTGAGGAGGTGGGAAGTGATCACAGCCTATAAATACCTTCCAGGTGATGTTAGAAATGAAGAAAGGGAATTATGCCTTGTCTCCAAAGGTGGTAAGACAAGGAGCAGTGGCCTGGAGCTAAGGAAGGAGAAGATTTCCTGCCTGGCCATTAAGAATGTACCCTGCAGTCGAGCAAGAGGAGATTCCCCAAGGAGGGAGCTCAGGCGCCGGGCGGCAGCACGGGAGACGGGATGTTAATGGGATGATGAAGGGAAGGATCTTTAGACAATGCAAGAGGTCAGCCTGTTGACCCAAGCTGGCTCTCTCCTGGCCCTACAGTCTATACAGTGCCATGATAAATTCCACTTACCCTACTTTACTGCAGGCACTTTATAGCTCGGCTTAATGGCTAGGAAATCTCTTCACTTCACTGCTCCCCTCAAGATGAGAGGGCTGTCTGTGATCCTTGGGTTTAAGCAACAATTCACTGTCTGCGAAGGGATGATGCCTTTTTATTAGCTCCCTTCTCAGAGCCTGGACTCTTGAGGTCCTGGCTCCTCTTTGCCATGGATTTTTCCCTTTCTGACCTCTGCTGCCTTGCAGATCTGCACGAGCTGCCTTTAGGAGCTTGTCTTTGGAGTTTGCATCCTCCAAGGGCTGATTTGGCAACGGTGCTATGAAAGCAGAGATCAAGTGGGTGGCAGGGGGCTGCCTGATGATGCCATGACCCCTTTTGATACCAACCCAGAGAGCAGGAATCAGCTACTGAAGGTGCAGAGGATGATGCTGGCAGCAGATGTGTGCAGTGCTACCAACCCTCCTGTTTTTACTGCAGGTCTCATAGGTCTCATCAGGGTTTATGTTTCCTTAATGTTACTGGCATAGGCAACTGCAGGAATCTGGGCTTTAGTTTAGCACCAGCTTTGACATGCTGGGGTTGCAGAAAAACACAGGAATACGAGGGGAACCTGCAGGCTAATAAAACCAGCCCATCTTCCTTATGGCTGTTTTGATTTTAGATGTCAAAATGAAGGTTGGGGGGGTCTAACTTGGAGCGGGAGAGATAGGGATGAATTCAAGGGAGGTGTAGTGATGGGGGGATGGTGCTGTGTTGCAGGGCTTGGGGGATGTGGGGGGATAGGGAGCTTTGCCCAAAGAAGTGGGGAATGCCCCATCCCTGGCAGTGTTCAAGGCCAGGTTGGACACAGGGGCTTGGAGCAACCTGCTCTAGTGAAAGGCGTCTCTGACCATGGCAGGGGTTGGAACTGGATGATCTTAAGGTTCTTTCCAACCCAAACCATTCTATGATTCTATGATCCCTGGAGGGAACACAACCATGTTGGATGCTTTTATTTCAGCAAATTGGTGATAGGCAAGGGAGAGATGGCATTTGAGGCTGGATACTGTGTCCCCATGCTGGGGGATTGGGATAAGCAGTGTGTCCAGGAGCGATGCCCAAGGTCTGGGGTGAGAAGGTGCTGACAGCATCCTTCCAGCTTGCCTTGAGGCTGTGTTCCCCTTGGATTGAGCAGCGCATAAAAGCCAAAGGAACACATGTCCCTGTCCAGAGGCTGTTCCAGTAAATTGTCAGCAGGCAACGGCAGGAACTGTCACCATTGGTGGCTCTTTGTTAATGTGGTCTGAAGGGTTCCCTTGTGAATGCATCCCTATGGATGCAAATTGCATCCCGCAAGCTCCTGGTGCTTGTGTCAGGTTGGACTCAGACAAGGGAGGCTGATGCACGAGAGGGTTTCATGGTGTTCACATCCCCATCATTTCACTTTGCCCCTGTTTGCCCATTCCCGAATGCACATCAGGGCACCCATAAGGATGGAGAAAGCCACCTTTGGCTTTCTCAGAATCTTCCACTGAAACACCTTTCCCCTTAGAAAGTGCCTTATAACAGAACCACACCATTTCCTGGGACAACTACCATTTTTTCCCCAGAGAAATTGGGTTTTGATTGGGAAAACATAAATCTAGGGGATGACTGGTTGCCTGTGAGGAGCTCAGTGGTTTGCCTAACAGCTAAGCCAGGAGCTGTCCTTGCTGGCCTGTTGGGAGCAATGGGGAACCCCTTGTCCCCCTAAACCCACTTAGAAGTCAACTTGCCATGTTGTAAAGGGAGTTTGTGAAACCCAAATGACTATTCTGGGAGCTGGAAGTCCTTATAGTAGCTAAAAGACTACTTCCAAGGGGAGGGGAAAAGATGCATTCCATGGAAATATTACTTTCGGGGGAATTTCTGCTGAAATGGGGAAGTTGGGGGAGATTTTTATACTTTTTTTATTAATATATATATATTTAAGTTTCAGTGGATTTCCATTTGCTCTCAATGTGATGCTGTTTCTGCAGGGAGCGCATGACTTCTTTTTTCCCCTCAGGAAATTTTCCAATATCAATTTAATTTTGACTCTCACAACTGTATGTATTCCATAGGGACCCTGTTCTGTGGCCTTACTAAAGAAAAAGAGTGTTTCCTCTTAGCTGTGAGTTCATTTTCCACTTTAAAAACATCATTCCTAATAAAAGATATAGTCAACTTCCAGCCTTCATGGCTTAGCTGAGCTGTTAATGGAGATGGGGAAGTCATTCCTGCAATACCTCAGCCCTTATTTCCCATAGAAGGTATGCTTACACCTTACAAAGGATGGTTTTCCCTGCATGAAACTGCACCCAAAGGGACTAAAGCCACTCCATGTAGATGCAATTCCGTGAGTTGCTCCTTGGGGATGTGGTTTCACATCCCACAGGGATTTGCTTTCCTCTGTAATTGTGCTCCACTAGTTCTGCACGGCTTCTGCAGAGGCAGCTGATAAAGAATTTAGCTTGGATAGGCTTAAAACAAAGAAAAAGAGGGAAAAGAACACCCAAAACTAACCAAAAAAGCAGCAAAATCACAGTTTGTGATTGTATTTTCATGGCCACACATCTGCTCTGCGTAAATCTTTGGGAATGCTGGAGGGAATCGTCTCTCGTTGCAATGATGTGCTGTGCACCAGAAAGGGTTTGCGTTGTTGGGAGATTTGGCTGAATTCCACCATGGATACAATCCCTCACATCCTATCCTGTTCCTGCATCTTCCCATCTACCAGCTCATAGCAAGTGGAAAGAGGAATGTAAATAGCATCAGGGAAATAGGATCAGGTGGAGATGAGGAGCAGTAGGAGACCCATAAGTTCCATGAGGTCTGTCTACCCGGCTGCATTGAGTAACCTGTTAGTTTGTGCAGCACTGGAGGGTCCAAATAGGACCTGATGGAGCTGAGTGGAAGTTATCAGCTAAATATCTACCTGGCTTCATGGTCTGGGTGTAGGGAAGCCTTGGAAAGGTGCAGATTGGGCTCAATGGTCCAAAACCCCATTGACTCAAATCATAGAATCAACTCAGTTGGAAAAGACCTTTAAGATCATCAAGTCCAACCTTTACCCCAGCACTGCCAAGTCCACCACCGAACCATGCCACTAAAGGTCTTGTCTACACAGTAGAAAGCCATGGCAACATCTGGAAAACTCTGGAAGTTCCTGGAAAGGTGGCTCTGGGTTGGGATCTGGTGGGCTGCTCCTTTTGAGTGGGGTGCTCAAGCCCATTCCCTGTTTGTGGTGGCCTCATGGGCTAGCAGACAGCTCATCCCTCCATCAGAGGCAACCAGCACAGCACTGGAGTAGATGCCCCAAGGACCAGAGTGTGACTGGGGAAGGGCTGAACTCATCCCTGCACCCAGGGCTGGGTGGTTTCTCTTTCCCCCCCTCATTCAACCCTGAAAGTAGCCTGTGAAGAACCAGGAAATGCGAAATAAACCCCTCCAAATCCTCCTCCCTTTCCCAGGAAACCAGATGAGCCAACAGAACATTGTCATTGCAATGCTTGGGTACAAATGACCTGACAATGCAAGCAGAGAAACGTTTTGAACCAGCACTCGAGCTTTTTCTTCAGGAAAGATTGAAGCATCTTGACCTGACACCTTCAGAACTCACCCAGAAAGCTTCTAAAGTGAAAAATTAATCCAAAGTAACCTCTTTTTCAGCTTCTCAAAAGCAGACTGCTTATACCTCCTTGATAGACCCCAGGCAATCGAGTGCAGCTCTTCTCCCTTGCCTGAATCCCTGGAGCATCAGAGGGTCAGCATCCCTGTGGGGTTAGGGATGTCTGCATATGCCTGGAGCATTTCCAGTCCTACCTCTTCTCTTGCTGCCCCTGTCAATGCGTGTCCATCCTTTCTCCTTGCAAGTCAAGTGTCTTTTGCTGCTGCCTTTTATCCCTCTGCATCTACCTTACGGGATTAGGCGTGAAATGGAGGGTTGTAGCATATATAATAGCAGGGCTGTAATTACCTTACAAATATAGTGTAATTACAGCATGGTAAGGCTTTAGAATAACCTCATCACCACCCACTAGTCCCTATAAGTGGAATTTCCCTACATTGCAGCTCTAAGGTTACCTCCATCTCCACAATTGTGCCTTTGGCTTCCTGGGCATTGGGGCTGCCTGGTTTTAGCATTCAGTGGTACCACTGGTTTTGCACTTAAACTCTAATTAATTTCCTAGCCCTGGAGTTGTATGAGAGGAGTGGAAATTACAGGTGTGGGATGCTCAGCTACCGTGTAATCACACCACGACTGCAGGGTAATTGCACCCCTCATGCTGTGAGCATATAAACCACCTTCAAGTTTTGGTGAGACCTCCCCTGGCTCCGTTGGCACCAGTTTGGTTGGGCAGAGGGAGCTGAGCTGTCGCACATCACTCCAGTGAGGTGTAAACCTCCTCTGCTAAAAGACTGTGAAACAGCATCTTGTGTGATCCATCCCACTTGGGGCTTCAAGCCCATCAGCCCAGCATGGACATGACTTAGTGACACCACTCGGTCTGGCTTTATGAGCAACCTGAAGCTTATTGCTTGGACATCTCCATCCCCCCAACACCATCAAAACAAGCAGAGCCATTTCCCTGCCTTTTGGAGCTTGTTGGGATACGCAAGCACTGTAACATAATGGGGTTTTATTATTATTAAGCTCCCAGTGCCTCTTTCCCTGTCAGTATAATCGGGCTAATGAAATGTCCCCACTGCTCATGGGACTTGGGAGGACAATTTGGTCTAGTTGTGTAGCATTTGGAAGAGGTGAACTGCTGGTTGTTGTTATTTATTATGGATCTGGTTTACTTAGTGCTGTGTTTATTGAGCCTGTCTCCCACTCGTAAATGCAGGATACAGTTCCCAGAGCTGCTCCCAATGCCAGGGATCCTTCCTGATGCCACTGAGCTGCCAGCTGGACTTGCTGTGGACTCCAGCTCAGGACAGTGGGCCAGGTTCCTCCCTGGTGTAACATCACTGGCATTAATTAAGCTACACCAGGGAGGAATTTGGCCTGTAGCTGTGTGTCGATGCCAGTGAGAAGGCACGGTAGGTTCCAGCAAGGGCTTTGACAGCCCGATTTCAGTGTGGGACAGAAGCTCTTGAAGCTTTGGTGTGGGGTACAAGCGTCCACTAATGGGGAGAGAAGGGGGAATCAAACAACATGCTCATTATTGGACTTCTGGTCAGTAATCCAGGTTTCATCTCCCAAGGAGGAATGGTTTTACCCTGCCAAACGGGAGATTGAGGTGAGCTCTTAGATGGAAGTTCTTCCCTGTGAGGGTGCTGAGGCACTGGCACAGGGTGCCCAGAGAAGCTGTGGCTGCCCCATCCCGGGCAGTGTTCAAGACCATCACTCTCACATCATCCCTTCGGCCACCACCCACCAATCCAGTGCTGGTCCCTACTGTTATCTGTACCAGTAAGCGCTTCCCATCGCTTCCCAATCACTGCCCGGAGGCAGCTGCTTCCCCGGGAGATGATTCAGTTGCCTGGTTCAAAGCAGAGTGGAACTTTCTGTGCTGGCAGATCTGGGGCAGAGCTTTAAGAGTGTTTTCTCCCTGAAGTGAGGCACATCCAAGGCTTGCAGCCCTGAGCTTTCATCTGCCTCACCACAGGCAGTTGGGAGCCGCTCTCCTCTGAACTGGCTTTGCCATTTGAATATCTCCTGGGGTGCTTTAGAGAGAAGCTCTTGCTCTCTAAATGCAGGGGCACTGAAAAATACATGTGTAATTAAGTCTAAATGCAACAAAGTGGTGGATTTTAGTGCATCTCCCCCCTGCCTTGATCTGCTGAGAAGGGCAGCGTGTGATGTGATGAGATGGGTGCTGTGATGGAATGAGGTTGTTGCTGGGACGGAATGACATAGGCGCTATGATGGGATGAGATAGGTGCTGTGATGGCATGACATAGGTGCTGTGATTGGCATGACATAGGTACTGTGATGGGATGAGGTGAGTGCTATGGTTGGCATAACATAGGTGCTGTGATGGAATGAGATGGGTGCTGTGATGGGATAACATAGGTGCTGTGGGCAGGGTGATGTGCTGTGATGGGGTGACATAGGTTCTGTGGTGAGAGGAGGTGGGTGCTGTGATATAGGATGACATAGGTGCTGTGATGGGATGAGGTAGGTGCTGTGATGAGATGAGGTGGGTGCTGTGATAGGACAACATAGATGCGGCGACGGGATGAGGTTGTCACCGAAATCCCACGGGGTGCTGATGGGTGCAGAGGGGGATATACCTGAACCTCAGCTACCCGGAGGTTTCTATCTCCCACCATCTCCTCTGCAGGGCTCATATTGCTGCTACCCTCCTTGCTGCTTCTCTGCTGGCCTTGGGTTCTCCTTCCCTGAGCCTGTGAGGTCCTTTGGTATCCGTGTCTGTGCATCTTGGGTTGTGTGAGGACATGGAGTGTGACAGGTTTGGTGACAGCAGGGACATGTGTGGAAAAGCAAACAGTTGGAAACTGATGATTTGATGCCTTTGCCAGAAGGGGGGGAAAAACCCCTCCAAGACCCTGCAAATTCACTTTGTTTTGCTATTCCAACACTCTCTGCTGCGTGGCGTGTGTGCTTATGTGTGTGCTGGTGTTCTGGCATTATCCGAACACAGCATTCAGATGATTCCTAACAGAATTTGTGTTTCAGAAGCTACTTGGAAATGTTGGCTTGAAAACAGAAGCGTAGTGTTAGGAGCTTGTTTCTCCCAGGGGATAACAACTGAGTTGCAGGGCTGGGATTTGGAGTGTGGGATCAGTGTGACTTCTCCCAGCAGAGACAAGGCTCCTTTTTTTGCTAGGACAAAAATCCCCTCTGAGAGCAGAATGAACTCCCTAAATAAAGATCCAGAGAAGCATTCAGGCCCTTGACCCCTCTTCCATATGGAAAAGACCCAGTGGGATGTTCAAGGCTGTTTGGAAATGGCAAAGCTTCTGCTCTGCTACTGGATCTATGTCAGCATCCCAGCCCATGGCTCCCCACTAGCGCCATCGGCTCCGTGCCTTGATTCCAGGCTTGAGGCTCTTAGGCCTTTATTCCCACTGAAATGAGCAGCAAATCAATGCAGGCCTAATAAAAGATGATTGGTAATTGCTAATAGGAGCGGGGGGGAGCAGCCTTGTCTCCTGTAGCCAGGATGAGTATGGATTTTCTCGGGCCAGGGACTGTAAACACTTCTGGATTCCCCAGGGAAGGATGCTCACCTTCCCTTTGCCCTCATCCTTCTCTTTTCAAACAGGAGCCTGGTAATGGCAATTAGCTAGGATTCATTAGTTGGCTGTGGTAGGGAGGGCTCAGCTTGAATGCTGTGGAATGAGCTGATGCAGGGTGTGTGACAAGGAGCCTCTTGGTCAAAAGACTGTGCTCATGCCATGGCACATGTGGACAGATATGGAGGGGAGGAATTAGGTCAGGGAGTCATGGCACAGACTGGAAAGGCTCTCACTGCCTTGATGCTGGGCTTCAATTTGGGCTCCCCATAGCTCTTCACAACTTTATTTATGGCCTCACATCTCCCCTGCTCCTCTTCCTCTGGCTTCAGCCACAAGCCCAATGCCCTGCAGCCTTCTGGTCACTAATAGATCACCACTGCTAATGTGCTCTTCTGCTCTGTATCCTGCCCTTCATGTTGGTGGTGCTGGGGGATGATGAATGAAATTCAAGCTGGATTGATTCATATGAGTTGGGTTCACCTTGTAGAACAGGCTGTCACCAAAAAGAATAGGCCTCCTTGGTTTAATGCCCAGAGAGGCTCTTGGATGGGTTTAGATCCTCTTCCAAGGAAAGAGGGGCTTTTGAGGAAGACTGATTGCAAGCCATGACATAAATAATAATTAGAGCTGTGTCTGGAGGCTGTGGTCCTGTCATGCTCCATGTGGCACTGCTGCTTTTAGAGGGACACTTCCTGACCCATAGTCCCTAAGGTATAAATGGATGTTGCAAGTAGCAGGAGGTTGCCAGAGAGTAGTCCCTTGTCACTCACGGTCCTAGATGTGGTGGCTTGTGAGGTAGTTCATGGAAGGATGCTGATCAGGATGCACTTTATCATCAAGTACATTCAAAGGGGCTTTACTAGGAGAGGCAAAACCCGGCTGGGAAACTTCTCACCCTTTGTGTATACAGCCCATGGCTTAGACTGTGAATCTTTGTCATATCACAGCACAGCCCTTCCTGTCAGACTGAGAGACCTGGGCTGGGGCAGCCTGGAGAAGAGAAGGCTCCTGAAGGGGAGACCTTAGAGCAGCTCCAGTGCCTAAAGGGGCTCCAGGAAACCTGGAGAGGGGCCTTGGACAAGGGATGTAGGGACAGGACAAGGGGAATGGCTTTAACCTGCCAGAGGGGAGACTGAGATGGGCTCTTAGGCAGAAGCTCTTCCCTGTGAGGGTGCTGAGGCGCTGGCACAGACTTTTCCCAGAGAAGCTGTGGCTGCCCCATCCCTGGCAGTGTTCAAGGCCAGGTTGGACACAGGGGCTTGGAGCAACCTGCTCTAGTGGAAGGTGTCCCTGCCTGTGGCAGAGGGTTGGAGCTGGATGAGCTTTAGGATCGCTTCAACCCAAACCAATCTGGGATTCTGATTCCTTGGCCCCAAACCAGCTTTCAGGAGGTATTTTCTTCGGAGCACAGGATCTCCAGTGATAAGTCTCTTGATGTTGCCTCAACTCTCTCCTTTTTGGGCTGCAGCTCAGGTCATGATGCCCGTCTCTGCTTGACTTCTTGGTCCCTTTCCCTCGGGATGTTTTGCTATCTCCTGCTTTGGGATGCGATGCCCGAAGCCCCGTCCTCCTCTATGCCCTGCAGCAGCCCACACATGCATATGGCCCCGAGGCAAGAAGTATTAATGAGAAGACTTAACCACATTTATTAAACTGCAAAGAAGGTTGTTTTTATATGCTTTTATTGGGATATAAAGACAGCTTTTATAACCTTTGAAAGGGGCATAAAAGCAGCTAGGGCCCTAGAAAGCATGCACCAGTTGAAGGCACACACAGAGGAAGGGAAGGGAGGAAAGAAGACTTCTGTCATATCCCGAGGTGGTGTTGGATTGGGCTGCTGGGTCCTAGGTCCAAGCTGGCTGTGGTGTTGCCTGTCTCAGGGAGATTTGGAGCCCTCAGTGCCATCATCGGCCCTGGCTCTGGGCTTTGGCACATGTTCCTCCTCTCAGCAATGCAAAGTCAGTTCCTCAGACCTCTTTTGTGAGGGGTAGGTGTTGTACTTAGTGAGCTGACCTCTTGTGTTTCAGTTTTCTCCCCTGTTCTCTGTGAATAAATCCTGCTTTGCCTTCATTCCTCCTGGAACGAGGGAGGAAGGAGTCTGTGAATGTCTTGCTTTGCTCCAGCATCTCCTGTGGCACCAGCCTCTCCTGTGGGATTGCGGGACTCTGAGCTGGACCAGGCAGTGATGGTTAATTTGGGATACATCTGGTGCTGGCACACTCATGGACAGAGCATCCCCTTTTCCCATTGCTGCCTCCAGCATTCTGGGGCAAGTATCTTGCATCCGCCTCCTCTATCCACAGCATTCTCTGCCTCCTCCCTCATCCCAAGCAGCAGGGTTGTGCTGGTTGGGATGCGGTTAAAAGCAGCATCTTCAAAGCCAGGAGGATGCTTCTCCAACCTCTTCTATGGCTCCTGGACGGTGGTCTGAAAGCATTTGGTGTTGCAGGTTGTTACAGCCTGACCTCGTCATGCTGGCACACTCCTCGTGAGGTGGAGCTGGCTTTTCTCCGTGCGGCAGGGGAGATGTGCCTTTTCCTTTCCCTTGTTCACGCAGCGGTCGGTCTGACGCGACATTAAAAGAGGAGAGTGACCTTTACACTGGTCTCCAGCTCAAGGGAGGGGAGAGCTGAGCCCCCATCTGCAGCCAGGCACATCTCGAATGTGGATAGGTCATGAGGCTCCGTTAGCTCCATGCCGTCTCCCAAATAATAAGCTTCCAGAGAGAATTCCATAGGGTTGTAGGAAGGACGGGAGCAGGAGCAGCTGCTTCTAATTTCACTTCGTGGGGAGGGAGGGGATGCTGAGAGCACCCCGCATCCTCTGCACATATTTTTCATCATTATAGGCAGAAATGCCACAGTGCTGACAGATATTAATGCAGTTCACGCCGGGAGAAAATCTTCTTCCCATCAGACTCGATGTGCAGCAAGAGGGCAGTGCCATTTGCAGCCCTAGGGAGGATATGTTTGAAAGGTGATGTGTTTTGTAGCCAGGAAGTTTTATTCCAAGACTAAGTTCAGTTTGCGGAAAGGACACCTCAAAGCATCCTGTTGAGGACCACGGCATCACTCCCTGCCCACACCACGGACCTGGGTGAAGGTGTATTTGTAGGTTAATGTGGATTTGGGGGTAGCTTTGGTGATTCAGTTGGATTTTGGTAACTCTGCGTGTCACCCTGGGGATGTCATTGCCCCGCGTGGCAGGTTTTGTGACCTGAGGTCCCAACCTGACCCATGAGGTTTGCAGACTGACTCTGCGCTTCCTCGCGCCCCTCAGCCTCCTTTTATTTGCTTATCCCACTAAATATTCATCAGTAACATTTAAGACAAAGGAAAGAGATAATTACAAGGGGAGAGTTTTTTTGCAGTATTAAAGGTTAACAGAATTCTTGGCATTTGTGCCTTGTCGATCTCCATGTAATTATGCTCATTTCCCAGAATTCAGAGGCGACTGTGCCTGGTACAGCTCAAAGATGGTACCCCGGGAATTAAATTTATGAGCTCATTGCTCAGAATCTCCTGATTCCAACCAAGCATCTTGCTTAATGGCAGGACTATTATTAATGTTATTCTTGGATGCAGAGCGCCGCGAGGGGCAGAGGACCAGCAGCAAAGCTACAAGTGATTCAGGCAGCATGAGGAGCACTCAAGTGATGTTCATGAGATCCCACTTGCAGCACTGTGTAGTTCTGGTGTCCCCAACATCAGAAGGACATGGAGCTGGTGGAGCAAGTCCAGAGGAGGCCACGAGGATGAGCAGGGGCTGGAGCACCTCCCATATGAAGACAGGCCGAGAACATTGGGGCTGTTCAGCCTGGAGAAGAGAAGCTGCGTGGAGACCTCAGAGCAGCTTCCAGTGTCTGAAGGGGGCTACAAGGGTGCTGGAGGGGGACTCTGCATCAGGGACTGTAGAGATAGGACAAGGGGTGATGGGTTCAAACTGAAATAGGGCAAGTTCAGGTTAGATCTAAGGCAGAAGCTCTTCCCTGTGAGGGTGCTGAGGCGCTGGCACAGGGTGCCCAGAGAAGCTGTGGCTGCCCCATCCCTGGCAGTGTTCAAGGCCAGGTTGGACACAGGGGCTTGGAGCAACCTGCTCTAGTGGAAGGTGTCCCTGCCCATGGAACTGGATGAGCTTTAAGGTCCCTTCCAACCTAAACCATTCTATGATTCTATGATTTGGCAACCTCAGTGCCTTGGGAAATGAGGTTGGCAAATGATGGGCCTCACAAAGATGCAGGAATTCAGGTTTGAGGTACGTGGGAAAAAGCCCCTTTTTGGGTTTTGCTGGATTTGAGGGTTGGCATCAAACCTTGCATTTCACCCCCCTGTTTCTGAAGGTGACTGATGCAGGTCCAAAGGCAGCTGCAGCAAAAGGTTAATCAGTTCCTGCAGGAGAGTCTCATTTTCCAAGATAGCAAACACCTGGCAGTGGGCTGGGGCTTCACTGAGTGTGCTCAGTGGTATAAAAGGGGGATTTCAGGGGCTCTGCTCTTTATATATGCTTTTTATTGATCATCATGGTCTAAATCAAGAATGTCTACTCCTCTGCTGGTGCCTGCTTCACCTGGACCAAGTGGCTTTCTGGTAGGAAAGGGTTTAGCTGGGCAAAATGATGTGGAAAGGGGGTGACTGTGGTGGTGGGCTAGTATCAGCCAGGGACCTCTACATTCTCGCTTCTCCTTGGAGTTTAGGATGTGTGTTGATATCCAGACGGGCTGTGGAAGGCTTGGCTTGGTGTGTCTGGTTTGGGTCTATCCAAGGAGATAGCACAGCAACTCTTGGAGCTGCTTTTCCGGAGCAGAACTCACAAATGCCGCCAGACTGGGGGGAGCTCATGTTGTCGTGTTTAAGGTTGCTGTGCTGGAGCTGTGATAGCCATGGTGGGACTCAGGGCATGGCTGGCTTTGCTTTTTCAGCCTATTCAGCAGTTTTACTCTTCCAATGTGCAATTCCTCCTATTAAAGTGGATTGAGTTGTGGAGCACAAGGTTAATGTCATGTGCTTATAAAATGCTATTAAGATGGCTAATGGCAGTGTTTTATCCCTTGTCATCAGCTGGCTCTGGCACCTGATTGAGGCCGATCAAATGCTGCTGTATAGGATGTTTTTCAGGGTGTTAATACAACAATGTGAGTCACAGCAGCACAACAAGAAACAGATTTGTGGAAAAGCAATATTGATTTGTAGCCAGGATCGATCCCAGTTCATAACTTCTCCTGTGCCAGTGTGGCTCAATATCTCCTCATTAATTTTCTTTCACTCCCTGTATAGATGTTTGATATTAAGACTGGATGTACAAAGGTTTTTCCTTCATAAATACACATGTGTTGGCTGGGCTGTAGTAAACGGCTCAAAGACTGAAAACTGTGATAGAAAGGAGTAATCCTAAAGGAAAAGCCAAGCCTTGGGCTGTGCATCCTTTCACGAGCTCATGTCCAAGCTTCAGTGCTGCCTGACCCATCTGTAGCTTACATCAGCGCATCCTCAAGGATGCTGCCCTGTCCCCTGCGTGTATTAGGGATGGCAGTGCTATATGTGGGATTTTGGCAGCTGGTGATGGAGTTTCCCTCTTCCTCAGGTTACCTCTTGAGATGTTGCAGGGAGGTAAATCCTTTTCTGGCTTTAGCTTTGAAAGCACCAGCTTGGGACAGGCTTTTGCAACCTCTTGCAGGGTGGCTGGTTCTCCAGGTCAGGGCAGGAGTTAACTCAGACTGGAAGATCCCAAGCCCCTGAGCACGATGAGAGCAAGCAACAAAGCCAAGCCCAGCGCTTGTTTTAAAGGGCAAAGTGTTCCTTTTTACCTGGTGCAAAATACAGGCAGCAGATCCCAGCATGGCTTTAGGAGAAGGCTCCCAAAAGCCCTCTCCATTTGCATTTAATAGGACAGTTACTGTAAGTTTATAGAAATGCCAGTTAAATATTAACAGCATCTTTAGCAGGGATTAATGGGGCCTCCTTTTAAACACTGTGAAGAGGGTGCTGGTAGCCACCACTTCCTGCAGTGTAAGGATTGAGGTCTGAGTGCCCATGAGGATGCTGCTTGCATTCAGAAAACTGGCCTAAAAAGAGCCCTGACCAGGCAGTTTCTCCAGCTCAGCACTGGAATGCCTCTGGGGCCTGAAGAGCTCCAAATGGCTCCAGCCAAGTAAAGGCTCTCAATCATTGTTTCTTAATTGGGGCCACCATTAACGAGGGGATAAATGAGTCAGTGTGGCGAGCACGTCCTTTGTGTCTGCACTGAATGTGTGTAGACATTGAGGGCTCAGTAGTTAGTCAGGAAAAGCTCCCCCAGACTCATTCACCTGACTAAAACCAAAGAAAACTAAGCACTTTTTTACCACTCTGAGCTTCTTGGAGGGTAACGTGGTACGTGATAGCAGGAATGGGGTTATGAAATCATGTTTTCATTCTGAAGGAATGAGCCTAAATTATGTTTCTGCTCATATTTCGACATTTCAGGTTCAATTTCTACTTTGGGGTTAGAGATTGTCATCTCTCAGCTTCCTGGAAAGGAGGAAAAGAAAAAAAGAATTAAAAGGGAAAATCTGGTTGTACAAATTGCCTTGCTGTGACCTGCTTCTTAAAAAGAACTTCTTTAGGAATGAAACCTTTTGATGTGGGCAGGGTAGTATTGGCTGTGTAGATGTTTGCAGGTGTACGTGCACAGGGTGTATGGGAGGATCTCTCAACCATCCCTGAAAGCAGCTACAAGCAAAAGAGGTGCTGGATATTTCTGAGCAAGCAGCAAAAAGTGGTGTTTTACTTGATAAGGGACCTGAAGTGCAGTTTTGCATCTGGTTATCAGCCTTCAGGACCACTCAGATCTGTAGATTGGAGGCTTAGGCTTGGTTTTGCTCAAAAAGCCTGAGGTTTGGGCAGTGTTTGCCTGAAGGCTCCCAGGCTGTGCAGTCCTTCTGGTGTCCCTTAGTATCTGTGGGAAGCCAAATGCCATGGTTCTTCCCTAGGAGGAAGTTTTTGGGACTGACTGGCTGCATCAAGACTCCCCTCCCCATCTATTCCTGCTCTGATTGTTCTCATAGAGATGCTTTATCCACAGGCTCTTGCTCCTTCTAACCCCATCCCTCTCTGTGCTTTCAGCATCCTTCCAGTTGCCATCTCCCCAGGGACGATCCTCTCCCTTCCTCCATCCATCCTGCTGCTGCTCTTCCCACTGAGCAATTCTAGCCCTGGCTTGCTCTGCTTCTGCTGCCCTGTTTGTGGTCTCTGCCAGGAGAGGGGGGCCTTTAGCCTTGCTAGAATGAAGGAGATGGATCCGTAGATGAATATATAGCTAAAGCACGCCTGTGCTTTGCTGCTTCTGCTTGTCTCCTGCCTGTTGCTCGCAAGGAGAAAGAGGAAAAAGAATAAATACTTTTATCTAAGTAGGAAGAAAGGGAAGAAGCTGAAAGCAAGAGGCTGCATTTCGTGCTTGGATAGGTGCTGCTTTGCAAGTGGCTGAGCTCAACACTTCTGCTGCTGCGGTCAAAACCCAGTGAAGGAAAAAAGACTCTCTCATCCCCAGAGGAGCCTACAAAGCTCTCTTTCTCTTGCTGCTGAACCTTCACAGCTGGACTCAGTTGCTGGCTCCTCTGCTGCTGGAGCAACTGAATTATTTAAAGGAACCTTGATTTGCTTTTCTTTTTGCTGTTTTCGTGCCTTGTGTTTATTGTCTATAGATATTTTTATAGTCTGAAGCAATTACAGCTGTCAAGAAAGAGATGAGCTGTGACAGCCTGATTTATATGTACACTGTATGTATGCAAGAGAGGGGGAGACAGACCAAGGATTCTGCTGGGCTTTAGTATGCAGGAGCCAGTGATACTGGATTTAAATTCCTTGGGATTTCTCACACAACCTCACGAGCTCCTAACAGTGGGCTAAAATCAGCCCTTCCAAGAGCTGAAGCCACTCATCAGGTCACGTTCTGCCCCTACCTCACATGCTTTCAGTGCAGGCAGGTGCTTTCTTGCATGATTCAAGATGTTCCTGACAACACTGGCCCGAAATGAAAGGTTAACTGGCGGTGGTTGTTGGAATCCCATGGGTTTTGCTGGCACAGGAGATGGTCCCTGCCCATTCTTAATTGCAGCCTCACAAAGAGAACAACCTCTTGCATGTAGAGTGTGGTGGTGGCTTGCTGGTCCAGCAACAAGGAGGTAGGATAGCAGGGTCCCCATCCTGCCAGCGGTGCTTGGATGCTGCAGCATCACCAAAAGCACTGTCTATGCAATGCCACAATCCTGTACAAGACGTTTCACCCTACCACTGATCTTGCTTTTTGAATTGAGGTTTCAGAGAGCCCTCCTATGTAATTTGTGAGTCCAAAAGATCTGCTCAAGGCAGGCACTTACCCTTCCCCTGCCAGCCCAGCCAAAGTGAGCTGCAGAGATTAAACTCCTTCTGCCAAGAGCTGGGAAAGCTGCTGTGCCCTCTGGGGAAACCAGCACTAAATTCAAGGAGCAGAAAGCCTTCAGACAAGGAAGAAGTAGATACTTGCAAAGCAATCCCCTTCTCCTATGACCTATCAGCATGCACAATAGTAATAAAGCTTTATTTGACTGAGCGTTTCCTCGGCCCGGCACGGCTCATAATGTTGTAGAGATTAAATAGCACAGTTAGTGAATTAAGCAGTAGTTTACAGGGAATTTGGAGACTCCAGGGATTAGTAACGGGCTATGGATCCTTTCACATCTAGGTCACCACTTGGAATCTTGCTCAGGTTGGCAGCGAGTTGAAAAACAAGGAATAATTGGTGCAGTGTAATAGCTGCTGAGTGTATGGTGGGGAATGGAGGGAGGACTTTTGGGTAAAGTCCCATATTGCAGGGAAGTCACTGGGAACAGTGGATGGAGGAGGAGGTCTGGTTTCCCTTAATGTGGGGCTCGGGGGGATTCCAGGGGTACAGCACCCCGAAAGCCACCACTAAGCTCCTGGCTCTGTTTGCTTTGGGACTTTGTGCTCTGAGGATGGCTCCCAGGCACCTTTTTCCAGCAGGAAACTGTGCCTGGAAATATTAATGCGTTTTAGCCACTAGCGGAGGGAAGGAGGAACTACCAGGCATAAGCAAATGTGCTGTTTGTTAAATTATGAGCTGATAAAAAGTACGCGGGGACCGTGCCTGCGGCTGGGGAGGAATTTGCCACTAAAGCTCATGCTGTGTGTCTGGGAGGTGCAGAGGACCAGGAGAGCATCTCCTGCCTGACTTTGAGGGGGGGGAAATTGACCCGTGCCTCAGTTTCCCCTCCTGCGTGGGGCGGGGATGGTGCAGAGGTAGAGGAGGACGAATGTTAGAGGTGCTGGGTGCAGGTAAGAGTAAAGGGAAAGGGAAAAAGGGGTCCCTGTGTAGCGCGGTGCGGCGGGGGTTAAAGGCTGGCGGGTGAAGCGCGCTCCGCCCGCCTCGCGCTGTGTGTGTGTGTGCGTGTGTGTTCGTGCGGGTGTTACCGGGGTGTGCGGGAGCCCGATCGCCGGTCAGGGATGGAGCCGCTGCCATGACAACCGCGGGCAGTCCGCCTGCGCGCCCGGGGATGCTGCTGCCCGCGCGGGCCGGGATGCTGCTGCTGCCGCCGCCGCGGCCCCGCCGCTGAGGGCACCCGGGTGGCTCCGCTGTCTGGACACCCCTTATCCTGCACCCGACGTGTCCTGTGTCCTGCATCCTCCATCTGCATCCCGCCTGGACCAGCGCACCTTTGGGACCCGACAGCAGGGCTGGGGGAGAGGAACTGCCGGGCTGCCTTTGCCCGCTTGTGCCTTCTTGTGTCTGGACCCGTTCGCTCGCTCGCTCCGGGCGTGTTTTGGTGTTTTTTGGGGGGTTTTCTCTGTGTTTTTTTTCCCCTTGGACTGCCCCCGCTCCGCGCTGCGGGCTCGGGATAAGAGTGCGGGAGCGGGGCGCAGCCGGGCGGCTCCCCCCTGTGCTTCCTTCTCATCCAAGTGAGCCTCGGACTGCTTCCCGGGAAGAGCCGGCTCGCCCAGCGTCCAGCACCTTTGCCACTTCTCCTCCTTCTCTTCCTCCTCTCCTCCGGCCCTCCCGTCCTCCTCCCTCACCCAAGGATACTGGGGACTCCCTCCGGATGCCGCTCGGCAGGCTCAGCGCTCGCATCCTGCCTTGCCGGGGGCTCTCCTGATCTCCGTGGAGCTCCTCATCGCTCACCCCCGGTGGTTTTGCTCCCCTCCATCCCCACACACACGCACCCCATCCCTCCTCTCTCCCCCTTCTCTTTTCGCTCCCGGTGGCCTTGTCGGGTGTGTTTTTTGCCTGTTGGAAAAGTCCGTGCTGCCCAGGATGGGGGTCGGTGGGTGCTTAGCCCTGCCCTGGAGGTGCCTAGTCGTCCTCTGTCTCAGGCTGCTCTTCCTTGTGCCCGCAGGAGTGCCCGTGCGCAGCGGAGATGCCACCTTCCCCAAAGCCATGGACAACGTGACAGTGCGGCAAGGGGAGAGCGCCACGCTCAGGTAGGAGCACCTGGATTCATGCTTTGGAGGGGAATGGGGGGGCTCGTGAACCGGGAAGGCAGCCGGTGCCTTCGGGAACGTGACTCAGTTTCCCTATGGGGGATGCGTTGTCGGTTGGTGGTGCAGCAAGTGAGAAGGAGCTTTGGATGCCAAGGGATGGGGTTTGGCTTAGCCCCCCACCCCGAGTTGTTTCTGGAAAGTTACTGGGGATGAAAACAAGGGAGTGTGATTCCTTCTTGGGCTCCTCCTGTCTGTAGTCCTGGCTCGGGCACTTCGGCTGCATTCAGTTGGGGTAGACACCCCTCTGCTGCTGCTTGTCTGTCAAACCAACCCAGGCAATGGAAAGCAGTTATTGTTGACCCCCCAGCGGTGTTTTATCCAGACTTGGTGGAATGAGGGAGCGCAGAATGGGGCTGCACTCCTTGAAACCCTCCTAATTCCATGGGTTGCTGCTCCCTGTCAGTATTAACTCTTTGTGGTAGAGGGAAATGTGGGGCTGAGTGTTGCGCCGGGGTCCTGCTGCCTGCAGCAGCAATTTGAGGGGTGCCAAGGAAACTGTGATTTTAATCAGTGTAACTTCTGGGCTATCTTCTACCCGGATCCCCATCCCTGTCCTCGCAGCAGATGGGTGCAGTCATCCCAGAGGATGTTTGATAGGGATATTAAAAAGGCAAAGGCAGGTTTTAATTGCAGAGCTGGGAAGCGGCGCTTGCGGCTCCGGCATGCTCGGGAGCGAGTGACTTTGCTCCGTGTGTTGCATTGGTGACACCAACATCTGCGGGGCCAGCTGGGTGTGAGCAGTGAAAGCCGCACTCCGGCTTTATGCCAGCGAGTGGAGGAATTCCAGACATGTCTTTTTTGGAATAGTGGGAAGACTTTAAACACCAGTCCCCTCCGTATGTATTTCTTGCAACTCAGCTCTTTGCTGCTGAACATCTTATCCCTTCCCAAGCCCTTTGTGTGTTCCTGGGAACGAATGAGCTGTGTTATGGACATTCCTCTGGTTTTGTCTTGTGTCATGTCTGGGTGAAGAGGCTTAAAAATGGGTGGCAAAGCATGGAAGATGAAGTGTCTCGCTTAGGAATTTGCATCACTGAGATTGGCTTAAAACCTAAGTAGCTCCTTTCCTTGCCTGAAGTGTAAAGCTCTCCCAAGTGCCAAAAATCCTGCAGATATTTCCATGGGGGTATCAAAAAGGGAGGATTTTGGGGTTACTGGCGGTCTGGGCAGCAAAATACATAGGAAGGTGGCAGCAGCAGGGTGGTGTGAACATGGGTGCTGTGCAAACTTACTGGAAGGAGGTGAATTGCTCTGGTAGTGGGGTTTGGCAAAGGGTTCCCAGCACAGATCATGCTGGTGCTCACCCTGTGTAGGCTCTGGGTGCTCACCTGGTGTTGGTGGAGAACAGAGACAAGCTGGGGTGAGTCAGCAGGAGGGATGTTCTCCTTCTGTTGGAGAGGCCTGGTGGGAACGGGGACAAATCCTGTGCCGGGGAGGGAAGGCAGCAGCTTGTCATCACCCTAAAGCTTTCCCATGCGCATCCCTGTGCAGCTGGGATGGTGGCAAGGAATGTCTGTGTCCCTGTGCAGGCGCCTTGTCATTCCAAGTGTGCCCCAGGAGATGGGCACGTGGGCTTTGGGGTGCACAATCTGTGGGGATGATATTCCCACTGTGCACATGTTATTGTCGTGGCCCTAGAGCAGGCAATCAGTGCCTTGCTGCTGCTGCCAGCTCGGAGCACTGGTTTGGTAGCTGGAGGACTGTGTTTGCACTGGTATTTTAAGGCGGTTTCCTTCTGGTTTGAGGTGGGAGCGGTTAGTCTGGCTTGTGATGGTCCATTGCTGCATTCTCTGGTAGGTCCTGATCCCTGCAGCTGTGCTGCGTTGTGGCAGGAGCCAAAAGCATAGGAAAACCACCCACTTCCAGAGCAGGAAATCAAGGAAGCACAAATCTCCCTTCCCAGCCCAGCTTATCCATCGATCTGTGGCATGGAGTTAACTTGTTTGGAATAGCAATGCTGCTTGCAAAGGATTCAGTGGCTCCACCACTGCTCCTGTCCACCTCCTGTCCTCTCCCCAGCCCTGTAAGGATGACAGACAGAAAAGGGTGCATGGGAGGGGGTTAGAAAGTAGGATTTCCTCTTTTCCCACTCATCTCCATGCGAGGTGGGAGGACGGTGAGTCGCAGCCAAGGATTTGGAAGGGAAGAGATGTTTCTAGAGGTCCCTTCATGGGTTTTCAGAGCCAACAAAAGGAAAGCAAGCTGAAAACTCAGCAGCAGAACTTGCTGCTTCTCTGAAGTGCTCAGGAGTTCTGTTCCCCTCGAGGAAGGGGGTTTAGCTGTAGAAAACAGGTTATTCTATACGGGGTGGTGGGGCATGGAGGACCCTGAGCTTGCCATGGCAAGGAGGTTCTTTTCAGCTTCATCCTCACCACCTCTCCAAGCAGAGCTAATTCAGCACCTGAAAGAGACGTTGGATTGAAGGCTGTGAGGAGACTTTCCCATTATAAAGGGAGCAGGCTTTCCTTCATGCAAATCCAGCTATCATAAATCCACCATTAGGAGTCAGTTTAGGACCAGAGTCATTAGAGATGTTCCGGTATTTCCTTCCATCTCATGATGTCTGTTAGAGGGGATGGTGGGTGTCTTGCTTCAGCACCAGCACTTTAGATCACTGAGTTAAACCTAGGTTTAGACCCTGGGATAGAGTTACCTGCTGGGATAGGAGGGGCAGGATTTATTCCTGGATGCAGCAAAACCTGCAGGAATAGGAAGAGGCTTTGTGGGTGTCGAGTCCAAGAGCTTGGTGCTTAACTGATGCATGTGATGGTCCTTGAGCTGGGACTGCTCCTTTTGGGGTTACATCAAGGGCTCGTGTGTGTGCAAAGGTGAGAGCTGGTTGTCTTACTGGATCCCGTAAAGCCACATCATGAGGATGAGGCCATTTTTGTCCCCTCCCACCATGTCCAGCATCTGCCCTCACCAGTAGCGAATGGTTCATGCTGGAGAAGCCCCATCCTGAACATCCATCCAGTGCTTGAGCTGAGGCCAGGTGCTGCTGAGACCTTTGGGGCAGTTCTCTCAGCACCAAACTAAGCAGCTTGATTATGATGCCACTTTAATTGGCATCACTCGGCACTTCCCACAGTGATGCTCTGATGATCCCATCAGCATGTTGCATGATATCACCCCTAAATCCACTGGTGCCCCAGATGGAGAGTGGATCTGGCTGGAGGGTGAGAGCTGCTTCTTTCTCGAGCTCCTCTGTCTATCCCCTTTGCTTGTCTTCATAGCGTGATGTGATGCCTTTATTTATTCCCCCTTTGATTCTAGCTCTACAAGTCAAACCTGAGTTTTACACGAGTCTAAGCTGGTTTGCTTTTTAACCCTGATGTTTCTCATGGTTTCCACTCAGGCTTTTAAAAGGCGCTTTGCCACTGAGACCTGCCATCCTTTACCTCAACCTGTTTTGCCAATTGATTTTGCCCCTGTTGTGCTCTTGATATAATCTGGGAGAAATGACAACTTGGCCATGAAACAAACCAAAATCAAGCAGAATGTGCTTGTTTGTGAAGCAGAAAAGAGCATTTCTCAGCAGTGGGTCTGTTTTCTATGACTTTTCCTTACCCTTTATTCATGGGAATTTGCCTTTTCATGTTCTTAGTGTGTAATCTGAAGAACAGGGCTGGTTTCTGATGGGTAACAGTGTGATGCTCCTTTTGCTTTCGGCCTGGGGGAGGCTGCATGTCCCACTCCATGCCCAGGACTGCTCCTGCCAGAGCTTGAGCCACTGAGGTTTTGGGCAGCTGTAATTGCAGTCGATGAGTGAAAAGAGGAGGCAGAAGGACCTGCTCCAGGCTTTCTGTCCCTTAGGAAGTGGTGCTTGCCATCCCTGTAGCCTCAGGGCTGAGTGATGATGGGAAGACCTAACAGAGATGAAGCTCCTGGTTGCTTCCCTGCCCTCTTCCCAAGCCAGGACTGAGGGGATATAGCTTGGCTGGGGAAGCCAAGGTGTAATTACTTTGCTTTTCTCTCTTACTGAGCAGTGAAGGACTTTTGACCTCTTGGGCTTGGTGGGGAGCAGCCCTCAGCCACCCTGCAGGCATGGGGTGAGGAGGGAGCTAAGCTGCCATTCATATTAACAACCTGAGTTTGTTCTCCTGACTCCTTCAGTATCCAATATGCTTACCTTCTCTTTTCCATCAAACCTCTCTCTTTCATTCCTGAGGGTTAGGGAATAAATTCAGGGCTGCAGTGACCCATCCTATATAAAGGTAAAGAAGGGGCAGAACATGTTCTGCATCTGTGCCCTTACTCAGAGAAAGTGTTCAAGGCCAGGTTGGACACAGGGGCTTGGAGCAACCTGCTCTAGTGGAAGGTGTCCCTGCCCGTGGCAGGGGGTTGGAGCTGGAGGAGCTTTAAGGTCCCTTCCAACCCAAACCAGACTGGGATTCTATAAATCAGTGCAAATGTGAGCAGGACTGAAGGTTAGGACTTCACTCCTGCCTCTTTGTTTCTCTCATAATTGCTGGGTGCTCCTTTCTGGCCAAGCCTTTCTTTCCACATCCCTGGAGCTCATCTGAAGCCCCGAGCAGTGCCCGTGTGTGCTGCTGGGGGCTGTTCGTTGCTTTGCTTGCGATGGCATGTTTTAGAAAGAGGAGTTCATTGCTAAAGTGACATGTCAGCAAATCTCTGCCACCTCTCTCCCATCTCAGAGATGGAATCAGCTTAAAGTGGGGGGAAAAAAATTGTCATGTGCATGAATTATGTTTTATTTCTTTTTTTTTTTTCCCTGAGCGCAATTTCCATCTGAGATGAGACAAGCTCCTGATTGCTGCACCAGAGGAGGGTTTCCCTTTATAGCTCTCCTGGTAGAGCTGCTGCCTCTAGTTCACTGGAGCTGTCTGGGCTGGAGTCTCCTAGGGGAGTGTCATCTCCACCATAGGGTTAAACATCTCCAGTCTACCAGCTCTGGAAAGATTTAAGTCATACACGCTTGTACCCTGCTGCTTTGGGATGGGAAGAGCTAATGGAGAGGAAGAAGGGAGGGTAAAGCAGCCTTGGAGGTGACATCTGGCCAGCGGAGGTGTTGCTGGGGTGGCATTTCCACTCATTAAGCCATGGTTATGAAATAGAGGTTGGGTTCTTAGCCCAGTTGTGACTCCTCATGTGACATTAGGCAGCCTCCTGAGTCCTCTGAATGTGTCTATTCGTGTGCAGCAGTTGCAACGCTTCCTTTCTCTGCCTCTGTGAGTCATCTGCTTGCGTTGCTGTCCTTTTGTGTCAGGATGCATCATTCTGTAAGGAAAATGCTAAGAACATCCTATTGGAGGGCACCAGAGATGTCCACCCATGTTCTGGTCCAGCCTGGGGTTTGGAGAGGCTACTGTGAGCATTTCTCAGTTGGAGGTGTCATAGCAGGGGTATATGGGCTATGGTTGTGACACTGCAGAGCTGCTTGGTGTGTAGATGATGATTAGGTAGGAACCAAAGCAAAATTAGGGAGCAGGACCAGCAAAAGCAGTGTCACCCCAATTATGGGACTGCTCACAGCTCCAGACTCTGCTGAGAAGCTGCTCACATCACAACCATCAGCTAACCTAAGCCTCAGACCTAAGCACTTGTGGGTGATGGTCAATGGGATGGCAAGCAGCTTCATCCTAGGGCCTCAACCAGCCTGTGCTGCTCGTAAAATCCTCATCTTGGTCTAGCAGAGTTGTTCTTTCCTCCTCCCAGACCTGCCTAAACCTGCCAGTTTGAGCTCAGCCAGCCTTATTTTCCTCCAGGAGGAAAAGGGGAATAGCATGAAGGCCCTAATCTACGACCACATCAGTGGGAGAAGGAGCTAATAGAAATTGTAATGAGAATACAGAGCCAAACAAGCAAATGCGAAAATGCAATCCCCCCAATGCTAGAGGGAGATTTATGCCAACAAAGAGGCTGATCCAGTGCTCATTAATGTCACCACAAGTCTTTTTCCTAAGTGTAATGGACTGTGGATCAGGTTGGAAGATGGTGTTTTAGTCTTGCTACAATATGCAAACTGTTACCGGGTTGCGTGTGGCATAGCAATGCAGAAAACTCTCTCTGAACAGAAAGTTTGCTCCTTGTTGTATGTAGCACCTTTGCAAAGCAAATGGGAAACGCCTTCTGCTCTCCTTAGGCTTTGTTTTCAGAGGTGCAAGGCTCTGAAAGAGCCAAGTCTGAGATTTGGGCTTAGCTGCATGGATGCTGTAGTATCTGCTGAGACACCAAATGCACCTTAAACATTAGTATATTGAAAGTCTTGCTTTAAATAAGGATTCTTCACCTGCTGGTGAGTGGTGGTGTTGGTGCTGGGAAGTGGTCCTTGGTTTATACACCAAGTGAGGAAGCAGAAAACAGACGGGTGAGTACAGAAAGGCTGGAGGCAAACTGGACTTTGCAGCTGGATTTTCCCTTGGGAAAGCCAGTGTTAGTGAGATGGAGACAAGGTCTGAAGAGCTGAGCCTGGTCTGAAGATGGGGACACCTTTGGGGAGAGTGCTGAATAGGAAAGGACACCAGGGGTCAAACAGGAGACATGCGAGTCCAGCTCTGCATCTCAATGAGGCCAGAGCAAATAACGAATCAAAGCACCTTCCAACAGGAGCAGCTGGTGAAATATCACAGGGTGTTTTTTTCCCTGAGATGGGAGGTTTTGACCAGCTCTGTGCTTGCAACCAGAAATGGCTCTGACACCTGCGTCTGTTTTATCAGACACATGCAGAGCCCCGGACATGATCCAAACCTTCATTACTTTGGGGTTTGGAGTCTGAGTGTTGATCTCTCCTTAGGTTTTTTCCATGCTGGGAACATTATTTTCCCAGCTATGCATCCTCTGGTGTGTTTTTCAGGCTTATGCTTCCTATGCATCTCTTCCAGAGATAGAAAGCTGTTGACAAAGCACATTCTCAAAGGTATGAGAAGGGCAGCTCCAGGTTCAGAGCCACTTCCAAATCTCAAGATGGCTTGGAGCCACAGATCCTAATATTTGGGTTCTTACCCTTAAGTCCTCCAAATCCAGTAAATTATAGGTGGTAGAGCTTTATTCCAGGCTAATCTTTATTATCTTGGCCTGTACAAAGCTCTTGATGAGTTCAAAGGAAGAGTGAGCAAGGTGAAAACTCAAGTGTTTTCAATGTCTTTAAAGGTGCTTTTCTTGGGTTGTGTGTGATGTGACCAAGTCCTCTACAAAGAGGAGAAACAGAAGCTATTTGTTAGCCTTGACTTGTGTGAAGTTAAAGAAAGTCTCTTTCCCCTCTCAATGCTTGTGTTGTGTGGCGTGGTGAGACATGGTCAGAAGGTCAACATCTCGCCTTGGGTTGTTATTGCCTTGTCATGGAGGTGGTTGGTTGAGGGAGACGCCTTCACTGGTGCGCGTCAGTTGGGTCTCCTAAATATCTCTGCTTGTCCTTGGCTTGTGGAGGGTGGCAGCTGCAATTTCCTTGCTGGTTTCAAGCCAGCAGCACACAGACCATTGACATTGTTTAGTGAGACATGGGGCCCTTCACCTCAGTCACCTCAATGAATCTAAAACCAGCACGCCAGGTATTTTTGGCCATTTGGAGGTCTGCTTGGTGACCTCCATCTACTCAAGTGGCGCTGCCCTAAGTAGCCTCAACAAACAGCCAAGGTCTGAAGGGCTAGAGAGGGGCTGTTTATCAGAGTCTGTAGTGATAGGACAAGGAGTGATGGGTTCAAACTTAAACAGGAGAGATTTAGGGTAGATATAGAGAAGTTCTTCTCTGTGAGAGTGCTGAGACACTGGCGCAGGGTGCCCAGAGAAGCTGTGGCTGCCCCATCCCTGGCAGTGTTCAAGGCCAGGTCGGAGCAACCTGTTCTAGTGGAAGGTGCCCCTGCCCATGGAAGGTGGTTAGAACTGGATGAGCTTTAAGGTCCCTCCCAACTCAAACCATTCTACGATCACAAGGTGATAAATATCCTCTTGGTCCTTCTAGAAAAGACCAAAGGCTTGATGGTGATGCACTGCATAGGAGCAACTTCACTCAGCCTGCCAGGACTGACCCTCTAGGTTGGTGGGAGTTGAAGCAGGAAGTCCTTGAAGGTTCAACAGGAAGGGATGGAGTCCAGTGATGTCCTGAGCACATGGGGCTTGCCGCCATGGTGGGATGGGAGCCTGAAAGCCTTCACAGAGGCGCCATGGGGCTCTGAATTGGTGTGATGGGGAGATGTCAGCTCTTCTCTCGGCTTCCCTTTGCAGTGCCAACTGTCAGTAATTGAACTAAGGTTTTGTAAATAAATGTGGCATTGGGACAGCTGTCACCGTGCCGGTTAGAAACACTCCTTTTGTCACTAAGTGCTGGCAGGACTGCTCCGTTTCGCCTGCAAACATTGCTACCACTGCCAGTTAGCTCCTGAAGCCAGGGCTGTCAAGGAATGGCATGCTGGCCGGTGGCTGGGAGACCATGGCTTCATGCAGGGAGCCCAGCGAGGCACTGCCAGGGCCTGGTGTGAGGCAGCTTTTGCATCTCAAAACACAATAAATGGCCTGATCAACGAGTAAGAAAACCCATCTGAATGTGGCTGGAGGGTTGGGAGGTTCCAAGCCAAGATCCCAAGCGGTCCAGCTGGGGTGCTGGTTCCTTTGCCATCTCATCCCAGCCCTGTGGGGAGCCCAGGTAGGTGAGATGGGGAGCCCAACCAGACTTGGGTTTTGATGCACCAAGGGAGCAATTTGGCACTGGGACCATAAATGTTTTTCACCTTGGAGTGTGGGCTCCTTGTGCATCAGGCTTGAGTTTGGGCAGATTCATCTCTCTGGGACTGGGTTGGATTTGAGCAGAGAGATCTGTCCTTTGAGGCCATCAGTCTTGCTCAGCTCACTTATCCTATTAGAAGCGCATTCAAAACCTTCAGGCAGTCTGGATGCTTCTCCCCGTAACAAACCTCACTGGAGAGGGGATGCTGTGGTCTGTCTTCTTGCTGGGAAGTCTTGACCCTCTGCTGCTTTTCTCCTCTCATCTTTGCAGCTCCAAACAAGCCTCGCCTGGCCCATGGTGTTTCTCTCCCAGTATCAGGTATAACTTCCAGCACTCGGCACCTATAGCCTTGCTGTGCTGACATCTGATGCAGGCAGTATAGGCATCGGCACATGACATCTCTCTTTCTAAGCTGCTGTAAAATTAGCTTCATCTCAAGTGGCAGAAAATGATCATATCCTCGCTTGAGGGCGATGAAGAATATTCCTGAGTCACTGCTAGTGATGAAACAGGCAGAAAATCCAGAGTGATACACAGCTGCCCACTCAGTTTTAATCACTGAGGCCATTTGCTGCTGCAGAGCCTTAAGACACAGCTTCTTCCTCCTCTCCCTCCCTTGCATCCATCACTCCCTTTAGTGGCCTGGGCTGCAGATCCCAGTGGCTTCCCATCCCAACAACAAGGTTAGGAGCATCCTGTGCTGCTTCACCACTCCCATGAGAGGAGAGGTCAGAGCTTCCTTTCCTTAAAGCAATTGAAGGAAAAAGGTGGATTTTGTTCTCCTCAGGTCTCCTCCAAGCTCATCCTCGTCTCACAGATTTTCCCTCCTGCTTCCCAAGTAGCTGCTGTGCTCACAAGGACATTTCCTTTGGTGTTTCTCCCCCATCATCTTTAGCTCAAAGCCATCTCCCTGGATTTCTATGTCTTGGATAAAGCCACCTTCTTTCCTATAACTGCCAGCTCAGGGCTTGGGAAACCTCTTGCCAAATTTGCTGGCGACCAAGGCCAAGAAAACCCTTCAAAACACTGATGAGCAAAAGCAAAGTGCTATAATGCTTCCCTTCCTTGCATATGCTCCCTGGCAGTGTGTTAGTGCTAAGGACTCCTCAAAAGAGGCTTCCTGCAAGTCCTGCCCTGCCAGCTCTCCCCCAAATACAGATGGAAGCCCCCCACGCTCTGGGCTGAAGGGTCTGTAAAACCCTGGCAAGGTTCTTCTGAATCCTTCAGCTTGGGTATTGCATCCTTCTTCTGGTCTTTCATGTGGCTCAATCACCACCAACAAGGTTCAGCATCGTTTTGGGGGAAGACCATAGCAATTGTGGTGTTTGAATGAACACTCTTTTATTCTCCAGTCAGGACTTGTCAGGATTTATCCCTTAACCTGCTTTTTAGATGTTCTCTATCCTGCAGATTGGCCGGGATATGCTATTCACACAAAACTCATGGTGTCACACTTGTGCTAGGAGAACTTAATAGCTCCTACCAGTCTGCAAGGGGAATAAGCAGGACTGGTGACAGAACAGACAGAAATGTGTCAAAGCAGGGTTTTGCCAGCATAAAAAAATATAGCAGAAGCTCATTTCTCCCCTTCCCAATGGAGATTTCTGCACCGGTGGAAGTTTTCCACACCATTCAGCCAAATCTGGGCAAAATTCCATGAATCCCAGTCTCCTCTCCATAATTCCCGTCAGCTTTGCATGCTGGGCATTTATTTCTTAGTGCAAGCAGGTGCAGAGCTGCAGGACATAGGCTGAGCATCTCACTTTGGTGGTTATTCCAGTGTAGAGCAGCTTTATTCTCGCATCAGGCAGCCTGATCAATGCTCCTCTGTAGCTTCATTTCCCTTTTCCTCATCTTTTCCCCCCCCAAAAGCAGAGTTTGGGCAGTTCAGTTTGGGTTCAATTCCAGGAGACAAGTAGCAAAATGAGGAGATGGGTGGGAATTCTTTGGTGGATGCTTTGTGGGGATAAGCCCGTTAGTAAATGCCCTAATCTTTTCTCCCAGTGGTGCCAACTGCTGCTTGTTTCTCCTGCTGTGATTCTGAAACAGCCTCGCTAACCTCTGGCAAAATTGGGATAACAAGGGGGGGAATGCTGACATTGTTTGCAACAGTCTGATTTTTTTCCCTGGCTTGAGAAGGCAGAAATAAAGTTGGATTTCAAGTGGGGTTGTTGCAGTAATGGAGGGAAATGAGAAATGCTCTTCAGCCACTTTCTCCTTCCTCGCGTCCCCATAAATAACCCTTCTCGCTTGGAGATGGATCAGCTCTTACTTACAGGAGAGAGATGGGTTTTGAGCTGTTATTCTTTTGCCACGGCCCTTTCCTGCCTGTAGTTCACCTTGTCAGAGCTTGCTTGTGCCCAAGGCTGCTCCCTGGCAGCCTCGGCTCTTGGGTACGAGCCTGCTTTACCACTGCATTGCCGATCCCAAGCTGCTACCTTGGTGTCCATCCCGGCTTCTTTAAGTCGAGTACTAATGATGACCAAAGTGTGAGCCTTTTGGGGATGGACAGCAGCAACACCAAGTGCCTGCTCCTGCGAGATGGCCAGAAAGTGCTAAAAATGCCCAAATCACTGCCTTATCCTTCTGTGTCCATCCCCTTCTAATAAACCCAGGTCTGGCCATGCAATAGCTTTACCAGCAGTGAAGGGCTGTCATGCTGGGGGTGAGGCAGAGCTTGCAAACTGCGTTTGGGGACAAAAGGTGTCAATGTAGAGGTGGATTTGATATCTATGGGATCTTCTGAGTAGGTTTGGTCAGGTTTTGCGTGCAGTTTAGCCACTCTACCTCTAGCCTCCTTGCCTAGAAGTTGTTCAGATCTTCTTTGTAGAAGCAAGATGTAAATGATCACTCTTCATCTACACGTCCTTCTTCCCCTACACCGTTTTGTGAATCAGCTGGCTGATTTCAGCCAGGTTTTACAGAGGGCTGGGTGCTACATTGCTAAAACTTCCACAAATGTAGGCACATAGAGGTTGAGAGATGTCATTACTCACCAGACAGAATGAGCTCAACTCCTGTACGAGACATCCGAGATTCTGCGTGGGCACTGTATGCAAGACTCAAGGGAAGAGGGAGCTCCAGCCTTTGCATCCTTTAAGACTGAAATGTGTAGGAATCCACATGTTCTCCGTGGTATGTGTGGAGTTATTCATTAAATGCAGCAAGGAGTCTGGAATGGGGAGGGCTTGAGCGTAAGGCAAACTGCAGTGATGATGTGGTGGTGGTGGAGACAGGCTGCCAGTCCTGGCGTCAAGGAGAAGAGACAAAAGCTCATGCTTAATGCAGCTGATATCAAATGGGGGATGCTGCACTTGGCTTGCCTGGATGAGGAGACTGCAACATCTGGTTGCTGTGGCATTGCTGAAACCAACTGGCTCACCCTTCCGAAAACTAAAGGCAACATAAGGAAACACAGCATGATGACACCCAAAAATAAAGGCAAGCCATGAACTCACTTTCCAGAGCTCCTAATGCTGCAAGAGGCAAAGTGCTGGAGAGAAAAGGAGTCAAAAAACAGGGGCAAGAGGGAGAAAATGCACTTCTGAGCTCTCAAACAAACAGCATGCAGCTCACCTATTATTTTTCCTCCTTAGCCTTTGCAAGAGAACAAGGGCCCAGAGCCCTCTCGGCAGATGGACAATGTTCATGCCTTAACCACTTAACAGCCATTAGCCTAATTTCACATCCTAGAGCCAAATTAAATAATAAGGAAGAGGCTCTGCAAAGCTGGTTTGGAGGCTGCGTTACTGCCTTTCACTTGATAACCTTCTCATAAACAGATGCTCCCTCTCTACCCTATTAACCTTGGCTGAGAGCAGGGAAGGGGTCTTTGCTGAAGCAAATGAGCCAGACCTCAGTGGCAAAGGGGGTCCAGATGTTGGGGTCCTTTGTATTTTGGAGGTTTCTCTTTGTTTTCTCCCCCCATGCCCCAGCTGTGAAGGTGTTGCTGGTTCTGTGGTTGCATCCAGGTCATTTGAACGTGCCAAATGATCCATCTTGATCAGCGAGTCCATCTGTACCTGCTGGGTGAGGCAGTGCCACCCACAAAATCAGCTTTTTTTTTGTGGACAAATCTGCTTTTGTGGACAAATTTTGTGGACAAATCTGCTTTACTTGGAGGGGAGGGGTGATGGTGTTGATAGAACAAAAGCGGAGGTGGTTCCATGGCTTCGTGCCTCCTCCCTCCTTGGTTTTGGCATGGGAAGGGCATAGGGATCAGCTCCATCCTGCGTCCTGGTTGTACCGCTACTCGCCCTTTCGGATGAAGTAATTTTGCTGCTCTCTGCCTCTTTTTGTGTTGAAATAGGATTAGTACTTGCCTAAGCCTTTGGAATTTAGGAGTATTCACTGGCAAAATGCTTTTGATGTGATTCTGGTGATGGGAGAGGCATTTTCATGTGTGTGTATATTTTTGGCTGCCTTATTTTATGTCCCCCCTCCACCCCGCCGCTAACTGTTGCTCTGTGCTTTGCATCTCAACTTTGGGACTTGAGAAGTTTTCAGGGGATTATAGATGACCGTGCAGCTATTTCTGGTGCAAGGTTTTATTTATTAAAAAGCCATTTTCCTTCATTAAAAAGCTACAGTGCTGGGAAAGAGATGAGCAGCTCTGTTACTCGTGGGTAGTGTGCCACGTCAGCCTGGTGCAGCTGAGATGATGTGCTGCATGCTCTCTCTTCCTTTATGAAAGCGATATTGCCAAAAGAAGCCACCCAAAATCAGGTGCAGAACCCATCCCCTTACATCAGATGCATGGTCCAAGGCCATGGGATAGATGGGAGGAGGTTTGGTGCAAGGTTTCCAGCTGTTCCTTGGCACCACCAACAACTTGACTTTCCTTCCTCTTTGGTTTTCTTCCTTTGTCTAGGTTGTCATTCAGGCTCTGCTTTCATATGCAAACCCCATCCTCTGCCTGGCATGGAAGCAGATTAAAGGCAGATTTCTTACAAGTTTGCTTCATTTTGGTCCAAGATAGGAGTAAATGACTTGCCGCCTGCGGTGGGGACATTTGGAAAGGCTTTGTGCTGCGTGGGTTCTCTGAGGTTTGGATGAGGCTGAATCTCATTTTTATGTGGCCTTTTCCTCCGTGGGGCACTCACACAGTCCCTCTCCTGTACCTGGCTGCCTATCTGTACTAGACTTGCAGGTATTTAATGTCTTTGAGCCATCTGTTCCTCTGTCAAATTCAGTTAAAATTGGCCAAGGGCTTCACAAATTATTGGGAAGATTGCTAGACAGAAGCACACAGGCAAAGAGCACGATTGCATGAGCTCATGCCAGTAGGACTCAAGGCTAAAAATACATCAGAGTATGTTATCTGGAAACAAGGCATCTTGGGGAGATGGGATCCACATCCAACCTTTCCCCAGTGCGAGAGAGATTGGACTTGGGTCTGCATTTTGGTGCTGTAGAAAGCTCCTTTGCAGAGATGGACTTTGCTTTGGGTAGGATGTGCTGCCATGGGCAGGGACACCTTCCACTAGACCAGGATGCCCCAACCCTGTCCAACATGGCCTTGAAGGTAAGGGTTGTATGTGGGTAAGAAGGTCAAACAAGAGGGAGTCGTCCCAGGTCACCGTCTCCTTCAGGGTGTTCCCAGTCTGATCAGAGTTAGCTAATCCAGAAACTGGGTGCCTGACCTAAGAAGTCCTGGGAAGAGAGACCTGTCTGTCTCCCAGAATCCAGTCTCTTAGAATTGGGGGGAAGTAGATGACCAGTGTGGGCTAAAGCAAGATGAAAAGCATCTGCCAGAAGAGAGCAAAAGCGAAGGAACCATCCAAACCCCCCTCAAAGACTGGGTGGCTCTTCATCCATTAACATTTCTGTAGGAGCCCAGAAATGGCTCCAGAAAAGCAGAAGCAATCTGGGCTTCTTGCTCCTGTATCTGCAGGTGTCTGAGATGATGGATGTCTGCATCTGAGTGTGTTTGTCTAGTCCCCCTTTGTAGTCACTGGAGAAGTAATGGGCCTTTTTAGGGTGCAATTCATCCCAGTCTAAGGCAGATGTCTGAAACAGGTCAGACAGATTGTGTCCTAGCAGTACCTTTTTCTCTCCATTGCTAGAAAAAGGGGTCCAAATGGCTAGCTTGCATGTTGAGGTGATAAATCCCAACTCAAGCCATAGAGGAAGCCATGGGATCAAAATCGGGAATATCAAGCATTGATCAGGGCATGGTGTTGGAGCCAGAGAAGGGTGTTAAGCAGCAGGAACGCACCTGGTACTACACTAAGCAGCACTGGGTGAAGAAATGGGTTTTCCTGGGGATTTTATCTTGTAGTCCATTTGTTTCCCATCCCTCGAACTTCCAGCTAAGCAGTTCTGCACATGGCTTGTCATTAGGTACCTCACCCAGCAACCTGCAAGTTCATTAGTATTCTTTTTAGTGCTAACGAAATGTCTGAGCTGCATCTTTTCTGCATGAGAGGCTAAAAGGCATTAGCAGTAAAGGAAAAACCAGACTCCAGCGCTACGGAGACCACCCGGAGCTGGTCCCTTCTGCCAGCAAAGCATCATTTGTGTCAGTGTGGCAAAACCACAGGAGCATAAAACCCCCAAACCAAACCCAAAAGCGTTCAGAAGAGGATTTGATCTTTCTAATTGCATCTGCAGCAATGTGGCACTTGGAGCTGAGGATCTTCCCACCCCAGCATAGCCTTCGCTGCAGGAATCCACAGGCATAAACATTTGGAAGTGAAGAGGCAGTGTTGAGGGTTGGGTTAGGGTTGCTCGGCTTCCCTATAGGAACCTATAGGGCTTTTTAGCTCTGCTTCTTGTCTTGGGTAACGTGGGTGCAAACTCCTTTTCTGGCTGGGATGGCGTGTGCCAAAGAGGTGAAGCAGCACAAGGTGCGTGGCTGTGCCCTGCCTGCCTAAGAGGCTTTCCATTGATTTTCATTTTCTTCAATGGAAACAGAACTGACATGCATTAACCAGCCTCCCAACCTCTTCAGAGCAGGGATGGAGGCAGCAAAGGCTTTATTGCTGATGATTCTTTTTTTTCCTCAGCCTTGTGTTCCTCTCCTGTTTCTCTTTGCTGAATCTCTGGCTGCAGCCTGGGAGATGGAGAGGGATTTGAGTGTGGAGCAGAAGAAAGGTGAGGTGGAAATGAAGCTCCTCTAACATGGCTTAACCCCAGTGTGAATTCTGGGAGGCCTCTATTTGTTTAACCAGCGTTAGATGTCCACAGAGAGCTCTCTGAAATAGCCATAGGGAAGATGGATGGGAGAAGCTGTCTCTTCTGGCTTTATTTGGCAGCTCTGATGCTTTCACTGCCAGTCTGTGAAGCTCTTCCTTAGGGATGGAGCATGGCCAGGCTGTGAATAGTGGGGTATGGAGTGAGCTTTGAGGGGTTAATAGTGCTGGGAAACGGGGTGCTGCTCCACTAAAGGCAGGTCCTGTCAAAAGGATTTCTTTGCCCTCTGGGAAGAGGGGCAGGAATAGGCATGGATCTCACTGCTGGTACCCAAGATGCTGGTGGCTCCATCACCAGCTTTGCCTGTATCCTTCCAGTCTTCCACCCCACAGCCCATCCCTTGGGAATTATCCCAAATATCTATATAGTTCTTCAGAAAAAACAACTTTTTCCTTTCTCAGGACCCGTAGCAGGTAGAAGAAAGAGCAAAATCCCCATTTATATGTGAAAACTGGCTTTTCAAATTGAAGTTTGAAGATAAATAATATATATTTAGGGTTGTGTATCTAGATATGATGTTGATTTATGAAGCTTATGTATATTTTATAGATACACATTCTATGTTAGATATTTAATGCTCCCCTTACTTTTGTGTTCTTGTTTCTCATTGCTAGCTGTCATTGTGCAGCTCTTCAATAACTCTGCTTTGGATTCAGTTGCAGAGTTTTCTATGGGGGGTTGGTTTTTAATATACTGCTTATGAAGAAGCCTGATTTGGGAAAGGATGTACTTTTGCAGCACAACGTGTCTGCAGCAAATGGGAAGTTCTCAGAAAAAATAAAAGAACACACAAACAAGGGATAAAAAAAAGGGATTTTCGGGGTTTTTTGGGTAGTGAAGAGAGCAGAAATACCTTTGACATTTTCCCAGACTTATTAGACAGGTCTCGAGCTGACTCAGGTACCCAGTTTCCAAATGTTTCTGCCTGGACTAGACCTCAGCTGCTGATTTAATGGCAAATCTCTTGTTGCTAGCCCAGCCATACTGCATCATTCCCTGCTGGAAAAGCAATCCAGGCTCTGCTTTTTAATGAAGGAGTTGTTAATGCTGTGGTGGCTCCTGCTTTATTAGAGAAGGACAGGAGCTTCCTCACTCCCTCAACCATCCCCACGTGCTTGGAGGATGCTCACAATCCCCATGCACTTCATGTATCAATTCCGCTCTGGTTCTGGATGCTGGCGCTGTAAAGTTAATTAACTTGATCCAAGCATCTCTCGTGGAGCTCAGGATCCTTGTCAGGATGCTGTACTCTTGGCTTTCTGGGTGGTGGTTTTTAGCGTGGGACACACTGTTGTAGCCAGCGTGGGGCTGATGGGAGCACTGGGAATATATGTCCTGAGCTGGGAAACATTGAGATGCTGGAAGTGGAGGCACTGGGAGTTGTGGGCTTCGTGCTTGATTGCTTTCCTGATGGGTACTATAAAAACTAATGCATTAGAGAAAGAATGTTTGATTTAAAGAGTGCCTGAATACCGACACTATCTCTGTTTGTTTGCCTTCCCTTAGCAGAAACCTTGTAAAATTTTTATGAAGCGTTAATGGCTCAGAGAGTTTTTGTCTCAAGCACATTTTATGAGGTGAAGGTAACCCCCAACAACTCCAGCCCGGTTTCACACTCTTGAGAAACGTGGGACATGGAGTGTTTGGGGAGAAGCTGCTGGGAAGGATGGGCAGGAGGCGCAGGATGGGTTGCAGAAGAGAGGGATGCAAATGTAGATACTCAGACCAGTGTCATAAACTAACCCTGAACTTGAGGATGCTCATGACTCACCTCCTAGTTTGTGGTGAAGGACATTTGAAGGTTGTGAGCTCCTTCAGAGGGAGGAAGAGTGAAATGTAGGATCACAGAATCAGTAGCATCCCTGCCATCCTCCCCTGGCTCTGCCTTCAGCATGCTGGCAAATAGCTTGCAGTCAATAACTTGGTCAGCAGCGATAGAGATAGTTCTTTCATTTCTGTGTTATGTTGCTTAAATGAACATTGAATGCTGTCATCCTCCTTTGGAAGAGGAAGGCTAACCTGGCACCAGAGCAAAAACTCAGAGCTTGTGGTTTCTCTGCCCAGCTCTGCCAAGGATTTCCAGGCAGGGCTTCTTTTACAACAGTGCCTCAAGCCATAGCCCTTCAAGAGTTAGCTGGGTAAGGGGAGCAAACAAGCCCTGGCAGCAGCTCTGCAGAAAAGCATGGAAAACATCCAGCTCCAAGGAACTTAATGGGAAGTTATTAGCTTGAATATCCTCCTTATTATGGAGGCCGGGCTGCCTTATCATCCTGACAGCTGTGAGTGATTTATGGCCCTTCTGAAAGAAGGTGAGCTGAGGGTTTGTGGTTGAGGCTTTGCTCTGCTTGACCTTCCCATTGAGGAGCAGCTAGGGACTGTAACACCACCAGGGCAGCACTGGGAGCCAGAAGACATGGGCAGGGAGGGAACAGCAGAGGGTGAACAGAGGGCAACCGAGGACACCAATGGCTTGTGGTGGCAGGGCTGGGCTTGCCATATGGGCCTGTGTTGAAGTCCCATGGCAGGGAGAGGAACTTCTGGTATCACTAGTGACTGCTCAGGTTTTGAGGACAGCCCTTGGGGCTTGCTTACTTTTAGTAAATCAATACTCCAATGTCTCACCCTGGGAAACTTCAAGCCTGGACAAGGATGAGTGGATTATGGGTTAAAGTTAGTGCAGGTAATAGGATATAAACCTGCTGTTACTGCCAGGAACATCTGCAGGGGACCATTTCAGCTGCTTCTTAGGGCTTTTGTTCAAAGAAAGCTTCATGGCCTGCTACAGAAGTGGTCAAGATTGGGTCTGTGCTTCTGGTAGGGCTTTCACATGCAAAGGACTCACTGTGGTGGCAGGAATGAAACATAAATCAAAGGCTTCAATAGTAACTCTTCCAGTGCTGGTCCCCATATGGCTCCTTGTGAGACTATCCTGTCTCATGTCTTTTTTTTTTCTGAAGTTTCTTGAAATATGCAGTAGCAATCAAGGCACTTAACTATAATTGCAGAGAGACTACCTCATGGAGGCGGGACACAGAGATAGCAGGTAATTACAATGAGTTATAAATGGATAGTTATTTACAGCGGGAGTGATGCACAGGGATTTAGTTATCGGAAGGCTGAACTGATGCTTGAGGCAAAGGACATTTGTCTGGGGTCATTTCTTCCAGACCCTTGTGTGCCTCAGCACCTCTTTGGTGTTCCCCTTCTTCCTCTGTAAGACAGGGAATACGTACTCACCATCTTGAGGTCATTAGCAAGCTGTTAGGTTCTCTAATAAAAGATGATTTAATAAGGCATATACCTGAAGATACATGGACTTTTAGGGCAAGATTTAGATCTGAGTCCAACTTGAGTTATGACTCCTGAGCAAGCAACACCCACAGTCGAGCCATGCTGCTGATCTGACTACTATCTTTCTCCTGGTTGCAATGTCCTGACCTCTTGTAGAGGAGTTGCCTTCTTGATATAAGGGAGGAAAATATGCCCTTTGGGTCATAGAATCATAGAATGGGTTGGGTTGGAAAGGACCTTAAGGTCATCCAGTTCCAACCCCCCCTGTCACGGGCAGGGACACTTCACACTAGACCATTTTGCCCAAGGCTCTGTCCACCCTGGCCTTGAACACTGCCGGGGCAGAACATTTACCACTTCCTTGGGCAACCTTCTGGGTCTTCTTTCCTCTTGGGAAATTTATGGGGCAGAAAGACGTAAACTGCTTTTCTGTGGCTACATCAGCTTTAGGCAGGGTAGTGCATCTTGTAAGGACCAGCCATGTATAGCTACGTGCTGTGCTTCTCGATTGACAGGAACCTCAAGTTACCCTGCTGCCCCTTCTCCCTGGAGGAGCACTTTGTAGGCATCATGCTCTACCCTAAAATGATTATTTAAACTGGATTTGGAAAGGCTGTTCTGAATAAAGGAGAACGCCTTTCCTGTAGTAACAACAAGCATCCTGAGAGAGCAGCCATTAAGGCGAGCAAGCTCGGAGGAGCGGTGTAGTTGGTCTCATTTCAGGAGACAAGGTACTTTGGTGGCAGGACATCTTGTGAGTTGTGTAGATTTCCTGGCCCTGGTGTCCCCAGAGAGGCTTAAAACTTTTAGTGCCCTCTTTGCTTAGATCTACTGAGCAACAAAGAGATTTCAATTATTTAAAGAGACAGGAAGATGTGAAAGCCATTAGGAAGGGACTTGGTGCCCCTCCGGAGATGTTGCAGGCTTCTCCATGCCTTCCCCTTGACAGCTTGCAGGACTAGCTGCAAACACCAACACTGACACAGGGATGTGGGATGAAACAAAGCACAGATGATGACTACCGTGACCTGAAGGTGGTTTTCAAGTGGTCCCAAAGCTTTGGGTTGGAATCAGTTGGCTTGGTTGCTGCTTGGCATGGACCCCAAGAAAAGGAGAATAGCAAAGCAAGACAGGGTGATTCCGAAAGAGCAAACAGGCAGAAGGGTCAAGACATGGTATCACTTGTGTTTGTTGCTCCTTGACTAGAGATAAGACTGAATTCCCAAGGACAGTCAGTCCAGTGTCCTTAGGGATGTGATGCCCCATGAGTAAGAGTAGGCTGCTTAAATTGTTCCAGAGTTGTGTTTAGTATCTGCTGGCAAAGGTGGTACTTCCAGCACCTTCTAGATTTCATCAAATGGTTTGGGTTGGAAGGGACCTTAAAGCTCATCCAGTTCCAACCCCCTGCCATGGGCAGGGATGCCTTCCACTAGAGCAGGTTGCTCCAAGTCTCATCCAACCTGGCCTTGAACGCTGCCAGGGATGGAGCATTCACCACTTTGGAAATTTCACCATTGTTCTTGTCTATATTCTTCCTTCATGTCCTTCTGTTTGTTGTTCTCCGTTGCCATTCAGGTGGCATCAGGTTGGTAAATATGCACTTTGACCCCAGAGGTGGCTTCACTGATGGGTAAAGCAACTCACTTACTAGCTTGTCTTGTTGGATCCATCATGATGAAGGTGCTGCACAAACAGCACATGGATTGAACCACCATTTTAACTGAAAATAAGGTATTGTGGTCAGAGATAGAGAGCTTGGAAGTCCCTGGGTGGGCTGAGGACATGCGAAGTAAGTACAGTGGGTGACCAGCAGGTCTTCTCATAATTGCAGAGTCTCTTCTTCAGGCAGAGCAAGTACATTTGATTTATTACAACTGCGCCTGAAAACAGTACTGAAACAGCAGGAGAATTAAAAACATCCGTGGCATGTATATGATGCAGAATAACTTATCTTTCCTGGCATGTACTGTCAATCATGGGTAAGGAGAAGATAACTAACTCTGCCTCTCATGTTCTGTGGTCTACAGTCTTCAGTCATGAAGATGAATGTCAGGCATCAGCTGTCCTTTAGTACAGCCATATTCTGGCAGGCAGCAGCATTCCAACAAATCCTTATGCTGGAAGGTGAATCTTTGTGGATCCCAAATAATGTATCTAAAATCCACGGGACTTTGCATGAAAAGGTTTTGGTCCCAAAAGAGAAGGACCCCAAGCGCCCCTTACACCAAGAGCTGCCACGGTGGCCTTTGTGTTTGTGGTGGTGGCCCCATGAGGCAGATGGAGCTTGGACAAAGCCCTTGTGCTGCTCTGATTTCCCTGAAGTGTTTATGTCCTACATAGACCAGCCTTTGTAGTCAGTTGGACATGGGATCTCTCTTCTCGTGGCAGCCGGAGCAAATTCCACATGCATTTTTATTGCACAAGTAATAACGCCTCTTTTAAGTCATCTGAAATCACTTCCCCATTCATCCCAGGGCTCTCAAGTTATTTGGGGGAAAGGGAAAGCATGGAAAATAAAGACAAAAATGCCTTTTTATGGTCGAGTGGGTCATTTGACAGCAGGGGGGACAAACACACAGTGCATTGGAAATCAAACTGCTTAACTCGGAGTTATTTTGGAAGGAGTGTTAAGAGAAGGAGGTTCAAGTGTGGAGAAATAGCATTTTGGGGCGAGTTTGAAGATATTTTTCCTTTTCTGGGGGGTGAAGGAAGCACCTATCCAGCTATATCCCATATGCAGAGAAAGGACATGGGGACCAAAGCGGATGGAAACAGGGATGTGCCTCTGTTTAACAACACAGGGAAAGAGGTGCTTTAGGTGCCGGCACGTTTTGGGAAACTGCTTATTGACATTTACAAACACTATTTCCCTCCTAGAGGTGCTCACAAGGGCAGTTAGCATTATTGTTATTAATAATGAATAACAGTAGTAGGGTAAACTGTGTACTTCTATATCCTGCATTGTTCAGCCCATCTCCTCATGCTTTACAGAGGAAAAATTCTAAGCACATGTGAGAAGGGTAAATATGAGGCAGAGACTTGTAAAGAGATGAGATGGAGATCAGGAGGTTCAACTTTTTCCTCCTCTTGTCCTTTTCCTTCTTGGCTTATATATTATAACTTTATAATTCCCGGTTAACCAGGATCCAGGTGCTATTTAGGGCTTGCTGAGGTTGAGCATTTCTGCATGCAGAACAAGTCCAGGGTGGGTGAAAAAGTGGAAGAAAAGGTCATGTAACGTTCGTGTCATACAAAATCTGCTGGCGAGGTGCGGAGAGAGCAGGGCTATCTTGTTGCAAGCTACAAATAGAGCTGTTAGTGTGCTATCAGATAGCTGCCGGACATTGATAGTGCTTTATCAATGGGCTAAAGATAAATGTGAAGATAAGAGAGTGTGTTTTGCCTTGAAATCCACTTGTGGTTACCAAAAGGGTTTGTCTTCCCGTTGATTTCTTCATTCTGCGCCGGTGGTAAATGCCAAGTCTTGAAATCTTATTTAGGGGGAAGCTAATGAAAAAATGTCCAATGGAGCCAGCGCTTCACCCGAAGGATATGAAGATCTTCCGTGCTGTCTTAATCAAGGGAGGGAACAGGGAGACTTCTGAAGCCACCTGACAGCATGGGATGGCTGACTCTTTCTAGCATTGAATTAGGAGCGTTTAATAAGTGGGGTTAGGTGTCCCTCTGAGTTATGGTTTCAGCAAGATGCACTTAAGCTCAGTCTTACTGTGTGCTTTTGAAAGCCTGACTCATATTTCCCAGCACTTCTCGGCAGCTGTGAGGGCATGAAACTTTTTTAGATGGGAGATAAGATTCCTGGTGCCATCACATGATTCAGGGAGCTGGTGCTTTAAGGGAAAGGGTGCTAAAAATAACCAGGATGGGTGACAAGATAGTAGCAATTTTGGCTTTTTGTAGCGTGAAGGGCTGCTTGCCAGCCCTACGGGAAGGAGTCAAGGGCTTCATTCTGCAGCATGGCTCTGAAATGTCATTACTCTGAGGATAATTTTGGGGTAAGAAAGGGAAAAAAAGGGGGAAGGAGAAAAGGTGGCAAAAATTAGAGCAAATAATGAGCGGAAAAAAGGGTAAATATTGCCAAATAAAAGACAAGGGGGTAAGGGAAGCAGAGTAGAGCACGTCTTGGACTCACGCTACATGGGCTGGATGGTGTTAGAGGAAGACAAAAGGAGAGAGACAGAGAGAGGAGCACAATGGCTTTAATTTGTAGGCAGAGACTGTTAGAAGAGAGAGGGGGGGAAAAAGAAGGTGATTTGGGTTCTTTTATTCATTACTAACCATAAAAGGCCCAGACTGTGTTGCCAGTGGCTTTAAAATCCCAGATCCTATTAAACCTTCCTTGATAGTAACTCAGCAGTTGGAAAAAGAGTTAAAGAAGGAGCAGGTGAGAGGGAGGAGGGATGGGGGAGCTGGCTGAATCTAGGGGAGACTTAGGGCAAAGACATAGCCTTTCTTCTAGCAATGCTTTTGGGGGGATCTGCATCCCGATGGGACTGGCAGCATCCTTGCAAAGGAATCTCTCCAGCTGCTGCTCCCTAGAAAAGGGCGCTGCCCCCCATTCCCAGGTATTAAATCAGGATTTATGCCTGCTGCTCACAAACCAGCTGCAGCTCAGGGGAGGCTGTGCTGAATGCGAGATGAGATGGGGAGAGATCAGCAGACAAATGCGATGGATCAAGCCAGCAGCAAAAGGTTCTTTGGATTAAGTCCCTTTATGATAAATAGCAAGCGTGGTGCTGTCTAGCTTGAGGTTCACACCAGGGTAAGGAGAGGCATCGGCTGCACTTGCTGCATGCAAGATCTCATCTGGGCAGTCCCTAGGTGGGGAATTGGGTGATTTCCCCCCTCTTCACCTCCAGCATCCCTGATGATCTCCCAGGTTCTCATACATCCCTTAGGACTGTTCTTCCCCATGTGCCACTGCAGCATCTCCTTGCCAGCCTGCAAACCCTGCCCTGCGTCCAGCTAGGGGGAGAGTTGTAATTAAAAGAGCTGCTCCTTGAGCCCCAACGACTTATTGATTGTGCGTGTGTGTATGTCTGTGCGGGTGTGAGCTCCTCTCTCCTCGGGGAAATAGAAGAAACCATTCATTTTTAAGCGAGACTTGGACGTGACACTCGGGTCTGTGCCACACCACGTCCCCTGCTCCCTTTCACATGTTCAGAGCAGGGCAGCAGGGCGAGGAAATAGCTCCCTTGGGATATGCTTGCTATGCAGCGGAGGGGATCTCAACCCCTCTGATCCCTAAGGATTTCCCTGAAAGAATTTTAGCTCGAGAAGGCAGTGGTTGAAATGCAGAGATGCTCCATGCATTGTACTGAGGACAACCAGGCAGGGAGCCACAGGTTGGAGGAGCCTCTGAAAGAGTAATAGAGATGTCACTTGGCTGGGGAAGGGGGAGAAGGAAACAGGGCAGCTCTCTCACTGTCTGAGCATTGCTCCTTTAAGCCAACCTGGGGAAAACAGAGAGGCTGAGGGAGCTGCTGTGGTTTGCTCCGGTTCGTGAAGCGGGTAATTAGCCCTTTTTATGAAGTCCGACTCCAACCTCTTTAAATTTCCCCCTGTGTTCTCCCTGTTGCAGAATAGAAATGGCTGATAAAGGTCTTATCTGGTTGCTGTGCTTGAGAGGTATCAGCGGTGACAGAGGAGGAACGTGGCTGTGACCAAAGCCTTGCTGGGGATGTAGCGTGGCTGCGGGATGGAGGCAGAGCATGAGGTGCCAACCTGAGAGGCATTGCTGAGCGGCCAAGAGGGATGGTGCAAGGGATCCTGGTCTAGTGGAAGGTGTCCCTGCCCATGGCAGGGGGTTGGAACTGGATGGGCTTTAAGGTCCCTTCCAACCCAAGCTAGTCTGGGATTCTATGAGATGTGTTTTGGGGAGAGCCTCTTTCCCTATGGAATTTAGGAATTGCACACCTTTGCATTTCCTAGCAGGATGCGATGTGTTGGCAGATTGTTTCTTTGTTGGTTTTATAAATAACAATGACAAAATGCAAGATTAACCCAGAGAAATACATGCTTCTGTCATCACTTTCCTTTCCTAATGGAAGTACACACACACTCCTGCATAGTAACTAATCCGTCAGTGGAGGAATAAGATGGTTAATGTGGCAAAAATCCTCATCTCGGTGACTCGTCTGGGAGAAACTAGACAGCTTCATGCTTCGTTATTGATTTGAGAAGTGGAAGTTGATACTGGCAGCTTTGCCATTTCTGTGCTGAGGAGAACATCAGGGTGGGCAGATTGAGGCATTGGGATTCCTGAATCAAACCTTGTAACAGAATAAAAAGCTCCTCAGGACCTCTCCCTCCGTATATTGTAAGGGGAACCCAAAGAATCGCTGTAGTCCACAAGGTCTCACCCTCAATCGGGCTGTTTGTGAAGGAGCTGAAAGGAGAGGAAGGAATCTCATTAGCCACCCTTTGAAAGCTTCATTTCAGGCCAGCCTGCCAAAGAGCTGCTTGCCCCTTAGATAGGAAGCCTGAGCAAGCTTCCTTATAGCAAGCTCTGACAGCAGCTTCCCGTGTTCTGAGCTGAGCAGCCTTGGAGAATATCTTTTAAGTATTATTTGAGGATTTGGCCTGCTGGAACTGGGCAAGCTACAAAATCCAGAGATTGTTGTACTTGGCAAGAGCATCAAGCTCCTTGCAGAGGGGAAGGCTTTGTCCTTTGCTAAAGCTTGAACAAACTTCCATTAGGAATTAAGCAGAGTCCTTTGCATTTCAGCAGTCCCACGCAGCAATCTCGGATGGTTTCCTTCGTGTTTGCCCTGCTTAGCTCATGGACTTCTGCAGAGCATCCATTGTCCTGGACAGCTTTGCATCCATCTGCTCTATCAACTTCAGTAATAGAGTTAAGACCCTCCTTGCTTCCTGAGCCAGGGTGTGGAGATTATCCCTCTAATATAATTCAAGGAAACCTTCAGCTCCCAACTGGCTCAGGCAGTTGCTGAGTGCTAGGATTCACTCCAGAAACATAAAGCTGGTCAGTGTAGCTCATGGTGCAGCTGAGGATGAATCTGAAACAGCAGTTTAAGCGGCTCCACAAATGGTTTTCTCCTGTTTCTTTTGATTTTTGAGGCTGAATGAGCTTTTGCATTGAGTGTTTTATAGAGTGGTTTGGGGAGGTGAAGTGTCTTGTTGCAGTTCGTGGAGTGTAGTGGGTTGACCCTGGCTGGTCACACACCAAAGCCACTCCATCACTGCCTTCAGCTGGAGAAGGGGAAGAAAATAGAATGAAAGGCTCATAGGTTGAGATAAGGATGGGGAGAGATCCTCCACCACTTACCATCATGGACAAAACAGACTCAACTTGTGGGAATGAGTTTAATTTATTACCAATCAAGTCAGAACAGGATAATGAGAAATAAACCCAAAACTCACACTCACTTTCCCCCCAGTCCCTCCCTTCTTCCCAGGCTCAGCTTCACTCCCGAGTTCTCTACCTCCTCTACCACAGCAGCACATAGGGACAGGGAATGGGGGTTCTGGTCACACACTTTCTCTGCTGCTCCTTCCTTCTCATGGGATGGACTCCTCACACTCCTTCCCTGCTCCAGCCTGGGTCGCTTCCGTGGGGTGCATCCTTCAGGAACAGATGGGTCTAGCATGGGTCCCCCATGGGGCCACAGTTCCTGCCAGCATCCTGCTCCAGCGTGGGGTCACAACCTCTTTTGGGTATCCCCTGCTGCAGGTGGATATGTGCTCCACGTGGACTACCATGGGCTGTGCAGGAACATCCTGCCTCACCATGGTGTGTGCCACAGTCTACAGGGGATCTGGAGCACCTCCTCTCTCCTTCCTCACTGCCCTTGGGGGCTGCAGAGTTGTTGCTCTCACATGTTGACACTCTTCTCTTCTCCTTAAATATCTTATCCCACAGGCACTGATGGATCCATCTTGGAGCTGGCTGACATTGGCTCCATCAGGCACGGGGGAAGCTTCCAGCAGCTTCTCACAGAAGCCACCCTTGAAGCCCCCATGATACCAAATGCTGGCCACACAAACTCAATATGTTCCACTCCTCACCTCTGTGAATCACATATTTAAGCATTAGCATTCAAATGCACATTCATCACACAATCTTTACTGTCATCCACAAAAATAAAGAATTCCCCATACCAAAATCAAAGTAACATCATCACAACACCAAAGAAAAGTGGACAACTTGCACAATTCGCCCCTCAGCCATCATGGTTTGGGTTGGAAGGGACCTTAAACCTCATCTTTAAAGCCATAGTCTGGGACAGCTTCCACTAGAGCAGGTTGCTCCAAGCCCCTGTGTCCAACCTGGCCTTGAACACTGCCAGGGATGGGGCAGCCACAGCTTCTCTGGGCACCCTGTGCCAGCGCCTCAGCACCCTCGCAAGGAAGAACTTCTGCCTAAGAGCTCATCTCAATCTCCCCCCTTTCACCACAATTATGACAGGAATTGCACATGACTATTCCACTCTAACGTAATTCAGTCTGTGTTCTGCCCTTCATCTCTCCCAATCCTTATGCCAAATTCCTTGTGCCTTACATGGGGTGCCAAAAAATCCCTGGAGTGGGTTGACCTTGCCTGGACTCTGGATGCTCACCCAGCTGTTCTATCACTCCTTTCCTCAGCAGAATAGGGAGAGTGGAGAATATAACATGGAGAAAACCCTCATGGGTCAAGCAAAAGGTAATTTAATAAAGCAGAAGTCATGTAAGAAATAAAGGAAAACATAAGATGTGATTCTCTACTTCTGTAGGTATGTGTTGTCCAGACAATTCCCAGGAAGTAGGGCTTGATGGGTAGTGGTTGCTCCAGAATACAAGCATCATTCGTAAGGAATGCTGTCTCTCCTCCTCCTTTCTCTTTATAACTGAGCAAATGTTATATGGTATGGAATATCCCTTTGGTCAGATTGGGCCAGCTGTCCTGCTGTGTCCCATCCCAAGGCCTTGCCACTCCTGGTGTATGGATGAAGGGGATGCTGGAGTCAGCCTTGGTGCTGTGGAGCACTACTCAGCACAAAGCTCCCCAAAAGCATTAGGAGGGCCGCTGTGGGGAAGATTAACTCCACCTCATCCAGATCTAGGACATGGAGTTGGTCCTCTAACTGGATGTGGTGTCCTACATCAACATGGCTCTCCACTCTTTAGGGACAAAACCTTCTCTGCTTTAGTCTTGTAGTTTCTGACATTGTGGGACTCGGGGAAAACCCAAGCTGTTGTGCACTGGGGAGGGAAGGGAGTGAGTGACAACATTCCTCTTTCCAAAGCTTGTTCTGCAGCTCCAAGCAATGTTGCCTGACAGCTTCCCATCACGTGCGTGGCATGGGAAGTTTTCTGAGAGAGTATATTTTCTTTCTTGAAGGGCAAATTTTTGTCTGTCAAAAATACTTCATAAAGCCAAAAAAAGAAATACAAAACCATAGAGACAAAAGCAAAAGATATTGATTTTTAGTTTGGATGCTTCCAGAGAGGAGCCGCTGCAATCACACGGTCCCTCTCTGTCTGCCCTTCCCATTCCTTCTTCTCTGTAGTTTCTGAGCCCTTTGGCCAATTTCTGGCCAATTTCTACCCAATTGGACAGAAGGGAAGAGATCTCAAAGATATTAAATCTCTATATATTTCATTAAAATAAGAGCTTGGGTAGAAGGGACGGGCTGTTACAGCAGCCCCATGAGACCAGGGCTCTGGTATATGCAGAGGCTTTGTTAAACATCAGATACTGGCTGAGGAGAAAGACTTCTCTGTATAAGCAATTTCAGAGGAAGCAAATATCTTTGACCAGCCCTTGCACCTTAACATCCTCTGGGGAATGTGGCTGTAGAGCCCATGTTATATTTGTTCCACTGACTGTAGATGGCTTGTTCAGTCAGAAATGAACTTGTAAGGCTTAGAAATAGGTCGCGCGTGGGATGGAAGAAGCATTCGGGCCTTGTTCGGTCCTTTATACACCAGAATGAATCCCAACCATCAAGATGTAGCTGATTTCTTCTCTTCCCTTCTGTCACGCTCTTGTTTTCTTGCTTGGCTAAAAATGCTGAGCTCCAAATTGGGAATTGGTTCCGAGCAGAGCCCCGTGCGCCCGGTGGGAAGAGGGATGCGGAGGGGTGGGAGGAAGCACCCAAAAGGCCAACTGAAAGCTCTGGATTATGAGGATTTTTAGATATACAGTTTTGATAAAAGCTTGCAAGTAGCAAATTTGCTATCAAGCCTAATGTAGCATGGCAGATTTTGTCTGAGCTAGCAAAGGATCACATTTGCAGCTCCTCTGAGGCGGGGAAGTGGGCTCAATAGGCTATTTTCCACATCCATGGTCTGTTCCTGAAATAAAAGGAGGGGGGAGAACGAAAGGAAAATAAAGACAATTCCTCCTTTTTCACTTTCCCCTGGTTTTCCATGTGTTGGCCCTGAATGTTACCGGTCACCAGCTTGCACACTAAATGCCAGCTTTCCCGTGGGATTTGCTTTTTGCTGGGGGTGCAAAGTTGCTTAGGAACACTTAGAGGCATAGTGCAGTGTTTTGGCAAGTCTGGCACTTTACTGATCCATTGGCATTTCCATTTGGACCCATGTTTAGTGCAATTTAGACCTCTGTGAGTCTTTCTGAGCTGTGTCAAAGCTGCTGAAGCAATGGAAGAAAGCAACAGGAGCATGTTCTGAAATGGAACCAAAGGTTGGTGGGGTTTTTGATGAGTGATATTTATTAGGAACTGATTTCTGAGTTTGGATTCAAACCTTTACATTCAAAAAACAACGTTTGGGGAGAGCAATGTTAGTTCTGCAGGCATGCCATAGGTGCCGCCATCATCCAGAGGAGAAGCTGATACAGATACTGGTGTGTATCAATGTCCCACATTCCTGGGGGATGACAAAGCTGAAGGGCTGACCCCACTGGGGCTGGGCTATCTTCTCAGGGTGACAAACCAGCTATTTAGAGCTGGCATATAGGAGACTGGAAGTTCTCTTTGTGATATACTAGCATTTCTCTCATGCATGAAGCAACTCTTCTTATATTAAGAGGCTGTGGTGTATTTTCTTGCTCAAGAGAGCATAGGAAGATGGCTTGGTGTTTTATAGCATCAAGTGTGTGTTTAGTTAATGCCCTCTGCAATGTGTTACTGGCTTTATTTGCACCATTTGCTCTAATTCTGCGACTTAGTGACCCAATGTGCTTGTGCCCTGGCTCACAGCACCAAACCTGAGCATCCTGCGTCCTCTGGCTGCATCCCCGTATTATCCTTTCTGCTCTTCATTCCTTTCCCCTATTTCTGCATGGCATATTGTACCTCGTGCTGTTTATTAATGCTGCTTTGTCACATCCAGCCTGATGGGTTTTCTCTTTGCTTTCCTGTAGCATCCCTAATCTCACAGTCTTGGCTTCACTTAAGGGAGGGGGGAAACAAAACCCTGCTGCTTCTGCTAAATCAAGTGCTGTTTGTGTTGGGAAATGAGAGAGTGATGCCATCAAACTCACTTATTCTGGAGATAGGCTAGGTTTGCATCCTGCCTGCTTGCAAATCATGTTTTGCAGAGCCAGGGAGCTCATTGCTTAGCAGCACATCTCCCCTGGTCTCTGCCCTGCCTTTGACAGGAGGGCAGCTGAATATTTTCCCTGCTATTCCAGCAAAACTGCATTATTTGTCATTTCAGGGAGGTGAGAAGGCTCTGTGGTGCTGCCCCGCATCCATGTCCTCCTCGGCAGCACTGGTGGTGGCAAAGCAGAACTGGGGTGACATCCGTCCCCTAAGGGCTTTCCTGGATTGTACCAACAGGTCTTGTAAATGTACAGGACCATTTAGGCTTTTAAGACACCTGAGGTCACTTTTCACCTTAGGCTAGGCTGCTGCACAGTTTTACAGGGTCATAAAAGCCCTGACAGGAGTCATAAAAGCCTCCAATTGCACTGCACAAACCCGTGGAGTATATTTTAAGGGCCCCTGAGTTTTCATTTTGCTGCTTTTATGGGAACTCATAAAAGCCTCGATGAGCAGAGCCCCTGATTGGCTCCTCAGCACGGAGGTAGTTAAAATTACAGTCACCAACAAATTGTTCCAGTCTAAATAAATCAGGGCTTTGCATGTAGGATGAGAGGAGCCCCGCTCCCCTTTGTAAGCCGGGCTGCGTGCCTGCAGGGACACACGTGTGCTCCCGGTGCATTTATCCCTGGTTCCTTCCCAATTCCTAGTGATGTCTGTGCTCTGTCATCCTTATGGGCATGTCTTGGTTCTCCTTCTCCAAGACAGGATGCATCTTGCAGAGCTTTCTGCTGGGCTGTAGGTACTGCTGCTTGCATGCTTGCTTCCCCTGGGCATGGTTTTGTGCTGCATCACTCAGCTTGCTTTATGCACGCTCACGCTCGCACCATCCATGCTCCCACCGAACAGTCCCTTTGGCGTCCCTTCCAACCCAAACTATTCCATGATTCAATATCATTCGTGCCCCCCATGCCCCGCAATGAAACCCCAGTGGCATTACAGGGTTGTCCCTTCTTTCTTTGCATAAATGCTAGACTGGCTGTCAGCAAAGCAAGGACAGAGCCCAGCGCATGGTAACGGTTGCAATGAGAGCTGCTGGGGTTTGGCAGGGTTGGTTTTGGCTAAATTGTATTTCCATTGAGCAATGTTAGTGTGTCAAAAAGGAAATATTTCATAGAAACTGCTTGTTGTGGCTTCCCCCCCACCCCCTTTAATGTTATCAAAGGAGACTGAAATAAATAAGAGTGGTTGAAATTAAAATGTGATGTTTGGAAACTACAGAATCAGACCTCTTGGTGTGGTGTGACCTGAAAACGGGGATTCTTGCTGTGGAACCTACCTTCCTTCACTACGTGGGGCACGGAACTGTTTCTTAGTGCTGGGACTCTCATCAGCCCTGCTGGGTGAAGAAGCAGTTACAAGCGAGAGGGATGTGGTGAAGGACGTGTAGCAGGAGGAAGGAGGTGAAATGTGTGGTTGGAGCAGTCATGGCATCAAAAAGAGAGTCTGGGTTTGCAATGGAAGCTTCTTCAGCTCTTGTCCTCTTCTCTGCACCATGCAAGGGGATGGCAAGGTCAGGTCTGGGTTGCTGGGTGTACACAGTACCACTCTCCTTAAGCCCTTCCCGATCTCTCATTTCCATGGGCATCTGCTTCAATCATGATCTGTAGGAGCAATGGTGGCTCCCAAGGGCCAAGCCCAAGGAACGAGGCTCAGGTCCCACATCCTCATAGAGAGGCACCAGCAAATCTCAGCTGTTGGACCTTTCAGCCTGGCATGTGTTTGTTACAGCTTGGGAAGAAAGGAAGCGATCAGAAAGGTTCTCTTTGCTCTGCCAAGATAAATGTATCTTATTTCTGTCTTGCTGTAGCTTTATATAGTAATTATATCAACTACAGCTGATCAAAGCATTTGTTAAAGAGAAAACTATCTCTCCTTTGCTTTTGTTACTGTTTGCAGCCAATTTGACAGCCTTTATGTCTCCAACTACATTTTCTTTTATTTTCCACGCTTGATTTCTCTTTTTCTCTTCCTTCCCCCTTGTTGGCACCTGGCACATAGATGGATGTCCCTCCTTCCCCCCTCCTTTTCCTTCCTCTTCTCCCTTTCTCCATCTGCCTTAATAAAAACTGGGTTTAAGCCATCCCAGGGCCTTGGGAGCAAATAGCCCCAGTTGTGTGAGTGATGGATCCTGCTCCAGCCAAGCAGGGATGTGTGAGCAGGGAAAGGAGCTGAGCAGCTACCCTTCATCCTCTCCTCCTCTATTTTCCACTTGAGGTGTTGAATGGGTTTAACTTCTCACCTCTGAGCGCTGGCACAAATGGGCTGCCCTTTTGTTTGAGCTGTAGCCACAAACCCCAGAAAGAACATCTTTGCTGCTGCTTTAATATATATTGTATTTTAGGATTCCTTCCCCCTCCCGCCTTGACTTTCCATCTTTCTTTAGTCTCATTTACAATCCTCTCGCTCCTCCAATGGCTGTGCTGCTTTCTTTCTGTCTGTTATTGGCTTTATGGCCAAATGCTTTAATTTATTTGCCATACAATATCTCTTTACCACCGTTCTGGGGATCCAAATTGTTCCAAAGATGTTACAATAATATCAATGCCTGGCACATCTGTTTGTCAGTGCAGTTTTCCAGCTCAGCTGCTCAGGGATGGTGGGAGGAAGGAATCTTCCTCTGCTCGAGCATCTGGGGAGATGTACTGTAATTACCTGAGCTAAAACTAAGCTGGGATTTGGAGTTCTGAAGGCAAAATGTGCTGGGCAGCCCCTTCTTTCCCAGTATTAGAACTGTAGTATTTGCGTCAGGCAAAATGAGTTGTAGTTAGTAATAAATTCACTCCTTGCACAGGAAAAGGCTTGAACCAGCATCTGAAAGAAGGGTTCTGGACATGAGTCTAGAGACATGAGACCCAAGACATGAGTTTTGGGTCAAAATCTGAGTCAAAATCAGGGGATTTGGGCCCAAACTCTTGGTGATGGTTGGGAATGTGTTTGTTGTGGTGTGATTTGGCTCTAGCCCTGTTGACAAGGGCACTGGACTTGTAGGTGGGTGCAGCTCCGTTGATGGTGGTGGGAAGACATTGCTTTGCATGAAGGACACACCAAGCACGGGGGTGGGAGCTGTCATTGTACTCATTGCTGCAGAGGGGTGACATGTCATGGAAGGGATAGCAGAGGGTCTACAGTGGTCTCAAAGCTGATTTATTTCTGGTGATGTTTTTAACCAAGAGAAACCTTGAGCTGAGACACCAGCTTGGCCTATGTAGTGCTGTTCAAATCACCTCCGTGGTGATTTCAACACCAGCCAGAAATTGCCTCCCCCGTGGTGTTTGCAGCTTTCCTTATCAATGCACTTCATAACTTCTAATGAACAGTGATTGCTGTCTCCTTCTCCTTTTAGTTTTGTGTTATGCTTGATTGCTGCTTTAGCAATAAGAATAGGGCTTTTAGCCAAAATCGTCCTTTTTGCATTGTGGTGGCCTGACTTTTTGGCTCTCTAATAAGTTTTGTGTTATGAGCCCACATTTCTCTGTTGACATTTTTCCTTCCAGCCAATTTCTCCCATAATTTTCCCTGGCGTTGGCAATGAGTCCTTTTGAAGCACTGAGTATATATATTACTGATTGGGGCAAGCCTTTATTATCCATTGTGAATGTAATCAGGTCCTCATCACTAGTTTCTTGATAATCACTGAGCACTGGTTCAGTCATTAATTCCCTCTTTATCCATCATGTCTTCTTTCCACGTTATTTGCTAAATAGGTTGGACGTGATTCTGACACTCAGAATCTGAGCTTGTAACTCTTTGCTTTCTTAATGTGTTTACACTGTCAGCGTAATGCTGTCCCCAGTCCTCAGGTCTGTGGTATTTTACTATGAAGGATGCTCAGCCAAGTACAGTGAGCCTGCACGGAAGGAGATGAATACTCCTTTGTTTAGACAATCACCACTGATGGTCTTTAGACCCTGATGTTTCACTCCTGCCTGCCTCTGAGCTCTAATTTATTATCTCCCCAAATGAAGCTCCTCAGGACTGAGCAGTTTATCTTTCCCCTTGTTTCCAGCATGGTGCTTGCAGAGAAATTCATCCTGGGCTGTAGTTTCCCTTCGTGGGCTGTGCCTGCTTGGGCTCGGTAGCAATCCATATGGATCTAAGAGTTCAACAGCTCTAAAAGTAGGGAACTATATGGATTATAGCAAAGACTTAGCCCAGTCATTCCAATCACTCGATAATGCCAATAATATCACCTTTCTCCTCGGCAAAAGAGATTTTCCAGTTCCTGCTGCCTCTTAGGAAGCTTTGTGGCATGGATGGATGGAGAAGCAATGGGTCAATGGTCCTTTGGGCAGTATTCACCAAGAAGGGTTGTGTTTGCTCACCAAACAGCCTTTGAGCTGTGCCCTGCTTGCCTTCTTTAAGCCTTACCTTTCCATTGGGAGCATAACACAGCTCCGGGCTGCTCAGATCTGGGATCTGGAACTGGGTGATCTTCAAGTTCTTTCCAACCCAAACCATTCTATGATTTTATATCTGAGAGGTGTTGCCCAGCGCTGAGCTGCTTTGTGTCCACAGGGTCCTGATGCAGCTGTAGAAAACCTCTCATCCCAATTAGTTGGGGTATCCTTAACAAACTAACACACCTTATTGATTGCAGGAACAGGGCTTAGTGTTGCCAGGCTCTTAACTTCTGGTACCCAACTTGGCTGTCTTATACCTACCCTGGGCCTCTCTCTTCTCATACAGCACTGTGCCAATTAGAGAGACCTTCAGTGATTTGGAGCAGGGTTTTCAGAGCTCCTCTGAGTTCTGACAGCAGAAAGCTAAGGCTGCAGGCATTAAAAACTCCACACTTCCAATTGCTGCTGATCCTCATACCCATCTAAAATGAGCTGAGGGATAACATGGGCCTCAGGGGGGAAGACATGGTGACTTGTAGGATCAAGCTGAGTCCTGGAGACACCTCTGCTGTCCTCTTCCTCCTTTTCCTATCCTGGTGATGTGCTGCTGCTTTTTTACCTGACAAGCTGCTGTACTCCATTCTGGCCACTTCTGTCTCACTCCATGACTTGGTTTATGGGGGAATTAGGCACTTAATACAAGGAATGAGACTACCCATGAGTACATCAGGCTTATAAACTGTTTTAAGCTAAGTGCAAAAGGGCTGTGAACTCTTTTTCAAGCCACAAACTGTTTTTTCAACAGTGGGGGTTTGGAACAAACTTCCCTAAAAGTTGGTTATTTTCGTAATCATCGAATTCTGATTATAATAGAATTGTGATTGTAATCACACCATAGAACTTGGAGTTTCTTGCTGTGCCCTGGTGGTTGTCCATGGGCAGAGGCAGGGACAAGCTGTGATAATCGCTCTGCTTTAGGGGGTGGCCAAATCTGTGTCTCTTCTTGTTTGCTGTGTTGGATTTTGGTCTCAGGGTCAGTAGCTGAGGGGGTCGTTGTTGTAGAAGGGATAAGAGCACAAAAGATGAAGCACCAGCTCTGGTTCTTGCTGCTTTCCTGAAGCAGGCTGCTGATGGAGACCACGAAGGAGGCAATGTGCCTTTTGGAAAGGGTTGTTCCATTGCCAGCAGAACAACTGTGTGCTCAGGACAAAACTCATTTGACCAAAATGCTCTAAGTGGGTTGGTGGTGGGTGAGGAGATCCTCTGAGCCCCATCAGGGATCAGCAGAGAGCATCATCGCACCCTGCATCAGGTGTTCAAGAGATTTAGTAGGACTCATGCTATGGGGAGGACCGTAGACCATGAGAAGCACCATGCTGTTAGACATCTCAGTTGGAAAGACAAATCCCACCTTTTAGGAGGCAATGCCACTGGATGGTGGTTACGGCATAGGTAAAAAGCCCTACATCCAATCTGCAGCAGGTTGGTGCATTGTCAGTCCATCCAAACCCAAGCAGCAGTTCTCCAAATGGATTTTCAAGTTCTTGATGGTGTCCTTCCCTCTTTTAATGCACATCTCATTCAGTGGTCATGTCTCCTTGTTCTCACTCATAGTTTCAACCTTCCTTTCTCCAGAGGCATCAGCCCCTCTGGATAATGTGCCCTGACAGCTCCTCTTAGCACAGCTTTCAGTACCTCTGTGCAGGGCTCTGTGGAAATGGGAGAAAATCCACCTTGTGAGTGCTTTTATGGGCTGAAAACAATGTCAAACAACCTTCTGCCATTTTCAAAGCCGAGTAAAACCTGGTGCGGCTGAAAAATCATGCAGTGAATGAGCTTTGGGCTTTTTCTTCTCTTTTCCCTCCTTCTTTTTTCCCCCACAGTTGTGACAAATGGTATTTCACCAAGAGAAAATGAGACAGTCTCCTAGGGAAGTGGTGAGAAGTGGGGAAGTTCCATAGCATCTACTTGATCTCATTTCTCAAGCCACCTCCAAGTCCCTCTGCCCTCCCAGGGCAGAGAAATGGGCTGGATTGCTGGGAAGCTCTTGACATGGGCATGGATGCCAGGACAAAACAGGCTGTTCCTCTGGGATACCTGGCACACATCTCAGCTTTGCCAAATCCCAGTTTTTCTGCTGGTTTCTTTTCCCTTTCCCTCTTTTACCTCCTTTCCATCTCCTCGCTGTCATCTATCCCTTTGCTGTACACACATGGAGAGGGTCCTTTCTGTTGTCCAAACCTCAACCACCTTTTGCCTTTAAGTGTGAAGGCAACCAAGTGATTTGTAAAGGGGAGCATCCAGCAGTGGGATGCTGGGGCAGGGATGCTGAGCTGGCTTGTGCCCCTGCGGCTGGCTCTGTTCATTTCTTTGTATGCTTTATCATTTCAGCTAGTGTTTTAAGATCATTTCCTTTGTTTTGAATACAAGTGCCTCATAAGCTGCCATCTGTAATATTTTGCTGACCCTGATATAAATTTCCATTACGATGCTTATTAAGACCTCTCTTTATTGCTTTGAATATCCCCAGTGCTCTGTGATTTGCTTTTTCTTCCCCACTGCCTTGTGAATTCACTTATATTTATACCTGCCAAGAGTCTTTTAGTGGGGCATGCTTGGAGGCAGGGAGCATCTGTTTTCTCTTTGCCTATACAATGGAGCTCATGTCCCTTAGAGAAGCACCCAGAGTAAGCAGAGGGTGGCAAGTCCTGCTAAGACTATCAAATATGTAAGGATTAAAAGCCAGACAAGCTATTACAAAATGCATGTGTGTGTGTCTCTCCTTACCAAATACTTCCCGCAAGTGCTTGTTATATCAGAGCAGGGCTTTTCCTAGAAGGGACCTTTACATTCTGCTCAGTGTTTGTGCAATGTCTGGCCTCACAAGATCCTGTTCTCTGTGTGTTCATAGCCATCCTTCTAATAACCATGGTTAATAATGAATGACAAGCATTAAATCACTTTAAATAGCTACGAGCAGTGCGATGGAGACCCCTTGCTTCCCGGCAGGGGAAATGCCATCCAGGTGTGGAGAAGCACATTCCTCTTGTGCCAACAGCCACACAAAGGGGGGAATGCTGCAGACACCCAATGTGTCTGGGTTGTTGCTTCATTTAGTAGTAATGTCTGGAAATGGGGGGGGTGAATTGGGATAAGATTCCCACCTCAGGTCTATGGGTGCATTGGTTCATCATGACACTGCTGAAGATGATGTGAGGCAGAAGATGCTTTTTCTTTGTAGGCTTCAGCTGGGTAAAGCTTAGTTTATGGCAGCTTTATGCCTGGAAAGTGAGTTTCCTGTGTGTAGAAACAATCCAGATTATAGGGACCTGCTGTGCTTGTGCCTATGAGCTTTGTATTCGATCAAGGGCTGTGCTGTATCACACTAGAACACATCCATATCTCCTGCTCTGGTGACAGATGATCCCTCTATGGCAGGATCCAAGTGATGCTTTAGCCCTCCCTGGTGTAGTGTGTGTCACCTCAGCCTTTGCTCCAACAAATTCAGGCCATGCTTTCTGGCTTTATCCCGTAAATCTACCCTATTGATGGCAACAGGATGAAGGTCATGGAATCATAAGATGGTTTAGGTTGGAAGGGACCTTAAAGCTCATCCAGTTTCAACCCCCTGCCACAGGCAGGGACACCTTCCACTAGAGTAGGTTGCTCCAAGCCCCGTCCAACCTGGCCTTGAATACTTCCAGGGTGCTGTCAGCAGAGCTCTTAGGACCCCTCAAAAGTTAGAGCAGCCAAAGGGGACACACGTCCTGTTTCTTCTCTCCCAGGGTGGCAAGGCTGCCATCTCCATGAGGTGCTCCCAACCATCTCCAAGCTCCCTGCACCCATCCTAAAAGCCCATGTGACATTAAGCAAGTGTTCCCCAGTTGTACTTATGCCAGCCCTGCATTAGGGATGCACAAAGAGAACTTGTTCTTCCCAGCTGCTGGGAAGCTGCTTCCCACTCCTGTGGCCTGGATTTTCCACTGCCCTGCACCTTGTCTTGCTCACTCCTGTCATCACGCTTGTTTGGTCTCAGCATCCCACTGAAGAAGTTCAAAGGAGGCTTTCAGAGACACAAATAGTGCCCTGATGCGTTGCTAGTGGTGGCTCTCAGAGGTGTCTTGTGCCCCAGGAGAATAGCACAGGGCTGGAGATGGTCAAAATAAGAAGCTGTTGTTTGTAGATGCTCAGTGGAGTAGAATGAGATGAAAAGCCTGTCCTGCTGTGCTGAATCCCCTGGTCCTCTGACCAGGAGTAGTGGGGCAGAAGGAGAAATGCTGAAGCCTACTTGGGTAATGGTGAGGGAAGTCTGGGAGTGTGTCAGAGGAATGGATAAATTATTTAAGGTACAATCATTAGAGCAAAGGAGGGGAAAGCAAATTCTGTTGCCTTTTGCTTCTCTTGCAATATTGAAAATGGGGGGATCATTTCGGATCAAGCTGGAATGAATCCTTAATAACTGACGGCTGAAGGAAAGAAGGAATTGATGCTAAATTGACTGTTCCTCATTCAGTGAGAACTGAGAAATGCTTTGCTTGAGTGTTTTCATAGGGAAAGGCCAAGAAAGCAGCAAAGCCCTTGGAGAGCGTGCCTATTCTGCCACTGTTCTTGGTCTATAACACTAAGGAGTAGAGCAAAGTCCTGTTGTCTCTCCTTTGGGTGGCACCTTGTGCTTTGCACAGACAAATCCCACAGGTTTTGGGCAGCATCCAGAGGCAAAGGATACATTTGGGATGTAGCTTGCAGGGAGAGCATCACTTGCTTGATGGGCTTCCTTCCCTTCCTCATGCCGCATAGCTGCATCTCCTTTCTCGAATCTTCCTTCCTTTCCTCTCCTTCTTTCATCCTTCTTTCTCCTTCCCCCTGCCACGATGGGAGACTTCCCAATGGAAACTGTCCCCCTTTTCAGGACTTCTCTTTTAAAGGGATAAAGCTGCTCCAGCCTCCTGAAAAGCACGTGATGCTTCCTCCCATGCCCTGGCAAAGGCGGTACTGCAGGCTCTGGCCAAGTGCTTTTATAGTCTTTTAAGATTTCCAGAGCCACTCTTGGAGGGCCGTTAAGACCTTCAGCTGGTGATAATTGGATTTGTAAGACAGTGCAACATGTGATAAAGTGCTCTTGTTGGACAGGATCCCAGTTTTCTTCTATCATTCCTATTAATGTGATAAATGTCGCTGTCTCAGTTGATAGGGCCGTGTTGGATAATAAGATTGGAATCAGCTTTGATTTCTCCAGCTCAGTTCTGCTTCAGGGCTCAGCACAGAGACCTGGCAGAGGTGCCCATCAGTGGGGCAGGGGTGTCTGTGCCTTCCCATCATGCCATTTCCTAGCTGGCAGGGCAGGAGATGGCTCCAAGGCAGCGGCTGCAAGCTTTCAAGCTGCTCAGGATGGAACGGGTAAGGAAGGTGGCCTTGGAAGAGCTGGAGCAGAGGCTTGGATGTGTCAGGCAATGAAAGCTCTCCTAATTAAAGCTGATGGCAAACAAATGCAGGAGTCCGAGTCCAGCTGGGAAGTGCAAGTCCAATTTGGAACTGAGCAGCTGTGAAATTAGACCCATCGACCACAGCTGGGGCTAGAGGAGGAAAATCGGGGGGTTAGCACTGGGTGAGGGGGGAAATCAGGGCTGGGCAAAGCCCTTATGGCTGTACGTGTTTTTAATGCTCCCCGTAAGTTTTGATGAACCATAGTCTATAGGATGTCCTATTTAGCCGCCTTCTTGGGAGTTAAGTAGCTAAGCAGGACCTGGGCTATGGATGAGGAAGGCAAAAGCTTTCCTGACATAAAGGCATCATGTTGAGGTGAAACAGGGGGACAAGATGGGGTTTTTCAATGTCAAGCCCCCAATCTGTCTGAGAGGGAATGGTTATTCTTGTTCTTTGTGTGAATATAGGAGAGATTTCCTTTTGTAGCAAATAGTTTTCTAGTTGGAGATGTTTTTTCCCCCTGTTCCCCTCTTTGTGTCTCTCCTTTTCATTCCTCTGAAAACGTGTTGTGCTTCACTGTGGCTGTTCCTTGGGGATGGGATGTGTGTACTGGGGAGGATGCTTAATAGCGCTGCAGTAACAATCCAATGGGCATTGTACTGCGGGTGAGCAGTAAATAGTTCTGACATCCTGCCCATGGTTTTTTGTAGGATCCATGCTTTTTCTTGCTAAACAAACGCCAAATTCAGCCTCCTTCCTGTGCAAGGGTGGTTTGAGGAGGCAGCTGGAGGCACCAGCCTTTGAAATGAGGCGGCAAACTGAGCTGCTGTCTAGTTCTGCTCCGTATTTTGTGCAAAAATGAGGGCAACGGGAGGAGAGGGTGAAGAGAGTGCTGTGTCCAGCCTCCTTGCAGAGCAATTTGGTCCTCTATGGGGATGGAGAACTGCTCAAGGGATGTGAAGCACTGCTGGACTTTGGCATAAAGGTGACTAGTGGACAGAGGCAAATCATTAAGCACCCCACATGTACAAAGCGAGCTGCACAGGCTGAAATCACAGTGGAAACATAGGGAGGCTGCTGCAGTGCTCATCCCAGCATCATTATCCTCAGGTACCCTCCTTAGAGACCAGCTGTTTGCTGCGCTCAAAGGGAAAGAGGAGCACACACTGTTCCAACAGGCAGGCAAAGTACCCTGGGCCTGCTGAGTCCCAGGTTTGTAAATGTTCTTTCCAATCTTCATTGACTTCACAGCGTGGCCTTTCCACTAGCTCTGATTGTCTGCTTCTTCCACTTTGGGAAGCTGGGGTTTTGTCCTCTTCCGTGATTGCTCTGAGCTGCACAAGAAAGGGGAGGCCAGCAGGCAGCAACAAGGAAAATCAGAATTAAAACCAGTAATAATAATAATAATAGTAATGATAAAAGACCAAGTTCTAAATGATCTGCCCCATTTATACCATCCGCAGCTTGGAAGTGATGTACTTGAGCACTTGATCTGAAGCTCAGCAGGCTTGGGAAGGGCTGCAGAGAGCAAAAATTGCAGCCAGCTGCTTCTGTTGTGGGGTTTTGGAGGTGAACAGTGGCTGGTGGGTTTGCTGTGGTGCTGGGAGAAACCCAGTGCGTGTTGGAAAGGACATAGGTGGGAGAGCTGAGATGTTTGGGGTTGATGGAGACAGCATGGCCTGATGTGTGTTGGAGATAAAAAGACAGAGGGGAGGGAGTTTTGCTTCTTCCTCCTTATCTTGGTGAAGGTGCATCCGTTAGATATACATCTTATGTACATAAGATATATATTATACATCTTATCTATCTAAGATATACATCCTAGATGTATATCTTACACAGCAAGATATGGAAGATATATGCATCCACTTATGGGTAGGCTTCAGCCATTCCACATTAGCAGTCCTGCGTCCCTGTGGTAGGGCAACCAGAAGGATTTGGAGTTCAGTTTCTCATTGGATGTGTTTGGACCCATCAGAAGCAGCAGCATCCCTGGCGACTGCCTCGAGCATCACCAACCCTGGGTCTCTTATTGCTGCAGGGCCTTATGTCCACTGTATGTGCTCCTTACTGTCAACTGTGGCCGTTTTTACTTGGGGAACAAGTGTCAAGTATCCTCCAGAAATGTGCTTTGCAAGGACAAGAGATCCCTGAGCAGAACTGAAAAGCAGCTGCTTCCTTATTCCACCTGGCCTTGTAGCCAGCGAGTCCATCATCATGTTGTCGGGACTCTGACACTTCGTGTAGCACAGAAATCCTGCTGGGGATAATCAGTGTTAGACAAGCAGAGGGGATGCTGCCCTGCTTTGCCTACGAGATGGTATCAGCAGAGATATCACCAGGTACCCATTTCCAGCTGCTAGCTAAAGGCCAAGCAGAGGAGAGATGTTTAGGGGCTGCAAAGCCAGATGTTTGCAAGGATTTATTCCTCCCAGCATCATTTGCAGTGCATCAGATCTCTGGTTTTGAAGGCTCTAAATAGCCTCTTCTTGTGGAGCTGTGTCCCCACCACTCAGCTTGGTGGCCTAACCCTTGGTCATTCTCTATTTTAAGTTTTTTGGGGTCTAGTGTGCTTTATTCTGGGGTCTAGTATGCTTTATTCTGGGGTCTGCGTGCTTTATTCTAGGGTCTAGCATGTTTTATTCTAGGGTCTAGTGTGTTATATTCTGGGGTCTAGTGTACTTTATTCTAGGGCCTACTGTGTTTTATTCTAGGGTCTAGTGTGTTTTATTCTAGGGTCTAGTGTGTTTTATTCTAGGGTCTAGTGTGTTTTATTCCAAGCTTTAGTGTGTTTTCTTGCCTCTGGGGAGCAAAGGAATCCTCCTTCCTGTAGCACTTTCCGTGCCACAGTGCAATCTTTATTATTAGTACTATTATTATTATTAAATGTTGGGGGGAGGGGGGGGCGTGTTACGCCTGAGAGAATGGATATTTATAATTTACCACCTAGGGTTTGGTAATTAATATTTGTGTAGAGCTCTCAATGGTGGGAAATGTATGATACAAATAAAGACCGTCTTGCAAGCAGCAGGGGAAGAGGTTTCTGTGCTCTTCCTGGGAATAGGTGAAGCTCTGAAGTGATTTAAAGTCTCCAGCACCCAAAGGGGCCTTGGGAAAAGGTGACCAGGATGTTGTGTGTGTAGATCAGAGGCTCCCATGGCTCCAAACTGGCAGGTTTTTCAATCTGGAGGCTGTTCACTGCACGTGAAATGAATTTGTGTTCTTACACTGCTTCCTAGCAGACCATAAAATATGATGCACTCGTGGGGGCTTTGGCTGCTTGTACAGAGAGACCAGTGATTAAATGGGCTGTGGAGATGAAGCTGTGGTAGAGGTGGTGCAGGGAGGTACCAGCGCTGGGATGCTCACAAGGTTAACTGGTCCCTAATCCCCATCTCCTCGCCCCTTCGTGCTGCAGAGGGGCTGAAACCTGTACTGCAAGTCCATAGGGAAAAGGGGTACAAGGAGGAACAAGGCAGGAGAGCATCCCTCAGGCATTCCTTTGGGAAGTCAGGGATGTGAACCCTGCTGTCTGTGGGAAATCTGAGTGCTTCTCAGGTCCAGTCATCCTGGTGGCACCACGGGTGGGAATGGATGTGAAAGTCCAGCCTCAAGGTCACCAGCACCAGGCGGCTTTGGGAGGGCATTAGGGATCTAGATGTGCTTAAAACACTTTCCAGCCAATAAAATCGGGATATTCAGAGTTTGGCTTTCAAAGAATTCCACCAAAAAACCTGGAAAAATGGGGGAAATCATTGCAAACCCCATCCCAATATCCTGCGTGAAGAAACCACGCATGGGGGTAGCTAAAAACTTCCATCCAATAGATCCCATAAGAGATTTCCATGCTAATACTCATTTCCCTGGCAAATGGAGGACTGGAAGTATCACTGCACCAGGCTCAGGCCTCTAGTTTTAGGTTGGGGAAAGGAAAACACAATTTAGAAACACTTCTTTCATTTTCCAGCTAAATATTTGGGCATTTTGTTGCTATTACATTGGTTTTGCTTATAAAAATGATTCAAACTGTTGCTATTGAGGTTAAACAAACAGTAAGACAAGAGAGACCCTGACAAGGAGACAAACCCTTTCTTTTTGGCTTGAATAAAACATTTCAGTTGACCCGAGCTGGTTTTCATCTGATTTTTCACTTCTGTCAGGAAATCAATGTCCTCATAGCTCTGTTCTCCCACGCTCTGGGAATCCTTCTTGCCTTGCTTTTCTTGATGGGATTTTTCTCTTTCCTTCCCTTTTTCACTTTCCTGTTGTTTCTTTTTCTGTTAATGGTTTTTGTTGCTTTTCCACCCTTTTTCCTTATTTTTTTTCCTTTCCCACCCTTTTCCCTTTCATTTTCCCACCCTTTTTCCAGGTTTTTCTTTCCTTTTCCTTTTTTCCTTCTCCCTTTTGCCCATCCTCCCCTTTTCCTCTTTCCCTTTCCTCTTCTCCTGCCTTTTTCTCTTTGAACCTCTTTGAACCACGTTCATTACAACGCACTTCTAATGTAACTAATACGCGCAGGTAATATTGCGGTTATATATAGAGAGCCATATGGTCGTGTGCAGTCACTTTCAGTGCTGTTAAACCGCTGAAGCGGATAAACTCCATGTCCGTGCACAAAGTAATTGCACAAAACTAATTTGTGTTTGCAAACAGAACTGAAATTAAGTATGTAAATAAGCAGAGCTGCAGACTAAATATTATAGTAGGGAAGGAGGAGGGGAGGCAGGAGAAAGGGGAAACAACTTCATAACTGCAAAGTACAATCGCTGCCTGCGATGGAAATGGGGAAGGGTTTCTAATGCGCAGGGAGCTAATGCTGGGAACAAGTGGTGGAGGCTTTCAGGCTGTAAATCCCACGTGTCTCTCCATCCCAAGCCCTGCCTCCAGCTGCAGCACCAGCTCCGTCATTCAGAGGGAATATATATATATGTTGTAATTTAATGGCTTTTGCTGGGAAATAGAGATAGTTTAACCCCGTGTCAGTCGTTTAGAGACTTGGTTTTACTTAAAAACTTTTTAAAAGGAACGGTTTATAGCCTTAGGGGGAGCAGCATGAATAATGGATGCGAGCATACAGTGCTGCGACACATACGTCTGGGGCTGAGGCAGCAGCTCCTTCCCCCCCACAGCGAGCAGAGCCCCCCATGGCACAGGGCTGTGAGCTGAACACTCACCCCAGTGTGGGGTTTTCATTGTGGAGGGTGCTGGGGGAGCATGAGCTTTGCAGGGATGTGTCCCAGGAAGATGCAAATGACATTTTTGCTGTCAGTGTCTGGGCATGGGGCTGTGTTCATCACCTGTGCACATAGAATCATGGCATGGTTTGGGTTGGAAGGGACCTTAAAGCTCATCCAGTTCCAACCCCCTGCCATGGGCAGGGACACCTTCCACTAGAGCAGGTTGCTCCAAGCCCCTGTGTCCAACGTGGCCTTGAACACTGCCAGGGATGGGGCAGCCACAGCTTCTCTGGGCACCCTGTGCCAGCACCTCAGCACCCTCACAGGGAAGAACTTCTATCCAAGAGCTCATCTCAATCTCCCCTCTGGCAGGTTAAAGCCATTCCCCTTGTCCTGTCCCTACATCCCTTGTAAGAAGTCCCTCTCCAGCTTTCTTGTCAGCCCCATTTGGGCATTGGAAGCTGCTTTAAGGTCTCCCTGGAGCCTTCTCTTCTCCAGGCTGACGTACCCCATCCCAGCAAGCAGAGTATTCCCAGCAGGCAGGCACTTTGCACTGGGGTGCCCAAGTGGGTCCCAGGCCACTCTTGTGCATACCACAGCCCTGAAGCTGGTAGAAGCGATGCTGCTGTTGCAGAGAAGCTCTGCAGGCTCCCTCATCCCAACCTGCAATGGGAAGGTTCCCTCTGCTGGCAAACCCCAGTCTCCAGCTCCTGAAAAGCTCTTGGTAATTAAACCGAGCCAGTATAAAGCCAGAGAAAGAGTTTAATTGCAGAAGTGCTTGGGAAAATGTCGCTGAGCTCACACACACGTGATAGCCTGCATTTACCAGGAGAAAAGGTGCTGGCAATCCTGGTTCCTATTTATAACCAGTCAAAGGCTTGTCTTGGGACTGGAGGAAGAGCTCAGCTTCTCTCTGGAAGTTTTTGAATGAGCCTCGTGTTTGGCTCCCTCAGATGGGTGCTTGCAGGTGACTGGAAAATGGATTGAAATCTGCCAGCAGAGGCATTATTCCTGCTCTCCTCATTAATGGTGATGTCCTTGTTGTGAAATGGGTGGATTTCAGCTCTGTTAGAAACCAGAGAGCTTAAAAAAGCCCTAAAATCCCAAGAAAATAAAGCAGAATGGCTGTTTACCAGATGGATAAGGGGCAGAATTGCTTGAGGGATATTACGCCTCCCTGTTTTCAAGCTGGTGCAAAAGCACAAGGTAAAATAGATACATTAATTGATAAATAAATGAATACTCCTCAAAAACAGATGGGTCCCCTTGAGCCCAAAGCCATCTTGCTTTGTTTCTTTTCCAAACTGGTACTTCAGAACAGTGTGTGAGCCATGCACGACACACACAGACGCTCTCCTCTGCCGCAGTGGCTTCTCAGTGCATGATCTGTACCGGGTGCTTTTGCCACAGGTAGTACATCAGAATTGGCTCTGAGTCGCTGAATTTCTCTTTGTCATGGGAGGAAAATAGCCCTGCAGCTGCCTACGTGCCTGTTTTGCTTTGCTTTCCTTCCTGCTGCAAATCTCTGCTCTTCCTTGCAGGTAGGATGCGAAGCTGCAGGTCGGCAGGGACACGCTGCTGATCCCCAAAGCTGTGTCTGTGTGTAATGGGTTTTTGCACAACTTGTGCAGTGTGATCTGCTACTGGGAACAGCCCGTGTGATGGGTCATTTCCAGGATGTATGGCTCACTGCTCCAGGTCATCTCTCAAGCTCCTGTCTCCTTGCAGTGAATCAGTGGGGAGGGTTGGGATCATGTCTGGGGCACCCAGAGGAGCAATTCCAAGCTCTCCAAGCAGGAATACAGCTATTTCCCAGCAGCAAATATGAGGGATAAACACACAGTTTGGCTTCAGAAGGCTTATGTTGAAGCAGACGTGGGGTTGGGTCTTTCTCTGATGTGATAGAAAGCAGAGGAAGGTCTTCTCCTCTTGAAACCTGGGGAGCATCCTCAGGTTTAGCTGTTAAATGGGACTTCTCATGCATGAGCCACAAAGGCCATGTCTGACTTTTGGTGTCATCATCACCCAGGTTGAAATTTGGCTTTGATTTGGCTGAATTCAGGGAACTCATTGCAGATCTGCTGCTGTAGGACAAGGATTGGGCCTTAACCTGAGCTGAACCCCAGCCTGCTTTGGCTTTGGTAAATGGGAAGGTAAAATCTCCAGAGCTGCTGGGAGGTTGATTTCTACCCTCAGCCTGTGATCATTTTGTTCTGTTGTTGTGCAAATGTTATAAAAATAAGTAGGGAGAAAGAAAATGCAAGTGCAGGGGGAAAGCACTGATAAACACAGCCTGAACTGCTGTTCCAGGCGGACTTTAGAGCCTGAAATCACCTCAAATGTATTCTGAATTACCTTGAGCATATTTAGACAGACCTATTTTTCATTGCAGGACATTAATGTACTGACTTGGGGGATAGTTTTTTCTCTGCACAAACATTTCTGTCGCATGCTGGGAGGAAGGAATAATAACCCTTCTTAGCACCAGGACAAGAAAGACTGTGAGGGAATGGCTGGGGACACAGTTGGGGATGTGGCTGCAAGTCTGGACTCTGGGTGGGTATGTTTTGCAGTGCAAACCAAAGCAAGGTGGAGCTTCAGAGCATATTTAGGCTCTGGAGCCTTCTCTGCCAAGGCTGAGAGTCAATATTCTTACCTACCTTGTGCAGTTTGGGAGGCACTGTTTGTCTGTGCACTGTTTGTACCCCGAAAGGTCTCTGAATTCCTGTGATCACCTTCCCACGGGTTAGGACTCGAGGTGCAGATTGTATGAATTCATACGAAGAGTGGAAAATGAGCTTTTTCTCCCAGGCTTTGTGCTATTAGTTCACTCCCCTTTCTGCCAGGCGGATGTCTGGATGAATTAAACAGGACGTGGAGCATCGTGTCTCCCAAATCCTGGTTTTGCAGCTGAATAAGCAGGTTGAGGTTGCAGCCCCTCCAGCTCTCACTGCGTCCGGCAGCGGGAGGACATGGGAATGGGGATGCTCTGCAGGGTTGGGTGAAGGAGGAGGATGTGGCTGGAAAAAAACAGCCTGGACATGGCTGGGAAGGTCTGTCTGAACAGCAGGTAAGGGGCAAGAGGAGCAGCACGGCAGATGTTGAGGGGCTGGCCCAGGCAGGTTTTAGCAGAGGAGGAAGCAAAGGCAAGCGGGCGAGACGGGCTTCTCTGCAAGCAGCTCCTCCCCACACAGGCTCCTGCCAGACTGAGCTTTGCAGGGGGGAAGAAAAGGAAGATTTCTCCCCTTTCATTTGCTTTGCTGCACCTCCTGGGCTTTGGTAGAGCTGCTCAAGGGAAGGGATGGAGCCAAAGTCTTCTCCTGGCGTCTGGCGTTTCCAGAAGTAGCCCTGAAGGAGACAAGGTGAAAGGGGTATCTCCCTCCTTCTCCTCCTCTATGGCTGGCTCACTGCCTGCATGGAGTAACTGTAAACCTTCCCTGTGTCCTTATGATTAATGACTGAGGCAAAGAAACACCACAGCTGCTGCTCAGCTCCTGTGGTCAGCAGCCTCCCACCCATGCTGTGCCTGCCCCGGGGAGAGCCGCTTTTCCTCAGATACGGGGCATCCTTGGATAATATCCTCAGAAGCAACATACCCCAGGGCAAATACTCCTGTGGGAGGTAGATGTTGCCCTTTCCAGCAGGGATTGAGGTGTGAAATCAGAGCAGCCCCTGTGGATGCTGTTTTGGGGGGTGAATTCCATGGGAAATGGCTTGGAGCATCCCTGCTAACCCCAGCCCCAGGCAGATATCCAAGCAGACAACTTTACAGCCGTGATGGACTGGTACCAAGATGAAATGGGGCAAAAGCAAGGTGAAACCTCTCCTCCTTTTCCCTCTTCCACCGCTGGTACTCCCTCTCCTGTTCCCGAGGTTGTACTGCATTTCTGTGCTCCACCTATGGCTGTGTCCTGTGGTCCTTGATGTCACTGCTTGGTTTGTGCTTGTGGCGAATGAAGAGGGATAGTGTTGATGGTAAAAATGTGGGGTTTTCCCCTCATCTTGATACTTTCCCAATTAGAAAGGAAGATCGAGCTGTAGAGCAAGAGGTAGGTTTAATATTTTGCTAAATCACCTCCTAAATGTAGAGTCGTGCTGCAAGTATGATTTAAAGAAGAGATAGGAAAAGATTTTCCTATCTTTGAATCAGTCGTGCTGTTGACTTGCCAAACAGTGGGTGTCTGCTTAGTTCCAGTCCGAAACAAGGCTTGTGTTCCTTGCATTGCCCATGTTGCCCTGCATGAACCTCCAAGGCTGCTGCTGGTGAGCCTCATGGAGGAGTTCTCATCTCCTCCGTGGAGCCACAGGGTCTTCTGAACATGGTAGTGATCAGCTAAAGAAGCAGTTGGATGGGGACCCACCTTCTGAAGGCTTCTGGTTGGAAACAAGGCCTCAAATAAGTTGGGGATGAACTAAAAAAAGGAGAAAATAAAGGTTTTTATACTTTAAGTCAATAAAGCCCTAGTTGTCAGAGCAGAGCGTGCTGTAAGCTGGTGACCTTGGCAGTTATCAGCGCTGTCGGAGATCTTTATTGCTTCCATCACACTTGCCAGGGATGAAGTTTTACTTGTGTTGGTGGCGTGGCTGCTCCCGACGTGACTTGTCTGGGATCTCCGGGGGCTTTGGGAGCCAGGCAGTGGCTATTGCAGCTATTTCATGCAGCTTGGTGCTGGGACAGCATCCTCGCTGCATTCCACAGCCCCTTGGTCCCCTGTGCGGCTCTGGGGATGGCTCCGTGCCTTGTAGACCCTCTTAAACCATAGTGGAATGAGACAAAATGAGGTCCAAAAGGGGATGTGGAGCACCCTCTCCCTTAAACATTGAAGGGTGCAGCTTGCCTGGGGTCGAAAGATAGAGAGTATGAGGGCATAAGGAAGCTGATAGAGAAAGAATGTGTCTCAAGTATGTGTTTTCCCGACCCCCCTGGTTTTCCTTGTGGGAACTGGCCGCTGGTTGTTCCTGGCTAAAGGAGGCAAGGATTTGCAAAGTAAAAAGGGAAAGAAAGCGGCAGTGTCAGGAAGACAAAAGGGAACATTAAAACCCAACCAGCTCCTCCAGAAGAAAGCAATGTGGTCTAAAGAAGGATCCTTGAAAACTATAAGGCGGGAGTCTGAAGGAAGGAAGGAAAAAGGGAGCATGCCAAATTCTCCTCTAATCCCCTCGACAACAGCCAGCTCCAATAGGTTGCCAGACTTTCCCCTGAGCTTGTTTTCCTTAGGGCAGGAGATTTTTGCAACCTCTGGCATGTTGGGAATGTTAATCAGGGCCAGGGTCTTGTTCGTGGTGCTGTTTAGAAATCTGAGGGGAGGAAAAGGTCCAGATTTTACCCTTTAAATACAAAACCAACCCAAAAAACCCCAAGGAAAAGAAGAGAAAAGAAAAAAACCCCAATCCCTGCTCCAGAGGGGAAGTTTACAAGCTGTTCCCATCCTCATTCTGTCCCAGCTGATGGAAAATCACCAGGCACTTGCCTCATGTAAATGGCACTTTATCCACTGGAAATGTGAATGCTGTCACCAGTGCCCAGGTCTGTCAAGCTTATCAGCTGAGCTAGTGAGACAGAGCGATGCACCCAGTGCTGTTCACGCCAGGAGAGTGATAGATAATAACATTTTGAGGGGAGAAAAGGCAGCGAGGCTGACGGGTGGGAATTAAGGCACCCTGTGGAAGTCCGTTGCTATTCACTCCTAGTTTCATATGCAGGGGGAAAGGCATTTGCTTTCATGTTAGTTTTCTTCCTTCTTTTCATGCTTTTTATTCTCTCCTCCCCTCTCTGCACGTGTCACTCCTCATTTGCCCCTAGAATAAGGGCTGGCACGTTGACATTTCGGTGCTGAGATAAAAAAAGAGGGCTTTTTCTCCACACAAAGCAAGTAGCAGCATGGGAGAGAGGGATCTGCCTTCCATGCAAAGAGGCATCTGCCATGGGCAGTGTGAAACCTCCTCCAGATCCTGGGCTGTTTGGGCTTGGAGATATCTGGGTATACAAAGGATTGCATTTGATTCTGGCAGCCGGAAATCTGGTGATGGAGCTACTGCAGGAGACATGGCTGGAAGGAGGCTTTAGGGGGTTAAGGAGATGTTTTCCCAACCATAAAAGAAGGGATAAAAGAGGAAAGGGAGCCTGGAGATGGCTCGTTACAAAAGAGAGCAGTGGGGTGGTGGAGGCTAAAAAGAGAGAGGTGCAAAAGTTGGTCTTAAGGGAATTAATCATTCCTTTGGCATCAAGGCATGGATAGAAAGGGGTGCAGTCTGTGGGGGAAAGGAACATGAGGACGAAGGGTCTGTTCCTGTCGGATCATTGGGATTTGAGCCAGGTTGGACAGGGCTTGGAGCAACCTGCTCTAGTGGAAGGTGTTCCTGCCCGTGGCAGGGAGTTAGAACTGGATGAGCTTTACGGTCCCTTCAACCCAAACCATTCCATGATTCCTATACAGCTCATTGGAGGGCTGTGGGATTTCTCCCTAATCAGTCCCGTGCTCCAGCCCTCTGAGGGATTATTAATGCAGATCAGAGCTGTTTTCCATATGTATGATCCTGAAATATCTCCTTCCCCAGCGAACCTCCAGCACGAGCTCTATAATGTAATGAGTTAAACTGCTTGTTCGCAGTTCCACTAAAAGCAAATGGACTGGGAATTTGGTTTAAAACACTGGACAGAGCTTTATCGGCCAATTAATCAGGATGTCTAATGGATAAATTAAAGGGCAGAGTCAAGCGAGGCTGCCAAATAAAAACCAATAAAGTGCAATCTGCAAATGGACGTGACATTATGGGATGCCACGCAATGGAGAGGGGGAACAGCACACCCCACATCCCCTTGGCTTCCCAGGCCACAGCTGGCAATGCAACCCGTTGTGTGGAGGCTTTGAACTTGTCATTCAAAGCACAATAAGGGTTGTTGCTTGAGGGGTGCCATCATTCCCCTTATAAACTCTTCCTCTGTATTGATAGGGCAAGGGATGACAGGTTTAAACTGAAACAGGGGAAGCTCAGGTTGGATGTAAGGAAGAAGTTGTTCCCTGTGAGGGTGCTGAGGCGCTGTCACAGGGTGCCCAGAGAAGCTGTGGCTGCCCCATCCCTGGCAGTGTCCAAGGCCAGGTTGGACACAGGGGCTTGGAGCAACCTGCTCTAGTGGAAGGTGTCCCTGCCCGGGGCAGGGGGTTGGAGCTGGGTGAGCTTTAAGGTCCCTTCCAGCCCAAACCAGTCTGTGTTCCTCTAAACTGGAAGTTGAACCAGCCACCGGCTGGGTCCAAGGCTGATGAAGATTTGGGAGCTTTGCAGAACTTCAAATTCATTTAGGACCCAGTGCCTTTGTGGGCAGCTCTGTGGGTCCAAGGGGGGAGTTTTGCAGTGTCCAAGGGGGCAGCTTTTTTCCTTTCTTTATTGACAGTGCTGGAAATAACCGCATTCAGGATCCTTGGACATTACAATAACAGCTCCACTGCTTTTATGGGCGAAGGTTTTCCAAGGAGCTCAGGCAGGGGGCTAAAAGGAAGAGCTGGCAGTCATAGAAATGGGTTGGAAAAGCTAATTTCATCCCAAGCTGTGCAAACTCTCCCTTAGCAGCACAGACCCCCTCCGGCTGCAGCCAGCCTCAGGGAGGTGGTGGGAGCAGGAGCCATCAGATTTACCATCCTTCTCCCTCCATGCCTCCATGGATGGGGAATTTTCTCCCTACCAACTAAACCCAAGCAGTAAATTGACTTTGCAGGTAGGGTTGGGGGCTGCAGGATGGGGATGCTGAGCTCCCCGGCTGTGCTCACGCTGCAGAGCCAAGTTGTATCTGTCCTCTAGGCTTAAGGAAGAGAAATAAATAGATTTTGCTTGCTAGCTGCCATGTGGTATATCTCAAGAGCATGAAAATCATCGTGCTAGTCATAAAATCCCCTTCCCTCCAGGTGACTGCAGCTTCCTGGGAAGAGGAGACTTCTCCTGCTCCTCATGCACTGGGTATCGTCTCGCAGCCCAAGCTGGGGCTGCTTCCAGGTCACTTGGCACATCACAAGTGTTTGCTGCATTCTCTGAAGGGACAGCAAAGGTGTGAACCTGTCAGGAAGCAAAACCACAAATAACCAGAGATAGGTTTGGAGTTGATTTTATTTGTTTTTTAAGTGCAAGTGTAATAAAAAGCCATGAAAGTGCTTCTGTGGGGCCCTCATCAGCAGGATAATAGCAGCATCAGGGCACTGCAGGCAAGGAGGGAAAAGGATTTCAATGATTTGAAGCAGTATTTAGTTTCTGAAAGATGGATCTGATGGAGAAGAGGTGACTTGAGCACTGGCCATGCTTTTTTTTTTTGGAGCTTTGGATGCCAGACTGATCCCGCCATGCGTGTTCCATGGCATTGCTCCCTGCAGAGAAACTTCCATAAGGAAATCTTGTAGTTGAGAGACGAGGCCGAATCCTGGTGAACATATTGTTTGTGAGAAAACACCAACAGCGAGCTGCAAACGACAGAGCCATGTGGTGGCTTCCACTGAGCTATAGCAAATCCCTGCTTGTCTTTATATGCATCAGTTATTAACATGATGCTCCTGACAGTGCTGTTATGGGTTGAGCCAGTGCTGTATCACGGGGTACTGATGGAGCTGAGGGTCAGACTGGTAAAGACTTCCCCTAGTCTCTCATATCTTCTTTAGGAAATCCCTCTGGGTGCCTATCTGCTTTTCCAGGGCCTTCATTACTTGCACCAACCCTCCTGTGGGGATTTCAGCACACGTTTGTAGGATCCAGATTTCCCAGGCCTGAATAAATGCTCCTTGTTTCCCTAGTTGGGGATGAAGGGCTGAGCATTAGCTCAGGAAAGAGATCAGGATTAGGTCTGGGTGGGTATGAGTACAGTGCAGTGTGAGGAGGGAGCCTTTGGGATCACTGCATTGCAATGGTAAGGGTTGCTGCTGGCATCCCTATGTGGCAGAAGCACATTTTGCTGGTCCCCTCCTGCCTGCTGGTGACAGTACTTTTTGCTCTCCTTTCCTGCTGTGGGGCGCAGAGGTTCCTAAGTGCCATTAAAGAACATCTCCCAGCTCTCTTGGACATCAGGGTAAGCTTGAGGGCTACATCCTGATGGGTGCTGAGAGCCCACATCTCCCTGAGCATCAACTCCTGCAGACAGCTCCAATGCTGAGCTTGAATAGGGGCTCTTGGGATTAGTCTCCTTGACTGGCTCCGCTTCCAGAGGCTCAGAATCAAAGCGGATTTGCGCAGTAATAGAGCAAATCTTAACCAGCACATTTGTTTACTTGCAAATCACAAGCGTTCCTGTGTGCCCAGGCCAAGCTTTGCACCACATCTGTGGGCAGCAGAGATCAAGGCAACTTGCTTAGCAAGGAAAGAGCTCTGCTGGGTGCTCAATAAGCACAGGGAGAAGCAAAGCGCAGAGACGTTGGGTGCTCTTGCATCTTCCTGCTGATGGCAGAAGATGCTCGTTGCAAGTGGTGCTCTTTGCAAGAGATGATGCTCGTTGCAAGAGATGCTTGTTGCAAAAGATATTCTTTGCAAGAGATGCTCTTTGTCCGTCTGGTGATGAAGAAGTAGCTCTTTACCTGCTCTAAAGGAGTTTTCCTCCTCTCTGGAGCCTCTGCTGTGGGGCGGGTGAGCCAACGGCTGCAGCAGCAGGGAGAGCAGCGTGGGAGAGGGTTGGAGCCTGGTAAATCTGGGCATGTTTTCTTCTTTTGGACAAATAGCTTATTCTCAGAGAATTCAGTTGTGGGTCGGGCAGCACCATCTGTGAAGCCCTGCCAAATGTGGTGGAGAGATTGAGCCAAGAAAGAAAGAAAGAAAAAAGGAAAAATGAAAAAGCCTGGAAAACATCCAGTTTGAAAATCACTTTGCAAAACAAACATTTTAGGGCTTTCTTTCCAAATTACGTTTTCTGTTGACATTTGCCTGTGTAATAATGTATTTTCTTAAAGGGTTTGGAGAAGCTGACCTCAAGTGCTTAAGTTATTTGACTTGTTGCTTCTGGGGGGGACATCATTTTGCTCCCTGGACTCAAAGCTATAGGAAAAGCAGATCCGATCTGCTCATGGACCTGTTTGGTGCTTGCACAGGGACTCTTGCAACCTGGGAGCTGGGTTTTCTGGAAGAGCTGAGTTATGTGCTTGTGTTTCCACTCCCCCATTCAGTGCTGCTTTTCCTGGATCTCTTCTTCCTCAACAACATTGGTTTCCCATTGGCTTCTTGGCAAGAGCCATGAGCCCCAGACCAGTGTTGCCAATCCATTCTCGCCATCAGGTTTTAATGGGGAAGAAGGAATAACTGGAGGTGGTAGCCAACATCTAGGCCATGCTCTCATGACTGTAAGTGGGCTGAATCATGTAAGTTGGATGAGGCTTCTTGGATATCAGCTGGTTGAACCTCCTGTTGATGTGGAATTCAGGTCCGTAGTGATTGTTTGCTTCATGCTTTTAAAACTGCTCTACCAGCAAACCACGGGGCATTCCAGTAAACTCTGCCTGCAGAGCAGTGAGTGCAAGGGGGCCTTGGAGTCATCAGCTTGCTGGAGCAGTTGATTTGGTTAAATATGCCATTGATCTGTTTGGGCTGCATTCCAACTGTGTGGGCTTTGTAAGTCAATACAACTCCAGTCCTACTCTCTCTACGCAGTAACTGTTAGGTAGTAGTTTATATTTAGAAGGTGCAACACTGAGTGTGTGCAGGTGCTTGGACAACAGGCAAACGGAGGGTCATCACCTGGAGGAGAACCATGCGAAGGCTTCATGGGGTGTTGCATAGGTTGGAGAGCAGAGACAGAAGGAGGCAAGTGAGAGTACCATGTTTCCAAGTTGCTCAAGGAAGGTGGAGAGACATAGTTGTGTCTGGTTTTGCTCTTGCTGGTCTTGTCTGTGAGCCCTGGGCTCTATCTCTACTTGCTTTCCCTTTCCTCCATCATGCCATGTTGAGCTTGATGGGGTTTAGTTTGCAATCTGGGTGTCATCCTGCTTCTCATAGACTAGTTTGGGTTGGAAGGGAGCTTAAAGCTCATCCAGTTCCAATCCTCTGCCATGGGCAGGGACACCTTCCACTAGAGCAGGTTCTTCCAAGCCCTGTCCAGTGCGAATCCATTCCCAGCATTGTGGTTACCAGCATGGTAGTTGCTGCGATATGTGACTATGCGCTTAAAGTGACTATAGTAACCCCAGAGTAAAACATTATGGGTGACAAAGGGGTTAAATAGCAGCCTGCTGGAGCCAAGGACACGGTCAAGTGGGATTGCTTTTTCTCTTAAGAAAATCTCTCAGAAAGCAGACAATTGTAAAAACTCCATTTTCCCCCATAGAAACGCAGGTTTTTCATCAGCCACCTGCAAATCCTCCTCACCAGCCCAACACAGAGCTCCCCAAACCTGTTCAAAACCAAGGAGGATTTCAGAGGTCCCTTTCTCTGTGAGAAATCAAATATTGCCTCAAAACTAAACCTTTCCATCACTTCACTGAACAACAGGCAGGTTATTCCTGCACCCCCGAGGTATATTTTTCCAAGCTAATCAGGAGAATAACCTTGGTGTCCCTGATTGCAGGCAAGGCCCGCACTGATTTCATAGGGAGTCTTAATCCCGAGCCCCCCCAAAGCCTACCCATCTTCCCATCAGCAAACACGCTACACACTTGTTACAACACAGCGCAGCGGAGCCGGCGATGCCAATCAAGGCGCATTCATTCGGCGGTGCAGGGTCTCCTCACTCTCTCTGGCAATCTGCAATTAGAGTATATTTAGAGTAACAAACCTCTGGCTTGCAGAAGGGATGTGTTTGTGGCTGCCTCTGCTGTTTGCAGGAAGGGGGGTTTGTATGGCTGCTTTTGAGGGGCGAAAGGGGCACCTTGAGCAGGTGGGTTACTCCTTTCATGCTCATTGCCCGCTGTGTTGGAGTGGATTTGCAATTCCAGCTGCTGATCCAGGAGCTTTACCTCTGCCCTCAACACACAGGAGCTTGTAAAAGCAGGAGGTGATCTTTGCATTTTAAATGGCTTTGCTGCTCCATGAACACTGTATGAGGAGAGCTGTGCAATGGGACGTTGGCAGATGAGGCTCTTGTCCTGCGCAGACACTGATTTACAGCCTTCTGCATCCACACACAGGGGGGTTTTAATGCTGGTACTTATTAGCTGCCTTATCTAGTGTCACTGTCACTTCCATGTCTGCCACCCGTTGCTGAGGAATAAATGCAATTAAAAAATGAATTGAATCAGCATCTCCCTAGGATGGAGGGAATGAAAAAACAACGCTGTGTGCTGCTCTCCCCCTCCTTGCTGGCCCTGCTGCAACCCTTCGCCATCTGAATGTATTCCCCCAGCTTTTAGTCTGTCTTTGCTGGTGCTGAAGCACAAATAAAGGATGTAACCAGAGTCTTGCAGGTCCCTTAGAAAGCCAGAGGGAAGTAGGCAGTGTTAGCCAAAGGAAGCCAGCAAAGGATGAAAGCATCAGGGTTGAAGAAAAGCCATTTCCAGGCAGGGAAGAGGTGCTGATTAAATGAAATGAAATGAAATCTGAGTTTTCTGCCACTTGTTCCTCAAAAAACCCTTCAAAATATTAAAGAATATAAAAGAACAACAACAAAATATACTCAAAATCAGGTGGGGAGAGGGGCTGCTGCCTGTATGATTTACTGCCTCTATCCGAGCACATGCGTTTCTGCATCTGCCATTGGAGATGCCTTCCCGTTGATGCTGTGATTGATTTCACCAAGGGACAAGCAAACCCTACCTGGGGAAGCATTTTGGGATCAGTTTTATCTTTGTGAGCATTGAGGAGGATTCCATGGGCAGGGCCGAGCGCTTTTGCATCCCACCCCATCCCCAGCGCTGCAGGTTTAGTTGGGAGGATGTCAAAGGTGGGAAAACGGGATTGGTTTTGTAAAGGTAGGATCTTTATGGCTCACCGTCCTCATGCTAAGCACTTTGTGATCCATGAGGATCACTCTTCAAGGAGTTAGAGCAAATTATTTAGGAAAACCACGGAGCTGAGTTGAAATTGGTGCTTGACGTGAGGGCAGTGTCCAAAACCCAAATCATTTGGGTTCAGCTCACAAACAAAACGTTCCAAAATGTCACTGGATTTAAAGTCCAGGAAAATATTCTGACTGGATTTCACTCTTTTGCCTCGACAAAATCAAAGTAGTCTTCTGTTTGCTTTTGAGCTTTTAGATTTATGGCCGATATAAAGCAAATGGAAAGGAAAGGTTGCAGCGAAAAACTGTTTGAAACATTGGAGTTTTGAATTAAAAACCAGAACAAAAAGGGATGTTTGTGGAAATACTTCCAAACCTAGGATTGAATAACAAAAATAGTGCTGTCTGCAGAGCATCTCATCCATCTCTAATGATGAGATGGGGAGAGAAGGAGACACAGCTCCTGTGTGCTTCTCCAGACTCCGGGAAAAACTTAGACTTGGGCCAGGGCTTTTGGATGAGCTTTTGAGCTCTCGGCAGCCAGTGGACACGATTCCCATTGCCCGGTGTGATGTGGGAGCGTGGGGAGGACCAGGCTGGCAGGGGACATGCCTGGATCCAGCCCCCTGCATCCCTTCATTGCCTTCTCCCAAAGCAACAGCATCACTTTATCTTCCCTCTGGATGGATTTTCCCATCCTCTGGGGTTGACCTTTGTCATGGTGAGCCAGGATGCTCTAATTGGCAGGGAATCGGGCCTGAAATGTCACAGGAAGATTAATATCTGCAGGTGCTAATTGTGCTATAGCACAATGGCTCTGGGAGAAATGAATCCCAGGCTCTCTTCCTTCCCTCCCTTCCCTGCCTTCTTTTCCCCTTTTTATTCTCCAAACTCTTGGATCCTGGAGAGCTGGGAAGCTTTGGGAAGGGGATGCTCCAGTGATGTTTGCTACCCGCCCTGCAGGGAGAGGTAATTCTGTCCACAGCAAAAAGTGGGAGAGGGATTAGTAGGAGTGGGGAATAACAGCAAATGTCCTTGTGGCTTTCATTTAGGAATGGAATGCTGCTTTTCACTATCACTGCTGGCACAGGGAAACTGGATGGATGAGAAGTGTGGCTGCTGGGGGACTTCCCTGCTGTTTGCAAGGGAAGAACCCCAAAAATTCCTTCCTCCAAGAAAGAAAAAGCCTCATTTACCCCCCTGAGTGGCAATAGGTTATGGGAAGGAGACATTCCTGATGGGTTTGACCTATCCAGTCCCCCTACCCAGGCTGATGGTGGTAGTCCTGAGCAAGGAGGTGGCTGTTGGTCATCAATGATGTGTTTTTGTCAAGCAGGACAAGTTTTTTCCTTCCCCAACAACACTATTGATCTTCTTGGTCAGTTACATAAAGACCATCTGCATTAATCTGATTTGATGGGGATTTAGCTGGCACGGGAGTGAACCTGGTACTAGTCTAATCTCATTGCAGCAGCACATCGCTGCTTGTTTTAACACTGTTTTTCCTTTCCCCCCATCTCTGCTCTCCCAATCGATTTAAAGCAGACTTTTCCTGGCTGGTTTGGCAGCTTTTCCATGCTTTTTTAGCCATGCTGGGTGTGCTCCTCAACGTCTCAGCCATCCCAAACACCCACACTGCTTCCAGCAACCCCCAAACCTTTCCGCTTTGAGGCTTGCATCCCCAGATTTGGACCCTGTTCAGGTTTCTCTTCCTTATTTACATAAGGTCTGGTGGCTTCTCTGGGTGCTTGTGCTCAAAGAGATGCCAGCAAGTGCTATGGCCATGTAAAGCCTATGTTGCCAACCTCTCCTTCCTTCAGCCCTTTGCGAGAAGGTGCTGGACCACACGTTGAGGTACACAGATTCAACCTCTGCTTCTGCAGGCCTGGAGGTGAGGAGGAGCTGGGTTTTGCATGGTGGCTGCAGCACCAGATTGTCTGATTCTCAGTGCTGCAGCAGAGCCCTGAGGTCTGATGGGTTTTCTCACCTCCAGATGGTGAATTCTATGAGAAGCACATGAGTATCAAGGGAGGGAAGATCAAACCCCATCTTTTTGGGCTGGGGAGTTGCTAGGACCAAGCAGCGAGAGGCAAATTAAAACCTTGCATTAATTCCATTAACTATGACCAGCTTCTCACCAGGGATGAATTTAACCCTCACTATAGGAGTATTATAGACCAAAAGTTACATCAAGATGCTCATGCAACATTAACTCAACCCCATAGCGGAGATACATCAGGATCCAGTCCAAGTGGGCGCTTTCCCTCTTGAGCCTTCCCTATGATGCTGTGACTATGGGATTAACCCATAGACCCTCCGTCCCTTCTTCTGCAGCCGCCCAGGGTCAGGGAGTGAGGAAGGTGTTAAAAGGCTCAAGAACCACTGTGTTCTGGAGCCCAAGTCCTGTGAGGAATGGCTGAGGGACCTGGGGAGGTTTAGTCTGGAGAAGAGAAGGCTCAGGGGGCACCTTATCGCTCTCTACAACTGCCTGACAGGAGGATGGAGGCAGGAGGGGGCTGGTCTCTGCTCCCAAGGAACAAGGGATGGGACAAGAGGAAACGGTCTCAAGCTGCACCAAGAGAGGTTTAGATGGAGATGAGGAACAATTCCTTCCCCAAAAGGTGCCAGGCATTGGAACAGGCTGCCCAGAGCAGTGGTGGAGTCACCGTCCCTGCAAGTATTCACACATTGTGTAGATGAGGCCCTCAGTGCCATGGGTTAGTGGTCGCCTTGGCAGTGCTGGGGAATGGTTGGACTTAAAGGTCTTTTCCAACCTGGTTGATTCTCTGATTCTCTGACTCTAAGGTAGGCAGGGCTGCTTTCCTGGATCTTGCTGTTGAACCAAGTGCAAATGCATCATCAAGGCACAGTTGCCATTTTTAGCTCAACCTTCTGGTTTGAAGTTGGCAGCAGGAGGGAGCTTTGGGGGTTTTGGTGTTTGCTGAGCTCAGCTTTTGTGATAGGGAAGGCTGGTACATGCTGACACCCGCTTTCTGCTGTGGTTATAGCTCTTTGTTCAGCTCTTTTCCTCTGGAAGGGTGGGCAGGCCTTGTGGTTATCTCAAAACTCACCTAGAAGGTGGAGTCAGGCTTTTCCCATCTTGCAGAGACATCAAGGAGCTGGTCCAGAGGGCACATCCACCCCACGGCTGCAAAGTCTAGCATGAGACATAGCATGAGACCTCCTCAAAGCCAGGGGGCACCATGTGGTTGGGGTTTCTGACCCCACCAGGGCTGATTCATACTCAAAACATCATGCAATGCTAGGCTTTGTGCTCACCTTCCCTCTGGCATCTCTCCGAGCTCCTACAGTAGGTCTTTGGACTGAGCAGATCCCTCTGCTTGGCCAGGAGATGGTAGATTTGGGATCATCTTCTCCTTGTTGGGTTCAATTCTGGTTTAATCCTTGTTTTCCCTGTTGCTTCAGCTGGAGGAGGAGGCAGAGAGGTGCAAAACCAGCCAGACAAGAAGGTGAAATGGCTCAGGACGAGCTTCATCTTGGTTTCATTGTGGAGGAACTGTGGTGTTCTTGTTGAACCAGTGGGAACTGCTGCCTTTTATTCCTCTCTGGCCACCTCTGATGTCCCCCTTGCACATCCCCCTTGCTGTGTGCAACAGGGGCTTGTTTCAGGTACCCATTTCTCGCTGGTGATGATGGAGCAGGTTTCTGATCCATCCCACCCCACGTTGGACATAAACCTCCTCAGATCTACCGAGGTACCTCCCTGTCCCCTCTGGGGTGTCTCAGAGCTGTCACCACTCACTGCAAAGTGTAGCTCTGCTCTGTTGGCCAGGTCCTCGCTGCCTGGGTGGACTTGTCACCATTGGAGTGTCAGAAGCCTCAGGGCCACGCTGGGCCACATCTGTCACAAGCCAAGTCCCCTTCTTTAGCCTGTATCCATCCTTCATGCTTGCATCCAGAGCCATCTGCGGCTCAGGGCTTGCAGGCAGAAGCAATATCCCAGACAAGCCCAAGGCTCAGCCATCACGAGAGGAGCAGGATGGAGCTGGTAGCACAAAGATCAGCAGCTTCTTTCACTCCGTGCCCCATGGCTTTGGGGTCAGAGGAGCTGGTCGCTGCCGGGAGAGGCAGACCTCTGCAGCAGAGCGCACGACTTGGCTGGGAGTTACCAGTCTGCAGCGAGTAATTTGTCCTTCTCTTTTGCATGGATTACACTTGTGCTCTGCTTGGCCTTTTCAGCAGGGAGAGCAGTTTGGATACACATTACCTCCCCAGCTAAAGTGTGCTCTAATTGGCCAAGAATTGGTCCCAAAATGTCAGGGAAAGATTTATTTCCCAGTGCAGCCTCTCCAGGTACTAATTTTCCTATGGGCCACCAGATAATGGCTCCAGTTCACAATAGCTCCGAATCCCTAATCAGGAGACAGAGCTGTAATTGGGTTGAAGGGATTTAAAATCATTAAAGCCACATTCAAGGGGAATAAAAAAGGAACCCCCACCTTTCCTTTCTCTTCTCTCCACCCCCCAAGCCAAAGTGACTGTGTTTAATGAGCAGCTCCTGGCGTATCTCTGATGATAGGCACTGGTAAAACGGCAACAAGAAGTCTGAGGGCAATCAAGAGAGACTTCAGGGCCTTGGGATGACTGGTTAAGGGGTCAGGAGCACAAGCAGTGTTCTCCTCTGTCCTTTCAGTTGCATGGAATGAGAAGGGAAGAAGCAGCAGACCAATACCTGGCTCCAAGCCCCATGTCACAGGTAAAATTTGGGGGGGTTTGACTGGATATTAGGAACAATTTCTTCCCCCAAAGGTTATCAAGCACTGGAATAGGCTGCCCAGGTCAGTGATGAAGTCACTATCCCTAGAGGGATTGAAAAGATGTCTAAATGTGGTGTTTAGGGACATGGTTTAGTGGTGGATGTCACAGTGCTGGGGTAATGGTTCAACTCCATCTTTTCCAACCTAAACCATTCTATGCTATTCAGGTAAATGTATTGGGAAGCAGAGCAGCCCAAGAGGAGGTTACTGAGCATCCATGAGTGTGAAAGCCTTAAATCCTGCCCTTTTGGTCATTTTTGCTGGTCCAGCACCCAGCCCTGCACCAACAATAGGTGCAATGAGATGGGCTCTGTGCATCTCCAGGTCCCTCCTTAATGCTGCATCTGTCCCACAGCCTTGGGTGCAGAGTGAGGTCAGGGTTGTTATCTGCATCTTCTGAGTGGTTCTGGGTGAATACTGGTGTTTTGGTGTCATCCTATTGGTGAAAATGGGGAGAAAAGGTAAAAATCAGTGGTTGTGCAGCGGGTAGGAAGCTGAGCAAATGCCTCCTGTGCTGAGGAGAGCAAAACTGCTTGGTCTTGCTTTAATTTGCTTTGATTTTTCCCATCTTCAGCATTCTGCTTCATGCTTTTTCCTGTTAAATCTCCTCCTTTTCACATCAGAATCTTTCTCCATTGTTTTGAGACCCTTTAAGTTCCAGACCTATCCCTCCAAAGCCCTTGCAAACCCTCTGGCTTGGTGTCACCAAGCCCTTATAAACCGTGAGTCATCTCCGATAGCTCATGAGATATCTTTTATCCTTGGGATTTTCTTTCCTTCCATTTATTCATCCACCAAACCCACATTATTGGCACAACTCCACTAGAAATGCAACACCTTCTGTCTTTCAAGCAGCACAGCTGCACTGCAATTGTATTAACACCATTAGCTGGTGTACTACAACTCCAGGTATTAATGTCCCCTAAGCCACGTTTCACCACTGCAACCTCAACTCCTCTGGATGGATCATGGGGAAGGTGACGTCAAGAGCTTCATTGATGGTGGGGAAAAGAGGTTTCATTGGCAAGAATTGTTTTGTCTCCTTGTACAAAAGCAGCAAATCCCCAGAAGGTGGTGAGGAACTCGGCTGTTTATGGCGAACAGAAGCTGCTGCTTATCTCCTTGTAGCAACCTGTCTCCAGGAGATCACGGCTTCATTAACTTGCGTGTTATCGAGAGTGAAATTGTACAGACATTGTGGCAAGAAAAGAGGAATGAAAACATGAAAAAGCAGCAGAGATAAAATAGGAAGGAAGGAGGTGACCTGGGAGCCAAGCAGAGTGAACTCTAGAGAGAACCAAAGCATGTGGCTGATGGTGGTTGTTGGAGGCAGTGGGTGAATTGGCATGAGGGAAATAAGGTGTCGCTGCCCCTGGCAGGGGGTTGGAACTGGGTGAGCTTTAAGGGCTCTTCCAACCCAAACCAGGCCGGTCTATGGTTTGGAGATGGGTAACACCTCTCAGCCTCAGGTTTCCTAGAATAGACCCATTATATCCTGTTATGACCTGACCAATGTACATAGACTAAGCATCCGCTTGCATTCAGCAGGAGGGGAAAGCAGAGTCCTTCCCAAAGGACTCTCTTCGCTGGGCAAACCTGAATCCTGCCTCTCAGATCCAAAGCTTGCTTAAAAAGCTGGGTCAGACCCCTTTATCCCTGGCTTCAGCAAGCTTTCCCAAGAATGGGGGCAGTTGGTTGTGGCAGGTTCCTGCTCTTTCTTCCAAGTGGTTCACCATGGAATTGGCCTTGCACCTTGCTGCAGAGCTTGGAGCAGGCAGGGACAGAGAGGACATGCAGGAGAGGAGCTTGGCTCGAAGCCTGGCCAATTCCAGGGTGAACTGCTTGGGAAAAGAGCATGATGCCCATGCAATGGATGCAGCAGCACTGCTTGCTCAGGGGATGGGAAGCAAATCCTTCCCGTTGCCGTGGGGCACGAGGAGTAGGAAGCAAATCCTGCTCTTTCCCAGTGCTGTGGGGCAGGGCTGCTGCAGGCAGATCTTCCCAGGGCTGTGAGGAGAGGAATTGCTAAAGGAAATTGCCAAGCAGCATCTCGGAGTCGCTTAGAGTGCGTGCAGAGGGGAATTTGACAACCTTCCCCATTCATCGCTCAAAGCACTCTGCAGATCAAAGCCAGAGAGACAATAATACATTTTGAACTAAGAACATTAATTTGTATCCAGAGCATTTTAATAAATAATGTTTTGAAGCCCAGTTCAGCCCTGTCATCTCAAGCCAATTCCATTTAATATCCAGCCCCTTCGACTGACAGATTCTTAACACCATTATTAGCATATATGGCTCTTAAAAGCCTTTGCCAGCATCTCAGCCCTTCTCTGCAGCACAGCATCTTCTCTCCCCTCCTCCCAACCCTCGTTTCTGATATTATTATTCCATTTGTAGTTGTTTATTGTGCCTGCTGAGACAGATTAAAGACAGGAAAGGAGCCTGAGAGTTGTTCTTAGGGGCTCCTGTGCACTCTGGAGTCAGCAAGGATTCAAAACCCGGAGCCTGGCTTTTCAAACCAAGTGTCTGAAAAGTGGAGGTGGTTTCTGAAGTATTTCATTGTTGCTTTGTTGGGTCTTTCGTGTTTGATTTGGGGGTTTTTTGGTGGGTTGAGGGGTTTTTTGGAAGGGGGAGAGGGAGGAGTGCGAACAGCTTCTTTTTCTGTAATGAAAGCCGAGGTTCTTGTGTAACCACATATGACTGAGATCCGGGGCTTAAAAGGGAACTGGAAGAGGTTATGAAATACTTGGTCATGCTGTAAGGTTTGGCAGTGCCTAGAAAGATCCCTGTGTGTTACTGCGGAGAACAAAGCTTCACGTGCTCCATAGGAGGATGAAAGCAGGTCCAGGAGAAGCCAAACACAGCGCAGTCCCCTTCTTTCCTCTTCTGAGTCACTAAGTAGGATGTAAATTGTGTATAGCACAGGCATGCTTAGATCTAAGGCTTCTTTCTCCAGCAGCAATTGCTGGTGAGTGCTGGAGACGTTTGCCAGTTCCCATTTGTGTGCAGGATGTGATACACAGTAGGAGCAGGATCTTGTTTTCCTAAGCCACCGGAGTGTGAGCGGGAGAGAACCAGACCTTGTCCAGGGAAATGGAGACACCAAATGCTTCCTTCTAGTGATTTTGTTCCACTTCACTGTTGGCTAAAGATGGGCCCAAAGCAAAACCCCAGCTCTGAACAAAAGCCTGAAAGCTGAACCTGCTCCCACACCGCGGTTGCTGCTTATCTCAGCTGTGATAGGAATCAAACCTGGAAACCTGCATCCCTCCTGTGTAGCAGCTCCTGACCTTTGGAGCACAAGTGCCCTGTCCTGCAGAGGTGTGAACCTTGGGAGCATTTATCTGTCTCTGAATCTACGAGCACTTCTGTGCTGGAAGAGCTAATGCTTTGCAGCTAGCACTGTAGAATTAGCAATCTTTGGGAGCTAAGCAGGCATTAATCTTCCTGGCTTACCACGGGATGAAAATCCAAGTGAGGAGAGCCAGTGCCCGGCTTTCAGGCAAGGCAACACCAAGCCCTGGTTTGCCATTCAAGGCATGAATTGACCCATGTTATGATGGGGACAGTATGGGATGCTCATCTGCACCCCATAGGCATGATTTCAGCCACCCAGCAGTGAGCACACGGTGGGTCAGGGGTGTCCAAACCCCCTTGCAGGCACCCAGTCCCTCCAGCAGTTACAGGTGCCCACACCATAGCCCAAGATGATGCATTAAAGCCCAGCAGTGCCCATTTGGACTGCAAAGACCCTATGCTCTGCTCAGCTCTGGGATGCCCATAGCTCATGCAGTGCAAATATGCAGAAGACCAGAGCAAAGCCCTTGCTCTGACTTGTTATTCCTGCTGCAGCACCTCGGCAGCAAATGCTTTGCAGGGGGATGCTGCTGACAGGATGATGGGCTTGGGCATCTTCCCGTTGCCAGCTTGGAAGGTGCCTGCCGGGTCCATGGGGGCTTGCAATGAAGTTTAGGGTTTGTGCCTGGCTTATTGTTGGCATTTCTTGCTGCTCCATTGGTATTTCTTGCCTCTGGCTCATGGCTGCTTTGTGCTAACCCTCATTTTGATGGGGATGATTCTTCTGCAAGCCCCAGAAGTTGGTGTAGAGTTAAATCTGTGCTGTAATTTGCTTAGAGTGAGGCTAAAATCCTTTCCTCCTCTCTGCTTTTCCTGTGAAAGACTGCATTTAGTCCCTGGGTTTGGTGCTTTGCAGGAGCCAGCTGCAGTTCCTCGTAGCCTTTTGTTTTCAGATTGCCTTTTTGAATTTGTTAAACACTAACATCCACTGAGGAATGATGGGCGAGCTCCTCTTTGTGAAGCTTTGCTTCCCTTTCTTTCTGGAGTCCTTGCAAAATGTCAAGTTCTCTTTTCCTTCGTTCTAAACGCATCCACTTACCCAGGTTCCTGGTATTTTGGGAGCATTTAGTTGTGGTTAGGCTGAGTAAGAGGCTATTTCTCACTGTTTGCTCTGTGTGGCTTTGGAGCCCTTTGAAAACCGGAGGTTTGGATCTAAAAGGAATTACTTGCAACTTGCAGATGGCAGAAACTGGCAATTTTTGGTGCATTGCCCAACGTGAGCCAATGTCATCATCTTGATTTCCCCTTCCTTTTACCCACCGCTCTGTTTCTGCCACCATGAGCCATGCAGACGGACACAAGACAGGGTGGTTTGCAAGCAGGTTGCTGTCTGATACCCTCAGCATCAGCCAAGGTTGATGTCCCCAGGGGAGCAAACCAACAAGCAGTTAGGAAAGTTGAGCAGGACAAGGGAAGTTCAGGCTGCTCTGTAATGTCAAGGTGAGCAAGGTGATGGCATTTACATTGGCGATATCCAGCATTCAGGATCTGGGATTAGTGTCAGCTCTCCTGTGGCAAGCTAAATTAGGAATGCAGAGGCAATGCCTCTTTCTGATGCAGGGTTGTTAGCCGCTTCAGGTACTGTCGTTCTTATTTAAGGATATATTTAAGGATTAACAGTAAGAAGTCCAGTATTAGCAGGAGAGAAATGAATGTTAGCGAGCTTAGGCTTGGAGGGCTTAGTTTTGATCATCATCATGTGAGCTGCTTTAGGAGAGATGAGCTCCAAGATGGGGGGGTGGGAGGGAAGGGCTGGGGAAGGTGGGGAAGATTGTTGTATTTATGCAGGAAAAGAAAACCTTTTGCAAGTTTAAATAGAGAGCAGAACTGAACACCAGTGCATGGGTAAAGCTTGTAACTCCCTGAAGCTGGCCTGAGGATCTGGCTCCCGGCATCCAGCCTATTTTTAGCCTCATTTGATACATTTCTTTTTGCTCATGCAAAATAGGGACGATCAAACAATGTCCACAGATTTCTTTGTTGTTTGAAAGCATTCCCTGGGTTTTAATTGGCAACCTGTTTCGCCTTGATCACTCCCTGCAAGTAGGTTACGTTTGCAATGAGCTCTGTCTTGGGTACTTGGGCTGGCTCTGAGAAGTCACCTCCTCCGGCTGCTCCTTCCGACTGGGTGCAGGCACAAAGATTTTCTCACTGCCAACCATTTCCTTAGGTGTAAACTCCATGTTTTGCTTTCCCTGGCTTTGATATCTGCTGCCAAAAGCACGGGGGAAAAGCTGCTGAGGAGTTGCAGCTCTTCACATCCCAACATTAGAAAGGCTCCTCTTAGAGGAGGCAAAGAGAGGTTCTTTTGTGCAATGAGTGAAGTCGGTTCTGATGGCTGAGAGGCAGGAAGAGGGAGGTCTCACTGTGCTTTCACCTCTGTTTCAAGGAGTAGCTTCAAACGTGCATCCCGGGCTCCTGTCTTTGAAGTCTCCATGGTTCTTGTCTGTTTGAAAACTGATTTTATCAATGATTATCTTTAAACATTAGAATGGTCAGGTCCAGTTTGTCCTTTGGGGTGTTTGGGTTTGCTCTGCACTGAGCTCTTTACAAGAACCCTGGCTGGCTGCTGAGGCGGGACCACGTGGCTCTGGTCTAGCACTCCTCATGTGCGGTCAAAGAGGATGGCTGGGATGTAGGCAGGGGCTAGAAGTCGAAATGATACCCAGTTTTGTGTTAAGACCTGATGCTGAAACTCCTGACCTGCTGGGTGGATGTGTCCATGAGTGTCCATTACTTATGCGCTTCAGGAAGCTGAAACAATTGCTATTATCACACATAATATTGCATGACCTACATTTTTTACTTGAAAGCCTCCATCTAATAATTAGTTTGAATTCCGATTTATAAATAAACACATTCATATTCTAGTTTTAAAAACAGAGGAAGAAAGCAAATCCCTTGATAAATGAAATCCCCACCTCTCCTTGCTGATCTCTACTTCCCTCCTGTTCCTCTGACTTTGGGGATGTGCAGGGAGGAAGGAGCGGATTTGCTGGGCTACTTGAAGGAGAAGGGATTGGATGTAATGAGACCACTGGGCATTTCCCTGGAAAACAGCAAGAGCCTCAGCACTTGGGAGATTTGGGCCATCTGGATAAATAGGGTCAAGCTCCACATTGGCAGCGATGAGGTGGCGTGGTGCGGTGGGGCAGCTTGGCCTCACCAAAGGAGCTTGGAGAGCAGCAGGTTGGTGTATAAAAGCACCTAGGAGAAGGCACACCCTTCTCCTTCCTTGGCTTTCCCTGTATGGGCTGTGTTGCTGATGCTTCCCCTCCTCCTTCCCATCCATCTGCCTCCCCGTCCGCTTGGCGAGGCCGCATCCGAGGCGTGGGAAGCAGCGTTGGCCTTGGGTCAATGCCTGGGACTTGGCATGTGTGCACGGGCAGGGGCTTGTTAGTCACTGAACAGGTTGGGTATTAATTAGCAGTCATGGGGAAGAGATAACTGTGGCTTGTGGAGGTGTGAGTTCTCCCAGAGAGGAGAGATACAGCTGGGCTGCATCCTGCTTTCAGGTCTAGGAGATGGACCCCACCTGCACGTTTTAGGTAGACCCATAACGTCTGCAGTGGTTGTGGCTGGAAACACCTCCTGATCCACCTTTCTCTACACACATCTGTTGGCTGGAGGTTGAAAATGCAGAAAGTGGATGCTGAAGAGGGACTCTTCATCAGGGGCTGTAGCGATAGGACAAGGGGTGATGGGTTCAAACTGAAACAGGGGAAGTTCAGGTTAGATCTAAGGCAGAAGTTCTGCCGTGTGAGGGTGCTGAGGCGCTGGCACAGGGTGCCCAGAGAAGCTGTGGCTGCCCCATCCCTGGCAGTGTTCAAGGCCAGGTTGGACACAGGGGCTTGGAGCAACCTGCTCTAGCGGAAGGTGTCCCTGCCCGTGGCAGGGGGTGGGAGCTGGATGAGCTATAAAGTGCCTTCCAGCCCAAACCATTCTACAATTCTAAAGCTGTCATGGCTATAATGCTTATACAAAATCCCAGCATCCTCATGCAGCTTTCCTTTTTATTTTGGCTTGGCCTCTGGTCTCCTTTTTTGATGGTGTGATGGGTATTGGGGGTTATTTTGGTTTTAAAAGAGTGAATGATAAAAATTCCAGAGCTGCATCTCTGGGAGATGCGTTGTTTACCTGGACCAGGTGGTCCTGTTCTACCCAAATCCATCCCTCTTGCTCCTGCATCCACCAGCGGGTTGAATCATTGGAGTGTGTTTTTAGTGGCAGATCTCACCTGGGATTTATTCCAAAGCTGATGGGGGAAAATAAAGAAAGGAAGAGAAATAAGCCTGCCCTTGTGCTCAACACAAAAACCCCTTAACACACCTCTCCGTACAGTGTGGCACCACGTGGGCCATTGTCACTCTGCTTCAAGCTGGTGATGTGTGTATGCCTCGAAGCAAGACAATCACTAGCCTTTGTAATTCCCTTTATGGCAATTCCCCCCCCCATCAAAATCCAATCAAACTTAATAGGGACAAGACCAATAGGGTTGTGTGGAAATCAGTGTCAAACCCTAGAGAAAAAGGAGGCAGTGAAGCACCCCTGGTGGCATCCCAGAGGCGAGTTTTGCCATGCTGTGGGAAGGGTTTCATTCTCTGGTGGCTTTGGTAGCGCTTGCCCATAAGGTGTTATCCCAAGTGATGCCACTTCAGGTGCTATTTTTATTCAGGAAAATGTCAAATCCTTTCTCAGAACTTAGTGACTTGTTGTCTTGGTAATATCTTGCAGCAACAAGAGCTATAAAAATCCCCTATTTTCTTGGCACCAGGCTTTTCTTGTCATTTTGGGATGTAAATATGGTTTAGAATCAGGAAAATATAAATGGGAGCTGCTTTAATAGAACACAAACGGTGTCATTTCTCCCCCAGAACGGCTCTTGTAGGGCTTCTTGAGGCATAGATGTATGTGGGGATGTGCACTTGTATTTACCATCCTGGCCCAGTGTCCTCTGAATAGGAGTCCTTGTATGCTGAGATCATATCTGGCCCCGTTCTTTCTTCATGCACTGTTTCCTAATCTGAAACCCAGCTCTGGGAGCTGGAAATTCAGTGCCGAGTGATGTTCTATTCATGTTGAATTGAGAGGGGCAGTAGAAGGGGGAACCTAAGCTTTTTCTTTTCTTTTTCCTTGAAATTTATGGCAAAGGTGACATTTTCAACCACAAATTACCTTCGAGCAGCCTTCCAATACCTGAAGGGGCCAACAAGAATGCCGGAGAGGGGCTTTTGACAAGGGCATGTAGTGACAGGACAAGGGGAATGGATTTAGGCTGACAAAGGGGAGGCTTAGATTAGATATTGGGAATGGATTCTTCACTATGAGGGTGCTGAGGGGCTGGCACAGGGTGCCCAGAGAAGCTGTGGCTGCCCCATCCCTGGCAGTGTTCAAGGCCAGGTTGGACAGGGCTTGGAGCAACCTGCTCTAGTGGAAGGGATTGGAACTAGATGAGCTTTAAGGTCTCTTCAACCCAAACCATTCTATGGTTCTGTGATTCTAATATGCCCCCAACTGCTTTGGTGGTGATGGAGGAGGAAGAGCAGAACCTTGTTTTGGTCGTGATCTATATCCGCATCCATTCAAGATGCAAGAGGAGGTGCTTTGAGGAAGGTAGGGATTATTTTGGGGTGCTCATGCTATCATTCAGGCTACTGTAAAGCATTTTAAGCACAGTGCGAGGCAAAAGCAAGGCAGGAGCTGCACGGCTCTTCTTGGGAAAGAGGGAGATGATGAGCAGTGTCTCTCCAATCACAGCAAGATCCCCAGAGTCCAAAAGGAGCAAGGCTTGGCCATGAAAGCCAGAGCTGCCCTAATAAAACATTTACAGGGGTTTGGAGACCTGCTTGCTCCAACACGGCGCATACATATTAAATGATCAAAGTTTCCATGCCTGGGGAAGAGTCGAGCTGCTAATCTAATGCAACCCTTGGGCTTTGCTCTGCATGAAAGCAAATGGAGGCTGTTTTCCTATTTAAAAGATTCCCAAGCTAAGCCAGGCAGGTCACAGTTCAGACAGCAACAGGATCTGGCCTCTCCAAGGCTTTGGCAAAGAGGGGTTGGGATGCGTGGCATAAGGGTTGAGGATGAACTCCATCATGTCCACCTCTGACTTTACCAGAGGCTATTTAGGTGCTGCTGTGCTCTTCCTCCTATTCTTCGTGCTCTTCCCCTCCCTAAATCACTGTATCCCACATCCCATCGCTTGTCCTGCGAGGGCTCCACTGGCTTTTCAGATCCCAGCCCCAGTTGCAAAGCACTGTTAGTGGATTAAAACCGAAGAAAAAGAGGGAGAAAAACAGATAGATAACCCAATCCCACCCTCTTCGACTTTATAAACTGAGCACACTCCAGCTAGAAGGTGCTGAGGAGGAAAAAGAAAACACAAAGCCCCCGGGGTGCCATTTTTCAAAGCAATGCAGCCCTTTCTTTGACTGCCTGCACTTGTTTTAACGATGCAGGGAAGTGAGGAGGTAAAAAACCCACCAGTGCTGCTCCTGTGGGGGCACAGTGTGGGCCGAGCTGGCTCAGGACTTCATCAAACCCCCCATTCACATCCCATCGCCTGCTGCTTTCATAGAGCAAATCCTTCACCTACCGATTCGCGCCGCTCCAGTGGTTTGGGACTGATGGGGTTGGTTTTCCACTTGGTTACAGCATCTTTTCTGCTTCTCGAGCATCTCCCGTGTCTTTCATGTAATTCCTTAACTAGTTTCCATTTACTGACAGTCCTTTTGGTGCAAGGTACTTCAATCTGTTTGATCAAGCACAAATTTCTCTTTCTGTTCCTCTGATACAAAATTAAATTTGGGCACTTCTGGATGGCTTCCTCCCCACCTCGCTTTTCTCTTCGTCCTTCTATGCTCAGTGGGGAGCTAAGCCTTTTCTAGGGAAATAAAATAAATAAAGATTAGAGTTCAAAGCGTGACATCTCCTCTTGAAAAGGAGAGGGCGAGGAGAAGAAAAGGAAACCCCACCATATATTCTTACAGATGTGACATCAAAATGGAAAACTATAAAGGGGACCTGCTTTCAAAGGTTCATACAGGGACTGAGTTGGTTCAGTGGGAAACAGACAACCAAAGTCTCTCCTGGTGCTGTGAAAAGGTGTCCCTGAGGCACCACAACCCTGTGTTGTAGCTGGAGCATGGGTGCTTCTCCTTCTGCCAAACACATTCTGCAGCCAGCTGTAGAGGATGCTGTGGTACCCACCTCACCGAGGGTGAAACTGTAAGAGACTGGGTGCTGGCGTTGCCAGCATCACTGTGTCCTTGTGTCACCTTGGCATCAGCATCCCTGTCTGCCGGTAGAGGCATTTCTTTCCTTGCTCACTGCAGAGGAGCTTTTAGGAAGTGAGTGTGATGGGAGGTGGAGCAGGAAGGGATATTTCCCAGGGAAGGACAGGAAAGCCATGGGATGTAAGTTCCTTCTGTGTCTTGGTGATGGCCATGACTGTCATTCAGGGTGTAGGGGCAGACAGCAACCATGATGTTCCCCAGGGGTCTCATGGCACACAGTGCATAAAGGATCCAGTGTGATGGTCGTAGAGCTTCAGATTGACACCTCCTTAGCATTTCAGGCGGCTTCCTGGAGGCAAAGGCTGTTGGACTCGAGCAGCAGTAGTTGTATGGCATTAATTGTAATAAAGGGAGTTCCCAAATTCATGGGAAAGCTCTTGGCTGGCCCAGTACAAAGGGAGCAGTGTCACGGTGAGGCAGTCATGTACAAAGGGAGCTCATCTCCAGCTCATCTCCAGGTTCAAGGTCAGCAGAGCATCTCTGCTGCAGGCAAGGCACCCGTGGGCACAGACAGCAGCTCTGCACCAGCCAAGCCTGGATTCTGCATCTCTCTTTTCCAGGAGAACTCATAGCAGTCAGAAAAAAGAGGACCAGGGCTAAATCCCACAGTTCCTCAAATGCAAAACCCCTCCTTCAACTCTGTGCAGGTGACTTGCATGGGTGCAGAAAGGAGCACCTTTAGGAGGTGGCAATGATGTTGCAGACATCGGTTTTTCTCTGTCACTTCATCACTTTCTGCACTTTTCCTGAGTTATCCTCAGTGCAAACTCCTTCTCTAAAGATTTTCTCCAACAAAACAACCTCATCCTGTCACTTCCATCAGTGCTCATGGAGCATCCTGGCTGTGTGCTGTGCGACATGAGGGGCTGGGGACCCCCTGCTGCAGCCCTGGGCTGTGACACTCGGGTGCTTTCAGCAGTGGCATAGACAATAGACAACAAGAAAAATCGATGACCTCTTTGGGGGAGGAGGAGCTGCAATTAATCTCTGCTTGTCTTTATTCCTTTCTGTTGTCTTTCTGGCTGCTCAACTGCTCGTGTGGAGGCAAAGGTGTCTGCTTAATCATAGAATGGTTTGGGTTGGAAAGGACCTTAAGCTCATCCAGCTCCAGGCAGGGACACCTTCCACTAGAGCAGTTGCTCCAAGCCCCTGTGTCCAGCCTGGCCTTGAACACTGCTAGGGATGGAGCATTCACCACTTCTTTGGGCAACCTTAATAGTGGGGACCTTTGCCTGGTGAGGAGGCCCCAGGAAACCTTTCGCTTCTGAGGTCCTCAGATCTGATGTCCAACATGTTGTCCATACATGATGTCCAAATACCTGTTGTCCAACTTGTGGTCATCAGCACTTTGGGGGTGGCAGAAAGAGCTTTCTTGGTTTGCAGCTGATGTGCTGAAGTCTTAGGGCTGGTTGCGTCGCTGTGAATCAGTCCCTTGCTCCTGCTCCATCTGCCTCTGCGTCACCTTGGATTAATTACAGTACAATGCAATATACATTTATATGGTGTCTGCACAAGTGTCTCAGGGCCTTTTGCAATCTGCAAAATCTAATTAAGGTGCAGCCTCCAACATGAATGCTCATCACCGGGATGTGTACAGCGAGACAGAGCGACATCCAGGAGCTGAATCCCCACTCTCCTGGCATTCTTAATTACTCAAAGCTTGGTGTCCGAGACACCAATCGATACTATGGGCCTGGCTAGATAAGTAAGCGTGAGGGAGAAGAAGATAACCATCAGCTACAAACCTGGCAGACACTGTTCCTGGTCTGGGAGGAGGAGGAGGAGTTGTTTTGCAGAGAGATACGCGATAGCAACACATTTTACTGGTGACTGGTGCTGGAAGGTGATTTCTTGATGCAGAAAGATGTTGGGCTACTGCTTTTTGGCCTGGGGAAGCAGCACAGCATCATTCTGCAGGCTTTGCCACAACGCTTATTTGGCCTTTTGAGTTGGTCTCACGAGTGGTACCAGCTGTTGGGAATGCCAGGAAGGGAGGGAGGGAACACCACAAGAGCGATGGAGGCGTAAATAACTGGGGGAAAAAGGAAAGGAAATGTGAAGTGGCCCTTTAAATATGAGCCTCCAGAGCCCGGAGCCCAACTAGTGTTCCCTCAAGTATTCAAATGAGATTGCAGCATCAGATTGGTATGCATTAGGCTGGTCTCAATGAAAATTAACATGTAATTGCTTCAAATGAAGTAAGTGAGGAGGTAATCTGTTCTTAAATTGGATTCGCAGGATTTTGTGGTACCATAATGCAGCTGTGAAATGAAATATATTTTAAGGATGATGTCCTCAAGGGGAGAGGGAAGGAAAGGGGGGGTCTGTGCTGGGGAGGGGCCTTTCCCTCCCTCCCACTCTTGTTTTCAGTCTCATTTGTGCTGGTTTATGAATGGGGAGTGGGTATTGGTGCAAGTGGCATGGCTGGGATATGTCTATGAGCTTTTGGCTCCATCATGTTTCCTTCCTTGACTTCCCTCCTGTCCCTCCACTTCTCTCCTCTGCTTCTCCACTTTCTTTGCTGCACCAGAGCCCACTTGATAGCTTCTCTCAGGGACAAGTCTCCATCCCATCATAATGGGAGGTCATGAGACAGGGTGCTTAAATGTTGTTCATGTGGCAAACAGCCTTCTGGTTGTGTGATGGGGGAAGATCTGCATGGGTGGTGGGTACTGAGCGTAAGAAGCTGTGTAGGTTCTTGCTAGGAAGCTGGCCACTGTGAGGAGATGGATGTCAGAGCAAGAGGCACAGATTACCTTCTTGTCTTGGTCATTTGGGACCTTGGATTGGGAAGCCTCTTCTTTTGCCAAAGGGGAAGGTCCTCTCCCCATCATTCTGGGACCTAGAGCGGTGGTGCACGGCTTGGGGATTCATCCCCAAAGGCTTGGGATGTCCTGCATCCCAAGGTGGTGAGATTGCAGTTAGAAGCATGAGGGAGAACTGGTGTAAGAAGGTGATATGGTAACCTGTGATTATGCTACAGATATATGTATTAGATTATAATATATGTATGTGGAGTAGCATATATGTGCTCCAGGTTGGTCAGCTGCCACCAGTACCAGTACAAGCTCCCCTCATTTCCCCATTGTAACCCTGTGGTACCGTATTATGGGCTACTGGAGAGCTCTGCCAGTGCTTTGAAAACCTGGTACCTCATTCTCTGCTCTTCGCTTGGTTGATTTCCCCACGTTGTCCCCATAGAGCCCTCTGCAGCACTTCTCGCTCCCTCTTGCCCCTGCTCCTCCTGTCCTGGTGCGTCCTGGAGTATCCTTTAGCAGCCATCTCCAGCTCCCTCCGCATTCTCTCTCCACAGGCCTTGCAGAGAGCTCTCACCCCTCACTGTTCCTGTTTTGTGCCTCAACTTCTAAGGAAAAGCCACTTCAGTGATAATTTCCCACTTGTGAGAAGTTAAGTGCATCGCTTCCTTTGGAATACATTTGCAGTGCAGTTAAGCTCAGCAGTCCCTTGCCTGGTGCTTAGTTAAATGTGCTCCTTCGCAGGCCGGTGGGGTGGATGGCATCGCTTTATTCCTGGGCTATTAGTGTCAACTGAGCAAAGCAGAACCAGGAATTATTCAGGGGGCACAGCTTGTATTTGGGAGAGTTCAGCACTAACTGCTGGGAGCGCAGCCTGGAGGAGGAGAGCAGGAGATGCCAGAGGGGCTGAGCAGGATGCGGGCTTGGGAGTGTCTCAAGTAGCTCAATCCAGGGATTTTAGGTAGAAAAGGAGCATTTTTCCCAAGAAAAGTGCATAGCAAGGAGAGAGATCTCCAGGTTTTTGGAGGCAGAAAGAGGAGGCTCCTTCTCCACACCTCCTCCGATGAGGAGACCTGATTTTACAGGGTTTAAGCTACTCTGTAACACTTGAGGGGAGAGGATGAGATCATGATAGAGTTATTTTCTTCCCGTGACATTTCCCACACCTCCTTTTGAAGCCTCTAAGGCAGCATGCAGGCTGCTGCCAGAGCCTGGTCCTGCTTTAGGGTGGTGTCCTCCATGCAGAAGAGGACCCTTCCATAGGCAACGCTGGAAGACAACTGGGAAAGGGGTGGCATTCACCTGGGGCTCTTCGCCTGCTGACATCCAGGAGCCCCCTGAACAACCACTTGGGCTTTGGGAATATGAACAAGGAGAAAACAAGAAGGAACAACATGTTCCTTGAGCTCCGAGCAGGATCCCAGCATTGCAGGAGCTCCCTGACTGGTGACATTTCATTAGTAAACCAACTGTGTCCCTGTACAGCTGCCTACAGGCATTTTGGTGCTGGCATCACCCTCATTCCCAGTGCCATTAGCACTTTTGGAGGGCACCCAAGCAGATGGGCCAGGAGCACGCTCCAGGGTCAGCTCCAGGTTTGGGACACACTTCCTCTGTGTGTGGTCTCAGAGTTGCTGCCCTCATTGATGCTTTGCCTCACGCGCCGAGATGGGAGATGCTGTAGATGTGCAGAGCCCTGTTGTTAGCAGAGACAATAGGAGGATAAATAGGAAGGCTGGATGAGGCGAGCATGGGACTTGGAAAGGTGCTTGTGCACTGCTGCATTGCAGAGAGATAAAGACTTTTCCAGACAAGCCATCCCTGCCTGCTGCAGCACGACCTGCCTACTTTGCACCAGTCTTGCAATTACCTTTCACAGGACTGGTGGGGTGCTGGGTGCACCCAGAGCACCCAGAGGTGCTCGTGGAACCTGTGGCTGCTCCATACCCTTGTGATCAGGCTCCAAAGTGGGAGCTTTGGCTCTTTTTACAGCTCTTCCTTCCTCCCCAGGCTGGTTTCCTCCTGTTTCCTTGGTGTTTGCCAATAGCTCGTCTAAGGCAGCACACTGGGAGTTGTTTGCAGCTCTGCGGATCCCGGGCACTGAACCAAGGCAGATCTTTTGGAGCCCAGTATATTATTATTAATGTCATTAGTGGGAATCATTTGCATGTATAAACTTCCAATCCAGGAGATCAGGTACTTTACAAACACACGTTAACTCGCCCTCCTTGCCAAGGAGGTGCCAAAAACATTTAGAGCCTTGCAGAGGGCAGAAGCAAAGGGCAGGGACTTGCAAGGTTGCAGCATGAGCTGGTGGGAAAGGCAGGACTTCCCAGTCCAGAGCACAAACTCCCTCTGCAACAACAGAGATGAAACTCTGCTCTGGACAGAGAAGCACAAAGGGGTTTTATTTTCCACTTCTGAGCACTGCTTTTGACCAGCTCAGTGTGATTGTGAAGACGCTTTGGGGTGGCAGCGGATCTGAGGGCACCTCCTCACCCCACAACCTTTGGAGATGCTCTTGTTGCTGGGGTGGGGGGACTGGAGGCAGGCGCCAGCCCCAGCAGCGTTCCCCCTTTCCTATTGGACCCCACTGCTGAGTTAATCTGTTGGTCAAATCCTGCCTGGCAGACAGCAGCCTCCCTGTGCTGGGAAGTAGTTTTTGGTCCTGTGAGCCATGGGAAGTCCTCAGGCTGTGTCTTTGGTGGTGTCACATCAGTGCGAGCTTCAGGGATGCCCTTCAGCTGATCTTGGAGTTGAGGGTGAGGATAGCTGGGGTGGTCCTGTCCTGGTTGCAGAATAGGGCTGGAAGGGACCTTTGGAGATCATCTAGCCCAACCCCATGGGCATGCCAAGAGCCCTACCACTGTGTCAACTACACAAACCCCAAAAGGGATGAGCCTTAAGCCCCCGTTAGAGCCACCTGGGCGACATGGGTTAGTGGTGGTCTTGGCAGTGCTGGGGAATGGTTGGACTTGCTGATCTTAAAGGTCTTTTCCAACCTGACTGATTCTATGATTCAATGTCCTGCCTGCAGGAGGGGTCAGCAGGGTTATTGCTGGAGGTACACATGCTATTTACCATGTGTGTGGATGAGCATGTGTGCCCTCAGTATGTGCATTGCATGTTGGGGCGTGTGTGACAGACGGTGCTGCGAGCACTCACAGTCTGTATGAGCAGATGCTGTAAATCCTAGACTGGTAGAAATTGCTCATGCATGACTTAACCCAATAGAGCAAAAAGCATTGAGAGGGAAACCATATTGAGTTGTGGTAATGAGAGGTTTGGCTTAGTATTTACTAGTAACAAAGCTTCTCTATGATAGCCACACCTTGGGCTGTCCCTGCATCCATACAGGATCATGGGCAGCACGTGTCCCAAGGAGTATGGGGCAATCTGACCCCAATTTTCCCTTTGCTTAGGAACTGATGGCCAAACATTTATTGCCACCAGTGCACAGACATCATAGGAAAGAGTAGCAGAGCAGTGGGACTGTGCCTGAATGGGATTGAGTTGTTCACAGCCCAGCCTTTAATTAATCCTAATAAATAACAATAAAATGTGATAATCACAGAAATAAATCTGTGATGTGAAGCTCCTGCCTCCGGCAGCGGTCTAGTTTAGCTGATCATTTATAGCGTGGCTGATGGTGCAGAGGCTGGAAGGTGATGCCTGGGACGTGAGATGCTGGGGTTAGAACAGCTTGTTTCCTTGCCCAGCCTCAGTGGGGAGCTTTTGCACCCCAAACTAGTTCCTTCAAGCTGGGTCTAACCTATAGCAGGGACAAAATGCTGCTGGTCGGAAGGAATTGCTTCAAAATCCAGTGTCTGGGGAGAAAACGGAAAGACATCTAGGGATGCTTGATGGTGGGTCGATGCCGTAGTGCAACACATATGAAACTCCATCAGTTTGGATTTGGGAAGGTGGTTTCTCTAGGGTAGGCACAAAGAATGAGGTGGTGGCGGAAGGAAAAGTGAGCTTGGTCACAACTCGAGGTTGGGCCACCAAGTTTAATGGGCTGAGCCAGGCTTAGCCCCATCTCTGCCTCCCCACGATGTAGCTTGTACCCTGCTAAGTGCAAAGCAAGCAGTGATCAGGTTGGTGATTTCACTGAGCTCTTTTCAGTTCTAATTAACATGATTCACGGCTTGTGTGTCCTGCTGGGTTGAGACAATCTGTGCTCTCCAGCCCAGCCCTCTGGAACACCAGCGATCTGCATTGAGAGGCAACCAAAAAGTGCTGTGTGCCAATTAGTACACTTGAGTAATTAAAAACCTTCTTCCCCGCACTGCTGGGCCACCTCCTCTCCTGTCATTTTCTGTGTGCAAACTCAGGAAAGCAAAGAGAGGAGTTGAGGATTTCATTGTCATCGCTGTGTGCCATGTGTGTCCGCGCCAAAAACACAGGGAGGTCTCTGTGGGCAGCATTCAGGGCGCCCAGTTTTGGCACCCTGTTGCTAATTCATTCCTGATGCTCGATAGTGGTAGTTGCAGTTTGGTGGTAGGCCCTTTGGGAGCAGGGCTGTGTCTGTAAAGCATCCTGCTCCCCCTTGTTTTTATCCCCACTGAGGGGTCTGTTGGCATTTACAGCCCTGCTAAGCTTTGTGCCCTTCGAAGCTGGGCAGAAACCTGATGCTGGCGTTTTCCATCCTCCAGTTTCTGTCTTTGACTGGTGTCCCTGAAGGCAGGCTGGATATTGGTTACACCCATGGGCCCTTTGCATGGGATGAGAAGGGTACAGGCATGAGGACTTTGGCTGTGGGGAAGAGCAGCCAGTCCCTAATGGACCAGCTTGCTTGTAGAGAGCAGATAGCAAACCCAAGAGAGGGTTTGGCTGCTGGAGATGTTGGGGCAGGTAGGGAAGATGTATGCACACAAGTCTCACCTTTGCTTGATGCATGTGACTGTCTTAAAATGCTCAAACTCCATCATTTGTGGTCATTTGAAAGTGGCCTGAGTGGCAGCAGGGAGCAGATGGTCTGGGGTAGTGTTAGGAGCTACATCTCTCCACAAACCATTACTACCATTAGCAGCATTTACAGAAGGAGAAACCCTGAGGCTTGGGACTTGATTTAGTGGGAGAGAAACAGCAGAGAAAGGGAGAGCAGCATCTCCTCCTTGTGCTGACAGGCAGCCGTTTTTCATCTTCCTGGAGGAGAAGGCCTTGCCTTCTGAGCAGGAGCGTAACAAGGATTAAGGATCTTGAGGGAGAAAATTACCTCATCTGTGCTTAATTGTTTTTACATCATCTTTTTGGAGGCAAGAGCTGCTTTCTGGCACCCCAAGGACCTCTCGCTCCCCTTCCTCCTTGGCACATCATGGGGTGAGAGCCTCCAGTGAGGTGGAGAAAGCATCTCAGGGCTTTGCTCCTTGCCAGGAGAAGGGTGGTAAGGGGGGAGGCTGCAGGCTTGGTGGTGGCTTTGCTCTCCACCTGTGCTTGGATCCCAGCTTCTCATCCAAAGCCAAAGGTTTTCCACTTGGCTGCCTGCGTGCGGGAGAGGAGAGCTTCCCATGCCGGCTTCTGGAGAGGGGAGCTGCTGGAGGAGGGAATGAGGAGCAGATGGAAGGGCTGGAAGAGCATCAGGTCGCTGCGGCAAGCCTCAGCCGCGGGGATCCCATCCGGCATGTAGGCAAGGAAGAGGAGAGTTTAGCGCAGTGGTTGGAAGGAGCTTGGGTAGGAGCACAACTCGTCACCCTCTAAACAGCAAAGCAAACGCAGAGGTCAAAGTGTGTCTTCCCCAGGAGCTCTTTCTGTGCTTTATTATATGTATTTTAGCTCAGGAGCTTGAAAGGAGGGAAGAAAATAAAATAACAACGTCAAGCTTGCCGATCCCAGGGACAGAGAAGCGTGTCTGGGTGATAAGAAGAGATTGTGACCGGGTGCTGTGAAGGGCAAAAGCACTTATTTCACTGTTGCCTCATGCGTTACCTCAGCCCCGTTGCTTTTCAAAAGCACTTTAAATGCTCATATGATAGAGGGAATGCTTGGATTGCACACTGTCTGGCTCCATTATTATCCAGGGATCTCCAAGCTGATGCATTTCACAGAAAATGCTGCTTGCTGTGACCGCAGGAGCCTATTTCATGGCCTTGCATTGAGCCCAACACCAAATATCCACTGCATTTAGTTGAGCCCTGTAGGTCTAAGTTACCAGCAGAGTTGAGGTTCAGAGTACAAGATACTATAACCACCTTTTGAGATGAAACTGCAAGTTTTGCTCAACTTGAGCAACTGAACTCTCAAGATTTGCTTCAGTTGTAACACAGCTGAAAGCCAAAGCCAAGTTCTTGGTGTTCAGCCCAGGCTGAATCTATTGCCTCTTTTTATGTAGATAATAAAAATCTGCTCACATGTAATTTATTATTATCGTAATATCATTATGGAACAGCAGTAAAATTGTTTAATACCTCAGATGTTTTTCACACCAGAGAGGGAAGAGGATGGTGCAGTAACTTGGGTACTTGCCTAGCAGATCAGCAGGCGAGTCCTGGGCTGCAGACCACCCTTCTCACCTTGGGGACATCACTGCATTGGGACCCATCATCCCTAACCTCCAAATGAAACAGGCTTCCTAAGGAAGTGGTGGAATCACCATCCCTGGAAGTGTTCACACACTGTGTAGATGAGGCCCTCAGGGACATGGGTTAGCGGTGGCCTTGGCAGTGCTGGGGAACAGTTGGACTTTAAGGTCTTTTCCAACCGAGTTGATTCTATGATTCTATGTTGTGTGTAGAGGCCGAGTGGGTTATTTAGGCTTCTCCTGTCATTTGGGGACCAAAGAGGCTCCAAAAAGAAGCTGAGATGAGACAGCTTGACCTACCACAGCCTCCATGAAGAGCCCATTAAGCCTCTTGCATTCATTGAGGTTACCCCGTGTGAGACCTCACAGAAGCTGCTGTGCTCTTTTTTGGTGCCTCTGAAGTTAATTTGCATCCCAGCCACTGCACAAATAATGAAGTAGATTGGGGAGAATATAAACAGTGGATCTTAGGCTGAGTGGTTTTATGCAGGGACATTATCCTCTGTTGTTGCATCCAGCAAACCACGGCTAAATCCTAATGGCTCCATAATCCCAAACTGCTCCATGAGAAGCAGAGGTTTGGCTGGCTTGGGGGGGCTGCAGGTTTCTGTTGGGCCAGCAGACAGGCTGCAGGGCTTCTGCTCTTCACTCATTTGGAGATGATTTGTGGACATGGAGGATTCAAACCTGGGTATGGACTGTTACAGGCTGGTGGAGACCTTTAGGAGGAGCAAGAGTGGCCCCTGCTCATGTGGGCATTAATAATCTCCATCAGGAGCAAAGTCTTTTCTAGGTTGGACTGTGGTGTCTTCCAGGGGGGTAGACTTGGTTATTTAATAAGGCTGGATAGAGATTTCCACCTCCAAAGCATCACTTGATAAGGGAAATGCTTAGCTGGGGTAAGGTGCAGTAAGTGAGGGAGATGCAATGATGCATATGATGGGTAGGGAAGGAAGAGCTGACAGAGGGAGAAGTGATAGGAAGCAAAAGCTTCCTCTTTAGAGATGTGATAGAGCTGGCTTCCTCTTCAGATAAATTTTCCTTGCTCCTTTGTGAAGCAGCCTGAGCTGCTTTCCTGGCTCCACTTTGCATTTCTTTGCCTGGCACAAGGATATGAGGGTCTGAGAGAATGACAAGTGATGGGTTTGGACAGGAGGAACCAAGCTGTGTCCCCCCAAAAAGCATGGTTTGGACTCAGGATGGAGGTTTTAGCTTGTCTCTGATTTTGCAAAGGAACAAATGGGAACAGAGCAGTCTTTTGGTGGCTGGTACTGGGTGGCTCTGACCTCTTTCTGTCTGAAATCATTGTGAAGCTCTTGGGCAAATCTCTGGAGCCACCGGTGCTCTGAGCATGTAAAGTGCTGACATTGTCCTCTTTGGACACTGAAAGCACTTGGTCTCTGAAACTGCTGCTGGCAGCAAAGCTAAATATAGTGCCCAAAGGACCAGCAGGGGCTGGGGAAGGGAGGACAGAGCATCCAAGAGCAGCTCACTGATGGGTCACCTCTTCGTTCTCCCCAGGTGCTCTGTGGACAACCGAGTCACCCGAGTGGCCTGGCTGAACCGCAGCAGCATCCTCTATGCCGGCAATGACAAGTGGTGCTTGGACCCTCGGGTGGTGCTCTTGGCCAACACCAAAACCCAGTACAGCATCCAGATCCAAGATGTGGATGTCTACGATGAAGGTCCCTACACCTGCTCCGTGCAGACAGACAATCACCCCAAGACATCGCGCGTCCATCTCATCGTGCAAGGTAAGAGGAAAGGAGCTTATAAAGGGGTTGGGCTTGCTTTGATTCCTGTTCTTCCCTTTTTGCCCTGGTGTCTTCTCCTCGCATTGCTCCTACTTTCATCATGTAAGACAACTTGGTGCAAATGCAGAGGCTTTGAGAGCCCCAGTGAAGCCGGGTGATGCATTTAGCCAGCTTTCCTGGAGTAATCATGGAGGGCTGATACAGCTTTACCTCCTGAAGCAGTCATTGGCAAACCCGTGATGTTGGTTGTTGTGATTTGATGGGTTGTTTTTGTTTTCCATGCTGGAGGCAACGCTTGAAGTAAAACTTGTGTTGAGGGAATAGAGCAAGCTGGCAGATTTGTGTACACTGTGGGGGTGTGTTTAAGCCTAGCAACAATATGTGTTTGTGTGTTGAAATTGTACTTCTGAGGAGGAGGAGGAGGACGAGGAAGGTTGGCATGGGGTGGCAGAGCTCTTGCAGCATCCTGCTGGTGCTGGTCCATGAGTGCACATTGATGAGAGTGAACAATGCACATATGTGCTATGTTTGGCAAGCATACAAGCAACGTGGGCTCTTCAGAGGGGATGTACATGTGCGGGCACACATGATGATCGAGTAAATGGATGTTCATGCCACATCCATCCCATGTCCATGCTGCAGGTCACTGGGAAAGACGGAGCCCACGTGGTGGACATACAGGTCCAAGTGTGCTGCCTTGGGGAAGATTAATGGCAAGTTTCTAATCCCTTGCTAGCAAGCTTTTTTTCCTTCCTCCTTCTGTGCTCTGAGCAGGAGCACTCTTAGCATGAGACACCAGCTCAAGTATTGGAATCTCGTCTGGGGCTAATTTTCGAATGCTGATGGGTGTATTGATTTGGAAACAAGCTGGGTTAAAAAGCCATTGGTCTTGTACACAGAGTCGGGTTGAGCTCAACCACCGTCGATACGCCAGGCCCAAGCATTATTGACAGCCTAATGAATAGAAGCGGGGGGGAAAAACCCAAACCCAGGGCCTTTATTCCGCCCCCTCTTTCTGTTTTCTCTTTCCTCTTGGAGCAATCAAGCAAACTAAACAGAGCCAGACTTTCTCCATCTCCATTAACTGTGGAGGGAAGTGGATGCATCGCCAGCCTGGTTCCTTGCTGTTCATCTTGCAATCTGTTATTACCTGCCTGAGTTTCTTAAGCCAAAGTCGATCACCCACAAGTTCTGAAGTCGCTATCAGATGCTGGGCTGATGCAGGACAATTTCTATCTGTTCTCTTCTGATTCTTGTTTCCTAATTTTCCCATATCACCAGACATCCAGGTCCATCCCTCCTGCGTCTTGCTGTATCATTAGGAAGAGATGTTTGGGTACTGGAGGAAAAGGTCGTCTCTTAACTCCTTGCAGTGGTGCACTTCAGTGGGATTCAGTGATGGGCTCAGTTCTATGTCCATGCTGAACTTCCTCACAGAAGTACTGACCTTCCAATTCCAAAAGCATGGCTCAACCAGCCCTTTCTTGGGTGGAAGGTGGCAGAGCAGGACATGAAGGTGAATATCATGTCTAAGTAACGGGAAGCCTTAATGACCCTGATAAATGTTTGATTTGGGTGCAAGGATTAACTCTCCTCCCTTGGAAAATGGGCCCAATGAATATTCAGTGTGGCATAATCCTGCCCTGACTTTCCCCTTACGGCACCAGGAAAGGGCCTGGGGGCACACTGGAGCACTCCAGCCTCTCAGGATGCAATTAAATCATGCCCTGGGGCAGGTTGTGCTCTCCAAACAAGGAGCTCTTCCCCTTCCAGCCAGGGTTTCAGCAGCCTGATGCTCCCCCAAGCAGGCGTGATGGGTGCATATCAGCCAGGGTCCAGGCGCCCTTGTCCCATGCTGTGCATCCCTCCTTCTCCCCAAGTTTAAGGGATATCACTTGGAAACAGCCGTGGATGGAGGGATTATGAAGCTAGGGTTCATGTCTACCAAGGGCTGCTGGAGGAAGCAGTGCTTTGGGGTAAAAGAGCAAAAACCAGAAGAGGGATAGGGGTGAGAGAAGGAGCTTGCTTTAGGGTATGAAGGTTGGGGATGGTGTCCCAAGGCAAGGGAGGGAATGAGCTAGAAACCCCCAGGAACTAAGAATGTCCACGCTGCAGCAAGGAGAGTGCTGCACATTCATTTCTAGGTTGACTGTATTGATGGCTGAGAGCCCAAAATAGGTGGGTAGAAGGCACCTCAAGAGCTAATTTAGCCCGTCCCTCTGCAACAAGGCTGAGCCATCGCTGGCAAACACATGTGAAAGCTATTCTTGAAACTCTTTAACAAAGCAGGTTCTTCAGCTTCCCTTGACGATCTATTCTACTGCTTCGCTACCTTTATAATTAGAAAATGTATAGCTAATATCCAACTTCAACCTTCTTTGTTGAAAGTGAAGTGGAGTTTTTCTCAGCCTATCCCCAGAGGATGTGGAGAACAATTGATCAGTGTCCTCTTCGTAACAACCTTTAGCTTTTGGGAAGGTTGTTACCGTGTTGCCACCTTCTTTCTGAAAGGATCCAAGCCCCGTTTCTCCCACCTTTCCTTGTCGGTCAGGCTTTCAGATACACTTGTCAGTCTTGAAATCCTCTACAAAAGGCAAAAGGTGGCTGCTTCCAGGAATAGCACGTTGGTGCATCTCTCCTTCCTGCTGCTTCTGTGCCAATGTGGGATAAATGAGCCCCAGGAACGAGACAACAGTCTCTTGGCATTGAATGCATCAAAGTCCAGATCTGCTATTTTGGGGACTGCTTTAAATGGGGTCAGGCTCAGTGTTGGTAAAGCCAAGTTAATGCGAGTGAACAATAGAGCTGCAAAAGGTCGAAGAAGGTTCTTAGCACCTGGATCTCTCCAGGAAAGAAACTCTCAGACTACAATGAACAGCTCAAGGGGTGTCCATGTATCTGGAAGGTGGTTCCTGGCTGTCCTGCTTGCTCAGCCCTCATTTCTTCTTAGCAGGAGGTGCTCTAAGACCAAATAAATCACAGGGAAGCAGCACTGCCCATGTTTGCCTTGGACCCTGGGAAGAGTGAGGGGTTTGGGATCAAAATCCCAAAGAGATAAAATCTAGGGAAGCTCCATTCACCATAGGCAAGCTTTGAACTTGGAGGGAGGCAGAAACCCAGAGTGAGAAGGAAGACTCAGGCCCCATTGACCTCTGAGGACTGATGCTTTCGCTTCCTCTCCTCTCCTGTATTCCACCCTGGTCCTTCTTCTTGCCCCTGCAGCAGCATCTCAGGCGCATCCTCCCCCTTCTTCTTGCATGACACTTCAGCTATTTAAGCTGTTCTCTGGGTTCCTGGGCTTAAAAGAGAGAAGGGAGGGAGGAAGAGAAGGACAGTATCTGGAAAGCTCTTATTTGTATTGATAATAAGCCGTCTCCAGTGTGCGCCTCTGAAACTCCCACTGCCTTGTAAGATGCATTAAGGGAAGTTGGCCTTATCTCCGCACTGGAAATGGACTTGGGGAAGGAGGCACAGTGCCTGCCAGAGTTTAATCTCACTTAGGCACGCAAATTTGCATGATAGGAAATGGTGGAATTTTAGTGCTTCGAAAGAAAGAAAGAAGGAGGGGAAAGAAAAGGCAGGCGACTGAGGGGTATTAGTGCTTTCTGCTGCTTTATCAGTTTCCCTCGCCCTATCTGGCTCTTGCTGTTGTCACCAGAGCAACTAATCACCCCTCCCCTTTTGTTGGGGGCAAATGAGGTTTCCCACTCTTTCCCAGGCCCAGGGTTAAGCTGCAAATTCTTGCCTTTGTTAGGGAGTTAATTACCTGCTGGTGAAGCAAGGGGGCTGTGGGTGAAGGTGGCGGGGTGACACTCCAGTGCTGGTGGCACCTCACCCCATGACAAAGCCACTCCGGGAGCATCGCTGCCAAGGTGTGTGCTGGTGAGATAAAGCCACCAGTGGGGCTTTGTTTCAAGGACCAAACTCTGCCCAATTAATTTTCCTTTGATGCTATAAGCCCCTTTCACTCAGGGGAGAATGAGGAGAACTTTTGGATGGCTCTTTCCTGCCTTGCATTGGGGTGTGTGGGAATCGCCTGCCCTGCAGAGTGGAGGGAGGCTGGGAGGAAGGATCAGTCCCTGCAGTCACCATCACTCTGGTCCAAAGGCCTCAAGGTGGCTTGTAGGGAAAACAGAGTGGATGGGAATGCATTGCTTGTATGGTTTTTTTACTGGAGATGCTTAGAACCTTTCTAACCACGCTCTACCCAGAAGCGTGGGCATCACTAATGGAGCCAGGGGGTCAGCCATGGGGCTGAGCCTGTCCCCTGTGCTGCTAAAGCCACAATGGGGTGAGAAGGGGCAGAGGGATTTGCACAGGGCTCTTTGGTAACTCAGTATAGAAGTTGGCCACGTGCTGCGTAGGATGAATCCCAGCAGAAACCACAGCTTCTGGCGTGGGTTTTTCAGGTGCATCCACACATTTTTGCCCATGAGAGCAGCCTTTCTTTCTAGAAGCAAAAGCAGGTTTAGATAATACCTTCTAAAAGGCGTGTGGAGAGCTGGGAGAGCCTCCCCAAACGGGTGGAGGGGAGGAAACCAGCAGCACAAAATGCAAATCCTCCCTCGCTTCGCCCGCGCTCTCGGCTCCAGTGACTGATGCGTTCCTTCCCGTCTCCCTTTGTTGCTAATCGCCATCCGTCCATCAAAGCATCCTTTCCTTTTGTAGTAGAGCTGTTGTGGAGGACTGAAGGTCTCCCACGCTCTCCCCCGCACTGTCCTAGTTGTTGGCTTTGTATCCCTGCTTTGCTCTTCCCATGGGAAGCATCTCTGCAGGTCTCACATCTGTTGCTGCACCCAGATGTCTCCATCTCCCCCCCTAAGATTACCAGCTCCGTCTTCTCCGTCAGCCCAGTCTGTGGGTTTAACCCACGGATGTTCTTCTCCATGTGGCCTTCTGGAGTCTCCCCCCGCTCTCCCCCCACCCCCAAGCCACTTGACCTCTTTGCAAATCAATTTAACATCTGTGAGGCAGAGATAATAATTGTCACCTCCTTCACAGGGGGGTTGATGAGGATTAATTCATTAATGTCGACAGAGGTCTTTGAAGATGGAATGTGCTATCTGAGAGCTAAACGTTATTATTAATTAGCAATTATATGGTGGGGTGGGAAGGGGGGGAAACTAGGGACTCTAGAGCCTGGACTGGAGCACTTTGGGCTGCCCCAGTTCCGTGCTGCTGGTGGAGGGAGCCAGCACACTGCATCCCGCTGGGAATGTGGCCCACTTGTGCTGCAGCGTGGCCTCCTTCCCGGAGCGTAGAAGGGAGCCCCAATGGTGCAAGGAGAAGGATGGGGAGGAGAACAGTGCTCAAGTGTGTTGACACTGTCCTTGTTAGAAAGAGAAGCAGTAGGGTGGTGAGGCACTGGAATAGGTTGTCCAAAGCATGGCAAATGCCCCATCCCTGGCAGTGTTCAAGGCCAGGTTGGACGGGGCCTGGAGCAACCTGGTGTAGCGGAAGGTGTCCCTGCCCGTGGCAGGGGGTTGGAACTAGAGGATCTTAAGGTCCTTTCCAACCCAAACCATTCCATGATTAGGTTAGGTTTGCGGCGAAGGGAAAGCATTCTCCGTGCTTGCCTGGCACCCCGGACCTATGGGAGGATGTAGCCCATTTCCAAGAAGAAATAATTGGCAGGAGAATGGAGGAAGGGGAAAGAAGAACCGGTGATTCATAGGACGTGCAGACCGCTTCATTTCCTTTGTGGTTTCCTTTCTTGTGTACACCAAGGCTGTGGCCAATTTCTGTTTCTCTCCCCCAGTGAACTGCTAACGCTGTCATCCAGTGTGTTGTGAGGTCTTTGTACTGGGACAGCATAACAATGCCCACTGGGGTCATTTCCACCTCCAGCACCCCTATCGCTCCTCTATTTCCATTCTCCTCAGCTCCAGCTGCCCGTGCTATTGTGGCAGGGCAGGTAATTCTCTTTGCTAGTCCCCCAGAGGTGCACAGAGCCACAGAGGTCACCTTCTGATCACTCCTCTTGTAGAGAACAAGAGCATTTCTTGAAAGCACAAGCTCCCTTTAGCCCTGTTGACCCATCCTCTCCAAAGGCTTTCAGGGAGATGTCACTGCACCACCCGGAGCCATTCAAAGGTGACTCTACTAATCTCTCTTCTGCAGAGAGGGTGAAAGTGGGAGGCCAGTTGTTGGCCAGACTCCATTTGTCTGTGGGTCTCGTGTTCACCCCTTGCATGGTGGGTCTTTGCACTGTGCCTCTGGGATACCTATTGGGAATTTTGACTAGGGCATATAGGGACAGGAAAAGGGGAATGGCTTTAACCTGCCAGAGGGGAGATTGAGATGAGCTCTCAGGCAGAAGTTCTTCCCTGTGAGGGTGCTGAGGCGCTGGCACAGGGTGCCCAGAGAAGCTGTGGCTGCCCCATCCCTGGCAGTGTTCGAGGCCAGGTTGGACACAGGGGCTTGGAGCAACCTGCTCTAGTGGAAGGTGTCCCTGCCCGTGGCTTTAAGGATGAGCTTTAAGGTCTCTTCAAACCCAAATAATTCTATGATTCTATGATCTCCCCATCACCACATCTGGTTTCCAGAGTTGTTAGACATGATAAAGCTGGGGGGGAAGAGGAGGGGGTATCGAGGTCATTGCAGTTTAATGTTACTGCAGTCATCTCTTTTGTTTTACTACATTAAAACATTTGTGGTGGAACGGTTGGACCACTGTGATGCGATAGCGGTACCTTAATGGTATTGTCACCATGGCAACCCTAATGGCGGCTCAATAACATTATTGCAATTTAATCTGATGACAATAAAATTAAGGGGAGAACGGTGAGACCTCACCAATGGAATGTTACTACAGTAACAGCGTTGTTATCACTGTCGTGGGAGCAGAGTCAACTCGTCGTAGTGTAACATTAGTACCGGCGTGTTGCTGTTACTACAGCAACACGGAGCATCCCAAAGTCCCTTTAGGGGACGGGAGGAGGTGTCACCAGTGTATTGGTGCTACACCTACCCCAGGGCTGTCAACACAGGAAGGTCATGCTGGTGGCAGGCTGCTTTATCCACCTAATTCCACAATTGTGGTGGTTTTTGGAGGTTTTTCCTCCTTCTTCCATTGCCGAAGCTTTTTGGAGTGGGGCTGTTGCTTTAGCAGCAGTACTCTGCAGGGAAGGATTGAAAGCACTGCCTCCATCCAGTTCCAGATCCTTCTGCCCGGCGTTTTATAGCATGTGGCTGTTATGGAGTGATAACGTTTTATATTTATATGTCATCTTTCATCGTGAAGGATCCCAGCACAAGCTACAAATTATTGCGGTGCTGCAGGGCCAGGCTGGAACCCGGCGTGCAAGAGCAGAGATTTCATCCAAGGGCACCGGAGCTCATTTTGCTGCCCTGGAGAGAGCTGAGCACCAATGTCTGTGCAAGTGAGAGTCTCCTTTGAGGACAGGATTTATCCAGAGCCCCCAAACTTTGTGAGAGGGGTCTTGGTGCATCCCGAGCTTTGTGCATCCCACTGTCACTTGGGTGAGCATGGGGAAAAGTCCCCACTTCCCAGCTTGTATTTAGGGCTGGAAAATCGTAGTGGAGGTAGTGGGGTAGGTAAAAAGTGAGGATTACTGCTACAAAAGGCATTTATTACTGCAGTGCTGGTTACAGGGACGCTCTGCATCTCAGTATCAGCTTTCAAGCAGCCCCAGGCTTGCAAGTGGTAACATGGGATGTGGATCGAGCAACATCTGGATGCTGGGGAGGGACTCTGCATCAGGGACTGGAGCGATAGGACAAGGGGTGATGGGTTCAAACTGAAACAGGGGAAGTTCAGGTTAGATCTTAGGCAGAAGTTCTTCCCTGTGAGGGTGCTGAGGCGCTGGCACAGGGTGCCCAGAGAAGCTGTGGCTGCCCCATCCCTGGCAGTGTTCAAGGCCAGGTTGGACACAGGGGCTTGGCGCAAGCTGCTCTAGTGGAAGGTGTCCCTGCCCATGGCAGGGGGTTGGAACTGGATGAGCTTCAAGGTATGATTTATTCCTGACACGTCTGTGCTGTGCACGGGCTCGCTGCAGTTTTCTCCAGCCTCCAGGGGAGGGAGTCAGAGCTGCCAGTAATCTGCATCCAGTATCCCAGGCGCATCCCTCATCCTGCCCAGGCCCAGCATTCCAGGGATGCGCACCCACCGTGCCACTTGCACCCCTGAATTACCAACACCCTGCTTGGCAGGCAGGGGTTTATCCTCCGTTTGAGCCCCTGTGCTCCCTTCCAGCTTCTCAGGGGATCTCCATCCCTTGACAGCTCTTCTTGATGCATTTGAAACTCAAATTTGGGTGAGTTCTTTGTGTTTCACAAGCTCAGGCTCCAGCCCTAGCTCAAATCTAGACCTGTTCAGTGAGGCAGCTGCTTGGCTCCCCTTATGCATCAGCGTTTGATCTCTCTCCATGGGTATTTGGACTCTGACCACCGCAGTAATTCCTTGTTTGTCCTTTAATAAAAGACCCATGAGCCCCCTTGACACTAGAGCTGGAACTGGTGGGACCTGGGGCATCCTTCATGCCAGCTCTTCATGGCAATCTGGTCCTGCATCCATCCTGCCAAACCAGCTCCTCCGGGAGTTACTTGTTTGAAAACACGAGCAGCGGCTCATCTCCCATTCAGTGTTTTTCCCCATCATTTGCTTTATTAAATATTGATTTTCTGTTGCATTATTAAACCTTAAGTCGTGAGCATAAATTCAGATTTGATACTTTAATCTGGCTCTTCTTTTTGGCCTTTAGAGCGGATTTTTCTTGCCAATCCCGCTGTAGGCGAGTCCAGAAGCCTGTTGCAGAGACTTGGGGAGTCAGAGAGCAGGAGCAGGGGGCTCTTCCCAGAGGAGTTTGGTCTGTTTGGTGCAGCCTTTGCTGTTGAAGGTGGCATCCATGGGGATCCTGGCTTGAAATCCCGCACAGACCATGGGTGAGAGGAGTTTGGGAGGCATCAGCCAAGCTCTTCAGGGATGTTTCAGGGCTATAGGCCTCTCTGGTTTGTGATAGCGTGGACAGATTGCAATCTGAAAGGGGAATTTAGGCTGGAGCCACTGCATGGGCAGAGTGGCAGTGAGGCATCCTTCCACATGCCCCACTCAGTTTGCTCCCGAGGCTTTTTGCTGCTTTGCTTTGCCAAAATTGCCATGCTGAGGAGCCGTGCTCTCTGCCAAGGGAAGGAAGCCACAGATGGCAGTGCCTTGTCCTAAACGCATCCCTCAAAACACAGCTCCTGGGCGCTGCTGTACAAAGCTGTGCTTTTCCACCCTACAAATCCCCAGCGAAACCAGACATTGGCCTCTGCCAAAGCTCCAGGCAAAGCCAGAGGGATGCCAGGCTTGAGGAAAACCACCAGCCAGGCAGGAGCAGTGCAAGTGGCCACCAGCACATCCCTGATAGCCAAGACGGGTCACACTGACCCGCACCGGCTGCACCTCACTCGCCTCCCCTTCCCTATCAGCGAGCTGCACGCATCCAGCCGCTGCCAAAGCCCTTCCTGCCAGCAACCAGGTGTCTGAACATGTTTCCAGAGCCAAGATAACTCCACAGCCAAAAGGGAGGAGGGGGAAGCAGTGTGGCAGCGCTGGCAGGGTGAGGAGGATAACAAAAAGTAAGGAAAAAGAGGGGGGGGAAAAAAGGCAGAGGGAGGCTTGCAAATGGCTTTTGGATCCCCATTCAAACAGGGCATGAAACCCGCGCCTGGTGCTGAGCAGTGATTTAAAACCAGGCTCCCAGTGGCAGGGAAAGAGGCAGAGGGGGAAGCAGATGTGAACACAATGCTGGAGATAAAGGAGAGGCCAAGGGAACAGCTGCTGAAGAGCCAGCCTGACCCTGCCACCTCCCATAGCGGCTTCCACGTGCTAGAAAACCTACAGCAGATCTCCACAAGCTTAAGGACAGGCTGCAAGGGGTCGCTGAGCCCCAGGAGAGAATGAAGCGGGGAACCAGGAGGTAAACATGGTGTTTTCCACACTCTTTTTGCTTGGATTTTGAAGGAGATATTGAAGCTTGGAACAGAGTTGTGTTGAAACATCGGAAAAGTTGTGGGCTCCTTTTCCTTTCTGTTCTGATGCTGCAATGGAAAAGTAGGAGATGTAGAAAAGGGGAATGGGGAAGAGAAGTCAGAAGTGGAAAACAAAAAGGCTAGGATTTTTGGAAACGACGTGGAAATGTGGTCTTGGAATATTGCTGGTTTGGATTTTGAGGGTCTGGCTGGTTTGGGGTCTGAGAAGCTGGTGGTGTGAGATAGCAGTGAGTCCCCTCTGCCCTGTTCCTCAGAAATCAGGTGGCTTTGTTCCTTAGACCAAGGCTGGAACCCTGGAAAAGCCCCATGGGGTGCAGATGAGAGGGTGACGAGGTCTTCTTGCTCTAAGTGGACCCATACACTCATTTTGCCTCTCTGGGTTACTGGTCCCACCACATAGGGATGCCCAGAACATTTCAGCTTTCCTTTCCTTTGCTAGCATCTAGTGTAAGACTGTGTAGAGGCATTGGTGGTTGCAGCCTCCGTGTTGTTTTGCTGTCCTACGTGAGATGTACAGGTCTCAATGCACCTCTCTCACTACCAAACCCTCACTGCCAAACCCTCCCCATCACCAAGCCCTCGCAGCAAAGGGGCTAATTCCTACCCAGGGCTGTCCTTGCCTGGACCAGCCTTGAGACAAGGGGTCAACAGAGCTGTCTTCTTTGTGGTTTGCCCTCCTTGTAATCCCTCCTCCTCTCAGCTGCAGCCTTTGATCCTCCTCCTCTTTCGCAAACACTTCGCTCACGGAATTAAATCTTTCATGCAGTGTTTTCCTTCCCTATCTTCCCTTTTTTTGGCAGAGCCTGCCTGAAATACTATTTTATTTTCCCTTGCTCCTTCAGCAGCAGGGCTATATAATTGATGGCCTCGCCAAGCTTTCCGAGCTGAACATTAAACCCTTCCTGCCTTGGCTCCGACTGGAGTTCATTACTTTCTGAAAAGCTTCGTTGTCTGTTTGTGCTCAGATGATTGTTGTTGTGGAAGGGAGGATATTGTCAGCAGAGAGAGAGGAGGAGGAGGAGGGGCTGGATTTGGCCAGAACTGCTTTGTAATGAAATCCTCTTTCTTTTTTAGCACATTTTCGAGTGGGAAAAAGCCTCTTTTAGCAGAACCAAAATACCAGCATCCTCCCAAAGGCAGGAGCACAAAACTCAGACCTATGGGTTGCTTTTGGGGGGCTGCAGGAAAATGCTGCTTTGCAAATGACCTGCGAGAGTGATGCTGAAACCCTTTAGCGCTGGCACCATCATTTCCTCATTCTGGTGCTGGGAGTCACTGGGCTACTGTGGTTTTGCATCTTTGTGGCAAGACAAAGCAGGAGTGTTCGCACTGTGCTGCTGCGTCTTCCGCCTCCCAGTCTTCCTCGGTGGGTTTTCAGCACTTAAAACACAGCAAGGAAGGTGATTACAAGGCTTGGAGATGCAGTGACACTTCCCTGCCAACAAATAATTGATTTATTAAAGACATTACAATACATTCATGGTTGAGCGTTAAGAGTTTCCTTTGAACTTGCTCAGAAATCCAGAGGGATTGTGCCTGTTTGCAAGTACCGCGGGCAGAATAAATCTGTGCTCCCCCATCTCCTCCCCCTTTGTGCAGCCACAATTTCATTTCCCTTTGACGGGCACCAGTAAATATCACAGCTCGACAACTCCAGTCCAGTGACCGGTGTGATCCAATTTAATAGCAGTTAAAAATTCAAAGTGATTGTTAGCCAAATGGAAATGGAAGATTTCAGCCCCTGCCTGCCTTGGGGAGGAAAGGGAGAATGAGGGAGGGTGCGGGGGATGGAGACAAATGGACTAGATAAAAAATAATGGAAAGTAACTTAATTAAGAGGCTCGAGCCGAGTTAAAAACAGTCAGGATTTGGAAGCGAGGAACCACAGGGTTGAAAAATGAAAGGCAAGGGAGAAAGAAGGGAAACTGGGTATAAAGAGCCTCCAAAAATGATTAAATGCCAAGAGAAGGAGGCATAGAAGGAAGGGGTAAAAACAGGCCTGCCATGGAAAGCAGGAGCATACGGGGAATAGATGGTACCGGTGATGAGGCCGGGTGTTAGGAAGACAAACAGCGATGTTAAAAGATGCTTTGGAGAGGGATAAGTCCCTGGGGCTTTTCTGGTGTTCCCAAAGGCACGAGGGTGGCCAAGAAGAGGGCTTTATTTAGGAGAAATGGGAAATGAAGGAGCAATCCTAATGGAGAAGGAGAACAGCCCCCATTCTCCTGGCATGTCCATGTCCCTCATCCTGTTTCTTTGCTTTTAACTCTGCCTGTGTTTGGGTTGAAATTGGGTGCTGAAATGGGAATTACCTCTCTCTGTACCTGGGTATCCTGCTCTGCCCTCTACAGCCCGATGTCTAACTTGTAACTGCAATGGTCTCATGTGGACCATTGGATATACCTGTCCAGGGAGCTCTCCTGGTGCCTTTTCCATGGCTTCCCAAGCTCCACAAAGCCTGGAAAGCAAGTGCTGAAAAGCGAAGGGGTGCTTTTGGGCCATTTAATCTTCGGGTCTCAGTTCTCCATCCAGGAAGTGGAGATAATGATGCTCCCTTATCTCATGAGGGTGTTTTGATGATGGGGTTATTAATGCCCGCACTGCGTAACACTGGGGTAAAAGTTGGACTTGATGATCTTACAGGTCTTTTCCAACTTGGTTGATTCTGTGATTGCATAGCCTCTGGATCGTTGGTATTTGTTCTTCTGCTTGTTTCTGGCAGCTTTGTTGAAGCCTTGGGTTGATGTTCTGGGTTTGAAGCAGTTGGGGTGTTGGTACAGGGTGGATGCTACAAGGTGCCTTGGGTAGGATGCAGGATGAGGAGTACTCCATGGGAGGCTCTTGGAGCCTAAGCTCAAGTCTGCAGGGACAGGGCTGTGTAAAGAGATGACTGAGGGGAGGAAGGAGTGGGCCAAGGCATCTTTGGGAAGGCAGAGCTGCCTCTGCTGCAGCAACGGATGGGTTCATAAGCCTTGTGTGAAGAGATGTGTTCCCATGGGGACGGGAAGAGCAGCAGCATCTAGGGGCATAAATCACCTCACCTGCAATTCATTCTGAACTGCTGAGACTTGCTGACCTCCCAGTTTATAAGCAGAGGAACAAAGGGTCTGGTCATAAGTAGCAGCCTCCAGATCACCTAATTGGAGAATAACAGGGCCGTGCTCCCTGTCTGATCCATTCATTTTTCACTGGAGTCAAAGGCAAGCAGGGGAAGAAGCCCAAGCAGAAGTAGAGGCTCTGGTTGGAGCATGAGGAGACACAGGCCAGGGTTAAGCTCCATGTCAAGAGCTCAGGAAGGCCAGGAGGAAAGGGGCTGTTTGGGTGCAACAGCACTCGTGTTGTTAGAGATTGTTTGCATCCACTCCTGCCTCCTGCACCAACTCTTTCCACATCCACCTCTTCCTCCCCATTTTGTCCCATCCCAAAACTTGATGCCTAAAGGTAGTTTGCAAGCACTGATTTCCAGGCTGAGGATGCAGCCTGCATTCATCTCCTTTTTTATGTGTTCATGGGGCAAAGGCTCTGCTTTTAGAATCACGGAATGGTTTGGGTTGGAAAGGACCTTAAGCTCATCCAGTCCCAACCCTCTGCCATGGGCAGGAATGCCTCACACTAGCCCATGTCACCCAATGATCATCCAACCTGGTGTTGAACACTGCCAGGGATGGAGCATTTATCACTTCTCTGAGCAGCCTGTTCCAGCGCCTCACCACCCTCACAGGGAAGAACTTCTTCCTTATATCTAACCTTAAACTTCCCCTGTTTAAGTTTAAACCCATCACCCCTTGTCCTATCGCTACAGCACCAAGTGCGGTGGGGTTTGAGGGTGTCAAAGACATCATAGGGAAGCTTGGGAGGGGAGGAGGGATAGATAAACAGAGGCAAAAAGGACGTAGGTAGACCCAGAAGATAACAAATAGACTTCGACTTAATCAAAACTTGGGGCTTTCATTTGGTTCCACGTTAATGCCATGAAGCTCGATGGGTTTTGAAGTAAAAACCTCATCCTCCTTGCCTGGGCACGGGCTCCTCGAATTAGATGAGTGTCAGTGTGGAAAGTGTAATCATAAACACTTACTTTGTGCTCGAGTCGGGGGAGAGAGCGTGGAGATAAGAACAAATATGCAAGAGCAGAGTGTGTTTTTAATGGAAGGGAGATTTATTTCTCTCTGTGTCTTTTTAAGCCTCTAGATAGATCTTTAAAAAACACCCCAACCCAACCCACATACAACCTGTCTGCCTGAAATAGCCGAAATGTAATTTAAAGAGCATCATTTTAACTAATACTTCACTTCAGAGACACCTGCCCTATATTCATTGGAGATGCAGGCTGCATTAGAGCATCTGATTTATCTTTGGAAAGGAGGTTTGAGCTTCTTTTGTTCCTGCCGGGTCCCTTTTGATGAGCAAAGTGGCTCAGCCCTCGCTGTGCTGCCCAGTCCTTGTGGACAGAGAGATGGAGGGGCATAAGGAGAACCCCCGCCATGCTCCTGTGACCTGGGTATCATAGAATCATGGCATGGTTTGGGTTGGAAGGGACCTTAAAGCTCATCCAGTTCCAACTCCCTGCCACAGGCAGGGATACCTTCCACTAGAGCAGGTTGTTCCAAGCCCCATCCAACCTGGCCTTGAACACTTCTATTTGGTAAATGATCAAGCATTATCTGACCTCATACACTTGATCAGGATCTTAGATGCTGTTGTCTTTAATAAGCCTGCAAAGAACAGAAATTCTTATTATTCCATTGATAGAGAGATGGGACCTAAAGAGACCAAGTACTACTCTGGTGGGGCAGGAAGCAGTGCAGGCATAGAATCATAGAATGGTTTGAGTTGGAAAGGACCTTAAGCTCATCCAGTTCCAAACCCCTGCCATGGGCAGGGACACCTCACACTAGCCCATGTCGCCCAAGGCTCTGTCCAACCTGGCCTCTATCCCAGATGGCTTGCTTCTGCTATTGAGGATGAGGGAGTGTGAGGATGAGCAGGAGGGAAGAAGGGAAAGGAGAGCTATTGTCACATCCTTTGCTCGCCCTTTCTGCTCTGAAGTTCACTTGTAATATTCCTCTCGACTCGGGTTGCTAATGCGTTTTGTTCTCCCGAGCGCGTGGGGCCCAGCTTCCCGCTCAGCCTTTAATTAGTTTCTGGATGATGACATCTCCACTGAGAATCATCTCATCGTGTCCCTCCGATCTCGGGGGGAGATAAAGGAATCTAATAAAGACATTCAGCATTTCTAGGTGATGGCTTTGACAAGCTCTGTATTATCCACAAAGCGCTTTCCAACTTCCTCGGGTGGCCTCAAAACGCTCTGCCTCATCCCCACTTTTCCCAGCGGGTCTGGGAGCCTCCATCCAATGTCTGGTGGGATGAAAAGGATGGAGCTGGGGGCACTGTGTCCCTGAGCAGGGTGGGACGGTTGCTGTCAGTTTGATGGTCATTGTGTGAGAGGCTGTCATGCCTTGAGGAGAGGTGTCAATAATGCTGGGAAGATGATGCAGGTCTCTTAAGGTTTTGAGATCCTTCAATTTTCTGTCTTTCATGAGGCGTTGCTTGGCTTCCCAGGGGAATCTCAGGTGGCTTTGGGTGCAAAAACTGGAAACAAGATCCTTGCTCCATGTGTGTGGAGCTGAAAATGAGATCTGTCTAGACAGGGAGCTGCACCACCAAACAGGCTGTGGTCGGCTGCTCATCTTCACGGGTAGCAATGCACAAACGTTCCTTGTACAGCTTTCTTTTTTCTTTCTTTTCATTCATCATCATTAGACTCATTTTAGAGAAGGGAGAACAATCCCACAACTTCCTTTGGGAATCATAATGTGAAAGCAGAACTTGGTTCTCCCCGAGTGAGGAATTCTGGCTGCTCTATGAAGCTGCTATTAACAGTGATGCTAAGCAAAGCCTTGTTTGATTCGCCGAAGGTGTGGGGCTTGCTGTCAGCTATTTCTTCCTTTTTGTGGTAGGAAAAAGGTTGTGGATCCCTTCAGAGCCTTGAAAGCAGGGACCAAATTACCCTGGATCCTTAGGGTGGCACACATTGGATCCAGATTGGTGACCTGGACCCATCCAGAAGTCAGGAAAAGTCCTTCTGATGGAGACCTGACTCTCCTTCCTGCCATGTCTCTTCTGGCATGTCCCTTGTTGACTGCAGTAGGAGTACTGCTGATTTATGCTGTCGTAAGTGGAATCAGATTGGGCTCCTTTTTGGCACTTAGCTATAAAGTTTGTCTGCAGCAACCCTGCTGCTTCAGTGGTGAATTATAGCCACGTTCCCAAATCCTTTCCTAATGAATGATTGGAAACGTCTTGTTTCCCGTCTCCTCCTCTGAATGATCATGCTGCCATGCTGTATAACCTGCTGCAGACATGGGCATAAAGAATTTGGTGTCCTCCAAGCTCAGGAGAGCTTTGCTGCAACGGGAGCTGTTTCCTACTTGGGAAATCATTTAGGCACATCCCGGTGCTGTATGACACATCTCATTACATCTTGCTTTGAAACGAGCAATTGCCATTAGTTAGTTATTAATTGCTTAGTAAGGTGGTTATGGATGTCCTCTTCATTTCCAGGCTTGCTTTCTTCACTGCCAGGTTTGCACAGAGGGGGCTCAGCCCCTTGGCTAAGCCGAGCCAAACCAGGAATGCTGGTGGGGAAGGGGATCATGGTGGAGACCCAGGGTAGAGGTAGCTCTGAGGGGCAGGATCAGCACTTGTAATTGAAAGGGGTTGTGTACAAGCCTACATGAGTGAGCAGTGTAGGTGGAAGCAGGCTTTAAAGCTGTGTTTGCCCTTCCTTGCCCCCTTGCCCAGCTCCTGAGCAGTGTTGATGTAACAGAAGGGTAATACATCTGCAATTGAAGGTGCAGCTCTCTCAATTTTCTTCCTGCCTCTCTTAAAAAGGACAGAAAGGTTTGGAACACAAAAGAAGGTGGCACAATGCCTCACACTGCAGCAGCTGGGTGCTGGACCTTCTCCTGACCCACTGGCTGCTGCCAGAGGAGAGACAAGCTGCTCCAGTTACAACGTGGAGGAGGTGGATGGGGAGCGAAGTGTACATCCAACTCCTAGCATCAACCTGTAGCATCACCAAACCCCAGGGGCAGGACCCATGGTAGCAGCACTCTGTAAAACACAGGGAATTCCGCAGGTGACAGCAGTAAGAAGCTGTTACTAAAGCAGGAGCAGCAGCAGCCTGATGTTGAGGAAGCTGGCAGTGCACATCACAGATTGCCTGCAGAACACAAGTCTGACTCTCCCTCTTTTTCTTTCTCCGAGACACATTTATAGTTGTTCTTTGTTGTTCCCTTTGATCTGGCGCAGATGTTGCTCGTGCTGGAGGATGGAGGTTTGCATGTGTTATGTGTGAGGGGGAAGCAAGGAGCTGCTGGGCTTGCTTGCAGGCTGCTGCTGGGGCTGAGTCCTTCACACTGCTCTGCTCTGCTCAGCTCCTGCATGAGAAGGGACTTGCAGGTCTGTAAAGGTCACACGTGTATTGCTGCACTCCTTGTTTGGCTCCCAGCACTGGGTAGAAAGGATGTGGTTAAGGCAAAAAAATGCCATTACTCCTTGAAGGCCCCCAAATTGGTGAGGCTCATCTGAGGGCTCCTTCGCTGTCTCTGGTGGAGAGACACAAGTTTCACCTCAACATGAGGAAGAACTTCTTGATGTTGAGGGTGGCAGAGTACTGGAACAGGCTGCCCAGGGGGGTTGTGGAGTGTCCCTCTCTGGAGACATCCCAAACCCACCATGGACACGTTCCTGTGTAACCTGCACTGGGTGGCCCTGCCTTGGCAGGGGCTTGGACTGGATGATCTCCAGAGGTCCCTTTCAACACTAATGATTCTGTGAGTCTTTGAGAGGTTGTTCCACACTCCTCTACTACTGAAGGGCCTCCGTGACTCTTGCCTGATGCATGGCTGGAATATGGGGTGCCCAGGGAGCCCAGCAGCACCATAGGGTGCATGAGGAGACAGCACCAGGGACATGATGTTGGGGAGAGGAAAGCACAGGCAAAGCAGCACAGTCATTGGACTCAAGGAAGATCATAGAATTATGGAATGGTTTGGGTTGGAATGGACCTTAAAGCTCATCCAGTTCCACCGGCAGGGACACCTTCCACTAGAGCAGGTTGCTCCAAGCCCCTGTGTCCAACCTGGCCTTGAACACTGCCAGGGATGGGGCAGCCACAGCTTCTCTGGGCACCCTGTGCCAGCGCCTCAGCACCCTCACAGGGAACAACTTCTTCCTTACATCTAACCTGAAGATGGGTGGATGGGGAAGTAATGATTGTAGGAGATGACAGGGCTTGAGCAAGGCGGCAGAGTTGAGGATGTTAATTCAGGCAAAGTATATAAAGCAGTTGGAGGAGTAATTGTGGAAGGCACTGGTCTCACAGTGAGTACCATGGCAGAGGAGGTCATGTAGGTGCCCTGCTGCATCCCCAGGACATGAAGATCTGTGCTCAGCGCTGCATCATCATAGGATGCATGAGCTTTTGCACCAGTACTGGCTCTGGGATGGGGGTTTGGAGGTGAAAGCACAGTGGGGATATAGTCTGTGCCAGTGGCAGGAAGGTGTCTTTGCGCCAGGGAATATATCTGTGTAGGCAAGCACATATGCTTGGCTCCGTAAAGACATCTATCACCTGACTGAACATCCTCCAACGTGTAAGGTGCCATATGGTTTGTTTAAATATTTAAGTAAGCTGCTTTCTGGCCTGGGGACTCCATATGCGTGAGCAGGAACCACGGCTGGGCAAACTGGGAGCATGTCCTGGATGGACCGAGAGCAGCCCAGAGCCCTTTCCCATCATCATGGCAAGGATAGGGAAGGAAAAGAGAAGGAGCCAGATCGATCAAACACCAGCCTGCCTCTGGGGAAATCTGTGCTGTGTCACTGGAGCAGCTTGGCCAACACTGCCATGTTTAATCACTTCTGAGCAAAAGAGATGCTGAGCGCAAAAGGCCTGCCCGCAAGGAGAGGGTTCCCGCCTGGGAAGCCTGCATTTATTTAGCTTTATTTATTTATTCATTCCCAAAGGAGCACAGCTTCATCTGCGTCCTGCATTCAGCAGAAGAAATTCCTCCTCTGCCCCATTGCTGCAGAAATGCCAAGTGATGGTGGAAGTGTTTGAATGCAGAGGGAGCGGGAGCACCAGTGACCATTAAATAAGATAAAATAGATACTTGTGAACCCTTATTTACTAAGGTTTCCCTCCCTAGTGTGGGAAGAGCCTTCTACCGTACCTGATGAGTCTCCAGAAAGGCATTTTAAATAGCTCTGGGGTTAATTATTCAAATGTTTAATTAGCATATGATAACTGCCGTAGTAAATCCTACCACTGCACATTGCATTGAAGGGGTAGCTAACAGCTTCGCTGATGTGGTCACTCTGGTTTTACTTCCCAACCATTCCTTCTTCATCTTATCCCAGGTGGGCTTGCAGCAAATTGCTTTTTCCCAAGCATGTCCCATGTATAATGGGTTTTTCCCTTGGCGTACATGTGGCTTGAGCTGCTTTTGCACTTGGAGTTGCAAAGTCTCCCATTGCCCGGCAGAGCAGCACCATAATCACCTCTCCTCTTCTCCTCCATCTGAGCAACATTTAAATCTCCTGCTGTCTTGATGAGGAGGAAGATATAATGCTCCTATTAAGGGAAATCTAAGTTTAATCTGCTTTGATTATGGTTTAGAATCTGGTCACTTGATTTGATTGCAGATGTTTGTCTCCTGCCTTGTGGGTGCAGCACCAGAGTCACGGTGCAAAATCTGACTTGATTTCCTTTTTGAAGTCTCGGTGAGCTCTGCAAAACAAGATGAAATGGGATGATGTGGCTTCAGTAGTTAAAAACATCAGAAAGGTTCCTCTGTGATTTAGCAAGCATCATGTTGATGATGATGGATATTGCTCTAGTTCTGTCGGTACGTTCAGCTGGAAGTTATTTCTTCTTCCCAGGCGATGGCAGACAATTCACTGCGCCTCCACGTGTCTCTTTCCACCTCTGAAATGGCATGAGTAATACCTTCTTGGCCTACTTTTGTTGTCCAGACTAAGATTGGGCTTTTTAAAGTGTGTGTGGCTTTCCTGACCAGCAATCCCAGCCTTGCAGGGCAATCATTACACCATTGTAATTAATTGCATCTCCTCAAAGGACTACCTGGCTCTTGACAGAGCATCTCCCAGCTCCATGCAGGTGCGTCGTCCCAGGAGACATGGGCTGTCCCCTTACACTGGGCTTAATGACACTGATGCATATTAATATGTCTTTTGGTGTCATCTTTGTGCCCTCCACTGCCCTGCCCCAGAGGTCCTGCTGTTCTGGGAGCATCTGATCCGTAATGCATGATTAGTAGATTAACCATTGTGCCCACAGCAGCAAAAAAATGAGCTCCCAGAAGCCCTTCAAAACAGAGAATAATTCATTACCCACCTTGATTTCCACTTAAAATGTACTTTAACTACACTTCCAACTACAAACCCTAAATCACCCTCATGTTCACAAAAAATCCATCATTTTTTATTTTATTGCACAGCACTGGCATGACATAATCCCTTCCAGAGTGTCTTGGAGTGCTTTACGGATCAATAAATTACTTACCTGTACAGCAGAGGCAATGCATGCAAGGCCATTGCAGTCATTCCAGCTCGGCACAGCCCCGGGAAGGATGCGGGAGCCAGGGAGAGGCAGGGAAAGGCGTGCTCAGGAGTGGGATCCAAGTCAGGAATAGGGGTGTTGCAATGATCTGGGCTGCAGCTTCAAGCAGGTCGATGGCTGGGGCTAGCCCAGGGAGGGTGGAAGGAGAAGGTGCTTTGGAAGTGATTTGTGAGTCTCCTGCACAGCGCCGCAGCGGGATGCTGATGCTGCTCGGCTCCGGAGAACGGCCTGGAAAATAATAATCCAAGGAAAGTGATGGTCTTTATTATGTTGTGCAGGTGCAGGCTGCTAACAGCAGCTGTAGAAACCCCAGCCCTCCCTTGGCAGCCACATCCCTGCTTGTTCTTCATCCCTTCCTCTTCTCATCACCCCCCATCCTATGTGTGCGTCCTCAGTTTGGATCTGGTCCCCTTGTATCTGACCTGCTCCTGAGTGTTCGTGATGGCTTGGGATGGCTTTCATCCCAGTTGAATTTCCCTTCCTTTATACAGTGCTGGACATGAGATGCTCCTTGGTAGGCTTGTTGTCTTCATAGCTGCAGCTCTTGGTGCTTTTCTGGTTGCAAGGACATGACAAGAGAGCCTGCAGAAAGAGCTGCAAGCCACAGGCGTGCTTTGGGTGCTCTTGATGGAGTTTGGAAGGGGTGGACAGTGTTTTCTCAATAGGATGCAGCTCTGCTGGAAAGGGTTGAGAGGACAGGATGAGTACTGGAAGCAGGGTAGGGGGAGAAATACCATCTCCCACACATAGAGGTGCTAAGGAGGAACTGTCTTGAGCATCCCTACAGTGACTGAATCCCTTCTGGCTACAACTTCTTCCCACTTCAACCCTTGTCTTTTCTGCCCCCCTTTCCCCTGCAGGATCCTGTCAAGTCAGATGAGACTGACGGGCTACTGCAGAGCTTGTGAAGGTGGAGGGAGGAAGGAAACTCAGCCTCCTTCAGCCACATTGTGGGATTGGAGTTGGAGCAGAACCAGTTGCATTTTCATTTCTCTCTTTTTGTCATTGTAGTGTCTCCGAAAATCACTGAGATCTCTTCTGACATCTCCATCAATGAGGGTGGCAATGTCAGCCTCACCTGCATAGCCACGGGCAGGCCAGATCCAACAATCACCTGGAGACACATCTCACCCAAAGGTAAGAGCCAAACCTTACCAGAAATACTCTGTAAAAGGAACAAAGTTGTTCGCAAGCAGCGGGGGAGGTGGTGTTGGTTGGTTCATGTAGCAAAGACAGGGTGATGTGCGCCAAAAAGATGGGATTTAATGCAGCACTTGATGACTCTGGTGGAGAAACATCCATCTTGGTGGTGGAGCTGATGGTTTTGCTCACATGGAGGACTGGCTGTAGGTACCAGGTTGATGTTGTTGTGCTTAGGGATTGAATGTGCTTGTCTGGCCCTATGTTTTGGGGGTATTCTCGCATGTTGCTTTAAAGGAAGGCTGTAACTAGTGCAAATGAGCAGGAAAAGCCAGGAAGCATTAATTGGTGGCCTTGTGAATTGGTAAGCAAAGCCTGAGCAGAGCTGTGTGGGTGTGCCAGCAGGGAAGCCAATTCCCACATGTGCCCATATTATTGCCAGACTCCTTCGCAGATGCTTTTTGGTGTTTGCTTTGCGTTTTGCTGCCCTGTTCTTGCCAGGAGGCAGGGAGGTGCTCCCCAGGGGCGAGATGTGGGGGCTTTGGGTGGGATGAGCCATGTGGCCAAGGGGGCGATTCCTGGTTTCTGTTGCTCTGATCGCATCGAGTTCAACCTCAGTCGCTTTTCCCCTGAGGTTTTACCAGTGTCTGTCTGAAGCTCTCCTCGGGGACGCCCCGGTTGGGCTGTCGGCAGCCGGAGGAGCCGGCGCAGCGGCGGCAGTGATGGATGGTGCCGTGTCTGCTCTCTCTGTTCAGCTGCCTGACGATGGCTGCGGCGCCTTGGTGCAGCTCCATTGATTTTTTGCTATTTGTCTGCGCTGAAGCAAACGGCTGGGCCAGATCCATCACTCTCCATAGCCCAGGCAGGGAGCGAGCTGAGGCGGTGGCAGCTCAGCCCATTCCCTTGACAGCAGCCTCTGTAAAAGCCGTATCCCCCCCTGGTGCACATGTTGGTTTATCTGCTTTAGGTGGTCGTGTCCCCGAGACGGTGGCCTTCAGTCAGGGTCTATGCGTGGATGAATGATGAAATGCAGGGCACAGATTCATATGCTCTTCTCCATCCCTGGGTGTCTATCCATGGCATCGAAGTGGCTGTCAGTGTAGCTGTCACCATCAGGTAGCATTTATGGTTGCAGCAGTCCGTGTGCTCGTACCTTGAAGCCTTTTCTTCTTTGTCCTCTTCCTCTTGTCTACCCTGTCAATGCATTTTTGTCTCATTCAGCCTCCTCACTGCTTGTTTTTCACATGCATCTTGTTTTCCCCACATCCCTGCTCTCCTTCCCACATCCCCTCCTGCTCCTCAAGGACCCTCCTCTCCCATTCCCATGCCCCTCGCTGCCTTTTCCCACACACTATCCATCCTCTCCTAACCAGGCTCCGGCTTCCAATGCCTCTGTCTTTCGTGAGGGCTATTTTCCATGTTTGCTGCCATCCAGCAGGTTTCTTCCCCCAGGGAATCTTTACCTGCGCTTGAACCAGATGTTTCCATTTTACTTAGGACTTAGCTGCTATGGAAACTGAGGATGCACCAGGAGAGGAAGAGTGAGCTAATCAGAAATTACCTGTGGTGCTGTGTAATTTGCAGCAGCAGCTCTTACCTGATTTTGGCCATGATTAGGCATTCTGCTTTCAAAACTCAAAGGGAACAAATGATCACAGAGATTTACTGGAGTCTGGCCTCATGCTGATGGAGGGTGCTGAGCCCAGAGGTGGCCCAAGACAAATCTGGTGGCTGCAGGTCTCCATAGGCAGCTCCTGTTTCTCTCTCTGGCTCTGCCAAGCTGCCAACAGGGACCTTTACTCCTCCTTTTTGCATTCAGCTCACATAGCAGGGATGAGGATTGGAAGTTTGGGGACCGAAATGAGAGCCAGGGCAGGTGCACAGAGGTGCTGTAGCAGATGCTGAGATGATAACCCTTTCCCAAGTGGGATATTGTCTAATTTGGAGAGCTGGGAGCAAGCAGGGACCCAAAGCTCGTTGCTGGATTGTAGGTCTGCTCATCCCATGGGAAGTCTCGAGCGAACCGCCTCCTGTTCCTTCTCGCCGCCTTTCTCCATTCTGCTTGGAGTGGTGGAGAAAAGGGATGAGGAGGATTGGTTAAGGGGATGCTGGTGCATAATTGAAGGGTTTACATAGCGGATGAGTAAAAGCTCTCACCGGTGTCCCTGGGCAGAGGCTCTGATAGCACTGTCTGTGCCAGGCACGGACGGAGCGGGAGCTGAAGGAGCCGGTCCCTGTGCTTAAGCTGGCGAGTGCTCCTCTGTGCAAGGCTATTCATGGGCTTTATTATTTCCTTGGCAGCTCTGTGCGGCTCTTGGTGGGAAATGGAGCAAATATAAGAGGTGTTTGCTCACCGTGGAGCGTGTAGTTGGGTCCTTCAAGGGATTTACACCAAGAGCAACTCTGGTGACTGAGCTCACTCGAGACCCTTTTCCAGCGACTCAGCTCCGTTGACCACTCACTTGGTTCTTTTCTCTCCTGAGCATTGCTCAGGTCTGGTGCAATATGAGTTTGGTCTGGTAAGCTCTGCTGAACTTTCGCATCTGCAATAGTTGGCATGTGATGGGAGCTGTTAAATCTGGGTTTGAGACTGGTTGGTTGGAAGAGTTCCCCACAGTCAGGAGGAGGAGAGCATTTTTGCTGGGTAACTCTTGCTGAGTGAACCTGAGCAAGAGTTTTCTGCTAGCGAATCACACCAGTGCTGGCCCTGTTGGTGCCTCCATCCCTGCTCAGAACCTGTGCCCATCCTCATCCTCATCCAGCAGGATGCTGGCTCTAGAGAAGGGGTTTGTGACCCTATGGTCCTGGCCTATTCACTGGCCAGTCCAACCAAGATGCATGACATCTTCCACCCCTCAGCATCACTCCTCTCTGTCCTCGTGTATTTCCCCTCCCAGTAATGCTGCTGAATGGGTTGAAGTGGATGAAGATGGGGAGCTGGTGTAGTCACAGCTGCTTCTGCATCAGTGGAAGAGGTTTAACTGCTCTGGGGCTCTGCCCTGGGCTCAGATGCTCCATCTGGCAATGCGGCCGTAACCAGAGCTGCCAGGCACTGGGGCTTCAAAACACAGTCACCAAAACCATACTGGGAAGCCAAGTTCTGGCATGCGATGAAGCAGATCCATCCCTCCTTGGCAGCCCTGCAGTGCCAGGACCATTAGGATGGCAACCAAGGGAGGCATCCTCAGCAGGGTGAAGGGAGGGAGGAGGGCAAAGAGGGAGAGAAGGATGTACATATATAGAACATCCAGCAAGAAGGCAACAGCATCTTTCCAGAGGAGGTGTAGGTTGTGCTGAGGACTTGGAAGCTGGGGTCTGAAAGGCAGCGTTGTGTGTGCCCACACACATTTGGCTTTGCACCCATCGGTGTCAAGCATCTCTTTGCTTCCAAGGCTGTCTTAGGATCCACAGCCTTACGGTGCCAATGTCATCTGTAAACTGCAGAGAGGTCTTCTAGTCAATAGTCTGGTTTTGGTCACTCAGGTGTTTCCATAGTTACTGGGCTTTGTATTTATTTTGGGGGTAATTCTGACGTTGTCATGGCAATTGCTGTGTTTTCAGGCTGGTTTTCATTTCTCAGAATAACAAGGGCTCAAGTGTGGTAATCATGCCATGATGGAGCCAGGGGCATGAGGAAAGGGTGTAAAATCAGGTGTGTGCATGAAGATACCTTCACTGGCTCATGTGTCTGGCCAGCATCAATCTGCCACATGCAGACATCCCAAGCCAGAGCCTGCATCCAAGTCATCATCCTTAACAACCCTTCATGGACTTTTCTGCCATGGTTTTGTCTAATTGCTTTTTGACTATTGCTGTAGTATGATGGATTCTGGTGTAAGGCTAAAGACAGCGGCTGCGAGGGTAGGAAAACATTATGGTTTGGCTGCATGGTGTATTTACTCATAAGAGGTCTGATTGAGAGGTTTTTAGAGCAAGAATCCCTCATTAATATCAGGATTAGGCTGGGTGCTGAAAGCTACATCCCGTGTGGCGTCTGAGCTGTGATTTGCTGGGTAGGTGCTGCCTCTGCAAGGCAGAGCGACAAGACAAGGGAGATGCTTGGAGGATCCCGATGTTGCCACATCCCGGATATCCTCCCTGATCAGCCCATTTAACCCCTGTGGCCCTCCGTGTCCTCCCTGCAAGAGGCGCAATAGCAGTCCCTTGTCTCGCAGGCCCGATGGGAGGATAAATAGATTCAAGACATGAAGCTCTCAGACACAGCAGTAATCACAGCTCGCATATGCACTTAAGATAGATGAGGCACGGTGGCCTGATGTGGCAGAGGTCTCATGAGATCATCCGTCTATACATGAGCAGTAAACCAGCAAAGGGACTCTGGGAGAAGGCTGGTATATTTGGATATATTGATTCTCTCTGGCTTGAAACACGAGGACAAGCGACTGCAAAAAAGAATCCAGCTTGAAGAGTTGCTTGTCCCTGAGATGGGGACGTGTCCCTCTTTCCCGGAGGTTGGTCCATGAAACACATTGCTCGCTGTCTTCATCTTTCCAGGATCCTCTCTGGAGGGGAGGCAGGGGATATTTGTAGGTTAGACATCAGATCTCAGCTCAGCTGGGAGGTACAAAGAGAAAGGGGATGCACTTTGGTGGGAAAACCCTGCTTCAAGTCACCTTATTAACTTAAGGCCAGAAATCCGTGTTCTCTGCTCGTCCTTTTAACAGGGACATCTCTCTTTGAGAGTGCAGATGGTTTGTGTAAGGCTGGGGCTTGTGTCTCTGCACTCTCATCTCCTTTGGAGACATTGTGTGAGCCAACCCAAGTCATGTCTCAAAGAAGGGATGTGGGTCCTCCTGCAGTGGCTGTACGATGGGGCACAGAGCTGCAGCGTTGGCTTAGGTTGGCTTGGCCACCACACTAGATGTGACGTCCCACCTCCCCTTGCTTCATGCATCTCAGAGTTGCCGGGTGCCTCACTGAGACTCAGACAACTCATTCGGTGGACAAGAACCTTGTCCTCCTTCCAAGAGGTAGTTGAAGGCCTGGACTCCAGCTATATTAACTGAAGCATTTCAACCAGCTCCAATCCTGTCGGCAGCTCAACCATCCCCTTGTTTACTGTTGAAATAATTACTGCTTTGCCATAATATTAGCTCTGAGCCGTGACTCCATTACCATTATCGCCGGAATATTACCCATTTATTATCTCCCAGCAACCCTGGAAGATGAACACTAGGCTTCAGAGACCAATTGTTTTACAACAGACAGGATCTTGGTGTGCATTGTTTAATGAGGTAAACTACATTATAGCCAGCATTAATTTGGCTGCGGTGCACTCCACTAAATCACTGTTAACCTGGAAATCTGCCACCGGATTTGATACGTGCTTCATCAGCACGTGCCAGATGGATCGGCTGGGAGAAGGGTCACCAATGGCCTGGCTCTGCTTGCATCACAAATAAACAGGTTGCAGTGCTCTTGGAGAAGCAGGGCTTTGAGGTGGACACTAGTTTTGTCTGTAGCGATGGAGAAGCTGGCAGCTGATATTGCCAGGGGTTGCTTGCAAAGCATGTGAACACGTGCTACAACAGGATCCTGCTGAGAGCAGGGTGAATGTTAGCCCTTTGAGTGCCAGCAGCTTCCCCAGCAGCTCCCATGGGAGCAGGATGCTGCCCAGCAGGAGCCAGGACTTGGTGGAATTGCAGCATGGGTTTGGCTTTCCCCAAGGAATGACTCGACACATGTTTCGTGTGCTGGGTGTTAAGCACTTGGCAGTGGGACGCTCCTGTTAGCATTTTCCTTCCACTGATGCACCCTGTTTCCTCTGCTTTTTCGAAGCAATGGGAGATTGTGTACTTGTACATGTATATATATACATAAAAGTAATAGTTTTGATTCCCTGCATGCTGGAAATCAACTCTCTGAGCTGATTTGTTTGCAGATTTGGCATCGCTGCCTCTAAAATATGCATCTCGGTACAAAAATAACAAGCCCCCTACCAGCTACAAATGAGGCAATGTCTTTCCCTGAAGAAAAGGGGAAAAAAAACTCTCTTGGCTTCAGCATATTCCCTAAACATAGCTTTGCAATGTCACACATTCCCTCCTTGCCTGAGGCAGAGCGTGCTCCACTCCTTGTCACAGCCTAGGGATGCGAGTGGGATGCTTGCTTTTGTGGAGCAGCCGGTCACTGTACAACAGGGTTAGGGTTGGGGTTAGGGTCACTGTACAACTGGGGGGTAAAAGCAGGCAGCTGCATGCACCCTTAGATTGTATCCTTTGGCTTATCCCATTGGTCACTGGCTACATGTTCTGGGAAGGTGAGACCCACTGTGGTGTTGCAAAAGGCCCCTGTGCCACCGCCATGCCCAGTGCAAGGGAGCTGGTACCCATATAAAACCATGGAAGTGTTTAAAGCCAGGTTGGACGGGGCTTGGGGCAGCCTGGTCAAGTGGAAGGTGTCCCTGCCATGGCAGGGGGTTGGAATTAGATGAGTTTAAAGTCCCTTCCAGTTCAAACCAGTTTATGATTGATTTTCTTGCACCTAACCCCACCCATTTGCACAACAATCTCATCAGCTCTTGTGCGCGAAGCAGTGGTGGGACCAGGTTAAGGAAGCAGAGAAATTTCTAGTCACTCCCATTTCCCAGGATAACACCCTTGCCACCCCCAATCCTCACATCCCATGCTCTAGTTCTGTGCAGAGACAGTGATTTTCACACCACTAGCAGCATTTCCCACGCCAGCATCCCTTCTCCATCCCCAGCAGCACCTTGACTTGGAAGAAAGGGATATGTTAGTTATTCCTTTGGTGCGGTGGGATGAGGTGGACAAAACCCAACACGCCTCTGAATTTTCTGTCTCTTCTATCAGCACTGAACACAGCTCCCTCCTTCCCTGGTAAATGTGTGGCTTTGTGTCAGTGTTTCACTCCCTGCTTGGGACTTGCCTTTCATTCGGCTGGCGTGAGGAAGAGCACGGGAGCGTCTGAGATTCCAGAGATCTCCACACAAATTAAAACCTTTTATCAGCTCCTAATAGCTCTGCAAACTAATTATATTTGGGCCAAACTTTCCCAGCGACTCCCCTGAGGTATTATTATAAAAATCTGAGCTGTGAAAACGCGTCCCCATTCTGTCAACACCGGGTCGCTTCTGCTATAGAAAACTCTGCTCCGGCTCCTTTTAGCTCCCCGTGATGTGCTTTGCATAAGCTGCTGCAGTTGGGTTTGGGGAGGAAAGAGCCCGACTCAGTCTGCTACCACTCCCCCATGGCCTTCAGTGTGGCCTCGGGGCTGTGGGTGCACGACAGGGGTACGTCGATCCGCAGAGAGATGGATGTTGTGATGAGGAGTGGGAAGGATGCTCAGAGAGGTGGTGGAGATGCTCAAACCCCAGCAGGTGGGTGATGGGAGTGAGCAGTGCAGGGAGGAGCTTTGCATGTGGATGGTTTTCCCAGTGCCGGTACCTTGCTGGGGAGCTTCTGATGTTGGAGCTGATTCCCCTCCAAATCCGTGCCTTTCTTTTTCCTGGCATCACCCTTCTCTCCCTGGTAACGTCTTTTCTGCTCGCTGAGCTTGCACGGGGCAGGACACTGAGGCCAAAGACATCCCCTGCCTTCTCCTGCTGTACCATCCATTGGTGGAGGCAGCACAAGGAGATGCCTTGAGGCAAACTCCAGCCCTTGCCCCGGTGGGAAGGAGGCTTCTGCTCCCTGCTACCCTTCCTCTGCTGTCCTTGCAGTCTTCCTCGGCACAGATTGCCAGCTAATGGGGTGGAGCTAGTGCGAGCACTCTCTATTAATGGAGCAGAATATAAACAGAATAAAGCCTTCATTTCCCGGGCTGTGATTTCATTATTAATATACTTTACAGTTCACAGGTTGTTCATTTGCTTCCATGTTTTCTCAGCTGGTGTAATCTGCGGCGCAGAGTGAGAAGAGTCATAAAATTTCCATTTCCAGTTGAATGTGCGTCCAATTCGCCGTGAAATGTTTCTCTCTGTTGTGAATATTAAGTGCCCAAGGAGGTAGGATTAAGCAGGGCAGGTTGTCAGACCCTCTCCATGTCCGTTGGGCCTGGGAGAGATGTGGGTGCAGAGAAGGAACGGTGACAAGGTGAGGTGTAGGGACTGAGGGAAGGTGGAGTTAAAGGGAAAGGAGGAGGAGAGAAAGAAACCATGGAGGGAAGGGGAGGAAAGTTAAAGAGTGGCTGCAAGGACGGATGCACTGGGTGAAGGATGCTCTGATGGAGCAGACCTGTGCTCCACCTCCTTGTTTCCCTGTCCCATGTCCTTGCTACTTGACAGGGAAGATGTTACTGCAGCATCTGCTCCACTTGATAGATCAGTTGTTGGTGTCTGTGCTCGGTCAGTGCTGTGGGCTTTGGGGTTGTGCCCTTCCTCAAGCCTGAACATGGGTAGAAAGAGAGTTTCCTTGTCCCTGGTGAGGCTGAGAAACACTGCTGTGCTTGTAAGGGCAAGGAGCTGAAACGTGCTCATGAGCTGGAGCTGCTCCCTGCCCTGTACAGAGCTAAAGAACAGCAGTGAATCGCCCTGGAGTTGCAGGCACCGCTGCACATGCAGAAGAAGGGCTTGACACATGAATGTGAGGGGGGAGAACCATGTTCTGCTTATGGTTATGTGGAAGTAGGAAGATTTGTCGTGTATGTTGAGTATTCTTTCATGATTTATAACAAATTCGGTGGTCTCTCTGGGACAGGGCAGCAGGATTTTGGGTAGCCATGGGCACGGAGGGGTACCCACAGCTGCAGCACCACTGGCAGGGGCACATCTGGAGGAGCAGCTGGAGGCAGGGAGGGATGCGCACCCTGGTTACCACTCCCTGCACCCATCCTTACCATAGCAGTACATGGGGCAGCATCACTGCTAGGGAAAGGGGACAAAAAGCCAAATCCCAATGGATTGCCCAGGCCTTGGGGATAACTTGAGTGCTGCCCAGAGCCAAGGGCACCATTTCCTTCCAATTCTTTGCTGAAATGACTTCAACCACAGCATTCCTCGCTGCAAGGGAAAAAAAATGCCTCTTCCTTTCCCATCTTCTTTCGGTCAAGTCAAGATAATAATAGTCTTTTTCTGATCCCCTGAACTTTCCCATCTGCTTGGTAAAACAATGGCAATTCTTTTTCCTCCTGCTCTCTCTGTCTTCCTCTCTTGTAGTTTTATTCTCCTACAGCATAATTTAAAGCCAGAGCTATGCCATAGCCCCGGGTTTTTTCCCCTTCCTGTGAGACACTGCTGTTACTTAGTATGGATTTTCCCTTGCAAAGCAATGCCTCTCACTGATGATCCTCAGCAATGGAGACATCAGTGCCATAAACCACGAGGGACAGAGCAAGGCCATTGGGCTGGAAAATAGCGTGGCTGCAAAAATAAAGAGGGGCTAAAGATGATGGAGAGGCAATAGCGAGTCTCACCCTGCTGTGAGTCAGAGGGAGAAGGGGGTGAAGAGGAGTCAGGTGGTGCCATGAGGAAGAAGAAAGAAGGAAAAGATTCCCTATTTGCAGAAAGATGTGGCAGTGGCAGCCACATCTGGACACATAGAGAGAAGGGAAAGTTTCCCAGCTCCCCGCGACTTCTTGGCAGCACTGGGGATGGATTTAGCTGGTACTTGATGCCTCTTTTTTTCACTCTAATGCCATTATGCCACTTGCTTCCCATCCTCGGGATATTTTCTTAATGCGGCTGAAATGCAGCTTAACTGAGGTTACAGCCATGTAACGCTTGGGATTGCAATTGCTTCTTAAGAGCTTGTCCTACAGAGAAAGCCTTTGGGTTTAAATTTGCAGCCGGAGGGACCCTATGGTCCTGGCCACCGGCAGTTGTTTTTCTGCTAAATCCGGAGCAAAACAGGATGCCTGGAGTTTGGCAGGGGATGGAATGTTCTGTCTTGCACATGGGGATGTGTGGTTGATAAGGGATGTGTAATGCTCATAACAGGGGAGGCCCAGGACATTGTTTAAGGTGCTTTGCAAGTCTCCTGCACATAGCAGGCAGGAGCAACAAAAGAGGCTGCATCACCAGCAGAGTGAGCAGCAGGTCAAAGGAGGTGATCCTGCCCCTCTACTCTGCTCTCTGAGACCCCACTTGCAGCACTGTGTGCAGCTCTGGTGTCCTGAACATCAGAAGGATGTGGAGCTGTTGGAGCAAGTCCAGAGGAGGCCACAAGGATGATCAGGGGCTGGAACACCTCCCATATGAAGACAGGTTGAGAAAGTTGGAGCTGTTCAGCCTGCAGAAGAGAAGCTTTGTGGACACCTCAGAGCAGCTCCCAGTGTCTGAAGGGGGCTACAAGGATGCTGGAGAGGGACTCTGCATCAGGGACTTCGAGCAACCTGGTTTAGTGTGAGGTGTCCCTGCCCACAGCAGGGGGTTGGAACTGGACAATCTTAAGGTCCTTTCCAACCCAAACCAGTCTGGGATTCTCTGATTTCTTGGTGTTCTCCAGAGCCACTTTTCTCCTTGCCAAGCCTTGTGCAACGCAGCTTCTCCGAGAGACGGCGAGGAAGCTGCCAGCAATGGGATGGGCTCCAGGAAAACCAAGTTGCAACAGGATTTAATCGAGGAGCAGCGCTCCTGCGAACAGGATGCTCCTGTTTGTCTGAGCGATTTTCTCCGGCAGCATCTGTCACTCTCCAGCATCTTGGTATCATTGCAGCAAATTATTTAAACACTACCCACTGTACCCCATCTGTCAGGCAGCCCCTCCACACAGATGGGGCCCTACCTTGCCTCCTCTCCAACGGAACTCACCGGCAAAGGCTGAGCGCAAACAACAGGAGAAATTAAATCAAAAGCACAGCTTTGGCACCCAGGGGGAAAATGCACATCAGCTTTGACTTATTGCATGGCTCACACTTACAAGAGAGAAGCAGCGGCTTTTGTCACTGCAAGGGGCCATGAAAAATGAATTAGGGCCGCTGCTGGGAGAGGGCACGCAGGAGAATCTTTCATTCTGGCGCCGCTGTCCTCTCTCACCTTGCAAGTGGCACCGGGGAAGAAAGCACAAGGAGGAAGAAAGAGCAAGGGGAGAAAGGAGAAAGGGATTCTTGTTGGGTGGCTTGTTAGGGTCTGGTTTTAGGCTACAGGAGGAAAAGCAGCTGAGGTGCCCCCCCTGAGAGCACCTTTGATGCTCCAGTGGGAGCAGAGAGCTGCCAGGAGGTGCTGTCTCATCAGTAAGTCTCTGGGGAGAGCTTGGCTTGATACTTGGGTTTCATGTACCCTTGGTATGGGTTCCTGCAGGGAGGCAGAGGAGCTGCATGGAATTAGCCTGTTTAGTCTGGAGAAGCGAAGGCTCAGGGGGAACCTTATCGCTCTCTACAACTGCCTGACAGGAGGATGGAGCCAGGAGAGGGCTGGTCTCTGCTCCCAGGGAACAAGAGGTGGAACAAGAGGAAATGGCCTCAAGCTGCACCAGAGGAGGTTTAGATGGAGATGAGGACCAATTCCTTCCCCAAAGGGTGCTCAGGCATTGGAACAGGCTGCCCAGGGCAGTGCTGGAGGTACCGTCCCTGGAAGCGTTCCCAAACTGTGTGGACGAGGCCCTCAGTGCCATGGGTTAGTGGTGGCCTTGGCAGTGCTGGGCAATGGTTAGACTTGCTGATCTTAAAGGTCTTTTCCAACCTGGTTGATTCGATGATTCCAGGATTCTGTGAGGCAGATCAGAGCATCCATCCCAGTGCCACCATGAGGGTCACCACCTCTCCCTCTGAGCAGGGAGACCCCGAGGGCCAAGAAGGCTGTCCTGCTGCATGCTTACGGTAATGGGTAGACAGCATTAAGAAAAGCAGCCCTCTATGAGCCCTACACCCATCTTTGCACCCAATCGAACACCACATAGGTGCATTGTGAGCTGCAAGCATTGCTAATGTGCTCTAACAGGGTGGGATGTGCCATTTGGACCTTCTCCTAGGGCTCGGCGTCCTTACCAGGACCCCGGGAGGAGGCAGGGACTGGAAGAGGCTGGGGATGGTTGCTTCCACTGAGCCCTGAGCTGCTTCCACACTGCCCAAATCTCCCTTACACTGAAATAAAAGGGCTCATTTTTGATTCGACTCATTTCCTCCTGACTTAGAGCCTCGTTCAAGGGTGGTTGGTCCCCGAGTTGTTTTGTTTTGTTTCTTTAAATATTAATTTCCATAATCCTTTTATTTCCCAAGGAACTACTTCTTGCAAACAAAGGGTTTAGGCTCCTCTTTTATTCCCACTAACAAATGAGTTGTCTGAGGCATACAACATCCCGGCAGCAACCCAAGTATCTTTAAGGACAACTCGTGGTGCACAAGGGATGGGGGGAAGCATTCCCAAGGGATCACAGGTACCGCAGCAGCATCTGCCTGGAGATTGGAGGGCAGCAAGTGTGGGAAGCCTCCGTGCAACCCAGGATTCCAATGTTTTGCATGGGGGCATCTCCGAGCTGCCTTTTTGAGATGGAAGATTTGAGAGCCAAAGGCTGGGAAGCACAATAGAAGATAGACTGCTTGTACCTCATTGTCTGGAGAATAGATGGGCTGCAGGTTCCTGGAGAATAGGAGCTGCCACTCAGGTGGCTTTAATAGAACAGGCGGCTGCTAGATTTCAATAAAAGAAATGAGTATAAATATTGTTAGGGGGAGAATAGAGGCAAAGTGAAAAAGATCTTGTTTGACGAGTCACAGTGGGAAACTTTCAAGGACTTTTAAGCTCAAAACTCTTTACAATGATGCTATAATGGGCAGCTTGACCAGCTGCACCATTAGAGGAGAGGAGAGCCAACGGGGCAGGCAGCCCCGGCACAGATTTGCATTGGAGGTCTGGCCCTGGGCATGGAGCAGTGTGGTCGTGCTTGGGGGAGCTCACTGGTGTTTCAGCTCTCTGTGCTTCTCTTTGGCTCTCTATACGTGAATCTAGGTTATAGGCTGTGAATATAGGTGATGTGGTGGTATCTGGAGGTTTTACACCAGTTATGTGTCCCAATGACTACTTAGATGTGCCCACTGAATAGTTCAATGTTGGAGTTGTTATAGGAGATGTGAGCCCCACGTGTGGTCTCAGCAGTGGGTCCTGTCTCGAATCTAGCTCTGAATAGTGCAACAAGTTGGAGAAACGAGCAAAGAACAGAGATTTGGCAGCAATGATGGTTCCTGTGGTGGTTCCTGGTTGGTGCTTTGCATTCAGAAGGTGTCTGTTGAAATCACAGGCAGCCAGAGATGGGGTTTTCAGATATAGTCATCTCTGCTCATGTCCGCCCCAAATCACACCTCTTGAGATGAAACCATCAGCTCCTTGTTATACCCAAAGTAGCTGAAGGGAGAAGAGAAGCCACAGCTCTTCATGGCCATACATGAGGAGAGGCTCCTGCAGCCCAGGGCAGGTGGGAACTCTGATACCAGTGCAGGAGAAGGACTTTATGACTTTGTCACTCAGCCTTCATCTTCCTGAGGTGCCTCAGGAACCCTCAGTGCAGCAGTCAGCAACTGGGCATCCTTCTCCCTCACAGCCTGTGCATAAAAAGGCACAGAGCAGCATTGGCTGGGAGAGTTCTGTCAAATCCAACGTAATGGAGGATATGAGTAAGGAAAACATGATATTTCCTCTCTCTTTGGTGACACTGGGCACAATTTGTGATGGTGACCACCCCTGGGGTGTGAGGATGAGGAGAGAGCAGCAGAGGAAGCTACCGCAAAGCTCTGAGCGCTGTGCAAAACCCAGACAGCAAAAGCATAATCCCCTGGGGCTTCACACAACCATGGAAACATGCTCATTAACATGGAAAAACATGTAAAAGGAGAGATTTCTTCTCTTGTAATCAGGAAACCTCAAAAAGAAAGAGACTTGGCCCCGTGTAAGCACAATGCAGTCTCTGATATGCCTGTTTGTGGGATTCCAGTCCTTCTGAAGGCTTGTGAATAATGAAGAAGTAGAAGTTCATACCCCATGTCTGCTGTATGTTGGTCGTGATGGGCTTTCTAAATGCATCACTCCTTTAAAAGGGGTCTATAAGAAAGATGGGAAAGACATTTTAGCAGGGTCTGTTGTGATAGGATGAAGAGTGATGGGTTTAAACTAAAAGGGAGATTGAGGCTGGATGTGAGGAAGAAACTCTTTACAATGAGGGTGGTAAAACACTGGCACAGGTTGCCCAGAGAGGTGGTGGATGCCCCATCCCTGGAGGCATTCAAAGGCCAAGCTGGATGTGGTTCTGGGCAACCAGATCTAGATGAAGATGTCCCTGCTCATTGCAGGTTGGCTTAGATGACCTTGAAGGTCTCATCCGACCCAAACTATTCTACGATTCTATGATTGTAAGGGGGTTGCAGGCTGGAGCCGGTGGTACGGGGATGGAATATTCCCAAGAGGAGGAGAGGAGCATGCCGTGCTTGCGTGGGTCGATAGGGTAATCTTCAAAAAATCATTTCTTTAATGATTGCTCTGAATGGTTTCCAGCAGGTTAATTCCCCCCAGCCTCTCTCAGCCGGTACAGGCTGGCACTGGGGAGTTGAAAGAGGGGATGCACACAGGGGGTGCTGCCCTGGCTGCTCTCATTTGCTTCAGCAAGCACAAACTGGGAAGGGAATTCTAGAAATGCCTGAACTTTGTTCCTTAGGAGTTAATTGAGCAGTTGGGAGCGGGAAATGCAGGGCAGTGATTGTCCCCCTGTGCTGGGCACTGGTGAGGCTGCACCTCAAATCCTGTGCTCAGTTCTGGGCCCCTCACTACAAGAGAGACATTGAGGTGCTGGAGCAGGGCCAGACAAGGGCAATGGAGCTGGTGCAGGGCCTGGAGCACAAGTGTGATGAGGAACGGCTGAGGGACCTTGGGGGGCTTAGTCTGGAGAAGAGAAGGCTCAGGGGGGACCTTATCGCTCTCTGCAACTGCCTGACAGGAGGATGGAGCCAGGAGGGGGCTGGTCTCTGCTCCCAAGGAACAAGGGATGGGACAAGAGGAAACGGTCTCAAGCTGCACCAGGGGAGGTTTAGATGGAGATGAGGACCAATTCCTTCCCCAGAGGGTGCTCAGGCATTGGAACAGGCTGCCCAGGGCAGTGCTGGATACTTCCATCCCTGAAAGTGTTCAAAAGCCATGTAGACGAGGCCTTAGGGACATGGGTTAGTGGTTAAAGTGGGATAAAAGTTGGACTTGCTGATCTTAAAGGTCTTATCCAACGTGGTTGATTCTATGTGCCCCCATCCTGGGGGCTGTGTTGTCTCTGCTTTGAGCACTCAGCTTTGGACTGATTCCATTCCTTCCCCAACCTCCTTCCCTGCACACAGAGCACTGCACTGCCTGTGTGATGCTACTAAATCACCCATCCTACATCATCCCGTGGGGTGATGTAGGGTGGGTGGCACAGAGGAGAGGTGAAGCAGGTCTCTGGCACCAACAATTCCCTCTTATTAGCTTTGTGTGGTTTATTTAGTTACTATAAACTGGCCTAGAATGGCCATCTCTATGGGAGTGACATGGGAAATATACGGCCCTTGGGTTTAGCACGTCACTCGGAGCCAGGAGTCTGCACAATGTTAATTTTTATTGCCAGAAGTAGCCATAAATTGATAGTTGAGAATGGCTGTAGGGACTGTAATTAACTAGTTACTATTTCACCTCCAAAAGGAACAATGTTTCACACTCTTCCTTTTACTTATCTGGAATCAGCCCGCTGTCAACCTCCGCTACAGCCCATATAAAGATTTATAGACCTTGGAGGTAAATATTGACTAATGGGCAGCTTGGCTTAATGTTCACCTTGAAGGACAATAAATTGTGCTATTGATTGAAGCCAGATGTCAATATCTGCATTCTTGTAAACATTTTAATAAAATTATCTCCATAAAATATTCTTCTTCTCCAGCCCATCCTGGGGAGGAGGATTGGTGCCTGGAGGATGCAGCAGCACAGTGCAGGAGGTACGGTGGTGCCCAAGGATCAGCCTTAGGACTTTCAGCATCCAGAGGTCAAACCCATTGCAGGATGATTGCTGAGGATTTGGACCTTTAGAGGTGGAAATAGCACAACCCTGGTGGGGGGCTTGCCTTGGTCCAAAGTGCAAGGAGTTCAGCCTGGAGAAGAGAAAGCTCCTTAAGGGGTGACCTTAGAGCAGCATCCAGTGCCTAAAGGGGCTACAAGAAACCTGGAGAGGGCTTTGGACAAGGGCCTGTAGGGACAGGACAAGGGAGAATGGCTTTAACCTGTCAGAGGGGAGATTGAGATGAGCTCTGAGGCAATTCTTCCCTGTGAGGGTGCTGAGGCACTGGCACAGGGTGCCCAGAGAAGCTGTGGCTGCCCCATCCCTGGCAGTGTTCAAGGCCAGGCTGGACACAGGGGCTTGGAGCAACCTGCTCCAGTGGAAGGTGTCCCTGCCCGTGACAGGGGGTTGGAGCTGGATGAGCTTTAAGGTCCCTTCCAACCCAAACCAGGCTGGGATTCTATGAATTGCTATGGGCACATGGCAGCATGGAAGATACGCTGTGGCTGCTGGTTGCTGATATACCACAAGGCTCAGCAGGAGCAGGACTGCTCCGTGAGAGCTGTGGTCCTCAGGAGCTACCATAGTGTACAGAAGTGATGATGTGCTGCTTGGACACTGTGACAGAGAGCGAGACCTCTCTGCCTTGTTTATTAATGGCATTATGGGCAGCATTCAGCCAGTTAAAGCCTTAAGTGCTGTGTCCTAGAGCCCTGAACAAGCTGCACCAGCAAGCCGGGGGACAGAGGCACATCATTAATTTGGGAACATGTGTTCACTTTCTGGTGAGTTATTATCTTGTCAGAGCCTCAATGGAAGCAAATAGGTAGGAGGAGGCAGAAGGGAGATGAGTCAGGCTGGGAAAACACGGAGAAGCAAAGGCTAATCAAGAAGGGAGGAACAAGGATGCAGGAGGCATCCTCATCCATCCACACTGTGTGGGACCCCAAGTCCCAAATAGCATGTGATGGTTTATGCCAGGATCCTGCTTGCCATCCAGGTGGATTCAGGCTCTGGTTTTCCATCTCTCCAGCTTGCACTGGGTTAGTTCATCATCCTCAGCTGCTGAGCAAGGATTACGCTTGTGCCTAGTCCATTTCTGGCCTATATTATATTATTAGTATTAATAATAATAATGATGGGTGCTGGCTGTGCTGGTTTTCTAGCTCCTGAGGAGATGAGAACACTCTCCTATTAATTCCTGCAATATTTCAGCTCCTAATTGTGCTCAAGCAGAGACAGTCTTGAACAGTTCCCACCATCAATTCCAGCTCTGGGGGAGCTCCTGGAGGCTGCGAGGCCCTGGGCCAGAGCATCCCTGAATGTTCCTGAGCTCCAGGTGCTTTTGGAGGTGTGGATGGAGGGAGCTGGGTTCCCACTGCATTGCTTTAGCTCCAGCTTCAGATGGATGGTGGGAGGACTGCGGTGCAATCCCAAAGGGATAAATGTGGGACTGGCTGGAGAAATAAACCCCATCCAAACCCCAGCCTAGGGCTTGCCTTGCTCCTAAAGCCAGGGAATTGAGCTTCACCCAAAGCAGGGACCATGTTCACCAGCTCTGGCAGCCACAGTGACATGGGCACCCTGTTGCTTTCTGTAGAGCAAGGTCTGCACTCCCAGACTGTGTTTGCTGAACCCTGGCCCTTCTCCCTAGGTCCCATCTATTTGGGTTTCTATTCCTGGCAGTCACTAATGAATGAGATTTGTCCAGATAGCAGGAAGACCTCCCGTTATAAACAGGCAAAAAAGCAGAGGCCAGGGAGACGAGCTGTTGGGCAATTACTCTTGGTCCGTGCCTTTGTCCCTTGGCTGCTGGAGCAATCAGGCAATGAAGTGACTTTACGGACCCAGTTTTCCTGCAAATCCCCTTATGCAGAAGGGGATGGAGGGACACAGCAGGTGTCCTGGTCACCTGGTGTCCTCAGGGCAGGAATCACTAATGTCACCTTTTTTCTTGAGATGCTGTAGTGCTCTAAGGAATAAGGATGTGCCCAGAGCCTCATGCAGGGATGGTCTTCCTAATGCTATCATCGTTGTTATCTGAGTAATATCAGATTGTGCAGGCATCCATCCTGGCTCAGAGCATCTCATTTTGGTCCGGGGTGGGCTCTGCACACTGGGGTCCATGGGCTGCAGCCGAAATCCCAAGGTACCAGACCCCAAACCCTGAACTCTTTGCGCTCTGCTGATTACCACGCACGTATCTCAGACTTCAGTACAGGCACAGAGGAAACATTCATCTCCCAATTTCCTGAGCTTTTGCAGGTGGAAAGCTGACCCTTGCAGTTACTTTAATGAAGTCTTTTGCCAGGGAATGAAACACACTCGAGCTGCTTTGCTCCCAGATCAAACTGGGCACGCACACTACAGCTCGGCTACAGTGAGAGCTAATTCTTGCTGTGTGCGAGCTGGCCCCGGAACACTCAGGGAAGAGCCTTTGGGTAGTTGGAAAGCTGAGTGTTATCTGAGAGTTTGGAAGCAGAGTGTTATCTGAGCCTTTGCACAAACCTGACTCAGATTTGCTCATAGGAGCATCTGAAGGCCACCGGCTGTGGCGTTATTTTATCAGCAGGCAGCGCTGTGCTACAGAGAAGCTGATTCTGGGTCAGTTATAAAAGAGGTGATTTTTCCCTCCCCTGTCTCCTTTTTCTGCAGCAAAGTGCTGCGGGCCTGATGGATTTAACGCTGGAATTTGTGTGTCTGCAAATAATTTGGGGGTAAAACCTTCATATGCTGCCCTTCAGTTGTGCTGAATGATGAGCTCAGCAGCTTTGCCTGTCAGTCCCTCGGGTGGGAATTTCAGCGCGGGCTGGCGATGAGGGTGAACATCATAACTTATCATATGGGTTGTGCAGGAAAAGTTGCTTCACCACTTCCCGAAGCTCAAGGGGTCAGCCTGGAATAGTGGGATCCATGTGTGTGTACGCAGGGACCTCAGTTCAGCGGGTGTGCAAAGTCCCAGGGTTCCCATGAGGTTTGGTGTAGGGCAGAGCCAAGCTGTGATTTCCTGACGTTCCATATCTCTGCTGTATGTGTTTTAGAGACTTTTACTTGGGTATGCAGCAGTAGAAAAAGTGTATTTGTTTTGGAAACATGATTCCCTGCCTCCAGCTAAAGATGATGTTTAGTCCTAACTTTATAGGTTGAATGGATCTATACTGCCAGTGCAAGTACCACAAGCAACTTGTGATTCATGAATACTAAGATATTTTATCTTGATGGCAGTGACCATAATGCAGATCATCAAATAAGAATTGAACATGGCATAGTGCACACTGCAAATTCCTGTGTCTAGGAGATGCTTTAGCAGAATAGCTGACAATATTGTCATTTATCAGCTGGATGGACAGACCTAACTTTCTCGTCATATGAGTGGTTGGAATATCAGAATCCTTCTATGACAAAGACCTGCGAGGGTGCTGAGGCGCTGGCACAGGGTGCCCAGAGAAGCTGTGGCTGCCCTGGCAGTGTTCAAGGCCAGGTTGGACACAGGGACTTGGAGCAACCTGCTCTAGTGGAAGGTGTCCCTGCCCGTGGCAGGGGGTTGGAATTGGATGAGCTTTAAGGTCCCTTCCAACCCAAACCATTCCATGAATCTACGATTGCGGCTGAGCATCTTTGCACTAGTTTAAGTGGACAGTCCTAGCTGCAATGCTGAACAATCCCAAACCTGGGATTGCAGCAGCAGGATCCCAGCGGGTGCTTGTTGCAGGAGCTCACCCTGTTGAGCTGTGCAGGGGTGTAACAGAAATCACACCAGGGCTCTGTGTGCTTCCCAAACAGCCACATCAGTGGGTGGTGGCGTGTGACCACACTCACTATTGATGTACCATGTGAAGGGATGCTATAAAAGCCACAGCCGTGGGAAGCAGCCAGTGCACGCCCCGGCGGGAGCATCCCACGTGGATAATTTGCATGGATTTATCAGGAGCAAGATGCACACGGCTGACTGGTCAAGTGCAGTGAGCTGTGGCCCATCAGGTAGCTGGGTGGAAAGTGAGGGCGAGGGTGGGATCACCGGGATCCACCGGCTGCATCTCACAGGGACCTGTGCTTGGCCTCTGTGCCATTGGCACTCACTGCTGGCAACAGCTGTCCAGAGCTAATTTATTTCCTAATGCTGCAGCAATGTTAATTTATAAATTACACTGGTAATTCCAGCTATTATTAATTTCAGATGGTGTAGGGCAAGCCAAATTAAAATATGACACCAATTGCCACACATATGTACCAAGGACTAGCGTTTAAAATTTATAGGAATATTAAGTGTGACACCAGTCCCGGAGATGCTTTGCACAGTAATTACAGCATCTCAGCCATTGGAGATCTGATGGGGAGATGGGAACAAAAAGAAGAGAGAAGGGAAAAGTTGTCCGTGTTGTTTGTTCCTGCTGGGTTTCTTCGGGATGTGGATGTGTCCTAATTGGCAGGTTTCTTGGTGGAAATCTGTGCTGCTTGTAACAGCGCGATCTCCAGCCAGGAGACTGTTGTGGTCCAACATCAGAGCACTGGGGGTTTCCAGGGATGCTTCAGAGTGAAGCAGGCTCTTGGAAAGGAGGGGGCTGTAAGACAGCAGCCAGACAAAAGGAAAAGCCACCGATGACATCTTTGTGGCTTTGAGCCAAACTAGAGGGAGAGGGGGCCACGCATGGAGCCCCGTGGGGGACCGTAGGAAGGAGCCTGGAGCGGCCGAGGGGTGAAGTGTTTCAGCTGAAGGGGAGGTGTTGCCACCACAACTAATGGGAACAAAGTGGCTGTGAATGAATTGATACTGAAAAATTAGAGAGAGGTGTCCATGCCTGAACACTGTTTGAACTGTTTGAACACTTCCATCCATGGAAGCATTCACAAACTGTGTAGAGGAGGCCTTCAGTGACATGGTTTAGTGGTGGCCTTGGCAGTGCTGGGGAATGGTTGGACTTGATCTTAAAGCTCTTTCCCACTTGGTTGGTTCTATGATTCTATGTGAGCCCAGTGGGATGGTGGGGTGGGATGTGCAGATGCCAAGTAGAGATGATTTCAGGTCATTGTTGCAGGGTGTAGGTTTGGTGTGGATGAATTTGCCCACCCTGGGGACGTTATCTCCAGCAGGTGATGCTCTTGCTGGGGTCAGGGCCACCACAGAGGTTTGGTGCTTGGGGGCACCTTTCTGGCAGGGGTTTTGCTGGGATGGCGGAACACATGCAAGGGTTGGGTGTCCTTGTGCAGTGTGATACAGACACAGTTTTGCCATGCTTCCCCATCACTCATGGCCCTTTCCCTTTGCCCCTGCAGCCGTGGGCTTCATTAGCGAGGATGAGTACCTGGAGATCACGGGCATCACACGGGAGCAGTCCGGGGAGTATGAGTGCAGCGCCTCCAATGACGTGGCAGCGCCTGTGGTCCAGCGAGTCAAAGTCACTGTCAACTGTGAGTAGACAGGGATGGGGCTGGATGTGCCACCCCATGAGGGGATGGGATTTGGGAAGCAGGAGCAGCAAGAGTTTGCTTGAGCAAGTTGGGGTTTGCCCTTTTTCCCCCTTCTTTTCAAGCTGCTTTTTTTTTCCATCACCTCCTCCTCAGCTGTCTCCACCAACCTGGGTTTTCCACCCATGGTGAGATGCTGTGCTGATAACCTCCAGAGAGAGGAGAGAAGTGAGCAATAAATAGGAATTTTTTTCCATTACAAAGAATAAGAAAGAAAGAGAGTGAGGAAGCAAGCAGCATATTTCATGCTCTGATAGAGGTGAAGACCCTCCTAAACCTCTCTGTGGCCACCCCTGCCTAGCACAGGGGCACACATGGTACCCAAGAGATGGGGGCTCCAGTCCTCGGAGAAGCCCTCACTGGGCTGCAACGTGGGGCCCCCCATGAGCCCCAAACCCCTTGGACAGCAGCATCAGGGGCTGGGCATGGGCTTGGAGATGATTTTGGTTCCTTCTTAAGTGCAGAGAAATAAAAGGGAGCTTGAGGAGCAAGGGCAGGGGGTTGGATGGCCCAAGGTGTTGACCCAGATTTTCCATCTTCCCCACAGACCCACCGTACATCTCTGGTGCAAAGAGCACTGGGGTGCCAGTGGGGCAGAAGGGCATCCTGATGTGTGAAGCTTCTGCTGTCCCCTCTGCTGACTTCCAGTGGTACAAAGATGACAAAAGGTAAGATCCTGGGGGACATAACTGGGAAGGCACGTACCAAGCCCATGCAAGATGCACCCGGTGTGGCACCTTCCGCAATGGGGCCACAGGAGCCGGTTGAATTCCCAATAACCCACAGCACAAGCCAGGCTGGGATGCTGGGAGGGGGATTTTTCCAGCAGCCTCTTTCAGCCAGACAGGTTTTCCCTCCCTGTACAGGCAGCACAGGCAGGATCATTGCTGCCCGTGCCTCTGTTTTAAGGTAAATCTCCACTTAGGTGAAGCATAACATCCGAGAGTGATATTGGCAGCACAAATCCAAGCACTTAGGAGAGGATGAAATCCCTGTCATCGTTTTAAACACTTTAGCCAGAAGGCAGAGTCAGCTCCTTGCTCTTGGAAAGGCAAAAGAAATGAGGTGTTGGTTGAGAGACAGGATTTGCACAGGGATGTGGCTTGGGAGTGAGGAGGAGAACAGGGAAGGGTCCCATTCCAGAGCAAACGACCTCAGGCAAAGGGTTTTAACCCATTTGGCATGGGTTAGTGGTGGGATTTGGCAGTGCTGGGGTAAAGGTTGGACTTGATCTTAAAGGTCTTTTCCAACCTAGTTGATTCTATGATCCTATTTTTCCATTGTTTCTCCCTGGGAAGCCCAGGGGGACTGTGGTGTGGCTGTACACAGCACAAGCCACCCAGGTCACCAAAAGAAGGCATGTTCTAGCCAAAAAAAAGATGCTCCAGAAGCTAAAGGAGAGGTTGGAGCTGCCTGTTTGGGGAGGAAAGGAGCAGGAGGAATGTAAAAGCAGCGGATGTTTGCGTGGCAGATGAAAGGCTTCACTCAGAAGTAGGTCACATCACAAGGGCCTGCAAAGCAGATGGGTGCTCGGAGTGTAGCAGGGGTGAGAATGGAGATGCAGCACTTCCTGGGAGGAATTAGCAAGTAAAAGAGCTGCAGGAGCTGAGCAGGAGGGGGACACCAGCTCAGGAATGTCAAAGCACTTGGGTAATGCTTCAGGTTTGTGTCAGCTGAGAAATGCCTCCCTGATCCGTGGTGCTGGCGTTTGGGTCCACCCAAAGGTGTGGGTGCTGTGCACGCTGCCAAAGCTGGCAGGGTGAGGGGAAGGAAGGAGCAAGAAGCCATCCCACAGAGCAGGGAGGACCAAGGAGCCCTCGAGGCCAATGTGAGAGGGAAGCCAGGAGCTTTTCCCACATTCCCTCCCTGGGCATGGGAGCATCCCTCCCTCTGCATGGCTTTTGGGAAGCTCTAACCCCTTCAGCAATGACTCTGATGGATGCTTCTGATGGGGATGGTGTGGGCTGGCAGCTAAGGGATGAGAGCCAGCAAAGCAGCATCCATCTCCCATATCTCTCCTGATACCTTCCATTCTCCGTCCTCATGCCTGATCTTTGTCCCAGGCTCCATGTCCCCTCTCACAGGCAAGACCAGGGGATGGCAGGTTGTGGAAAACAGCAGGTGCTTCTCCTCCTGATGCCATCCCAGTGACCCTCTCCTGTTCTGCTTTTCTTCCAGGCTGGCTGAAGGCCAGAAAGGACTCAAAGTGGAGAACAAAGCCTTCTCCTCCAAACTGACTTTCTTCAACGTCTCCGAGCAGGACTATGGCAACTACACCTGCGTAGCCTCCAACCAGCTAGGAAACACCAACGCCAGCATGATCCTGTACGGTGAGTAGGGTCTGAGGGGGATGGATGGCGAAGGGGTGAGTAGGGCTTAACAGGGAGACCACCAATGTGAGAGGCATGGGAAGGGTCTTCCTTGTCTTTTGGGGGAGATGTGCTGATCGTTTCTGCTCTGGAGCATGGGTTGGAGGATGTGGTGAGCTCAGGGGAAGCGGCAAACCTCCAAACCTACCTCCTGATCTGGGTCCTGTGTCTGCCAGTGTTCAGAGGTGTTTGGCCCTGTGTTTGGGGTCTTCTGTCAAAGCCAAGTTAGGACTTGGCTGCAGGTTTCCATCTTCTCACTGAGACAAATACCAAGGAGAGCCTCTGTTTGAAGGCCCTCAGGGCTCGACCACCTTCAAGGTCAGGTTTTCCCCTCCTGCCAAGCAGATATATTCTTACTGATGGTGCCAGTGGGACATGGGAAGGTGTAGATGGCAGGGAGGAGGAGAACCTGTGTACCCTCATCCAGGGACTGTTTTCTCTGCATACCAGAGTTGGGACAAGAGCAATACATCCATCTGACACTGATCATGGCCAGGAAGGGCTGTAATTGCTCAACATGTGTCAAGCAGAGCCAGAACAGGGGCCACGATCCCTAGATCCCTTTAATGGCCATCGAGAGCTGGAGGTGGACAGCAGACCTTGTCTCTGGCCACTTCCACAGGGATATTTCCCTACCAGAGATATGGGGTGGGAACCATAGGGGAAAAACAGGGCTTGGGGACCTGTGTCCTCTCCCAACATCCTCTGCCATCTCTCCTTGCCACCTGCCTTGTCTTCTCCTTGCCTCTTGTTATTGTATGGTTAGGAACAAGCTTCCGCATCCCAGGCCCATCGGTGGGGTGGCTCAGGGCTGTGCTCTTAGTGATGCAAAGTGCACTGGGATAGTGGCATTCCCACAGCACAGGTTGGGTTGTTTAGTATGCTGGAGCAGCGCAGGATGCATATGGAGGCATTAGGGAAGCAACATCCACTTCTCACCATCCTTGAGGAAGGGCTGGATGTGGTTCAGAGGACCCCTCAGGCCAGGGGCAGATGCATAACCTGTCCAGTGTCAGTACTGGGTTTTCCTGAGCTGTGGCAGGGGAGTTTGTCCCATCTGGGATGCTCAGCTCTGTGCCTGCAGCCTTGATGTAGAGCTAACCTTGGATGTTCATGAGCCTAACACCCATTTGTTCCCCCAAAACATCCAAGTGATGAACATCAGCATCTTTACCTGCCCATTAAACCATCATTATCATTGCCTAGAAACTCAGTTCTCTTCCAGCCTTCCTGGCCATCGGTGTCCCCAGTAACCCCCTTTTTTTAGGGACACTGGCACTGCAGAGCTGCCTGGGCCTGGTTCCATCCGTGCTGCTGCCTGCATAGCACCCAGCATATCCTGAGCCACGTGTTCTTCCATAGCTTGGATGGTTTAGGCTCCCTGTGGGGTTTCTGAGGTTAAAATCTTAATCAGTGTGTGAGCTCAGCTTGACTGGATGAGCCCCCAAAAGGGAAGATGACTTTCTGCTGCTGGCTTTGTGCGAGCTGTTAGTTGGTTTCTAACCCATGGGTGATGTTCTGTGTGACTCGTGCCACGATAGTAGTGTCGGGCAGGATGCAGGGAAGCATCCCATTAAAGCCTAAGCTTGCTTTATGATCTCCTCTTAGCTTTGTTGCTCTGTCTGTGAATCCCATCAGGGAACACACTTGGAGTGCTTTGACCACCCATCATTTCCATAGAGCCATATTGATTTAATAGCACTATTAATTGAGTCCCACTGGGGGGTGATGGCTCTCAATCAGCCCTGAACCACCATGGACCCAATGTTTTGGGGGACAGTTTTCATAGTATCCCATTTTTCCTGCGGCTGAGTGAGTCTTTTGGAAGTTCTCCCCCTCAAATGAAGGTTTAATCCATGCGGATCCCATGACATGAGCTTTTTTGGGGGCTGTGTGACAGAGGCTAATGTAGCGTTACATCTTCTAATCCTTCTTTTAATCTCATTTTTCAGGGAGGTCAACTAGTGCTTTATTTAACATGTAGCACTCGTTATTATAGGCCTGCCGCCTCGTGCAGCGGCTCATTTGGTGCCATCTGCGAGGTGATGGAGTGTTCCACAGCGTTGTATGGAGTTAAGGAGAGGAGAACAATCCCTCTGCTTCTCCTCCATTGCGGGGTCCACTTCCAGAGACTGAGAAATCCATTTGGGATGTTGCAGGGTTATTGGAAGGGATGGGCCCTGGACCCTGCCAGAAGGGAATCAGAGGAGCATCAGGAAGAGCTGAGCCCCCAAAATTCCCCATATCCCATATGCTTTTTGTCAGGGTGCTACCATGGACGTTGCCAGTCTGGGCTTCCACAGGGCCCCAGCTTGTCTCAGCTCACGCACCACTAACCCCAGATGTGGGGACCGTGCTCCTGGAGGAGCAGGATGTGATTTGGGCAGCAGCACCACACTCTCTACCCCATCTGCTTGTTCTCCCCAGCCCCAGGTCGAGTGCAGCGTCTCGAGCCTGCACTTTCCATTGTCCTTTTGCCTTAACTTTCCCTTGTTCTTTAATTTTTAGAAGAGACAACTACTGCCCTGACACCCTGGAAAGGTCAGTAATACGGGGACCCCCGCTATGCCAAGCGCTCCCCCTTGCTCTGTTTCCCCTCGGGCCCCACTAGCTCCCGCCCCAACTCATCCCAGCTGGGGTTCCTGCCCCACAACCCCAGTGCTCCTGCTGGAATAGCAATGAATTAGGGCTTTCTTGCTGTTGTGTAGTTGTCCTCCCATCCCTTCTCCTCCTCCTCGCCAGCTATTGTGCCCTTCCAGTGGCAGTCTGTGCTCTCTGCATGTGCCCCCACCATGGTCCCCTCCTCTCCTCCCTGTTGCTGGTGTGGAGATGGGATGTCTCTGGTCTGCTTTCCATGTGTTGTTGTGTAATTGGGTCTTGTGGCAAGTCCTGCCTCCTCTGGAATGCTTCTAGTGCTTATGCCGAGATGCTGTAGGGGTGGAAAGGTGGATGGTCCTCTTCTTGGTGTTATCTGTGGCTGGTGCTCTGCTGTGCCAGCTTATCACAAGAACAGCTGGCTCGGTGTCATCTTGATTTGGGGCTCCATAGCCAGGCAGCTTCATTTGTGATGCTTTGGGATGACTTACAGACGTTGGGAGGCCTGTGGAAGTAGCACAGGGAGAGGCACATCTCCAGATCTGCCCTTGTGCTTGGCTTCCCGGCCATGCCAGGAGTTGGGACTCACTGGGAAGCCCCAACCTTAACATCTTGAGAGATGTCTGTGAGTGTGTGGGAAGAGTGCTACTGGTGGGAGACCAAATGATTAACGGTTGTTAGTGCTCTCTGAAGTGAGGGGATGTGTGCTGGGGTTTCTAAAGCAGGTTGAGCAGACTTTGTGGGCAGCCCTGCTGCGTCAGGACCTGCTTTCCTGAGATCTTTTCCCAGCCTAGTTTTCCCCTTGGCCAACTATTTGGAGTGTTCTCATGAAAGCCATTGCATCCAGAACCCTCCACATCATTTCCCACCTTCAGCCATGAGCTCCTCAATCTCTGTGATCCCCAAAGGCATGGATGGGCTTGGCTCTTCCTGAGCACCCTCCTCATGCCAGCTCATTCTTAAGGTGGTCTGGGCCCATGGGCAGAGCACTTTGTGAATGGTGAGCCCCACAGAGGCTCTGTGAAGTTGCAAACCACCAAGTTCTGAATGCAGCACTGGTGGCAGTGTCTCTGCTGGATGGGCAGGGGGTTATTATGCCCCCACACAACAAGGAAGGAAGACAACAGGGTGGTCAGCCCTATGCTGACTCACTGGGGCTAGCAGATTGTGGACAGCGTTGGGCAAAACCCATCTTGTCCCCTACAAGTGTGACTGGAAACGTGGACAGATTTTGGAGGAAAGACAAAAGGCACTGAGAGAGGTTGGTTGGTGGTGATGAGCAGGTGAAGGGCTCAGTATGGGTTATCAGGGCCATAGTGGGATTACAGGGGGGAGTTATGCCCCAAAGGTTGGAGTTTGTAATGTCACAGGCAGATGTAGATGCCCACAGTGCTATCACAGCCATGGCACCAGGGGCCCAAATGATGTGGGTTTGTTGGTTTTCTTTTCATAGAATCATAGGATCAATCAGGTTGGAAAAGAACTTCAGCAAGTCCAACCCTTACTCCAGCACTAACCCATGTCACTGAGGGCCTCCTCTATGTGGTTTGGGAACACTTCCAGGGACGGTGACTCCATCACTGCCCTAGGTAGCCTGTTCCAATGCCTGAGCACCCTTTGGGGAAGGAATTGTTCCTAATCTCCAACCTAAACCTCCCCTTGAGGCCATTTTTTCTTGTCCTGTCCCTTGCTTCTTGGGAGAAGAGACCAACCCCCACCTCACTCCAACCTCCTTTCAGGTAGTTGTGTTTTAGTGGGTTTTGTTGGCTTTGTGGCTAACCACAGGGTATTCCTCTCCCTTCCCACAGGTCCTGGTGCAGTCCACGATGGGAACAACGGTGCATGGCGGCGAGGAGGCTGCGTGTGGCTCCTGGCCCTCCCGCTCGCCCAGCTCGCCCGCCACTTTTGACCCGAGAGCCGGCCCGCGGAGCAGCGGCGGCGATGACCACGGCCAGCGAGTGCAAGCAGAAAGGAGAGGAGGAAGAACAAGAAGAAGAAGAAGAAGAACAAGAAGAAGAAGATGATGTGTTCACCGTTTCCGAAAATAATCATAAGAATTGAGAGAGTATCCGGCCAGGCCACCTGGGGAGGGGGAGAGAAGCAACAAACCACGCAACAAACCGCAATGAGAATTTGGAAAGGAGAGAAACAACGACAAAAGCAGAACAAATCCCAGGCTTCCTGCTGAAGATGCAACGCAACTGAGTCTTCTTTTCTTTTTTTCCCTATTTTTTTGGTCTCCCAGCCCTTTTTTCTTCCCATTTTTGCTGTTCTCTGCCCACTGAGGACAAGCAGGGCCATGGGGCACGGCGCTTCCCACCACCCGCCCGCTCCTTCCCACGAGACCCTCCATGCAGACGCGCTGGTTCTCTTCTTGGCTGAGATTTCCCCGTCTTCTCATGGACTGTGCCGCCATTTGTGTTCCAGAATATATATATATATATATCCACATATACATATATATATATATATATGTATAGATATATAGATCTTCGACAGTTACCACACCACCACCAACAGAAAGGGAGGAAGGAGACCGGCGTCGAGCCACGCGTTCATCGTACCACCCGCGGACATTGTGAATGAGAAGGGATTCTGTATCATGGTTCATTTTATTAATTGTATTTTCTGATACGAGCCTAGAACTCTTAGTTCCTAAAAAACAGAGATGCAAAAAAAGAGGGGGAAGAAAAAAACCAAAAGGAGGAATAAAGAAGAAATACAGAAAGGAGAGGGAGGAGCAAGCAGAGAGAAGAAGTTGCCAAGCGCCGTGCAGCCAAGGAGGCATGGAGAAGGAGGAGGAGAAGGAAGAGACCTGTGCAAAACCCCCACAAAACCGGCCCAAAAAGCGGTCTAATGTCTGAACATTTCTTGCCAAGGGCACGGGCAACTCTTGCCACGCGTCGAGGCGGAGGGAGACGCTGAATCTTTTTATGGGATATATATATACAGTATATATAAATATACATATATATATATATAATTTTTCTTTTTGGTTAGCCTTCTAGCCACGGTTCCCAGCAGGGTCCTTCCGCTGCCATTACTGCATGCTGTATATGGAGTTAGGTGTGTATTGGTCCTCAACAAGACCAGCGTCTTGGTCCACATGTCCCCAAACCCCTTCACCTTTCTGCTCTTGGGTCACCGGTGACAAAGGGCCACAGGGGACCGGGGCCCATCTCTGTCGCCTTTTGCCATGGGGCAGGGATAGGGGGAGATCTATATAGCTCAGTTTTCTATTTTTATATATATATATATGTATGTATATGTGTGTGTGTGTTTGCGTGTGTGTGTATATATATATATATATAAAAACAAAAAGATAAGGAAAAGGCGGCGAAGCGATGGGCACCCGGCCACCCCGAACCGTGGGATTGGGAATGTTCCAGTGGTGGGTCTCTCCTGCGGTCACTTTTCCTCCTTTGGGTTCCTTTCCTTCCCTGCAGCCAACAGCGGGGGGCACGCGGGGAGCACGGGCGGGCGGCGAGGGGGGGCTCTCTCTGCCTATCCATTAAAACGATTGTTCCATGTGGCCGCTCCGTCTGGTTGTGGTGCTCATTGCCGTGCTCTCCCACCCTGGGTGACAGGGAGGGACATGGGGTGGGACACCGGGGGAGATGGCACCCAGACCTCAACAGTGAGCCCAGCGGGGATGTGTCACAGGTAAGGCTTTGGTGAGTACATGGGGAGGGTGTGGGGTGTAGCTCTGCCCTATTCCCCCCATGCAGGATCCCACTCAGTATCCCAAAAGCTTTCCATGAGCCTCATGGATCGGCTGAAGCGAGTCCCGTGGGAAGGAGAGACACGGTAATGAGGTGGGTGTAGGAAACTGGGTCCCCTTCACAAGGTGAAGTGTCGTGGGCTGGAGTTTGGCTGTAGGTGCAACTTTCATGTGTTGGTGTTTTGCTGATGGTTGCTTGGTGCTTTTGGTCTGTAGGATCCATGTGCTGGTTTCTTCAAGCTACTTGGCATATTCTCGTAGGATCGGAAGCTGCTTTTTAGTGATGGCAGGACTGTTTTATTGGGGTTTTGATTTCTTGGCTTTACGATGAGTTTGTGCCACCCAAGAGATGTGCATGGAGAAGAGCAAGAGAGCAAAAGGGATGGTAAGGAGTCACCTTGTGACATATAGTGGCTGAGCAGTACTGGTGTGGCTTACCTCTTCTCCCAAGGAACAAGGGATAGGAGAAGAGGAAACAGTCTCAAGCTGCACCAGGGGAGCTTGAGACTGGAGATGAGGAACAATTCCTTCCCAAAAGGATGCTCAGGCTTTGGAACAGGCTGCCCAGGGCAGTGCTGGACACTTCCATTCCTGGAAGTGTTCCCAAACAGTGTAGATGAGGTCCTCAGTGACATGGGTTAGTGGTGGCCTTGGCAGTACTGGGAAATAGTTGGACCTGCTTAAAGGTCTTTTCCAACCTGGTAGATTCTATGATTTGTGCTGTGCTTAAAGGCAAAGTCCCAAGTAAGTGAGGCTGTGGGGACAGGACAGTTGGGCACAGGCCATTTCCTGCATCCCAGGGTCAGGATGGCATTGGAAGGAGGCATCTGGCCAGTCCAGCCCCATGGGGGGAAGCTGGAACCTTTCCTGTGGATGTGGTTTATAGGAGCAAGCATCGTGGCCAGCTTTGTCTTTGGCAGCAGATGCACCTCTGTCTCTCTCAGGTAGAAAGGTGGTGGAGAGCTTTGTGCAGCTCTTGGGGCTGCCAGGACAAGTAGAACCAGCCTGGCAGCAGAGGCAGCACTTGGGGGACATGGGGAGGGCTCCTACCCAGCAACCAGGGATGGGAATGGAGGTAAATGGGGCCGTCTCCTTCACCTCCTCTCTGTAACTGTCAACTTTTTGGTGCTCTAGGTGAGAGATCAAGGAGTGTCCGATGCCAGAGGCTGAGGGACAAAGAGCAAGTTAAAGATTGAGAGCAAGGCTGCTCCATGGATGTATTTCTGTATGTATATATTGACATATGTACTGGTATCTCTTGGTGGTGGCTAGGGGTGGAAATATGCCCTCCATCCCTATGGACTTAGCAGCTGAGGTCCTTGTCCTTAGGCACAAGTTGGGTGTTGTTGAGGGCCACGGAAACCCTCCAAACTGGGAAGGGAGCTAGTGGGCAACCCAAGGCCAGGAACAAGGTGGAAAGGGGCTGCATTGCATCCCTGGTGCTGGGTGATGGTGCCAGTGAGGTGCTGGGATGTGCTGGGAGATGGGAAATCAGGCTGTCCGTAGGTATTTATCTCCAGTGGAGGCTGATCCATTGCCAGACACCCAACAGACTTAGCACGGTAACATGGGAAACAGTAGTGAGGCCAGACAGTGGTGGGATACACAGGGACCAGTGTGAAAGAGGCAAGCATTGCCTCATGGCACTTGTAGTTCTGTCACATCATTTCTAGCTTCCTGATAGGGTTTTGGTTTCGGAGAGGCTCAAAGCAGAGAGGGTTTCCCATTGAGGAAAGCCTCTTGGGAAGAGGAGCATGGAGGTCGGGATGGAGCTCATCCAAGGAGGGAGACTTTCTGCCAGGCTCATACACCACAGGGCCACCTGGGGGATACACAATGGAGGGCAGCTCACCCCTTCCCAGACCACTTTCCTGGGGAAGCACTTACCTAACTGCTGGGATCACTCAAGGGGGACAGCAGCAGTGTCCCTGACATGCAAGACATGGGTCCCCAAGTCCCTTGTCCCACTTTAGGGAAGGTTGTTGAATGTTTTCTCCCAAGAGATGGGGTGGAAACATGAAGCATCCCCTGGGGACTGTCCCAGCCCCATGTTTTTAAGGTGAGATCATAGCTGTGCTGGGGAGCCAGCTCCTTCTGCTCCCGGTCTTCATGGTCTTAGTCCTCTGATGAAGACATTTTGTCCATGTCACACACTGTCAGATCCTAATGGGAGCAAACCACCCTTAAGAGTATGTTGTCCACAGAGATGTTGTGGGTAGGTTTAGTTGTTGGAGCAGGTCTTGATACAAGACAATGGAGAAGATGTCAGGAACTGCTCGGTTGCCCAAGGAAGCCCCCAGTTGAGCAGCTTCTGCAGAACTTAGGTGAGCCATGCGAGTAAAGCCGGTCTTTACCCTGCAGGGCCTCCATCCACAGGTACATGTGGGCCCCAGGGGACACACATGGGGTGAGGGACACTGCAACCCCTGGTTGGGGGGGTGGTCAGAGCATTCACCATGGTGCTTGTGGGGGTCTGTGAAGCAAAGCCCCAAAGGTACAAAGTTGGTCAAACTTTATTGATACACTGCACAATCACAACCATCTCTTATTCTTGCCGAATTAGAAAAGGTTACAACTACAATGTAACATGCACAAATCTCAGGTAGTAGAGCCACCCTTGGAATACAATGACGGAAACTCAAGACTGGCCATCACGGCCATCAGCTGGAGAGACCCGGGAGCCACATTCCCCCATCCCGGGTACCCGGCCACCTCCCAAGCGTCCGAACGGGGAGAGCCGGCCTCCAACAGCCAACATGTTCCTCACAATGGCACGTTACACGGCACGGGAATGTCAACCACCATCCAGGCAGAGGATGGGGGAGCCCCAACCCAGGGAGGAGGAGGAGGATGGGGCATGGGGTGGCCCCGGCGCCGGGTCCGCCAGCACCAGCGTGCGTCGTGGTGTCTCATCACCTCCAATATGTCACTGCCCTTGTGCATCTGGGGCTATGCCAGTGTTTGCTGTGAGGACAGGGAAGTATGGGGCTGGTCGGGAAGGGGCATGGAGAGGCAGTGAAGGGCCATCACAGGGTGGTGTGGACCAGTGAATGTGGCTGGGCGAGGTATGTCCTGCGCCCAAGGGGACTTTTGGAGCTGGCACGTGGGAAGGACGTGCTTATCGCCGCGCCGGCTGAAGATGGTGTCATCCAGGGCCATGTGCTAAGACCCAGCTCACTGCTGGAGAAGAGGAGCAGGACCATAGGGACTGCAGGACATGGACTCTCCAGGTCAGCGCCGTGCTGGATCCCCATCCATCAGGTAAGCCAGCGCATCGGGCCGTGTTGCTTTTAGCAGTCAGCCATGGTACATGTTGAACATCCAGGGTGTGGAGGCAGGAGCATCCATTGAAATGTTGTAGCTGTTGCTTTCTTTTTGTGTAGGTCCTGTCCCTGCTGCATAGGGGCTTCATAGAGGATGGTACAGTGGTCCATGGTGGCCTCTGGCTCAAGGGTAGCCCTCGATGACATGGTTTAGCAGTGGTCTTGGCAGTCCTGGGGTGATGGTTGGACTTGATGATCTTAAAGGTCTTTTCCAACCTGGTTGATTCTATCTTGTGCGTTAAGGACCATCAGCCCCAGCTTTCTCCAGCAGGATGGCAGGGCAAGGAGGTTGTGGTAGCAGCAGAGTTTGCATGGGAAAGGCAGCATGTGCGTGGTCGTTGCTCTTAAGCCATGTCACTTATGGATGGAGAAGGAAGGGACAAGGCAGGGGGAGGCGCAGGGCAGGACTTGGATGCTTTGTGTGCTTGCTCAGTGTGGTGGTGTAAAGTTGAATCTCTGTGTCCAGGCATAGCATTTGGCATTGCAGGTGACTTTGCAGGGGCAGGACACGAGGGTCTACCCCTGGACGTGGCCTTAGAGCATTCCCAGGTCGACATGGAGCATTGGGAAGGCTCAGGGTTGCCACCACATATGGGACTGTGGTGGAGGGTGCTGTTGGGCCTGTGATTTGGTAGGCAGGGAAGCGATGGGGCCGTCATCGTAGGAAGCAGAGGGTAGAGTCTGGTTGCATCCATTTTGGTGTCCAAGGCATGTAGCAGCAGCAGGGATTGGCAAGTAGCAAGCTCAGGGCATAAGAGTTGTCCTTGTCCCTGCAGCAAGTGATGGAGCCAGAGCCTCCTCCGTAGGGTCAAGTGCATTAGATGGACTTTCCTCAGGCAGGGGCACGTGGTATGTATGAGAAAAGGCAGAGTGTGGATGTTGCAGCTCAGAGTGTGCTCCTGTGTGTCTTCCACCCCTCAGAGTGGCAGAGATACTTGGCCAAATGGTAGGGGAAGCCACTATGGGAGAACACGGTCCTGTCCCCTCTGGGTGCCAGTGTCAGGGCCTTGCTTGTCACCTGGTGTTTTGCTGTGTCATTTAGTGCCTCTGCCCAGTGTTGGTGGCGTTGTGCTTTTGATGTGCAGGTCGGAAAGTGCTTGGGAAAACAAGCCTGGAGGAACTTCCCCAACTACTTGAAAGGAGGTTGAAGTGAGGTGGGGATTGGTCTCTTCGCCCAAGTAACAAGTGATAGGAGAAGAGGAAACAGCCTCAAGCTGCACCAGAGGAGGGTTAGATGGAGATGAGGACCAATTCCTTCCCCAAAGGGTGCTCAGGCATTGGAACAGGCTGCCCAGGGCAGTGCTGGAGGCACCGTCCCTGGAAGTGTTCCCAAACATGTAGACATGCCCTCAGTGACATGGGTTAGTGGTAGCCTTGGCAGTGCTGGGGTAAAGGTTGGACTTGCTGATCTTAAAGGTCTTTTCCAACCTGGCTGATTCTATGATTCTAAGTGCTGGCAGCACATCAGGGCATGAGCCATGGGGGAGGCCCTGACATTAGGAGGGCAGCAGAGGAGTGGGCAGGGGTCTGGAGCAAAGAGGGGTGGCAGCCTGGCTGCCCAATCTGGTGAGCAGGCTCTAGTCCCCAAGAGGGCTGTTGGCAGTCCCCAGGGCTCACACTCCTGGATGACCAGGCTCCTGCCCTCAGGAATGTGATGGTATTTAGAGTGAGGAAGATGTTAGCTGGGAGAAGGACTAGTGTGAGATGTTTGACCCTGGGTGTGTTGGGTGAGCCCCTTAGAAAGGGCCATTGAGGGCGCTTAGAGAGGAGCTTTGGCAGCGAGAAGTGACATTCAGGACCGAGAGGGCTGAAGGCAGAGCCATGGGGCTTCAGCCCTTGGGGTCTTTTTGGGCATAGGTGGCTTAGCGAGACAACGAGATGGATATCCCTGGCGACGGCTCTGTGCCTGTGGGGAGCCCCGTCCGTGCCGGACCACATCCCTGGGGTGACATCGGTGGGTGACAGTCTGGTGGCACGTGGTGGGGTCTGTACAGCGTAACCGGCAGCGAGAAGGGCACCGAGACGGGCCCATCCTCGGCCACTCGGCGCCCATCCTCCGGCGCATCGCCCGCCCCATGGAGAGGAGTCCCCGGGTGCCGTGGAGGGCAGCGGGGGCCTCCCGGGACCCTCCGCTCCCTTATCAAAAGTCGAGGAGGAGACGAGCGAGGAGGGTGGCCCAAAGGCAGAGCCCGGCGCCCGCCCGGGACGCTGCGTTGCCGCCGTCGTGCACCGCTCCGGGGCCTGTGCAGGGGAGAGAAGAAGACAAAGAAAAGTGTTAAGGGCAGTGCTGAGTGACCACGAGCGACCCACCTCCCCATTGTCCCTTCATATCCCACACTCCATGCTGGGTGTCCCTGGGATGTTGCATTCCCCACTCTTAGGGGTGTATTTATCCATCATTTGGAGAGCGGTGTTGGTGTTGGTCTTGGTGCTGGTGTTGAGGAGGTAGGAAGAGCTTGAGGGATATTTAGAGGAGGTATTGTCTTTGTTGGAGGAGGAGGAGGAGGAAGGCACTTGGTGAGGCCCCGTAGGCATGAGAAGGTGGCAGAGGACAGAGTTTGTTTGAGTGTAGTTGTGCAGGCAAGTCTTAAGCAGGAGCATAAGGGTGAGGAAGGTGTGTTGTTGTCTCTTGTTTTGAGTGCTTGTCACCATCCTGGCCATGCAGTCTCTGGGTGGGTAAGATGGACCCCCTGTGCCTAGGGTGTGTTAAGGGGTTCACGGGCTGTATTTGGAGCTTTTTTTGGTCCTGGACAGCAGAGTTAGTTGGTGAGGTGTCACACTTGCATGCTGTTCTCCATTGGCATGGAATGGGAAGGGACAATGTGGGAGTTAGCCTCGTGGAGACCAGTTGGCATGGCCAGGGTAATCACAGGGGGTTGATGTGGGGCTTGTTCCTATCAGGCACATGTCTAGGACAGCATCATGGTTTAACCCCACCAGGCAACTAAGCCCAGCTGAAGCCAGCACAGACAGACAGTGGTGTCAGCAGTGAGGAAGAGGAGCAACTAGATGCCCTTTCAGAGGTGCTTGGAAGTGGGACAACTCGTGCTCAGCACTAAAGGCATGCCGACATGGGAGATGGCATCGTCCAGATGTGTGGCCTGCCAGGTGCATGGGGATGTTTTGAGGTCATGGTGTAAGGGGGTTCTTAGGAAGCAGGCGGGGAGGAGGAGGACAAAGAAGATGCAGGAGACAGCCATTGAGGTCTGTGTGTGGTTTGTTGCATCTCATAAGATGAAAACTGTTATTTGGGAAGGATTTGGGTAGGTGGGTGCATGTGGGTGCCAGCTGGGAAAAGCCAGAGAAGCAAAGGCCTGGAGGAGAGAGCAGGCACAGGTCTGTTCATGCTCTGCATTCCTGTGGAGAGGCAGGAGGCGATGATGAGGGATAGATCTAAGGATGGAGCATGGCCATGGTGTAGGGCTAGGCATGCCACAAGACCAAGATGTATGATGAGGAAGCTTGGTAGATAGATACAGAGAGAGTAGAGGGTTTTTTCCCCCCAGGCAGCTTGGCCTACGTGGACAGACATGGATGGACAGCCAGAGAAGGAGGTACCAGATCCAGAACATCAGGAAGTACGAGGAAATCCAGGGAAGACCAAGGAAGACAAAAGGTGACATCCTAACAGGAGTCACTATGCATCCCCTGGCTGAGATGTAGGCACTGGTGAGTTGTTGTACAGGGAGTTAGGAGGACTATCTGGATAGAGCTTTTCCTTCTAGGACATTGCAGGTATCACCTGCGAGCAGCTCTCAGTCCGCAGCAGAGAACCACATCTTTGTGGAGACAACGATGGAGGAGATAATGATGGGGGAGACCACGCAACCATCAGGACTGGAGGAAGCAGATTGGCCTGGTGGTGGGTAGGAAAGGTGGCCAACAGGAGACGCACGGTGGTGTCGGGAGTCTTCTTTGCAGGCAATAGGTTGGGCACCCTGGGATGGTCAGTGATGAGAGCTGCGATTCCAGAAGGGACACAACATTCGGGATGGACTCCGAGCAGGTATAAGAACCCCTTCCCTCACCCTCCTCCCTCCCCTCCAGAGGAGAAGGAAGGGGTTGGGGGGACGAAAGGGGTTAGGGGAGGGCTTAGTGGGGGCAGGAAGGGGGGGTTAGGGGAGAGAAGGGGTTAGCTCCCTCCCTCCCCTACACCCCTCCTCTTCCACCCCTTCCCACCCCCCTGCCCTCCCCTTCCCCCCCAATCTCCCTAACTCATCTTACCCCTATCCCCCGTCTCTAGTCACGACCCACTACTCTGATGTAACCAGTCTAATAAAGCTGTGCTAACCCTGAGTCAGCCGCATGAGCACACCCGAAGTGCCACCTATGCTACCTCAAGTGCCACCTATACTTCAAAGTCTGACACCTCCACTACCCTAAGTACCACTTACAACACGCAACCTAACATCTATGCTACCCAAAGCGCCACTTAAAATACCCTACCTACGGTTCCCAAAGTGGCACCTACAGTACCCAACCTAACAGCTATGATACCCAACGTAACACCAACACTACACCACCTAAAGTGCCAGGTATGCTACCCAGCCTGACACTTATACTACCTAAAGTGTCACATACATACTCTACCCAACCTAACACCTATAGTACCGAAAGGGCCACCTAGATACCCAGCCTAACACTTATGGTTCCCAAAGTGCCACCTACGCTACCCAGCCTAACAAACACCTATGGTTCCCAAAGTGCCACCTACACCATCCAACCTAACACCTCTAGTAACCAAAGTGCTACCTACGCTACCCAACCTAACACCTATAGCTCCTGAAGTGCCACTTACAGTACCCAACCTAACACCTTTGTTATACAACCTAACACTTATGCTTCCCAACCTGATACCTACGCTAGCCAAATTGCCACCTACACTGCCTCAAGTGCCACCTACACTACCCAACTTGACACCTACACCACTTGACACCTACAATTCCCAACCTGCCACTGCCTGCACCCTTTAACAACTGCCTGTATCCCTGCCAACAGGACAACCTGCAAGTACCCTACACTGTGTCCCCAAAGCTGCTGGGGACTTACCTGCTGGGGCCCTCTCCTTGGGCCTGCGTTCCAACGATGTCCTGTCTGTCTCTTCACCGTCCACTGCTCATCCCTAAACACCCACCGTGACCACCACCAAGCAGTGCCCTCCTGCATGGGCCAATGCAGGTCTCCTCATCATCCTCTGATGTATCCTTGCTGCTCAGAGCTTGTGCCATTCGGCACCTCAATGGGCTGGCCTTGCTAAATAAAACCCACTCCCTTCCATCACTGGCCACTCGTCCTCCTCCTCTTCGTCCTCCTCCTCCTCCTCGTCTTCTTCTTCCTCCTCACTACACCTTGCTGCAAAAAACCCCAGGGTACCTACCATACAGGATGATGCTGGCATTGGTGTTGCCCAGCTTGTTTGTGGCCACACACGTGTAGTTGCCATAGTCCTTCTCTGAGACATTGAAGAAGGTCAGCGTGGACAGGCGGCCCTTGCTCTCGATCCGCACACCCTCCAGCCCATTGGCTAACCTGCAGGGTTCAAAGACACATGATGGTGCTTAGAGTGCAACGTGCTGTGCTCCCTGCCCTTCCCACTAGCCAAGTCCCACACATTCCCCCTCCAGACTCCCCACATCCCACCAAGACAAGCCCTGACGCGCTCTCTAGCCCCTAACCCATCTCTCTGCACAACCTACACAGCCCACATCAACCCTACCAGCCACTGCTATTGTCTCTGAGAGAAACAACCCACATAGACCCACCACAATGCATTGAACCCACTCTTATTCCACACAAGGACCTTGACCACCTTGGCCTCACCTGGTGTCCTCCTTGAACCACTGAAACTCTGCCACGGGAACAGCCGAGGCTTCGCACTGCAGGATGCCCTTCTGGCCCACCGAGGCGCCTGTGTTCTTGGCATTGGAGATGTATGGTGGGTCTGTGGAGATTCCATGCCACGTCACCCTGTGCCATTCTCCCACCCACCCATCACCATTCCCCCAGCCCTTGCACTCACAGTTGACGGTGACTTTGACTTTCCTCACATCGGGGACGGCCACGTCGTTGACGGCGCTGCACTCGTACTCCCCGGACTGCTCCCGAGTGATGCCCGTGATCTCCAGGTACTCATCCTCGCTGACAAAGCCCTGCCCTGGGAGATGTCCCAAACACATCACACTGTCACCCACAGACACCAGTGCTGGGAGCTCACCCATATCCCTGCTCTCCTCTGACACCCCCTACCTGGGTGTCTGGTGTCCCATTCACCCAAGAAGGTTTGGGACATCCTCACCCCCATACCAAGGCACAGCAGCTCCACGCCCTGCAACAGCAGACTTTGTGCTGCCTTGGGCCACCCCTACAGGGACATTATAGAACCATAGAATCCTAGAATGGTTTGGGTTGGAAAGGAGCTTAAGATCATCCAGTTCCAAGCCCCTGCCATGGGCAGGGACACCTCACACTAGACCATGTCACCCAACCTGGCCATGAACACTGCCAGGGATGGAGCATTCCCCACTTCACTTCTCTGGGCAACCTGAGGGCCTAATCACCCTCACAGGGAAGAACTTCTGCCTTAGATCTAACCTGAACTTCCCCTCTTTCAGTTTGAACCCATCACCCCTTGTCCTATCGCTACAGTCCCTTATGAAGAGTCCTTCTCCGGCATTCTTGCAGGCCCCTTTGGATACTGGAAGATTCTGAGGTCTATGTATGTCCATCCATCCCACATGAGCTGGGTGAGACCCTTCCTCAGACCCCTCAACCACTGATCCCTCTGCATGGTCGGTCTCACCTTTCCCAGAGAGGTGCCGCCACGTGACGGTGGGCTCCGGTCTCCCAAAAGCCAGGCACATGAGGGTGACGCTGCTGCCCTCATTGACGGTGATGTCTGATGAGATGTTCACAATCTGGGGGGGAACTGCAAGACACAAACAGGAGCAAACCCACTGTCAAATACACCAAAGACGCATCTGCAAGACCTTCCCCATCACCAGTTGGCTGCATCCACCCCATTGCCCTGTCCTGTCGCCAACCCAGTGTATCAGACTTGAGCCCTGTATGGAGAGGTCTCCAGTGCCCAGTGGGAGCCAGAAACACTGATTTCCTCCCCTGGACACACACATCCAAGATCCCAATAACCAGCTTTTGTTACATCCTGCAACAAGCCTCATGTTTTAGCATGTTTATTAAAGAAAGCTGTTTAAATTACCGAGCGTCTGCTCCCTTCAATACCAGCCACGGTGATTTATAGGACTTTATCCCCAGATACTCCATCTAATAAATAACTTGGCAATCTCCACACCCATAAATAACCCTGGCCCTGGCAAAAAAGCAATTAAAGCCCATTCCCTGATGCCACTTCCCAGCGCTCCGGGCAGTCGGACACAGCTCCCTGGGAGTGACTGAGGCTGTACAAAACAACCCACCCAAATCTGAACACCACACCTACAACACCAGGAATGCTGTCCCAATTCCATTCCCCAGCATACAAGGTGTCCAGACCCCAAGTCACAGAGCATCACACACCTGACCTTTGAAACAAGGGTGGTCCCACTGGGAGGAGGCGACAGAAACCCACCACAGCCAATACAGGCACTGCCTGGAAGGGGACATCAGGGGTCCCCTGTTGTTGTTTAAATCCAGTCAACAACTAAGTACCACGCAGCAACTCACTCACCCTCCTTTTTCCCACTTCCCAGATGGGATGGGGATGAGAATCATAGGACTGTAATACCCACAGGTTGAGATAAGAACAGTGTAATAACTATGTACAATCATAGAATCACAGGATCAACCAGGTTGGAAAGGAGCTTGAAGATCATCAAGTCCAACCACTGCCCAACACTGCGAAGGCCACCACTAACCCATGGCACTGAGGGCCTTGCCTACACGATGTGTGAACACTTCCAGGGACTGTGACTCCACCACTGCCCTGGGCAGCCTGTTCCAATGCCTGAGCACCCTTTGGGGAAGGAATTGTTCCTCATCTCCATCTAAACCTCCCCTGGTGCAGCTTGAGGCCGTTTCCTCTTGTCCCATCTTGTTCCCTGGGAGCAGAGACCAGCCCCCTCCTGGCTCCATCCTCCTGTCAGGCAGTTGTAGAGAGTGAGAAGGTCCCCCCTGAGCCTTCTCTTCTCCAGACTAAACCCCCCCAGGTCCCTCAGCCGTTCCTCATCACACTTGTGCTCCAGGCCCTGCACCAGCTCCGTTGCCTTTCTCTGGCCCCGCTCCAGCACCTCAATGTCTCTCTTGTAGTGAGAGGCTCAGAACTGAACAATATACAATATAAAATATACAATCCATATAAAATACATTATAACGTAGTCTATAATAATGATAATAATGATAAGGGAAGTGAACAAGTGACAGAATATAAAGCTAAAAGGGGATAATGCTCCCTCCTGGCTTCTTGACCCTCTCCTCACTGGCAGAGCATGAGAGTCTGAGAAGTCCTTGGATCAGGGTAAGTACTGCTTACTTAGCAACAACTAAAACTTCAGTGTGTTATCAGCATCATTCTCAGACTAAATCCAAAGCACAGCACTGTACCAGCTACTGGGAAGCAAATTAACTCTATCCCAGCCTAAGCCAGAACACCCCACACCTGCTTTCCCAAGCGCCTCCATCCCTGGCACAGTGGGACAAGCCACAGTGGGGACAAAGAACAGCCTCTGCAGCCAGATGTGCCCTGCAAGGCAGTAAATTGCCCAACACCCTGACACATGGATACAGAAGTACATAGTCTGTTATAGGAAAGGAGATTGGTTAAGTCCTTCATGGGGGGGAAGTAGCAATCTGGAAATGAAAAGTGTGCACTGCTGGAAAATGTAGTTAACGCTCAGAGCGGTGCCAGTTGACTTCAATGAGCTCTGATGGCCCTTTCTCGTTGGGACCAGGAGATGACGTTATCCCCTATTACCAGCATCCTTGCACCTCGCACTGTCAGCAACAGCACCTCAGCAGGTACCAGAAACATCTAAAACCAAGAACGTCATCCCAGAAAAGCCCTCCCACCACTGGGCATTTTTCACTCACAATCCTGCAAATCAGTGCTCCTTACAAAGCAGTGCTAGACCTTAAGGATAGCATCTGGTGGGACCCCAGGATGTCTACCCCTGCTCCAGAAGGCAGCCTGGCTGTCCTGTGTGTGCTGTTACCTACAAAAGCCGAAGAGCGGGATGAGAGTGATTAAGGACCAGCAAAATCACAGCCATCACACTCTCCCTAGGTACCCCTATGGGATGACCCCCTGCTCTACACTTCATGCTACCTGAGAGGCTATGCCAGCCATGGATTACAGGGAATAAAACCCCAAACATAGAACAGACATTATCTTCTGCTCACACCCTTACTAGATATACCTGCTCCCTGCCAGAGGAAAGCGGGTGCCCCAGGACACCTAAAACCAACTCCAAACACTCAGAGGTGCCGCTTGCTCAGAGCAGAGCCAGGACAGTCCCACTCCAGGCTGTCCCCCAGGACTGTCGCTATATGACTGTCCTCCAGCAACACACCCCTAGGACAGGGCCATGCTCTCCCCAGCTGAAAAAGGGGTCACACATGCAGGGGGGGTGAGCTGGAGCTTCCCAGCCCTCTCCCAGCTCACGGCCAGCATCCCTTTCCCATCCGCTAACTCCTGAACCACACGTACAACATGAGATGCCAAAAATGTGTGCTCTGAACATAGATGTGAGCCTCTGTCCCTCCCAGGCACAGAAATACTTTTGCTCCTGCACAGGAAAATACCACTATGGCCCCAGTGTTCCCAGTCAGCAAACACCCATCCACACAAATACATTCATCAGGCCTAAACCCCTTCCCTTAGCAAAGGATGCTGACACAGTGGGCAGATGCGGCTCGATACCCTGCCATGACAGCGATCGTTGCCTATCAGGTTACCAGGACTTGGAGAAGAACGTCTAAAGACCTTGATTACATTTCTATAGATCCTACCAGCCAGGCTGTTGAGGATAACGGCATCTCAAGGACGCACTGGCTTTGCCTTTAGGAGGTTTAATCCCATGGGATGAGCGAGTGGGAGCCAGGCACGTGCAGGGACCCGAGTGCTGGCAGGAGGGACATGACTGTGCAGCTAAAACCAACCTGCTGTGCCCAGTAAACACCACGAGGTGGATATAGCCAAAGCACACACAGATCTGCCCTGACAAGCACATCCTGCCAGAGCCGCTGTGCCTTCAGGTGGGGACCAGTTGGGATGAGATTAGGGCTGGGTGCCCAGTCCTAATGCTCTCCTGGTCCGCAAAGGGCCACACATAGCGCTGCTAATATCTCACAGCCCAGCAGCGTGATCATGGATGCTGTTCCTATCATTTCCCTACTGACAGCATCCTTTCCTTGGTTTAACTTTGTTTCTTCACATTTATCTGCCCTACATCCCCTACCCATGACTTAAGACAGCCTCTCATAGATTCATAGGATCAACCAGGTTGGAAAAAGACCTTTAAGACCATTAAGTCCAACTGTTCCCCAGCACTATCAAGCCCACCACTGACCCATGCCACTGAGGGCCTCGTCTACACGGGGTGTGAACACTTCCAGGGACTGTGACTCCAGCACTGCCCTGGGCAGCCTGTTCCAATGCCTGAGCACCCTCTGGGGAAGGAATTCTTCCCCATCTCCATCTAAACCTCCCCTGGCACAGCTTGAGGCCGTTTCCTCTTGTTCTGTCACTTGTTACTCTCTTCAGTACATTTACAAGATAAGAAACAAACATACTAACAACTAGGTGAACATACTAACAACTAACCAGAGAAAATACTAACAAGGTCCCTATCCCCCCTTATTCATACTCCTGCCTTCCTTGTAAAAGACTACAACTAGAAGCAAATTGAATACAGATTAAATCCCAAGGAAGTGGGGAGCAGCTCACAGAGGATTTCCTTGACCCTGCGTGATATTAATCACGGGTAACTTAATGCATAATGTTTGCTAGGCCAAAAAGAATACATTTGTGCTGTAATTTCTTGTTTGCTTGGAAAGCTGGCGAGAGAAATGGAATGTGAAAGCGATGCCACTAAATTCAATAACAATAAGCCTGTGATTTATCTCCTTCCTTTACCGCGCCAAACCTGAACCGCTTGATGCGCCGATTCATGCTCTCCATTGGAGCAGACACTGTCCCTGCCCTCACCTCCTAAACCAGGGGCTGCAAATAGCCAAGTCATCCCTGTGACATTCCCAAAACCAAACAGTCCATGTGCTTCCTCTGGGTACAAGCTCCACAGCCACCCCATGTGGGGACAAAAGCAACCGGAGAGCTTGGAGCTCACATTCTTCTTCCAGACACCCTGGTGTGTGTTTAGGGACAGCCACCACCTCAGCAGAGAGCACAGGTCCAGCCCATTCCAATGGCAATCCCTTTTCCCTGCTAAACCATGGGGGAAGAGCCAGCACGTCAGGAATTGCTGCGTGACCACTGACTACATGTGATGCTGATGCACACAACCACACACCAGCTGAGTCATCTCCCAGCTGCTCCTTACCACCGATCCCGACCGGAGCCGCTCACCGCAGCCCTGGACTATTTTTAGCCACCAGATTATTACTGATGGATGCCTCAGAGCATGAAGCCTGGCAGAGCGCTGCAGCTGACACATGCAACCCATGTCCCTCCTCCACATCCTTGTCTCCTAGTCCATTAAATGGGACCTCTTCCTATACCTTTGGTAGGGTGAGATGACATATGGCTACCTATAGGCTCTACAAAATACCAGATGACAGCCACCCGCCCACCTCTACTCAAGGGACAGGTCCCCCTAGAGACTTGCCCTACCCACAGAAGGGGACATCCCATCTTGAGCACTCAGTGGAAAGGTGACAGCTTCCACAGACACCATCCCACCTACCAGAAGCCATGCTCCTGCCCTGACACCTCACTTACCATCCCATCTTGAACACTTCCTATTTTGTGGAGACACAGCATTCACACCTCTCCTTTGCCTCTCTGGCTGCAGCAGCAGCCCCTGGCATCCCATGGCTGACATTGTCACCGCTGGGAAGCAGGACCACAGCATCAGCAGGGATCAGACCCCTGCCACAGCTCACAGTACCTCCCTCCCCATCTGCCTATAGCGCCCAGAGCCTCCAGCTCTGCATGAGCCTCCCTGGAGTAAAAGGGATGGAGCTGTCAGAGGAGTCATAGCACAAGGACTCACTAGCTACAGAAAGCCAGCACAAAGGTGACAACAATGCTGCAAGCTCCTGTTTGGGGCTGATGCTCTTAAAGAAGAAATGCAGGCATGCAAAGAGCCCCCACATCCCATCTAGCCTGGGGAAAAGTGACTGGGGACAAGGAGGTGACATCAGGAGTTTGAACAAAGTGCTGCATCTCAGCAGCAAAGATCACCAGCTCTGATCAAACCCATTCCTATGACAGCCCAATCTGAGAGGCTCATCCAAAGTTGAGTATATCAAGATAATGGATTAAGCACCTCAGTCAACAGAATGATTTATGTGAAATGTCCCAGGCAAGCAAGCCATGTGCCACACGCTGCCTGGGCGCTTCCTTTGGAAGGGAAGAGCATAGAATCACAGAATCAACAAGGCTGGAAAAGAGCTTTAAGAACACCAAGTCCAACCATTCCCCAGCACTGCCAAGGCCACCACTAACCCATGGCACTGAGGGCCTCGGCTACACGGTGTGTGAACGCTTCCAGGGACGGTGACTCCAGCACTGCCCTAGGCAGCCTGTTCCAGTGCCTGAGCACCCTTTCAATGAGGACATTTTCCCTAATCTCCACCTAACCCTCCCCTGGTGCAGCTTGAGAACATTTCCCCTTGTCCCATCCCTTGTTCCTTGGGAGCAGAGACCAGCCCCCTCCTGGCTCCATCCTCCTATCAGGCAGTTGTAGAGAGCCATAAGGACCCCACTGAGCCTTCTCCACACTAAAAGATCTTCCCTTCTGCTTCTCTAGACCATTCCCTTTTCACAGCCTTCCCCCAGCAAAACCTGCTTTGTGTGCTCCATTGATGGGACAGGATCATCACACATAGATTTCAGACACATCGTCTCTGCTGTGCAGACAAGCTTTGCCAGCCTGGCTGCTATTCCCTCAGCAACCACATCTCTCCTGCATTGGAATTCAACACAAAGCCATCCAAAAGCCAGGGAGATGCAAAATCTACCCAAGCCAGTGACCAAATGCTCACAAGCCATTGTAAGAATGAACCATGGGCATTGTCCACTCTGCCTTAGGTCATCTCCCAACTCCTTGCCACGCACCCTTGTGCTCCAGGTTTTCACACAGAACCAGGGAAAGCCATAAACGCAAACTCTCAACGTTCCACCTACTGTGTAACCACCTGCCGGTATATTCATGAACAATTAGGAAGCCAGAGCAGATAGAATGGGGAACCAACTTCTCCAGTTCTCCCCCTCTTCTCCATGTTCCCCTTTGGCAGTAATTCATCAGCCACCACCACGCTGTTGTTCCATCAGCTCCCAGTCCCCATGGCACATCCCACCAGATCCTTTGCCCCGCCTTTCAGAAGCCTTGAGAACAGGAGGCCAAGGATGCTCTGGGTGCTCCCCATCCTATCCCTCCTCCATAGCCCCATCTGGATTTCAGGTCCATGTCCTGTTTAAGGCTGTTCCCACCTAGGCAGGATGTGCTGTTTCCTTCCCAGAGCTTCCCACTCCCCGTGCCCTCACTCCTTTATCACTCTTTCATTTATCCCTTTTTGATGCTCAGTGCTTTTTCTGTGTGTGCACATTTGCTTCTCTCTTCCCTTTGTTCTACAACTCTCTGAGCTTCTCTACTCACCCTCTTTAGTTTTATTCCCCCTCCACTTCCTTCTTCCTTCAAGCTTTGCTATTTCTTCCAGATACTCTCTAGTCTTCCTTCAGATTTAAATTCACTGCTGCATCTTCATTTGCCTGACTTTGCTTTCTGGCCCATCCTCTGCTGCTTCAGGGAGGGAGGAAAGGTGACATATGGGTCTGGTTGCTCCTTTGGACCCTTTTCCCATCCTAAGACAGGACATTGCTTGTCACAAGGACACTTTTCCTCTGCGCTAGGTGAGACATCAGCGACATTGTGGACATCAGCGACCCCCTTTGACAACACAAGCATCGCTCTGCAAACTCTGACATGCTCTTCAGGGAGACTTAAAGCCCCAGTGAGGCTCTTTCCCACTGAGCTGCTCATGAGCTCATCACCTTTGTGATTCCTCACCAAACAGCCACAACCCCAACTTGCACCACCCTGGTTTGGGTCCAGCACCACAACCTACACACTCCAGAGCACCCTGTCGTTACCCTTTTAGGCTCACATTAGCCAAACTGAGTGAGATGCTGATGAAAATGCACCCAGACCCCCAGGTAAGCCTCCAGCACAGCCCAGGATGGCAGAGCAGCACCACGCTGCCTCCCTTCTCCTGCTCCCACAAAATACCATCAGTTCCAGGGTGGAAGCGAGCTCTGCTTCTGGTCCTGCAAACACACGCAAGGCCTGGATGTCACATCTCATTCTTCTTCCGTCTTGGGGGAAAAGCATTTCCCCATGACCTGCTGGTGTGATGCCACCACTGCACAGTCCAGGGATGTGATACCCACTCAGATGTCCCCAGAGAAGGACATAAACCGTGACTTTATTCACTACACATGCCATGTTTTGGGCTCTCGCTCCTGCTGGGAAGATGTCTTTCCAGCCTAAGTGATTTCTTTTTCCCATTTCCTCTTAGCAACCCTTTGATTGCCTTTTTATTTGCCTCCACTCCATCCCCACCACTACAAGCCCAACCTCCAGGACACTCTCCTGCTTCGATGAACCATCTCACTCATCCTCACAAGGATGATTAACGCAGTGTGCTGAGGATTAGCCAGAGCTGAGCTTCCAAACAGAGTCTTTAACAAATCACTTGGTTAGATCCAGAGGTGTGGCACATGTGCAAACATCACTGGCCACTTTGCCACCCCAGCTGAGGACAACTTCCATTGCCAAGAGGAAGAAATGCAGACCTGCTTCTTTGCTACCTTGGCTGAAGATCTCAGCCACCTTCCAGTAGTATCTGTGCACTTGTTCCAAAAATGCCAAGAGGACCTGCTCTGAGCTCTCAGCCTTTGGAGACCTCAGTGCAAGGACACCCTCTTGCTGCAGCCAGCAAGATGGAGGGCAGTCACCCTCCCATCCATACCATAGGTATGGGGACCATACCGTAATGAGCAGCACATACAGGATGAGCAGGTGATGAACCCTTTGCTTTGGACACACCGTGTCACCCAGCAAGACCAAGATGTCCCCTTGCTCCAAGGACCACCTTTGCCATTCCTGCAAAGTTCTTCAAGTTCACTAAGTCCTTTAAGTTCTTCAGGTTCTTCACTGTGAGGGTGCTGAGGCACTGGCACAGGGTGCCCAGAGAAGCTGTGGCTGCCCCATCCCTGGCAGTGTTCAAGGCCAGGTTGGACACAGGGGCTTGGAGCAACCTGCTCTAGTGGAAGGTATCCCTGCCCGTGGTGGGGGGTTGGAGCTGGATGAGCTTTAAGGTCCCTTCTAACCCAAACCATTCTATGATTCTATAAAACCCTCCATCTAAGATGTATGTAACATCCTGCCAGCCTAGCATGTGACATAAAGCAACCGGAATCTACCAGCAGCATCACATTGACTGCCCATCCTCTCTTGTCCTCTCTATCATACTTAGATATTGCCATCTTAGACAGTCATCTCTTGTCCTCTATGATAGAGACTTCTTAGGTAGACCAAAAAACCCCACACCATCTGGTAAGGGGTAAGTATCCCAAGAGCAGAGAGGTGAGCCTACTCTGGAGGTCATCATCTAGCAAGCATTTCTTTCTCTCTCCCTTTCCTTTCTACAGACTCCTTCTGTACTCCACATACCCCCGCACACACACCCCCCAACCTCTCCAGTCTTAAACACTAAGCAGTTAAAATATGTTTTCTAATAAACACTTTCTATGCTTACAGGCTATTATTGGGTCTTTCCTACAATAACCTAAGGCAGCTGAACCTCTCCCTGTGCTTCCTCAGCTCACCACACACCCATCAGCCTCCTGGTAAGGTTTTAATAAGTGTCACTGTCTCAGCTCCTGCCCGGATATCAAAGGCAGTGGGATAAAAGTGAGCTTAACTGCAGCCACCCTGAAATCTGCAGTGCCGAGGGGAGCCCACAGCTCAGTCTACATCAGAGAAGAAGAGCTCAACAGTACCATCACAGGGTGGGGGGTTTGCCCTGTCAGAGACTTGAGGAGCTGGTTGTTATCAGGAAGAAGGCAAAAAGAAAGACTCAGTTTGCTTTGGAGACACTTACTGAGGAGCTACACATGGATCAGTGACGCTTTGAGAGGTGACGGACACAACAAGCGCCATGAGACCGGTTCTGGAGAGCATCCTTAGGTGCATTTGGAAAATCAACCATGTGACCACAACTTCCCTACTGAAAATGAAGGCCACGGTCCTTTGAAACCCATCCTGGCTCCCAGCACGAGGAAAGCAGCAAACACTGTGTTGGGAAAATGGATTGCACCAACCAGAAGCTCACAGTAACAATGCCAACAGCCGGGAGAGGTTTTAATGAGGAATCTAGGGTGAGTAGGATTAAGGCTGCACAAAGGAGAGTTCTCTACATAAATCAGAAGCAGAGGACATCTGAGGAATACCAAAGACCACTGTCAGGTAGGGATGGACTGTTTCAGTGTTCAGCACAGAAAGCTCTACCATCCAGGGAGCTGCGTGGATCCCAAAGCAATGCCATGCTATGCTATGACATGCCACTTCAGCACGTACTCTCTCCTCTCTACAGTGTCTACTACAAGGAGGACGTCAGACTTGAGGACACTGACTACAGAAGCCACAGCTTTAACCACAATATTGACCCTGAGGTCCACTTTTCAGACTGAAATACACCCCGTGTCCTGAAACAGTGCACACCAAAGGGGGCATGGGTGTATCCTGCCTGTGGTCTACCATGCTCCACACAATGAAACCACTTTGCAACACAATGCAGTGAGGTCTCCTGGTTCATCCTTGCAAGCTTGCACCTTCCCAGAATAGAGGTGGGCTTTGTCAGGGTTCATACCACAGGCAGAAGGCCTCACCTGAGGTCCAGCCCCATGACATCCTCCGCTCAAGCAGATTATGACAAGAGGAGGATGAGGAGGCTCATTTCACCTTATATCTAAAGGGGCTACAAGAAACAGGGAGAAGGGCTTTGGACAAGGGCCTCTAGGGACAGGACAAGGGGGAATGGCTTTAACCTGCCAGAGGGGAGGTTGAGGCAGAAGCTCTTCCCTGTGAGGGTGCTGAGGCGCTGGCACAGGGTGCCCAGAGAAGCTGTGGCTGCCCCATCCCTGGCAGTGTTCAAGGCCAGGTTGGACACAGGGGCTTGGAGCAACCTGCTCTAGTGGAAGGTGTCCCTGCCCATGGCAGGGGATTGGAACTAGATGAGCTTTAAGGTCCCTTCCAACCCAAACCAGTCTGGGATTCTATGATGATTCTATGATCTTCTACTTACATGAGATTAAATGCCAGTTCTCTCTGTATTCCTAACTCCCCAAAACACACCGGCATGCCACAAGCACTGTGTGTGTCCCTAAAAGCTGTCATCCCATCATCATGATGTGGCCCCCCAAAAAAAAAAAGGAGGAAAAGGGAGACAAAACAAAGCCCTTTGGCTTCCTGCCATCTACACTCTTATAAACGCTTGTTAACAGCTGTTGCCATGATCCAATCCAAGAGATGTATTAATAGCAACACTAAGAGACACATTTACTGTTGACTGCAGCTCCGTGGCAGACTTATCACCGGGTTGCTGGGGGGGAAGGCAGGAGCACCATTAAAACCCAATTGAACACAGGGACAAAGAGGCAATAGTCTATCCAGCCAACTTTCAGTTTTGCACAATACAAATAGAAATTAACTGCCCTGAACATGGTTGCTAACTGGTCAGAAGGCACATTTTAGTCACCAAGGAACTGCATTGGAGCTGAGGCAGGGACAGAGAAGGGAAAGATTTGCTGCTTGGGCCACCACTACCATCTACAGGACAGCGAGGTGGCACCTACAGATGGATTTTCTCAGCAGCCCCACTTAAGTAAACCCTATGGCTTAATGCATCCAAAGAGAAATAGAGAAGCTTCTCAGCATGGAGCACTCGACCTGCACCTGCATAACCACAGAACGCCAGCTCCCCTCTGCCTCTCTGTTGGCTGCGGAGAAGCAACACTGCTGAGAACCATAGTTATTGCTGTGGCAGGAGCCGTTCAACAGGATATGCCACATGCCCACACCAGGGAAAAGCTTTTCCAGGCATGGTAAGGAATGCCTGAGCACCAGACAGATGCTCTGGATGCAAGTATTCCTCACCTTCACCTGGCCAAGCTTGGGAAGTGCCTGCATTGCAAGCCCTGCACTGAAAATGCGGCGAGGGGAGCGGGAGCTGCCAGCTCACCTGACTCCATTAGGTGCAAAGCACTCGGATACTTCCCTAGTGTTGACAGGATGGATTAGCACGATTAGAGAGCAGACAGGATAAACAGATTAAACTTCACAGATACAGCTCACACACAGCTCCGAAAGGGGGAGAGGCCCAATGAAGGGGGGTGCTCCCAGCAGACCTCAGCTCTGCTCTTAGAATCATAGAATCCCAGACTGGTTTGGGTTGGAAAGGACCTTAAGACCATCCAGTTCCAGCCCCCTGCACGGGCAGGGATGCCTCACACCAGACCATGTTGCCCAAGACTCTGTCCAACCTGGCCTTGAACACTGCCAGGGATGGGGCAGCCACAGCTTCTCTGGGCACCCTGTGCCAGCGCCTCAGCACCCTCACAGGGAAGAGCTTCTGCCTTAGATCTAACCTGAACTTCCCCTGTTTCAGCTTGAACCCATCATCCCTTGTCCTATCGCTACAGTCCCTGATGAAGTGTCCTTCCTCCCAAGGCAAACACTCCCTCTCCCAGGGCTCTCCAACACATTCCTGCTGAGACCAAGCAGGAAAACCCCTTGGCTGGGTGGCCTAAATCAAACCCTGCCTCCTCCAAATGCGAAGGATATATAAATACATACATATGGGGATGGGAGGGGGGGAGCTTCTCGGAGACATGTCAAGGCTGAGAAATGTTTCAGATTTGTTCATTGCTAAATCAATACCCATCAGCTGTTTGAAATTAAAGGCAAGATTAGGTCCTGGTTTTATACACGCTTTATTGTATTCCGAGAGCTTTCTACTCAGCCAGATAAATCTTCTTTAAGAGGATTAGGAAACTTTCATTATCTTTATCTAACCTGAACTAACACTAACTCTGAAAAATTAATCTAGAGACCGGACAAAAGCCGGGAGCTGGTGTAAAGCCACAAGGATACGGAGTGGAATCTACCAGAGTACTACGGGGCTGCTGGTACTCATATTCCCTGCAGCAGAGAAACACTGCTTTGCAACCCAACAGGATCTGCTACACTGACCTATGAAGCCCTTTGCAAAAGCCCTTCATGGCCCTGTAGTGCCTTCGAGCCTCTCACGCAATCTGCCCCCTCTCCCAAACCCACAGAGCATCGTGCTTCACTTTCTGCTCTCCTGATGCATCTTCGGATGCATGCCCAAGAGCCTTGCTGACTGCTTCCCAACATGCCAAGCCAAGCAATATGGTCCCTAGCAACGGAGACTGGTCAAATTCCCAGCAGCACACACCAGACCCTATTTCAGTCCTTAGGTGTACTTTGCTACACATGATGGCCACACAACACAGCGAGGCTGAGGCAATGCAAGTCCATCTCCTGGCATGGCCAGCACTGGTCCACATTCCCATTCCCACACCACTCAATCCCTGAAGCAATGGGTGTTGGTCTGATCCCTATATCTCCATCCCCAAGATGGCCCTTCCCAAGTCCAGACAGCTTCCCATATCCAACAGTCAATGCAGCAACAGCACGAGTCACGCAAAGACCTACCTTGCACGATGAGATGGACACGTGAAGTCTTGGGGTGATTATCTGTCTGCACGGAGCAGGTGTAGGGACCTTCATCGTAGACATCCACGTTGTGTATCTTGATGCTGTACTGGGTCTTGGTGTTGGAAAGGATGACCACGCGGTTGTCTATAGACCACTTGTCATTGCCGGCGTACAGGATGGTGCTGCGGTTCAACCACGCTACCCGTGTGACCCTGTCATCAACAGTACATCTGCAAAGGAAGAGACAAGATGGTCACAAACCTGGAAGAGGTCACGCAACGAGCATCCCCATTCCCGAAAAGCAGACATGAGCAAAACAGGAGCTCCCCATCATGTGCAGGCATGTAGATGGCACATGCCATGGCCACGCTATGCTGTTCCCATGTCCCACATCATCCAAGATTCCACAGAAACAGCAGGTCCACCAAAAAAACCCCTTTTTCATTCATTCAGAGCTGGGTAACCAGAGCCAAAAATCCCATTTTGTTTGACCACCACAAGCCACACAGACATTCCATACCCATAGAATTCCAGAATCATCAGGGTAGGAAGGGACCTCTGGAGACCATTCAGTCCAACCCCCTGCCAAGGCAGGGCCACCCAGAGCAGGTTACACAGGGATGTGTCCATGGTGGATTTGAGATTAGGAGGCTCCACAACACCCCTGGGCAGCCTGTTCCAGTGCTCTGCCACCCTCAGTCTGCTCTTCTCCCGACTAACCAGGCCCAGCTCCCGCAATCTCTCCTTATCAGAGAGATACTCCAGACCCCTGAGCATCCTTGTGGCCTGACTGGACCCTCTCCAGCAGCTCCTTGTCTTTCTTATACTGAGAAGCCCAGATCTGGACACAACACTCCAGATGTGGCCTCAATAAGGTTGAGTAGAGGGGGAGGATCTCATCTCACCCACCTCCACCTCCCCTCCTCAATTTACCCTTGCTCCACACCAAGACTTCCAGATGAAGCTGTCAATGTGCTGACAGTTCAGCTTGTCAGCATGGCCCTTGAGCCATCCCCAGGGTGACATACACACCCGCTGCTGGGGGACAGGGGCCACAGTACACACAGGGAGAGGGGAAGAAGAGAAACAGCCAGAGCCAGCACACGGGGAAGAGAAGGGAACATTTGGACAAGCAGCTGTAAATCCTACAAGTGCCTTGAAAACACGATGCTGTCGTTGCTGTGATTTATTTCCTGCCTGGCTCCCACCTTCCCCGCTCTGAGACACAGCAGCTCCAGCCCGTGGCGCTGACTTACGCTTGGCAAAGAACAGAGGAAAGGGAGGGGGGAAAAGGGAATTAAAATGTTCCTGCAGAACATGGCTTTTTCATTCCATTTGATAGATTTTTCTCCATCCAGTTACTCGTGGCATTTCTGCCACTGCCACAGCAGCAAAACCACTAAGGATTTGGCTAAATGAAGAGCCCAGCATCTCTCAGGAGCTTCATCTTCCCCACCCAAGGACCACAGAAGGGAAGCTTTCCCCTAGCAAACCGTGAAAATCAAGCTAGGTGCAAGTTGTGCCAGCAGCAGCATCGCTTTGTGCAGCCAAGATGTTAGGAAAAGGCACCCACAGTCAATCAAACCTCATGCAAGTCCCTTTCCACATGCCTGTAAATTCAGAGATGGGCTGGTGGGTTGTCCCTGTCCCCATCCCCACCGCAGCACCTCTCCTGCAGAGGCTTCAGGGTGTTATATGCCTCCCT